>NC_086064.1:0-2758750 GCF_947568885.1 Cydia strobilella | reverse complement strand
TTTTATAATGTGTTTATATTTCGTGTTTTTATATTTACTTTTATATTCATACTAGCGACCCGCCCCGGCTTCGCACGGGTAGTTCAACTAATTTACACAAAACCTTTACAAATTATACATATAAACCTTCCTCTTAAATCACTTTATCTAATAAAAAAACTGCATCAAAAGCCGTTGCGTAGTTTTAAAGTTCTAAGCATACATAGGGACAGACATACAGACAGCGGAAAGCGACTTTGTTTTATACTATGTTGTGATTATAAAAAACCTAAACTGAGACTTCAAACGAATAAAGGAATTTAAGGAATACCTAATTAGGTATATCAGTCAGTATTTTCATAATATTGTCATAAAAATATCTTCTCCTTAAGACTTAATGCTTTAATCCAAGCGCAGTTTGTTTATGACTCTATCTGTGGTAGTGTGTAGAGACATCGCGACAATCGACAATCGACCATCGACCACACACTAATACATTTTACTACAACTACACACCCCGTGGCGTTCGTGACATATAATCAGTTTTAATAAAGTATGTGGTTGTTATAAACGAAATGTGTCGTTTTCAATCAAAAGGTACCACATTGTCGCTTGCCATAAGGACGCTCTGACAGGTTATTCGTATAAAGATAAAATACAAAAATTATGTCCTTATGGTAAGCGACAATGTGGTACCTTTTGATTAAAAACATCACAAATAAATGTCATATACAAAGGAAAAAAAAACCGATTAAGTGCGAGTCGGACTCGCACACGAAGGGTTCCGTACCGTTACGCAAAAAACGGCAAAAAAATCACGTTTGTTGTATGGGAGCCCCATTTAAATATTTATTTTATTCTGTTTTTCGTATTTGTTGTTATATCGACAATACATTATCTGTGAAAATTTCAACTGTCTAGCTATCACGGTTCATGAGATACAGCCTGGTGACAGACGGACAGATAGACGGACGGACGGACGGACAGCGGCGTCTTACCCTTTGTATAGGTATGCCATTAAATAGTGGTGTGACTACTTGTAAAAAATACAAATTAAAATATTTACATAAGAAAGTAATTTAATTTGAGAGTATGTGGTAGTTGTAAGTTTACCCTTTTGTCGGCACCCCACGAATAGTTGACATAGTTAACCATTTTAAGAGACTTTCTTTCCTACAAAAATAAGTGGCAATAACTGGTACTTATTATGCCGATCATCGGGTAGTTACAGACAAAAGAAGCTCTACTAATATTTTGTTTTTCTTTTACAGGTACGTATTTATGCTGCATGCAAGTTATATGGCTGCTTTTCCACTGAGTGGAGATGAGAGGAGTGTGGGAATCATCAATCGACCATTGATTGACTTGTGTTCTCCGCTCCGCTAGATTACGACCAATGCTATTGACCAAGGTACGAGATGTGGGTGACGTCATTTTTTTTATATTACGTCGGCAAACAAGCATACGGCCCGCCTGATGTTAAGCAGCCTCCGTAGCCTATGCACGCCTGCAGCTCCAGAGGAGTTACATGCGCGTTGCTGACCCTAACACTTCGCACCCTCGTTGAGCTCTGGCAACCTTACTCACCGGCAGGAACACAACACTATGAGTAGGGTCTAGTGTTATTTGGCTGCGGTTTTCTGTAAGGAGGTACTTCCCCAGTTGGGCTCTGCTCTAGCTCTGGACTGACATCCGCTGCGCTGTGCCCTACCACACAAAGCGAGATGTCATTCACAGTGCCCATCCATACCTCTTCTTCGGACGTAGTTTAAGAACATACTTGGGTCCAAAACGGGTCAAAAGCTTAAATGGGGTTGGGCGGGATATGTTGCCAGGCAGAGTGATGGCAGGTGGACCGAAATGTTGACGGCAGTGACCGCTTTCTGATGAAAGAAGCGCCTGGCGTCCGTTGGCTCGTTGGGTGGATGACGTTTGAAAAATCGCGGGGCACTTTTGGATGAGACTAGCTCAGGACTGGGATAAGTGGCGTACATGAGGAGGGGCCTATGCTCAGCAGTAGGTTACTGAAGGCTAAAATGATGATGATGATGCTATTGGTTGATTCCCGGAGCAATAAATAATGACAGGTAATGTATGTACAACTTAGTAGGGACAATGTCACTTTAACATATTTCCATTGCCCAGGTTCCATATTCCTTAAATGGCGTCCTCGTATGCTATCACAATGAATAAGTAAGAAGATTGGACCACGTAGGCTGATTCTGATTTAAGAATTTGTTATGATTTAAATCTTGTTTTGATACGACCTTGAGGGCTGCTCATGCCAAATGCAAAAAACCGGTCAGGTGCGAGACCGAGAGTTCCGTACAATTTTTTTTTTTTATATTTTTTTTTACAAATATATCGTTAAAAAAAATCAGCTAAGTTTATAAAAAATCGTAGCGCTTTTTTTAGATAATTGGCTCACACCGTGACACCAAGCTGAGTAAGGACCATTTATCGCAACCTCATTTTTTCTTCTTCTTTCTATAACAATACGGTTGCCGAAAATTTGATTAGCAATCTTGAGGCCTTTCTCTAGTGACTTCATCGATTCGAAACGTAGTGTAAAACGAACCTTAAAATTTTGTAATTTTTTTTGCATAAAAACTTAAGAATCGATGTTCATATATAAGCCCGCGTTATGAAAATTTATGTGGAGTAAAATCAAACGTTACGTTACGTTAAGCGAGGTTTAGACTAGCAAGAACTTGCATGCAATTTACTTTAAGCGAGGTTTAGACTAGCAAGAACTTGCATGCAATTTACTTTAAGCGAGGTTTAGACTAGCAAGAACTTGCATGCAATTTAATTTAAGCGAGGTTTAGACTAGCAAGAACTTGCATGCAATTTACTTTAAGCGAGGTTTAGACTAGCAAGAACTTGCATGCAATTTACTTTAAGCGAGGTTTAGACTAGCAAGAACTTGCATGCAATTTACTTTAAGCGAGGTTTAGACTAGCAAGAACTTGCATGCAATTTAATTTAAGCGAGGTTTAGACTAGCAAGAACTTGCATGCAATTTACTTTAAGCGAGGTTTAGACTAGCAAGAACTTGCATGCAATTTACTTTAAGCGAGGTTTAGACTAGCAAGAACTTGCATGCAATTTACTTTAAGCGAGGTTTAGACTAGCAAGAACTTGCATGCAATTTACTTTAAGCGAGGTTTAGACTAGCAAGAACTTGCATGCAAATTACTTTAAGCGAGGTTTAGACTAGCAAGAACTTGCATGCAATTTACTTTAAGCGAGGTTTAGACTAGCAAGAACTTGCATGCAATTTACTTTAAGCGAGGTTTAGACTACCAAGAACTTGCATGCAATTTTCATTACATTGTGGTATCTGATAAACATTTTGAATGCAGTTTACCTTAGTAGTCAGCAATGTAACTTAAATTGCATGCAAGTTCTTGCTAGTCTAAACCTCGCTTTATGTTTCGTGCGCAACTTATCTTGCGCATCCCCTAGCAACGGCTGCATGGAAACACTATTCATTCAATGTCAACAAATAACAACTGTCAATTTGCGCAGTTTCGATCTTAAATTGTATAAGACACACACACCCTCTTTAATAAAAAAAATAAATTGAAAAACATGATATCCGCACGCACCGCCACCTTTTTCACGCTTAAGCTCAGTGAGAGTCAGAGAACCTGAATCCACGGGGCCTTATCCGAATCGGTCCCTTATCCTCAGAGGACTTGTTTATGACTCTATCTGCTCCGTTTATGGTCAGACCATAAACACGAAAAAATGCAGCGACGGCCACACAAAGCTACAATACAAATTGAGAGCTGATCGGCTTAAAGGGTGAGTCAACCTTTATTGAACACTGCCCACAGCCACCTTTACTACTAAAGCCTGACCAGTAATATATGAAGGGTACCCGGAAAGAACATGTCTAGTCACTTAAGTAACATTTTGAGTAATCGCGGTTTAAAATTTTTGAACCATGTCAAAATGTATGGTAATTCCGTTACCAGGTCTTTTTTAACATAAAGTTGTGTTACATATATTATACAGTGGTAGCAAAATATATAACTAATAGTTCATTAAGAGCTCTACATTTTGAGATGAAAATCTCATTTTCCGAAAAAAGTGACTAGACATGTTCTTTCCGTGTACCCATCATATGATCATTGTCAAGAGGGCGCTGTTCATTCTCATGTATAGGGTGACAGTTCAGTATAGTATGAAAAAATTAGTTCCAGTGAAATTCCGCAACATGGCGCGTGATCATATACTCCTGGTCAGGCTTTACAAGTGCGGTTACCACCAGTTTGGCTATGTCAGTGCTACGCTAGCGGGAACGTAACTTACTTTCTATGCATCTCGCTCGTACTCGCATACTAGTGCGAACGAGATATATAGAAAGTAAATTACGTATACGAAAGCGTATACATATGTCAGTTTTGGCACTATCAGTGACTCAGAATCGGAATCAGAATCAGAATGCTTTATTTGTAAAACATAGGTATACATGGGTCTTAGGTGTAGGTATACATTGAGCACTATGTTTTGCCGGTTGGCATACAAATGTCAAAGAGAGCGAGAATCTAATTAATATTGAAATGCGCAAAATGTTATCTTATAAAATAAATAAATTACAATTAAAATTAGCATTAAATTACATTTAAAATTAAAATACAATTTTATTAATATACAGTTCATACAATAAAAATAAATTACAATTAAAATTAGCATTAAATTACATTTAAAATAACATTTAAAACATGGTACATATAATGTATAACTCGCGATTAACAGTTTGTTTTGCATCAGAAAATATGTCATTATTTTTTGTGAACGTGCATGTGATATTTATTTTATTTTACTCGTATTTTATTTTCGAGGTCAGTTCTTTTAAAAGTTAATTTTGTTCAGTAAGTAATGTTTTTAGCTCGCATCACACTAAGAAGTGTGAAGTAGGCTTAAAGACTTACAAAAATAAAATAAAAATCACTCATAGTTCATATAGAGAGTCTATTTTAACCATAGACAAACGAACTGGCTTTTTACAAAGAAGTGTTGTTTTTGGCGCGTTCACGGTTTATTTCCAACTCTCCCTTATTTACTTTAAAAACTGAAATAGTTCTGAGGATGCTGTTGAAGGAAAAATGGGATTTGAGTTTCATCGCCCACTCTGGTACAGTCGACTTCATAAATATGTGTACATTTTTTCACCTTATTGCAATGGATTAAGGTGAAGAAATGTGTACATATTTATGAACTCGACTGTACAATGTTTAATGCAAATATTTTTATGAACTTTCACGATTTTGTTTTGGTTGACAGGTTAAGAAAAAACCGGCCAAGTGCGAATCGGGCTCGCGTACGAAGGGTTCGTACCATTGCGCAAAAAAAAACACGTTTGTTGCATGGGAGCCCCATTTAAATATTTATTTTATTCTGTTTTTAGTATTTGTTGTTATAGCGGCAACAGAAATACATCATCTGTGAAAATTTCAACTGTCTAGCTATCACGGTTCATGAGATACAGCCTGGTGACAGACGGACAGACAGACAGCGGAGCCTTAGTAATAGGGTCCCGTTTTTACCCTTTGGGTACGGAACCCTAAAAATCTTCTAAACAACATTGCAATAGTACAAATCAATTTGATACATTTTTGCCACAATGATTCAACTATGTATTTTAATACAATTTTAATTAAATCTGTAGAGGTAATCTTACATTTTTAACAACACATTGGAACTATTAGAAGTAGGTACCTATAGGTAGGTAATAAAGGCCATGTCCAAAACGCATCTTGAGCGGGAAAACGTGAACAAATGTTTTAAGACAAGATGGCGTATTACGCGGGAAATCGTATCAAAAATGAACGTATTCATTGGGTTCTACTGTATTTAATTACTCATAGCAGTCATAGCTCCTAATAATGAGAGATTTCTTTCAAATAAGAGTCCTAAAGGTTTTAAAAAGGGTTAATCATACTAAAAGAGAACGTGTCTGAAAAGAACGGCATGCGTTGTTCTCACGGCATTCATGAGAAAGACGTCTTTACGCTAGTCAACGTATTGTTAATTCGATTAGAGCTAATTAAGTGTGTTAGCGAGTGATTTTGGTTTGTTGAATCATCTTAGTTTCGTTATAGCATAGAGTAACTTATACTAGAGCGGTACTGTCATAGTAAATTTTGTAACCCCAGTAAATTCACTGCCATCTGTCGACACACTTTAAAACTAAAAATGAAGATTTATAAAAAAAACGATAAAATGTATTTAAATATGGATAAATGTATTTTTTATTTGCATTCATTATTTTTATGACTTTGACCCATGTTCTTTTACTGATATGCGTTAAAATTGTTAAATAACAAACGAAACCGTCAACGCCATCTATACGACAGTAGGCCCAAGCTAGTAGCGCCCTCTGATCGAGAGTCAAATTTTCTTGATTTTCGAGGCACGTTTTTTCCTTACTGTATCCATCTATTACGGAGTTATATCTATCTTTGGTTATAGCATTATTTAATATTAACCTACGTGTATTTTAAACGTGTATGGAGAAGAATGGAAGGTATAAGCTGGACGGAGAGGAAAACGAATGCAGAAGTATTGGATTTAGTAGGTGAGAAGCGATCTCTCATCATCATCATCATCCTGCCCTTTTCCCAACTTCATTTGGGGTCGGGCCTTCTTGTGCATCTGCGCCAGGACAATCTGTCCCGTGTTGTCAGTGGTGGGATGTTTTGCGTCTTCAGGTCTCTTTTGACAGTGGACCACCAGGAAGCCGGAGGTCTACCTGATGCTCTTTGCTTGGTGGTGATATTAAGCACGGTTTTTACGGAATAGTTGTGTTGTGTTACGGAGTAGGTGAGAAGCGATCTCTGCTGAGAATAATTGAAAACAGAAGGGGGAACATGTTGGGGCACCTGATACGGCACGATACTTACATAAAGTCTATAATAGAAGGAAGAATAGAAAAAAGGAGAGGCAGAGGAAGTCCGAGACGTGCGTTTTTGGACCAAGCCAAAGAGAAAATCAACGTAGTGACGTATCAGGAGCTCAAAACAATGGCAGAAAGAAGAACGGAGTGGCGGTTAGTTCACCGACAAGAGCCAGGCTCTTAAGAGTTATGATGATGATGTATTTTAATCGCCTAAATTATAGACGGCATGGTAAATTATTATCTATAGCAAAACAATAAGTTTATGTTATTGTTAGATTTGCAAGACTACTTTATTAGGATATACATAAAAAAAATATTAACCAAAAAAAACCAAAAAGGCATACCATCAGATCCACAGCGCAGGCTTCGTCACATTACAATAAGCTTTATTAGGTAATATTAATATATTAATATGTGCATTCCCACTCCGACAAAAAAAAGAAGAAAAAAAAGGTAATATTAATATCTGATAGGAATAAAATAAATGGCACTCTTTTGATGACAACCGGAATCCGGAAGGAAAGCAACAGAAAGATGGCTACACGAAGAACCAATGAACAAAACCATTAAATAATGCTTGTAAAAACTTTCTGGATCTGAAAATGATTTCAAATCATAGTACTTATGGGAAAGATGCTGCGGTGGTACATGAGTTTCTTTTTCAAAAGCCTAAGAGCTCTAAAACGCATAAAATATGAAGTTAGGTACTTGTACTTATATTGGTTAATAAAAAGACTAAAATATTTTTTTTAATAAACCTAAAATTGTAAGTTACATCCTCCCTCTAATACTCTATTCCAGTGAACCATAGAAACATTTTAAGATCAATGCTTGAGCCCCTAGCCCCAGGGCTGGCCCCACTTAATTTAACAAGATGGGATTATGTGTAGAACATGCATTTCTACTATGAGGGTAGGGTTGCCCATGCAATTTTACAGATTTAATCTAACCAAATCGTATGTTAGACAACGGTTACCTTATGTTTTAATTCAGTTATTAGTATCTTATATTTTAATTTAGTTAGAAAGTTTTATCGAGGTATAAGTACCTATGTACCCATTTGAATTGTAAAGTACCTATTGCGTTTATTGATTTATCTATTTATACAAAAAAGCCACCTCACAGCAATACTAGAAAAATGTTTTTTTTGAGTATTTACGCGGTTCTTTCTATTCTTATTTTTAATCCATTTGAAGTAAAATTTGTTATTGCCTATTTTGCGTTTGGTAGTAACTTTTTACGTAAAAAAGAAATTTAATAGAAGTTACATAATATATCCCATTTTCTAAAGTAATTTACGAAAACTTATCATTATAAATAACAATTACATTAAAAATATAAATAAAAAAAACCCTACTGTAATCACAAGATTTTAAACCATTTTATGATAAAAATGAATGACACCATTTCAAAAAATTGCTGATACTCTTCAAACTGCTGCAGGCGTATTTATGGTTGGTTTTATCCACGTGATGATTGGTTTTATCGATATTTATTAAACAAAGCTAAGAATTACCGCAAGAGAACTCGCTTTCAAAAAAATCCGCATCGAAATCGGTCCATCTGTTTGAGAGCTGCAATGCCATAGACAGATACACAGACAGACATTGGCGTCAAACGTATAACCCCCTCTGAGTTTAAAAAGAGATTAAAACACGAACCTCATTAACCTAAAGAGGCAAACTTTTTTTTTTTTTTCAATTGTTTCTGTCTGTGGAAGCGAAATAGGTATGTCAGGATCGTAGCAAGTGGAAATCCGTGGTGTCTGCCTACCCCTCCGGGAAATAGGCGTGATTATATGTATGTATGTATGTATGTATGTATGTATGTATATGTTTCTAAACTTTAAGGCCGTTCCATCGGTTTGCCACTGTCTTTGTCACATTTCGCAAGAAAGAACGGGAAAGAACATACGCGCCAAGTGTCAATTTTGATCGAATTTTGTCGGTTTTTATTTATTTTAAAAACGTTACCAATATCGAAATTCTAAAGCTATGAAATTACTATTTATGTTAAGATTGTTTTTCCTTCTTTTTTTGTTTATAGTATCACATAACAAATAACCGAGTAAAGTAGGATTAAAAGTCCGAGTTAGAGGTTACTTTGGGAATTAATTGTATCGAGCGAAGTGTCATAATTCGTGTATCGGAAGCTATGTTATTAAAGATAATATAGTCAAGATCTACATATATTTTTTCCACGTCTACGAATATCAACGCCTCTTAGAAAAACATGATCATATAAGGAGATTTTTCGCCTTCTGGCTCAGGGAACCGCCTTAATACATTTCGATTTTGTTCAGCCCTAGTCCGCGTTCCGTCACAGCGTGCCCCTCTCGCATATTTGCATTTGCTCTTTATTGTGTGCCCTCAGGGACTGCTACTATTGCGTGCTCCTGACTCGAACCGGATACCCTTTATACACCTAGAAATATTTTAGTTTCCTATTCCTTTTGTTAAAATGCGACCACACCGGTCTAAAGCGAGGTTAAGACTAGCAAGAACATGCATGCAATTTAAGTTACATTGCCGACTACTAAGGTAAACTGTATTCTTAAGTTTGATCAGATACCGCAATGTAACGTAAATTGCATGCAAGTTCTTGCTAGTCTAAACCTCGCTTAAGAATAGATTGCTTGAGCAGTGGAAACTTCTTACTATTTTATTGATTTTTGTAAAAAACTCAAACTCGGTATAACATCAAAGAAAAATATACCAACAAATAAGAAAAATTGGTCAAGATTGAATTGAGGAAACCTTAAAACAAAAACAAAACCTGTGATGGTATGGATTCCTAAGGGCGCGAGTCCGATTCACACTTGGCAGGTTTCTTCAGCAGTGGCAGCATGGTTATATTTTTATCGCCTGTCACTATCGCACTTACTGCGGAGGTGGAGTTTGGAGGGCTCCGGTGCTGCGGCCGTAGCACACGGTCGCATTTTTATCACCTGTCACAATGCCTGTCACGTTCTAACAAGTATGTAAGTGCGAAAGTGAAAGGTATAGTGACAATTGACAGGTGATAAAAATCCAACCATGCTGCCACCGCTGGTCACATTTCTCAATCGATTCTCGTGATTATATTTTTAAATATGGTTTGGTATCCTACAGTTCCACTGGTACTTGTTTTTACTACAAGGTATATTTTTACTACAGCGGTAATTAATAGTCCATACATAGACAGTATGGACTATTAATTACCCCTGTCAGCACTCGCCGTCCGGCACCGGAGCTCCCAATTACAAAAGATGGCGGATAAGCGAACAAAGGCTGCAATTACATTAGTTTACATTACAACAATGGAGGCGTACCTACGTTTTTATAGTGCAGACTTCAAGTAGGTATACGTGATAGTTTTAGGATACACTTCATGTTGTTATATTCCTTTCTTTTAAGATACTATGTTACTTAAGACATAGAGTAACTTATACTAGAGCGGTACTGTCATAGTAAATTTTGTAACCCCAGTAAATTCACTGCCATCTGTCGACACACTTTAAAACTAAAAATAAATATTTTAAAAATACGATAAAATGTATTTAGATATGGATAAATTATTTTTTTTATTTGCATTAATTATTTTTATGATTTTGACCCATGTTCTTTCACTGATATGCGTTGAAATGGTTAAATAACAAACGAAACCGTCAACGCCATCTATACGACAGTTGGCCAAAGCTAGTAGCGCCCTCTGAACGAGAATCAAATTTTCTTGATTTTCGAGGCACGTTTTTTCCTTAGACTGTATCCATCTATTACGGAGTTATATCTATCTTTGCTTAAGATGAATTATTATTTTTTGTCCATTCTTTCGATTGGCATCATAAAAATACGGATGTTTTTTTTTCCCATTTAAGGATTCGATTCTCAGACGAAGCAAGTCATTTTTAGAAAATCTTTGAATCATCATCATCAGGTGGGATCGTGGTCAAACGTATGAATTATGTATGTACGTTTGATCATAAAAAAAACCGGCCGAGTGCGAGTCGGACTCGCTCACCGAGTGTGCCGTACTTTTTAGTATTTGTTGTTATAGCGGCAACAGAAATACATCATCTGTGAAAATTTCAACTGTCTAGCTATCACATCTCATGAGACAGACAGACAGACGTACAGGCGGACAGCGGAGTCTTAGTAATAGGTTCCCGTTTTTACCCTTTGGGTACGGAACCCTAAAAAAGTATATTAATGCAGTATTATAAGCCAACTTAACTTAGTTATAAGTAAAACATAAAATATGTAACTAACAATATGTGGATCCTGGTTATCTAAATAAAGAACTTTTATTATTATTTTATTATTATTACCATAGAGTAACTTATACTAGAGCGGTACTGTCATAGTAAATTTTGTAACCCTAGTAAATTCACTGCCATCTGTCGACACACTTTAAAACTAAAAATGAAGATTTAGATAAATACGATAAAATGTATTTAAATATGGATAAATGATTTTTTTTATTTGCATTAATTATTTTTATGATTTTGACCCATGTTCTTTCACTGATATGCGTTAAAATTGTTAAATAACAAACGAAAGCGTCAACGCCATCTATACGACAGTAGGCCAAAGCTAGTAGCGCCCTCTGAACGAGAATCAAATTTCCTTGATTTTCGAGGCACGTTTTTTCCGTAGACTGTATCCATCTATTACGGAGTTATATCTATCTTTGTTAATACTAACTCCTTAAATATCCTATCTACGATATTTAAGGTACTTTCCCTTTATGTCGCATAGTCATGGGACGCCCTGTATAATTATGTTAAAATTTTAAAATGGAACATGTGAAAGATTAGAAACATTTGTACAGAAACATCTACTTAGGCCCACTTGCACCATTCCATTAACCTGGGATTAAACCTGCAGTTCCATGGTTACCAGTACAATTTGACACTGGGTTAACGGTTTAACCGCTTAACCCCGGGTTAGTGGGATGATGCAATGGGCCTTAAAGGTCAGTCAAACAAAAATCTCTGAAAATATTACCTGTTATTACCTGGTCTTAAGGACACAAACATGGTCACTGGTTAAAATCTGAACAATATAAATTTTCCGGAGTTGATCAGAGATAAGCGTGTGCTCGGTCGCTGACAAACCTTCAGACCGGATCTTGGTCTGACCTCGGTAATGTTTGTATGAAATTTTGTTAGAAACAACTGTCTACACGGTCCGTCCACCACCAAGGCCACGCGTTCCGAAGGGCTTGTCGGCGACCGTCTAGCAAGGGCTTTAGCATACGTCAAATAAAATAAAATAAACTATCGATGGTATAGAAAGGATCGCAATCTCTTATGGCAGAATTGTTGTAAAAGTGACCGCGTTAAGCTTTAAATAATAGTTCCTAATCTCTCCGGTGGCGCTAGTTAAGCTCTGGGACATGAGTATAACATGAACCATATAAGGCAACAAATAACCCGACCAAATTACGAAGGTTGTTTTTGGTAGTATTTCGGTGTATGGTGGCGCCGCCTAATTACTGTTTTTTGATGGACACTTTTCATACATTGAGATTTGGCTCCTTTATACAGTCTCCATGAAATAAACCTTATCTAGATATATTATAGCAATAGAATTATTATTATTACGTAGGTACACCAACATTGTTCAAGGCCATCTAAGTAACTCATCGTAAATAATAATCATAGTCGTAGTGTCGAATACCGAAGCATGTCGCGTGCGAAGCGCGTGCAATTGCAAATATTGCAATGGTCAGTCCTCCCCTCGCATTGCGTTCGCACGTGTTGCGCGACTTGCGTGGGGCGTCGCGTCGTTGGGGGTCAAACGCGGCAAATTTAGGGTCGATTGATGCACTGACCACAGGTGAAGGCATCACGGTCACATTGTTGTTAATTTCGAGGTAAGGGTCCTTTTGTGTAGTTCTACACTAGACTTGTTTTTCAGATATGGGAATGACTAAATTGACTCTTTCGATTTTAATAAGAGAAAAAATGTATCTTAAGATTTTTAGTTTCGTTACCATTTTCATAGACTCTATGACGGTAATGTAATAGAAGGAACGAAAAATGGGGCATTTTCTATGAAAAGGGACCTTATTGTCGATGGCACTTACACCACACAGCGTCGCGCGGCATTGTATTTATATCGGAGCATCGTTTATAATGGCGTAAGTGCCATCGACAATAAGGTCCGTTTTAATAGAAAACACCACAAATGTATGGTAATATTGGGAAACTTTTTCTCTTGTTAGGAATAAAAAAGCTCGTGACTGAGTAGAAATAACATAAAAATTCCCATATCTAAAAAAAGTGTAGCGTAAATAAAATACATCCAAATAAACAATCCATACTAATATTATAAATGCGAAAGTCTGTCTGTCTGTCTGTCTGTGTGTTCCCTCTTCACGCTTAAACCGCTGAATCGATTTATATGAAATTTGGCATAGAGATAGGTTGAGTCCCTAAGAAGGACAAAGGATAGTTTTTATCCCGAAAATCATCCCTTAAGAAAGTAAAAAGCGGGGTGGAATTGAGATAATTAATGAAGTGTCTGCTAATTTGTGTGCATAATATGCTCAAATTGAATAATTGCTATAAGATTTTCTCCAGGCGCTATTCTTACTCTAGCTGGGGTTACTAAGTCCACGCAGACGAAGTCGCGGGCAAAAGCTAGTATCAAAATAAACTTTAACTCAAATTCTCAGCGGCATGGCGTGGCGTCATGCGGTATGTGGTGATCAGACCCCTAGTAGGCCTAGTAAGCGTTCGCACGTGTTGCAATTGGGCATCGTTGGGGGTCAAACGTAGCGAATCGAGGGGCGATTCCGATGAACATTACATTACAGGTAGTAACCCCGATCTGATATTTGATAGAAAGTGGAGCAAATTATGTTTTTGTTAGTTGTTTGTAAGTTGTATACAGTTTTGTGGTTTAGGTATTGTTTTGTATAAATAGTAATGCCAACGCATAGACATTTTAGGGCAAAATCTGACGCAAAAATCTACAACATAAAAAATCGGCTCTTTAGATACCTACGACAATATATTTTTAGGGTTCCGTACCCAAAGGGTAAAAACGGGAGCCTATTACTAAGACTCGGCTGTCCGTCTGTCCGTCCGTCTGTCTGTCTGTCACCAGGCTGTATCTCATGAACCGTGATAGTAGTGTTTCTGTTGCCTCTATAACAACAAATACTAAAAACAGAATAATATAAATATTTAAATGGGGCTCCCATACAACAAACGTGATTTTTTATGCTGTTTTTTTCCGTAATGGTACGGAACCTTTCGTGCGCGAGTCCGACTCGCACTTGGCCGGTTTTTTAAATAATATTAGTGTAAATCCGCAACATTGTCGTATTATTATTAACTTTTTAAGCATAGTTAGTATTTTCACTATATTATCCTGATATTATCTCATTCGTTATTGTATTCCATTCACAATCGACCGGAGTGGCTCCTCTGATGTTGCTTATATCCATGGGTGGCGATAACTGCTTCCCATCAGGCGGCTCGTCTGCTCGTTTGCTTCCTATTACATAAAAAAAACCGGCCAAATGTGAGTCGGACTCACGTACGAAGGGTTCCGTACCATTACGAAAAAAACGGCAAAAAAATCACGTTTGTTGTATGGGAGCCCTACTTAAATATTTATTTTATTCTGTTTTTAGTATTTGTTATAACAACAGCGGCGATAGAAATACATCATCTGTGAAAATTTCAACTGTCTAGCTATCACGATTCATGAGATACAGCCTGGTGACAGACGGACCGACAGACAGACAAACAGACAGATAGACAGTCCCGTTTTTACCCTTTGGGTACGGAACCCAAAAAAAGAGTATCGAATAAGTACACGTGGACGACGAACTTTGGGTATACAAGCTCGGACATTACTGAATTGATTTACTGACTTTTTTAAGGTCTCATATAAATTTCATTTGGTTCAGTCACGGACTCACGGTTTCATTATGAACTTTTTTATTGGGCGAAAGCGAAGTTTCTCCATTTCAGCTTAGGGGAAAATGCTTACTTAATGTTTGGCTGCCCGGTTGATATCTTCTACAGGTCGCATTTCTCAACTGATTCTCGTGATTTTTAACTGTAAAACTCGTGAGATTCGGAGATATTAAAATGGGTGAATGAACTTTTAGAAAACTTGATTTCGTGGGTCTAGACTCCCTAGCAAAGAAAAATCGATTTTTCAAAAACCATGTTGATTTTTTCACTTTTTTTGTTTACACGGGCATTATTAGATAAGTATTTAATTAACACATTAAAATTAACAACTTGATCCGATAAAAGTTACATTTTGTACGGTAACGCAGCAGAACCAAAGTTTTCTCCCATACAAAAATCAGGGACACACCATTTTTGTATTTATCTGCTGCGTTAAATGTAACTTTTATCGGATCAAGTTGTTAATTTTAATGTGTTAATAAAATACTTAATGTAGTTATACTGTTAAATACTGTCTTAGTTATGCCTGTGTACACAAAAAAAGTTAAAAAATCAACATCCTTTTTGAAAAATCATTTTTTTTTGCTAGGGTCACGAAATCAGTGTTCTAAAAGTTGATTCACCCAAATCCAAATACAAACAAACATCTCGAGCGTTTATTCGACTGAATAATACGCGAGTAACCCGATTAAAATAATTTTAATATGATTCTCGTGAATTTTTGTGAGCAATTTCGGTAATTATGTATGGATTTTTTTGTTGATTCCGTTTTTGAAATATTTTTAAAATGGCAGAGATATACGGATTCGGGAGACAGCTCACAGAGCCACTAGTTTTATTAAGATCAACTTTACATTACTGCTATAGGGTGAAATTAAATTAAGACTGATCCATTATGTTTAAATTGCCGAATACATTGCAAAGATGCCGTCACATGCAATGGCTACCCCTCACTAGGGGATGATTTGAGGGTCACTCGGTCCTATTGTTAATATTAATAACATTTGTTGGACATTCGTATTTATTTTTAAAACTGGTTTAGCAATTATAGTAGTTTACAGCTCAATCCTAGGCCTTTGTGTGTAATATAATATTTCTGTATATAGGTACAATAAAATATAATATTTCTGTAAAATAAATAATATTACAATAATAATATAATATTTGTGTGTATTTCTGTATATCTTCATTTGTTAGCAAATTAAAAATTTTGTTCACTCTTTTTAAAACAAAGACGGAGATTTTTTTAAATAAAGAATGTTTTTTACATACTTTTTTTCCCCAAGTTGATTCATTACTAGCGACCCGCCCCGGCTTCGGACGGGTAGTTCAACTAATTTACACAAAACCTTTACAAATTATACATATAAACCTTCCTCTTGAATCACTCTATCTACTAAAAAAACCGCATCAAAATCCGTTGCGTAGTTTTAAAGATCTAAGCATACATAGGTACAGACGGACAGACAGCGGAAAGCGGTTTTGTTTTATACTATGTAGTGATTGCTATGCTACACTCCCGACAAAATAAGTACAATGCTATTAAAATTATGCTCGTTTCTCATCATATCTAAGTTGAGACCATAGATTTCTTTTTATTTCTCTGTAGTGAGATATTACCGGTGAATAAAAATAAAACATTAGAAAAAAATCAACATTTCTGTAATTATTTTCTTTACAAATTATTACGATCATAACCAAAACTCATAAATTCCAGACATCAACACAAACCACAATAACCATTATGGGCAAACTGTCCGTTCCTTCACCAACCGACAAAAAACGCTGGAAAAAACTGATAAGTATCTAAAACCGAACCGATATCATGTGTCTTCCTCTCGCCCCTAGCGTAGGGTTACCACTGATTTTCGCAGCAAAAGATTTATTATTTTGTTATTGATTTCAAAAATGTCTTACTTATATAATCGTCTATCAAGGCATGCGGTTATCGTCCCATAGAAAATTTGAGTTACACGCCTTTTTCTACTGATAAAGTTAGTTGAAAGGCTGTAAGTTAATTTTTTCTTCTCTCTTTCTTCTAGACAGTATGGAAAAATACAAGATACATATATTTTTACAGAAAGATATGTAAATAATTTACTGTCCTAGTAAAACAACCTGTATATATAGTTGGTCAAGCAAATCTTGTCAGTAAATGGAAACAAAAAAACTACACTCATCCCCTTCTTCTGGACGCTAGCACCAGTGCAAGGCAAAGACAGTATGACTCTCTCCGTCTACGCCCGAAATGAGACAGTCCCTTGACAAACTATATATTTCGATGTAATAAATATTGGTAAAAAAAGTTTAACTGTGGAAACATTTTAAGTTTACAAATAATGATTAATTATAAGACCTGTAAGGAATAATGGTAGGGACAAATTCTAATTATGGCAATTTTCTTAAAACAAATTTAATAACAAAACTTCCGTTCGACACAGACATATTAAACATTAGAACGGGGCGATCACGTATTTTAAGTCGCAAATTGCTCGACCTGTTTCACTCTATACCGCATCATTGTCTGTGTCGGTCCGAAAACGCGTGCTCCCGATGAAGCTGCTCGGTGTGGAGTGAAACATCATTTAAAAAAACGAGCATTTTTTGACTTGACTTTGAGTGACCCGTTCTATATTTAATATTTCTTAATACAGTTAAGCCGGAGCGAATTGAGTTCCTCAGACACCCCGTCAGAAGGTACCCCTATTGTCACAATTTCTGACGCCCGGTGGTAACCCTGCCGTAGAGACAAAATGGCGGAGTCCCATGGGTTACCAACAAGATGTTTTTACTTTTGATAATTAAGAATTTTGCGATGTTGTGTCGGTAGGGGAGTTTTATGGTATAGGATTGCAAATTGTTGCTAATTTATAAATAGGTTTCTTGTTTTAATTTTAATCATAGAGTAACTTATACTAGAGCGGTACAGCTGTCATAGTAAATTTTGTAACCCCAGTAAATTCACTGCCATTTATGACACACTTTAAAACTAAAAATGAAGATTTGTAAAAATACGATAAAATGTATTTAAATATGGATAAATGATTTTTTTTATTTGCATTAATTTTTTTTATGATTTTGACCCATGTTCTTTCACTGATATGCGTAAAAATTGTTAAATAACAAAGGAAACCGTCAACGCCATCTATACGACAGTGGGCCAAAGCTAGTAGCGCCCTCTGATCGAGAGTCAAATTTTCTTGATTTTCGAGGCACGTTTTTTCCTTAGACTGTATCCATCTATTACGGAGTTATATTTATCTTTGATTTTAATTAATGGGAAGAATGCATGAAGATATTTTTTTTCTTAGAGACCTAAAAGATTTATTCCGTATATCGTCATTTCAACACCAAATACGTAAGTACAGGTAGTCACTGTGTCTTATTGAGCTGTCCAACCCGTGATAAGTCGTAGATAAAGTAACTGTCAACCTCTTTGATAAACTTGATCGATTTTGTTCGGAAGATGTTAAAGTTGATTTTATTTGCTTATGTGTAAAGCGCCCACCTAAAATCGGACTAAGCATGCATCTACATGGCATTTGAAATGACAAAGTGTGGCCATGTCTGTTTTCTGTGAAAATGACTTAAATAACGACAACTCCTCACTTTGTTCTGTTGAAGTCGGTGCAATATTAGTTTAGCCCAACTCAAAATTTGATGTTTTGGAACAAGACTATGAACGGCACTCAAAATCCATACTAATATTATAAATGCGAAAGTGTGTCTGTAATCTGTATGTCTGTCTGTCTGTTACCTCTTCACGCATAATCCGCTGAACCTATTTACTATTTAGTTGTGGTATAGAGATAGTTTGTGTCCTGGGGAAGGACATAGGATAGTTTTTATTCCAGAATTCACCCAGGGATGAAAAGGGGGGTGGAAGTTTATATGGAGAATCAATAAAAAGCAGATTGGATAAAAACAAGCTTCCCAAATTACTTATACCACGCAGACGAAGTCGCGGGCAAAAGCTAATCTTCAATAATACTATAATTTATATATGTATGTCTTATAGTTAAAAAGTTAAATGCCTGTGCCGTTACCGATAAACGGACGGAAACCATGGGCGTCACCAAAGGGGCAAGGGGGGGGGGGGCAGCTACCCCCGCTCCTCCCTCCCAGAGAATAACATTTGTATTGTAACTAAATGTATGCCCCTCTACCTCATCAGCTGGCGAAGCCCTTGGACAGAACAGACGGACATTATCAGTGATGTGACGAAACTATAAGGGTTCCGTTTTGCCATTTTGTCTACAGAACTCTAAAACACCTAACCATTACGTATTAACTGAATTAGTTACACCATTTCCAAATAACAAGAATAAAATAAAGAAAAACAACTTGCAGATTGAACCCTCTTTTTCAAGTCAATTAATTAGTAAAATTGACGGACAATAGAGGGCGCTGTTATTGAATTACGTCAAGAGGTCAGTGACCCCTTAATTGTGGACGATGCAATGCTATTCGTGCATACAAAGATTGAGATGTTTTTAGGTTATGGAATGACGTGTTTTATTTGAGTAAGCAAATTAGTGATGGTTTAGATTTAATTGGTACAAATTGGTTTTATCATTGACAAGATATCTAATTTAACTTGCGACTAAGTAAAAGTGGAACCTAGTAAGATATGTAAGGGAATAAAGTTGCATAATACCTTCAACAGCTACTTAAGACATTAAATTAGTTAATGAATTAAGAATAATACTTATTTCAGGACAAGTCCCATATGGGGTCATCCATTAATTACATCACACGTTTAGGGGGGGGGGGGGGGGGGGGGTCAAGAAAATGTGACATGTTGTGACAAGGGGGAGGGGGGAGTCACAAACTTTGTGACGTCACATTAACTTATTTTAATTATTTTATTCGCTGTACAGTTAAATAACAAGTTTTTGGAACGATAATTTCTTTCCGAATCTGTTTTGGGTTATAAAATTACTAATATTTCTTTTGTCAAAAATATTTTGATAAAATATTAATTCGATTTGCCGATTATATTAAAAAAATGTGACGTCACACCAGGGGGGGAGGGGTTTGCCAAATGTGACCAAGTGTGACAAGGAGGGGGGGAGGGGTCAAAAAACCTCGAAATTCTTGTGACGTAATTAATGGATTAACCCTATTCAATGGCTAATTAAGTGCTTAATTGACTTGCCATTCACAGAATGCAGGTGCATGTCAACTCGAATTACATTTGTCAATCAACTCAGTCATTTCCGTGTGTTTCCCGGAATAAAATGCATTGTTTCAATGCAACTTGGTGCATCGTCATGTTTATATGAATTCTGACGAAAATGAAATTAACGATGATGAATTGATGATACACTCCTTTGTTTCTTTTGAAATAGAGCTTATTTTTGGCGTTTTAAAAATAACGTTATTGTTTTGTTTCAATAAGGATTTCACATTTATTACCTACTCACGAAAGACGAATACCGGTCACTTTTTAGGGTTGCGTACCCAAACCCGTCTGTCTGTCACCAGGCTGTATCTCATGAACCGTGATAGCTAGACAGTTGAAATTTTCACAGATAATGTATTTCTATTGTCGCTAATAACAACAAATACTAAAAAGTACGGAACCCTCGGTGCGCGAGTCCGACTCGCACTTGGCCGGTTTTTATACCTTGCCTATAGGTACCTGTGATTTTAAGTACCTATATACTTAATTACTAAGTGACGCGATTTATTTGTATATCATTTAAAATATTCGCGTTTTGAACACATATTAAAAGAATGATGATGGTGTTTTGCGAGCGGCGCATCCCCTCCCAAGAAGCAATGCGCGCGCGTACCACTGCTAAGAAGTCAGGGATTCTGAGGGCCTACTGCGAACCACGTTCGACGTGTTGCCTCCCTGTCACACTTACATACGAATTTACAAGTGCGACAGAGAGGCAACACGTCGAAACGTGGTTCGCGGTAGGCCCTAAGGCTTCTGCGAACATGGTGGAGGCACTGCAGGAACCCGGTAGCCCCATCAGTGTCCATGATGTTTGTATCGGTATAGTTTTCTTTCCTGACAGGGGGGTGCAAGTGCACCCTTGCACCCCCCCTGCCGGCGCCCATGTCGCTATTCCATCGTAGCTTTCGGGCCGATTGAGGAATGAGGTGTCAACCGATTTTTGCAGCCCGTATAACGTTAGACTTATATTGACCGGGATATAGACCGTGATTACCTTTTGTATTATTTGTGAGCTCCCGATATTTCGACGCAGTTACATGCATCATCATCATGCAAGGTAATCACGGTCTATATCCCGGTCAATATAAGTCTAGTGAAACTAACCGTGAATCATTCAAAACTCCGTCATAATTTTAGAGTATGGCTCTTGTCGGTGGAGTATGCGCCAGTTTTCTCGGTCCTCGGCCAGGTTCTTTAGGTCCCTGTAAGACACGACGTTTGCTTTCGCTTTCAGTTGTTGTGTGTAGCTTGCTCGTGGTTTTCCGCGGTGTTATAATATGTTTTACAAATAACGATCGAGGATATAATAATGTACTGTACGAAATCATAAAACTTGTTAAAGTATATTAATGCAGTAAAGTATACGAAATGATAAACATAAATTGAGGCTTTATTATTTACTGTCCGAGGTGTAGGTACTATTTTTCTATCCGACGAAGCCGGAAAGCGGCAACTTCGTTTAGCATATCGGGCCGAAAGTTGACGCTTTCCGGTCGGAGAACAGATGAAAATTAGGTGTAGTGAACCTTCCATAACTTTCTTGGGTAGGTATTGTGTATATTTTAATATTAAACTTTTTTTTTTAATCCTATCTGGCTTTTACTCCCCGCAATTTTGCACGGGGTGAATTTGCCAATGTCGGTTTTTGAAAATTAAAATAATAAAACGATTTAAATTCCTTTCAGAAAATATATATCTCTTTCTATAAAAAATCACAACAGAAGAAATTAAAGAAACAAATATTATAAATAATAAAGATATTCAATCTAATAAAATTGATATAACAATTATATTATATTAACCTTTTCGACGCCGTGTCAAACACAAAAACTGTCACTCGGACGCCACGTCACCGAAGTGTCAAAACTGAAATTGAACTTTATGCACATGCACGTAGGTCTATGTTGCTCTGTGGTCTTTGACCGATTAATCCGTCTTTGGCGTTGGACCTGCGGTGCCGATATATCCGTCATTGGCGTCCAAAAGGTTAATAATATTCTGACAGGAGACGGGAGAATTTCTCCAAATGTTGTAAAAACACTAGGTTTAAATTTGGAATGTCCGTGGCGGCCGGTAAATCACTTGACGCTAGTGAGGCGTCAGCACACACATTATAACAGTATTTTAAGTTAAATCTTTATTCAACTACTTTAAAAAAGCCTTCGTTAGGTTTGTACTGGGGTCCTGGAGCATTAGAATTAGAATTGTTTATTGCACTCATATTAGTATACAGTTCTTAAAACTATTTAATACAGTTCCACATGAACCCTGTCAGGGTATAGCAATATACTTAACACTAACTTATGACATAACATGCATCATAGGCATAAGCCAATTCCTAAAGACTAGTGTATAATTTATAATGGTCATTCTTGTAACCTTTTTTCAAACTTTTATCGGTGCCGGTAACGTTATTAGTCCATATTATCGTTAAAAAAATCATTTAATGTGTAGTATGCTTTTTTTACTAGGTAAGTTTTTAATGCATTTTTAAAGTTACTATAATTATTTATTTCTTTTATTTCGTTTGGGATTTTATTATATATTTTTATGGCCATGCCAAAGGGGCCTTTATGGATCATCTGCAAAGTAGTTTGGTGTGGCTAGTCTAGTTTTAGGTCGTAGGTTTAGGTCGGCATTAAACTTATATTCATAACCGCTGGAGTTGCGAACGTCCATAAGCTGCGTTATCCGTTTATCACATAAAAATATATTCTTTTTATTCACATTGACAACTATTAATGGAATTAATGGGGTATTAATTATATCCGCCACCCGCTATCTTCAGTTACCCGTGCACAAAATGCATGTAACTGCGTCGAAATATCGGGAGCTCGAAAACAATACAAAAAGGTGATCACGGTCCATTTCCCGGACGATATAAGTCTAATGAAACTAACCGTAAATCATTTAAAACTGTAACTTTATTTATTCCCACTGCTGCTTTAATATGAACAAAAGCAAGTTCAAGAAACGCCAAAGTATTTTCGTATTCTTTTTTCAGCTGCAATACTCTTTTCTTTTACTCAAATTACTTTTTCACCTCAGCAGCAGTATCGTATCGTATCGTACATATTATAATACTTTTTTTTTCTGTTT
The DNA here is from genome assembly GCF_947568885.1 of Cydia strobilella. Taxonomy (NCBI): domain Eukaryota; kingdom Metazoa; phylum Arthropoda; class Insecta; order Lepidoptera; family Tortricidae; genus Cydia; species Cydia strobilella. The sequence goes on along the minus strand of NC_086064.1, from coordinate 2,735,659 downwards.
ATTCTGTGTAATTCGAAATACATTTTAACCTTTAATATGTTCTCACTACTGAGGTGAAAAATTATGTGTGCAACACGAGAGCAAAGTTATTTTACATCTCGTGTTTTTGAGTCCCTCGCTACGCTTAAGATTCCACCTTAGAATCACTCGCTTCGCTAGTGAATCAATTATAGAATCTTTCGCTTTCTCGGGACTCAAAATAAACACTCGCAAGAAAAACAAACTTTCCTCTCTTGTTGCACAAATAACTATTGAAGTCGTAAAATTTACTAGTTATAAGTCTTACCGTCACTCTTTTGTCAGCTCTGTCTCGTATTACAGTATCACATCATTGAGCGCAGCGATTATTGTTCAGTTCTTATAGACTTAAAAGGAGGATCAACGATCGCTTCTCAATAGAAAAGGTACTCCCCATTTTCCTCTCTGGATATTTACATAATGGAAAATATTGTGACCCGATTTATTGTATATCATTATTTTCAATTCAATTCAATTCAATTTATTTGTATCAGACATAAGTAATTAGTCCATAGAAATGTTAGTAACAAATAAAACTTATTTTATACGTTAGCAACTTACAGACTACTTAAAATATGTTATATACAGTACCTCTTGACTCCATATGAATGGAATTCCAGTGCCGCCAGACTGCACTAGTCGGGCACTGTGACACCAGATTCAGGAGACTGTTGGTACTCTCCTGCACGCGTATCTCATTATTATCATTCATAGCTATGCTATGCTAAAAAAATCGAGTTAGGGATGAAAAAGAAATTCCATATTGTTTTAAAAGCTCCTAGTTAGGAGTTATAAGAGTTCTTATAATAATCTAAAAAACCGGCCAAGTGCGAGTTGGACTCGCGCACTAAGGGTTCCGTACCATTACGCACAAAACTGCAAACAAATCACGTTTGTTGTATGGGAGCCCCGCTTAAATATTATTTTTTATCTTTTTTTAGTATTTGTTGTTATAGCGGCAACATAAATACCTACATCATCTGTGAAAATTTTATACATCATCTGTGAAAATTTCAACTGTCTAGCTATCACGGTAGCCTGGTGACAGACAGACAGATAGCGGAGTCTTAGTAATAGGGTCCCGTTTTTACTCTTTGGGTACGGAACCCTAAAAAACAAATAGCTGTGGTTAAAATACACCTAATTTCCTAAAAACATTTTATATAATATTTACAGAGAGGAAAATGGGGACCACGCTTGTATGGAGAGCCGGCCGTCCACTATCCTCTTAATATACTGCTAATATTTTAATTGTGTCGCCGGCGACGCGTTAACGGTGTACCGGTTCAAATTTACGATTGTTCTTAAACAAAGGGACGTCAAATAAACGCTGAGGGACGTAATAAACCGGTTTTTCGGTTTTAATTAAAATCTTAAGTAAATTTTGTGCACGAATTCTGCAAGAAAGTTTATGGATTTGTTCAGAGTTATAGTTATAGCAAAGAGGATATAATAGGATAGAGCGGTACTGTCATATTAAATTTTGTAACCACAGTAAATTCACTGCCATCTATCGACACACTAGAACTAAAAATTAAGATTTATAAAAATACGATAAAATGTATTTAAATATGGATTTTTTTTATTTGCATTAATTATTTTTATGATTTTGACCCATGTTCTTTCACTGATATGCGTTAAAATTGTTAAATAACAAACACAACCGTCCACGCCCTCTATACGAGAGTAGGCCAAAGGTAGTGGCGTCATCTGATCGAGAATCAAATTTTCGTGATTTTCGAGGCACGTTTTTTCCTTAGACTGTATTCATCTATCACGGAGTTATATCTATCTTTGGTTACAGTATGAATTCTGTCAAATGATTTTTACGCCTAAAACCCTAATCCGTTAAACAAAAGCCATTGTTTCTTTTATGTGAGCGGTCGGCTTCCGTTTTGAGCGTGTGCCAAAGCAACAATGTCGTTTAAAAAACTAGTATATCGTATTGGTTTTAAGGTTCAAATTTGTGTAATAATGAGCGCTAAGGTGATAGATCGTCCTACATTGATAAATAATAATAAATAAATAAATAAATAAAACCGGCCAAGTGCGAGTCGGACTCGCGCACGAAGGGTTCCGTGCCATGACACAAAAAACGGCAAAAAAATCACGTTTGTTGTATGGGAGCCTCACTTAAATATTTATTTTATTCTGTTTTTAGTATTTGTTGTTATAGCGGCAACAGAAATACATCATCTGTGAAAATTTCAACTGTTTAGCTATCACGGTCCGTGAGATACAGCCTGGTGACAGACAGACGGACAGCGGAGTCTTAGTAACAGCAAAGATAGATATAACTCCGTTATAGATGGATACAGTCTAAGGAAAAAACGTGCCTCGAAATCAAGAAAATTTGATTCTCGTTCAGAGGGCGCTACTAGTTTTGGCCTACAGTCGTATAGATGGCGTTGACAGTTTCGTTTGTTATTTAACAATTTTAACGCATATCAGTGAAAGAACATGGGTCAAAATCATAAAAATAATTAATTCAAATAAAAAAAATCATTTATCTATATTTAAATACATTCTATCGTATTTTTATACATCTTCATTTTTAGTTTTAAAGTGTGTCGACAGATGGCAGTGAATTTACTGGCGTTACAAAATTTACTATGACAGTACCGCTCTAGTATAAGTTACTCTATGGTAACAGGGTCCCGTTTTTGCCCTTTGAGTACGGAACCCTAAAAATGAAAGTAAACTGGAAACGAGTTCTAATGGCTTAAACTGTAAAACGAATATATACAATCGGACCATCGGACCCAAGTAATTTTACGGTATATTTACAACATTTACAAGCTTCAACCAGTTTAATTGTACACGATAAGGACTTTTCAAAGCTCACAGCTTTTGACGGGAAAAAATGAGCTTTTACCCCGCTTTGAACTATTAAAAACAAAACGCCTTAAGCGCCTTTACTTTCTTTAGAACATACGTGATTTTATATAAACACAATTTCAAACATAACCAAGTATCAAATGCAGGCGTCGACAACCTTATTACAAGGTTTTAAAGTCGGTTTTGGTGAGACTTTTTTGTATGATAGTAGGTTGTGGTGTCCTGCTTGAAGTATTAGTTTTAGAGGCTAAATAGGGCGATATGTTATGCTTAGTGGTAATCTGTTCTAATTGGTAGTGAGTTCGATGCCCGGTGGGACTAAGTGAATTCTTACTTGAGTATATTACGTATATCGTTCGGAAGTATGTAGTTAGTGGAAGAAGATTGAATTTTAAGGCGAGATTAAATTTTTATGATATTATAGGGTGGTATTTTTTGAGACCTTTGCCCTATAATGGGTTAATATAAATTCGTAGTCAAAATTATAAAAAATGGCTGCCGTCTTGAATATCTTAATTTTGTATTATTGAATATCTTAATATCAGTAGTGTTTGACGAAACTTAATTTTTCACTGTATAGAAATAATCTTAATAAAAATTGTAATATACTGTACTATAATAATAATAATACAAAATTGTATTCCTATGAACATAATCTCTGACGATCATTATAGTTATGCGTTTTAGGTTTGATTGAAGGCAAATTTATAATGTATTTTATAATGAAATAAAGATATCTTATCTTATCTTATCTTATCTTATCTTATCTCATCTTATCTTATCTTATCTTATCTTATTTATTCAAACTAACACGATTTTCACTCATACTTTTAAAATTAACACGGGACCACGAACGTAACGTCACGTTCGAAACGTCGGACCATAAATAAACGTAAGTTTTTACGCGATTAAGTCCCGTGTTCATTTTAAAAGTATCTTAATTTTGGTATGATCATTAAAAAAATATGTATGAGGATTTCCACATTTTTTTATTCAATCGAGTCGAAAATAAAATAGTATATGTGTATGAATCTACCTCTATATACTTAGTTTTTGGCGAGTTCTCAGTTCGGGGCGGACGAACTACTAGTAAATCCCTTTGTTTGGCATTAGTTTGTACGAAAGCGACCGCCGACCGTCGTCTGACCTTCGAATTTGATGGAAAACTAGGCCTTACTGGAATTAGAGTACTTAATACTAAATTAAGTCCACGTGAGTGTCCAGGCTTAACCCAGTTACAATCTTAAATATTTGATATTCGTCATTCGGTTCATACGCCGGGAGCTGTGATGTGTTTGTTAACTGTCGAGTGACGTCACCAAAAATATTTGTATTGCAAATGGTTTTTTTGAATAGTTTTTTTGATTGCTGACTCTACTTCTTCATATTTGCATTAGGGAATGCAAACCGGTTTTTTATTGTATGAAAAACCGGTAATTAACCGAAATTTCATACAAATAAAAAAACCGGTTTTTATTCCCTAATTTGCATTTCTGTCAAGCACCTACTTCTTGCTAAGACCTTTGTGTAATTATAAAGAGCCTAAATCTCGATGTGTTTTTATTTTTTCGTCGAGGAGTTCCGTTTGGTAGGTACCTTCTGACTGCATGATCATTTCAGCTCAGGGATCGGTTACCGATATTTTTTGTATGGGAACGATAACAGTATTTTTTCGTTCTTTGTTAATTATTTCATTTCTAATCTAATAATACGAAAAGTCGTTACTTCAAAACAACTGAGTCCTATATTTGGAGTCGTACATGTTCTGTACATGTTCGTACATGTGTTGTGATCGTCATGAATAAATGTGGTGTGGTGTGTCTCAATAAATGTGGAATTGCACGTAGGCTTAGCGGGAACTATAGAAAAAGCGTTTTCCCTAGGGAGTTATGAAGTATCTAGTATTATAATTAACGGTTTTTTGTCTTTATACTTTATTTTTGTATTGGGGCGTAATAATAATGCAAACTCGAGTCTATAAATCGCTCCGGCAAGCCGTCGCATTTAAACTACACTCTTGTTTGCAATATTTAACTTACGCCCCATGTTGCGCAATGTGTATCTTTACCTTTATCTATCTCTAAAATTCGATGGCACCGAACGTTAGATAGCTATGTAGAATATGTAGATGTACAGTTGTAGCGAGTTTCAAACTATTCCCTCAGGGAGTACACTCGGTGTAATGCACACTCGATACGGCTAACGAACCGACGCGGCAGCGGCGCGCAACCTTTCAACTTTGCATGTTCAATTCAATTAGGTGAAGAAGTTAATTTGAGACGTGTGTAATAAATAAGATTTATGCTTTGTAAATGATAGAACAAAACTCAGATGTGGAGCTAACCTACTTATATAAAGGGGCCCACACATTACCAGTCGATATCGTACCTTCTATCTTTTAACATAAAAAATGCGCCAAATAAGTTCGCGTTCAAAAAATCCTTACGTGCTTTCTATGCTAGCGGAAAGAAAGTTTCTTAGTGTATTTTTATTAGTTTCATAACGAGTCTCGTCGTTATTTATATATATATTATATATAGTATATATGTATATTATATTTGTATATATGTGATTATATGTTATTTTTATTTTATTTTTGCTGTTGTATTTGTAGCACCGCCCACAATTTCTCTGCTTAGCCTTAAGGTTGACTGGTAGAGAATGCCTTATGGCATTAAGTCCGCCTTTTGTACTGTAAGGTTTTCTTTTGTGCAATAAAGATGTAATAAATAAATTAATAAATATCGGCCTGTCAGGTGTTCGGAACTGTAAAATTTTTGTTCTAATTGACAGGCCGATATCGTCCGGCGGACTGATAATGGGTGGACCCCTTAAATTGTATTTGATAAAATAAATATTTTTAAACATTATAGAATGTGATGTACTGTAAAGTCGAAAATATATAAGATATTATTTATTAAAAGGACTTTATTCTAGTTATAATCCTGTAACTAATCAAAATTTAAATGTTTTATCTCTGATGATAGTAATGACAAATGTCTCTCAATTTTTAAACAACATATTTTTAAACTTACTTTCACATTTATGTATATTTTATGATATCTCATTTCAGTATTAAGGGATGGCCTACCTATTGTAAGTTTACAAGGACTCTGATATGGGAATAAAAAAAACTTAATACATACATTTTAACTCACGTAATTATTTTATTTCTAATAGTGCAATGAAATAATACAAAGTCGTTACTTAAAAACACAACTGATTCCTACATTTGGAATATAAAATAATAATATATATATGGTTATTTCGAAGTTTTTACAAAAAACCGGTTTCGATCCCTATAATCTATGTTTCTAATTTCTTTCACCGTTTTTGTCGTTTCACATAAAAACATTCACATTTATAGTATTAAAATGATTGTAGAAAATGTTGTTTACCCCTGACAGTAACCCGACCCGATACGATCGGTGCAGTCATCGGTTACCTTTTTACTTTTTATAATATATCGTTTATTATTTATTTTATAGTTCGTCCGATAGAATGTAAACTAAATAGGCTACTGACTGTATCTCCGATCAAGAATGCTTAGTATTGTGACATGTCATAGCATAAATGCCAGATATATCTCGCTATCTGATCTAAAACTAACGAGTTGAAAGTGGAGATCATACATGTATAATAAAACCACCATACCATGGACGGCATAGACTCAACATCAAAACGTGGCATCATAGAGTAACTTATACTAGAGCGGTACTGTCATAGTAAATTTTGTAACCCCAGTAAATTCACTGCCATCTGTCGACACACTTTAAAACTAAAAATAAATATTTATAAAAATACGATAAAATGTATTTAAATATGGATAAATGATTTTTTTTATTTGCATTAATTATTTTTATGATTTTGACCCATGTTCTTTCACTGATATGCGTTAAAATTATAAATAACAAACGAAACCGTCAACGCCCTCTATACGAGTGTAGGCCAAAACTAGTGGCGCCCTCTGATCGAGAATCAAATTTTCGTGATTTTCGAGGCACGTTTTTTCCTTAGACTGTATCCATCTATTACGGAGTTATATCTATCTTTGTGTATAATAAAATGGACTCAACATCAAAACTTGGCATTAAGGGTCTCCGGCTAGCTCGGTTCTCCATACAAATGTAGGCCCGATTTCATTACGACTAACTAGATTGCTCTGAAATTTTGTACTTACAAAAGGATAAGGTATATCTATATCTGTAATTAGTTTATGTAGCTTCAGATACCATAGTTAAAAAAATACAGCGAATTTAAGTTTTTCATACAAAACTTGTTTTTGCTCTAGTTCGTTTGTTTTATAAACTGGAGCTATATAAACTAATTACAGACCTAGATATACCTCATGTCATTGTATACTGTGCAAAGTTTCATTACAATCCAACACGTAGTTTTAAAATGAGAGCGGAACTACGTTTGTATGGGAAGGTGCAATTTGGCCAAGCTTGCCGGGGACTTAACTATTCGTTAAACCGCGCGGTCGTTTTATGCGATAAACGCAGCGTTGAACGCATGCGATCTACGAAATGTAGGAAAAATTACAATGCGCTTACCGCTGTGTTTACCGCGTAAAACAATGGTCATTAGATTATGCAAACGCAAACGCATCGCGTTTAACGTAGCGTTTATCGCTTAAAAAACCGCGCGCCCGAGAGGGATACTGCATATTAGAAAGGGATAGCATGATTCGACCCTGAACCGCTGTCAAACTTCGGTTTTGTAGGAAGTTTCCTTTCTGTACGGTAGTACTATTATTTATTCTGATGTACAGTGCTCGTATGACATAGACATAGTATAGTAGTTATAGACATGAAACCGAGCGACCAGGGGTAAAAGAAAGACATATTCATGTATTGACAGGTTAATGTATGCCAGCATAATCCTTTTTCTCTTTCACTCTTATACATTTCGGTATGTCACCATCGCCTCCTACCTATGCTGCCATAACCCGACCATGAAATAAAAAAACCCGATCGGTGATAAGGACAAAGCATGGCACTGTTTTCTCTTTCCTCTTATAGGAATCGCAATAAGACTATTTTTCGCTATCAAAGACTGTCAGAGTGTCAGGCCCTTGTTGTATGAGATATGAGCTTAATGGCGGCGCGCGCTTCCAATTTGTTGATTCTGCGCGTTTGCGACTGTTCAAACACTATCAACGAGAGATTTATGTGCGCTAGCGATTGCACGCAGATTTTCTCGTTTACCCGTTGTTCTGATCGGGGAGCTTATTCTATGTTTTATTAATTATCAATTTTTACATCACTTGGTGAATTTTACAAGCTTTTTATGCTACCGCTGTATGTATCTTTAACTATGTTTGTACGGCTCAAATCTTGCAAATTAAATTTGACCCACTTCTCGAGTTCCAATGAAGCTTAAAATTTGCATACATGTTTATGTAAGTCAAGAATATAGATAATGCAATATTATAAATAAAGAAAAAATAAACAAATAAATAAGTATTCTAGGACATTCTTACACAGATTGACTAAGTCCCACGGTAAGCCCAAGGAGGCTTGTGTTATGGGTACTCAGACAACGATATTAATATATAAATACTTAAATATATGGCGCGTTGTTCAAAATCCCATACCAAAATAGTTTTTTTTTCATTTATTTTTCTAAGGCAACACATGATCAATATCAAAATTACTCGCCAAACTGCTTTTGCAGTTTGTTGGCACCTATAACTTAAGTTGCTATCTTACTGTTACTTCAAATTTTTATCTTATTTTATTTATTTTCGCCCTCTTTTATAAATTTATTGACTTTCCTCTAGTCTATTGTACGTAGTGCTATATTTGTCTACCGTTCTTCATCAATTCTCATCTACTCAAAGGTTAACTGGAAGAAATCCCTTAAAGGGATAAGTTCGCCTTTGTACTGCCTATTTCTGTGCCATATTTGTGTTCTATGTCTTTGTACAATAAAGAGTTTATACATACATACATACTATGCTTACCCTAAGTTTGACATTAAAGTTAGTCTTAGAAAAAAAAATACCTATATAATAAAGTAACCTTTTAAGGTAATTCGGGATATAACGCAAACGCGAACGCAAGTCACGCTATCCAATGAAATTTACAAGGGGTTCTGGTCTCAATGATTTTCAGTAAGAGGACCGTCAATATCTTCGTCCCACCAACGAAGTGAATGGATATCGGCCATAACCGCACAATGGCGCTGATGGGCCCAACTCCCGTGCTATAAACCGTCCAATTGGCGTCATTGGGGTCAAATGGGGTCGCCCATCAGCTGTCATCGATTGAATTTACGGGTTCGTTGGCTTACAGGTTTAAGTTTCTGTCATTCAGTAGAGTTAGCATCAAAAGTATCTATAAGGGGGCCCACTGACTATCAGTCCGCCGGACGATATCGGCATGTCAGTTAGAACAAAAATTTGACAGTTCCGAACAACCGACAGGCCGATATCGTCCGGCGGACTGATAGTCAGTGGGCCCCTTTATTCTCTAATAACTTAACAAAAAACCGGCCAAATGCGAGTCGGACTCGCGCATGAAGGGTTCCGTACCATTACGCAAAAAAACGGCAAAAAAAAATCACGTTTGTTGTATGGGAGTCACAAATAAATATTTATTTTATTCTGTTTTTAGTATTTGTTGAAGAAATACATCATCTGTGAAAATTTCAACTGTCTAGCTGTCACGGTTCATGAGATACAGCCTGGTGACAGACGGACAGACAGACAGAAAGACAGCCGGACGGACAGCGGATTCTTAGTAATAGGGTCCCGTTTTTACCCTTTGGGTACTGAACACTAAAAAGAGATACATCTCTGTATGTAGAACAATTAGACTATTTATCACAACATATACTTTTGAATGCAAACTGTAAAGATAATAAGTATCACTATTTGATAAATAATTTCAGGGTGCCACATACATTTGGCGTCCCTTTCATGTTGTTAGTAAAAAGCAAGAAACAGAAAAACGTCCAAACGTCAATTAACTGTATATTTACTGTTCATAATAGACACCTGACAAGTCTGATAATATCTATTATCTAAGTACCTACTCGGTGGTCAAATATTTCATATTGAAATGACTTTAAACTATTTCAGAACAAGCCTCAACTCATCAAATCCGGTTGCCGAAGACATAAATCCATCTCAATCAACTTATCTAGTTAGGGGACCCGAATACGTGTTGTTATCTTATAAGCCTACTAGCTTTTGCCCGCGACTTCGTCTGCGTGGACTTAGTAACCGCAGCTATAGAGTAAGAATAGCGCCTGGAAAAATTTTCATAGCAATCTAAATTTGAGCATATTATGCACACAAATTAGCAGGCACTTCGTTAATTATCTCAATTCCACCCCGCTTTTTACTTTCTTAAGCAACGATTTTCGGGATAAAAACTATCCTATGTCCTTCTCAGGGACTCAACCTATCTCTATGCCAAATTTCATCTAAATCGGTTCAGCGGTTTAAGCGTGAAGAGGGAACACACAGAAGACAGTTAGACAGACAGACAGACTTTCGCATTTATAATATTAGTATGGATGGATGGATATGGATAGTATGGATAGTATGGATATGGATTATAATATTAGTATGGATGGATGGATATGGATAGTATGGATAGTATGGATATGGATTACAATATTAGTATGGATGTTCCCAGGAGGATCCATCTAGGAGAAGGATACTCCAAAATAAAACCCCGGAATGGAGTTACCGTAACGCCACAGGGCGGACACGCTATACATCAAAAATCACTTGCGTTTCTATGTGTGAACGGCATGTCTATACGTGAGTAAGTTGCTTAAGGCCTGTCAGTTAGAACAAAAATTTGACAGTTCCGAACAACTGACAGGCCGATATCGTCCGGCGGACTGATAGTCAGTGGGCCCCTTAAAAATAGTACTGAGCGGCCGGCAAACGGCCGTCAATCTGCTGTCGCGGGGCGAGGTAATTCGAGTCGGGGCGGGGCGGTGCGTGGCCTTTCTGTATGATAATACTATTACTTATTCTGTGGTAACGCTGCGTCTTACGTAAGCGAACAACTCGCGAACGCGAAGCGAAGCGGGCGGCGCGGCGTGGCGGGCCCACGGCGTTCGCGTTCGTAACGAGATCACCCACGTAGGGCACTTTTATAGGTATCAATGGATTGATTCACCCCGCGCCGCATCTATCGCGGCGCGAGTAGGGTCCAACCTGAAATAAGCGGCAGATTCCTGCAGCCGACCTGCCTCCACATGGCTCGCCTTTCCTGTGGGTTAAGACAGTGAAGCCGAGAGGGTAATGCAGGTGCTGGGTGTCCCTGCGTTTCTTTAATTCCGTCCCAGGCGGTGTAATGTCCGTGGAGAGATCGCTCCACGCACGTCAGCTTCACTGCGTGGAGTCGTGGACAACAACACAGAAGGTGTGTGTGTGAAGTCACCAGTTCTCCGGTGTTGTACCATAAATCGTCTGCAATAGACGATAAGGCCAATGATGTATGTTCCCAGGTGGCAGTGGTATACTAAACACTACCATAACCAGTACGAATGTACAACGAACTAGAATACTGCCAACCTGCCTCTACACGTATTGGCTCGCCTTTCCTGCGAGTGAGACAGTGAATAGAAGTCGAGAGGGTAATGCAGGTGCTGGGCATCCCTGCGTTTCCTTAATTACGTCCCAGGCGGTGTAATGTCCGTATACTCAGCTATATAGGTAGAAGTCTAGAGCTCAAATATGACCTTACGGGTTGTGCCGCAGGCGACGCATCTAGGCACAGTTAAATAATTTAATTTCCTACAATTTTTTTACTTTGTCACGGTAACAATAGTATGAGGTGTCTATAGCGACTTTCATATCGATTGTCACTGTGACAAGGTATAAAATGGGTCGGAAATTAAAATATTTGACTTGTACCATAACGTCAAGTCAAATATTGTAAAATGCCGCGCAACAGATTTGACGTACCTATAGAATTTTATTAGGCAATTAAAGTCACAACTTTTTTAATAGCAGTACATGATGTATTGAGTAATATTCAGCTGCGGGCGGGGTATATTTATGGAGAAGGAATAACTTTCAGTGATCTATGTCAGATAAGCGGCAGTATATCGACCGTTTTTCGAAGTTATTGAGAGTTTCGTCTATATATATGTGGTACTTTCTATAAAAAGGGCCCTTATTGTCGATAGTGCTTACGCCATTATAAACGATGCTGCGAAATAAATACAATGCCGCGCGACGCTGTGTTGCGTAAGCGCCATCGACAATAAGGTCCCTTGCCATAGAAAATGCCCCATATTCCGTAACTTCACGAAACATTCATCTTTCGTCTCATTCTGTCTCATAAATTTCAAGACATACTGACAAAGAATCAATAATGTAGTCAAATTTTAAACACAGTTTATCTATGACGGTCAACAGATCTGATAGTTGATAAACCAATCGGTAAACTTGTTGACAGATAATAAAGTTAATAACCGTTTCCTGTCCACCTGTCAATTGACCAACAACTTCGGTAACGAGGTAATAAAATTACATTTCCCGTATTTGGAAATTTAATTTTACGACTTATTTAAATTAATAATTCTCGATGCTTATTCAACCAAACCTTTTAGTCCTCCCCCTTGTGGGAACATTTGTTCAGTTCCGGTAGTTCAGAGCCGCTACCAACTTTTAGTATGTTGTTGGGCATGGTATTGGGACCCCAAAACTACCGGAAGACAGTGACGCAGGCCATCTACTTTAGCGTAATGACGTCATCAAAATGGCTCCCGCCTCGTGAATACACCCAAACTATGCATTGCACATATACACGTGGGGTATCAAATGAAAGCAGATTAAATGAGGAGTCTTTTCAAATACTTATATTTCATTTAGTTTATATACCTACCTACTCTGTTCCAAAATATACTAGATTAAGAGCTATTTAGAAGTCAAAATTATTTAAAAAATATTACGGTTAATTGGGGATTTACATCCAAATCAAAAGTCAGAAATAAAAGCAATTTAGGTATAATATTAATGAAGACTTGTCAAGCAATATACCTATTGATAAATATGTTCATAGAAGTAGAAATGATGCATAAGAATATAGGGTTTCGACAGAACATTTGCCTAAGACCCCTGACCACTGGAGGACTTCGTCACTTTTTCTATAAAAATAATGATTTGTTCTCAAAATTGTGTATTTGCCTAAGAGTAAAAATATCCAAATTATTTCTTAGTTTTAACGTTGTAAAAAAACAAGAAAATCTATGAGCTCAATCATTTGGGCTAAAATAAACTTAATTATTGGGCTAAAATTATATTTTTCTAAACAACCCTATACGAACGCATGTATAGGATTCAGGTATCAAACCTCTCTTTCCTTTTATCAGATGTAATATGTAATATACATTCCTTTCGTCCGCCTTCCGTAATATGTGGCGCCTATTAGAAGCAAAGATATTCGAAAGCTCAGACAGCAATCAATATTCATAATAAACATCTGAATATTCATATAACTTAATTTACGCCCGTTACAAATACTCGAAGTTGTAAGAAAACCGGTAAAAACCGGTTAATAAACCACCGCGTAATTAAAATAATAATTTAATTTCTCACGTTAATTAAATTCTTGGCTGTATGGCTCCGCCCGTGCTCCTTCATAAATCATGGCTAGTTAAAAATAAAAAGAGCTTCCTAAGCCTTTAAAAAACTATTGAGCTGTCAAACTGTATTGTTCCATTTTCAAACTTCAATTCACACCTCGAGCTTTGTTTGAGCGTTCCTTTGGCAGTCACAAAAGCCGAGACACAATAAAGACTGTTTGACTCAAATAACAACGTTATTCCTTTGAAGTAGAGTCTAATTTAGCAATAGTGCTTTCGTAAAAGTCAAATAGCGGAATATTCTACAATAACTTCCGTGCAAAAACTCGTCATTTCAAATGCGACCCTGCTACCTTTCGTTTAGGTTTAAATTTCAATGTGGGGATACATATGACGTTTTAATTTCAAGATGGCGGTTTGACGTTTCAATCAAGATGGTGGCTAGTGGTTTTCGGGAATTTTATGATTGTGCCTAAGTGGGTCAGGGATTTGTTTTGGTCGTGAAAGCTACCGTTTGTACGAAGTCCCTTTACATGATTTTACAGCCTTTGTGCAAGAATAAAGTCAATTTAGCTTGAAAGAGTTTTTTGGCAGGTGAGTAAAAACTTGAATAGACACATGGATCTACCAATGTTTTTTTTTTGCTTGACGTGACGTAGGTCCTGTTTTGTTCACGCCTTTCTTGAAGATGAAAAGGGACTCCCGTATTCTATTCAGAAACGAATGTTTACACTAGGATTGAATACAATAAACAGTAACAATGTACCAATACCAGCCTAAATTATGACTTAAGTAGGTGCTTTAATTTTTTACTATAAAATTCCCTTGAGATACAATTTAAACTTATGAAAAATATTTAATATAGTATTGTCTTCGGTTACCGCGATAGTTACTCATGAAATAAAACTATGAAAACGGATTATATCGCGTATATTGAATTTATAATACATCCCGACGTTTCGAACTCTTTACAGCGTTCGTGGTCAACGGGTGACTGAGGAAAAATTACAAAGTGCAAAAATACCCACATACTAAAATAATGAACAATCATAGACTACAAACTTTAAGGCTGGTTGTACATGCAAAATCGGTTCATAAGGCTAGTTATACACTATAATTATTTTTCAAGTAAAGATATATATATATATACGCGATAAAAACTACGCCGGCTCCAACCCTACACCACGGACCCGAGAAGATTTAATTCCCTCCTAAATTGTAGGAGGGTATCCCAATATGGGACCGGCAACAAACTCGGCGGGACACATCTTTTCAAAACATCAGAATGTCCAGCATCATCCAACACTAAGGTCTCACAGTCTATGTCTCGCTTGCTCCTTTATCAGATGGACTACAGGATCCCAAGCTGGTGGTAGAGAAAAGCCATCTTCCCTATTAAAGTTTGGATATTTCTTAATCTCAATGGCCTCGCGCAGCATTCTGGGTATGTAACGCTTCTCCTTGGCAAGAACCAGAGGCTTATCAAACTTGATTGAGTGATTGGCTTTATCCATGACATGCTCACAGACAGCAGACCTAGACCGTCGACCTAGGTCTGCTGTCTGTGAGCATGTGTCGCGTATATATATATATCTTTACTTGAAAAATAATTATAGTGTATAACTAGCCTTATGAACCGATTTTGCATGTACAACCAGCCTTAAAGTTTGTAGTCTATGATTGTTCATTATTTTAGTATGTGGGTATTTTTGCACTTTGTAATTTTTCCTCAGTCACCCGTTGACCACGAACGCTGTAAAGAGTTCGAAACGTCGGGATGTATTATAAATTCAATATACGCGATATAATCCGTTTTCAGTATTAACGTAGTGAATTATTTATTATGTCATATTTATAATGTAATACAAGTTCACGATCTATCAAATACAATTTAAAATTAAATAAATAACTACCTAAACATAGAGTATAAAAATTAAACTAACCTAAAACATAAAACCCAATCATAAAAAAAATGCCCCGTCCAACAGGTCGGCCTGCGGCATGGACCCCATTACGCCGGCGGCGTTACCTCTCTGTACCGCTAGGGCGATACGCTGAGAGAGGTACGCACCGGCCCTACGGTCCCCTGTGGAATCGACCAGCCGTGCCGACATAGCTCTCATAAATGTCTTCATGTCGGATGACCAAGGACCCAGAGTCTCTATTGCGAGCGCCGCAAACTCATAGTCGTTAACTAAGGTCGAGTATTTGCGGCGCTTGAGAATCTGGGCCTGGTCAGCCGCAGCGCCAGCCTGGATGCGGGTCGCCCCGATGTGGGACTGTGCAAGGGTGTCAATGCACGTCGCGTCCCACACCAGGGCTCTTCCTAATTTCCACGGCACCAACGTGGCTCCGTCGGGACGCTTGCCGTCGTCTCTAGCCATGCCCACTGGTTCTAAAACTGCAGGCACAGAAACGGTGGCAAGCGCGCGACGGACCAAATCGTTGATAGTGCCATGGCGATACATGCGGCCGGCGCTTTTTGCGCAAGAGAGGCCATGACGGCCCAGCTGGTCCACACCTTTGCCGCAGGCACACGTGTGGGAAACACAAATTCTGGACCCAAGCCTCAAGCCTATTGCTATCCTTAAGCTACTTGGGTCGAGAACCGTGCCTATTGCCTTGGAAGGGAGAGCCTGTAACCAGTGGCCCGACTCGGGGGCCGAAACCGCCAGAATGCGAGCGCGTTCAAAGTCGTCTGGGCTATTTTCTACAACTGAGGCATGGACTACCTCTAGACGAGGGGAGTCCCACGCCCGTTGAATGTGCTTGGCGTCTGGGATGTCCGCACTCGGGCACGACTGGCACCATGCTTCTCTGGCCTCCTTGAGGCTCGCTACCTGATCATCGAGTATCTGTGGAAGGTTTAGAATGACACCGATGAGAGACAGCGAGCCGTACACGGAAGACAGAAAAGCAGGTAAGGCCGAGCTGGCCGAAGTGCGAACTCCGAGCCCCCCAAACCTAATTGGGAGAACCGCCTGGGTCCATGATCTAGAATCAAAGTGTATATTTAAAATTTTCGATAGCGTTGTCTGAAGAGAGGAGTCAATGGATGAAAGAATTGAGGGAAATTTCCAAACTGGGCAGCTACGTAGCACATACATGAATTTTGGGGTAAATAGACAGAAACGGATGATGAAGAGAGCCATATGCGGGTTTATTTTGAAAAGTAACTCTGATGTAGTGTGAAATAAATTTAGCTTACAGTTAATAACAGGTGCAATAGCTTCGCCAAAGATTGGTGAGCCTAAATAGTTTTATTTCATATTTAATATAGGTCAATAAATAGTATTAAATAGGGCGGGAGCAGGACTGACCTTACCCGATCTACGCACGTGAGTAACCTGTCCTGCTTAATATTTTAATATCTAATTTAATTATATGCCCAATATTATATACCCAACGATTCAAAAATATATTCATATGCCTCTGAGACACTGACAATAAGGTCATGTAAATACTGTACCAATTAAGGTGAGCCAATCAAAACATATACCAGTAGAAAATTTCGCGAAATTCCAAATTGATATGGAAGATTGAACCATCGCTGAACTTTTGCCGCCTATTTCTACTGACAATTTGTTTTCTCAAGCGTTACGTAATCACAATAATTATTACCTATCATGTTTAAATACTCGTACAACATAAACCAATTTATTTCTTATTTCATTATACAGAACCACGTGACTATTAAAAATACTTATAAATTCATAACCATAGCCAACAGCCGCCTTTTTTTTATCCACTCGAAGGAACGTCATGCGGCCAGAACTTTTTAAATTTCAATTGGAGCTGTGAGTGCTTCTGTTATATTTTTTATTGTTCGGATGGCGGGTAAAGCGCCCGGTTATTTATAAAAAGAGGATTTATTGTGTTCACTATTTGCGTAACAGTTGTAGAATTAAAAAGGTGTCCCCTACCTTTTTTATTTGAACTTATTTTCATTATAAAAATTAAAAATTACAATCTTTTATGTATATGTGAAATCTGTGGGTCTACCCTGAAAATCGAAAATTCGTAGTTCATATATTTTTGAACTACCTAATGTCGTGTTGATATTTGTTATTCAGATATATTTATACTTTTGTACAGTGCCAGAAAAAAAAAAAAAAAAAAAGCTTTTATTTAAGGCATTTACCCATATTGCGTACAAAATTAAATACTACTTAAGAACTAATTGACACTGTAAAGGGGTGCCAGTCATGTTAAAAATAAGTCTAAATCTAGTTCAGTCAAAAACCAAATGTAAAATTGGTTATAAATAGTTTGTCAAACAAAATTGGCAGTAAATAAGAACAAAAAAAACTATACTTGTTACAATCGCCCTCGAGTAGGCCAGTGAAAGCGAATCAATCAAAAGCCAACTCACCCCGTGTCTGCATGTCGAACAGCTGGTCGGTACCGACACTCTTCAACGGCGAGCTGATGCTGTAGTGGCTGCTGCGAGGGTTTTGAGCACACAAATCGACAGTTTTAACACATTTTGGATTTATCAAGACGAACGAGCTTGCGCATACGAACATGAGCAGCCATCAAATCGATCTACCTTCAGTACCTTCAACTGGCTTTTTATAAACGTCAAAAATATTCGAAAAACTACCCTACCTACTGTCGCTAATCAATGTGTTCCATTTTACGATATATAGAATGACATTTCTCAAAAAAAAAACCAAATAAAACTAAACTAGATATGGTGTCCGGAACCATCAATACTCATCCTTTTCTTTTGGGTGCTAGTAGTGTTAGACAAAAGATAGTATGATTCTCTCTGTCTATGTTTGAAATGAGACAGTCCTTTGACAAACTATATTAACGTTATAACGACTCACTTAATTTCGCATGCACCAAGCAGCGTGAGCGATCTTCAAGGTCGTATAAAAATAGGATCAAAAGCGTAACATCGGGCTCATGAAACATTAAAACTTCCGCATGTATGTACATCTACATCATGTCAAGGGCCGGCCACTCTTTGATAGAGAAAGATAGTCTTATTGCGATTCCTATAAGAGGAAAGAGAAAATAGTGCCATCTTATCACCGACCGGGCATTTTTTCACGGTCGGGTTATGGCAGCATAGGTAGGAGGCGATGGCGAAATACCGAAATTTATAAGTAAAAGAGAAAAAGGATTATGCTGTCATACATTAACCTGTCAATACATGAATATGTCTTTCTCTTACCCGGTCGCTCGGTATCATGTCTATAACTACTATACTTAGTCTATGATCTACCTACATCATGTATATTCGGTTGCAAGTACGCGAAGCTCGAAAGCGTTTGATTGTCACAGTGGGACGCACAAGTGATACAATTACGAGCCAATCACGCCGACAGATTGCATTAGGGTACTGTCGAGTACACATGGCGTTGTGGAAGTTCCTACTACACTCTTGAGCAATTAAAAAGGGACGTCTTGTATACAGTTAATTTACTAGTTTTTTTTTATGTGATAGTCAGCAAACGAGCAGACGAGCCGCCTGATGGGAAGCAGTCATCGTCGCCCATGGACATAAGCAACATCACAGGAGCCACTTAAGCATTGCCGACCCTTGAGAACCCTAAATACCCGCTTCTTGAAGAATCCCATGTCGTAGCACAAAGGAAATATCTCAGGAGGCAACTCATTCCACATTCTGCACGTTCTGGGAAGAAACGAGCGAGATGCCCGCTTATTCTTGGTGTGTGCCATGTGTCTAAGAAGTGAGGATGAGCTTTGCTCCTTTGGCAGGAGGTGCGGTGATAGAAACGCCGTTTTTACTCGCTGTTTCTAGTTGACCCGTTTTTAGTCTTATTATGAGTAGATTTGCTTAACCGTGAAGGTATTTGATTTAGGGGAGATAGTCTCTGTCACAAAGTGTAATTAGAATATTGAACACTAACCCTCCGGCCTCGTGGTCCGAGAGTCTTGTCCGACATGTCGGAGGACAAGTAATTTTAATTCCTCGCTGTCCAGACGCACCACTCGGACTATATCGCCGCTATACTTAACCTCGTATCTGTAACACTCATTTCATGACAAAAACACCCGTATTCGGAATGAAAGAAAAGCGACATTTCCATCAAATTATTGTTGCAGATATGAGGTTGAGTAAGTATAGCGACGATATATAAGAAGCGTCTGGTTGGCGTAACTGGTGACGGAAGGGATGGCGGCTTCCTCGCACAACGTATCAGCATTGCGATACAGCGAGGAAATGCCGCCAGCATCCTTGGTACAATACCTCGAGGGCCTGCTTATAGGATAGAATTTTGGGTGATTTTCGTAATTATCCCAGATACTCGAATGTACATTATAATATTTATCGAGCTGTTAAACAGTTAAGTAGTAGGTTAGCGTGGTATGGGCATGGATTAGGAGGGATGAATGCCATATAGGCAAAAGAATGTTAGGAATGAATGTTGTTGGACGGAGAGCGTATGGTAGACCCAAAAAGCGATGGATGGATTGTGTGAAAGAGGATATGAGAAAGAAAGGAGTGAGTGACTGTCACGTTACGCCCTCCTCCACGTATATTGGAGGAGTGGGTAACGGAGCAGGGAGTGAGGAGGTAGAAAGGAAAGGATAGATATAACAGGGGTAGGTTCTTTATTTATCGGCTTTTGTCTCAATATGACACGCTAACAAATGGTTTATTTACAAAAAGAATAAATACGATTGTAGTCGCGCTAGTAGCACGCGCAAGGCAGGAGCAGGAGCTACATGCTGAGGTGACGAAAGATAGAGTAGAATGGAAGAGAAACACATGTTGTGCCGACCCCACATAACGTGGGATAAGGGCAGGAAGAAGAAGAGCGAGCTGTTAAACAGTTTGCAAGTAATAGTATTCTGTACTGTTAAACAGTTTGCAAGTGATAGTATAGGCGCGTGGCGGCTGTCCGTCTCACTTAGCTCCCTCCGGCCAATACACAGTCGTAATACGTATCAGACATAGATTCACTATAATCTTTAACTATGATATGTGAGTTATCATAAACCCTCTATGATGCGTTCAAAAACTACAAATTACGGCAAGCAAGCATAAAGTTAAATGATACAGCTGTAGCTGTTTTTACTGTATTCTCTATGTGTTATGTACTTGTTTTGTGCAATAAAGTATTTACTACTATAACTACTTCTACTAATTTCTTACTTAAGCTGATAAGAAAAATAGGTATGTAGTTTAAAGATGTAGAAATATTCCTAGGTTTAAGTCATAATAAGTTTTTACTAACCAAGATATGAGTGAAGAACTAACACGAAATACATAAATTATTTAAAATATATATAGGTAAATACAGTGCCTAAAAAATAAGTGCATTCCCGTTGCCAGGTAGGTTTTAGGATTATACTGAGCATCTTTAACTATGGGACCAACCCCGAAATGGCGAATTTTTTTGGCTGTTTCATACATTTTGGCTGGTCCATTTTCTATTGGAGGATAATTTTTTCTTTTCCGATTTCGTGGTAAAAGTTGATTTCCCATAGTAAAAAGTGCTCAGTATAATCCCAAAACCTGGCGACGGGAATTAATTATTTTTTAGCCACCCTGTATTACCTCACTGCTATCATTCAAAAGGAAAAAGTCAAAATAAAATGACAAAGCAAACAGTTTGATCTAATGCCGCAATGGAGATCGTAACATGCGGTCCCTACATTTCTTTAGTAGCCCTACCACGAGCTTGACACTGACTCTGACATATTCACTAGCGTGTGCGTAACTTACTTTCTATGCATATTAGTGCGAGCGAGATGTATAGAAGGTAAGGTACGCAGACGTGAATATGTCAGTGTCGAATTCGTGGTAGCTTTACACAAACACATCTTCGTCCATGAAGCAACCCGCGATATTTTTAAAACACCGTGAGTGATCTGCTGCACGGCGCCGAGCATCGAACCGGCACTTAGCTTATCGCAAGCCGTAATGGTGACCCAGGTGACCACGATTCGAATCCGAGCCGGACTGTCCATTTTTTTATTAATTCAATTCAATATTGGTTAACAAAGGTTTTATACATGGTGGCTAAAAATTAAGTGTATTCCCGTTGCCAGGGAGGTTTTGGGATTGTACTTAGCAACTTTTACCAACCCCGAAATCGCGAAAAAAAAATTTGGCTGTTTAATACATTTTGAGTATTTTGACTGGTCAATTTTCTATGGGAGGCTAATTTTTTTCTGCGATTTCGGGGTTGGTCTCACAGTAAAAGTTGCTAAGTATAATCCCAAAACCTCCCTTGCAACGGGAATGCACTTATTTTTTAGCCACCCTGTATAATATCGGTGCAAAGAAGACATCATTGACATCTTTCACGACCATCTACCCATATTTAAATCTAAGATATTGCCAAAACGAAAATAGTCGTAGTAAACCATTAGTATTAGTATTTATTAATTTGTTTAAGGATTGCCGTAAAATTGTAAATAATGTATATATTAGTTAATTGTTAATTGTTTTAAAAATTTAACGTTTCTTTTTATGTATAGTTTAAGATCTCGTTCCCAGTCCTATTATACACAGTCAATTGTCGTACTGTATCAGGTGAAGTACCTTGACACAATTTTAATGCAACATATGTAATACATACGATGTGGATGTACTTAATAAATAAAATACAAAGAAGCAAATATCATGTCTGATGATAAGTGGTTATCGTAACTTATGAACGAAGCTGACTCTAAAACTGAACCTGTACACTAATGAGAGTGGAGAGCTGAAGGTTTTACTTTTTACTTTTTACCATTTAGGTACCTTGTCCGATAAAAAATTTAATATAATAAGACTCATACCTAAACTAAAAATTAAACAAAAAACCAACGCAGTGAAACGGATGAACCCATTTTGATAAAACATGATAGGTACCTAGCGCTAGAAAACCAACTATCAAATAAAAAACCGCATCAAGATCCGCTTAGCAGTAGTAGTAGCAGTAAAACTCTTTATTGTACAAAAATAAACATAAAACAAGAGAAAAACGCATCATTTGTACCAATACCCGTTTACCCGTTTAAAAGCTACTGCGGCGTCACAAACAGACAGACACAGACACATAGCAGTCCCAGTTATAACACCCCTATTTTTGTAGTCGTTGGTTAAAAATGAACAACAAATAAAATCTGAATTAATTTTTAACAAGCAGAAACGTCTGCGATCGATGCTATTAAGCTTAGAATAAATTTAAAAGTGGAAAAATTACTGCCTTGGGTGAGACTTGAACTCACGGCCTCTGGATAGATACTCCAGCGCTCTGCCAACTGAGCCCGTGTCCAGAGGCCGTGAGTTCAAGTCTCACCCAAGGCAGTAATTTTTCCACTTTTAAATTTATTCTAAGCTAAATAAAATCTGATTTATGAGTAACAACGCGAATTTTGAAATTACTAAGAATAACGGATCAGTAATAGGCCATCGATATAATAAGTAGATTTATTCTAGTCTTGACTCTTGATTCATGGCTCTATAAAATCATCGAGAACAAATTAAAATCAGTACAGTCAGCAATATCTAAATGTATCTACGATTTTCTAATTTATTTTAAGTAATAGCTTTACAAATAAAGATTCTATTCTTCTATTTAAAAATAGTTTTGATAATGTTTTTTTTATTGAGATTTAAGGAGCAGCTAGTTTGACAATCCCAATACATTCGAGTATTTGTACAACTATGTCAGCAGCCAAAGTAGTATAATATTTAATAACCTTTGTTACCCTACCATAAACATAAGTATAGTATATGTTCCGATATATAGTCTGTCAAACAATTTTGTCAGTAGAAAAGGCGCGAAATTCAAATTTTCTAGAGGACGATACCCCTTCGCGCCTACATTTTTTAAATTTGCCGCTTTTTTCTACTAACGCAAACGGCTTGACCAAGGGCCTGACACTCTTTGATAGAGAAAGATAGTCTTATTGCGATACCTATAAGAGGAAAGAGAAAATAGTGCCATGCTTTGTCCTTATCACCGACCGTTTTTTTTTCATAGTCGGGTTATGGCAGCATAGGTAGGAGGCGATGGCGAAATACCAAAATTTATAAGACGACCGGTCTGGCCTAGTGGGTAGTGACCCTGCCTGTGAAGCCGATGGTCCTGGGTTCGAATCCCGGTAAGGGCATTTATTTGTGTGATGAACACAGATATTTGTTCCTGAGTTATGGATGTTTTCTATGTATTTAAGTATTTGTATAGTTATTATATATATCGTTGTCTGAGTACCCACAACACAAGCCTTCTTGAGCTTACCGTGGGACTTAGCCAATTTGTGTAAGAATGTCCCTATAATATTTATTTATTTATTATTTATTTATTTATAAGAGTGAAAGAGAAAAAGTATTATGCTGCCATACATTAACCTGTCAATACACGAATATGTCTTTCTCTTACCCCTGGTCGCTCGGTTTCATGTCTATAATTACTTGTATATACTATGTCTATGGGCTTGACAGACTATATTTGACGGCTCTGGCCGTCACTATCTATTGCATTTGCATTTTGGGGGCCGATTATTTAATTTCGAGCGCTCGATTTCGTCACTCTAAACTCTAAAGTCTGTGGAAAACGGCGAATTGATAATTTTGAAATACGAGCAATAGATATTGGGAATCTAGTGGTATTGACCACTAGATTTCAATTCTATTAGTAGAATTTAAATGCCTGGTAGTGGAGATAAATTGAAAGGAAAATCACGAAATCGAGCGCTCGAAATTCAAAAATCGGCCCTGGTTTTATTATTTATAATTTTAGTTTCCCTGAGCCAGAAGGTGAAAAATCTCCTTATATGATCATGTTTTTCTAAGAGGCGTTGATATTCGTAGACGTGAAAAAAATATATGTAGTTCTTGACTATATTATCTTTAATAACATAGCTTTCGATACACGAATTATAACACTTCGCTCGATACAATTAATTCCCAAAGTAACCTCTAACTTTGACTTTTAATCAAACTTTACTCGGTTATTTATTATGTGATACTATAAATCAAAAAAAGAAGAAAAAACAATCTTCACTTAAATAGTAATTTCATAGCTTTCGAATTTCGATATTGTAAGGTCACGTTTTTAAAATAAAATCTGTGTGGCATGTTTCAAACACAATACCTGTATTGTTTTTTTTAATAAATGTATGACTGCGACTACTATGACTACTATTAGTTTGACGCGTTGTTACTGTACGCTATTATCAATAGTGACTGTACTAAGCCGATGTCAAATCATAAATTATCCATGATATTATTTGCACAATCCCCGCGTATCGTAAAGTGTGGTGGCCCTAGTGCATGATTTACTATGAGAGTATTTAATGGCATACATCTTGCATAATCTATTTGTGCATATAGAAGTACATTTGTAATATATGTCCACATATCATAAGCACTCTGTGATGCATTTAAAAACTGCAAATTACGATCAGCATACAGATAAACCGTTCGGTGAAAATGTAATTATTGCGTTAAGTAGTAATAAGGCAACCTTACTCACCGGCAAGAACACAACACTATTAGTAGGGTCTAGTGTTATTTGGCTGCGGTATTCTGTAAGGTGGAGGTACTTCCCCAATTGGGCTCTGCTCTAGATCTGGAATGACATCCGCTGTGCCCTACCACACAAAGCGAGATGACATTCACAGTGCTCATACCTCTCTTACTTGGTACTGAACGATAACTCAACTGACTATCCTTTGTTACAGCGCCACCATGACCTAACTATGCGTCTGCTCGCACTCCTGGTCGTGCTGAGCCTGTCGCGCGCACGCGCGTGCCCGTGGGCGTGCGGATGCCGGCCCGCCGCCGCGGACTGCGCGCACCGCTCGCTGCTGCACGTGCCGAAGAAGCTGCCTGTTGATGCCCACCGACTGTAAGTACTATGCTAATGGCTGCTCTTTAGGGGCATCCCATCCCACACTATAGCGTCTGCCGAGCGTCGGCGTTTAGCCAACTCTATGGCTGCTGCTCGGCGCAATGTTGGCGCAACTGCGCAGTGACACGATTTTCCATAGCGCTGCGCACTCGCCGTTGAGGATGCCATCATTAAGTCCCCAGTTGTACTTATTTGTATTGTGAAATAAAGCTTAAATGTGGTATTTTCTATAAATGCTCCGATATAAATACAATGCAGCGCGACGCTGTGCGGCGCCATCGACAATAAGGTTCCTTTTCATAGATAATGCCTCAAATAAATAAATAAACTTCTCAAAGATTCAAAATTCAAATTCAAAATTGTTTATTGCATATCATTACACATTATTAGGTGGGAGCTTATAAGTAGGTGGGTTAACATGTGACACCTTGCAAGGGCACAGCAATATACTTAGAACTAACATGCATGTAAATTAACATTGTTAATCATGTTTATCGTTTAAAAATTCATTAACATTGTTGTTGTTGTTCATTAAAATTCATTAATATTTGTTGACTAAAAATGTTTTTAAGTGTTTATTAAACATCGGCAGTTTTTCAATATTTTTTAGGGAGTTTGGTAGGTGGTTGTATATTTTAATTAGCATGTAGTGAGGGCTCGATGAGACTATTTTTAGCTTTGAGAGGGGTAATTGAAGTTTATTTAAGTTTCTATTGTTCCTTTTGATTGTTGGTGCTGTCGGAGTAAACAACTCTGTATGTTTCCTAACAAATTTGCATTTTTCAAGGATGTACATTGACAGTAGAGTTAGTATTGGGTTTAGTTTTTAGATTATCTGGAAGATGTCACTCAAAGGGATAAGTTTGCTTAAAGTAGATAACTGCTACTACTAAAAACAATGTTTAGAGTTTTAAATATAAATGGACTCCAAAAACTCAAGTCTACTAACAATAATTCTTGCGGGCTCAGTCCCGTTCTTCAATAACATACAATATATAACAATAACTATAAAAATAACCGCAAATTTGAATTTACGTCGCGAATTGCCAGCGATTTGCACAAACGCGGTCGGGTCCTACAATGCGTGAATACTGTGAACTGTGAATAGGTTAGGGATGGGGAAAGACGTTAGACGAGACCGAAACTCTTTCAGTCCCTTTCTGCTAGGAAGCCGATGATGTCACATCCAAAAACTTTTTGGAAGACTACCCACTATTGGCTGTGTGGGCTGTAGACCTCGTGCCACCATTTTGAAAATTAAAAAATAAATCTACAAAAATCTATAACATTATTAAATCTGGTCACCAAATTTCACGAGAATCGGTTGAAAAATGCGGTTGAAAGAGGACCAGCCGGATAATATTTATTTATTATTATTATTATTTATTTGATTGATTTATTTGATTTTGACGACCGGTCTGGCCTAGTGGGTAGTTACCCTGCCTGTGAAGCCGATGGTCCTGGGTTCGAATCCCGGTAAGGGCATTTATTTGTGTGATGAGCACAGATATTTGTTTCCGAGTCATCGGTGTTTTCTATGTATTTAAGTATTTATATATTATATATATCGTTGTCTGAGTACCCATAACACAAGCCTCCTTGGGCTTACCGTGGGACTTGGTCAATCTGTGTAAGAATGTCCTATAATATTTATTTATTTAATATTTATTTATTATTTGATACACTAGCAGCTCTTGGAGCTGATGCGTGTATATCGAGCACTTGTATTTTATTTTGCACTTTTCAAAGTTTTAAAATGTGTATCTAGTCTATTTTTGAAAGTGTTCACTGACGGTGCACTAACAACACTATCTGGTAGAGAGTATGTAATGTATGTATGTATGTATGTGTATATATGTGGTAGAGAGTGTGTGTGTATGTATGAATATGTAAGCATTTTTTCCCAAAGTGAACTGCTCAGCTGAAATCTTGAAATCTTCGCACTCGCTTGGTTAGAAATAACCGCAAATTTGTATTTACGTCGTGAATTGCGCGAACGCGCGGTCGTAGAGCTCTACAATGCGGGAATTGATTAGGGGTGGTAATGGACAAGACCGAAATATATACGGGTAAAAACGTTTGGGAAAACTGTCGTGTTTCCTATGAACAATAAAATTATTAACCTTTTAGGTACATTTTACTGATTCTTTAATCATATAGCTTTTATGGAGTAGGAGATTGAAACATGCTTACATACAAGCCTAATAAATTTAGCCTTTAAGCTCCATTTATTGTATGATGTCCATAGGAATTCACATAAGCTTAAGTCATAGGTACAAAAGACCCATATAGCCCAGAGGATGGTATGAAGTAATTTTCTTTGGAGCACAACCAATGATACAAGCGATAGAACACCATTTTTGCTACACTTACTAAAAAAATGCCACATCGGGAGACACTCAAACTCGCGTTTCCTTATATTCGATATCAGCCAAATAAAAATATTTAATAAAATAATTTAATTTGTTTCCTAGTTGTATTAGTTTATTTATTATATATTATGAAAACATTATAAAAATTACAAGCCCCTAGCATTAAGGTCAAACTTTCAAAGTACGGATGTTGAAGACTTTAATAGCTATTTACGATACACGTGCGAATGACATATTCGCACGTGTATCGTACAATGTTTTACTGTACATT
This sequence comes from Cydia strobilella, assembly GCF_947568885.1. Classification (NCBI taxonomy): domain Eukaryota; kingdom Metazoa; phylum Arthropoda; class Insecta; order Lepidoptera; family Tortricidae; genus Cydia; species Cydia strobilella. Next base: position 2,707,772 of record NC_086064.1, on the reverse strand, counting down.
ATAGTCCTTTAAATTTTCGACGTAGTAATGCGTGCTTATTATAGCACAGGGTGTCGTAATGGAGCTACCTACTGTAAAATATTATATCGGTCTCGGTCATTTCCCATCCCTACCACTGAAAGGCGTGAAGCCCTATAAAATAACTATACACTCCACCAACTCACCATGCGGCTCCCAAACGCGAAAACTACAGTTTTCCCATACAAATTGCATAGCAGTGGCGCCCTCTCGACCGCAAATGTAAGTCGGCCGTGTGACTTGTGGTTATACTTTTCCATTTTCTACTGCGTTTGGTGTATTAGGTTCGGGGTGGGGCAGAGTAAGGAAGGGATAGAGGCTGCTAGTTTGTATGAATTTTTGTATGTATGAAACAGATTGCTCTAATGCCAATAAATGTAAAGAGGTAGTGTAATTATTGTTAATTGCACTTTATAATTTGAAACGGACAGATTTTAAAGCCTACTGCAATTTTTTATTCTTATCTAAAGCAAACATTCGTTGCTTGAAAATCTTAGACAAATTTTGTTCTAACTGACAGGCCGATATCGTCCGGCGGACTGATAGTCAGTGGGCCCCTTAACGGTCGGCCGGGGTACCTACGATATTTTGTTACACTTTGCATACCTATCTATTAGGTATACAACATCACATCATGCAGTCATTTTGTGTCGACGTGTGTCAACACAAAATGACTGCATGATGATAAAAATTACATTTTTGTGAAATATACACCGTTTTTATTGAATTCCGTTAACTTCGGGGTATGGTTAAGTACGTTTAAGAAAACTAAATGGCATAGTTAATTAAAAAAAAAATATATATTTGTTTTTTGTTTTATAAAAAGTAATTAAATGTTGCATATAGCGTTGTTGTAACATGGGCATTACATTTCACTCAACCAAACAATTGAATACTTTGACATATCAATGTCATTTCGAACATCGATCGTCCGAGATAGTACTTAAGTTTAGTAGCAAATGTATGAACTCATACTAAACACTAATCAATATGTAATCAAGCCCTAAGGCAAGTGTACACGCTCGTAGGGGCCTCATCAGATTTTTTTATTTATTGATTATCTCCGAAATGGAGTTAATTAGAATACCGGTGTCTTTAAGAAAGTTACTTGATTTAAGCTCAGGTATACCCTTGAAATTAAGGGAAATAAAAAAAAACACGGTGTGTACTGAAACACACCCAACTTGTCAGTAGAAAAAGGCGCGAAATTAAAATTTTCTATAACATGTCAAACTGTCGCGCCTATATTTTTTAAATTTGCCGCCTTTTCCTACAGACAAGGTCGCTGTGCCAGAGAATATTTAAATTATGTTGTCGAATTAAGTTCCCGCTTTTAACGAAACACGTACTCAATCCACGTACAAAAATACCTACATGAAATACAAGGCATTTTTATTCAACCGTAAAATGTTGAAAGCTTTTCAATATACGAAAAAAGGTTATGCCGAGATACAATTACCTATATGTGATATCCAATCCAATGTTTTACTACATTTTAATCCTTTATAATTATCTAGTTTCTTAGATAAGAATCTAAACAAAACTTGTTTACGACCCCTTTGTTTGACATAATTATTGAAAGTCATAATGTAATGATTGTCATATTATCATTAGTCATAATTCTAAAACCGTTAACTTTTCAGGATTTTCCTCGGGTTATCCTATAGATAGGTTAGGTTAGGTTTGTTTTATGGCAATCGTGAAAAGTTACTTGTTTCAGAGAAAAACCAAATTATGACTAATGATAATATGACAATCAACATCAATATCAAACATTTATTCAGCAAATAGGCCACAGGGGCACTTTTACATGTCAATTTTTACAAACAATAAAATTAACCCAAAATTACAAAAAAAAAATACAATTACATAAATATAAATGTCAAATTACACAAAAAAAGCTAATAAAAAAATATACAAACAACAGAAGTACTAACATTGTTTAGAGATGTAAAAGTCTCTAGGTGTCAGAGATAAAATGTAGGTATATAATAATAAAAAAGATCATCAAATTATCCAGAGATGTAAAGGGTCTCCAAGACTTGAATTATTATATAATTATCATTACATTATGACTTTTAATAATTATGTCAAACAATACAGACCCCTTGTTTACCTTTTGAAGCCATAGTTTAAAGCTGCCTCTGTAGTTTTCGTTACTCTTGGCACCCCACATAACATGTAATAGTGGGGTAGCTATATTATTTTCGTGTAATATCAATGTTGGTACAGACGGGAGCAGAAGTGAGACGAACTATTTATTGATTTAATGTTTATTTGAACGAAAGGCAAGATAAGATAAACGAGGAAAGATTTCAAGAGTATATTTACGTCAGAATAAAAAGTGTACCTTTGTAGAACGTCGTTGTTCTCCGAGACCACGGAGACAACGCCGTCCTCGAAACTTCGGAGGTAAATTTTAAAACTCAATTAAGATGGTTTTAACAATTCATCAATGTAGATGGTTTTTACAATAAACGTTTTCTATTCTATTCTATTCTATTCTATTCTATTCTATTCTATTCTATTCTATTCTATTCTATTCTATTCTATAACTATTAATTTATTAGTAAATAAAAATAAATAATTAATAATTAATTAATATTGTGTGAAAATCGTGAAAGTTTAAATCAGTGTGATAAGCTCCAGTATCGATTTTTCTCAAATCACGTTGATAAGATTGGATTTTCGTAGATGCCCATTGTTTGATCGCTTCAAAACTTTCTCATTCTGCTCATTAAAAAAACTCATCTTTGAAAATAAATTGGTGGTATATCTTCCACTTTCACATTTTTACCGAAGTATATCACTATGGAATGTCTCATATCACGAAGGAAGGGTACATGCGAAATCTAGACTTTAACACCCTATAATAACAAACATGATTGCCGACTTCGTGAAATGAAATACATACTCCATAGCTTAAAAAATTATATATAAGATAAGATAGTAAAAAAAAAGAGAAAAATAGAGCGATTACAGCGGCAGTTAAGCCTTAGGGGGCTTTGTTCGCTGTCATAGTTTTTAGAATGTATATACTTTGTGTTAATAAATAAATGAAAAAAATATATATATATATAAAACGACCAACTTTTATGATCATACTTTCGCACTTACCTGTACCCATATAATATGAGAGCGGGTTCATATTAGCATCATATTGGCGAGCAGGGAGCAATATGTCTATGAGGCCCGTGAAGAAATATTTCTTTTCTCATTACTCTTATAGGGATACTGCCAAGTTTGTGCAAAGTTATGGTTAGAGTAGGGATGAAAATTCCGGAAAAAATCAAATGTTTTTTCGGGAATTTTACAAAATTTCGTTTTTTTTTCGGTTTTTTTCCAGTTCTATTCGGAAAAATTAAATACGTCACACACAATGCCACTGATGAGTGATGACAGTGTCAATGCCATAAACAAACACATTAGACATGTGACCTTAACCTACCTGTTTAAATTCCTAAGTAAGCATATTGAAAAATATATTGTATTTTTTTTTCGAAAGAAGCTTGAAAAAAACGAGCCCCGCAATTTTCCCGGTTTTTTCAACGCTAGGTTAGAGTATATTTTTGAGGCACGTTTCTGAGCTATGCATAACATAACTGTAAATATCTATCTTCACAATAATAACACTTTAGCATTTACCTGTACCAATATTAGGGCGGGTTCATATTAGCATCATATTGGCGAGCAGGGAGCAATATGTCTTTATGAGCCCGTGAAGAAATATTTGTTTTCACATTACTCACGCAAGAAATACCCCAACTGTGTATATTTTCATGGATAACTCGATTTTACTTACTGTTCTGAAATAAATAATTTATCCCTGGAACCAAATTTTTGTAGCGTAACTTTGGAGACTGACAGATAATAATATTCATAACAAATTGATCACCTGTTGTTATTACACCCAGAATACGCCTCCTATGCGTTTCCTATAAAGATATATTAAATTATAGAGAAGCGCTGGTGGCATGGCCTACCGGTAAGAGCGTGCGACTTTCAATCCGGAGGTCGCGGGTTCAAACCCCGGCTCGTACCAATGAGGATTTCGGAACTTATGTACGAATACCATTGATATTCACCAGTTAAGTTGCTTTTCGGTGAAGGAAAACATCGTGAGGAAACCGGACTAAACCCAATAAGGCCTAGTTTCCCCTCTGGGTTGGAAGGTCAGTCACCTTCGTAAAAGCTAGTGCTTACGTCTATTCTTGGGATTATTTGTCAAGCGGAAGCCTGAAAGTTGCACCTATAGTAGAAAAAGTAAGAGCGAATCGCCTAGCGTGGTACGGACATGTAATGCGGAGGGATAAAAGTCATGTGACGAGAAAGGTATTACGAATGAATGTGGAGGGAAGTATCGGGAGAGGAAAACCGAGGAAAAGGTGGATGGACTGTGTGAGAGATGATATGAAACGAATGCGAGTTAGTGATGAGATGACGGGCGAGAGAGAGGTATGGAAGAAAAAGACATGCTGCGCCGACCCCAAATGAATGGGATAAGGGCAAGCGAATGATGATGATGATGATTTGTCAAGCGGACCTCAGGCTCTCATGAGTGCAAAATGCCGGGATAACGCGAGGAACAAGAATACGCCCTCCTATGCTCATGCCGCGTCGACTTTGACGTAGCAAAAATGTGGTAATGTTAATCACTGATTTAAACTTTCACGATTTTTACTCATTATTATTTACAACGACGGGACTTAATCGCGTAAAATAAGTATTACTCGTAAACCCACCTCCGACGTTTCGAGGACGGCGTTGTCCCCGTGGTCTCGGAGAAGACTCACGACCACGGGGACAACGCCGTCCTCGAAACGTCGGAGGTGGGTTTAATACTTATTTTACGCGATTAAGTCCCGTCGTTGTAAATAATAATGGTAATGTTAATGTCAAATCTTACATTTTGTCAGGAATGTGACGGTTAGACGTTACAGATACTAGTGAAAAGGTCTTTCATCTGGCAAAATCCTTTATAATACATACCTACTTCTTAGCTACCACATTACGTTAATATACCTAATAATATACCGGGTGTTTCCTGTAACAGGAGCATTAAATTAAGCTGTAGGCTGTACTCCTAAAACTGAACAACATTTGTTCAACAACTTTTAAAAATAACTAGTGTTTTGATTTTCTACACTTTAAAGTTTATTCTAAGACGCAATGTATTGCAAAATTTGTTATGTTTAAAGGGTGACAAGCAACGTCAAACACACAGATGGCAGCGTACATTGAAAATAATATTTAATTAGTATGAAAAAGGTATAATCTAAAAAATTCATGACTTTAAAAAGTGCCTAAACAAATGTTGGTCAGTTTGAGGCGTACAGCATCCAGTTTAATTTATTGCTCCTGTTACATGAAACACCGTGTATATATTTGGGTATAACCGTCCTAAACCTATTTCCACGTGAATAAACCTATTGTCATACAGGGTGTACAGGTAGTTCCACCCTGTATACACAATCGACTGAACACAAAAGCCAATGTAAACACATGTAACTTATATAATACGGAAACGAAAGGACAAAAAGGGGACAAAACGTAAAAGGTCACAACTCACAAAACTCAATTCTTAAACAACTTGTTTAATTTTGATTCTTATTTTTACATCATTACGGTTGATATTTGAACGTCTACTTTTGACACTTGTGATTTTTTGTTAACGTTGTATGTTTTCGTAAAATACAGGGTGGTTACGATGTTCTTGCAAAATGGAGGTTTGACTTCCGTTGGAAAATAAAATTTACATTTCCGGGAAATGGCGCTAATAGAGGAAGAGGGGGTGGGATAACAATAAAAAAAGGATAAACAAACAATCGGGCCCCGAATTAGTATTCTTATCACGAAATTCCTTTTCCCCACACCAGCACGTAAATATTCTTTATTCTTCAAAAACTAATGAGAAAATTACATTTTATCCACAGTAATTTGATGCAAGCTTTGTGTTTCACTTGGTAGCAAAGTTTGTTTAACCCTCGTGTCTTGAAACCCTCGTAACGCTCAAGATTCCACTTTTTAAATTAGGAATCTTTCGCTGGTTCGTTACCCAAGTAAGTAAATAATCATACAATCGTATTAAGGATAAAAACAGGATGAAAACACATTATTTAAGATGAAACCGCTTCCGTGTATACTGTTTAGGATCAGGATAATATGAGTGGGGATCAAATATCTTACCCGCGGGCAAGACATCACTTCACTGGGGAGAGTATCATTTTATAAAATGTAGGACAGTCTACATATTTCAGGGACAAACGAATCTAGCCACCAATCAATCAATCAATCGTTTATTGATAACAAGCGTTACACGTCATTTAACATTTTCCGTTTAGCACCGTCATACAATCGAAATTACGCTCTCGTTTTAAAACGACATTCTGTACACGTACCATGAGTCACTAACAGTGTCAACACTGACATTCATTCTAACGTCTAAAAAAAAACCGGCCAAATGCGAGTCGGACTCGCGCACCGAGGGTTCCGTACTTTTTAGTATTTGTGTTGTTATAGCGGCAACAGAAATACATCATCTGTGAAAATTTCAAGTGTCTAGCTATCACAGTTCATGAGATACAGCCTGGTAACAGACGGACAGACGGACAGATGGACAGCGGATTCTTAGTAATAGGGTCCCGTTTTTACCCTTTGGGTACGGAACCCTAGAAAAGTCTCATTTGACCCCAGAGACATGGTCAGCCGCACCGGTCGCCCGCGGCTTCCGTTCATTGATGGCCACTTCCGTTACAGCGGGGCTCGACACAATTATAGGAATAGTCTTAAATAAAGAGAAATAACTTGCTTCAGGATGATTGAGTAGGTATTTGTCGATGATTTTCGGCAAAGTAGATTACTACTCGTGCCAAGAGTCCTTTCTTTAGCTGCTTTTCGAACTGTTGTTTAACAAATTGAACACGTTGCACACTAGGAATGTCACTTTGTCGACACACAGCACTAACTATATTCGGTTTTTCTACTGGCGATATTCGTTTCCTCTTTTCGGGAGTGAAAGGTCCGATCGCTGTCTCGCTCCAACCTATGGTTGCCGCCGCCGCCTTCGTTGCCAGTCCCGCAATGTCGTGGCCGAGCGTTATTAACTAATTACTAACAATCTTATATTATATCTGAATTAAAATAAATTAAATTGAATTGAATTAATGACTAGATTCCATGTGGATGGCATTCCTAAAACCATTGTACCGATTAAAATTGCAATGTTTTTATTTTATATTAATAGCTTAGCGGTATCATGGTTGCATTTTTATCATCTGTCACGTCATGCTTCACTTTCGCACTGACATACTTGTTAGAACGTGACAGGGACGGTGACAAATGATAAAGAGCCGATCATCTTAGGCATCTTAGCCCTACTGAACCTTTCTGTAATAAAACTCAATCAATCAATCAATTAATCGCACATAAAAACATAGTATAATGCATGCAAATACATTTTCCCCTCACTAGCTCGGAAAGCCGACTTTTATCCTTTAAAGCAAGCGGGGAAAAATGCATTTTATCCACTAGTGGGGAAAGTAATTTGACCTTGGATGGAGCGTGTTTAAGTAGCTTTTGACAGATAACAAACCGTAAAACGCTCATAATAATGGTTCGTTCGATGTTAATTATCATTAAATAAATGGTTTGAGAATTTAATAAAAATACCAAATTTAGATTTGTTTAATAAGTTTAAGGCATAAACCTTAAATTCCATAAGAAACATTTGTTTTGTTAAATGATGTTGAATGTAATTCTGAACGCACAAGTTGAGTCGATGCAATTTCAAAACGCGTCGTCAGAAATGTCAACATTGTGAACAAAAATTTTCTCACCGTCTCCGACACGTAAAACTACACAACTTCCAGAGTTTTCTGTTATAATATCGTATTATCGTTAAAAAATAAGTGATTCCAGTGATGAAGATGATCTAACGCCTGTGGATGTTGCACTTTCCTCGCTATAGTGAGGGGAAAAGTTTTGTGTTACACACGGGTGCAAATGTATTTTACTTCTCGTGTGTTGAAACACTCGCTACGCTAAGGATACTATTTTAGAACCACTCGCTTCGCTCGTGGTTCAACTATAGAATCCTTACGCTTGCTCGTGTTTCAATTCCACACTCGCGGGTAAAATACAATTTTGCACCCTTGTATAACAAATAACTATTATATGACACATTACACCACCGGTAATGTCAAAATTTATTACACAATCTCCAAGAAAATACATTACAATAAAAAATATAGTAAAAATATATATATTAAATTATATGTATATTATATGTCAATTAATTCATAAATTACCAATAAAATTAAAAGAATAAGTTAAAGAAAATATATAAATGTCAGATAATAATATTAATCTAAAGCTCTAGCTTCTTTGATGGAATAATATATAGGGCTTACTAATAAAATATTGTTTTAGTTTTCTTTCAAATGTCTTTAGATCCTGACGAGTAGAGAGTAGAGAAGATTACTTATTTGTTTTTACACCTCTAATTTCAAACATTGTCTGCCTGTAATGCAGGATGTTATCAAATTAACCCCCTGAAAGCGATATGGCTATTCTCCCTTTCTCCCCGATATTCTTAAATTAAATCAATCATCTTCAACGTCCCCGTATTTGACTCTCAACAGTTGTCTCAAACAAGGGGTGGAACTTTTTGTAAGTAATTAATATTTATATCCGCTGACAAAACTCAGATAATTGCTTCTTTGTTTTGAAATTTGGGGCACTTCACTGACAAAAACTGTTATTCTTAATTTAAAATTGGGGAAAAAGATTTTTTTTAATGTGTGTAAATAAAGTGGGATCCCTTTGTTTAACATAATTATTGAAACTCATAATGTAAAATTGTCTGATTATCATTAGTCATAATTCTGATACCGTTAACTTTCAGGATTTTCCTATAGATAGGTTGACCTATAGATTAGGTTAGGTTTGTTTTATGGCAATCCTGAAAAGTTACGCGTTTCTGAGAAAAACCAAATTATGACTGACGAAAATGCGGACAAACAATACATTATGACTTAAAACTTTATGGGAAACATTAGAGACCCCTATAAAGTGCCCCACTGCTGGGCAAAGGCCTCCCCCCAGACTTCCAATCTTCCCGATTAACTGCAGATCCATCCAGTTGCTGAGAAATGTTTCCAAGTCATCCCCCCTAGAGTTGTGCCGTTCCCGGTAACATTCCCCTTTTTGTATGGAGAATGTTACCGAGCGAGAATATTTCCCCATACAAAATGGGGAATGGCACAACTCTCCCGCAATCTCCTCTTAGGCCGACCATGCCGGCGTTTACATTATTAGAACAATCCGGCCTTTACCACTGGAGGGCTTCGTCATTTTTTCTTTAATATATGACAGTCTATTACAGTTTATAATTTATATATTAGTGTGACTACTTTAAAAACACATCAAAATATGTAATAGAATAATTATTAATTATCTTTACGTTAAGCGTCATTCTAGATCTGTCTGTAGTAATATCTAAGGGACTTCCCAGATATATCGACGCGCATTCGGCAAAAACCTTTAGGAAAAAGCTTTATGTCTGCGCAATAAGAGCGAAAAAGTTGTCGTCCGGCTCGGCTAGCATCAGCCGGCGCCTGCCGACGCGTCGACGGCTTTTTCGCTCTTATAAAAAAGAAACCTTTGAAGCTTTTTCTGTCGGCTTTTACCGAATGCGCGTCGATATATCTGGGGAGACCCTAATGGTGTGAAATCTCATCCGAAAATCCATATTGATAGCACCGATTCCGCCCACGAACTTACTCGCAAAAAACTACAATAAAACCGGAACCTATCTTTAAGAGACACCCCTCGGCAATTAATATCAATTATTACGGACGTAATACTGCCATTTGTCACGAGATGGCGCGGAGGAGGTACTTTTGGGGCTAAAACTGGAAATTGGCGTTTAGGAGGCCGGTGCCAAAGAAATACTTAAATAAAACATTTTTTTTATTTTTATTTATTCACTTTAAATATTCATACAACTTTTGCCAGCATGCCACTATTGTAAACCTCTATGGTTTATGTAATAGTTATGGTTTATTTAAAAAGTGTTTTTATAACAGCAACTATTTCAAGTTTTTTGCTAAAGAGAATTAAGAAGACATAGAGTGCTCACTCCATACATCGGTTTTGTTACAAAAAAGACTATTATTTTATTTTCGTAGTCTTAGATCTAGCGTCAAGTAGCGGAACTCTCAATACTCGACAATAGAATAGAGAATAGAAAAATGTATATTTTTTGAATGGTTATGTTTCTTCATTAGTATTACGCCGAGGTGTTACGTAAGCAGGGATGATAATTTTGGGCCGCCAGAACTATAATGTTATTATTAAGTAAAAAAAATATCATCTTTCTTCGACAGTTTATTTCTAAACGTTCATCTTAAATTTATTGACATAATTTCCTCAAGAAATCGCAAATCGTTTTCTCGTTCCTTTACCAATAAATTTCCAACTTTATTTTTAATTCTCAGTGGTCCAGCATTCTCTTGCAAACTGCAAACATTTCTGTCCACACCACCCATTTATCCCGCATCCTTTCTTCCTTGCATGCATTCATCACGGACGTTACGCAGTGCGATTTGGACTTTAGCCAGCGACAGACAAATTTCGAAAAAGGAACATGTACTTTAAGCTCACTGACGGTTAATACCTTTTTTGGACTTTAGACGGTAGGAAGTACTGTTGTGATCAGGGTTGCTAGGTCAGCGGACGTGAATTAACGTATTTAAGTGTCAAAATTATCTTATCGATGAAAAATAATATCTCAATTTTGGTCTAAATTTCTCAAAATTGGAACGTGTTTTAAATTTGTGCATTTTGTGTTATTTCCAAGCGGAGCCTTACGCCAAATATATGCCAAGTTTACCCTGTTCCTACTTATTTTTAGTGAAAGTGCTTCAAATAGTTTTTGGGTCGAATCGTCCAAGTCCTGAAATTATCTTACCTACTTTTGCATACGACAATATACAGATAAGATAGGATCGTACACGTACAGAGTCGAAATTATCGCACATGTACGAACATTATCATACGCCTGGCAACCCTGGTGACGGTTTTAAATTTCAAAAAAGGATCGTTGACTTATTGAGTTACTGGCACTTATTACATTCTTCTATTTACTGTGGCACGAGTCCAGTGACGGCAATTTTCAAAAATGGAAAATAAGGTATTGAGTTGAATGGCGCTTAATGCTTTCTATTACTGACCGTTACTTGCAATGTGGATTAAAAAGGACTAAATAAGTTTTAAATTTCAAGGTGGTTAATGCGTTTTTCTTCTAACGATGAGCTATGCGTCACGATGCAGGGCCATTTTTCATACGATTCAATACATTTTCAGAAAGATAGTAATTGTTTTAAAGATGACGCGTTCCGCTTAATAAATTTGTAAAATAAGAACGTTATTTATTGCAAATATTTATTGCCGGTGTATGAAATGAAATATGTGATCCGTTGTGATCAGATAAGGTTACTTTCGGAATGCGATTGCAGCAACGTTATTTTTGCAGCAAGCGACGTATTAGCAACCAGCAGCGGTATCATGGTCGCATTTTTATCACCTGTCATGCCATGCGTCACTTTCGCACTTACATATTTGTTAGAACGTAACAGGCACAACAACAGGTGACAAATAATAAAAAGCCGACCATCTTAGCCCTACAGGTGAATGTGTGACATGTGTGGTGACATGTATTCATGGTGATGCTGCAGCAATAGAATGTACCATTTTTTTGCCAAAATGACAAATCGCTCGGACAGATTGGGACATTTGGGCTGTCATTTTAGTACCTGAGATATACCTAGGGTAGGTAATGTCACACTCATGTGATTCCCATCTTATGTCCTTTTCCGGGTCTCAAACTATCACCATAGCCACAGAATAAGTAATAGTATTATCATACAGACCGGCCACGCACCGCCCCGCCCCGACTCAAATTACCTCGCCCCGCGACAGAAATCTGGCGGACTTCTGGCGTACTGTAAGCCAGTACTGGCGTATTGTAAGCCAGTACCAAACTAGTTCATATATAACAAATAAGTACTTATATACACATTACAGTATGTTCTAAATCTAACACAGACGTGCCGGTCACACATAGAAACGCAAGTGATTTTTGATGTATAGCGTGTCCGCCCTGTGCCATAGCATAAGGTACTAACCAAACTACCAAATTTCAAATCGGATCAGCTGTTTAAGCGTGAAGAGGTGACATACCTCCTCACCATCCCTCCTCCCTCCCCCCTCCTTACCATCCTCACTTCTTAGACACATGGCACACCATGAATAAGCGGGCATCCCGCTCGTTTCTTCCCAGAACGTGCAGAATGTGGAATGAGTTGCCTCCTGAGGTATTTCCTTTGTGCTACGACTAGACATGGGATTCTTCAAGAAGCGGGTATTTAGGGTTCTCAAGGGTCGGCAATGCTTAAGTGGCTCCTGTGATGTTGCTTACGTCCATGGGCGACGATGACTGCTTCCCATCAGGCGGCTCGTCTGCTCGTTTGCTGAATATCACATTAAAAAAAAAAAAAAAAACAGAGTTAATTTCGCATTTATAGTTTGTTAAGTATTGTTAAGTAGCGATGACGTATGTACGTTTTCACATTGTCCGATCAGATATAAGGGATGACCTTTGTTGGAGAAAAAAACAGCTGCTCTAAGGCATCAAGTTCTTCTACTTTTGTATGAACGCTTTCTTTTGAACAGCGAACAACTCAATGTATTAAAAATATAAAGAGGCACTTTTAGGGTTCCGTACCTCAAAAGGAAAAAACGGAACCCTTATAGGATCACTCGTGCGTCTGTCTGTCTGTCTGTCTGTCCGTCTGTCACAGCCTATTTTCTCCGAAACTACTGGACTAATTAAGTTGAAATTTGGTATACATATGTAAGTTTGTGACCCAAAGACGGACATGTAACGCAAACAAATGAATTTTAAACATGGGGGCCACTTTTGTGGGGTAAATGAGAAAATAAAAAAATAAAGTTTTTTAAATTATATCGTGTTATATATCAAATGAAAGAGCTCATTGTGAGAATCTCAAATATATTTTTTTTACTATTTTAGGATAAACAATTTAGAAGTTATTCAAGAAAATAGGCAAAAAATTACCATTCCCCCCGACCCTTTATCTCCGAAACTACTGGGTATAAAATTTTGAAAAAAATAAACAAATTAGAAATTGCAGTCAAGCGTGAGTCGGACTTAAATGCTTAGTTACATTGTGTAATATACGGAACCCTTGGAACGCGAGTCCGACTCGCACTTGGCCGGTTTTTTTAAATACGTTTTAATTCGTTGTAGCCGTATCCGACATCCGATACCAGATCGGACAAAGTGAAAACGCTCTAACAATCACGAAAGTTTAATTAAATCAGTATACTGAAACAAGAAACAAAGCGCGCCTTTGCCGACTCAAACTAACAACAATACCTCCTTATTCTATCTGTATCGTTAAATTTGTTAGTACTGAGACTGAGTACATGCTCGCTAAACTATTCTCGGCTGTCAAAGTGGAGGGAATATCACTAATTCCGCAGAACCCCCCCTACCCCCGTCCACACCCCTCCTAAGGAGGGCTCATTAAAACTTGGCCTTCTCAGGAATGCAGTACTTGCGCCGGCACAAGTGCTGAGACTTGTTAGTGTTTTGTGTGGGTCATATGTAGATTTGGGTTATTTGGTTTTTCACTAGGTGTTTTGGGTGATAGAATCTGTCAACTAAAATTCAGCTTACATCTTTAGGGTTCCTTACCCAATGGGTAAAAACGGGACCCTATTAAGACTCCGCTGTCCGTCTGTCTGTCACCAGGCTGTATCTCATGAACCGTGATAGCTAGACAGTTGAAATTTTCACAGATGATGCAGAAATACATCCGTTTTAACAACAAATACTAAAAACAGAATAAAATAATGACAACAAACGTGATTTTTTTTGCCGTTTTTTGCGTAATGGTAAGGAACCCTTCGTACACGAGTCCGACTCGCACTTGGCCTGTTTTTATTGTTATTGACCGACTTCAAAAAAAAGGATGATCAATTCTCAAAGTCAATTGATGGTACTCCTCAAATCTTATAGCATACATATTTAAACCAAGCATTTGCATTTACAATAATGATTAAGGGGCCCACTGACTATCAGTCCGCCGGACGATATCGGCCTGTCAGTTGTTCGGAACTGTCAAAATTTTGTGCTAACTGACAGGCCGATATCGTCCGGTGGACTGATAACTGATCAGTGGGCCCCTTAAGATAACAACGGGCGGGTCAATGTACGGAAATCTATATGAAAAGCTGCTTTATCATGACATTTAATTTGACAGACGTTTAAGAATAATAAGAATAAAAATGAGAATAATAATAATTTATTGCTACACACATATAAGAGTACAAAGACAATAAAAGCAAAACAAACAAAAAGACATGTTGAACAGTAGAACATAAACAATTACATTAACATAATTTCTTAAGTCTATCTAATATCTATGTTATAAACAAACAATAGTGTGACAAAAGGGATGGACTCAGCATTTGCTGTGTTGCAGACTAGCTGCCACAGCGCTGGTTTTTAGTTTACGCCTAAAAAAATTAAAGTAAAATATTTAAAAAAAAGACGTGTTTTTATTACATTTGTTAATAACTAAATCTTAGTACCCTTAGTTAATAAAATAAATAAACAATAAAAAAAAAACATTTATTTCAGGTCTAAAATAAATATTATAGGAAATTATTACACATATTGTCTAAGTCCCACGGTAAATGTTAATGTAAGGCATGAGAAAATAAGAAAAATAAAACTATTAGCTAGGGCAAGACATGAAAATTTAATTACTAGGTACTGTTTCATTAGGTGTTTCAAGGGTGCTTAAGTATGCAAATAAAATATAAACAACGCCATAATAAATATGCTAACGTCGACAAAATGCGGTCTTAAAAATCGCTGCTGAACCACTCCTTAAAGGGGCCCACTGACTATCAGTCCGCCGGACGATATCGGCCTGTCAGTTAGAACAAAAATTTGACAGTTCCGAACAACTGACAGGCCGCCCCTTGTGTGGGCCCCTTTAGGCATATATCTTAATTATTTAGCGCTTGAGCGCTCCTCTGTACCAATCTAGACAGATATTAATCTAGACGCGATTTAACCGACGTATAGCCGTCGGTTAACCGCTCCTTAAGTACCGTTTCGTGTTATCATAAACTAACTTTCAGAGAACTTTTGACTGGAGCTTTTAGGCTATTGAAGTACTTGATGAATGTCTAGACATTCAAGACTAGACACTTAATTTTCTCTTATTTCTTTACTTTAATTTTATGGGAGCGGGTTTTCCGCGGCGGGTTTATGTGACTCTTAACTATTTAAGGCACTCGCGCAACATGTTTTGGATAGCCTAGGTCTATTTTCAACATTTCAAGTACTAAGACTAATACGTACACGGTATACCAAGGGCCTGACACTCTTTGATAGAGAAAGATAGTCTTATTGCGATGCCTATGAGAGGAAAGAGGAAATAGTGCAATGCTTTGTCTTTATCACCGACCCGGCATTTTTTCATGGTCGGGTTATGGCATCATGTGGGCATCCAGTGGCGTAACTGGGGGGAGGCAGGGGGGCAAGTGCCCCGGGCGCCATCCAAGGGGGGGGCGCCAAAATGGGCAAAAGGCAGCAGCAGGGAAACTTTTGTCAGTCGTCAGGGGGCGCAAATTTGGTGACTGCCCCGGGCGCCATATCCTCTAGCTACGCCCCTGTGGTCATCATAGCAAGGAGGCTATGGCGAAATACCGAAACCGAACCGAAAATGGAAACCGGATAAATAGCGTAGTATACATTTAATATGAATATTCTTTCTCTTACCCCCGGTAGCGCATCTATAACTACTTGTATATACTATGTCTATGGGGTATACTGTCATTGTAGAATGTGTGGTATCTGTCACACATTTTGTATGCAGCCTTGCGAATTACCAAAGTACAATATAAATCAAAGCATTATTAATAATTTATGATATAAGCTTGTTTGACACGCTGCCAACTTTAATATGCAACTAGCAATTGTATGAATTGATATTAATGCGTACTGAGAAACAATAACAGCTATTGTGGCCTAACTTTAGAGGCTAGATCAACAATATATGCACTAACTGCATATGAATTATGTACATACAACGTGTCTTAAGCAAGCTCTGACTAAAGGCCCCTGTTCCCTGAGCCAGAAGGCGAATAATCTCCTTATATGATCATGTTTTTCTAAGAGGCGTTGATATTCGTGGACGTGGGAAAAATATGTGTAGTTCTTGACTATATTATCTTTAATAACATAGCTTCCGATACACGAATTATGACACTTCGCTCGATACAATTAATTCCCAAAGTATCCTCTAACTCGGACTTTTAATCAAACTTTACTCGGTTATTTATTATGTGATACTATAAACAAAAAAGAAAAAACAATCTTAACTTAAATAGTAATTTCATAGCTTTCGAATTTCGATATTGTAAAGTAACGTTTTTAAAATAAATAAAAATCGACAAAATTCGATCAAAATTGACACTTGGCGCGCACAATTTTTTCCGTTCTTTCTTGCCAAATGTGACAGTGACAGCGGCAAACCGATGGAACGGCCTTAACTACTAATACATTACGACACAAGTGCGAAAAATAGGAAATTCGCAAGGAATGGCGATAAATTAAAACACGACCGAAGGGAGTGTTTTAAATCGACACGAAAATCAAAACCGTATCAAATAGTTAAATCGAAATCGGGCTCGTAGTTCGCCACAAATCGGTCGGTCGCGTGCAGTTTTCATTTGACATCCGATATTACGAATGCATCGCCCGGGAATTGAACCGCCCACCGCCGCTGTCTAATAAGTTAGCCGCGGGGCGCACAGATTGTAGTCTCCATTATCTATACAGGGTAATTTTGTCTCTGACCATTAGTGACTATGTTGAATAGAATAGAATAAAGTTTATTCAGGACGCTTAAACAACAAAAATTAAACAAAAACTGTTTTAAACGTCACTGCAAAGGTTTCCACTCAGCTTGGTGTCAAGGTACCTTTTGAGAGGTGTAAACTTGACGACCTGTCTGGCCTAGTGGGCTTGACCCTGCCTATAAATCCAATGATCCCGGGTTCAAATACTGGTAAGGCCATTTATTTGTGCTCATCACACAAATATTTCTCCTGAGTCATGGGTGTTTTCTATGTATTTATACATATTATAAACTGAAAGAGATGTCATATATTATTGAATAAGTGACGAAGCCCTCCAGTAGTGAAGGCCGGATTCGAACCGGCGTCTTTAGCAATCCGGGCTAACGCCTTGAATCCCTGGACCACCCCGCCACGGCGGAACCAGTCCCAATTTCTCGACTGCCATAGGTATATGCCATCTTACTAAGACTAGGCGTCTTTGACCAACTCTAAGGGCGAGCAGTACGCGCTTGCACCTTGCACCTATACGAATTCTTGACTGAATTACGATATAGCGAGAGAAATTGGTGCTGCCATCTATACACAACTTTTGGGAACAAATCAAATGACTACTTAAAAATAATTAGATTTGTTCCAAAAGTTGTGTATTGATACATATATTTATATATGATATACTTATATACCTATATATAATTATCGTTGTCTAAGTACCCACGACACAAACCTTATTGAGCTAAATGTGGGACTTAAGGGGCCCACTGATTATCAGTCCGCCGGACGATATCAGCCTGTCAGTTAGAACAAAAATTTGACAGTTCCGAACAACTGACAGGCTGATATCGTCCGGCGGACTGGTAATCAGTGGGCCCCTTTAGTCATAGTAGTATATTAATAATGTCCTATAATCGTATATGTATATCGTCGTCGGCCAAATCCAGTGTTTAGTTAAGGGGATCCCATGCCCCAATGACCTTCGATTTGAATCCCTTAGTTTTCTAATGTTTTTTGTAGCTTATCATATTAACAGCAACGGATTTTAGCAATATAGTATCCCATATTTACTTCAAAGTTCATTGTTTTCGAAATATTTGGCATCAAAGTTGAACAATTTTAGGCCAAAAAACTGGTTTTCTGGCCATAACTTTTGTGTTAATTAGTTTAAAATTAAAACCTTAGACAAATTTTTAGAGACGTCTAAGACGAACCCAAATATGTAGATTTCGTATAAGTAAGATCTTTCACAGCAATCGAGATACGAAAAAAGTGTTTTTTTAGACAATGTTTAAAATAATCATAAATAAATAAGTATTCATTTTTTTCACAATCCGGTAGACAAAAATGGAGATAAAAGATTGAAGAACCGATAACCGCTTGTCTTATAATTCTATATGTAGTGCAAAAGTAGGAGATACAATTCAAAACTTGTCAAAAATCGATGAAAACCTCAGGTAGCCCCTTAATTTAATTTTTATGTGTATTATTTTTCTTTGTCTCACAATGTTTTCTTTTATTTTGTACTTATTTGATCAATAAATAAATAAATGAATAATATTATGCGGCAAATCGGCAGGCTTAACAGAACCTCCTGTTTTTTTTTTTGTCCTGAATGCCAGCCCTTTAATCGAAATCTCATGGAACTAAACTTGAGACAGGGGTAAGCTATAGCCGGTCAAACAACTTTGTCAGTAGAAAAAGGCGCGAAATTCAAATTTTCTATGGGACAATTACCCTTCGCGCCTACATTTTTAAATTTGCCGTTTTTTTGTATTGACGGAAATGGGTTGACACACTATATGATGGCGACATCTATGCAAACCTTTGACAGTTGCCACCCCCATTATTTTAAAACAAATAACTAGTTACTTAATGGACAGATGCCATATATAGGAATAAAGAACTGAACTAGTTATTTAAAAATTAGTTTTAGTTTTTAGTTTTTTTAGTTTTGTTTTTTAAGTTTTTTTTAGTTTTAGTTTTTTATGCCGTACTAACACTAGTAATAAGATTGTAATGTTTTGCTAACCATTTATGGACCTTTTAGTCTGAAATAAATGATTTTTATTTTAAATATATTAATAACGGGTCACTCACGTGTTTTAAGTCGAAAACGCTCGACATGTTTCACTCCGTACCGAGGAGCGAAAGAAAAGTTTGTGATTCAGCGAAAAGTACGGGAGGCTATCGAAATTGGTCGTCATCCGAATTTTAACCGTGATTGTGGTTGGTCAGTGCCTCCGAGCTGGAAAACTGTTTTGGGTACTACGTCGGTGGACAGTGTGGACGAACCATTAGCGAATGACGTAGTGAGTGTTGTGTGCAACCCATCATTTGACAATAATGCCGTAAACGAGGGTAGTTTCTCGCCCCCCCCTGCCGCCACCGGCGCCCGCGCCGAGTCATCGGGCGCGGAGGGCTGCGGCCCGCAGTCTGCGCCGGTCCGTCACCGTCGACGCAAGCTCCTGATGACGCTCCTCGGTACGGAGTGAAACATGTCGAGCGTTTTCGACTTAAAACACGTGAGTGACCCGTTATTAATATATTTAATATGTCTATGTCTCACGGATTTTTATTTTATTTTTATTTATTATAATCGGGTTACAGGTTTTATCTTACCTATCTATACTTTCTTTGCTTTTTACTCTGTGCGAGAATACTACAAATGGAATCATAAGACATAGAATACGGCTGCTAAATATATCTGTGCAAATGTTTAGTCTGAGTATTAAATTTCATATAAACCGGTTATATTAGTAGTTTATTGTTCCTATGAATACGGCTTAACATTATTGTAACTATTGTAATAATAAACGAATTGCAGATAACATAATCTACAATGGAAATTGGTTAATAATATCACCTTTACGACTATTGGCACAAAACGAGTTGACAAGATAAGAATCGTGGGTTGCTTAGAGTTAGATTAAGGAAAGTCTGTGACTTCAGGCAAACTATGCGTTCCTAGAAATAATAACTACTACGGAGATAGAACCCTTAGGAAAAGAATTCCATACTTACTTAATAGTTTGCCCTATGGTTTGCCCGAAGCCATAAGATGTAAAAATAAGAAGTCTAAATTTTAATCTATGTTAAAAATACACTATTTTGTAGTAATTGCACTACTATATAATTAAGTTAAGTGCATATGTAACTAGAGACTGATGACCCCACAGTCAAACTCTTTATTGAGGGGCTATGATTATTGTAAGAATACTCTGTATTTTATTAAGGGGCTACCTGAGGTTTTCATCGATTTTTGACAAGTTTTGAATCGTATATATCCTACTTTTGCACTACATATAGAATTATAAGACAAGCGGCTATCGGTTCTTCAATCTTTTATCTCCATTTTTGTCTACCGGATTGTGAAAAAAATGAATACTTTTTTATTTATGATTGTTTTAAACATTGTCTAAAAAAACACTTTTTTCGTATCTCGATTGCTGTGAAAGATCTTACTTATACGAAATCTACATATTTAGGTTCGTCTTAGACGTCTCTAAAAATTTGTCTAAGGGTTTAATTTTAAACTAATTAACACAAAAGTTATGTCCAGAAAACCAGTTTTTTGGCCTAAAATTGTTCAACTTTGATGCCAAATATTTCGAAAACAATAAACTTTGAAGTAAATATGGGATACTATATTGCTAAAATCCGTTGCTGTTAATATGATAAGCTACAAAAAACATTAGAAAACTAAGGGATTCAAATCGAAGGTCATTGGGGCATGGGATCCCCTTAAATAAATAAATAAAAAATACAGATATACAGATCTAATAATTGTAAACCCCATCGCCCGCTTGTTTTACCAGTGCAATCAGTCAACGCAGGGCAGCATGTGGCGAGCTGTTGGGGAGTAGCGACCTCACGTACCAGAGTGTTCCTGGGGAGTTCTGTCATCGAAGGACGGGATGGAACGGGGTTTTGTGCCTCTGGCTTGCCTTGGCCGGCCGGCCAGAGTGTAGTCGTTAGAGCTATAAGCTCCAGGGGTAGAAGTGAAATATGCATAAGACGCAAGTTAGCACAGTGCTTTGTGGGGACCCATCTTGTGAGGGCGAGTCACCGTCTGCTGGAAATAAAATTGCATACCGTTTTATTAGGCGTCCGGTTTTTTATCCCATAGCTCAGTACTTAGTCCATCGATTTAACCCAATAACCTAGTTCATTTTAGATTCCATCAACTCCAATAGTGTACTACTATTGTTTATTACTAGGTTTCTTATTGTCCGCCTGGACAATAGTCCTTACACCCTGGCGGGTGCTGCCTCTGCGTGCGTCCTATGACACGGGCAAGGGCAGCATCCGCTTGGTGTACCACTTACATTTCATTAAAGTGTCAGAAGGGACTCTACGTGTTGCCTTCGGCTCCGCGCACGCCTCCCGAAGGTCCAGAACACCATTGTTCCATGATGGGAAAGACATAATAATTATTATTCACAACGACGGGACTTAATCGCGTAAAATAAGTTTTAAATTTACCTCCGACGTTTCGAGGACGGCGTTGTCCCCGTGGTCTCGGAGAAGACTTAAATTTAAAAATTATTTTACGCGATTAAGTCCCGTCGTTGTGAATAATAATGAGTAAAAATCGTGAAAGTTTAAATCAGTGTTTTGACATTATAATTGTACAAAAAACCGCAACGTCATGTATAATAAATACCAGAAGTTTTTCCATTAAACTACGACACCCTAACCGCTCCCTACAAAAGTACAAATCTCTAAACCATTTCGTGCGTCACAATTATTTCAATTACTTATGTTAGTAATACACACTCCCTTTTCATGCGGCACGAATTTAAAAAAAATCCAATCTGTGCGTGCGGGTGCAAATATTTTAAAGATTAAACATGGCTATCGAATCGGACATTCAGCCAACGTGTATAAAAGCTTTTGTGAGTAAATTTCGTAGTGAGTTATGCCAATAAGTTTATAACATTGGAATTGGACATTCAGCCACTGTTACGTGTACACAAGGCCTTATATGATTAAAAATTAATGTGAGTTAAGTCTTTATGTGAGTCTGGCCGGTGATAAATTAAGTTATGAATGGAATGGACTCGTGCGTCGGACGTTCGATAATTGAATGAGGTTTTTTCTTGTCTGTGGCGGCCGATATGGAAGATTCAAGTAGCAGAGCACAGAAATTACATGCAGAGGATTATTACGCATGCATACGTGAATTATTAAGAAAATAATGGGTATTGTTGTAATAGTTTTAAGCCTATTGGGTTATTTCATGAACACGTTGTATTCATTTAATACTATAGTTTATTTTTTAAACAGCATACATGTATAAGATAGACGGAATGAAATTACACACAAAAACAAGAAAAACCGGTCAAGTGCGAGTCAGACTCGCGCACCGAGGGTTCCATACTTTTTAGTATTTGTATAGCGGCAACAGAAATACATCATCTGTGAAAATTTTAACTGTCTAGCTATCACGGTTCATGAGATACAGCCTGGTGACAGACAGACAGACGGACAGACGGACAGCGGAGTCTTAGTAATAGGATCCCGTTTTTACCCATTGGGTACGGAACCCTAACAACACAAACGATCGAAATAAGAATTCTAAATTACAGGTTTGAAAACTAACACAGTTAAATTGGTGAAACATGAATACTCTGTTTTAAAGCAATCTTAAAGCAAAGAACCTTAAAACCACTACCACGATACAGTCGCTTTTTAAACGACATTGTTGCTTTGGCACGCGCTCAGACACGTAGCCCACCGCTCGCCTAAAAGAAACAATGGCTTTTGTTGAACAGATTAGTCTTAGGCGTAAAAATCATTTGAGAAGATTCATACTGTATACTGTGTGTGTGTGTGTGTGTGTGTGTGTGTGTGTGTGTGTGTTTATTATTATCAAAGAGGATATAATAAGATAGAGCGGTACTGTCATAGTAGATTTTGTAACCACAGTAAATTCACTGCCATCTATCGACACATGCACCTTAAAACTAAAAATGAAGATTTATAAAAATACGATAAAATGTATTTAAATATGGATAAATGATTTATTTTATTTGCATTAATTACTTTTATGATTTTGACCCATGTTCTTTCACTGATAATTACAAACGAAACCGTCAACGCCATCTATACGACAGTAGGCCAAAGCTAGTAGCGCCCTCTGATCGAGAATCAAATTTTCTTGATTTTCGAGGCACGTTTTTTCCTTAGACTGTATCCATCTATTACGGAGTTATCATTATTATTATACGCAAAAGTTTCAATGTTCACCCAACACCCGAGTCAAACTATCAATACGTTAGCATGCGTTGTCTGTCTGTCCGTCTGTCAGTCCGCGGAGACTAAACAGACACCCTCAAATCTAATTGGTATGTATAAATACGAAGCACTCGAGATTATCTTACTGATGACTAACTGTGATATATTTGGAAAGTACACCACTAAAATGTGAGAATTCATATAGGTAAGTCAGAGATGAATGAAATGATTGATGTACGAATGATAATACAGGTAAGAATAATAGAGAGATAAGATTTCCAAATTTAAAATGATGCTGATTTTTTTCTTTCTTTTTTCTGCTCACGCTAGCGATTTGCTTTGATTTTGTTTGATATTTTATTGTTAGTATTTTCCTTGTGTTGGTGTGGTGAAAAATTTTGTGTTTCACTCGGTGGCAAAATTTGTCTTAACCCTCGTGCCTTGAAACCTTCGCAACGCTCAACATTCCATTTTCTATCCATTCGCTACGCTCGTGTTTCAATTTTGGAATCTTTCGCTTGCTTGGGTATCAATATAATATATGTGGTATTTTCTATAAAAAGGGACCTTATTGTCGATGGCGCGTACGCCATTATTAACGATGCTCCGATATAAATATCAATGCCGCGCGACGCTGTGCGGCGTAAGCGCCATCGACAATAAGGTCCCTTTTCATAGAAAATGCCTCATATCTCGTGCTAACGAGAGGTTAAACAACAACTTTGCCTCCTTGTAAAACAATTAACTATTAACAAATGCATGTTATTGAAAAAAGTCCTCTTCGACTGGAGTAAGTTCCAAAAAAGAAAGGTATGAACCATCCTAAATATTCGTAATTGTTAATTACAAACAATCTTAGTTAATTGTACCTTAATTCAAGTCGTTTGGGCTTGCGACAGGAAACAGTAGGGATGGAAATATCGACGATATCGATACCGACATAATATTATAAGTTTTTGGCAAAAGTTAAATTTTTGGTACAAGCTTTTATCGCTGACTGTACTTTTCTTTCTACAGGCAACTAATACTCATCAAGATAATTCTAAAAACCCTAAACACAATTAGGTTGCGTTGTTTTGTCACAGAGTACCTATGGCGAACTCCTGTCTCCATCATCAGATCAGCTCGATGGTATAATAATATTGCATTGTTACCCGACTTACATATGTATGCAAATTTTCAGTTTCATCGGAAACCGGGAAGTGGGTTAAATTTAACTTTCAAGATTTGACCCTTACAAACATAGTTACATGCATTACATACATTACATAAATTACATACATATATTACATACAAGTTAAATAAAAGCTTGTTAAATATAAAGTTTACTGCATAGGGACAACGTGGATCTGGACTCTGGAGACGTGATCATAATTAAGCTTAGAATAAATTTAAAAGTGGAAAAATTACTGCCTTGGGTGAGACTTGAACTCACGGCCTCTGGATCGATACTCCAGTGATCTGCCAACTGAGCCACCAAGACCTCATCCATAGTTAGCAAATCTTCCCACTATATGGGTCTAGGGACCCTAGCGACATCTACCGTAAGGGTGTTACACTTCTTAAACGGCCACCGGATCATAATTGCCTATGTGATATGTTATGTGTTATTATTATTAAATGTAGTTGTATTTTGATAAGGATTAACGATTAGTTATATCAAATGACGTTTGTTCAAATATTCACACATATTTCATAAGAGTTTATAGCATAAGAGTGGAATTAGGCCGTAGAAAAAGGCCAAGTGCGAGTCGGACTCGCGCACCAAGGGTTCCGTACTTTTTAGTATTTGTTGTTATAGCGGCAACAGAAATACATCATCTGTGAAAATTTCAACTGATTAGCTATCACGGTTCATGATATACAGTCTAGTGACAGACAGACAGACGGACAGCGGAGTCTTAGTAATAGGGTCCCGTTTTTACTCTTTGGGTACGGAACCCTAAAAATGGTGTTCATTTAATGCCCATACCTTTCTTTATTTGGGGTAGCTACTTTCAAGCGAATCTCCACAAAAATAACTTACCTACCTACACAGATTCTTACCAACCTAGAGACTACCACTAGTTAGTTAGTTAAACGACCACCTATGGCCGCCGCTGGCCGCTGCCGCCGCCGCGCGATGTCGTGGCCGGGCCGTTAAGGAAATGTGGCAAATTGTAACATGTATTTTCAAAGAGTTATTGGACTATATGTATTGGACGACCGGTCTGGCCTAGTGGGTAGTGATCCTGACTGTGAAGGCGATGGTCCTGGGTTCGAATCCCGGTAAGGGCATTATTTGTGTGATTAGCACAGATATTTGTTCCTGAGTCATGGGTGTTGTTTTCTATGTATTTAAGTATTTATATATTATATATATCGTTGTCTACGTACCCATAACACAAGCCTCTTTGGGCTTACCGTGGGACTTAGGGCCAGTTGCACCAACCACAATTAGCAGACTGATTAACGTCAAGCAGCAGAGAACTATGAAACTTACCATACAATAAAATTTAGCGAACGGTAAAACGGTGACAGACGGTTTGGTGCAACCAAAGATACCAAGTTCGGGCGGAGACTGGCCGTACTTTATTTAGGTACTTACCCACATGCGTATATAAATATAACCAATATCAGATCTACCCACAACCTCCCTTTTATAATAATTGTATACAATGGAATTAAGTTACTACATTATCCTTTTTCTAAACAACAACAAAAAATTAGGTAGGCAGAGTACATTAAATTCACTATTAAGTATATCTTCACATTGCATTTTCAACATCTATTCTTTACAAACAATAAAGAAAGATATGAACGTTAAATATAATACATGATAGCATCATTGAATTATTACTAATTTTATAAACAATATTAAAGATTTATATTGATCCAGAAATTATAGAATATCTGCATTTGACATAAATTCCTATATAAAAACAAATGTATTTTACTATGACAAATTGACTGTAAGTAGACTTGGTGGATAGTATTTTATTTTTATTTATTTAATAATTTACACTGTGCTTATTACTGCAATGTACTTAATACCCTGCTTTATTTATAGGTACCTAAGTTTAATTTTAATTGTTATAATCTATGAATTAACATGCACTTTTTATTTATTTTTTTTATTTTATGAAACTTGAACACATACTTATGCATAAAACATATAATAACAATAATTATTTGTACCTACAAATTATAATTTATCATGGATTTATTATGATAACATGTTTCCATTAATAGGTTAAATTTTGAACGTGAGATATAAACTTATTAAGCCAAAAGCATTGCACATTACAAAATGATGTTTTTATACAGGTGCTTTATTTATTTATGAATATATATGATATATATTACATTTTAATAGATTTCTTTTTTTTTCCACGACTTGATGAGTCATCAGTGTCATCAGTCTGCACGTTTAGTAGCCCCATCGATCAGGTGGTATAACCGTCCTGCCGGAACGAGTAATATACAGATTATTGTTTGCATTATTATCATTAGACACCGGGACCGGGCGAGAATCGCTTGCAGTGCAGGTGTCCGACCGCTGCATACGTGAAGCATTCGAGAGTGACGTCATCGCGGCGTTATCAGTTGGAATGTCTAAGTCGTCATAAGGCAGGAGACACACAGGGCTTTCAGATTGGGATTCCGAACGATTATCAGAATCACATATTAGGTGACGCCGGTTTCTTATTAAAGTGCCTCCTCCTATTATTTGTATTGCATACGATCGTATTCCACGGATCGATTGCACAATACCGTTGACCCACTTTTTATTAACCCTAACTTTTACTTTCTGACCTGGTACAAGGGGAGTTAAATCTCGCGCACCTTTATCATAATAGTCCTTTTGCTTATTTTGCCGTAATTGAAGCTCGGATCTAACATGCTTTGAAATTTTTGGTTTAAGAAGTTTCGGTGGGCAAGGAACTATACTTCTCAATTTGCGGCTATTAAGTAACTGAGAAGGACAATCGAGTGTACTGCTTATAGGGGTATTCAAATATTCCAGCAAAGCTAATCTAAACTCTGTACCATCAACCTGCGTTTTCTTGAAAATCTTCTTAACCGTTTGTATAGTTCGCTCCACTTGGCCATTTGACTGGGCGTAATGGGGCGAAGAAGTGACATGCTGAAATTTCCATGTTTGAGCAAATAACTTAAAGTTTTGGGAACTGAATTCAGGGCCATTATCAGACATAACTATATCTGGAATACCTTGGCAGCTGAAAATTATCTTCATATGCTGAATTACATTGTCAGATGTCAACGACTTTAATTCTACCACTTCTACATACTTGCTGTAGTAGTCGACAACTATTAAATACTTTTTATCATTCCAGTGAAAAATGTCGGCACCGATTTTTGACCATGCTCTGCTAGGAACTTCATGCGAAATAAGTGTTTCCTTCCTATTTTCATTTTTAAATAATAAACAGGGTTGACAATTATTGATTAAGTCTTCTAACTGTGAATTTATATTTGGCCAAAACATTATTTCACGAATTCTCAATTTACATTTTTCGAGACCAAGGTGACCAATGTGCACCCGCCTTAACAATTCACTACGCATCTCGGAGGGAATAATTATTCTATCGCCCTTCCATAGCATACCGTAAGCCTCAGTTAATTCATCCCGGTATCCCCAGTAGGGCCTAACTTCATTACATACTTCTTGTTTGTTATTTGGCCACCCATTTTTTATATACTTTGCCAACAATTGTAATTCCGTATCTTCTTGTGTTAACTTCTGAATTTGCATAAAATGTGTGTCTACAAGCGGGTTACTAACTGCCACAGCACAAATTTGTGCTCGGGCATCTAGGTAATCTCGCGGTTCTATTATCGGCGCACTGGCCGGTTCTACAGCGCGCGACAGCGTATCGGCAATAAACAAATATTTACCTGGCTTGTAAATTAATTTAAAAGAATACGGTTGTAGACGCAATAGCATTCTCTGTAGACGTGCCGGAGCCGATGCTATTGGCTTGCTAATAATACTGACGAGTGGTTTGTGGTCAGTTTCTACAGTAATATCGCTTCGACCGTATATGTATGTATAAAACTTTTCGCATGCGTACACGCAAGCCAAAAGCTCTTTTTCAATTTGAGCATATGATTGCTCAGCTTTAGTCATAGCGCGTGACGCGTAACACACAGGCAAATTATTCTGCATAAGACAACATCCTAGACCGTTTTTACAAGCATCTACCGATATCACGACTGGGGTGTCCAAACTGTAATATTGTAAGATCGGAACGCTTGTCAAGCATTCTTTAAGACTATTGAATGACTTTTCGTGCTCATCATTCCAGTGCCATTCAACTTCTTTCTTAAGAAGCTGTCTCAAAGTATGATTCCTTTCAGATAAATTGGGTATAAAATTACCAACATAATTAACCATACCTAGAAAACGTTCTAAGTCCTTTACGTTCAATGGACGTGGCATATTTTTTATAGCGGACGTGTGCGCATCGTCAGGGTAAATGCCGTGAGGAGTGATCTTGTGACCTAAATATTTAATTTCCGATAATCCAATTTTACATTTATTTAAATTCAGTTTTAAATTTATTTCTCTACATCTGTCAAATACCATTTTCAATCTACGGTCGTGTTCCTCCTTAGAACTGCCGTAAATAAGTAAATCGTCTACAAATAAACAAACACCTGGAATGTCGTCGAAGTGCTCATACATTTTTTTATGAAACACTTCCGATGCAGATGAAATTCCGAAAGGAAGACGCAAGAATTTATATCTACCGAAACTGGTATTAAATGTACAAAGGTCTGTACTATCAGCATGTAATTTTAGTTGCCAGAAACCCTGTTTGGCATCCAAAGTACTGAAATACTTGGATCCACCTAGATTAGCTGTAATTTCGTCCAAAGTGGGCAGTTTAAAATGCTCGCGCTTGATTGCTAAATTTAAATCACGCGGATCCAAACAAATCCTTATGTCCCCGTTGGCCTTTCTAGCTACTGTCATGCTGTTGACCCAGTCTGTTGGGCCCTCAACCTTTGCAATAACTCCGTCTTTAATCATTTCGTCCAATTTACTCTTTACCGAATCTTTCAAGGCCACAGGGAGCTTCCTAGGAGCATGCACCACTGGCCTGACGTTTTCGTTAAGCTCAATTTTATAATGGCCTGGCATACAACCTACCCCCTCAAAAACGTCTCTGTACTCTGTAAAAATGCTATCATTTAAATTACATTCCTTATCACTGTTCACTTCCAATACTAACTTTACTAAATTTAACTCGCGACATGAGTCACGGCCTAAAACAGGTGGCGAATCTACATCGGCTATTGTAAAATCTACAATGTAACTACGATTTCTATGCTGCACCTTTAAATTACACTGGCCTACAACGTTTATGCCCGTACCAGAATAACCCGTTAATCGGACTAAAGACATTCCTAACTCTCGCTCAGATATACCTAAATTTCGCAAACAGGTACGCGGGATGATGTTCACGTCGGCCCCAGTGTCCAATTTAAATTTTAACTTACTATCATTAATTGTCAAATCGACAGACCAATCACTTTGAGAATCAGAAAGATAATATATTACTCGTACCTGATCGGTTGAGTCATCCGCTTGAATCTCGTAAATTTTGCACATCCGAGAAAAGTGATCAAATCGGTTGCAGTTCAAACACCTCTTTCCTGCAGCAGGACATCTGGAGTTCCCATGTTCATAACCACACATTGAACACCATGCACTACGCTCACTACTACGACCGTGTTCGTACGTCAGTTGATTTCGTTGCATCGGTAGATTCCAGCGCTGCACTGGCGGCGCGGGCGGGTGAGCGGGCGGCGCACGGGGGCGCGATGGCTGCCTACGACCGCGGGGCCACCCGCGCGCTGCTCCTCGATGCGCGGGCGCTCCTCGCCGGGATACCCACATTACCCGATTTACATCACTAATTTCACTACTGTCTTCCCGCAGTACTCCGTTATGCCCAAAATAATCTCTTTGTACCGCATAGGCATGATGCTCCACAGATTCTTTTTTGATGGCTCCGGCCTGTACCTTCGAAATTTGCGCAACATTGCAAATATCTAATGATTTTTTCAAAGTTAAATCTGGTTCCCGTAGTAGTCTTTCCCGAATCGCGTGGTCCTTTATTCCACAAATAAGTCTATCCCGAATTAAAGTCTCCATTAGGTCTTTAAATTCACACGAACTCGCCAATTTTTTTAACTCGAACGAATATTGTTCGATAGACTCGCCTTCCTTTTGATCGCGAGTAAAAAATCTGTGCCGTTCAATAGTAAGATTCTTTTTAGGCAGGAAAAATGAGTCAAACTTATCCAGTAACTCCGATGATTTCGTTATCGACGATTTATCAAATTGCTCGTACACTTCTCGGCACTGCTCGCCGACGATATGTAAAAGGATGCTTAATTGTACTTTCGAGTCTTTTTTCGACAGCTCACACGCGTCATAATAAATGAGAAATGCGTTCTTCCATTTTTCCCACTCTTTTGATAAATTTCCCGTCGTAACATTTTCTAAACTATTAACGAACGAAAATGGCGGCGGCGGTGGCAATATCGAGTCCATGATCAAAGTTCACAAAATTACTTCCACTAATTGTCACCAAATCGAATCTTCTACAGCACGTATACACACAGTTAACTACGTGGACCGTAAAACACAATATCTTCAAACAATTTTCAATGTAGATTCTTTTATTTCGGCTGCGCCATGTTAAAGATGTAAATGAAACACCAAGTTCGGGCGGAGACTGGCCGTACTTTATTTAGGTACTTACCCACATGCGTATATAAATATAACCAATATCAGATCTACCCACAGATATAACTCCGTAATATATGGATACAGTCCATGGAAAAAACGTGCCTCGAAAATCAAGAAAATTTGACTCTCGATCAGAGGGCGCTACTAGCTTTGGCCTACTGTCGTATAGATGGCGTTGACGGTTTCGTTTGTTATTTAACAATTTTTACGCATATCAGTGAAAGAACATGGGTCAATATCATAAAAATAATTAATGCAGATAAAAAAAATCATTTATCCATATTTAAATACATTTTATCGTCTAAAGCGACTAAAAATAATAGTGAGTAAAGACCGTACTGATAAGGTTTTTACTCACTATTATTTTTAGTCGCTTTTGGCGACATGTTTCGGATTCTTTGGGAATCCATCCTCAGGCACGAGTGTCCGCGGCGGTTGTACGTCGTGCTTGCGCCGCCCGCCTCGTTCTTCGTCGCACAACATGTCGCCAAAAGCGACTAAAAATAATAGTGAGTAAAAACCGTACTGATAAATATTTTGAAATATGTCTCACGATAGTTTAAGTGCGAACATTTTATCGTATTTTTATAAATCTTCATTTTTAGTTTTAAAGTGTGTCGACAGATGGCAGTGAATTTACTGGGGTTACAAAATTTACTATGACAGTACCGCTCTAGTATAAGTTACTCTATGGTGCAACGGACCCTTAGTCAATCTGTGTGAGAATGTCCTATAATATTTATTTATTTATTTGTGTAGGTTCTCTAAGTCGTGGGCTTTGACGCTGCTGTCACAAAACACGTATGGTAGTTTCTTAAGGTATCTCTTAGTAGAATATGTATTAAGTTAAGCTAAGTAAGACTGGGCGCCAGCACACATGAAGCGTGCAAAAGAAGGAGGATTGGTGTGAGATAAAATAAACTATTGTTTGAGGTTATGTTCTTAGTGTAGTAAATATATCGATGCATGGAATGTTAATAATGTAATCTATGGGAATAAACGGCTTAATTATTATTAATTATTATCATAGAGTAACTGACACTAGAGCGTTACTGTCATAGTAAATTTTGTAACCCCAGTAAATTCACTGCCATCTGTCGACACACTTTAAAACTTAAAATGAAGATTTATAAAAATACGATAAAATGTATTTAAATATGGATACATGATTTTTTTATTTGCATTAATTATTTTATATGATATTGACCCATGTTCTTTCACTGATATGCGTTAAAATTGTTAAATAACAAACGAAACCGTCAACGCCATCTACACGACAGTGGGCCAAAGCTAGTAGCGCCCTCTGAACGAGAATCAACTTTACTTGATTTTCGAGGCACGTTTTTTCCTTAGACTGTATCCATCTATTACGGAGTTATATCTATCTTTGGTTAAGCTAAGTAAGACTGGGTGCCAGCACACATGAAGCGTGCAAAAGAAGGAAGATTGGTGTGAGATAAAATAAACTACTGTTTGAGCTCAAGTTACAAATATATGGCGCTATGGAAAGTAGATTGTTTAGAAATAGGGTAGGAATTTAACGACATATATGCAAGACAAACTGCCATCTTTCGACACAGGATTAAAACTAAAAATTAAAATGAGTAAATCAAAAATGTATACATATATGGATAAATGGTTTTTCATTTTTATTTTTTTTAGAACGCCATATGACTGTTACCCACGTTCTTGTGTGATATGTGATAAAATTGTTAAATATCAAACGGTGGCGCCATCTACACGAGTATAGGCCAAAGGTATGGCGCCATCTATTCGAGCATAAATTTTTCTTGATTTTCCGAGGTACGTTTTAGTCAGACTTTACTTATCTTATACGGAGTTACATATATCTTTGGTAATATAATATATATTTATTTAAACTTTATTGCACAAAGATATACAATTATGTACAAATGGCGGACTTAATGCCAGAAGGCATTCCCTACCAGTCAACCATAGGGCCAAACATAGTAATTGATAATTACCTGATTTAAACTTTCACGATTTTTACTCATTATTATTTTCAACGACGGGACTTAATCGCGTAAAATAAGTATTAAATTTACCTCCGACGTTTCGAGGACGGCGTTGTCCCCGTGGCCTCGGAGAAGACACCACGAGACCACGGGGACAACGCCGTCCTCGAAACGTCGGAGGTAAATTTA
The DNA here is from genome assembly GCF_947568885.1 of Cydia strobilella. Taxonomy (NCBI): domain Eukaryota; kingdom Metazoa; phylum Arthropoda; class Insecta; order Lepidoptera; family Tortricidae; genus Cydia; species Cydia strobilella. The sequence continues at coordinate 2,674,631 of NC_086064.1, read as the reverse complement.
ATACTTATTTTACGCGATTAAGTCCCGTCGTTGTAAATAATAATGATAATTACCTACCGGTACCAATGAAAGTGTACCGACAGTAATAAAACCACTCTCGCACGGATATGGCGATGAAACAAGAAACAAGCCTCATAAAGAGATAATTCATTACTCCCACGGGTTGTATTTACATACAAATAAAATGTATATGAAACTAGTCAAAGTTATACAGGGTGAAGTTTATGAAGTGACCAGAATCGCTGTTTGGCATTATTAGTGACCGTTAGACACTAAATGCTTGTAAGGGCTTAGCAAAGATGATAATCGTTCGCAGAGAAACAAAACGCAACGCTATCTGTCTTTATCGCACTAATATGGAAGAGTGATAGAGAGACAATAGTTTCGTTTCGTTTCTGCAAACGTTTGTCATATTGGCTAGGCCCGCAGGCATCGCCGAGGTGACAATTGTTAGTTGTTGACGTCAAGCGATGATTTAAATATCGATATGACCGTTTTTAATTAACGTTAAGAAGGGGCGTAAAGGAAATTAGAAGGGGACAAAAAATATGGTGCGGTGCGTGAAATCAAAGAGAATTTAGTAACCATAGAGTGCTCACTTGCTCATTCGCGTCGACTGACGAAAAGTATATTGTTCAACATTTTACAACTAATATTATAAGCAGACGGAGTTGAAAATAAAGTTCCGGTTAATCCGGTTATAATATTAGCAGAAAATCGTTGAGCATTAGACTTTCCGTTCGTGGTGACATCTATTGTCGAGTAGCAGTACTGATAATTCCACTACTTGACGCTAGATGTCGACTATACGAAAATAATAGTCTTTTTGGTAACCAAACTGATGTATGGAGTGAGCGCGCTATGTCTTTGATGCGCGCTTTGGTGAAAGTTACTATGAACGAAATGGCCATCGCGTGATCTTTTTAACTTAACTTTTATCTCAATTACTTTACTTCTGATTCAAATTTTGCTTGCCCGATCCCTCGGCTTATATCACTAGCTATTTTGTACTAAAATTATACTACTATGGCATGCAGGATAACGATATACAATTGAAACTTTTCTATCTAGCCAACTTTAATTTTTTAAGGTTTTCTGTCCTTGTGAATATTTTCCCTTTATTAAAACTTGTAAAATTTCAATATAATAACTACGTATAATTTTACGTTGACACTAACGATTGCCAGATTGTTACTTTGCAACTTGGGTTTGGACATTATACTGTATGATCAATTTGGGAAATGCTAAAAAAATGTGCAATATTTTTTGGTTTAAAATTTAATTAAAATAATTATCAATAGACTGTCTAAAACTTTTATAATTAAGCTTCTATTTTTAAATTTTTGTGCTCGTTCTCAATGTCACCCTGTAGGAATGATTACTGCTAGTTTACTGCTACAATCGGTAAAATGTGATTTATAATTACACCAATATAAATGCGTACAAGAAATTAAATTACGATGACAGATGGAAGTATATTATGTTAATTTTATTATGTAATAAATAGGAACCTTTTTAGGGTTCCGTACCCAAAGAGTAAAAACGGAACCATGGTAACTCCGGGTTAGTGAATGGTGCAAGTAGCCGTAAGTGTAATTTCGCCTGTCCATAATACCCTGCCCCGGCGCGGGTAAAACCAAAGTAAAACTACAATTCCATATTAGTGTCCGCTATAAAACGATAATAAAACTAATTGCACAGTTAGTGACCCATATACAGCGAAAGCTTAGCTGTATTGTACCATTTACGATTGTTTACAAACTTTAAGGTGGGAAGCAAGGGGATTGTGTAGTACCACAGAATAAGTAATAGTATTATCATACAGAACGGCCACGCCTCGCCCCGCCCCGACTCGAATTACCTCGCCCCGCGGCAGCAGATCGAGGACCTTTTGCCGACCGCTCAGTACTGTTTTTAAGCAGCTTACTCACACAATGATGCATGACGCGTGTACAGACGTGCCGTTCACACATAGAGACGCAACTGACGCAATTTTAATGTATAGCGTGTCCGCCCTGTGGTAGTACAGTTGCCATCAGATATAACGGAGCAGCCCACGCGCTCACAAAATATCTGAACACGCCTCTATGTGAAGGCGTTAAAGTGCTTGTTTAGATGTTTTTGAGCACATTGGCCGCTCCAATATATCTTATACTATATGGCGACTGTAGTAGCGCGAGAAAGTTCTATTCAGTTCCAACTGGCTTTTAGGGTCAAAGGTACGTAAACAACTAGGTTTACTTCGTTGGACACACGTTTGAAAAACAAAGATACTTAATATAACACTTTAAACTCTCGCGTTTTGAACACATATTTAATTATACGAACGGGTCTCCCGCGAAAGAAATTTAACGTAAAAACCATAGACATAGTATAGTAGTTATAGACATGAAACCGAGCGACCAGGGGTAAGAGAAAGACATATTCATGTATTGACAGGTTAATGTATGGCAGCATAATACTTTTTTTCTTTCACTCTTATAAATTTCGGTATTTCGCCATCGCCTCCTACCTATGCTGCCATAACCCGACCATGAAAAAAAACCCGGTCGGCGATACGGACAAAGCATGGCACTATTTTCTCTTTCCTCTTATAGGAATCGCAATAAGACTATCTTTCTCTATCAAAGAGTGTCAGGCCCTTGGTAAAAACAATGAAATGAAATCGCGGTAGAGCCGTTCGTATAATTAAAAATATACTAAAGGTGACATTTAGCCTAGTAAAGATACAGTTGAGCAAAATAATAAATTATAAGTCTATTTTTTAAACATCATTTTAATATGATATTTACAAAAAATATAAATATAAATGCAGGAATCCTACCAATTCGTTTACATTGACTAATGATTGGATTCCGTTTCCATGTGGAACATCGAACATAATTTTAAAGCTTAAGGTAAAAATTAAAGTAAATAATGTGTAAAAATCATGAGTTTAAAACAGTGTTCGTGTTTTCATGTTTGCCATAATCCTAAATTTCTAATAGCATAATACGAATGGTACTTCATTATAGTCTTTGGTTTTACACAGCTCTTTCTTTCTTCAAGCTAAAGACCGCCATGTAAAACAGTTAAATCTCCGCCAAAATAACTACCTTTCCTTACCTACTTTTAGCTTAAAAATATTTCACTCCGGACCACACATGATATGTATTAAAATTTTCAATAAACTACTGCAATCAATAAATAGTTATTTACGATACAAGTGCGAAAAAGAGGAAATTCGAAACGAGTGGCGATAAATTAAAACACGACCGAAGGGAGTGTTTTAAATCGACACGAGTTGCGAATTACCTATTCGCACGTGTATCGTACAACGTTTTACAGTACATATGGCAGTTTAAATTTTTGACATAGTTACAAAATGTGCTAATTTACGCACTAGTCCAAAGTAGTACTGTAAAGAATTAGAAAACCCAATTTTTTTTTAAACAGCGCATAGTGTATATCTAATAGACAAGTCTTTTTACAGGCTGCAGGAGTTTATTGAAGATAGATTGTTTAATTAATATGTATGATAAGAAATAATTTTCACCTCAGCAGCTCGAACAAGCCTACTTTCGTCACTCCCTGGAGTGAGGAAAGTGCGACTTTCCTCACTCCAGGGAGTGAAACAATGTAGCTTTTTAATTTAGTTAAGGCCATGAACTTCATACTACGGTACGGTACGGTACGGTACGGTCCGGTACGGTCCGGTCCGGTCTCGTATCTTATCGTATCGTACATATTATAATACTTTTTTTCTGTTTATTCTGTGCAATTCGAAATACATTTTAACCTTTAATATGTTCTCACTACTGAGGTGAAAAATTATGTGTGCAACACGAGAGCAAAGTTATTTTACATCTCGTGTTTTTGAGTACCTCGCTACGCTCAAAATAAACACTCGCAAGAAAAACCAACTTTCCTCTCTTGTTGCACAAATAACTATTAATGTTAACTAAAACTATTGTTGTATTTGTATAGTTTTATTTTGTTATTTAATTGTAAGATTGCTGCGCCCTTGCAGGTTCTTAATATGTTCGCAATAAATGCTTTGTCTTTAATATTGTCTTCGGTTACCGCGATAGTTACTCATGAAATAAAACTATGAAAACGGATTATATCGCGTATATTGAATTTATAATACATCCCGACGTTTCGAACTCTTTACAGCGTTCGTGGTCAACGGGTGACTGAGGAAAAATTACAAAATGCAAAAATACCCACATACTAAAATAATGAACAATCATAGACTACAAACTTTAAGGCTGGTTGTACATGCAAAATCGGTTCATAAGGCTAGTTATACACTATAATTATTTTTCAAGTAAAGATATATATATATACGCGATAAAAAACTATGCCGGCTCCAACCCTACACCACGGACCCGAGAAGATTTAATTCCCTCCTAAATTGTAGGAGGGTATCCCAATATGGGACCGGCAACAAACTCCTGAATGCTTTGTCTTTGTTATTTCTATACATTCCGAGCTCTATCGGACTTATGGTGGCAATAAATCGTTTTACAGCCAACTTGAGCGTGTTCAGATTGTAAACTAAATGAGCTTTTATTGAACTTAATTGATATGTTCAAAACGTTACAGTTTGTCGGCGAATTATGATAAAGTTTGATGCTTGCAGTTGTACATTTTAATTAAGAGGGGGCGTAAAGCCAGGGAATTAGAAAGGTACAAAAGATATGTGTCGCAAGGAGGTTGCGACGGAAGATTTGGCGATTGCTTGACTTTTAACGTTTTACCTCAATAACTGAAAGTATACTTCCGATTCAGATTACAATTTTGTTAGTCAAATCCCTCGGCGGTATCAGCTATTTTATACTAAAATTATACTGCAGTGCAATGCAGTGTAATGATTATGCAATTGATAATAAATGAAAATTAGACTTATATTGACCGGGATATAGACCGTGATTACCTTTTGTATTGTTTTCCCGGTCAATATAAGTCTAGTGAAACTAACCGTGAATCATTCCAAACTTGAAAATTAGACATGTTCTTGTTTTTTTTTCTATCGAGTCATCTTTAACCTTAAACGGTTATGCTTAAAGTTTGCCCTCGCAAATATAGTCGAGTTTCCGAGTGATTTTTTTATGGCATTTGCTGTTGATTAAAACGTGTAAAAATTCAATATTAAAACTGAAATTTTGCGTAGGCTCCCTCTTAGTTTCTCTTAGTTACTTAGTTATATTTTCTGGACATCTTTAACTGGCTTATTTTTTTTAAATACTTTGTATCAATTGTCTGTCTTGCTGTGGATGACCCAAATAAATAAAGTTAATGTCGTTCCATCGGTTTGCCGCTGTCACTGTCACATTTCGCAAGAAAGAACGGGAAAGATAATGCACGACAAGTGTCATTTTTGATCGAATTTTGTAGATTTTTAATTATTTCAAAAACGTTACCTTACAATATCGAAATTCGAAAGCTATGAAATTACTATTTAAGTTAAGATTGTTTTTTTTTGTTTTTTTGTTTATAGTATCACATAACAAATAACCGAGTAAAGTTGGATTAAAAGTCCGAGCTAGAGGTTACTTTGGGAATTAATTGTATCGAGCGAAGTGTCATAATTCGTGTATCGGAAGCTATGTTATTAAAGATAATATAGTCAAGAACTACATATATTTTTTCCACGTTTACTTATATCAACGCCTCTTAGAAAAACATGATCATGTAAGGAGATTTTTTGCCTTCTGGCTCAGGGAACCGCCTTAATAAATAATAATTGCTAAGCACAATAATAGAATGAATGCTATGCTACTGACATTACGCACTAATGTCAAACTATTATTTTACGAGTAGGTACAGTCAAGGGCATAAATATATATACATTCCCAAAGTTTCAAAAATATGTGTACGCTCTTACACCTTAGACAATAAAGTCGTGTTCACATATTTTTGAGCCATTTGTCTGGATCGATATTTTTGCCTTCGACTGTATAACTGCCTATCTTAACTTCTAAATACACTATCAAGTAGCCAACAAGATGCATAAACAGTTCCATTTCAACACATGTTAAACATAGTCAGATAGTTACATCACTCTAAGTGGCACTAAGTGCCGGCAGTGTCATAAGTGCCGTATGAGTGCCGTAAGTGCCCGCCACCACTAATGTCGTGAGAGTTCACCTGTGCATGTTCCAATTTGATTTAAGATACTTTAAAGACATGATTTGTAGGGGAAAATGATACAGTATTACATATTTATTTAAGAAAATGCGAAATTGAAAGTACAGTGCGACATAAAATAGTAGAAATTAGATAAGAGCGCCACTTCATATCATATCATATCATTTATTCCATTGTAATCATGTTCATTTGTACATACTGGTCTTATATATTGGTCAAGTAGGTACATGATACCCTGCTAGGGTGTACAATATTGGATCTTAAACTACTTATTTTAAACTTATACCTAGTTTTAATTTCTTATATAAACTTTTAAATAAAATAAATTTATGTCAAAAAAATAAAAAAAACCTACGTCACGGTCACTTTCTACGTAACTGTAATTTTTGACGTGAAATGCTTAAACATGGCAAGAATTTAGTATAGAACTTTTTTAGTTCCATATTATTTTATTTAGGTAATTAAGATAAGGGTAATTCTTTAATTAAAACAAAAAAAAAACTAAGAATAAGTGACCAACGCCTCCAGTGCCCCAGGCTGGAATCGAACCAGCGTCCTCTGCTATCGCGGCAGGTGCCTTTGCCATTCGGCCACCGGGCCACAGCGGCATAGGTCGAATTTTTCCAAGTATATGCACTTCTTACTGAAGGCTTAGTATATGGCTTACTTTTTGTTAGTATATGACATTTATTTCAGTTTATAGTTTATATAGTAGTGTTTCTACTTGAAATAAAAACAAATTAAAATATTTTCTTAAAATAATTTAATTTGTTCTAATACTTCTTCTAGGCTCTAGCAAATACCACAGTTGTCTAGTTTGCGTCGGGAACAACGACATCTTTGGGATAATTTAAACAACAAACTAGACAGTACTTAATATTTTAGAACTGACACTAAAAAATAAAAAAATAAAAAATAAATATCTTTATTTCAGAACATTCAAAATTCCATACAATATTGCAAGTGCACTTTTTCCTTGTTTCAGAGATCTCCAAGGAAACAACATCTCTATAATTTTCCAGAGCGATTTTCAGAACTTAAAGGATTTAAAAACACTGTAAGTTTATTTTAAATTACTTATTACCATATAAGTGTAGTGTCAATTTCAATTTCAATTTTAATTTTATATTTGTATTTTATTATTTTTATGACATGTGTAAAAACTGATTATGAGCCTTGCAGCTTGAAATAAATGTTTTTTTTTATATAAATGCTAAATGTATATGGATAGCGGGCACACACACTTTTATAAAGATACCTCGATACAATACAAAAAATACTTCTTACAAAAATACGTTGACAAAAAATATTTTTAATCTTGCTTACACGTATTTTCGAAAAAAAAATTTTTTTATTTTTATACCACGTCGGTGGCAATCAAGCATACGGCCCGCCTGATGGTAAGCAGTTACCGTAGCCTATGGACGCCTGCAACACCGGAGATATTACACGCGCGCTGCCGACCCTAACACTCCTCTCCCTCGTCGTCATTAAAATTAAAACTATAGACATTTACATGAAACAAAACGTACTATATAGAAAATATTTTCCTTTATATATATAAACACAAACGTTTGTTATAATTATGAACAATATGCCACAGTAAAAAATTTGTCAACGTATTTTTGAGCCACCCTGTAGATAGACAAGTAAAACCAATTAAAAAAATATTTCTGTATGTCTCGAAATTATATTTCGCTCCCTAATATTTAGGTGTTTAAATACTAAAGATATCAAATCTGTAGGTGGTCTCATTAAAGTTGATCGTAACTACTAAAATTGGTTTCAAAATGATCAATTTAGTAATGACTAATTTATTTCCCAGGCAATTATCCGAAAACCAAATACACACCGTCGAGCGAGATGCGTTTTTGGAACTCACCGCATTGGAGAGGCTGTAAGTATTTATTTATAATACAAAACCTCCTGCTAAAGTTACGTCATCGGGAAACATTTCCAAATTCGAACGCACGATTTAAAAAATCGCCCAATCAGAGCGCGCGGTCACAAATATCCGACAGACGTGACCTTGCTTCGTCGTAATGCAATTATTTTTTCAATTTATTTCAATTGCAGGAAATTGAACAATAATCGTCTGGGCCACTTGCCAGAAGGTCTTTTTATGAGATTGAGGCATCTCCAGAGATTGTGAGTAACCCCAATTGGGGATTCCAATGGTGTGGTCCTGCTATTCCCCTTTTGATAATGCGGATTCAATAGGTTTTGCTGTGGTTTTAAATTATATCACACATAATTAGTCAATAAGTGTCGAGATGATTTAAAGCATAGCATAACGCTCCGCAGTTATCAAAACTCTCGGTAGATGGTGCTTGTCTCACCCGGCGCTTCGCCCCTCCAAATGGCGCTTACCCCGTCCGCCATTTTGTTTCGTTCGACTAATTCCATCGATACCTTGGCCAATTTATTTTTCTACAGTTACGTTTTATGAAGATTAGTTTCCAGTATCTATAGCACTTAGTTTAGTGAATATTATTATAATTATAAAAAAAGTAAAAATAAAAATCATTTATTTCGGACGATACAATCCATATTTTGTTAGATACAAATATACTTAAATTACTATGTTAGTACCTAAACTAAGAAAAAAAAATGTGTCATTATCATAAATGAGTTTTGTTTTTGACAAAAAGTTCAAATTTTGTTAATAGAAATTTTGTGGGTTGGATCCTTTATTCTAAATTACGACCAATTTGTCTAGACTCTAAGCTAGAGCATGAATAGTATGAATACGGGAATTCTGGAATCCCGAAATACCGGAATATCGGACCGATTTTTAATATATTTCAAATCCGAAACTATTGATATATTGGAATTGAAATATCGGAATTTTGATATTGTATTTTTGTAGTTTCATTTTATTAAAATCCAACTTGATAAAACGTAACAAGAAAACACACGAAAAACACCCCATCCAATAATTTTCTTCTAACCTTAAGGGTGCAAAAACCCAAGAGTACAAATACAGATGTTATTTTATAAACAAGATATCAATGGAAAATGTATTATAATAAATAAACGTAAGATTTAAAAATAAAATCGAAAGATCTTATTAACTAACGTCATTTGTTAAAGTATGTAAAACAAAATACCTACATATTTATTAAATTTCAAATGAAATACTTACATTTACATATTTTGTATTTGCTATACCTACCTGTTATTGTGTAGTTAAAAAATGTTACTTATTGAATGAGACATGAGACATTCTAAAAATTGCACTATCATGTACCATTTTGGCTTCTGGTCTAATCCTATAATAAGTATTACCACAGAATAACTAATAGTACTACCGTACAGAAAATTCACTCCTTCACAAAAGTCAGATTTAGGTATAATAATTATACCTATACTCGCCGCCTGCAAGCAAAATTTAAACTTATAACCGCGCACGAACCGTGAATCTTCTTTGCGCGTCGCAGTATTACAGCAAAATCATATCAATGCGATCACTGCAAAAAATACTTATATTATTAATTCACATTTTTCATGATATCTCTGAACTATAATGACATCTTGTACTCCGGGGTGCCCTGCATTTAGGTTGCTCCCCGTCTGGGTTTGGTCTAACCCGCTAGTCTAGCTGTCTCAGGCACTAATCTATCGCAATCCCGGTTCCCGGGAATCCCTGAATCCCGGTTTTCACATCCTTATCGAAATAAATTAAACCGAAATCGGATTTTTTTGCCTTTTTTTATGAAAAAAAAAACTGTCACTAAATCAAGGAGGAAAAATCTGTCCGTGGACAGATCTCCGTAAGTACATTGATTAAATTAAATAGTGCATTTATATACATACATTTGCTAGTTGCGCTCAGTGCCAAATGTATGAACTGGCAATAAACACTTCAATGTGTAAACAGAGGGCCTAATAACCAAGATACCAGCCGTTTGCGCCGTAGCGAACGAAACGGTAATGTCTCTCTATCCCCATAAGTGCGACAGAGAGACATTAGCGTTTCGTTCGCTACGGCGCTAACGATTGCCATTTTGGCTAAGCCCCCTGGCCCTGTAAGACCAGTCACACTTATCCCACAGCCACACAGGCGACACATCCAATCCGACTTACAATATCCTTAGAAAAACAGTTCTATAGGTATAATAAAAAAGCCGATCAGTTTATAAAAAAAAAAAAAAAAAAACAGCTATCCATTTTTTATCCCAATAAAAGTTAACATTAAATAATTGTACGGTTTAGACTCACTTGTTTTAGTCACTCGCGCGACATGTTTACACAGTCCAAGACAGACAAGTTAGTCTAAACCGTAAAATTATTTAATGTTAATAGTATGTCTCACAACATTTAAATTCAAATAAAAATGTTGTTTTCCCAGAATCCTAAGAATATTTAAAACAAAATCCCGTCTTATCCCTGTCCCGTAGTATTCCCGGGAACAAAGCTAGGCAACTGATGCTTTCTGTGTATTAAAGCTAAGCTAGGTTACTAATAAATGTAAAGGTAAGTTTGTAGATATTGTTTTCAGGGATTGTTTATTGGTGTTTTTTCACAGGTGCACACACGATTGTAAAGTCCTTTAAAGTTCATTACTAATGCCCGTTGAATCCAGAAAATTCCAGATTATTTGGGCCGTAGTGTTCTGTACCTCATAAATTATATCTAACTACCAAACCTGCTTACAAAATTTCACGAGAATCGGTCAAGTAATGCCATCTGCAGAGGACATAAGCACAGAATAAGTAATAGTATTATCATACAGAACGGCCACGCACCGCCCCGCCCCGACTCGAATTACCTCAGCCCGCGACAGAAATCTGGCGGACTTCTGGCGTACTCTCAGTACTATCAATGAGGATATAATAAGATAGAGCGGTACTGTCATAGTAAATTTTATAACCACTGTAAATTCACTGCCATCTATCGACATACTTTAAAACTAAAAATGAAGATTTATAAAAATACGTTAAAATGTATTTAAATATGGATAAATGATTTTTTTATTTGCATTAATTATTTTTATATGATTTTGACCCATGTTCTTTCACTGGTATGCGTTAAAATTATAAATAACAAACGAAACAGTCAACGCCCTCTATACGAGAGTAGGCCAAAACTAATGGTGCCATCTGATCGAGAATCAAATTTTCGTGATTTTCGAGGCACGTTTTTTCCTTAGACTGTATCCATCTATTACGGAGTTATATCTATCTTTGGTACTACTTTTAAGCAACTTACACTATGACGCATGACGCGTGTACGGACGTGCCGTTCACACATAGAAACGCGAGTGATTTTTGATGTACATAGCGTGTCCGCCCTGTGACATAAGTACAAAAGCATTTTTGCCCAAGCTTTCGCTAACACTTGATCAATAAATTTACGGTAATGATTTTCGGTATAAATGTGGTATTTTCTATAAAAAGGGACCTTATTGTCGATGGCGCTTACGCCATTATTAACTATGCTCCGATATAAATACAATGCCGCGCGACGCTGTGCGGCGTAAGCGCCATCGACAATAAGGTCCCTTTTCATGGAAAATGCCCCAAATAAACAACTGCTGCTCCTTTTCTTTAAACATCGAGAGCCGGAAACGACAATAAGAAGTGAGTTTACGTGCGCATACTCATAGGGATGGGATTAGTGCATACGACAAGGTTACGCTACTACAGCAGCGATGATGGCCAAGGGCTGTCTGTACTTGTCTAATCACTTTTGGTAGAACAATACCGTATAATAATATTGAAAAATACTACTTAGACCAAGATTAACGCAGCACGATGCACACAGCGTACAGCTAATTACTAAAAACTAATTTTTCGTGTTTAAGTAATTTTTTTGTTAGTTTAATTTAGTACATAAGTTTTGTTCTGATTGCAATGTACCTGTTTATAAAATTGTGTGTTTTGCAGCATCCAAATAAACGTTTTATCTATCATTAAGATAGAAGTATTATATTTTGACTTTAAGTGCATCTTAAAGTCAAAATGACACATGAAAGTCTCATATTTAAATTGTAATTGGTTCCCCGCGATACAGGCAGTGCCTAGTGCGGAGACCCCTGGAATGTCTGTAACCTTTAGCTGAAAATAAATGATCTTTATTCTTATTCTATTCTTATTCTTATCTTATAACTTACTAGCGACCCGCCCCGGCTTTGCACGGGCGCCATGCCGATGTATTATACATATAAACCTTCCTCTTGAATAACTCTATCTACTAAAAACCGCAACAAAATCCGTTGCGTAGTTTTAAAGATCTAAACATACATAGTTACAGACAGACAGCAGGAAGCGACTTTGTTTTATACTAGACCTATGTAGTGATATTAATTTACCGATCACCTCTAAGAGATGATACCGTCTTTTTCTAATCATGTTAACAAAAGAGGGTCGGGTAGCCTATCTCGCCACGAGATACTGTCGCGCCAATCATATGCTAGTCCAGCTGATGTTGTAAATTGACTTCATCAAAATAAGATCGCTATTCATTCGAGAAGACTATGCAAGTACATAGTTACAATCACGGCCCCGAAACGAATGTGTAAACAAAACGGATAGACGCAATCTCGATCTGAGAAGGCACTCAGCTAGCCTTTCCTCTTAAGGCCGTTCCATCGGTTTGCCGCTGTCACTGTCACATTTCGCAAGAAAGAACGAGAAAGATAATGCACGTCAAATGTCATTTTTGATCGAATTTTATCGGTTTTTATTTATTTTAAAAACGTTACCTTACAATATCGAAATTCGAAAGCTATGAAATTACTCTTTAAGTTAAGATTGTTTTTTCTTCTTTTTTGTTTAAAGTATCACATAATAAATAACCGAGTAAAGTTGAATTAAAAGTCCGAGTTAGAGGTTACTTTGGGAATTAATTGTATCCAAAACTATTCTAAGCATCGATAGTCTATTTCCCATCTCTACGGCCCTTGGCCGAATCTTCGACCTAGTGACAGTTTGATGCATTGATATATGCCCATGTGAACACGCGCAGGATATGTCAAATGATCTATGAAATGATCTATAATGGGCTGGTCGAATGTAACCTCATTTTCGGTCGGAAGGTTAGGTAATGAAATAAAAGAATAAGTAGAATTTACTTAAATTGTGTTGCACAAAATACAAAAATAATGTACAAATGGCGGACTTAATGCCTAATCCCAGTCAACCATCGGGCCAAACAGAGGTATGTATGTAACAATGGTACAATCAGAACTATCGCAAACAACTTAAATATAAAACACTGATTTAAACTTTCACGATTTTTACTCATTATTATTCACAACGACGGGACTTAATCGCGTAAAATAAGTTTTAAATTTACCTCCGACGTTTCGAGGAAGGCGTTGTCCCCGTGGTCTCGGAGAAGACAAACTTAAATATAATAAATATTTGGTTATTTAAGATTTATTACATAAAACAAGAAAATACAAGTGGCGAATAATTTAAAGCACAGCAAAGCAGCGTGTTCTTTCTTCTTTCTTCACAATCTTTGGGTCAAAAGTCAAAAGAGACTTACAATTTTATTAAAAAAAATAGACTGCAATAAAGCACATTATATTGTTTAAAGTCAATTGACTTGACCGAATTCATTCCAATATTTTTTGTGCCACCAAAGATAGATATAACTCCGTAATAGATGTATACAGTCTAAGGAAAAAACGTGCCTCGAAAATCAAGAAAATTTGATTCTCGTTCAGAGGGCGCTGCTAGCTTTGACTTACTGTCGTATAGATGGAGTTGACGGTTTCGTTTGTTATTTAACAATTTTAACGCATATCAGTGAAAGAACATGGGTCAAAATCATAAAAATAATTAATGCAAATAAAAAAAATCATTTATCCATATTTAAATACATTTTATCGTATTTTTATAAATATTTATTTTTAGTTTTAAAATGTGTCGACAGATGGCAGTAAATTTACTGGGGTTACAAAATTTACTATGACAGTACCGCTCTAGTATAAGTTACTCTATGGTGCCACAAAAAACTTGGACTACCTTCACATTAATGTTTTTACAGGTTGATTCACGAGATGTGAGCAGTTAATGTTAATGGAATTAATTAAATTAATGGAATCGTATTTAAGTAAAACAATCACAACTTCTTCCTGTTTTTATCTTTTTGTTAAGAACATAATATTTCAATATAAAAAAAAACTAGTGCCTACGCCAATTCTTGGGATTAGTTGCCAAGCGGACCCCAGGCTCCCATGGAGCTGTGGCAAAATGTCGGGACAACGCGAGGAAGATGATGATAATATTTCATTATTACGTGAATAGTTAGGATATTGCAAGGGCCTGACACTTTTTGATAGAGAAAGGTAGTCTTATTGCGATTCCTATAAGAGGGAAAAGATAAAAGTGCCATGCTTTGTCCTTATCGCCGACCGGGTGGCATCATAGGTAGGAGGCGATGGCGACATACCGAAATTTATAAGAGTGAAAGAGAAAAACTCCTATGCTGTCCAAATTTTATATGAATATTCTTTCTCTTGCCCCCGGTCGCTCGGTGGCGCGTCTATACTACTTGTATATACCATGTCTATGGGATATTGCGATATTCTTTGACATGGCCGCTTCCTTCTCAAGATGGCGGCTTCCGTCTTACGTGCGGCGCGTGCGACTGCATTAATGCGTTGCTTAGTGAACGAGGTTTTCTTTAAAAATGTAAAATATTTACCTACTAGTTTCGGTGAAAGCTCTATGTCGGCTCTTCTATACGGACATTTTAGGGTTCCGTACCCAAAGGGTAAAAACGGGACCCTATTACTATAAGACTCCGCTGACTGTCTGTCCGTCTGTCTCCAGGCTGTATCTCATGAACCGTGATAGCTAGACAGTTGAAATTTTCACAGATGATGTATTTCTGTAAATACTTAAAAGTACGGAAACCTCGGTGCGACCTCGACTCGCACTTGGCCGGTTTTTTTTATATTCAAATAAAACACATCCCATTCATTTAAGTGCACAAAATCAGATAATACAATTCGCTATAAAATAGACTTAAAATCTACTTACCAACTTTTCTTACCCAATAAAATATAAAATTTCCTCGCCTAATTTTCACTTCAGCATAATTAGATTTCTGCAAATGCACCAACGTGGAGGCATTCGTACAAATTCCAAATTGTCTCATACAAATGCAAATTTGCTATCGGCCCCGTCCCTATCTCTTTCTGACAGCCCTGGGGACCGCGCATACTGTAGTAGGGGATAGGGTTGTCGCTTCTGTTTTATGCTTTTTCGTTTTATTTTATCGTTTATGAAATCACTGACCTTTTTTTTCTAGTGCTTTGAAAGTAATTAAAAAAAATGCTTTTATTCGAAACACACATATACAACAACATTAAAATAGGCTTAAATATAGGTAAATTAGAAGTTTCAGTAATGCGAGTGGTTCCAGAAAAGGATAACACTCAACATGTATGTAGTGTCGACTGTCGATGTATGTGTGACGCTGATTTGCAGTGTACCCATTGCAACGTAAAAATTAAAACAAACAAAACAACACAGAACATAAAAACAAAACCGAAGCAAAATATAACAGAATGTGCATTTGACATTATAATTCATTTATAAGAAAACTGTGATGTTTATTAACTATATTCCTTTGCGTTGCTGTGTTGGGTAATATATTGATTTAAACTTTCACGATTTTTACTCATTCGGAGGTGAATTTAAAACTTATTTTACGCGATTAAGTCCCGTCGTTGTGAATAATAATGGGTAATATATTGTTATATAAAACAATAGACAACACATCAATACGTACAGACATCATATTAAAAAGTAATCAAAACGAGATGTAAAGCCGATACGCTCTATCAGCATTTTTTTGTCTTTTGGTAACCCTACATGCCTTCACCAATATGTCCTGAATTATATAAGAAGGCTCCCGTCCCCGGCGTTACTGGCACTTCGTATTTGTTACTGACTTGAAACGAACGTCGGGAACACATTACCAACCATACTTACCACCTGTTCTAATCTCAAATGGAGAGCGGCATGTCTTATGACTATTTGTACACGTAACGTACAAATAGCCATGTCAGATAAACGTCAGTCCATACAAAAGTATGCACATTTGTGCAAGGTTATTAAATATAATCCATACTAATCCATACTAATATTATAAATGCGAAAGTCTGTCTGTCTGTCTTTCTGTCTGTGTGTTCCCTCTTCACGCTTAAACCGCTGAACCGATTTAAATGAAATTTGGCATAGAGATAGGATGAGTCCCTGGGAAGGACATAGGATAGTTTTTATCCCGAAAATCATCCCTTAAGAAAGTAAAAAGCGGGGTAGAATTGAGATAATTAACGAAGTGCCGGCTAATTTGTGTGCATAATATGCTCAAACTTAGATTGCTATGAGAATTTTTCCAGGCGCTATTCTTACTCTAGCTGCGATTACCAAGTCCACGCAGACGAAGTCGCGGGCAAAAGCTAGAAATATAATAAACGTCTAGCGGTGGCAGCATGGTTCCATTTTTATCGCCTATCACTATGCCTGTCACTTTCGCACTTACATACTTGTTAGAACGTGACAGGCATGGTGACAGGTGATAAAAATGCGACCGTGCTCCGACTCTAGGTCACGTTACACTGGACTGCGCGATAGCCTAGTCCGCCTGCGCTCGTGCGATGCCAATTTCACTGTACTGTACTAGCTTGCCAGTTGCCAATTCACACAGTACAATGTACATATTACTCACTTTTTTCTTGTAAAAATAAATAAGTTACTTTGTTCCGTTTTAGAATATATTTTATGCTATTCGTGCACTCTGTAATGTATATAATGTTTGTTTATATTTCTCTATGTAAGTGAATTGTATCATTCTTTTAGAGAAATAAACCTAAATGCTTAAGTGACAACCCTCGGTACGTCGGTACTAAATTATATAATAAGGCTCCCGTCCCCTGCGTTACCGGTACTTCCTATTCGTTACCGACTTGGGAATGTGAGGTTCATTGTTCGGTCACGTCTTGAGACCCGGGAACATACGCTATGAGGGCAACGAATACATTTATATAGTGGTTGTAAAGAAAAGTTCCTTTAGTTTTTAGGTTCCGTACCCAAAGGGTAAAAACGGGACCCTATTACTAAGACTCCTCTGTCCGTCTATCCGTCTGTGCGTCTATCCGCCTGTCCGTCTGTCTGTCACCAGGCTGTATCCCATCAACCATGATAGCTAGACAGTTAAAATTTTCACAGATGTATTTCTGTTGCCGCTATAACAACAAATACTAAAAAGTATGGAACCCTCGGTAGGCGAATTTTTAAGGTTCTGTAGACAAAATGGTAAAAACGGAACCCCTATAGTCTCGTCATGTCCGTCTGTCTGTCCGTATGCCATACCCATTTATGTCAAAGACTATAAGGTATATTCGAATTAAATTTGGAACATAGGTGAATTTTGTGATATATCTGAGATATAAAAGACAACTTAGAATAGTTTAATGTTTGAATTATAAATTCCAACATGGATATGTGAAACATTAACATGAGATCTCGACATTATAATATAGTGGGGCGATGTTAAATGTACTTATATAGGTACAAGTTTATAAGCGCGTCGTAAAGTTTACTAAAGTTCTGTTCACGGCACACTTTAGCAGGCCGTGTTGTTAATGCAACACAACACTAGTGAGTCGATTTCTCAAAAAGACCAGAGGGCCTAGCCAAGATGTCAATTCTTTGCGCCGTAGCGAACAGAACGATAATTTCTCTTCATCACTCTTCCATATTAGGGTTCCATTAATTACGTCACACGAATTTCGAGGTTTTTTTACCCCTCCCCCCCTCCTTGTCACTCTTGGTCACATTTGGCAAACCCCTCCACCCCTGGTGTGACGTCCCATTTTTTCAATGAAATCGGCAAATCGAATTAATATTTTATGAAAATATTTTTGACAAAAGAAATATTAGTAATTTTATAACCCAAAACTGATTACGAAAGAAAATTAAACGATTAAAAATGATTATCGTTCTAAAAACTTGTTATTTAAATAAGTTAGGTAAAGTGACGTCACAAAGTTTGTTACTCCCCCCTCCCCCTTGTCACAACATGTCACATTTTCTTGACCCCCTGAACGAGTGATGTAATTAATGGATGAACCCTTCGTACGACAGAGAGCTTATTCAAGCTTGCTAAAATTAAGTATTCTTGCAAATTAATGATATTGATTGATTGCTTTTGGTAGCTCTGGTTACCAGCAGTAACCATAACGCGGATTTTATACCCCGCACGTCAGTCCGGTGTGCGAGCGCGAGCGGGATAGAATAAGCCCGCTCCAGACTACGCGACGCGAAGCCGCGAGCGCGAGTGTGGAGTCGATTTCGCTGATTAGCGAACTAGACTCCACACTCGCATTCGAGGCTTCGCGCCGCGATTCGCGCACGAGTGTGGAAGGCCCTTTAGGTGCATAGCGAAGTCTTACTTACACACCGCATAACGCACCAGTAAAACGTGACTCATTGGCGTTATTCAAGCGTATTTTAAGTCAATCAAACCCTTGATAATCGTTTGTAGCTCTAGTTCCCAGCATTAAAGCCCACTTGCACCATCCCACTAACCCGGAGTTAAGCGGTTAAACAATTAACCCAGTGTCAAATTGTACTGGCGGCCTAGCCAATATGACGATCGCTTGCGCTTCGCCACAGAATAAGTAATAGTGGGTTCGCTATCGAATCGCTTTGTGTCTCTCTATCACTCTTCCATATGTGAAAATTCTGCTTCTATGGGTTACTCTTCTTATTACTTATACAACAATGGAGGTACTTGCAGGTACTCTGACCGGACTGATCCTTCACGATGTGTCCTCTTTGACTGCCTCGATCTAAGTGAACGAGTCTCACGAGCCAGTCCAACTGGCTTTCGTGCCCCACTACCTGGCTACCTACCGTGTTGCCAGGTATTTTACCAACTACCCCGTACTAATCGGGGTAACGCAATGATGTTGCCACATTATAATTATTATTCAACTGCTATCTGTCATGTAAACATAAATAAATCATGACACATATTAGTGTGACAGTGACAGTGACAGTTCGCTACATAGCGTTAGCGATTGGCATGTTGTCTACGGAGCCTGGTAACCACACAGGGCGGCCACGCGCTATACATCAAAAATCACTTGCGTTCCTATGTGCGAATGGCACGTCTGTACACGCGTCATGCGTCATAGTGTGAGTAAGTCAACTTAGTACTGAGCGACCGGCAAACGGCCGTCAACCTGCTGTCGCGGGGCGAGGTCATTCGAGTCGGGGCGGGGCGGTGCGTGGCCGTTCTGTATGATAATACTATTACTTATTCTCTGACCATGGTAACTCCAGGTTTAACCGGATAACCCGGGTTAGTGAAATGGTGCAAGTGGGCCTAAGTGGCTAAAGATTTAAGATTTAAGTTTAGTAAGCATTAGGAATAGCACCGTAGTAAAAGCCTTCAAGGAGGCAAAGGCTAGGCTTTTCATGCAAGTCTTATAGAGTATAGCACTGAGGACACATTGAGGGATAAACTGGCATTAAAAATGAATGCAGGTGGCCACTATAGATACAGAAATATACGTAAGCAACCACGCCACAACATGTTTCGCTACTTTTGATCTTGTAAAAGTGGATTCTTGAGCGTTGCGAGGGTTTCAAGCAGGGCTCGGAACCGGTATTTTTTAAAAACCCCGAAATAGCCCAATATATTTAATTTTTTTATGCTCATTACGTGGGACTGAATCATGTATTTAGGAAACAATTTTGCATTATTAAAACGTCCCATTAAAAATGAAATTATAAACAAAAGAACGAAAAAGAACGTAATAATACCGGTATTTTTGTATGGAGCAAATACCGGTTTCCGACCCCTGGTTTCAAGGCACGATAAACAAACTTTTCTACCAGTGGAACACAAAATTTTTAAACCACACCGGCGCGAGAAAAATACTAATGAATTGAGTTTTTCGGAACTTATGTACGAAATATCATTTTTTATTTACCAGTCGCTTTTCGGTGAAGGAAAACGTGAGGAAACCGGAGTAATCCCAATAAGGCCTAGTTTACCCTCTGGGTTGGAAGGTCAGATGGCAGTCGCTTTAGTAAAAACTAGTGCCTACGCCTATTTTATTTATATATTATATATATATATATATATATATATATATATATATATATATTAAATATTATTGTACGTTCTGTAAGTTTGTCTATCTATCTAATTCGAATTTTCCACTCATTTACTCTAAGGTTAGCTGGAAGAAATCCCTTATAGGGATAAGCTCGCCTTTGTACCTAAATTTATATGAATTTCATGTTAACAATTTTTGTTTTGTACAATAAAGTGATTTACTACTACTACTATTCCTGGAATTAGTTGCCAAGCGGACCCCGGGCTCTCATGAGCCGTGGCAAAAATGCAGGGACAACGCGAGGGAGATGATGAAGGAGTTTTCTGAGCTGGTGTGGTGTAAAAATCTTATTATCGTAACGTTTTTTGCACTCCAGTGCACTCTATACATATTTCATCCTCACACCGTCAAGGCGTCTCTTATTCGCAGTTCTGTTTCCAATTTATTTTTATCGCTATTGGCGCAGCTTCAGCGCTTTCAGCAGTCAAATAAATTGCGATTTAAGTTTGATGCGCCGAGAATGTTCAGTGTTCCGAAAGTTGAAGTTGAAAGCCGAAACGATGGATCTCTATTTTATAAGATGTGTATGAAATTTTTTATTTTATTTTATTTTGATAGGTACAATAACATAATGCAGGCAAACAACATTGTAAAATATTTCTTACATAAGCAACTTACACATTACTTACATTACGATTACAATTGTACACATTATCGTGGAATAATTATTAAGCTAAATACTAATTTTGACTATAAAATATTCTGTTATTAAAGTTCATAGTAAAAACACAATAAATTGTTAGCACGGTAAGATAATAAGTATTTACATACAAATTTTGAGACAGCAAAACATTTTTGAACTTAGGTAAAGAAAAACTCAAAATATCAAAATCAATATCTAAGTTATTATATAAACGACACATTCTAAAGACGGGCGCATTATTGGATACATTGTTATTAGGAACCGTAGGCAAGGCAAACAATTCGAGGTTCCGTGTTCTCTTACTGTTGGCTCTGATGGAAACATAATCCATGAGGTGTGGTGAAATGTGTTAGTTTATAAGGAAATAATATGAGGAAGCACCAGAAGTAGCAATGTGCACAAGAGAGTTATCATAAATTGCGAAGTCCCCATGAATGACACTTTAAATAGACGCCAAAATGACGTACAGTCGAAGGCAAAAATACCGATCCAGACAAATGAGTATACATACACATATTTTTAAAACTTTAGCTTAGCACCCCTGCATATAAAAATGTATGCAGGGGTGCTAAGCTAATTGTTTATCTGAATGTACGTAAAAATCACGAAATATTACCAATATACACTTCTTTAACCCTCACAAATGGCCTTTTTCCAGCCTTATTTTCCCTTTTGTCTTTAAATCCCTCGAATGCAGTCATTTAGCCACGGAACAGGGGAAACCACTCCGTGCGGGCGAAATGGCGCAATAATAAATACGTTTGGGGCGTAATGGCGGTAAAAGTGATTAGATTAGGTGGATTTTTTCTTTTCTTTGTGGATTATTATCACAACACCTATAAGTTGAGTTCTATTGTCCATTTTTGCTTTTATCCTCAGTGAGACGACAGGGAATCTATCATTTGCTTTATAACTTGGTGTGCGTATCATGAAAATTGTGGTGTTTCCATAAAAAGGGACCTTATTGTCGATGGCGCTTACGCCGCACACAGGGACCGGCCCGCTATCCCTTATCGGGGTTTTATAAGGGTATTGCATAAGGCTTAACTCACCATACCCTTTGCCAGACGAAACCCTTTGTTTTGCTTTTAAAAACCCTTATATAAAGCTACCACATTTGAGTAATCGGTAGCCCAAATACCCTTACAAACCCTTATCATCCGCTCACCAACACCTTGCATATTGCTTATAAGGGTTAGCCTTATAAAGGGCTTCCCTTTTAGCATATAAGCGTGCTAATTTAAGTCATCTACCTTGTTCATAAAGCACACATTACTTCGAATCCGAGCGATCGTCGGCGGCGACGGCGGCGTTCTTTGACTAGGCACGTATTTTCTTTCCTTTTCATACACTACCGTAGATATATACTAATCCTGTCTCTTTCACGCAAAGGGAAACCTTTATAAAAAGCGCTTAAAGATAAGGGTAACCCTTATTAAGAGCTAGCCTTATTTTTGGTTAGCTTTTCGGTAAGGGTTAGTCAAAGGTAAGGGTATGAATGGGCTTGCAGTTCAAAAGGGAAAGTCTTTCAATGTGTTAGCCGTGTTTAAGTGTCGCCCATTGAAAGGGTTCGGAGCATCGTTTATAATGGCGTAAGCGCCATCGACAATAAGGTCCCTTTTTATAGAAAATACCACAATTTATGAAAGGGCGGTGATTGTGAATGAGTTTATAATGTACCTATCCATTATTTTTGATGCGGGACAAAAAATCTACAAAAATCGGATCGCTAAGGAAAATTCACATCTGAGTGTATAAATAGTCGTATTATTGTGGCTACCTGTATGAATGTATGTAGGTTGCAGAATGGCCACATATAAATGCCACAATATCTGACAAATTTTAATTTTAACGCAACCGTATTCGGTTCTTAATGATTCAGATCATTCAGGGCTTTCTTGCGGTTTTAGCTATAAATCTGTGAAAGTGTACATATAGGGCATTTTCTATAAAAAGGGACCTTATTGTCGATGACGCTTACGCCGCACAGCTTCGCGCGGCATTGTATTTACATCGGAATATCGTTAATAATGGCGTAAGCGCCATCGACAATAAGGTCCCTTTTTATAGAAAATACCACATATAATCGCTATTGCCAGGTAATTAAATCATAAGTTTACATATACAGGGTGTTTGGTACATGACCCGTCAAAAATTTTTTGATATAGGTGGTGTCATTTCCTTACTTTCCGTCCTTGGAACCTTGGTCCTTGGAGCCACGGTTCTGGAGATACGATTTTTTAAATGTTATTCCTAAATTACCCAAAATCTGATAAAATAAGATAAGACAAGATCAGATAAGATAATATATGATAAGATAAGATAAGATAATCTGATATTCGAAGCCCCATAACTT
Source organism: Cydia strobilella (assembly GCF_947568885.1). Classification (NCBI taxonomy): domain Eukaryota; kingdom Metazoa; phylum Arthropoda; class Insecta; order Lepidoptera; family Tortricidae; genus Cydia; species Cydia strobilella. Next base: position 2,651,345 of record NC_086064.1, on the reverse strand, counting down.
CCCACCCAACCTTCCCCAGACAACATTAAATACAAGTCTTATAATTTTTAAGAAAAAAAAACCGACTTCAATGGGGGATGCCGTTGAAAGGTTACTTATTGTTGATGGTGCACTCCAGACAATGAAATGAAAAAGACAGCATCTTTTGCCTAACTAAAATGAGGTAAAACCACCCACGTTTCTAGTAGCATTTCGTTTCTATAAGTTTTAGCTATAAATCTGTGAAAGTGTACATATAGGGCATTTTCTATAAAAAGGGACCTTATTGTCGATGACGCTTACGCCGCACAGCTTCGCGCGGCATTGTATTTACATCGGAGTATCGTTAATAATGGCGTAAGCGCCATCGACAATAAGGTCCCTTTTTATAGAAAATACCACATATAATCGCTATTGCCAGGTAATTAAATCATAAGTTTACATATACAGGGTGTTTGGTACATGACCCGTCAAAATTTTTTTGATATAGGTGGTGTCATTTCCTTACTTTCCGTCCTTGGAACCTTGGTCCTTGGAGCCACGGTTCTGGAGATACGATTTTTTAAATGTTATTCCTAAATTACCCAAAATCTGATAAAATAAGATAAGACAAGATCAGATAAGATAATATATGATAAGATAAGATAAGATAATCTGATATTCGAAGCCCCATAACTTCCCACCCAACCTTCCCCAGACAACATTAAATACAAGTCTTATAATTTTTAAGAAAAAAAAACCGACTTCAATGGGGGATGCCGTTGAAAGGTTACTTATTGTTGATGGTGCACTCCAGACAATGAAATGAAAAAGACAGCATCTTTTGCCTAACTAAAATGAGGTAAAACCACCCACGTTTCTAGTAGCATTTCGTTTCTATAAGGGTCATAGTTCTAACCTAACCAAACCCAATGTTCTGATAGCATTTCGTTTCTGTAAGGGTCACAGTTCCAACCTAACCTAACCCACTTTTCTGATAGCAGTTCGGTTCTGTGAGGATCGCAGTTCAAAAAAAAGTCCAGGTCCAAGTTTGGGGTTGGGTCCATAACGAAGAGAATAAATCGCTAAACGTGAACTATGTGTCGTTGAAGAGTTCCATTCTGATCATCATCAGCAGTTCCACTTCATCAAATGTCACTTTTTTAAATGGAAATGCTGGATTTGTTGACGAAAATACAAAAATCACTATATGTATGCCTTTCACATTTGAGGAGTTCCCTCGATTCTTCATGGATCCCATCATCAGAACTCGAGCTTGACAAAAATGTGTCTTGAAAACCTAACTTGCTTACCAATCATAACGAAGAGGACAAATCGCCAAACGTGAACTATGCGTCGTTAAAGAGTTCCATTCTGATATTTCTGATCATCATCAGCAGCTGCACTTCATCAAATGTCACTTTTTTAAATGGAAATGCTGGATTTGTTGATGAAAATACAAAAATCACTATATGTATGCCTTTCACATTTGAGGAGTTCCCTCGATTCCTCATGGATCCCATCATCAGAACTCGAGCTTGACAAAAATGTGTCTTGAAAACCTAACTTGCTTACCAATCATAACGAAGAGGACAAATCGCCAAACGTGAACTATGCGTCATTGAAGAGTTCCGTTCTGATCATCATCAGCAGTTCCACTTCATCAAATGTCACTTTTTTATATGTAAATGCTTGATTTGTTGATGAAAATACTAAAATCACTATATGTATGCCTTTAACATTTGAGGAGTTCCCTCGATTCCTCATGGATCCCATCATCAGAACTGCGTTTTGACCAAAACGGGACCAATCTGTATATACATACTTACAATCAAAAAAAGAATTTTCAAAATCGGTCCAGAAATGACGGAGTTATGGAGTAACAAACATAAAAAAAAAAAGAAAAAAAAACATACAACCGAATTGATAACCTCCTCCTTTTGAAATCTTGAAGTCGGTTAATAAAAGTAACAACAGTAACTCCAATATCACCAGTTCAAAAAGTTCCCTCAAAGCCCCGAGAGCTCATTACGCGGCCGACTTCCGGGAGATGGCGGCACTTCCGGTGCACTCTGTGATACTTTGTTCTTTGTAATACTGAAATCAATCAAGAATTGGTATTGGATTTTCTGTGATAGTTTATTTGTTTATTATTATACATATCAGCACTTACAGATTACAGATAGTTGTTTAAATTTTTGTGTAAAAGTTATTTTACAGCTTTTTGTTCGTACCCCGACTAATATTATAAACGTGACGCCATTCTGTCTTTCTGTGTGTTACCTCTTTACGCTTAAACCGCTAAACCGATTTAGATGTAATTTCGCGACGACATTAATACTATATACAGTTAAAAGTTCCCAAAGGTTCAAAAATATGTGTACCTTAGACAATAAAGTCGTATTCACATATTTTTGAGCCATTTGTCTGGGTCTGGATCGATATTTTTGCCTTCGACTGTACATATACATATACCGGTGTGGCCTTTATCAGGAGATAGGAGCAATAAATTAAACTGTAAGCTGTACTCCTCAAACTAACCAATATTTGTTCAGCGACTTCAAAATAACTTGTTTTGATTTTTAGGGTTACTAGGACTTCGCAGTCCGTCTGTCTGTCACCAGGCTGTATCTCATGAACCGTGATAGCTAAGACAGTTGAAATTTTCACAGATGATGTATTTCTGTTGCCGCTATAACAACAATTAACAAATAATAAAAAGTACCGAACCCTCGGTGGGCGAGTCTGACTCGCACTTTTTTTTTATACCACGTCGGTGGCAATCAAGCATACGGCCCGCCTGATGGTAAGCAGTTACCGTAGCCTATGGACGCCTGCAACACCGGCGATATTACACGCGCGTTGCCGACCCTTTAAAAACCTGTACACTCCTTTTTTGAAGAACCCCATACTGTAGCCCCTCGGGAAAACCTTGGGGTTTTATTACACTTTCTAAGACGCAAGGTATTGCAAATCTTGTTATGTTTAAACCGTGACAAGCAACCTCACGATGATGTCAGCATACATTGAAATTTAAATTCTTTATTTCGAACTTGACGTCCATAGGGATATTGAAGACAATATTTATTTTTTATGTAAAATAGTAAATCTAAAGGATTCATTATTTTAAGAGGTTGTTGACCACTTGACCTTTTCTTACCACAAATACCTACAAATGTATCCATGTTTTCGCTGCCTATTTGTAACCATTACACTACTTTACAAAAACCTCAGTAAGCTGCAGTTTAAAAACAAAACACGACCGGCTGAAAGCCGCGCCTTGGTCTGACTGATTCCACAGATTACATAGACAGTTAGACACCACATTATGAAAGTTCAAAGCATGATTTCACACGTTTGTGCAAGTTAACTTTTAAATTCTAAGCCCTGAGAAACATTCAATTGTGTACAGCATTTACTTTATACTACAACAGCCTGACAATAGTTGTAGCCTGCTTATACGAGTATAATTAGCGGCAAATGAAAACTTAGTTATTGTAGTAATACATTTTAATAATAGAGATAGAGATATACTCTTTCAGTAGAAAAATAAATATAATAAATGAATGAAATAATGAATGAATGAAAAAGGTCGCAAATTTAAAAAATGTAGGCCCGATATCATGTTCATTGGATGACGATTTTATAGGGTTGACCCATATAAAATTTAAACTTTTCCTGCCGACAAAGTGGGCGCCAATAGTTATTTGTGCAACAAGAGAGGAAAGTTGGTTTTTCTTGCGAGTGTTTATTTTGAGTCCCGAGAAAGCGAAAGATTCTATAATTGAATCACGAGAGAAGCGAGTGATTCTAAGGTAGAATCTTGAGCGTAGCGAGGGACTCAAAAACACGAGATGTAAAATAACTTTGCTCTCGTGTTGCACACATAATTTTTCACCTCAGTAGTGAGAACATATTAAAGGTTAAAATGTATTTCGAATTACACAGAATAAACAGAAAAAAAAGTATTATAATATGTACGATACGATACGAGACCGGACCGGACCGGACCGTACCGTACCGTACCGTAGTATGAAGTTCATGGCCTTCACTAAATTAAAAAGCTACATTGTTTCACTCCCTGGAGTGAGGAAAGTCGCACTTTCCTCACTCCAGGGAGTGACGAAAGTAGGCTTGTTCGAGCTGCTGAGGTGAAAATTATATATTACCTATGTACATAATCTTGAATTTCGGCCGAGATTATTTGCTCCTTCTAGTTGGGGTGATCTGGGTATCCACCATTTTGTCCTCCAACAACACAACATGGCGACAATGGCTAATGGCGCCGGAAAGTGTTTTTGAAAGGAAAGGTTTCTGAGACTGTATTTTTACAGGTTTTTTTCTTAAGACGTCTATTTTGGCTTTTTAGCTTGGACTTGAGTCAATATTAAACATTAGGGTTTTTAAAACGCAATTAGGCTTATCGTTTATCCCATACGGATCCCAAATCGGAATATCTATGCGTACTGACTAAATTCGAAACGTTTTGAATACTCGTATTGTCTATGGTTTCTGATTTTTTTACAAAACGCATACTTTTTCATTATCTAATTATAGAATTGAAAAAATATGCCTAATTATTTGCGCAATATGATAAAAATGCCACAGACTTTGTGGTTTCCTAAAATATTAAATTACCTATTATTATATTAGTTATTTTTGCTAAGAAATCCATTGTAATCTGACCATAGCATTTAATTATTGTTTGACTCTGTCCTTCGTCTAGATATGTATCATCGGTAAAAGAAAAAAAACTGAAGCCTAAGTAATGAGGGCTATCGTTTTTTTGCTCACCAGTTGGCGCCTCTGTTGATGGTGGTCCAAAAGACTAAAGAACAGCTGTCAGTCATTGAAGTGACAAGTGACATTTGACATTTCGAACTATGGAAAAGACCACCATCTACACTAGCGCCCCTAGCGGCGAATCCATACGCGTTAGCCCTCATTGTACTTGTTTCATTTTAGCTTGTTTTTCCTTGAATTCTATCGATAGTTTGGAAACAATTTTTGGTCAGTAACAATGTAAAAAAAATTGAGGCCGTCTAAACTATATCTCTTTTTTTAGCATTATAAAAATTGTAAACAATTTTAACGTGTTTTAAAAAAAAGTCACTATTATACTTGAAACCAAAAGAATATAAGTGAATGCTATATAATTGTTACATATTTGCTGTGATTTATATTTCAAATGTGTTTTTCAATAAAAAGACACATCAAGATAGCATCTATTGATATTGTGTTTAGTTTGTTTTATTTTCTTGCTTAATAAATATTTTTGAGATGTGAGAAAAAGATTGTTTACCTTTTTTCTAATGCAAAAAAAAAACGAAGACATTAATGTCATAGATGTGACATGTTTCACATGGTTACAAGAACTTATCCTTTTCTTTTGGGTGATAGTACTAGTGTAAGGCAAAGATAGTATGATTCTCTTTGTCTATGTTGCGAGCGGCACAGGATCGGTCGGAGTGGCGAGCCTTGGGGGAGGCCTATGTCCAGCAGTGGACGTCTATCGGCTGACATGATGATGATGATGTTTGAAATGACAGTCCTTTGACAAACTTTAAAAATGTGGCACATGTGTTACATATGTGCCATATTTGACATATTTTTTGTGTCATTAATGTCATATTCTCATAGAAATTTGACATTAATGATGATAATTTGTCATTGCATATGCCATTCAGTTACTTTGGTCCGACTCCATACAGCAGCTCTTTTTCGGGTTAATACTAGCATAACAAAAAAATATGTATGTTCTCTCTACTTATGCCCCACTGACAGCGACTTACCAAACTATGATTTACGTAATAATATGTAATTTCACAACGTGTGTGAATAACCTTCACCTACTCACGTAAAAAGCCAAAACCACGTCTTAATTTAATAAGAAACTCCTATCACATTCTCAAAACAGCACTCCGTCGGAAGGTAATTAAGCGTAATAATTAATTTAACTAATTACAGGCTCAAGTTCCGCCATCTTGTGAAGCCGCGAAATGGAGACCGGATATTAATGGCGACTCTTTATTAATTGCGGCTTGTGAAGATATTCTGTTTTGTTAGTGTACTCCACGATTTAAAGTTTTCTGTGAGAGTTGAAAGTACCTAAAATGGGTAGGATTAGTTTTTATTTTGGATTATTTTCTGTAAAGGCCAAAGCGTTTAGGGCTCGGAACCGGTTTTATTTTAATCCCAAAATAGCTCAATATTTTACCTAAGACTGAATCATGTGTTTAGGTAACAACTTCGTATTATTAAACATCAAACATCAATCATCAAACATTTATTCAGCAAATAGGCCACAGGGGCACTTTTACATGTAAATTTTTACAAGCAATAAAATTACAAAAAACAATTACAAATATGGAATCAATAAAATATTAGATACTTTGTTAGAGATGTATCTAGTCTAAATGTCAAATTACACAAAAAAAACTAATAAAAACATACAAACAACAGACAAGTACTATTAGATTGTCCCATTAAAAATGAAATTATAAACCAAGGAACGAAAAAGGACGCAATAATACCGGTATTTTTTTGTATGAAGACAAAACCGGTTCCGAGCCTTTACAGGAAACAGAACCGAACTTTATAATAATTTTCAGGTAAGTAAAACTATTTTTAGAAAAATCGATTTTAACGTTTTTAGGTCGGCTAAACGACAGTAGAAATTAGAATATCGAACAGCATGGTATTAAGTCATAGACATAGTATAGTAGTTATATTATAGACATGACACCGAGCGACCAGGGGTAAGAGAGACATATTCATGTATTGACAGGTTAATGTATGCCAGCATAATCCTTTTTCTCTTTCACTCTTATAAATTTCGGTATTTCGCCTTCGCCTCCTACCTATGCTGCAAAAACCCGGTCGGTGATAAGGACAAAGCATGGCACTATTTTCTCCTTCCTCTTATAGGAATCGCAATAACACTATCTTTCTCTATCAATACAAGAAACATGATTTTTTGCCGTTTTTTGCGTGGAATGGATGTGCTGAGCAAAAAAATGTCAAAAACCGGCCAAGTGCGAGTCGGACTCGCCCACCGAGGGTTCCGTACTTTTTAGTATTTGTTGTTATAGCGGCAACAGAAATACATCATCTGTATGATGTATTCACAGATCACTCATGAACCGTGATAGCTATCACGGTTCATGAGATACAGCCTGCTGACAGACAGACGGACAGCGGAGTAGTAATAGGGTCACGTTTTTAACCTTTGGGTACGGAACCCTAAAAATGTGGGCAAAGTTGGCGATACTGACGGTAGCCCTTCTTAAAACAACTCAAAGCACTCAGCATATTTCAATTCAATTGACTTTCCACCGAAATTACAAAATGGAACGTGAATCAACATCCCAATTGGTTATCAATTTCCGTGGCTGAAACAATTGCCCACATTAATTATTAAGGCCGTTGGATATTGTAATGGGGCGGACAAAGGGTCGCGGAGGTACTAAAGGGCGGAATATTTGGCTCCCTCTGACGATAAGACAAGCCCCAAGCAAAATAACTTTCAAACGCTTACTTCATAAGCACCTTCTAGAACAGGCCTAATAGGAAATTATTATATTAGTAGACAGTACGGGAGTTGGAAGGGGCAGACCTCGGCGGACTTTCTCTGATCAGATCGGGGAAATCCTGAAGAAAGGCCAGATCAAGAGCACCCTAAACCGGCGAGCGTGTACGAGGAATGTTATGAAAGTGAAGGAAGCGAAAGAGGTATGTCAGGATCGTAGCAAGTGGAACTCCGTGGTCTCTGCCTACCCCTCCGGGAAATAGGCGTGATTATATGTATGTATGTATGTATGTTAGTAGTATATTAGTGAATCGGACTACTAGGTTGATATTGGCGGTCAGCGGGAAAGTAAAAATAATACCTAGTTATTTACGATACACGAGCCAAATCCGCAACGAGTGGCGAATTTTAAGACACGAGTGTCTTAAATCGAGACGAGTTGTGAATTACCTACGAATATCGTACGTTTTACAAAAATTTTTGGCTCAGTTAAGCAATGTGCTTATTATAGCACAGGGTGTCGTCATGGAGCACCATGCAGATGTACTGTAAAAGTAATTACATTGCGTCTTACAAACATCTACAAAAAAATTGGTATTTTACCCAATTTTTTACAAATACATATGCAATGAGGGCTACCGCGTTTAGTTTCGCCGCTAGGGGCGCTAGTGTAGATATAGGTCTTTCAAAATGTCTAATGCATAGAAGTTTGGGGGGTTTCAAGCTTTTTTATCGGGAATTTTCACTCCTTATTTATAATAGATATATGTAGCTCAACAAATGTTAGTGGTTGAAAAAAGTAACTAAAATATATGCAAAATTAAACAGGTTGATAAAATGACACATTTAGACGTTAAAAAGGAAAACTTTTATTTCAAAAACATAAAATAAACATAAACGTTAAAATACATTTGTGTATAGAACGTATTAATTTTATAAAAATAAGCATAGAAGAATTTTGAGATCTGTTTTTCTGGACCTACATCTACAGTGGCGGCAACTGGTGAGCACAAAAACGATAGCCCTCATTCAACTTTACATTGCCGCGTAGTCTGGAGCAGGACTACGCGGCACGAAGCCGCGAACGCGAGTGTGGAGTCGATTTCGCTGATTAGCGAACTAGACTCCACGCTCGCGTTCGCGGCTTCTCGCCGCGATTCGCTCACGAGTGTAGAGGGCCCTTGTGACTTATAAAAGCGTAATGGCGTTTTCTCATTCTTTCGCAGACGTTCACCGTAAGACGTTCATGAAACATGCAGTAAGGATATTAACGCCTCATCCACACTATCCGACTCCGCGCCAATTCGCCGCGATCAATTATTCACGGTTACGGATACCGTTTTGGCAAACGGGGGATAGTGTGGATGCGGTTTTAGTTATTTTATTCTATTAATTTTGTAGTCTAAGCTGACTGTTCACCGATTTTTTTTAGGAAATTGAAGTTTGTGGTGGCATTTCCACGCAGTCCACAGTTCCACACTGTTAATTTATACTTCTTTATAAACTAGGAGGATATAACCAAACGGAGTAGCGTTCCCCTCTGTCGAAAATAGTCGGCCAATGGTCATACACAATGTATGGACTGACGTTTATCTGACATGGCTATTTTGACGTTACGCATACAGTGTACGTTCCCTTCCCCCGCAAAAATTTGTAGACTTTTTTATACAGAAAATTACAGACTTGATCCTTTGACATTTTCTGCAGTAATACAGTCAGCAGCATGATTGCAGCAGTATTGCAGCTTGATATTACTGCCGACGATGTCTCCGCCCGGAATTGTGACATTTGGGGCAGCAATGTCGTGCCGCAATACTGCAGTAGTAGTGCTAGACTTATATTGACCGGGATATAGCCCGTGATTTCCTTATGTACTGTTTTTGAGCTCCCGATATTTCGACGCAGTTACATGCATCTTGTTCACGGGTGATTGATGATAGCGGGTGGGTGTCTGCGTCGAAATATCGGGAGCTCAAAAACTGCACAAAAGGTAATCACGGTCCATATCCCGGTCAATGTAAGTCTAGTGAAACTAACCGTGAATCATTCAAAACTCATAGTGCTGGTGCAGTCTGAATTAGACATTTTTGGATATTAAAATATTAGGTTACTTTACTAAAAACCGGCCAAGTGCGAGTCAGACTCGCGTTCCAAGGGTTCCGTATGTTACACAATTTAAACAATGTATTTTTTATGTGAAATGTCTTTAAAAAACCCGTAGGGGTCGGATCAAAAACTAAGTAATTAAGTCCGACTAACGCTTGACTGCACATTTCTAATAGGTTTTCCTGTGATCTGTAATGATCTATTTTGTGTATTTTTTCAAAATTTTTGACCCAGTAGTTTCGGAAATAAAGGGGGGGAATGGTAATTTTTCCCTATTTTCTTGAATAACTTCTAAACTATTTATCTTAAATTATAAAAAATATATATTTAAGATTCTCACAATGAGCTCTTTCATTTGATATGTAACATGATATAGTTTGAAAAACTTTATTTTTTAATTTTCTCATTTACCCCCCAAAAGTGGCCCCCATGTTTAAAATTCATTTTTTTACGTTACATGTCCGTCTTTGGGTCGCAAACTTACATATATATATATACCAAATTTCAACTTAATTGGCCCATTCGTTTCGGAGAAAATAGGTTGTGACAGACGGACAGACAGACAGACAGACAAACAGACGCACGAGTGACCCTATAAGGGTTTCGTTTTTTCCTTTTGAGGTACGGAACCCTAAAAATATCGAATTTATTATGTACCAAGTTTAAACGTAAAAGATAAAGAAAAAATACGATCACTATAAATCCTAAGAATTAAGAAATTAACTATAAATAAAACTAAACCTAAACTAACCTATAAAAACTAAACGAACAACCCACCCCACATCGCTCCCGGCGAAAAGGTGCCCATTACGCTAGCCGCGTTTCCGCGTTGAATCGCGACGGACAACCTCTGCCCTAGGAACGACCCGGAGCGGGGGTCGAGACCCCTCTCCCTTTACTAAAAAGTAAAAACTAAAAATGTTAACTTTAGCGGGATAAAATCAATTTTCTAATAACTGTGTATAGCCGCCAAGTAGGCGCCAATGCCAAGCACACGAGTCGCTAAACTTCAAATTCGGGTAAATCCATCTGTCAGATTACGCGATTTTGGTATTAAGAAAAGGTAATAGGGTAGATATTTGCTGAGAGGGTCGAATGGATTTACCCGAGCGACACAAATATTGTCTTATTCGTCAACGTTTCGCCGCCATAACTTTCAAATGTCAATGTCAAATCGTACGGATACGCGGGAAAGTAGGACAGGCAAACTATTAGTTTATGGTTATATGACTAGATTGCTAGTAGCAAAGATAGATATAATTCCGTAATAGATAGATACAGTCTAAGGAAAAAACGTGCCTCGAAAATCAAGAAAATTTGATTCTCGTTCAGAGGGCGCTACTAGTTTTGGCCTACAGTCGAATAGATGGCGTTGACGGTTTCGTTTGTTATTTAACAATTTTAACGCATATCAGTGAAAGAACATGGGTCAAAATCATAAAAATAATTAATGCAAATAAAAATAAAAACATTTATCTATATTTAAATACATTCTATCGTATTTTTATAAATCTTCATTTTTAGTTTTAAAGTGTGTCGACAGATGGCAGTGAATTTACTGGGGTTACACAATTTACTATGACAGTACCGCTCTAGTATAAGTTACTCTATGCCAGTAGGAATTCCTATTCGTGAGTCACACCATAGAGTATTGACAATGGAATAAATTACTAAGTTAGGGTCGTTACATAAATCCTCATCAACGCCGGCTAGGTTTATAACTCGTTGACGTTTTGATTAAATTGTCAATGAGGGCTGCCGCGTTTAATTTCGCCGCTAGGGGCGCTAGTGTAGATGGAGGTCTTTCAAAATGTCAAATGCATAGAAGTTTTGGGGGTTTCAAGCTTTATTAATTTACACTCCTTATTCATAATTGTGGTAAATCTTTGTCCATCTTTGATTAATCATGGTAAACAATGTAGTATAGCTCAATAAATGTTAGTGGTTTAAAAAACCGGCCAAGTGCGAGTCGGACTTGCGCACCGAGGGTTCCATACTTTTTAATATTTGTTGTTATAGCGGCAACAGAAATACATCATCATCATCATCTGTGAAAATTTTAACTGCCTAGCTATCACGGTTCATGAGATACAGCCTGGTGACAGACAGACGGACAGACGGACAGCGGAGTATTAGTAATAGGGTCCCGTTTTTACCCTTTGGGTACGGAACCGAAAAAATGGCACATTTAGACGTTAAAATACCTTTGTTTATATTAGCACATATTGATTTTATAAAAATAAGCATAAAAGAATTTTGAGATCTGTTTTTCTGGACCTACATCTACATAATAATAAGTTTTTGGCAAAAATTAAATTTTTGGTACAAGCTTTTATCGCTGACTGTACTTTTATTTCCACAGGCAACGAATACTCATCGAGACAATTCTAAAAACCCCAAACACAATTAGTTTGCGTTGTTTCATCACAGAGTTCCTATGGCCACCTCCTGTCTCCATCATCATATCAGCTCAATGGTACCATAATATTGCATTGTCATCCGATTTACATATGTATGCAAATTTTCAGCTTCATCGGAAACCGGGAAGTGGGTCAAATATAACTTGCAAGATTTGACCCTTACAAACATGTTACATACATATTACATACATACTTACATAGGTACATTGCAAGTTAAATAAAAGCTTGTAAAAATAACTCATGATTAAGTAGGTACATTGACAAATTACAGTACAGTCCTCGAAAAGCTCAAAAGATCTTCAAAATCTTTTAAATTAAATCTGAAGTACTTTTTAAATGTAAACGGCGTTTTTAAACTCGCAAATTTTCCACTCGTTTACCCACGCATGTGTGAACGCAGCTTAAAAAGAAGTCCACAATATTCCAGCGGCGCCGGGGGGTTGCGTTAAAAATTAATATTTAATTACTCGTTCGCGTGCTGAATGCGATACGCGTACTGTATGAATACTTATGGAGGAACAAGTATTTTGTACTGGGTATAAATACTTGGTAAATACTAGTAGATGTGTTTGTAAACTTGAGTTTTGTAATGATTATTGTAAGTTTAAATAATCATGATATAGCGCGTGTGAAATAAATTGTAAGTTTAAATCAATATACTTAGCCCCCTTTTTGACATCCCTAGGATACCTATTAACGCCGTCGTAATTATCGTATTAAAATTATTAAAATATTAATAATCATAAATGAAAAAAAAAATGACATGCAAAACTTCTACTCGCTCTATTATTTATACCACGTCGGTGACAAACAAGCATACGGCCCGCCTGATGGTTAGCAGTCACCGTAGCCTATGGATGCCTGCAACACCAGAGATATTACATGCGCGTTGCCGACCCTTTAAAACCTGTACACTCCTTTTTTGAAGAACCCCATACTGTAGCCCCTCGGGAAAACCTCGGCAGGGATTTTCTTTGTAATTACATACTCGTATGTTTACAGATGTAGCGCATTAGCTATTTATGCAACAAATGCGGAAAGTGTATGATTTCCGACTAGTGTATAAAGGAATACGAGTCGGAAATCATCTTTACTCACGTGTATCATACAATGTTTTACTATGTATTGTGCGAGTAAATAAAAAAACATATCATCGCAAATAAGTTTAATTATTAAAAAATTTAAAAACTAGTGCCGAAAAGTGCTCTTTTCCGCGCTAGTGCGAGAAAGTAGCACCATATGTACTGTAAAAAAAAATTGAAAATAAAAAGCACTAGTGCGGAAAAGTAGTACTTTCCGCATGATATGGCTCCGTAGGAAACGCACTTTTTGAGCACATGCATTGTAAAATTGTTTTCCATCGTATTTTCTCGGAAACGTTCGTATTTGTCATGCTACTTCAGTCAACCTCAGTACTTTTTGTACCGAGTCTGACTGAAATAGCAAGACACGGTCGTACATTTCCGTGAAAATACGATGGAAAATAATTATGCACAACATCTGTACGTTAGTCACGTTAGTAGTTTAGATATATGGGGCAAGGGACCTTATTGTCGATGGCGCTTACGCCGCACAGCGTCGCGCGGCATTGTATTTATATCAAAGATAGATATAACTCCGTAATAGATGGATACAGTCTAAGGAAAAAACGTGCCTCAAAAATCAAGAAAATTTGATTCTCGTTCAGAGGGCGCTACTAGCTTTGGCCTACAGTCGTATAGATGGCGTTGACGGTTTCGTTTGTTATTTAACAATTTTAACGCATATCAGTGAAAGAACATGGGTCAACATCATAAAAATAATTAATGCAAATAAAAAAAATCATTTATCCATATTTAAATACATTCTATCGTATTTTTATAAATCTTCATTTTTAGTTTTAAAGTGTGTCGACAGATGGCAGTGAATTTACTGGGGTTACAAAATTTACTATGACAGTATCGCTCTAGTATAAGTTACTCTATGATTTATATCGGAGCATCGTTTATAATGTCGTAAGCGCCATCGACAAAAAGGTCCCTTTTTATAGGAAATACCACATATGTAGGTATGTTACGTAAATATTCATTGCCAAGTTTAATGTCCAGGCTAGATTGTCCGATAGCTGGACACTGGCATAGTCTGCATGTTAATATTTAAACTTAATTTTAGCATTGACATTTAAATTTATTTTTGCGCATAATGAATTACTATTAATTTTTAATCTTAATTTTAGTATTATTATTATTTTATCAGAATTTAATCAATCTATTATTATTAGTACCAGTATCCATTATTATGATCAATCTATTAAATTTAAATGTCAAGATTTATTTATTATTAATTTTAACATAATTTTAATTTTAATAATTTTAATTTTATAATTTTATTTTAATTCTTATTATAATTGCAACTGTTGTCTTATTGTGTTATGCTTATTATGTATATGGACCAATGTTGTCTGCAATAAATGATAAATAAATAAATTAATGTAATGTAAGCATGTCGTTTTAAAATGATACCGTAACTTTGATTGTATGAGAGCGGCTTTTGGGCTGCGGGTTCTTGTGACTGTTAAGTACTAGTTACAATTATACTCGTCTCATATATCCGTACTTTGTACCTCAAGTATTTTATACTCCTAGTATACACTACCTCTCCACTAACCTTTCCTAGTATCAATTTCACTCACCAACTGAATTATTAAGTCTTATTCATTTATAAATAAGTCTGAAATTCGTTTGTCTCGGCAAATATCAATATGGACGAAATTTCGAAGAAGCTAATTACAAAGGAATAAGCGATTAATTAATTGATCGATATCTACTTCCGTGTTTCGTTATTTGAGAACTTGAGTTGGTGAAACAGAAAAACCGGACAAGTGCGAGTCGGACTCGCCCACCGAGGGTTGCGTACTTTTTTTGTATTTGTTGTTATAGCGGCAACAGAAATACATCATCTGTGAAAATATCAGCTGTCTAGCTATCACGGTTGATGAGATACAGCCTGGTGACAGACAGACAGACGGACAGAGGAGTCTTAGTAATAGGGTCCCATTTTTAGCTTTTGGGTACGGAACCCTAAAAAGTAAAAATCATATATTCATTTAAATACAATTTGTAATTGTAGGATTACTGTCAAATAGGATCCCTTATCCTATAAAAGTCTAATTGCGGCCTTAGTAAATATTAAAAAAGATATTCTGCAAAAAACTGGACTTTCATCTTTCTTTCGTCAACGAATACTTTTGTAAATCACTTCCTTATCCTACGCAATAATAAACATTGAAACATCAACTTGCTTCACTGTTGCTCTGCAAAATGTTGGTTTAACAGCTATTTAACACTACCTATCCAAATGTCAATAACACACGTGATTAATTTATCTATATACATGTTATAGTAACTGTGATAACAGATCTAGTGATCATGAACAATCCTTTGCCATCGTATTTTCTCGGAAACTATCGTATTTGTCATGCTACTTCAGTAAACCTCAGTACTTTTTGTACTGAGACTGGCTGAAACATCACGCGTTCGTGCGTTTCCGTGAAAATACGATAGTATAGGATTATTCAGTGCATCTGTGTGTATATTTGCACACTATGCAATTTTCACATTGAATGCGGATCCGCTTGGCACTACGGTGTGCGAAAGGAATATCGCCATACGCGTGCATAGCGTGGAGCAGTCTCGCTCACACACATTTGAACGGCGTGCATATCCGCATTATTAGCCAACTTTACTGTCCTTATTGAAATTTATTGAATTTTATAAAAATTTAAGAAGTTTACTAAACTTTTTCGGTCGGAGTGGCGAGCCTTGGGGGAGGCCTATGTCCAGCAGTGGACGTCTATCGGCTGACATGATGATGGTGATGATGACTAAACTTTTTATTCTAGAGACCTTAGCCCAATATAAAACTCTTTTAGCTAAACTTTTTTTAAGTCCCCTAAAGTTCTGAGTGCAGTGATTACTCGGTCCAACCCAAGATTATGGTTACAAAAGTTTAAAATAGTCCCAGGGGACACAAAAACCCACGAAAAGGTTTTTTTAAGCTGCGGTCTGCTTATAACGCCACCCGCGATCGACTGCGTGCCGTGACGTCACGATGAGGGACTGACACACTGCCCGACACGAGTGCCTGGAGCCCTACCGAAAAAAATGAAAATCTAAACGGTCAAGCAGACCGGAGACAGCTTAAACTCTTCTTCCCCTCCCCAAGACCTCTAAAAAGCACGATCCATTACTTTTTCTAAACTTATTCTACCATTCCAGAGACCTAAGCCGTAACGAGCTGACGGCGATCAGTCGACGAACCTTCCGCGGTCTCTCGGCTCTCAAAAGTTTACACTTGGATGGAAACCAGCTCAAATGCATCGACGAAAAGGCGCTGGAAAACTTGAAAAGCCTCGAAGTACTGTAAGTTGAAGGTTTGCTTACTTTTTCATAGTAATTAGACGAGCTGATAGCCATTAGTGCCTTCCGCGGTCTCTCGGCCCTCAAAAGTCTACATCTAGATGGAAACAAGCTTGTCTAAAAATATTCTTGTGTAAGTAACTTTAAATAATTTCACGGTATAGACTCACTTGTTTTAGTCACTCGCGCGACATGTTTCGGAGAGCCTAGGTCTCCTTTCTCAAGCACTAATAGTGCGAGCAGCGTTCACGACGACCGTGTATTGCGTACTGCTGTATCGACTAGTTGACTAATGGAATAAAATTGGGAATAAATTTTTTTTATATTTAATCGGTTCGATTCCCGGGGGACAAGTATTTTTTTTTACCTCATTTGTTTCTTTTTCATAATAAAATAATTTTTCTTTTAAATAAAATGAGCTAACTTAAGCTTTTAAGGCACTTTCCCTCCAGTGCCCATAATTTTCTTCCACATGTGTATAACATAATTTCTGTATTTATTATTAACTACAATTAGAATGGTGTGTTATTTACAATTTATGATGTGAAAGCATGTTAACTGTAAATGAAAATGTTGCGTGTTGTTTTGCTATCGCGATCGCATATAATAGCCAAAAAATACTACCAATTAAATAAGGATTAAGTTTAATATAAAGTTAAATGTCTATTGCTTAAGTAAGTTAAATGAAATAGCTTTTATTAGTCTTTACCATGCCCTCCCATCCCGAAGGCGTTATAATTATTTTCAAATCGATATCAATAGATGGCGCCAACTGTCACGATCGACCATTACGAAATTTTTATCCTACAGATTAAGACTTAATTAATGGTATTTAAAGTGTCATTAATTCAAAACATTATAAATTAAATACAAACATCAATAAAAGCACGAATTCAATGCATTATTTTAGAAAGTTATAAATCACAACTATATGGCGACCGTCTTCGACGTAAACACACATAAGTAACAGCACGCGACAGTTTTTGGGCTTTCCAAATAATATTGAATATTGTCACTAGATGGAGCCGACCTGCGCACTGAGAAACGCGGGTCGAGATTTTGTTTGAGTGTGCGTGCGGCGACCATAGATACAAGTCGCGCACACATACAAACCGCGCGCGGTGCGTTGTATCACGTTGCATGAAGATAACATACTTTGCCCTGAGGGCCTACCGCGAACCACGTTCGACGTGTTGCCTCCCCGTCACACTTACATACGAATTTACAAGTGCGACAGAGAGGCAATACGTCGAACGTGCTTCGCGGTAGGCCCTCTTTTTATGTTCATCAAAACGGGACGAGTGTGTGCGTTCCGTTTCATCCATCCTAGTATAGTATTATATAATCTGTGTCTTTACAAAGATAATATATGCAATTATGCAATTCAAAACGATAATCTTAATTTATTATCAATTCAATTCAATCTTTATTTGCAACCAAGTAGATACAGTTTAGACAAATACACATGCAACTTAATGCTAGGTAGGTACATACATAACTACTAGGACCCGGTAAGGACTTAGCAAAGTAGGGTTTAAACTGTTGTGAGACATACTAACATTAAATCATTTTTCTCCTTTCTCAAGCACTAATAGTGCGAGTAGCGTTCACGACGACCGTGTATTGCGTACTGCCGCTGCCGCAATACACGGTCGTCGTGAACGCTGCTCGCACTATTAGTGCTTGAGAAAGGAGACCTAGGCTCTCCGAAACATGTCGCGCGAGTGACTAAAACAAGTGAGTCTAAACCGTAAAATGATTTAATTTAAAATATTATTTATCTATATTTCTTTGGCTTTCATTCATTATTTCTTCCAATTGGTATTCATTAGTATTTTAGGTATAATAAAATTTTCGTTAAAAACAAAATAACAATAAAAAAAAAAAATTGAAAGCTATGGCACAAATTTAACTACTATTATGATAATAATGGTAAAACATTGTCAAGATAAGTTATTAAAGCATTTGTAAAATTGTCAAAGTAATATAATAAATATTTATCTCCCCTTTTATGTCTATTTACGGCACCGGAACCATGTTAAAGATAATCTAAATCTTGAATAGCTTCAGCATCCGTCTAAGGGAGATGAAAGTGAGATTATCATCCTGACTTGCAGAAACGTGGCTATAATGTCCATACCGTGACGGAGTTCTTGCAATTTTGCTGATCCTCCAAAGATTATATGAAAGGATCCGTCTTGGAATTTGCTTCTTTTTCTACTGCCGAATAAAGACAGCTGAGATGTTTCTTTATACCTACCTATTTGTGGTATTTTCTATAAAAAGGGACCTTATTGTCGATGGCGCTTACGCCATTATAAACGATGCTCCGATATAAATACAATGCCGCGCGACGCTGTGCGGCGTAAGCGCCATCGACAATAAGGTCCCTTTTCATAGAAAATACCCCATTTTACGAGCAATATAGGCTCTTTTCACGATGCAACAAATTTGATGCGTGTATGCGTGTTAAGATAACCGCTAAGTATTTAAGTGCAACGAATTCAATCGATCGATCAAATGTAACACAAATCGTATGCGATTACCGGTGAGTTTAGGATAAGTTAATTTCATGTAACTAAAAGGTCAGTAATTCGTCTCTCGTGTCAATGCAAAATGCGTCCGTAAATATATAAATTTTAATGATTTAATATTGGCAGTGATGCTATGAACCGATAAGAGCGCAGCTCTTGAGTTTCTGATGATGTTATGAAACAATTTAACTGGACTAGACTAAGGGTTGGTTGCATCAAACTGTTCGTCATCGTTAAAGAGTTTGCTAAATTTTATTGTATGGAAAGTTTCATAGTAAACTGCCGCTGCGCGCCCGGTGACGTTGATCAGCGGATGGTGCAACTGGCACTGTGCACGGTTTACTATGAAACTTTCCATACAATAAAATTTAGCGAACTCTTTAACGATGACGAACAGTTTGGTGAAACCGATCCTAAGTAAAATGACAGGTAGAATTAGACCAAGATAACTCTGCAACGATTTTGACAGCACAGGCTGTGCAAGTGTTATTTATACGTCATAACACTTGCACAGCCGAGATGCTGCTGCATGCATCTCATCTGCAGGCATGCTGAGATGGGGCCATTTCGTGACACTTTATTTTCACTATGTTCTTTAAATGTATTATTGTCTGTGTGTTTACGAATAAAAAATATTCTATTCTATTCTATAATTTTATAGAAGTTTGACGTGTAAAATAACACTGCATAGTCTGGGCTATCAAAATCGCTGCAGAGTTATCTTGGTCTAACTCTACTCTACCTGCCCAATTTTAGAAATCACAAACCTATTTAGCTTACCTATTTAAATCAACTATTTTATTTTTATTTCCAGAACCCTAAATAACAACAACTTGACGTACCTCTCGCTGGAACCTGCGGCAGTCGCGCGACTACACACGCTGCGACTGACCGACAATCCAGTCGTGTGCGATTGTCGAGTCGCACGGTTGGCTAGCGCTGTCAAGAGTACGGGCATTTTGGGAGTTGGAGCAAGGTACTTTCACATATTGTTTAGACGGCAGTAGCGCGACTACACACGCTGCGACTGACCGACAATCTAGTTGTGTGCGGTTGTCGCGTCGCACTGGCTAGCTCTGTCAAGAGTACGAGCATTTTAGGAGTTGGAGCAAGGTACTTTCACATATTGTTCTAGACAGCAGTGGCGCGACTACACACGCTGCGACTGACCGACAATCCAGTTGTGTGCGGTTGTCGCGTCGCACTGGCTAGCTCTGTCAAGAGTACTCGCATTCTGGGGGTTGGAGCAAGGTACGATTACATGTTTTTAGACAGCAATCGCGCGACTACACACGCTGCGACTGACCGACAATCTAGTTGTGTGCGGTTGTCGCGTCGCACTGGCTAGCTCTGTCAAGAGTACTGGCATTCTGGGGGTTGGAGCAAGGTACGATTACATGTTTTTAGACAGCAGTCGCGCGACTACACACGCTGCGACTGACCGACAACTCGGTCGCGTGCGATTATCGCGTCGCAAGGTTGGCTAGCGCTGTGAAGAGTACGGGCATTTTCGGAGTTAATATAAATAATACTTATAAATAAATACTATAGGACATTCTTACAGAAATTGACTAAGCCCCATGGGAAGCTCAAAAAGGCTTGTGCGTGTGGGCTTTGTGTGTGTGTGTGTGTGTGTGTGTGCTTAAAGTTGGAGCAAGGTACGTTTATTTACTTAAATGTTGTTGCACTAAAAAGCGTACAATAGACGGATCAAATAAACCTTTTGGCCAAATAGAAACTTTTACATCGTTAGATAAGTAATGTGGACACAGTCGCGTAGGTACGATTATTACGTTGCGAAACAGCGCAGAGTATATTATCTTTATTACTTGATTCGAGACTTGTTACAAAGTTTACATGTCAATTAGGGGAAAAAATAGAGCCCATAAATTTTACTAATTTGCCTAAAGTAAATGTCATGTGTAAATCTGAACGTTTCTTACAGATGCCAAGCCCCAGCCACATTAAGAGGAGCTCTTCTGACGGATCTAGAGGCGCACGAGTTGATATGCAGTGGTAAGCTTGTATTAAGAGTGTGTACTATTACTAATAGCTACGCCTCTCTAGGCTGATTTGTATGAACATACATAAATTCATATATATTTATTGAAAAGATTGTGTATTAGCATAATATATCGAAATCGCAGCTTAAGTTAACAGATATATAATAAGTTGAATTTCAAAAATGTATAGACTCACTTTTTCTAAGATGCCTTCTGAAAACATTTAAATAATATATATAGTCAATTTCCTTGCTTTATTTGATCGTCATTATCTCAACATTGGCTGTATTATTTCACGTGTAATTGTGTAGACTTGCCAGCATGCCGACAAAGGTTAAAATTCTATAGTTTCAGTTTTCTATTGAATCCTGTTGTCCAATTTTCGATATCTCCTTCAATTAAAGCTGTAGAAAAATGTGTTCAAACTCTTAATCGTATTTTACTTTTAACAGGACCAACAACAGCAATCTCTGGCGAGTGTTCTGCGGAACCTCGCTGCCCTCCACCCTGCCGGTGCACACCCGAGGGTACAGTTGACTGCAGAGAGAAACTTCTTTCGGAGTTACCTTCTACTATCCCGCATAGAGCTACTGAAATGTAAGTATTGATGCCCCATAGGGCCGCTTTTGACTCGCGTAACAACAACTATTGCAGGTGAATGGTTTGCCGAGTCTCGCTGCCCCCAACCTTGCCGGTATACACCCAAATGTACAGTCGACTGAAACTGTTGCTCGAACTGCCTTCTACCACTCCACATAGGGCTACTGAGATGTAAGTACTGGTAATTGTTGCTCTCTAGGGCCGCTTTTGACTCGCGTAATAACAGCGGTTGCAGGCGAATGGTTTGCCGGATCTCGCTGCCCCCACCTTGCCGCTATAAACCCGAAAGTACAGTCAAGTGCAGAGAGAAAATATATCCGAACTGTCTTCTATCATCCCACAGAGCTACTGAAATGTGAGTAATACGACAGATGCTGAGTTATTGGACCTTGCCTGAAGGCCTGCTTCACTCACGTAACAACAGTGATCGCAGGTGAATGGTTTGCCGAGTCTCACTGCATCCACATTGCCGCTGCACACACCCGAGGACACTGTTGACTGCAGAGAGAAAGTTGTCTTCTACCATCCGACATGGGCTACTGAGATGTGAGTACTGCGACAGACACTGCGGCCACTGCGCTAGAACCTAATAGGACCGCCTTTGATCCCTGCAGCACTCCCATATCAACAGTGATCACAGGTGAATGGTTTTCCGAACGCTTCGCTTTGGACCACGAAGCCCCTCTATTTGATCGCAAGAAATCTGATGTAGCTTAAGGTGCTGCCAGTTGTATTCTCCACAGAGTTTGGCACTTCGATTGGCGAGAAGAACCTTCAAATATGGGCAAGTGTTTTTAACGTATTGGCACAGGATAATTTATAAGGCATAAGGGTGTCAGGAATTATGCAAAATACCCTCTGCTTTATAAAGGCTGTGTACTTAGGTTTTAGTTTAGTGCAATATTTCCTTAAAATATAAGGTCACTTAATTCACGTGTATTGGCGCAGTCGGTAGGATCAGCACTCTTTCTGACTATAATGAGTAGAAATTAAATAAAGAACAACTAACTCGTCTCTCTCTTTCCAGCCGTCTAGAACAGAACGAGATAACCGAGGTCGGCGCCGGCGCGTTTTCGGCAGTGAAGCGAATCGCGCGCATCGACCTGAGCAACAACAAGATCACGAAGTTAGCTGCGGATGCGTTCACGGGACTAACCCACCTTACTTCTCTGTAAGTTTACTCATAATTGTTTAGCCTACATTTTTTTATACTATGTCGGTGGCAAACAAGTATACGGCCCGCCTGATGTAACCAGTCTCCGTAGCCTATGGACGCCTGCAACCACAGAGGTGTTACATGCGCGTATTCGACCCTAATACTTCCTCTCCCTCGTTGAGCTCTGGCAACCTTACTCACCGGCAGGAATACATTACTATGAATAGGGTTTGAATAGTGTAACTTTGATTATTTTAAATCAAAACTTGCGAAATAGAAACTAACACAAAGAGACACCGATATAACATGATATAATACGTTAACTTCTTTCTAAGTCTGCATTTTCAGCATAGATGTGCGATTTGCGTAACGCGGGATGTGTATTTTTAAGAAATAATAGAAAAACTTCACGCTGAGCGAGGACAGGTAAATGAAGTAATTATATTGGTTTTCATTTCATTTCATTTATTTGCATAATCAGGTACATTACATAGGTGTTTTTTGTAAAGTAGGAGGTACATGATACCCTGTCAGGGCATGTTGTTTTTAAATAAAACATCCCTCGCTACGCATCCTCGCACATCTCTGGTGGAAACGCAGCCTAATCTATACTTGCGTTACTTTATTTTTTTAACAGTATTCCTCATTTTTATATGTACCCACCCACGCACTACCTATTTGACAGTAGACTATTTAGAGTAGAATAATTGTATTGACATGTTATTAAATTTAAAGTAACCGTTTCTTTTTCAGGGTTTTATATGGAAATAAAATCAAAGAGTTGCCTACAGGAATATTCCACGGACTTTCCTCATTACAGTTGTTGTAAGTAAACGCTCATGAATATAATACTTAATAATATACAGTACCTACCCTGTGTTATTATATTGGCTCATGAGATAACCGCCATGTGGGATTTTGATTTGACGATTATTGTCCCGATCGGAAATAGTTATTTGTGCAACAAGAGAGGAAAGTTGGTTTTTCTTGCGAGTGTTTATTTTGAGTCCCGAGAAAGCGAAAGATTCTATAATTGAATTCTAAGGTAGAATCTTGAGCGTAGCGAGGGACTCAAAAACACGAGATGTAAAATAACTTTGCTCTCGTGTTGCACACATAATTTTTCACCTCAGTAGTGAGAACATATTAAAGGTTAAAATGTATTTCGAATTACACTGAATAAACAGAAAAAAAAAGTATTACCGGACCGGACCGGACCGTACCGTACCGTACCGTAGTATGAAATTCATGGCCTTCACTAAATTAAAAAGCTACATTGTTTCACTCCCTGGAGTGAGGAAAGTCGCACTTTCCTCAATCCAGGGAGTGACGAAAGTAGGCTTGTTCGAGCTGCTGAGGTGAAAATAAATAAATGGAATATGTACAATGTTAGTTATTGTTTTGAACTTTTCTTAAATATGTATTTTGTTTACAGATTATTGAATTCTAACGAAATAACCTGCGTACGAAAAGACACCTTCCGAGACCTGCAGAACTTGAAATTATTGTAAGTGTTTCTTAATTGTTCATAATTTTGTAACCACAGTAAATTCACTGCCATCTATCGACACACTTTAAAACTAAAAATGA
Source organism: Cydia strobilella (assembly GCF_947568885.1). Classification (NCBI taxonomy): domain Eukaryota; kingdom Metazoa; phylum Arthropoda; class Insecta; order Lepidoptera; family Tortricidae; genus Cydia; species Cydia strobilella. Next base: position 2,627,053 of record NC_086064.1, on the reverse strand, counting down.
AAATTTATAAAAATACGATAAAATGTAATTAAATATGGATAAATGTTTTTTTTTTATTTGCATTAATTATTGTTATGATTTTGACTCATGTTCTTTCACTGATATGCGTTAAAATTGTTAAAGAACAAACGAAACCGGCAACGCGCTCTATACGAGAGTAGGCCAAAGGTAGTGGCGCCATCTGATCGAGAATCAAATTTTCGTGATTTTCGAGGCACGTTTTTTCCTTAGACTGTATTCATCTATTAAGGAGTTATATCTATCTTTGATAATACTGATTTAAAATAAAACTATTCTCATTCATTCATTAAACTACAACGGGATTACCTTTTCACCGCCACGTACGTTAGTGAAGTAATAAACTGTCATATGCCATGTCAAAAATTGCACGTAAACAAACCTGACCAAAACCGCAACTTGATATGAAGTCGTGGCGTGTGGGGCACGAAATGTACTGACTTTATATCAAGTCAATGGCAGCGAAAAGATTTAGTATCGCATGCGTGTTGTTCTAATAATGCCAGAATCACAGAAATAAATATACCATATAAGACGCAAATGCATCTACTTCGCGTGTCTGAACCCCGACCAAGCGTCGAGGTTGACCGTCGCTCTTTACAGTCCACGCGCGTCAGTTGTTGCAGCCGGACGTCCGTGAAAACTTAAAAAAATGCTTCGTTGCATAATAATTAACCCCAAAAAGGCAAGAACATATTTCGTATCACAGAAGTAATTTTAAAATTATATTATGCGTAAATTTTGTATGAAAAAGTCGGCACGCTTGGTTTCAATACAAATCGTGTTATTTACGTCATCTAGCGTATATATTAAATCTGTGGCCAGGATAAATGAAGTCCTATTTTAGTTTTATTAGTGGTTAAATAATTATAAATGTTTTCTTTCAGATCCCTGTACGATAATAATATCAGGTCTCTCCCTAACGGCACTTTCGCCGCGTTGACCGGCATACAGACTTTGTAAGTAAAGTTCATTTGTGTTTTATTTGAAGTACTTAAAGTACTTATTTGAACATTGAAACATTATTTATAGACTTTAAATTTTTCATAATACCTATATCATTCATCCAGATATAAGTAACAAACTTTCATTTTACAAATCCAATCTTTTTTTAGGGTTCCGTACCCAAAGGGTAAAATCGGGACCCTATTTCTAAGACTCCGCTGTCCGTCTGTCTGTCTGTCACCAGACTATATCTCATGAACCGTGATAGCTAGACAGTTGAAATTTTCACAGATGATGTATTTCTGTTGCTGCTATAACAACAAATACTAAAAAGTACGGAATCCTCGGTACGCGAGTCCGACTGGCACTTGGCCGGTTTTTTCCCACGTTAGCCACAGTCTGAATTTATTTTTCCGCAGTTCATGTTTAGTACCCAAGCAGTTTAAAACTAGTGGCTCCTTGAACTATACAGTAGATCTCGCAATAAGCTTAGGTAGGGCTTAAACCTTACTTGTGCTTTTATGCCACTTCCGCCATTTAGAACTTTTTCCAAAAAACTACACGACAGAAAAATTGTATAGGTAACTACCGAACCTGCTCACAAAATTTCGCGAGAAACAGCTGAGAAATGCGACCTGCAGAGAAGAACAACCGCAAATACGAAACCACTTTTGTCCAAGCTAAAACGGAGGTCTTCGCAAACACTCGCCACTTGCAATGCTAGAATTAGGTATTCTAGAATTAAAAACGCCTCTTATCATGCCTTTAATCAGATCTGAACTCTATTCCACAGGCACTTAGGTCGCAATCCGTTCGCCTGCGACTGTTCCCTACGCTGGCTCGCCGCTTACCTTCGCAAAAACCCCAGCCTTGAGACTTCTGGGGCCAAATGCGACTCCCCGAAGAGGATGGCTCGAAAACGAATTGACGCACTCAGAGAGGACAACTTTAAATGCAAACGTGAGTTGATAATCTCATTAAAGCCGTATTGTGTAGGCATTCAGGTTCAAATTTGCTTGCTCCTTATGCTGGATCGCCGTTTGAACCCAAACCCTGAGACTTTAGGAGCCAAATGCGACGCTCCCTGAAAAGAATGGCTCGATAACGTGTAATGCGTTGAGAAATGACAACTTCAAATGCAATTTTGAGTCATATCAGCATATTTCTATTATTCCGAACCAACTACATAGAATTTTCTAACAAAACTAAATTAACTCTATTTCCTACACTATTGGTTCATATTGTTAAACTTAGTTTACCTATATTTTGTAGGTACTTCGGTCAATATTCGTTTGTCCACATCTATTTTCAGCCGGCGAAGAGTCAGCCAACGCATGCGCGGACGCCGCGGCGTGTCCGTCGGCGTGTTCCTGCGAGTACGCCGCGCGCGCCGTCAGCGTGGCGTGCGCACGCCAAGGACTTGTTGAGGTGCCGAGGGATCTGCCACTTAACACTGATGCTCTGTAAGTACTAACACTTTTCTGAAGACTTCTAACTTCTAAAATAGCGCTAGTGCTTCGCTCTCTAATCGCTAATTCAGAGTGGCAGAGTTAGCAGTGGGTCGATCTTCTATTCTAAATGTCTCGGACGCCATCAGAATCTAATAGCAGTTAGTTACGAGCGATTTTTCACTTTCCACTGACGCCCTGTCGCATATCCTAGGCTGTCTAGCAGCTATAAGACAGTATGAAGATAATCATTCTTGCTGTCTTGAGTAAAACCCTAAAATTGTTACAATGTTAAGATGACTTACCAAAGTTCAAAGTGAAAAATTTATTTTTCTGCTACTCACACTACGTAACATTTTATATATATTTAACTTAATATCCATTTCAGATTGATGCCAGACAACAGTCTAGGACAGATCAAATCGGACGGCCTGTTTGGTCGGCTTCCAGACCTGATCAAACTGGACTTCAGAAACAACGGTAAGTTGTCTACATACTACATACGTCAGTTATTGTACCAAAAGAAATCTTTTCACGTGCACCGCGAACGACGGTTATTGATATTCGTGTAGAAGATAAAGGAATTTATCTGTGACTACAGTCTTTTTAGAAACGCACAAGGTATACCTACATTCCGGGATAAGAATTGACAACCTTATGATACTAAAAGGCCTCCCAATGTATCTTATAATGAGGGCTACCGCGTTTAATTTCGCCGCTAGGGGCGCTAGTGTAGATGGAGGTCTTTCAAAATGTCAAATGCATAGAAGTTTTGGCAAGCTTTTTTATCGGGAATTTTCACTCCTTATTCATAATTGTGGTAAATTTTTGTCTATCTTTGATTAATCATGGTAAACAATTAGATATAGCTCAATAAATGTTAGTGGTTTAAAAAAAGTGCCAACTAAAATATATGCAAAATTAAACAGGTTGAATAAATGGCACATTTAGACGTTAAATACCTTTGTGTATATTAGAACGTATTGATTTTATAAAAATAAGCATAGAAGAATTTTAAGATCTGTTTTTCTGGACCTACATCTACAGTGGCGCCAACTGGTTAGCACAAAAACGGTAGCCCTCATTGGCCAGCAATCCCCTATTTCCCGACCTCTTTAGTACTTTCCTAATATGATATTTCTTGTGTAGGTATAACAGTGATTGAAGACAACGCGTTCGACGGCGCTGCCAACATTCAAGAGTTGTTGCTGGACGGCAATCTCCTGCAGACGGTTACCGACAAGATGTTCTTTGGACTTCACAGTTTGGGGACTCTGTAAGTACTAGTCACAAAATACCTATGGGTACAGATTACTACAGATAGAGGGACTGTATCTAAAGATTACATTGAACTTATGACAATAACTACCTACCAAAAAACGGCCCAGTAAAGTTCACATATATATTATGACATAGCGTGCAATGTGCAGCGTGCGATTTCGCACATCACCAATAGGTAGAATAGCCATTTATTGTCATTATATGAGACACTTCGATGGTTATTTATTTAATAAGATACATTGGTATCCCTATCTTAAGAGATGTCGTAATATAATTTTCTCTTACAGGTCCCTCACTGACAATAAGATTAGATGCATCACTCCAGCTGCCTTCGATCACTTAACTATGCTTTCTACACTGTGAGTATAGTTAATTTTCTATTTCCTATAAGTAATGTAACTTTCAGTTGTTGTTATTCAAATAAATAAATTTATTTATTTATTTTGCATAACTAACGCTTTTCAAACGTCACAGGAAGCATATATTTACGGTTTTAACACATTCACTGCCAAGAACACGCTAGGTATGTTCATGTTGTATTTTAAATGGGGCGCTTGGCACTGAAAGTGTATGTACATTTTTCACTGATCAGGCGTTTTATTATTTTACTATTTTCTCTTGTGAAATGCTTACTTAGATCATAGAGTAACTTATACTAGAGCGGTACTGTCATAGTAAACTTTGTAACCCCCGTAAATTCACTGCCATCTGTCGACACACTTTAAAACTAAAAATAAAGATTTATAAAAATACGATAGAATGTATTTAAATATAGATAAATGCATTAATTATTTTTATGATTTTGACCCATGTTCTTTCACTGATATGCGTTAAAATTGTTAAATAACAAACGAAACCGTCAACGCCATCTATACGACTGTAGGCCAAAACTAGTAGAGCGCCCTCTGAACGAGAATCAAATTTTCTTGATTTTCGAGGCACGTTTTTTCCTTAGACTGTATCTATCTATTACGGAGTTATATCTATCTTTGCTTAGATTGAAACAAATTTCAAAAATAGCTAGGTCAAGCTCAAAACCAGATTTTATTTTTTACGTAGGTACTTTAGTGACGAAAAATGTTTTCTTTTTCAGTCCAATCTTTATCTAACATAAAACCTTGAGATTTAATAAACGTGCCATATGATAAGAGTTTTGAATGATTCACGGTTAGTTTCACTAGACTTATATTGACCGGGATATAGACTTTGAAAGCGAACGCAGCCGACGCGCAAGAATCTACGCGCGGTCTACAGTTCTACACAACTTTGACACCCACCCGCTATCTTAAGTCACCCGTGAACAATATGCATGTATAACTGCGTCGAAATATCAGCTCATAAATAATACAAAAGGTAATCACGGTCTATATCCCGGTCAATATAAGTCTAGTGTCATGTGATATACCCCTATAATAATGAGGATGAATGATAATATCTGGATTATTTGATTGATTCCTATGATCAGTTTTATAATGTGTTTTTTTATCAGAAACCTAGAAAGCAATCCCCTGGAATGCAACTGCCATACAGCATGGTTGGCGGGCTGGCTGCGCGTGCGCCGGCTCGCCCCGGGAGCCACATGCGCGTCGCCGCCGCAGCTGCGCCAGGCGCAACTGCACGCGCTCGACCAGGCGGACTTCAAATGCGAACGTGAGTACCATCCGCAATGTTAAGTGACAACTTGTAAACCCTATTGTGTTGTTGTTGTTATTCTACAAATAGATACGTGTTAGAATATAATTAGGCCATATTTGTATCTTTGAAATTAAATTTCAATATTTATTGTTCATAACATTAGATTTTTTATTTTATTCTTTTGTTTATTTATTATTATTTCTTAAAATGTATTTAATTTGACATTTTGTATGTTTTGTTATAAGCATTTTATAAGATTAGAATGAGTGTATTAGATCATAGAGTTTAATATTTAATAACATTTGTTTGTATATAATATGTTTTTAATAAGAAAACTTATATGTAAATTAATTTCAAACACAGTGAAAATTGTTTAGGAATAAACTATGACTATGACTATAATTTGACTCACATTATACCAACATCATAGCAAGCAGTTGAGCCCACATTACATGGCGACCCTGCCAGTGCGGCTTCGTGTTGTATTGGCAACACGCTGCGCTATATAGCCAGAAGAAATAAGCCTCCATAGGGAGCGTGCATAAACTGTAGGGGGCAGCACAGGAGACGTCAGATTTAAGGCGCGAGGCGTAAATGTGTAGTTTATGCTTCCAAAGTAGCCCACAAGATGGCAGCACTTGCTTTGGCGTGAAGTGTCAATGTAAATGTGATGTACATGTTTATGGTTCCGATTCAGGCCACAAGATGGCAGACCATCCAACGCGCACGGTCCCTTGGTAAATATAAGTGAAATAAAAACTATATGTTTTGTTTCAGCGGAAGACAAAGGATGTTTAGCAGCGGATTACTGCCCAGCTCAGTGCTCTTGCACCGGTACCGTAGTGCGATGCTCACGCGCACAACTGACGGCTCTACCCAACAATATACCAAGGCAGACGACTGAATTGTAAGCGACCTACGGGCCAATTTGAACAATGATCTAAATATCAACTAGATATCCATTAGATTTCTTTATGACGAAGGAACCCAAATACATAAAGCTTAGAAAGAACAATACATAAAAAACCGGCCAAGAGCGAGTGGGACTCGCCCACCGAGGGTTCCGTACAATTTTTAGTATTTGTTGTTATAGCGCAACAGAAACACATCATTTGTGAAACAAACAAATTATGATTTAGTAGATTGTTAACCAAGGGATGAAAGGCACTCATTGCTTCCGAGGTATTTTGGCGCAGTGAGAGTGCCAATAGTCCGAGGCAGAAATGATGCCTTTCACCCGAGATAAACACTCTACTTTTAATTTCGAATACGAGGAAAGTAAAATGCATGTGTTTTTAGGGTTCCGTACCCAAAGGGTAAAAATGGGACCCTATTACTAAGACTTCGCTGTCCGTCTGTCCGTCTGTCACCAGGCTGTATCTCATGAACCGTGTTAGGTAGACAGTTGAAATTTTCACAGATGATGTATTTCTGTTGCCGCTATAACAAATACTAAAAAGTACGGAACCCTCGGTGCGCGAGTCCGACTCGCACTTGGCCGGTTTTTTTAAACATGACTAAGTATACATTATTGTAGTATTTCTTGAGGGTACTTTCAATAAGTTTCGTTATTTATGGAATGGAGAGTTAAATATCAGTATGAAAATTGTATAACAAATCCATTTAAACTCAAATTTCAATTGCTTATCGTAAAAAAAAATCGTACTTCAAACGTAAAATGCTCTAGTGCAGACACGTATCATTTTCTGCACACCTTTTAGAACAACAATGACCCTCTTTCAGAGCATGAGAAATGAAAAACCTATTTTAATTCCAGATACCTAGAATCTAACGATATAACCGGCATCTCACCGGAGCAGATCCAGCATCTCACGCAACTCACTCGGCTGGACGTATCCAACAATAAGATTGGCGTGCTCGCGAATAACACCTTCCAGGGACTCACGAAACTATCGACGCTTATTGTCAGTTACAATAAGCTGCGATGTGTTCAGGTAAGCGTACTTACAGTGTGCTTAGTAAATCCAACAATATGTGGCTTTCCCTTAGAGAAGGGTGCTTGTGCTTCATTTCATGTGCATAAGGATCTTTCGATTTTTATCTCTTGTCACCATGCCTGTCACGCTCTAACAAGTATGTAAGTGCGAAAGTGACGGGCATAGTGACAGGCGATAAAAATGGAACCATGCTGCGCCCGCAGAAAAGGGTTCTTACGCACATGGACCCTTTTTTAATGGAAAGGTCCTTATGCACATGAAGCATCCCTTCTCTGATGGAAAGCCACATATACCCGGCATCTCACCGGAGCAGATCCAGCATCTCACGCAACTCACTCGGCTGGACGTATCCAACAATAAGATTGGCGTGCTCGCGAATAACACCTTCCACGGACTCACGAAACTATCGACGCTTATTGTCAGTTACAATAAGCTGCGATGTGTTCAGGTAAGCGTATTTACAGTGTGCTTAGTAAATCCAACGATATGTGGCTTTCCATTAGAGAAGGGTTCTTATGCTTCATGTGGGATCTTTCGATCAGCGGCAGTAGCACGGTCGCATTTTTATCTCTTGTCACCATGCCTGTCACGTTCTAACAATGTAAGTGCGAAAGTAACGGGCATAGTGACATGCGATAAAAATGGAACCATGCTAATCTGAAAAGCACAGATTCTTTATTTTGGACCACTGATTATAATCAAAGAGGATATAATAAGATAGAGCGGTACTGTCATAGTAAATTTTGTAACCACTGTAAATACACTGCCATCTATCGACATATTTTAAAACTAAAAATGAAGATTTATAAAAATACGTTAAAATGTATTTATTTTAAATATGGATAAATGATTTTTTTATTTGCATTAATATTTTTTTTATGATTTTGACCCATGTTCTTTCACTGATATGCGTTAAAATTATAAATAACAAACAAAACCGTCAACGCCCTCTATACGAGAGTAGGCCGAAACTAGTGGCGCCATCTGATCGAGAATCAAATTTTAATGAATTTCGAGGCACGTTTTTTCCTTAGACTGTATCCATCTATTACGGAGATATCTATCTTTGTTATAATTTATCTTTATTTTCAGCGCGACGCCCTCAAAGGTCTGACACAGCTCCGCGTCCTGTCTCTCCACGGGAACAACATCTCAATGCTCGCCGACGGAGTTTTCAGAGATTTGGAGTCAATCTCGCATGTGTAAGAATGCTTTTTTTTTTTACTATGCGAGTAATCATAGATTTCTACTTTGAGGTTTAGATTCCATGAAAATGTAATTTTACGAAAAATAAGATTAACTGTTTATAGAGAAACTAAACTGTTGCGTTACGTTAACATATACTTTACATACCTACATATGTAGTTTATATTCGCGACACTAGGTGGCGTTGATTTTAGGCTACGTTTTGTACCATTAAAGTATGAGACTGATTTTTCTTAATGTTTATAATATCAGAGGATATAATAAGATAGAGCGGTACTGTCATAGTAAATTTTGTAACTCCAGTAAATTCACTGCCATCTGTCAACACACTTTAAAACTAAAAATGAAGATTTATAAAAATACGTTAAAATGTATTTAAATATGGATAAATGATTTTTTTATTTGCATTAATTATTTTTATATGATTTTGACCCATGTTCTTTCACTGATATGCGTTAAAATTATAAATAACAAACGAAACCGTCAACGCCCTCTATACGAGAGTAGGCCAAAGCTAGTGGCGCCATCTGATCGAGAATCAAATTTTCGTGATTTTCGAGGCATGTTTTTTCCTTAGACTGTATCCATCTATTACGGAGTTATATCTATCTTTGACCATAGTTAGACTTATATTGACCGGGATATAGACCGTGATTACCTTTTATATTGTTTATGAGGCTTTTGTTTTGTTTACAATACAAAAGGTAATCACGGTCTATATCCCGGTACAATATAAGTCTACTGAAACTAACCGTGAATCATTCAAAACTCTTATTAACCTTTTTTTTTTACCAGTGCCCTTGGCTCCAACCCCCTATACTGTGACTGCTCGACCCGTTGGCTCTCCGAATGGGCAAAGAACGCGGGCGAATACGTCGAGCCCGGCATAGCTCGCTGTGCCGACCCGCCCGCCATGAGAGACAAACTCATACTGAGCACGCAATCTACAGCATTCATTTGCAAAGGTACGTAGCGTAGAACGTAGTGTTAGAGGTGGGCGGTTGCTCTTCAAGTTACTTGAACCTTGAACTACAGAGCGTTTCGAATAAATGTGACGTTCTCAATCAAAAGGTACCACTTTGTCGCTTACCATAAAAATTAAATTTGCTTGTATCTTTATACGAATAACCTGTCAGAGCATTCTTATAGCAAGCGACAATGTGGTACCTTTTGATTGAGAGCGTCATAAATATTCATATACGAATCGTTGTATTTCTATATTTGGAATCACGGCTATTATGTATTCTATTAAAAAATAAGAAATTATTTATGCGGTTGAGATGCGGTTTGCGGTATTCCTTTACCAGTTTGTAATAAGGGTTCCTAATTGATTACGGGACTCTAAAACATTACCTACAATGAATTCCAGGCAAGCCCCCATCCGACATCGTGTCAAAATGCGACCGCTGCTATAACAACCCGTGTCGCAACGGTGGCGCCTGTTCCGCAACCGCGTCAGGTGGCTTCAAATGCTCTTGCGCACGTGGATTCCATGGGGCGACTTGTGATGCGCAGATAGATGCGTGTTATGGCGAGCCGTGTGCGAATGGAGTGTGTCAACTGCTTGAGGAGGGTCGATTCCAGTAAGTAGCTTATTTGAGTAGCTTATTTTAAAAGTTGTGATTATTTACCCGCTAGATGGTGTTATACTCAACTTTGTGTAGTAGCAATCTTAGTTGTAATTGTTGACCGCGTCCGGTGGCTTCAAATGTTCATGCGCACGGAGATTCAACGGCGCGGCGTGCGATGCTTTCAGATGATGCGCGATACGCGAGCCGTGTTGCGAATGGAGTGTGTCAGCTGTTTTAGGAAAGGCGATTCCAGTTAGTATATGTTACACTGATTCTCCGCTGTAGGTGGCGTTGTATTCAATATGCAGCAGCAATCAGTATATAATATAGCGTGTGTCAATTACTTGAAGAAGGGTGGTTCCAGTTAGTACAAACTTTTCACTAGATGGCGCTGTATTCAAATTCCAATGTGTGGAATTTCGCTCGTACCTACTAGAACAAACGGAATGGTATTTTCATGAGTATTTTTCTATCAGCTTGCTCCTTCTTTTTCCCAGCTGCTCCTGCCAGCCGGGCTACACCGGCGTGCGTTGTGAGTTCAACATCGACGACTGCGCCGCACATCGCTGCCAAAATAACGCAACATGCATCGATCAGCTAGAAGGGTACTCATGTCAATGCGCGCCTGGATATATGGGTGAGCAATTTTACTCAACCAAGGGCCTGACACTCTTTGATAGAGAAAGATAGTCTTATTGCGATTCCTATAAGAGGAAAGAGAAAGTAATGCCATGCTTTGTCCTTATCACCGACCGGGTGGCATCATAGGTAGGAGGCGATGGCGAAATACCGAAATTTATAAGAGTGAAAGAGAAAAAATCCTATGCTGCCCAAATTTTTTCTCTTACCCCCGATCGCTCGGTGGCGCGTCTATAACTACTTCTATATACTATGTCTATGTACTCAACTGATACCTAAAGCTCGCTCCAGATTACGCGCACGAGTGTGGAGGGGGCTTAACGTCGAGATAGCTAAACCAACAATCATAAAATATATTTTTTTCTTCATTTATACTTGTACTTATTTAACATGTAGTGTTCATATGTAGATTTAGGTAACTACGTAAGTTGTCTTTATAATTTGCAAACTATTTTATGACTACTTGTTGGGTTCTGATTGAGCTATAATTTGGCTAGTTCATGGAATACCGGTGATAATGCAAATAATTTAATGACATCAAGATGATCTATTGATGAAGCTAGAAGAAAGTCATATAGAACTCTATGATAAATTGTAGCAACCTTTTTGAGATATAGGTATATATCACAACGTAATAGATGAGAGATAGAAGCACGCTTCACATAAAACACTGGACGTTATGATAACTAAACAGCTTGCATTTTGAGTACAAATACAACGTTTGTAAAAAAACAGTTATAATGTTTTTGGCTTTATTGTTTCTTTTTTATTCCAGGCGACTTCTGCGAGAAGAAAATTCCCTTCTGCACATCTGAGTTCAACCCATGCGCCAACGGGGCGACCTGCACCGACCACGGCAGCCATTATTCGTGCACCTGCCCACGAGGGTACTCGGGGCAGAACTGTACTACTAACGCTGATGACTGCGTGAATCATATGTGCCAGGTAAACATCCCTACTATATGAAAACCTTTTTACCAACGGGGAGCCCTGCACAGACCACGGCAGCCTGTATTCGTACACCTGCCCACGGGGCTATTCGGGACAGAACTGTACTACTAACGCTGATGACTGCGTCAATCATACGTGCCAGGTAAATATTTAATATCGCTTCTGCACGATAACCTGCAGTGGCCATAACTAGCTGTCTCGGTTTTTGTCTTGAATCACATGGTTATAGAATTTCCTTTTTACCTACAATGTGAGTACCTATTATGTCATCAAATTAATATCAAACCCTTTATTAAATGAACACACACCTGCTTATCTTCTTTTTAGCAGTGAAAAATCATATCCCGACTTGTTTTATAATTTTCTGTTCTATGAGTATTCATTTTGAGCATATTTTAATTCTTTGCGAAATTGTCCTTCTTAACTTTGTGCTCGCAGCGTTGCCTTATATTATGTGTTCACGAATAGAATATTACTGCTGATGGGCTAGTTATTAAAGAAAAGCCCATGAGAATTCCTAAGAATTTACCATGCGTATTATAATAAGTATTATTTTTCCATAATGTTTTATGAAGCAAAGAATGTATTTTTCGCAGAATGGTGCCACTTGCGTAGACGGCCTCGACGAATACAAATGCGTGTGCACGGCGGGCTACGCTGGTCGTTACTGCGAAGCTGCACCACACGCCGCTCTAGGAACTTCACCGTGTGCCCATCATGATTGTGTGCACGGAGTGTGCTATCTGCCCACTGCTGCGCTGGCGTTGCAGGTAGTGTAGCCACACAACGATATAGGGCGTTGTTTAATGTCACAGTTTCTAGTGTTTCTGGAAGGGCTGCCGATCCTGATTGTGTGCTAAATATTTTATGAATATGTATTTATATTGTAATGTGTATTGATAACTGTGTACACGGTAGTATAATTAAACCGCAGTGGCTGTTCTACAGGACGACATTATGATGGAGCGCATGCACAACGCGCCGGGCGACTACCTCTGCAAGTGCGCGCCCGGCTACTCTGGTACGTTTATGGACTTTACATAACTTCGAAATATTACTTTAACTTGCGTAAGTTTAATCATTGGTTAATTGTCAAAACTGAAAATGATTAGAACGGCAAGAGAACGGCCGTATCTATAATTGTAGAGGGCATCTCCTGCTTATATAAAGACACGTTAAAATTTTTGATTTAGAGCACAATGTTCTGTAAGGACTTGATGATTGAAACAACGACATCTTGAAAGTGTTCCTTATTCATGAAGCGCTATCTTACTCTAACATTATTGTTTTTGTATATGTCCATCCTTACTACTCTTAAGTTATTATTACACATCGATTTTGAGTATTATGGTTCGACCTGGATATCGACTTTGCCCTTACTTACAGTTCTATTTCTTGTGTTTTACGTAGTCTTAAATAAAATATCTAATATGCTTTCACAGGCCGCCTCTGCGAGTACCTCACATCGCTCACGTTTAACCACAATGACTCGCTGGTCGAGCTTGAACCACTGCGCACGGCACCTCAGGCTAACGTCACTCTTGGTAAGTACTATAATTTAACTACCACTAGTAATTTACCAGATTGAAAATCTGGTGGCTGCACCCAATATTATCGGCGAGACAAAAGCCCACCGCCTCCGCTGATTGAGTTGGCCACGTATTAAGAATGGATAAGGATTGCGGCGCTAAAATAGTACATTTTACAACTAGTGTGAAAAGAATGTGAACGAGTGGTAAAAAGACATTTCACACGTGTTGTAAACGACGTTTTTTTAATACAATTGCGAAAAAATAATAAATTAATATATCATTAGTAGAATCATACCACCAAACCAAACCAAAACCAAAAGTACCTATACAGCCCTTGATACTTGAGCTGCCGCAGCCCGCGATACCTTCATACTCGTGCGCGCCCCGGCCGCGGCCGCCGCGGGCCCGGCGCGGGTTGCTCAACGACACCGAGGAGTAACGAGTGAGGCCCCAGTACCTGCTCAAGCTAAATTCAATTTTAACTGCGTTTCGAAAGTATAGTTTGGAACTAAAAAGTAAAAAGCACTAGTTCGAGAAATTGAGCTTCTCGCACGCTACGCAGCCACAAAAAATACCACTTTTTGAGCAACTGTATTAAAAAGGTATATCTGGGACGTTCGGTAGGGCGAAGGCCGATTGGGCGTCCTAGGTATCGTTGGGGCGATGTGGTTGAAGCGGACTTGCGCGATGTTCAAGCCGATAACTGGCGGGAGATTGCGCAGGATCGGGACGACTGGCGTTTACTCGTGTCGGAGGCCAAGACTAATTTTGGGTCGCTGCGCCATTATGTAGTAGTAGCAAAGATAGATATAACTCCGTAATAGATGGATACAGTCAAAGGAAAAAACGTGCCTCGAAAATCACGAAAATTTGATTCTCGATCAGATGGCGCCACTAGTTTTGGCCTACTCTCGTATAGAGGGCGTTGACGGTTTCGTTTGTTATTTATAATTTTAACGCATATCCGTTAAAGAAAATGGGTCAAAATCATATAATAATAATGAATGCAAATTAAAAAATCATTTATCCATATTTAAATACATTTTAAAGTATTTTTATAAATCTTCATTTTTAGTTTTAAAGTGTGTCGATAGATGGCAGTGGATTTACAGTGGTTACAAAATTTACTATGACAGTACCGCTCTATCTCATTATATCCCCTTTGGTAGTAGTAATTTACCAGCGCCATCTACTACGTATACATATTAACAAATCTTGGCTACAACAGTTACATTGTGTATTATAGTCGGGAATCAAGAACTCACGAACGAGTGTGAATTAAAGCGCGAAGCCGAAGGCGAGGGCTTAACTAACAAAAGTTTGTTATTCCTGTATCGCCCAAAGCAACACACAATGTTTTTCATCACACTTGCTTAAAGCCTCAGGTCGAAATTTAGTATTTACGGGCCGCCTCGCTTATGTGTAAAAACACCTTTTACGAGTAAGTATGATGAAAATTTAATTTTGATAAGCCCGCGAGGTGGTGTTGCTTTTTCGAATTGTTTTAACTTAAGAATAAATTGAAGAAATTTAATATGCCTGTACATTGAAAAATTTAAACCGACCAAGTGCGAGTCGGACTCGCGCACAAAGAGTTCCGTACCATTACGTAAAAAAATGGGAAAAAAACACTTTTGTTGTACGGGAGCCCCACTAAAATATTTATTTTATTCGGTTTTTAGTATTTGTTGTTATAGCGGCAACAGAAATACATCATCTGTGAAAATTTCGACTGTCTAGCTATCACGGTTCATGAGATACAGCCTGGTGACAGACAGACGGACAGCGGAGTCTTAGTAATAGGGTCCCGTTTTCACCCTTTGGGTACGGAACTCTAAAAATGAAGAAATTTGACCTTGACTTTTGTAAACCAAAAACTGTAATAGATGTCATATATTAAAGAAAAAGTGACGAAGCCCAAAAAAAAAACAAATCAAAATATTTAATAAAATAATTGTATTTGTTCTCAAACTTGTTTTGTAAACCAATTTTTTCAGTATTCAGCACAACTCAGCATCACGGCGTATTAATGTACTTCGGCGACAACGAGCACCTCGCTGTCGAGCTGTTCAACGGTCGCATCCGCATCAGTTACGACGTCGGCAACCATCCTACTTCCACCATGTACAGGTACCTTAGACATAGTATATACAAGTACTTATAGACGCGCCACCGCACGAGCGCAGCAGCCGCTATAGCACGGCGAGTCGGGCTTTGGCCCGCAGTACACGCCACGCCCACGACCAGTGAAGATGAGATACAGCGTGGTGACAGACAGACGAACAGCGGAGTCTTAGTAATATAATCCCGTTTTTACCCTTTGGGTACGGAACCCTAAAAAATCGGAGTTACCCTCTAGTCACGCCTAAAGAAGTTTTCCTTCAAAAACCAATCGACCACACTGTTGCTCGAAAAACGTTGACGCACCATTTACGCAGCAAATTATATGATAAAAATGCAACACATAATTAAACTGCGTATGCTGTCAAATTCGGGTGTGGTCGGCTGTTATTACGCTTGTACGAAATTCAAAACAAAATATTTTTGTCAGCTTCGAAATGGTGTCGGACGGCGCGTACCACAAGGCAGAATTAGTCGCAGTCAAGAAGAACTTCACTTTGCGGGTCGACGACGGTCCAGCACGCTCCATTATCAACGAAGGTAACCCTAACAGCATTTTACGTCATATTGACGTCATTATAACGTCGCTGACGTCACTTTGCTACCTGGGAAGGAGTTTCATTCTATCATTATAGCACGCACTAGTTTCAACGAAAGCGACTGCCATGCCATCTGACCTTCCAAACCAGAGGGGAAACTAGGCCTTATTGGGATTAGTCCGGTTTCCTCACGATGTTATCCTTCACCGAAAAGCGACTGGTCAAATATCAAATTATATTTCGTACATAAGTTCCGAAAAACTCATTGGTACGAGCCGGGGTTTTAACGGGGGCCGTGAGCTCCGGAAAGTCAGACGCTCTTACCGCTAGGCCACCAGCGCTTAGGCGCCAGCTAGTGGCTAGTGAGTAAGAGAAGGATAAATTCCAAATCTTACGCTATGTTCTAGTGAAAAGTTCGAATCGTAACGCTGCATATTCGAATGCAGCCAATATGAAGATCTTGTGACATCAACACATTACATTTCATTGTTAAATATCATGTAATTTTCAATAAGAAATAAATACTTAAATCTATCTATCTATCTTCTTAATCTGGTTCAACGGAGTAAATCGTTTAATGTAGATCTCAATATTTCAGGCAACAAGGAATATCTCCGGCTTGAGCGGCCTATGTATATCGGCGGCGTGCCAGAAGATGTCGCTAGGGACGCCTTCAGCAAGTGGCATCTTCGTAACATTACCAGCTTTAAAGGTAAACTCCTAAATAAACCGGATGTAAACTGTGGTGAGACATACTAACATTAAATAATTTCACGGTTTAGACTACTAGTAGTAGTAGTAGTAGTAGTAGTAAAACTCTTTATTGTACAAAAAGAAACATAAAACAAGAGAAAAATGCATCATTTGTACAAAAGCACTACAGTGCAGTGCTTGAGATAGGAGACCTAGGCTCTCCGAAACATGTCGCGCGAATGACTAACACAAGTGAGTCTAAACCGTGAAATAAAAGTTTCATTGATTTTGTAAGATGTGTGAAACCCAAGATATTTTTAATCAAGTCGAAAGCCTCCTGTTTTGGTTTAGTGCCAACAAAGAATACTGAAAATAGGTTCCAATTGGTCCAATACACCTTAACCTTTTGTTTTTACAAAATAATACATAGGTACTGGGGGGGGGGGGGGGTACTATTAACACAAGTTACATTTATTCAACTAGGAATTTTTCTTAAAAATAATAATATTTAAAATAATATCAAATTTTATCTAAGGGTGGTTCCACCTGTCTAATATTTGATCAAATTAGTAGTTGCGTTGCGTCTCACATTTTGCTTAATAAATAAATATTCTTACACAGATTGACTAAGTCCCACGGTAAGCCCAAGGAGACTTGTGTTATGGATACTCAGACAACGATATATACTTATATATAAATACATATAAAACACCCAAGTCTCAGGAACATACTTCGCAGGCAGAAATGCCAAGCCGGCCAAGTGCGAGTTGGACTCGCGCACCGAGGATGCCGTACTTTTTAGTATTTGTTGTTATAGCGGGCAACAGAAATACATCATCTGTGAAAATTTATCACGGTTCATGAAATACAGCGTGGTGACAGACAGACGGACAGCGGAGTCATAGTAATAGGGTCCCGTTTTTACCCTTTGGGTACGGAATGCTTTGCATCTACCTACCAAACACCCTGTATATACTACCCCCCCCCCCCCCCTGTAGTACCTACTGATACTAATCTAAGTTATTGACGTAGTAATTTTCCCCCCAGGTTGCGTTAAAGAAGCCTGGATCAACCACAAGCGGGTGGACTTCGTGAACGCGGCCCGCATGTCGCGCACCGCGGCGGGCTGCGGCGAGGACGAGCCCGCCCCGCAGGCACCTCCGTCTGTGCTTCAGGACACACACCATTCCCCGGTACTGACCGGACTCCTGAGCCTGTCTCTATCTTTAGATTGTACCTATATACACAGTGTTTCATGACCCACTGAAAACCTAACAGTTTGTTCAGAATCGATTGCGCTATATTTTAATGGGGGTAATTTTTTTATTATTTTTACATGCCCAGTCTACAAGTTTCTAATACGATAACAATAACTAGCATTTGACACGTTATTTGTCAATGAGCAACGCCCTTAACTGGCCATTGGTAAACCTTCTCGTTGCAGTAAGGTATGCAAATGGTGGAACAGTGTTTACGTTGGTAAGTATCTTGTGTAGAATTACCAGTCGAATAGAATTGTTAAGAAAACTAAACAACGAATATTTTTTTAAATATTTATCGGATTAAAGAATATATACTCAAGATGAGTCCAAAAAAAAAATGTCAGGGTGTCTCAGGTTTTTAGTGGCTCAAGTAACACCGTGTATAAGATAGATATACCTGGATTCCATCTAGTGACATTCTAAGTGGGTAACAAAAAATAAGCTACTCAGCTGGCTTCTATCTTTTGTCAACGAACCCGCCCCGCTGGCTTGCCGCTCGGTGCATATCCATTATTCCTTAGTCAGTCTCTGTCTCTTTCCACTATATGTAAGCTGCGTTAGCTGCGCCTGAACGTCATCTAGTGACGTTTCTGGTAACAACAAAAAATAAGCAACTAAAATAAGCTACTTAGCTCGCTATAACTTTTTTACCCGCCCCGCAACCTTAATTTAATCGTAGTATAAAGTAAACCAATGGGTGATTTTTCAACAAAAAGCGATCTCTTTCAGACAACTTGCTGCAATGATTGCTTCAGTGATGTCTCGCGTGCCTGGTTTTTGATAAGGTGTTTACTACTATCGTTTCATCTTTATTCATTTAATTACCTGCACCGAATCTTAACATATTTTATAATGGAGTGTGCCAAGTGTGGCAAGCGCGGGCGAGGAAAAGCACCCACGAGATGGTGTGAAGGGGGTGGTCGGCGGCAACATGCAGCGCGTGACTCATATGGCTTATGACCGCACACTATGGAGACGGAGCATACATGGTCGCGATCCTCAGCAATGGGGGACCGAGGAAGAAGAAGTGCCAAAGTGTTCTGAATTAGTAAGTGATGGCGTTTTAACATCAGGCGGGCCGTGTGCCTGTTTGCCACCGACGTGGTATAAAGAACGGTTGGTGTTTGTTAATAAACGAATATCTTCTTGCGTACGGTGCCCGTGGTCAGCACGTCAGCAGTCGTAATCACACTAATCATATGTATATGTTTTTTTGCGCAGGATCCATGCGTCCCGAATCCGTGCGCGCGCGGCGGTCGCTGCGTGCGCGAGGACGGGCCGGCGGACTACTCGTGCCGCTGCCGCGCGGGCACCGCTGGCGCGCAGTGCGAGCTACGGACATCTATCGGTAATTATAAACAAACGCTTTACATTGCGCGCTTTATACAGAGTCTTGCAGGAATAGGGCTGTATCAGGCGCGCAATCCATAGCAAACAATACAACTAGTCGCACCTCGACAAGTGGGAGTAATACGGTCGCTGTGTGCGCGTGGACGCCGCGCCGGCGCGCAGTGCGAGCTACGGACATCTATCGATAACTTTTCCTACTCAATACTCATGCATACGTCTTTTACAAAACCGACCCTCATTTGCAATTTTTTTTTATTTGTTATGTTTTGTTCAATTATTTTTATTTTTTACTTAATTATTTTACTGAATAATTTTTTACTAAATTATTTTACTGAATTATTATCTTTTACAATTTGACGATCTTTTTGTGAGTTCATGTTATTATTGTTAAATATCATGTAATTTTTAATAAGAATTAAATTAATCTATCTATCTATCTATCAATAGGCTTGATGACAAGTTTTTATTAATGTTATCAGTTGATCAGGTTTGTTTTGAATGTATATAATTATGGGACCCATGTCCAATTTATTATGATAAATTGCTCATAACTAGATTTTGTTACAAAATTCAACATGTGTCATCAATCATCATTTCTATTTCTTACTTTCCACACTTGCATTAGAAATAACAGATCTTTACGTTTTAATGTACAGGGGGCGCGCCTGTGATCACTCAGAAGATGCCGCAGCGTAAGATGGCCATCAACAACGTCCAGGCTTCACCAGGTTTGAACCTTTATTCCAATTTTATTCGTAATTTCGGGATTAATCCCGTACATATGTAGTGCATAATTATTTTTTCAGCACACTCGCTCAGTAAATATGGAATTGCACGCAGGCTTAGCGGGAACTATAGAAAAAGTATTATAATTAACAGTTTTTTGTCTTTATACTCCATTTTTGTATCGCAAGTGTGATGAAAAACATTGTGTGTAACTCGGGGCGTAATAATATTGCAAACTCGAGTCTATAAATCGCTTGCTCGCTAACTATACTCTCGTTTGCAATATTTAACTAACCCATGTTGCACAATGTACTTATTATCGTATTTTCACGGAAATGTACGAACGTGTCTTGCTATTTCAGTCAGTCTCGGTACAAAAAGTACTGAGGTTGACTAAAGTAGCATGACAAGTACGAATGTTACCGAGAAAATATGTAGTACTAAAACTTAGTTTATGACACGTGTTTACCTCGCAAAATATACGTTACACAAATAGTCCTAGCCTCCGCCCATAGTAAGGTCAATGGGGATTGTGTTGTGGGCACTACACGACGATATTTATACAAACAAACAAACGACAAACAAACAAACAACTTAATATTCACAGTAAAAACTATTATGAGTGCAAAAAGATTATACCGGCTTGGCTTTTAACGCAGACATATGAGGAAACAGAAGGATTGCTCATTTGACTAACCTATTGAACATAAAATACACACAGCCGTACAAAAATTATTCACACCCACTCACATACACACACACACACAAACACGAAGGATTTTACATCTGTTTATTTTTCTAATTATATGTACATACCTTTTGCATGTCTTGTATAAAGCTTCTCAGCATTTTTATTGTAACTTGTAACTGTAAGTAAATCTTAATGTAATATTTACCTAGCATAAATACCTACTCATAAATGTAGCACGTACTATTGTTAATATTCTCCAGATAAGGAAGGGCGGTACCTCCTGGCACAGGCTTTTAAAGCTTAAAAGGAGGTTCCAACCACTATTTTTTAAGATGATGAGATTGTTAAAGAAAATACATTTTTGTTTTTTTTGTTTTTTTTTTTTGATTTATAATAAATAGATATACCTAGCAGTGTTTTTCAAACTTGACGGTGCCACGGCCCTTTATAATCATTAAAATTCTTTCGCGACCCCAACACTGTATCAAAAAACATTGTTTAAACAATCTGGAACGCACCTTTCTATCATTCTTTCAGTTACATAACTTACATATGCGTTTTGGTACGCATACGCAAGCTACTTTTATAGGAAGGTAGCTTTCTGTTTCACATACTACCTCTAGGTCCTAGAGTGAACACGAAGCCGTCATTTTAATTATACGGTGGCTAAAAAATAAGTCGCGAAAAAATTACCCTCCCATAGAAAATGGACCAGCCAAAATGAACACAACAGCCATTTTTTTCGCGATTTCGGGGTTGGTCCCATAGTCAAATTTGCTCAGTATAATCCCAAAACCTCCCTGGCAACGGGAATGCACTTATATTTTCGCAACCCTGTATAACTGCAGTGAGACTTAAACTTATTAAGATTATTTTAAACGAGTCACTCACGTATTACGGTCATCGATCGTGTACGGAGTGAGTGACCCGTTTAAAATACCCACCGACTCTGAATGACTGTCATTGTGAATATTGTAATAATGTATGTTGGTTTGTTTCAGCCGCCCCGTCTCACAAACAACAAGCTGAGCACGCGCCCGCCGCCGCACCTAATGGAGCATGTAGAAAGGTATTTAGATTCCCCCCTCCCCCCCTTATTCATAATACCAAAGATATATGTATATATATATTTTTTATACGTTTTCATTTTTAGTTTTAATACTGTGTCGATAGAAGACGGTACTGTGACCTGTGCTACAAAATTTACTATGATACAAAGAGGATATAATAAGATAGAGCGGTACTGTCATAGTAAATTTTGTAACCACTGTAAATTCACTGCCATCTATCGACATACTTTAAAACTAAAAATGAAGATTTATAAAAATACGTTAAAATGTATTTAAATATGGATAAATGATTTTTTTATTTGCATTAATTATTTTTATATAATTTTCACCCATGTTCTTTCACTGATATGCGTTAAAATTATAAATAACAAACGAAACCATCAACGCCCTCTATACGAGAGTAGGCCAAAACTAGTGGCGCCATCTGATCGAGAATCAAATTTTCGTGATTTTCGAGGCACGTTTTTTCCTTAGACTGTATCCATCTATTACGGAGTTATATCTATCTTTGCTCTGATAATAACCCTTTATATAATTAGTTAATTGCTTCACCCTATCCGGGTTCATGTACCATAGTAATAAGTCCTAGACATAATTCATTGTACATGACTGCAATAAACGAATACGAATATACTCTGTATTCTCTTTGATACTCTTTGGTATTCTCTTTGTAACTTTTATAATATCTATGTAAAACCCTTTTTATATGCAAATAAATGATTATGATTATGATAATACATAATAGCTACCTCTTACAAACCTCTGTTAAATGATATACCCTAGTAAACCCATATATCTTTTAACGGGCATAAATGTGTCAGAAATTACGCAAAATTGAACCCTATCGCTTTGATATAAGGTTCAAAATCATTGTGGGAAATATATTCCCTCCGCCTTAAAGTTGTCTTTCGGGGCTTTTCAGGAAGCGACTCGCGAATACATAGTGGAGGGTAGCTGCCGCAGCCGCCGCGCTGTACGCTCCGCACGCTGCGCCGGCACTAGGAACGGTTGCGGCAAGCAGCACTGCTGCGCGCCGCGCAAGACCAAGAAGAGGAAGGTACGTGTCTCGCTCTAACACTGTCTCTAGCATGTGCTGTTTCTCTCGCACTCATACATAGTGGAGGGCAGCTGCCGCAGCCGCCGCGCCGTACGCTCCGCGCGCTGCGCCGGCACTAGGAACGGTTGCGGCAAGCAGCACTGCTGCGCGCCGCGCAAGACCAAGAAGAGGAAGGTACGTGTCTCGCTCTAACACTGTCTCTAGCATGTGCTGTCTCTCTCGCACTCATACATAGTAGAGAGCAAGTGCCGCAGTGGCGCCGGCAACCGTGGGCCGCGCAAGAGTAAGAAGAGGAAGGTACATGTGCGTACTTAATCGTATCCGGTTAGAAGGACCGCTTAAGCTTAAACCAATCCGTGTGGAAAGATCACTAGTGATAGCTTATCTGATTCAAGATACTATTCCAGTGACGAGTCTTAGTCTATCCGGTTCGAAGGACCAGTTTTGAAATTTGGAATAATATATTATTTATAGATTCAAATAGACTAAATTCCGGAAGTCCTATCATAGTATTTAAGCATCGAGGGTCATTCAAAGTATTGTCAGCAGAATTTTAGGAATGTTGACCCAAAAGTAAACAAATATCATCATCATATTTATTTGAATAAACTTAAAGTAACAAACTTACCGTTCCACAGATCCGACTGGTCTGCCCCGACGGCACGCGCATGAGCAAGGACATCGAGATCGTGCGCAAATGCGCGTGCGGCAAGAAGTGCGTGCGCACCACCCCTTTCCACTAAAGACTGTGCTTTAGGCCCAAGGCATTACACCGACAATGGCATTTAAATAGCCTAGAATTTGGCTAAGCTAACTCTGCACCGTGTTTGACAACACAGTGTGGAAGTGTTATAACTAAAAACTTTTATGAAATTATAACGTTTAAAATAACACTTGCACACACTGTGCTATCGTACACGGTGCAGTAAGCATAGTCTAACTATAGCTAGTCCGTTTTAGTTATCCTCACAAGGCCCAATGTCCTATTTTTAGGAAATCTAAATGTCGTTACGGTTCTAGAAGATATCATTTTATAAAACCTGACACTTTATATACTCTGATTTGTAATTAGATTCCAAAAAACTAACCTCACTTTTTCTCTTTTCCGTATGTTTTAAGAAACTAAACAAAGCTAAAAGGATACATCTATATTTATTTTAAATGCTAGAGTATGCAAAAGGGAAATTTGAGTTTACTTCTTTACATATTTTCCATTATTACGAAAGAAAAAGGATCTGAGTGAGGTTAGTTTTTTGGAATCTAATTACAAATCAGAGTATAACAATTGTCCTAACCTATAAATACGAATAGTTAGCTTTTCTATTGAATATCTCAATAAAACAGAAAACTATTTCATTCAGTTTGTAAACTAAATTAAATGCCATTAGTCTGTTTAATGTACATTCAGCCTAAAAAAATTGGCTGTCAACTTGTTAGTTTACATAATGACTGAATGAATGAATAGTGTTTGTATAAACTGACAAGTTTGCAGTTATTACACCGTTTTAGTTTTTAACTGTCAACACTGCCCTTTTAATGATAAAGTTGACTTTAAATCTCATTAGAAAACCAAAACTCCCGAAATAGTAGTTTTTTTTCTACACTGGCAACATTCTTGACAGGACTGAAGCAACGCGCCAACTGACAATAATTTTGAGCGTGCAACTTGTTTGTAGCGATAGGTCACGGGTAGACTTGATGAAATAACGAATTTACCAAATGTACATGTACGAACGTAGTGGCGGCCTAAAAACGTAAAATGTAAAGGTTTCTTAAATATATAGTGAACATTTAGGATTATCTTTAGAGGTGCCATTTTAAAATTAGTAGCTATCTTGATTTGTTTGTACAAAGACTTAAAAAAAACTGACACTGCTATGCAAATGCCGTGATAAATAGATTTTGAAATAAATGTTGATGATTATTGATTATTTACACGATTTTCCATTAAAATATCTACAACATTTTATACACGAATGAAGATTTCTACTGATTTATAGATGGTATTACCAATATTGTAATAAGAACGTAACCTCACTTTTTATAAAATATTTAATAGGATCGCGTGTAGATTTAAAATATTCATCACGGTATTTTATCTAGACTAAAACTGTACTACCAGAAGGGTATATCCACCATTTTTATTACAACAAAATCTTTGTTCGTAAATAAAAATAGCAATGAAATTAATTATGTGTTCATTTAATGTAATTATAATTAATATTTATTATTTTAAAGTTGTTTAATTAGTATTCGATAGTTTTAAGTCAGTTAATAATATTTAGCTTTAATTAATTCATGGATCAGTTTAAAACAGAAATATATAAAGTCGAAAACTTAAGTCTTGCCAGCTCTCTTTGAAGATTGCCATAATTTTCTTATATTCTACTTAAAAAAACATTGTTTGGCCTATCGTATGTTTTTAAATAAGTATTCTTATCACAAAGATAAGATATAATAAGCCATGATAAAGTAGTCATAGTTATTATTAGAATTGTACTCATATCCGTTTGTGACTGAAGTTCTTTTGTAAAATAAAAATATATAAAATATTTATTGCCATTTTGTTGCTAAAGTAGGCTTATTAATTGTAAATTTATTAGATGTTAAGAGTATGTAAATCTTACTGTTTAGTGTAACGTGCATTCCGTATTTATTTGTACCATCTTGGTAGTTTTCTTTTTCGTATGTTATCCCTGGAGGTAAAACTACCAAACACTAGGTTATACCACACACTTAAAATCTGTAAAATGTTTTTACAGTGCATATGGTACAGTCGCCATCAGATATATCGGAGCGGCCGAGGTGTTCACAATATCTGAACACGCACTCTAACGCCTTGACAATAGAGGCGTGTTCAGATATTTGTGAGAGCCTTGACCGCTCAGATATATCTGATGGCGACTGTACCACTTTCCACACTAGTGCGGTAATTCGCACTGTACGTGCCTATGTCGAAATTTTAAAGGGCCATATCATTAACCTAGCTCACAATCACGAAAAAAAATGTTGTAATTAGTACCATAGTGCACAGACATAAAGATTGTCATTACAACCAAATTTTACACGTAATTAGTACGACTGTGAACTAGGGTATCGAGATAAAGTACTGTAAAACGTTGTACGGTCTGTCTGTTTTGACAGAAAAACAAGAACTGTTAAGGTCCCTCCACACTCGTGTGCGAATCGCGGCGCGAAGCCGCGAACGCGAATGTGGAGTCTAGTTCGCTAATCAACGAAGTCGACTCCACACTCGCGTTCGCGGCTTCGCGCCGCGTAGTCTGGAGCGTGCTTTAAATATTCACACAACAACGCATTTAACGACCTAAAATATTTTATATCAGTATTACAAACTAACAACCTATAGAGAAATCTTTCAAAACCATCCTTTATTGCTAATGGATATGTCAACATTTAATGTTGCCATTTTAAAATATTCTTGCCATGCCATTTTCAAAAAGCTACCACAAAATGGGGTATGTAAAGTCTATGCTGATTTTGTAGTTGACAGCGGTGCCACCATAATTGCACTAATAATATAACATTAGTAGCCCTTCCACACTTTGTTATGTGTGGCTCTATAAATAACAATGTACACTTAAAGCCCTATTTAGACGGTTCAAGAACTTGCATGCAATGTTTATTACATTGCAAATACCACAAGAAAATGGCACACAATGATAGACAATGATGATGATATAATGATGATATGGTATGATGATGCAAGTTCTTGAACCGTCTAAAGTCCGACAAGAAATTGTAGAAAATTATTGAGGGCGCCACTTCCTATGTAACTCTCACATTTTTGACGTCAAATGCTTAAACATGGCAACAATTTAGTATGGAAATTTTTAGTTCCATTTTATTTAATTTCTACTATTTTATGTCGTACTATAAATGGGGCTTAACTGAATGGCCTTATTATTCCCTTAAAATTTAAGCTGTTAACTGATTTAAGGCTTAAATCGATCAGTTAACAGCGCGGAGGAAGGGTTTTGACAGATTTATCTATTTTAGTCTAAGTAGGTGTTAAGTGTTTTAATTTGTAGTTCGATGTGATGCTTAAACACTCATCTCTCTATACTTTTCTATTTGTTTTTTTTTTTTTTTTAAATTGGTTTCATTTCGACCTTATTGGTGAGTAGATTTATCTAAATTGAGGTTGATCTTCCAAATCGTTTAATTCTGTTTTTTACTCTGAATACAACTAAATATACCTAATTTGTATAAACCACAACACTATTTAACCGGTTCGGTGCGAATGGCACGACAGGCGTGTCATCAATGTTTTTAACGTATGGCGTATGACACGAGAGGCGTGTCATCATATTCTATGGCGTAAGGCACGCCTGTCGTGTCATGAAACACTTGTTCGCCCGCCACAGCCAAAAGTTTTTGAAAATGGAACACGCAACGAATCGGTTAAGATAAGGTGCGTGGTCGTGCGTCATTTTTGTAGTTATTAAAAAAAAGTATAGTTTGGAGATGTGGCTTATATCGAGTGATGACGTCATCGTCGCATGCGCTTTTTAATAATTAAAATATAATAATTATTGTCTATGAACTTTATAATTTATTTGATGTAATAAAAGAGGATGTTAGATATATTTGTGCATTTTTTTTTTCAAACATGCCCCTACGTTGCAATATGACATCCTTTTATCCGTCAAATTATTTTGCATTTAACGAAAGGGATAGCTTTAAGTACAGTATAAATTCTCTTAACCCTTTATAAGGCATAAGGGTGTCACCCATTATGCAAAGTTGAACCCTATCACTTTGAAATAAAGTTCAAAATCAGGTGGGAAATATATTCCCTCTGCCTTATAACACAGTGCCACCCGAGCTACGCGCTACGAGCGTAACCGATAACACGGGAAAAACCGTATGTAGCGAAAAGCGCCTACGAACAGAGAACTCCTCTGGCAAGTCACTGAATGTGATAAAAGCTTCATTTAATTCTTAAAAGTTATCCTTAAAATTCGCAACACTGACGGCCAAAAGACGTTAACTGTCGCGCGCGGCTACAACCCAATATCAACCATCGTGCATTCCGTCCGACAAGGTGATGACGCGCCGCAAACGACACGACGACAGGTATTAGGCGTGGCGAACAAAGGGTTAACCTCTCGTGTGACACGTTTTTTTTAAATAGTTACTTCTTTAAGCGGATCCGCGTACCGACATACATAACTTTTGAGTATGTCTCAATTGACCTTAGGTTAGGTAGCAGAAAGTGACCAACTCCGTTTCGTCAAACCCGAAAGCGATCAAATTCAACAAAT
Source organism: Cydia strobilella (assembly GCF_947568885.1). Taxonomy (NCBI): domain Eukaryota; kingdom Metazoa; phylum Arthropoda; class Insecta; order Lepidoptera; family Tortricidae; genus Cydia; species Cydia strobilella. Next base: position 2,599,075 of record NC_086064.1, on the reverse strand, counting down.
GAGGGCTAACGCGTATGAATTCGCCGCTAGGGGCGCTAGTGTAGATGGTGGTTTTTTCCATAGTTCGAAATGTCAAATGTCACTTGTCACTTCAATGACTGACAGCTGTTCTATAGTCTTTTGGACCACCATCAACAGAGGCGCCGGACTTCCGGTTCGAGCGCCATCTTGATAGTTAGTATAGCATCGTGATTAATTACTTTGTTTTTTGCTCATTAATATTGTTTAAAGTGTAATATCGATAGCTTATTATACAGTAAACTAATGTGGTAGTGTGTAGTGAATGGAGAATTAATTTTGAAGCGCGTTTAACCACCATCTTGGAGTCAACGGCCGGTAGTCCACGTGCTTCTTGTAAAGTCTAGCTATCGATTTACAAGAGCTAACAAATCACCGTACACTGTCTTGTACAACCGTACAATTTTTGTCGTTTTTAAACCTCTTAATACCTTGATACTGGCGAAATAGTCCCACTGGGCTGAAGCCATAATTTTAAAAGAAGAAGAACAGAGGCGCCAACTGTTGGGCAAAAAAACGATAGCCCTCATTAAGGTATAGGTTATTTGAAAAAAATATGAAGTCTGCTTTCTGCAGAATTACGGTAAATTATAATTATAATAAAAATATACAGGATATTTATAATTGAGGTAAGATTGAGGAAAGAAACAACAGTAAGTACGAGGTAGATAACATTTACTTAATCACAACAGCTCATATGAAATGTATACCAGCATTATTAACAAAAATAAATTATATTCGTTCTTTACATTCTAAAATGGACGTTTAAATTAAATAATACTTAATTGAATAATAATAATAAAATTGATTCTTTCAGAATTTATAAAAAGTATGATTTACAAATATATTTTTTTCTATTTCACATTTTGCAACGTCAATGTTGAATATAGTGTTGCCTGTATCCACATTAAAATATTTAATTCCTAGATTGAAATATGGGGCATTTTCTATGAAAAGGGACCTTGTTGTCGATGGCGCTTACGACGCACAGCGTCGCGCGACATTGTATTTATATCGGAGCATCGTTTATAATGGCGTAAGCGCCATCGACAATAAGGTCCCTTTTTATAGGAAATACCACATATGCAGATCTAAAAACAGCGCTGTGTATAAAATTTTCTTTTACAGTGATACAATGATTGTAAAGAAATAAGCAAGACCCGCCTAAGTGCACAATCTAGCCTATGGGCAGTATGTGCGTATGAGACTCCAGACCGGGGATATTGCGGATGCCGATTTTTTTACATCCGCGGATGCGGATGCGGATTTCTAGTCTCACATCCGCGGATGCGGATTCGGACGCGGATGTCGAGATTAGGCACCTAAAAAACGTCAAATACACTAATTTTTATTTAAAGAAAAACGAAACTTTTAGTATTTGAACAAGAATATAGGTGCACCACAATCGCATTACTATACTAAAGTCCAAATAAAACAAAATTTTTCACTTCTTGTCGCTGTCCGTCATAGGCTAAAGTGCTCGATCGACGAATCACAAAAACGAAACGAGATTCCTTTTGGCTAATGACGAAATTACCTAGCACTTACGCCGCCGCTAAGACGTTCCTGTACCTACCTATTCCACATCCGCATCCGCATTAAGCTCCGCATCGATTTTATGCGGATACTGATGCGAATATTCGCAACATGCACTGGCTCTTGAGACACAGGGAAACCTACTTTGATAGCCAGGAACCAATGTTAAGTAATAATTTAAAGTTGCAATAAAGATTATTATTATTATTATTTTAATATTCGCAACATCCCTGCTCCAGACTTTTTTAAATGTCTTCTAACCACATAATTCGCTATTCCTTAAAGGAATTACTAATTACAAGAATATAATTTATATTGACATTGATTAAAGACTCGTTTGACAAAGCCATTATTATATAAGCTATAATTATTAATTCATATTTATAATTGCTCAAAATGGCTTCTTTTATAACGTAATTTTTATTTCTGGAAGAAAGATTACCGAGTTTTCCTGGACGTCATCAGAGCACTATATTTCGTATACTAAACTATCCTAAGCCTGGATTAGTTCCTCCAGGATGGTATCACAGCTGTCCCAAGGCACCACTTTGGCCTTTATGTGGGGGGTCGAAGAGGTGAGGGTTTTCTTTATTAAGTCGTCCAGCGGGTAGCCGCGGCGGGGGAACACGGTTGCCTGTGGACAAAGGAGAATATTAAAATATGAGACAAATGGTGCAGAGCTCCACTAAGTAAGTTGCTTCGAAATTAAACTCCTAAACGCGTGAAAATCGGATTGAATTTCAGACTGAAACACAGAATAAGTAATAGTATTATCATACAGAACGGCCACGCACCGCCCCGCCCCGACTCGAATTACCGCGCCCCGCGACACCAGATTGACGGCCGTTTGCCGGCCGCGCAGTACTATTTTTAAGCAACTCACACTATGACACATGGCGCGTGTGCAGACGTGCCGTTCACACATAGAAACGTAAGTGATTTTATAGCGTGTCCGCCCTGTGACTGAGGGATATTACTCTCAAGATTTAAATGATTTCATCTCAGGTATATGACAAATATCTTTCGGCCAATTTGTACTTTCCGGCAACCGGTAACAATGTCCTTCATCATATTTGAGACACCACCGAGAGCGCAAGTGACTTGCACAAGTTACTTACATGAGCGGGTAAGTTAGTAGCCAGACAATAGTCGTTCATGCCATCTACGGCGTAGCATATAGCCGAGTACTGGTGCCTCGCGCACCACTGGGCGAGCGCAAGTGACTTGCACATGTTACTTACATGAGGCGGCAAGTTAGTCGCAGGACATTAGTTCCTCCCATCGCCGGAGTAGCATATAGACGAGTACTGGTGCCTTGCGCACCACTGGGCGAGTGCAAGTGACTTGCACAAGTTACTTACATGAGCGGGTAAGTTAGTAGCCGGACAATAGTCGTTCCTGCCATCGCCGGCGTAGCATATAGCCGAGTACTGATGCCTTGCGCACCACTGGGCGAGTGCAAGTGACTTGCACAAGTTACTTACATGAGCGGGTAAGTTAGTAGCCGGACAATAATCGTTCCTGCCATCGCCGGCGTAGCATATAGCAGAGTACTGATGCCTTGCGCACCACTGGGCGAGTGCAAGTGACTTGCACAGGTTTGTGGGGCAGCGGGAGCAGACTGTCTGCCGCATACAGGGCTCGATGTACAACCGGCCTTGGTCCCAGAAGGCGCGGTTGGTGATCACAGCCGTTATGCAGTCCTGAAAAAAAATTTTTTTTTCTTAATAATCAGTTACCATCAAAACAGTTAAGGTCAGTATAACCTATAGCATTTTTCAAACAGCATGGGTGCGGTGACAGATGTCATTTCAGTACTATTTTGCGAGATTTTGCATTTGGAGGTTATAAATTTTATTTTATGGAGATGACATCTTTCACAAAACCCATGCTGTTTGAAAAATACTATAATAATATATACAGTTATTTTTAATGAATTGTCATGTCATGCGTCACTTTCGCACTTACATACTTGTTAGAACGTGACAGGCATGATGACAGATAATAAAAAACCGGCCACCTTAGCCCTAAATATGTTCACTTAATAGAAACGTATTGACTTGCATATGCCTTTTAAATGTATTATTAATTTTATAATTGTAATAATAATATGTTCTTCTAATTGTAAATAATTTTTGAATATGACGATGTACAATTACTACAAATAAAATATATTCTATTCTATTCTATTCTATTCTATTCTAAAGATGTTCTTTTAAACTCATGGCAATATGTAGCCAGAAGTTGTGCACGATACCATCATATATAAGCTTTTCTAATTCTTACATTAGTCTTTTGTTTCGGCTCGCGTCAGAGGTAGACGAGTTTTACTATTTTCAGAAAGAAGACCTTATTTCAAAAGTCCATCATCATCATCATATCAGCCTTTTATCGCTCACTGCTGAGCATAGGCACAGGGCGGACACGCTATACATCAAAAAAACAATTGCGTATCTATGTGTGAACGGCACGTCTGCACACGCGCCATGTGTCATAGTGTGAGTTGCTTAAAAATAGTACTGAGCGGCCGGCAAACGGCCGTCAATCTGCTGTCGCGGGGCGAGGTAATTCGAGTCGGGGCGGGGCGGTGCGTGGCCGTTCTGTAAGATATTACTATTGTTTATTCTGTGGCCTCTCTTCTAGTACGCCACTTATCCTTGACTTTACTCAAAAAACTTACAGCGCCCTACGCGTACAATATTATAATGCTCTTAGGATGCTGTTGGGGCTGCCGCGCTATTGCAGCGCTAGTGGTATGTTCGCGGAGGCGCGCACCGACGGCTTCCACGCCATCATGCGCAAGCGGGTGGCGTCGCTGGTGCGGCGCGTGCGCGGCAGCACTAACAGCATCCTTGCCACAGTCGCAGACAGGATAGATGGCGCTTTCTGGGAATACTGGAGTAGCCTACATGTTTATAATAGTTAAAGTATACATTGATTATATACATATATATTGTCACTAACAGTTAAGAGTTAATAGAATAAGTTACTAATATATTATGGAAATTAAATTTCTGAAATAAATAATTATTTAATTTATCCCGCTCCTGAGCCAATCTCACCCAGAAGTGACCCGCAATCTTCCGAATGCTTATTTGATGCTTTAATTTAAGTTAGTTTAGTTTACGAGGAAATTAAAACATTTTGTATAGGGACTGTCAACGTGTTAAGTAACCACTTATAATCAGCCCACACAGTAGGCCTTGTTTGCCACCGACGTGGTAAAAAAACCGGCCAAGTGCGAGTCGGACTCGCCCACCGAGGGTTCCGCACTTTTTAGTACTTGTTGTTATAGCGGCAACAGAAATACATCATCTGTAAAAATTTCAACTGTCTAGCTATCACGGTTCATGAGATCATATAGTAACTTATACTAGAGCGGTACTGTCATAGTAAATTTTGTAACCACAGTAAGTTCACTGCCATCTGTCGACACACTTTAAAACTAAAAATAAATATTTATAAAAATACAATAAAATGTATTTACATATGGATAAATGATTTTTTTATTTGCATTAATTATTTTTATATGATTTTGACCCAAGTTCTTACACTGGTATGCGTTAAAATTATAAATAACAAACGAAACAGTCAACGCCCTCTATACGAGTGTAGGCCAAAACTAGTGGCGCCATCTGATCGAGAATCAAATTTTCGTGATTTTCGAGGCACGTTTTTTCCTTAGACTGTATCCATCTATTACGGAGTTATATCTATCTTTGATGAGATACAGCCTGGTGACAGACAGACAGCGGAGTCTTAGTAATAGGGTCCCGTTTTTAACCTTTTGGGTACGGAACCCTAAAAAGCATGAGCTCAGATAGTAAACATCGACGAAACAAAATGAGCGCTCATACTTAGTAAGCGATTTGTGTGTGACACGTAAGTACTTGCCGCAAAACTAAGTGGCGATTCAGGTCATAATGCCATCTCTTTCACTCTTAGTCGGTCTTAATAAGGGTAAAAGTTAGTTTTGCGGCAAGTATAGTACCTAGACAGTACACACACTATACACACACGACATTAACCTTGTCGTGATCACGCGTTTACTTGCCGTGACGTCACATTGAAACAAACGCTAACTTAATTAGAGTAAGTACGGGAATCGTACAAACAATACTTGACTATTTCTAGTTCTTATGTGTTTGGAATAAGGTCGGTGATTGGTTAGTTTGTAAATGATTGTACCAAGAAACAAAATACGTTCTAAAAAGATGGTCATTTACTTTTATATGGTAAATGTCGTCATATTTAGTGTCACTGTTCATATACAGTGTGCCATTGGACAAACCCTGAAATTCCATGTATCATGTTACTTCACAGGAATGCTCTAACGATAATATTTTTTTAATTAGAACAAAAGTAAAAAAAAAAAACAAGTTATTTCAAATACCTAATCGACAACAAAAAGAAGCAACTGTATTAATCATTGGCATTGTTTTCGACAATTTGTTCGAAAATGTTTGGCAATGATGACGTCTGTCATAGAGTAACTTATACTCATGAAGACTATATAAAGGAGCCAAATCTCTATGAATGAAGTGTCCATCAAAAAACAGTAATTAGGCGGCGCCACCATACACCGAAATACTACCAAAAACAACCTACGTAATTTGGTCGGGTTATTTGTTGCCTTATTATGGTTCATGTTATACTCATGTCCCATAGCCTTACTAGCGCCACCGGAGAGATTAGGAACTATTATTTAAAGCTGAAAGCGGTCACTTTTGCAACAATTCTGCCATAAGAGATTGGCATCCTTTCTGTACCATCCATACTTATACTAGAGCGGTACTGTCATAGTAAATTTTGTAACCCCAGTAAATTCACTGCCATCTGTCGACAAACTTTAAAACTAAAAATGAAGATATATAAAAGTACGATAAAATGTATTTAAATATAGATAAATGATTTTTTTATTTGCATTAATTATTTTTATGATTTTGACCCATGTTCTGTCACTGATATGCGTTAAAATTGTTAAATAACAAACGAAACCGTCATCGCCATCTATACGACAGTTGGCCAAAACTAGTAGCGCCCTCTGAACGAGAATCAAATTTTCTTGATTTCCGAGGCACGTTTTTTCCTTAGACTGTATCCATCTATTACGGAGTTATATCCTTGATTATTGTGACCAATTAAGTCAGTCACACTGACCTAGTAAACGATAAAATGGGTTTCCCGGTGGCAAAACGACAAATCTCGCAAGAGCAGAGAACTAGACGGCCGAAACGAGACGAGGTCTACCAAAACATGAGTCTAAATACACTTAAATTTAAGTTGAATTACCTCTAATTGATGTGTAGACAACCAATGCTGCACGAATACCGTATTAGCATCTGTAAGCAACACTATATGCCAGCCAGCCTTGTGTAAAGCTTTTAACATGTGTATACAACCCGGGGTCGGTTTCATGGAGGCTATCGCGCTGAGGACGTCTGACTCTCGGATGCCGGCGGAGTAGGCGTGCTCGAATACCTGCAACAGAAAATTAACGTTATTCATAATAATAATGTGTACGTCTTTTTTTTTTTTAATTTATTTATTCACTTTAAATATTCATACAACTTTTACCAGTATGCCACTATTGTAAACCTCTTTGGTTTATGTAATAGTTGGCGAGTTCGCGCGGTCCGATCCGCGTTTGCTTAATACTATTAGGTATATAATTATATTATACTATTATATATACCTATATATAAAACTAATCTATACACATCAAATCTCTGCATCTATTTTATACATTACTCTAGACTTAGGTAGTATTTTTTTACGTACGTGTATGAGTGTGTGTGTGTGTGTGTGTGTGTGTGTGTGTGTGTGTGTGTGTGTGTGCGTGCGTGCGTGTGTGTGTGTGTGTGTGTGTGTGTGTGTGTGTGTGTGTGTGTGTGTGTGTAAACTATAGCTCTCGCGACAAATGATGATCACTATGACAATTCCTTCAAATAGCTTTTGGTTGGACTTAACTTAAAAAATACATAATTGAGGAAATGTGTTTTAACCATATTTTATTTTTTAAATATTTTTCAAAAAAGGAAAAGAAAAAAAAATAACTCGAAAATGCTTACAAAATATCAACAGAATACGTATGTTGAGAATTGCAGCCTGTAGAGGAGAACATCCGGACATACGAAAGCTTTTTTTTCCTAAGCTGAAACGGAGACCTTCGCTAACGCTCGGTCAATAAAGATGCAAAAATAAAAATACAATTTACTAACAAAACTTCCGTGACATATTAAATATATTAATGACGGGTACGGGTACGGAGTGAAACATGTCGAGCGTTTTTCGACTTAAAATACGTGAGTGACCCGTTATTAATATCCATACTAATATTATAAATGCGAAAGTCTGTCTGTCTGTCTGTGTGTTCCCTCTTCACGCTTAAACCGCTGAATCGATTTAGATGAAATTTGGCATAGAGATAGGTTGAGTCCCTGAGAAGGACATAGGATAGTTTTTATCCCGAAAATCATCCCTTAAGAAAGTAAAAAGCGGGGTGGAATTGAGATAATTAATGAAGTGCCTGCTAATTTGTGTGCATAATATGCTCAAATTTAGATTGCTATGAGAATTTTTCCAGGCGCTATTCTTACTCTAGCTGCGGTTACTAAGTCCACGCAGACGAAGTCGCGGGCAAAAGCTAGTATTTAATACTGTTCATTTCTGGGTCGATAGCACAGCAATGTACGGCGAATTTTCACTGTGACAATTGTCATGGGCCCGATGACTAAGTGATTTAGGATACATAAGCCCTATAAGGGTTGGGGCTCCGCCATTTTTGTATACCTAAGGTCACAGTAAAAAGGTTAACGGTCAAAGGTTATCTATTAATCCACTCAAAGCTATTTACAAATGTATACAAAGAGTTTTGTTAGTGTGGGCACAGATTAATAAATAGTTACTACGTAACAGATACATCATTCCCATACAAAAGCGAAAATACCTACGCTATAATAGCCTACAAAATCTTAATAATAATACCTGCGGCTCAGGACAAAAAGAAATGTACCATAAGTACGCGCACAAAGAGTCGAGACTGTGTTGTCCGCCGTGCGAGTCACGTGCCAACGCGTCATCGGAAGAATGCGCTAGGGTTGTACTGTACGTATGATGATTATTGTAATAAAACGAATGTTGCGAATCAACCTTATTTTTATTAGTCAATCAAATATTTAAAAACAACACTTATAATACCCGATTAAAAAAACTCCTTTATTTACGATTTACCTACTTATGTTCAATGAAATAAATGGTAACAAAATTCATAAAGATAGATTTAAAATACTACTCACCTTTCTTCGTCTCTCGGCAATTAAAAAAACGACAAATTTTCCTTTGTTTTTGACTTTTACACCCATCTACTGCACAATAATTACGTGGTTTCGGCATTTCGAAGCGTAAGCGCGGGAAACGTGTGGTGCAAGCGCTCAGGCGGCCGTTCGGCGGCCCTCTGTCAGTTGTATCGTCGACGATACGCCGAGCGGTAGGCATATAGCGCGTGGCCTTGAGCGAGTGACGGAGGCCTGGTGTGGGAGGTGGGTGAATCTAAAGGGAATAAATGTATGTAGTGTGTGTGTGTGTGTGTGTGTAAGTGAGGTCGTGTTTTAATTTATCGCCACTCGTTTCGAATTTCCTTTTTTTCCGCACTTGTATCGTAAATAACTAAGGGGCCCACTGACTATCAGTCCGCCGGATGATATCGGCCTGTCAGTTGTTCGGAACTGTCAAATTTTTGTTCTAACTGACCGGCCTATATCGTCCGGCGGACTGATAGTCAGTGGGCCCCTTAAATATCTTATGTATCCTACGATAGACAACCTTTCGCTAGTTCTAGAAATAAAAAGCGACATCTACCGGGAAATTGAGTGAACACAGTAAATCAGGCGTTTTATACAAATACAAATACAAATAGTTTATTATCATAAAAGTTGTTTACATGTGTATCGATAAATCCGTCAGACTCCAAACTAGGCTGAGCCTGTATCTTGGAAGTCTGCGAGAGCGATTGACAATTATGTTCACGTTATTAATGTTATTATACATATCTTAATACTAAAAGTAATTACTACAATACAAGCTAAAGAATACAGAAACTAAACTAAAAGATCTAAACATGATATTCAAGTTTGGGTGTGAGCGTGTGTTTGTGTGGGTGGCGGTGAGTGTGCCAAAAAGGAGTGTGTGCATGTTTGCAGGTTTGTATTATGTGGGTAGGTTAAGCCTTCGTTGTCAGTTTTTCCGTCTCAGCATAAGATAAAGTATTCAACCATCTTGTCACTTTAACTTTGACATTGTGAACCGACAATGATTTTATATCTAGAGCCCTACAAAATTGTTATAGGTGTACGGATGTGCGAAGTCTGGAGACTTTCTGGACAACGCAGACCTAACTGGGGGTAGACGGGCTTTGAAGGTTCTCTTTAGTAGCATCTCCTTATATGACGAAGAGTTAAGTAAAGACACACTCGTAATATATTTATGTGTATATTCGCAGTAGGAAGTCAAATAATTGTGAAGCACGCCATATTTCAGGGAAGAGCTCTGAATATGTGCTGTTACGTTACTATTGCGTCAAGCAATGGTCTAAGTCATTGAAGAAAGGCGGAAAAGGAAGGTCTTTTTACAGGTCACGTGACAACCAAAACTCACTAGTTAAACCAAGGTTGCAGCCATTTTGATAGCCCCGACTGTGCAAGTGTTGTTTTAAACGTCAAACTTATGTAGAATATATGTGCTATCAAAATCGTTGCAGAGTTATCTTGGTCTAACTGTAATTACAAAAAATAATTAACTAAAATCAACCTTGTTTTTAGGGTTCCATACCCAACGGGTAAGAACGGGACCCTATTACTAAGACTCCGCTGTCCGTCTGTCTGTCTGTCACCAGGCTGTATCCCATGAACCGTGATAGCTTAGTAAAAATTTTAACAGATGATGTATTTCTGTTGCCGCTATAACAACAAATACTAAAAAGTACGGAACCCTCGGTGCGCGAGTCCGACTCGCACTTGGCCGGTTTTTTTTGGATTGAATGAACTTTAAAGGACAGTTACAATAGATCACTGCTTGCTCGACGAGGCACTCAAAGGTCCACAAAACCAATAATAATAAACAAAAAAAAAAGTTTAAGAAGTGTAACGCTCTTACGGTAGATGTCGCTAGGGTCCCCTAGACCCATAGGGGAAGTGGGTGAATAGTGGGAAGATTTGCTGACTATGGATGAGGTCTTTGTGGCTCAGTTGGCAGAGCGCTGGAGTATCGATCCAGAGGCCGTGAGTTCAAGTCTCACCCAAGGCAGTAATTTTTCCACATTTAAATTTATTCTAAGCTTAATAATAAACAAAATCCAAATCCAAATTAATTAAAAGCACGTCTAAAAACGCCCCGCTTCCGCTTATTCCTCGTCCCACCCCGACTCCTATTCATTGCCAAGTTTGCTACAAGGCCACGCGTGTTGGGCCACATCCAAGCGTATTCACAATTATGGCTCAACCAGTATAAGCATGCTCTATTATTCCTTATACTTACTATGAAGCTAAGGGGTCATCTTATACTGGCACTTAAGATCTCTATAGTCACCGGCTGCCCGCCAATGTGAATGCAGATCCAAGCGTATTCACACTTATGGCCAACCAGTATAAGCACGCTCTCTTATTCCTTATACTTACTATGAAGCTAAGGGGTCACCTTATACTGGCAATTAAGATCTCTAATCACCGGTTGCCAAAGGCAATCCAGGGCTTTCCTATCGCGAAAACGAAATCACTTGCTATTTTGCAGGTATAGGAATGCTAGAAAAGTCACATGTCCGCTGTCACGTTCGCAACTCCTATCATGTCATGTGCTCCTGGTAGGGAATTCTGTAGCCACTTTTACGTAACCCTCGAAATTACTTGCTTTTTTACAGTGTATACCGAACAGGTAGCAATATCAGTACCCCTAGTGCGTGACGTGTTGCGTTGTCTCATTTTGTATGGGAATTTGAGTTTCCAAAACGTCCCGCTTGGCGCGCTGCTCCGTGTACGTCACGTCATGTCATGGGTTCAGAAATGTCACATGATTCACATGTCGGCGGTCACGTTCTCAACTCCTATTGTGTCATGTCATGTGCTCCTAGGTAAAGACAGCATCAAATAGGTGACGGCAAGTGTCCAAATACATCGGGACATATTTCATTTCTTTAGTGACATAGGTGTGTTGCTATCTATCTGATGCTAACTGTACAGTCGCCATCAGATATATCGGAGCGGCCGAGGTGCTCAATAATATCTGAACACGCATCTAGCGCCTTGACAATAGAGGCCTGTTCAGATATTTGTGAGCACCTTGGCCGCTCCGATATATCTGATGGCGACTGTACCAACCAAAGCCTAGTAAACACTTTATAGGCAGCTATAAGGTACATAGATCCCGGTACTCCGAAAAGTTCAGACTGTCGGAAAAATCAAAAAAATTACTCTTATATCAGCAATACCGTCTTTACCAATAAGGACCCACAGGGCCCCCATCCTCAGGGGGCCCCAAATGACAGACAGTAACAGTATATTTGATTACCCAGCATAATAAATAGAAGATCTTAATAGAAAAATATTAGTTTTTAATACAGTTGCTCAAAAAGTGGTACTTTTTGTGGCTGCGTAGCGTGCGAGAAGCTCAATTTCTCGAACTAGTGCTTTTTACTTTTTAGTTCCAAACTATACTTTCGAAACGCAGTTAAAATTGAATTTAGCTTGAGCAGGTACCAGGGCCTCATGAGTTACTCGGAGGTGTCGTTGACCAACCCGCGCCGGGCCCGCGGCGGCCGCGGCCGGGGCGCGCACGAGTATGAAGGTATCGCGGGCTGCGGCAGCTCAAGTATCGCGGGCTGTATAGGTACTTTTGGTTTTGGTTTGGTTTGGTGGTATGATTCTACTAATGATATATTAATTTATTATTTTTTCGCAATTGTATTAAAAAACGTCGTTTACAACACGTGTGAAATGTCTTTTCACACTAGTTGTAAAATGTACTATTACTTAATTCGCATTCTTTAATATTTTCCAAAGGGGCCCCAAATTCTTGAGTGCCCAAGGGCCCCAGCCCCAGCATAGTTTCAGACGGCCTTGCTAATATGATGGAATAATGGGTGATTCTTAGGATTAGCCGATATTTTGAAGTAGTTGGAATTACCCGAATACTTTAGTCGTATTTCCGTAGCATCAAAGTCGGCACCTATTAATAAAATTTAGCGTCTATTCACGTCATTTCAAGGAATTTGGCGGCAAATAGAAACGGGTAAAAGCGGACATTAAATGCGTAAACACTGGACCAAATGTCGATGAATTGATGCTTTTTAGCCAAAAGGCCAAGAAGCGATTCGATGAATGAGTTTTCTTGGTCAAGGTTCGGTTTCGGCCAAAAAACTGCCTTACCTTTCGGCCTCGCGGAAACTGTATTTTCGGTAGTGTCCGCCTGAAGTTTCGGCGAAACTTCGGCGACCCGCGACCCATTTCTAACAAAAATACCCGCGTATTTACCCGCGGGTAGGTAAATATCGGGTATATACCGGGTAAATAGCCGAGAGCGGGTACCCAAGTAACATTAAGCGCCAAATTTAAGGGATAGAAGAGATTTATATAAGCGCCTATTTACTCTTTAGGTGTTCTTAGTGCTCTAAAAATAGGAGTTTTAGCCAGCTATAACCCCGTTTTAACCCCAGATTGGGCATTTTTTATCACTATAGTTACCCATCTCTAGTTACCGCAAAGATCGGCATAATACATCGGTATAACCGAACCTTCCTTTGCGAAAATCCAGTTTCGGTCGCCTAGAATACATAAATCAGATTGGAAGTGTAATGATGATATATTATTCCACGTGTTAAAGAGATGATACTCGTGACACCTATACATATGTGACGTTTTCAACCAAAAGGTACCACATTGTCGGTTGTCGATAAGGTTGATTTCAAATTGAAGCTACATGGAAATAGCGCCTTATTGACAAGCGACAATAAGTACCCTTTTGGTTGAGGATGGCACATATACCTGTAGAACACTTTTAGCCCCAATTATCTTACTCATGCTAAACTATATAGCCTGAGTCAGTTTTGCGTCGTTTCATCATTATTTATTACCTTAGAGTAACTTATACTAGAGCGGTACTGTCATAGTAAATTTTGTAACCCCAGTAAATTCACTGCCATCTGTCGACACACTTTAAAACTAAAAATGAAGATTTATAAAAATACGATAGAATGTATTTAAAATAATAAATAAATAATATATATAACTCCGTAATAGATGGATACAGTCTAAGGAAAAAACGTGCCTCGAAAATCAAGAAAATTTGATTCTCGATCAGATGGCGCCACTAGTTTTGGCCTACACTCGTATAGAGAGCGTTGACTGTTTCGTTTGTTATTTATAATTTTAACGCATACCAGTGAAAGAACATGGGTCAAAATCATAAAAATAATTAATGCAAATAAAAAAAATCATTTATCCATATTTAAATACATTTTATCGTATTTTTATAAATATTTATTTTTAGTTTTAAAGTGTGTCGACAGATGGCAGTGAATTTACTGGGGTACAAAATTTAATATGACAGTACCGCTCTAGTATAAGTTACTCTATGATAGAAATTACGTCACGCTCGAAACATCTGAGGATATATACCGCAAACGTTTGAAATTTCGTTATCTGCCTCTCTATCTCTCTTGCATATTCATGCGATATAATGGTCGGATCGGATCAAACTCAGTTTTCATGCCAAATGTTACGTCAAGAACGAAGACAGTTTGTTCAAAGTTAGCGTCGAAAATCAAAAACAAATCTATCGTTTCGTTTTTGAATTTGGAACCTTTTATTTTCATTAAAAGTTCAAAATATAATTTTTCACCTCAGCGGCTCGAACAAGCCTACTTTCGTCACTCCAGGGAGTGAAACAAAGTAGATTTTTAATTTAGTAAAGACCATGAAATGCCACTTCATACTTTGATTACTTTTTTTTCTCTACATTATTTTGTGTAATTCGAAATACATGTTTACCTTTAATATGTTCTCACTGCTGAGGTGAAAAATTATGTGTGCAACACGAGAGCAGTTATTTTACATCTCGTGTTTTTGAGTCCCTCGCTACGCTCAAGATTCTAACTTAGAATCACTCGCGCTACGCTCGTGATTCAATTATAGAATATTTCGCTTCCTCGGGACTCAAAATAAACACTCGCAAGAAAAACTAACTTTCCTCTCTTGTTGCACAAATAACTATTGCACATGTACAATGGGGGCTACCGCGTTTAATTTCGACGCTAAGGGCGCTAGTGTAGATGGAGGTTTTTCAAAATGTCAAATGCATAAAAGTTTTGGCGGTTTCAAGCTTTTTTATCGGGAATTTTCACTCCTTATTCATAATTGTAGTGTGGTGTCATAATTTAATTTCATAATTTGGTGTTTTATAAAAAGAGGGCGACAGTGTTCTCTAGGTTTTGCTTTTCCAATACTTCTAACAGCTTTCTTTTGTAAAATAAGTATTGCATTTACGTGAACACTGTGGTTATAATACCTTTGTGTATATTAGAACGTATTGATTTTATAAAAATAAGCATAGAAGAATTTTGAGATCTGTTTTTCCGGACCTACATCTACAGTGGCGCCAACTGGTGAGCATAAAAACGGTAGTCCTCATTAAGGTAGAGAGACCCATGAACATGGAGTTAAATTTCGATGTTCGCGGTAGGGCCCCTGAAAACACGTTGGGAAAGATGGCACAGCGCGAAGAGTCGTTATGGAGTTCGTTTACGGATAACTTTGTGACAAGTATGGAAGTGGTAAACAAATATAATTGTTTACTATGTCCACGAGATCTAGAGAAGGTATATCGACCACTTTTAGCTGTAATTATCTTAGTCATGCCAAAGATAACTCTATGGTCATGCTAAACACAGCACCGCCCGTTTCGCTCAATTAGCCTCATGCATGAAGTTTAAATTTGAACGAAATATGTTTTATTCGGATGTTTGTTACCGTTATATCATGTTACAAATGCATTTCCGTTTTTAAATTACCATTTAATTACTTAAAATTATAAATAAAAAGTACAAAAATTTGCCCGCGAAAAGCTAGTGAGCGAAACGCTCGAAACGCCACGTGACGTCACGCGTTCGACAGATTAGTGTCATTAGTAGCAAACGTCAGTTGGGCCGCCCAACGTGTGACGTCATCACGCTCTGTCGAATTCGCGCCAAAAATTATGAGCGTTTCAACCGCTCAAAAATTTTCAACATTTTAAATATTTTTTAATAAAATAATGTTAAGGTTTACAAAAGTATTTTTATAATTTCCGGTGTTCCAACGATATTAATTATGAATCCAAAAATAAAAATAAATTCATGCATGGAGCTAATTACATCATATCAGTGACGTCATGAGTGATAGATATAGTATAGGTATAGCTAATATCACGTGAAACTTTCAGCGTCAGTCTCACGAACCCTCCGCCAAAATATAGAATGCCGCGAGAACGCAATTAGTCGCTCTATTAGGGTTCCGTACCCAAAGGGTAAAAACGGGACCCTATTACTAAGACTCCGCTGTCCTTCTGTCCGTCCGTCTGTCCGTCTGTCTGTCTGTCACCAGGCTGTATCTCATGAACCGTGATAGCTAGACAGTTGAAATTTTCACAGATGATGTATTTCTGTTGCCGCTATAACAACAAAAACTAAAAACAGAATAATATAAATATTTAAGTGGGGCTCCCATATAACAAACGTGATTTTTTTGCTGTTTTATTCCGTAATGGTACGGAACCCTTCGTGCGCGAGTCCAACTCGCACTTGGCCGGCTTTTTTATTACAATTTCAAGCAACGAAAACTATACGAGTACTGCAGTACGCGTACTGTATTATTTAAAGTTAGTATATGTCTCACAACAATTTTAATGTAGTTTTTTCCGCTAATTATTGTTGCTGACGGTCGGTACTATGGTTTACAAGGAATTTGCTGCGCTAATCACAGCTTCCATTATCCATTAGCCGTTATCATTATCATATCCTTGACTTTCGCTGATAAGGATCATTTTAATGCAAATATTTTCACGGTTATGCTTTGCATATGGTTATTTGACTATTAAAGGAGGATACTGCTAAACTGTTAGATAGAGCGGCATATAGAACCTATAGCAACAATTTACAATTACGGGTTATAAAAAATGCCAAAATGAATAAAAAAATTGTAGCTTCCAAACGGATTAACGTGTATTTTTTTAATCAAAAGTCTTATCTCTGATTTAAACTTTCACGATTGTTGCACATTATATTAAATTAAAATAAATTGTAAAACGGGACTTAATCGCGTATTTAGGTTTTAAGATTTACCTCCGACGTTTCGAGGACGGCGTTGTCCCCGTGGTCTCGGATATAAGACTGGCTGAAGTTGACATCAACATCTACTTTTTTAGGGTTCCGTACCCAAAGGGTAAAAACGGGACCCTATTACTAAGACTCCGCTGTCCGTCTGTCTGTCCGTCTGTCATGAACCGTGATAGCTAGATAGTTGAAATTTTCACAGATGGTGTATTTCTGTTGCCGCTATAACAACAAATACTAAAAACAGAATAAAATTAATATTTAAGGGGGGTTCCCGTACAACAAACGTGATTTTTTTGCCGTTTTTTGCGTAATGGTACGGAACCCTTCGTGCGCGAGTCCGACTCGCACTTGGCCGGTTTTTTATTATATAGCTCTGAACATGTCTGATTTTGTGATAGTAAATTAGCTTAGAATGTTTATCAATAAAGTAGTTTAGTGTACCTATCGGCAAAGACCTCCTCCAACTCAAATACGTGATTAAGTATCGTTTTTAGGGTTCCGTACATCAAAAGGAAAAAACGGAACCCTTATAGGATCACTCGTGCGTCTGTCTGTCCGCCGAAACTACTGGACCAATTAAGTTGAAATTTGGTATACATATATAAGTTTGTGACCCAAAGACGGACAAGTAACGCAAACAAATGAATTTTAAACATGGGGGCCACTTTTGGGGGGTAAATGAGAAAATTTAAAAATAAAGTTTTTCAAACTATATCGTGTTATATATTAAATGAAAGAGCTCATTGTGAGAATCACAAATATATTTTTTTAATAATTTTAGGATAAATAATTTAGAAGTTATTCAAGATAATAGGCAAAAAATGACCATTCCCCCCAACCTTTTATCTCCGAAACTACTGGGTCTAAATTTTGAAAAAAATAAACAAAATAGATCTTTACCTATAGATTACAGGAAAACCTATTAGAAATTGCAGTCAAGCGTGAGTCGGACTTAATTACTTAGTTTTTGATCCGACCCGTCGGGTTTTTTAAAGACATTTCACTCACGTTTTACATAATAAATACATTGTTTAAATTGTGTAATATACGGAACCCTTGGAACGCGAGTCCGACTCGCACTTGGCCGGTTTTTCAATTTAATAAAAGTCTTTTCATGACACTCGCTCAGTAAATGTGGAATTGCACGCAGACTTAGCAGGAACTGAAAAAGCGTTTTCCCTAGGAAGTTATGAAGTTTAGTATTATAATTAACAGTTTTTAGGGTTCCGTACCCAAAGGGTAAAAACGGGACCCTATTATTAAGACTCTGTCTGCCTGTCTGTCTGTCCGTCTGTCACCAGGCCGTATCTCAAGAACCGTGATAGCTAGACAGCTGTAATTTTCACAGATGATGTATTTCTGTTGCCGCTATAACAACAAATACTAAAAACAGAATAACATAAATATTTAAGTGGGGCTCCCATAAAACTAACGTGATTTATTTGCCGTTTTTGAACAAAAGAGAAAAAAGAACGAAAAAATACCGTTTTCGTTCCCATACAAAAAATACTGGTATTAAATTCCTGGGATCCAGAGAGGAAAATGGGGACTATGTTTGTATGGAGAGCCCACTTTCTTATTTTGTATATTGAGTTATATAAAATTATTGTGGTCAAAAGTTTAAGATTCTCAAATGTTAAAGAGCTTTTCCTTGAATTTGATGTCTTTAAAAATTCTAACTATTTCTAATTCAGAGAAGACACTATACACCTAATTGTGTTTGATGTGGTTTCTTTATTATGTGGTTTCGTTATTAATTACAATCCTTTCCATTGTGGGTTTCATTTCATTCTTTGTTCTATAAATCAATAAAATAATTAACTAAGGATAAACGCTATGCCCAGCGCTTGAGCTTGACCGCTTGCGATCTAGCGAGGAAATGCTGCCAGCATCCTCAGCACCATGCCACGGGGGCCCATTTAAGATTTAGATTGTTAGTTTTATAGTAGTTTTAGTTTAGTTAATAGTTGTTTATTTATAAAATAAATAAATTATAGGATAAACTGGTAAATATTTTCTGTTATTTTTAATGTGAAATCCAACTTCCTCCTTTTTACAAGCTTTTATTAACTTGCAATGTACCTATGTATGTATCTATGTGTGTACTTATGTAAGTATGTACGGATCAAATCTTGCAAGTTAAATTTGACCCTCTTCCCAACTTCCAATGAAGCTGAAAATTTGCATACATATGTAAGTCGGGTGACAATGCAATATTATGGTACCATCAAGCTGATCTGATGATGGAGACAGGAGGTGGCCATAGGAACTCTGTGATAAAACAACAAAGCCTAATTGTGTTTGGGGTTTTTAGAATTGTCTCGATGAGTATTAGTTGCCTGTGGAAAGAAAAGTACAGTCAGCGATAAAAGCTTGTACCTAAAATATTTTTTTTTCCAAAAACTTATTTAGTTTGTTTAAATGGAATAGCTTAATAAATAACCTCATATGAAACATTAGCTGTGTCATAAAGGCTATATGTCATAATGTGTAGACATTATAGACATACCACAAGAGAATTTTCCATGAAAAGCTTAATTAAGAAAATAGACAGTGAACAAAGTTTCTCAATAAAAAAATATTTCACTTACATCGCTCATGTACGGCGTCCAATCGCGATTTTCAGACTCCCATTCTGGCGGAGGCTGTTTTTCCCTTAATTTCTCTATCACAACGGCATCTGAGTCGTTATCGACTATAGTACGATCGAAATCAAACACTGCGAGGGAGGCCATTTTGTGACGTACACACAACACGGTGGTCGCGTGGAGACTGCGGCGGGGCTCCTGGGCCGGTTTTATATAAGGCGCGCGCAGCTTTTCACGCCATGGCCCTTTGCAAATTGTCCTTTTTTGGGCCAGGATTTGTAATGTTTTAGGAGTTTCAGCTAAGGAACTTAAGCAGAATTGTATTTTATGTCGTAAACTCCATATTTTATTATGGTTGTTCATGTATTTTTAGTAAAACATTTGAAAAAATTGAAAACATTGTATCCAGTTTGACATTACTGTCCTGTCAATGTCAAAACCAGCTGCTTAGAGGCGTTTGGTTAGGGTTGGTTAGGGTATGCGCGCACGAGCAAAGAGACAAATAAATCGCCTGGCAACTAAGTTGCTCGTGATGCGCGCACGAGAGCGACTTTCGTGTCCGCAACTATAGTGAGTCAAGCATTATATTCTTTGGTCTGGGCTCAGTCTAGCTAATCAGCGAAATCGACTCCACACTCGCGTTCGCGGCTTCGCGCCGCGTAGGTTTTAAAGAAGCGTGTCCTTAATTTTTACTTTTCTTTTAACAGAGCCTTAGTAGAAGCTGAAAGTAAATAATCAGTTAGTTATAATTTCTTTGTAGAATCAAAAAGGAATGTTGGGATTATGGAATTTAGAAAAAAAAACTTGACAGTTCAGACAGATAAGAATTTTGACATAACCTCTCATGCTAGTTTTTGCTAGAAAAATTAACAGAAAATTGAACATTTTGTGGCATAAATGGCATCAATAACAGCGTATTCAGTGGCCCGACTGGCAAAATACGTGACAGAGTCGACATTTCGGAATTTACGCTCGAATGTGTACAGGTACAGTTGCGCAACGTATATTCTTATAACCTAGAAAGTTATCTATTTTTTAGGACTTTTATAGCAAATAAAAGCCCTAAAGTTGTTATTTTCAAGGAAATTATAGTTCTGCCTATTAATTGCAACATATATTCCATATAATAATTAGCCAAGCATTGTCTTTTAATTCAAAAAATTTTATGACCAAAATCTTCACTTTTACCCATCTTTTACCAATATTCGCATATATTGTGATTGTTCATATACAATTTTTGGTTTAATTTGATTCATTAGACATAAAGAAGCATAAAAACTCGGAAATTCGAGCTTTGAGAACTATAGCAATATTGCATCAGAAATGATTATAATCAGTTATTTTATTGAACTGCTGATATAACAATCAAAATATCTACTAATAAAAACTTTAAGTGTTTAGTGTGTTCGTAGCACACAAGCTTGTAAACTCAGATCTATGTCAACTTTTATTTATTTGGGTATAGGTCTGTCACTTAACTAAGGTTTGCAAGAAGTAGTCTCCAACCAATACTGTTTTTTAGGGTTCCGTACCCAAAGGGTAAAAACAGAACCCTATTACTAAGACTCCGCTGTCCGTCTGGCCGTCTGTCACCAGGCTGTATCTCATGAACCGTGATAGCTAGGCAGTTGAAATTTTCACAGATGATGTACTTCTGTTGTCGCTATAACAACAAATACTAAAAAGTACGGAACCCTCGGTGCGCGAGTCCGACTCGCACTTGGCCGGTTTTTTACCGAAACTGAACGGTTTTGTTCTAGTTTCAGCCAAAACCAAACCAACCACCACTGAAAAGTTATGTTGAGTAACTAAAATTAAGCATTTAAACAAATTTATTTTCAAAATTAAGTTACTCTCTGCAGAAAACCTTTACATAACAGTTACCACTTTAGGAATGGCCTGAGTTAAGTTGCACACTCAAGCTCATCCATACTATACTAATATTATAAATGCGAAAGTCTGTCTGTGTGTTCCCTCTTCACGCTTAAACCGCTGAATCGATTTAGATGAAATTTGGCATAGAGATAGGTTGAGTCCCTGAGAAGGACATAGGATAGTTTTTATCCCGAAAATCATCCCTTAAGAAAGTAAAAAGCGGGGTGGAATTGACATAATTAATGAAGTGCCTGCTAATTTGTGTGCATAATATGCTCAAACTTTTCCAGGCGCTATACTTACTTTAGCTGCTGTTACTATGTCCACGCAGACAAAGTCGCGGGCCAAAGCTAGTAATAATAATAATCATGCCTCCCAAAAGTCTGGGACCCCAGGGTCCCAAATATGGAAAAGACCACAAAATATTACAAAATAGATTTAATATTAACTAACTTATATCCTACATTCTAGGTGAGGTACCCATTTTTGGGCAAAGGCCCCTCCAAGCCCTTCCAATGATCTCCTGATCCTTCGAATGATGATGATGATGTAGCTTGTCCAGTGCATGTATTTCCAGCTATCTTCACAATATCATCTACCTACCCATCTTACTTATATCCTACATTCTAGGTGAGGTACCCATTTTTGGGCAAAGGCCCCTCCAAGCCCTTCCAATGATCTCCTGATCCTTCGAATGATGATGATGATGTAGCTTGTCCAGTGCATGTATTTCCAGCTATCTTCACAATATCATCTACCTACCCATCGTGTTGCCTTGCGAGGGTGCAAGTGTTATATTTTCTCATTTCTTTTACTATACTTAATTTCAGGAGTACCACCCGTGGGTACAGCACAGAAGAGAACGCTAAGGAAGAGAGCAGTGAAAAGCTGCCGACCACCATAGAAGAATGCCATAAACAGCTGGAAACCCTCACCGGAGAGCTCAACACTATTAAGGCACAAGCCAAAGACTATGAGGTAAGTTTATGTATTTTAAGCTTTAATTATTAGATTATTTTAAACCGGGGTCACTCACGTATTATTAAGTCGAATAGCTCGACATGTTTCGGTCCAATTTACGAGGACCGTCTTCACGGAGACACGACACGTCTTCACTGGTCGAGGGCGCGGCGTGTACTGCGGGCCAAAGCCCTTTAATTATTCTTGACAATTGTATTAAAATGTTAAGTTTACATCAAGGCCGACTACTAGTACTAGCTTTTGCCCGCGACTTCGTCTGCATGGACTTAGTAACCCCAGCTAGAGTAAGAATAGCGCCTGGAGAAAATCTTATAGCAATTATTCAATTTGAGCATATTATGCACACAAATTAGCAGACACTTCATTAATTATCTCAATTCCACCCCGCTTTTTACTTTCTTAAGGGATGATTTTCGGGATAAAAACTATCCTATGTCCTTCTCAGGGACTCAACCTATCTCTATGCCAAATTTCATCTAAATCGATTCAGCGGTTTAAGCGTGAAGAGGGAACACACACACAGACAAACAGACAGACTTTCGCATTTATAATATTAGTATGGATTTTGATAGGATGTTGTACGGTACCACGTAAACCACGTCCAAGGTCATATTTTCACTTTTACTATATTTTGTGTTTTTTTTTTTAAAACGATGACTTATGCTCACATTCCCTAACACTGTTCATTTTATTGTAATAAATTGTCGCCTTATATAGTATTTCCATACTTTATTAAAAATAGAAAGATAGGTATCCTAGAACTGTAGAATCTAATCTACCCTTTGACGTAAATCGCGCCTCTAACTTTAGCGATGGCATGTCTTCTATCCCGCTCACGATCGCCGGATACATGAAGTCGGTAGTGGAAAATGCAGCAATTCAGGATTACCCTGATTGAGAGTAGCACGCCCAGTCTTCTATCTCGCTCCAATCGTTGCGTAAATACAAGCGTCAGTTGCGTCCCGCGGGCGTCGATCAGCTTTTGCTACCTAAAACTTTCATTGTATGGAATTTATTTTATTTTATTTTTGACTAGTGTGCCAATTCTCTCTTTTTTTTCAATTTAATTTCATTGACATTGTTTTATTATGATATTGTTTTAATGATTGCATGTTAGTAATTAGTAAATGTACCTTAATGTACCATTTTGTAAATATTTTGCATGTTTATGTTGTGTCGACTGAATACTGTGTCTAACTATTTTATAAGATCTGATTGTTACGTATTCAAGCAAATAAATATATTCTATTCTATTCTATTGACGTTTATCACTTGTTGTGCAGGACAAATACAAGCGCGCACTCGCGGAGGGTGAGAACGTCCGCCGACGTATGGTCAAGCAGGTTGAGGACGCCAAATCCTTCGCCATACAGAGCTTCTGTAAGGATCTGCTTGATGTAAGTAACTTAACCTTTTTTAGGGCCTATGAACACCGCGTTTTTTTTTAACTCGCCGTCGACGCTCGTTTTTATATACACACGTGATTAGCCGGGTCCACACATAGCGAGCATACGCGCGAGGCAATTTCCTCGCGCACAAAACGGCCAGTGTAGACGTGCCCCGGCCGAGGCGGCGCGCGCGTTTTCCTCGCCCGAGCGGCGGTGGTTTTTAGGGTTCCGTACCCAACGGGTAAAAACGGGACCCTATTACTAAGACTCCGCTGTCCGTCTGTCCGTCTGTCTGTCTGTCACCAGGCTGTATCTCATGAACCGTGATAGCTAGACAGTTGAAATTTTCACAGATGATGTATTTCTGTTGCCGCTATAACAAGAGATACTAAAAACAGAATAATATAAATATTTAAATGGGGCTCCCATACAACAAACGTGATTTTTTTCGTAATGGTACGGAACCCTTCGTGCGCGAGTCCGACTCGCACTTGGCCGGTTTTTCAGCATGCTCAAAGGTGCCTCGGAGGTTTGCCGCGCGCCAGTGTAGACCTGTTTGTTTATGGTGCGTGTGATTATTTTGTTAGTACTAACTACTTACGTCAAAAGTTGTTAAATGTCAAAACACGGAAAAACCCGCAAAATCTCCTATGATTCCTTCTTTTCTTCCTCCTTTTCTTTAGAATTGCTTTAAAAAGCAAAATAACACAAACGCAACACATTCAATACGTGCGGCGCCATTTTGAACGGCTGACTGTGACGCCATCTTGCCGAGCATATTGGCTCGGGTGAGGCCATAGACATAGTATAGATGTATTGACTGGTTAATGTATGGCAGCATAATCCTTTTTCTCTTTCACTCTTATAAATTTCGGTATTTCGCCATAGCCTCCTCGCGAGGAAATTTCCTCGCGAGGCTGCTCGCTATGTGTGGACCCGGCTATCCGCACGCAAGCCAGACGAAGCTGCAGATCGATGCAGACGGACCTGCAACCGTTTGTAGCGATACAGACGCGATGCTGATGCGCTTTCCACGCGCGTTTATATCTTTTTTTTTTTAGAAACAAACAGTCTTATAAAACATGTAGGTAAATAAGCTGACAGCTAGAATTTCTTAAAATGTAGACCTATAGTTTCCTGTATGTAAACATTTTTTTTAAATAAACTTAATACATTAGAAATGCTATCTGAGTATAACAACTGTGAAATTAACAAATAATGAGATAACTATTTAATGAAGAATAAACTTTCTTCTTAAATAAGCCTAACGAACTGCCAAATATATCCGCGTTCACATTATTATTTTACATACAACTTTTGCTCGGTCGTCAGACGCGATGGACAGCCGCCGATGGAGGCAGATCATAAAAAAAAACCGGCCAAGTGCGAGTCGGACTCGCGCACCGAGGGTTCCGTACTTTTTATTATATGTTGTTATAGCGGCAACAGAAATACATCATCTGTGAAAATTTCAACTGTCTATCACGGTTCATGAGATACAGCCTGGTGACAGACGGACAGCGGAGTCTTAGTAATTCAAACATTCAAAGTCAAAGTCAAAGTCAATATATTCTTTATTCAATAAGGCAACAAGCACTTTTAAATTGACAAGTTTTAAATATTACCTTAATCTAAATATCAGAGCAATTTATTGATGCAGTTATTATAATTCTTAAAAACATTGAATTATTATAGATATGTGAAAATAATAAGAATTCACAAAAGGATCGTCAAACACCAAAATAGTATAAAAAAAATACTAGTCTAAAAACTTTCTAGAATAAAAATCTAAATGTCAAAAAATATGGATTACCTAATATAGGTATTCATTAAACTATCAATTTCGTCATTATTAACATAATAATAAATAATTAATTATTTTCAATCACAATTCCACGCTGTTTCATCATTCATGTAGTCTATAGGCTTTAGAGATAAGTTTACGTTTTACATATTTTTTTAAATTTATTAACAGATAATTCAGTGATGATATTTGGAAGTTTATTATAAAATCTTACACAGTTACCCATGAATGATTTTTTAATTTTATTGTGTATTTTAATTTGATTGTGTAGCAAACCATTGTACGGGAGTCATATTTTAATTATCGAAAGGGCTGTCGCTATAGGCGCTAGCGGCGCGGCGCTAACTCAAGATTCGCAACTGGCCACAGCGGGCTCATGGTGTAGTGGCTCCGATATTCCGAGTTCAATCCTCACCGCGTTAACATTCTTTTTGTTTTTAGCTTTTATTTATTTTAATTTATTTTTATTTGTTTTCTCTTCTCTTTTTGTATTAAGAATTTTGGCTATAAAAGGAAAACTGTGTAAGTGACTTTTCGATTTCCAAACTAAGTTTTAACTAAACTAAATTTATTATTTAGGCATTAAATGTTTACATGTTGTCTCTACTTACGCCACCGTTAAATTCATTCACGCCAACTTATGCTTGTTAAAATAGGTATCCTAAATTAATTAAATAAGTATTTTTGCATGTGTAAGCTCAAATTAAAAAATAAATAAAACGTTTATTCGAAAATCTTACTTAAAACTAAATACATATTTTCTTCAATCCACGCTTTTCCCAGTTCAGGCTTTTTAAGATGTCCTCTAGCACCAGAGTAAACAGTTTTGGTGAAAGCGTATCACCTTGTCGTACGCCCTTGGGAAAAGCGTGGATTGAATATATGGGGTAGTCGCTTGAATAATTTGCGGTTCGCTGATGATATTGTCTTGCTGGCAAGTGACCCCGCTGAACTTCAAAGCATGATCCAAGAACTCAGCGATGCTTCCATACGGTGTGGGCTGGAAATGAATCTAGACAAGACAAAAGTTATGACCAACACAGATGTCAAGGCGAATATCACAGTTAACCATACCGCCATCGAAACTGTCGATAAATACGTGTATTTGGGACAAGAGATAGTGGCTGGAAAAAAGAACCAAACCAATGAGATCAACAGACGCGTACGACTAGCCTGGGCAGCCTATTCCAATCTCGAGTTTGCCTTCAAAATGAACCTTAAGGCCGAACAAAAAGCACGCATGTTTGACCAATGTATCCTGCCTGTTCTCACTTATGGAGCTGAAACCTGGGTTTTCACCAAAGACATACTACGTAAATTGAGCGTTGCCCAGCGGGCGTTAGAGAGAAAATTGGTGGGGATCACATTGAGAGACCGTAAAACAAATTAATGGCTGAGACAACATAGCAAAGTCAATGATGTTATAAAACGCGTAGCCAATTTGAAGTGGGAATGGGCTGGTCATATAGCACGGAAGACCGATTCGTGGAGCAAACGACTACTCGAGTGGCGACCATGGGGGGAAGAGCGTCCTCAAAGTAGACCCCAGATGCGCTGGGACGACGACATTAAGAAGACTGTGGGGAAACAGTGGCTCCAAGTCGCACAGAACCGCGACGAATGGCGCAAAATGAAGGAGGCCTACACCCAAAGGGTAGAAAAAGGCTAAAGAGAGAGAGAGAGAGAGACATATTTTCTTCTGCCAAACCACACAGTGGTTTGCTGGCAGACGAGGTTCCTTTGTGTTTGTGTTAGCGGTTGATAATTATTATGTAACTTAACTTTATCTTAAACCTAATCTTACCTACTTAACCCTTTACTGCATGCGCAGCCTTATATAGCTGTTATGTTTTTAGCTATTAAAGTTTACTTTTAACCAAATACTTTTTTTATTTTTGACATGAAGTAAGGGGCTAACTTTCTAATCTAAGCGTACAGTATACAAATGTAATGTATTTCATTTATCTCTTCTACTCAAGAACCTGACCCATCACACATCCACATCCACCGATGCCCACGATCCTCAGTCATAGGGAGCGACCACAGAGACAGATTCTTTATTATCGCGTTTCATCCTCGATCTGTTGGATAATACCTGTTCCCACTTTGCCACTCGCTGGGTTACTATAAACCCGTGATTAACATGACAATTTTGATACTCGTACGCCCTTGGGAAAAGCGTGGATTGAATATATGGGGTAGTCGCTTGAATAATTTGCGGTTCGCTGATGATATTGTCTTGCTGGCAAGTGACCCCGCTGAACTTCAAAGCATGATCCAAGAACTCAGCGATGCTTCCATACGGTGTGGGCTGGAAATGAATCTAGACAAGACAAAAGTTATGACCAACACAGATGTCAAGGCGAATATCACAGTTAACCATACCGCCATCGAAACTGTCGATAAATACGTGTATTTGGGACAAGAGATAGTGGCTGGAAAAAAGAACCAAACCAATGAGATCAACAGACGCGTACGACTAGCCTGGGCAGCCTATTCCAATCTCGAGTTTGCCTTCAAAATGAACCTTAAGGCCGAACAAAAAGCACGCATGTTTGACCAATGTATCCTGCCTGTTCTCACTTATGGAGCTGAAACCTGGGTTTTCACCAAAGACATACTACGTAAATTGAGCGTTGCCCAGCGGGCGTTAGAGAGAAAATTGGTGGGGATCACATTGAGAGACCGTAAAACAAATTAATGGCTGAGACAACATAGCAAAGTCAATGATGTTATAAAACGCGTAGCCAATTTGAAGTGGGAATGGGCTGGTCATATAGCACGGAAGACCGATTCGTGGAGCAAACGACTACTCGAGTGGCGACCATGGGGGGAAGAGCGTCCTCAAAGTAGACCCCAGATGCGCTGGGACGACGACATTAAGAAGACTGTGGGGAAACAGTGGCTCCAAGTCGCACAGAACCGCGACGAATGGCGCAAAATGAAGGAGGCCTACACCCAAAGGGTAGAAAAAGGCTAAAGAGAGAGAGAGAGAGAGAGACATATTTTCTTCTGCCAAACCACACAGTGGTTTGCTGGCAGACGAGGTTCCTTTGTGTTTGTGTTAGCGGTTGATAATTATTATGTAACTTAACTTTATCTTAAACCTAATCTTACCTACTTAACCCTTTACTGCATGCGCAGCCTTATATAGCTGTTATGTTTTTAGCTATTAAAGTTTACTTTTAACCAAATACTTTTTTTATTTTTGACATGAAGTAAGGGGCTAACTTTCTAATCTAAGCGTACAGTATACAAATGTAATGTATTTCATTTATCTCTTCTACTCAAGAACCTGACCCATCACACATCCACATCCACCGATGCCCACGATCCTCAGTCATAGGGAGCGACCACAGAGACAGATTCTTTATTATCGCGTTTCATCCTCGATCTGTTGGATAATACCTGTTCCCACTTTGCCACTCGCTGGGTTACTATAAACCCGTGATTAACATGACAATTTTCGTACAGGTAGCTGACACATTGTCGGTAGCAGCAGAGAGCGTCCCAGAGAGTGCATTAGGCGAGGGCGGCGCTGAGGGCGCGGCGGCTGCGTTACGCTCGCTGCACGACGGCGTGCGGCTCACGCGAGCCATGCTCACACAGGTACAGTCGCTGTCAGGACAGGCGTGGCTCACTCCACGATATCGTGGCGTCGCTACAAGTACATGCGGCCCACGCCAATTTTGGTGTCTAGCCATAGTAGTTGCCGCGCACCGCTAAGGAACGGACGCCTGCTCGCGCTTGCGCCACCTAGCGGTCATATATGTCGTAATAGACTCGTTTTGTTAGAGAGTGAACCTTCTATACCAAGTAATATTTATTCTGTGGTCAGGTACAGATTGCAAAATTGCATGGACACATTATGAATGAATGAATTACCTTATGTAGGTATAAACCTTTTCAGTGTGGTTACCCCTGTGAGTTATCTCTGCACCGGACCTGAACCTGAACCTAATTTGTATAATTGTTTTTAGGTGTTCACCCGGCACGGACTGGTGGTCGTGTCACCTTTGAGAGAGAAATTCGACCCGAACCTCCATGAGGCACTTTTCCAACAGGTAATACTAAAATCCATTACTTATACTTACTTTTACTCACTTTTTAGTGTTCCGTACCCCAAGGGTAAAAACGGGAACCTATTGCTAAGTCTCCACTGTCCGTCTGTCTGACACCAGGGTGTATCTCATGAACCGTGATAGCTAGACAGTTGAAATTTTCACAGATGTTGTATTTCTGTTGCCAATACAACAACAAACTAAAAAGTACGGAACCCTCGGTGGGCGAGTCCGACTCGCACTTGTCCGGTTTTTTATTTATAAGTTTACTTTAAGATTTATTATAGGTAGTTCAGTTTTAAATTTACTGTTTAGTATAAATACTTTATTTCGTAAAATCCACAATGTTTATGATATAAGAGATGATGCTTCCCGGTAAGCAAATTGTTGCCTGCGTTGGGATACACCACTCTTCCTTGGGTAGTTTTATTTACAAGTTGTTTTAAACACTTTTACAAAATTGTGTACAGATGGCGTTGTTTATTTGTGACGTTTTCAATCAAAAGGTACCACATTGTCGGTTGTCGATAAGGTTGATTTCTAATTGAAGCCATATGGAAATAGCGCCTTACTGACAAGCGACAATGAGTACCCTTTTGGTTGAAAATGGCACATTTAAATTAAATTAAAGTAAACATGAACATTTAAATTAAACAAAAACAGTATTAGAACTTTTTTTTCGACATTCAAAGCCGATAATTATTTTTCTGGGCATATTTTTTACTATTTGTCACAGATAAAGATTACGGGGCTGTTGAAATGTTTAATGGACTGTATTAGAAATTATAGTTTTGGTTCACTTTCTACATCGTTTATTAACTTTCACATTTTACAAATTTAACACAACTGCACTTGATGCGTACTGAGAGAAAAAGAGGGAGCACAGATTATCCTATAACTTACAAACAATGCGTGGTCCGCGAGCGTACCACAGACAGTATCACTAATTTCATTCTTAATGTTGGCAATGCTCTCAACAGGGGCAACGGTAGATAGATAACTTCACGGAATGATCCTAAGGCTAGTGATTTCTACTACGGTTTGCCGACTTCGGACTTGGCCTACGTTGGTATTGTTAATTATCTTTAATATGTATGTCTGTCTGTCTTCAGGAAGTGGAGGGCGCGGAACCTGGCACAGTGGTCGCAGTCTCCAAAGTGGGTTATAAACTTCACGAGCGCTGCGTGCGTCCCGCTCTCGTCGGTGTGGCTAAAGGATCTTCGTAGTGTAAGTATATTTGGGGCATTTTAATAACAAAACTTCCGTGTCTGCGCCGGTCCGTCACCGTCGACGCAAGCTCCTGATGACGCTCCTCGGTACGGAGTGAAACATGTCAAACGTTTTCGACTTAAAACACGTGAGTGACCCGTTATTAATATATTTGGGGCATTTTCTATGAAAAGGGACCGTCGCGCGGCATTGTATTTATATCGGAGCATCGTTAATAATGGCGTAAGTGCCATCGACAATAAGGTCCCTTTTTAGGGTTCCGTACCCAAAGGGTAAGAACGGGACACTATTACTAAGACTCCGCTGTTCGTCTGTCCGTCTGTCTGTCACCAGGCTGTACCTCATGATAGCTAGACAGTTGAAATTTTCACAGATGATGTATTTCTGTTGCCGCTATAACAACAAATACTAAAAACAGAATAATATAAATATTTAAATGGGGCTCCCATACAACAAACGTGATTTTTTTGCTGTTTTTTTTTTCTTAATGGTACGGAACCCTTCGTGCGCGAGTCCGACTCGCACCTGGCCGGTTTTTTTATTATTATTAATACGTATAATGACTTGGCCGGCGTAGCTGTGTTTGACGTTCATAAGCGCATTGTAATATGCCTACTTAAATAATAAACTATCTTTATCTTATCTTTCGCTGGCATTGCAGCATATAGAAACAATTTATTTATTTATTTATTGAGAAACAAACAGTCTTAAAATAAACATGAGCAGCTTAGCTAATAGCTACAAATTGATTTTTTATAGACCTATAGTTTCCTATCTATAAATTGTATATACAGATGTCAATCACAATGAAAAAATCAACGATGATCAACTCTGGTCAACGTGGGACTCGAACCCACATCCTTGGATTGCCGGTCCAATGCGTTACCAATTGCGCCAGCTGACCATCCGTCAATCAACGCGAATTTAATCATTGCAACTGTGACGACGTCACTAGCGACATCTGCATATTAAGGTTCACAACCTTGACCACCTCTGAGGACATGCGTTAGCGCATGACTTACCTCCCCCGACCACACAACTTGGTTGTATATTAAGCCGGCCCGAGAGATGGCGTTGTTATCAACTTAAATGTTAATAAATTTTTCCTTTTTTTTATTGTGGGACGTACCACATTATTGCAATCTATAAATTGTATATACAGATGTCAATCACAATGAAAAAATCAACGATGATCAACTCTGGTCAACGTGGGACTCGAACCCACATCCTTGGATTGCCGGTCCAATGCGTTACCAATTGCGCCAGCTGACCATCCGTCAATCAACGCGAATTTAATCATTGCAACTGTGACGACGTCACTAGCGACATCTGCATATTAAGGTTCACAACCTTGACCACCTCTGAGGACATGCGTTAGCGCATGACTTACCTCCCCCGACCACACAACTTGGTTGTATATTAAGCCGGCCCGAGAGATGGCGTTGTTATCAACTTAAATGTTAATAAATTTTTCCTTTTTTTTATTGTGGGACGTACCACATTATTACAATCTATAAATTGTATATACAGATGTCAATCACAATGAAAAAATCAACGATGATCAACTCTGGTCAACGTGGGACTCGAACCCACATCCTTGGATTGCCGGTCCAATGCGTTACCAATTGCGCCAGCTGACCATCCGTCAATCAACGCGAATTTAATCATTGCAACTGTGACGACGTCACTAGCAACATCTGCATATTAAGGTTCACAACCTTGACCACCTCTGAGGACATGCGTTAGCGCATGACTTACCTCCCGACCACACAACTTGGTTGTATTAAGCCGGCGCGAGAGATGGCGTTGTTATCAACTTAAATGTTCATAAATTTTTCCTTTTTTTATTGTGGGACGTACCACATTATTACAATCTATAAATTGTATATACAGATGTCAATCACAATGAAAAAATCAACGATGATCAACTCTGGTCAACGTGGGACTCGAACCCACATCCTTGGTTCACAACCTTAATATGCAGATGTCGCTAGTGATGTCGTCACAGTTGCAATGATTAAATTCGCGTTGATTGACGGATGGTCAGCTGGCGCAATTGGTAACGCATTGGACCGGCAATCCAAGGATGTGGGTTCGAGTCCCACTTTGACCAGAGTTGATCATAGTTGATTTTTTCATTGTGATTGACATCTGTATATACAATTTATAGATTGTAATAATGTGGTACGTCCCACAATAAAAAAAAGGAAAAATTTATTAACATCTATGGTTTCCTAATTCACATATCGAGGTTCAATTAAAAACCGGCCAAGTGCGTGTCGGACTTGTTGTTATAGCGGCAACATAAATACATCATCTGTGAAAATTTCAACTGTCTAGCTATCACGGTTCATGAGATACATCCTGGTGACAGACGGACAGCGGAGTCTTAGTAATAGGGTCCCGTTTTTACCCTTTGGGTACTGTAGCCGCCGTGCAGGTCTCGACGACAAATAAAAGGACTTCGATTTGAAGTAAACTTATAATTAATAGGTGCTGGTTACTTTACAAGGTGCAGTTGACGTAAACGGTTAAAAGTGTAGAAGTGCTGGTAATGGTATGGAGGCTGATGCGAAAGTGAGAGCTAATTTTGAATGGTAAAAAGGTAGTCTAAATTTAGGTGCCTCTAATTGGCCGCGATACAGGTTATGTGGAGCGCTCCTATTGGTGCATTTAAATAAGCCTCCGCATAGTAAGCGAGCCCGACGGCTGCGTTTTGCTACTGCATTATACAAATAAAAGGTTGCGTTCGCAACAGGTACGGAACCCTAAAAAGTAATGATAATAAAGCAAACTTGTAGTACCTAGTAGTTGTACATAATCATGACAATAGTATACAAATGTATAAAAAAGAAAATAGTTATTTGTGCAACAAGAGAGGAAAGTTGGTTTTCCTTGCGAGTGTTTATTTTGAGTCCCGAGAAAGCGAAAGATTATATAATTGAATCACGAGCGAAGCGAGTGATTCTAAGGTAGAATCTTGAGCGTAGCGAGGGACTCAAAAACACGAGATGTAAAATAACTTTGCTCTCGTGTTGCACACATAATTTTTCACCTCAGTAGTGAGAACATATTAAAGGTTAAAATGTATTTCGAATTACACAGAATAAACAGAAAAAAAAAGTATTATAATATGTACGATACGATACGATACGAGACGAGACCGGACCGGACCGGACCGTACCGTACCGTACCGTAGTATGAAGTTCATGGC
The DNA here is from genome assembly GCF_947568885.1 of Cydia strobilella. Lineage (NCBI taxonomy): Eukaryota > Metazoa > Arthropoda > Insecta > Lepidoptera > Tortricidae > Cydia > Cydia strobilella. Next base: position 2,565,022 of record NC_086064.1, on the reverse strand, counting down.
CTTCACTAAATTAAAAAGCTACATTGTTTCACTCCCTGGAGTGAGGAAAGTCGCACTTTCCTCACTCCAGGGAGTGACGAAAGTAGGCTTGTTCGAGCTGCTGAGGTGAAAAAACTTATACTTATAACAATGAAACAATGTTTTTATATAAATTTTTATTCACAGGTATCACCAACGCAAAGATGACACCATACACGAAATATCAGGGTCTTACAAGGATTTAGCTTCTAAATTTGTCTTTTCTGTTCCCATAATCTAAGAACTCTACTAAGTACTAACCAATCTGTCTAGTTTTGGACTAAATTTACAGTTGGATAGGTCAGATTGGCCAATCAAACCGTGTAAAATAAAACCGTTTAGCTTTTGAGAACAGAAGTGGCAACTTTTTTCAACGTGTCTATGACCCAATCACCGTTGGTCAGTGTTAGTTCGGTGCTGATCTGACATTTGATTGGCATTGCTAATTTTAAACCAAATTGCATTTACTTACTTACCTGAAATGCACTTTTTTTATTTACAACCATTTAAAATTTAACTCGTTGAAACTTGTTCGAATACCAAGTAGAATAACGTTTGCACTATAAGCCAGCTGCAATCTTTGTTCGTAAAGAATTTCGTCTTTATCATTGCTAAAAATATCACGCACACGCCAACATAATTGCCAAGTGATTTGTGCGTATATCAAATAAATCAATAGCTATAATCCAAATATATGTGACGTTTTTTAACCAAAAGGTACCACATTGTCGCTTGTCGATAAGGTTGTTTTCTAATTGAAGCTATATGGAAATAGCGCCTTACTGACAAGCGACAATAAGTACCCTTTTGGTACATTTATTTATATATACCGACCGGTCACCGGCCGACCGGCCTATTGACGACCGGTCTGGCGTAGTGGGTAGTGACCCTGCCTGTGAAGCCGATGGTCCTGGGTTCGAATCCCGGTAAGGGTATTTATTTGTGTGATGAGCACAGATATTTGTTCCTGAGTCATGGGTGTTTTCTAAGTATTTATGTATTTGTATATTATATATATCGTTGTCTGAGTCTCCATAACACAAGCCTTATTGAGCTTATTGTGAGACTAAAGGTCAGTTGTACCAAACCGCCTGTCACCGTTAAAGCGTTCGCTAAATTTTATTGTATGGGAAGTTTCATAGTTTACTGCTGAGTGACGTTGATCAGTCTGTCAAGTGTGGTTGGTGCAACTGGCCCTTAGTCAATCTGTGTAATAATATCCTATAATTTTTTATTTATTTATATATTGTTTCGTATATAGAGATTCATATTCAAAAAGTCACATCATTGACACAAGCTAGCAAACCATAACGCTTATGTAAGCGTTAATGACGCTATGGGCACGATAAGTCTCGACGATTTTAACGCATTCACTGCCAGGGGGCGTGGCCTAGGAACAAACTTGTATGACGGTGAACGCACATGTGCGTTGGGGGCAGTGAATGTGTTACTCTTAGGAGCCATGTAGCATTTATCTACACTAAGTATGTAGTTGGCCGGCCGATGAATTTTACAGATGGCGCCAGCGTGTGTTACCTGTCAATGAGGCCGCGTTTAGTTTTGCCGCTAGGGGCGCTTAGATGGAGGTCTTTCAAAATGTCAAATGCATAAAAGTTTTGGGGGTTTCAAGCTTTTTTATCGGGAATTTTCACTCCTTATTCATAATTGTGGTAAATCTTTGTCCATCTTTAATCATGGTAAACAATAGATATAGCTCAATAAATGGTTTAAAAAAAGTGCCAACTAAAATATATGAAAAATTAAACAGGTTGAAAAAATGACACATTTAGAACGTATTGATTTTTTAAAAATAAGCATAGAAGAATTTTGAGATCTTTTTTTCTGGACCTATATCTACAGTGGCGCCAACTGGTGAACACAAAAACGGTAGCCCTCATTATCTGTCAATCCTACGAGTAGTGTCAAATTCTTGTTTTTTTTTATGGCCTAAATGCAAATGCTAAAAGCCAAATCTCACAAAACAAAACTGGAGACAGGTTATACCGATGCTGGCGCCATCTTTACCTTTGTCTCTTGGCAAACCCATTTTAACCATTTTAGATTGAAACAAAGTTGTATTTCTTTTGTTTCGTTCCATTACAAAACAAGAAATTCAACCATAATTTTAATTTCTACGCGCACTGTTGAATTCGAAATCAACTGCCACTATTTATTTTTTGATGAACTGCGTAAGGTTTCTTGGCATTTTTAACTTGTGAAATAAGTTTCTTAAAGACCAAAGAAAATTAAGAAAACAGTGCTCACTCCATACATCGGTTTTGTTACCAAAAAGACTATTATTTTCGCAGTCTACATCTAGCGTCAAGTAGCGGAACTATTAGTACTGCTACTCGACAATAGATGTCGCGGCAAACGGAAAGTCTAATTCTCAACGATTTTCAGCTAATATTATAACCGGAACTCTATTTTCAACTTCTGCTTATAATATTCGTTATAAATTGTTGAGCAATAGACTTTTCGTCAGTCGCGACACAAGTGACATCTATTGTCGACTAGCAGTACTGATAATTCCGCTACTTGACGCTAGATGTAGACTACGTAAATAATAGTCTTTTAGGTAACAAAACCAAAGCATGGAGTGAGCACTATGTCTTCTTAATTCTCTTTGGTATGACTGGATTTTAGACATTACAGAAGGGATTATTTCAATGAATATAAGAATAAGACATATTTATTAGCACAAAGAAAGAACACAAAACATTGATTCATTTAGAGTATAGACGAACAGAATTGTGCTAAAAAAAATTTTAAACTGTTTATTTCAAAAAAAAAGAAATTACAAAATCTACTCTCTAAAAGGTCCTCACTCAGCTTAATGTCCCGAAGTGAATCCTAGGACACACTACGTGACGCTGATTTTCAGTGAGGCCTGATAAAACTAAAACTAGCACTAAAACTAACTAGGTAGCAGACAATTATTTTAAATTAAATTAAATAATTATTTATTTCAGAAATTCAATTTCCATAATATATTAGTAACTTATTCTATTAACTCTTAACCTATGTTAGTGACAATATCTATTATACTAACAATATGTATAATACTTATTAGTTTTACAAGGGGACGAAGTTGTTGTTAAACCCCACTTCTTCCTCTTGTCCTCGCATTTGTCCCGCTACACGGGGTCTTCTTTCTTAACCATGTCACGCCATTTGTTGCGGTCATATACGTCACTAGCTTTTGCCCGCGACTTCGTCTGCGTGGACTTAGTAACAGCAGCTAAAGTATAGCGCCTGGAAAAATTCACATAGCAATAATTCAATTTGAGCATATTATGCACACAAATTAGCAGGCACTTCATTAATTATCTCAATTCCACCCCGCTTTTTACTTTCTTAAGGGATGATTTTCGGGATAAAAACTATCCTATGTCCTTCTCAGGGACTCAACCTATCTCTATGCCAAATTTCATCTAAATCGATTCAGCGGTTTAAGCGTGAAGAGGGACAGAGACAGACAGAGTTTCGCATTTATAATATTAGTATGGATTGCATTCTAATGAGAGAATTTTCATGTCCCTTTGGACAGTCGTTAGCCATGTGGCGGTCTACCGCTTCCCCTTTTTCCTGATGCGATTGAAAGACACTTCTTCACGACATAATCGTCTGGTCTACGCATCCCATGACCATACCACCTGAGTCTGGTCTCTGCGAGTTTATCAGCAATCGGGGCCACCTTTAGACTACCTAGTTTTAGCAAGGGGATAAGAATTTATAATGAAAAACACATAGGCTACAAAAGTAACTCCAATTTATTGATGAAAACGTACAAATCAATGCCTTTAAAATTAAATTCAACCTAACTAAAGCGTGAACAAAAATTATCGCGAATTTCGAGACAACCGCACCGCACCAGTGTAGAGCCAAAAGTGGGTCAACCCAGAGGAAAGCAATATGTCGCCATTTATTTGCGTGAAGTTGTTGCGGGCTGAAGTTGCAGCAAATCGGTAGTTGAACGCCATAGCGCGAAACAACTGCTCAAAGCTGGTCTTGGGTAAATTAGCGCCACCGGGTAGGGCTTCTCTCCAATACTAGAATATATTGGAGAGGTGTGGATGCCGCCGTTGGACCGAAGTCTCCTCCGCCGCCAGTCCTACTGCACCACCCTACCTAGTAGCGTAGTTCCACCGGAACCTGTGGCCTCAATATGGGAGGGCAGCTTGCCGTTGGGATTTGCCTCTTCCGCCTGTTCTGCCGTACCAGTGGTTTCCACCTCCGCCATCTCAGCCGTTAAGGACTTCACCCGTAACCCTGGGCATGGGTTCCGCGCTATACCCCGCGGACCTGGGTTAATACCTGTAGCTCAGCAGCTACAGAGCGAAGAGCAGCCTTTTCGTCACACCCGCCTCGCGCACCGCGCGGCGAATTAAGGAGCACGTGATTCCTATGTGCACGGCCTTTACCTTCGCAGCTCCGTATGCCGGACACTGCTGCATCAGTCGCGGTATCAGCACCGTTTTCTACAGCAACAGCAAAACATTGCTTATAGAAGCGGCGGCGACCACGGACGGGTACTCGGGGTAAAGGTGCCCGTTTTCCATCATCCCGCAGAGGCAGAGGAACGTGGTGGCCGCTTCGACCTCCTCTGGCCATTTGTCACACCACCAAGCGGTGTAGCAGAAGTCTTGTGGGACTATTATGAGCCCCGGAAATTCCAATGTAACCAATATTAATTTCTCCGCGTGCAGCAGCCTCTGGCGCGTAAAGGCATGTTTTGCGAATTCGATTAGCTTGCATGCAGGTGTGTGCAGTGATTTCCTTTTCGGGCAGAGGCAGAGGAACGTGGTGGCCGCTTCGAACTCCTCAGGCCATTTGTCACACCACCAAGCGGTGTAGCAGAAGTCTTTTCGGGCGAATCAATTTCCTCATCACTGCTAATTATAATTGTGTCACTTGGCTCTTCTTGGAAAGCAATAAAATTATCGATATTTTCACAACCCCTTCGCACTGTTACGAGTTTAGTTTTACTTGTCGCTTCTTTTACACCTCCTAGGAGGGGTGAGAGCCTTTCCATCCTTTCATTTGGATTTATGGCGGTTGCTGGCGCCGCCCGTAACTACGGGCGTGTCTCTTTATGCCCATCTTGAGGGCTGGCTTCTCATTGGGCTCGACTGGCCCTGTTGTTGTTACGATGCATTCCAGAGTGTAGGGCTGCTAGGTCCGTCCGGGCTGCTTAGGACCGCAGCGAGGTCGTCGAAGAAGTCGAGGGCAGCCGGCGGCGTGTTGTAGGTGGCGGGTGCTGGTGCTGATGGTGGCGTGGTGCAGGTGGCAGTTTTTGGGGCTGGTGCCGGAGCTGGGGTTGAGGGTGTCGGGGCAGCGGTCGACGTCGTTTGCGTTGACGCTGTTCTTGTTTTGGCGGCTGGCTTGCTTGTTGGCATCTTTTTCGTGACGGGGACGGGCTTCTTCGCCGGCTGCGGTTGGGCCACACGAATTACGTGGCGGTACTCCTCCTCGGAGCGGGGTTCAAATAGGATGCCCTCCTCTTTCGGCGTAATGAAGGGCGGCTCCCCGAGTTCTAGCGTCAAGTCCTCCAGGACCCTCGGCCAGTTCGATAGGATTTCGGCGAAGATGGGTGGCTGCATGGCACTATTGCTCTTTTTAGTGCTGTTTATATTTTTTTGGTTGCAGTTATTATTGTTTTTTTTTATATTGCTATTTATATATTTTTTTTAGCAGCCTTGCTGCCGGTGGTTGCTGGGCTCGCGTTGGCTGCGCCCGAGGGGAGGGCTGCGGCGTTCGCGTAGCTGTTGATGCTGGGTCCCGCGGGTGTCTTTGCGGTGGGCGTAGTTGTAGGGGTTGTCGCTCCCGGCATGAGGGCTGCGCTGCGCGCTGTGTCGCTGTCGGGGCCCTTGGAGGGGTCGGGTGTAGGTTGCGGGGCGGCTCTCGTTCGGGCGCGGAGTCGCGGGTCTGTGGGCGGAGACGGGTTTTAGCAAACCCGTTTCGGTTCCTGCTTCTCGGATGGGCTGCTTTCCGGTCTCCTTTTCCCTGCTGAGGGTGACAGGAGGTCCGGGTTCTCCTCCATAAAGCGAAGGAAAGGGACGTCTTCTGGGAGTAGCTCCAACCTCTCCTAGGGCATGCCCTTGCAGCCTGATATAGACCGCCATCCACGCCTCCATGGCTGGAGACATGTTGCCGACCTCCCCCAGGCGAGCTACCAGGATACGATCACGATCCAGTAACTCACGAGGGGTAAGCCGGCACTGGGCTTCCCATGGGATCGGGGAAAAGGTACTTCCCGGGGCCGCATCGGCCGTTAGCCACGGCTTTGGGGAGCCGTCGGCGGGTGTCGGGGTGAGGACGTCGGTGAACTCGGCGATCTCGTCGTCGAATGCGTCTGGCTGCAGTGTCGCTGGTGCGGGTGGATGCGAAAACCCGCTTTCCGTACCACCGACCTGCCCCTTAAGGGTGTAAAAAAGGGGGGTGAGAGTATGGGGTATCAATAATGTCTCAAGTAGGGAATATAACCCAATATTCTAATTACTAATTCCACGCAGACGAAGTCGCGGGCAAAAGCTAGTTGAAAAATAAAAAACTCTTTTCATTACCATAATCCCTTTTGACTAGTAATGAATTTGTATAATATTTTTGTTATGATTAGGCGTAGATTTAGAATTCCATGATGTATGTCTGAGGTGGTAGTTGTTGGTTAAATAAATGGATTATATTGTTATTTGATTTGTTTCATTACATCCACATAATAGGATAGAGCGGTACTGCCATAGCAAATTTTGTAGCCACAGTAAATTCACTGCCATCTGATAGACACACGATTAAAACTAAAAATAAAAATATCAAAAAATTTATTCATATATGGATGTTTTTTTTTATTTGCAATATTTACATTGATTATTTTGACCCATGTTCTTTCACTGATATGCGTTAAAATTTTTAAATAACAAACGAAACCGTCAACGCCATCTATACGAGAGTAGGCCAAAAGTAGTGGCGCCATCTGATCAAGAATAAAATTTTCTTGATTTTCGAGGCACGTTTTTTCCTTAGACTGTATCCATCTATTACGGAGTTATATCTATCTTTGGTAACTATAGTTAGACCAAGATAACTCTGCAGCGATTTTGATAGCACATACCAAAGGTATATGGTTTTCCATCTTGTTCGAGCCTTCTACACCAGGATATCTTAAATGTAAATTCACTTTTGTCGCCCCCCGTCCAGGCTGTGAACTCAAACTCTCCATTCCTTCTCACCGTACTGGTTTTATGTCCAACTCTTTCGCCGTTGAGGCAACCCGTCTCAGGAATTCCCTCCCTCTCTCGATTCGACAAGCCCCAAGCAAACCTGTTTTTAAGCGTCTACTCCGCAAGCATCTTCTGTCAGAAGAATTTAAATAATGTTCTCCATCTTGTATGTACTATTGCTGGGCGCTGGGCGCTGGGCGTTTTTCGCGTCACCATGCGATAAATGAGGTAGTTCGCAGGGCTTTGGTCTCAGCCAATGTTCCCTGTGTCCTGGAGCCTCCGGGATTGTGCCGGGCTGATGGCAAAAGGCCAGATGGTCTTACATTGGTTCCTTGGCAGAAGGGTCGGTGCCTCTTATGGGACGCAACGTGTGTTAGCACCTTTGCCCCGTCCCATCTGAGTCACACCATCGGTGCTGCTGGTTCAGCTGCGGAGTATGCGGCTAAACAGAAGCATACGAAGTACTCTGCCTTGGAACCAATGTATGATTTTATACCAGTTGCGGTGGAGACTGCAGGACCTTGGGGTGCGGAGGCTAAGGAGTTTGTGTGGGAATTGGGTCGGCGACTGAGAGATAGGGGTTGCGATCCTCGCTCCGGATCGTACCTGGTCCAACAGATCTCCTTGGCAATTCAACGGGGCAACGCTGCCAGTGTCATGGGGACGTTTGGGCCGGCTACGGTCCGGGGTGGCACCATAACCTAAATAGTTTAATTTAGTGGTTAAGCTAGACAAAGCCTGTTGCGGATTACATCATTTGTAAGTCGATGACGAAGCCTGTTGCTGATTTGATTTTGTGTCCACTTGACGAAGCCTGCGTTGCCGATCACGATCTATGCATGGATGTTATTTACTGTTTTATTTATTGTGACGTGAAAATAAAAGAAATATTTAAATACATTTTATCGTACTTTAATAAACATAATGTACTAATATGTATTAGTTTATTTTTTGTATATCATATAAGTATTAGTATTTAATCATAATTTTGTTAGTTTATTTTATTATGTTTATATACATAATATTTGACTTTTTTTGGTTCTATTTCTCGTCATAATTCATGAATCTATCCTGCACCAACATTTATGTCTCTGTTTGACCTAATGGTTGACTGGTAGAGAATGCCTTTTGGCATTAAGTCCGCCATTTGTACATTTTTCTTTGCTTGTGCAATAAAGTTTAAATAAATAAATAAAATATGTATAACTCCGTATAAGATGAATAGTCTAAGGAAAAAACGTGCCTTGGAATTCAAGAAAATTTGATACTCGCACAGGTGGCGCTACCACCAATACCAACCTTTGGCCTATTCTCGGCTAGATGGCGTTGACGGTTTCGTTTGTAATTTAACAATTTGAAACACATAATATATCAGTAAAAGAACATGGGTAAAAATCATATAAAAATAATAAATCCAAATAAAAAAACATTTATCCATATATACATATATTTTTTTTTTATATTTTTAGTTTTAACCCTTAAATGCATATTGTTGCCAAATGTATACAAAGCATTGGACAGCTCACAGATTCCTAGATCCTACATCCAAATAACTAAAATAAAACATTTTTTCCAACCAAAAATAAAAAATCATGCATTTAAGGGTTAATCGTGCGTCGATAGATGCGAAAAAAATGAAAGCACAGAATAAGTAATAGTATTAGCATAGTAAAAGGTAAGAAAAAAATATAAATTTCTACCACTGCATTTCTAATAAAGTTGTACCAAAAATTTTGATGTTACAATTGGGAATTTTTGTCATATTACCCCTGGTCCCACCAACATGTCCCCCTGGTGGGTTCACGGGTATTTTTTTTACCTTTTGTCCTACCGCTTTAAACAGCGTTTTCTAGGTAAGACCGTGGCAAAAAAAATTACCCGTAAACCCACTGGCGAATACTATTTAGGACGGTAGGACAACGGGTAAAAAAACCGGCCAAGTGGCGCACAAAGGGTTCCGTACCATTACGCAAAAAACGGCAAATCACGTTTGTTGTATGGGAGCCCCACTTAAATATTTATTTTATACTAGTTTTGTATGATTCACGGTTAGTTTCACTAGACTTATATAGACCGTGATTACCTTTTGTATTATTTCTGAGCTCCCGATATTTCAACGCAGTTACATGCATCATGTTCACGGGTGACTGAAGGTAGCGGGTGGGTGTCAAAATTGTGTAGACAGCGCTCGGTCTACCCTCATTCTTGCGCGTCGGCTGCGTTCGCTTTCAACGTTACCATCGGTCGCATTCACACTTGTTGGTCTGGTCGCGTTCACACTCGTTGGTCTGCCCAAAAACACTGTCGGGAGCTCAGAAAAGGTAATCACGGTCTATATCCCGGTCAATATCAGTTTATTTTTATACTGTTTTTAGTATTTGTTGTTATGCAACAGAATACTGGAATATATATAGGAGCAAATACCTAGGGAATCCATGCACACTAAAGGAGGAAACTAGCAACCTGAAAACTTTGCTAGGCTTCGTGGAGGAGCTGGGGTGGTTAGAGTAGCGCTTCCTCGTTTCACGCAAAATAGGCACATTGGATGTCGATTTGCGGAAAATGCCCAGCAAAACTAACTAACTATGCAACAGAAATACATCATCTGTGAAAATTTCAACTGTCTAACTATCACGTGCTATCACGGTTCATGAGATACAGCCTGGTGACAGACGGACAGACAGCGGAGTCTTAGTAATAGCTAGGGTCCCGTTTTTACCCCTTTGGGTACGGAACCCTAAAAACAGTGACTACGAATAGAGAACCCGACCAGACTCGATATCGGGTCACTGGCACTGAATGTGTTATTACACATGATTTCAAAATTTGTGCAGCTAATATAGGTAATTAGAATCGAACTTCACTTACACGTGAGTTAGTTTTATTTCCTAATTCTAGATTCGTCTTCGTAATTCGTGTTGGATTATTCCCAGTAGTTACCACTGGTAACAACTTGGTGGTAACTAGTGGGAATAAGCCGCTCGTTTGGACGTCTTTGGCGACAGGGGAGTATATAATTAAACAAAAACTCCTTTAAAATAAATGTATTTCTTTCAATAATTTGTACGCTTTGCGTGAAGTGCTATTATGCACTATATTTGTGGTATTTCCTATAAAAAGGGACCTTATTGTCGATGGCGCTTACGCCATTATAAACGATGCTCCGATATAAATACAATGCCGCGCGACGCTGTGCGGCGTAAGCGCCATCGACAATAAGGTCCCTTTTCATAGAAAATGCCCCATTTGTGTCCACTTACTAAAGAACAGACAAACTAATACTAAGCGTAAAATAGTGCAATATAATTGTTGCTGTAATAATAACAGCCGAAAGATGGCGATGTATGTTTTTGTCAGAAATACACTTCGCATAACACGTATCGCAGAAAACTTATAGTCGAATGATATTTTCGCATAAATATATACTTGCCATAATAGTCATTTCGCATAATTTTCTAAGTGGGTTAGATTAGGGTTTTCTGCCAAATAATATTATGCAAAAAGAAATTTTGCAAAGTAATATTATGCGTAAGGTAATTCTGCCAAACGACATTTCTGCCAAGTAACATTATGCAATACAAAAATATGTAAAAAAAACTTTCTGCATCACAATAGGGAACCATGTTTTTACGGTGACTGGCTTGACAACTTAGTTCATAATTTTCCTCGCATTATCCCGGCATTTTGCTAAGGAGCATTTTGCATTTTGGGAGCCTGGGGTCCACTTGACAACTAATCCCGAGAATTGACGTAGGCAGTTTTTTTACGAAAGCGACTGCCATCTGGCCTTCAAACTTAAAGGGTAAACTATGCCATGGGATTAGTCCGGTTTCCTCACGATGTTTTCCTTCACCGAAATGCGACTGGTAAATATCAAATGATATTTCGTACATAAGTTCCGAAAAACTAATTGGTACGAGCCGGGGTTTGAACCCGCCACCACCGGGTTGCCACGCACGCTCTTACCGCTAGGCCACTAGCGTTGACAACTTAGTTACCTCATATAAATAAACGGGACATGAGAAAGAAAGGAGTGAGTGCTGAGGTGACGAAAGATAGAGGAAAATGGAAGAGAAAAACATGTGCCGACTCCACATAACGTGGGATAAGGGCAGGAAGAAGGAGAAGAGAGAAATAAACGGAACATGCAGCGCCATCTACTACAATATTTTGAAGTATTTTGCATCTTAGCATAATTTCTACAGTAAATGGACACAACCTATACATATACAATTAATCTATACATACCTATACAATATGTAATGTACAATTGTTAGAGACCAAATGAAAAGGCAAAAATATACGCACCAAAACTTCATAGTAAATATACCGACTTATTTTTTTAGGCGAATATTAAATCGAGGAACATATAAAAGGCTTTTGAGAATATATGTGGCTTTCTATCACAGAAGGTACCTTAAGCTTCAAGTGCAATAAGAGCCTCGTCTGTCAACAAACCACTGTGTGGTTTGACAGAAGAATATGTGTATTTAGTTAGGGTTCCGTACCTCAAAAGAAAAAAACGGAACCCTTATAGGATCACTCGTGCGTCTGTCTGTCTGTCCGTCTGTCACAGCCTATTTTCTCCGAAACTATTGGACCAATGAAGTTGAAATTTGGTACACATATGTAAGTTTGTGACCCAAAGATGGACATGTAACGTAAACAAATTAATTTTAAACAGGGGGGCTACTTTTGGGGGGTAAATGAGAAAATTAAAAAATAAAGTTTGTCAAACTATATCGTGTTGCATATCAAATGAAAGAGCTCATTGTGAGAATCTCAAATATTTTTTTTTTATAATTTTAAGATAAATAGTTTAGAAGTTATTCAAGAAAATAGGCAAAAAATTACCTCCCCCCCCCCCCCTTTATCTCCGAAACTACTGGGTCAAAAATTTCGAAAAAAATACACAAGATAGATCTTTACCTATAGATCACCAGAAAACCTATTAGAAATGTGCAGTCAAGCGTGAGTCGGACTTAATTACTTAGTTTTTAATCCGACCCCTACGGGTTTTTTAAAGACATTTCACATAAAAAATACATATAATAAAATAATACAGTCCAACTCGCACTTGGCCGGTTTTTTTTATATGAAATTTCAACAGAAATTCTGATATAAATGTTCTTATTACAGATGAAACATAAGGACCCTTCTCTGATGGAAAGCCACATATATGAACTATGCAACTAATTTTTACATTGGTTTAAGTTGTTGAATTTTTTTGTTGGCTGAAAGAGGATTGCCTGCCTCGTATTCTTCAACATTTCAACACGGTTTTTAAAATTTATCTTAAGTTTTTCTGGCGGACATTAATATTACATATCAATTTAGGTCTATTAGCTAATGTGATGTATGATACAAAAATCATCACAGTTCAGTAATAAATATGGGGAAAAATCTAAAATAGAGCGAATCAGTGCAAACAAACTCAGCACCGTGTTGGCAAACGAGTGTGGAAGCGCCACCATGTTAAATTCATATGAAAGTATGACGTTTAGGCTGCGTTTCCACCATAGAGAAATATATGTAAGGAAAGAGTGCTAACTCCATAAGTCCAAAAATTACGAGTTATTTTCGTAGTCGACATCTAGCGTTAAGTAGCGGATTTATCAGTACTGCTAGTTGACAATAGATGTCGCGACGATCTAAGTCTAATGCTCAACAATTTTCAGCTAATATTATAACCGGAACTCTATTTTCAACTCCTTCTGCTTGTAATATTAGTTGTAAATTGTTGAGCAATACACTTTTCGTCAGTCGCGACACACGTGACATCTAGTGTCGAGTAGCGGTACTGATAATTCCGCTACATGACGCTAGATGTCGACTACAGAAATAATAGTCTTTTTGGTAACAAAACTAATGATTGGAGTGAGCACTATGTCTACTTAATTCTCTTTGATAATAGAGGAGTGTCGTTTCAAAAGGGTTTATTTCACTATGAAAAACCATACAAAAATAAGACACACAAGGCTTATTTTTGTATGGTATTTCCAAAGATAGATATAACTCCGTAATAGATGGATACAGTCTAAGGAAAAAACATGCCTCGAAAATCACGAAAATTTAATTCTCGATCAGATGGCACCACTAGTTTTGGCCTACTCTCGTATAGAGGGCGTTGACTGTTTCGTTTGTTATTTATAATTTTAACGCATACCAGTGAAAGAACATGGGTCAAAATCATATAAAAATAATTAATGCAAATAAAAAAATCATTTATCCATATTTAAATACATTTTAACGTATTTTTATAAATCTTCATTTTTAGTTTTAAAGTATGTCAATAGATGGCAGTGAATTTACAGTGGTTACAAAATTTACTATGACAGTACCGCTCTATCTTATTATATCCTCATTGGTATTTCATAGAGAAATAAACCCTTTTGAAAAGACACTCCTCAATAGTACTATAATACGTATAAGTAATATAGAAATGTACTATACTTGACAAAAACTATAGCAAATTTTACATAGAAAATATACCCCCATAACTACTATTATATATTGTATAACTTATAATATCCATAGGGTCATTGCGCAAATTTTCTTCCAGCTCTATTTTTCATCCACTTGGCGAAATTTAAATATAAACTAACATTGCTGCACAAATTAGGACTTATTGCAATCCTAAATGCCTAAACAATATATCTATCTACATAAAAATATTATCATTTGTACCCGGGTATGTCCTTAAACTACGTCCAAAAGAGAGGTATGGGCACTGTGAATGACATCTCGCTTTGTGTGGTAGGGCACAGGACAGCAGATGTCATTCCAGATCTAGAGCAGAGCCCAACTGGGGAGGTACCTCCACCTTACAGAAAACCGCAGCCAAATAACACTAGACCCTACTAATAGTGTTGTGTTCCTGCCGGTGAGTAAGGTTGCCAGAGCTCGAGGGAGAGGAGTGTTAGGGTCGGCAACGCGCATGTAACTCCTCTGGCTAAGGCTGCTTAACATCAGGCGGGCCGTATGCTTGTTTGCCACCGACGCAGTAAAAAAAAAACATGTATTTCTGCTTAACTGTAAATGTATACAACCGTTTGTTTCTTAATAAACAATAAACAAACAATTTCGCAAGTAGCAAATTAATAATTAAATATATTATTTGCTAATCCGTCATGTTGCCGAGACCTAGAGCATGGACGGAAACTGGCGCATTGACCCTATAGTTTATGTCAAGTAAAGACATTTTATTAACTAATAAATAACTAAAAATGCCGCAAACCATGATTATTATAAAGAAAAAAAAAACTGATTTCGAAAATATGCCCTTTATATGGGAAATAAATTAAAAACCTGCGTTTAAGTAGATACATCTTTCTATACAAGAATATAAAATTAATTTTATGTTACATTATTTTCTTTTATTCAAACAAATAATTTAGGTTCAGAGACGCCTAATTATATGACAGATTTCTTTCATTAAATTTTGACATACGATAAAAAAGGCAGCAACGCGCATGTGAGTACGTAGATCGAAAGTTTGTAGCCACTATTTTAGTATTTATTTGATGAATACTTAAACATAATCACCATTTTGCTCTGGATTTTGACATACTAGAAAATATATTAAAACAATTTTATTCGTATTTAGCTTTTTAACTTATAATAATAAAAAAATTGTATCGTAATTTTGCGTGATGTTTGGAAGTCTTTCTAAACCCTAATTATTATTATTACTTATCCAATAATTAAACAATATTTACAATATAAAATACTTTTTATCTATAGCACTATCGATCTGACATACACTCGAAATGTTCAAAGGATATCGTCATTCGTATCGTACAGACATACATACATTTCGTTTTCTGTCCCATTTTGGAACTATCGTTGAAATTATGCGAAATAATGTAAAAAAAATATTAGTGTTACTTTTGAAATTTTCTCTTAAAACAGATCGAAACCTAAAAATTTTTTTTTTAATGTTCATCTGATATAATTTCAGTGTTTTATATTTCATGTGACGTTTTTAGACTAGAATGATATAATTAGCCTCATGCATGGTTTATATTTGAACGAAATATGTTTTATTCGGATGTTTGTTACCGTTATATCATGTTACAAATGCATTTCCGTTTTTAAATTACCATTTAATTACTCAAAATTATAAATAAAAAGTACAAAAATTTGCCCGCGAAAAGCTAGTGAGCGAAACGCTCGAAACGCCACGTGACGTCACGCGTTCGACAGATTAGTGTCATTAGTAGCAAACGTCAGTTGGGCCGCCCAACGTGTGACGTCATCACGCTCTGTCGAATTCGCGCCAAAAATTATGAGCGTTTCAACCGCTCAAAAATTTTCAACATTTTAAATATTTTTTAATAAAATAATGTTAAGGTTTACAAAAGTATTTTTATCATTTCCGGTGTTCCAACGATATAAATTATGAATCCAAAAATAAAAATAAATTCATGCATGGAGCTAATTACGTAATGTTATTAGTATTTATGCAATACAAGGCTTATATTATAAGCATAAATATGTTTACAATATATTGCCTTCTAGCTTATAACCATAAATTGTGACGTTTTCAACCAAAAGGTACCACATTGTCGGTTGTCGATAAGGTTGATTTCAAATTGAAGCTACATGAAAATAGCGCCTCATTGACAACCGACAATAAGTACCCTTTTGGTTGAGGAGGGCACAATTGATGCATATTTCTTTTTTCTCAGTTTTTATTAGATAAAACTACTTTTTTACGATTTATATTGGAACTTTTGTTAATCAAGATAGTTTTTAATTACATTACATTGCGAAGAATATTTGAATGTTCTATAAAAATTAAACTTGCCATTTTCTTAATTACTTGTGAAATTTTCTAACTTTTTGGAAAGTTTCTGTTATGTAGTCCAATGGTAGATGAATGCATTTACCAATAGAAAGGGTGGCGTTAGGAGAGATGGGGGAACAGTTCTGGCTCGAGGCGGCGCACGCGCACGCGTTGTCTGTAGTGGTACTCCTTTAGGTACGCGCGCATGCGCGGCGGTAGGGGCAGTTTTTCTACGCCTGTTATAACAAAAAAGTATTTTTTTAGAAGAGGATAAAGAGGTGGTATTTAGTATTTATGAATAAGAATAGATTGAAGAAAAGTCAATAAAAATAGTATTTTCGTAGTTGACATATAGTCAAGTAGCGGATTTATCAGTACCGCTAGATGTCACGAGTGTAGCGACAAACGAAAAGTGAATTGCTCAACAATTAACATTACAAGGACTTTCGGAATAGCACAAGGTTCAACATTGGGCCCTATTGCTTTCTGTTTCCTGTGGCTTTAAAACTCTCAATGACATATCTTTGGGTATTTAATTTAGCTATGAATACTGACCATCGTAGCTGGTGTGGGACACGATGACGGCGCGGGCGAGCTGCTGCAGGCCGAAGGGGCTGGTGCGGGGGAGGGGGGCGGTCAGCATCGGCTCGAAGAACATCACGCAGGCTGGGTCCTGATGGGAAAGTATCAAGTTAGAAATGCCCGAAAAGATTGTCAAATAATCTTAATTATTAGCTAAAATGATATCAGTTTTACGAAAAATCTAGCGCAGGAAGGGGTGTGAAGTGAATGTTATAAGATAGACGAGTGACTGTAAAAAGCGGCGAACAGTGTTAAGACGATAATACAGTGTCGGTATTTTACGATCTCTCAAAGGCATTCGACTGCGTAGAACATGATACAACTACCCAAGCTGAAGCAATAGGCTCAGCCGACTGTAGCTCCAGACCTTGTTTAGTTTTACTTCAACCAAAACACCCCAGAATGTGTTAGTAAACTGAACTGAATCTAATAATAGTAATAATACGACTATAAAGCTTGAGGAGTACCACAGGGTTAAATTTTGGGACCTTTTCTCTTCCTTGTGTTGGGAGTCCCACCAGGTTCAACTTTGGGACCTTATTTTCCTCCTGAACAGTTTAGTAGGTGATATGTTGTTTTAGTTACCTTGTAGTGCTCTATGAGCCTCGTGACCGTGGGCGCGGCGAACACGGCCGGGTCGTGCGAGTCGAAGCTGAAGCGGTGCTGGTAGTGCTCGATCCTGGCGTGCAGCGAGCGCCCGTACTTGCGGAACGACACCGAGAACAGGTGGTCTTCCTGCGCCGAGTCGCGGAGGAGGAATGTGCCTGTCAAACAAATCAACTAATCTATACATGTTCAAAATGGACTCTAATATGATGGAATTATGGGTGAAATTCGGAATCACCCGACATTATGATGTACCTATTCGGAAATACCGGCTACACCTTACTATTAGTGATAAATATCCTTGTCCGTGGTCGTTAAGCGATCAAGCGCATTAATAAAACGAAGGTGGGTGGTTAATATAATGTGTAGTTCGCAGATGTTGCTAATTTCAAAATGGTCTCATCAAGGTTATAGAGCGTGTTCAGATAATTTTGACTTCTTTATCAACATTAAACTCGTAAGGCCCAGTGTGCATTACAATGTACACTCTGTTTCAATCTAATTAGAACATTACAAAAACTTACATAAAGTAGCATTTCTTTTGTTTCATTGTTTTCTAAAACAAACGAAAGTCACCCTAATCTACTACCTAATAAGGTTCAAATTAAAAATAGGGAAACTTTGTATGGTGGGCCTTACGAGGTTAATTTGTTGATGACTACAAAAATTTCATACTCCTTTCTACAATTTTTCACTGACATTGCAATGACAAAGTGTGAAACTGCCACAATAAACGTCATATTTATTTAGGAATTTGACGTTTATTCTAACACTTTCACACTCTTTTGCTGTATTATATCAAAATACCTTCAGGTTTATTGTCCAATAGTCGCTCTGCTTCGTATCGGTCCATCTTGCCCCAGTAGAATGAGCAAGCGGTGATCTGTTGAAGGTCTGGTACTAGGCAATGTATGTAGTCCACCTAAAAAAATATACAATAGATCAAGGGTTGTTCTATTTTTGGAGTGAAAACTTCTTTAGCGGCGCTGTGCACTTTTTGTGATGTTAAACTCGCGACAGGTCACGTGACCGACAGATTGAAAATTCGTAAAACGGACACGTGACCTGGTCGAAATTATGGATGGAAGTCGATTTTTCCGAGAGATAAACTTTTTAATGTTAAATAATTGTAATATGTAATATAAATTGTTATGTTTGTGTACGATAGCGCAATAAATGAATATTGTGTTTTACCAATAAATGATAGTACTTTTATACTGATAATTAAAGCAATTCGTGCAAAACTATTCCCTAACCAAATATTCCAAAATATCAAAAATGCACAACGTTAATATTAAAGTTTTTACTTCTGCCGGCACTCCCGGAGTGCAGCCCGTTTTTTTCTTTTTTTTTTATGATTTATATCTCATGATGCTAGTGAAGTGAATCATTTATTTAAAGATTCAAATATAGTGAAACAGATGGTACGACGCAATCCATAGATTTCTCTCGCAACCTGTACCTGTATGTTACAGTTCGTTACCTGCGTGTGGACTTTAGTAGGTATCGGGTGTTGGTGTGCGTGCGGCCCCCCCGCCCCCGCCCCCGCCCCCGCCCCGCCGCCCGACAGCGGAGCACGGAGCAGCAGTGCGCGAAGCTGTCCGCCACACACCACCTGCGGGAAACACACACTGTCAAAAACACTGTTCATATCACCAAAGATAGATATAACTCCGTAATAGATAGATACAGTCTAAGGAAAAAACGTGCCTCGAAAATCACGAAAATTTGATTCTCGTTCAGAGGGCGCTACTAGCTTTGGCCTACTGTCGTATAGATGGCGTTGACGGTTTCGTTTGTTATTTAACAATTTTAACGCATATCAGTGAAAGAACATGGGTCAAAATAATAAAAATAATTAATGCAAATAAAAAAAAATCATTTATCCATATTTAAATACATTTTATCGTATTTTTATAAATCTTCATTTTTAGTTGTTAAAGTGTGTCGACAGATGGCAGTGAATTTACTGGGGTTACAAAATTTATTATTTTTATACCGCTCTAATATAAGTTACTCTATGATATCACCTACTGATTCTAAATAAATAAATAAATTCAAAACTCGAGTCTATAAATCGTTTGCAATATTTAACTTAGCAATTTTAATAACAAAACTTCCGTGAGACATAGACATATTAAATATATTAATGACGGGTCACTCACGTGTTTTAAGTCGAAAACGCTCGACATGTTTCACTCCGTACCGAGTAGCGTCATCAGGAGCTTGCGTCGACGGTGACGCTCCTCGGTACGGAGTGAAACATGTCGAGCGTTTTCGACTTAAAACACGTGAGTGACCCGTCATTAATATATTTAATATTTAACTTACCCACATTGCACAATGTACTATTTTACTTTATACTAAAATAAATATACATCAAATAGATATAATAATACACAAAAAACCGGCCAAGTGCGAGTCGGACTCGCGCACGAAGGGTTCCGTACCATTACGGAAAAAAAAACAGCAAGAAAATCACGTTTGTTGTATAGGAGCCCCATTTAAATATTTATATTATTCTGTTTTTAGTATTTGTTGTTATAGCGGCAACAGAAATACATCATCTGTGAAATTTTCAACTGTCTAGCTATCACGGTTCATGAGATACAGCCTGGTGACAGACAGACAGCGGAGTCTTAGTAATAGGGTCCCGTTTTTACCCTTTGGGTACGGAACCCTAAAAACAAACAGAAATCATACCTGGAAGTGTGGATGTAACCGTATAGAGCCATCGCTAGCTTGTGTGAGCTCACTCCTTCTGCCTTCTTGTGATGATTCCGAATCACTAAAAAAAATACACTCATTCTTAATTATCATTTAACCAAAATATTTAGATCAGTACGGTTTCACTCACTATTATTTTTAGTCGCTTTTGCGCCCCCCGCCCCCGCCCCAACAGCGCGCGCGCAACGAGCGACGAGGCGAGCGGCGCGGGCATGCACGGAGTACAGCCGCCGCGGACACGAGCGCCTGAGGAAGGATTCCCGACGAATCCGAAACATGTCGCCAAAAGCGACTAAAAATAATAGTGAGTAAAACCGTACTGATCTAAATATTTTGAAATATGTCTCACGATAGTTTAAATTACGATTATCATTTAGATGTTTATTTGTAAAAGTCATGTACATGAGATGTTATTGAAGTTATACAGGAAGCTTCCATGACACCCTGTCAGGGCACACAAATTGTCTTATATCTAGCTTATTACTAAATTACATTTAAATTTCATTTACAGGCCATGCATGCTATTATTAATAATTGGTTAGAGATTTTTTGTATATGTATGAGGTATAAATAATTACAATAATAAATTCAATGTCAATATTTGCTTAATTGCTATGCTTAATAGTTAATTTCTCTTACAGCGACTAGGTTTCCTCATTTAAAAGCTCCTCCACTGAGTAGTAACATTTCTGTATGAGAAAAGTTTTTAATTTTTTGTGAAACTGTTTGTCATTTGGTTCCAACTTGATCTCATCGGGTATTTTGTTTACTACTTGGATACACATAAAATGGGGCCCGTTTCTATAGATGGCTAATTTTGAGTTAGGTATTTTTAGTTTGTTTCTATACTGGTTTCTAGTTTTGTATGTATCCAGTTTATTGTATTTAACCAGTGAAAATCAATTTCGTATCATATACGACCTGTCTGGCCTAGTGGTTAGTGACCCTGCCTATGAAGCCGATGGTCCTGGTTTCGAATCCTGGGCATTTATTTGTGTGATGAGCACAAATATTATACTATATTAAATATAGTTCCTGAATCATGGGTGTTTTCTATGTATTTAAGTATTTATATATAAGCCATACTCATACTCATACTCATAATCTTTATTGCATATCACATTGTATCTTAACCTATACCTAACATATAATCGTGTACAACATGACACCCTGTAGGGCACAGCAAACAGTTTATTCAAGAGGAGAACGAGGTTTTTGTACAAGGTTATATAATGGGTACTTTATTAATTATAATTATTGGTCGTGAAAAAATTCATTCAATGTATAATAGGCTTTTTTAATCAGGTGTTCTGCTAATTTTTTAAAGAATTCATTGTAGGACTTGGTGTTTTTTATTTCGTTACTAATTTTATTGAATATTTTTATTGCCATCGAGTTAGGACTTTTTGAATGTAGTTTTAGTTTCGAGGGGATAACCTGCACCAACTTATTTTCAAACCTGCTGGCGTAGCGTCGGGGTATGTCTGAATGTTTGGTGTTTGTTTGAATTGAGGGTATTTTTTTACAAATTTACATGTTTCCAAAATGTATATTGATAAGTATTTTTAGATCGATGAAGTGGGGCTTACTACTTTCCGGTATATGTATGTTAGCCAAGATTCGAACACATTTTGAGCTTACGGTGGGACTTAGTCAATCTGTGTAAGAATGCCCTGTAATATTTACTTTATTATGGTACTTACGATCTGGGAGCGACTGAGAGAACATATACTTCAGCAGTGCCGTCTGTTGGGTTGTCGCCTTCTGTAAAACATAAGAATAATTATGGAACAAAATTAAAATATCTATTTATAAAAAGTCCAATGCTCAACGATTTCCACCTAATATTATAACCAGAGTAACCGAAACTCTACTTTCAACTCCTTTAGTTATAAATTAGTAAAAAATTGTTGATCAATACACTTTTGGGCGACACATTCGACATCTAGTGTCGAGTAGCAGTACTGAGAGTTCCGCTACTTGACGCTAGTGTAGACTACGAAATAAGGCGCGAAAACTGATGTATGGAGTTACCACTCTTTCTTTACTTATATTTCTCTATGATACAGACTCAACTATTGCAACATAGACATTTTAATATAGTACTAGGTATTTTTGAGCTTAGGTGGTAAAATATTCAAGGGAGAATTGAAAGAAACTGGCATACCTCGGTTTAAGACGATGGTATCCAGTTCTCTGCGTAGATCTCTAGCGCCAAGCGTTATAACTGCTGCCAGCCTGAAACCACAAATATTATCATTATAAAGTTAGGTGGGGTAAATATTAAACACGGGTAAAAATAAGGTTTTAACACTTAAAAACTTCCTATTCCATTCAAAAAGAAGTCTACAACAAGGATTCGTTGTTTCGTTCTATCGTTTCGGGTTGTTCTGCTGACAGTAGTACAATAGAGTACTCACCGGTCGTCAGCGATGGCGTCGGCGACGCTGACGCGGCGGTAGGCGGTGCACACGCAGGCCGGCCGCCGGCCGCGTCGCCGGCACGAACACTCGCGCGTCGACCATCTGCAACAAAAATTCTTTTATACTACGTCGGTGGCAAACAAGCATACGTCTGATGTTAAGCAGTCTCCGTAGTCTATGTACGCCTGCAACTTCAGAGGAGTTACATGCGCGTTGCCGACCCTCGTTGAGCTACATTAAAACCAATAAAAAAAAACATCACACTTGCTCATTAAAGGTGTTTATTTTATTACACGTAGGCGTTGCGGTTAGTAAATCCTGAGGATGTATAATGTAATTAATGTACGTCTGAAATTAGGCAGAAGTATTATTTACACTCGTCCGTAAATTCTTGTTTACCGCACTTTATATGAATTTAAAATATCTCACCTGTCCGTGACAGCGCTGACGTATCTCTGCACGCTGCTCGGAGACTCCGCGTAGCGCCGCCGCTCGAAGCCGCAGCCGCAAGAGCACTCGCCGTCTACAACAGTCAACACACACACACGTCAAAACGGTCTTTCTGTGTGTGCGTGAACTTAGGTAGCAAACACAGATTTAAATATACCATAGATGACGCAAATGCATCTACTTCGCGTGTCCGAACCCCTAGCAATCCTCGGGGTTGACTGTCGCTCTTGACAGTCCACGCGCGTCAGTTGTTGCAGCCGGACGTCCGTGAAAACTTAAAAAATGCCTCGTTGCGTGATAATTAACTGCAACAGCTCAAAGATTGCGAGCACCCAAAGGCAAAAACATATTTCCTATCACAGGTTTAAGTAATTTTTATATTATATTATGCGTAAATTTTGTATGAAAAAGTCGGCAAGCTTGGTTTCAATACAAATAGTGATATTTGCGTCATCTAGCGTATATATTAAATCTGTGGTACCAAAGGAGGTATGTTCAATTTCAGGTTTAAATTCCTGATTTAGGCCAAAAGGTGGCAGATCCTCCTCAAGGGACACAAGGCAACATCTGCTTTGGCGTGAAGGATTAATATAAAACTAGGGAACGAATCAAATTATTTTTTGATTTGTATTTTTTTAAGTAGTCACAGTCACACTACTTGACTACTATTAAGTTTTCAATGTATACCTATCATCATCATCATCATCATCATGTCAGCCGATAGACGTCCACTGCTGGACATAGGCCTCCCCCAAGGTTCGCCACTCCGACCGATCCTGTGCCGCTCGCAACCACCGAATTCCCGCGACCTTCACCAGGTCGTCGCTCCATCTCGTTGGAGGCCTACCGACAGTTCGTCTTCCGGTACGCGGACGCCACTCCAGAACCTTCCGGCCCCACCGGCCATCAGTTCCGCGAGCAATGTGCCCCGCCCACTGCCACTTAAGGTTTGCAATTGTGCGAGCTATGTCGGTGACCCTAGTTCTACTGCGGATATCATCATTTCTGACTCTATCACGCAGAGAAACCCTGAGCATAGCTCTCTCCATTGCCCTTTGCGTGACCTTGAGCCTTCTTATGTATACCTATAATGGTCCCTATTATGGAATAGTAAGTTAACTATCCAAAATTTCGTAATATATACGAACAATCATTAAATATTTTTCTGTTACAAATTCATGAGCAAAATGTACTTTTATCATAACTAAAATGATTATGAAATGAACATAAGACAATCCAATTCATATTAGGATTTTCTGTTTCTATTTTGTAACGAGTCCATACTTTTTTTTTTTTTTTTTTATCTGGTTTTTATGGAGGCTTTGGACACTCTAGGTGAACATGTCAGCCTCATGGGTGCTATCATAGTTCCCTACTCAAGGGAGAGGTCAATAAAGTGGTAAACACTGATTGCTTTGTCCGATATAGGCTCTGCCAACCAACAATTGATCTGTCCATTGTGCATGGAGCCCAGACTACCAAAAATTCTTTTTCTCAAGTCCGAATTCCGGACGCATTCCAACAACACGTGAGACAAGTCATCAGTCTTGAGTCCATACTTGAAGTCGCGCAAGATGTATGGAGTGGCGCGCAAGAACGCAACTCATGCTAGCAAGTCTGAATAGGTAGGTAATAAAATATGTAGTTAGGACTCACTCTTCCTTGAGGTTTGTTGTCCCATGGTTCTGTCCTATTTTCACGATGGGGGGTTCGGCCAGCGAACTATCATCTGAAAATAAAATTATTACATTTTTAAATTTTAAGTAAACATAAAATAAGGCTAAAGAGTAATAAAGCTGAAAGGTACAGTCAATTTTATTTATTTCCGACCGATTTCGTAACGTGTCACAGTGACAATCAATATGAAAGTCACTAGAGACCTCATACTTTTGTTTGTCACTGCATGTGACAGAGTACAAAATGGGTAAGAAATTAAATTAGGTCACAGGGTGGACACGCTATACATCAAAATCACTTGCGTTTCTATGTGTGAACGCCACGTCTGTACATTAATTGGGAACGTAATTCGAGTTGGGGCGGGGGACGGTCAGAGCTGACTGTCGGTCGAGCACTGTTTCCAGCCTAATAGTTCTTTTTGGCTTTGTCCTAATTAGGTCAAAAGGCAAGATAAAGTTACATGAACTAATGAGTCAACAATGACTCAAATTATTCTCGTTAGTTAATTGGAGAGTTGCCCATGGTATTAATTAGGTGTTTGGCTGCGGTAACTAACTAACATGGGTTAAATACTGACTCATCTTCGTTCACAAGCACTTTGCCACATGCACACTCATAATGGATTTGTGTAAACTTCAAAAATTGTGGCTACAGTTGTCTCAAATACTGGGTAGGTAAAGTTTTTTGAAGATAGGCAAATTAATTAATTAGGGAATCAGAAGTCCTTGGGTCGTGCTGTCGTCAAAAATCTCAATGATAACCATATGATAACACTAAATCGCAAGGTAACAGAAAGGGTTGGGCCGTTATGTCTGTTATTTTTCGGCAATGACAGCTAAGTGACACTGACAGTTGACATCGTTTTGTTTTTCTATCTCATCAATTAAATCACGTGCACAGGCATTAGTGCCTGATCTGCTATTAAATTTCACAAACGTCACCTCGGTCACTTAAAAAAATATATTTAATAAATAATACGGAATAAAATAAAAGAGCTGCATTTCCGTGATCGTTATGACGAATACTATCGGATAAAAATATAATTTGCCTATCTAGATTACCTACCCAATTATAAATGCAAAAATGTCACTTTTGCCATATCCTAAACAAACATAAACAAAAACCCTTCAAACTTCCCACAACCTCCCTTCAAACCTTCAAACTTTAACAAAGTTATACACAAACAAGACTGAAATAACTCAATTTTACATGTTTATGGGTTGGACTAAAGCAAAGGGGGTGACACTTAGAAAAATTTTCATCCGAGTGATGTTATTTTGACACCTATTTTTTATTGTGTTATCGTAGAGAATACGCTAAAATAAGCATGTTTTGTAGGAATTTTTTTTCTCTAAAATCAAAAATGGCCGAGATATTTGACCCGCAAGTTGAATCCACTACTTGACAAATTAAAATCAATCATTTGGAACAGGTAAATTTAAGTAACAGAGACAAGATAGGTGCGACGACGAGCGAAGCGAGGAGGAGTGTGCTAGGTTGACCACGACGATCGCGATCAAACAGAGCGGACCAGAACAGACGTTATTGTACCTACTAAAAAAAATCCAAGTCTTTTTTTTTTGCACCCCCTTTGCTTTAGGCCAACCTAAATATGGGTATTCCACAACACGAAAACTTATACTTATTAAACTTAAATTGATGTCTCTCTATTTTTTTTACCAAAAATGTAAAATTATAAGAAACAGAAATGACCAGTGCAGGGTAGAGGTAGACGGGTTGGGTAGGGCTGCACCATCATTGAAACCGAAGAAATTTTGAATGATGTTTTGTGTTCTTTTTTTTTATGCTAATAAATATTTCTTATTCTTATTCGTATTAATTGTTATCAAATCTACTAAATTGCATGCCACTATTGTTGTAACCTAACAATAAGACTAGGACAGGTGTACAGGTTTAAATGAGTAAATTGTTGACATTATATGTTCTAATTTCATTCAAAGATGTAATTATATAGCTTAATGTGCCACGGCAGCTGTATATAACTGTTAAACAGTAAAAGTTAGTAAAATAAAATGTCTCGCGCAGTTGCAGACCAACTTTTTTCAACAATATACAAGACAAGTTTGAACAAGTTCAATAACCTCTGACATATGACTACAGAAGCTTCCTTTGTGCTCCAAACTATATAAAAACATAATTTAGCGTGCGCAAATGTCACACAAACCGTAATAAAAGTCCAAAATTAGACTATAAATAGATAAACAAATCAAAGAAATCTGTGTCCGCCATCTTGATTTTAAGTACTTAGCACATACTTAGCACGATAACTCCAAAGAATTCATTTATCTTTTATTTACTTACCTCTAATAAAACGGGACGATCTGAAGACACGTCGTATTCGAAATATTTAATTAATATGACTTATTAATTAATTCGGTGGTTGTGTTAGTCGTTCGTTTCTTCTTATAATATGAATAGTCCATTTTAAGGTACACTACACCACGCGCTTACTAGGAAACATTTGTTATATCTATGCATGCAACGAACACCATTACTAATATCATTTAAATCACAAATTCACAAATATTTATAATCGTACACTCATAATACAAATACGCAGTTTTGTGACTGCTAAATACATCTGACATTTTTGTTATGTTACGTTCCTTGAATCGCCAGTTTACTCGCTACAAATTAAGAAAAACTAAAAGTATACAATTTAACTTTGATAAAAAAGTACTGAAATAAAAAAATATATATATTTTTACAACTAAAATAAGTTGTAATTCTTCAATTATGAATAAATTTCATTAAACAAAAACATTTGACGACAAAGATCTGCGTGTAAAGAAACGTTATAACTTTACAAGCCGCTCCAGACTACGCGGCGCGAAGCCGCGAACGCGAGTGTGGAGTCGATTTCACTGATAGCGAACTAGACTCCACATTCGCGTTCGCGACTTCGCGCCGCGATTCGCGCACGAGTGTGGAGGGGGTATAAATACACATGTTTCCATTTGTGTCGTTAAAACGCTTTTTTTACGCGCGTTAAAAAAGCGCTAGTGATAATGATGCCCTCCTAAAACCACGTTTTGTATGGTGCAAGTATATTTTTTTACAGTTGCAACACTAAACCAAAGATAATCACAGATCACTGCTATGCTGCTTTTTTTATTTTAGAAAAAAATTGTGTTCTTTGTCGATGTTGTGGATGTTGCCTCGATTCGTTTCGTGTGTGTCGCCATTTTGTTGGTCCATGGTATTATTGAGTGGTGAAAAAGAAGTTACTGTATTTTAAACCCCGCGTTTTATGTGTATCGTCTAAAATGTCGAAACGACGAATCGAAGTCATGGACCCCTTCATTAAGAAGAAAAGGTTAGTAGCACATTTATTTTTTCTGTGCCATGCTCGATTTATCACTTTGTTTTTTCGCATGTCTCAAAAGAAATGCTGTCGGAATATAATTAATTATGTTCATTGTATTGTCTCTATTTTGAGAGGCTACATATTTGAAATAGATAATTTAAAACGTTAGTCCTTGGTTTTGTTTTGGCATCGTGTCTAGGTTTTGGTGGCAGCTTCTTTTTGAGCGGTTTGTTTTGTCTTTAAATCGATCCAACGATTTGTAAATTTGCATAAAACACTTTCAATCAAATCAGTTATACTTTTGTAACAAAACCCTAAATCGTTCGGTTCCTCTTCTAACATTGCGTGAAAGGTACGCTTCATATGCTGTATGTATAATTTTCATAATGACTGAATATATTTATTTAAAAAAACCGGCCAAGTGCGAGTCGGAGTCGCGCACCGAGGGATCCGTACTTTTTAGTATTTGTTATAGCAGCAACAGAAATACATTATCTGTGAAAATTTCAACTGTAGCTATCACGTCACGGTTCATGAGATATACCCTGGTGACAGACGGACGGACAGACAGCGAAGTAATAGGGTCCCGTTTTTTACCCTTTGGGTACGGAACTCTAAAAAACTACATACCTATTCACTAATTTGTAAAGAGCACAAAACTTACTGTGAATACTAGAAATCAGGGACCGGCCCGCTATCCCTTATCGGGGTTTTATAAGGGTATTGCATAAGGCTTAACTCACCATACCCTTTGCCAGACGAAACCCTTTGTTTTGGTTTTAAAAACCCTTATATAAAGCTACCACATTTGAGTAATCGGTAGCCCAAATACCCTTACAAAACCCTTATCATCCGCTCACCAACACCTTGCATATAGCTTATAAGGGCTAGCCTTATAAAGGGCTTCCCTTTTAGCATATAAGCGTGCTAATTTAAGTCGTCTACCTTGTTCATAAAGCACACATTACTTCGAATCCGAGCGATCGTTCTTTGACTAGGCACGTATTTTTTTTCCTTTTCATACACTACCGTAGATATATACTAATCCTGTCTCTTTCACGCAAAGGGAAACCTTTATAAAAAGCGCTTAAAGATAAGGGTAACCCTTATTAAGAGCTAGCCTTATTTTTGGTTAGCTTTTCGGTAAGGGTTAGTCAAAGGTAAGGGTATGAATGGGCTTGCAGTTCAAAAGGGAAAGTCTTTCAATGTGTTAGCCGTGTTTAAGTGTCGCCCATTGAAAGGGTTGTATCGCGGAAAGGGTTGTCCGGTCCCTGCTAGAAATAAACAACTAGGTTTTTTTTTTAAGTTTTTTAAACTTCATAAAAACTAGGTTGCACATACAACACTCTGCACACCACAGATATTGAGATTTGAACTTACCTTATACTATACTGACGCTATTCAAATTTCAACAAATTACATTAGTTTGAAGTTGTTTCAAATGTGAACAAGTTAACAAATTCCGAACTGCAATTAAAGTGTTACCAAATGTTTCAGAGAGGAAAAGGCGGCTGCAGCGGCCGCTAGAGGGGAGAAGGGGGAGAGTTCAGACAGTGCGGCTACACTGGGCTCTGCCATGCCGCCTACTGCCACCAGCACACCAGGAGTCAATCCGCTTACGGGTTAGTATTAGCATGATAGTACACCTATGCTATGTCCGTTTCTAATAATATATAAGATAGAGGGGTACTGTCATAGTGAATTGTGTATTCACAGTTAATTTACTGCCATGGACACACAATTAAAAGTAAAAATATCAAATAATCTCTGAAGTTGTAAACTCTACAAAGTGTGAATCAATTTAAAAATAGACTAGACAAACTATCTAAAGCGTGAAATTGTGCTAAGTGAACTATGTTTTAGACATACCACTCGTACCAGCATCAGCTGCCTGTCTAAAACGAAATAATAATATTAATAAGTGTATATATATATATATGGATAAATGATTTTTTTTATTTGTATTTATTATTTTTATATGACTGACGCATGTCCTTTCACTGATACAGTACCGGCCAATAATATATCACCTTTGAGTATTTTTGTATGAGCTTGTATAGAGTAAACAATAGGTTACATTTACTGTAGATTGCATATTTTACTAGTCATTTTATACAAATATATGATGAATATTGCATTGAAATACTGTGAATTACAATAGGATACTCAGCATATTACTAAAAAACCTCTAGTAAAAAAATGAAGGTAACAATAAATTTAAAAAAAAATCCTCTATAAAAAAACTTACATGAGACCAATTTTTCTCATCGCCCGTACAATGGAATACTACTAGACTACCTATATTCTGTTTTTTATTTCGTAGACTAAAATGACATTTCATGTGGTACTAAGAAATGTCATGTCTTACACATGAAACATCATTTTAGTCTACGGAATAAAAAACAGACCTTAAAGCAGTGAGGTCGAAGTCACTCACAAATATATAAAAAAAATTATACCGTAAACACATGGAGGTGATATATTATTGGCTGGTACTGTATGTGTTTAAATTGTTAAATAACAAACGAAACCGTCATCGCCATCCAGTTGAGAATAGGCCAAAGGTTGGTATTGGTGGTAGCGCCATCTGTACGAGAATCAAATATTCTTGATATCCGAGACATAATTTATTGGTAATGGGGTATTGTGGTCACAATTTTTAACTTATATCTACACATCTTACATTTTTTATAAAAATATAGTTAATGTTAATTTACTTAACACAAAGTATTTCACCATGTTTTCCAAAACCTGGCTTATTCTAGGCTGTATATTATTATTTCATAAGTTATGGGAAAATTTTGTAATTATGGTGCAATGGAAATAAATGTTATTTATGGGTTCATATTGATGACACAATATTCTTATTTCATGTATAACGCATATAACTCCATATGTGACGTTTTCAACCAAAAGGTACCACATTGTCGGTTGTGGATAAGGTTGATTGCAAATTGAAGCTACATGGAAATAGCGCCTTATTGACAACCGACAATAAGTACCCTTTTGGTTGAGGATGGCACATATATGCTTTAAATCCAAATATTAATATCAAATCAACAGAGACAGACGCAATTACATGGAATACAACTAAGCTCCATCCATTTTTAAACAAATTCTTTTTCGTCAGGTCTCCCCCACTCGCAGCGCTATCACGAGCTCCTCCGACGCCGCCTGGGGCTCCCCGTGTGGGAGTACAAGAACGATTTCATGAGACTCCTCAACACGCACCAGTGCGTCGTGCTCGTCGGCGAAACCGGCTCCGGCAAGACCACGCAAATACCACAGTGGAGCGTTGAGTTCGCTGCTGTCACCGCTGGCAAGTCCAAAGGTGTCGCTTGCACGCAGCCAAGGAGAGTAGCTGCTATGTCTGTAGCTCAGCGAGTCGCTGAAGAAATGGATGTGGTTCTCGGCCAGCAAGTCGGTTACAGCATCCGATTTGAAGACTGCTCCGGACCGCACACCTTACTCAAATACATGACTGACGGTATGTTGTTGCGGGAAGCCATGTCTGACCCTATGTTAGATCAATACAGAGTGATTCTACTTGACGAAGCTCACGAAAGGACACTAGCCACAGATATTTTGATGGGAGTTCTAAAGGAGGTCATCAAACAGCGCACAGATTTGAAGCTAGTTATTATGTCTGCCACGTTAGACGCTGGTAAATTCCAGCAGTACTTCGATAATGCTCCGCTCATGAACGTACCAGGTCGTACTCATCCTGTAGAAATTTTCTACACACCGCAGCCTGAACGAGACTATCTAGAAGCAGCCATTCGTACTGTAGTCCAAATTCATATATGCGAAGAAATCGCTGGCGATATACTTCTATTCCTAACTGGTCAAGAAGAGATTGAAGATGCTTGTAAGCGAATTAAGAGAGAAATAGACAATTTAGGGCCAGATGCTGGGGAGTTAAAGTGTATACCGCTATATTCAACCTTGCCACCGAATCTGCAGCAGAGAATCTTTGAACCAGCGCCTCCGAACAGGTCAAATGGAGCGATAGGACGAAAGGTGGTGGTGTCGACCAATATTGCTGAGACTTCGCTGACCATTGATGGCGTGGTGTTCGTGATTGACCCTGGATTTGCGAAACAGAAGGTGTATAATCCTCGTATCAGAGTGGAGTCGCTTTTGGTGTCTCCAATTAGTAAGGTAAGAAAATAATATTTGCTTTCCATTTCACTTTTCAATATCGGAATTATCTGATGGGAGTTCAAAAAAATCTTGTTATTATGACTAGATACTCTAGTTCACAATCGTAATCGTACTAATTACGCGGAAATTTGGTCGTAATATAGACCTTTTGTTTGCGCACTATGGTAGTAATTAAAACTAAATTTTCGTCGTAATAGGTAATATTACGCAAAACGCTGCGTATGGGGCGCCGGGGCGCCACTACCACAATCCATCACAATCTGAGATCTACCTCGAAACAAAAAAATCAAAATTTCGTTGTCTAATCACTTGCATATCAAACATTGCAAACAAACCGCCATGATGCATCAATGTCATATTTACTATCTGTGAAAACTTGTCAAAAAACAGTTTAAGTACAACTATGAAAACCGACATTGGCAAATTCACCCCGTGCAAAATTGCGGGGAGTAAAAGCCAGATAGGATAAAAAAAAAAAAAAAAAAAACTGAAAACGGATTATATCGCGTATATTGAATTTATAATACATCCCGACGTTTCGAACTCTTTACAGCGTTCGTGGTCAACGGGTGACTGTCAGTCACGAAACGTCGGGATGTATTATAAATTCAATATACGCGATATAATCCGTTTTCATAATTTTATTTCATGAGTAACTATCGCGGTAACCGAAGACAATATTAGTTTAAGTACAATTAGTACGATTGTGAACTGGGGTAACCATTGTTGTTTATCAACATTTGCTAAATCAACAAAACTCACTAATAAAGTAATTACTACCACAAGTTAATAGCCATATTAATACCTAAATAAGGTTGATTTTTGTTTAATATTTTTTTAGTAAATAGTGAGTAACTAACTAAATATAACTCATGGATTTGTAAAGAATGGTACAACCCCACCAGATACATTAATGTCAAAGGATACTTATAGTTGCTTTCACAGTAAGATCATATTACCTTTGGACTTTTGGACCTTTGGTCTCCGCTGAAAAGACAGCGCATTTCAAGAAGGCTGTACGATCATTTAACTTCTACTGTAGGCCTTACTAACAGTAATAGTAACCGTAATCTTCTCTGTCCAGGCCTCCGCCCAGCAGCGCGCCGGCCGCGCCGGGCGCACCCGCCCCGGCAAGTGCTTCCGGCTCTACACGGAGAAGGCCTACAAGAATGAGATGCAGGACAACACCTATCCGGAGATCCTGAGGTGACTGGGGGGGTAGTAGTGTGGGGGCTTTTATAAATATTTATTTTTTACATAGAACCTTTACTAGGATCCATATTTTAAATCTTAGTTAGCGGGCACCGCTGTATTCTGGCTTATGATGATGATGAGGGGTTATTTAGCCAGAAGAAGGCCTACAAGAACATGATGCAGGACAACACCTATTCGGAGATCTTGAGGTGACTGGGGTGGTAGTGGGGGCTTTCTATAGTTCTGCCTGCGAAAAGTTCCAAATTTCATACAAGCCCACACTCGTAAAGGAAGCGGAGGCCTGGCTGTGAACCTCGGGGTAAAAATGATTGGAGATTCCCGGCGTAGAATGATGTAAAATAGTAGCCCGTGTCCTTCCCTGGGACTCGAATCTCCTTTGTTTCAGTGACTGAGCCTTGAAACCCATTCCATCGATAGGCTTAACTTCATCTTCCTCGCGTTGTCCCGGCATTTTGCCACGGCTCCATGGGAGCCTGGGGTCCACTTGGCAACTAATCCCAAGAATTGGCGTAGGCACTAGTTTTTACGAAAGCGACTGCCATCTGACCGTCCAACCCAGAGGGGAAACTAGGCCTTGTCGGGATTAGTCCGGTTTCCTCACGATGTTTTCCTTCACCGAAAAGCGACTGGTAAATATCAAATGATATTTCGTACATAAGTTCCGAAAAACTCATTGGTACGAGCCGGGGTTTGAACCCGCGACCTCCGGATTGCACCAGCCATTGCCACCAGCGCTCTCGATAGGCTTAACTTACAAAAACAAAACGAAATATTCGGTATTCACCAGTTTTTTTGGTAAAATGAAACATCGTAAGGAAACCTGCGGATATTAGTGAAAAAGTATGATTTGTACTGAATGACCATTGTGATTAGATAACAGTGTGTGGACTTTGGGGACTAGCCTAAACCGGCCAGGGCCTGACTTACTAGGCTGACTATGTATATCCGCCCCCGCTTGTCTCAACTCGGAGCCCGGCGCCCCCTCGGTCCTTGCGCCCGAGGCTTTAGCCTTATTAGCCTGTGGGTAAATCAGGCCCTGCTAAACCCTCTTCTGTAGCTGTACAAATTGTACAATAAGATGTCTGTGTCCAGCGGGCTTAGCACGGTAGCATTTTTATCGCCTGTCACGTTCTAACAAGTAAGTAAGTGCGAAAGTGACAGGCATAGAGACAGGTGATAAAAATGCAACCATACTGACACCGCAGCAGTGACTGGTGATTAATGACTATTTTAGACATAAATATTACAATAAGGGACAACAAAATGTTTTTTCCATTCGTCAACTGTAACGGTTGAGTTAAGATTTCGTATACCAAACTATAATTACATACTTTTTATGTATGGACTCCTACTAGACTACCTATATAATATTCAATTCTATACGCTGTAGTCGAACTATAAAATAATTCGACCAATCACGTGCGGCCGCGCTCCCATAGAAAAGACATAAAAGCGCGACTATTTTTGTCTACTGAGATACCAATTTTTAATTATTTAGATTTTATAGTAAAAAAGAATTATTTTAGATGACTCGTAGAAAAAGTATTGTATACAATAGTGATATAATCAAGCTTTTCAATCTCGTACCTTACATAGGCAACTCAGCAAGCTTCGTTGCCTGAACACGGTACTCGACTGAAAAGCTCTCTATTAATATCACGATTGTA
Organism: Cydia strobilella; assembly: GCF_947568885.1. Taxonomy (NCBI): domain Eukaryota; kingdom Metazoa; phylum Arthropoda; class Insecta; order Lepidoptera; family Tortricidae; genus Cydia; species Cydia strobilella. The sequence goes on along the minus strand of NC_086064.1, from coordinate 2,530,157 downwards.
TAAAATAAATTATAGCAATCGTGAATTGCGTCTAAAAAGAGTAGAATAGTTTGAGTTATCCAAAATTATGTCTGTAACACAAAAGTTTTTTGTTTATATAATTATATATTAACTCTATTCTTTTTAGTACCACTTAACACCAGTTGCACGAACATTCATTGTATCTTACCCCCCCTTTTACCCCCCTATCTTAGGTCCGTATGTCTACATCATAAACACACTTTTTGACGTATTATACAGAGTATCTGATATCATTTGATTTGTCTCAGTTGTGAGAGTGATATGAGGTGTACTCTCTAGTGTAACATTACAGAAATACAGAAATACAGACTTTATTGGTAAATATAAACAGTACACTTTACACGTCATAAACACTATTGAGTACTTAATTATAACCTTATCATTAGATATAAGTAACAAACAAGTAACATTCTAACATTATTAGTAGGTAGGTAGGTAATAGAACTTGTTTTCGAACGGTGCTGGGTCAATTACTTACCGGCGCACTCGTAAAGTCAGCAATACGATAGTATGCCTGATCTATAAGAAATGATTTAAGTTTCTTTTTGAATATCGCATCGCTAGTCGAGTCTTTAATGACATTAGGTACGGAGTTGTAGGCAATCGGTCCCATGACGTCGAGCGATTGTCAAGACTTAGCGAGTCGATGCTTTGGGAATTGCAACCGTGGTCGACTTCGCGTCGAGGTGTCACAAATTTTAGCGCTATATTTATAATTATGTATATTTGACCTTACATACATGCACACAGTCAATATGTATATAGACGGTAACGTTTAGATTTTATGTTTTTTAAACAAGGACTGAGCAGGATGGTCAAATGGTTTTCCGTCAATTATACGCAGGGCTCGTTTCTGCATTTTAAACACTGTCGCGATCCGCCGCTGTGCACCAGAGATCTACACCTTGCATAAGAATCGAATGGAAATATCCATAGTAAGCAGCTTTGATATTCTCTATAGATAAACTGGGTGCTATCCTGGACATTGCGCATTTACTTAACTTTCCTAATCCATACTAATATTATAAATGCGAAAGTCTGTCTGTCTGTGTGTTACCTCTTCACGCTTAAACCGCTGAACCGATTTAGTTGAAATTTGGTATACAGATAGTTTGAGTCCCGGGGAAGGTCATAGGATACTTTTTATCCCAGAACTCACCCCTCAAGGGGGTGGAAATTATGGGGAATCAATAACCGCTGAACCGATTTAGATGAAACTTGGTATGGGGATAGTTTGAGCTGTAGGAAAGGATATAGAATAACTTTTATCCCCGAAATCAAGGGTGTAAAAAATGGGGTGGAAATGTATAGTGTGGACCAATTTGGGGGTGAAAAAAGGGTGGATTAAAAAGCAGATTTGTTTAAGAATTAAGGTACCCAAATTACTAATTCCACGCAGACGAAGTCGCGGGCAAAAGCTAGTGATTTATATTATTTAGATTAGGTGCCCCGCAATCGCATTAGTATAGTCCAAATAAAACAAATTATTCACTTCTCGTCGCTGTCTGTCATAGGCTAAAGTGCTCGATTGACGAATCACAAAAACGAAACGAGATTACTATTGGCTAATGACGAAATTACCTAGCACTTACGCCGCCGCTAAGACGTTCCTGTACCTATCTGTTCCACATCCGCATTAAGCTCCGCATCGATTTTATGCGGATACGGATGCGGATATTGAAAATAATGCGGAAGTTCCGCGGTTGCGGATGCGAATATTTGCAACATCCCTGATGTCCATCTTCGGAAAATGCCCAACAAAACGTAACTAATGTCCGTGCAACTAGTGTAGACACATCGTATGGTGCAGCGAACTAATGCCACCCGCATTGCCCGTTGCAGATCGAACTTAGGGTCTGTAGTTTTGCAGTTGAAAAAGCTGGGCATAGACGACCTGGTGCATTTTGACTTCATGGACCCGCCGGCCCCGGAGACCCTTATGAGAGCATTGGAGCTACTCAACTATTTGGCTGCCTTGGGTAAGTTTTTATAATCTAATAATAATTCTTACAATAGATTAGATACTTAATCCTGTTTCCACCGTGATACAGTTTAATACTAGTACGGGGAACAGGTGTAGCTTACTTTATTCATAAAATGTTAAAGTACCTATATTATTTTGTTGTTATCTTTACTGGACAGTGCAGTTGACTGACCAATTGTAGACCTTATTCTAACGACTTAGGGACGTCGGTTGGTCACTTAACTGTGCTGCGCCTAGTGACCAAGGTCACTACACTATGTAGTTGTATAAAAATGTAAGCATATATATGTCTTTTATAATACTGAATAAAGATAATTTTGATTTTGATTTTTTGATTTTGATTTTTTTATTTCTTATTAAAAAGGAAATATTTGAATATGGCGATTTAAAGAATCAAGAATCAAATGTTTTATTCGTGATAAACTTAAAACTAAGATTACATACACATAAAAATACATAAAAAAATACATAGTATATTTTAGGGGATTTATTAGGGGTTGACTACTTTTAGAAATAATTTACAGGAAAAAACCGGACAAGTGCGAGTCGGACTCGCCCACCGAGGGTTCCGTACTTTTTAGTATTTGTTGTTATAGCGGTAACAGAAATACATCATCTGTGAAAATTTCAACTGTCTAGCTATCACGGTTCATGAGATACAGCCTGGTGACAGACAGACGGATAGCGGAGTCTTAGTAATAGGGTCCCGTTTTTACCCTTTGGGTACGGAACCCCTAAAAAGATGAATTTCTATGATACTTTAAAGTTTTGAATTAAATTAAACATGAAATAAAACTATGAAAATGGATTATATCGCGTATATAGAATTTATAATACGTAGGTATATTTATAAATCCATAGTTTTCATAGTTTTATTTCATGAGTAACTATCGCGGTAACCGAAGACAATATCAAAGAGGATATAATTAGATAGAGCGGCGCTGTCATAGTAGATTTTGTAACCACAGTAAATTCACTGCCATCTATCGCCACACTTTAAAACTAAAAATGAAGATTTATAAAAATACGATAAAATGTATCTAAATATGGATAAATGTTTTTTTTTTATTTGCATTAATTATTTTTATGATTTTGACCCATGTTCTTTCACTGATATGCGTTAAAATTGTTAAATAACAAACGAAACCGTCAACGACATCTAGTAGCGCCCTCTGATCGAGAATCAAATTTTCTTGATTTTCAAGGCACGTTTTTTCCTTAGACTGTATCCATCTATTACGGAGTTATATCTATCTTTGACAATATTAAATGAAACATGTTGCTTTCACAGGATTCTATCCAACGGGTTTTGGCGAACAAACTTGAAGAATAAACCAATCTTTAGCTAGCTTATTTATACGCTATATAATATTCTGACTACGTTTATTTCTACATTCTACAGCATACTACACAGTTGAGTTTACTGTTGTTAGTACTTTGTGGTTTGGTACGTTTCGAACGTGACATCACGTTCGTGGTCACAGGCAGCCAGGCGAGGAATGAGGCGTTTAATTTCGCCGCTAGAGGCGCTAGTGTAGATGGAGGTCTTTCAAAATGTCAAATGCATAGAAGTTTTGCTGGTTCAAGTTTTTTTATCGGGAATTTTCACTCCTTATTCATAATTGTGGCAAATCTTTGTCCATCTTTGATTAATCATGGCAAACAATAGATATAGCTCAATAAATGTTAGTGGTTTAAATAAAGTGCCAACTAAAATATATGCAAAATTAAACAGGTTTAAAAAATGGCACATTTAGACGTTAAAATACCTTTGTGTATATTAGAACGTATTGATTTTATAAAAATAAGCATAGAAGAATTTTGAAATCTGTTTTTCTGGACCTACATCTACAGTGGCGCCAACTGGTGAGCACAAAAACGGTAGCCCTCATTGTATCAACATCTAGCTGCGCGGGGTTTGCGAACTACCCGCACTTAATACGCGCGAATCAAGTGATTAAGTCCAGTTTCTGTTTGAAAATCTTTTTAGTTTATATCAACATACTTCACATTAAGTTGGAGCCGGATTAACATATCATTAATGCGTTTTCAGACGATGACGGCAACCTGACAGACCTCGGTGCGGTGATGGCAGAGTTCCCCCTCGACCCTCAGCTGGCTAAAATGCTGATTGCCAGCTGTAACCACAACTGCTCCAACGAGATCCTCTCCATCACAGCCATGCTGTCGGGTGAGTCCGGAGACTGTAGTCATATAGCAACCTGACAGACCTCGGCACAGATTATATAATATTAGTTCTTACAAACAGATACTTATCTCTCAAAGAAAACGCAAATACCTACCGTTTTGATACCTACACAAAAATACAATGGGGTGACCTTCAGCGCGCCGCTGCCCGCAACGCGCGCGCCGGCACAACGTTAGGGTTGCCGACGCTCAGATATCTAACTATAAATGTGTCGTAAAAAACATTAACTATATCTTTAAAACAATTTAATAGTACCTACATAGCTTGTAACTATCGTAAAAATAATAACAGTAGGTGTAAGTACGTATATTGAGAAGGTCTACTTACTTTTCCTCATCTGTCGAAAAAGAAAAAAACTATATTTTTTTGCTTGTTTTGTTGTTTCTGCATCCGTCCACACTACAAGCAGTGTTATTTGTTCGATACGAAGACATTACTTTGGCATAGCGCGCGGTGGCGTGCGTGCGTGTGGCAACCAACTGGCTAGCTTTAGTACCTCCGGCGGGAAGCGAGTCGTAAGTATAAATCCGAGCTCGCGCGGAGAGTTCCATAGGCCTGACAGAGTTCCCTCTTAAATTGCCATTTTGTAATTTGACTTTTTATATAAAAATTTTAACTTATCGATATTAGTTTTATTTATTCATGGACATTTTATTATTTAATATTCAAATTGTTACCAACTTATTATTAGTTTTTTAACAGGAAAAATTACCCACTGTTTTCATTTCTGTCGTAATATTTTCTATATTGTACTTTATTTTATGTTAAAATTATTAAATTGTCAATTATTTGCATGTCGTGTCCTCGACTGAATACTGATACATGTAAACCTTTTCTGTTGTCATCTTATACACGTATTCTGGCAAATAAAGAAATTCTATTCTATTCTAAATAAAATAACCCTAAAATTAAATGAATACTTTTCTTTATGTTACAGTACCCCAATGCTTCGTGAGGCCGAACGAGGCCCGCAAGGCCGCCGACGAGGCCAAGATGCGTTTCGCACACATCGACGGGGACCATCTCACGCTCCTCAACGTCTACCACGCCTTCAAACAGAGTCAGTACCATACTCGTAATAGAATCTGTACTCTCTCTTCCGGAAATAGTTCTTTACAGATCGCGATTTTTGTCATTCGCAATTTTTACCAATTGTTTTTTCAGTAGCTTCCTTTCCCGAAAGCATTTCTAACCATTCGCATATATTCCCATTAATTTTATTTTCCAGTAGCCTATTTTCCCGTTACGTTTTCTAACCATTCGCATACTGACTCAATAAACTTTTTATTTATGGCATACCTATTTATTTTCAGACATGGAAGACCCGCACTGGTGCTACGACAACTTCATCAACTACCGCTCGCTCAAGTCCGGAGACAACGTGCGCCAACAGCTCTCCAGGATCATGGATAGGTACAAACCATAGACATAGTATATACAAGTTATAGACGCGCCACCGAGCGACCGGGGGTAAGAGAAAGAATATTCATATGAAATTTGGGCAACATAGGATTTTTTCTCTTTCACTCTTACAAATTTCGGTATTTCGCCATCGCCTCCTACCTATCATGCCACCCGGTCGGTGATAAGGACAAAGCATGGCATTATTTTTTCTTTCCTCTTATAGGAATCGCTATGCTAAGACTAACTTTCTCTATCAAAGAGTGTCAGGCCACAGATTGTATAATAGTTCTTACGAACAGATACTTATCTCTCAAAGAAAACGCAAATACCTACCTACTGTTTTGATACCTACTCAAAAATACAATGGAGTGACCTTCAACGCGCCGCTCCTCGCACCGCGCTTAATTACACCGCACCGCTTAGAAATGATAAACACCAATAGGTATTTATCATGAGAATAATTAGAAATGATAAATACCAATAGGTATTTATCATTTCTAACAGCGGAGTGAAATAAAATGAAATCTAAATCTTAAATTATATATTTTAGTCATTCATACATTCATTTTCAACTATTTTACTTTGTAACTTTAAATTTGTCGTAATAAACACTACATGTTTAATGAAAGAAATTCAATAGTAAGTACCTACGTAGCTTGTAACTATCGTAAAAATTGCAAGTGCGGCGCGCGGTGACGTGCGTGCGTGAGCGCGTGTGGCAACCAACTGGCTTGCTTTTCTACCGTGAACGGGAGGCGATTCGTAGGTATAAATCCGAGCTCGCGCGGAGAGTTCCATAGGCTTGGTCAGCCCCTACAAACACTAATCTAACCTAATTGTCCATCAGTGGACCTTATTACAAAAGGTATAAGGTCCATGGACAATCGATTGGTGGAAGTTAACAGTCCCCGGCAAGCTCGGTTCTCCATACAAACGTAGTTGCGCTTTCATTTTAAAACGACTTACTAGATTGCGCTGAAACTTTGTACTTACAATAGGATAAGGTATATCTGTCTGTAATTGTGACATTTTCAACCAAAAGGTACCACATTGTCGCTTGTCGATAAGGTTGATTTTCAATTGAAGCTATATGGAAATAGCGCCTTATTGACAACAAACAATAAGTACCCGTTTTTATTGAGAATGGCACAATTAGTTTATGTAGCTTCAGATACCATAGTAAAAAAATACAGCGAATTTTTTCATAAAAAAATTGTTTTTGCTCTAGTTCGTTTGTTTTATAAACTGGAGCTATATAAACTAATTATAATTACAGACATAGATATACCTCATGTCATTGTATGTGCAAAGTTTCATTACAATCCAACACGTGGTTTTAAAATGAGAGCGGAACTACGTTTGTATGGGAAGGTGAAATTCGTCCGAGCTTGCCGGGGACTCTTAAAGGACAAGAACACTCGAAAGCTTTAATCAAAGGGTTCAACAGCAAAACTGCTAAGGAGCTTCTAGTCATCGACACTACAGGTTGAATAAACACATATTTCAAATCCGAACCTCACAGACTCGACAAACATTTTACGAATGGACAAAACACACCGCTGCCTGTGCATTCGTATATAATAATAAATTGTAAAGAAACAAGATGCTAGTCTGAGGAGAGGGGTCATCCATTAATTACATCACACGTTTAGGGGGGGGGGGGGGGTCAAGAAAATATGACATGTTGTGACAAGGGGGGAGTCACAAACTTTGTGGCGTCATATTAACTTATTAAAATTATTTTATTCGCTATCGCTAAATAACAAGTTTTTGGAACGATAATCGTTTTTTAATCGATTGATTTTCTTTCCTAATCAGTTTTGGGTTATAAAATTACTAATATTTGTTTTGTCAAAAATATTCTGATAAAATATTAATAATACTTAATTCGTTTTGCCGATTTCATTGAAAAAATGTGACGTGACACGAGGGGGGGAAGGGGTTTGCCAAATGTGACCAAGTGTGACAAGGGGGGGAGGGGTTAAAAAGCTTCGAAATACGTGGGACGTAATTAATGGATCAACTCAGAGTGCAATGCACATTCTCTGTTCCTGTGGAGCACTAACGTCAAAAAGAAGTACCTACACATTTTTCTTAGTGCGAAAGTGAGACGCAATGCACATCCACGAAATTGGACAGGCGGAATTATAGTCATCATACGAAGAAACATTATACTCTTTAGCCGGGTCCACACAGCGAGCATACGCGCGAGGCAATTTCCTCGCGCAACCGCCTAAAAATGTCGATACAACATGGCCGAGGCACGTCTACACTGGCAGTTTTGTGCGCGAGGAAATTGCCTCACGCATATGCGCGCTCTGTGTACCCGGTGATTTATAAAGACGAATAGGGAATATTACGCAAAACTCTGCGCCTGGGGCGCCACTACCACAATCTTAAGGGTCTATCGCGAAACAAGAAAATCGAAATTTCGTTATCTAACATCTCTGTCACTCTTACATATTCGAACGATAAAGAGGCAGATAGCGAAATTTCGGATTCGCGTTTCCCGGTAGGTCCTCTGCAAACAAACCGCCTCGATGCATCAATGTCATATTTTATTATCTGAAAACTTGACAAAAACCTGTTAAAGATACAGTATGTATAATATGGATGGTATAGAAAGGATCGCAATCTCTTATGGCAGAATTCTTGCAAAAGTGACCGCTTTCAGCTTTAAATAATAGTGTTTACGGGTCTGATGGGTTTATAATAGAAATAACTCCAAGTGTAAAAATATGTGTTTTAATCTTTCTTATTGAAAATTGAAGTGACATTTGACATGCAAAAGCCCAAAAGAAGCTACATTAACTTTTATCTATATATAATATACTGCCAGCATCCGCGGAGGTGTGATTTCTTGCGAACATGCCCCCGGGCGTTGAAAGCTTGCCTTTCAACCCAAACTGCTCTACCCAGGAAGTAAGTACATCATAACAGCGGGCCGCCAAGTTACTGAAGGTGAAGAGGTATCTTCTCTTCTACGAGCACAACGGCGTCAAGTTGCAGAGCGTGTGTATCACTCAGGCTCTGATGGAAGGTTCCAAAGCTTCTTTCATGATTTGACTGCTGCCGCAACTGCTCAACGCTGACGGACTGTGAGTGGCCAATGTAGCGTACTCGAGGTCGTGAATCCATGCCGATGAAAGAGGACGGTCACCGATGGAGAGGTAGCAGCCACCTTGCAGCATCATTGAAATAAATGGCAGCAATTCTTCTGGGTGGAACGAAATTAAAGTCAGTAGGAAGTGGCAACCAAACCAGTGTTGAGGTCATTGACGATAAACATTATATTACAATACCCAGCACTCATTAAATAAAATATGGTTGACTTTACCCCAGCTTCCCATGAAACTCCAATGTGAAGGACACGCAGAACTAACATTAGAAAATAATCGAATCACTAGCTGAAGCATTAGCTTGCGAATTATAGCTGCGCTTATAGATAAGTCTAAGACTCATTGTATGCACCCGTTGTATGTACAGTACAACTGAAATAATGAGTAATGCTAGCAAGTACTCGTAAATATATAACTAGTAAAGTCGACTGCTAGCAGTAGATGTACCTATACTTAGTACGAAAACATACGAAAAATGGCTAAGATATAACACTTTCACAAGCTTTTTTATAAGAGCCAAAGTAGCTACACTAATGAGTACATATTTAAAATGTTACTAATAATAGCTGTGCTAGATTATTAGTATGTAATAAGTAAAATCTCCAGAAGACATGGATTTTATTTTAACGTGAATGACGCCGAGTGAAAACCTTAGTGAAATACTTTCTATCTAAGTCGTTGCTGTTCGAGGAATAATGAGATTGTTTAGTGCAGTCCTTTGAAGGCTGCTGGAACCGCTTGAGTTGGGTTCGAGTCTCATCGTCAAGCATTTCATTACTGGCGTAAGAAGTGACATTTGTAAAACAACAATTAATACACGAAGGGGCCGATACTTGACAGCTGTTTGTTGGGCCTGCGACTATATACCCTAGTTTAGTCTCAAACAGTATCGTCTGTCCATCGCTTAATTCAATTTTATGCGACCCTAACAAGTTCCAAAATAGGTCAGCCCCTATTAAAAAATCGACCTCGGAAGGTTTATGAAAGTTAGGATCTGCTAAACGGATGTTAGACGGAATATTCATTCGTGATATGTCCATCCGTTGATAAGGCATCTCGTCAGATATCGAGGGCAAAACAGAACAACTTAAATAAGTCGAGTAGGTGTCATCTAACGATTTAATTGGCACCTGACACATTTTACCTACGTGAGACTTTAATTTGTTTATGCCTGTAATCGATTTATTTACTGGATTAGTATGTACATTTAACTGTTGACACATCTTCTCAGTCATAAAACAAGACGCACTACCATTATCCAAAACTGCTCTGGCTATGATCTCGCGATTGTCATGCCCATATACTTTAATTAATGCAGTAGTTAGTAGTCCGACATTTGGTTCAGATGCATTCAAGTGTGGAGTTGCTACTCGTATGCGAGCCGATAATGCAGGGACGGAGGCGGTAGCCGGCGCTGGCGACGAGGGCCGCTCGCACGAACTCGATTCCGTTTTTTGCGTATGTTCTGTGACATGAACGAGTGAATTATGCCTACGCTTACATATTCCACAGCCTGCCTTCTTGCAATGGTTTGCATAGTGATCGCGTCGGAAGCAATTAAAACAAACTTTATAATTCGGCAGCAAATTAAGCCGCTCGATATTGCTTAACGCGAGAAACTGAGAGCAGTTATTTAAGCTATGCTCACCATTACATTTCGGACATAATTGAGACTGAGAAGTGACACAGTGTTCAGTGGGTTGAGTAGAAAGCAAAACCCTATGTTTAGATGCGAGTTTAGCCGGCTGACTAGACTGACCGGCACCTGAGGCGCTCGATAACTCTAAGGTTTCAATCAAATCTGCACGATTACGCATAAAGGTCATAAAATTATCAAATGAAATAGGTACATTCTTATCAAAGCTTCCTTTATGTTCTTCCCACTCACGAAATGTCGTAGTGTCTAATTTGTTGCTAATGATGTGAATAAGGAGCGTGTCCCACTGCTTGACAGGCTCGCCTAGTGATTCTAAGCATCTCAGGTTTTTGTTTACGTGGTCAATAATACGTTTTAAATGCACGGACGACTCCGTAGTGATTGGCTCGATGTTAAAGAGCGCAGATACATGGTTCTGCAATAACAACCTCTTGTTATCATACCGCTCACATAAGAGTGTCCATGCCACCTCATAATTGCTCCCAGAAAACTCTATAGAGTTAATAACCAAGGCCGCAGATCCTTCCAACGATGCTCTTAAATAATGGAATTTATTAATGTTATCGATGTCATCGTTCGAATGAATTAGACTTGTGAAAGTATCTCTGAAACCTAGCCAATTCTCGTATGAACCCTGAAATTTCGGTAACTGAATAGTTGGCAGCTTAACCAGTTTACGATTATTTGAACCACTTCGCGACCCACGATTGCTACATGACTCAAATTCATCACGTTTTTTATTAAAATTACTGAGCATATTCTGGGCCCGCGAGAGTACAGAGAAGTAGTTGTTTTGAAACTCATCTCGGTCCGTAATGTGTGCATCCAAATTATCACTGCTGCACTCCAACTGTGTCTGTACATCGTCATAAAGTGCATACAATGCTTCAATCTTACCTGTACGCAACTGCAATTGACTGGCTTCCGCTTGAGTTAGTGACGTTTCATTAACTTTGCCTAGGTATGTGGTAAATAAGGTGAGTTGACCTTTGTAACTGCCTCTCTTGCGAACTAAATCCTTTTCCTCAACCATTTTTGGGAAGCTGGTGTACGTAAACCTTGAATGTATATAAACAATTTATAATGCAATTATTATTTTAAAATCCCTGGTAATAATTTCTGTTTATAATTAATACAGATAAAATGAATCCACAATACAGATAAAAATATATCGAGTGGATAAACGAATAACGGCACATTAACGGTCAGGTTGCGTTGACAAAATCAAATTCTAAATAATTTCAACGAACTAAATTACAAATGAATCTGACCCCATGTAACTACCAAATAGGTACACTTTACAATAAAATGTTCACCAACCTGGAGTTCACTATAAACCCTACCTATTTACTACCTTACGAGTGCTGGTCCTAATTATAAATCCTAACACACTCAACACTGGCGGATTCCGATGTCCTGGTGAATATCTTCATCACAGCCTCGGCAGTCATAATATCCTCGCAGTGTTAAATTGGTATTTTATAGGTATTTCCCTTTGGTCCGTCAATAAATGCTGGTTCCTTTATTTACACCCGGTTCGTGTGGACCATGTTTACGGGTCTGATGGGTTTATAATAGAAATAACTCCAAGTGTAAAAATATGTGTTTTAATCTTTCTTATTGAAAATTGAAGTGACATTTGACATGCAAAAGCCCAAAAGAAGCTACATTAACTTTTATCTATATATAATATACTGCCAGCATCCGCGGAGGTGTGATTTCTTGCGAACAAATAGTTCCTAATCTCTCCGGTGGCGCTAGTTAGGCTCTGGGACATGAGTATAACATGAACCAACAAATAACCCGACCAAATTACGTAGGTTGTTTTTGGTAGTATTTCGGTGTATGGTGGCTCCGCCTAATTACTGTTTTTTGATGGACACTTTTCATACATAGAGATTTGGCTCCTTTATATAGTCTCCATGATGTATAAGTTACTCTATGGTTTACTAAAAGGCTAGTGCTGCACTCTGGTGGCAGAACATTGCAGTCCATCCCCTATTTCATGGTGGCGATAATAGTCTTCTTCTTCTCCTTGTCCTTTTCCCATTATTTGGGGTCGGCTCTCCTAGTTATATTTCGCCAGGCTTCTCGGTCCTGGGTCGTCTCAGGCGGGATTTGGGCTTCTTCCATATCCCTCTTTACTTTTGCCAGCCATGTCAGTCGGGGTCTTCCTCGTCGCGATTGTGTGGGGAACATATCTAGCACCTTGCGTGTCATGTGTTCGGGTTCTCGGCGCATGACGTGCCCAAACCATCGGAGTCTCCCTTCGGTTATTTTTTCGGGTAAAGGTCTCACTTTAAAACTACCACGGATGTAGGTGTTACGGATGCGGTCTAGTAAGGTGACACCACCGGCCCAGCGCAGCATTTTCATTTCGGCCGCGATAGCGATAATAGTCTGTTTTATAATTCTACTTTTGTATGATTTATTTTCAGGTTTAATTTGAAACGGACAAGCACAGAATTCACAAGCAAGGACTACTACATTAACATAAGAAAAGCGCTGGTAAATGGATTCTTCATGCAGGTAACTATATCTATTTTTGACTATCCTCGTTCTGCCCAAAGTGATTTTAAAAGGACATATTCCGTTTTTAGCGATTTATGAAAGCCTGGTAGATATAGGTTGAGGTTACATTGAAACAATTTTTTTAGGGTTCCATACCCATAGGGTAAAAACGGGACCCTATTATTAAGACTCTGTCGCTGTCTGTCTGTCTGTCCGTCTGTCACCAGGCTGAGGCACCGTGATACCTAGCAAAGATAGATATAACTCCGTAATAGATAGACACAGTCTAAGGAAAAAACGTGCCTCGAAAAATCACGAAAATTTGATTCTCGATCAGATGGCGCCACTAGTTTTGGCCTACTCTCGTATAGAGGGCGTTGACAGTTTCATTTGTTATTTATAATTTTAACGCATATCAGTGAAAGAACATGGGTCAAAATCATATAAAATTAATTAATGCAAATAAAAAAATCATTTATCCATATTTAAATACATTTTATTGTATTTTTATAAATCTTAATTTTTAGTTTTAAAGTATGTCGATAGATGGCAGTGAATTTACAGCGGTTACAAAATTTACTATGACAGTACCGCTCTAGTATAAGTTACTCTATGTACCTAGACAGTTGAAATTTTCACAGATGATGTATTTCTGTTGCCGCTATAACAACAAATACTAAAAACAGAATAAAATACGGTATAACTTTCGGTACGGAACCCTAAAAATATGGGTGCACACATCATACTACGAGCCTAGGTTTCACTAACAGTGCGAGTAGCGTTCACGATGACCGCGCTTCGCGTACGTACATCATTGCGCGTTGATTTTTGAACATTCTCAATTATTTCGAAATCTTACTTTTTTTTTTCATTTATTCATAGCAAACTACATTTCATACAAACGTATTACAAAGGAAAAGTATATTTAAAACAAAAAAATATATACCTAGTTTACCACGAAATGGTCCCCGTCTCAGCATAATGCTAACCCTAAAGTCAGCGCTGGTCTTCCGGCGAGACCATTTGTGGACCACGAACGCAACCGTACAACACGGCCTTATCTATCGTCGAACGCATCCACTTTGCAGCGACGTCAGCGCCATCTAACCTGCGCCTGCGCTAAAATGTCATGATGACTTATAAGGCAATGCCGCACAAGTGTAGTTAGATAAATTTCCTATTTAATTCATATAATATGTAATAGTTTACTTGATTATCCATACTAATATTATAAATGCGAAAGTCTGTCTGTCTTTCTGTCTGTGTGTTCCCTCTTCACGCTTAAACCGCTGAACCGATTTAGATGAAATTTGGCATAGAGATAGGTTGAGTCCCTGAGAAGGACATAGGATAGTTTTTATCCCGAAAATCATCCCTTAAGAAAGTAAAATAAAGGGTAAAAAAGAGGGTAGTTCGGCGCGTTCGCGATAGCAAGCTTCTGCTGTGCTCTGTGTTTAAATAAATAGTTAAAAGTGTTTTTTACGATAAATATCAGCAAATAACTGTGAAATATAGTGAAATACTCTAACACAAGTGTTATCCAAGAAAAATAATATCAAAATAGTGAAAATTTGTACTAAAAGTTAAAACAGTGTATCATCCTACCCACAACACACTAATATCAACTATATAATTTTATAGAATAAAAATACTTTAATAAATATCAAAAACAACAATGAAGTGTTCGAAGTGTAATAAATCAAGTGGTGCTAAGTGTATAGTCATTGGTTGTGACTCCTGCTCGACCAAACTCTGCCAAGAATGTGCAGGCCTCTCACCAACAGAGGTGCGCGTGTTTGAGTTAAAAACAATCCAAAGAGTGGTTCAATTCTTGTGCACGGACTGCAAAAAAACGATGCGCGAGCTCCCAAACATTCTGCAGTCTATACAACAGCTCCAAAAACAGGTCGAAGATTTGAAAAGGCGCAATGACATTGCGAGCCGGGAAGAGGTCATTCAAGAGTTGATTGAGCGGAAAAAACGGGCCAAAAATGTCATTGTCTTCAATGTACCTGAAAGTTCGTCTAACCAACCGGAAGAAAGGAACCAGCATGATGTGCGAGAATGTGAAAAAATTGTAGCCACTATAACCGGGGAGGTCAACATGTCCGGGGTCAAGGTCGTGCGTCTCGGACGCCCAGGTAACAGTTCACCCAGACCGAGACCAACCAAAATCATATTTAACAACAAATACGACGCACTGAAGATTCTTAAAAACAAAGGCAGGCACTCTAATGGCAAGAACATCAAGTCTGACCAAACACCTTCACAACAAGAATACCTAAAAATTCAACGCACAGAATTGGAGGAACGCACCAATGAAGGAGAGGAAAACCTTACAATTAAATTCATAAACGGTTGCCCTAAAATAATAACTTCATCAAAAAACCAAGCCACCCAACAATAACACCAAAACAAACAACAACATGCAAACAAAACAATACAATTCTACCTATCTTAGACAATATCATTATATACACTAACCTAGGCTCGTTACAACCTAAATTCGACCTACTTCATACTCGTGTTCTTACATGCAAACCCAAGCCGATAATCATAGCTGTGACTGAAACATGGTTAAATGTGAATATACCCAACAACTTAGTGAGTATTCCGGGTTATGATCTATACAGGAAGGACCGGGTTGACAGAAGAGGCGGAGGCATCGCTGTGTATGTTGCTCAGGAGGTATGTGGATTACAAATACTAGCTAAAGTAAATACCAGCTACTCTTCTCTCCAGTCTATTGACACGCTATGGTTAGATATAAATTTAAACCAATACAAATTCTTATTTGCATGCATCTATCGACCAGAAGATTCTTGTATAAATGAAGAAAAAATGTTGATAAGTGAGATATCCTCTGCGTCCACATCGTGTAACGTCATCATTACTGGAGATTTTAATTACCGTGAGATAACCTGGCCATTAGCAAACATTCAACATAGCGACAATAGAAGAGAGTATATGTTTGAGGAAATGTTCGTACAAAGCAATCTGTATCAATTGGTCCAAAAACCCACTCGACACAGAGAAGGCAACCGGTCTTCCCTTATTGATCTGGTCATGACGAACGACGAAAACCTTATTACAGCTGTTAAACACCAACCGCCTGTGGGCAAATCCGATCATGATTTCTTGCTACTGTCAATGCAAATAGAAAACAATAATACATTAAGTAAAAGTATAAAATCGAACAGGAAAAACTACTTCAAAACAGACACAGAGAGTGTAGACTCGGCCTTATATGAACGCAATCTTTTAAATTTAGTAAGCACACATAATACAACTAACTGCAAATGGGAAGCATTTGAATCCACCTTCCTCGAGGTGGCCAACAAGCACACACCGAACGTGAGGCCACCGCGCAAACCACCACTGAAACCTTGGATTGACAAGAATATAAAACAAAAAATACAGGACAAACGAAAGGCATGGGACAAATATGTACTTACAGGATGCAGAGATGATTACAAGCACTACAGAACACTTAATAATGCACTTTTAAGTTTAACTAGGCAGTCTAGAACTGAGTATGAAAGCCGCATTTTAAATCTCGGACCTAAGGCGTTTTACGCCTACATTAGAAAACAACTAAGCACAAAAGTTTCAGTTCCCCGTGTTATGCATGATGGAGACAAGACAGTAACAAGTGAGGTTGACATTGCGAATGCCCTCGCCAAACGTTTTGAAAGTAACTATGTTAAGGAGCCACACGACACGGTACCACCTATTGCATGCCCTCGGATCCAGGAATCCTTATGTGACGTCACTATTTCGGAAGATAAAGTTTGGAACAAATTGAAGAAGCTACGTGAAGACACTTCCATGGGCCCCGACGGAATCCCAGCAGTCTTGCTAAAGAAATGTAAAGCTATTCTACCATCTCTTACGCATATAATGAAGGAGTCATTTCACACATCAAGCGTGCCGCAAAAGTGGAGGAACGCTTTAGTGACACCTATCTACAAAAAGGGAGACAAACTTAACCCCAGCAACTACAGACCAATCAGTCTAACTTGTCTAGCAGTTAAGCTAATGGAGGCTATTATAAACGACGAAATAAGGCTATTCCTAGATAGGAATCATATAATTGTCGATCAACAACATGGCTTTATGAAGAGAAGATCCACTGTCACTAACCTACTAGGATGTGTCAAGGTCTGGTCTAGCCATCTGGATAAGGCAGAACCAATCGACGTGATATACCTGGACTATGAAAAAGCTTTTGACAGAGTGCCCCATCATAGACTCCTGGCCAAACTCGAGCACTTTGGCATAAGAGGAAAGCTTCTACAATGGATAGGATCATTTCTAAGCGACAGAAAATTTAGAGTACGTATCGCTGACAGTGTTTCTGACGAATTTGATGTCTGGAGCGGCGTCCCACAGGGATCGGTCATCTCAACCACAATGTTCAGCATATTTGTTACCGACTTACAAACCACCATCGAATCCAACTTCAGCTTCTTTGCAGATGACTCTAAGCTTTTTGTAAACCCCATGATAGACCATAGTAAACTACAGTCAGATTTGAACCGAATTAGGGACTGGTGCCTAGACTGGCTTATAAACCTCAACGAATCTAAATGCACAGTCCTCCACATGCACAACAAAAACCCAAAGTTGCCATACACTTTAAACAGCGTAGCGTTAGCAGGAACCATGACCCAACAAGACCTGGGAGTCATAGTGTCTAATGATCTCAAGTGGGAACCCCATATTTCACGAATAGTAAAAAAGGCTAACTCTATAATCTACATAATTAGAAAAGCTTTTCGTATCCTCACCACCGAAACAATGCTAAAGATATATAAGACCTACATAAGACCAATTCTGGAATATGGCTTTCAGATATGGAATCCATACTTCAAAAAAGATATTGACATGATCGAGCGAGTGCAGCGTAGATTCACTAAAATTCCCGCACAACTAAAGTCACTTTCATACGAAGAAAGATTAGTCAAGCTGGGCCTGACAACACTGCAAAAAAGGCGTGAACGCGGCGACTTGATCGAAACGTTCAAAATAATTAACGGATATTACGACTGTCCAGAACTAAGCGATCTGTTCGCTCGAAACTCAAACACGCGCACAAGAGGACACAACCTTAAACTAATAACAACAAAGCACAAAACAAATATCGGCAAACACTTTATTGCAAACCGAGTAGTAAAGGCTTGGAACAAATTACCCTCAGAAGTTGTGAACTCTGCAAGTGTTAATCAATTTAAAAATAGACTAGACAAACTATGCTAACTGTGCTAAGTGAACTATGATTTAGACGTACCAGCATCAGCTGCCTGTCTAAAATGAAATAATAATAATAATAATAAAAAGCGGGATGGAATTGAGATAATTAACGAAGTGCCTGCTAATTTGTGTGCATAATATGCTCAAATTTAGATTGCTATGAGAATTTTTCCAGGCGCTATTCTTACTCTAGCTGCGGTTACTAAGTCCACGCAGACGAAGTCGCGGGCAAAAGCTAGTTTAATAATATTTTTCTGAATGATTTATTTCTAGGTGGCGCATTTAGAACGTACCGGGCACTACCTCACCGTGAAGGACAACCAGATTGTCCAGCTCCATCCCTCCACGTGCCTCGACCACAAGCCCGACTGGGTCATCTACAACGAGTTTGTGCTCACCACTAAGAACTACATCAGAACAGTCACCGACATCAAGCGTGAGTACTGACAGTACAGAGTGAAGGTCAACCAGATAGTCCAGCTCCATCCCTCCACGTGCCTCGACCACAAGCCCGACTGGGTCATCTACAACGAGTTCGTGCTCACCACTAAGAACTACATCAGAACAGTCACCGACATTAAACGTGAGTACTGACAGTACAGAGTGAAGGTCAACCAGATAGTCCAGCTCCATCCCTCCACGTGCCTCGACCACAAGCCCGACTGGGTCATCTACAACGAGTTTGTGCTCACCACTAAGAACTACATCAGAACAGTCACCGACATCAAGCGTGAGTACTGACAGTACAGAGTGAAGGTCAACCAGATAGTCCAGCTCCATCCCGCCACGTGCCTCGACCACAAGCCCGACTGGGTCATCTACAACGAGTTCGTGCTCACCACCAAGAACTACATCAGAACAGTCACCGACATCAAACGTGAGTACTGACAGTACAGAGTGAAGGACAACCAGATAGTCCAGCTCCATCCCTCCACGTGCCTTGACCACAAGCCCGACTGGGTCATCTACAACGAGTTCGTGCTCAGCACTAAGAACTACATCAGAACAGTCACCGACATCAAACGTGAGTACTGACAGTACAGAGTGAAGGACAACCAGATAGTCCATCTCCATCCCTCTACATGCCTCGACCACAAGCCCGACTGGGTCATCTACAACGAGTTCGTGCTCACCACTAAGAACTACATCAGAACAGTCACCGACATTAAACGTGAGTACTGACAGTACAGAGTGAAGGACAACCAGATAGTCCAGCTCCATCCCTCCACGTGCCTCGATCATGAGCCCGACTGGGTCATCTACAACTTATTTACATATAAAACACCCATAACACAGGAACAAATGCGCTTACCAGGACCACGGGGCGGACACGCTATACATCAAAAATCACTTTGGTAATAAAACAAAACTGATGTATGGAGTGATCACTCTATGCTTACATATTTATCTACTCAGATCTCACATAGAGCCAAGCTTCTAACTCTACAAGCCCTAACCACAGGGCGGACACGCTATACTATACATCAAAAATCACTTTCGTTTCTATGTGTGAACGGCACGTCCGTACACGCGTCATAGTGTGAGTAAGTTGCTTAAAAATAGCACTGAGAGCACGCCAGAAGTCCGCCAGATTTCCGTCGCGGGGCGAGGTAATACGAGTCGGGGCGGGGCGGTGCGTGGCCGTTCTGTATGATAATACTATTACTTATTCTGAGCCGGGGCCACAGAATAAGTAATAGTATTATCATACAGAACGGCCACGCCCCGCCCCGCCCCGACTCTAATGCCCTCGCCCCGCGACACCAGATTGACGGCCGTTTGCCGACCGCTCAATACTGTTTTTAAGCAACTTACACTATGACGCATGACGCGTGTACAGACGTGCCGTTCACACATAGAAACGCAAGTAATTTTTGATGTATAGCGTGTCCGCCCTGTGACGGGACTCGAACCCAGGACCATCGACTTGTATTTGTAGGCAGGGTCACTGCCACTGCCCACCTCTAGCCTATCCGGTCATGGCAGTATCCCTCTTTAATTTCTAAGTCTAGCTTTGCTTGGGTACAATGACAGCTGTCATCTCAATACGTTTTTGCGTTTTAATGTTATAAATGAGTCGCTTAACTTAAAACTCGGGTAAATCCGTCTGTTAGATTATGCGATTTTGGTATTAACAAAATGTGATAGGATGGATATTTGCTCAAGGGTCGCATGGATTTACCCGAGTTAGAAGCGACACAAATAATGAGAGATGACAGCTGTCACCGTACACAGGCTATGTAAGAAAAAAGCTAGTATCGAGTTGATGGTAAAGGAGGGGTTAATTTATTAAGGTTTTAGTAGTTTTGCTGGGCATTTTCCGCAACTCGACATCCAATGTGCCTATTTTGCGTGAAACGAGGTAGCACTACTCTAACCACCCCAGCTCCTCCACGAAGCCTAGCAAGGTCTTCAGGTTGCTAGTTGCTTCCTTTAGTGTGCATGGATTCCCTAGGTATTTGCTCCTATATACTTCTACCTGTTTACAGTCTAGGAGAATATGTTTTGTTGTTTCTTCTTCTGCCATGCACGCTCTGCACATGGGGTTATATTTGTGACGTTTTCAACCAAAAGGTACCACATTGTCGCTTGTCGATAAGGTTGTTTTCTAATGGGGTTGGCCGGTCGAAATATTTAGCAGATGGCGCCAGCATAGCTTGCCCTGTCAATCCCTAGAATTGTGTAAATTTTTTTGTTTTTTTAATGCCCTGGATGCCAGCGCTTTAAGCCAAATCTCATAGAAAAAGGGGCAAGCTATGATGGCGCCATCTCTGCAAACCTTTGACAGTTGCCAACCCCATTGAAGCTATATGGAAATAGCGCCTTACTGACAAGCGACAAAGTACCCTTTTGGTTGAAAATGGCACATTTACTAGCTTATTACCTTTATTACAGGACTGAATGAGACAAATAGCTAACAATATTATTTTCTTTTCCAGCTGAATGGCTACTAAAGATAGCCCCGCAGTACTATGAGTTAAACAATTTCCCCGTCTGCGAAGCCCGACGGCAGCTGGAACTGCTGCAGGCACGGTTGGACTCCAAGCCCTACCAGGAAGGGTTTTAGGCTAAGCTAGACCTAGTTATAATCTAGACCTTAATACACTGACACTGCGAGTGGCCCGAGATGCCTTTGAGATACAAGTTTAGTTTTAAAAATCTACAGGGACCGTACGCGTAGGTCTGCCATCTTGTGGCCTGAATCGGAAATTACATTGTCAAAGCAATTGCTGCCATCTACCGTTCTCGTGCGTTTTCTTGTGCATAGTAGGTTCTGCCATCTTGTGGCCTACGTCGGAAGCATAAACTTCACATTTACCCCTCGCGCCATAAATCTGACGGCTCCTGTACTGCCCTCTATAGTTCATGCACGTTCCCTATTAACATTTGTGCCATCCTCAACCAAAAGGGTACTTATTGTCGGTTGTCAATAAGGCGCTATTTCCATGTGGCTTCAATTTGAAATCAACCTTATTGACAAGCGACAATGTGGTACCTTTTGGTTGAAAATGTCACATTTATTCGTGCTTGAAGACAACATTGTGACATCAACAATTTGAAATTTGTAGCACATTGCAATATTTTGTCTTATATAGTTTAAAAATACCACAATGGATGATTTGTTATGGATTTAATTTATAAGAATTATTTTTTTTGGACAGTAAACAGTGAAAAAAGAATATGCGATTGCATAAAATTTATCAATCTTTTAAACAATGATACATACACGTTTTCGTCATAGGTTATACAAAATAATCATATGTTGAAAAGTTTTAATGTTCGCCCTGTATGTTTTAATAAAATACATATTAGATTATGTCAGTCTCATATTTATGTGAATTTCATAATCTACGTGATCTTGATTATTAGAAATTATTTGTAATTCGTTATAAATATTGTGACGCATTTAAAAATGGCAATTGGCAAAATGGCCTGTAATTTAAAAAAGTGGCGAGTTGTGCTCATAGCATAAAAATATGCTTATGATGTTGGCGTGTGAGCCATGTTTTTGAATATGAGATGTGGGTTTTAATATGAAAAGCTTACACTATAGATATACAATAGTTATTTGCGATAAAATTGCGAATTACCTATTCGCACGTGTATCGTACAACGTTTTACCTTTAAATTTTCGACGCAGTTACGTAATGTGCTTATTATAGCACAGGGTGTCGTAATGTAGCACCAGATGTACTGTAAAATAATGAAAATACCACTCGTGATGTTTTTCGTATATAGCACGCTAGGCTAGTCGGCGTTAGATATTTGTCAACTATATTGCTTGTGAGGTCTCCAAACCGCACTGGGTCTACGTGGAGCCCTATGTGCAAGTTGTGTAACTATTGATGTCATTACTGTGATGGTTTTATTATTTTTAACCTTTTCGCCGTGTCAAACACAAAAGCAGTCTCATCCAGACGCCACGTCACCGAAGTGTCAAAACTAAAATTGAACTTGATGCACATGCACGTAGGTCGATGTTGCTCTGTGGTCTATGACCTATTAATCGGTATTTGACGTTGAACCTACGGTGCGTATATATCGGTCATTGGCGTCCAAAAGGTTAATAGGCCACGTACTCATGTGAGGATACCACAGTATAAGTAAAATTAAGTAAGTCGCTTGCCTGTTTTTCATTCCTTTTATAGTTGCCAAATATCTGACGCTCGCTCTGTATTATGTGGTATAAAAGCTGTATTTAGGACGGATGTGTGGGCGATCAAAATATACGTTATACTGTAAGGTATTTGTGGTTTTATTCATTACTCTATAATCTCCTTTCTAGCATAGATTGGGAGTTAGGTATATTCATAATTTATTTATTGCATCATTCATGGTTTACATTTGTTGGTACATACATAGTGGGTTTCACATGGACCCTGGTAGGGCACAGCAATAGTCTTAAATCTAAAGTATGCAGGTATTAGTATTAATTTAATCATTATATAGACTTTATGCACATGCACGTATAGATATAGGTAATAGGAAAGAATAACTACAGAATCAGTCACAGAATAACTAATAGTACTACCGTACAGAAAATTCACTCCTTCACAAGTCAGATTTAGGTATGAAATTATACCTACACTCGCCGCCTGCAAGCAAAATTGAAACTTATGACCGCGCACGAACCGTAAATCTTCTTTGCGCGCCGCAGTTTTATGACCGAGCTGCGAGTGTCGGCACGGGGTTGTCACTTGACAAGTTTTTGTACCTATACCTACTGATTTATTATTTTTTAGATTAATATGTAGGAATTACAAACGTTGATTCTGTAAACATATTTTTTTTTATCCGGCCGTTTTCCTTTGAAAATATATCGGTCAGTTCCTAATATTGTTTCTGGGCAACCAATATTTATATTTCCAAGCCATTACGTTTTAATTTTGCGCGAGCGCCACGTGACACGACTATCGTGCGAGCCGAGCGGCAGCCCACTGCCATACACCTGCCCGGGCGGTGCGCCGGTTAAATGTACCTAAACTGCGTAGTGACACCCCCCTGGTTAGATATCTATTTCAAGCTCTGAATTGAGCCAGCGTTATTTTGTCGTCGGAATCCAACAGGACATGCCTACGTACTCGCTTCCACGGAGGAACCTCAGGGGTGTACAGTCAAGGGCATAAATATATGTACATTCCCAAAGTTTCAAAAAATGTGTATGCTGTTACCTTAGAGTCCTTAGACAATAAAGATATCAATCAACCATCAAGATCAAGAATCATATCAGCTCATATGTACAACATATTTTTGAGCAATTTGTCTGGATCGATATTTTGGCCTTCGACTACACCGAGGCAATGCCTATCAGCTCATTGTTATGATTAGCTTTTTCGAAATAATGCTGGCTCAAAACTTTGAAATGTTGAGCCACCGTTTGTATGTGGAGATCCCTGTGCAGGTCTCTTGTTTTTGACGTAATTTTTCTTAAGAATTTATTCCAGCGTCACGTACAGAAGATTCACTCTCTAACGTAACGTGTCTACTACGCGCAAGCGGCGTGCAGGCGTCCGTTCCGTAGCGGTGCGCGGCAATTACTATGGCAAAACCGCAAAATTGGGGCGGCCGCAGGTACTTGTAGCGGCGCGACGAAATCGCGGAGTGAGACACGCTGCTATAAGCTAAACTTCTTAGTAGTGAATGTAAAGAAACGGAAATAAAAATATCTAAATGGATTTTTTCTATAAACATTTTATTCTCATTAATTAATAAACATCTACTACATGATTAACTAAAAAGCAACATTTTGTGCTATCATGGGAATATATAGTAAACTAGGGCAAAACCACCCAATGATTGACACCGAGTTTTCCAAGTCACCAGTGTCACCACAGCTGCCTAGTTTATCTCTCGAACAAGTTTGAACAAGATCGGCTTCTGCGTCAACTTTACCTTTTTATACCTCCGCGTACAGACATATAAAAAAAAAAAAATAGGACATTCTTACACCGATTGACTAAGTCCCACGGTAAGCCCAAGGAGGCTTGTGTTATGGGTACTCAGACAACGATATATATAATATATAAATACTTAAATACATAGAAAACACCCATGACTCAGGAACAAATAAATGCCCTTACCGGGATTCGAACCCAGGACCATCGGCTTCACAGGCAGGGTCACTACCCACTACGCCAGACCGGTCGTCAATATATAACATATATATGTATAGACAAGCTGTCGAGTGTCGAGAACAAATTGTGTCCACGAGGTGTCCGCCATTTTTTGCATTTCACGTCTGTCACTAAGCTAAAGAATTTCAATTGCACTGGCCACTTAGTAACTTGGTGTCCAACAGATAAGTTATTCAGAGTAATAGAAATGTGCTCTCAGATTTTGATTTTTTGTTTAGATTTTTATTGCGTTGCGTATCTTAATCTAGAATTAGGTAGGTATGTTACGAACTACAAGCTATTTTTTTTTTAGTTTTTTTTTCATCATATTATACATTTTTCAGGGGTAAAAACCTGTCACAAAAACAAACACATGTGACTCCGTCATTCGGCCAATAGGATAGTACCATAGATCAAGTAACTGTCAAAAAAAAATTTTTGTGACACACTTTTATTGCTGACTGTACTTCTTCTCGTTTGCATGTCTATCGAGTACTTCTTGAGACCTTTATAATGAACCTATACGCTTGATGTGTGTGTTTTTCCATCGAGGAGTTCCTTTGGCTACCTACCGGCTGCATCATCAGAACACCTCCATGTTAGCATATTATTGCATTGTCACCGGAATTACGACAGTACTCCAAATTTCAACTGAATCAGATACCGGGAAATGTTTCAAATTTTAGTTACAAGATTTGAAACACTATATATACACAGGTAGGTATATGCGCAGTGAAGCTAAATAAGTGTGTAAAAAGACTAAGAATAATTTTAAAACCTTGGATCTGTGGTAATATTTAGTTTGGTGAATGACAAAGTCACGTGGTTTATTAATTTAAATACCTAATATAACATCTATTGACCGTATACAAGCTATGTACACGCGCCAAAAAGCTCCCTTTTTCATACTTAAAAGACAAAATATATGAGATTATCAATTTGTATATACAGGTGTACTAATGTACTGTTTTGATCCTTACTTAAAATAATTGTCTAAATAATTTAGATATTGCTAGAAACAAATTCTAGTATTTTTTGGTATACCAACCAATATGTATCTTCAGAATAATAATTGTGACGTTTTCAAGCAAAAAGGTACCACATTGTCGCTTACCATAAGGACGAAATTAGATTGTATCTTTATACGAATAACCTGTCAGACCGTCCTTATGGCAAGCGACAACGTGGTACCTTTTGATTGAAAACAACACATATATTTATGGTATCAATCATGTAATATAGTTAAGGTGTCATGGACATCAAAATTTAAAGTCGACCCAATCATTGACAGTGAAAAGTACCAGTCACTGGCATCTATTTTGTAGGGCAGGTGCCAACTATTGGTAGAAGTTTCCTAAAATATGTAAATTAAATAGACACTTGCAAACATCTATACCACCTACACATTTAAATTACGTTCAATATCGTAATAGTAAAACAAATAAATATTTAAGATAATTATCTATATCTATGTATAGGCCAATCAAATTAGTTTTTTACCTTCATTTGGTCCTAAATGCGTGTAATCGGAGTTTGTGCAAGAGCCAAAATTTTTACACACCTGGGTGTAAACATTTTGGCTCTTTTAGTTTTTGCTTGTAGTTCGAAAACGGTATACGTTTGGCGGAATTTTTGCTCTAATCATGATGAAAATTGATATCCGATGATCCGAAAGGTAACTAGGTAAGGTATGAATTCGTAGTCAGTTGTAAAAAATGGCCGCCATTTTGAATTTCTTAATTTTTGGTAAGATCATGTTAAAATCCGAAAACGCCATTAAAAAAATTAAAGAGTAGGTAATTTGTTCTCTTTATAGTTTTATATGGGTTTTAAAATAGAAATTGTGTCTAAAAATAGCTGCTGTCTACGTTTTTCTATTAATGTTCTGGTTCTTTATGTCTAGCATGGAGTAAAATAATTTATTTTAAATACAGATAAATAACCAATTGATAGTGGGTTCCTTTTAAATCGAGTGGTTTGCTAATTCAAGGAAAAATGTGTCGTCCAAGGCTCCCAAAATGTATGCACGCCAGGGGATTAACTCGGATTACACACATACATACATACATACATATAATCACGCCTATTTCCCGGAGGGGTAGGCATAGGCAGAGACCACGGATTTCCACTTGCTACGATCCTGACATACATCTTTCGCTTCCTTCACTTTCATAACATTCCTCATACACGCTCGCCGGTTTAGGGTGCTCTTGACCTGGCCTTTCTTCAGGATTTCCCCGATCTGATCAGAGAAAGTCCGCCGAGGTCTGCCCCTTCCAACTCCCGTTTCTACCTCTCCCATATATACTCTCTTTGTTAGCCTTCTTTCACTCATTCTTTCCACGTGTCCAAACCATCTCAACATACCTTTCTCAATTTTTGTCACTACATCTTCGCTCAGTCCACACAATTAGGACCAAAGTATTAAAGCGATTTCCTTGCTGGGAATTAATGCCTCAAAATGCTTTTTTGGACCTAATTTGATTGGTCTACTATATCTTAATACAAAATCATAGCTTCTACAAATAAATATAGATTATTCCCATCAGCGGCGCAAGTTTCGCCACGTAACATTAGATATATCGTAACGGACAAGGTGCTTACAAATATCTGCACACAGCTCTATTGTCAAGGTGTTAACCTTTTGATCGCTTTAGGTCATAAACAAAAATGTCACTGTTACACCAAGATAACGGGCGCAAGCAAGGGCCTGACACGTTTTGATAGAGAAAGATAGTCTTATTGCGATTCCTGTAAGACAAGAGAAAATAGTGCCATGCTTTGTCCTTATCACCGACCGGGTTTTTTTTTCATGGTCGGGTTATGGCAGCATAGGTAGGAGGCGATGGCGAAATACCGAAATTTATAAGAGTGAAAGAGAAAAAGGATTATGCTGCCATACATTAACCTGTCAATACATTATGTCTTTCTCTTACCCCTGGTCGCTCGGTTTCATGTCTATAACTACTATACTATGTCTATGGAGCGAATGTAAACTTTACTTGAAAGTGTCAAGGTTACTTTAACAGCGTCCGCCATAACCCATATAGTGGTCCTTGGCGCTGTGGGCACGACTAGTAACGACCACTTTATGGGTTCTTGGCGTTAATAGGGTTAAGATATTTCGAGGCTCTAGACATGGTGTCCTTAGCAACTTATTTGCTTATTGTTCAAGCATTGCTTTCATGTAATGGACACTTAATCTTAATTCTTGTGAAATATCAAATTTTCATTGTCACAACGTGATATTGTAATTTTCACAATTTCAAAAGCTTCAATTTAGTTCAATTATAATTATAATTATTTTTGCAATATTTTGACAGCACTACCGCATTAATTCATAACATGTTAAATAAATTTGTACGTAAAAATACAATCTTAAGCAACCCTTCGTGATCTGTTATTGTGTTGCGTCATTCTTATTTGATATATGTGCCATTTTCAATCAAAAGGGTACTTATTGACGGTTGTCATTAAGGCGGTTCCCTGAGCCAGAAGGCGAAAAATCTCCTTATATGATCATGTTTTTCTAAGGGGCGTTGATATTCGTAGACGTGGGAAAAATATATGTAGTTCTTGACTATATTATCTTTAACAACATAGCCTCCGATACACGAATTATGACACTTCGCTCGACACAATTAACTCCTAAAGTAACCTCTAACTCGGACTTTTAATCCTACTTTACTCGGTTATTTATTATGTGATACTATAAACAAAAAAAGAAGAAAAAACAATCTTAACATAAATAGTAATTTCATAGCTTTAGAATTTCGATATTGTAAGGTAACGTTTTAAAAATAAATAAAAACCGACAAAATTCGATCAAAATTGACACTTGGCGCGTATGTTCTTTTCCGTTCTTTCTTGCGAAATGTGACAAAGACAGCGGCAAACCGATGGAACGGCCTTAAGGCGCTATTTCCATATAGCTTCAATTTGAAATCAATCTTATTGACAAGCGACAATGTGGTACCTTTTGGTTGAAAATGTCACATATGGTGTTAAGCGAGGTTTGGACTAGTAAGAACTTGCATGCAGTTAACGTTACATTGCCGACTACTAAGGTAAACTGCATTCAAAATGTTTATCAGATACCGCAATGTAATGAAAATTACATGCAAGTTCTTGCTAGTCTAAACCTCGCTTTAAGTAACTGGTATGGTATGAATTATCTCAAATGATTTTTTAGCACAAACCCTACGCCGTTAAACAAATGGCATTGTTTCTTTTGTGCACCGCGGTGGCTATACTAGAGCGGTACTGTCATAGTAAATTTTGTAACCCCAGTAATTCACTGCCATCTGTCGACACACTTTAAAACTAAAAATGTAGATTTTTAAAAATACGACAGAATGTATTTAAATATAGATAAAAAAAAAATTTTATTTGCATTAATTATTTTTATGATTTTCACCCATGTTCTTTCACTGATATGCGTTAAAATTGTTAAATAACAAACGAAACCGTCAACGCCATCTGTACGACTGTAGGCCAAAACTAGTAGCGCCCTCTGAACGAGAATCAAATTTTCTTGATTTTCGAGGCACGTTTTTTCCTTAGACTGTATCTATCTATTACGGAGTTATATCTATCTTTGTCATTAGTGAAAAGGATCACGCCCGTTTTAAAAGCAATTTTAGTGCCTTTTATTAAATATATTTATAACGGGTCACTCACGTATTTTAAGTCGAAAAACGCTCGACATGTTTCACTCCGTACCGAGGAGTATCATCAGGAGCTTGCGTTGACGGTGACACCAATGCCTTTTGTTTAACAGCTTAGGGTTTTGGCGAAAAAATCATTTGAGATAATTCATAGTACAGTATGTCTTACATTTATATATTTATATTATATGACAAGAGTTAATACGCACATAAAGTTAGTATACACTATCACTGAATAGTCTTTTTCGTGTGTTTGGGTGACGGCTGGTTTAGTGATCAACCACTGCATCGCAGGATTGCCTGTTGACAAAAAATTATAATTAGTCGTTTTTAGGGTTTTCAGGGGTATTACGGTGGGTAGAGACAGGGCTATGGAACTCTCCGCGCGAGCTCGGATTTATACCTACGAACAGGCGCGGCTTCCTCTAAGGAGCGCTTGTGCAGTGCACTCCCATAAATAATCATAATGAAATTATAGTGCCTAATTAATATATTACTCTTTAAGATCTATCGTACAAAAGTAAAATACCAATTAAATAATTACCTTTATTCATTATAAGTTTATAGACGGCCTATACTACTCGGCCTACTCCTATAATTTCATAGGAATCATAGGTAACGCGCGAAGCGGAGCGCTTTGGATTGCGCTCCTATGAAAAAGATTTAGTACATAAAATCAATAGGAAATTCAATGAGAGCGAAAGAGAAGTTTCGCTACAGTTCCGCACGTGAAACAGAAGATTTTCTATGAAGAAAGAGGTAAAATTGGAGCGGCGCTCCGTAGCCCGTTTGACCTTGCGCCCTCTCGTCGAATGCGCGCGCATTGTGCGCGCCATATTGTCACTTGTTTGTAAACAGACCTTAGTTAGTAGTCAATTTTAAAGTACGCGCGTGAATGGAATTTTGGCATTTTTTTATTATAAATAATTAACCAAGAGTTTAAGCAGTAAGTGCACATAATTTGTTTGTTGTGAGGTATTTAAAATGAATGAATTTAACGGGAGAATGTGAAAAAAGTTTACAAAATCGACTCGAGTTCAATATAAAAGGAAAACCTTGAACTTTCGTAACAATGTTCGTCAAAAACAAAAACTTATATGTCATTAAATAAGATCAATATGCAAAAACACCGTGGTTGTGTTATGTCGCTGTGATAAAAGTAACTAGGTGTTTTAGTTTATCGTGTTACCTACCTAAGTACATATGTCTAGTTTGGAGCGGGCGCGGGCGGGCCGGGCGACGGCTGTGCGGTGAGTTTGCTTGGACCGAAACCGATGTGTTAACAATTTAGCACATATTTCCATAAAATTTTAAAACAACATTCACAACCTAGAATCCATTTGTAAAATGAACTGCAGTTAGCGTCTATCGGTCGTCAAGATATTCGTAATAGCGAAATTCTATAAGAGAGTTCAATGACCGTATTTTGTGTCGGTTAATTGAATGTGTAGTTTTTTACTGTGATAGTGAACACCCATAATATAGAATCACCAGCCGCCGCTGCCTACGAATCGTGTCCCCTTCACGGTACCAAGCCAGTTGGTTGCCACACGCGCGGTGCGGGGAGCGGCGCGTTGAAGGTCACCCCATTGTATTTTTGTGTAGGTATCAAAACGGTAGGTATTTGCGTTTTCTTGGAGAGATAAGTATCTGTTCGTAAGAACTATTATATAATCTGTGGTGGAGATCCTAATTCACATTGGTCTGGTTTGGTTATAGCTTAAACCTGCTTGTATAATGAGATTAATGAGAAATTTGGGGGCGTAGTTATAATAACAAAAGTAAAAAAAGTATCAAAATGACATTTTGATAGTTTGGATAGGTCACTCACTTGGTCGAATTTTAGTACGTTGCGTTTAACTTGAGGTTTTGAATTCTGCAGTAAAGTGATTACAGGAGTATTTCATGAAATTGTCTACCATTCGTACGGGACACGAACGCAAATTTTCTGATGATTTACAGGTATAGTAGTTTCTTTTTCTGTTACAAGTGGTCAAAAATATGCACAGAAAAATATTCATCTAATTTAAACGCCGAAAAAAAGTTCAAATACACGAAACAAAATGAGTTTGTACGAGACAGCCCGTGGAATGCTCCCCCCTCCTCAGCTATGGTAAAGTGTGTGTACTCACAGCCGGCCCGCACGGGGTGGCGCCTACAACTCGGACGCCGCCCCCGCGGCCAGGTCCACGGCCAGGACCGCCCCTCAGCTATGGTAAAGTGTGTGTACTCACAGCCGGCCCGCACGGGGTGGCGCCTACAACTCGGACGCCGCCCCCGCGGCCAGGTCCACGGCCAGGACCGCCCCTCAGCTATGGTAAAGTGTGTGTACTCACAGCCGGCCCGCACGGGGTGGCGCCTACAACTCGGACGCCGCCCCCGCGGCCAGGTCCACGGCCAGGACCGCCCCTCAGCTATGGTAAAGTGTGTGTACTCACAGCCGGCCCGCACGGGGTGGCGCCTACAACTCGGACGCCGCCCCCGCGGCCAGGTCCACGGCCAGGACCGCCCCTCAGCTATGGTAAAGTGTGTGTACTCACAGCCGGCCCGCACGGGGTGGCGCCTACAACTCGGACGCCGCCCCCGCGGCCAGGTCCACGGCCAGGACCGCCCCTCAGCTATGGTAAAGTGTGTGTACTCACAGCCGGCCCGCACGGGGTGGCGCCTACAACTCGGACGCCGCCCCCGCGGCCAGGTCCACGGCCAGGACCGCCCCTCAGCTATGGTAAAGTGTGTGTACTCACAGCCGGCCCGCACGGGGTGGCGCCTACAACTCGGACGCCGCCCCCGCGGCCAGGTCCACGGCCAGGACCGCCCCTCAGCTATGGTAAAGTGTGTGTACTCACAGCCGGCCCGCACGGGGTGGCGCCTACAACTCGGACGCCGCCCCCGCGGCCAGGTCCACGGCCAGGACCGCCCCTCAGCTATGGTAAAGTGTGTGTACTCACAGCCGGCCCGCACGGGGTGGCGCCTACAACTCGGACGCCGCCCCCGCGGCCAGGTCCACGGCCAGGACCGCCCCTCAGCTATGGTAAAGTGTGTGTACTCACAGCCGGCCCGCACGGGGTGGCGCCTACAACTCGGACGCCGCCCCCGCGGCCAGGTCCACGGCCAGGACCGCCGCGGGGGCGGCGCGCCCTCAGCTGCGCCGGTGCCGGCCTCCCCGGCGGCGACGCTCGCGTCGCACCTGTTGACAAAACTACTGTTAGACAAGGACAGAGACGTGGCTCTAAAGGACATACACAGCTAGAGAATACGCCCGCTAATATGAGCTAAGTCGCCTGTAAAACCCCGAGCTGAACCCCGCCTCGCCGGCGGGGCGGCGTCATCAAGATCTGATCGATCGAACGTCGCGAGTGCTTTGGCGCGGATCAAAAGCGCGGCGAGCTTAGGGCCGATACTGACGGACTGCAACCCGACTGACAGACACAAACACAGACGCGTTTTTATAAGGTGTAGTGATTAGAGGTGTGCGTTACCGAGCGAGAAATTTCCCCATACAAAATGGGGAATGTTACCGGGAACGGCACAACTCTAGTAGTGGTTTCTAACTATGTTCTCAATCTTTATGAGAATAAATGTCTTTACGGACACTATTCTTATTCTTATTCCTCCTGTTAACCACAACATTTGTCCTGAAGTATTTACCATAATTGCTATAACTGGCTCTGTATTGTTATTTAAAAAGTTAAACGAATATTTTATAGCTGTTGGAATTCCTTGTATAAATAAATAAATAATAGAATCAAAAATATTAAAATTATTTTCAAACGGGTCACTCACATATTATTCAATTCAATTCAATTATTTATTTAATTCGAATCATTTTGATCCATATAGTGTAATTAAATTAAAAGTTAAATAAATAGTTACATTGTGATACAACTTGGTCATTATACACTAGGCGATATCGTCTCGCTTACAGCTCGCGCGCAAATAAGAAGCCTATGTGTGTAATGACCAATGCACACGTGTTTCATACGAAGTTTTTGGATGAAAAAAAATTAACTTACCGATCCCACCTCGCCCTCAGCCCAGCGCTCGTAGGCGCGCTCTCTCTTCAACCACTCCTGGTACTTGTACCACCACTCCTCCCATTTCACGTAGTCGCTCAGCGTCAGTCCTGAGACGTAAAATTTGTTAAACACGCACTAGTTTGTCTTATTTTATTTTCTTTATTAAAAAAAAGAGAAAAAAACCGGCCACTCGCAAAAAAATCCCGTTGGAGCCCCACTTAAATATTTATTTTATTTTGTTTCTAGTATTTGTTGTTATAGCGGCAAAAGAAATACATCATCTGTGAAAATTTCAACTGTCTAGTTACCACGGTTCATGAGATACAGCCTGGTGACAGACAGCGGAGTCTTAGTAATAGGGTCCCGTTTTTACCCTTTGGGTACGGAACCCTAAAAAAAAACCGGCCATGTGCGAGTCGGACTCGCGCACGAAGGGTTCCGTACCATTACGCAAAAAACGGCAAAAAAGTATAAACAATTTGAAAACAATAAACAAAAAATCCTTATACAAGCATTATACCTAGTCGGCTCATAAGTTCTGTCATATACATAGTATCAAATAAAATCAAAAGTTTAAGTTTATTCCGTATAATTTGTACAGCGTTTGAAACCTTATAAACTAGAGAATCTAAATGTATAACATTTATTCAAAATGACCGCCATAATTATCTACACAGGCTTGAAGTCTTCGTGGCCAGTCGTCAATGGATTCACGCACCACTTTCATGTCGATATTGGCCACTGCCGTAGCAAGAGATTTTTTCAGAGAGTCTAGATTTGCATGAGGTTTTAAGCACACCTTTTCCTCTAAATACTGCCATATTTTATAGTCTAAAGGATTAAGATCTGGGCTAGAGGAGGGCCAATCTTCATGCCGTATAAAGTCGATTTTATTGGAGGCGAGCCAGGCTTGTGTAGACTTTGCCTTATGGGCTGGAGCAGAGTCCTGCTGGAAAACCCAATGCTGGTTTAGAAACATCGTATGGGATAGTGGGTTCACAATATTAGTCAACACCGTGTCTTGGTACACTTTGGCACTAGTTTTTACTCCTTTCTCACAAAAATGCATACTAGTGACGCCCGCATAAGAAACTCCCAGCCAAACCATCACAGATGAAGGGTGATGACCTCTTTGAATACGGGGAATACTATTAGACGCTTCTTTACTATTGCGAGCGTACACTCTATCATTTTGTTTATTACAGTTTTCTTCTATGTCAAAAATTTTCTCGTCCGAAAACAGTATACAACGGTGCTTATTTTTAGCGTACTTCTTCAATAAAGCTTTAGATCTTTTAAGCCTTAAAGCTTTAAGCCGACCATTGAGAAGATGGCCAGTTTTTCGTTTATAAGCACGAAGTCTCAGGTCTTGATTAAGCACTCTTTTCACCGTGTTTTTGCTCAAACCCATCTGGAGGGCCATAACTTTTTGTTTCCTAGCGGGATTTCTGGCAATGCGTGCCCTAATTGCTTGTACAACCGCTGGAGTCCTAGCTGTACGCGGACGACCGCTTCTTTTCTTGTCATTTAAACTAGAGACCTCACTGTATCTTTCTATGGTACGATACACAAATCTTAGAGAGAATTTTAAATTTTCAAGTAGCTTAAAAATTTTAGTCGGCGAGTGACCACAACGATATAGTGCAATTATTGCGGTACGGCTATCTTTAAGCGTCCACTCCATGTTGAAGAAAACAGAAAATTGCAAAATTATACTACTCAAATATTTAATAAAGATTCGAAATTCAAATGCAGAACGGTTTTTGTTTTAGGAGTTCCAAATTTAAATTTTAAAGGCCAGTGACAGAACTTATGAGCCGACTAGGTACATGGAAATCATGGGCGGAGGCCTACCTCGCAGATATCCGCGCTTCTTGTAGTAGTCGTAGCGGACCCGCACGTCGTCCCAGGACGGCAGGCCTCCGGGGGCCGCCGCCAGCAGCTCCTCGGGGTAGCTGCCCACCGGGGCCGCTTCTAGGCCTCTGTAACAAATATACAACAATAACAATTATTTATGACATCGTCAGAGGGCCTACGGCGGCTACGCCTCGACGTGTTGTCTCTGACGCACATGTAAATTTGGGAGGCAACACGTTGAACGTGGTTCGCTGTAGGTCCTCAGATTCTGCATACATTAGTTTTCAATCTATCATAGGTTAGGCAGCGTGCATGAACTATAGCAGCATAGGAGCCGTCAGATTTTTGGCGCGAGGCGTAAATGTGAAGTTTACGCTTCCGATGTAGCCCACAAGATGGCAGAACCTAATTTGCACAAGAAAACGTACGAGAACGGTAGATGGCAGCTCTTGCTTTGGCAATGTACATGGTTTATGTTTCCGATTGAGGCTAAAATATGGCACAACTTCCAACGCACACGGCCCCTATAGAGTACTGACGTACTCTATAGGGGCCTATATAACTTATTGTACACGGAAATTTTAATGAATTCGGTGACATGCAGTTTGGTGTATCTGGCCTATGGAGGTGTATTGCTATGTGTCAGCAGGGGTCACCGGGTATATAGAGTATGTTTGACTCACGGGTAGGGCTCCGCTGCGGGCTCGGGCGCTCCGTCGGGGCGCTCTATGCGCACGTGCAGGGCGCTGTCCCGGCGCGTGATGCGCATGTTCTCGAGACGGGCGCTGCGGTCGGCGGACCACTGCGCCATCTTGCCGAAACGTTCTGACAGGGTCAACCTGTAAACGAAATAAAATGTGACATTTTCAATCAAAAGCTGTATGGAAATAGCGCCTTATTAACAACCGACAATAAGTACCATTTTGATTGAAAATGGCACAATTATTTTCATAAGAAAGTAATTTAATTTGTTCTTAGAGGGTCGACCTGACCAACATACAATAAGATTAAATAATAAAATTGTGCCATTCACAATCAAAAGGGTACTTATTGTCGGTTGCCAATAAGGCGCTATTTCCATATAGCATGAATTTGAAATCAACCTTATTGACAACCGACAATGTGGTACCTTTTTGGTTGAAAACGTCACAAATAAAATAAAAAAAAGCCTTTTATTTCGAGTCCAAGTTAATTACATTAAATAAGTCAGTTTTGTAAAGCATTTATATAATTTATTTAACTATGTATTTTTAGTATACAATAAGATTAGGGCACAACAAATCGATTTAAAGCAAAAATAATACAGAATCCGCAACTTTGAACATAAACAATACTAAACCATACTAATATTATAAATGCGAAAGTGTGTCTGTCTGTCTGTTACCTCTTCACGCTTAAACCGCTGAACCAATTTAGTTGAAATTTGGTAAGAGAGGACATTGTCCTGAGGCACCCTCACGCCGTCTCCCTCGCACTCACCTCTGTCATTGCTCTGAGCTGGCATCACTAGCTATCGCTGTCACTATCGTTGACGGCGGCGGCGATGGCCGCGTCTCCTCTCCCTCGCACCCTCATGCCGTCACCCTCGCACTCACCTCTGCGGTTGCTCCGAGCTGGCATCAGACTCGCTATCGCTGTCACTATCATTGAGCGCAGCGGCGATGGCCGCGGGTGACACGCCGCGTCTCCTCTCTCCCTCGCGCGGGTCGCGTGGCTCGCGCCGTCTCTCTCCCTCCCGCTTGATCTGCGTGGCGGGGATGGGGGCCGCGGGGGGGCGGTTGACGGCCATCTGAGAGCGCTGCCATTCTAGCACCTGTGAACAATAGGGATGGGATGTTTACTGTGTTTATTAAGTATATTATTGTAGTAGCCGCGGCAATTTGTGCACGAGTTTCGATCAGGGACCGGACAACCCTTTCCGCGATAAAACCCTTTCAATGGGCGACACTTAAACACGGCTAACACATTGAAAGACTTTCCCTTTTGAACTGCAAGCCCATTCATACCCCTACCTTTGACTAACCCTTACCGAAAAGCTAACCAAAAATAAGGCTAGCCCTTAATAAGGGTTACCCTTATCTTTAAGCGCTTTTTATAAAGGTTTCCCTTTGCGTGAAAGAGACAGGATTAGTATATGTCTACGGTAGTGTATGAAAAGGAAAGAAAATACGTGCCTAGTCAAAGAACGCCGCCGTCGCCGCCGACGATCGCTCGGATTCGAAGTAATGTGTGCTTTATGAACAAGGTAGACGACTTAAATTAGCACGCTTATATGCTAAAAGTGAAGCCCTTTATAAGGCTAACCCTTATAAGCAATATGCAAGGTGTTGGTGAGCGGATGATAAGGGTTTTGTAAGGGTTTTGGGCTACCGATTACTCAAATGTGGTAGCTTTATATAAGAGTTTTTAAAAGTAAAACAAAGGGTTTCGTCTGGCAAAGGGTATGGTGAGTTAAGCCTTATGCAATACCCTTATAAAACCCCGATAAGGGATAGCGGGCCGGTCCCTGGTTTCGATTTTGTCGGACGAAGTGAACAGAGTCCGACAAAGAAGACAAATCCACGAATTGCTTTTCCCGCCGAGGCATATATAGTGCTTTTCTCCAAACATGCGAGGAAACAAGGTAGAATAATAATTCTAAATATTTTTTTAAAGTTGAAGGCATACCTTCTCCTCTCGTGTGCGCTTGCTGGCCTCCCTGGCTTTAAGGAGCTCCCTCGTGGGCTGCACGGCGCGCGCGGCCGACGCGGGCGGGCGCTTGGCCGGCGGCGCCCCGGGACTGGAGAACAATAAGGATTTTATTTAAAAAAAAAAAAACATTTTCTCAAACATGTTCTTTATATTAGGCTGGGAAGTATCACGTTTCAGGCGCGGCTAGACGAGAGGTCTGTAATGAAATTTCATACAGTTGCAGGCCTAGGCCGGGAAGTGGCTTTTTTTTTTAATTTCTATTTCACATATAATTGTGGCACAGCATCATGGCATTCAGCCATTAAAAAAAACTATAAGCAATATTTGCTTTGATGATTCTTTCTGTCTATGTTTGAAATAAGACAGTCCTTTGACAAACTATATACCTATATTAAACGTTTGGGAAAAGCACTATACATACATCGGCGTGAAAACGGGTTGTCGGCCTCATAACTATCCGGCCTCACTACGTTCGGCCGTATATTCTATTCGGCCGGCAACCCCTTCCTTCCCGGCCTCTGTAGTAATGTACTATTACAATGCATGTGCTCGAAAAGTGCGTTTCCTACGGAGCCATATCATGCGGAAAGTACTACTTTTCCGCATTAGTGCTTTTTGTTTTCAATTTTTTTTAACAGTACATATGGTGCTACTTTCTCGCATTAGTGCGGAAAAGAGCACTTTTCCGCACTAGTGCTTTTTGTTTTCAATTTTTTAATAATTAAACTTTTTTGCCATGATATGTTTTTTATTTACTCGCACAATGCATAGTAAAACATTGTATGATACACGTGCGTAAAGATAATTTCCGACTCGTATTCCTTTATAAACTCGCTCGCTTTGCTCGCTAGTGAATAAAATTCCACTCGTCGGAAATCATACACTTTCCGCACTTGTTGCATAATAGCTATTTTGATACAAGCTTTTATCGCTGACTGTACCTTTCCACAGGCAACTATTATACTCATCGAGACAATTCTGTCAAATCCGAACACGGGTATGGTTAGAATTAGGTTGCGATGTTTTATGACAGAGTTCCTATGACCTCCTGTGTCCATGATCAGATCGGCTCGGTAGTACCATAGACACCATTGTAGTTGTGAATTTCCAGTTCAATCAAATAACTAAAACAAGTTTAACAAATGGGTCTAATTTACCTTGCAAGATTTGCACTTTACTTTATATGTGAGTTTAGTACTGGGTGGAGGTTGTCATTGGCAGGGCCAGGTAGTGAACAAAAATATCTACTACTTGCCCCTGTCAGTGGAACACTTATTTTTATTTTATTTTTTAAATTATTTGTTGTTTTTTGCCTTTATCTTTATTTATAATTAACATGTAACACTAACATAGCCTTTTAAGTTTGTACTACAACTAACATTTTTTATGGACACAATGTCTGAAATAAACAATTTTTAATTTAATTACAAGCTTTTTTAATTAACATTTATTAAATAAGCTTGTAATTTTGGTGAAATTAAGAATATTTACTTACTTATTTACTTGTAAAAAGCTCATAGTGGCTTAGCAGCGCCTTTAGGTCCAGGTAGCGGTCCTTTCTTATTTTTGGCCGAACACACAGAGCGTGACTCGTCCGAACAGCTGCTCACTGACGAACACGAGTCAGAATGTTGAATAAATAGTAAACTCACGGTGGCTTAGCCCCTTTAGGTCCAGGCGGCGGTCCGGTCGGTTTCTTGTTCTTCGCCGAGCACACCGAGCAGGACTCGTCCGAACAGCTGCTCACTGACGAACACGAGTCAGAATGTTGAATAAATAGTAAACTCACGGTGGCTTAGCCCCTTTAGGTCCAGGCGGCGGTCCGGTCGGTTTCTTGTTCTTCGCCGAGCACACCGAGCAGGACTCGTCCGAACAGCTGCTCACTGACGAACACGAGTCAGAATGTTGAATAAATAGTAAACTCACGGTGGCTTAGCCCCTTTAGGTCCAGGCGGCGGTCCGGTCGGTTTCTTGTTCTTCGCCGAGCACACCGAGCAGGACTCGTCCGAACAGCTGCTCACTGACGAACACGAGTCAGAATGTTGAATAAATAGTAAACTCACGGTGGCTTAGCCCCTTTAGGTCCAGGCGGCGGTCCGGTCGGTTTCTTGTTCTTCGCCGAGCACACCGAGCAGGACTCGTCCGAACAGCTGCTCACTGACGAACACGAGTCAGAATGTTGAATAAATAGTAAACTCACGGTGACTTAGCCCCTTTAGGTCCAGGCGGCGGTCCGGTCGGTTTCTTGTTCTTCGCCGAGCACACCGAGCAGGACTCGTCCGAACAGCTGCTCACTGACGAACACGAGTCAGAATGTTGAATAAATAGTAAACTCACGGTGGCTTAGCCCCTTTAGGTCCAGGCGGCGGTCCGGTCGGTTTCTTGTTCTTCGCCGAGCACACCGAGCAGGACTCGTCCGAACAGCTGCTCACTGACGAACACGAGTCAGAATGTTGAATAAATAGTAAACTCACGGTGGCTTAGCCCCTTTAGGTCCAGGCGGCGGTCCGGTCGGTTTCTTGTTCTTCGCCGAGCACACCGAGCAGGACTCGTCCGAACAGCTGCTCACTGACGAACACGAGTCAGAATGTTGAATAAATAGTAAACTCACGGTGGCTTAGCCCCTTTAGGTCCAGGCGGCGGTCCGGTCGGTTTCTTGTTCTTCGCCGAGCACACCGAGCAGGACTCGTCCGAACAGCTGCTCACTGACGAACACGAGTCAGAATGTTGAATAAATAGTAAACTCACGGTGACTTAGCCCCTTTAGGTCCAGGCGGCGGTCCGGTCGGTTTCTTGTTCTTCGCCGAGCACACCGAGCAGGACTCGTCCGAACAGCTGCTCACTGACGAACACGAGTCAGAATGTTGAATAAATAGTAAACTCACGGTGGCTTAGCCCCTTTAGGTCCAGGCGGCGGTCCGGTCGGTTTCTTGTTCTTCGCCGAGCACACCGAGCAGGACTCGTCCGAACAGCTGCTCACTGACGAACACGAGTCAGAATGTTGAATAAATAGTAAACTCACGGTGGCTTAGCCCCTTTAGGTCCAGGCGGCGGTCCGGTCGGTTTCTTGTTCTTCGCCGAGCACACCGAGCAGGACTCGTCCGAACAGCTGCTCACTGACGAACACGAGTCAGAATGTTGAATAAATAGTAAACTCACGGTGGCTTAGCCCCTTTAGGTCCAGGCGGCGGTCCGGTCGGTTTCTTGTTCTTCGCCGAGCACACCGAGCAGGACTCGTCCGAACAGCTGCTTCCTGACGACCCGGATCCAGAAGACTGTTAAATAACATATAATGTTAAGTGAGTTTAATTTCTGAGTTTCCTCTGTGTCCCATTAGGCGGATCCACAGAGAACAAGTCGCCTCGCGAGGAAATTGCCGCGCGAAGCAGATCGGTCGGTGGAGACGTGCCTCGGGCGAGGCAGTGCGGCCGAGGCACGTCTCCACCGACCGAAAATAATAGGTCTTTTTTGTAATAAAACTGATGTAAGGAGTGAGCACTCTATGTCTACTGAATTCTCTTCGGTGTTACTCAGGCGATTCAAATAAATTTGTCATCTCAAGGTTTCACAATACTTAATCCGTAAAAAGTTACGAGTTTGACATGTTAATTTGCGATACCTAAAAGCGGTTACAATAAAATTAAAGGTACCTTTCTAGGATCCGGCGGCGACGGCGGCCGGACAACTGGCGGTGGCGCCGGTCTCGGCCGCGCGCGCCGCACGTCCGCCGCGTCGCGTCTGTCGCGCGTGTCGCGCGCGTCGCGGGTGTCGCGCGTGTCCCGCGCGTCGCGAGTGTCGCGCGCGTCACGAGCGTCGCGCGCGTCACGAGGGCGCGGCGGGGGGGAACGCGGGCGCGGCGAGCGGCGGCGACCGCCGAGCGGGAGCGGGCTGCGTCTAATGGGAACGAGTGACGGCGTGAGCATAGTAGTTTTTCATATTTTTAGGCTAATGTAGAACATTCCCGCACCCAAAACCCTGGGGGTACGCTTGTTACGTGTTTCAAACCTGGGCGGCGATCGGCGGGGGCTCCGGCGCGGCGAGCGAACATGTTCGGCGCGGCGCGGCGGCGGCGAGCGCGAGCGTCGCGCCAGCGGGCTGCGCGAGCGCCGCGCCAGCGGCAGCGGGGACCTGCGCAACATAAAACTATGTTAAAATGTGAGAAAAAAATTATTCTTGTTAGTTCCTCCAAAAAAATATTATTTACCTCCGACGTTTCGAGGATGGCGTGGTGG
This sequence comes from Cydia strobilella, assembly GCF_947568885.1. Lineage (NCBI taxonomy): Eukaryota > Metazoa > Arthropoda > Insecta > Lepidoptera > Tortricidae > Cydia > Cydia strobilella. Next base: position 2,487,922 of record NC_086064.1, on the reverse strand, counting down.
TCTTCTCCGAGACCACGGGGACAGCGCCGTCCTCGAAACGTCGGAGGTAAATTTAAAACTTATTTTACGCGATTAAGTCCCGTCGTTGTGAATAATAATGAGTAAAAATCGTGAAAGTTTAAATCAGTGTAAAACAAAATCAATATAATTATATCTTATACATAAACGTTTTCAGCCGAAAGGTACCACATTGTCGGTGGTCGATAAAGTTGATTTCAAACTCAAGCTATATAGAAATAGCGCCTTATTGACAACCGACAATAAGTATCCTTTTGGTTGAAAGTGGCACTGTGACGTTTTCAATCAAAAGGTACCACATTGTCGCTTACCATAAAGACGAAAATAGCTTGTATTTTTATACGAAAAACCTGTCAGAGCGTCCTTATGGCAAGCGACAATGTGGTACCTTTTCCTTGAAAACGACAAATATTATGATTTGTACATGGAAAAATTCTGAGTCTGGCAATCATTTTATGACCTTAGACGATGTTTTTAAAAAGGACTAATTTTTAAATACGACATACGAACGACACACACACTCTCTTACATTTTTCCTTTTTACCTAGACTAGTCATAATCATCAGAATATACTTCTATATAAACCTAAATACGTCCAGCACACGGCGACCCCGCCATCCCAAATAAACGCCTTTTAATTTACTAGATTTCTGGTTCCCTTATACCTTGAAGTACTAGATTATATTACTAAGCAGATTCCGTCGCATGGTGACCCTGCCAACTGAAACGAGATAATTTTAACTTCGTGTATTATTGACACAGATAACTGGCCATTCGTGGACGTAAGGTCCACGTCCAGTAGCAGTTAGTACCTGGAGCGCCTGGCGGGGGAACGGGAGCGGCGCGGGGAGGGGGACCGCGAGCCGTCCAAATACATCTGCTTGTAGCCCGTGTGGCGCCATCTGCAGAACAGTCCGCGCAACTTAGGCTTGAGCTTCGGTAAAGCTAATTCACTAGACCAGGGATCTCCAAACTTTTTGACCCCACAGCTAAAGCCTTCGGCACTCCAGCTTCCCTTTTGCGTGCCGGAGTGTATGGAATTTGTCTCACCAGCTTGGAGGCCCCTGCACTTAACAAACGTCAGACGAAAGGCAGGAGTCCCTTGTGCAACTTGTCCATTGCACGCACGCGATGTCATCATTATTTGTGCCATTTTCAACCAAAAGGGTACTTATTGTCGCTTGTCAGTAAGGCGCTATTTCCATATAGCTTCAATTAGAAATCAACCTTATCGACAACCGACAATGTGGTACCTTTTGATTGAAAACGTCAGATATATCTACCCTATAAACAGTACGTACGTTGCAATTGCCATAGTTTTCCCTCACCGATTTGTTTATTAAAGGCTTAAAGCACAGGCTAAACTACACATCGCACCGTGTTTTTACCCGGTCCTCCTATTAGACTGTCAAGACAGCTGAAAATACATGTTCTATATCATACTAAGGTCATAAAATGATAACTAGAAAAAAAAATGTTCAATGTTAGTTTCCTAAACTAAATGTTAATTTGCGAGATCTGCACTGCACTAAGTTATCAGTGCTGCGACATAAAGCAATTGTCTCTCTTTAACTTTCATACTTGCAAATTAAGGCTCTCAGCACACGAAGCGTAAGCGTAAGAGACGCGTAAGCGTATCGTAATACGCGAGTAGAACGAGAGCGAACGAAGAAGTTCAAACAAGTCCACACACGAATCGTCGTCGTAGCGTAGCGTATGAGATTTCTGTCGTCATTACGACAGGCGTAAAGAAACAAAACATCTGACATAATTAAACAATAAAAAATCTTCATCTGACGAGAAAGTATTAAGATCGTCGATACATCCGCCGAAGACATCTGACGCCAGTGACGCCATGATTTCAGTTTTATGGTTCCATGATTAGAGTTTATAAAACGATTACGCTTACGCGACTTTTGGTCAGGGACCGGACAACCCTTTCCGCGATAAAACCCTTTCAATGGGCGACACTTAAACACGGCTAACACATTGAAAGACTTTCCCTATTGAACTGCAAGCCCATTCATACCATTACCTTTGACTAACCCTTACCGAAGAGCTAACCAAAAATAAGGCTAGCTCTTAATAAGGGTTACCCTTATCTTTAAGCGCTTTTTATAAAGGTTTCCCTTTGCGTGAAAGAAACAGGATTAGTATATATCTACGGTAGTGTATGAAAAGGAAAGAAAATACGTGTCTAGTCAAAGAACGCCGCCGTCGCCGCCGACGATCGCTCGGATTCGAAGTAATGTGTGCTTTATGAACAAGGTAGACGGCTTAAATTAGCACGCTTATATGCTAAAAGGGAAGCCCTTTATAAGGCTAACCCTTATAAGCAATATGCAAGGTGTTGGTGAGCGGATGATAAGGGTTTTGTAAGGGTATTTGGGCTACCGATTACTCAAATGTGGTAGCTTTATATAAGGGTTTTTAAAACCAAAACAAAGGGTTTCGTCTGGCAAAGGGTATGGTGAGTTAAGCCTTATGCAATACCCTTATAAAACTCCGATAAGGGATAGCGGGCCGGTCCCTGCTTTTGGTGCCCAGAACTACGCGTCCAGTACTCGTAACAATTTTACGATACGCTTACGCTCCGTGTGTTGAGGGCCTTAGGCTTCGTCACATGGTATAATTATAGCGGGGCGTGAACTTGGCGCGTCGCGCGCGAATCCTGCGCTTGAACGTAGCGCACCGCGACGCCCGTCGCACCAATCTCACACCCTGCTACCACCGCACGGTCGCACACCGGTCTCGTGCTGTCAGACACCGCGCGGGTTGCGAGTGAAGCGGTCAGTAAAAGCGAGATCTCTTTTTTTAATAGAGTATCTTCACGAACAGTGTAGTGCGGCAGATCAAGAGCGCGATGCGAGCGTGCCGCGAGCGAAACGCACGAACGGCCGCGGGCCTTAGCGGCTCGCATTCATCATGCCGGTGTGACGCTGACGAAGTCTTTATACGAATGCTTTAGGCCGCGAATTGGACGCAAGCGGCGCGGCGAGCGGCAATTCAAGGTCATTCATACATTCCGCTCGACCAAATGTATGAAAGGCCTTGATTTACCGCTCGCCGCTTGCATTCAGTCCGCGGCCTTATATCGAACGTAAAGAGATCGTCAGGACCAGATTTTATAAAACTCTTAGTTAGGTACAAGGCGCGTAGCCAACGTGTCAATCGTTAACGCTCCGTAGCGTCAGTGGGTGACACTCCACCTTTCGGGCAGTCTCTGCTCCGTTCGGCTCAGCAAGACCGTTTTTTTTCTTAACAACATTCATATTTAAGCCTAGGAATACCTCATTCAAGAACATAAAATAATTAGGTAAAGTTAATAGACTAAGATAAGTTTGCAACAATTTTGATAGCACACGCACGCAGTTTAAACGTCATATTATGACGGATAAATAACACTTGCACTGCGTGTGTTATCAAAATCATTGCGGACTTATCTTGGTCTAACTCTAATAAACTGATTAGGACAAATAATACGAACGTAAAAATACGATGCAATGTGAAAAAAAGCCAAGCATATTTAAAAAAAGGTGAGGGATGATCGTTAAATTATTTGTAAATTCAAACACAGTTTTAAACAAAAAAAAAAAAAAAAACCGGCCAAGTGCGAGTCGGACTCGCGGTCCGAAGGTTCCGTACATTACACAATTTAAACAATGTATTTTTACGTGAAATGTCTTTAAAAAACCCGTAGGGGTCGAATCAAAAACTAAGTAATTAAGTCCGACTCACGCTTGACTGCGCATTTCTAATAGGTTTTCCGGTGATCTATAGGTAAAGATCTATTTTGTGTATATTTTTCAAAATTTTTGACCCAGTAGTTTCGGAGATAAAGGGGGGAATGGTAATTTTTTGCCTATTTTCTTGAATACTTCTAAAATATTTATCTTAAAATTATAGAAAAAAATATTTGAGATTCTCACAACGAGCTCTTTCATTTGATATGCAACACGATATAGTTTGACAAACTTTATTTTTTAATGTTCTCATTTACCCCCCAAAAGTGGCCCCCGTGTTTAAAATTAATTTGTTTACGTTACATGTCCATCTAAAAAGCAAAAATTATGTACCTGCTTTTGATGTATAAAAGAGCGAGCTCATCGCCAACAAACTGCTCCGCAGTTTGGCGAAACATTGTATTATGGTGCACATGTTGTATTTTCCATGTTATTATCAATAAAAAAAAAAATAAAAAAAATCTTTGGGTCACAAACTTACATATGTATGCCAAATTTCAACTTAATTGGTCCAGTAGTTTCGGAGAAAATAGGCTGTGACGGACGGACAGACAGACAGACGGACAGACAGACGCACGAGTGATCCTATAAGGGTTCCGTTTTTTCCTTTTGAGGTACGGAACCCTAAAAAAGATGTAACATTTTTGCAAAAATGCCATACTTCTTTTAGATTACTTCTAATGCATTAGATGTGGATCTATAACATTTTTCGTAAAATCAAATCACGGGCATTTTTCCTGTGGCAAACATGCCACACAAGAAAAATGCCTGTGATTTGATATACATTTTGCAGCAATGAAATTGTTGGATTAGGTACATTATATTATATCTTTTTGGGCTGGATTTGGATTAACTATAATTATGTAGCATGTTTCTGGACATATTCAGAACTAACTACAGATGCGAAATTTTGCAATATTTGGTCCTATGTGTACCTATCTCTAGGCGTCGACTGTCCACAGAAAAGTTAAGGTGACTGATTACATGCACAACTAAATCGAGTAGTAATTGCGAAAAAGGTAAAGGATGAGATAATGTGATTTAAAATAATTAAAAACATTTGACTATATAACTTGAAGAAACTTATTGGTCACATTTACAATTGGCTTTTAAATGGTATGATAAAAGGAATTTTGTTGTTTTATTATTGTAGCGTTTAATCTATAGCATTTTTGTTAACCCGCTCATGTGCAACTGCGCCAGGTAGCGGACGCCCTTAACCTTTTGGACGCCAATGACGGATATATCGGCACCGCAGGTCCAACGCCAAAGACGGATTAATCGGTCAAAGACCACAGAGCAACATAGACCTACGTGCATGTGCATAAAGTTCAATTTCAGTTTTGACACTTCGGTGACGTGGCGTCCGAGTGACAGCTTTTGTGTTTGACACGGCGTCGAAAAGGTTTAAAGTCCTTTAATGTCAATGGTGGAGGTCTCCAAACTACGGCCCGCGAGCCTACCAAATTCCATACAATTTGGGATGAGAAAAGTTTGGAGACCACTGGTCTATGTGTCAAATTTCTTATGTGAAAGATACTGCCCCCAAGCAAACAATCTTTTCTATGCAGGGGGGGGGGGTTCAGTTATCTCTGCAGCTTACTGTACATGATGTCAAAACGAAGATTACTGCACATACCTGTTTGGGTCCTTCTCTTCAACCTGCAGCAGCTTGCGGTCCCAGCTGCCTGGGGAGGCCTGGCGTGCTCTCTTCATCACGTTGTCTATCTCTTTGCGGCGTCCGGCCGGATTCGATGGATCTGGACATGAGATGATATGATAAAGATCCTGACTTGATCATCTTTTTGCATTTGTTATGGGAACGATTTTTTCTGCTTTAGCACAACCGACGATTTTTTGAGTGAGTAAAAAACGTATGGAGACCAGTGTGTTTTTCAAAAAAATTGTTTATCTAATACTGATTCTAAAATGGTTTATTTTAGAATCAGTATTACTTTACTAAAATAAAGATATGGATATATTGTGTTTCTGTTTTCTTTTTGTATTGTTTTCTTTAATTGAGGTGTGCAATAAAGAGTATTTGTATTCATATTAAATCACATTTACATAAATTATTCGAATAAACATAATTGTTTAGATGAAAAATTATTTGAATAATGCCCAACTCTGATCACTACGCGCTAGGCCAGACAGGTCCTCTAAAGCATATTAAGAGTTAGAGCTCACCGGTTATCCTGGAGTGCTGCGGATTCCGATCCATGTGAAGCCGGTTCTTGGAGGCGGCCTCCGCGGCGCGAGACACCGATCCGTTGCGCCGGGCGCTCGACATCCTGATACATGGACAAATTGTGTTAAATCATTCTCTATGTGATCGGGTCATGAATGGGATTGGGAACTCAGCAAAATGTCATATAAATATATGTGACGTTTTCAAGGAAAAGGTACCACATTGACGCTTGCTATAAGGACAGGTTTTTCGTATAAAGATACAAGCAATTTTCGTCCTTATTGTAAGCGACAATGTGGTACCTTTTGATTGAAAACGTCACATATTAGTAAGATCCAAGCAGCAGGAAGAATACTATAGAGGCAAATTATTATTATTAATTCTTAATTTCGTGGTCAAACGCCTGCCTATTCATCATAAAAATTAAAATAAATAGAACACAATTTTTGACTTCGTAACTTTGTTTGGACGACCCAAGAAAATTAAAGAAATCTGCAGAAATAATTCGTGTAGTTTTGAAAATTGGTATAGTTGTACCCTGTGGTGTCCAGATGAACATACTAAAAGTCCTCGGGGGTGGGGGGTGTGCTGCGGGTGTGGGGGGGGGGGGGTGTGAAGGTATATTTTTTCAGATTTTTGCTTGTATCTCGAATATCTGTACGAATACCATTATAATTACTTCGGACAAAAGATTCTACATAAAATGTTCTACAAATTAGGTTGTATTTATTTTTACTCTACGAGCTAAAGCTAAAGCTACTACTTTAGGAGCTACAGGGTGTTTAAGTTAACAAAGAGATGAAAAATAGGCGACAGATTAAGAAAACGTCGTTTCTTCGTAGTTGTTCATCATACCTGAAATTTTTGGTATAGAATAAGCAAGTTGAGTCACCTGCTGATGAAAAATAAAAATAAACCGGCCAAAAGCATGTCGGGCCATGCTCAGTGTAGAGTTCCGTAGTTACCCATCCGTCAAAATATACTTTTTACAATAACTCTAAAACGGCTTAACCGATCAGATTCGCTATAGTTTTCCATGAAATTTGAACATGGCCTAGCAGCTTCAATGATGTTGACATCAAAATAAAATTGAGAGCCCCAAATAAACTTTTAAGAGCAGATATCTCAAAGACTAAACAAGATATTGAAAACTTGACTCAAAGAGGATATAATAAGATAGAGTGGTACTGTCATAGTAAATTTTGTAACCACTTTAAATTCACTGCCATCTATCGACATACTTTAAAACTAAAAATGAAGATTTATAAAAATACGTTAAAATTTTTTATTTGCATTAATTATTTTTATATGATTTTGACCCATGTTGTTTAACAGATATGCGTTAAAATTAAAAAATAAGAAACGAAACCGTCAACGCCCTCTATACGAGAGTAGGCCTAAACTAGTGGTGACATCTGATCGAGAATCAAATGTTCGTGATTTTCGAGGCACGTTTTTTCCTTAGACTATCCATCTATTACAGAGTTATATCTATTTTCGCTTGACTGAATAAAACTTGTAGCAAATTTAATCAGTTTTCGTTTCGTGTAAGTACTTAAGTATGTCACTAAGTCACAAAGTTTAAGATATAAGTGAAAAACCGAAAAATGGGACCTTAAAACCCCCTCTCCCCCCGGCTCAAGGGCTACGGCCAGGGATTTTTGATATGTTCACCTCCTGACTAGTCCAAACAAAGTTATGAAGTCAAAAATTTTGATCCAACCATTTCCCTACTATAACTTTTTTTGAGCATTCGTGGCCTGACCTATACAGGATGTGTGTGTCATGTTTTATCATAATGACATTTGTCACCTGACAATGACTTTGTTAAATGTCAACAGTTCTGAAAATAGGTAATTCCATAGGGAATATTACGCGAAACTCCGTAGAGGGCGTCACTAGCACAATCACACTACCTACGCCAAACACGAAAATCGAAAGTTCGGTTTCTGCCTCTCTATCAGTCTTGCATATTCGATCGGTAGAGGCAGATAACGAAATTTCGATTGTCGCGTTTCGCGGTAGGCCATCTGTAAACCATAGAGTAACTTATACTAGAGCGGTACTGTCATAGTAAATTTTGTAACCCCAGTAAATTCACTGCCATCTGTCGACACACTTTAAAACTAAAAATAAATATTTTTAAAAATACGATAAAATGTATTTAGATATGGATAAATGGTTTTTTTTATTTGCATTAATTATTTATATGATTTTGACCCATGTTCTTTCACTGATATGCGTTAAAATTGTTAAATAACAAACGAAACCGTCAACGCCATCTATACGACAGTTGGCCAAAGCTAGTAGCGCCCTCTGAACAAGAATCAAATTTTCTTGATTTTCGAGGCACGTTTTTTCCTTAGACTGTATCCATCTATTACGGCGTTATATCTATCTTTGCTGTAAACAAACCACCTTGATGAATCAACGTTATATTGAAAACTGTTTAAGGCACAGTATGTATAAGTTACTCTATGGTTTTCGATAGGTGCTAGCACTGCATTCTGGCGGCAGAATTTTGCAGTAATACTCCCTATTGCATCTAAACGACTAACAAGCAAGTTTTTGTGGAATTACTAATTTGCATACTAATGTTCAAAGTATTGCAGAATAAGTATTTTCATTTAAAATGATGAATATGTGAACTTTTATACATATACTGGACTTGCTTTTTTTAAGTTAGTGCTGTGGTGGAAATATTAACTTTATAATTAATAGTTATCCCAAAATTTGTAATATCTATGGTGCATTAAAGTGGAAATTCCTGCAATGATATTAATAAAATAAGCACTGTGAATACTGTGATAGTTGTATAAAAAGAGAGGGTCTAAATACAGGATTAAATTTAAGTCTTTATGTAAATAATACTATATCTGAAGTTGAAAATGTGTAGGAATGTGTTAGCTATAAGAAAACAGGATTATGATGTCACAAAAACAGATCTAAGGCCAAGGACAAAGCATGATGATACAACATTATACCAAACAACACTTTCCAACAACAATCAATGCTTTCATCAGATGGTCCAGATAAAATATTACACCTGAGACACTTAGCCGACTTTCTACTAACATTTTAAGCGTACAACATTTACTTAAGATGCCCTAATTACAAGAAAATCTAAATATACTTTCACAAGATGGCCGCCCAATTATTGATCTGTCTTCTAAAATGATTCAAGAGCTTACCTTGAGGATTCCGACCGGGGGTCGGAAGGAGCGAGGGCTCCAAACGCGCGCGACGCGAAGGGCGAAGCCCTGCCACGCGGCGGTCGCACGGCAGCCGGCGGCGCTGCAAGACAACCGACATACTTATCAAGCGGCGCGCGATGTTACGAACGCGAATGCCTCGCGAAAAAAGGCAACTACGCGGACCGAAAAAGCCCACGCGAGGCAAACATGCAGCCTCCGGGCGCTCGCGACGAGGCCTCACGGTATAGGCCGTACGCGATGCAGGATCACCTCCAGATTCCTTGGTATGCTTCCTTTCCTTGATTTCCTTGTAGCCAAGCTGCTGAACATCAAACATAATAAATCCACCTTAATTAATCACAATACAAAGTTACGAACCAGTAGTAATAAAACACCAAAACTTTTCACTGAAGTTCAATGATATTCCTCGCTGCAAGTCGAAAAATATGTATTACGCGACAGCGACACACCTTTCTCCATCAGAGACGGCCATTTTGTATTTGCGATACGATTTACGAAATGCCGATATTGCCGATTTCAATTTCATTGTCCTTCTCTCATTACGTTTTGTTATCATCAGAATCTAATATTTGTTTATTTTGTTTGCGTTAATTTGTTCTAATACTTCTGTTACATATTACATACAAGTATATTTATTTATATTGAACGGTTTACGAAATATAATAGTTTAAATATGTCATTGAAATTGTGTAATGTGTACTGCAAAATTTGAGTAATGATTTTATTCACAGCAATAACAAAACGTAGCATGATGTCAGTGTTGCCAGCCCGGAATTTAAAAATGTGCCAGATTTAAAATCATTTGTGTTAAAATCTGTTAAAATGCTAGTATACGGTAGAGACGGGATAATTTTGCTTAAATTGAAGCTTTGGGTATGCGCGCACGAGCAACTTAATCGCCAGGCGATTTATTTGTCTCTTTTCGACCAATAAATCGCCTTGCGACTAAGTTGCTCGTGATGCGCGCACGAAGGCGACTTTTGCATTTCAAATTTCCGCATAGGAATAGATGAAATACATACAAGTTCTCAAATTTTTAGTGTTCCGTACAAAACTTTGTTCACGGAACACTATACTACTCTTTGCGGAACACTTATTCTTTTTTTTAATATATATTTTGATAGCTATTATAATTTTCGATCCACTCTGACAATGACAACATTGACAACTTCAATTCAACAGTTGTTTAACAGCAGTAACAACTTTGCACAGGAGGGGCATGTTTGCTTCGTAGGCATATTTTATAAATACTAAGTGATACTAAAACTATTAAGTGAATATTAATAAAAAAACACTCATCAAATTGAAGCCTTGGTTTTCAGATAAAGTATTAAACATTTGGTGAAAGTAAGAAATAGTACCCTACCTAAATAAGATATTCTTTTGCTGTTATCAGGGGAAAGAACTGACTTACTCATAACATCAAGAAAAACAGCAACGCTACAGCTACAAGGTAGGTTTTGGATTTGAACAATATATTTTATTAACATTCAAAACACAAATATCGAAGATAGGGTTTTTTGGTAATTTTCCATCCTCGTGAGTCCGGTCAAAAAACAAAAAATTCGGGACTAGGTCAAACTATACATTTTCTGGTCATAAAGGCCAGTCCAGACGGGACAATTTTTTGCACACTAATTAAATTAGCTGATTTAATCAGGAAGTGTGGACGCAAAATTAAGGGTTCCCGGCAAATTCGGTTCTCCATACAAACGTAGTTACGCTCTAATTCAAAAACGAGTAGCTAGTTTGCTCTGAAACTTTGTAGGTACTTACAATAGGATAAGGTATATCTATGTCATAAAATAAAATAAAAAATATTAAATCAGACTTTAAATAGTATTTTATACAATCGTGATAAGTACGAGTATAATAGAGCTTTTCAGTCGAGTACCAGCCTAATGAAGTTACGAGATTGAAATACTTTATTATATATCAGTATTTGTATACAATCCTTTTTCTAGGAGTCTATATAATACCGTTTTTACTACAAAACCTAAATAATAAAAGAAAATTTGGAAAGCATCTCAGTAGTAAAGTAATATAATTATTACTCATGAAATAGTCGCGCGTTGGTGTCATTTCCACTGGTACGCGGCGCCACGTGATTGGTCCAATTCATTATTGTTGTCTACAGCGTTTGCTTATGAATATTATAGTTGAGTTGGGAGCCCATACATGAAAAATACGCAATTACAGTTTGGTATACGAAATCTTAATTCAACCATTACAGCCGACGAGCCCGACGAGTAGAAAAAATACATATCTTATCTAAACCACTTTCCTGATAGCGTGTGGTACGCTAATTGTTCAAATGAATGTTAATAGGGAAGATGGCTTTTCTCTACCACCAGCTTGGGATCCTGTAGTCCATCTGATAAAGGAGCAAGCGAGACATAGACTGTGAGACCTTAGTGTTGGATGATACTAGACATTCTGATGTTTTGAAAAGATGTGTCCCGCCGAGTTTGTTGCCGGTCCCATATTGGGATACCCTCCTACAAATTTAGGAGGGAATTAAATCTTCTCGGGTCCGTGGTGTAGGGTCGGAGCCGGCGTAGTTTTTATCGCGTGTATATATATATATATCTTTACTTGAAAATAATTGTAGTGTATAACTAGCCTTATGAACCGATTTTGCATGTACAACCAGCCTTAAAGTTTGTAGTCTATGATTGTTCATTATTTTAGTATGTGGGTATTTTTGCACTTTGTAATTTTTCCTCAGTCACCCGTTGACCACGAACGCTGTAAACAGTTCGAAACGTCGGGATGTATTATAAATTCAATATACGCGATATAATCCGTTTTCATAGTTTTATTTCATGTTCAAATGAGGTTAATTCGTTACATATAGTTGGTCAAACCAAATTGGCAGTAAGGAACCAAAAAAACTATATATACTCATCCTTTGTTTTGTGTGCTAGTTATAGTACTAGTGTTAGACAAATATAGTATGAAGAAATGAGACAGTCCTTTGACAAACTATATATGCCATCTTTCACAACGTTAATTGAATTATTCGTACACCTTATTGTAAGTATATAAGGTCCACCGAAGGTAAAATTGTAAATTAATTTTTAACAAGCAGAAACGTCTGCGATCGATGATATTAAGCTTAGAATAAATTTAAAAGTGGAAAAATTACTGCCTTGGGTGAGACTTGAACTCACGGCCTCTGGATCGATACTCCAGCGCTCTGCCAACTGAGCCACCAAGACCTCATCCATAGTCAGCAAATCTTCCCACTATATGGGCCTAGGGGACCCTAGCGTCATTTTGCTGACTATGGATGAGGTCTTGGTGGCTAGTTGGCAGAGCGCTGGAGTATCGATCCAGAGGCCGTGAGTTCAAGTCTCACCCAAGGCAGTAATTTTTCCACTTTTAAAGGTAAAATTGTAGCTGTGAACTGATAAACAAGATTTTGCATTTATGCAATACTAGCGACCCGTTCCGGCTTCGCACGGGTTACACGTTTGTTTACTAGTTTTTAAAAGTACTTTAATTTAGATTTATATTTCCAACTCGTATTTTAACCTTTTATTTTTAGGAATTTCCTAGTCACACAGGCTTGACCTAGTGTGAGGGCTACTGCTAACCAAATTGCCATATTTGTAAGTGAAACCGATTTGTTTTTCATCTATGCCTGGTAACGAAATACATTTTTGTATTTTGTATTATACACCTAAACCTTCCTCAAGAATCACTATTAACAAGTGAAAACCGCATGAAAATCCGTTCAGTAGTTATTGAGTTTATCGCAAACATACATATATATTACCTAAAATATTGAATGATCTGCCAGAAGTTGTTTGTGCTAAATATTTAAATGGTAACATATAAAAAAAGTCGTTAAAATGCACTTATTAAAAACTAACGACACAAGCTATGTATACTAAGTATCATACTTATGATAAAATATAGGATATAATATTGTTTTTCTTTATGTTATTCTCGAACTCCCCATCGGCACACAAACCTCCATAAGGTTTTGCCTACGATGGGTCTTGTAATAATCTAACAAACTGTAATTTGTTTCCTTATTCAATAAATAAATAAAAAAAACTCGTTTCGGTGTAGTGATCGCCTCTATAAACGTAAATATAGATATTTATAATATAAGCAAGTAATAAACACTAGAAAAAACCGGCCAAGTGCAAGTCGGACTCGCGCACTAAGGGTTCCGTAACATTACGCAAAACACGGCAAAAAAATCACGTTTGTTATATGGGAGCCCCACTTAAATATTTATTTTATTCTGTTTTTAGTATATGTTGTTATAGCGGCAACAGAAATACATCATCTGTAAAAATTTCAACTGTCTAGCTATTACGGTTCATGAGATACAGCCTGGTGACAGATGGACAGACAGCGGAGTCTTAGTAATAGTAATGTCCCGTTTTTACCCTTTGGGTACGGAACCCTAAAAACGAACTGCAAGACAGAAGATTCACTCTTATCCATTTTTTCTTATATTTATTTTGTATGGTTTGTGTTTACGAAACATATTTCTATTTCTATATTGAAAAGTCATAAATGCAATAAAAAATTCCGCGTGTGAACTAGGGTATCGATATATCAAAAGAAATACATGACTATTTTTTACCAATGTAGTGAGAATACGTTAGTTTGACTTATTGCAATGACGTCTTCAAAATTGTTTTTATTAGTTCACTTTTAGTATACCGAGTTATTTTAATATGCTTAGTGGCGCCGATGACGCGAGGTTGGCACTTGGCCCAATCGCATACTCACAGAACAGAATTACGTGTGTAAGTCTAAAAACAAGTATACTGTATGACATTACCGCTCTATCCTATTATATCCTCTTTGTAATAGCTGAAAATCGTTGAGCATTAGACTTTCCGTTCGTCGCGACATCTATTGTCTAGTAGCAGTACTGATAATTCCGCAACTTGACGCTAGATGCCGACTACGAAAATAATAGTCTTTTTTGGTAACAAAACTGGGTGCGTAGCCAACGTGCAATCGTTAACGCTCCGTAGCGAACGAAACGCAACTGTCACTGTCGCACTAGTGGGGAAGAGTGATAGAGAGAAATAACTACGGAGCGTTACGATTACGATTGGCACGTTGGCTACGCACCCTGATGTATGGAGTGAGCACTCTATGAATTCTCTTTGGTAACAGTGAACGAACTGAACACGCTCCCGCTGCGTGATTTCCAAACTTGCCCTCGTGTTTGCAAAAACTTGTTTTTAATTTGCAAACATTCCGCTAATCCACATTTTGAGGCCGTCTTTATGACAGACGTAGATCATTTAATAACTTTTTTTATATTCGATATTAAAATATGTAGTTCGTTTCATTCATTTACAACATCCTGTACCGGTACGAGTCACAGTGTCAACACTGAATACGCTAACGTCTAATTTACTTTCTATGCATCTCGCTCGCACTAATAGGTATGCCAGTACGAGCGAGATGCATAGAAAGTAAGTTACGTTCACTAGCGTTTATGTCAGTGACAAACTGGTGATAGCTGTACTGCTTTTTTTAAATTGTTTTTCTTTTTGCAGACTAGATCAAAATGATTATGACCTAGATATTTAAACCGGTCAACCTTCTCCAGCTCTTTATCATGCAATTTGATGGGCGGCACAAAGTCTAAAGACCTGCCCCGCACTGCGAAAACCATAAGTTTTGAGACAGCAACACCATATGATCCGCGTAACTAATGTTATTGACCATTTGGCCATCTATAAAACATCCCGCATACGTGCTGCTGAGTCCGGCAATCAGCTCGTCGACATACAGACAGAAGCTTAGGCGAGGTTAGCCCCCCCTGCCTCACTACGCATTTCAGTCTGTATGTCTCAGACACCGCTTCCGTCCACCTTACACAATTCTCCTGCCGCTCGTACCAGTAACTGAACAAGTCCACCAGCTCTTTAGGCATGCCAGTGGCCCGCAACTTTCCCCACAGTATCCGATAGGAAACCGTATCGAAGGCTTTGGATAAGTCCATAAAGCAATAAACTGGTGTCTGGAGTATAGTATTTGACGGTCTCCTTGAAGGTGAAGATGGCGCTCTCCGTCGAGAGACCGGCTCAAAACCCGAACTGGGCATCATGGAATTCGAGCTGCTTATTAAGAAGACCGTCAAGCACCTTAGCTGTCACTGTAGCCAGCGATATGGGTCTATATAGTTTGTCAAAGGACTGTCTCATTTTAAACATAGACGGAGACCGTCTATCTTTGTCTTACACTAGTACTAGTATTTTTTTGTTCTTATTTACTGCCAATTTGGTTTGACCAACTATAGTTATTCCTATCAGATACGTCACCGGTTATATTTTTTACAATGGGTACAACTAGCGTACGCATGAGACTCGCAGGCAAATATCTATGTCGGATGCAGAGGTTAAGTAACATACTGAGAACCCGTGGGAGATGTACGCTAATTGCTAGCATGTTGGAGATGGTCGATGCCGAGCCCGTCATGCCCCGGTGACTTCCCGCGCCTCATATCTTTTATTAAGTCAGCAATTTCACAAGTTGAGAAATAGACCAGCGGCCAGTCACTCCTTGCTTGCTCACTCGCTGTTCTATTTTGGAATCCTACGCTTACGAGTTTCAATATGGGCATAAACAACTTTTCCACCTTTTAAAACAAATAATTATTTTTATCTATTTAATTATATGTGCCATTCTCAACCAAAAGGGTACTTATTGTCGGTTGTCAATAAGGCGCTATTTCCATATAGCTTCAATTTGAAATCGACCTTATCGACTAGCGACAATGTGGTACCTTTTGATTGAAAACGTGATATATATTATTATGTTATCTAAATTGTTTAATAAGCGTACTATCAAACACTCTCCTATCACGCTATTCTTTGGCCAGAACAATCAACAAAAAAGGTTGAAATGTCAAATGTCAATCCGTATTTAACATCCTATCGATGACTTTATCATGACACTTTATAGTCAATATTTACACCAAAATTAATCTGAGGTGATTCTGCTAGTAAACAAGTTATAAGTTTTATTCGAAAGGTGACTGGAAACGTTTGGGTGGATCAACTATTTCTTGTCATTCTGTCCCGTCAGTCAGGAGACAATAGTCTCCTGGCTCCTCTACACGATGGGCCATCATACTGGCCAACTAAGATGGGCC
Organism: Cydia strobilella; assembly: GCF_947568885.1. NCBI lineage: Eukaryota > Metazoa > Arthropoda > Insecta > Lepidoptera > Tortricidae > Cydia > Cydia strobilella. The sequence goes on along the minus strand of NC_086064.1, from coordinate 2,471,617 downwards.
AGCGTGTAGAGAGGGTAGTGGTGTCGGATGGCGTATGGCGCGGTGGGATGGCGATGGGATGGCCACGGTGTCGGTTTTTCGTACGCACATCAATGGTAGTGGCCCATTCCATAGTGCGTGCTCTCAACCATCGCATGGCTATCTCGCTGGTCCAGCGCTGGGCCATTCTGTAGAGGAGCCATCACAGTTTGTTAGATATATATGGGGCATTTTCTATGAAAAGGGACCTTAATGTCGATGGCGCTAAAGGGCCCTCCACACTTGTGCGCGAATCTAGTTTGCTAATCAGCGAAATCGACTCCACACTCGCGTTCGCGGATTCGCGCCGCGTAGTCAGGAGCGGGCTTTACGCCGCACAGCGTTGCGCGGCATTGTATTTATATCGGAGCATCGTTATTAATGGCGTAAGCGCCATCGAAAAAAAGGTCCCTTTTTATAGAAAATACCACATATTATTAGTATACCACAGTTTATTTGGGCGTGGAAGATGTCCATTTATGGAACAATGATATTAATTATATTATACCTAACTAAAGATATGTTATAGGCGTTCCAAAATTGAATTCTTACTTTGTACAATTTGTACAAGTTGCCTTTAGTCGCGCCTTGGCAAGCGAGAAATCGGAGAAATGTGCTAACGAGCTCACGCACACTGAAAGAGAAAGAGTCATGCTCATGTTTAACAACGAGTATGAAAAAGATGAATGGAATGCGAATTTTTTTCAAAAATAACATTTCTTCGTAGGTATAGAAATAAATATGGAAGTATTTTTGTGCCCCTTATGTATGAGTAACTATAATCTATCTATAGGTATAAAATATCATTGTTATGAAAAGGGCTTTAAAAAAGCGTGTTTAGTGGATTTAAATGCGTAAAAATCAGGTTTAAAATAAATAAATAAAAATAAAAATTATTTAATTCAGACTTTAAAAAAAACATATTTTTTGGTAAACTAAGTGAGTATAATTGTGCCATTCTCAAACAAAAGGGTACTTATTGTCGGTTGTCCATAAGGCGCTATTTCCATATAGCTTCAATTTGAAATCGACCTTATCGACTAGCGACAATGTGGTACCTTTTGATTGAAAACGTCACAATTAAAACATTTACTATACACTAGACTTATATTGACCGGGATATAGACCGTTACACCCACCCGCTATCTTCAGTCACCTGTGAACATGATGCATGTAACTACGTCGAAATATCCGGGAACTCATAAATAATACAAAAGGTAATCACGGTCTTTATCCCGGTCAATATAAGTCTAGTGAAACTAACCGTGAATCATTCAAAACTCTAATTTATACAATTAATATTGAAAAGTATAAGTAAGATAAAAAAGTGACCCAGGAGACCGTAAGTATGGCAACGAGTGACAGGAAAGAGTTGATTCACCCATTTACATACATTATTTAAGTTTCGATTGGGGTTTGATTGTCATTTTGGCTAGGACCCCAGGGCTATAACCGCGTAAATCGAAATTCGCAAATTGCGGTCATCTTTCCCTGTCACCAAAGAGGATATAATAGGATAGAGCGGTACTGTCATAGTAAATTTTGTAGCCACGGACAAACCGCTAAGAAACGCCATTTATTACCGCTAAGAAAACCCCATTTACTGTGGTCCCACAGTTCGAAGGCACAGCCCTTACCATGTCAGGGAGTATTGGGATCCTCGGTGTCGACATCTCCAGTGACGTCCAATTCCGTAGCCACCTGGAAGGGAAGGCTGATCTGGCGTCCAAAAAACTCGGTGTGCTCAATAAAACAAGGCGATACTTTACTCCGGGGCAAAGACTGCTGCTATATAAATCGCAAGTCAGACCCCATATGGAACCTTCGACTCAGTCCAATAACGGCGCGCTGTACGAATCGTCGACGATCCCAAGCTCGCAAGCGGTATTGAACCTTTAAGTCTAAGGAGAGACTTCGCCTCCTTATGCGTGTTCTACCGCTTGTACAATGGGCTGTGCTCTGAAGAATTGTTTGACATGATGCCAACGGCCGCTTTCTATCACCGCACCGCTCGCCATCGGCAGGGTGTTCATCCTCACACCCTAGCACCTAAATGGTCGCGTACTGTGCGGTTTAAGAGGAATTTCCTCCCGCGTACGCTTCGGCTGTCGAATGAGCTCCCTGCCGAGGTTTTCCCGAGGGGCTACAGTATGGGGTTCTTCAAAAAAGGAGTGTACAGGTTTTTAAAGGATCGGCAACGCGCATGTAATATCTCCGGTGTTGCAGGCGTCCATAGGCTACGGTAACTGCTTACCATCAGGCGGGCCGTATCTTTAATTGCCACCGACGTGGTATAAAAAAAATTCACTGCCATCTATCGACACACGATTAAAACTAAAAATTAAAATATAAAAAAAGTATTTATATATGGATAAATGTTTTTTTTTTGCAATATTTGCATTGATTATTTTTATATTATTTTGACCCATGTTTTTTCACTGATAAGCGTTAAAATTGTTAAATAACAAACTAAACCGTCAAACGCCCTCTATACGAGAGTAGGCCAAAGGTAGTGGCGCCATCTGATCAAGAATCAAATTTTCTTGGTTTTCGAGGCACCTTTTTTAGACTTTTCCTTAGACTGTATCCATTTATTACGGAGTTATATCTATCTTTGCTGTCACTAATTACGCCGTAATGGGAGTAAAATAAAAGAGAAAGATGTCCGCAATTTGTGAACTTCGGTTTTCGCGGTGGGCCTGGGGAGGCGTGTCAATCACGTAAATCACGTACGTCTCCGAATGAAACATACGTGAATAATCAGACTTTATACGGGGTGCAAAGTACGTACAGAAAAAATGCATGACTTAATCTTGAGGTCACACATATGTAAGGCCACGTCGGACCGCTGATGCGATAATTTTAGGGGGAAAACTTTTATTACACGTTTTTTTTTTACTTGCAATGTACCTATGTTTGTACGGGTCAAATCTTGAAAGATCCAATCCTTTCCTTTCCAAATTTTCGTCTTATCCTAGTTTCCCTAACTTTTAATTCCTCCACAACCTGACATTGGCTAACCTAGCAAAAGCCATAACAAGAAGAAAGAAGAAAAAAAATAATCTTGAAAGTTAAATTTGACCTACATCCCGATCTCCGATGAAGCTGAAAATTTGCATATATGTAAGTCGGGTGACAATGCAATATTATATTATAAACCTAGGGAAGAGCGGTGCTTTTCAACACATGCATTTATTTGCTTACCGGGTGGCTCCATCCCCTGCATCATATACATGTAAAGCCTGATCAGTAATATGTGGTATTTACTATAAAAAGGGACCTTATTGTCGATGGCGCGTACGCCATTATAAACGATGCTCCGATATAAATACAATGCCGCGCGACGCTGTGCGGCGTAAGCGCCATCGAAAAATAAGGTCCCTTTTCATAGAAAATGCCCCATATATGATCATTGTCAAGAGGGCGTTGTTTTTCTCCTATGACAGTTCAGTTTAGAATGAAAACATTAGTTCCAGTGAAATTCCGCAACATGGCGCGTGATCATATATTACTGGTCAGGCTTTATTATGTATAAATAATTTCGAATTTTTTGGATTTTGAATTATGATACCATCGATCTGATGACGGAGACAGGAGGTTCTAACTGTGAAAAACAACTCAAAATAATTGTGTTTGGGACTTTGGGTTAATTTGTTATAATGGTCTTGATTATAGGTTTAGTTGCCTGCTGAAAGAAAAGTGCAATCAGCAATAAAAGCTTGTATCAAAAATGAAATTATTATTTAAAAAAAAAAGTAACAATATGTGTTTTAAACAAATTGTTGTTCCACTCCATCAAATCAGAGGCTAGTAAACATTGAAGACGAATAATCTGCAGCACTGCGTTCCTTGCGTGCCTTTTAGTACTTAAGGCGGTTCCCTGAGCCAGAAGGCGAAAAATCTCCTTATATGATCATGTTTTTCTAAGAGGCATTGATATTTGTAGACGTGGAAAAAATATATGTAGTTCTTGACTATATTATCTTTAATACCATAGCTTCCGATACACGAATTATGACACTTCGCTCGATACAATTAATTCCCAAAGTAACCTCTAACTCGGACTTTTAATCAAACTTTACTCGGTTATTTATTATGTGATACTATAAACAAAAAACCGGCCAAGTGCTAGTCGGACTCGCGCACGAAGGGTTCCGTACCATTACGGAAAAAAACAGCAAAAAAATCACGTTTGTTGTATGGGAGCCCCATTTAAATATTTATGTTATTCTGTTTTTAGTATTTGTTGCTATAGCGGCAACAGAAATACATCATCTGTGAAAATTTCAACTGTCTAGCTATCACGGTTTATGAGATACAGCCTGGTGACAGACAGACAGACGGACGGACAGACGGACAGCGGAGTCTTAGTAATAGGGTCCCGTTTTTACCCTTTGGGTACGGAACCCTAAAAAATAAGAAAAAACAATCATAGCTTAAATAGTAATTTCATAGCTTTCGAATTTCGATATTGTAAGGAAACGTTTTTAAAATGAAAAAAATCGACACTTGGCGCGCATGATATTTCCCGTTTTTTCTTGCGAAATGTGACAGTGACATCGGCAAACGTTTACGTGACAGATTTAATACGTACTGACGACCGCCTTAGCAGTATCAAACTGACATAATCGCTAACGTCTGCGTAACTTACTTTCTATGCATCTCGCTCGCACTAATATGCGAGTACGAGCGAGATGCATAGAAAGTAAGTTACGCAGACGCTAGCGAATATGTCAGTGTCAAACCGGTGCTACCGGTAGTACCGGTAGCACCGGTAGACCCGTAACAGTCTGAGCACGCGCTAACTGCGTTCGGTACGTGCGTGTTGATAATATTCTATTTTTTATTTTTTTTAGCTCGAAAAACCAAAATGTAGGTATAGTTTCGCCGGCCGGATACCCAATATTCGGCCGATGGTCAGGCCGAACATCCGGTATCCGGCCAAACAACTATCCGTTGCATTTAATGTACACTGTCTTCAAATTATACATGAGCCCGTGAGAAAAAGCATATTTTTCACATTTGCTAATTAATGACTATACTTTTCACGCGTAGACTACACATTGATAATAATTGTTTATGAAATGATATTTTTAATGCATTATGCAAATTATGCAATGATAAGGTTTTTGTTTACACGCCAAGGTGAAAGTCTCTTTATGCAACAATTATCATTGCCCGCCGATGATAACGGAATCATCAACGCATTTATACTCAAAATACAAAAGTTAAAAGATCTCACGTGACGTGAGAAATAAATTAAGTGGAAAAAATCACTGTCTTGGGTGGCACTTGAACCCGCGACCACTCCCCCCTCGCTCCATGCTCATATATGGTGGAAATATTCGCTGTATTGAGTACGGTCTTGGTAGCTCAGATCGCAAAGCCCTGTACTAGTGATCTAGCGGTCGTGGGTTCAAGTCCCAACCAAGACAGTGAATTTTTCCACTTTTAATTTACATCTAATCTCACGTGAGATTAGGTCGGGGTCGAGGCAAACTCACATTTGTTTTCGCTTACACTTACTGCCAGAGGGGGAGGGGGAGTCAAAAACATCTCTCGCATAGGCTATTTTCAGTATTTTCCTACTAAGGTCTAATTTTTTTATTCCGTAGACTAAAATGACGTTTCATGTGTAAGACATGGCATTTCTTGAAACATGAAATGTCATTTAAGTCTACTGAATAAAAAAACAGAATATAGTCAAATCAGTTTCTTTTTAGAACTGTCAATACGATTTGCTTTTATCCTTTTATGAAATTTATATGAAAACTAATAGTGACGTCACGGTCAATTTAACTCACGTACTTTTTACAAGCTTTTATTTAACTTGCAATGTACCTATGTAAGTATGTATGTAACTATGTATGTAAGGGTCAAATCTTGCAAGTTAAATTTGACCCACTTCCCGGTTTCCGATTAAGCTGAAATGATGCATATACCTACATATGTCAGTCAGTTGACAAATAATTTATTAACTTGGACTCTATTGCCTAGGTAATAAGAGTGACGACATTTTGACTAAAATGCCAATATCTCAGTTCTGCATGGCATTCCGCTTGGTGCCCATAGAACGAAATGAAGCAGATAGAAATAACTATCTAATGTAATGACCTAACTCCCATTTCTGTAAATTTTTGGACCAGGCTCTATACAAAGTTGCCCATAGTCCTTTCTCGATAAAATGAACTTTTTTCCATTTCTTGCCGTAATGCAGCCAGATTTTAGCAGCATGCAGTCGGCAGTAATGTCGCGCTGCAACACTGCAGCAGTCTTAACCTTTTGGACGCCAATGACGGTTATATCGGCAGCGTAGGTCCAACGCCAAAGACCGATTAATCCATCACAAACCACAGAGCAACATAGACCTACGTGCATTCGCATAAAGTTCAATTTCAGTTTTGACACTTCGGTGGCGTGGCGTCCGAGTGACAGCTTTTGTGTTTGACACGGCGTCGAGAAGGTTAATGCTGGTGTAGTCAAAATACGAACGATACCTTTAGAAATAATTGAAATGCGATGCACCGTGACCGAAAACAATGTGTTATTAGTATAAAATGGATATTAGCCGTGTGTGTCCACGGCGAGACGATTTAAACCGGAGTTTAACACTGATAAGAGGTTATAAACGGAAATAGACGTCATATAGGTAAAACACTGATTTAAACTTTCACAATTTTCTCATTATTATTCACAACGACGGGACTCGATCGGATCCCATCGTTGTGAATAATAATCATCGTTATGTGTGTCAGGGATCAATTGCAGTTGTGGTAGTTCCTACATCGGGGAAACGAAACGTACCATTGCATTGCGGATTAAGGAGCATATCGCAACTGTCAAAAATCGTCATTGAAATAAAAAAACATAGAAATTTCAATCGAGACGAAGGTTTTAAGATCTCATCTACATGGAACCCAGTCATTAGTAAGTGTAAGCGAAAACAAATATCGAAAGTTGAAAAATCGTATATTGTGAGTGTTGTGTTGTGTGTCGACCCGGTGACATCCCTAGTGCGCAAAACGTTCAAGTTAATAAACAAGACCAAGTGCGGGTAGTTCGAAAAACTTGCGCGGCTAGATGTGTTGATGTCAACTTTAGCCAGTCTTCTCCGAGACCACGGGGACAACGCCGTCGTCGAAACATCGGAGGTAAATTTAAAACTTATTTTACGCGATTAAGTCCCGCCGTTGTGAATAATAATGAATGTAACTCTGTCTGTTTGTTATCTCTTCACGCTTAAAGCAAAATCGATATAGAAAAAAAACCGGCCAAGTGCGAGTCGGACTCGCGCACCGAGGGTTCCGTACTTTTTAGTATTTGTTGTTATAGCGGCAACAGAAATACATCATCTGTGAAAATTTCAACTGTCTAGTCTATCACGGTTCATGGGATACAGCCTGTTGACAGACAGACGGACAGCGGAGTCTTAATAGGGTCCCGTTTTTACCCTTTAGGTACGGAACCCTAAACAATGGTATGTAAATAGTTTGAGGTCCGGGAAAGGACATATATATATTATGGTAGTTTTAATTTACCTACGAAACAGGACGTCCCGGGTTCTAATCTACAAGGGCACTTTTTTTTGTGTTTATCACGAATATTTGTGACGTTTCAATCAAAAGGTACCACATTGTCACTTGTCGATAAGGTTGATTTCTAATGGAAGCTATATGGAAATAGCGCCTTACTGACAAGCGACAATAACTCCGTAATAGATGGATACAGTCTAAGGAAAAAACGTGCCTCGAAAATCACAAAATTTGATTCTCGATCAGATGGCGACACTAGTTTTGGCCTACTCTCGTATAGAGGGCGTTGACAGTTTCGTTTGTTATTTATAATTTTAACGCACATCAGTGAAAGAACATGGGTCAAAATCATACAAAAATAATTAATGCAAATAAAAAAATCATTTATCCATATTTAAATACATTTTAACGTATTTTTATAAATCTTCATTTTTAGTTTTAAAGTATGTTGATAGATGGCGGTGAATTTGCAGTGGTTACAAAATTTACTACGACAGTACCGCCCTATCTTGTTATATCCTCTTTGACAATAAGTACCCTTTTGGCTGAAAATGGCACATTTGTTCCTGAGTTATGGATGTTATCCATGGATCGAAGTATGTATTCATACAAGTATCTATATCGTCGCCATAGTACCTACCATAGTTTGACCCCCCCCCTGACTTGGATATCCGTCATCAACAGTGACCTGAAGAAAGCCCAAGTAAATGACTCGACGACCCAGAACCGACGTGTCTGGCGAACAAGGACGAGGAGAGCTGACCCCAAGTGAAAAGAGATAAGGCTATTCATAGTAATAGTACCTACCTTAGTTTAGAATGGTTTGAGGCTAGCTAGGTCGATCTGAGTAAGGTTGTGTCCCCAAATATTTATTTGGGGCATTTTCTATGAAAAGGACCTTACTGTCGATGGCGCTTACGCCGCACAGCGTCGCGCGGCATTGTATTTATATCGGAGCATTGTTTATAATGGCGTAAGCGCCATCGACAATAAGGTGAATATTTATTTATCATTCCACAGTCACGGGTAGAAGCTAATGTAACATAAAATACTTTATACCGAGAAGGAAAATCCACCCGATGCCAAGCGTCCGCCTGTGAGTAGGCCAATGTTGAAACCTTGTGCCATTTTAGTGGTCGTTCCGTCAACATCTTTATTCTCATAGCCTATAATTACTTCGATTTAAGAATAAACCGAGATGGAATGGCGTCCAAGCATAGTTTGGTCCAGGCTTCCGAAAAACTCTGCCAAATTCCCGACTTCGTTATATCAGAGGAATTTTGTAGCCACAGTAAATTCACTGCCATCTATCGACACACGATTAAAACTAGAAATGAAGAAGTATAAAAATACCATAACATGTATTTATATATGGATAAATGTTTTTTTCTTATTTGCACATTATTTTTATATGATTTTCACCCATGTTCTTTCACTGATATGCGTTAAGATTGTCAAATAACAAACCAAACCGTCAACGCCATCTATTCGAGAGTAGGCCAAAGGTAGTGGCGCCATCTGTCCGAGAATCAAATTTTCTTGATTTTCGAGGCACGTTTTTTCCTTAGACTGTATCCATCTATTACGTTTACACCTATCTGATCAAAAAACTTAATTTTCTTCACCTTTATTTTATAAGGACCTTCACTTCACTGATAATCGCGTTTTTCTTCAAGTGAGTCTTTCTACGTACGGTACGCTTTTAACTATAGAACTGGTAGAGCTAATAATATCTTTTGCATTATTATAAACATATTAAATAAACCGCCTTTGTACCTAAATTTATATGAATTTCATGTTAACAATTTTTGTTTTGTACAATAAAGTGATTTATTACTACTACTACATATTCTCTCTTTATATATTTAGGTAGATAGATAGGTAGATAGCGTTCGTGGCAAAAAAGAGGAAAACACGTACATAGGTAGGTAACACAACATAAATAATATAAGCCACGAAAGGGTCCCGACTCAGCATGGTGCTAAATTGAAATATTATTTTATATGTTATCTCTTTATATATTTACTTACTTATAACCTACTTTATCACTGTCTCCATAATACCTATTATACCTAATACTTACAAAAAAACACAATTCAAACAATGCTGGGAGCGCTGACTTATATATAGGAAACGCATCGATTATTGAGTATCCATATAAGAACTCTCTACCTGTCATTTAATTTTGCCCCCTCAAATAAAATTCGATGTCTGTACCTACATACCATATCTACGTCTGCTTAGCGCGTTAGCACAGGGCGGACACGCTAGACATCAAAAATCACTTCCGTTTCTATGTGTGAACAGGCACGTCTGTACACGCGTCATGCGTCATTGTGTGAGTAAGTTGCTTAATAGTTATTTTTGATACAAGTGCGGAAAAGAGGTAATCCGAAACGAGTGGCGATAAATTAAAACACGACCGCAGGGAGTGTTTTAAATCGACACGAGTTGCGAATTACCTATTCGCACGTTTATCGAACAACGTTTTACAGTACATATGGCCCTTTAAACTTTCGACATATGCTCAAAAAGTGCACTTTACGCACTAGTGCGAGAAAGTAGCACCATATGTACTGTAAAAACAGTACTGAGCGGCCGGCAAACGGCCGTCAATCTGCTGTCGCGGGGCGAGGTCATTCGAGTCGGGGCGGAGCGGTGCGTGGCCGTTCTGTATGATAATTCTATTACTTATTCTGTGACGTTACATCGTTTAGGGACCAAGATCTCACAAAAGATTGTATAAATAAAATAGGCGTGGTACCACGCAAATAGGTGTGTCATAACAAGCCCAAATTAAACTATGTAACATTCCTCCCACACAAAACCGGATCAGACAAACGGTTTAATCTCATTTTTATCTCTTGGCATAGTGCCCATTATCCAACCACGCCATTCGAAATACCATCAACGAAGGGAAGAAAGTATTATATAAATTACACACTCTTAGAGTTAGACCAAGAAAAGTCTGCAGCGATTTTGATAGCATACGCAGTGCAAGTGTTAATTTAAACGTCAAACGTCTATGAAATTATGACGTATAAATAACACTTGCACTGCGTGTGCTGTCAAAATCGCTGCAGGCTTTTCTTGGTTTAACTCTAAGACATTTCGATTCTGGGCTTTCCGTGAGTCGTCTCAATAACGAAATGATAAGGTTGGCTCCTCTACACTATGGACCAGCGCTGTACCAGAGATGACCATGATTATTATTATTTTATTATATTTTAGACTTAGTATTTATTTTTTAAATGTTGACATGATTTACATTGTTTTCTTGTGTTCTTGTATTGACTTTTTTTTTTTTTTTTTTTTTTTTTTTTTATTTATTTTTTTACTATTGTGACATTTTAGCGTTTTTAATTTATTTCTATTTGCATTGTTTTATTAATATTAATTGTAACTTCATTTATACTGATGTTCAATTCTAATTCTTATTATTACAAAAAAAAACGATCATTATACGACAAGTAGTACAAGCTGAAATGTACGTATATTTTACCTGTGTGAAAATTGTATACATGTGATAAATAAACTAAACTAAACATGCGATGGTCTATGGAATCGGCCACGTGTTTGATGTGCGGACGAAAAACCGACCTGTGGCCATCCCATCGCCATCCCGCCGCGCCATAAGCCAAACGACACCAGCTCACAGCCAGACGCTTTACACATAGATTTTTGTCTGATTTTTGTACATTGACCCGCCTGTTGATATCTCTATTGCACTTGCATTATTATTATATTGCTGTCAACGCACAGTGACATTGACAATTTGACAACCGGCATAATGGGCGGGACAGTTATATAATTATGCGCGTGCAATAGTAATAGTAACAATATATGTACGAGAATCTAATGAAAAGCGTCCCTGCTTTAGTATCCGACCGAAGTTTCGGTGTCGGTAGGTTTCGGGTTTCGGCATTAGAATTATATGGCCGAAGGTTCGGTTTTGGTCGAAACTAGAGCAAAACCGATCCTTAATTGGAAGACCTATACATTCGGTAACATGTCGCAACTTCAAAATATTGCCTGAACGCGTTTTTTTTTCAAAAACCGTTACATTTTCCAAACTTGGAAAAGGCATCATGTAGAAGCCATTGGGTTATAGGTTAGGTTTAAAAAAACGTGTTCGGAAAAAATGAAAATTTTAGGGGTTATAATAATCGTATTTAAAGTTTTCGTAGATGAGATAAGTAACCAACTAACCAATATTGCTTTTGTATTTCATTTCGTCACTATCACATGTTGCATTCCCTGGCATGGCATGTGATGCGGGGTTAATTCGGGTATCATGTTATGTAGATTATTGGCAAGACACGTGTGCTGTTGACACTTTCGTGGCGCCATTATGTGGCGTTGAGATGCGTCTACAAACATTTCACTAAGATATAATACTGAACTATCATAGCACGTACTACGTAGTGAGAAGTCATCATCATTAACTTAAGTTATTCTCTTGTCGGTGGGGTATCTTCCAGCTTTCCCTATCCCGCGCCAGCTCTTTGACTTTTTGATACGACACGACCTCTACTTTTTCTGCGGCGGCTTCCGGCGGCGTAGTGAGAAGTATAAGTACCATTTGACATAACTTGCGACGCGCGCACGATAATAATTATACCGACTTTTAAGAGAACCTTTAAAATACCACAATGGAGGTTTATACGATTTTCCAGCTTATTATCTCTCATTCCGAGGTGAAACCCTCAATTTTTCTTGATCATAAAGAATTTTGAGGAGTCTTTATCGAGAAACGCTTTAAATAAGTAACTATTACTTATGAAACCATTACAATGTAAATATACATGTCCTTGCTATAATAATTCTTACGAACAAACTTTAATTACTAAAAACAAGTAGGTAGTATAACAAATTAACAAAAACTACAAACTGAAATTAAATACTAAACTTAAAAATAAACTATAAATAGAAAATCTGCCCCAAATCGCCGCGGCGTGCCCAGAAGGCTGGCAGCATTGCCACGGTGTATGGCAATGCTGATCCGCTGTGCTAGATATGACCCAGCCCTCTGGTCACGCGTCAATTTCACTAACCTGCTGATACATTAATTAAAAACCCTGGGCGCTTTCCCCCCAAGGCCCCATAGTCTCATCTCAACCCCAAATGGCTCAACTTGTTACATATTTAAAGCCATTTAAAAATAGTGTCACTTACAAAATCCTTTTTAACAGTTTTGTTCGCAGCCACCTAGAATTTGCCTGCGCAGTATGGAAACCCTATCATAATGTTCATATTGAAAGAGTGGAGCGAATACAAAAAAAGTTTGTTAGAACCCTCGATTTTAGAACTGGTCATACTCACCTTAACTATAACGAGTCGCTGATACATCATAAGCTCCAAACTCTTGCTAGTCGACGAGACTGTGTAGATTCTGTCCTACTTTTCAAAATTATGAACAATGTATTAGATGTCCCCTCACTACTACATCAAATACGTTTGAGAGTTCCTCGTAGACGTCAGCGCCACTGTCAGAAGAAAAAAATGTTTTCCATTCCCTATAGTAGAACATGCTATGCACGAAATGTATTTATAAGACGTGTTTGTAAACTTTTTAACGAAAATGAAAAACTTAATAATTTGGATTTGTTTAACTGTTCCATTAATTCATTAAAATGTGTTTTTCGGTAGTTAATTAATTATGTAAATTTTTCTTATGTATACTTATGTCACTTTCCGGAAATCATGTCATTACTTATTAATTCCTACATTACTTATTAACTTTATTACCTGTACCTACTCATGGGTCGATTCACGAGAATCGGCGAGGATTTTCTTTTAGATATAATTTACAGTTTCAGTACAAATCTTCCGCCGGCTCTCGTGAGTTTTACCTATACCTACCTTCAAACTATTACTACCTAGTACCTACCTACTTTATGTTTTTGTTGTTTTATAGACTGCAATTTATATACAATAATGAAACTCCAGGTCTTAATTTAAGAAATATTTGTAAACTTGTTTGTAAACGACTGTTTGTTTCTTAAATAAAATAAATTAAATTAAAATATTTGCTGTGACTTATTTTTAGGGTTCCGTACCCAAAGGGTAAAAACGGGACCCTATTACTAAGACTCCACTGTCCGTCTGTTCGCCTGTCCGTCTGTCCGTCTGTCTGTCTGTATGTCACTAGGCTGTATATCATGAACCGTGATATCTAGAGAGTTGAAATTTTCACAGATGAGGTATTTCTGTTGCCGCTATAACAACAAATACTCAAAATAGAATAAAATTATTATTTAAGTGGGGCTCTCATACAACAAACGTGATTTTTTTGCCGTTTTTGTCTGTAATGGTACTGAACCCTTCGTGCGCGAGTCCGACTCGCACTTGGCCGGTTTTTTAAGTGTTTCTCAATAAAAAGACACAAGATTTGTTTACCCTTTTTCTAATGCTAAAAACTTATCTAGTTTTCTCGCTATCTAACCTTAGGACACATGTAAGGTAGTTATGTATACATACGGAAGAATCGGAAGATGGTTGCAGGCGGCCTTCTACCGCGCTGTTCACGTGTTGCGGTCAAGTCGATACTACCGTTCGTAGGATCGGATGACAAACTAAATAGGAGCGTAAATATGGGGTATTTTCTATGAAAAGGGACCTTATTGTCGATGGCGCTTACGCATCACAGCGTCGCGCGGCATTTTATCTATATCGGAGCATCGTTTATAATGGCGTAAGCGCCATCGACAATAAGAGGAGAAGATAGCGTATATGGGCATCTGCAGGCCTAGCCACGAAGACAATTGCTATCGCTACGACCCTACGACAACGCTTTGTGTCTCTCTATCACTCTTCTATATCAGTCGACAGTGAGTAAAAAAAAAATGGTTTATTGCCACTACCAGAAAAAAAAATTGCACGAGAAAAAACAAAATACACAATACACTTAATTGCACGAAAAACATTAAGTTTAAAAAACATGTACAGAAAAATATAATAATTGAACAGTAAACTACATCTAGGTCTGTTTGTGGTATAGGGGTATAGGCAATGGGTACCGATCTCAGCTTTTTGCTAGATATATATTTTTTATTTTTTTTTCCACACTTACAACTATTTTTACAGGTAAACCTAAGACAATAGTGTAACTATTAATATAAAATATCTATAGTATGTCATCACGTGTATAACATAATATGTGGTATTTTCTATAAAAAGGGAACTTATTGTCGATGACGCTTACGCCAATTTAAACGAATGCTCCGATATAAATACAATGCCGCGCGACGCTGTGCGGCGTAAGCGCCATCGACAATAAGGTCCCTTTTCATAGAAAATGCCCCATATATACAGGCGACTGTACCCACAACACAAGCCTTCTTGAGCTTACTGTGGGTCTTGGTCAATTTGTGTAATATTGTACCGTTATAATTATTTATTATAGCAACCTAACTGATACGTCCTTTAAACTTTCAAGAAAAGAGCCTACTCCCAAATGAAATGCCGACAACGCACTTACAACCCCTCTGGTGTTACAAATAAACATTTGGGCGCCTTTTGGGCGCCGATAATTGCATAAAAACATTGTTATCTGCATCGGTCACATTCGATGACTTTCAACGTCGCGTCAGTCTCCTTGCCGGTGAAATAAATTACTTATTATCTAAATAGGTAAGTTCCACTGATAATACGTGACATAGCGAAGGCCAAATAAAATTTTGTCAATAAGGGGCTGTCGCCCAATACCCTTGAAATTGATGTTAAGGGGCCCACTGATTGTCAGTCCGCCGGACCATATCAGCCTGTCAGTTAGAACAAAAATTTGACAGACCTGTACCAATAACTTAGCGTTGAAAAAAACCGGGAAAATTACGGTAATATTTCAAAACGGCTCGTTTTTTTCAAGTTTCTTTCGAAAAAAACAATGCAAATTTCAGTTACAATAATTCCGAAAAAAAGAATAAAGCCAAAAAAAGCCAAGTTTTTTTCAAAACTTCTGTACATGGAGACTATATAAAGGAGCCAAATCTCTATGTATGAAAAGTGTCCATCAAAAAACAGTAATTAGGCGGCGCCACCATACACCGAAATACTACCAAAAACAACCTACGTAATTTGGTCGGATTATTTGTTGGTTTGTTGTAACTAGCGCCACCGGAGAGATTAGGAACTATTATTTAAAGCTGAAAGCGGTCACTTTTGAAACAATTCTGCCATAATAGTGGAGTCAATATAAAGTTTAAGTTACATTAAATGCACACTCAAATTTTTCTACATGGGTGAATTCTATATCATATTGAATACCCGTCTGTAAAGTAACAACTTGATATCAGTTCCCGTTTTTGAGAAATAAAACTTTTTTTTAAATCTTTTATACTACTTAAACAATAATTCCCACATAAGATATTTTTCGTAGAATGGGTTATGAAGCTTATACGACTACACGGTCAGAATATCTCTCGACAATAATGTAAATTATAGATTTATTGAAACAAATTATTATTTTGTAAGTTTTTCATGACCGAGGAACTCCCACACCGAGAGAAAAGTTTACTATGGTGGTTATGAAGTAGTTGTATCGGTCATGTTTAAAAATCTCCCGAGTCACTACTATATTTGTAGAATAGCAGCAAGATTTTGGAAACAAACAGCAAATAATGTTCTGCACAATTAATGGACATTTCTAGTTTTTTGCCAGTAACTGCACAAGTTATGGAAGAATAACGTATTCATTTTTCTCTCGATAATTAAATCAATTTCCAGCATAAAAAAATTAAAAAATATGCGGTATTTCCAGGCATTCACAGAGGCCAATTCGAACTTTATTTAAGATGTCAATAATATATCATTTTGTTATCATTCGCCCGACCGTCTCGCTCGCTCCAAAACATATTTTAACTAGTACGAGCGAAACGCACACGCAAATTAAAAAAATGATATCTTTAATAACAAAGTTCGAATTAGCCTCAAGGTATATTAGGAAAGTATACCTTATGGCTTATGGCATTGCGTTAAGGTTCAATAGTTCAATGCATTAAGTGTCTGTCTTTATATGAAAAACGATAGCTGTCAAATTTTTATATCTATTTACAAAACGTTTAGAATACTGGATGCTGTGTCAGATATAAATAGACCCTTGAAGTCTTACAACTATCTATTATGCTTGATCTGAATCTTACTGGTTAGTAAGGACCGTCCACTTAGTTATACTTCGAATAGCCGCCCGGACAAATTATAAAGCTAATTTCGAATTTTAAATTTTGACAATTCACGAGAAGAGTAACGTAACGTCAAACGATATGTTTGTCCCTTTTCAACGATCCTGTCATCCGATGCTTTTAGTAGCGGGAGCTGTGAGAGTGAAAAGACGCAAATGTCAGCAATTCTTACCGCTTGGTATTTGTCAGCGAGCGCATCGCGACATGAAACCAGTATGAACCTGGCCCTCGATTACGTATAATTGTAAGGAAACTTGGGATCAAGTTATATTAGTCTAAGGTCTAACAGTTGAGAATAAGGCGTGCTCTGAATATACAGTGTGGAATTTTTTTATGGGCCCTGAAGGGAAAGTGCCTTAAAACCTTAAGTTAGCTCATTTTATTTTTAAAAAGAAACAAAACTGCATTCAAAGGTTTTTTTGAAATTCGCTTGTCTCGCCTGGGAATCGAACCGACTAAAAATTCCAAACAATAAACACTCCCTATTTTATTCTACTAGTCGATACCACGTCGATACAGTTAATGTTAATGATAACATTTCTTCAAGAAACATTAGGTCTTACACTCGTCTGTCGTACAAAATTTCCATAAAATCGAATATTTAGTACTCAAGAATATTTTTAGACAAGCAAAATTGAAAAAAAAAATTAAAAACCTTTGAATGCAATTTAGTTTCTTTTTAAAAATAAAAGAATGTCTCCTTTAAGTAAAATGAGCTAACTTAAGGTTTTCAGAGAATTTCCCTCCAGGGCCCATTAATTTGATTATTAAATTATAGTGGTAAGTAAGCGCATTAAGTATGCACTTTTGTCTCAGGCGATGCCGCTTGGCACGATTGATTGTTCCTTAGGGCAAATAAAACTGATTCAGCCCGGTAGCCACGAGATCGTAACGCCCCCCAAAAGGGGGGTGAAAGGGTCGGCTCCCCAAGTCCAATCTATGCTATATTTCTTCCTGTTCTTAGCAACTAGGGCAACTTATATATCATTTTCGTATAATTTAGGAACGAGGAATTCATTTTTGAAAAAATTATTAGACCTTTCCATACAAAAAAATGAGTTGTTTACAAAAAATTTAAATGTTATGTAATTTTTTGTGACAATTTTCCCTGTTACAATTACAGTGTGGCGATTTGCACTAAATAAAAAAATGGACAATGTAGCCCATTTATTGTTCATTCTGGAAAATATCACTTTAAAGGAATAGCTGCCGAAACGTCTGTCAAAAAAGAGGCGTTTTTTCTTACTAAGCGGCGTTTTAAGTTTCCAAGTTTTTATTCCTTACTTGTTGTTTTTATTCCTCACGTGTTGTTTTTATTATTATTTCGCAACTGTGTTAAAAAACGTCGTTCGATACACGTGCGGAAATGTCATTCTTCACTCGTTCCGAGTCTTGCCAAGATACCTATCTCGGTACTCGTGAAGTAATGACATACTTTCCGCACTAGCATCGAAATGTACTATTTATTTCATTTGGGCACCAAGAAGTATGTTGGTAGTAAACCTTTTTGCGAGTAAAATAGTATGTAATAATTATTTAATATAATATTGTTAATTAACTAAAGTTTCATTATTGCGTCATTTCATCTCATAACCCTACTACCCATTGAATTGAATGACCTTTTTCACGTTTTCTGCAGCAATGCAGTCGACTGCAGCAATATTGAAGCGCGACATTGCTGTCGACTGCTACGGCAGTAGCCGTAAATGTCTAAATCAAATTTCCTGTCTGGATTTTGACGTTCATTTAAAATAAATAATCAAAGGGGATCATCGATTTTGGGCCCGGAGGACAAACCATCGCGTATATTATGGTACACTACACAGACGGTTACAGTAATTATAAACGCATTTGATTACGGAAAAAGATATAATATTGGGTGTAAATGAAACGGGAATGTATTATACAATAAAATAAATTATATCTATTATTAATTTCCGTAAATCACACCATCATCTTTATTAACATAGCATAGCTTAACGCTCAATTTCGCACAAACCGTGAGGTTTTCACTAAGGAGTTTAAAATTCTCTTTGCACTAAACTTTATGGTTGGTAAAAAATCTGTATTCTAATTTGGCACTAACTGCCACTGTCTGTCATTGCTATGTCATAGCCTCATAGCTGACATACGTGAGATATATGCCGCAATGTATGCATTGCGCGTTTTATCGGAGCTTTGCCTGAGGTGTGTTAAGTAGGCGCGCAATCAAAATTAAACATGCGTAAACAATCGTTACGCGTACCGATGAAACTGGGTAAGTTAGTCATGGGAGAATTAACGGTCGACCGCATCGCGAACTCTCGGCAGTTCAAGCGGACCGATCGTCTACCGCGAACATTGAAGTGAGACGGAGATATGGAAGTCGATCAAACGTTCTCTACAGTGAATCAGTACCCGTCAGTTAGTGCCTGCGTGGGTAATTTAAATAGCTTGGACGTCGTAATAATTATGGTTGTATTCCATACAATATTACATATACGTGAGATTTTTTTTGTTATTACACTAACATGAGTAAGAGATTTATGAAGGTGAAACAAAAGTCGAGTGTCCATTTTCTATAAGCAACAAAAAAAATTCGAAACAAAAATGGTTAATAGTAATTAAACGGATTCATTTACGTTAGAGATTTTTTTGTAGAATATAGTAAATATAAAGAGCTTAATTAACATGTAATTTTTATGTACACATTAGTTGTTATTTTTATGTAAAAAAAAAATTTTATAAAGAAAGTTATTGGGGGCAGGTTTCTGTGCCAAGCTGGAAGAAAATATAAATACTTAATGAGTATATGCCTGAGAACATCATATTAGAAAATCTCTAGTGTGGGGATTGATGTTTTGGTTTATTTCTCTATTTTAGTAATAATTTGGATTTATAAAAACAAATTGACATATTTTGTGGAGATTTTTTTCAAAATATATTATTTGTAACATAGGTAATCACATCTCAAAAAATCTCTAATGTGAGAATTAATGTAGATTTCTCATACATTTTGAACTGTGCGGACCGGCCTATAAGAGATTGGCATCCTTTCTATACCATAGAAAATACAAAAAGAAAAAGAAAACAATATACAAATAATCACAAATTACAATACTAACATTTAAAAATAAATAATTCACACATTTTAAACAGTTGAAGGACGTGCATCCATCTTCTCACAAAACATATAAACATAATAAAGTAAACTAACAAAATTATGATTAAATACTAATACTTATATGATATACAAAAGATAAACTAATACATATTAGTACATACAAGATGGAGAACATCATCATCATATCACATATAATATGTGATAACCTTAGCTTATCAATGTTTTTTTCACAAAAGCGTACGGCCCGTGAGTGTCCGCACGTCCGCAGCCTATGGAGTATGGATGCTTATGTACATAGACATAATATATATATTACTTCGTAAAGACCGGCCTTACGCACTACCAATTAGTTATTCTGTGGCACTACGAATGGGGCCGATAGTGTCCGCACGTCCGCAGCCTATGGAGTATGGATGCTTATGTACATAGACATAATATATATATTACTTCGTAAAGACCGGCCTTACGCACTACCAATTAGTTATTCTGTGGCACTACGAATGGGGCCGATAGATTGGAGTCAAAATCGCATTTAGTTACACCAGCGCGCTCAGTCTACAACTAATACTGATAAAGACAATTCTAAAAACCCCAAACACAATTAAGTTTCGTTGTTTTATTACAGTTCCTATGGCCACCTCCTGTCTTCATCATCAAATCAACTCGATGGTACCATAATATTGCATTGTCACCCGACATATGTATGCAAATTTTCAGCTTCATTGGAACTCGGGAAGTGGGTCAAATTTAACTTGCAAGATTTGACCCGTACAAACATAGTTGCATACATACATAGGTACATTGCAAGTTTAGTTACATAGTAACAAGTAAATTCAAGTAAAAAGTCAAAAAAAAATTTGTGACACACACTTTTATTGCTGACTGTACTTTTTCTCATTTGAATGTCTATCGAGTACTTCTTGAGACCTTTCTAATGAGCCTAAACTTGATGTGTTTGTGTTTTTCCATCGAGGAGTTCTTTTGGCTACCTACCGACTGCATTATCAGAACACCTCCATGTTAGCATATTATTGTATTGTCACCGGAATTACGATAGTACTCCAAATTTCAACTGGATCAGATACCGGGAAGTGGTTCAAATTTTAGTTACAAGATTTGAGGCACTATAGATATATGTATACAAAGGTATATACGCAGTGAAGCTAAATAAAAGTGTTAAAAGCTTGTAAAAATAGTGTGAAGTAGTTTTGTTAGCGACTTATAATAACATGCCTGTCTGTAGCTGTGGCACCTAAAAATCACACTTCGTAAATACACCCATTATGTAACAGATGTACGACATTGCACATGTCGTAAGCCTAATCGATTACGGAAATTGCAGTAAGTAATAGTAAAGGTCATAATCTAGTTATCACGAGGTTTAAACAAGTATATGCACTTGCATTATGTACTACACATAAGATACTCGGTAATAAAATTTGCTTCTACTAGTACTATAATGCTATAAACCTTGTATATAGTAGTATCCTTTACATGATGTAGTATTTAGAAACAATTATATACACAATATAGATTATATTGTTACTTAAATTACATGTAAATTGGCATAAACATTTACGGAACATCATATCTTAAGCACACAGTCAGTATACAGATAGGAAAACCCCCTTCTATGCCAGTTTCCTCGATTTGTCCAAGGCATTTGATCGAGTTAATTATGATCTGCTTTGGCATAAACTAAGTGAGTATACCGGCGGACTGTGTGGGACTGTTTAGGCACTGGTAGAGAAATTAAATAAACCAGGTCAGATGGGCGGGCAGTTTATCCAGCGAGTATAGGCTTGAATGTGGGCTAGGACAGGGTGGTTTCACTTCACCGAAGCTCTTCAACTTATACATCAAAGAGCTGATAGTCAGGCTGTGGCATGCATGCTGGGTGCCTAAGTGCGGCACTTGTGTCAATAGCCTAAGTTATGCCGATGATATGGTGCTACTGCCGGCTATCAGTGAGCTGGAGAAGCTGCCTGCCCACTGCGAAGCCTACGCCTTGACCCATGGACTGGACAACGATACAACACTAAAAAGAATGAGGTGTTGGTATTAAAGGCGGGTAGAATCATGCCATACCATGTACCACCTATTTTGTTGAACTAGCCCATTAAAAGCTGTGGATTAGGTAAATACCTGGGGCACGTCCACACGAGCGACCTAAGGGATGACTTGGACATCAAAAGGGAGCGCAGGGCGTTGGCGTTTCGGAGTAACATGGTTACCCGCAGATTTGCTCGTTGCTCACGTGATGTAAATATCACGATATTTAAATCGTACTGTCAAGTGTCAATACTTCCACAAACGGCACAAACACACACGACACACATGACACACACGAGCAGCCTGTGGGTCCTACGAACAGTGTCAAATTCTTTATATTTTTTTGGAATTTTATGACCCTTAAACCCATTCATATAAGCAAAGATAGATATAACTCCGTAATAGATGGATACAGTCTAAGGAAAAAACGTGCCTCGAAAATCACGAAAATTTGATTCTCGATCAGATGGCGCCACTAGTTTTGGCCTACTCTCGTATAGAGGGCGTTGACGGTTTCGTTTGTTATTTATAATTTTAACGCATATCAGTAAAGGAACATGGGTCACAATCATATAAATATATTTAATGCAAATAAAAAATAATTTATCCATATTCAAATACATTTTAACGTATTTTTATAAATCTTCATTTTTAGTTTCAAAGTATGTCGATAGATGGCAGTGAATTTACAGTGGTTACAAAATTTACTATGACAGTACCGCTCTATCTTATTATATCCTCTTTGATATAAGTAACAACATACCACATTTCTGAGTATGGCAAACAGAATAGGTAGACTACACTTCTACACTTGAATTGTCATTCAATGGGATTGAGAAAGCAAGGGTAGAGTATAGTCTACCTATTCTGTTTGCCGTTCTCAGAAATGGGGTGTTTTTATTGTCACCTTGACGACGCATCTGTCGCCTAGCTTTTTAATTTGGATACAAGTGGATAAGCGATATAATGACCAAATCAGTTTACGCATCATCGCCTACATTGTTCATCATCTTCCTCGCGTTATCCCGGCATTTTGCCACGGCTCATGGGAGCCTCGGGTCCGCTTGACAACTAATCCTAAGAATTGGCGTAGGCACTAGTTTTTACGAAAGCGATTGCCCATCTGACCTTCCAACCCAGAGGGGGAAACTAGGCCTTGTTAGGATTAGTCCGGTTTCCTCACGATGTTTTCCTTCACCGAAAAGCGACTGGTATAAATATCAAATGATATTCCGTACATAAGTTCCGAAAAACTCATTGGTACGAGCCGGGGGTTTGAACCCGCGACCTCCGGATTGAAAGTCGCACGCTCTTACCGCTAGGCCACCAGCGCTTCGCATCGCCTACATTGTTAACTGACAGTTAGTAAACCTTATTTCAAAAGGCATAATGTCCATCGGTGGATGGTTAATTGTGTTGCTGTTTATGCAATGTGCATGTAACCGGACTGTATCATCCAGTAATAAAGTGACAATTTACATATAAACAACTGCACAAACCGTACGACGCCATTATCTTATACGTGTCGTTACTTTGTAGACGTTTAAAATAAAAACCGCAGCAACAAGATAAAGCTTCTTTTGAGTTAAAAACGCGTGGAAGAATGGACATTTGCGTGTTGCAATTTTTAACTAAAAATTCTCAAAAAAACAAAATGTGAAAAGCAGTTAACATTGTTTTTATGATTTAAAATAAATATATACTAAATTATTTTCTTAATTTCAACATTCTTGTGTAAAAAAAAACAAGTGCAATAACCACTGAAGACGTGGGTAGTTCGAAAACAAATTACATTTCACGCGTAACGTACGTCGAAAGTATTAAATGTTAATACGAAACGAAAACAAGGTGAAACTGTTCTAACTACATACATTGTTGTTATTTTTCATGGTCGATTAAAAGTTGTATAAGTGTCAAATTAATGTCAAAGTGAGGTGCGAAGTGTTAAAATTGTTGTGGAAGCAGTGGCGAAGAAAAATGGCTTGTTTTGCGAGTTTAGTCATTCTGGCAGGTTTGACAAAATTTATTTGTATAATTATAAACTAAAAGGTGTATCACTTATACGTAGTTAGTATTAAGAGGGGGTAAATGCATAATTGTAGATTTATATTATTTTCATCAAATGCAAATGCCATGAAAAAATTCACATTAATTAATGGGCTCTGGAGGAATTTTTTTCTTAAAGCCTTAAGTTATCTCATTTTACTTAAAGGAAACATTATTTTATTTTTATAAAGAAACAAAACTGCATTCATAGATTTTTTTAAATTTTGTTTGTCTAAAAATATTCTTGAGCAAGTACTAAATATTGGATTTTATGGATATTTTGTACGACAGACGAGTGTAAGACATAATGTTTCTTGGAGAAATGTTATCATTAACTGTATCGACTAGTAGAATAAAATAGATGGTGTTTATTTTTTGGAATTATTAGTCGGTTCGATTCTCGGGCGAGACAATTTAAAAAATCTTTAAATGTAGAATCGTGGTTTATCGTGAATTTAAACGTAGTTCCGCTCTCATTTTAAAACGACTAGCTAGTTTGCTCTGAAACTTTGTACTTACAATAGGATAAGGTACATCTATGTCTGTAATTAGTTTATGTAGCTACTACCATAGTTAAAAAAAAATACAGCGAATTTACGTTTTTCATACAGAGCGTGTTTTTGGTCTATTTCGTTTGTTTTATAAACTGGAGCTATATAAACTAATTACAGAACTAGATATACCTCATGTCATTGTATGTGCAAAGTTTTATTACAATCCAACACGTAGTTTTAAAATGAGAACGAAACTCCGTTTGTATTGGAAGGTGAAATTCGGCCGAGCTTGCCGGTGACTCAAGTGAAGTTGTAATATAGTTTTCATAGTTCATAACTGTTGAAACACATTTGGGGAAATGGTAAACTGTGTAGAAATCTTAGCAAAGTAGGCACATTTTACGTTTCCAAAAACTGGTACTTTTCAGTGCCAATAATTTGGTATTTTACCCCTAATATGACATTTAAAAAAAGTAGAAAATCAAGAATAGCAAAAAGAATAGTATAACTTTCCAAAATCTTTTCAAGTGTCCATCTTAATACATACAATACATGAATACATATACATACAATACAATGCATGACGCGTTCTGCCTATTGACTAGTAACCGAGTCCAAAATGTTCAAATTTGCATAGTCTGGCTTTATATTGTAAAGAATATTTTTACGTGTTTAGAAAAATACAGTTATACCGGGTGATTGGACATTTGGCTTTAAGGCTGTTCCATCGGTTTGCCGCTGTCACTGTCACATTTCGCAAGAAAGAACGGGAAAGATCATGCGCGCCAAGTGTCAATTTTGATCGAATTATGTCGATTTTTATTTATTTTAAAAACGTTACCTTACAATATCGAAATTTTACAGCTATGAAACAACTATTTAAGTTAAGATTGTTTTTTTCTTCTTTTTTTGTTTATAGTATCACATAATAAATAACCGAGTAAAGTTTGATTAAAAGTCCGAGTTAGAGGTTACTTGGGAATTAATTGTATCAGACGAAGTGTCATAATTCGTGTATCGGAAGCTATGTTATTAAAGATAATATAGTCAAGAACTACATATATTTTTTCCACGTCTACGAATTTCAACGCCTCTTAGAAAAACATGATCATATAAGGAGATATTTCGCCTTCTGGCTCAGGGAACCGCCTTAAAGAGTGGGCTACTAACTACTATCCATCGTGTAGAGGAGCTATTAGTACCTAATAATAATTCGGTCTAAATATGTTGTTTTATTTCAAGTTGCTAATCTGAATCGGGCTCAATGATCCGACGTACGGTCGGATTTTTTCAGTAATATTTAGCGTTTGGTACGTAGTTTTTATACGTTTTGCAACTAACCACTGGAGTGGCAAACTGATTATATTTGTTAATTGAGCATTAATTCCGCCAAATTACGAACGTGACACGCAAACGTTATATATTTATCTACGAGGGATTATGTATCTAATCGACAAGGACTTAAGGACTAAAATGGTGTAAAATTCATTTTTACTTAAGTTGATTTGGCTGTGAGGTGTATACTTACAGGGTGGGGCGGGATTTAGAGTAAAAAACGCAAATTTTATTGTTTATGGTTTATGCTATTGTCGAATTGCTTAAGGAACTATTATTGATTGTGCATATGGGGCATTTTCTATGAAAAGGGACCTTATTGTCGATGGCGCTTACACCGCACAGCGTCGCGCGGCATTGTATATATTTCGGAGCATTGTTTATAATGGCGTAAGCGCCATCGTCAAGAAGGTCCCTTTTCATAGAAAATACCACATATTTTAAATAGCTCTGCTGTTATCGGAGGCCAGTAAATAGAGAAGACCGACAAACTCCATAATCCATATAACCCCGCGTGTTTCATCGATCTAAGAGGCGCTATTTACTAAAACTATTAAGATAAGTCTGCAAGCGATACCGTAAAATGGGGTTACTTTGATTCGCAGGGCGATCAATGTTATGATCATTGTTTTTTGAGGAATAGGGAGTTGATTTTTGAAAGCGAACAAACATTTTATGATGTGGTTGGGATGCTTAACAGAAATAGATCACAAATGATCAATGTTAGCCCATGAATCAAAGTTTACGATACTTACTAGAAAATTTTGAATTTAAGTATAAATTTAGAAAGGTAGGAAGTTCAAGTTTTGCCCGAAGCATTGAATATTTAATTCCTTTAATTTAAAAATTCGCTATTTATTTTTTCTGCATTTTTTCTTTATGCGTATGAAAACTGTCACCTTTCTGCTATTTTTAAACATAGACGGTCTTCCCCACATTAACCTCACTAGCATCTGCTGTTACTTTATTAAAATTAAGAGTTTAGTTCTCATTTTAAAACCACGTGTTGGATTGTAATGAAACTTTGCACATACAATGACCAGAGGTATATCTAGGTCTGTAATTAGTTTATATAGCTCCAGTTTATAAAACAAATAACTAAAATTCGCTGTATTTTTTAATTATGGTATCTGAAGCTACATAAACTGTTTACAGACATAGATGTACCTTATCCTATTGTAAGTACAAAGTTTCAGATCAAACTAGCAACTCGTTAAAATGAGAGCGTAACTACGTTTGTATGGAGAACCGAGCTTGTGGGGGACTCTTAACTCAATTAACTGTGCGGTTTAAGAGGAATTTCCTCCCGCGTACGCTTCGGCTGTGGAATGAGCTCCCTGCCGAGGTTTTCCCGAGCTACAGTATCACAGATTAATAAAAAAAAGGAGTGTACAGGTTTTTAAAGGGTCGGCAACGCGCGTGTAATATCTCCGGTGTTGCAGGCGTCCATAGGCTACGGTAACTGCTTACCATCAGGCGGGACGTATACTTGATTGCCACCGACGTGGTATAAAAAAAAAATTAAATACTTTTTCAACTTTAATTTGCTAAGGTCATATATTATACCTACAGTAATGCAGCAGTTAGTAATGGGCATAGAGTAACTTATACTGGGGCGGTACTGTCATAGTAAATTTTGTAACCCCAGTAAATTCACTGCCATCTGTCGACACACTTTAAACTAAAAATGAAGACTTATAAAAATACGATAAAATGTATTTAAATATGGATAAATAATTTTTTTTATTTGCATTAATCATTTTTATGATTTTGACCCATGTTCTTTCACTGATATGCGTTAAAATTGTTAAATAACAAACGAAACCGTCAACGCCATCTATACGACAGTTGGCCAAAACTAGTAGCGCCCTCTGAACGAGAATCAAATTTTCTTGATTTTCGAGGCACGTTTTTTCCTTAGACTGTATCCATCTATTACGGAGTTATATCTATCTTTGGTAATGGGTAATGGAACTGGACGTCACAACATATTCTAGCACGTAATTTACTAGTGGCGGTGAGCTGTAGACTTCGCGATAAGTTAAAAAAAATCCTTTGTTGAATCATTATCACAGCGAACTCGCCTTAGGTGCCATACCCTACTGGCGCTTAAGTCTTTTATGCCAAATTCCGCCATTTTCAATATTTTCCAAAACACGAAACGACAGATAAATTATATTTAACTACCGAAGCTGTTCAACATTTTTTACAGGAAGCGGTTAAGAAATATTTTTATTCTATTTTTTTTGCGAAAAACTACTTTTGAATTATTTTTCCCTATTGCAGAATTCACCCTGTATGCCGAATTTAAGAATTATTATTCAGAATTAAAAGGAAATTAAGCGATTAGCTAATTAAGAAATCATGATGCCGTGCTGTTCGTTTTTTTTTAAAGTTATAATGAGAGCATAACATATTTTGTATTTTTATTAATTATTGGAAATTTGAAATGTGTTGATTATTTTATCATTTATCATTTATTTATTGTATTGTCATGTACATAATAGGTGTTACATAATATAAAGTCAGATCATGACACCCTGTAAGGGCACACAATAGTAATATTATTCTAGGCTAATTACATTTACTTATTAGTAATCAATTTAAATTAAAATAAAATAAATGACCGCAAATCTTAAAACTAAATCTAAGAATATATCGTCAAAAATAATTATATTGGTAAATGATTAATTGAATTGATTTGTCAGTTTATTATTAATAGTTATTATTTCAATTTATTGATGTCGTATAATAATAAGTAGGCTAATGGTAGAAAAAAAATGTCAAATTGCAATGTAAAATCCTAATTTCATCAGTGTCTTATTCATAACATTACTACATACTTAGCTAAAATAATAATATAATGTATTACTGGAATTTATTATACGCATAATTTTTATAATACAATATATATTTACTTTAATTTAATTAATGATTATTTGAATGAATTGAATATATTATGTAAATCCAATTATGACGTGTAATATGAAATATTATTATAAATAAATGAGTATGAGTATGAGTATGAGTATGAGTATAGGTAACAGCTTCATAAAATATAATAATTGACGCTCCACGGGACCACGGGTAAATGACTTGACGGTTGGCGCTTACATTATAGGTATATAACACTAGCACCGCCCGCCATAAGGTACCTTTACCCGTGGAATGTCTCAATATGTAAAAGAACTAAGCAAATAATTAGACTTATATTGACCGGGATATGGACCGTGATTACCTTTTGTATTGTTTTCGAGCAGAGATATTTCGACGCAGCTACATGCATCATGTTCACGGGTGACTGAAGGTAGCGGGTGGGTGTCAAAGTTGTGTAGACCGCGCTCGGTCTACCCTCATTCGTGTGCGTTGGCTGCGTTCGCTTTCAAGTCTTTCAAGGGTACCACCGGTCGCATTCACACTGGTCAATATAAGTCTAGTGAAACTAACCGTGAATCATTCAAATTTCTCGTTATTCAATATCATTAATTTATACTTGACTGACATTATGTCACAGAAAACTCTGTGCTTTATGTTATCCGATGAAAATAAATTTTCTTGGCGACAGCTGGACGCAGCAATGTGCAAGTTGCATAACAGTCTTAAAATTTCTGGAAACTCATGGAAAAAATTCTTATGCAAGTTTCCACTTAGAAAGTTTTCGTTTAGATCAGGGATTATTATTCAATATTCTACTGCTGACGACTACGTTTCATTTAACATTTACGTCACTCATTGATCTCATTCATGGAGACTATATAAAGGAGCCAAATCTCTCAAAAGTGTCCATCAAAAAACAGTAATTAGGCGGCGCCACCATACACCGAAATACTACCAAAAACAACCTACGTAATTTGGTCGGGTTATTTGTTGCCTTATATGTTATACTCATGTCCCAGAGCCTAACTAGCGCCACCGGAGAGATTAGGAAGTAATATTTAAAGCTGAAAGCGGTCACTTTTGCAACAATTCTGCCATAAAAGATTGGCATCCTTTCTATTCCATCCATAATCTCATTGGCGTCTATTTCACATGTCATAGAAATCTAAACTTGATGAAAATGAATGAAGGTTTGGCTATAAACATGCAGAAAAAATACTAAAATCATTTCTTGGGATCATTTCAATTTTTGAGAATTCTATTTGGCACATTGCTAGCGATAAATAAAGTAAGGTACCAGTCAAGTGGTGTTTTCTATAAAAAGGGACCTTATTGTCGATGGCGCTTACGCCATTATAAACGATGCTCCGATATAAATACAATGCCGCGCGACGCTGTGCGGCGTAAGCGCCATCGACAATAAGGTCCCTATTCAAAGAAAATGCCCCAAATAGCTATCTATTTTTACACACACACACGCACGCACGCACGCATTTACATCATTTGCTAGTCAACAAATTAATATGAGCGTCGCGACCTTGGTTTTTAAATATGCGAAGATAGCAGCGGTTAATAACCTTGTATCTTGATATTACACGCTTATAGCTGTTTGTGAATTTTTAACTTATCTTATCAGTAGTATTGTTCGCCACTTAGGGGATTATGCGTGCTTCAGACGTAACAATATTGCACATAATTCGCATATCAGTTATACATACATACATATAATCACGCCTATTTCCCGGAGGGGTAAGCAGAGGCCACGGATTTCCACTTGCTACGATCCTGACATACCTCTCTCGCTTCCTTCACTTTCATAACATTCCTCATACACGCTCGCCGGTTTAGGGTGCTCTTGACCTAGCCTTTTTTCAGGATTTCCCCGATCTGATAAAGATAAAGATAAAAATTCTTTATTTGCAAGAATACTTAATTCTAAAATACAGGTGTTGTTTTGTTAAAATATGGTGTACAGTATTCAGTCGCATAACGACATGCAAATTTTCAAAAAAAAAATGTTATCTAATAGTATAATTAATAGATTAAAATTCCAATATTAAAATTCATAATAAGTAATTGATTGATTAATTAATAATAAGAATACTTAACCTAAAATAAATACATTTTTCAACCATTAATTCTTAGGTACTACTGCAAATTACATTCCAAATATTCCTTAACGCTATAGAAACAGTGCTCTAACAGAAAACTAGTTGGTTTTTTCTTGTATTCCATAGCGTTTAGTTGTTTTATACTGTTGGGCAAATTGTTGTATAGAACTATGCACATATTGTACGCATTCCTCTTATATATATCCAAGTTGCACCGGGGTTGATAAAGTAGATTTTGGTATTGAGTTCTCTGGCTTGAGAAGAATTCAGATCTCATTTTAAACAAATCTGGACGGTTTTTTACAAGTAAACATGCTTTTTTAATATACATGCATGGCAGCGGTAATATTTTTAATTTCTGAAATAGTGGTCGGCAGCTATCAGTTACCCAGGCTCTCATTATTGCACGGACACATTTTTTCTGCAATAGAAATGCTCTTTCGACATCTACCGAATTTCCCCACAGTAATAGCCCATAATTTAGCACTGACGATACCACGCCGTGATAGGCTGTGACAGCTGCCTCAAAGTTGACAGTATATCTTAATTTTCTTAATGCAAAGACGAACCTATCTAATCTACTACACACCGCATTTACATGTTCTTTCCAGTTTAGATGCTGGTCAATGAATAATCCTAAAAATTTAATATTTTCACATTTTGATATAGATAAATTATTGTAATCTGATCAGAGAAAGTCCGCCGAGGTCTGCCCCCTCCAACTCCCGTTCAACTATAAGTTCAGTTCCCGTTCAGTTCGCTTATCAGTTATAAGTTACGATTTATGGTGTAACAGCGGAGATACACCGTTTTTGATGGCTATAAAGACCGATGAGAGATCGACATGGTCTACCGCAGGCCTGTCAAGAGAAGTTTGCGGAAAACGGTACTGAAACGCCTTGACGTCGTTTTTGCCTCTTGTCAGCGAGCGCGGCGAACCAGCGGTGTCAGCATGGTTGCCTTTTTATCACCTGTCACTATGCCTGTCACTTTCGCACTTACATACTTGTTAGAACGTGGCAGGCATAGTGACAGGCAATAAAAATGCTACTGTGCTAAGCCCGCAGGCCCCGTAGACAACATGCCAATCGCGAACGCTACGTAGCGAACGAAACGCAACTGTCACGGTCACACTAATATGGAAGAGTGATAGAGAGACACAAAGCGTTTCGTTGTCGAAGCGATAGCGATTGTCACCTTGGCTAGGCCGGCAGGACTCATCACAAAACTTGCGACCCTCCACAACGCCTTTGCGCCACTCCGTCCGTTGTTCTGCGAGCCTCTCCCAGTCTCGGTGGTCGATATGAAAGGCAATCCCTCTTTGCGCAATCTTTAAACCGAAGCAATGGTCTTCCAACGTTACGTTTTGCGTTCGCAACCGCGTCAAGAAGAACACGATGAGGCAGTCGAGAGGGTTCCATCCTGTGCACATGCCCTAGCCAACGCAGGCGTCTCTGTTTAAGAAACGCGTTTAAGCTAGGTAGTTTTGTAATTTCTAGAACCCTTTCGTTGTCACCCTGTCTTGCTATATTTCCAAGATCTTACGAAGGCAACGCATGTAAAAAGAGTTTAAACGACGTTCTATTTTTGCATACGTTGTCCAGGTTTCAGCTCCGTACAAAAGTATGCTTAATATAGAAGCCTTAAAGACAAACATTTTGGTTTTTGATGTAAGGTGATAATTTTGCCATACTCTAGTACTAAGCTTCCCGTGGTCGCCGCTTTACCGATACGAATGTCGACCTCCGCATCGAGCGAGAGGTTGTTCGTTACGGCCGACCCTAGGTAGCAAAATCTGTTTTCTCTCCGCGGCACGAGCACCACAAACGAGCTGCGGTGTCAGCATGGTTGGATTTTTATCACCTGTCACTATGCCTGTCACTTTCTCACTTACACACTTGTTAGAACGTGACAGCCATGACAGGCGATAAAAATGCTACCGTGCTCAGCCCGAAGTGCACGTAATGACGCGATCGCAGCTGGAACACCCTCAGCTCGTAACGGGTCTTCTTGCGAACATATTCCACCACATCATCTGCCGTGGCAAAAACATGTAGGTGCGATACGTATAGCGCCTCGTTGCCCGCAGACCAAAAGCATATTGTGAAGAATATCGTCACCACAGAACATATTTATATAGTATTCCGTGATTACCTAACGACATTATCACTACGTTATAAAACTAACGATATCACGAAGCGATCATGTTAATATCATACCACAGATTAATAAATAGTTACTACGTAACAGATACATCGTTCCCATACAAAAGCGAAAATACCTACGCTATAATAGCCTACAAAATCTTAATAATAATACCTGCTGTTCAGGACGAGAAGAAATGTACCATAAGTACGCGCACAAAGAGTCGAGACTGCGCTAGGGTTGTACTGTTACTTATGTTATGTTATTATAGTAATAAAACGAATGTTGCGAATCAACCATATTTTTTATTAGTCAATCAAATATTTAAAAACAACACTTATAATTACTCAAAAAACTCCTTAATTTACGATTTATCTACTTATGTTCAAAGAAATAAATGGTGACAAAATTCATAAAGATAGATTTAAAATACTACTCACCTTTCTTCGTCTCTCGGAAATGAAAAAACGACAAATTTTCTTTTTGTTTTTTGACTTTTATACCCATCCTCTGCACAATAATTACGTGGTTTCGGCATTTCGAAGCGTAAGCGCGGGAAACGTGCGGTGCGAGCGCTCAGGCGGGATTTCGGCGGCCCTCTGTCGGTTGTATCGTCGACGATACGCCGAGCGGTAGGCATATAGCGCGTGGCCTTGAGCTAGTGAAGGAGGCCTGATCATACGCCGATTTCTCGCCCCAAATTGTACAAGAAACTCGCAACATCTAAATGGGCCTTTTGCATTGTCAGCAAAATTCTGTCTGGCAACAGAGTTATCTAATTTCAATGGAAAAATACGTGTTGTACCCATTGTTTTTGTTTTATCATTACAATACCGATATCGCTTTTATTTACGAGTAGATTTGATAAATTTTACACGCGTAGTGCAAATATGACGTAAAACAAATTTGTAGTTTTTATACCTATTGAATTTACACGTTTTAATCAAGGGCTAATGTAATGAAATAAATGACACGTAAACTAGACTAAGCCCTAAAAAAATATGTTTGTTTTCGGTTACCGCGATAGTTACTCATGAAATAAAACTATGAAAACGGATTATATCGCGTATATTGAATTTATAATACATCCCGACGTTTCGAACCCTTTACAGCGTTCGTGGTCAACGGGTGACTGAGGAAAAATTACAAAGTGCAAAAATACCCACATACTAAAAATAATGAACAATCATAGACTATAAACTTTAAGGCTGGTTGTACATGCAAAATCGGTTCATAAGGCTAGTTATACACCACAATTATTTTTAAAATAAAGATATGTTTGTTTGTCATTTTATTTTTTTCTAAATTATTCTATAAACGGCGGTATGTATATGTATGTATGTACACGAGCAAAATTTTAACAAGTATATTGTCAGATGTACGAAAAAAGAACACTAAATAATCAAACCCGCTGTCAATGACCTGTTGTGTGTAACAACTCTGGACCCGATACCTATAATTATTTATTTATATGATCCTCGAGTGTCCCACTGCTGGGCAAAAGCCACCCACGCCCAAAAAAGCTGTTGCTGGGTAAAGCCTTTTACCCGGTCTTGATCCGTTCCTATGAAAGGTCATCTCGCTAACGCCGTCGAGATTTGCTGCGACACCCGGCCGTAGCACGGTCGCATTTTTGTCACCTGTCACAATGCCTGTCACGTTCTAACATATGTAACTGCGAAAGTGACAGGCGATAAAAATGACATGCTGCCACCGCAGATTCGGAACCCCTAGTAGCCTAGCAGGTTCATTCGATAGCGTGACGAGCGTACGCGTTTGATTTTAGTAAGGGATTTTAAACAGCGCGCCAAGCGGGACGTTTTGGAAACTCAAAATCCCATACAAAATGAAGTTTACACTAGGGTCACGGTTGTGTGGAATATTTACATAATTGGGGCATTTTCTTCGAATAGGGACCTTATTGTCGATGGCGCTTACGCCGCACAGCGTCGCGCGGCATTGTATTTATATCGGAGCATAGTTAATAATGGCGTAAGCGCCATCGACAATAAGGTCCCTTTTTAGGGTTCCGTACCCAAAGGGTAAAATCGGGACCCTATTACTAAGACTCCGCTGTCCGTCTATCTGTCACTAAGCTGTATCTCATGAACTGTGATAGCTAGACAGTTGAAATTTTCACAGATGATGTATTTCTGTTGCCGCTATAACAACAAATACTAAAAAGTACGGAACCCTCGGTGCGCGAGTCCGACTCGCACTTGACCGGTTTTTGTTTATTTATTTATTTATTTATTTCCAAAAACATGTCCGGCTCACAGCGGAGGCCAAACGCCAGGACATGGAAAGAACATTTCATACACAACACAAGTAAAAGGCAACAAAACAAACAATTCATCATATATATCATAATCAAATTATAGAAAATAACACAATTCTGTTTTTATTCGTGCACGCTATTACCCTATGTTGTAGCCGTGTCAAACGGGTTTATATACGGGTTATAGTTTATCGCATGTTTATTTCATTCATTTGTCATTCTTCCAATTATCTAAACTTAAAATAGTATTACGTAAGTGTCAAACGACAGGGTCAGACACACGCAAAAATATTTCCTTTCTGTTCCCAAACAATAGGTGTTTTTTAAAACTCAGTTAACTTCGGGGTATGGCTAATTACCTACATTTAAGGAAACTGAATGGCAGTTAATTTTATTAATTTATTTACTTTTTTTTTGTAAAAAGTAATTAAATGCTGCAGATAGCGTTTTTAGGGTTCCGTACCCAAAGGGTAAAAACGGGACCCTATTACTAAGACTCCGCTGTCTGTCTGTCCGTCTGTCACCAGGCTGTTGAAATTTTCACAGATGATGCCACCATTTCTGTTGCCGCTATAACAACAAATACTAAAATAGAATAAATTAAATATTTATTAATACAACAAACGTGATTTTTTTGCCGTTTTTTCCGTAATGGTACGGAACCCTTCGTGCGCGAGTCCGACTCGCATTTGGCCGGTTTTTTATTTTGCCACGAATAAACGGTCTCTATTCTATTCTATTCTATAATATATCAATATAAGTAAACAAGCCCTAAGGCAAGTGTACACGCTCATAGCGGCCTTATTAGATAAAAATAAATTTTTGATTATCTCAGAAATTGAGTTAATTAGAATACCGGTGTTTTTATGAAAGTAACTTAAGTTAAGCTCAGGAATGCACCCTTAAGATTAAAGATGTTAAAAAAACCGGCCAAGTGCGAGTCGCACTCGCGCACGAAGGGTACGAAGGGGGATAACTCCATTCCACATAAACGTGTCAAGAAGGTATTGTATTTTATTTATCTCATTAAAATAATATGCAAAAATGTTAAATAACGGAACTATTTAAATAGTAAAAAAAACGTATCGTATCCGGCAGAATATCAGTGCTTCGCTCAACAGAGTGGAGCGTATAGCTGAGTCGGAACCCTTTTGTTTTTGCTGCAATGCACACAGCGTGCAGCTAACCACTAAAAACGAATTTTTCGTGTTTAAGTAAAAAAAAATTTTTGTTAATTTAATTTAGTACATAAGTTTTGTTCTGACTGCAATGTACCTACTTATAACTTTACACTAAAATTGTGTGTTTTGCAGCATCCAAATAAACGTTTTATCTATCTATCTATCTATCGCATATTTATTTCGCGCATTCCATTCTGCCTTGAATGACCTCTCTAAAATTACGGTAAATTAAAAAGTACAATTTATTTGACACGGTCATACCTACATACACAAAAAAAAATACGAGCTTTTATCAATGACTGTACTTTTCTTTTAACAGGCAACTAATTAATACTCATCGAGACAATTCTAACCAACTCAAACAATAAAGTTGTGTTGTTTTATCACAGAGTTCCTCCATAGGAACTCTGTGATAAAACAACATGGGAGGTGGCCATCCACCTCCTGTGCTCATCATCTGATCAGCTCGATGGTATCATAATATTGCATTATCACACAACTTACATATATAAAGTTAGCTTGTAAGATTTGACCCGAACATACATACATATACAGGCTGACCTTAGCCATTGGACCAACCCTGAAATCCCACGTAGGGTAACTTCCCAGGAATACTTGAACGGTAATATTTTTTTAATTAGAACTAAAGAAAAAAATAAATTTTCGAACAAAAATTGATTTCAATGATTGACAACAAAAAGAAACTGTATTGATCATTGGCAGTGTTTTTAACAATGAGGGCTTACGCGTATGAATTCGCCGCTAGGGACGCTAGTGTAGATTGTGGTCTTTTCCATAGTTCTAAATGTCAAATGTCACTTGTCACTTCAATGACTGACAGCTGTGCTTTAGTCTTTTGTATGGATGGTATAGAAAGGATCGCAATCTCTTATGGCAGAATTGTTGTAAAAGTGACCGCGTTAAGCTTTAAATAATAGTTCCTAATCTCTCCGGTGGCGCTAGTTAGACTCTGGGACATGAATATAACATGAACCATATAAGGCAACAAATAACCCGACCAAATTACGTAGGTTGTTTTTGGTAGTATTTCGGTGTATGGTGGCGCCGCCTAATTACTGTTTTTTGATGGACACTTTTCATACATAGAGATTTGGCTCCTTTATACAGTCCCCATGGTCTTTTGGACCACCATCAACAGAGGCGCCAACTGGTGAGCAAAAAAACGATAGCCCTCATTTGTTCGAAAATGTGCAGCAATGATGACATTTGTCAAAAGTCAGAATCTTATTAATGTCATAAATAAAAAAGATCGAAGAAGGTTTCATACTATTTATTACCTCAGGAGCCACACACAACACATACCGGCTGCTCCAAAGTAAAATATCGTAATTTGTTAATTTATTCGTAACCGCTACACCAGTTGTTATTATACTAATTCTAAATACCCTAATGCATATGTACATTTCGGCTTTGTCAAATGGCTAAGGACACCCTGTATACTTACATACAAACGTGATACAAACATTGCAAGTTAAATAAAAGCTTGTATAACTTGTGCACATTTGAACAATTTTGTAAATACAATATTTCGTAGATTCGTTAAGTACCTATGTAATATGTCCTCTTTTGCACGCCGTAACCCCATGTCATATAAGTACATAACCGTGTCAAGCAGGTATCTACTATCACACCACGAGCCAGACGATCACGCAGGCGCGTAGCGGCGCTGTGTGCGCGCCGCGTGCGCACGCGGTGACCATGATGCGGGGACAATTGGGACGAGTCTCGAATCGAAACGTGAAAAAAGTCACGCGGTGACAATGCTTAGCGCGAAAATTGGGACGAGTCCTGAATGGGGTTGGCCGAGCGAAGTATTTTACATATGACGCCAGCACTGGTTTTACCTGTTAATGCTTAAAAAAGTGTCAAATTCTTTATTTTATGGCCTGGATACCCTTTAAGCCAAATCCCATAAAACAGATAGAACCTATGCTGGCACCATCTATACAAATCATTGAATGAATTAATTTTATTTGCGGAATATGGGTTACATAGGGTTGGTATAAATATAGTATTTACAAGTTCTCCATATTCTACTTAGACAAGCATGAAAAAATGATCTGTATTTTTGGTGGATTGCTAATTGACAGTTGCCAAACCCATTCGAAACAAGCGGAAAAAGTATTGTAGTGGCGGTCTGGCGGTGCGCGCGCGGTGAACATGGTGCGGGGGAAATTTGAGACGAGTCTTGAATTTAATATAATTGAAAAAAGTGAATATCATGTTTTATAAGGTGACCATGGTCTGAGGGAAATTCGGAACAAGTCTAAATCAAAACGTTTGACTTGCAAGTTTTTTTTTAAAAAACTTGCAAGTTCTTGTTTAGTGTCTTGCAAGTTTTTTTAAAAATGATTAATTGTACGAAAGTAGCCAGACAGTACGTTAAAAAAACAATCTAAAAAATGCCGTTGAAATTATTTCCCGTTACAGATACAAAATTTAAAAAAGAAATTTTAAGAATATAACTAAATTTTAAATCGAAAAAACCATAACTTCAATCTAAGAAAATAACTGTCGCTTATGTTATGAATAATAAATACTTTACTTACATTAAACTGTATCCGAATCGCTCATACCGTGTTGAGATTAAATGGAATCGATCATTATTTTACACACACAAACAATTAGAAACCTCTAACCCTACTCTTTCTAACCTATGAAGTGGATAATATGACCATAGACTGATTTTATTCTAATAATGATAATACAGATTTAAACTTTCCCGATTTCTGCACATTATAAGATTTACCTCCGACGTTTCCAAAAAATGTAAGCGGAAAAGAATATCGACAGTAAACAAATCGAATATCGTTAGTGTTGTGGTTGTGTCAGTTGTGTGTCGACATAGTAACATCTCTAGTGCTCAAAACATTCAAGCTGATTAACAAGACCAAGTGTGGGTATACTATAGTTCGAAAAACTCGCTCGGCCTAGCACCCATAGTACAAGCTTTGCTTAGTTTGGGGCTAGGTGGATGGGATGGGTGATGGATGGATGGTGGGGCTGTGTAAGATGTCCCCTAATATTTATTTATTACATCAATTATTGATATATTATCTATATATAGAAGTGTTGTCACATTCTTAATATTAAGACATAATACACAAAATTAATCTACTGCCCTAAATCAGCTACTGTAAACAAGTCGATACCTACCCAGGATTGTCTCGCTATTGGACGAAAAAAGACTTATTTCACTTGAACACTAATAGGAGATAAGTCCTTTTAGAAATAAAGAGGATAATTGTTTACATTCTTAATTAATAAGTAAAAGTATCAAGGGTAAACATTGATATCGCAGACGGAATTTGTCAGACTTCATAACGCCTGTTCAAGATAATACAGTATTTCCCGTGAGTTTTTCGGGACTTATGTACGAAATATAATTTGACATTTACCAGTCGCTTTTCGATGAAGGAAAACGTGGTGAGGAAACCGGACTAATCCCAGCAAGGCATAGTTCCCTCTCTGGGTTGGAAGGTCAGATGGCAGTCGCTTTCGTGAAAACTAGTGGCTACGTTAATTCTTAGGATTAGTTGTCAAGCGGACCCCAGGCTCCCATGAGCCGTGGCAAAATGCTGGGATAACGCGAGGAAGATGATGACTAATACCTATTTCCCGTTGGTTCGTCTGTTATCTCGTATCCAGGGTTAGAAAGAAAAGAAGCTTAAAAAGTCAACTGATATTATTTTTTTAATTTATTGACGATTTTTTTTTCCTTAGATTTGGATAATATTTACGCCATTATAAACGATGCTCCGATATAAATACAATGCCGCGCGACGCTGTGCGACGTAAGCGCCATCGACAATAAGGTCCCTTTTCATAGAAAAAGCCCCATATGTATTTTCATTATTGAATCATCGTAACCATATCAAGGACGCAGAGCAATAAAGTTCCTAAAATATACCACAATACTGTCTCCCGTGATTTTCCTGTGTCCTAAATAAAATTGTCGTAAACTCGTAAAAAATACGTTTTATTAATTCCATCATGTGAGTTCTCATGAATGTAATAAAACGTAATTGAAGCGACCTTGACTCATTTAGCGTTTATAACTTAAATAGGGCGGTATGCGAGTTTGTTTTGCTATAGGTAAATACGTATATTTTACAACGTATTATAAGCCTGAAAAGGTAGAGTTTGGTGACTACTAGTGTATTAATTTATGCTTAATATTTAACCCATTCTCCACACACATTAATAAATTATTTGATTTCGTTATAATTATTAAAGTAATCCTATTTAACCTGTTTTATACTACAATGCTCCTTCATAGGTAGAATCAAGTTACAAAAAAGTCCAGTACAAAATAGATGATATAGTTACTTATTTTTTTATTAGCTTAGTTATTTTTCATATGCCTGTATTTTCCCACTTCGCTTTACAAAACTGCCAAAAAGTTGTCAAAGTCAAGTCAAAGTCAATATAATCTTTATTCAAATAGGCCTAGCAACAAGCACTTTTAAATTGTCAAGTTTTAAATATTACCTTAATCTAAATATCAGAGCAATTTATTGATGCAGTTAATTTATTCTTAAAAACATTGAATTATTATAGATATGTCTTCAAATTCTCAATTTCAATCTTGTCTAATGAAAAAAACCATATGAATACAAATCCTTTAATATTTTTCTAACTTTGCTGACAAATATTAAAACAG
Source organism: Cydia strobilella (assembly GCF_947568885.1). Classification (NCBI taxonomy): domain Eukaryota; kingdom Metazoa; phylum Arthropoda; class Insecta; order Lepidoptera; family Tortricidae; genus Cydia; species Cydia strobilella. The sequence goes on along the minus strand of NC_086064.1, from coordinate 2,430,582 downwards.
TCAACAAACACATACCATTCCACTTGACGTGTATATTATTGTCAATTGTCCTAACAATGAATGATCGATTCATTGTCACCCCATATTTATTCACATCGTTCGCGTGGACGGCGCCCCGACGGCTATATAGACCCCACGCGCCTGGCATTCCGTTTAGTTCATCGCTAACCGCCAGAGCGTGCGGACGTGTCACACACTATTATCACTCGCGTACGTGTTCCACTGATAGTAACGTGTGCCTCCGTTGTTACAGACTTACGATGTGCGCGGCGATAGACATGCTACCATCAGAACAGCTGTTTTATGGACATAGTCCACCCGCCGGCTTCCTTACGGACTATACAGTGCGCCGACCGAACATATCGAAGATCACCACCATCACTAGAGGATTTTCAGCGCCATGTTTACCCACTCCTATTCAGCTGAAGCCGTTACAACTCACTTTAAAGGCAGCCCCGAGATCGTGCTTAAGAATGCCGACAGAAAACAAGAAGAAGCGGGTAGTGTTCGCCGACGATAGAGGGTATGCTCTAGAACAAGTCAAGTTCATGACAGAGCCCTCTCATGTACCACCTTACTGGGCCTTGAAGATCGTAGCCAGTCCCACGTTAGAGAGAAAACCACCGCCTCAACCGCAAGATGTGTGGGAGATCAGATTCGACCAGCCAGCGTCAGACTATCTCGAGTTCAGACGAAGAATAAATGAAGACTGCGTTACGCTTGAAAACGTCATTCTCAAACAGAACGAATGTGCAGTTGATGGAACCGTTAAAGTTAAAAACTTGGATTTCGCTAAAGAAGTGTTTGTGCGTACGTCATTCGATGGCTGGACGACGAGCGAAGACACGTACTGCGCCTTTGTGGAAGCCGGTCCTTTGACTCAGCAGGGAGTCTCTGCGTACGATACGTTCGGGTTCAGAATACAGTTACCAATACACTCGCGAAGGGTAGACTTCTGCGTTTGTTACCGGTGCCAAGGAAAAGAGTATTGGGACAGCAACAAAGGCCAGAACTACACCATCGAGAAGTCCTCGGTCCGGAAAACGCCTGCAGTATCTTGCGCTAGGATAAACTTCGGAAACTCCTGGAGTGCGCGCACAGGTCTAAACGGAAACACACCGTACTGGTGATAGACACTAGCTTCGCTTGTGGATTGAGTTGCCTGTCGGCTTTACTGTGATCTAAGTGCCATTGAAGTGCCAAGTCAAGACTGGATCCGTAGGTATCTAGGTATGTATGAGTTGACATGATTCACGATAGTGACAGCTGAGGGCAGTGCGCTTTGACACTTGACTGTAGATAGCACGGAGATATGCCCGTTTGATTAATGTGGGTATAATTCGATTTGGAAATTTCCGTCGATACGCTGAAACGGAGACTATAAATAGATAAATAGTGCTATAGTATTTATTTCTATATAATTATTTAAATATTCGTTTTGTCCCCGCTTCTATCAGAGGCCTAGCTGTGAAAATGTGTTCCTCATTAATCAAGTTTCGGCTATGGTAGAAAAAACAGCCTATAAATTCTACAGTTACTTAAGTAGTACTTATTATCAAAAAGGCTGAAGGAATAAAAGAGCAACCAAAAAAACGAAATCCGGCTGAGACTCGTTGCAATCATTACACAATTATTTTTTTCCAAATCCGATACCTATATTTTAATTTTTACTAATAAGTTGCCTCGAAAGGACAGCTTCTGTACAACGACATTAAATTTATTATCATTTTAAAAACCTTGATAAGAAGCTGTTGCAAAGTAGCTCCGTTGTCTCTTACTATAAATAACTATAGCTTCGTTTCCGACTTGATAAAAGCTGGATTCGGTGACACAGACTGATAATGATAACTGATAAACGAATTTTGTATCTCCCCCGTGATTCACTGTAGCTATACAAGCCATTAATTTTATGTTGTTATATTGATTATTACTATAAAAATAAACGTCTCCATGCTATCAACAGATAAGTTTAAAACTGGAAAACAAGCCAACAATAACTATAAAAAATACCTACTTATTTTTACAATATCTTGAATCATTGTCGAGAATAATCCCAAAATGTATTTCTTTGGAAATCAACGAGCACATTTAATATGTGAGGTGAAGAATCTATTGTTGAGATTTTATGACTGTGCTATTTTTATTGTTAGGCTATTTCGTGAAACGTAAACATTCCTTTATGTCAGAAAGTATGTTTAGGTATTTTCGTATTGGTTTCCAAAGATATACTTAAACACACCCAACTTGTCAGTAGAAAAAGGCGCGATATTCAAATTCTCTATGGGAGTTGAACCCAGTAAGGTTAAGATGGTCAGTTTTTATCATCTGACATCATGCTTATCACGTTCTAACAAGTGTGTAAGTGAGAAAGTGACGCATGACATGACAAGTGATAAAAATGCGACCATGATACCATAAATTTTTTGATGTTGCCGCCTTTTTCTCCTGAAAAGTGGCTGTGCCATGAAGAAGTAGGTAGGAAAGAAATAATGAATTTATGCAATGCATGTAATCGATTTAAAAGACTCGTCCTTCGTTTTGTAAAAACGTGGACATCCTAGAATTTTGAATGAAATTTGAATTGCGATCGGCCTGTTTATTACTATTACAATAATAGCAACCAAGGGTTGGTTAGAATTTAAAGTAAATAGTATTACTGTTAATAATTCAGATATATTACGGTCAGATAGTTAATGAATCAAATATATTAATAATATTGAATACATTGATTTAAAACCTTAATATATCATAAAGGGGTGTGACCAATTTAATACTTTATTATTGTCAATAATATTAATAATACAACGAATATATGATACATACTGATGTTCCTGTAATTAGAAGTAGATAAATTATAAGATGTTAAATGTTAAACGATATGCGAACATAATAGTTTTAACTACTTCATAAATGTATTTAAATAATTTCATAATTCATATGGCTCTATATAAATGAAATGTTATGTTTTTACCTAATGCTTACGTACTTTAAGGTTTTGAAAATCTCTGACAAAACTGATGATATTTTTTATGTCAGTTATTGTCATATTGTGTTTTATAAAATTAAACTATTATTAAACTCAAACAGGCAATATAATAGTTATTTTTATGTAATATTTCCCTTTTCAAAAGTGAGAATTAAGTAGTTTTTAAATTAATTATAATTCTAATTTTATATTTATTTATTTAAATACGAATTTTGAAATACGACAATCATACATCAATTTTGTTAGTGCAAAAGTGTAATTGTGTGTTTTTATTTATTATTTTGAAACATTTACTGAATTATTGTAAAATGTTTAATTGTACATTTTTGTTATTTTTGTAGCTTACTAGATTTTGTGAGATATGTAAAAGTCGATGTAAACAAAAGGTCGCATGAAATTATTAAAAATGAAATGGAAATCAAATGTGAAATAAAATGAAAGTAATTTATTGAAATAGATTGAATTGTTTGATTAAAATTTTCAATTGTTGTTATATCAGGGGGTTGTAATATTATAATTTATAAAGGGATGTATGTTTTAATGAAGGAACTGATTAATTAAGTTATTAATTTATATTTTTTTACAGGTAATTATAGAAAAATGTTAATTTTTTTGTTAATTTTTACGTGAATCGGTATGTAAATATTGACCACCTTTTTCTATAAAAATAAAAAGAATCAAATTATATGCAATTGTTTTATTCAACGTAGGGTATTAGTAATATAATATTAGGTACAATCGAGTTTTACACGCTTCTAAAGGGGCCCACAGACTATCAGTCCGCCGGACGATATCGGCCTGTCAGTTGTTCGGAGCTGTCAAATTTTTGTTCTAACGACAGGCCGATATCGTCCGGCGGACTGATAGTCAGTGGGCCCCTTAAGGGTGGTATTCCAGCTGGAGGCCTATTTTTTTAATTTCGACCGCTCGATTTCGTGTATTTCGTTCAATAACATCTCCACTAGGCATTTAAACTTATTAGTATTTCTATCGCTCGTATTTCGGAAATTAGCATTTTGCCGTTTTCCACCGATTTTCGAGTGACGAAATGGAGCGATCGAAATTAAAAAATCGCCCCCGTCCAATGTGTATTTATATGCATCTCACATTTAGCTTTATAATCATCACATTTAGCTATTATTAGCTCCAGCTTATAAAACAATCGATACAGAGCAAAAACAAGTTTTGTATGAAAAACTTAAATTTCGGTATGATCCTTCGCGCTTTCGATTTTAGATAGTTGCGTTCGGCGCTCGAGGTCTCAAATTTGAATTATTAATAACGAAACAAACGAAATAGAACAAAAACAAGTTTTGTATGAAAAACTTAAATTCGCTGTATTTTTTTAACTATGGTATCTGAAGCTACATAAACTAATTACAAACATATATACCTTATCCTATAGGGCCCTCCACACTCATGCGCGAATCACGGCGCGAAGCCGCGAACGCGAGTGTGGAGGGCCCATTGTAAGTAGAAAGTTTCAGAACAATCTAGCTAGCAATCGTTTTGAAATGAGAGCGGAACTACGTTTGTATGGAGAACCGAGCTTGCCGGAGACCCTCATGTTGTTGACCAATTATTGATCCGGGCGACCCAGAGTCGAATATAGCCGAAGGCCGGCGCACACGCAGCTTTATATAATGGCCGTCAACGTGTCGTCATGCATCTCGCCGCCGAATATAGTCAGTAGGTACAATAAGCACATCACATACCAGAGTTATAAGCAAAATAAATAATACCGTCAACCGGGGTGAATAGGGATGATCGGGGTGAATTGATACAAAACATAAAATGTGATTTACCTGACAATTTCGTTAAAAATACCTACACAAATTGTATCATACAAAATTTACTATTATTTTCAATCGAATGATACAATTTGTGTAGGTATTTTTGAAGTAGTTGTCAGGTAAATTGCATTTTAAGTTTTGCCCCTATTGACCCCAGCCATGCCTATTCACCCCGGTTGTCGAAAGTCTGTGCAAAGCTCGGTCTGACTGATATCCATGGTATCATTAAAACCGATAAGTCAAATGTACATACAAACGTAGTCCCCATTTTCCTCTCTGGATATTTATTTATTTATTTAATCTTTATTGCACAAAAGAAAATACAAATGTACAAAAGGCGGACTTAATGCTACATGACATTCTCTACCAGTCAACCTTAACATTATACTAAATATTTTTACGCGATTTGATGGATATTAACCATAGCTATGCTTCGTTTATTTATTTTTTGTTTTCATTTTTATTATACCTAAACTAAAAATTTATACAGATTTTTTTTCGTTAAGTTCTAACTTTTATAATAATCAAAAAATCGAAAAAAGTTAAACGAAGGGGAATATGAATGAATTAATATTTTTATTTCGTGTAACACATGGACACATATTTTTATTAGTAGAACTTACAAACTAAGGGGTTAGTATGTACAACGAGTTTAGATTTAAAATAATACCATGCAGATGGGGGAATGCAATCCCTCACAGTGCGACAAGTAGGGACAGTCTACCCTGTCGGCTATCATTCGTAGGATGCTCTTGGGACTGCCACGCACCCGGCGCCGGCGCACCAGGGATGCTGCGCGTGCACGCATGGTAGTATAGAAACATTCCACGCGAGCCGTCGCGAACATCCCCGATGCGCTACAGAACCGAGGCAGCCCCATCAGCACCCGGAACGCATTATTGTACTGGACCCTAAGAGCCCTGTATGCCCGTTGCGTATACTGCGCCCACAGATTGCAGGTGTAGAGGGAAGTGCAAAACGAACGAATAGCTATGTTCAATATACAATCAATTGTATAGAACTGTTTTCCATAAAACAAATAATGAGGAAAATGGGGACTAAGTTTGTATGGAGAATCGGTCGTTTACTATCCTCTTAATCGTTTTGGTTATGATGTATTTTAAGTAGTTATCTAACACTAATTAATAGATAAGCACAGATACAGTTGTCAGACTGATAATCTTTATTTGATAGATAGTAGTATGGATGGTATAAAAAGGATCGCAATCTCTTATGGCAGAATTGTTGTAAAAGTGACCGCGTTAAGCTTTAAATAATAGTTCCTAATCTCTCCGGTGGCGCTAGTTAGGCTCTGGGACATGAGTATAACATGAACCATATAAGGCAACAAATAACCCGACCAAATTACATAGGTTGTTTTTGGTAGTATTTCGGTGTATGGTGGCGCCGCCTAATTACTGTTTTTCGATGGACACTTTTCATACATAGAGATTTGGCTCCTTTATACAGTCTCCATCTGAGGTGGAACCGATCCAGCATGCGAATATGGCGGCGATAAACGGTCCACGTCTCCGCGGAGTATAGAAGGTTAGGCAGCACGACTGCCACATAAACGGATATCTTAGTGGCCAGTTTTAAGTCATGTGAGCTGAGGACCTTGTGGTCTAACTTGCCAAAAGCTGCAGCCGCAGCCCCGATCCTGCAGTTAATTTCAGCATCAAGGTCGCACTTGGATGTTAACGTGCTCCCTAGGTAGCGGAACTTGTCTACCTGCTTCAGCTGGTCCTCGCCGAGTCTAACGACCAGTGTCTGATGACTGAGAACGTCCAGCGACATCACCTCAGTCTTCTTGACACTGATCTTGAGCCCAAATTTGCGACAGGACTCGTCGAAGCTGGACATGAGCTGTTGCATGCCTTCCGGGGACTCAGTCACAAAGCACAAGTCGTCTGCATACATGATCTCTGTGATCACTGCGTATGAGACTTTTGTGCGTGCTTTAAACCTGGCCAGATTGAAAATGTTGCCGTCAATGCGATAGCGGACGCGAACACCTTCAGAGCATGTGAGTAAGACTTCTCGGACTACGACCGAAAAATACATTGCGAACAGAGTGGGTGCTAGGACGCAACCTTGCTTCACCCCGCACGTAACGCGGAAGAAGTCCGATTGTTCGTCGTCGGTAGCAACGCAGCACTCCATGTCGTCATGTAGGAGTCTCACTAGCCTTACAAACTTCTCCGTGCATCCAAGCCTGCTCAGAACTATCCAGAGGGCTTCACGAGGCACGCTGTCAAATGCCTTCTCGAGGTCAACAAAGCAGAGAAACAGTTGACGACCTTGCTCTCTGCTCTTCTCTTCTAGCTGACGCACTGAGAATATAGCTTCACAGGTGCCTCGGTCCGGCCGGAAGCCAAACTGGGTCTCTGGAAGTATTTTTTCGGATATATCCATTAGGCGGTTCAGCAAGACTCTGGCAAAGACTTTCCCGGGGACCGATAACAACGAAATACCACGGTAAGAGTTGCAATCAGAACGGTCACCTTTGTTCTTATATAACGCCCTTATGCGAGAGACCTTGAAGTCATGAGGGACTCGTTCCTTCTCCCATATAAGAACAAAAAGTTTCCACATAGCTGATTGCAACTCCTCGCCGCCGTATTTAATCAGTTCTCCTGGTATAAAGTCGACGCCAGCCGCACGCTTGTTTTGCTGGTGTTTAATAGCAAGAGCAACCTCGTCCCTTGACGGTAGCTCATCCAGTTCAACGGCAATGGGGAGTTGAGGTATTGACCGGACGTGTACCAGATCTGCTGCCCGATCAACATTCAACAGAGTGTTGAAGTGTTCTGCCCATCTTGTCAACACCTCATCCTTACTCTTAAGAAGGCCTTCGCCATTACAAGGCTTAAGAGGCACCTTTACAGGTGGTATGGTATTCGTTAGGTTCCTGATCTCCTTATAGAACCTCAGATGCCTACGCAAGATACTGAAGATCCGATGGTCTGATCGTGTTCGGAATACCGAAGTACTGCGTAGAGCAAATGTGGGTGGTATCGAGGTATACCTCATGCGACGTCAGCTTCGGTGGTGTGGTCACGTTTCACGGATGAACGACCAGCGTGTGGCTAAGCGCATCTTTTATTCTGAGCTTGAGGAGGGCAAGCGGAAACAGGGCGGCCAATTCCTCAGGTACAAAGATGTGCTTAAGCGGCACATGAAAAAGTGTCGTATAGAGCCCTCGCGATGGGGGCAGCGGGCAGCCATACGAACAGAATGGCGGGATACAATAAATGCCCGGGTGGCTGAATTCGAATCGCGACGGCGCTTAGAGCTGGATTCCAAGCGCGACGAAATAAAGGCCAGACCACCTGCGGCAATACATTATAATTACTCAAATGGTGTGCTCACATGCCCGCAATGCTCGCGAACTTTTGGAAACAAAATCGGCTACGTCAGCCACTTGCGAGCACACCAGAGACAACAATAACGGAGTTGACAGCAGTCGCCGTGGCCGAATCGGCCGTGGAGTTATTATTATTACAGTCTCCATGGTTAGTAGGTTACTTGATTGATGTCTAGACAGTCAATATATGTATGTCGCAGCCAAATGGTTAAATTTGCCAGCTAACTAGACGCCTAGCCCGTTCATTAAACGCCGGTATCTAATTAAATGGCTGAAGAACAACCAGCCAAGTCAATGATTTGAAGCCGCAGTAAATTCACTGTCATCTATCGACACACAATTTAAACTAAAAATAAAAATATTAGAAAATGTATTTATATATGGATAAATGTTTTTTTTTAATTTGCAATATTTGTATTAATATTTTTTATATTATTTTGACCCATGTTCTTTCACTGATATGCGTTAAAATTGTTAAATAACAAACGAAACCGTCAACGCCATCTATATGAGAGTAGGCCAAAGGTAGTGGCGACATCTGATCAAGAATCAAATTTTCTTGATTTTCGAGGCACTTTTTTTCCTTAGACTGTATCCATCTATTACGGAGTTATATCTATCTTTGGTCTTAGTAAAGGTCCCGTTCCCTCCCGGTCCCCGGTCCGGTCTCTTTGGGTACGGAACCCTAAAAAATGAGTAAAAACTTGTTTACATTTAAGAAATAGTCTTTAGACTTCTATGCATTTGACATTTTGAAAGACCTCCATCTACACTAGCGCCCTTGGCACTTGTCACTTCAATGACTGACAGCTGTTCCTTAGTCTTTTCATGGAGACTAAATAAAGGAGCCAAATATCTATGTATGAAAAGTGTCCATCAAAAAACAGTAATTAGGCGGCGCCACCATACACCGAAATACTACTAAAAACAACCTACGTAATTTGGTCGGGTTATTTGTTGGTTCATGTTATACTCATGTCCCGGAGCCTAACTAGCGCCACCGGAGAGATTAGGAACTATTATTTAAAGCTGAAAGCGGTCACTTTTGCAACAATTCTGCCATAAGAGATTGGCATCCTTTCTATACCATCCATAGTCTTTTGGACCACCATCAACAGAGGCGCCAACTGGTGAGTAAAAAAACGATAGCCCTCATTAAAGTGCATGAAATGTAAACCAAAGTGCAATTAAAATGTTTATAAAGAGTGCAATATTTGTTTTGCATTGACACATGCAACAACATAATTGACAAGTTTGACCTTAAGACAATCTACATATAAATATTTTAAAAACCGGCCAAGTGCGAGTCGGACTCGCGCACCGAGGGTTCCGTACTTTTTAGTATTTGTTGTTATAGGGGCAAGAGAAATACATCATGTGTAAAAATTTCAACTATCTAGCTACCATAGTTCATGAGATACAGCCTAGTGACAAACGGACAGACGGACGGCGGAGTCTTAGTAATAGGGTCCCGTTTTTACCCTTTGGGTACGGAACCCTAACAATAGCGATTGTGAGCGATTTCTATATATTCATAATATTGTCACGAAAACATATGATACGAAAGGTATCATTTGTTATTAATAATTAATCTTAATTACTTTAATACCGAAAAATATATTTTTAAGGAAGGTTATTTGGCACTTTGGTTTAACCTTTCCTATTAATTGATAATTGACTATTTTCACATCAAAGTATTTTATTTATATTTCTGTAAAAATAAAACATTTTTTTTCTGTGAATTAAATATTAATTCTATTAAAATAGTTTTCATCAGGTAGAAAATGGCTGATAATCAAACTACGGAACACAGTAAAATAAATTGTATTTCATTCATAAAATATAACACAAACAATCAAATGTTCTGCTAAATTAATACAATTATGTGTTAAGTATCTAACGGTAATGTTATAGTCTATAGAGTTAGTATTGTGGAACGGAACAGGATAAATATTATGTTTACAGTGTGTACACTCAGCGTTGCTCAGCGTCAAATACTCTGTAGCAGCAAAGGTCAAAGTGGCCAAATAGTTCGGTACACCATACCCATACTAAATGTATGGTTCAACTTTTTGACTACTTTGGTGGCTACAAAGTATTTGACGCTGAGTGTACATTATTATAAATGAAAAAATATATGGGTAAATAATAACCCAATAACCACAGATGTTATGTAAAAAAATACACCAAATTTTTTACTGACCTAGCGTTAGCGAAGGTCTTCGTTTCAGCTTGGACAAAAATGGGCAGTATTACGTTATTTTCCAGTATTTTTTTTCTAATAAAAACCTCTTAGTAAAATAAATATCTAACTACTTTTATTCTATTTTGAAACCAAGATGTCAGAAACAGTACTCCATGTTTACTCAAGATGACATTTTAAAAATATGTTTAATCAGCTAATATATTTTCATGATTGTCTACTATGAAACTGTAGTCATGAATAATATAAGTACCATATTTAAATCATATTGGTAGGCCCAAGAGGGTGTAACATATACAATACATGTAATAGTATAACTATATTAAAATTTCATACAAACTGTAAAATATAATTTATATAACAATATATTTGTTTGAAATACTCACAAAAATAACACACTTTATAAGCATTGAATTTTCTAAAAACTAATATTTTTATTTTATATTTGTTTCAAGTGTAACGTAGTTTTTTTTAATTGTGACAAAATCTTTTAACATTAGGTACAATGTGTTTTTTAAAAGTAACAATGAAAAAATAATCGTAATATCTGTTAAGATAATATGTACATTGATTAAATATGTTATATAATTTATACCTTAATAAATATTTAGTAATTCGTGTCAATTTTCATACAAATAAAATTGTCAGATATAGATGTAAATATATTAAATATAATTACTAGGTGTGGAAGACAAACAATATGTCTTTTAATTGGTATTTTATATAATTTCATGTTATTATAATAATTTAGTTTAATTTGTATGAAAACTCACCATTTACTCATTACAAAGTCCAACAACATAAACATTGGAGTTTATTTTAATCTATTTTAAGGGTCAAATAAGCCAATTTATTAGTTACAATAATAATATGTATAAAATTCATTATTAATTCTTATAAATTCAACTTTTGATAAATACATTTAAAAACATCTAAGTATTTAATTTATTATTTACTATTAATAATATTAAAAAATCTCACTATTTGTTCTCGTATCACTATTGTGTACGATAATTACGCATTTTTTACATTATGACAAAATAAACTTATTTGAATTCAATAATTTCATGTACAAATTGTTTTAAATTCAAACAAAATAAAATTATTTGTTTCATAATTATTATTAAATTATAATGAAGTGAAAATCACTGCAGTATTTGTATTTTTTATTTCCATTTGTTTTTTTATAACACAATATTTTTCACTTATTTCGTAGTCGACATCTAGCATCAAGTAGCGAAATTTATCAGTAGTGCTAGTTGACAATAGATGTCGCGACGAGCGAAAAGTCTAATGCTCCACAATTTTCAGCTAATATTATAACCGGATTAACCGGAACTCTATTTTCAACTCCTTTCAATTAATATTGTCTTCGGTTACCGCGATAGTTACTCATGAAATAAAACTATGAAAACGGATGAATTCTTCTTAGATGTATTGGTAAAAAGAAATCCTGATAACACCCTAGGTCGCACTGTGTATAGGAAACCTACTCATACTGATAGGTACTTAAATGGCAAATCGCATCACCATCCCAGTCAACTTGTTACAGTAGGCAAATCTTTGTTTCAGAGAGCCCAGAGGATATGTGATGACCAGCATCTGGCCGCGGAGCTCCAGCATGCCAGGCGCGCGCTCCAGGCAAACGAGCTCAGGATACCGCGGGTCAACCAGAGGTCCCACATTAAGATCCCCACAGTCGAGCGCAGGCCTGCAATTCTGCCTTTTGTCAGGGGGGTCACGGACAGGATCAGCCACATCTTGAAGCGTGCTTCTATAAAAACATATTTCAAGCCAATGAAGAAGATGTCACAATTCCTGAGGCCTGTAAAATGCAATACCCCTCTACAGACTGCAGGAGTGTACAGGCTGGACTGTGAGTGTGGCCTATCATATGTCGGGCAGACGAAACGGAGCATTTCCACTCGGGTGAAGGAACACATAGCTGATGTCAAGCACCGTCGACCTAGGTCTGCTGTCTGTGAGCATGTCATGGATAAAGCCAATCACTCAATCAAGTTTGATAAGCCTCTGGTTCTTGCCAAGGAGAAGCGTTACATACCCAGAATGCTGCGCGAGGCCATTGAGATTAAGAAATATCCAAACTTTAATAGGGAAGATGGCTTTTCTCTACCACCAGCTTGGGATCCTGTAGTCCACCTGATAAAGGAGCAAGCGAGACATAGACTGTGAGACCGTAGTGTTGGATGATGCTGGACATTCTGATGTTTTGAAAAGATGTGTCCCGCCGAGTTTGTTGCCGGTCCCATATTGGGATACCCTCCTACAATTTAGGAGGGAATTAAATCTTCTCGGGTCCGTGGTGTAGGGTTGGAGCCGGCATAGTTTATTTTTATCGCGTATATATATATATCTTTACTTGAAAAATAATTATAGTGTATAACTAGCCTTATGAACCGATTTTGCATGTACAACCAGCCTTAAAGTTTGTAGTCTATGATTGTTCATTATTTTAGTATGTGGGTATTTTTGCATTTTGTAATTTTTCCTCAGTCACCCGTTGACCACGAACGCTGTAAAGAGTTCGAAACGTCGGGATGTATTATAAATTCAATATACGCGATATAATCCGTTTTCATAGTTTTATTTCCTTTCAATTAATTGTAATTTGTTTTAGCAGTACATTTTTCGTCAGTCGCGACACTTGTGACATCTGGTGTCAAGTAGCGGTACTGATAAATCCACTAGACGTTAGATGTCGACTACGAAATAGCTCACGTTTTGGTAAGAAAACTGACGGATGGAGTTACCAGTTGCTTTACTTATATTTCTCTATGCTTAGACTTAATAATATATTAGTAAAAACTGTTTTTACCCCATTATGTGTCTCAAATATGTTTTCAACACACTTGCTCAAAACGACGTTTTTATTCCACCGATTTTTGGCTCATAATTCTAGATATTAAACTCCACATTATTCCACTCGTGGTTTTTCATTATATTATCCGACTGAGTTAAGAAGGTAACTGATTGCTAATAATATGCATGGAAAGGGAGCCTTCTTTAATTGGTCGGACTGGCGGGCCCGGCCGGCCCGCCCGCCGCGCCGCCCGCGGCCGGGGCGAGGGGCGGCCGGCAGTACGAGTATGGCAGATGCAACACACAATACTAACTGTTTTAACTATTCAAATTTGATTAATATGATTATCTTTTTTTTCTCGCAAGTGTGTTGAAAAACGTCGTATGAAACGCGTGTGCATTGGTCATTACACACATCGGCTTTCTTATTGCGCGCTCGCTTACAGCTCGCGCGCACAATATCGCCTCGTGTGTAATAACCAACTTAGCACACTTGTACCATAATGTACTATTATCTAGTTGTTATCATAAAGCGATTTTGACAATACATGTAAGTCGTCATTATATTGTTTTGCATTAACGTTTACGTCTGATTTTGTTTTATAAGTAAGATGACAGATTTCTAAATTATCGCTAGTTTCTCTACCATTATTATTGATATTGGTATTTTCTATATTCTATACCATATTGTATGCCTACGGTTTTTAAAATTTCAATCAAGTTCTTTAAATGCGATCGAACCTAGATATCTTTTAAGTTTCCTCTGTTACATATTTGAAATCTGTTCAATATCAAATCAAATACATAGTGACTGTTATAAACACACTACATAATCGCCATATTTCCCTAAACTATTGATTTAGAATATTTTGACTTACATTATTTCTCACTTGTCGACATTCCCACTGTCCGCATTATCATCAATAGCATCTCGATCATCAAATTTAAACTTATCATCAACTTTTTCATCGCTGTCATCTAATATATCTTCGACGTCATCAAGACTCGCTTGCCCTTTGTCATTTGAGTTTTTTTCATCTTGGAAAACTTTTGGAGTTTTAGGCGTTTTCATGCCATTATCTTCTAAGGTTTCATCAATGATTTCTAATCTTGATTTAGAGAAAAACTTGTGCAAAGACTCGAGTTTGTTTAAAGCTTTATCGCTCCATTCTGTGGAACTTAAACTGGTATCTTCTGTCATACAGCCCGAGTCTATCCTTTTTGACATGTCAGATATGGAGTCAGACATGTCATTAGTTGAAGTCGCTTTGTCAACTCTGACGACTTTTGGTTTTATAATCATGCTTTGCGGTAAGTCCGGTATATTCCTTAAATCTATTAAACTTATTGAGGATCTTTTCAATTCGTAATCAAATTCACTATCCGTGTCAGATTCTTCAATTTGTATTTTATCTTCAATGTATCTTAGAACTTCTTCAGCTAGTTGTCTAGCGTAGTATCTGTCATCTTGAGAAGAGAATTCATCTTCTTCTTGTATGTCAGATAATTCTACACTATAAGGCATGTATTGGGTGTATTGTAAAGCTGGATTTGTATATGCATGGAAGTTTTCTAAGTCTTCTTTTTCGGACATAGTGTCATCGTATATCTTTTTTAATTCGTATATTTTATTCACCGCTTGTTCAAAAATGTCTTGTAAATCTTGTTTTACGTTACTTAAATCTATTACCGTTTCTGATATCCTTCTACTATTAGGTGATTTCTCAGATCTCATTTCTTCAAATCGATCTATTACTGTATCTTGAGTTTGTGTCAATGTAGAATCTGATTTAGTCTTACTCATGTCACTAAAAGTCTCTAACCTACTTATAGTTACATCTGACTTAGATTTTTCCGACAAAGACGGCGTCATCGATATTGATTTTATCGGTTCTTTATACTTGTCTTTAAAATCTGTACTAGAATAATCTTCCATATACTTCAAAAGCATGTCCACTAGCGTTTCATTTCCTTCCTCATCAGGTGTTTCATCTATAAAGCAAAGATTCTTAACATTCACATTTGACTCACTCAGGCTAATACCTTTATTAAAACTAAATTCTTTCGTCACCTCTATGATTGGTTTTTCAACTTTTCTATCATCCGGGCCAAATAGGAATTCCATAAGAGTAATTTTCTTCTCATCTTTAACAATTTCCTCGTCCATACACCCAGTAGTAGCTAAAAATTCCATGAGTGTTTCCATTTTCTGTTCCAACTCCGTATTAACTTTACTAGGGGCATAAATATTTAAGACTTTATCTTCAGTAGGGCTGACTTCACTTCTAAAGCAGCTTCCTCCACTGTCTTTCCTTCCGTCCTTCTGACTTTTAACTATAGTGAAAAAGAAATCTATTAAATTAGCTATTCTTCTTTCCGTGCCATCATCGTCATCGGAGCTGGTTAGGTCAGATTCTTCTTTGACTAGAGGGCATTTCTTAGGCTCATCGATTTTCTTGAAGACTGTCTCTTGGATGACCTGGAGGAGGTCTCGGGCTAACCTGGCGGGGGAGCGGGAGTCGATGGGCTCGTAGGAGGCGGGCTCGGAGCGGCGACGGTCCCGTTCGCGGTCCCGGTCCCGGTCGCGGTCGCGGTCGCGGTCCCGGTCCCGGTCAAGGCGGAGGAAGTCCCAGATGGAACCGAGTTCAGAGGAGAGTGAGGCGCGGTGGTGGGCTAAACTGGTACCGAGGCGACGGAATACCTGTAACGATAGGTTTTCAAATGATTTCTCTTGATTAACTCTGCGACTGAAAATCATTGTGGGGGCACTAGAGTAGGCTGGCATAGCTTAACTAACCGCTGCTTTTTCTTTTGAAATTACTAGCAAGCCGAATTTTGTTTTAACGATATTTAAATGTTATCAATGCTTGGCTTAATTTAACATTAACGTTAGACCAAAAATGCCTAGTAATTTTTAGGTTTTTTAGGGAAAATGTACCGATATTTGAGTATCTTAATTTTTTCCACTTTATCAATATGTCAATTGTATTATAATATCCACTTAATCAAAATACTTAATCAGGAACGAAGTGCATATTGAGTTTAAAATGCGTTGATGTCTTTTATTCCATACAATGAGTAAGCGTTGGAAAATCAATATTATAGTTGTCTAAATGTGACGTTTTCAAACAAAAGGTACCACATTGTCGGTTGTCGATAAGGTTGATTTCAAATTGAAGCTACACGAAAATAGCGCCTTATTGACAACCGACAATAAGTACCCTTTTGGTTGAGGATGGTACAAATTATTGTATAATGAACATTTCAGTTTAGTTAGAAGTATCATAGTGTTCAGTTTAGTGTAGGGTCTGCTCGGGCAGAGGTACACCTAGAGCCCCCTACAGGAGTCAGGGAGGGAGGGTAGGGGTGGGGGGGTAGGGTACCCTACAGGGTTAGAGTCGGTGTAGCTTTACTTGATATCCATAAGCACATTGTAATATGCCTACTTGATAAATAATTTCTAATAATCTTTATCTTTATCAATGAGGGCTACCGCGTTTAATTGCGCCGCTAGGGGCGCTAGTGTAGATGGAGGTCTTTCAAAATGCCAAATGCGTAGAAGTTTTGGGGGTTTCAAGCTTTTTTATTGGGAATTTTCACTCCTTATTCATAATTGTGGTAAATCTTTGTCCATCTTTGATTAATCATGGTAAACAATAGATATAGCTCAATAAATGTTAGCGGTTTAAAAAAAGTGTCAACTAAAATATATGAAAAATTAAACAGGTTAAAAATGGCACATTTAGACGTTAAAATACATTTGTGTATATTAGAACCTATTGATTTTATAAAAATAAGCATAGAAGAATTTTGAGATCTGTTTTTCTGAACCTTTTTTATTATTATTATTATAAACTGATCGGCGATTGGCCCAAGTCACACCTGATGGAAAGTGAAGACAGGGCCTAAGATGGAGCTCACCGGTTCAGTAACAGCCTATTCACTCTTGTTTTAAAGAGACCGAGGTCATATTGATCAGGGAATACAGATGGCGGGAGCGCATTCCATTCCTTAGCCGTCCGTACCAAAAAGGAGGAGGCAAAACGTTTCGTCCGAACGAATGGAATGTGGACCACGAACGGGTGCATACGCTCCCCGCGCCTGGATGTCCGATGATGGAAAGGGGAAGGTGGGATCTAAATAAATTTAACCTACATACACAGTGGCGCCAACCGGCGAGCACAAAAACGGTATCCCTCATTATCATATCCAATATTAAAAATATGCCCTTATTTAAAAATTAAAGTGGAGTAAGAGATGCAATAGGTAAGTATCCATCGTCACCTGCCACACTCAGGAGCGCCAGGCGCGCAGTTTCCGGAGCGAGACTCTCTTGAAGCGCGCCACCTGCGCCGCCAGCGCCTCCGCCCCCAGCGACCCGCCGTGGGCCTCGCCTTCCGAGTGGACCTCAAATCGGGCATAGCATTGTTGAAGATTTAAAAAAAAACCAGCCAAGTGCGAGTTGGACTCGCACACGAAGGGTTCCGTACCATTACGGAAAAAAACAGCAAAAAAATCAAGTTTGTTGTATGGGAGCCCCATTTAAATATTCATATTATTCTGTTTTTAGTGTTTGTTGTTATAGCGGCAACAGAAATACATCATCTGTGAAAATTTCAACAAATTTCTAGCTATCACGGTTCATGAGATACAGCCTTGTGACGACAGACGGACGGACAGATGGACAGCGGAGTCTTAGTAATAGGGTCCCGTTTTTACCCTTTGGGTACGGAATCCTAAAAAAGTCATTTGAAGGGTACACGGAAAAAATATGTCTAGTCACTTTTTTCGGAAAATGAGTTTTTCATTTCAAAATGTAGAGCTCTTAATGTACTATTAGTTATATCTTTTGCTACCACTGTATAATATATGTAACACAACTTTTTTTAATTAAAAAAGACCTGTTCACGGAATTACCATACATTTTGACACGGTTCCAAATTTTAAAATCGCGATTACTCAAAATGTTACTAAAGTGACTAGACATGTTCTTTCCGTGTACCCTTCATTTAGAACATAATAAAAAAATGTTGCTGAAATTTTTACTCCGTCCAGCATATTGACGTCATACAAGCTTCATGCTGACAAACCGTTTTTAGGGTTCCGTAGTCAACTAGGAATACTCTTATAGTTTCGCCATATCTGTCTGTCCGTCAACGGCGTCGCTCCGTGATCGTTAGTGCTAGAAAGCTGCAATTTGGCATGGATATATAAATCAATCATGCGGACCACATATTTAATATATACGCTAGATGACGCAAATACCACTATTTGTATTGAAACCAAGCGTGCCGACTTTTTCATACAAAATGTACGCATAATATAATTTTAAAATTACTTATCTGTGATAGGAAATATGTTCTTGCCTTTGGGTGATCGAAATTTTTGGGCTGTTGCAGTTAATTATCATGCAACGAAGAATTTTTAAAGTTTTCACGAACGTCCGGCTGCAACAACTGACGTGCGTGGACTGTCAAGAGCGACGATCAACCTCGACGCTTGGTCGGGGTTCGGACACGCGAAGTAGATGCATTTGCGTCTTCTATGGTATATTTATTTCTGTGATGCGGACAAAGTGGTAAAATAAGAACTAAAAAAAAATATATAGCGTAGTGGCACCAGTGACCAACAGGAACCTATAACCGACACTTATAATTTTTACTCAAGAAAAGGATGGGAAAAGACGGTTCTTGTAAGTAATAACCTACATAAGAACAAATTAAATTATTTTCTATGAAAATATTATATGTGGGGGCGCCACAAGCCTTCGGGAAATTGTCATATACTTGGAAATTTCGACCCATGCCACCGCGACCGGATAGCCGAGCGGTTCAGACACCTGTCCGGTAAATTGGGGACGCTGGTTCGATTCCAGCTCTGGACACTGGAGGCTTTGGTCATTTTTTCCTTCGTATATGACATTTATTTCAGTTTATAATAACCTACCTCTCTTGAAGCCGCCCGCCTTTGCATGAAGGAGCGGACTTCTTTGTCGGAGTGACCTTTCGCCCGTCCTATGCCTTTGCCTAAAGGCGTCGATGACACTCTCCTGAAAAACAAAGAATAATATATGTAGTTTTTTTATACTAGGTTGCCAAAAAACTAATAAATGGCCCGCCTGATGTAAAGTGGTCACCGCATCCTATGGACGCTTGCAATCACATAAGTGTCGTGCCGACGCACGGGAGACGCTAGTGTGGGGTGACCCTTACTCCTGACTAGTTAGGTGGGGCGTGTACTTGTAGCGGTCCATTGTAAAATTAAATAGACTTGGATAATATATTGATTTAAACTAACACGATTTTTACTCACAATTTTAAACTAACAAGTGAATTAATCGCGTAAAAACTTTATTTATAGCCCGACTGACTAGCCTGAGGTTTCTGCCTGTGACCACGAACGTAACGTCACGTTCGAAACGTCAAGCCGTATGAACGTAAGTTTTTACGCGATTAAGTCACTTGTTAGTTTAAAATTATAAAACTTGGATAATCAAATAAAGTATTTTACCGGCAATGTGTAGGGTCACTGTACGCCGCCTGAACAGGCGGTTTCACTTCGCTCGCTTCTGTGGACATGAAACTGCCTCCAAGCGGGAACGGTGAGGTGCCTAAAAAATTGACAGTTCTGTTACATGCGGCAGGATTTTATCTAATACTTTACTAATCTTAGGGCCTCTTGCGCGTTCCAGGGTTAGACAACAAACTCGGAGTTAACCGTTTATACAGGGTTAATCTGCCTGTATCAAAGCGAATTAAGTAGACATAGAGTGCTCACTCCATAAATCAATTTTATTACCAAAAAGACCATTATTTTCGTAGACGACATCTAGCGTCAAGTAGCGGAATCGTTGGATCCTGGCAATGGCGGCGCGGTGTCTGGGGTTGTACTGCTCTCTTAGAAGCATGGTGAGCTCCATCTTCGGCCCTGTCTTCACTTTCCATCAGGTGTGACTAGGGCCAATCGACGATCGGTTTATAATAAAAAAAGCATCCTAGGGTTGCTGTAACCTCTCTCTAGCCTATCTGAGTGTCCCACTGCTGGGCAAAGGCCTCTCCCTTAATTTCCACGATTCCCGATTTGGTGTTACCTCCGGCCAGTTGTGCAGGAAGCGGTAATCCCGCCATCTCCGTTTAGGCTTGCCCCGTCCACGCCCCTCAACCGGCATCCGGTGGCTAAGCTAGCCCACCTTTCCGGATGCATGCGGTAGACTTGAGTCAAAGTGACTTGACCGGCCCAATCCCATTTAAGCCTAGCTTTATCTGTAACCTAGCTTAGGCAAAGTACCTTTAATGGCGCCGCGGGTGATGCTGAGCCCTCGTTGGATTCTGGCAATGGCGGCGCGATGTCTGGGGTTGTACTACTGCTCTCATAGAAGCGTCCTAGGGTTGCTTGTCTGTAACCTAGTTTAGGCAAAGTACCTGTAATGGCGCCGCGGGTGATGCTGAGCCCTCGTTGGATTCTGGCGATGGCGGCGCGGTGTCTGGGGTTGTACTACTGCTCTCATAGAAGCGTCCTAGGATTGCTTGTCTGTAACCTAGTTTAGGCAAAGTACCTGTAATGGCGCCGCGGGTGATGCTGAGCCCTCGTTGGATCCTGGCGATGGCGGCGCGGTGTCTTGGGATGGGGGCGGTGCTGCCCTTTTCTTGGAGGACGAAGCGACCTAGGGTCTTCCAGCCGGCCTGAAAAAAAAATAGAAACATATGTCGACAAAATAGGAATGTGGTGAGTGAATGAGAACACGAGATAGCTCAGCCCGTACTTTTCGAAATAGTTTTCCATGAAAATGTTGATTGTAATTTCATGAGTTTTTTTATTTTTCGGGCCCATGATTCAGTGGTTAAATACATACATTGCGTACATTGTGCAACGAGGGGGATAAGTGACATATTGCAAACGAGGGTGATCGAACTCGTGTTTGCAATATTCTTACCCCCGGAGTTATACACAATGTTTTTCATTACACTTGCGAAGAAAAAACTAAATTTTGAGCGAAATAATTCTTAAATGGGTACGGTTATATTTCAAACACTCAACCGCCATAATATTGTCATTTTTTTACAGGTTACGCATCAAAGGAACATACCCATCTGGCATTCAACCACGATTGAAAATTGTGTAAAAATATTACGGCTATCAAATTAAATATTTTTTACATAAACAAAAATATTAAATTATAAACGTTAGTATGTTAAAAGTAAAACTCATTTATACCTTGATTTTAAATAAGTATTTTACTTATAGGTACAATTAAATTACTTGGTTCGTATGATATAGTGACATAAACCCGTACCGTAGGTACCCGTAGCCACGCCGTTTTGTCGCATAAAAAGTGTTAAGTTTAAAGTTTATATAATACATATATGTTTTCCCCTCACTAGCTCGGAAAGCCGTCTTTTATCCTTTAAAACCAGCGGAGAAAAACGCATTTTATCCACTAGTGGGGAAAGTAATTTGACCTTGGATGGAGCGTGTTTAAGTAGCTTGACAGATAACAAAACGTAAAACGCTTATAATAATGGTTCGTTCGATATTAATTATCATTAAATAAATGGTTTGAGAATTTAATAAAAAATACCAAATTTAGCTTTATTTACTGATTTAATTTTCAAGTCATAAACCTTAAAATTCCATAAGAAACGTTTGTTTTTAATAATGATGTTAAATAACGCGCAAATTCCGAACGCACAAGTTGAGTCGACGCAATTTCAAAACGCATCATTGACATTTCATCATTTCATACGTCAGAAATGTCAACATTGTCAACATTGTCAACAAATTTTTTACTTTAAAACTTCTCACGTAAAAATACAGAATTTCCAGAGTTTATTGTTATAATATCGTAAAAAAAATAGTGATTCCAGTGATGAAGATGATCTAACGCCTGTGGATGTTGTTACACACGGGTGCAAATGTATTTTACTTTTCGTGTGTTGAAACACTCGCTGGTAAAATACAACTTTGCACACTTGTATAACAAATAACTATTTTCAAGCAAGTGTGATGAAAAGGAAACCTTTTTTTTTAACAAATATTTCAACTCGCAGTTGTTTAACGCAAACTATTTGTGACGTTTTCAATCAAAAGGTACCACATTGTCGCTTACCATAAGGACGAAATTGGATTGTATCTTTATACGAATAAGCTGTCAGAGCGTTCTTATGGCAAGCGACAATGTGGTACCTTTTGATTGAAAATGGCACACTTGTCAAATAAATCAACGCACACCGCACTTAACGATTTTAATTCGATACAGACACAAGCGTCGCGGACGGTGGTCGTAACCCAAATGCAATATCGAATAATCAAGTTATGTTATATAACACTCAAAGGTCAGCAGACTGCAGGTTTGGTAGTTTTGACATCTCGTAACATAGGTGTGACCACGGTTCATATGCCAATGACTTAATGCTCACCATGTCAGATATCTGGCCTCACTAATATATCTTATATGAACAAGGAAAATAAATTGACTTTTTATTTATTGTTCTTGTGTGTTGGGTTTTTATTGTTTAGTGTAAGTTTTGACATTTTAACCCTTAAATGCATGATTTTTTGTATAACTTTTTAATAAATTGAAATAGATGTGTCATGCTGTATAAAAGTAATAAATGTGATTTTGGATAGCTGCATATTAAGCCACGGACCATCAAATATACGATGCATATATACATCATTATGCATTTAAGGGTTAAATTTACTTATATTTTGGATTTGTATTTACCTACTTATTCTTATTCTAATTGTGTTGACAATTCTTATTGGAGCTATAATTTTATTTCATTAGTATTGTTGTTATTTTCATTTTTATTTTGACGGTCATGATAGAAATTCATATATTTTTGATATTAATGCAAACTTATAATGTAATTGTCTTTCATGAAATAAATCATCTAATCTAATCTAATCTAAATAGGTAAGATGTATTCGGGTGATTCCGCCTACTTCAAAATGTCGGCTAGTTTAACAAATTTACACGAAACCTTTACAAATTATACATATAAACCTTCCTCTTGAATCACTATCTATTTAAAAAAAAACCGCATCAAAATCCGTTGCGTAGTACATAGGGACAGACATACAGACAACGGAAAGCGACTTTGTTTTATACTATGTAGTTATATCCGGACCTACATAATATATAAAATAAAAAATAAAATAAAATAAAAACATAATATATAAAAACACTAAAATGCGCGTTTTCCCAAAGGTAAGACCTAGCTAGATCGATTTTTAGCCCCCGAATTCCACATTTAGCAAATTTCATCCAAATCGTTAGAGCCGTTTCCGAGAATCGAATTTAAACTGTTGTGAGACATACTAACATTAAATAATTTCACGGTTTAGACTCACTTATTTTATTGGTGCTTGAGAAAGGAGACCTTAGACTCTCCGAAACTCGCGCGAGTGACTAAAACAAGTGAGTCTAAACCGTGAAATTATTTAATGTAAATATATACATGTATATATATATATACAAATATATCTCGTTTAAAGGTATATATAATATATATAGTAGTGTGACTACTTAAAAACACAAATCAAAAAAATTCATAAAATAATTTCATTTGTTCCTATCATTTGACCAGTGGCCTAGTTTCCTTATTTACATGTTACAAACGGAAGGTTTGCTATGAAAAAAACCCCGCAACAGGATGCGGCATTGCAAATTTCACATGTTGCATATTAGTTTTCGTAATAATCTAGACTTTTGAAACTTATTACATAGACAACGAAACACTATGAGGCCGATTCGAACGTAAAGCCTGACCAGTAATATTATGATCACGCGCCATGATGCGAAATTTCACTGGAACAAATTTTTTCATACTACA
The DNA here is from genome assembly GCF_947568885.1 of Cydia strobilella. Taxonomy (NCBI): domain Eukaryota; kingdom Metazoa; phylum Arthropoda; class Insecta; order Lepidoptera; family Tortricidae; genus Cydia; species Cydia strobilella. The sequence continues at coordinate 2,406,578 of NC_086064.1, read as the reverse complement.
CTGAAATATAACATTTAAAACTTTCGCGTTTTGAAACACATATTGAAACACATTTGAATTAAATTAAATTATCTTTATTTAACAAAAAACACAATCTCCATAGATGCACATTGCAGTGAGGTGGGGTTCAAGGTCATCACGAGTTACCAATATATTTATGTATATTAAACCTTATGTTTAAGAAAGAAAGAGGAGTGTAAAGTGTAAATTTGTATGTGTGTAAGCTTGTTGTGAGGAGGGAGTGAAATGTGTGTGTGTGAAATCTAAAAGTGTAATGTTATTTAAATTTTGTTTGGATTTAATTGTGTTCGCGCGTTATGAAAAGTGAATACAAGAACTCGAAAAGGAATGAAGAATTAATCCTATGAATACGAAATGTTAGGAATCTCTTGGAAGGTTTCAGAATTGCTTCTGATTCCTCGTAGTTCCAGTTATCGTGCGTCTCGCTCACGTTAATACATGTACGGACAAATATATACTAGCGAAAATACACGATAACAAAATGACATCATTTAGATATCATTCTGATTCCAGTGTACGTTCGAATTGGGCTGTATGGTTGCATTAGGTTGCGCTCATATTTATGTGAACAATTGCATAATACCGTATTAATTAGATCTAAAATATGCAGACCAATATAATAAATACTTTCACGCTATAAATAGGTATTAGTAAAAGATATTACATTCCGTAATTCGTAGAAATGTTTTTTTCCGCGCCTCAAGTTTTTGCAAGATTAAAATATGTTCATTATTATGGATATTAAGAAAATAAACGGAGCTAAATTAAAAACTAACGAGAAATATAAAATTTAAAACTTTCGCGTTTTGAACACATATTAAATCACATTTACAATCGGGTCTATCGCGAATTTATTTTGTTACCTTTATTTACCGACGTTTCGACACAGGTTTCACTGGTCGTGGTCGCGGCTAACTGACGTCCCAGCAAAATGTCAAAACAGAGATTTGTGTGACCACCCGACGAAAAGTGCATTTAAAGTTTGGGGTAGACATCACATTATCAAACCACCCACTACACATAAATGTTAATTATTGTCAGTAGTCCGACACGCAACACACACACACGTCGATAAATAAAGGTAACAAAATAAATTCGCGATAGACCCGATTGTAAATGTGATTTAACTAACGAGAAAGTTGCATTTTATCCACAAGAATGGCAAAGTAAACTGATGCAAATTTTGAATTCTTACCTCACGTTGGCTGGTATAATGGACTTTTAAATAGTTCATAAGCGCATTGTAATATGCCTACTTTAAAAATATAAACAATATTTATCTTATCGGCCCTAATAGGGTATTTGAGTGTATTTAAAATAAATTATTTTACACCATGCATGAAATAAAGCACCAAAAGATTAATAGAGAAATGTAGACAAAACAATTGCTTATTTTTAGACACAATTTCTATTTTAAAACCCGTATAAAACTATAAAGAGTAAGTAATTTGATTGTGACGTCACATGCTAGTGTTTCATATAAATTTCATAGTAGCAAAATCGTTTTGACAGTTCGAAATAGGAAACTGATTTGACTAGTAGTCAATTACCCTATTGTATGAATCAAAAAAATATCGTTACGAGTAAAATCATTGTTTTCACTAAAGTCATAGAAAAATAAGTAAGCGTAGAGTGCTCACTCCGTACATCAGTTTTGTTATCAAAACGACTATTTAATATTGTCTTCGGTTACCGCGATAGTTACTCATGAAATAAAACTATGAAAACGGATTATATCGCGTATATTGAATTTATAATACATCCCGACGTTTCGAACTCTTTACACCACGTTGACCACGAACGCTGTAAAGAGTTCGAAACGTCGGGATGTATTATAAATTCAATATACGCGATATAATCGGTTTTCATAGTTTTATTTCAAAACGACTATTATTTTCATAGTCGACATCTAGCGTCAAATAGCGGAATTATCAGTACTGCTTCTCGAAACTAGATGTCACGTTTATCGCAACTGACGAAAAGTGTATTGCTCAACAATTTACAACTAATATTACAAGCAGAAGGAGTTGAAAATAGAGTTCCGGTTAATCCGGTTATAATATTAGCTGAAAATTGTTGAACATTAGACTTTCCGTTCGTCGTGACATCTATTGTCGAGTTGCAGTACTGATAATTCCGCTACTTGACGCTAGATGTCGACTACGAAAACAGTAGTTTTGGTAACAAAACTGATGTATGGAGTGAGCACTCTATGCTTACTTATTTGTGACATTTTCAATCAAAAGGTACCACATTGTCGCTTACCATAAGGACGAAAATTACTTGTATCTTTATACGAAAAACCTGTCAGAGCATCCTTATGGCAAGCGACAATGTGGTACCTTTTGCTTGAAAACGACACATTTCTCTACGCTAAAGACAAATCTGACAGTTGTCATCTCATAATCCTGACTAATTATGATCGAAGGCCGGAGAAGGAGAGAGGCATAAGGCTCAGTATAAAAGCATCCATATTATGTTCAGGTCAACAAACATTCGTGTCCTGTCCGCGAGTCAACATGAAAGCGTTTTTGGTACGTAGTGAAAGTGATATGTGAGCTATGAGTGTATTGTGATTTTTACTGACCGGCGGGCGCATGTTACCTACTAAACTGTATTTTTATAAATCGTATAAATAGTAGATTGTGTCACAAGGGAGCAAAATGACATATTTACGGCGAGGGCGTACAGTCGAAAACAAAAATATCGATCCAGACAAATGGCTCAAAAATATGTGAACACGACTTCATTGTCTAAGGTGTAAGAGCGTACACATATTTTTGAAACTTTGGGAATGCATATATATTTATGCCCTTGACTGTACATTTGAGTCGTGAGCATAGTGAGATTCAAGTGTTAAGGCCCAATGTGTAAATAATTTTGCTACCTTGTGACACATACTGTTTTTCACATGACCTATGAGGAAATTATTAAATGTTTCAAAATATTATTTAACCTAAAAAATAGTATGCAAAAAAAACTGTCCTGGAACCTGGAACAGAAAAGTGCCACTTTCATACCCCCTAGCAGGGGAAAAAGTGCCACTTTGATCCCTCCTAGCAGGGATGAAAAAGCCCATTTCTGAATAGGTGATGTAAAAAGGATACATTTCATACTGCTTTTGTACTAAAATGTCAAATGAGATTTCACCACTGTGACAATTTGTCACATTCTCATGACAGGTGGCAGTTCGTTGTATACAGATTGTAGTGCGTAATTATTTTCAATCGTATTTTCACGGAAACGTAAGAACGTGCCTTGCTTATTTCAGTCAGTCTCGGTACAAAAAGTACTGACTTGACTGACAGAAGTTAGCATGACAAATACGAACGTTTCCGAGAAAATACGATGGAAAACGATTATGCAATACGACGCTACCTACTGTCTTTTCTATTGACTCGGAAATGTATGCAAAATTTACAATTGTCAATTGTCTTCTTCTTCTTCTTCTTCTTTTAAAATTATGGCTTCAGTGTGACTATTTCGCCAGTATCAAGGTATTGAGAGGTTTACAAACGACAAAAATTGTACGGTTGTACAAGACAGTGTACGGTGATTTGTTAGCTCTTGTAAATCGATAGCTAGACTTTACAAGAAGCACATGGACTACCGGCCGTTGACTCCAAGATGGTGGTTAAACGCGCTTCAAAATTAATTCTCCATTCACTGCACACTACCACATTAGTTTACTGTATAATAAGCTATCGATATTACACTTTAAACAATATTAATAAGCAAAAAACAAAGTAATTAATCACGATGCTAACTATCAAGATGGCGCTCGAACCGGAAGTCCTCTGTCAATTGTCAGCGTGTTGAATAGGCGCACGACTGACATGATTGTTTGATTAATTAATTGATTGATTTTATTTTAGTATCTGTGCCCTGTTTATCAAAAGCTTGTAACATAAGCGGATGTCACTTTTTGACAGCTTTTGTTAGAAAGGGACTTCCACTTGTATTACAAGTTACAAGCTTTCGATAAACAGGGCACTGGTTTAAAAAAACCGGCCAAGTGCGAGTCGGACTCGCGCACGAAGGGTTCCGTACCATTACGGAAAAAACAGCAAAAAAATCACGTTTGTTGTATGGGAGCCCTAAATAGGAGAATTTAAATATTTATATTATTCTGTTTTTAATATTTGTTGTTATAGCGGCAACAGAAATACATCATCTGTGAAAATTTCAACTGTCTAGCTATCACGGTTCATGAGATACAGCCTGGTGACAGACAGACAGACGGACGGACAGACGGACAGCGGAGTCTTAGTAATAGGGTTCCGTTTTTACCCTTTGGGTACGGAACCCTAAAAAACAAAGATTCAAGCGTGGTGAAATAGGCGACAGATTGACATGATTGATTCAAGATTGATTGATTTTAGTATCTGGTACGAAATATCACTTTTAGATATTAAAACTTTATGGCACTGTTCCCAAATCGTATATACATTCACCCGCGTTTTTAAGATTCGTATCAGTATTAATTGATAATTGCTTAAATAAATTTGAAGTCAATCAAATACTTGTTGTTGCGCAAATAGATTTTATTTATTTATTTAAACTTATTGCACAAAACATAAAAATGTACAAATGGCGAACTTAATGCCTAATGGTAATGGGGGTGGGTGGTGGTGGTGGCGGTTTTATGTACTTAATCAGAGAGTCATTATTTCTTAATTTATTTTTTGCCATTAAGCTTACAAAATTGTGTATGTGATACTACGATGCTACGAATTTTACAAACTTTACAAACAAATAGGTATATGTTCTGTCTCGTACTATAGGTAATGATTTATATGGAGTTTCAGTGATTTATAATCCAAAGACTATAAAGGTTTTTTGTTCAACCCCTAGCTGTAAAAAAAACTGTCAGTTAATTTCTTACATTTTGCCCAGTCAAATCTCGAAGTTTTCTTTAGCATAGCCAGTTCTAATTCTTGATTCCATGGTTCCGCCCGCATAGCATTTGTGTATAAAATGCTGCACGCCCCCCCTCAAGCGTCCTCCAACTTAGTAAGATACTCGTATGATACAAAAGTGTTCTTTTCCATAGATATTAGCAGCCGTAGCAGCCATCGGCTCGGCCAGACCCGAGGGTTACTCCTATAACGCTCCTGGCGGAGGGCTCTCCTCGGGCAGTCTATACACTAGCATTCGCGGCTTCGGCAGTGGAGGCATTGGCGGATTCTCTTCAGGAGGCAACGGGTTCTCTTCAGGAGGCAGCGGTTTCTCTTCAGGAGGCAGCGGTTTCAGCGGTGGCTTCGGCGGCGGTTACGGCATCGGCGGAACCACCCTTGTCCAAAAACACATCTACGTCCACGTCCCACCTCCAGAAACTGAAGAACAACACCCTCAGATCTTAGGAGGAGGCGTCCCCCAGAAACACTACAAAATCATCTTCATAAAAGCCCCGTCTCCACCTGCACCTATCACACCTGTTATCCCAGCTCAAGCTCAGAACGAAGAGAAGACACTTGTATACGTGTTGGTGAAGAAACCAGAAGAACAGGGTGATATTACTATACCTACTGCCGCGCCTACCCAGCCCTCTAAGCCTGAGGTTTACTTCATTAAGTATAAGGCTCAGAAGGAAGGCGGTATCGGGGGTGGATCTATCGGTGGCATTTCTGGCGGTAGCATTGGCGGTCACATTTCTGGAGGATCTGTAGGCTCTGCTTATGGAGCCCCTGTCCAATCCGGCTCATACTAAATTTAGCTTATGGAGCCCCCAGTCAGTAAAGCTCAGACCCATAGTAAATTTAAGGCAAAGTGCCTGTTTGTTATCAATTCGATTATGTATTTCTAAGGCATAAATCGATTATATGAGCATTGAAATATTCGATTAGCCAACCAACTACCTAGTCGATTAGTTTCGAGAACCGAATATTAGCAAATAATCATTAGTTCACCTATTGCCAGAGATTTAGTTTTAAGACGAACCAAAGTCAAAAGTATGCTTAAGACACAGTACTGCAAAATTATTATAGCCGCCATTTTTGTTAGCTGAAGAAGGCGCTATACGCCCTCATACTTTAAGGGCCCTCCACACTCGTTCGCGAATCGCGGCGCGAAGCCGCGAACGCGAGTGTGTAGTGTAGTTCGCTAATCAGCGAAATCGACTCCACACTTGCGTTCGCGGCTTCGCTCCGCATAGTGTGGAGCGGGCTTTACGTAGTAATCTGGTTTTCACGCGCTAAAGGTGCATCCACACCGCAGTTAAAGTTTGGGATGCACCTTAACGGTTTGACACTTCAGTAAACAAAACGTATGGCGCTGTTCAATGCGGTCTAGATCAGCTGTCAATTTTATGGTTACTATATTTAGTAATGCTTTGTGTTCCTTTGGCAGTAGGAGAGTAATGTGTAAATATTAATTTTAAGGTCAGTCACTGTCTTTTTTTAATAAAAAATGAAATTGTGAGAAATAAGTGTTTATTTTATTAAAGAGGTAAATACTCAAAAATATTAGTCTAAACATTTTCCTGGAGGTACCATGGTTACCAAAACCACCCACCCTCTCCCCCACGTGAGTTTTAGTGGGATTCAGCTTGACGCCTCCTCTCCCCCATACACTTACGTTATTCGTGCAATGTACCCTATGTCCCTATTCCCTTTAAAGATATACCGTCAACTGGGGTGAATAGGGAATAGGGATAGCTGGGTTTAATAGGGACAAAATTAAAAATGTGATTTACCTGACAATTTCTTAAAAAATACCCACACAAATTGTATCATTCGATTGAAAATAATAGTAAATTTTGTATGATACTATTTGTGTGGGTATTTTTGACGAAATTGTCAGGTGAATCACATTTTTGTATGATTTCACTCACGGGACGGGCTTTGCCTAGTGTGGGGGTCAGTATAGATTGTAAATGCTCTAATATTTTTCTGGAAATAAACTATTTGTATTTTATGTATTGTCCCTATTCACCCCAGCCATCCCTATTCACCCCGGTTGACGGTATCCCAATTTACCTGTGCAGTGTAAACCACTTCGTCGTCAGCCAGCGCTCGCTGCTGCGGCCCGGCGCCGGCGCGGCCGCCCCACTCCAACTCTTCCACCAGCACGAATCTGTACGGAAATATAAACACATAATACATAAATATTATAGGACAAAACTTCCGTGAGCCACTGACATATTATAATAAGTACTGATCATCTGTTTGGCTGTTTAATGGACCTATGCCTTCATTTGATATGGTCACTTCAACTTTTAAAAAGTTTGCAACTCTACAAATAATGGAATTTGTATGCAACATTGCAGTCCCGAAATCGAGACTGCAATGCTTTTAACTTTTAAATTTTTGACTGACCATAAACTACACACTTCGCGACCTACTTTTTAACCGGCAACGTCGACTTTGCCGTCCATTTTTAAGAAATAGTACATTATTGTCGAGGCTCGGAAGTAGCTACTTGCTGGCTGAGGATTCGTTTTAAACGGACGACCTTGGGAGTCCGTTTAATTGAATCCGAAGCCAGCAAGTAGCCTTTCAGCCGATTCATATATAGTGCTTTTCTCAAAAATGGCGCAATAAATGCAAATATAATAGAAATATTTTACAGAAGCAACGTTCTTATGTATATATTTTCACAGAAAAAAGTAAAAAAAAATAGCTTTGCCGCCTTTTTTTTCATTTTATTAAAAATAGAAGTGTATTTTTCTGCTGAAAATACGCCAACCTATTTGAGACACCTAAATAGTCGCGGTACCAACATTATAATAATAAGTCCTGATCATCTGTTTGGCTGAATAATGGACCTATGCCTTCATTTGATATGGCCACTTCAACTTTTAAAAAGTTTGGAACTCGACAAATAATGGTATGCAACATTGCAGTCCCGAAATCGAGATTGCAATGTTTTTAACTTTTTAATTTTACTTAAACTACGCACTTCGCGACCTACTTTTTAACCGGCAACGTCGACTTTGCCGTCCATTTTTGAGAAAAAATGTTAAACCGGGTTACTCACGTTTATAAAGTCGATGAGCACTCGACATGTTTCGCACCATAACGAGGAGCATTTTCAAAGAGCGCTCAAGGCCTCCCCAAGGTCCCCTCTTGAGAAAGGCCTCAAGATTGATAAATAAAAGAAAAAGCGCTACGACTTTTCAAAAACTCCGTTCTCTGAGCTTACTGCAGAATAATTTTTTGGCAAAAACTTCATTTTTGGTACAAGCTTTTATCGCTGACTGTACTTTATTTCCACAGGCAACTAATACTCATCGAGACAATTCTAAAAATCCCAAACACAATTGGGTTGCGTTGTTTTATCCTGTCTTCATCATCAGATCAGCTCGATGGTACCATAATATTGCATTGTCACCCGACTTACATGCGTTGCAAATTTTCAGCTCCATCGGAAACCGGGAAGATGGTTAAATTAGTAAACCTTAGATTACATTAGGTACATAGTTAGTTAGGTGGTTAGTTTGGGGTCGACCAAATAAAAGCATTAAAAAACCGGCCAAGTGCGAGTCGGACTCGCGCATCGAGGGTTCCGTACTTTTTAGTATTTGTTGTTATAGCGGCAACAAAATGTGAAAATTTCAACTGTCTAGCTATCACGGTTCATGAGATACAGCCTGGTGACAGACAGACGGACAGACGGTTAGACGGACAGCGGAGTCTTAGTAATAGGGTCCCGTTTTTACCCTTTGGGTACGGAACCTTAAAAACGTAAACTCACCTCTTTGGATCGTCCTGACACCGCGCTTTCGTCAACGCCTGGTAGACGACATAGGACGCGGTCGCGTTTAATGGCACCTGGCAAAATAAATGTATAGATTAACCTAACATTTGACCGAGCGTTAGCAAAGGTCTCTTTTTTTTATACTACGTCGGCGGCAAACAAGCATACGGCCCATATTAAATATATTAATAACGGGTCACTCAAGTGTTTTTAGTCGAAAACGCTCGACATGTTTCACTCCGTCTGCGCCGGTCCGTCACCGTCGACGCAAGCTCCTGATGACGCTCCTCGGTACGGAGTGAAACATGTCGAGCGTTTTCGACTAAAAACACGTGAGTGACCCGTTATTAATATATTTAATATGTCTGTGTCTCACGGAAGTTTTGTTATTAATAAGCATACGGCCCGCCTGATGTTAAGCAGTCTCCGTTGCCTATGTACGCCTGCAACTCCAGAGGAGTTACATGCGCGTTGCCGACCCTAACACTCCTCTCCCTCGAGCTCTGGCAACCTTACTCACCGGCAGGAATACAACACTATTAGTAGGGTCTAGTGTTATTTGGTTATTTATCTGTTTCAGCTTGGGCAAAAATTTCATATTTCGTATGTCCGAATGTTCTCCTCTGCAGATCGCGGCAGTTAGGGAGACACACAAGGGAGGGTATTGGCAAATATTTCGGGCAAAAATTGTGTAAAAATTTGAAAGAATTAGATTATGAAATAAATATTAAATATAAAAAAAATATTATAGGACATTCTTACACAGATTGACTAAGTCCTATACAGTAAGCTCAAGAAGGCTTGTGTTATGGGTACAGTCGCCATCAGATATATCGGAGCAGCTAAGGTGCTCAAAAATATCTGAACACGCACTCTAACGCCTTGACAATAGAGACGTGTTTAGATATTTGTGATCGCCTTGGCCGCTCTGTATATTAAATCAATGTATATTAAAATCCATGAATAGATTAGAGATCGTCGAGACAAATCTCACGACATCTCACCACCATGGGGTCAAAAAATTCTCCCTCACGTAATTAATGGACGCCCTCTCAGATAGATTTTTTCTTCTTGAAAAATATTCAAAATAGTGGAAATTGGCCTATAGGACTTAAGTGCCAGTGTAAGGGAGTAAGTAAGGTTATATGGGTCTCGTCTTGGCAACATTTTATAAAAAAAATTGGTGGAATAATTATTTACCTTCAGGATAGCATAAGGTATCTCGTGTGACACGTTGTGGACGCAAACTAGAAAGCTGTCCGGTGGCTTCCGAGGTTCTTCTTCACCAGGAGACGAGGAGCGGGCTGCTGGTCGATCGTTGGAGTTGGATCTGTGAAGATAAGGAATTGGTACAATTTGATTGCAAGTGTGCAAAGCGTGTCATTACGATTCCCGTAACGTTTTTTTCACATCACCTATTCGAAAAAGGGCTTTTTCTTCCCCGCTAGGAGGGATCAAAGTGTCACTTTTCTTCCCTGCTAAGAGGGATCAAAGTGGCATTTTTCTGTTCTAGGACACAATTTTTTTTTCTTTTTTGCATACTATTTTTTTGGTTAAATAATATTTTGGAACATAATAATTTCCTCATAGGTGATGTGAAAAGCAGTATGTGTCACATGGTAGCAAAATTATTTTCACCTTGGGCGTTAACACTTAAATCCCTCACTACGCTCAGGATTCTATTTTAGAATCCCTCGCTACGCTCAGGATTAAATTATAGAATCCTTCGCTTCGTTCAGGATCCAATGTACGCCCTCGCCGTAAATATGTCATTTTGCTCCCTTGTGACACAATCTACTATTTTCTATGCCTCTACTGTTATCTGTCATTTATACATTCATGAACACCACTTGTGCTTTAAAATCGCTAAAACGATCGATTAATGGCTATCAACCTTTCCCAGAAAAAAGCCCATTCCCCATTCCTTTTTGTGTAATATATTATATGTTTATCCTATTAATTTTGTATGTATTTATATCCTTTATCTTTCTGGTACCTTGTTGTACATTTTGCTACATTTGTCACCCTCTTTTCACTTTCTCCTCTCATCTACTCAAAGGTTAACTGGAAGAGATCCCTCAAAGGGATAAGTTCGCCTTTGTACATCTTATTATTTGTACCATGTAATTTTTAATATGTATATTTGTACAATAAAGAGTTTACTACTACTACTACTAAAAGCCTTAAAATGGTTTTAAAATTCTTATGGGTTTAAAATCCTTAAAATTCGTTTATCGGATAGCCCCAACGATTGGCTTTCCCTTTGAATTGCTTACCCGTTCCGTTGACTTAGCTAGAAAGGGGTTTCCCTTTCAGAGATATCGCTAAAACGAAAGTATCCCCTTCCTAATTCAAAAAATTATGACGTCTGTGCTGGCTGTCAAATCACTAGACACTCAATCCTTCACTTGAAACATAAATAAGCAATATTTGATTCTATTTTTACGAAGAGAAGGTTGAAATTGGATTAAGAGATAATTTATAATCGATACCCCTTCAAGAGGTTAGCGCTTAAGGAACGACTATCAGCTTACCCGTATATGAAGCGCTTAAAAAGCCAAATAAAAGGGTTTTAGTTAGCAACGGCTTTGGTGAGCAAAGCCTTATGAAATACCCCCTCCAAAACCGTCGAAGGGGATACCGGGCGGGTCCCTGCTACCAACCTAACAAAATTACTATTAATACAGTTTTGAAACTAAGTTTGTTTAGTAGTACGAAGCGCTGATGGCCTAGCGGTAAGAGCGTGCGACTTGCAATTCGGAGGTCGCGGGTTCAAACCCCGGCTCGTACCAATGAGTTTTTCGGAACTTATGTACCCACTACTTACTAATCCCAACAAGACCTAGTTTCCCCTGGGTTGGAAGGTCTGATGGCAGTCGCTTTCGTAAAAACTAGTGCCTACGCCAATACTTGGGATTAGTTGCCAAGCGGACCCCAGGCTCCCATGAGCCGTGGCAAAATGCCGGGTCAACGCGAGGTTGATGATGACAGTTTTCAAACTAATCTTACCTGATACTAGTAAGCCAGGCCCTAGAGCTAGGGTCGTCACCAACTTTCTTCAACAGCAACCTTGCGCCTGGCCTGCTAGCGGCAGCCCTCATGACCCTCTCGTGTGGTGCTAACACTCTTTGCGTGGGTGTTCTCGATGGTACCTCTTCTACGAGAACGTAGTTGCCTCGGGATGTACGACAGACGCCGGCTTTTGTGAGGCACTGGGCGATCGCCTGGAGTTAAAAAAAAGTTTTGTAAAAATGTAAAAAGGGGTCAATGTGTCAATGTGCGAATTCACCCCTCTTTACATCATAGTTGGTGTCTAGTCATAGTCTGTGTTTGAACTCAAAGATATCGAGAGAAACAGTGATAGGGAGAAAAGTGGAAATTAACAGAGACGGAAGAGGAAAAAATATATAGAGTACGGGAGAGGGGAAAGTAAGAGGGCGTGTGTGAGGGAGAGATGCGAAATGGAAAGAGGATAAAGAATAAATTATGGTAATATAAGAAAGAGAGGGAGTTTTTCTTGTGGGCGAATGAATAACAAACAGTAACTTACTAATCTAACCTAATTTGAAAGACTAACCTCATTAGTAGTAGTATCATGTGTGACCTTGAATATAGAGTACTGTTCTCGTCTCCTCACGGCGTGCACTACGAGGAAGTAGATCTTTCTCCTATTCTGAAGAGAACGGGGCTCCTCCAGGTCTGTTCGAGAATAGAGCTCTCGAACTGACCTTGTGAGGGGCAGACAGAGTGAGGGTAAGAGAATCGTAAGTGGAGGTCAGAAAGAGAGAAATAGACACAGATAGTCGGAGAAAGTGTGATAGATAGATAGACAGAGAGTGAGAGGATGAAAAAGGGATACATGAAAAAAGATGAACAGGACAGAAGTCTATTAGGACTTAAGAAACGGAATTTAAAAGGACGAGTATGAGTAAGAAATGGGGAGGGAAAGGAAAGAAAAAAGTACCTACGTGATAAACGTAAAATGAGAAAAAATGGAAGGAGATTGACAGAAATAGTGTGAGAAAGAGATGGCTTTTCCCCTATCATAACCTGAAACTAACCTCATTGGTAGTAGTATCCTCTGTGACCTTCAATATTGAGTACGGTTCTCGCCTCCTCACGGCGTGCACTACAAGGAAGTGGATCTTTCTCCTCTGCTGAGGAGACCGCGGCTCCTCAAGGTCAGCGCGGGAGCTTTCTCCCGCCTCCTCTTCTCCGCAGCGGGAGAAAATGAGGAGGGACGCCATGTTGAGAGACTGGTTTGTTGGCGATCTGTATTGTAAATGAAAGATGTGAATGATTAGATCATTTTCGGGGCGTATTGTCGGAATGAAAATAACGGATATTAAAAAAACCGGCCAAGTGCGAGTCGGACTCGCGCACGAAGGGTTCCGTACCATTACGGAAAAAACAGCAAAAAAATCACGTGTGTTGTATGGGAGCCCCATTTAAATATTTATATTATTCTGTTTTTAGTATTTGTTGTTATAGCGGCAACAGAAATACATCTGTGAAAATATCAGCTGTCTAGCTATCACGGTTCATGAGATATAGCCTGGTGACAGACAGACAGACAGACGGACAGCGGAGTCTTAGTAATAGGGTCCCGTTTTTACCCTTTGGGTACGGAACCCTAAAAAGTCCCCAGCAAGCTCGGCCGAATTTCACCTTCCCATACAAATGGTGTTTCGTAAGTTTCGTTCTCATTTTAAAACTAAGTGTTGGATTGTTATGGAACTTTGCACATACAATGGCATGAGGTATATCTAGTCCTGTAATTAGTTTATATACTTAGCTCCAGTTTATAAAACAAAGGAAATAGAGCAAAAACGAGTTTTGTATGGAAAACTTAAATGGCTGAAGCTAATACATTTTTTTTATGAAATAGGAGGCAAACGAGCAGACGGATCACCTGATGGTAAGCGATTACCGCCGCCCATGGACACCCGCAACACCAGAGGGGTTGTAAGTGCGTTGCCGGCATTTAAGATGGGAATACGCTCTTTTCATGAAGGTTTGAAGGTCATATCGGTCCGGAAATACATAAACTAATCACAGGACTAGATATACTTTATCCTTTTGTAAGTACAAAGTTTCAAAGCAATCTAGCTAGTCGTTTTAAACCAGATACTAAAAGGATTTTTGGTTTAAATTTATTCATTTTATTAATTAATTAAATCTTACTCTTATTAGGCTATTAAAAGCATAAACTTACCGCAACCGCACATGACGGTAACCAGGGCGGAGACAAGATATAGGTATCACTCTTTGTGATAGCATGTAGTTTGTGTCTGCGTCGTATACTTCAAACCGTATCAATGCTAGCTCAGGAAAGTTGATCTGTGGAACAGTTATATGTTGCCGTAAAATGGGGTGAGTAGGGTTCGCGGGGAGAGTTGGGGTATGAATGGGGAGAGAAGGCATGAAAGGGGGGTGAGATGGGATTTTAAGGCTACTGCTACAAAAATAATGTATATAGTAATACTCATAATAAAAAAAAATCCTTGCCTTTGTATGAAAACCCATCTCACCCCAATTACGAGGGACTACGGGGTGAGGTGGGATTTCCTGTTTATCGTCAAAGTTATGAAATGGAACTACCCAATATAAAATAAAAACTAAAATACAAACGTCCGGAACACTTATTATATACACCATTCAGTTTGCATATTATGTAAAAATAAAATGTTATCGAGGTTTGAATGCCAGTTTTGCTCCTACTCACCCCATTTTAGGGTACAAGACTTATATTAACCGGGATATGAACCGTGATTACCTTTTGTATTTTATTTGTTTTGTAACGTAACGTAATCACGGTACATATCCCGGGCAATATAAGTCTAGTGAAACTAACCGTGTATCATTCAAAATTGATAGAGTTATATTAGTCAAAAATTTCATTGTAACAAAACGTTTAATGTTTGACCTCTCTTCAAACCGCAACTGTAGGGTACGTTTAGTTTGTCTTTGATTTTTGTGTTTTTGTCTATGATTGAACAGATGAATAAATCATTCTTAGACCAAACTAGACATGGTTGTTTATTTTAAATCTTAATATTAAATGGCGCAGTCGGTAGGATCCGAACCTACGCCACCAAAGGGAATTTTATTTTGAAGGCCGTTCCATCGGTTTGCCGCTGTCACTGTCACATTTCGCAAGAAAGAACGGGAAAGATCATGCGTACCAAGTGTCAATTTTGACTGAATTTTGTCGATTTTTATTTATTTTAAAAACGTTACCTTACAATATCGAAATTCTAAAGCTATGAAATTACTATTTAAGTTAAGATTGTTTTTTCTTCTTTTTTTGTTTATAATAACATAATAAATAACCGAGTAAAGTTCGATTAAAAGTTCGAGTTAGAGGTTACTTTGGAAATTAATTGTATCGAGCGAAGTGTCATAATTCGTGTATCGGAAGCTATGATATTAAAGATAATATAGTCAAGAACTACATATATTTTTCCACGTCTACGAATATCAACGCCTCTTAGAAAAACATGATCATATAAGGAGATTTTTCGCCTTCTGGCTCAGGCAACCGCCTGAATCAATCAAAACTATTTCGGCTCATCGAGGCGATTCTAATAATAATAAAGATAGAGAGATAGAAACAGAGGGCATCCTTCACTTTTACTCCAACCAATGAGGGCTATCGTTTTTTTGCTCATCAGTTGGCGCCTCTGTTGATGGTGGTCCAAAAGACTAAAGAACTGCAGCTGTCAGTCATTGAAGTGACAAGGGACATTTGACATTTCGAACTATGGAAAAGACCACCATCTACACTAGCGCCCCTAGCGGCGAATTAATACGCGTTAGCCCTCATTAAATCGTCATTGAAGCCTATGCGAATAAAGATGCCCTCAATTTGGGAACTTCGGCACAGAATATATAATAGTAGTAGGTACAGAAGATTCACTCCCTAACAAAACGCGACTACTACGCGCAAGGCGGCGCAAGCGCGTGCAGGCGTCCGTTCCATAGCGGTGCGCGGCAATTACCATGGCAAGACCTCAAAATTGCGGCAGGTACTTGTAGCGACGCGACGATATCGCGGAGTGTGGCACGCCTGACTTCGGTGTACGCCGTAGGCCCTCTGATATTGAATACACTTACCTTAAAATTAAAAGTATCATGCCACACAGGATTCAAAGCGTTTCTTCTCGCAGCCCTCGTCCTCAACTTCCGACAGTCCGCCGGAACCCCCAGCACTTCAACCTCTACGAAGGCATTGTAGAAAGAGTACACGTTTTCGGCAACATATTGCCCTGAGATCACGGATAGGGTGAGGTGGGCTGCGTGGATACCGTCGAACTCTTTCTCCATTGGGTTGAATCTGAAACATTTTTAGAAATTTTAGAGATCTCTCTCATCATCATCTCAGCCGAAAGACGTCCACTGCTGGACAAAGGCCTACCCCCAAGGATCTCCACAACGAACGGTCATTCGCTGCCCTCAACCAACGGTTTCCTGCGACTTTAACCAGAACGTCGGTCCATCTAGTCTTGGGCCTTCCCACGCTTCCTGCGTGATCGAATCAGAAATGAGGAGATAGGCAGAACTAAAGTTGTCGACATAGCTAAGAGAATTGCCAGACTTAAATGGCAGTGGGCGGGCCACATTGCTCGCAGAACCGATGGCCGATGGGGCAGAAAGGTTCTCGAGTGGCGTCCACGTACCGGAAGACGCAACGTGGGAAGAGATCTCTTCCGGTATATCGTAATCCCGTGAGGGAAAAAAATTACAGAATGACATTATCTAGCAGTGGATATCTTCTGATATGATGACAAGGAACACTCTTTAGACCTTTGTCTTTCTGATCTGATCTGATTCGACCGATGCGTAGGAAATACTCGTTTTTTCCCTTTTATTACAGTGTTTCTACCTCAGAATAAATAATAGCACTCCCGTACAGAAAGGAAACTCCCTACAAAACCGAAGTTTGACAGCGGTTCAGGGTCGAATCATGCTATCCCTTTCTAATATATAGCACGATCCCTTTCGGCTATTTAGGGTTGTCAAAATTTAAGTCATTATCTTACTGTGGTCGTGCACGCAAAGGGACGTCAAGTTGTGCCAACCCTAATAATTGCTCGGAGCAATGCTGAGCCGAACGGAGCCGAGTTTGCTCGAAGCGAGGAGTTTCGCACCCCTGTTTCTACACAAATCTTGACAGATTCAAAATGACATTACGTCCAAGAAATGTGTCCTGGGTCCTTCAAAACGTCTGGTTTAATAATCCTTGAAAGATAACAATCAATAATGATTGTCTTTATAATGTGATAGTCTTACCTCCTATAAGCAATATGTGGGAATTTCTGAAGATGGATTTTCTCCAGAAAACGACGTGGCTAACCTAACTATAACTTACCTCCTATAAGCTATGTGTCCTGGATCCCACATAACCGCCGGTTTCCTGACATATCCCACGGACCCATTGCTCTCAAACATGGCGGCATTGACGGCCATGGCCGCGTCTTCTGTTTGGTAGTTGAGAGCCACTAATTGGACGCCGCAGCACCAGAATGTGACGGGGTCGAAGTTGGATGAGTCTATTCTTAGGCTGTTGAAAAAAAAGATTAATCATGGGTTATATGGCAGATGTACCGAGAAAAAGGTGGATGGACTGTGTGAAAGATGATATGAAATGAAACTAACGCAAGTAGATGATGAGATGACGGGTGACAGAGAGGTATGGAAGAAAAATACATGCTGCGCCGACCCCAAGTGAATGGGACAAGGGCAAGTGAATGATGATGATGATATGGCAGATGTACCAAATGATTTGGATGCAAAGTTATCGCAGTAAGAGATATAGGGGGGATAGTTGAGCCAAAAATGTACAAATTCTCAGATGCCTACGAACACCTGGTGAAACATCCTCGCGCAGCAGTCTTAGAGCCAAAAGCCCAATACCCGGGCTAATAACAACAGCCCGGGTTTTTGGGTGCTGGAATGATTTCGTGTACTAAACTTTGTGTATTATAAAATAGTTACGAAAGACTTAAAAATAGGTAGTTCAAAAAAAAAAGTAAAAAAATAGGTACTTCAAAATAGGTCACTCCAAATGTTTTTAAAAATGTTAAAATATAGGTTCTGTTTTTACAGTATTTAGGTACATTGGCTAGTGTAAAAACATTCCCGCACCCAAAACCCTGGGATATACCCATTATGCCCAAAACACATCTTAAAGTGAAAATATGAATTTCTACCATTTTCAATAGTAATCGTAGACCAGAAGCAAATACTACATCTCACACCCGAACAGGAAGGGAGGAAGGTTTAGCAAAGAGCCGATGGATAAGAGCGGCTCAAGACCGGTCGTTGTGGCGATCCCTGGGGGAGGCCTATGTCCAGCAGTGGACGTCTTTCGGCTGACTCACCCGGCGGGATAAGTCCGGACGAGCTGCGTCTCCGTATGTGCTACCAAAGCGAGGGGGTGTTTTCGGCAGATCTTCTTCCCGATAGCTTCGTTGACGGAACTGCATCGGTAGCACGGGTGGTGTAATGCTGGTGCGTTGAGACACCGTGCTCTGGTTACTGCCAACTGCTGTAAATATAAATAAACAGCAAATAATCCAATTTCACAGGAAGCAATTACTTTATGATCATTAGGCAGTTTTATTTAATAATTTTAAAACTAACATGAGACTTAATCGCGTACAAACTTACGTATATTTATGGCCTGACGTTTCAAACGTGACGTTACGTTCGTGGTCACAGGCAGACTGGCGAGGAATTGTATCAACATCTTCTTGCCGCGCGGGTTTTGTGAACTACCCGCACTTGATCTTGATTATTAACTTGTACGCTAGGGTCACTTTGCCTACACACAACACTCAAGACATCCGATGGTATATAGTATGTGGTGGGATGGTGTGTGGTTTATTTCGTCAAATGCATAGAGGAAATGCATAGATTAGTAGATTACCCAATCATTAGATGTGTCTATAGATAATATTTGAGGATTTCCCTCGAATTCCCCAGAACCCAGATGACATCTAAACCAATTGTGAAATAGGTATAAAGTTTTCCGGACCGACGTAGCGTAGCCGTCTAAGAAATTGGAGATAAATTTTGAACATCCCACCACATACCATCGGATGTCGTGAGTGTTTGTGTGTAGGCAAAGTGACAACCCTAGCGTACAAGTTAATAATCAAGCTCAAGTGCGGGTAGTTCGCAAAACCCGCGCGGCAAGATGTTGATACAATTCCTCGCCAGTCTGCCTGTGACCACGAACGTAACGTCACGTTCGAAACGTCAGGCCATAAATAAACGTAAGTTTGTACGAGATTATGTCCCGTGTTAGTTTTAAAATTATAAATTTTGAAGTAAGTTAAGAACATATGAATATGATCATTATGAAATTTCAGTGATAGTTTTAAAGGTTATAGCCGAGTGGCCAAGTGGTCCGTTCGTAGACTGCGTCTGCTTTAAGGATGACTCACGTTAGAACGGTCCGGGTCCGGGCCGAGGCGTACAATGGCTGATAGAAGATTACGTGATGCTTTATGTAGAAAACGAAGTGTCGGATGCCTCGGCCCGGACCCGGACCGTTCTAACGTGAATCATCCTTTAGGAGGTTTAAGCTAGCAAGTATAAGATTTCTTTTGGCTGGAGGCTTTGGATGATGATGGATATATTCATACCGTTCCAGTGCTGTCACTGCTTTCTGAGGACTCGAAGCTGCTGCAGGGGGCGCTGTCTTTGCTGGTCTGTTTGACAGAACTGCGAGGTGACAGGGGGTTGAGGCCGCGAAATTTTATTGCCTGTAAAAATATACACACAGGTTTTACTGGTCTTTGAAGGATTTTTTGTCGAATATTTAATTTTCTTTAAAACTTATAGACAGATAGGAAGATTGCTAGAACTACCGTTCCTTCTTATTTGGAAGGTCTTGTTCCTATGTTAATTCTTAGGATTTAGTTGCCAAGGACGCCTCAGGCGTTCTTGGTGAGCTGTGGCAAAAAAAAACCGTGACAATACTATGAAAATAATGATGGTACTTGATATTTGAGTGACTCATTCTATTAAATCACCTAAATATAATGACGAAAAAATCAACGCTCTGGATAGTCTTCAAAAACCCTGAATGTGAAGAAGTACGTTCCCATGGAGATAATAAGGATTTTCTTTAACTTACTACTTACTTACATCTGTGGCGCGACGACCCGAAGTGGATCTTGGCTTCCGACACCAATGACCGCCATGCTACTCTGTCTAAAGCAGGGGTCGGAAACCGGTATTTGCTCCATACAAAAATACCGGTATTATTACGTTCTTTTTCGTTCTTTTGTTTTTAATTTCATTTTTAATGGGACGTTTTAATAATGCAAAATTGTTTCCTAAATACATGATTCAGTCCTACGTAATGAGCATAAAAAATTCAAAATATTGGGCTATTTCGGGGTTTTAAAAAAATACCGGTTCCGAGCCCTGGTCTAAAGCCGTTTCTGTCCAGTCGACGGCGCCGAGTTCGCTGAGGTCTTTCTACACTTCGTCTCTCCAGCGGTACCTAGGGCATCCAGACGGCGTCTAGGGGTTCTTTAACTTACCTGAACATAAGTGACCATGTCACTGAGTTCCTTGGCTATCTGGTTGCTCCGTTTTCTGGCAGCGCTGCTCTGTTTGGTATCTGGTCGGAGACTTCTGTATAGTGATAGAGACGCGCGCCCGCATTTTTCTTCCATGGAATTGAGGATTTTGTGTAGCTCTTTGTCTTGAAAATAAAGAAATAAATAGCTGTTAGAAAATTATTTAGGCAAAAGGTTTGGAACTTATGTCAGACGTGGCTTAATCCGCGATTTCGTCGCGTTGCTACAAGTACATGCGGCACACCAATTTTGGTGTCTATAGTCATTGCCGCGCACCGCTACGGAACGGAAGCCTGCTCGCGCTTGCGCCACCTAGTGGTCATACCTGTCGTAATCGACGCGTTTTGTTAGAGAGTGAACCTTCTGTACAGTCAAAGGCAAAAATATCGATCCAGACAAATGGTTCAAAAATATTTGTACACGACTTTTTTGTCTAAGGTCTGGTGTAAGAGCGCACACATATTTATGAAACTTTGGGAATGTATATATATTTATGCCCTTGACTGTACCTAGTACTATTATTATTCTGTGCTTATGTCTTAAATTGCTTTTGTATTGGACGAAAATACTACAGTCAGGTCATTTGGGGACAAATATTGGGCAACAATTTTTGTAAGTCAAGATTGTCTGGACAGCAATCATCGAGAGATACGATATAGGGGAGTCTACTTCGAGCATGAAGAATCGAAATATCGTTATCTGCCTCTCAATTTCTCTTGTATATTAACGGTTTCAGAATTATGACTAATGATAATATGACAATCGTTACATTATGACTTTCAACATAGAGTAACTTATACTAGAGCGGTACTGTGATAGTAAATTTTCTAACCCCAGTAAATTCACTGCCATCTGTCGACACACTTTAAAACTAAAAATGAAGATTTATAAAAATACGATAGAATGTATTTAAATATAAATAAATGATTTTTTTTATTTGCATTAATTATTTTTATGATTTTGACCCATGTTCTTTCACTGATATGCGTTAAAATTGTTAAATAACAAACGAAACCGTCAACGCCATCTATACGACTGTAGGCCAAAAGAAAATTTGATTCTCGTTCAGAGGGCGCTACTAGTTTTGGCCTACAGTCGTATAGATGGCGTTGACGGTTTCGTTTGTTATTTAACAATTTTAACGCATATCAGTGAAAGAACATGGGTCAAAATCATAAAAATAATTAATGCAAATAAAAATTTTTTTTATTTATATTTAAATACATTCTATCGTATTTTTATAAATCTTTATTTTTAGTTTTAAAGTGTGTCGACAGATGGCAGTGAATTTACTGGGGTTACAAAATTTACTATGACAGTACCGCTCTAGTATAAGTTACTCTATGGTTATATCTATCTTTGCTTTCAATAATTATGTCAAACAAAGGCATCCCGGTTAGGGTAACATGAAACTTAAAGCCTAAAAAACTTACCATCTAATTCTTCATCATCATCGTAATCTTCATCTGAGAAGTATTCCGCTAAGCTGCTCCCAGATTGTTGGGATAGCGAGCTGTTCCTGACTCCTTGTTCAGGGAGTGATGTGCTGGTATGACGAATGCCGTTGGACCTAAGAAAAGATTTTTGTCAAGATATTTTATAATTTTCATTTTACAATATATGTGTGTACTAATATATTTTTAAGACTTAAACTAACAGAATATGGGCCGACAGGCCTGAAATAAAGATTTCAATTCAATTCAAATTCAATTTGTCGCCGACGGCCAGGCGACGAAGTTTCCGCGACCGGCGGCGGCGGCAACCATAGGTGGGAACGAAAGTTTCGATCGCTGTGTCTCGCTCCAACCTATGGTTGCCGCCGCCGCCGGTCGCGCAATGTCGTGGCCGAGCCGTTATTATACTCATTATACTCATCGAGACGATTTTTGACGAATTCAAAGTCGTTGAGGTTGCGTTGTTTTATTAGAGAGTGCCAATGACATCAATTCAAGTGATTATATTTAAAGACTAGCTTTTGCCCGCGACTTCGTCTGCGTGGACTTAGTAACAGCAGCTAAAGTAAGTATAGCGCCTGGAATTCTCATAGCAATAATTCAATTTGAGCATATTATGCACACAAATTAGCAGGCACTTTATTAGTTATCTCAATTCCACCCCGCTTTTTACTTTCTTAAGGGATGATTTTTGGGATAAAAACTATACTATGTCCTTCTCAGGGACTCAACCTATCTCTATGCCAAATTTCGATTCAGCGGTTTAAGCGTGAAGAGGGAACACACAGACAGACAGACAGACAGACTTTCGCTTTATAATATTAGTATGGATTGTCACTGGTCTTATATATAAGTATGTCAAATTGCAGCCCAATCGGACATCGGGAAGTGGTTCAAATTTTGATTTCAGTATTATCTACATATTTTATATACTAAGTCTTTATTAGTAGCTGAAGTGATCTAAACCGACCTGCTAAAGGCCGTGGCTAAGACCCCTCCGTAGCCTTGTGCAGAGCTGGCCCCCGTGAGCCCAACAGTGGGACTTGCCTCCATTGGGAGCAGCTTCTTATTTTTTATTAGCACCTGTAAGAATTTTAGATTGTAAAACACGTTACAATAGCTAAAAAGAGGGCATGCTGTGTCTGTGAATTATATTTTATGGACACTAAGTATCTAATTCAGATATTGCCTATGGCACACGTCTTTTTCTATAGCCCCCCTCCACACTTGCCGCGAATGCGAGTGTGGAGGGAGCTTTTAGAAAAATATCTTTGGTCACAATGATATTAGATACAACTATAGATATGGCTTACCCTAACATAAAATACTGATTTAAACTTTTACAATTTTTACTCATTATGAATTTCATAGAAATTTCAATCGAGACGAAGGTTTTAATATCTCACCACATGGAACCCAGTCATTAGTAAATGTAAGCGTAAACAAATATCTCAAGTTGAAAAATCGAATATCGTGAGTGTTGTGTGTCGATCCGGTGACATCCCTAGTGCGCAAAACGTTCAAGTTAATAAACAAGACCAAGTGCGGGTAGTTCGAAAAACTCGCGCACATAGAAGATGTTGATGTCAACTTTAGCCAGTCTTCTCCGAGACCACGGGGACAACGCCGCGCCGTCCTCGAAACGTCGGAGGTAAATTTAAAACTTATTTTACGGTATTAAGTCCTAACATAAAAGGTGAAAAAAATGGTTCCAATGTTACGGCACCACACTCTCAAAATATACGCAAAAGGCGTAAAAGAGAAGGCATAATCAAAAGAAGTTAAAAAAAGAGACGACTAGTGTTTTTCATTAAGCCTAAGAATTTATGAATTCGGCTTGATTTTTTGGAAAAAAAAACTGCCAGGGTATGAGGTGCCTAATAGAAGTTACTCTATGCTAATAGGAAACTCACCTTGTATTTAAGCTGCTCCGGGCTCGGCAATCTTGGCTCGTCGGTATAATCCACTTCAAAAAGAAAGGATGTCACCAACTTGTCTCCGAACACTGCCTGGATGAAGACGGCCAATACAGTATGGGCACCTTTATACAGGTTGGCTAAAGAATGCATTCCCGTTGCCAGGGAGGTTTGGAGATTATACTGAGCAACTTTTACTATAGGACCAACGACGAAATCGCGAAAAAAAATCTTGCCCACCCATAGAAAATGGCCAGCCAAAATGTATGAAACAGGCAAAATTTTTTTCGCGATTTCGGGGTTAGTCCCATAGTAAAAGTTGCTCAGTATAATCCCAAAACCTCCCTGGCAACGGGAATGCACTTATTTTTTAGCCACCGTGTATACTCAAACACACCCAACTTGTCAGCAGAAAAAGGCGGGAAATTAAAATTTTCTATGGGAATTCAACCCTTCGCGGCTACATGTTTTTTTTTTTTTTTGTAATTGAAAATAATTAATTATTTATTATGGATTTTCAACGTAGTATCTTAAATTAACTTTCCTTAGTTAAGTCTAGGTTTATTTTCTATTAAAACAATAAAGTGAGCTAAAAACATAATGACCTAAACTAAAAAACTTACAAATAAAAAATCTGACCTAGGTCTCGGTCGTGTGGTAGGGTGCCCAAAAGGCTGGCCGCATTTCCGCGCTGTATAGCTATGCTGATGCGCTGCGCGAAATAGTGACGCCCTCTATACTGCTTATACTAGTTATTACACATAAGACTAACATTGCTAAGCCTTAATTTCGCCTTTGCGAACGCATGTGCAAGATCAACATTAGTTACATATGAGTTAACTTGTGTGCACGGCACCCTTGCGCCCTATTAGGGCGTAGCTTTGATCTTTCGAACACGCACTGATGAGCAATTGAGCATATAAGTGATTAGTTCCGTGTAGTTTACTCGTTAGATGAAGGAAGCGAATTGAAAACGAAGTTTTGGAATCAAATTAGGTGTCTAATATAACTTTTGAAGTTTATTTTCAAGTTTAGTTAGTTACAAGTGTCGATGAAAGATGGCGGTTAAAAAAGTCCACTAATAAAAATGTTATAAAGTCGAAATTCAAATTTTCTATGGGACAATATCCCTTCGCGCCTACATTTTTTAAATTTACCGCCTTTTTCTAGTGACAAGATTTGCTTGACCAACTATATTTATTCTGTGCTTTTGCAAACATTTTGCAAAGTTTGTTTTCAACGGTTTAGTTACAAGTGTCAATAAAAGTTGGCGGTTAAAAGAGTACACAAATAAAAATGTTATACTGACCTCAAATGTGCTTGCCATGACTTGTTGTTGAGGTAAACTGCAGTGGTTTTCTATGCTCAATATCAAAGGGTACGGCGAAGCAACGAATGCACTTCTGCAAATGCAAAACATTAAATTTTTAATTTGAATTAAACATTGTTGATGAACAGATGACAAAATTCACTTTCCCTCCACAAAAAAGTTCAAAACCATAGACAAATTCAGCCAGGTGTGTAAAGAACGGGATTTAAAAAATAACGATCGTTAATAACTCGTTAATTAAATCGTTACGCTGCGGCTAGCCGTGGCATTAACCTGGTCCTTTTTTCGTCCGCTCCTTTTTTTACACTCTCTTATGTAACCTACCATCATGTGACGTTAATAAATGTATTCTATTCTATCCTATTTTAATAACGCGTTATTTTGAAAAATTTCGATTCTCACCTTTCGATTGTTTCGACGACTCTTCGAAACGGGATTTTTGTGGTAAATGTATGCCCGTGATAAATAACTGGACTACCGTCGTCGCCGTCCCAACAATCTAGTTCGACGCACCTACATCCTGTCAGCAATACCTGTAGAAATAGAAAAACAACTTGTTTGTAAACCCACATAAAATCTAAATATATGATCATGAATACTAAAAATCTTTTTATTTGTCTCGATTCTTAAACTTTTAATAGTTTCTTTCTGGTAGTTGAAGAGCCAATTACCTTGGATAAATAAACTCTGGCACACCCACTTTGTCGTCTTTGTCAGTAGAAATAGGCGGCAAATTTAAAAAATGTAGGCGCGAAGAGGACCCTATACAAAATTTGAATTTCGCGCCTTTTTTTACTGACAAAGTGGGTGTCATGTCTGAGTACCTATAAAGGTAGTAACACACCATCGTACCGCACCAAGGTCATTGTGCGACGCACCCATAAGTAAAAGCGAAAAAGCGATATCTCTTTCTCGCTCTTACTTATGGGTGCGTCGCACAATGACCTTGGTGCGCTGCGATGGTGTGCTACAGCCTTAACATTGCCAACACCATACGTAGGCGTTGAAAAAGCGCTGGTGCGAATGAGCCTTACTGCGCATGTCCGCAAGTATTGATTATAATTTACCGGCAGAAATCTGCGAAATAGTACGAGTTGGTTTTTACACTAAATCGGCTCTAGTGGTTTCCGAGTTACAGCAAATCGATTGTAATAATCGCACAATCAAGCGGCACCGAAAAACCATAGACCCATAAATCTATCCATAGACATTCAAGTTAATTTTTTACGTTGTTGTCAAACATAAATCTGTTAAATCTAACCTTTACCACCGGTGTAAAATCTGCAATTTTGCAATTATTTTCTAGCTTTAGAGACAAAATGAAGGAAAATAATGGACAAGACATTGATACCAGGAATGTTGTTAAGAACAGGGAGTTGCTTTATCGCATGATCATCAGGTAAATAGTATTTTGTTTGTACCAATTACTTGGCAATTAAACGTCTTTTTTTTACGTCGTTTATACATAAATTCGAGTGTGTTATTGCTTAAAGTGGCCTAATTGTGGTCAGAAATTTTGTTTTTAATTGATTAAAACATATTAATGTTATTTTATTGTGTTTTTTCTTCGTTAAAAACATTGAGGTTATATTTTATTTGTTACATATTTTCTTCATATTTAGCCGAATTTGTACAATTATCAATAAAAATAAAACATAATAAATTCAATTACGCGATTTGATCATATGAATCTATCTATTTCTTGCATACATAAGCTTTTACAGCTTTGCAATATAACATGATTGACTTAAGTAATGTAGGTTACCTACCTAGTTTACATTAGTTTGGAAATTGACCTGACGACATCCACTTTAATACCTACCAATAAAGAGCATAGCTTATCTTAACCCCTCGAGTCCCAAAACTTTGATGTCCCTGGGGGTTATTGGCTTATACATTTTATATGAAAACGAGCACTATCACATCTATGGGACTTCAAGGTAACGTATCTGCCACAGCCGCCTGACTTTAGCCATTGGGTAGAAACTCCTCCTTTTGGGCATTCTCGGCTCCGTTCGGCTCAGCATGCTCCGAGCAATTATTAGGGTTGGCACAACTTGACATCCCTTTGCATGTACGACCAAAGATGACCTGAATTTTGACAACCCAAAATAACTGAAAGGGATAGTGCCATACATAAGAAAGGGGCAGCATGATTCGTCTCCGAATTGCTGTCAAACTTCGGGTTTGTAGGAAGTGTCCTGTCTGTACAGTAGTACTATTACTTATTCTGTGGTTCATGAGTCAAAACTCACTCACTTTTAATTATTTGTCTTAATTGACTTATATATTACTTCGTAAAGACAGGCCTTACGGACACCAGAATGGGGCCAGCACACTAATGCGAGCCAATCGTGCAGTCCAACGCAACTAGTTGCGACCAATCGCGCGCGTGATGCAAACTCATCAACCAATCGCGTTGTGCCATTCCACTGGTGCTCACCAAACGAGAAGCTTTGGTCGGAATTATATTAACGGGCTTATCTTTACTTTTGAAATTATTGTAATAACATAGTTCTTCAGGAGCATTATACATAAATATGATAAGCAATAACATCTGCTCTTTCTTTTTCAGCCAGCTGTACTATGATGGCTTCCAGCCCGTAGCCGCTACATTGGCTGCGGCAGTGCATGCAGACCCATGCCCTCCGAGTGACAGGTATGTACTAGAAATTATTATAAATTGTATGCAACATGACAAATAAATAAGCCCTTAGCTTCTTGAGACACATTATAAAGTGTTTTTTCCCACTGACTGGAAATGAAGTCAACAAAGAGAGTTTTAATCGTAAATTTGAAACTTTTGCGCTCTCCCAGAGAATTTCAATCGTAATTTTGAAACATTTGCACAATCACTTTTCCACTATCCCAGTTGCATCCTAAAATACTCTGGGTCCACTTTTGGACCTCAGGGACCTTTCAACCCAGGGGAAAATTTAATCCTAATTAAGATTTATATAGACCTCACTGGTACAAACCAAGGTATGTTATTTGCAAAAACTAGCGACCCGCCCCGGCTTCGCACGGGTGAAATGCTTATGTATTATACATATAAACCATCCTCATGAATCACTTTATCTGTTAAAAAAAAACCGCATCAAAATCCGTTGCGTAGTTTTATAGATCTAAGCATACATAGGGACACAGACAGCAGGAAGCGACTTTGTTTTATATTATGTAGTGATGAGAGCATATTTATAATATATTCATTGTTCCAGGTTACTGAATGTGATGATGGTTGGTCTCCAGCATGAGCCAGATCGCAAGGACCGTCTGGCTGCCTCCAGCGCAGCGGAGCACTTGCTGGGAACTACAGGCTTCGGTGAGTTAGGATTTTTCAGCGTTACAGGCCTTTCTTGATTATCCTTTTAAGCAATGTTTCATCATCATATCAGCCAGGACATCCACTGCTTGACATAGGCCTCTCCAAAGAGTGCCACAATGACCGGTCTTGTGCCACCCACATCCAGCGGACTCCTGCAACCTTTACCAGGTCATCAGTCCACCTTGTGTCTACCCACGCTGCGCCTTCCGATATGTGGTCGCGACTCGAGAACCTTTCCACCCTAATGGCCATCGGTGTTTAAACATTGTAGTTTAAATAGACATAATTTGTGAAATTGTCATGACAAGAGATCTTTAGCCTGTTCATCCCAACAATGTAAAGGCAAAAATTGCTTGATACAGATGTTGAGCAAAGAAAATAATCATATATATTGACATAGGAAGGAAAACACCACATAGACCGCGGGCCAGGCGAAAATTTCAGTCATCGCCTCCCGGTTGGTACTTCGTCACATGATAGTTTAGATGCATGAATCTAGTACAACTGGATCGGTCATGAGGGGTGGGGGGTAATAACCGAACGGGATAGTCTTATGTGTCTTTCAGTAGGAGTAGCAGAGAAAGCGCTGTTATTGTTTGTCCTTGTCACAGTCTCCCATTTTTCTATTCCCCGCCGTAAATTTTGTATGGTTTATGGTGGGCTACAAATCTACTCGACCAATCATATTGTCGCATTGCGTATGTTTTGTCCCTCACGGGCGCACGCGTATAGCTGATCTATGTAATGCTAGGTCTATGTTTAGATGCTATTATGAATTAAAAAAGTAGTCAGCCGGTTTGTACAGCGGTGGCAAGTCCGTGAGCTGTTGTCCATAGTGTGTACAAAGAGGATATAATAAGATAGAGCGGTATTGTCATAGTAAATTTTGTAACCACTGTAAATTCACTGCCATCTATCGACATACTTTAAAACTAAAAATGAAGATTTATAAAAATACGTTAAAATGTATTTAAATATGGGTAAATGATTTTTTTATCTGCATTAATTATTTTTATATGATTTTGACCCATATTCTTTAACGGATATGCGTTAAAATTATAAATAACAAACGAAACCGTCAACGCCCTCTATACGAGAGTAGGCCAAAGCTAGTGGCGCCGTCTGATCGAGAATCAAATTTTCGTGATTTTCGAGGCACGTTTTTTCCTTAGACTGTATCCATCTATTACGGAGTTATATCTATCTTTGGTGTGTATTTGTAAACTTATCTCCTGCTCACTTGTTTCTGTTTGCTTTCCAAATAATACAAAATAAACAGACTTGGAGTACGAAATGGACGCACCCTCCCTCGCCCCCGAACCAGCAACCTACGAGACGGCCTACGTGACCTCACACAAGATGGCGTGCCGCGCCGGCGCATTCAGCGCGTGCGGGCAGCTAGTGGCTACGGGCAGTGTGGACGCTAGTATCAAGGTTAGTGTGCGAATTTGTCGCTAGATGGCAGTTATCCCACCGAACGTAATGCTACTACGCGCTATTAAGATTTTTCCGCGTTTGTACAAGACAAGTAAGCTCCTTAGAATTGGCTACTGGAGGCGTAGACGCTAATATCAAGGTGGTCGAATTTGTCGCTAGATGGTGCTTAACCCTCCGAGCGCAATGCTACATCGCGCTGATAAGATTATTCCGCGTTTGTTTAAGTAAGCTCGGCACAATCAACATATTATGCAGGGTGCAGTGCAGACCAGGGACCGGACAACCCTTTCCGCGATAAAACCCTTTCAATGGGCGACACTTAAACACGGCTAACACATTGAAAGACTTTCCCTTTTGAACTGCAAGCCCATTCATACCCTTACCTTTGACTAACCCTTACCGAAAAGCTAACCAAAAATAAGGCTAGCTCTTAATAAGGGTTACCCTTTAAGCGCTTTTTATAAAGGTTTCCCTTTGCGTGAAAGAGACAGGATTAGTATATATCTACGGTAGTGTATGAAAAGGAAAGAAAATACGTGCCTAGTCAAAGAACGCCGCCGTCGCCGCCGACGATCGCTCGGATTCGAAGTAATGTGTGCTTTATGAACAAGGTAGACGACTTAAATTAGCATGCTTATATGCTAAAAGGGAAGCCCTTTATAAGGCTAACCCCTATAAGCAATATGCAAGGTGTTGGTGAGCGGATTTGTAAGGGTATTTGGGCTACCGATTACTCAAATGTGGTAGCTTTATATAAGGTTTTTAAAACCAAAACAAAGGGTTTCGTCTGGC
This sequence comes from Cydia strobilella, assembly GCF_947568885.1. Taxonomy (NCBI): domain Eukaryota; kingdom Metazoa; phylum Arthropoda; class Insecta; order Lepidoptera; family Tortricidae; genus Cydia; species Cydia strobilella. Next base: position 2,376,009 of record NC_086064.1, on the reverse strand, counting down.
AAAGGGTATGGTGAGTTAAGCCTTATGCAATACCCTTATAAAACCCCGATAAGGGATAGCGGGCCGGTCCCTGGTGCAGACACGGGTAGCTAGTTAATGAGTTAATCCACTGGTTAAGCCTACAATAGTTATTACTTGTTTGTCTTTTTAAGAAGTAAAAATATAATTTTTAATAGAGGTTTTTTTATGTTTTATGAATATTATCATGAATAGGGTATTTGACTACCAGTCAAATCAGTTTCTTTTTTCGAGCCGTCAAAACAATTATAAAAAAAATGTTCATATCTGTTTTAATGTCAGATCTTGGACGTGGAACGTATGCTGGCCAAATCGGCGCCGGAAGAAGTGGATCCGGGCAGAGAGCAGCAGGGGCACCCTGTTATTAGGACTCTGTAAGTATCCCAGGAAGCAAAGTGACGTCAGCGACGTCATAATGACGTAATAATGACATAAACGTAATTATGGCGTCATAATGCAGTGTATTCCAGGAAGCAAAGTGACGTCTAGATAAGCACAAAGCAAATTCTACTCAACACTGAGAACTCGGTTTATAGATAGATAGATAGATAAACTGTTTATTTGTTTGCCACAATACACACAAAATATTCAAATACAGAAATGACATAGGTACACAGAACAATCCAGAAAAAAATAAAAATTACAACAACAAATAAGTCACACAGATTTTTACATAATAGAGAAAAAGGAAAAAATACATAATAATACTGTTTTATACAAATAAAAATCCTGTGTGCGTCGCAGCAAAACAAAAAGGTTCTGGCTCAGTATTACGCTTCACCCATTAGGAAAAGCACTGATTTTCTGCCAGGACCTGATCACGATCATTTATGACTCTGGATACAGGCATTATCAGTTATTTAAACTGCCTGCCTGCATTACAAATAATAAATAAATAAATAAATAATTATGGCGTCATAATGCAGTGTATGGCAACGGTCATTTGGACGGAGAAGAAAACAAATGAAGAGGTTTTACGCATGGTAGGAGAGAAGAGGAGTTTGTTGAGAACCATAGAAAATAGAAGAGGAAAGGTGCTTGGACACCTGCTACGACACGACGTATTTATCAAAAACATAATTGAAGGGAGAGTTGAGGCAAGGAGACGGAGGGGGAGAACAAGGAGAACATACATAGATCAAGTAAAGGAAAAACTCAACGTCGTGTCGTATCTGGCTGTCAAGGAGAAGGCAGAGGACCGACACATATGGAAATCGCTCCACCGACAAGAGTGGAATACTATACTCTTAAATATATGATGATGATGATGAATGCAGTGTAACTGCTGTTTGCTGTTAGGGATACCTTTTCTACCCGAAATAAAATCATGCGTCGGTTTTAAATTACTTCTAATAGCTGTGCGCGATGGAGGGTATGCCATCTTGTAGCCTGAATCGGAAACATAGACTGTACATTGACACCTCACGCCAAAGCAAGTGCTACCCTCTACAGTTCACGTACGTTTTCTTGTACACGTGAACCAAAGATAGATATAACTCCGTAATAGATAGATACAGTCTAAGGAAAAAACGTGCCTCGAAAATCAAGAAAATTTGATTCTCGTTCAGAGAGCGCCACTAGTTTTGGCCCACTGTCGTATAGATGGCGTTGACTGTTTCGTTTGTTATTTAACAATTTTAACGCATATCAGTGAAAGAACATGGGTCAAAATCATAAAAATAATTAATGCAAATAAAAAAAATCATTTATCTATATTTAAATACATTTTATCGTATTTTTATAAATCTTAAGTTTTAGTTTTAAAGTGTGTCGACAGATGGGAGTGAATTTACTGGGGTTACAAAAGTTACTATGACAGTACCGCTCTAGTATAAGTTACTCTATGGTCATGTCAGTAGGTCAAAGCTAGTAGCGCCCTCTGAACGAGAATCAAATTTTCTTGATTTTCGAGGCACGTTTTTTCCTTAGACTGTCCATCTATTACGGAGTTATATCTATCTTCGACGTGGTACACGGCCTCAAATATTTCTTATTTACAGATACGATCACACGGACGAGATAACTGCCTTGGACTTCCATCCTCGTGAGCAAATCTTAGTATCGGCCTCTCGTGACTGCTGCATTAAACTGTTCGACATAACCAAGGCGAGCGCGAAGAAAGCATACAAGAGTATCACGGTACGACAAATTATTTGGGGCATTTTCTATGAAAAGGGACCTTATTGTCGATGGCGCTTACGCCGAACAACGTCGCGCGGCATTGTATATATATCGGAGCATCGTTAATAATGGCGTAAGCGCCATCGACAATAAGGTCCCTTTTTATAAAAAATACCACATTTATCTTTGCTGCCTTTTTAGGGTTCCGTACCTAAAGGGTAAAAACGGGACCCTATTACTAAGACTCCGCTGTCTGTCTGTCTATCTGTCTGTCTGTCACCAGGCTGTATCTCATGAACCGTGATAGCTAGACAGTTGAAATTTTCACAGATGATGTATTTCTGTTGCCGCTATAACAACAAATACTAAAAACAGAATAATATAAATATTTAAATGGGGCTCCCATACAACAAACGTGATTTTTTTGCTGTTTTTTTCCGTGTTTCCGTGTTTTTTCTGTTCTTTTGTGCAAAAATAGTTTAATGTTAATAGTGCGATTTCTGAACGATTCAGTATTTGGAATTTCACAATAAGGCGGAATATAGCGAGGTCTACAGCTAAAAGCCACCAGATTTCGATGAACTACGTAAAATACGTTTATTTCTCTTTTCTAGGACGCCGAGCAAGTTCTATGCGTAGCCTTCCATCCCCTCGGCGACCACATCATAGCTTCCACCACCCACCCCGTCATACGTCTGTATGACGTCACAACCAGCCAATGCTTCGTGTGCCCAGTACCGAGCCATCATCATACCAAACAAGTCAATACTATCAAGTAAGTTTTAAAATAAGTAATGGAAAAAAGGATTTAGTAAGTTCGCCATTTTGAATTTCGACGTTTCTGGCCCGATCACGTTGATAATCAATGTTTAAAGATGACGTCATAGCTTCCACCACCCACCCCGTCATACGTCTGTATGACGTCACAACCAGCCAATGCTTCGTGTGCCCAGTACCGAGCCATCATCATACCAAACAAGTCAATACTATCAAGTAAGTTTTAAAATAAGTAATGGAAAAAAGGATTTAGTAAGTTCGCCATTTTGAATTTCGACGTTTCTGGCCCGATCACGTTGATAATCAATGTTTAAAGATGACGTCATAGCTTCCACCACCCACCCCGTTATACGTCTGTATGACGTCACAACTAGCCAATGCTTCGTGTGCCCTGTACCGAGCCATCATCATACCAAACAAGTCAATACTATCAAGTAAGTTTTAAAATATGTAATGGAAAAAAGGATTGAATAAGTTCGCCATTTTGAATTTCGACGTTTCTGGCCCGATCACGTTGATAATCAATGTTTAAAGATGACGTCATAGCTTCCACCACCCACCCCGTCATACGTCTGTATGACGTCACAACCAGCCAATGCTTCGTGTGCCCAGTACCGAGCCATCATCATACCAAACAAGTCAATACTATCAAGTAAGTTTTACAATAATTATCAAGAAAAGGAATGAAAAAGAAAATATTTTAAAATGCAATCCAACATGTAAGAGAGTTATTTGCCTGCGATCGAACAGTATGATTTTGAAAATAATTTTTGTATACAATTTGTATGGTGAAAATTGCGGGTGTCTAAATATTCGAGCGATAAAGAGGCAGATAGCGAATTTTCGGATTCGCGTTTCCCGGAAGGTCCTCTGTATGCAAACCGCCTCGATGCATCAATGTCATATTTTATTATGTCTGAAAACTTGTCAAAAACCTGTTAAAGGTACAGTATGTATAAGTTACTCTATGATAAATTTTTTAACATGCAGATACGTCTGCGAGCGATACTCCAAATTTTATAGTAAAGGAAAAAATGGAAAAAGTTACACTTCCGGCAGGATTTGAACCCGCAACCTCCGCAATCCGTGCGTTGCTCTTAACCAATTGAAGAAAAAAAAGAAAGAAGGTAGCTCAATTGGTTAAGAGCAACGCACGGATTGCGGAGGTTGCGGGTTCAAATCCTGCCGGAAGTGTAACTTTTTCCATTTTTTCCTTTACTATAAAATTTGAAGTTACTCTATGGTTTACTAAAAAGGCTAGTGCTGCACTCTGGTGGCAGAACATTGCAGTCCTATTGGCAGTTTTAACTCTAAAATGTAAATATTTGTGCAGGTTCTCCCCAAACGGCAAATACTTCGCAAGCGGCAGCGCCGACGGCTGTATCAAGCTGTGGGATACAGTCTCGAACCGCTGTTTCAACACATTCGTGAACGCGCACGACGGATACGAAGTATGCTCCGTGGCTTTTACGAGGAACAGCAAGGTATTATCAATTTGTAGTACACGAATCTGTTAAGAGATGGCGCCAACGCCGAGATAGAACGCGCTAACGACGTGCCGACGTATAGATGTAGTGCGTTTGACTTCGTATTTTTCACGGAAACGCACATTATTCTATCTATTTCAGTCAATCTCAGCAGAATAAGTACTGGACATGGGGAAAAGCGTTACATTTTGATATCAGCAAAAAAACGTGCCTCGAAAATCAAGAAAATTTGATTCTCGTTCAGAGGGCGCTACTAGTTTTGGCCTACAGTCGTATAGATGGCGTTGACGGTTTCGTTTGTTATTTAACAATTTTAACGCATATCAGTGAAAGAACATGGGTCAAAATCATAAAAATAATTAATGCAAATAAAAAAAATCATTTATCTATATTTAAATACATTCTATCGTACTTTTATAAATCTTCATTTTTAGTTTTAAAGTGTGTCGACAGATGGCAGTGAATTTACTGGGGTTACAAAATTTACTCTGACAGTACCGCTCTAGTATAAGTTACTCTATGATATCAGTGACTGACGATCCCGTTCCAAAAAAGTCGCCGTGAAAACTGTGAAAAGTCATCGTGACTTTGTCACGCCTGTTACCCGTGTCACTGCATATTTGTGGTAGCGCCTCAGGCGTCATCCGATGTTCGCAACTTCCGAACATTCCCGACTGAGCCCGATTAGAGCCGAGTTACAGTCGCAGCGTCAGTAGCGTTACGCTCCGCGTTCGTCGTGGTTTGAGTGACAGAGACTGCGCTAGGAACAGTAGGAACGTATGTGATTTTGTAACGTGGTTCTGTTGTGAAAAAGTCACAGTGACACCTTTTGACGGCGAGTCGCGGTGACAAGTCACCGTGACGTTATCCCCCATGTCTAATAAGTACTGAGGTTGACAGAAGTAGCATGACAGATACGAACGTTTCCGAGAAAATACGATGGAAAACAATGGGGTTGGCACAAGGGCCTGAGAGAAAGATAGTCTTATTGCGATTCCTATAAGAAGAAAGAGAAAATAGTGCCATGCTTTGTCTTTATCACCGACCGGGCATTTATTCATGGTCGGGTTATGGCATCATAGCAAGGAGGTGATGGCGAAATACCGAAATTTATAAGAGTGAAAGAGAAAAGACATTGGACATGCAAACCGGATAAATAGCATAGGATAGAGCGGTACTGTCATAGTAAATTTTGTAGCCACATTAAATTCACTGCCATCTATCGACACGATTAAAACTAAAAATGAAGATGTATAAAAATACCATAAAATGTATTTATAAGTAAGTAAGTAAATATTCTTTATTGCACCAAAATTATACATTTTACATACATGTAAAACTACAAAGAAATATTTAAAGAAAAAATAGAACCAGGCAACAACAGGCGGTCTTATCGCTAAAAAGCGATCTCTTCCAGACAACCTTTGGGTAGCAGGAAATGTAGAACTCATACAAAAGTCAACAGGTAGTGCAAAGTGTATATATGGATATTTATTTTATTTTATTTGCATTAATTATTTTTATATGATTTTGACCCATGTTCTTTCACTGATATGCGTTAAAATTGTTAAATAACAACGAAACCGTCAACGCCATCTATTCGAGAGTAGGCCAAAGGTAGTGGCGCCATCTGATTGAATTTTCTTGATTTTCGAGGCACGTTTTTCCTTACACTGTATCCATCTACGGAGTTATATCTATTGGTTGTAGTATAGAAAGCTTTACTTTCAAATATCCTTCAAAGTCGTTTATTAATTGGTTACAGTATCTCCTGACTTCTGGCCTGGATTCTTCTATAAAACTATGGGAGCTGTCGAGCAGCAGGTGCCTTATTCAGTACACCGGGGCCGGAACTACTGGTAAGTTAAAAAAAAACCGGCCAAGTGCGAGTCGGACTCACGCACCGAGGGTTCCGTACTTTTTAGTATTTGTTGTTATAGCGGCAACAGAAATACATCATCTGTGAAAATTTCAACTGTCTAGCTATCACGGTTAATGAGATACAGCCTGGTGACAGACGGACAGACGGACAGTGGAGTCTTAGTAATAGGGTCCCGTTTTTACCCTTTGGGTACGGAACCCTAAAAAACAAGATCGTACCACTCCCATCATCATCATCATCATCATATCAGCCCTTAATCGCTCACTGCTGAGCATAGGCCTCTCTTCCAGTACGCCACTTGTCCCGGTCCTGAGCTAATCTCATCCAGAAGTGACCCGCAATCTTCCGGATGTCGTCCACCCAACGAGTCAACGGACGCCAGGGGCTTCTTTCATTCGAAAGCGGCCATCATTCCATTAACATTTTAGTCCACCTGCCTTCACTCCACCAATCCCATAGCATAGAGTAACTTATACTAGAGCGGTACTGTCATAGTAAATTTTGTAACCCCAGTAAATTCACTGCCATCTGTCGACACACTTTAAAACTAAAAATGAAGATTTATAAAATTACGATAGAATGTATTTAAATATAGATAAATGATTTTTTTTATTTGCATTAATTATTTTTATGATTTTGACCCATGTTCTTTCACTGATATGCGTTAAAATTGTTAAATAACAAACGAAACCGTCAACGCCATCTATACGACTGTAGGCCAAAACTAGTAGCGCCCTCTGAACGAGAATCAAATTTTCTTGATTTTCGAGGCACGTTTTTTCCTTAGACTGTAAACATCTATTACGGAGTTATATCTATCTTTGCCCATAGTAAACTATCTTAGGCCTGTGTTGATTTTTGTAGTCGCCATCTATCGTCAAGTAGCGTAATTATCAGTACTGCTACTCGATAGATGTCACTTGTGTCGCGACTGACGAAAAGTGTATTGCTCAACAATTTACAACTAATTATAAGCAAGAGTTGAAAATAGAGTTCCGGTTAATCCGTTTATAATATTAGTTGAAAATCGTTGAGCATTAGACTTTCCGTTCGTCGCGACATCTATTGTCGAGTAGCAGTACTGATAATTCCGCTACTTGACGCTAGATGTCGACTACGAAAATCAATTACTATAATAAATAAATAAATATTATAGGACATTCTTACACAAATTGACTAAGTCCCACGGTAAGCCCAAGGAGGCTTGTGTTATGAGTACTCGGACAACGATATATATAATATATAAGTACTTAAATACATAGAAAACACCCATGACTCAGGAGCAAATATCTGTGCTCATCACACAAATAAATGCCCTTACCGGGATTAGAACCCAGGACCATCGGCTTCATAGGCAGGGTCACTACCCACTAGGCCAGACCGGTCGTCAAACTATGGGATTGGTTCGTTTATTTTCCATAAATGGAATCAATAAATGGAATAAAATCTTAGCAGGTGTTATTTTAAACGTCAAACTTCTATGAAATTATGACGTATAAATAACACTGGCACTGCGTGTGCTGTCAAAATTGTTGCAGACTTCTCTTGGTCTAATCTCTCTTCTCTTCACGTTTCTATTCTCTTCTCTTGGTGTTGTTTTAATAGCATTTTGAACGACTTATATTGACCGGGATATAGACCGTGATTAACCTTTTGTATATTTTTTTGGGTATATTTATTTAGTCACATGCACAAACTTACAGCTAAGATGCCAAAACGCTTATCCGGTAGCGAGATATTAGATATAAAACAATCAGAATTAAACATATTCTATAAAATTAAAACATTAGAACAAAACAAAAACGATCAAATAAGTTCAGGTCAAATCAACAGACATCACACATAAATTAGAATGTCAAACTTAAACACATACAAAAATGTCATTATTCATTCATCATCATTGTTGTTGTGTCATTGTTAACTGTATTGTTGGAATTATATTCGCCGGTAACTTGTTATATATTTTTTCTACTCGTCGAGTATAATCTGTGTATTACAACTTCACATGCAACACCCTTACTCTTTTCGACGTTGGATAGTCTATGGCACTTCCGACTCAAGCATAAGAATTTTATCGATACGGTTTAGTCAATTATAAAAATTTTGAAAATAGAACTTCATACATTTCGAGGAGACTCGATTCAATGCATCTGCTTTGTGATTGGTTGGTCAACAAAAACATTTTTCATCTCTCATGCTCTGAAAGAGGGTCATTGTTGTTCTAAAAGGTGTGCAGAAAATGATACGTGTCTGCACTAGAGCATTTTACGTTCGAAGTACGATTTTTTTAATGTTTTTACGATAAGCAATTGAAATTTGAGTTTAAATGGATTTGTTATACAATTTCCATTCTGATATTTGCCTCTCGATTTCATAAATAACGATACTTTTGCCTGAATTGATAATTGAGAGTACCCTCAAGAAAAACTATAAAAACTTACTCATGTTTTTAAAAAACACATGCATTTTACTTTCCTCGTATTCGAAATGAAAAGTAGAGTGTTTAACTCGGGTGAAAGGCATCATTTCTGCCTCGGACTATTGGCGCTCTCACTGCGTTCGAGCGCCAAAATACCTCGGCAGAAAGGAGTGCCTTTCATCCCTTGGTTAACAATCTACTATTATTTTATGTTGTAGTAAAAACAATTGCTTCATAAGTCAGAAACGCGCATGTGACACCCTTCATATAGCAACATTCATAACCTACGAAAACCGCTTAGTTGCTTGTTAGTCTCCATAGGCTACGGTGGCCAAAATCGAGAAAAAAACTGTCTTAAAATTGAATTTAGCGCGGAGCAGGTACCAGGGCCTAATGAGTTACTCGGAGGTGTTGTTGACCAACCCGCCGGGGGCGCCGGGCCCGGCGGCCGGGGCATCGGTATGAACTGTATGAAGGTATCGCGGGCTGCGGCAGCTCGCGTATCTTAGCTGTATACTTTTGGTTTGTTTACCTATATGATTCTACTAGTTGAAAGTATTATTTTTTTGTACATACATACATACATACATATAATCACGCTTATTTCCCGGAGGGGTAGGCAGAGACCACGGATTTCCACTTGCTACGATCCTGACATACCTCTTTCGCTTCCTTCACTTTCATAACATTCCTCATACACGCTCGCCGGTTTAGGGTGCTCTTGACCTGGCCTTTCTTCAGGATTTTCCCGATCTGATCAGAGAAAGTCCGCCGAGGTCTGCCCCTTCCAACTCCCGTTTCTACCTCTCCCTTATACACTCTCTTTGTTAGCCTCCTTTCACTCATTCTTTCCACGTGTCCAAACCATCTCAACATACCTTTTTTTGTCTCGTAGAAAAAGTATTGTATACAATAGTGATATAATCAAGCTTTTCAATCTCGTACCTTAACTTAAGCAACTCAGCAAGCTTCGTTGCTTAAACACGGTACTCGACTGAAAAGCTCTCTAAATTATCACGATTGTATAAAATACTATTGTGAGCCATTCCAAGTATGCTTTTTTGTAAAAATGCCGTTTTATTTGGTACTTTTTGCAAAGACTAAGTTTGTTTTGGTTTCCAGGCAAGCAAGAACACCACGCGCAAGCCATATTCAACCATACTGAAGACTACGTAATATTCCCCGATGAAGCCACTACATCCTTATGCACTTGGCATTCGAGAAGTGCTTCGAGAGGTCAACTCATGTCGCTGGGGCATAATGGCGCTGTAAGGTAATGCAAAAGTATCACAATGGTAACATAGCGGTCACAAGTGTAATGCGGCGGAAAATCTAGTAGTCTAGTAACGCAGAGGTAACACAAATGTAACGCAATGGAGACTTAGAAGTAACACAGTGGTGAACTTAGGCTCTTGATTGTTCAAAAACTGTTAAGAAATTTGCATTTCAAACACATGTGGGGCAAATAAAATAAATAAATAATAATTTGAATGATAAATAAAACAAAATCAAATTGATTTGCTTTGATTTTGTTTGATATTTTACCGTTAGTAAAATTTGTTCAACCCTCGTGCCTTGAAACCCTCTCGACGCTCAAGATTTCTTTCCCCCCCCCCCCCCCCCCCCAACAACTTTGCCCCCTTGTAAAACAAATAACTATTTGTGACGTATTCAACCAAAAGATACCACATTGTCGGTTGTCGATAAGGTTGATTTGTAATTGAGGCTATATGGAAATAGCGCCTTACTGACAAGCGACAATAAGTACCCTTTTGATTGAAAATGGCCCATTTCATTTCTCATGCTCTGAAAGAGGGTCATTGTTGTTCTAAAAGGTGTGAAGAAAATAATACGTGTCTGCTCTAGAGCATTTTACGTTCGAAGTAAGATTTTTTTTTTTTTACGATAAGAAATTGAAGTTGAGTTTAAATGGATTTGTTAGACAATTTCCATTCTGATATTTGACTCTCCATTCCATAAGAAAGGATACTTTTGCCTAAATTGTTAATTGAAAGTACCCTCAAGAAATACTATAAAAATGTATCTCCTCTCCTCTCGAAATGAAAAGTAGAGTGTTTAACTCGGGTGAGGCATCATTTCAGTCTCGGACTATTGGCGGTTTCACTGCGTTCGAGCGCCAAAATACCTCGGCAGGGGTGCCTTTCATCCCTTGGTTAACAATCTACTATTTCCTTAAAAACGTACCCTCTTAAAATGTAATTTCTGTTTCAGACACATCGTGCACTCGGGCACGGCGCCCGCCTTCCTCACGTGCAGCGACGACTACCGCGCGCGCTTCTGGTTCAGGCGGAACACGCATTAATATCTACACTATACGAATGAGGGCACGCATTAACCTTTTTGACGCCAGTGACGGATATATCCGCATAGGTCCAACGCCGAAGACGGATTAATCCGGCACAGACCGCACGTAGGTCTATGTTGCTCTGTGGTCTGCATAGAGATATAAGTAAGGATTGGTAAGGATCAGACATAGTATGAACATGAACATGTAACCGAGCAACCAGGGGTAAGAGAAAGACATGTTACTGTATTGACAGTTTCATGTATGGCAGCATAATCCTTTTTCTCTTTCACTCTTATAAATTTCGGTATTTCGCCATCGCCTCCTTGCTATGATGCCATAACCCGACTATGAAAAAATGCCCGGTCGGTGAAAGCATGGCACTGTTTTCTCTTTCCTCTTATAGGAAACACAATAAGACTATCTTTCTCTATCAAAGAGTGTCAGGCCCTTGGTAAGGATAATATCAACAACAACTGAACAATTTTCAGCTAATATTATAACCGGATTAACCGGAACTCTATTTGCAACTCCTGCTTGTAATATTAGTTTTAAATTGTTTTAACAGTACATTTTTCGTCAGTTGCGATACTCGTGACATCTGGTGTCGAGTAGTACTGATAAATCCACTACTTGACGATAAATGTCGACTACGAAATAACCCGCGTTTTTGTAAGAAAACTGACGTATGGAGTTAGTACTCTATGCTTACTTTTTTCTCTATGCAGACTACAGAGCAATATGGACCTACGTGCATGTGCATAAAGTTCAATTTCAGTTTTGACACTTCGGTGACGTGGCGTCCGAGTGACAGCTTTTGTGTTTGACACGGCGTCGAAAAGGTTAAACGTAACATAATTAAAACTTTTTAATAATGCATTTATGGCTCTTGTGGTAATTTTGCAAAACCACGGACGTATTGCGTATTTAAATAATTATTTGACTTAGTGATTGTAAGAAATTAGATTTTAAGTTCATTCTCAAAATAAAATTATAGGTGTAATTTTCTGTTTTATTTAAACCTTTTGAACATGGAGACTGAATAAAGGAGCCAAATCTCTATGTATGAAAAGTGTCCATCAAAAAACAGTAATTAGGCGGCGCCACCATACACAGAAATACTACCAAAAACAACCTACGTATTTTGGTCGGGTTATTTGTTGCCTTATATGGTTCATGTTATACTCATGTCCCAGAGCCTAACTAGCGCCACCGGAGAGATTAGGAACTATTATTTAAAGCTTAACGCGGTCACTTTTACAACAATTCTGCCATAAGAGATTGCGATCCTTTCTATACCATCCATACTTTTGAAAACTAGACTTACCTACCTTACATGTCAAAGGAGTCGGCCAAATGGGGCACAATAAAAAAACCGATTGTCGAATGAGTGGCGAAGAGGAAGATACAATAAATACACCTTTTGTGTCAATGTCACGACCTCGCCAGACAGAAAAAGAAAAGGTTTGCCCTTGAGCTTCATTATCCGACACAGAGATGGTTTAAAAAGCTAGGTAAAAAGGTTGCTATTGAGGGGGAGATTTCACAAAAGATCCCGATTGGTCTAAATATATCCGCAAGCGCCTTCGAAACATTAAGATCTAGACTTACCTGGCTATACAACTCGACTGAAGATTCTCCTTTTAGTTGGTGTCCCGTCAAGTAGGTATTGTGACTACTAGCGATGTAATATTGGCTTAGCGGCCCCGACATCTCTTTCGCTTGCTCTCGGCTTTGGTCTTCGTCTTCTGAAGGTTTTCTGTAGACATAAAATTAGAACGATGAATGCTAAAATGAGGCTTACAGTTGCGAAAAAATAAGAAATAAAAACAATATCGAATGTTGCTTTCCTTATGGAAACTTAAAACATGCTTGCAGTAAGAAAGTGAAAGGTAAATTGAGGTTTACGATTTATGACGTATTAAATTGGTAATGTACATCATATATTTTTTTCAGTTTTATCATTCTCTTATTTTAGAAGTTACAGAGGGGGGGGGGGGGGCACATTTTACCACTTTGGAAGTTCAGAGAAAAATGATATTAGAAACCTCAATATCATTTTTGAAGACCTATCCATAGATACCCCACACGTATGGGTTTGATGAAAAAAATATTTTTGAGTTTCAGTTCCAAGTATGGGGAACCCCCAAAATTTATTGGTTTTTTTTTTCTATTTTTGTGTGAAAATCTTAATGCGGTTCACAGAATACATCTACTTACCAAGTTTCAACAGTATAGTTCTTATAGTTTCAGAGAAAAGTGGCTGTGACATACGGACGGACAGACAGACAGACATGACGAATCTATAAGGGTTCCGTTTTTTGCCATTTGGCTACGGAACCCTAAAAACGCCTCTTCTTTGACAGGCGTTTCGGCAGCTATTCCTACCTCTACCTTCCATAGCTATTCCGTTCCATTCAGACAACTTATTAAGAACTGTTTTTTAATATTCAATATTAAAAAATAAACGTGTTATAATGATGAAGAGGTAAGTAATAAAATATGAAATATGTATATTTTTCGTATTCTTACATTAACAGTAGGTTTTTATGTTAATTGCGACGTTTAAAGGAAACTAATATTAACACTCATCAATAAGTTAGTCATGAATTGAATCAAGTATAAATTTAAAAAAATTGGAAAAGTGGAAAGCACTAGTTCGCGAAAACCAACTTTCCGCACGCTAAACAGCTACGTAAAGTAGCACTTTGAGCAACTGTATTAAAAATAAATTTACATAGTCACATTAAATGAACACTTACTGAGCAAAGTTATTCCTCCTCTGTTCTGGAACGAACGCATAGTTATCCTTATCAGTTATGAACCGGACGAAACCCTCGAACGAGAGACAGTTCTCGGCACGTAGCGTGGGATCTGGCTCGTGCCTCTGTGGAGAGAAAACTGTGCTGTTAGAAAAGTCTTAAGGTGGGTTTCCACAGCCCGTTGTTTCACAGATCTGACCGCGCCTCAGATCGTGGGAGCGGTCGCATCCAATGAGGCCTGTGGTCGCCTGTCGTCATCCACTCCCGACGGATAGCCGCACACCTTTAAGCCTTTAAGAGGCGAACTCGTCAACTGGACAGAAACGGCTTTGGACAGAGTAGCATGGCGGTTTTTGGTGTCGGAGGCCAAGATCCACTTCGGGTCGTTGCGCCACAGCAGTAAGTAAGAGTCCCTGGCAAGCTCGGCCGACTTTCACCTTCCCATACAAACGGAGTTTCGTTCTCGTTTTAAAACTACATGTTGGATTGTAATGAAACTTTGCACATACAATGACATTATATCTAGGTCTGTAATTAGGGTCACTATTATTTCCCATATAGTTTTTGGTTTTAAGTCATAATGTAATGTTTGTCCACGTTTTCATTAGTCATAATTTGATTTTTCTCAGAAACGCGTAACTTTCAGGATTGCCATAAAACAAACCTAACCTAACCTATCTATAGGATAACCTGAGGAAAATCCTGAAAAGTTAACGGTTTCAGAATTATGACTAACGATAATATGACAATCATTACATTATGACTTTCAATAATTATGTCAAACAAAGGGACCCCCTCTGTAATTAGCTTATATAGCTCCAGTTTATAAACCAAACGAAATAGAGCAAAAACAAGTTTTGTGTGAAAAACTTAAATTCGCTTTATTTTTTTTAACTATGGAAGCTACATAAACTAATTATAGACATAGAAATACCTTATCCTATTGTAAGTACAAAGTTTCAGAGCAAACTAGCTATTCGTTTTAAAATGAGAGCGTAACTACGTTTGTATTGAGAACCGAGCTTGCCGGACACCCTTAAAAACTGATTAAACCAATTGATGAAACGTGAACTAAAACATTACGTTCTCTCTTTCAACCGGTGAGGAGAAGGAACGGAACTTTATGGTTCGCGGGGAACCTACCGACTGCGCCATATAAAATTTATGTATTGTGACGGACGAATAATTAACACACGATAAATAGTGTAGTTCTCACCTGAATAATATCCTTTAGTTGCTGTTCAGTCTTAGGCTCGCTTTGTCGGGTCTCGCAGAACTTGCCGAGGGTGGGCAGAGATAGCACCCTACCACCGACATCGGGGCATGCTCCTGTGAATATGAGTTTTGTTGCGCGTGAGTTCCGAAAGGGGAAAGATTCCATCGAAATGGACGCTCTCCGCCAACCGCGCATGCGGCAGTTGCCATTTTTAACATTGAAAACTTGCCGCCTCACGGCTGCGTGCCTCACGGCGCGAAAATTTAAAAAGGGGATAATAGAATTACGAACTTAGCGAGTAATTCTAATGTAGAATGTTGAGCGTAGTGGCTAACTCTAGCTAGAACAACGACTGGCGACTAGAATGACAAGTGTAGAATCTGTACGCGAAATGATTTTCATGTGGCACTTTTATTATAGTTTGACAGTTACAGTATATATCGTATTAGAGACCAAAAAACATGCGAAGAGTAACCTTAAATACTCATACTCATATTTTATTGATAATATTAAATTACAGGGCCCCATTTCTCGACCGGTATTAGTCTAATATTATTAGTTTGTTGTCATGGCAACCTATATGATTTGACAGTTCGTGAACTAATAATATTAGTCTAATAGTTACCGTTTGAAATGGGTTTCTGGTCAGGCTTACATGAAAAGGTACAAAATACAAGATTCATACATTTGAGAAAAATAATTCAATTTAATAGGGGATATTACTGCAATGTTCTGCCACCAGAGTGCAGGACTAGCCTTTTTAGTAAACCATAGAGTAACTTATACATACTGTACCTTTAACAGGTTTTTGACAAGTTTTCAGAGATAATAAAATATGACCGGGAAACGCGAATCCGAATTCGCTATCTGCCTCTTTATCGCTCGAATATGCAAGTGACAGAGATGTTAGATAAAAAAAAACTTATTTCACGATAGACCCTCAGATTGTGGTAGTGGCGCTCTGACGCCCCCTACGCAGTTTCGCGTAATATTCCCTATTAACAAGCCAATTAATATACCTGGTAAAGCAGCAGCAGCAAGAAGATCAAAGGCCTTCTTTCTCGCTGCTTTGTCGCTAGGCGGTTCCAGGTCTAGAGACCCGTTGCGTGTCAAAAGACCTGTAGACGAAAATGTCATGTAATTACTTTCCTATTGTTAGGTAAGATACCACAGTTGTGAACCAAATGGTTTTAATTTTGTTCTAGAACAGGGGCCCACTTCTCGAACGGTATTAGCCTAACATTATTAGTGTGTTGCCATGGTAACCCATATGATTTTACAGTTCGTGGACTAATAATATTGGTCTAATAGGTACCATTCGAGAATTGGGTAAGTCTAAAAGAAATAGACTAATCTTTTCTAGAATCTAAGAACTCTTTCATAATCATAATCATTTATTTGCACATAAAAAGGTTTTACATAGCAGGTAGGTATTATAAAAGTAACATGCCTTTCGTGCGCAGCGCGTCATTGTAAACTTTGTCGGAACCATAGACAACAACAAGTAGTTATAGACGTGCCACCGAGCGACCGGGGGTAAGAGAAAGAATTTTTATATAAAATTTGGGCAGCATAGGATTGTTTCTCTTTCACTCTTATAAATTTCGGTATTTCGCCATCGCCTCCTACCTATGATGCCACCCGGTCGGTGATAAGGACAAAGCATGGCACTATTTTCTCTTTCCTCTTATAGGAATAGCAATAATACTATTTTTCTCTATCAAAGAGTGTCAGGCCCTTGGTCGGAACGCACGAAGATTGAAGGGCTGCAGCTTAAAACTACTTAAAACGTTTACTGAATTTTGTGTGCCATGTGTCGCCAAGCATAGTGATAATATATATTATACATTTAAAACCTACTATTGTACCTACCTAAGTTTAACAAATATATATATAATTAGGAATTTGGAATTTAGTTCTCTGCTGTGTGCCGCTGACCAGTCTAATTAATAGTGGTTGGTGCTACTGGCTTTAATTATTCGGTTTAAGGCCTGTACTTACGTTCCAACAGAAAAACAGAAACAGAAAAAGTAAGGGCAAATCGCCTAGCATGGTACTGGCATGTGATGCGGAGGGATGAAAGTCATGTGACGAGAAAGGTATTAAGAATGAATGTGGAGGGAAGTACGAGGAGAGGAAAACCGAGGAAAAGGTGGATGGACTGTGTGAAAGATGATATGAAACTAACGCAAGTGAATGATGAGATGACGGGTGACAGAGATGTATGGAAGAAAAAGACATGCTGCGCCGACCCCAAGTGAATGGGACAAGGGCAAGCGAATGATGACTTACGTTCCAACAAATGGCATGTGATATAAAGTAATTGCAAGCTAAGTACGTGCAACGAATTCAACCGATCAATCAAATGCCGTAATGCAAATCGTTTGTAGAAGCCTTTAGCCCTTTGACCGCCAAACGCGCGCGGTTACACCCCAATACCAACCTTCGTGCATTTCGACAAGGTTTAATATAACGCGCCCCATTCGATAGCCGTGCAGTCTCATATCAACCGCCGAACTGTAAACATCTCGCAATGACCGGTCGTGGCAAAGGAGGCAAGGGGCTCGGGAAAGGAGGCGCCAAGCGCCACAGAAAGGTTCTCCGCGATAACATCCAGGGGATCACCAAGCCTGCCAGTTAAGACTTGCACGGCGTGGCGGCGTTCAGAGAATTTCCGGCCTCATTTACGAAGAAACTCGCGGCGTGCTGAAGGTGTTTCTAGAAAACGTCATCAGAGATGCTGTGACGTACACTGAACACGCTAAGAGGAAAACGGTCACTGCAATGGACGTCGTCTACGCGCTAAAGAGACAAGGCAGGACGTTGTACGGTTTCGGTGGATAGACTCGAACGTGATAAATTATTTATTGAGTTGATTATGCTTTGGTTAGTAATGTGCCGTTCGAAGAGTTAGGTAACTTACCCGTTCTGAAGGCAGTCTTGCTTCGGAACAGTTCAGGTGAGCTTCGGCTTTTCTCAGCGAGGAGCGGCGACCGCGCTCGAGGCACTGCTAGCTGCTCGAATACGTCTCGCAGTTCCGATCGCATCACCAAGCTGCAGAATAAAGGTGTTTAGGTAACTTTTGACGCAAATGACGGATATATCCGCACCGTAGGTCCAACGCCAAAGACGGATTAAACCGTCACAGACCACAGAGCAACATCGACCTACGTGCATATACATAAAGTTCAACTTCAGTCTTCACACTTCGGTGACGAGGTCTGAGTGACAGCTTTTGTGTTTGACACGGCGTCGAAAAGGTTATTCTCATACGTAACCACATCAAGGCAATACTGTCCGATCGAACATTAATGTGAACACTACAAAATCGTTATTAGAACTATTCTTACTATAAAGCAAACGGGATATAATAGGATAGAGCGGTACTGTCATAGTAAATTTTGTAGCCACAGTAAATTCACTGCCATCTATCGACACACGATTAAAACTAAAAATGAAGAATGATTTTTTTTATTTGCATTAATTTTTTTTATATGATTTTGACCCATGTTCTTTCACTAATATGCGTTAAAATTGTTAAATAACAAACGAAACCGTCAACGCACTCTATACGAGAGTATGTCAAAGGTAGTAGCGCCATCTGATCGAGAATCAAAATTTCGTGATTTTCGAGGCACGTTTTTTCCTTACACTGTATCTATCTATTACGGAGTTATATCTATCTTTGCTATAAAGCTTAGTAATAAATTAAAAGTGGAAATATTCACTGTCTGTGTTTTAATTTATTTATAAGCTTAATACCATCGTTCGCAGACGTTTCTGTTTGACACAAAATTAATATTCCTGACTAATATACATTATAGTTAAAGTCTCACCTGAAACTCCGAAACAGTGCAACGAAGTCCATAAAGTCGAGTTGCGTGTCGTATCCCACCGACCCCGTCCGTAGGTGTTTCAGATTTTCCCAGAACCTCTCACTGGTTTCCAGTCTTCTTAAACTGGAATCAAAGAAAATTCTTTTTTCCTTAGACTGTATCCATCTATTACGGAGTTATATCTATCTTTGTCTTGAATGACTAAAGATTTGGACAACTTGATACATGACGTAGCCAATGTCTTCAACCTTAAAACTGGTCTCCGACTGCCTAACATATGCCATATGTTTAAATGAAAAAATACCCACCTACTCCTATTTGGGGAGCCCCCCATTATGCTAGTGGCTGCAGCCGTAAGACTGCTGTGCCGTGGTGCAGCTGGATGGTGCTGGCTCATTGCTGCTGAGTATGAACTGAAACAATCGTTAAGTTAAAAAAAACCGGCCACGTGCGAGTCGCACTCGCGCACGAAGGGTTCCGTACCATTACGCAAAACATGGCAAAAAATCACGTTTGCTGTATGGGAGCCCTACTTAAATATTTGTTTTATTCTGTTTTTAGTATTTGTTGTTATAGCGGCAACAGAAATACATCACCTGTGAAAGTTTCAACTGTCTAGCTATCACGATTCACGGTATAGTATATATATTCACGGTTGACAGACAGACAGACAGCGGAGTCTTAGTAATAGGGTCCCGTTTTTACCCTTTGGGTACGGAACGCTAAAAAGGAACCTTGAAATTATAATGGACCCTCCCATTATAAACTTCGGGTTAAATTATAATTCTGTAACTGTAAATTGGAGGTCGCGGGTTTAAACCGCGGCTCATACCAATGAGTTTTTCGGAACTTATGTACAAAATATCATTAGATATTTACCAGTCGCTTTTCGGTGAAGGAAAACATCGTGAGGAAACCGGACTAATCCTAACAAGGCCTAGTTCCCCCTCTGGGTTGGAGGGTCAGATGGCAGTCGCTTTCGTAAAAACTAGTTGTCAAGCGGACCCCAGCAGGCTTCTATGAGCCGTGGCAAAATAGCCGGGAAAACGCTAGGAAGATGATGATAATCTGTAGGTTACTTCGAGTGGATTAAAACCTGAATTCATCGAGTTATCTCGCATTTAGTCCCAGGGGAAAGTGTTAACTTTGAAGCCATATTTTTCCAAAACCAACCAAGAATCTAGCACAGCACCAATACCATCTATTTGAACTGTCAAACTAGCGACAGGACCGGCTTCGCACGGGTTAGAAATTATACTCCCAACCCTTCCTCAAGAATCACTCTATTGATAGGTGAAAACCGCATAATAATCCGTTCAGTAGTTTTTGAGTTTATCGCGAACATACATAAATAAATAATAAGTAAACCTAATACTGAGTAATAAGTAGTTTGTTTAGCGACTCTCGTATTCGCCAACAAACTGTTTTCAGTTTAGCGAAAATATTGTATACCTAGTCCTAAGTGTTTTTTCGAAATAAATAAATAAAATTAAAAAAAATATACAAGCGGACAGACGCGGGGGGACTTTGTTTCATAAGGTGTAGTGACAATCGGGAAAGATCTTTTTCTTAGACTACATCTTCAACTGTTTCGTAAATACGTTCAAATAACAAGATGGCGCTTGTTATGTTGTTTCGAGCAAGTGATGGGAGTATTTAGTGAAACACCTTAAGTGTGATCGTATAAGAACGTATATTCTATAAATACCTGCCTATATATATACATGTTAGGTTGCGCTGACACAAGCAATATGCGTTTATGTCGCAGTAAACCAAATCGTTACTGCTAAACACGGAAAGTGGACATTTGCCACATTATAGTATGCGGTCTATCTACTGAGCTCGTTAACTTACCTGTACTGACAATGGCATTCTGTTAAACAAAAGCCATTATTTCTTTTATGCCTGAGCGCGTGGCCTTTGTGCCTGATCGCGTGGCTATTGTGTGGGAGCCTCAGGCACAAAGGCCACGCGCTCAGACACAAAAGACATAATGGCTTTTGTTTAACATAATGCCATTGTTAGTACGTAAGTGAACGAGCTCAGTAGAGATAGCGTTAACTATACAACGTACCTATGTCGAGGTGATCCTTGTATGACCACCTCGTCTTCACTCCTCGTTCCAGACGTGTGGGTTGAACCGTAACTTTTAGGTGAACCAGTCTTCAGTTCTGATGCAGATTTGTTTTTCTGAAAATAATCGTTTATTTTTAATATTTGTTCCGTACGAGACTCACAGCGACATCTCTTGTCGCCTTGTCGGAGAGACGCAGTTGCGTATGTCGCGTGATACCTATCGCGGCCAATACGGAGCCCGAGATACGCTTTCGTCACCCTACGTCACGACATATTGTTCCCCTCTACCCCAATATCCTCGAATCATGTACAAGTAGATTAAGCATTTAGAATTATAAGAGTAAGCACGTAAAATTTCGGATTTTATTTCACCATCCAAGAAAAGGTCGAATTCTCAAAAATACGCAGCGCCTAGTCACGAACAATATTTACATTGTAACTCCGTCTGCCCAATTTCACTGAAATAAATGATTTGATTGATTGATTACGATTAAACTGCCATTTTAGTTCAAAGCTAGGCAGATTAGGTTTGACGAGCGGTCAATCCTGGCCAAGATGAGGCACGCTGACAACACCGATTGTCGTATGTGTGGCGAAGAGGAAGAGACAATAGAACACCTTATGTGTGAATGTCACGCCCTCGCCAGACAAAGAATGAAGGACTTTGGAACAGGCTACCTGGTACCAAAGGAATTCAAAAAGCTACCCATAAGGTCCATCATCCGGCATATGGAGATGGTGGGGAAGGCTCTTGAGTAGCGGACGGATCTTTCCTAGGGGGTAACTGCACAAAAGATCCCTATGGGTCGAAGTGTATCCGTAAGGGCCCCCGAAACTATAAGATAAGATAAGATAAGACGAGCGGTCTGGCCTAGTGGGTAGTGACCCTACCTGTGAAGCCGATGGTCCTGGGTTCGAATCCCGGTAAGGGCATTTATTTGTGTGATGAGCACAGATATTTGTTCCTGAGTCATGGGTGTTTTCTATGTATTTAAGTATTTATATATTATATATATCGTTGTCTGAGTACCATAACACGAGCCTCCTTGGGCTTACCGTGGGACTTAGCCAATCTGTATAAGAATGTCCTATATTATTTATTTATTATTATTTATTTATTTATTTATTTTTTAGGTGGTTATGTTAGGTAGTAGATTGGTCCCTCGAAACTTTAGTATCTGGAATTATGAGAAGTTTTTGCCAATCATTCAAAACAAACTTAATTATTGCCAACTGAAATTATGCCCCCAACGAATTGAACGCCTCAAAATTGATCATATGAGCCTAATCTTAAGTAGCCACCGAAGAGTTGCATAATCGGTTCAATGACACCACATTATTGCATTGTCATCTGCATTTATACTTGCAAAATTTCAAATCAATAAGTACAGTTACGGACTTAAATTGTTGAGCCACTTAGGGTTCAAGCTAATTTGGTTTTTAATACTGTATTTAATACGGTATGAAATGTCCAATTTAAAGTTAATCCTAAGTGGCTCAACAATTAAACTCCGTGACTGTACTTACGACGTTACGGCTATTAAAAGTAGGTGAAAAAACCGGCCAAGTGCGAGTCGGACTCGAGCACGAAGGGTTCCGTACCATTACGGAAAAAATAGCAAAAAATCACGTTTGTTGTATGGGAGCCCCATTTAAATATTTATATTATTCTGTTTTTAGTATTTGTTGTTATAGCGGCAACAGAAATACATCATCTGTGAAAATTTCAACTGTCTAGCTATCACGGTTCATGAGATACAGCCTGATGACAGACGGACAGACGGACAGCGAAGTCTTAGTAATAGGGTCCCGTTTTTACCCTTTGGGTACGGAACCCTAAAAACCAAGACTCAGTGAAAAATGGTTCAAAATAATCGAAATTAAACTATCGTGAGACACATTTCAAAATAATTAGATCAAAAGCGACTAAAAATAATAGTGAGTAGAAACCGTACTGATCTAAATAAGTATATCGTGAGACATATTTTCAAAATATTTAGATGACTACCTTAAATTTAATGCCAGAACTCCTTATGGAGTCTGAGTGTGAATCTGTAAAGGCCCCTTTGACTGGTGTGGAATGTGATGAGCTGCCGCACGTCGATTCCCGTCCACCGAATACCTGTAAAGAAATATTTTAATATAATTTAATTTATTTAGGCAACAAACACTCATATGTTACATACAAAAATAATGTAACAATAAGCAATGTGTAAATATGTTTAGATAATGTGTGTGTGTGTGTTTGTGTTCAAATGTGTTTAATTAATGCCCTGTGGACCCTGTGGTTCTTCTCCCACTCACTGAGCGTTGATGAGTTACAACACAAATAAAATTGCGCATATTTAATAACATGATTTTCGTTTATTTGCAAAAAAAAAAAACTTATTATTAAGTTGCGTTTTAGACTTACGTTCTGGACAGCTAGATTATTTCTGGACCTACTAGTGAGTACTTAATATTTATCCTAACGAAAGACTCACACCAGTACCCGTCCTCATAACACAGTACTGTGTATTTATTATAAATATCTCGGTACTCCCGTCGGCCAGCTTGGCCCGGCTCATAAGGACTCTAATGACCGCGTGGAAACTGCCCATAACACCTGAAACCTGGACTTTTGGAACTGCTAGACTAAGTTCTAACCCGTATAGCATCGCTGACGAGCGGTTCACAGCAGCACCCGTCCTCATAATACAGCGCCGTGTATTTATTCTTCAGCCAAGCCAAACTCCGGTCCGCCAGCTTAGCCTGGCTCATTAGGGCTCGGATGACCGCGTGGAGGCCCACTGCCCATACCCTGGGAACAAGAGATTCTTAGAATCAATTCAATTAGAGTCAAGTCATAACTAATGATGCGATAAAGCGTATAACTGACTGGGGACGCAGCGTGAAACTAGAGTTTGGCAGCGAGAAAACTCAGGCTATAGCGTTCACTAATAAAGCCAGAAAAATATATATCACTCCCATACCCTTTGTAAGCCATATAAAATATTTAGGAGTCATCATCGACAGCAAGTTAAAGTTCATTAAACATGTAGAATATATCATTGAAAAGGCCAAAATCAATATAACAAACTTAAGAACCTAATTTGAAGGAAAGTATGAGACTAAGAAAATAAGGTTTAGTTTAAAGCGGAGCCCAGAATCTTTTAGAACGCAGCCGGGATAACTCAGAGCTCGTTCCCACTATGTCGGATGTCGGGACGATTTTTAATCGGGTGTCGGCGCCTCTGTTCACACTAGTCGGCTGTCGGGACGATTTTTAATCGGGTGTCGGTACCTCTGTTCACACTAGTCGGCTGTCGGGACGATTTTTAATCGGGTGTCGGTACCTCTGTTCACACTAGTCGGCTGTCGGGACGATTTTTAATCGGGTGTCGGTACCTCTGTTCACACTAGTCGGCTGTCGGGACGATTTTTAATCGGGTGTCGGCGCCTCTGTTCACACTAGTCGGCTGTCGGGACGATTTTTAATCGGGTGTCGGCGCCTCTGTTCACACTAGTCGGCTGTCGGGACGATTTTTAATCGGGTGTCGGTACCTCTGTTCACACTAGTCGGCTGTCGGCCACGAACCGCAGCTGGTGCCATTTTAACGACAGTTCAAACGAGGCCCCAAACGCGATGCGACGCGCGGGAGGCACTGGGGGTGCGGCGCGGGCGGGGTCGGCCGACACGATTTTTTTCCGGACGGAGGGCTGACAAATCACACGATATTTTATGTCGGATCCGACACAAAATCGTTGTCGTTCGTGTGTGAATAGCTTCATATAAAATGTTCTGCCGCTACGACACCCGATTAAAAATCGTCCCGACATCCGACATAGTGGGAACGAGCTCTTAAGGTGGAGCTTGATTTTTTTTTTCATTTTTTTTTCAAATAAATATTTACCTATATAAATAAGCGGGCAGCATAAAGTGCACAGTCCGGTTATCGCTTAGCGTCCTCCCGTACACGAGCGAGATGACGTGCGTGCCATGCGCGCTGTCGAGGCCGAAACGTCGAGCCGTGTGCGCCAGCTCCGCAAGGTCCCGGGGCTCCAGTAGCTTGCCGTTTAGACGCATGTCTTTCACGCATTGGAGGTCAATGAAACTGTCAATAAAAAAATATTTAAGACGAAAGAAGAAGACAAGTGACCGCTTTTCCACACAAACGTAGTTCCCATTTTCCTATCTAGATATTAACATTATAGAGAATACTCTAAGAACAAATTAAATTATTTTCTATGAAAAGTATTAAATTATTTTCTATTTTTTTTCCTTCGTACATATATGACATTTATTTCAGATTATTTCAGTATTATAGAAAATATTTGTAGGTACGCAATCTGAGGTATATTAATCACAGTTATGCCCCCTTTGATTTATTTAAATTTTTTAAATTATTATAAGCATTAGGACCTTTAAAAAAATTGTATAGAATTTGTTTTTCGCTCCTCACTTTTATAATAATAAAAAAATCGAAAAAAGTCAAATGAAGGGGCATAGTTATGGTTAATATACGATAAACCCGTCACCCGTTGATCACGAACGCTGTAAAGGGTTCGAAACGTCGGGATGTATTATAAATTCAATATACGCGATATAATCCGTTTTCATAGTTTTATTTCATAATATACGATAAATTATGCATAAATATTTCCCATCAAGAACCAGGGAGGAAAATCGGGACTACGTTTGTATGGAAAAGCGGTCATCCACAAAAATATATAAGAATTCAATTGAAAGGGAAACTTACATCGAAATATTCATGTTTTTTTTTTTTTTTTATTAATTTTTTAATTCAAAAATAGGAACAGGCAAAGGCTGAAATTTAGTATAACGATGCTATTGACGTGGTACATCATCAGGAAAAAAAGATTAATACTAGATTCTGTAAAGAAAGATACAAAAATTTCACGAGAGAGATCCATTTTAAGTTATGTAATCCTTGATTTTTTATATTTTGACATCACTGCAAATTTTGTATCACCTATATTATATTTTAAGCATTTGTAAATATTGCCTGTATTTTACAATATTTTTACGCCTGCATGCAGACCGAATGCACGGATTTCTTTTATCTTGTAACACCTTCTCATAACTTACCTATAGTTCTATGCAAATAAATTCTTTGAATCTTTGAGAAGAAATCCCTTACCCCTCCTCTCCCACGATGCCTGCTTCGTTCTCATGCGCCAGATTCGCCGTGTATTTCAGGGGTATAGCTTCTTCGGGGTTGTATGATAAACTGACGTCTGCCTGCTGCACGTTTTCCGACGGGGTTTCTCCTAGAAGAAAAATGAAATGTTTAAAATGTTTACCACCTGGTCCTGTTGGTCATCCTAAATATCGTTGGGCGGATAGAGTGGAGGCAGATCTCCGTAAGCTCGGCGTCGGCGAAAGCTGGCGTGATAATACCGCTCTGGACCTACCAAAATGGCGTGCTCTTCTGTTGGAGGCCAATAATTCTATTTTATTTAAAGTTTATATAAGAAATTAAAACTAGGTATAAGTTCAAAATAAGTAGTTTAAGATCCAATATTGTACACCCTAGCAGGGTATCATGTACCTACTTGACCAATATGTAAGACCAGTATGTACAAATGAACATGATTACAATGGAATAAATGATATGATATGATATGATAATCATTTTGGGTCAGCGCGTCAGCCAAGTAAGTATTTCATATATCTTTATTGCGATCATGTTCATTACAGAGGATGGTACAAAACATTTTAAAGTAGGTACATGATACCCCGTTAGGGCACTGCAACAATCTTAATACTAGGTACTGAACTATTTACAAATAATACATTATTGAACTAGGAAATTGCTAAATAAATTATGATAATTACCGTGCTTGCAGTTGCAGGCAGTTTTAGTTTTGCCAGTAGCCGCTGGCGCTAGCAGCTGCAAGCTGGTTTTTTGACAGATGGTATGGTCGCATTCATAATTATTAATTGTCTATGGATTTGTTTGTTTGTTTCTTGAATGTTTTTCTTTTTTTTTCTTGTATACTTGTTTTTTTATTTTTGTTTGTGCTCTTCATGTATATTTTTTTGGTTTGGTTAATATGTTTGTACATAATTAGGTATTCTATGTGTGTAGCTTTGTAATGTTTTAATATGTATCTTTGTGTGTTATCTGTCGTGGCATCACCGAATGGGCCCTACGGAAGACCAGCGCTGGCTTTATAGCTAGCATTATGCTGAGTTGGGTCCATTTCGTGATGCACACTTGATGATCTCTTCTTTTCTTGCTGTTGTTGTCTGTACATGTTCGTACGTGTGTTGTGATCGTCACGAATAAATGTCTTTTATCTTTATCTTTATAATAAACAAAACTTTGGTTAAATATCATTCATATTGCATTATTACTCATTTATAATTGTATATTTAATTCATCATAAAAGCCCAACAATAATAAATAATAATATACAATAACGTGAAGTATGTAGTGTTAAATAGGTGGTTGGTTTAGTACATACATACATACATATAATCACGCCTATTTCCCGGAGGGGTAGGCAGAGACCACGGATTTCCACTTGCTGCGATCCTGACATACCTCTTTCGTTTAGTAACATCAAACATCATACATTATATTCAGCAAATAGGCCACAGGGGCACTTTTACATGTCAATTTTTACAAGCAATACAAAACCAAATTAACCAAAATTTACAAAAAACAATTACAAATATGGAATCAATAAAATATTAGATACTTTGTCAGAGATGTATCCAGTCTAAATGTCGAATTATACAAAAAAAAAACGAATAAAAAATATACAAACAACAGACAATTACTAAAATTGTTTAGAGATGTAAAAGTCTCTAGGTGTCAGAGATAAAATATATATAATAAATATATAAAAAAACGATTATCAAATTATCCTTAGAGGTGTAAAGGGTCTCCAAGACTTGAATTGTTATATAAGACAAGAAATTAAATCAGACAGACAAGAACCGAATGAATCATCATCATCATCATCAGTAGCCTTAGTTTGTGTCTTAAGCTAAACCGCGTTCTACTCTTTCACTGCCCCAAATATTTTGATTTTTGTTAATGACGGAAGGGTTCCAAAAAGTGAAATCGACACCAGAGAGCAGATGTCTCAGAAAACTTAGAATTTCGTGGAACAATGAACATATTTGATGATAATGATGGTTTATTTTTTAATTCATTACATTTCACAGCATAACAGTGATCCAAAGCACTGTGAAACCAATATGTGATGTGTAACAACTTACCATGACTAACATGAGGCCTATGCTGTGTCCTACACCATGCGAGGATCGCGCATGCGCGTTCAAGCCGCAGTTGCGCGACGGTTCCGCCCCACTCCGCGTCCCCCACCACACACGCTGTTCCATGCTGCATAATCTATGATAAATACATTTCAGTTAGTCATTGGAGACAAAAGGTTTTCATTCCACAGTTTTATTGCTATTTAATGCACATTTATCAGTTAGTAAAGCTGGTTGAAGAGAAGTGAAAAAAAATAAACTCTGCTGCAGTAGCTGCAGAGGGAACATGGTGACGTCATGGTTATGTGGTAGTGTCTGGACAGGGCAGTAACCTCCCTCTTCCAGCTCGTACATGACTTCGTTCACAAAGGACCAACTAGTTTGTTGCGAGGGTTGGGAGAAGACAGTCAAGATCCCTACCTGTAAGACATGTCGATCCATGCAAACCCCATGCTGTGGCTGCAGAGGAAACATGGTGACTCCATGGTCATGCGGTAGCGGCTGGACAGGGCAATACCCTCCACCTTCCAGCTCGTATAGAGCTTCGTTCTCGAAGGACCAGCTGGTTTGATGCGAGGGTTGGGAGAAGACAGGCTCGTCGCATGAGGATATTGCTGCTCTGGAAGTACCAAAACAAATGTAAATGGCATAACTACTTAACACAATAAACAAATCACAAATCGTTAACATCTGCAGTACCAGTTTCATTAGCTTGTTGATAATGGTAGCCTAAGTTTATAATCATATATTGGCTTGATAGTAAGTGAAATCGTCGTGCGACTTGCAATCCGGAGGTCGCGGGTTCAAACCCCGGCTCGTACCAAACGTTTTTCGTAACTTATGTACGAAATATCATTTGATATTTACCAGTCGCTTTTCGGTGAAGGAAAACATCGTGAGGTAACCGGACTAATCCCAACAAGGCCTAGTTTCCCTGGGTTGGAAGGTCAGATGGCAGTCGCTTTCGTAAAAACTAGTGCCTACGCCAATTCTTGGGATTAGTTGCCAAGCGGACCCCAGGCTCCCATGAGCCGTGGCAAAAGTGCCGGGACAACGCGAGGAAGATGAAGATGATGATTGCTGGCTTGATAGTAAGTAGACAAATTCAGATCTGAATGTTTATCGGTACGATCAATCAGGGTCGACACATTTTAAAGAAGAAACATAAATATCTATGTCT
This sequence comes from Cydia strobilella, assembly GCF_947568885.1. Classification (NCBI taxonomy): domain Eukaryota; kingdom Metazoa; phylum Arthropoda; class Insecta; order Lepidoptera; family Tortricidae; genus Cydia; species Cydia strobilella. The sequence continues at coordinate 2,346,699 of NC_086064.1, read as the reverse complement.
ACAACTCTATAGAAGAACCAATTCCTTTGCACATGATATTCAGGAATAAATTTATCCAGCGCGATGGATATTTACATTCAAATTATTTGGAACCACAGAAATTCAGATCAGAATTTCAGACGAGTCTGCGGTGGCCATAGCTCATTGCAACAGATCTACTAATAATTCCAAAATACGTAAGCCTCTGTCTCGTATAGATTTTTTTGAGACCAATTCAAGTAATTTTAGCAGGCTGGCTTTGAATTTGGACTCAGATGATTCTACCAAACCATATATTTACGAAAATGTAGATTTTTGTTTAAATTAATATCCGTCAGCAAGCGCTGATAAAGCACTCATACCTAAGAGCGTTTTCACATTGTTCGATCCGATATCGGATTATTATTTATCTCCACGGGACTTAATCGCGTAAAATAGTTTTAAAATTACCTCCGACGTTTCGAGGACGGCGGAGGAGTCCCGTGGAGATAAATAATAATGAGTAAAAATCGTGAAAGTTTAAATCAGTGTTTTGCAAACCGATATCGGATGTCGGAAGGAAGTAAAATGTAAGTTATATGTGTTTCTCTGTATTTATTTATGCATTTAATAAATCATTATTACCTAAAAACCGATAAATAACGCAAAAAGGCGAACTTAATGCCAATGGCATTCTCCTGCAGCTGTTTTTGTCATAGGCGCCTTCCGTCATCCGATATCGGAAAGGCGCTTCCTATAAATTCAGTCATGTCAGAGCCCCCCGTCAGCTGTCGGACCGATAATATTTGTTTGTGTGCGTATGTGTAGGCATAATGCTTGTTGTAGTGTGTGCGCTAAAGACGGCACCCGGGCGTGCCGCCGCGGCCTGACTACGCGGATGTAGAATCCTACATACGATATCGGATCGAACAATGTAAAAACGCTCTAAAGGTCTCACCTTAAGTAGTCTCCAAAGACAGGAGTATTGTTTCTCGCCAATGCATAATGGTGCTGGTGAAAGCTGGCTATGTGATCCATGACGGCCTGCGTGCGGTACACCTTCTCCAGGTTCAAAAGACCCTCGGGCCCGACGCGGCGCCAGCCGGGTGTCTGCTCGCCCTCCTCATCGAATGACGCTATGTACTGGAAACAAAATAGATTTGTAAAACACTGATTTATACTTTAACGAATTTTACACAATATTATTTACGAAAACGGAATTTAATCGCGTGTAACGAAGTTTTAATATTACCTCCGACGTTTCGAGGACGGCGTTGTCCTCGTGGTCTTAAATACTGGTTTAAGTTGCTATCTACATCTAGCTGAGCCGAGAACACGGGGACAATACCGTCCGCGATACGTCGGAGGTAAGTAAGTCCCGTTTTCAGATACCATAGTTAAAAAATACAGCAAATTTTAGTTTTTCATACAAAACTTGTTTTGGCATACAACGCTCTTCGTGTTCAATACAATAATGCGTTAAGGGCGCTGCTGCGTTTGCCGAGGTTTTGCAGCGCCTCGGGAATGTTCGCGGAGGCGCGTGTGGATTGTTTTTACGCCACCATGCGCAAGAGAGCAACCTCAGCAGCGCGGCGTGTGCGCGCCAGCGGCAGCGCCCTTCTGGCAGTCGTCGCCGACAGGCTTGACGGTCCATTTATGGGACACTGGTTGTCATTGCATGCACCAGTGTCCCATAACTGGGCTAAATGACGTAGGGTATACACTTAGTTAAGTTACATTTTAGTAATCATTGTTGACATTCTTCTTTTTATTTTGCTTTTATTATTATTCTGTGTCGTCATGTGCTTGTAGTATGGGCTGAAAGCCTGAAATAAACAATATTTTATTTTATTATTTTGCTCTATTTCGTACGAAACTCCGTTTGTATGGGAAGTTGAAATTCGGCAGAGCTTGCCGGGGACTCTCAAACACGTTTATTAATAAAAAAATCGAAATAAGTTTTTTTTTTCATTTTTGAAACAAGCTATTATCGCTGACTGTACTTTTCTCTCAACAGGCAACTAGTACTCGTCGAGACAATACTAAAAAACCCAAACACATTTTAAATTAGGTTACGTCGTTTTATCACAGAATTCCTAAGGCCACCTCCTGCCATCAGCTCGATGGTACCCTAATATTGTATTGTCATCCGACTTTCATAATGAATGCAAAATATTGTCTTCGGTTACCGCGATAGTTACTCATGAAATAAAACTATGAAAACGGATTATATCGCATATATTGATTTTATAATACATCCCGACGTTTCGAACCCTTTACAGCGTTCGTGGTCAACGGGTGACTGAGGAAAAATTACAAAGTGCAAAAATACCCACATACTAAAATAATGAACAATCATAGACTATAAACTTTAAGGCCGGTTGTACATGCAAAATCGGTTCATAAGGCTAGTTATACACTACAATTATTTTCAAGTAAAGATATATATATACGCGATAAAAACTACGCCGGCTCCAACCCTACACCACGGACCCGAGAAGATTTAATTCCCTCCTAAATTGTAGGAGGGTATCCCAATATGGGACCGGCAACAAACTCGGCGGGACACATCTTTTCAAAACATATTATACTCAGAATGTTCAACATCATCCAACACTAAGGTCTCACAGTCTATGTCTCGCTTGCTCCTTTATCAGATAATGAATGCAAGTTTCCAGCTTGATCGGTAACCGGGAAGTGGGTCAAATTTAACTTGCAATATTTGATTACAGACAGACAACGATACAGGTGAAACCAAATAGAATAAAAGTTTGTAAAAAAAAGAAGGAGGTAGTCAAATTCATCGGATTTTTATGTATGTATGTTTAGATGTTACTGGAAGACCATTTTCGATTTCGAAAACTATTTTTTGTTTGAATGCGTATAAGATTATACAGCCCCAGAAAATAGATGAATTTAACGAAATATTGCCAAGGTTTGAAATACAAATATAAACAGCATAGCGTAAGGAAACCCAAAAATATACCAACACTCCCTTGAGATAAGAATATAATCTAAAAATAATATTCCCACATAGATGGGCCCACATGGGCTCTGAAAAAACTCATATCCTAAAAGCTATATTATCGTATACCAGTCTCGCTATTTCTATTCATCATTTTTGCTGCTAGAAATAAATTTGGCTTGTTTTTTCCACGTTTTTTCTGAACGAGTGTATTTGATATTTATGTATATTAATTGTTAAGGGTGTATATGCATATTATAAAGCTCTTATCGTTTGTCATTGTGGACGTGATTTTGTAATATAGGTACTGTCCGCGCGCCAATTCCGTCCATTCGGAGGTCGAGGAACTGGGGGGGGGGGGGAGGGGGGGTGCGCCGCGCCCGTAAGTTGAAAATGACACCACTCTGTCATGACGCCCAACATTCCTAACATTCCTCAGCCGTGCACGGAATTCGCGAAAGTAACTAACATATAAAACGAAATAATTAAATCTAAAAATTAATAAAACTAATCTTAAAATAAATAACTAAAAATAATTCCCTTGCGGCATGGTGCCGTGTGCCAAAGAGCCACTTCACTTCACTCACCGGCGGGAACATAACACACAACACTATGAGTTGGGTCTAGTGTTATTTGGCTGCGGTTTTCAAACTAATTATTTAAGTGGATACAAAGAGCTCATTGAATCGGTACAAATGAAGCTAATTAAGGAAAATGTGCATTATGTCCCTGCGGCGGTGCAGTACATACATATACATACAAGGGAGTCTGATTCAGATTTAAGTCCGCGTGGGTTCAGGATATTCTTCCATCTTCACTGATATCATTGTTACTTTTAGTAAGTTTTTACAAAAAAAGTAATCTAAATGATTAAAAAATAATACTGCGCATTTTGAAAAGCAATTTATACATGTATATACAGAGTGTTGTTTTTGATTTCCGTTAAATTCTATACGTTGCTTGGTACATTAATAGAAGCTACCTGGTATATCGCTTTTTGTAAAATTCGAAAAAAAAATATTTTTTTCCTTTTTCATACAAAATAAATGAATATTGCATTGTAAAAGGTCCTTTAGAGTTACGTAAAAGTTAGTGTGATACATAATGAAAGAAAAGTAGGTAATGTCGGAATTGTCAAACTAACTTGCCTCAGTAACCTTCTTGTAGTGAATAGTTATCAATGGAAAACTCTTTACTGACGAAACTTAAAAAATTAATAAAATTTGGAGGCAATGAAGAATCTTTTACACAGGTTCAGCAATTAAATTTATTTATTGAATATCTCAAAAACCGTAAGAGTTAAAACACTAGTTTCTTAGAGAAATTACCTTTATTTAACCTGAAGAATCTCCCCTTAAAATTAACGGAAATAAAAAAACACATTACTTATAAATACTTGCAATGTAAGTATGTAACTATGTTTGTACGGGTCATATCTTGCAAGTTAAATTTGACCGACTTCCCGACTTCCAATGAAGCGATACGATGGAGACAGGAGGGGGCCATAGAATCTCTGTGATAAAACAACGAAACCTTGTGTTTGGGGTTTTTGGAATTGTTTCGATCAGTATTAAAAAAAAAGGGGCCTAACTGAAAACCAGCGCTGGACTTCAGTCTAGCACATGCTGAGCTTGGTACCCATGGCCAACATGTATTGCAGAATTTGATTACCTATTAGATTAGACAATAAGTTAGTATTTAACCTAGAATAAGTTAACACTATACTTAAACTAGAACTTTTGTATTGTATTGTTGTATTGCTATTTTCTGTACTATCATGTTTTGGCAATAAAGTGATTTGAATTTGAATTTGAATTAGTTGCCTGTGAAAAGAAAAGTACAGTCAGAGATAAAAGCTTGTAAAAATTAAATTTTTGCCAAAAACTTATTTTAAATTTCAATCGGGATCGGCCTTCAGGTATTTAAATACTTAAATCTGTTAAGCCGTATTATTTAGGGAGAGCAATCTATATAATTAATTAATTAACATTTATGTAACAGAATTATGCCTTTAAGCCTCTTGACTGCTGATTTTGTAATATTAGTATCGCTAGTGGATTTCAGGAATTTCAACTATATAAATATATTTTGGCAGATTGTGTTTTGAAAGCGAAATCTTGTATAATTCGACGACCGTTCTGGCCTAGTGGGTAGTGACCCTGCCTGTGTGTTCTGGGTTCGAATCCCGGTAAGGGTATTTATTTGTGTGATGAACACAAATATTTGTTCCTGCATGAGATATGGGTGTTTTCTATGTATATAAGTGTGTATTTGTCTATATAAGTATGTATATCGTCGGCTAGCACCCATAGTACAAGCTTTGCTTAGTGTGGCTAGCCCCAAACTAAGCAAAGCTATGAGTGGGTGTTGATCTGTGTAAGATAGATGTCCCCTGATAATTATTTATTTATATAGATACTTTAGGCATGTTGTTCCCCTACTATTTAATACAGCTTTAAAAATCAATAATGACACAGTGTTATTAATTTCCCCTGCTATATTTTATATATATTTATTTAGTCTATCCAATAACTAGTGTTGTTTTGTGCAATAAAGTGTTTACTGCTACTACTACTAGTACAAAGCCCCAATTAAAATAAAGAAATAATACTTGTTATAGAAATAAATTACTCAGATCGACCTAGTCCCACAGTAAGCTCAATAAGGCTTGTGTTGTGGGTTTTTATTATACCACATCGGTGGCAAACAAACATACGGCCCGCCTGATGGTAAGCAGTCACCGTTACCTATGGACGCCTGCAACTCCAGAGGTGTTACATGCGCGTTGCCGACGTTTTAAACACCTGTACACTCCTTTTTGAAGAACCCCATACTGAAGAGCCTCGGTAAAACCTTCGAAGAGAGCTCATTCCATAGCGTCCATATACATAACATAATTACTTATTATATAGTGTATACATAACATAATTATATAACAGGTATATTGTTATATATAATTCCAGATATAACTTATATAAGTACATATTGTGGCGCATCACAATACTGGCTGCTCACAACCCGTCTACGTTGCTACGTCAACGTCTCAATGTCATTCCTACACAACTAAATTTTCCTTCTATCATACGGAAGCCTAAATCTTATTTATAAACCTCTATAATTTTCATTTCAATTCATTCTTAATTAGTTAATACTGGTATGAATATTGAAAATCGATGTTGACCCGATTTAAATTTAAATTCACTCATCTATGGCTGACTTTTGCTTTGACTTTTGATCTTTTGATCCATAATAAAATAAATTAGGACAATAAATTGTTTCTAAAAATAAAGATTTTCTCTGAATCACATTTGACACTAAATACATGCTAACCACACTGACACTTCTATGTCACAACTATGTGCAAGCATTATGTCTCTATAGTTTAAACTGTGTCACTAGTTATTTACTAATAATTAATTAGGTACGAGTAAGTACTAACTTTCGAATATTTCATTATTTTCCACTGCTTTTTGTTGACGTGATCAGGTCCTGGCAGAAAATCAGTGCTTTTCCTAATGGGTGAAGCGTAATACTGAGCCAGAACCTTTTTGTTTTGCTGCGACGCACACAGGATTTTTATTTGTATGCAATATAGTATTTATATGTATTTTTTCCTTTTTCTCTATTATGTAAAAATCTGTGTGACTTATTTGTTGTTGTAATTTCTATTTTTTTTTTCTGGATCGTTCTGTGTACCTATGTCATTTTTGTATTTGAATATTTTGTGTGTATTGTGGCAAACAAATAAACAGTTTATCTATCTATCTTCTATCTGTATCTATTTTTAAGGGAACAAAATACCTAACAGTATTTATTTCAGTAAGTTAACTATTAAATTAAAACATTTAAAAACAAAACAAAAACAATTTTATGCAAAAAATGCCTGATATCATTTTGGAAAACAGCTGATACTCTTCAAACTGCGAGATCGATTTTTATCAAACATAGCTAAGAACCACAAAGAAATTTTGACTACTTTGGTGGCTACAAAGTATTTGACGCTAAGTGTACATACGCTAAGTGGACTCAATAGAGCGCCGGGCTCATAGACTCTTTGGCGATGACCCATCTGTCAAGTCAAGGATACAGAGCCTTGGGCATCGCCGTCGAGTCGCTTATCGGTGTTCTATCGGATACATTTCGGGGAGTGCGCACAGGAACTGCACGACCTGATCCCACCTTCCCCTTTCCATCATCGGACATCCAGGCGCGGGGAGCGAATGCACCCGTTCGTGGTCCACATTCCATTCGTTCGGAAGAAACGTTTTGCCTCCTCCTTTTTGGTACGGACGGCTAAGGAATGGAATGCGCTCCCGCCATCTGTATTCCCTGATCAATATGACTTCGGTCTCTTTAAAACAAAAGTGAATAGGCTGTTACTGAACCGATGAGCTCCATCTTAGGCCCTGTCATCACTTTCCATCAGGTGTGACTAGGGCCAATCGCCGATCAGTTTATATAAAAAAATATATTATTATGTTATTTATGTAGAAGTTTTACTTCGCTCAAAAGTTACGTTTTTTTTTTGTTTTTTTTTTTTCTCAGTGCACCTACCTTGACGCTTTTCTGTTTAGCGCTCTATGGTTGACTGGTAGAGAATGCCTATAAAGGCATTAAGTCCGCCTGATGTACTCTTTTATGTGCAATAAAGTTTAAAATGAATAAATAAATATATTGTAGGGGAGACCGAGGTGAGTCGTGACAGAGGAAAGTTGTGACATCGTCGATTTTTTGGAATTTATTAACTAATAACGAGCTCGCAATAGCGCGCGTTCATTAGTTCAAGGTACTAGCTAACAAACACGCACTGCTGCGAGCTCGCTAACAGTTAATAGGTTCCAAAAAATCGACAATGTCACAACTCTCCTTTGTGACAACTCACCTCGGTCTCCCCTACCCGCCATTTCCTATTTCTTTTGCACGCGCCTATAATTAATTGCTGTCAGTGTACAGTGGCATTGACAGCTGGCATCATGTGCACAGAATTAGTAATAGTATTATCATACAGAACGACCACGCACCGCCCCGCCCCGACTTGAATTACCTCGCTCCGCGACTTGACGGCCGTTTGCCGGCCGCTCAGTACTATTTTTAAGCAACTTACACTATGACGCATGACGCGATTACAGACGTGCCGTTCACACATAGAAAGAGAAACGCAAGTGATTTTTGATGTATAGCGAGTCCGCCCTGTGTCATGGGCTGGCTTTCATTTTCGGTCGAGAAATGAGGGAATTAAAAGAACCAACCGAATTGAGAAATCCTTTTCAAATCTTGAAGTCGTTTAAAAATACGTACCACTTGTCTACTGGCTTCGCTCGCCCGTGGGTCCCTTTTGGCACTGTCCCTTAAGGGACTGGTCGTGGTCCCCTGGTCTATCCGCTTGCCGCTTTCTCTTCTCGTTGGATCCCTTTTTAAGGACCCCCTGCAAGAAAATACGCTTTTAAAGATTGGTAATGTATTTATGCGGTTCGCAAACCGAAGGTCATTGTTCAAACCTAGGCTCCTACCAATGTCAGTCTCAACACTTATGTAGAGTAAGCTGCAGAGATAACTGACCCCCCTGCACAGAAACTAATTTGTAATTATGTACTAGGTAATTCAATCAATACATTTAAATAGATCTTGGGCAAGTAGATACTTAATTACCTCATTCTATTATAAGTAGGATAGGGTAGGAAACAGTGGCTCAGTCGCCCCAATATCATGTAATATTGGAATTAGGTTCAGTGAGCCACTGTACCCGGCTATTTTTTTCCGAGCCACTGTTTCCTACCCTACCCTACTGTAAGTACTAATGCTCTGTTTTCTCTTTTGCCAATCTTGATCATTATGATGACAGGAAAAGGCTAAAAGCTCAGAAACTCCTTACCTCTCAGACTCTTTAGTAGATTCTCTTTTAAACTCCCTCCGATGATGCGTAGGGGTCTGCGTCACAGAATGGGTCCCCGTGAGAGATGGACTCGCGGCCAGGATCTCTCTGCAACAAAACTTATTATTTAAGTACTGCTGTGTACTTATTCTGGTCAAACAGGGGACGTAAACAATAGAATTAGAAACAAACAAAAGTTATGGCGCGCTGCGTGAAACTTGCGACGGAAGATTTGGCGATCGCGCGGGTTTAACGGCCGTAACACACCATCGCACCGCACTGAGGTCATTGTGCGACAGCCATAAGTAAGAGCAAGAAAGAGATATCGCTTTCTCGCTCTTACTTATGGCCGCGTCGCACAATGACCTTGGTGCGGTGCGATGGTGTGTTACGGCCTTAAACGTTTTAAATACCTAAATAACTCAAAAAGTTTACTTCTGTTTAATATTTTGCTTGTTAAATGTCTCGGCTATGTCACTAGCTATTTTATACTAAAATTATAACGCAAAAACTACAAATTAGCGTTAGGCCCCTCTTTTTTAGAATTGATTTACCTCTTTGTAACCCAAATAAGAAAAGAAACTACCGTATTAAGATTTTTTTTTATACTACGTCGTTGGTAAACAAGCATCAGGCCGTAGGGGCATACCTCCCTAAAATAGCAAAAAAATGAGTGGCAATAACGAGTATATACTACCCCAGGAGGTCCCAATCCTCTGTGACACCACAGAACGGGCAAGTACCCGCGCTGTGGTGTCATGCTGCCCACCGTATTCTGGGGGGGCACACCGCTCAAGGACGAAAACCGACGACCATGGCAAACGTTTACTGGACAACGATGCATGCGGAGTAGTTTTAAGGTTGCGCGGAGGAGGAGACGAGGAAGGGGCGAAAGCGGTTGCTACGACACCCTCTCCAAACCCCCCAACCATGGAGTTCCGACCAGTTCGAGACAGTCAGGGGCGTTTTATACATCATGCCGTCCCTGGTGGCGAGGACGGAGAGGAGGAGCCCGTGGCACCGCAGGAGTTCGTGCGGTCGCCCACTCCAATCCCTACGAGAGTGTTTTGTGGGAGGAGGGCTCGCGGCGCGCCGGAGAGGCTTTCGCCAGGAAGGGAGGAGTTCTTTTCCCCTGCAAAGGTCGACACGCGTGACCTTCCCAGTGGAAAGTTCTTCTGGTCGCCGGTGCAGACGGACGCCGACACTGAGACAGCCGATTCGGATGGTTCGGTGCCTATTCCCGCCTTAAACCAATCCGGGGAAGGACGGAAGCGGCTGCTAAGCGAGGGAAATGGATCGGAAGTATCCAGTGATGATGCTTCCGACCCCGGAGCAAGGCCTAGCTTCGGGCCCAATAAGAGAGGACGAGGCCACCCTACAACAGCACATGGAGTGGGGCTGGCCCGGGCCCAATTCTTAAAGCTAAACGAGGAGGAGCTTAAGCTGCAAGCTGCGAAGGAGACGGCGGATGCAACCCGTAAGGCGGTGAGCAGGCGCCTTACCCGCCTGCCAGAGTCTCCCCGGACACCAAGCGGAGGCGAAGACGGGGACGCTCGCTCAGCCCTGGCCCTAACCCAGCAGGTGATGGACAGCTTAGGCGTCGTCAACCACGTCGCCACTAAATCCAAAAACTTAAAAGGGACGTTTGTGCGTGATCTAAAGCAAGCCATTGATACGATCCGCAAGGCGGTCACGGAGTTAGGGGGGCGCTCGGTCTCGGACGAGACCGAGAAACTGGCCGCGGAAAATACGCGCCTAAAGGCAGACATTGCCGAACTTCGCAAGGAGATGGGTGAGCTTCGCGCCAGTCTCACGGAACTGAGGGTAGGCACAGATGGCCAGCCGCAGCCATCCAGAAGCTCCCGCAAGGATACTGCAGGGTCCCCGGACACGGAAGAAACGATGCGCTCAATGACGGAGAAGATAGGGCAAATGCTAGACGCGAGGTTCGGAGCGTTGGAGCTGGAGGGTAGGCTACTGCCGGCCCAACCAATGCGGCCCCCGTTGGCTGCTGACCGGATGCACCAGGCTCCTCAGAGCCAGGAGTCCGAACCCACTCCCAGGCCAAATCCAAAGGTTCGGCGAGGTCCTCCAAATCTCACAGAGGAGCCCCAGAAAGGGAAGAAGAGGAACAAGAAGAAGGCTACCCTCGCAGCAGTCGAAGCCGCCGCGGCTCGTACTGCCGCCATACCTGCTCCTAGGTCTCTGCCTTCAGCCCCTACAACCACGGATAAAGCGTGGAACATGGCGGCTAAAGGAGGCAAGAAAAAGAAAGCGGATAGTAGGGGACTGCAGCAAAGGGAAAAGCTCGCAGCTAAATCTCAGGGCCAAACGCCACCACGGTCGCAAAGGCAAGTTGCCCGTAAACTGCGCCCGCCCCGCTCTACTGCTGTGGTTTTGTCCTTGCAGCCGAAGGCCGAAGAGAAGGGCATCACTTATAAAAGTGTGATTGCAGCCGCCAAGACACAGGTTAACCTGTCTGAACTCGACATCCAATCTGTTCGGTTCAAAGTTGCAGCTACCGGCGCGCGACTACTGGAGGTACCGGGAGCCGCCAGCGGCCCAAAAGCAGATAAATTGGCTGAAAAACTTAGCCAGTTGTTTAGCCCCGAGGAAGTTAGAGTGTCTCGGCCTACAAAATGTGTCGAACTGCGCGTATCTGGCCTGGATGACTCGGTGACATCAGAGGACATCGCTGCGGCGATTGCGCAAGCTGGTGACTGTGCGATCCAGGAGGTCAAAGTGGGCGAGATAAAATCGGACCCTTGGAGTTTAGGCTCGGTGTGGGTTCGCTGTCCTATCGCTGCAGCTAAAAAGCTAAAAAGGTGGCTGGAAAAGGAAGACTATTGGTTGGATGGGTGTCGGCGCATGTTAAGCTGCTCGAAGCGCGCGCCCAAAGATGCTACCGGTGCTTGGAGCCGGGTCACGTGAGGGCGAAATGTCCTTCCGACATCGACAGGTCCGAACTATGCTACCGTTGCGGCCAGACAGGGCACAAGGCGAAAGCATGCTCGGCGACGCCACACTGTAGCGTTTGTGCAACGTTGGGCAAAGAGGCGGGTCATAGGATAGGGAACAAGAGCTGTACTGCCCCACCCAAGAGAACGAAGACAAAGGCTGGCGATGGCTCCCGGGCCTCCTCGCAGCCTGTCAACCCGTCCACTGCTACTGTGGATGTGACACAGGGGGCTTCAGGAATGGACACGAATTAAATATGGCCATCCAAGTTCTGCAGACGAATCTTAATCACTGCGCCAGGGCTCAGGACCTCTTATCCCAGAGTATGGCGCAGTGGTTAATAAATATAGCGGTGATAGCAGAGCCATACTCTGTTCCTGCGAGAGCAGAATGGGTCGGGGACCTAGACAATACCGTGGCCCTGGTGTCGCGGAGCACTGCTAGCTCCCCACCTTTTCAAGGCGTCATAAGGGGTCATGGTTTTGTAGCAGCGACATGCCAGACCATTGCAGTCGTTGGCATCTACTTCTCGCCCAACGATAGTCTGGCGAATTTCGAGCAGTTTCTGTTAGAAGTGGGTACCATAGTTAGGCAACTGCACCCCACACCTGTTTTGGTTGCTGGAGATTTTAATGCGAAGTCCAGGGGGTGGGGTTCTGCGGTAACCAATCCTAAAGGACGGTGCCTGGAGGAGTGGGCCGTTGCGTACGGGTTGGTTGTAATGAATCGGGGGACCGTAAACACATGTGTGCGGCAACAGGGTGGTTCAATTGTCGACATTACGTTTGCGAGCGCTCCTCTGGCACGGCGATTACACGACTGGAAATGTTTGGAGGATGTAGAGACACTTTCGGACCATCGCTACATTAGGTTCAATATCTCTACACCCTCGACCGTAGCGATAGGCCCTAGAATTCCTCCAAGGGGAAACAACCCTCGATGGGCGCTAAAACGACTAGACCGTGAAGTACTGGAGGAGGCGGCCCTCGTTAAGGCCTGGCTGCCGGCACCCGAAGGTTCTTTAGACATCGAAGCTGAAGCCTCATGGCTAGGAGATGCCATGACCGAAACCTGTGATGCTGCCATGCCTCGAATGGGGCCCTTTCTCCCGCAACGCAAGGTGTACTGGTGGTCTGCAGAACTGGCACAACTGCGAGAATCGTGTGTCGCAGCGCGACGCCAGTACACAAGGAGTCGCAGGCGGCAACGGCGAGATGCTAACGAGGAGGCACATCTCTATGCAACGTACAGAGAGCTAGCTGTCTCTCTTAAGACGGCTATTGGCCGAGCTAAAGACCGGGCTGAGAAAGAAATGCTGGAGAGTCTCAATACAGATCCTTGGGGGCGACCGTATAAGATGGTGAGGGATAAACTCAGACCATGGACACCCCCGCTGACACAGACTCTTCAGCCCCAACTTCTGCAGAGGGTGGTAAACACTCTTTTTCCGGATACCGCAGAGTTCACACCACCCCCGATGGCGCCGATTGACGCTGGTGCAGACGATACCAACATACCAGAGGTTACCGAGGGCGAACTGGGTGCCGCTGTGCTCCGGCTAAAACTAAAAAATAAAGCACCAGGCCCCGATGGCATACCAGGCCGTGCTTGGGTACTAGCACTAGGTCCACTTGGACCCCGGGTGAGAGCACTATTCAGTGCATGTCTCGAACAGGGCCGGTTTCCGCGGACGTGGAAAACAGGGAAACTGGTGCTTATGCAAAAGATAGGACGTCCGGTCGACTCACCATCGGCTTATCGACCAATCGTTTTGCTCAACGAGGTGAGCAAGCTCTTCGAGCGTATTATCTCGCTTCGTCTCGTTAAGCACCTCGAAAATGTGGGGCCAAATCTTAGCCACAATCAGTTCGGTTTCCGTCGCTTCCGATCCACAGTTGACGCGATCGCCAGAGTTAAGACCCTGAGAGAGGAGGCAGTGTCCCAAGGCGGGGTGGTCCTCGCAGTATCTTTGGACATATCAAACGCATTCAACACCCTGCCTTGGGGCTGCATCAAGGAGGCACTCAGACACCACACGGTGCCGAGGTACTTGCGCAAGATTATCGAGGCGTATTTATCAGAGAGGGCTGTCAAGTACCCAGTGCCAAATGATAATGGATGGGACCTGAAAACCATGTCGTGCGGCGTTCCGCAGGGATCGGTCCTAGGACCACTCCTGTGGAATATTGGGTATGACTGGGTGCTGCGCGGCAGAAATCTTCCGGGGATTGAACTGACGTGCTATGCCGACGACACCCTAGTTACAGCGAAGGCTAGTACCTTCAGGGAGGCGTCACTAAAGGCAACGGCGGGAGTGGCTCAAGTGGTTACAAGGATCCGTAGGCTGGGTCTAGAGGTGGCTCTCCATAAGTCGGAGGCCATCTGCTTTCATGGACCCCGAAAAGCACCTCCAGCTGGCGCTCAACTTGTGGTGAGTGGAGTTCCCATCGGCGTTGGGTCGACGTTGAAATATCTGGGACTCGTCCTCGACAGCCGGTGGAACTTCAAGGAGCACTTCAAGCGCCTGACTCCTAGGCTTCTGGGAGCAGCCGGTGCGCTTAGCCGACTCCTACCAAACGTGGGAGGGCCGAATGTAGGATGCCGCCGTCTATACACGATGGTAGTGAGGTCGATGGCCCTGTACGGTGCACCCATCTGGGTAGATGCCCTTAGCGCCGAAAATCAAACCCTTCTACGAAGACCCCAAAGGATCATGGCGATAAGGGCCATTAGAGGGTATCGCACCATCTCCAGTGATGCAGCATGCGCCTTGGCCGGCACCCCACCCTGGGATCTGGAGGCAAAAGCCCTGGCGGAAGTGTATAGACGGATTGCGGAATCACGAGCAAGAGAGACGGAGCCTATGCTTGAGGAAGTGAAACGCTGGCGGACAAATGCTCAGGTCACCGTTCTCCGAAACTGGGGTGAGAGGCTTGAGAATCCATGCGCCGGTCACTGGACAGTCGGCGCGATTCAGCCTGTCCTCGAGGAATGGATCGGTAGACAACACGGTGTGGTGTCTTTCCACCTCGCACAAGTACTCTCGGGCCATGGGTGTTTTGGCAAATACTTGTGCGAGAAGGCCAAACGGGAGCCAACGCCAGCGTGTCACCACTGCAACAGTGCAGAAGACACAGCGCAGCACACGCTGGCGGAATGCCCAAGTTGGGTGGCGCCGCGCAATAACTTGGTTGCGATAATCGGGCCTGATCTGTCATTGCCGACCGTCGTAAAGGCAATGACAGAAAATAAACGATGCTGGAAAGCTATGACCACCTTCTGCGAGGTGATCATGACCCAAAAAGAAGCAGCGGAGCGCGCGCGGGAAAAGGCTGCGGAAGCTCACCCGCTGCGGCGCAAAAGAGCAGGGCGGAGGCGGGTCGCCCATGACCGCCGCCTGCCGCCTTAACGAGGGCCTAGGGGTGGCAGTCACGGGGACGACAGCCATCTAACTAAAACTAGGTCCTCAAGGCGAAGGGTGTCAAAAAAAAAAAAAATAAAAAAAATAAAATAAAAAAAAAAAAAAAAAAAAAAAAACGTAGGCAGTAGGCACGCCCCAAATGCCGGTTGGGAAATCAATTTCCCGGAGATGGGGCTTAGCAGCCGGCCGCTGCGAGGTCACGGTAGTGTGCACTTGGTGTTCCCGTGGCCCCGCCTTACAGCACCGAGGCGACAGACGGGGGGGTTGTTTAGTGGGTAGACTTGGGGTCCCATCAGCCTAAAACAAGGGTCAAGGAGTCCCACATAACCACTCGGGTTCGTCCCCGCGCCCGAGTGGTATGCGTAATTGCATTTCCCCCCCCCCCCAAAAAAAAAAAAAAAAAAAAAAAAAAAAAAAAAAGCCGTAGGCGGTCATCTTAGCCTATGGACGCCTGCAACTCCAGAGGAGTTACATGCGCGTTGCCGACC
The DNA here is from genome assembly GCF_947568885.1 of Cydia strobilella. NCBI lineage: Eukaryota > Metazoa > Arthropoda > Insecta > Lepidoptera > Tortricidae > Cydia > Cydia strobilella. The sequence goes on along the minus strand of NC_086064.1, from coordinate 2,331,037 downwards.
CTAACACCGCACCCTCGTTGAGCTTTGGCAACCTTCACCGGCAGGAACACAACACTATGAGTAGGGTCTAGTGTTATTTGGCTGCGGTTTTCTGTAAGGTGGAGGTATCTTATTTCCACAGTTGGGCTCTGCTCTAGATCTGGAATGACATCCGCTGTGCTGTGCGGCTGTGCCCTACCACACAACGCGAGATGACATTCACAGTACCCATACCTCTCTTTTGGACGTAGTTTAAGGACATACCCGGGTCCAACCGGGGATTCAATGAAGCGAGTATTTTTAATGAGAAAAGTTTTGTATTTATACTAAGGGTTAGGTAAGCAGAAACTTCGGGCGAAATTGCAAATCTTAAAAATACTTAAAAGAAAAGTGGAAAAATCTCGGGCGATAATAACTACCGACTCAGTGCCACTTGCACTATGCCACTAACCCAGGGTTAACCGGTTAAACCATTTTTTTTTTAGTTACCAGTACAATTTGACACTGGGTTAACGGTTTAACCGGTAAAACCTGGAGTTACCATGGTTACCAGTACAATTTGACACTGGGTTAACGGTTTAACGAGTTAACCCGGGGTTAGTGGGATGGTGCAAGTGGATCTTAGCGTAGGCCTCCTAGCGTAGTCGGTAGGGACCCTGCCTATGAAGCTGGAAGTCCCGGGTTCGAATCCCGGTAAGGGAATTTATTTGTGCGTTTATCACGAATATTCGCTTCTGAATTATGAATGTTTCTATTTATCTAAGTACAGATTTAACTATTTAAGTATGTATATCGTCGTCTGGTACGCATAGTACAAGCTTTGCTTAGTTTCGGGATAAGTCCGGTTCGATTCCGACCCCTTCACTCACCTTTTCTTTATCTATTTCAGTTTATAGTTTATATATAGTACTATGATTACTTTAAAACACAATAAATATTTGTTCCCTTGTTATATGATAACTTTGGAACATCACGTTTCTTCACTCATTTTGACAAATTACATTGAACACATATTAAATCACATTTCAAATTTGCGTAGACACACTGGCACCGTCCCACCTCCAACGGACTAATGTAAAAGCGGGCGGAGCGGCGGAAAGCGCCGAAATTTTAAAACGTTATAAATATAAGAGCCTCGGTAGAGAGTATCATTTCGTTCCATTTGGAGTTGAAACTCTAGGTCCATGGGGTCCCAGCGCGCATAAGTTGTTTGCAGAAATCGCGAAGCGTCTGGTTGACGTAACTGGTGACCGAAGAGCTGGCGGCTTCCTCGCACAACGTATCAGCATTGCGATACAGCGAGGAAATGCCGCCAGCATCCTTCGTAGGTACAATGCCTCAAGGGCATGGAGACTATATAAAGGAGCCAAATCTCTATGTATGAAAAGTGTCCATAAAAAAACAGTAATTAGGCGGCGCCACCATACACCGAAATACTACCAAAAACAACCTACGTACTTTGGTCGGGTTATTTGTTGCCTTATATGGTTTATGTTATACTCATGTCCCAGAGACTAACTAGCGCCACCGGAGAGATTAGGAACTATTATTTAAAGCTGAAAGCGGTCACTTTTGCAACTATTCTGCCATAAGAGATTGGCATCCTTTCTATACCATCCATACTCAAGGGCCTAATTTAGATTTAAGGTAGTTATCAATTTCGTTTACGTTGTACCACCTGTCCACTGTATATATCTTGTATGTAAATAAATTATGTATAATCACATTTAAAATCGGGTCTATCGCGAATTTATTTTGTTACCTTTAACAAAACAAATAAATTCACAACAACAACACAACAACAAATCAAAACAAACAAAATATTCTCGCGATAGACCCGATTTTAAATGTGATTTAATGTGTTCAAAACGCGGGTTTTAAATGTTAAATTACATGGAAAACCTATCTAACACATATATAGTACGTAAATAATGATTTACAGCCTCAAAATACATGTAACGAAGCTTGAAGCATCAAGTCAATTACCCTTGAAAGCAATTAATCTTTAAGCAGTCAAGCGCGAGTCGTTTTTAAATTCAAGGTGTCTTTAAGATTCTGTGGTTCTAATTTAGAATCTAGAGCTTAACGAGGGACTTGTGTTGTGGCATCTCTGTCACTAAGTAACTGTGTGTGTAAGTGATAATTAAGTAGTGGATTTTATGTTGCATGCATCTTTTTTTTTGTAATTTAATCAAATCGACGACACTGACATTTTGTAATTTAATTATTAATTTATAACATTATTCTATGATTATTAACTTGAACAAATACCTGACATAATCCCACTTAAACTATCGTGAGACATATTTCAAAATATTTATCAGTACGGTTTTTACTCACTATTATTTTTTGTCGCTTTTGGCGACATGTTTCGGATTCTTTGGAAATCCATCCTCAGGCACGAGTGTCCGCGGCGGTTGTACGTCGTGCACTGCACTAAAAATAAAAAGCGACTAAAAATAATAGTGAGTAAAAACCGTACTGATAAATATTTTGAATAACTGACATATTAAAATTGTATTTAATTATATATATCGTACATTTAAGTCTAATCTTAAATCATTTAGAAATATGACGTGTAAAAAATTGTATTCTTTTTATCAATAAATAATCTGAATCTGACTGTCGACGTCGTGTCACAATTTTCTAACAGATGGCGTTAGCTACCTAGAACGCATTTAGTTAGAAACCTATATCGCGCTTACGGAGTTTCAAATACCAGTTTTTTTTTATTAGAAAATCCCCGCCTGCGATACTTACCATCAATAAATTATATTTAGTTAGTATTTAGAATAAGTTTTTATTTATTTAACTATCGATTACGAACACATTTCATAGTGCATTTTATATTGTTTAAACGGTGTTCCATAGCTTGGTTTTAGCATTTGAATAAACAATACTTCTTGTGGGGCTTGTTTTTCTCTTTTTAGTGTGCAGTCGGGTTTTTTGTTTTTTTATATTTTTATTTTTATTTTTTATTTTCTTTATTGGGGAAAAAAACAGATACAGGCCAGTGAGAATACACAGATAAGATTATAAAATTATAGGTTTAGCATGCATCCTAACACAATTCCCACTAGGAGTTCAGGCATTAATTTTAAGACAGCGTTGTAATCGGTACATAAACAGATATCCCTACTAAAACTAAAACTACATAACTAAAACTAAACAATAACGATAATTACTCGTAACATAACTTAAGCAGCTAAACTTACATAAACACAAAAATAATTATTACACAAATTACAGTAAATAAATAGTACACAAGAAATGAAGCTACAATATGGGTAATTAAAATTATAGGAGCAAGCTGACTTTGCGCTTGAAGTTAGATCGCGTATTATTAAATATGTCAACCGAGACTAGGCGTTTATTGTAATTATTACAAATTCTACGCAGCGGGGCTCGTGCCCCAGCATTAGTGGCGGGCGTCGGGACCGCGAATAGGGACTTTGTTCGTGTCCTGTAGGTGGGAGCTCGGAAACTGATAGCCTCCAGGAGCTCCGGGCAGTTATACTGACTGGTACATATTTTATATAAGACGGTGGCAACTTGGGCGTGGCGTCTGCTCGCCAACGTCTTTAGCTTGTACCTTTCTAGTAGCTTGGTATATGATAAGAATGAATGTTCGAGTCTGTAGTGGAGGGCTCTGAGGAAGCGTTTCTGAACGGCTTTAATAATTATTTTATTATTTATAACTTTTTAGCTGTTTTTATTTAACGAAAAATTTGTAGATTATTATGTAAGTACCATTTGAAAGTTCTACGACGACGACCAGATTCAAGGTGGTTCCTTGCAGTTTATACCTGACGATCCTAACAAGAACGACCCCCTCGTCATTTGACCTTGGATCGCGAGTGGTCCCCATACAACCAACTATCAGTGATAATTACTTCATTACCGCCAATCTGGACTATTGGCACTGTAGTCATTATTGCTGAAAGTCTCACAAACGTTTAAGTTAAGTTAAAGAACATTCGTCGTGGGGCCGGTATAACAACTTTTTCAACACACTTGCTCAAAACGACGTTTTTATTCCACCGATTTTTGGCTCATAATCCTAGATATTAAACACGCGTGCTCTTTCAGTGTATTATTCCACTCGTGCTTTTTCATTATATTATCCGACTGTGTTAAGAAGCTAACTGATTGCTAATAATATGCATGGAAATGGAGCCTTCTTTAATTGGTCGGACTGGCGGGCACGGGCGCGCCCGACCGCTTGCGCGGTGCGCGGCCCGCCCGCCGCGCCGCCCGCGGCCGGGGCGAGCGAGGGCCGGCCGGCAGTACGAGTATGACAGATAAAACACACAATACTAACTGTTTTAACTATTAAAATTTGATTAATATGAAAGTTTCTTTTTTTTCTCGCAAGTGTGTTGAAAAACGTCGTATGAAACGCGTGTGCATTGGTCATTACACACATCGGCTTTCTTATTGCGCGCGCGCACAATATCGCCTCGTGTGTGATGACCAACTAAGCACACTTGTATCATAATGTACTATTTTGGGTCAAGTGTTCTTATTGCTAACCCAGCAACATGTTCCTGTAGGAATTTCGGGGTAAAATGTATCCTATGATACTCCCGTGATCAAGGCGAATCTAATGATACCTCATACATCAATTTTTTTTTAAAGTGAAAGTAAAGATAATATTATTTTTGTATCCCGAAGGACTTTCGGGGTAAAATGGATCCTAGGACACTCCCGTGATCAAGACGAATCTAACGATACCTCATACATCACACCTCTTACAAAATCAATCAAGCCGTTTAGGCCGGAGGAGGCCACAAAGAAACAGACATACATACATACATACTTACATACACTCGAAAATCATTACCCTCCTCCTTTGGCAGTCGGGTAAAAAGACAGTGTGTGCGTTTTAGGTATTTACAGCCTCTTAACATAAGAAGTAAAAATAAAACATAAGGTAGTGTAATAAGTCAGACCTTTATGGCTAAAGATACCAAATTCTCTCAAATAGAAAGGAAGACAATCTCTTATTGCAGAACTGTTGCAAAAGTGACCAGCTTTCAGCTGTAAATAATAGTTCCTAATCTCTCCGGTGGCGCTAGGTAGGCTCTGGGACCAAAGAGTATTGTAATATTGTAGACTCTATGACATGAACCATAGAGGTATAATAAAGTAGAGATAAAATGGGTGAGGGGCAGCAAATAACCCTACCAAATTACGTAGGTTGTTTATGGTATGTTGTCAGGAATGTTAAAACGTGGTTTCAATTTTGTCGCATTGCGTATGCTCTGTCCCTCACGGTAGCACGGGCGCACATCTATATAAAATACTAGGTGTATGGTGTAGGTACTTCGGTGTATGGTGGAGATTTTCCTCCTTTTACTTCTACACTCCATATTCTTAAGGTTACAGAACCCCAAGTGTCATTTTGTATGGGATTTTGAGTTTCCAAAAGTCCCGCTTGACGCGTTGTTCAAATTCCCATACAAAAATAGACATAAAAGCGAACGCTCGTCACGATATCGAATGGAATAAACACTAGGGTTTCTGAACCCTAAACCCTAAACACGACGGTGGTAAAAGTACGCTAAAATACGCGATGTTTGGTTTCCATTATGTTGCTAAATTAAACAAATATTGACATCAGAACGATCGCAGACTGAAGATATACCGTAAAATGGGGTGAGTAGGAGCAAAACTGACATTCAAACCTCGATAACATTTTATTTTTAGGGTTCCACACCCAAAGGGTAAAAACGGGACCCTATTACTAAGACTCCGCTGTCCGTCTGTCCGTCTGTCTGTCTGTCACCAGGCTGTATCTCATGAACCGTGATAGCTAGACAGTTGAAATTTTCACAGATGATGTATTTCTGTTGCCGCTATAACAACAAATACTAAAAACAGAACAATATAAATATTTAAATAGGGCTCCCATACAACAAACGTGATTTTCTTGCTGTTTTTTTCCGTAATGGTACGGAACCCTTCGTGCGCGAGTCCGACTCGCACTTGGCCGGTTTTACATATGCAAACTGAATGGTGTATATAATAAGTGTTCCGGACGTTTGTATTTTAGTTTTTATTTTATTTTGGGTAGTTCCATTTCATAACTTTGACGAAAATCAGGAAATCCCACCTCACCCCGTAGTCCCTCATAATTGGGGTGAGATGGGTTTTCATACAACGGCGATTTTGAAAGATTGTTGCATCGTTTTATTTTATTATGAGTATTCCTATAGCTCCATTTTAACTTGGAATACATTATTTTTGTAGCAGTAGACTTAAAATTGCATCTCACCCCCCTTTCATCCCTTCTCTCCCCATTCATAACCCAACTCTCCCCGCGGAACTTACTCATCCCATTTTACGGTACATATATTTGTTAAATAAAGCGGCTCAAATTACTTAGCGATGTTATTACGTAATAAAGTAGAATCCGTAATCGTTTACCTGATAATTTGTAGTCAATTAATTTTTAACAAACAGAAACGTCTGCGATCGATGCTATTAAGCTTAGAATAAATTTAAAAGTGGAAAAATTCTGCCTTGGGTGAGACTTGAACTCACGGCCTCTGGATAGATACTCCAGCGCTCTGCCAACTGAGAACAGAGGCCGTGAGTTCAAGTCTCACCCAAGACAGAATTTTTCCACTTAAATTTATTCTAAGCTTAATTTGTAGTCAATTGAATTATCAGGTAAAATGTGCCATTTTCAATCAAAAGGGTACTTATTGTCGGTTGTCAATAAGGCGCTATTTCCATACAGCTTTAATTTGAAACCAACCTTATTGACCAGCGACAATGTGGTACCTTTTGGTTGAAAATGTCACAAATGTATTAATAAGCTTAAGGATTATTTAGAAGAAAAGGCGTTCTATTCATTAGATGAATTTATGAATCAAAATAATATTGTGTTTATTAAACTGAGAATAATGAGATACTTATTGTTGATTTGTGTTTTGATATAAAATAGACATAAGATGTAAAATGAAAATATAATTAAATTGACATTTACGTTATTAATACATTAATTGAATTAAATAAAATAATACCTGAAAGGCGAAGTCATAATAATGAATAACAACATATTGTTCAAGGATTTGAGATTTAGGATACAGTCAGTAAAAGTTGCTAAGCGGGCGAGGTGTTCAAAAATACCTTGACACGCTCTTATTTACTTAACAATAAAGTCGCGTGTAGATCATTTTGAACACCTCGTCCGCTTAGCAACTTCTGCTGCTGACTGTACTGTACAGCAACAGTGTTAGATATAGATTTTCGTACATAACTATTGGAGTCCATTGAACTATTATTACTAGCCTAGGAGGATATAACTCATATAATCACGGAGACGCCATGTCTGTAATTTGCTGTACAAAAAAGTCTGCCAATTTTTACGGGGGAGGGGAACGTCAAATGTATACGTAACGTCAAAATAGCCATGTCAGATAAACGTCAGGCCATACATTGTGTATGACCCCAGGTAGCAAAGTGACGTCAGCGACGTACAAGTGACCTCATAATGACGTAACGGACGTCATAATGACAACTAAATGCTACCTGGGACCATTGGTCGACTGTTTTCGACAGAGGGGAATGCCTGTTAATGGCTACTTCGTTTGGTTATATCCTCCTGGATAGTAATAATAATTTTAATTATATCCTCCTGAGAGTGTAAGACCTAATGTTTCTTGGAGAAATGTTATCATTAACATTTACTGTACCGAATAGTAGAATAAAATAGCGTGTTTATTTATTTTTTATTTTTAGTCAGTTCGATTCCGGGGTGAAACAAGCGAATTACAAAAAATCTTTGAATGCAGTTTTGTTTCTTCTAAAAAATAAAAAAAATGTTTACTTTAAGCAAAATGAGCTAACTTAAGGTTTTAAGCCATTTTCCCTCCAGGGCCCATTCATTCTTTCCACACTGTATAACTGCTTATCCCTACTATAATCAGTGGCGGATTTACAGTCTTTGCCGGCCTAGGCCGCGGGCCCTGTAGTAAGGCACTTAGCCACCCCTTTCTCAGCACCCATAATATTCAGTATTCATTTATTTCTTGCCTCCATGGTACATTTTTGGGTAGTATTTACATATTTCTTATGGTATCACATGGACCCTGAATAGAGTGAAATTAAATTACAGTTACTTGACTATATCTATATCTAATAACTTATAACTACGTATATAATTAACTACGTATATTATAACTACGTATATAAGCCCCAAATATCCGGCCGCCCTAGGCCCGGGCCTACTCGGCTTTAGGGCAAATCCGCCACTGACTATAATATTTAAAAAAAACCGGCCAAGTGCGAGTCGGACTCGCGCACCGAGGGTTCCGTACATTACATAATTTTAAAAATGTATTTTTTATGTGAAACGTGAGTGAAAGGTAAATTGCGGTTTACGATTTATGACGTATTAAAAAAAAACTACTTACTAGATCTCGTTCAAACCAATTTTCGGTGGAAGTTTGCATGGTAATGTATATCATAATTTTTTTTCAGTTTTATCATTCCCTTATTTTAAAAGTTACAGGGGGGGGGGGACACATTTTACCAATTTGGAAGTGTCTCTCGCGCAAACTATTCAGTTTAGAAAAAATGATATTGAGGTTTCCAATATCATTTTTGACGACCTATCCATAGATACCCCACACGTATGGGTTTGATGAAAAAAAAAATTGAGTTTCAGTTCCTAGTTTTTTTTTTATACTACGTCGGTGGCAAACAAGCATACGGCCCGCCTGATGTTAAGCAGTCTCCGTAGCCTATGTACGCCTGCAACTCCAGAGGAGTTATGGGGAATCCCCAAAATTTATTGTTTTTTTTTTTCTATTTTCGTGTGAAAATCTTAATGCGGTTCACAGAATACATCTACTTACCAAGTTTCAACAGTATCGTTCTTATAGTTTCAGAGAAAAGTGGCTGTGACATACGGACGGACAGACAGACAGACATGACGAATCTATAAGGGTTCTGTTTTTTGCCATTTGGCTACGGAACCCTAAAAAGCGATTGTAACTCTATCTGCTTGTCTGTCACCCCATCAAACTGAAACCGCTGAACCGATTTAAATGAAATTTGGTATGGACATAGTTTAAGGCCCGGTCTGATAATCAATCATCATTCATGATCATTCCACGCAGACGAAGTCGCAAGCAGAAGTTAGTATTGTTGAATAACGGTTAAGGCCGTTCCATCGGTTGGCCGCTGTCACCGTCACATTTCGCAAGAAAGAACGGGAAAGATCATGCGCGCCAAGTGTCAATTTTGATCGAATTTTGTCGATTTTTATTTATTTTAAAAACGTTACCTTACAATATGGAAATTCGAAAGCTATGAAATTACTATTTAAGTTAAGATTGTTTTTTCTTCTTCTTTTGTTTATAGTATCACATAATAAATAACCAAGCAAAGTTGGATTAAAAGTCCGAGTTAGAGGTTACTTTGGGAATTAATTGTATCGAGCGAAGTGTTATAAATTCGTGTATCGGAAGCTATGTTGTTAAAGATAATATAGTCAAGAACTACATATATTTTTTCCACGTCCATGAATAACAACGCCTCTTAGAAAAACATGATCATATAAGGAGATTTTTCGCCTTCTGGCTCAGGGAACAGCCTCAAAGTTTTTTTTCTGTGATTTTTGGGGTAATGTAGTGATTACCTTGCATCCTTGGATTACTTCTCTGTAACTTCTCCCTCTTCCTCGGTTTTTATTGTAACGAATCTAAATGTTCGAACCTTTTCAATTGCGTTCTCCGGCTCCAATTAAATTACAATTTTTTTGATCTGTCTAAAATCCACAGGATAACGTTACGGAGATGCTCAATGCTTTCGCGAACTTTCCTGTTGCGTGCGAAGACGGAGACCTCGACCTAGCTTACTGTTTCACAATTCCTGAAACTTACCTTGCTGTTTTTCTATTCATTTCATGTTTTTAGGGTTCCGTACCCAAAGGGTTAAAACGGGACCCTATTACTAAGACTCCTCTGTCCGTCTGTCTGTCACCAGGCTGTATCTCATCAACCATGATAGCTAGACAGTTGAAATTTTCACAGATGATGTATTTCTGTTGCCGCTATAACAAACAAATACTAAAAAGTACGGAACCCTCGGTGGGCGAGTCCGACTCGCACTTGTCCAGTTTTTTTATGATGATTTCATTTCATCAGTAACTGGCCGGAGAAAGCACAACAGTTAGTAGTAGTAGGTAGTTGTGGATATCAAGGGGAGAGGCCTTTGCCCACCAGTGGGACACTTTAACGGACTATAAAAAAAAAGATGATTTGGCATTGGCTAGCTATATTAATACGGTTGTATATCCGCCTCATTCATTCAAATAAGTCCAATGTTCCACATATAAGTTCCATATATAACTGGCGGTGTCAGTGACACGCGCAGGGTTGTCTCGACGCAAAAAATAACAAATAGTCAGGCCGGTGGCCGTTAGTTTACTCGGGCGATATTCATATAGAGCTGTCGCAAAAATAGTGTATGTGGGAAATGGTTAATGTGGGGAATGGTTAATGCGGGGAAGACCGGCATATAAAATATTTGGATGGTAAGACCGTAATAGGGTTGTTTTGTTTTTATAAGTTCTTTATTTTAAAATAAATATACTCGTACAATATACAAAGTAATATGCTGTACACTAAACCAAACACTTACAAATCACGAATATAAAAATTACTTTCTCGTAAATGGCATACATATTTGGTTTTTTTTTAAAATATTTATTTAAAAGAAACTAACTATGATAAAAATGTGTGAACTTAATAGTAGTAAGTTCACTTACAACATGACACTTTAAAGTAATAGGGTAAGAACTCTGGTATTTGAATACCTATGTATAGTTAACGCTATCTCTACTGAGCTCGTTCACTTACCTGTACTAACAATGGCATTCTGTTAAACAAAAGCGATTATTTCTTTTGTGTGAGCACGTGGCCTTTGTGCCTGAGGCTCACACACAATGGCAACGCGCTCAGGCACAAAGGCCACGCGCTCAAACAAAAGAAATAATGGTTTTTGTTTAACAAAATGCCATTGTTAGTACAGGTAAGTGAACGAGCTCAGTAGAGATAGCGTTAACTATACGTAAAGCCTGACCAGTAATATATGATCATTGTCAAGAGGGCGCTGTTTATTCTCATGTATGGGGTGACAGTTTAGTAAAGTATGAATAAATTAGTTCCAGTAAAATTCCGCAACATGGCGCGTGAATATATTGCTTGTCAGGCTTTACTTCGCTCAGACACAGTAAGAAAGTAAAAGGTTCTCTACTTCTGCTTTACCAAAGAGAATTAAGTAGACATATAGAGTGCTCACTCCATACATCAGTTTTGTTACCAAAAATACTATTATTTTCGTAGTCGACATCTAGCGTCAAATTGCGGAATTATCAGTAGTAATACTCGACAATAGATATCGCGACGAACGGAGACCCTAATGCTCAACGATTATCAGCTAATATTATAACCGGATTAACCGGAACTCTATTTTCAACTCCTTCTGCTTATAATATTAGTTGTGAATTGTTGAGCAATACACTTTTCGTCAGTCGCGACACAAGTGACATCTAGTGTCAAGTACTGATAATTCCGCTACTTGACGCTAGAATGTCGACCACGAAAATAATAATATTTTTGGTAACAAAACTGATGTATGGAGTGAGCACTCTATGTCTACTTTCTCTTTGGCTCTACCCTCTGTAAGTGGACTATGCTGTGCACGAACGCAATAGTTAGAAGCATAGTCAAAAGTGACGTTTCTGATTGAAGAAATGTCATCATTGACACTGACAGATCGGTATCGTATCACTGTCACATCTTATAAACATTGTTCGAATTGGGCCGCTATTCGTAACTGACGTGACGTTTACAGTACAAATGTGGTATTAACCCCTCCGTGTACATAATAATCAACCCGCGGCAATCGTATTTTTTTAATTCCCCACTCGCTGCCTCACCACACATTACGCTAATTATTAAGAGGATAGTAGACGACCGGTATCCCATACAAACGTAGTCTTCATTTTCCTCTTTGGAATCTCTCTAAATTCATCTTCCTCGCGTTGTCCCGGCATTTTTGCCACGGCTAATGGGAGCTTGGGGTCCGCTTGGCAACTAATCCCAAGAATTGGCGTAGGCACTAAGTTTTTACGAAAGCGACTGCCATCTGACCTTCCAACCCAGAGGGGAAACTAGGCCTTATTGGGATTAATCCGGTTTCCTCACGATGTTTTCCTTCACCGAAAAGCGACTGGTAAATATCAAATGATATTTCGTACATAAGTTACGAAAAACTCATTGGTACGAGCCGGGGTTCGAACCCGCGACCTCCGGATTGCAAGTCGCACGCTCTTGCCGCTAGGCCACCAGCGCTTCTCTGGAATCTGTCTAAATTATGGAACATAAAAAAATAAATATATATTTAACTATATAGCTATGTCCCTTCGTTTGATTTCTGTCGATTTTTTTATTATTATGTGAGTTAGGAGTAAAAGTCAAAATCCATAAAATATTAAAAGCTAACTCTTAGGGCCAAGTGTACCATTCACTAACCCGGGGTTAACCGGTAAAACCTGGTTTTACCATAGTTACCATTACAATTTTACACTGAGTTAACGCAAAGATAGATATGTTAACGGTTTAACCGGTTAACCCCGAGTTAGTGGGATGGTGCAAGTGGCGCTTATAATAATTGAACAATAAAAAAAATAAAACAAACGAAGGGGCATAGCTCTGGTCAATATATATATATATATATATTAAACTGTGTAAGAATATTTTCCATAATGTCAATATCCAGAGAGGAAAATGGGGACTAGGTTTTTTTGGAGATGCGATCGTCCACTATCGTCTTAAGCGTTGTTTAGAATACATAGCTAGTTTGAATATGTACTCTATTGCTTGGAAAAAAATTATATAATTGTATAAGCTTTCAGGTTATTGTACTTAAAATGGGTTTTTTATTTCTCGGAAATACGGAATGAAATGGAATGAGTTTTTGTTAGGCAGTTTAGTGACAAAATAGGTGGGCATTGTTTCCTGTACAATTACAGTGGAACCTCGATAACACGAACCTGAATTGAAACGCCAAAAATTTCGTAGTTACGAGTTTTTGTCTTACAGAGGGTATTGACTTAAGGGGCCCACTGACTATCAGTCCGCCGGACGATATCGGCCTGTCGTTAGAACAAAAATTTGACAGCTCCGAACAACTGACAGGCCGATATCGTCCGGCGGACTGATAGTCTGTGGGCCCCTTTAGAAAAGGACTTATAGGTTTTTATTCGTCTTAAAAAGGTTTCGAGTTGAGGTGAAATGAATAAAAAAATCGTATATGTAAGCATAAAGTACGGTCTTATATGTATTTTCTTCGAGTTAAAGAGGTTTGTAGACAGGTGATATAAGAATATGTCTATTTTTTCGATTTATAGAGTTCGCATTAGAGTTTTCTAGTTACGGAGGTTAAATTTGTAGGTACTGGATGGCCGTGAAGGGAATCGTTGGTTACTTTGTGACTTCATTGGAGGTTTTGGGCTTTGAAGGGAAGGGGAAAGCATTTTATTTAATGTTAACTAGGATTTCGTCTTATCGAGGTTCGAGTTAGCGAGGTTCCACTGTAATTACATTTAAAAACATGTGCAGGAGCGGTCTTGTAGTTAATACCATTGTAATTTTTAGCTTTATATGTTTTTTTGATGTTAAGCCGCACGTTGCGATAATATATTATGTGGTTCAAAGTGTCAACGAACAACGGAATTAACCTTAATTTACTGAAAAGCGGGTAGCTAACAAAACGGCACCAAGTATTAAATAAAATAAATTAAATTGGAACAAACTCCCGGAAGACGTAGTTTCAACACAAAATGTGAACCAGTTTAAATATAAATTAGACAAGCATAACACTACATCTAATACTCGTTCATGATATATATCTTTATGATTACTGGATACAGGCCATATCAGTTGACATAACTGCCTGACTGCTTATTCATCATCATGATCATCATCATATCAGCCTTCTATCGCCCACTGCTGAGCATAGGCCTCTCCTCGCGTACGCCACGTATCCCGGTCCTGAGCCAATCTCATCCAGAAGTGACCCGCAGTCTTCCGAATGTCGTCCACCCAACGAGCCAACGGACGCCAGGCACTCCTTTCGTCTGAAAGCGGCCACCATTCCGTTAACATTTTGGCCCACCTGCCATCACTCTGTCTGGCAACATGTCCCGCCCAGCTCCATTTAAGTTTGGTAATGACGTATCCTTATTAAATAATAATAATAAAATAATAAATATTATGGGACAATCTTTTCGCCGCTTGAGACCTATATATAGCGACTAACTAAACTTAGTTTCGCCAGAAATACTCCAGAAGAGGCACCGTGACGTCAATACGGGGCGTTTTGTGCGTTGTGTACAATTGTTAGACTTTGCCTGCCATTACTGGCTTTTGTTTAGAAACAAATTACTTTTACTGGCTTTTGTATTGCTTTAATATAATGGGTCCCATATAGACATTTGATCCTCAAAACATACCGGATAGAAAATAAATTGTCATCTAGACTCTATTGTGGCATTGTGTTCATATCCTTATTGGAACTATAATTTTATTTTATTAGTATTGTAACACTAAAAAATCTAACTTTAGTTTAAGTTACCTACACCATAATATATAGTTTTTTTTTAATACTACGTCGGTGGCAAACAAGCATACGGCCCGCCTGATGTTAAGCAGTCTCCGTAGCCTATGTACGCCTGCAACTCCTGTTCTAAGTATTACCTATTGTTACTAACATATTTAGCTTTAATTTAGGATTAGTTATTTTATTTTAAATGTAAATGTAATTGTATATGGAATTTTTATTCTGAAATAAATTATTTGAATTTGAATTGAATTTGATTATGTTTTTTTTCCATTGTGTCTGGTAATAAACGTATTTTATTTGATGATAGAAATTCTTATATTTTTTACATCAATGCAAACTTATTATGTAATTGTCTTTCATGAACCATCTAATCATACAACATTACAAAACAGTCCTCCACCGCGTCTGTTTATATGTTTGTATGTTCGCGATAATCTCAAAAACTACTGAACGGATTTTCATGCGATTTTCACCTATCAATAGAGTGATTCCTGAGGAAGGTTTAGATTAAGATTTGTTAAGGTTTTGTGTAATCCATTGCGAAGCCGGGGCGGGTCGCTAGTTTATATATACATACACCTCGAACTAATTGACTGCTAATACCTTAACTCCCTCAAAAAGGCCTAAAAACAAGGCACCAGCCGGCACTCCGGCATGGCGAGCGCTCGCTCATACTCAGCTGACAGAAGAGCGGCTGAATGGAAATCCAGGGCTGGCAGACACAGACGGCCAGAAGCACTAGCTTTGTAGATCTATAGGAACTCATACGTAGGTACAGGAGACAGCAGATCAGATGGTAGATCTCAATCAAACTGACCTCAATTCCCTCAGAAAGGCTCCAAAGAAAGGCACCAGTCGGCACTCCGGCATGGCGAGTGCTCGCTCATACTCAGCTGACAGAAGAGCGACTGACAGGAAATCCAGGGCTGGCAGACACAGACGGCCAGAAGGACTAGCTTTGTTGATCTATAGGAACTAATACGAAGGTACAGGAGACAGCAGAGCAGCTAAGATAGATGGTAGATCTCAATCAAACTGACCTCAATTCCCTCAGAAAGGCTCCAAAGAAAGGCACGAGTCGGCACTCCGGCATGGCGAGCGCTCGCTCATACTCAGCTGACAGAAGAGTGGCTGACAGGAAATCCAGGGCTGGCAGACACAGACGGCTAGAAGGACTAGCTTTGTTGATCTATAGATTCTATAGCAACTAATACGAAGGTACAGGAGACAGCAGAGCAGCTGAGATAGATGGTAGATCTCAATCAAACTGACCTCAATTCCCTCAGAAAAGCTCCAAAGAAAGTCACGAGTCGGCACTCCGGCATGGCTATTAGCGTTCTTCGCCCCAGCGCTCTCTCGTACTCTTTTGACAGAAGGGCGGCTGACAGGAAATCCAAGGCTCGCAGACACAGACGGCCAGAAGGACTAGCTTTGTTGATCTATAGGAACTCATACGTAGGTACAGGTGACAGCAGATCAGATGGTAGATCTCAATCAAACTGACCTCAATTCCCTCAGAAAAGCTCCAAAGAAAGGCACCAGTCGGTACTCCGGCATGGCGAGCGCTCGCTTATACTCAGCTGATAGAAGAGCGGCTGACAGGCAATCCAGGGCTGGCAGACACAGACGGCCAGAAGGACTAGCTTTGTTGATCTATAGGAACTCATACGAAGGTACAGGAGACAGCAGAGCAGCTAAGATAGATGGTAGATCTCAATCAAACTGACCTCAATTCCCTTAGAAAGGCTCCAAAGAAAGGCACGAGTCGGCACTCCACTCATGGCCAGCGCTCGCTCGTAGTAAGCTGATAGGATTTACCGCTTGAGATAAATCTTTATCTTTATCTTTACCGGTTATTGATCAGTTTTATAACTCATTTCTCTTACTCTTACTAATTTTCGACCGTTCAAGTTTTTACTTAAACGTTTTATAATAAAACCGGTTTTTCGATTAACCGGTTTGCAAACCATAAAACTAACCTTAGCTCCCTCAGGAAGGCTCCAAAGAAAGGAACCAGTCGGCACTCCGGCATGGCGAGCGCTCGCCCCAGCGCTCGCTCATACTCAGCTGACAGAAGGGCGGCTGACAGGAAATCCAGGGCTGGCAGGGGCTCGTCTGACACATACGTCCAGAAGGATTTTAGCTTTGTTGATCTGGAAAGAAAATATTTGGTTAAATGATATGTAAATCTTTATTTTCAGGCAATTATTAGCCCATAGATAAATACCTTAAAACTAGCATACATATTATATTATACAATATATCTTAAAAACTGAAACACACACTATGGTTGCGATGCATTTCGCAACCCCAACCACTTGGTTGAGTATTATACATTAAGAAAAAAATATTGAGTTAAGATTATGCGTCTTTCCTGTGGACATCGTAAAGTAAATGGACTTTATATAATGTTATCGCTGGACCCTTACAGGCATATTCAAAAATTCCATTTATTTAAACCTGATTGATGAAAGTAAAATTGATTTTTATCAAAAAACTCAGGTTTCAATTTATTGATCAAACATAACAAAAGAATGAAAAATACTAGTTTACAACAAACATCGGGTCGAATTAAAAAAAAAAAGGTCCAGATCGGTCGTAATCGGTTTACGAAGCAATTTTGGTCGCGACTGCGGCGATGCAATATGTACACTAGTGATGTAACGCTATCGACATATCGGTATCGATAAAAGTTGAAATAATCATCTAATCTGACTTTATAGACTTGAACGTAAAATTCCTATGAAAATAAGATAAATTTATCGTTGCCAAGTCTGCTCGGTCACCTTAGACGGACTGGAGACAAGCCTTTTTTTACAAAACGGCTAGAAAAAATTTCCTCGATTCATACTAAATAAAAGACGAAAATCTATGCGTTTGTATTGTACCAGATGTCTTAGGATTGCCTAATAAAAATATTTAGATTGAATTAATTTCGGCTGCAATTCAATTTAATTATATACACACCTAAGTTTTGTGAGATAATTATTATATGTATGGAATAGAATGTCACATGAGTCCTGCATATTTAAAACATTATAATATTATATATAATAAACATTTGGTTTACAATTGTGTACCGAATTTATAATAATGCATTGTAATTTTAATAATTTAATGTATGTGAATAATAATAATGTAATTTAGAATAGCATTGTAAATTACTATGACGTGTAAAATTTTAATTTTATTATTAAATGATTGTATTGTATTGTATACATCTGTAGTAAACTTAATTATTCTATTCATTTATTTATATTTTATAACTTTATTTCCGTGAATGAAACAGTCTTAAAATCTAGAAATTAACTGGAAATAGTTACTGGCTATCTAAAATAATAACAAAATAGCAATCAGCTTTGGAACAATACTATCCCACTACGAATAACATCCATAACAGTAATTGGAAAACTACCTAGTTTTAATTTGGAACACATTAAGTGAAAAAACTTGGAAAAAACCATTTAATTTGCCAAACAGTACTTATGTATAGACAAAGGATAAACCGTAAGGAGACCGTTTGAAATCTAAACACTATAACTACTTATAATTAAGAGGCCGTAGTCGATTTTGGAGCAAAAATTTAAAATTGATAGATTTAGTCGTTGAAATTATACACATTTTGTTACGTAATATCTAAATAACAAGTATTGGTTTCTAATAGCACGTCTTCTCATCTTGCCTTTTAATAATGAGATCGCGAGCGTGCGTCACCGGTAATATATGAAAAGAAGCGCCAGTTTTTAAAAATTCATCAAAAATTTATGGTGGTAAATTATACAAATTGATGTATAAGAATAGTTTCAGCAAATGTTGTAGATTGTTTAAGTATCAAAATTACGTTGAAATCTTGTTGATTTTCAGAGAGATTGTCACTTGTTTTGAAGTAATTTCTGGAGAAAATTGATTTCGTCTAACTTTCATTTACACTACTTCAAAGTCATAATAATAAAAATGTAGTCTGATAAACGTCAAGTACAGGATATGTTTAATACAAAATTACCATGTTTAGCCGTCCAAACTTTACGATATTTACAAATAAGAGCGACAAAATCAGTGCTTTACGCGCGTTTACCAAGACGTCCATCAGAAAAGCAAACATTACTAATTTAGTGAGTCTGTTTTCAAAAAATTGATCTGATAAAAGGTAAGATAAGAAGACGTGCTAATGGAAACCAGTACTTGTTATTTCAATTAGGTAACAAAAGGTGTACAATTTCGCCGACTAAATCTATCAATTTTACATTTTTGCGACTAAAATCGTACCGGCCTCTTAAGGTGGATTACAGTAGTTGTTTAATATCAATAATGTTTGCACGTTATTTTAGACATAAACAATTGAACTTAGGCGGTAATAGAATGCGTTTTTCAATGGCAGTAATAATTATATATATAAAAAATCTGTTTATTTCAATTAAAGTACCTACTTAAGTTTATTTTACATTTGTGTAAAATCTCTAATATGAGATTATGTGCGCGGTCACTAAACTCGTGTTGTATAATAATATGTTGTTATTGTTATAATGCTATAAAAATTACGAATACTTTAATTTAGCTAACGGGTATTTATTTTTATTTAAAAGGCATACTAAACAGACAACATTCAATATTGTTACAAAAAGTACTTAAGTGCTGGTGGTGGTGGTGGTGGTGGTGGTGGTGGTATTACTTAAGAAATAAGAATGCCATCCAAAGCAAGCATGCACAGCAAGAAAAAATAAATAAATAAATAAATAAAATTATAAAAAATATCCTAAAACTACTCAAATTGCAAATTACAACATTTCATAAATAATTATTACATGTCAAATTGCTTAATAGTATTGGAAAGTGTGATGATGGCCGAGAACTCTAACAACCTGCCTCGATGATGCTGGTATGCATGCATATGCGTACGTATATGCGTAGTGGAACCAGATCTAATTCTTAATAATAATCTTTAGATTTTAATTTTTTATTTGTACAAATAGTTTGCTTTAACCTAGGGAAGAGCGGTGCCTCCCGACACAGGCAATTTTTTGCTTACCGGGCGGCTCCATCACCTAAATCATGGCAATTTGTGTTTAAAACAAATAAAGATTTTTGTATTTGTATTTTTTGTATAATGAGTCGTAATTGTAATAACCAATTTCAACTAAAATTTTACAACCATTCTTACGAATAAAATATACAATAGCCCTATAAACCGTTTTAGCTTGTCTGTAGAAATGAACATGCCATAAAGAGACATTTTATGGATGACAATTTAAAATAATGCCTGTAGACTAATAAAAACATACCGTTTAATGACGACAATTAAAACCGTGGAGACTAGAGTGCGTTAGTCTAGAACTATTTTAAGCACTAAGGCGTAACTACAAATGTGGTACTTACTGACTGATTACTTTATTTAATATTTAGGAGCTAGCCGACTTAATGATTTTGTCTAGAATATAAAATGAATCTGAATTAATAAAGAAAAGGCTACATGTGGTATTTCCTTTGCGTTATGGCTTGGGGTTCTTCAAAAAGCGAGTATTCTAGGTTCTCAAGGGTCGACAACGCATAAGTGGCTCTTTTGATGTTGCTTATAAATGACAACGGGTGACGATGACCGGATACTATCAGGAGGCCTGTTTGTAGTATATTTTAGAATTTTAACTTAATGATCTTGTCTAGAATATAAAATGAACCTGAATTACTAAAGAAAAAACTACCTGCAATATTTCCTTTGCGTTATGGCTTGGGGTTCTTCAAGAGCGAGTATTCAAGGTTCTCAAGGGTTCACAACGCATAAGTGACTATTTAGATGTTGCTTATAAATGACAATGGGCGACGATGACCGGTTACTATTATCAGGAGGCCTGTTTGTTGTATATTTTAGAAGGTGTACTTCCTTTTTGGCGAAATTTACTTCGCCAAATTTCACTTGGCAACCAACTTTTCGCCAAAGTTTCATTTGGCAAACCAATCGTTGGCATAACCTTACTTCGAAACCATTTCATTTCCCAACCCCATACTTGAGAAATGAAAATTACGTACTAGGTTGGGTTAGTTTAGGTTGGATTATGTAAATTTGCGAAATAAAATTTCGCCCAACTAAAAATATGGGATAAATAGTTTGGGAACTGAAAGTTTGTCAAGTAATTTTCGCCGAAACATCAGTAAACCATTTTAGAATTTTAACTTAATGATCTTGTCTAGAATATAAAATGAATCTGAATTACTCAAGAAAAAGCTACCTGCAATATTTCCTTTGCGTTATGGCCTGGGATTCTTCAACAAGCGAGTATTAATTTTGCCGACCGGTCTGGCCTAGTGGGCAGTGACCCTGCCTGTGAAGCCTATAGTCCTGGGTTCGAATCCCGGTAAGGGCATTTATTTGTGTGATGAGCACAGATATTTAGTATTTTTATATTATATATATATATATATATATTATAAATAATGATGTAAAAAGTAATGAAATAAATCCATTTGTATATTGTTGTCTGAGTACCCATAACACAAGCCTCCTTGGGCTTACCGGTGGACTTAGTCAATCTGTGTAAGAATGTCCTATAATATTTATTTATTTATTCAAGGCTCTCAAGGGTCGACAAGGCATAAGTGGCTCTTTTGACGATGCTTATGACCTTGGGTGACGATGACCGGTTACTATCAGGAGGCTCGATCGTTTGCTGTATTTTTTAGAATTTTTAAGACTGGCAACGAGGCTTGAATTATGGATATTTTTTAATCTAGTTCTTTAACGGGTTAAACTCAATAAATCGATAGTTATGTACTTTACTGATGCGCCGAATAATGGTCGAAGTAGCTTTTGGACAGGCTTAATTAAAAACAATATTTGAAGTATTATGTTTCGCGCCCTTTCACTGCTCAATGCGCTCCTGGCATCGACGCCTGAGTGCGACCTATTTGCGTGGACGGCAGTGTATAATGAATGCCTGAGATTCTGTGAGGCGATGGATGCTAGGTGCTCAACTGTTCCAATATAATTTGTCTGTCTGTCTATTCTAATGTAATGTGCTATTATTGTTGTTATAATTGTTGCTGTTTTATGTATTATTATTGCTGTTAGTTTTAAGTTTCGTGACGCATTGGTTCAACTGTAATGTCATGTAAACATTATAATCAATAAAATAAAAAATAAAAATGTTTTACCGCATTTTTATTACTTCATACATTTCTAAATAAATTAATACGCTATACTTTCAAAAAACGTCTACAAACAATTAACGTGACAGTTGCTCCGTCCAGAACCGGCCAAGTGCGAGTCGGACTCGCGCACGAAGGGTTCCGTACCATTACGCAAAAGGCTGCAAAAAAATCAAGTTTGTTGTGTAAATTAAATACCCCACTTAAATATTTATTTTATTCTGTTTTCGTATTTATTGTTATAGCGGCAACAGAAATACATCATATGTGAAAATTTCAGGTGTCTAGCTATCACGGTTCATGAGATACAGCCTGGTGACAGACGGACGGACAGCGGAGTCTTAGTAATAGGGCCCGTTGTTACCCTTTGGGTACGGAACCCTAAAAATAGACTGATCATTGGACGTGCAAGTTATAGTCAATCGATAATGTTCCCGTCCCTAATGTCCCTATAGTGGAATTGTGCGCGCGAACTCAGCTGAAAAGGAACGATAAAACCGGCAAAGTGCGAGTCGGACTCGCGCACGAAGGGTTCCGTACCATTACGCAAAAAACGGCAAAAAAATCAAGTTTGTTGTGTGGGAGCCCCATTTAAATATTTATATTATTTTGTTTTTAGTATTTGTTGTTATAGCGGCAACAGAAATACATCATATGTGAAAATTTCAACTGTCTAGCTATCACGGTTCATGAGATACAGCCTGGTGACAGACGGACGGACAGCGGAGTCTTAGTAATAGGGTCCCGTTTTTACCCTTTGGGTACGGAACCCTAAAAATAGACTGATCATTGGACGTGCAAGTTATAGTCAATCGATAATGTTCCCGTCCCTAATGTCCCTATAGTGGAATTGTGCGCGCGAACTCAGCTGAAAAGGAACGATAAAACCGGCAAAGTGCGAGTCGGACTCGCGCGCGAAGGGTTCCGTACCATTACGGAAAAACAGCAAAAAAATCACGTTTGTTGTATGGCCCCATTTAAATATTTATATTATTTTGTTTTTAGTATTTGTTGTTATAGCGGCAACAGAAATACATCATCTGTGAAAATGTCAACTGTCTAGCTATCACGGTTCATGAGATATAGCCTGGTGACAGACAGACAGACGGACAGCGGAGTCTTAGTAATAGGGTCCCGTTTTTACCCGTTGGGTACGGAACCCTAAAAAACTAAAAAGAAATATTACAACTGTTATATTTGGTGCAAAACTGAGGCGACTGGATACAAACCCCTAGAGACCGTGCATGGACTGTAGGGGGCAGCACAAGAGCCATATTCATATTCATATTCCTTTATTGATAAAATTACAAATTTTACATGTCATTTCATGTCATGTCATTTGTCATGTCATTTATGTTTTATATGTCAAGCTTATGTTTCTAATTTACGCCACAAGATGGCAGAACCTACAACGGGTAAGGTAACAAGCGCGAACGTAGAGGGCAGCACCTGCTTTAACGTGAAGTGTCAAGAGTTTAAGTTTCCGATTTAGGTCACAATCTTACAACGCGCGGTCAAACATAGCAAATGGACCAGTGTATGACTTCATTCCGGTTGCTGTCGAAACGGCTGGGCCATGGTGCGCCGAGGAATTAAAGCTGGTCAGGGAGATCGGGCGTCGGTTGAGGGACAGAGGCTGTGACCTCCGGGCTGGATCTTACCTGGTCCAACAAATATCCTTAGCCATTCAGCGTGGCAACGCAGCTGGCATATTTGGAACATTTGGGCCAGATGGGGAACAGTTCGGGACTAAAAATATAATTTTTGACGGGACTAGTTTGTTATTATTCGTTTCTATATACTAAGTGTATACAGTTTAGGTTTACTAGGTTAGTTTTAATTTTATAATATTGTAGTTTGATCATATATTATGTTCTATTCTATGTAAAGTTCCGGAAAAAACTAACAACTATGGATTTATGTCCGAAATAAAATTCTTTTATTGATTTATTTATTAAAAGTGTGTAAAAAAACATATTTTTCAAAAAACATAATTTGACCGAATCAAATATCCATATATGTAGATATAAAAAATCGCTTCCCGCTTGTCCCAAACAACCCTCTCACCACTATTTAAGGGGCCCACTGACTATCAGTCCGCCGGACGATATCGTGTCTAGTTAGTCTAGTAGTCAGTTATGTTTTATTTTAAAAATAACAAAATATAATTCACTAGACTTATATTGACCGGGATATAAGTCTAGTGAAACTAACCGTGAATCATTCAAAACTCTAAAATATAATTCCTTTAAGTAAAATGAGCTCACTTAAGGTTTTAAGCACTGTTGCTCCAGGGCCCATAATTTTTTTCTACACTATACTTAAATACATAAACAACATCCATAACTAAGGAACAAAAATCTGTGATCAACACAAAAATAAATGCCCTGACCGAGATTCGAACCCGGAATCTCCAACTTCGGTTACTAACGAAACGATTACTGGGAGCGTAGCCAACATGCAATCGTTAACGCTCCGTATACCGAAACACAACTGTCCCTGTCGCACTATTAGGGAAAGTGATAGAGAGAGAGAGATGACTACGATTGGCACGATGGCTACGCGACCTCGATGTGTTAATACTTTGCTAAATAGCAATATATATGCGTTTGGCATTTCGGAGTTTTTTTTATAGGTTAGCAAAACTTTTCGTAAACGCAATGTTATCATGGAACATAAATCGCGCTGACATCTGTGCCCTTACCATGAGTTTATGGTGAACGTACTCGCTAGCGATACAGTATAATAATATAATTATCTTCTTCTTCGACCGCTTAACGCTAATTCCCGGCCTAGCGTCAGGGTCCGCTTTCCTACTCAATCTTCTCCACTTTGCCCGGTCTTCGGCATCTTCAGGTGTGAGATTGTTCTCTTCCATGTCCGCTATCACGACGTCCAGCCAGCGCTTCTTAAGGGGCCCACTGACTATCAGTCCGCCGGACGATATCGGCCTGTCAGTTAGAACAAAAATTTGACAGTTCCGAACAACTGACAGGCCAATATCGTCCGGCGGACTGATAGTCAGTGGGCCCCTTTATGCCTACCGCGGCCGCGTGATCTAGGGCCTTGGACAGTGAGGTTGAGCAGTCTGTTTCCGACGTAGTCCACCGGTCTGCGGCTTATATGGTCATACCACCGGAGACGACTTTCCTGCAGCTTATCCGCTACGTCACGGATTCAGAGGCTCTCACGGATGTGTTCGTTACGTATATATACGTATATTAATATTAATAAGTGGTCGACCGCGTGAACCGCTTTTCCATGAATCAGGGGTCATCCAATAATTGGGGCATTTTCTATGAAAAGGGACCTTATTGTCGATGGCGCTTACGCCGCACAGCGTCGCGCGGCATTGTATTTATTTCGGAGCATCGTTTATAATGGCGTAAGCGCCATCGACAATAAGGTCCCTTTTTATAGAAAATACCACAATTACATCACACATTAGAGGGAGGGGGGTTATGAAAATGTGGCATGTATCAGGGGGGAGTCACAAATTTTGCGACGTCAATTTAATTATTTTTATTATTCGCAGCATAGTTAAATAACTTGTTTTTGTAATGATAAATAGTTTTTGTTCATGCACATTTTATTCCTAATCGGTTTTGTGTATTTTTTTTTAAATATTATTATTATAAGTTTTGAACGATTCACGGTTAGTTTCACTACTTATATTGACCGGGATATAAATACAAACGGTAATCACGGTCTATATCCTGGTCAATATAAGTCTGGCATTACTATTATTAAAAAAAAAAAACAATAATACCAGATTTCGTCGAAAACAAAATTGCTAAATCTGTGACGTCACACCAGGGGAGGGGGGTTGTCAAATCCACACCTGATCATGAGAAAGAGGGGAGAGGGGTCAAAAAATCAAGAAATTCGTCTGACGTAATTTGACCCCTTAAATCGTGGTAAGGGAAAAATCGGCTGAAAATATCGCTTCAGGAATCTGTGCGTACCTAAATTCGGCGTTGGGTACCTTACAAATGGCCACGCCGTGCCTGGCGTATATAGCGCGGCTTTCACGCACTGAGTTTATAAACGATCGTTTAGAATACTATGTGCGTCTGAAAATAATTGCCGGTCGAATTTTGATATTGAAGGAAGAGCGAAGAAAAAAAAAGGAAACATTTTTTCTTTAAAGAAACAAAATTGCATTCAATAATTTTTCTTTTTTCTTCAATTTCGCTTGTCTTAAAAATATTTATGAGTACTAAATGTTAGATTTTTTTGGATATTTTGTACGACAGACGAGTGTGAGACCTAATGTTTCTTGGAGAAATATTATCATTAACATCATAATATAGGTATTTCTCCAAGAAAATTTGGCTTAACTAAACTAAAAGAACTAAATATGTTGTTCAAGTTTGAGTGTGAGCGTGTTTGTGTGGGTAGTGTGGGTGTGCGAGGATTTTTCGGGGTTCGGACACGCGAAGTAGATGCATTTGCGTCATCTATGGTATATTTATATCTGTGGTATTCTCACTTTGTTATGTACTTGTGTGTGTTTTACTACTAGGTACTACTACTTACTATTTACAAAAATATACGCACTTACAAACAACTGGAGCGGTCGCTAGTATATGGGAAAAACATCGATAATTGAGTTTATGCATAGGTATAGGAATTCTGTGAGGGTTTCTCCTCTCACTTTTAAACTAATCACTGAAAACACTGTGTATAAAGAAATACTTTAATATAAAAATACAACACAATAATAATGAAAAACAGCCTCCGCTGACAATATTATTCTCTCGACAGAGAACCGTCATAACATTCCATTCAAACATCCTTCAAGATTCAAACCAGCCAGCCTGTCAACAATTGTCTACCTCTTTGCTCTAACACTCCTCCTCAATTGTTTTCCCTCAGACATCCTATCCTCATCCAAACTCTCCTGGTTCCTTTCACTCTCACTAATGCACATCCTTCAACACACACCCATCTCTCTACGACAAAAAACATGCTTCTCTCTAACAACGGCTTTTGTCAAGACATCAGCAACCATTCGCTTCGTTTCTAAATACGCTAGCGAAATTGCACCATTTTCAATTGCTTCTCTGATAAAATGGTAGCGAACATCAACATGCTTAGTCTGCTGATGTTGCACTGGGTTTTGTGCAATTGCCATAGCGGATTGGCTGTCCGTATGTATTGTTATGGGCGATTCCTCCTTTCCTATAATTTCTGTAAGGAACCTCTTAAGGAATATGGCTTCTTTGGCAGCTTCGGATAGGCTCATATATTCAGCCTCAGCTGTTGACAAAGCTATACTCCTTT
The DNA here is from genome assembly GCF_947568885.1 of Cydia strobilella. NCBI lineage: Eukaryota > Metazoa > Arthropoda > Insecta > Lepidoptera > Tortricidae > Cydia > Cydia strobilella. The sequence goes on along the minus strand of NC_086064.1, from coordinate 2,303,992 downwards.
GTTTGGTACTCTGCCATGAAATGGCTCCCTTTGCCATCATGAAGACATTTCCGGAATATGATTTTCTGTCAACAAGGTTTCCACCATGATCAGCATCGGCAAATCCTTGTATATATTCGTATGTCTCCTTGGAATACTTTAGTCCCATGCTTTTCGTACCTTTAAGATACCTCAGTATTCTCTTTGTAGCAGTCCAGTGAACTTCCTCATAGCAGTTACAAAACTGACTCATAAAGTTTACTGAGTGCGCTATGTCAGGTCTAGAACACACAGCTATATACATCAGTGATCCTATCAGCTCTCTGTAGGGTATACTTTCATCAGGTGTATATGGCTCTTGTGGTTTCTGAAAACGTTGGCCTGGAACTCCTGGTGTACTAACTGGCTTGCAGTTCTCCATTTTAAATCTGCGAAGAACTTGGTCAATGTATTCCTCTTGATCTATTTGAATACTTCCGTTTTCTTGTTTAATGCGCATTCCAAGAAACAGTTCGGCCTTTCCTAAATCCTTCATCTCAAATTTTGCCTTCAGACCATTTTTAACCTTTTTCATCTCAATTTCATTGTTATATAGTATCAAAATATCATCTACATATACAGCTAGGAATATCGTGTCCTTTTGTGTTTTTCTTATATAAACACACGATTCATTCTTACATCGTTTGAAGTTAAGGCTCTCCAGCTCAGCGTGTAACTTCAAATTCCAAGATCGTGGTGCTTGCTTAAGTCCATATAGGGATTTCTGGATAAGACACACGTAGTCTTCCTTCCCTTCCTCTTCAAAATGTGGAGGTTGACGCATGAAGACTCTCTCAATAAGACTTCCATTAAGAAACGCGGTTTTTACGTCCATGTAATCAATCTGTAGACCGAGATTAGCTGCTAAAGCTAGGAGTAGTCTCATTGAACTGTGTCGCACTACCGGTGAGAAAGTCTCGTCGTAATCTATGCCTTTTCTCTGGCTAAAGCCGCGTGCAACCAATCGTGCTTTGTAACGAGTTTTATTCCCCGCTTCCTTTTTGATTCTAAATATCCATTTGGAATCAATAACGTTGCTTGCTTGTTCAGGCTTTACTAGAATCCACGTTTCGTTTGTCTTCAGTGCATCTAGCTCCTCCTTAATCGCATCTTTCCATTGTTGAGCATCCTTTCTGGATAATGCCTCTTGCACTGTAAGCGGATCATCCACCTCTGATGTCGCTTGGTAGGTTACATAATCAGGTAACTGAACAGGTTTTCTGTCTCTGAGTGGATATCTCCTTTTTTCCACTAAAGGTTCAATTGGTGTATCTCTATTCTCTTCAGCTGGTAAAAATTCTACTGGTATATCTCTATTTTCTTCATCTGGTCTCTCTTCAGACGAAACCCAGTTTTCTTCACCATCAGATATTTCAGTATGAGCATCATGATCTCCATCATTTGACTCCAGGTTCTCTACCTGAACTCTTTGCTCTTGCTGAACATTTTGCTGTAGAGTTCCCCGTTGTTGAACATTATCTCTTTGCTGTGGAGTTACCGATTGCTGTACATGATCTTCAAGGTTAATTATAACGTGCTGCTTCTTCTCATTATCATGAGCCCTTGTGCCTTCTTCATATTTTTGGTTTTCGAAAAATACTACATCTCGGGCTCTATGCAGCTCTCCGTTTGAAGGATCTATCAGCCTGTACCCTTTTGACTCTTCGCAATATCCTACAAATACCAGCTCTTTACTCTTCGGATCCCACTTGGTTCTCTTTTGATCTGGTATGTGCATGTATGCCTTGCATCCGAAGACTTTGAGATGACTTAAATCTGTCTTTCGTCCAGTCCACATCTCTTCTGGTGTCATCTCCTTTACCGCTATGGTGGTACTTCTATTTTTTAAGTATACAGCGGTGTTGACTGCTTCGGCCCAAAAACTGACGGGAAGTCCTGCCTCTTGTAACATTGCTCGGCTCTTATCAGCAATCGTGCGATTTGCACGTTCGGCTACACCATTTTGTTCAGGCGTGTATGTAATGGTCAGCTGATGCCTTATGCCATGTTCTTTTAGGTAGGCATCCACTCTTCTGTTTACGTATTCAGTTCCATTGTCAGTTCTTATTACTTTCACCTTTTTTCCTGTTTGCCTCTCAGCTAAATTTATAAACTCTTTTATTTTTTCAAATGCTTCACTTTTGGCTTCAAGAAAATATACGAAGGTTTTTCGCGAGTAGTCATCGATAAAAGTTATATAGTACCTATGACCTCCAATAGACTTACCACTCATTGGCCCGCTAATATCCGAATGAATTAGCTCGAGGAGCTCTCCAGCTCTCGTAGCCTGGTTACGTTTAAATGGTTGCCTAGTTTGCTTGCCCATCAAGCAGGCTACGCAGTCCATTTTTGAGTTAGTAATGTTTGAAAAACTCACCCCTGTTGACATTTTGTCTTTCAATAAGGTCAGGTTACGTACACACAAGTGTGCCATCCGTTTATGCCAAAGCTCCATCTCGTTTCCAATTGTAGACGCCAGTGCAACTGCCTGTGAGGAACATGTTAGTTTATAAATACCCCTATCATGCTTTCCGGTTACACATGGGTTCCCTTTTATAGAACATTCATCAGCATTATAAATTTCGCAACCTTTTTTATTAAAAACCACAACCTTATTTTTAGTATTTACCATATTGCTCACACTAAGTAAATTTGAAGACAAGTCTGGTACATAGATCACATTGCTTATACTAATATCAAGTGAATCATCCTCTACAATACCAAAACCTTCTCCAAAAACCTTACCTGCATTCGCGCAACTCACTTCTACCTTTTTCTCAAAGTTCACAAACTTATCCATCCAGTCCTTCCTGAAAGTCATATGTCCTGACGCTCCTGAATCTATTATCCACTCGTTTTGATAAGTCTTCTCTCGATCCACACAGGTTAGTGCCGTCGCCATATGATTCCTCTTCGATTGACGTGGATTGTGTGGACAGTCACAAGCTTTATGCGGTCCCTCGCAAATGAAGCATTTTACAGTCCTCTTCTCTTTGAACTCTTTGTTCCTCTGAACAAATTTCTTATGAGTGTTATGATGCTTTGATGTAGTGAGCGCTGAGCTCGAAGTATGTCTACTACTTGGGCCTGCACTCATTCTGTTATCATCCATTTGCAGCAGTTTTGTTTTAACATAGTCCGAAGTTAAGGATATGTTCGCGCTCTCCAGCGCCAACCTCATAGGCGCATATTCCTCTGGTAGGCCTTGTAGCATGAGTGCTGCTAGTAATTCATCATCGATTTCTTTATCTAAGTCTGCTAGTTGGTTGCTAACTTGCATCAGTTCAGTTATATATTCAGTTATTGAATTAAACATATTCAGTTTTAGGCTCACTAGCCTTGACAACAATCTACATCTGTTGTTGATACCTTTGTCTTCGTAAGCTACTTTAAGATTATTCCACGTCTCATACGCCGTAGTAGCTTTACGTACGTGCACCTTGCACTGACTCTCGATCAGTAAACAGATTTTGGTTCGCGCTCTCTGATCGTTTTTCTTTGCGGTAGCATCTGCTGTGTCAGCAACTTTCTCTATGTACTGCCACAAATCATCGTGCACCAATACGCACTCCATATCAAACTTCCAGGTATTCCAGTTACGATTACCTTGAAATTTCTCTATACTCAGGAGCCCCGGTCCCGCATTCGACATGGTGGTACTCATTGTGTTGTTTCTCGAACTAGTAGGACGTTAATGTTATTGGTTGGTAGTTCTTACCGCCATACTCCTCTAGATCCAAAAAAAAATATTTATCTCTGTTTTACACTAGTGTTGTACCTTGTTCATGATTAGGTCGATCAGATTTTTGGAAATCGTGCTTCCCATAACCTGTGAGGGTTTCTCCTCTCACTTTTAAACTAATCACTGAAAACACTGTGTATAAAGAAATACTTTAATATAAAAATACAACACAATAATAATGAAAAACAGCCTCCGCTGACAATATTATTCTCTCGACAGAGAACCGTCATAACATTCAATCAATCATTTATTTGCACATAAAACATAGTATATAATGCATGCAAATACACTTATAAGACACATTACTCTACCATTACTCTCTCCATTATTCCATTCAAACATCCTTCAAGATTCAAACCAGCCAGCCTGTCAACAAACCTCTTTGCTCTAACAAATTCCCTACCTGTTATAAAAGTTTTGCTCCCTAAAATTTTATGTCTGTATGAACATCATATTTCCAAAGATAGATTGTACCTAATAATAGCAGTAAAACACTATTGTACAAAAAAGAAACGTAAAACAGGAAAAAAAACCAGACATATGCAAGTCGGACTCGCCCACCGAGGATTCCGTACTTTTTAGTATTTGTTGTTGTAGCGGCAACAGAAATACATCATCTGTGAAAATTTTAACTGTCTAGCTATCACAGTTCATGAGATATAGCCTGGCGACAGACAGACAGACGGACAGACGGACAGCGGAGTCTTAGTAATGGGTACGGAACCCTAAAAACACACATAATTAGTCCAAAAGCGAACTTATTCCTTTAAGGCAAAGATAGATATAACTCCGTAATAGATAGATACAGTCTAAGGAAAAAACCTGCCTCGAAAATGACGAAAATTTGATTCTCGATTAGATGTCGCTACTACCTTTGGCCTACTCTCGTATAGAGGGCGTTGACGGTTTCGTTTGTTATTTAACAATTTTAACGCATATCAGTGAAAGAACATGGGTCAAAATAATAAAAATAATCAATGCAAATAAAAAAAATCATTTATCCATATTTAAATTCATTTTATCGTATTTTTATAAATCTTCATTTTTAGTTTTAAAGTGTGTCGATAAATGGCAGTGAATTTACTGTGGTTACAAAATTTACTATGACAGTACCGCTCTATAATATTATATTCTCTTTGTTTAAGGGATCTCTTTCAGTTAACCTTGAGCCTTTGAGGGAGAATTGGAAACGTTCGGTAGACATCTAAACTGTACTAAATGGCATAAAAAGAAGAGTATTAATTATTGTCCTAAAACCTTAAAAAAAAGCTGCGTTTTTTACTCAATTGCGTGCCAAAAGTTTGCATAGCGGAATAAATTTGGGCCATTTGGCGAATAGGTGTGCCAATCGCGGATAAGAACTTTGTTTTTCATTAAAACAACATTATTAAGTTGGAATTTCGGAAATTGCTTCGGTTCCAGTATTCCTGATAGCCTGAAGTAATATTAAGTAGGTATTGGTTGTGGCTTAGCTCCTTTGAATAAGAGAGTGTCAATATGACTAATATTTTAAGAGGCCGGTGTCGATTTTAGTCGCAAAATTGTAAAATTGATAGATTTAGTCCGTGAAATTTTACACCTTTTGTTACCTAATTGAAATAACAAGTACTGGTTTCTATTAGCACGTCTTCTTATCTTACCTTTTATTAGATAATTTTTTTGTAAACAGACTCACTAAATTAGTAATGTTTGCTTTTCTGATGGACGTTTAGGTAAACGCGCGTAAAGCACTGATTTTGTCGCTCTTATTTGTAAATTTCGTAAAGTTTGGACTGCTAAACATGGTAATTTTATATTACACATATCCTGTACTTGACGTTTATCAGACTACATTTTTATTATTATGACTTTGAAGTAGTGTAAATGAAAGTTAGACGAAATCAATTTTCTCCAGAAATTGCTTCAAAACAAGTGACAATTTCTCTAAAAATCGACTTAATTTCAACGTAATTTTGATACTTAAACAATCTACAACATTTGCTAAAACTATTCTTATACATCAATTTGTATAATTTACCACCATGATTTTTTGATGAATTTTTCAAAACTGCCCCTTCTCTTCATGCATTACCGGTGACGCACGCTCGCGACCTCATTGTTAAAAGGCAAGATGAGAAGATGTGCTAATAGAAATCAATACTTGTTATTTAGATAACGTAACAAAACGCGTATAATTTCAACGACTAAATCTATCAATTTTACATTTTTGCTCCAAAATCGACTACGGCCTCTTAAGTGTGAAAATTTGTACATACCTATTAATATTATCAAAAAGGATATAATAGGATAGAGCGGTACTGTCATAGTAAAATTTGTAGCCATAGTAAATTCACTGCCATCTATCGACACACGAAACCTAAAAATAAAAATATCAAAAAATGTATTTATTTTATATATGGATAAATGATTCTTTTTTATTGCTATAATTATTTTTATATTATTTTGACCCATGTTCTTTCACTGATATGCGTTAAAATTGTTAAATAACAAACGAAACCGTCAACGCCCTCTATACGAGAGTAGGCCAACGGTAGTGGCGCCATCTGATCGAGAATCAAATTTTCGTGATTTTCGAGGCACGTTTTTTCCTTAGACTGTATCCATCTATTACGGTGTTATATCTATCTTTGATATTACTAACAATACTATGTTTGTCGACAGCCGTTCGTAAGATCAGGCAGATCGTGTAATTCCTAGGCATGTCGTGAAACGTAAAAATCTTTGTATGAAAGTCGACGGCGCCCCGCCTGGATAGTTTGCCCTTTGCCCTTCAGTATAAAGCAACCTAACGAACCTATCCTCCTACCACACAGGAACATTACGATCTGCCTTTTTTTTTTTTAAACAAGCATACGGCCCGCCTGATGTTAAGCAGTCTCCATAGCCTATGTACGCCTGCAACCTGACCCTAACACTCCTCTCCCTCGAGCTCTGGCAACCCTTACTCACCGGCAGGAACACGACACTATCAGTAGGGTCTAGTGTTATTTGGCTGCGGTTTTCTGTAAGGTGGAGGTACCTCCCCAGTTGGGCTCTGCTCTAGATTTGGAATGACATCCGCTGTCCTAATCTTACGATCGGCCGCCGACATGTATTGTCTACCTGGAGTCTTAGCATGGTACGCTTATCACCATGCCTGTCACGTTCTAACAAGTATGTGAGTGCGAAAGTGACGGACTTAGTGATAGGGGAAACCATGCTGCGCGGGCTGGTTGGTAATTACAATAGGAGACAGCGTATTACTAAAAAGCTGTATAAAAAAATTAAGCAGACTTTTTTTAAACCTCTATGAAAAAACCATTACATTAGACCAATTTTTCTCATCGCTCGTACAAAGGACTACAAGTACTACCCGGTCGTGCTACAGGGTCCACGGTACCGGGCTAACATAAAAAATTGGGTCAATTTCTCTCAAACTTCGTTAGTAACGAACGAACGGAAGTTATTCGTTTACGTATTGTGAATGATTGGCAAAGAGTTTGGAGTGAAAGGTTGGCGGACAGAGAATGCGTGGAGTGTCAATAGTTATTTGTTATACAAGGGTGCAAAGTTGTATTTTACCCGCGAGTATGGAATTGAAACACGAGCAAGCGAAAGGATTCTATAGTTGAACCACGAGCGAAGCGAGTGGTTCTAAAATAGGATCCTAAGCGTAGCACGTGTTTCAAACACACGAGAAGTAAAATACATTTGTACCCGTGTGTAACACAAAACTTTTCACCTCACTATAGCGAGGAAAGTGCAACATCCACAGGCGTTAGATCATCTTCATCACTGAAATCACTCATTTTTTTACGATATTATAACAAAAAACTCTGGAAATTCTGTATTTTTACGTGAGAAGTTTTTAAGTAAAAAATTTGTTGACAATGTTGACATTTCTGACGTATGAAATGTCAATGATGCGTTTTGAAATTGCATCGACTCAACTTGTGCGTTCAGAATTATATTTAACATCATTATTAAAAAACAAACGTTTCTTATGGAACTTTAAGGTTTATGACTTAAAATCATTAAATAAAGCTAAATTTGGTATTTTTTATTAGATTCTCAAACCATTTGTTTAATGATAATTAATACCAAACGAATCATTATTATGAGCGTTTTACGTTTTGTCATCTGTCAAGCTACTTAAACCCGCTCCATCCAAGGTCAAATTACTTTCCCCCCTAGTGGATAAAATGCGTTTTTCCCCGCTTGTTTTAAAGGATAAAAGACTACTTTCCGAGCTAGTGAGGGGAAAAAACTTTTTTTAGTACGAGTTGTAGTTATTTGCTTGACCAAGGGGGCAAACCCCTCGTGCTAAGGTGGACTTGGTCACTTCTTCGCTACAAGTACCTGCGGCCGCCTCAATTTTGAGGTTTTTCCATAGTAATTGCCGCGTACCGCCACGGAACGTACGGGCGCACGCGCTTGCGCCGCCTTGCGCATCGTACACGCGTTTTGTTAGGGAGTGAATCTTCTGTACAGTCGCCATCAGATATATCGGAGCGGCAGAGGCTCTCACAAATATCTGAACACGCCTCTATTGTCAAGGCGTTAGAGTGCGTGTTTAGATACTTTTGAGCACCTTGGCCGCTCCGATATATCTGATGGCGACTGTACCTAGTACTATTTTATATTCTGTGGTATGACGTCTATTTCAGTTTATCATATAAATATAGTAGTGTAACTACTTAAAATAAATAAAATAAAATAAAATAAATAAAAAAATAAAAATTATTTAATTCAGACTTTCAAAAAATCCATATTTTGTTAGTGATACTTAAACTAGGGAACCTATAAACTAAGTGTTAGTCTAATTATAACATTTACAACATTTACATAATTAAGAGCTAGCCATAAAAACAAAAACAAATACAAACAAATACCTACTTACTTACTTACTTACTTTATTAAATTGTACTGCCTATTACAATATTAGCCCAGTGCCTTAATATAGGGCAGTCGAGGCGTCCAGCTACCATCCTCAGGATGCTGTTACAGCTGCCTCTCACTCGTCTCAGCAAAGAGGCTACCCTCTTGCGTCTGATGGCATGGAAGCCATCCGTGTGCGCCTCTGCAAACATGCCTGACGCACTACAGCGGCGAGGCAGCTTTAGCAACATCCTGAAGATATTATTAAACTGAACACGAAGCGCGTTATAAACACGCTTCGTATGCTTCACCCATAGACTGCATGTATAAAACACACATTAAAAAAAACATAAAATAATTTGATTTATTCCATAGTTAGTCTGTTTGGCCCTCGAATTCCGATAATAGGTAACAGTGAACGGACGGAAGTTATTCTATCTATTGTGAATGATTGCTAAAGGGCCCATCCCTTTGCCAACGTTGAAAGGTTAGACGGACAGAGAATATGTGCAGATGTTGTTTATTTATTAACAATCAAGGTATACCTATTTAAATTGTATTGTATTTAATGGTGTTGTATTTAAGATGGGAGTACGCTTTCTTGAAAGTTTGGTCGGATCGGTAGTAAAATAAAATAAAAAGTTGTTGGTTTACAAGCGACTCCACATATGCCATGTTCTACACAGAGCGAGTATTAACGCGGGGTCGGGCTCAATATACTGTATACATAGTCTTACATCATAATAAACCTTGCGGCGGGCGCGTAAAAACAAAGCAAAGTTTGTAAACTCATATGATATGTTATATCGGTATGAAACTTGACTGTAATATCCCCATTATTCATAAAACTTCAAAACCCTCAATGATGATGATGGTGCTACTTTACCGCACTAGTGCGATAATAAGCTCAAACTCAAACTCAAATGATTTATTTGTAAACATAGGTAACAGTGGTCAGTACAAAAAGTATTATAGAACGCTATGCTTTGCCGACAGGCATACAAATTTGAAATTAGGTATACACACACCAAAATTAGGTATAAATTGTTGCATGCAAATACTTAACTAAAGAATGAAAATATTATATTAATAAATTATACAATAAATTTTATTGTCGAATGTAGTTATTCTCTCATTACGCAACACATTCTGCTCATTACGCAACTATGTCTAAAATTTATAGGGCCATATTATGTACTGTAAAAAGTCTTACGATATACGCGCGAATAGGTAATTCGCAACTCGTGTCGATTTAAAACACTCCTTTAAAACACGCGATCGTGTTTTAAAATTAAATAACTATTAAATATAGTCATCATCCTTATTTCGTCTTAAACTGCGTTCGGCGTAGCAGTGCCAAAAATATTTTTTAAGAATTGAAAATGTCCCATGAAATGTTTTTGGAATTTTTTTCTGCATGTTTACCTTTTTTTACCAAACCTTCTTACAGTTAGTTTCGATTTCTATGACACTTGAAATAGACGACAATGAGTGTCGTAAATATTGAATGAAACAGTCGTCAACAGTGAAGAAAATTGAGTATCTGAATGGAATCTTTCTAAGTGGAAACTGGCATGAGAATTTTCTTATTAGTTTTCAGAAATTTTGCTAGTTCGGCGTTATTAATCGAACCTAGGCATTGACTTGGCTTGTTACACTTCCGTGCCCGCTGTTTGTTCAGTTAATGCATATATTATCGGTATCTCGAAAAGGTCGGGTGAAGGAAGATTTCCTTCCACGCTTGTATTAAGGGTAAATTATTAAACCTTGAATAATTACGAACTTGAGCTCAGTATAATCATAATCTTTATTGTATGTGAGAAATGGGTTACATTGCCAGTAATACTATTGTAATAATTTTACATGGCCTCATCCAGACTCTGCCTTTACAGGTGTAATTGTGTAATTAATTACCTAATAATAACTCAATGCAGCAACTATACAAATATTAACGAACTTGTCAGATAGGCTCAATTCTGCTTTGAATCACCTATTTTTTCGAATTTAAACTATCGTGAGACACACTAACATTAAGCTAATTTTGCGGTTTCACTCAAGTGTTTTTAGTCACTCGCGCGACATGTTCTGGAGAGCCTAGGTCTCAATTTTCAAGCACTAACAATGCATGAGTGAGTAGCGGTCACGACAAGCGGCCGTTACGTACTGCTGCGCGCCAATTTCACCAACTGTTTTTCCATTTTTTCTTTGCTGCTGCTTATCTTCTTGTCAAAAACAATGATCTTCTTCTGCAGTAGTGGGTAGCGTCAGCAAGTAGTTTCCGCCGGCCTACAGACTAAAGAAACAGCTGAAGGCCGAAAGAAACCCCTGCCGACCGTACCTATTTGATGACGTTCTTCTTTTCTTCTCATCTTCTCAATTAAAGTATAGATATGGAGACGCATATAATTGTGAAAAATATTATATAGGTACGAGGTTTGACAGCTGAATAGGGATGATGACAGATGTTGAATTGTATAACAAACCCTTAGTTAAATAGGAAAATGAGTAATTTATCTCAATAAATTGGACACTAATAAAATATATGCAAAATGATAAAGAAAACAAGACCTCGAAGTTTCAAAATTTTAGTTTTAAACTTCGAGGTAGCGGGTGAGCAACAGGCAGCAATGTCAATTTATATAAGAAAGAAAGAAAGACATTTATTGTAAAAACCTTCTACAAACAGCGCCACTTCAGTAACAAAAACAGAAATTACTCACTAAACACTTAAAGCTAGGTACATGGTAGTTATTAAAGTAAATATTACACAAAAATAGACAGGTCCACCAGCAGAGTGAAAAAGAGAAGAAAACGGAATAAGGAAACTAATTACAACATACATTTTGGCGCCGCTATAGTGGCTACAAAAGGACGCCACTCAGCATATGCCCTGGTATAAATAAATACCACAGCGCTGGCTTTCTGTGGCACCCCGGGCAATATACAGAATGATACCTAATAACCGTATAAACACCCATTTATTCCGTATGTCTAATTATTAATAATACTGAGAATTCGTGGTAATCTTTGCAAATAATTTACGAATTAAGATCAAAAACATAAGATAAGATAAAACTCACTTGAGCCCAGCAACGATCTCCATAGCGCCGTTGAAGTTGCCAATGTTCCAACACGTAAGAGCCACTCGTAAGACGCACGCCAGCGCCGCCTTCCGATCCTCAGCTGCTTGGGACAGCACCAGTTCTGTAACCCACGCCGACACCTGCAGACAAAACAGAAGTTAAATTTTACAACGAAATAGTATTATTTATGGTTATGGATTTCTTCAACCAGATGTCACTTTGGACATTTTGGTCACAAAATCAAACTGTATATGACATCTATATTAGGTCATTCTGTATTCTCAGGCCTTACACAAGTTGGAACTCGATTCAGATATAAAAACTTGATTTTATTTTGACATGACGCTGCCTCCTAAACTATTCACAAACATCCTCGAAGAAGTTTTCAAGAGCCTAGCGGTTTCTTGGGAGACTAGGGGAATACTCGTCGGTGATAGGGGGCTATCGAATCTTCGTTTCGCCGACGACATTGTTCTCTTTGCCCCTTCTGCAGCAGAACTACAGCAAATGCTCCAAGATCGCAACGCAAGCCTTCAGGTTGGACTTCAAATGAATCGCGCAAAGACTCAAGTGATGACCAACAGCAAGAAACTTAGTGTCGAGGTAGACGGGCAGATTATACATTATGATGACGAGGACATCTACTTGGGCCAGCTAGTCTTTCAGTAACAGGCAAGACAAGGAAGTTGAGCGCCGTGTTTAAAATGCCTGGAAGAGCTACTGGCCCGTGAAAGAGCTAATGAAGCGCTTCCCTTGTCACTGAAGCGCAAACTCGTTGACATGTGTATTATGCCCTAACCTACGGTGCCCAAACTTGGTCACTCACATAGATTCAGAAGTCCAGACTGAAGGTTTGCCAACGCGCTATAGAGCGTAGTATTCTAGGTGTGATCGCATAAGAAATACCACGCTGCGCTCTAAAACCCGCGTTGCTTACGTAGGCGAGAACACCGCTAGGCTCAAATGGGACTAGGCTGGTCACGTCTACCGCATTCATCCGGAGAGGTGGGCAAGCTTAAAGATTCAAAGAATTATTTGCATAGAACACAGTTATAAGGTGTTACAAGATAAAATAAATCCGTGCATTCAGTCTGCATGCAGGCCACCACCAACTACTTGCATACCACCATGGCTTAGCCACCAAGTGGATGCCGGTAGAGGAACGTGGACGGGGCAGGCCCAAACAACATGGAGGGATATGACCTGGATAGCTTCCTGAACAACTGGCCAGAGGAAACACCAAATCGGGGGTCGTGGAAATCAAGGGGAGATTTGCCCCATAAAAAAAGATAGCTCACGCTAATTGGTGCATGCGAAATCAAAGTCGTGCGTTAGATGCGCGCCTAGTACAGTCGCCATCAGATACATCGGAGCGGCCGAGGCGCTCACAAATATCTGAACACGCCTCTATTGTCAAGGCGTTAGAGGGCGTGTTCAGATATTTTTGAGCATCTCGGCCGCTCCGATATATCTGATGGCGACTGTACCAAGACGATCGTCAAGATCTGAATCCTGGTCACGTAATTCCTTGTAATTCTAGAGTTTAAATAAAATTATTATGGTGAGTGACAATTCTAATGAAAAATAATCAGAGTTCGTTACCCAAGCTTCATCGAACTTGTGCGGTAATGTTAGAACTGGCTGGCCGACTGGGCTGTTTCATGAATTTGAACCATATAAAAGGATGGGAAAATTGGTTTTTAAACGGCTTGTTCCCGTTTACTTATAATGGCGTTTTTTATGTGATAGTCAGCAAACGAGCAGACGAGCCGCCTGATGGGAAGCGGTAATCGTCGCCCATGGACAAAAGCAACATCACAGGAGCCACTTAAGCGTTGCCGACCCTTGAGAACCCTAAATACCCGCTTCTTGAAGAATCCCATGTCGTAGCGCAAAGGAAACCTCAGGAGGCAACTCATTCCACATTCTGCACGTTATGAGAAGAAACGAGCGAGATGCCCGCTTATTCATGGTGTGCCATGTATCTAAGAAGTGAGAATAAGCTTTGCTGTGGCAGGAGGTGCGGTGATAAAAACGAGACGATGGCACCAAATCAAAAAGTTTTCAGCATTAGCAGAGGTACTCACAAACAACACCTACTAACAACAACCAACAACAATACGTTTTTCACATCACCAATTCGAAAAAGGGCTTTTTCTTCCCTGCTAAGAGGGATCAAAGTGGCACTTTTCTTCCCTGCTAGGAGGGATCAAAGTAACACTTCTGTTTTAGGACACAATTTTTACATTTTTTTGCGCATTATTTTTTTAGCTTAAATAATATTTTTAAATATTATAATTACCTCTTAGGTAATGTGAAAAGTAATATGCGTCACATGGTAGCAAAATTATTTCCATCTTGGGCGTGACACACTTGAACCCCTCACTACGCTCAGGATTCTATTTTAGAATCCCTCGCTACCCTCGGGATTCTATTATAGAATCCTTCGCTTCGTTTAGGATTCAATTGTACGCCCTCGCCGTAAATATATCATTTTGCTCCCTTGTGACACAATCTACTATTGCTTAACATATTAGGGCCGGAGCCGAAAAAAATCATCTAATAAAATTCATACTATATATTAAGCAGTTATCGAAATTCAAAACACACCTTGTATAAGAATTACTTCCAATTCCGACCAATATCAATATTCAGAATAAATTCATGAAACTATCTGTAAGGTTCCATATAAAGCGGCTTATCAAAATGACAGGAACCCTATTTTAACTCAAAACAAAAACATTCTAAGTCACACTACTGTTGTCTAACAATATTCGACCTTAAACTAAGGAAATAAGGTTAGAAATATTCTACTATGATTTTATTACGAAAGACGTTTTCATTTTAGGTAAATTCCATGCAATTTGCATTTTATTATGACTATGACCATCTTCGGTTTATACGCTAGGACATTTCTGATAGGGTTAGGGTGAGTATGCAGTGGAGAGGAAAAATTCGGACAGTGATTGATAAAATAATAGAATTGATATTGGTAGTATGGAAACTGAAAAGGCGTAAATCCAGGAAATTAAAAAGGTACAAAAATTAAATTAAATTAAATTCAAATATTTATCAGTACGGTTTTTACTCACTATTATTTTTAGTCGCTTTTGGCGACATGTTTCGGATTCTTTGGGAATCCATCCTCAGGCACGAGTGTCCGCGGCGGTTGTACGTCGTGCACTGCCCAACAACAACCGCAGGCTGCTGTACAACCGCCGCGGACACTCGTGCCTGAGGATGGATTCCCAAAGAATCCGAAACATGTCGCCAAAAGCGACTAAAAATAATAGTGAGTAAAAACCGTACTGATAAATATTTTGAAATATGTCTCACGATAGTTTAAGTGCGATTAAATTAAATTAAATTAAATAATCATTTATTTTCAGGCATGGCCCATAGAGGTGTTAGTAACAAAAAACTTAAATACTAATGTTAAAAAGTACAATTAATTAAAACCTACCATGCAAATCAATATACTTAGAGCTAGGACTGGGGCAATACAATACCGGGTGAGAGAAAAAAAGGTCGCGAAACTTGCGACAGAAGGGGCCGTCGCACGGGTTTTTACGTTTTTAGGGTTCCGTAGCCAAATGGCAAAAAACGGAACCCTTATGGATTCGTCATGTCTGTCTGTCTGTCCGTCCGTATGTCACAGCCACTTTTTTCTCAATTAGTCTGAAAATATGCTTTTGTTTAAAAATTTGCTGGTCAGATCTCGAGGTACATATATCGAAAAGTTTAGTTGTTTAGGTAACAATGAACAATAAATAAGCTTAAATATAATAATACAAACTAGACTTATATTGACCGGGATATAGACCGTGATTACCTTTTGTATTATTTGTGAGCTCCCGATATTTCGACGCAGTTACATGCATCATGTTCACGGGTGACTGAAGATAGCGGGTGGGTGTCAAAGTTGTGTAGACAGCGCTCTGTCTACCCTCATTCTTGCGCGTCGGCTGCGTTCACTTTCAACGTTACCAATCATTCAAAACTCTAATACAAACTAGGTATAAATAAACTTAAAATAAAGGCGCTATAATAAAACACGTTCTCTAAGTCACCGCCGATGGACAGTGCGCCCAGAAGGCTGGCCGCCTTGTCACGTTGAATGGCAATACTAATGCGTTGAGTAAAATACTGGCCAGCCTTCTGGTCCCTTGTGGCATCTATAGGTACCGTGCGCGTTGGAGGGTCTGCCATCTTGTGGCCTGAATCGGAACCATACATACATGTACATGTACATTGACACTTCACGCCCATTTCACGCCAAAGCAAGTGCTGCCATCTTGTGGGCTACTTTGGAAGCATAAACTACACATTTACGCCTCGCGCCAAAAATCTGACGTCTCCTGTGCTGCCCCCTACAGTTTATGCACGCTCCCTATAAGGCGCGCCGCTAAAACCTTGTATACCCGGCGTGCGCTTGGTCCCCACGGCCCTAGCGTTTCGACCCCAAACGCCTAAAAATAGAACTACTGCCAATTAGTATCGTGTGAAAATTGGAAAAGGTTATCTGAGACAAGTTAGCCGCGTTGTACCAAAGAGAATTAAGTAGATATAGAGTACTGACTCCATACATCAGTTTTGTTACCAAAAAGACAATTATTTTCGTAGTCTATATACGCTCTTACACCTTATACAATAAAGTCGTGTTCACATATTTTTGAGCTATTTGTCTGGATCGAAAGTTTAAGTTTAGCGCGGCACGCCATTTTCGTACCTTTATATTTTCGTCAAGTAGCGGAATTATCAGTATTACCAAAGATATAACTCCGTAATAGATCGATACAGTCTAAGGAAAAAACGTGCCTCGAAAATCAAGAAAATTTGATTCTTGTTCAGAGGGCGCTACTAGCTTTGGCCTACTGTCGTATAGATGGCGTTGACGGTTTCGTTTGTTAAATACAATTTTAACGAATATCAGTGAAAGAACATGGGTCAAAATCATATAAAAATAATTAATGCAAATAAAAAAATAATTTATCCATATTTAAATACATTTTATCGTATTTTTATAAATCTTTATTTTTTGTTTTAAAGTGTGTCGACCGATGGCAGTGAATTTACTGGGGTTACAAAATTTACTATGACAGTACCGCTCTAGTATAAGTTACTCTATGGTTTAGGGAAGATGTGTGTTTAACATTCAATCAATCAATCGATCAATCGTTTATTTGCAGATAAAAATATAATACAATGCATGCAAATACATTTATATGAAACAATACACCACCGGTAATGTCAAAATTAATTACACAACTCAAAAGGAAATGCATTACAATTTAAAATAAAGTAAAAAAATATATTAAATTATATGTATATATATGTTGATCAATTCAAATGGGTCAGTAGGGAGAAGTCAGAAACTATGAGTGATAGCATAGAGTAACTTATACTAGAGCGGTACTGTCATAGTAAATTTTGTAACCACAGTAAATTCACTGCCATCTGTCGACACACTTTAAAACTAAAAATGAAGATTTATAAAAATACGATAAAATGTATTTAAATATGGATAAATGATTTTTTTTATTTGCATTCATTATTTTTATGATTTTGACCCATGTTGTTTCACTGATATGCGTTAAAATTGTTAAATAACAAACGAAACCGTCAACGCCAACGACAGTAGGCCAAAGCTAGTAGCGCCCTCTGAACGAGAGTCAAATTTTCTTGATTTTCGAGGCACGTTTTTTCCTTAGACTGTATCCATCTATTACGAAGTTATATCTATCTTTGGTGATAGGGACATCTGTTCTTAGGAACCATGGCTTCGATTTTAGATTAAATAATAATGGCATTTTTTTTTACACAAGATATCATAGCAAAATTTGGTCCTTATACTTTCAGCATTAATTATACAAACAAATACTTCACGCGATTACATAAAGGAACAGGTTCGATTCCCGGTTATGGTATGAGTTTAAAAAAAAGTTTGAATGTCATTTTGTCAGTGTCTCAAAGATGGGTTAAATAATAAGTCTTGTATGGGTATTAATTAATTTATGAGGGACATGTTACTTATTTTTACGCGACTATGATTTTTGTACGACATTCGATTTAAAGTTAGTTTATTTGAAATTCTACGTAAATCATGTTTTATTTATTAGTTAATTTTTATTCTTTTATTTTTGACATGTTTCCAGTAACTTAGTTAATATTTTAGTAATACATATTTTAATTTTTAAGTTTGTATTTTAATTTTAATAGATTTTTATGTTTCAAAGCTTTTAAGAGCCATGTTGCTTGAATTAAATGAATACAATACAATACAATTATTATTAAACTAAAATCGACGCAATAAATTAAATAAATAATTATTTATTTCAGAAATTCAATTACCATAATTTAGTAACTTATTCTATTAACTGTTAGTGGCAATGGTTCCTAAGAACAGATTTCGCTATCTCTCATAGTTTCTGACTTCTTCATACTGACTATAGGCATAGTATATACAAGTAGTTATAGACGCGGAACCGAGCGACCGGAAGAGAAAGAATATTCATATAAAATTTGGGCAGCATAGAAGTTTTTCTCTTTCACTCTTATAAATTTCCGTGTTTCGCCATCGCCTCATACCGATGTCACCCGGTCGGTGATAAGGACAAAGCATAGCACTATTTTCTCTTTCATCTTATAGGAATCGCAATAAGACTATCTTTCTCTATCAAACAGTGTCAGACCCTTGATACCCATTTGGAGTAAGTAAGTAATCATTTATTGTCAGATTGTGCATGTCTGTATACAGATGTTACAATAGTATCTTATAATAGTGAGTGTTGTTGCGAACGCAACCTCTTTATTTGTAATGCAGTAGCTAAACGCAGCCGTCGGGCTCGCTTACTATGCGGAGGCTTATTTAAATGCACCAATAGGAGGACTTTCGCATCAGCCTCCATAATATTACCACCACTTCTACACTTTTAACCGTTTACGTCAACTGTAACTTGTAAAGTAACCAGCACCTATTGATTATAAGTTTACTTCAAATCGAAGTCTTTTTATTTGTCATCGAGACCTGCACGGCGGCTACAAGTGTCACAATCAACCGGTTTAGGGTATACAATATACTTATTCCTAAAATACAATAGTAATATATATATAAGTTGGATTGATCGCATGTATAAAATGCCATGTTGATTTTGTATTACCAATTTGGAGTCACCCTGTAAGTTCGACATTTCGTCCTCTAGACCGGAGTGGGCGGGGGTTTGGTTGGTAAATATACGGGTAGCAACGGAAAATTATAGAAACATTATCGTAGTTATAAAGCGGGCTTATAATAATTTAAATGTATATATATATTTCCTTTAGGGTTCCGTATCAAAAAGGTACAAAGGGAACCCGTTGTGCGACTCTGTGCGTCCGTCCGTCTGTCTGTCATATTACTAAATATCTCGACACCTGAAGCAATCGATTTGAAATTTGGAATAGTTATAAACAACGTTAACCCAGACATCTTGGATGTGTTTTTTTTTTTAATTTTTTTTATTAACTATGGAAAATACGGAATTTAAAGAGGGGGCAAAATTTCAAACTAGTTACCAGGTCAAGTGGGATATCATTTGAAAGAGCTTAAATTGAACATTACAAAGCATTTTTTTTAAATGTCATGTTTGCTAAAACTAAAAAAATGCAGATGTCTCTATTGACGTTGTTCACAATTCCAACAAAGATTTATATAACTCCGTAAAAAAAAAAAATAAGATGGATATAGTCTAACGAAAAAACGTGTCTCGGAAATCAATAATATTTGATTCTCGAACAGTTGGCGCCACCACGTTTTACCACCTTTGGCCTATATTCGACTAGATGGCGTTGACGGTTTCGTTTGTTATTTACCAATTTTAACGCATATCAGTAAAAGAACATGGCTCAAAATCATATAAAAATAATAAATTCAATCATTTATATATATATAAATAAATTTTATGGTACTTTTAACCATCTTCATTTTTAGGGTTCCGTACCCAAAGGGTAAAAACGGGACCCTATTACTAAGACTCCGCTGTCCGTCTGTCCGTCCGTCTGTCCGTCTGTCTGTCTGTCACCAGGCTGTATCTCATGAACCGTGATAGCTAGACAGTTGAAATTTTCACAGATGATGTATTTATGTTGCCGCTATAACAACAAATACTAAAAACAGAATAATATAAATATTTAAATGGGGCTCCCATACAACAAACGTGATTTCTTTGCTGTTTTTTCCGTAATGTTACGGAACCCTTCGTGCGCGAGTCCGACTCGCACTTGGCCGGTTTTTAGTTCTAATCGTGTGTCGATAGATGGCAGTGAATTTACTGTGGCTACAAAATTTACTATGACAGTACTCCTCTATCCTATATATCCTCTTTGTATGAATATAAAAGTAAAATATAAAAACACTTACAAAACAAGAATTATTATTATAGGTTCTTTTAGTAATTCGACTTTAGGAGGCTTTATACATCTCTAAGGAATTGTAATACTTTTGTTTGAATTGATATTTGTAGTTAGAATCGATAATAGTAATTGAAGAAAAAACTAAAAGATACTTAAACAATAAACAAATCACAAATTAAATAATAATACTAAATAATACTAAAGTAAAAATACACTTAAAAATACTTACATAAAAGGCCGTTCTAAATTTTGCCCCCTAGGCAAGGTGCCCATCACGCAGGCAGCGTTCCCGCGCTGGATTGCTATAGCCAATCTTTGCGCGAGAAAGCCGCCTGCGCGAGGGTCACCTGTGGCCTCCCTCAGGCGTTTGCTAAGCGCTTTGTGGAGCCCCCGTGCCCCCTTACCCCAAGGGCCTAGTGTCTTCTTCTTCTTCCTCCTTGACCTTTTTCCCATTTACTTGGGGTCGGCCTTTCTTGTCCTTTTCTTCCATAATACACAGTTTTTGGCTATTTCAGCGTCTGTATTAACATCTTTCATGTCTTTTTCGACTGTCGTCAGCCAAGTGGCAGGTGGTCTTCCACTTCCTCTCCTTTGTGTCGGCAGATTTAAGGCTAACTTGACCATATGATCTTCCGGGCGACGTAGGATATGCCC
Organism: Cydia strobilella; assembly: GCF_947568885.1. Lineage (NCBI taxonomy): Eukaryota > Metazoa > Arthropoda > Insecta > Lepidoptera > Tortricidae > Cydia > Cydia strobilella. The sequence continues at coordinate 2,283,247 of NC_086064.1, read as the reverse complement.
GTACCACCGGAGACGATTTTCTTTAAGTTTCTCGAATATAGGTGCGACTTTAAAACTTCCTCGTATATAGTCGTTGCGGATTTTATCCAACAGTGTGACTCCTCCCGACCAACGCAACATGCGCATTTCTGTGACATGCATTTTGTTTATGTGTTGTTTGCATGTTGCCCAACATTCCGAGCCGTACAAAAGAGCGGGTCTTAATTGCACTTTTATAGATTTTCCCTTTAACCCAAGGGCCTAGTGTCTCGACGCCAAAAGCCACAAACTCGTAGTGTGCGCCGAGACTAGATGACTTGATGACTTGTGTAGTTAGATGTATTTTATAATTGTTGATGTGTTTTTTTTTGGCTTGTAAATTCCATGTTGACGTGTAAAAGTGCCCTTGTGGCATTTGCTGAATAACGCAGCGTACTACGTAGGCGAATGCGAACAACTCGCGAACGCAAAGCGAAGCGATGCGGCGCGGGGTGAATCAACCCTTTGATACATATATAAAACAAGAACGTAGGACGTGGGCGATCTCGTTGCGAACGCGAACGCCGTGGGTCCGCCGCGCCGCTCGCGTTCGCGAGTTGTTCGCTTACGTAAGACTCAGCGTAAATGTTGAAGTTTGAAATTTGAAGTAGACACATTTGATGGTACAAATGATGTCAAAATTAAATGAAATTGACAACTTGTGACTTCAGAAGTAAAGTCTTTGTGAAGTGTAAGAATTAACTAAATTACCTACCGTGGCCTTAATTAAATGGAGATCGGGTGACGATAGGGCTGGGATAAATCTATCGATAGAATATATATTGTAATTTACTTATTTGTTAGTTTTATGGTGACCTTCATTTCTGTCACATAAGTGCTCAATTTTGTTTATTTATTTTATAGTTAATAACGACCCATTCCTGGAGAATTTATTTTCTAGATAATTGTTTAATTTATTGAATGTTTTTTAATCTATTATGTAGAATTTAACGAAACTGCTGACATACTATTGTAATTTAATAATTTTGAATGTAATTTTGATTGTCTCTGTTATTTTTCATATTCAATTATTCATAATGTAAAAAACCGACAATCACAATATAAATTCCTAAGAATCTACCATGTGTAATTTTAAGTGCAATTGTATATTGTGAGATAAATAAATCATATCATATCATATCATATCATATCATATCATATCATATCATATCATATCATATCATATCATATCATATCATATCAAATCATATCATATCATATCATATACTATCGATACAACAGCATTAGCGGCGATAGAGTACAACATTTTCATTTACATAATGAAACAGAATCAGGCGCTAGTTTCGCGTTTTCGCGGACTAGCACGTTATCTTTTTGCGGATAAGCAAAGTAATATTAACGTCGGAGGTAAATTTAAATTATGCGATCAAGTCACGTCGTTGTGAATATTATATAAGTAATATTTTGTTATTAATTTATATTCCTTTATATCAAATAAACAATTTGAAGAAAATATAGTCAGTGTAATTTTAAATTACATATTAACATTATTAACTATTAACTAATATTAACTATTAGGTGTCTTGTTAATTAGTATTATATACTTATTCTAAATTATTGTAATGTATACTAAGTCTTTTTCTAGGTGTTACTGTTGACTTAATGTTTAAATTAAAATAATAATGCATGCTGTGATTGCCTGTAAGTAGGGGATCAATAAAAAATGTGCCCTTTTTGTAAGTTAATACTAGTATGTAAATTGTATCTTCTGTTGGTGATCCTAATAAACAAATAAACAAATTATTAGTAACTATAACGATGGTACTATAATATCGTATGGAATTTTGAACGTTCTGAAATAAAGATATTTTATTTTATTTTTGTTTATTAAGTTTAAAGCGGTCATAGTTTGAGGTATCTTTTTACAAAGGCGGGTTATATGCTCTAAGAACAAATTAAATTATTTTCTATGAAAATATTTTAATTTGTGTTTTTTTTCAAGTAGACACACTACTATTTAAACTATAAACTGAAATAATTCACTAACTAATACCTAACTAATAACTGATTTATTTCAGTGCGTTTTATATGCTTGCTAGCCACCAGTAGTAGGTATCAAAGATAGATATAACTCCGTAATAGATGGATACAGTCTAAGGAAAAAACGTGCCTCGAAAATCAAGAAAATTTGATTTTCGCTCAGAGGGCGCTACTAGTGGCCTACAGTCGAATAGATGGCGTTGACGGTTTCCTTTGTTATTTAACAATTTTAACGCATATCAGTGAAAGAACATGGGTCAAAATCATAAAAATAATTAATGCAAATAAAAAAAATCATTTATCTATATTTAAATACATTCTATCGTATTTTTATAAATCTTCATTTTTAGTTTTAAAGTGTGTCGACAGATGGCAGTGAATTTACTGGGGTTACAAAATTTACTATGACAGTACCGCTCTAGTATAAGTTACTCTATGTAGGTATCAAACAAGTTTAATATTAAGTATACTGATCTACTTCAAACTTGATATTGGCTTCGTACTATTTTATAAAATACCAACATGATATCATTAATTATATTGCACACAAAAAACAATTACACAGGACGTAAGCACAAAAATATTAAGGGTTCCCGGCAAGCTCGGTTCTCTATACAATCGTAGTTATGCTCTCATTTTAAAACAACTAGCTAGATTGCTCTGAAACTTTATACTTACTATAGGATAAGGTATATCTATGTCTGTAATTGGTTTATGTAGCTTCAGATACCATAGTTTAAAAAATACAGCGAATTTAAGTTGTTAAAAACTTGTTTATGCTTTTTTTTTTGTTTTATAAACTGGAGCTATATAAACTAATTTCAGACCTAGATATACCTTATGTCATTGTATGTGCAAAGTTTCATTACAATCCAACGCGTAATTTTAAAATGAGAGCGGAACTACCTATACGTTTGTATGGGAAGGTGCAATTCGGCCGAGCTTGCCGGGGACTCAACCTAAATAACTAGTGACTCTGTGAGCTGTAGACCTCACGAGTATTACTTAAAACTTAATAAATGTATTCCTCCGCGCATTTTGAAAAATATTCAAAAACTGAATCAACAAAAAAATAAATGACATTAAACCTGCTCACAAAATTTCACGAGACGGTCGAGTTTTTTTTTAATGAAATAGGAGGCAAACGAGCAGACGGATCACCCGATGGTAAGCGATTACCGCCGTCCATGGACACCCGCAACACCAGAGGGGTTGTAAGTGCGTTGCCGGCCTTTAAGATGGGAGTACGCTCTTTTCTTGAAGGTTTGAAGGTCATATCGGTCCGGAAATACCGCAGGCGGTATACCAAATACCAACTAAAACAAAAAAAAATGCAACGGTTCCAGTTAAAAAAAAAATTCATTGAAGGTAATTCAGTGTCCCTTTTTTAAGATTGCGAATTGCGACCAGTAGACGAGAATATTCGGAGATATGAAAGCATTTTTGGTCAAGATGAAACAGAGACCATCGCTAACGCTCGGCCAATTAAAGTAACATCTAACCTAACTGACACACACAAAAGACTATTCACAAAATAAAGGTGCCCATGACGCTCGTCGTTGTTACATAAATTAATATCCGGGAAATGTGCTAATAATGTATAGTGTTATAGTTTTTAATTTAATTTAATGATGTGTTATGCTTTTGATTTAATTTAATTTATTATAATTTTAATTCCACTTTTAATGTTTTTTTAACTGTTTACTAACCAACGTTTTGACATATGTGTACTAACAAGAATATGGATTTTTATTAGTCTGAAATAAATATTATTCATTCATTCATTCATAAAAACAGTAAACATATTTTGTCCAAATCATGAAAACGTCTTCCCATTGATGACGGCATAAAAATATCGTCATCAAACACTTTAGTCGTAAAACAGGGCCTTTATTTTTACGCCGCACTAAAAACATCGTAAAATTACGGCAATTTATCGACTTTTCGCATCCTTATTCGATATCTCCTGTCGACGACTTTATACAAATAGCACAGCCTATTCATTAGAGCGGTATTTTTTTATTTCACAATTTGTTTACCTCTAGCGGCCCATCGTACAAGAAAAAAAAATCATTCTAGGTATATATTTGAATTAATAGTACATATACACAATATAATTGATTTAGTTTTGTTCTAAATTGCAATGACAAATATTCTCATGTTGACTTGTTTTTCATTCCGTCAGTACAAAAATTTGTTTCTGCAATTAAGAGCAAATGAACAAATAATATAATATAACTCTGCTACTATAAGGGCAAATAATATAATTGATTTTGATAGTTTACTATTGTAAAATTAAGTTAAATTAATGCATGTCACGTTTGTGGTTTCAAATTCGCATTGTTTAGTTCTTTAGCACTAGATCTAGAGATAGTTTAATTGAATTGTACAAACAAGTCTTGTCTGAGCAACCATAATTATCTAATTTCAGTAGTGGAAACTGTTTTGGCTCATGTATGTATTTAGGTGTAATTATCTATATGTGTCATCTTTCGCTGTTTGTTTCCCATTATGAATTAAAAAAAAAATTGAACGAAACAAACAAAAATTAAATTTCATTGAAGGTAATTCAGTGTCCCTTTTTTAAGATTAGTTGCATCCTCAAAAGCGGTGGTAACTTTTTCCCTCAAAAATCTGTGTTAGTATGTATATGTAGTTAAATTATTGTTTCGTGTACATATAATTATACCACAATATTAGATATCATAGGAACCCTAGCATTACGGAAGAAAAATAAACTGAAAATAAATGATATGAGTTGATTCAGTTAGAAGGTCGAACCATACTGTTCTACCTTAGAGATGGCCAGGGGGCGCCACAAGCCTTCGGGAATTGTCATATACTTGGAAATTTCGACCCATGCCACCGTGACCGGATAGCCGAGCGGTTCAGGCACCTGTCCGGTAAACGGGGTACGCTGGTTCGATTCCAGCTCTGGACACTGGAGGCTTTGGTCATTTTTCCTTCGTATATGACATTTATTTCAGTTTATAGTTTAAATAGTAGTGTGTCTACTTGAAAAACCATAAATTAAAATATTTTTATAGAAAAAGTTAATTACCACAACTTTTGAGGTTAGAAAAATTCTAATCTTCAAAAAAACGGGGTATAGGCGCGCGCAGCTCTGGTTGCCATTAAACTTTCTCTAAGAGCAGTCTTGTATTATGTGGTGGATAGTCTGCTTTGGGGATCCGCAGTCACTATGTTCCGAGAGCTAGTAGACATTTTAGAGTAGGTATTTGAAACAAGCTAAAATCTCATACTTGGATAAGTTATCATACCCTACTCAGAACTGCAGGTGTAGCTGCAGGGTAGCGGAGCTAAAACAAACCTAATATTAAAAAAAAATATTTTTCCAAAAACTACTATTGTTAAAACAGAATATCTAAAAAGTAATACTTTTGTAGAAAAAAAAACTTTATACTTAAATTGTCAAGGTATTATTTCCCTCCTAATTGGTTAATTTATGTGTTTCATTTCTCCACTACCTAAAGGTTGTCTGGAAGAGATCGCTCTTTAGCGATAAGGCCGCCTGTTGTTTACCGTTTACCTCTGTTTTCTTGTATTATTTGTGTTTCCATGTACATTTATTCTGTACAAATGTAAATGTAATGTAATGTGTGTAATAAATGTACAAGAGAAAAAAAGAGAGCCACCACCACGACCACGACCAGTGAAAGGTGTGTCGAAACGTCGGTAAATAAAGGTAACAAAATAAATTCGCGATATACCCGATTGTAAATGTGATTTAACATGTGAAAAAAGAGAATTTGTATAAAACAAAATTTGTATTTGTATTTGTATGTATTTTATTCATCATATTTAATTTTATATAACTGTCGTATTTCAAATGTACCTGTGTGACCTGTAAAACATGTTTTACTAATAAACAAACTGAACTGAACTGAACAGGATTTCCATTGTATTGTAATGTCACTGTCGCATATGACAGAAGTGACTGGTTTGTGCTCTCTGTGCCAATCGTCACGTGTGCCGCCCCGTGCCTATTGTGCCTTCAAGCGAGAATTCGAATCGAGGAGAGAATTTATGAGATTTACAGGCCCATTCGGACGTGCACCTTTTTTATATATATATTTACACTATCTCTCACTCATTTTCTATCTATTTAACTATATTTATGAAATTCAAAATAAGGAAACATTATAAGTACGTTAAATCCCTCAGTCTACGAGGCTATCCTTGACTACGCTACGACTATGCTACGCTACGAATGCTACGAGGCTACGAGTATTCGTAGCACACAGCGTCGCGTAGCTTCTACGAGTATGAGTAGCTACAAGTTAGGGCCGGTACAGACAGACTGCAACCCAACTTTTTTATACTACGTCGGTGGCAAACAAGCATACGGCCCGCCTGATGTTAAGCAGTCTCCGTAGCCTATGGACGCCTGCAACTCCAAAGGGGGTTACATGCGCGTTGCCGACCCTAACACCGCACCCTCGCCTATGAGTAGGGTCTAGTGTTATTTGGCTGCGGTTTTCTCTAAGGAACGGGAGTTGGAAGGGGCAGACCTCGGCGGACTTTCTCTGATCAGATCGGGGAAATCCTGAAGAAAGGCCAGGTCAAGAGCATCCTAAACCGGCGAGCGTATATGAGGAATGTTATGAAAGTGAAGGAAGCGAAAGAGTTATGTCAGGATCGTAGCAAGTGGAAATCCGTGGTCTCTGCCTACCCCTCCGGGAAATAGGCGTCATTATATGTATATGTATGTATGTATGTATGTTTCTGTAAGGAGGTACTTCCCCAGTTAGACTCTGCTCTAGATCTGAAAGTACCTCCACCTTACAGTAAATCAAATAACACTAGACCCTACTCATAGTGTTGTGTTCTAGCCGGTGAGTAAGGTTGCCAGAGCTCAACGAGGGTGCGGTGTTAGGGTCGGCAACGCGCATGTAACTCCTCTGGAGTTGCAGACGTACATAGGCTACGGAGACTGCTTAACATCAGGCGGGCCGTATGCTTGTTTACCACCGACGTAGTATTAAAAAAAGTCGGGTTGCAGTTCGTCTGTATCGGCCCTAACTCGTAGCTACTAGTTATTCTGTGCTCGTACTCGTAGCACAGAATAACTAGTATGCTCGTAGAAGCTACGCGCCGCTGTGTGCTACGAATACTCGTAGCCTCGTAGCATTCGTAGCGTAGCATAGTCGTAGCGTAGTCAAGGATAGCCCCGTAGACTGAGGGGTTGAACGTATTTATAATGTTTCCTTATGTTGAATTTTATAAATATAGTTAAATAGATAGAAAATGAGCAATTTATCACATTAAATTGGAAATTTAAAAAAAATGGGAATATTAAAACAATACAAGACCTCAATTTCCGCGCTTTAACTTCCAAATAGGAATAAAATAATTAGATTTATTAAAAAATATATTGTATGGCAACAATATACATAAATGTTATATTTCACTGACAAAATCGTAATTTCCTTATTACTCACAACGACGGGATCAGTCTATCTGTCAGGCTGGCAGGTCTGTCACCAGGCTGTATCTCATCAACCGTGATAGATAGGCAGTTGAAATTTTCTCAAATGATATATTTCTGTTGCCGCTATAACAACAAATACTAAAAAGTACGGAATCCTCGGTGGGCGAGCCCGACTCGTACTTGGCCGGTTTTTTTACATAATGGTACGGAACCCTTCGTACGTGAGTCCGACTCGCACTTGGCCGGTTTTTGTCACTAATATACAATAATAATAATCAAAACATGAGATATTAAAGAAAACAACGTTGTATCCATACTTTTGGCCTGTAGGCCGAGCACATGATTGACGCGACAGTATCTCGCCGCGAGATAGACTACCCGTCTTTTACTAACTGTATGAATTAAAGGGGGACGGATAGTCGGGTCTCTATTGTTTGACATAATTATTGAAAGTCATAATGTAAAGATTGTCATATTATCATTAGTCATAATTTGGTTTTTCTCAGAAACGCGTAACTTTTCAGGATTGCCATAAAACAAACCTAACCTAACCTAGATATAGGATAACCCGAGGAAAATCCTGAAAAGTTAACGGTTTCAGAATTATGACTAATGATAATATGACAATCATTACATTATGACATTCAAATCATTTTACGGTTTAGACTCACTTATTTCAAATAAATAAATGTTGTTGTTGTTGTTTGTTGTTGTTGTTGTTGTTGTTGTTGTTGTTGTTGTTGTTGTTGTTGTTGTTGTTGTTGTTGTTGTTGTTGTTGTTGTGTGTAAACCGTAAAATGATTTAATGTTAGTATGTCTCACAACAGTTTAAATTCGATTATGACATTCAATAATTATGTCAAACAAAGGGACCCATCGTGGTCTATGTGCTAGCCCGGCTGGGGTGTATGTCTGTGGTATCCGGGGTGGTATCCACATAAAATATATTTGCAGTGTACACACATGTGGCTTCGGCCAAAGATAGATATAACTCCGTAATAGATGGATACAGTTTAAGGAAAAAACGTGCCTCGAAAATCAAGAAAATTTGACTCGATCAGATGGCGCTACTAGCTTTGGCCTACTGTCGTGTAGATGGCGTTGACGGTTTCGTTTGTTATTTAACAATTTTTACGCATATCAGTGAAAGAACATGGGTCAAAATCATAAAAATAATGAATGAAAAAAAAAAGTCGTTTATCCATGTTTAAATACATTTTATCGTATTTTTATAAATCTTCATTTTTAGTTTTAAAGCGTGTCGATATATGGCAGTGAATTTACTGTGGTTACAAAATTTACTATGACAGTACCGCTCTAGTATAAGTTACTCTATGCTTCGGCGTAAAATATTCAGCTCGCAACACATTGTTATCGCGAGGATACAAATACTTTTGGTATAGGATTATAGATCACTTACTAGATGGTGCATGAAAAAAAAAATTGTTATTTTAATTCAAGGGTAACGGAATCGAAATCGGTCCATCCGTTTGAGAGCTACGATGCCACAGACAGACACACACACATACATTGACGTGAAACTTATAATACCCCTCTTTTTGCTTCGGGGGTTAAAATCACGAAGCGTTTGTGGAAGGAAAGTCCTCTGTACCCGTACCACGAGTCACTGACAATGTCAACACAACACTGACTGCGTATAAGTCAGTCTACGTAATTTACTATCTATACATCTCGCTCGCACTACTATGCCAGTACGAGCGAGATGCATAGAAAGTCAGTTATGTTAACGCTAGCGTTTATGTCAGTGCCAAACTGGTGGTAGTTGTAGGGTAGGATAGGAAACAGTGGCTCACTAACAGTGGCTCAGTCGCCCCAATATCGCGTCTATCATGTTGGAATTCGGTTGAGTGAGCCACTGTACCCGGCTTTTTTTTCCGAGCCACTGTTTCCTACCCTACCCTACTGATATACAGATTCGGATCCTTTTTATTATATGAACGCGTCATTAAATTACGAACGAGAATAACGAGATGTCAGGAGACCAATTCAGATTTAACAACTTGTTACGATTTTGGTCTCAGAAATTTCAATTAATTATTATATTATAAAGTAACTTATCAAACAAACACAAATATGCTTGATATTTGTTGACACATATTTCTCTTACCGATACTTTATAACATAATAATTAATTGAAATTTCTCCATATTCCACTTTATAAATGAATCAATTGATTTCCGTACCCATTCAACCGTTCGCCAAAATTAATTGGTTTGAATTGAATGAATGATTGAACTAAGATAGCTTTACGCCCCGGCTTCGCACAGGTAGTAAAGCGTAATAATGCTGTAAATTTTTATGCCTTTTTAGGGTTCCGTACCCAGAGGGTATCTTATCTTATCTTATCTTAAAATTTCGGGGACCCTTACGGATACACTTCGACCCATAGGGATCTTTTGTGCAGTTACCCCCTAGGAAAGATCCGTCCGCTACTCAAGAGCTTTCCCCACCATCTCCATATGCCGGATGATGGACCTTATGGGTAGCGTTTTGAATTCCTTTGGTTCCAGCTTGCCTGTTCCAAAGTCCTTCATTCTTTTTCTGGCGAGGGCGTGACTTCTGCGATTTGCCTATAAAGTACCTTAATCATAGAGTGAATAATATAACAGATATGCTAAGTACTTTAGAGAGCGCTGGTGGCCTAGCGGTAAGAGCGTGCGACTTGCAATCCGGAGGTCGCGGGTTCAAACCCCGGCTCGTACCAATGAGTTTTTCGGAACTTATGTACGAAATATCATTTGATATTTACCAGTCGCTTTTCGACGAAGGAAAAGATCGTGAGGAAACCGGACTAATCCCGACAAGGCCTAGTTTCCCCTCTGGGTTGGACGGTCAGATGGCAGTCGCTTTCGTAAAAACTAGTGCCTACGCCAATTCTTGGGATTAGTTGCCAAGCGGACCCCAGGCTCCCAGACGGACAGCGGAGTCTTAGTAATAGGGTCCCGTTTTTAACCTTTGGGTACGGAACTTTAAAAAGTACGGATCCCTCAGTGGGCGAGTCCGACTCGCACTTGTGCGATTTTTTTTTCATTAGCTGAACTATCAATGTCAAAATTGACGTTTCTGGTTGAAGAAATGTAATATCACTTTTGACACGGATCATATCCATAACAAATCCTAATCACATTGATATTATTACAATCACATATCCATAACAAATCCTAATCATATTATTAAAATTAAAATACGCGTCATGGTATTTCTAATCTCTAATAGCTAGTAGGTCTCTATTGTTTGACATAATTATTGAAAGTCATAATGTGATGATTGTCATATTAGTATTAGTCATAATGTGGTTTTTCTCAGAAACGCGTAACTTTTCAGTTTTGCCATAAAACAAACCTAACCTAACCTATTTATAGGATAACCTGAGAAAAATCCTGGAAAGTTTACGGTTTCAAATTATGACTAATGATAATATGACAATCATTACATTATGACTTTCAATAATTATTAATATTATTAATATTTCTTTGTATATTGTTTTATTTTGTGTATATACCTCGTTTCTTTGAATTTGTGTAAATAAAAAAAAAATTGTCATACCTAGTCCCAGATTGTATACTGTACCTTGTTTGTATGTATTACTTTCTGTCCTAAATTTTACAGTGCATTAGTACCTACTGTAATGCTGTGTAATTTTTTTAACCAATAAAATAAATAAAATAAAATAAAAATTACGTCAAACAAAGGGACCCCAGGTCACTGACCTCATCGGCGGCGCGCGGCTTACAGGACGTTCCGTGGCCCATATACATGTGTCGTATATAGTGACGAGACAGATATACTAACAATCATGCTATCTAGTTTCCTGTAAGTTTCCTCTTATTTTAATTAATCTCTTCTTAAATTAACTTTTCCTTTTCCTTTTATAGTAGTATAGTTTTGAAGTTTTATTATTCAAATTTAAATAAAATAGGTGTAATATTCTTTAATGTCAACTGAATTCTAGGACCCCAAGTCACAGGCATAGCCTAGTTTGGGATCCACTGTATCCATGTGTCTGAAAATTGTTTCTATTGTCAATAAAAATTATTCTTATTCTTATTCTTATCTCACCTCGTTGAAGCGGTGTATAAGCGCGCGCACGGTGCGCGTGGCTTGTTGCGCGCGCGTCGGCGGCGCGCGCCGTATAACAGGGCGCTCCGCGGCTGAACCGAGTGCGCACGAACCGCCGAGGTCCAGCGTTACTTGACGTAGGTAATCGATTGGGGGTACCTGGGGACAATTGCATAAATATAAATAATGAAGCTTCCAAAAGGTGCATTCCGTAAGCTCGTACAAACAAATTTTATTACGTATATTACCTAAGTACATTTCAATAACAAAACTTCCATGAGACACAGACATATTAAATATATTAATAACGGGTCACTCACGTATTTTCGCGGAAGGCCAAAGATAACATGGATAGGTCTTGTAAAAAAGAACCTTAAAGAAAAAAAGATTACCACCAGAGACGACCCAGGATTGACGCTCCTGGCGACGCCGTATAAGGAGAGCCGACCCCAAGTAAATGAGATATAAGGTTAGGAAGAAGAAGAGAAGAGGGTCACACGTATTTTAAGTCGAAAAACGCTCGACATGTTTCACTAGGTACCGAGGAGTGTCATCAGGAGCTTGCGTTGACGTTGCGTTGCGGGAGGGCTGCGGCTCGCAGTCTGCGCCGGTCGGTCACCGTCAACGCAAGCACCTGATGACACTCCTCGGTACGGAGTGAAACATGTCGACCGTTATTCGACTTAAAAACCAATATACCTAAGTACATTTTGCCAACATTTCACGTCGATTATTTTATAATGTAGGGTAGGGTAGGAAACAGTGGCTCAGCTCGAACAGTGGCTCAGTCGCCCCAATATCGCCTATAACATGTTGGAATTAGGTTGAGTGAGCCACTGTACCCGGCTGTTTTTGTCCGAGCCACTGTTTCCTACCCTACCCTACATACCTAAATTTTGATACAAGTGTGCTACGTTGGTTAGTACACATTCGAGGCGATCTTGTGCGCGCGAGCTGGAAGCGAGCATGCAATAAGAACGCCGATGTATGTAATGACCAAAGCACACGTGTTTTATACGACTTTTTCAACACACTTGCGAAAGTGTTACTTGAGAGCGAAATCAGTAAAAGTACAATTAAAAAAAGTATCAACATACATTACCGCACTAGCTCGATAATTATAATGTTTCCGCACAAGTTCAGAATCAGAATCAGAATCAAATGTTTTAAGTTCGATAATTATCTACGATGAAAAAAGCACGCGGGTTTATAATCTAGGATTATGAGCCTAAAAGTGGTGCAATAAGTTCCATATTACGAGTAAGTGTGTTGAAAATATATTTTTAAGGCAGAAATATTACACAACTTTGGTAACAAATCAAATTATTTTTATAAAAGATAGATATAACTCCGTAATAGATGGATACAGTCTAAGGAAAAAACGTGCCTCGAAAATCAAGAAAATTTGATTCTTGTTCAGAGGGCGCTACTAGCTTTGGCCAACTGTCGTATAGATGGCGTTGACGGTTTCGTTTGTTATTTAACAATTTTAACGCATATCAGTGAAAGAACATGGGTCAAAATCATATAAATAATTAATGCAAATTTTACTATGACAGTACCGCTCTAGTATAAGTTACTCTATGTTTTTATTAAATATTTTGATGTGTTTTTTAGGGTTCCGTACCCAAAGGGTAAAAACGGGACCCTATTACTAAGACTCCGTCTGACCGTCTGTCCGTCTGTCTGTCACCAGGCTGTATCTCATGAACCGTGATAGCTAGACAGTTGAAATTTTCACAGATGATGTATTTTCTGTTGCCGCTATAACAACAAATACAAAAAAGTACGGAACCCCCGGTGCGCGAGTCCGACTCGCACTTGGCCGGGTTTTTAAGTAATCACACAATCTACTATACATAAATTATAAACTGTAATAGATGTCATATAATAAAGAAAAAGTGACGAAGCCCTCCAGTGGTTAAGGCTGGATGCGAACCGGCGTCTTTAGCAATCCGGGCTAACGCCTTGAACCCCTAGGCCACCCCGCCACGAAACCAGAAATATTAATATTGATGTCAGTAGAAACATAGAGTAACTTATACTAGAGCGGTACTGTCATAGTAAATTTTGTAACCCCAGTAAATTCACTGCCATCTGTCGACACACTTTAAAACTAAAAATGAAGATTTATAAAAATACGATAGAATGTATTTAAATGTAGATAAATGATTTTTTTTATTTGCATTAATTGTTTTTATGATTTTGACCCATGTTCTTTCACTGATATGCGTTAAAATTGTTAAATAACAAACGAAACCGTCAACGCCATCTATACGACTGTAGGCCAAAACTAGTAGCGCCCTCTGAACGAGAATCAAATTTTCTTGATTTTCGAGGCACGTTTTTTCCTTAGACTGTATCCATCTATTACGGAGTTATATCTATCTTTGGTAGAAATATTAATTCAGACATTTATTCCCCAATATTTCTGCCCAAGTAATATTCCCATCCCTTCCCCTCCCCCTTTCCGCTAACCCCCCAAGCTATTTGTATGAATAAGTGACATAAGCGCATATCCGTGTAATGTAAATCACCGTTGGCGTGAGGCACAGATTACTTATTAGATGAAGCATAAGCAATAGGTATGTTTCGTCTATCCTCCTAAGGCCCAACGTCCTACATATAGTACTTATTCAGTTTGATGAAATTTAAAGTATATTTAATTGGAATAGTTGCATTTGTTTCGTTTCGTTTAATTTTCAAACAAAACAAAATGATCGAAATTAAACTATCGTGAGACATACCTATTTCACCATTATGTTTAGTCGGTTTTGGCGACATGTTTCGGATTCTTCGGGAATCCTTCCTCAGGCACGAGTGTCCGCGGCGGTTGTATGTCGTGCACATGTCGCCAAAAGCGACTAAAAATAATAGTGACTGAAACCGTACTGATCGAAATATTTTAAAACAAAATTAATCCTATTCCCTGCATGATAGGTTCAATTTTCAGTGGAAAATTTCGGATTTTTCATTTGTATGGGTGGGCCTTAGTAGGCTGTTTAAAATAAATCATTTCAAACTATGCACGAAATAAAGCACCAGAAAATTTATTACAAAAACGTATATAACAGTTATTTTTTGACACATCCATCATCTTCTGGATTTTTGCCACGACTCATGAGAGCCTGTGGTCTGATTCACAACTAAACCCAAGAATTGGCGTAGGCGCTAATTTTTACGAAAGAGACTGCCATCTGACTTTCTAACAGAAAAATTTGTGGCGTCTCTTCTAGCTGCCACTGTCGTCTAACAGATGGCGTTAGGGAGCTAGAACGCAATTAGCTAGAAACATACATCGCGGTTACGGAGTTTCAAATGTCACTTACTATATATACTCCTTCTGACTACCTCTCAGTGGACTTCGGTCCCCAGACATAACACCCGCCTGGAGAGAGTACTCTCTATTGCCCTCTTTCTACTTACTACAGGTTAATCTAGGCCTTATTGCGATTAGCCCGGTTTCCTCACGATGTTTTCCTTCACTGAAAAGCGACTGGGAAATATCTAATGATATTATGTACATAAGTTCCGACAATCATTGGTACGAGTCGGGCTATTATAGGGTATTTGACTGTGTGTAAAATAAATTATTTTACAGTACACATGGTGCTACTTTCTCGCACTAGTGCGTAAAAGAACACTTTTCGTGCATATGTCGAAAGTTTAAAGGGCCATATGTACTGTAAAACGTTGTACGATACACGTGCGAATAGGAAATTCGCAACTCGTGTCGATTTAAAACACTCCCTGCGGTCGTGTTTTAATTTATCGCCACTCGTTTCGAATTTCCTCTTTTCCGCACTTGTATCGTAAATAACTATTACACCATGCATGAAATAAAGCACCAGAAAATTAATAGAGAAACGTAGACAGCAGTTATTTTTAAACAAAACTTTTATTTTAAAACCCGTATAAAACTATAAAGCGTAGGTAATTTGATTGTGTCGTCATAAAAGTTTTATAAAACGCAGTCTAGGAGTGGTAATCTATTGTGGAACGAAGAATAAATTTTCATTAAAAAAAAAACATATATATCCATTAAAATTCAACCAAAATCACAACATAAAGAACCAGCAATACGGTTTTTGATTGCAATCAAAGAGGATATAATATTATAGAGCGGTACTGTCATACTAAATTTTGTAACCCCAGTAAATTCACTGCCATCAATCGACACACTTTAAAACTAAAAATGAAGATTTATAAAAATACGATAAAATGTATTTAAATATGGATAAATGATTTTTTTTATTTGCATTAATTATTTTTATTATTTTGACCCATGTTCTTTCACTTATATGCGTTGAAATTGTTAAACAACAAACGGAACTTTCAACGTCCTCTATACGAGAGTAGGCCAAAGGTAGTAGCGACATCTGATCGAGAATCCAATTTTCGTGATTTTCGAGGCACGTTTTTTCCTTAGACTGTATCCATCTATTACGGAGTTATATCTATCTTTGTTGCAATTTAAACGAGATGGATTTTGACCGATTTACAGATTCAGAATCAGAAATAATTATTGTGTAAACTGTGTAAGACAAGAAGTATAACTAGGTACATTTTTTGATGAGTATCAACTTATCAAAAACATCATAGAAGGGAAGGTTGAAGCAAAGAGGAAGGAGGGAAGACCAAGGAGAGCGTACATGCATCAAATAAAGGAAAAACTCAACGTCGTGTCGTATCAGGCTGTCAAAGAGAAGGCAGAGGACCGCGAAACATGGAAATTGCTCCACCGACAAGAGACTTACTCTTAAGTATATGATGATGATCAACTAATTTTTTTTTTTTTTTTTTTTTTAAGACGGAACATTTTATCATCACCTACCTATTATATGTTTATGTTTCCTATATATAAAGGTACACAACACATATAGGAAATATCCATAACTCAGAAGCAAGCATCCGTGATTTACAAATAAATGATCTTAATAGGATTCGAACCCGCGACCTCCTGCTTCTGGATAGGAGGCTGTAATTATTTTTAGGGTTCCGTACCCAAAAGGTAAAAACGGGACCCTATTACTAAGACTCCGCTGTCCGTCTGTCTGTCACCAGGCTGTATCTCATGAACCATGATAGACGGACAGACGGTCGGACAGACGGACATACGGACAGCGGAGTCTTAGTAATAGGGTCCTGTTTTTACCCTTTGGGTACGGAACCCTAAAAATTAAGCCAATTAAATAGCGAATGAAGTATTTAAGTAAAGTCATTGACTTTCAAAGTTTGCAGAACCCTCTTCAATTTAATATATAAGGCTGAGTCAATGATAATGTCATTAAAAGTATTAACAAAGATTCATTTAGGGCATCCACTAGCTGGCGCGTGTACAGTCGCCATCAGATATATCGGAGCGGTCGAGGTGCTCAAAATATCCGAACACGCACTCTAACGCCTTGACAATAGAGGCGTGTTCAGATATTTGTGATCACCTCGGGCGCTCAGATATATCTGATGGCGACTGTACACAGAGCGGGTGAGCGGCTTAAGGCGGTTCGCTGAGCCAGAAGGCGAAAAATCTCCTTATATGATCATATTTTTCTAAGAGACGTTGATATTCGTAGACGTGGAAAAAATATATGTAGTTCTTGATTATATTAACTTTAATTTAGAAGCTTCCGATACACGAATTATGACATACAATACATACAATTAATTCCCAAAATAACCTCTAGCTAGGACTTTTAATCCAACTTTACTCGGTTATTTATTATGTGACACTATAAACAAAAATAACTAAAAACAATCTTTACTTAAATAGTAATTTTACCGCTTTCGAATTTCGATATTGTAAAGCAACGTTTTTAAAATAAACAAAAATCGACAAAATTCGATCATAATTGACACTTGGCGAAATGTGATAGTTATGGATGGTATAGAAAGGATCGCAATCTCTTATGGCAGAATTGTTGTAAAAGTGACCGCGTTAAGCTTTAAATAATAGTTCCTAATCTCTCCGGTGGCGCTAGTTAGGCTCTGGGACATGAGTATAACATGAACCATATAAGGCAACAAATAACCCGACCAAATTGCGTAGGTTGTTTTTGGTAGTATTTCGGTGTATGGTGGCGCCGCCTAATTACTGTTTTTTGATGGACACTTTTCATACATAGAGATTTGGCTCCTTTATACAGTCTCCATGGTGATAGTGATACTCTAGCGGCAAACCGATGAAATAGAATGAGCAAGCGGACGCCTTTTTAGTACGAGTATAAAATGTGTAAAATTTATGTCTGAAAGTCACTATTTTAACACATGACGGTTTTCTTCATCCAAAAAACGTAACTTTTTTTTAATACCACGGTGGCAATCAAGCATACGGCCCGCCTGATGTTAAGCAGTTACCGTAACCTATGGACGCCTGCAACACCGGAGATATTACACGCGCGTTGCCGACCCTAACACTCCTCTCCCTCGAGCTCTGGCAACCTTACTCACCGGCAGGAACACAACACTATGAGTAGGGTCTAGTGTTATTTGGCTGCGGTTTTCTGTAAGGTGGAGGTACTTCCCCAGTTGGGCTCTGCTCTAGATCTGGAATAACATTTGATAATGACAGATCGGTATCGTATCGTGTGACTTTTAAAAGTATTGTTCGAATCGGCCCGTTGAAACTGAGAAGACTTATTAGAAACCAATACTTGTTATTTAGATATTACGTAACAAAAGGTGTATAATTTCAACTACTAACGGCGCGATTCGGAAAATGAATCCGATATTCACTAGATATGAAATAGTAAAGATATATTATGTGACGTCCCACGGATAAAGGTCGTTCAAGGAGAGGTTAAAGAAGCTGTGGTCTGATTGATTAATGTGCCTATATTTGTATTGTATGTTGCTTTATATTTTTCTACTTCTTTCCAATTTTTAGTGTATTTTCCCCATTCCTTTTTGTGTAATATATTATATGTTTATCCTATTAATTTTGTATGTATTTATATCCTTTATCTTTCTGGTACCTTGTTGTACATTTTGCTACATTTGTCACCCTCTTTTCACTTTCTCCTCTCATCTACTCAAAGGTTAACTGGAAGAGATCCCTCAAAGGGATAAGTTCGCCTTTGTACATCTTATTATTTGTACCATGTAATTTTTAATATGTATATTTGTACAATAAAGAGTTTACTACTACTACTACTAAAGGTATCTAATTTTTTAGGATTTAATTTGTAAATGGTGGTTTATTTAAACATGTCATACGATTGATTAGGATTTAGATCTAGGGCCAGCGGCGGCTGGTGATTCTATATTATGGGTGTTCACTATCACAGTAAAAAACTACACATTCAATTAACCGACACAAAATACGGTCATTGAACTCTCTTATAGAATTTCGCTATTACGAATATCTTGACGACCGATAGACGCTAACTGCAGTTCATTTTACAAATGGATTCTAGGTTGTGAATGTTGTTTTAAAATTTTATGGAAATATGTGCTAAATTGTTAACACATTACGACGAGAGGGCGCAAGGTCAAACGGGCTACGGAGCGCCGCTCCAATTTTACCTCTTTCTTCATAGAAAATCTTCTGTTTCACGTGCGGAACTGTAGCGAAACTTCTCTTTCGCTCTCATTGAATTTCCTATTGATTTTATGTACTAAATCTTTTTCATAGGAGCGCAATCCAAAGCGCTCCGCTTCGCGCGTTACCTATGATTCCTATGAAATTATAGGAGTAGGCCGAGTAGTATAGGCCGTCTATAAACTTATAATGAATAAAGGTAATTATTTAATTGGTATTTTACTTTTGTACGATAGATCTTAAAGAGTAATATATTAATTAGGCACTATAATTTCATTATGATTATTTATGGGAGTGCACTGCACAAGCGCTCCTTAGAGGAAGCCGCGCCTGTCTAGGGCGTCCCTTTTAAATACTAGATCTGGGTTCCTTGCTCCTAGGGTGGCATACCTACGACCCTATACGCGTCTCATATTAGCTCGGTGCACTTTATTTCATTTAGGGAGAAATCCCATATATGATTAGTGTGATATGGGGACCTCTGGACCACTTGTTAAATTTAGGGACTAATTGGGCATTTTTTTTTGTCCGGAATAACTTCCCCATACCCCTACTCCAGCCTATTACAATTAATATTGGATGGCACTTACGTCGCATCGCAATAATTTGTGACGCTATGCGACATAAGCGCCAGCCGCCATAAGGTAACTTTTGCCGTGTAATGCCACATATCTTTACTATATTTCATATCTAGAGAAATCTCTAATTCATTTCCCGAATCGCGCCGTAAATCTATTAATTTCATATTTTTGTCGTTACCGGACTCCTAAACTTGTAACAAATTAAGTATGTTCTCCTCAGGGTACATTTCCAAGAGTAATACAAATAGACAACGCAGCGTGGCCTTCATAAGATTGAATTAGTAGTTTCCCTAGAGCCGGCTCACAGATCACTCTTACTAGATGTAACATATAAATTCTGGTAAGGGAGTTTATTTGTGTGTTCATCACAAATATTTGTTCCTGTTATGGATGTTGTCTAATGGCGGCCGTATTCGAACAATGCCTATAAACTAGACTTAAATTGCCCGGGATATAGACCGTGATTACCATTTGAATTATTTGTGAGCTCCCGATATTTCGACGCAGTTACATGCATCATGTTCACGGGTGACGGTCAATATAAGTCTAGTGAAACTAACCGTGAATCATTCAAAACTCTAATGCCTATAAGATGTCATAGCGATACGATACTGATCTGCCAGTGTCAATAGTGATATTTTTGGTTGAAGAAATGTCAATTTTGACGATGACAGCTCGGTATCGTATCGCTGTGACATCTTATAAGCATTGTTCGAGTACGACCGTGGGTAGCTAGTGTACAAAAAAAAAACGTTGTCACCCCCCAGACTCTTGTGCTTGCGGTCGAAATGGCAATTTTTTTTAGCAAATTTAAGTTTAGAATTTGTTGATAATAGTTTAATAATTATATAAATACTAAGCTCAGGTATTCTGTAGCAAAAGTAAATAAAAAAAAATTATAAAGTGTAGCACCTTTATATTTAATTAAGGAAACTGTAGGTCTAACTTTAAAATGCAATGTATAATTACCACGCACTTTGTAAATGACCGTTTGTTTCTTGTTTCATAATAATAATAAAAAAATCGTCTTACGTAATCAATGAATGGCCCATTATATGGTGACAGGTTGTAGTTCGTATCACAAAACAACGCCCGCAAGCTTTTGTATATGAAGGGTACACGGAAAAAACCTGTCTAGTCACTTTAGTAACATTTTGAGTAATCGCGTTTTTAGTTTGGAACAATGTCAAAATGTATGCTAATTCCGTGACTAGGTATTTTAAAAGTAAAAAAAAGTTGTGTTAAATATATTATAAGTTGGTAACAAAACATATAAGGAAGTTGGACCGTGGGGGCCCAGTGTCAAATCATTATTTAAGGATATTTCCGAGCGCCTTGTAGACGCCTCTGGTGACCAGAGGGCTGGCAGCTACTTCGGCCAGAGACTAAGTCTGGCCATCCAAAGAGGTAACGCTGCCAGTCTTCTGGGCACCATAACACATGATAGCGACCTGGGGAGCATTTTAAGTTTTATAAGTCTAGTTTGGTTTTAGAGATAAGTTAGTTTATTTAGTTAGTTGTATGTTTGTGTCGTGGCAGGGCACAGCTAGACACTGTGGCAGGGACAGTGCAAGGGAGATGGGACAGTGCACTAATTAGGTACCGGACCTCCGTTGGGAGGAACTAAGATGTTGATCTTAGTTTAGGTACTAACATAGTAATTTAAGTATATTTGTAACTAACAAAATATGGATTGTAATATCGTCCGAAATAAATGATTTTTTATTTTATTTTTTTAATACACATTCTACGCTAGGTAGTCTACGACCAAGCACGGGGAATTCATCTTTTCCTCGTTCAAGCTCTAGCGGAAAATTACAAGAATCTAATCTGTATTTTTATGGCTGTTCCAAAGGCTTTCTGGGAATGATTAGCGCATGCATACAATCTTAAGTCAACTAGGTAAAGGAAAGAAGAAAGAAAGACAAATTAAATAAATGCAAGGAAAAAACCGGCCAAGTGCAAGTCGGACTCACGCACGAAGGGTACCATTACGCAAAAAACGGCAAAAAATCACGTTTGTTGTATGGGAGCCCCACTTAAATATTTTTTTATTCTGTTTTTAGTATTTGTTGTTATAGCGGCAACAGAAATATATCATCTATGAAAATTTCAACTGTCTATCAATGTTCATGAGATAATTGACTAAATGACTACAGCCTGGTGACAGACAGACGGACAGCGGAGTCTTAGTAATAGGGTCCCGTTTTTACCTTTTTTGGAAACATCTGTCTGTCAAGTCTGTCAAGCCGATTCCGTCAGTAGCAAAATGCGGCATATAAAATAAAATAAATCGGCAAAGTGCGAGTCGGACTCGCGCACCTAGGGTTCCGTACTTTTTAGTATTTGTTGTTATAGCAGCAACAGAAATACATCATCTGTGAAAATTTCAACTGTCTAGTCTAGTATCCGCCTGGTGACGGACAGACAGACGGACAGACGGACAGCGGAGTCTTAGTAATAGGGTCCCGTTTTTACCCTTTCGGTACGGAACCCTAAAAAACCCCCTACACGCGACGCTATCAATGTTCATGAGATACAGCCTGGGACAGACAGACGGACAGCGGAGTCTTAGTAATAGGGTCCCGTTTTTACCTTTTTTGGAAACTTCTGTCTGTCAAGTCTGTCAAGCCGTTTCCGTAGAAAAAAGCGGCAAATAAAAAAAATGGCTAATAATATAAAAAAAAATTACGATATAATTTCATTACAGTCGTGTACAGTCGAAGAAATATACCTCCTAGTCTAATATAGGTATTGATCCTGCCTAAGGTCCAGGGTTCGGATCCTGGTAAGGGAATTTGTGTGTGTGCGAATATTTGTGGTATTTTTCTATAAAAAGGGACCTTATTTTCGATGGTGCTTACGCCATTATTAACGATGCTCCGATATAAATACAATGCCGCGCGACGATGTGCGGCGTAGGCGCCATTGACAATAAGGTCCCTTTTCATAGAAAATGCCTCATTTGTTCCTGAGTTATGGATCATAATACTCACAATCGCGGCAGTAGTGCGGCGTAATTCATCAATTTCTTCAAGGAAATGCAATGCAGTTGGCAGCCGAACGTTACCTTAACGCTTAATATTGGGTAAGTGTAGCTAAATAAAGTTGCAGACCTTAAACGACCCGATAAATAATAAATAATAAATAAATAAATATTATAGCACATTCTTACACAGATTGACTAAGTCCCACGGTAAGCCTAAGGAGGCTTGTGTTATGGGTACTCAGGCAACGATATATATAATATATAAATACTTAAATACATAGAAAACACCCATGACTCAGGAACAAATATCTGTGCTCATCACACAAATAAATGCCCTTACCGGGATTCGAACCCAGGACCATCGGCTTCACAGGCAGGGTCACTACCCACTAGGCCAACCCGGTCGTCAAATAAATCGTCGATAAATCTCGTCCAGGGCCAATTTAGTCCGCTATACACGCAATATGTGGGAAATGCGCTATTTGCTGGACCGAGAAAGCATGCGAGGTACGTAGTGTTGGGAAAGTTGAGTCCAGTCCTCATTTTAGAATATCCCAGGTAGCAAAATGACGTCAAATGACGTCAGCTTCGTCATAATGAAGTAATAATGTCGTCATTATGACGTCGCTGACGTCATTTGACGTCATTTTGCTACCTGGGATTTACTTAGTTTTTTAGACTAGTCAACATTATAAATAAATAAATAAAAATGTAATTTATTCAGGTATAACCATTATATTAAAATAATAATTATTATAATTAGTACATGCCATTTCTAAATTTAACCATTCTTAACTAAACTAAAATTAAAACTATAAAACTAAAACTATGAAAACGGATTATATCGCGTATATTGAATTTATAATACATCCCGACGTTTCGAACTCTTTACAGCGTTCGTGGTCAACGGGTGACTGAGGAAAAATTACAAAGTGCAAAAATACCCACATACTAAAATAATGAACAATCATACATAGTTTCATAGTTCAATCATATTCATAGTTTTATTTCATGAGTAACTATCGCGGTAACCGAAGACAATATTACTATAAAACTAATTAGATAGTTCATACAGTAGTAGTGGAGATTATAACGTAACTAGAGTTTAAACTCTCGTGTCTCAAATGATATCTATAGTTTGTCAAACGACTGTTTTATTTCAAACATAGACAGAGAGACTCATACTATCTTTGTCTTACACTAGTACTAGCACCCAAAAGAAACCCTGAGTACAGTTTTTTTGTTCTTATTTACTGCCAATTTGGTTTGACCAACTATATTACTTAATACTATTGTCTTAGCCCTATACCTCTTGCGGGTAAAAACAAAAAAACTAAAACGCTGTAACCCGCAAAATTGTGCTTAAAATAACTTTTCTATCAAATTACTGTTTTTTTGTTTGATAGATATTATTTATTTACATATATTTTCCAAAGGCAGTAAATATTCGTTCCACCGTTGTGAAGTTATGATATTTTTTTGTTTTTGCTCGAAGTTTTTTCCCTCTGGTGTAAAGTTTTGATTTTGTGGGTTACAGCATTATTGCTTACTTGCGACGGTATTAAGCTTGCTTGAAAATATCTATATAGTAGTAGTTTAAGTAGTATTGCAATTAAAATATATAATAAGTTGACCAAAGATATAAGGGACTGTGACGATATGAAACTATTTGACATGAAAGTGAAAGAATATTTTGTAAATAGGCCATATTATTCAATCGACGAATACTTTGCTAATGTATTAAATTAATTTGACATGTCTCCATCCATATTAAAATTTTATATCTACTGTAATTTGTGTTCTGTTTGTTTTATCTGTGTCATTTTGTAATTTAAGTGAATTGAACTGTATTTGCATGCATGCAACTGTGTTTACCGGATGGTCTCACCATAAGATCAGCGCTGGAAGTCGCCAGCAACATGCTGAGGTGAGACCATTTCGTGGCACTTTTTTTTTAATTTATGTTTCTCTGTTCTGTATAACTTTCTGTTTGTGTGTGCTAATGAATAAATTATTTCTATTCTATTCTATTCTTATAGCAAATAAATATTTGATTGATAGCTGTATGTTCTGATTTTTCTTTTGGGTTTTTTTACATGTCCCGTTCATAAGTTATAGGGACCCACAACATTTTTGACTTTAGGAGCGATTATTTCCAAAAATATTCACTGGATCAAAAAACGTTTTTAACAACCTTAATGTTATTTTTGAAGACCTATCAATTGGTGTGGCACATGTAAATTTTACCTGAAACATTTTATTTTTATTTTTAGTTACATGTATGGAATGCCCCCTTTAAAAATACATTTTTATAAATTTTTACTTCTAAACTAAATAGCGGCTTACTTAGTACACCTACGATTCAAATTTCGTTAAAATGTATCTTATAGTTATCGAGTTCATTTTACCTATGTAACTATACTTTTGAGTGGCATTAACGTGAGGCACTTCATTCGGTTCTTGTCTGTTTGTCTGATTTAATATCTTGTCTTTTTATTAATTATATAACAATTCAAGTCTTGGAGACCCTTTACATCTCTGGATAATTTGAAGATCTTTTTTATTATTTATTATTACGAGCCTATTGTGTCCCACTGCTGGGCAAAGGCCTCCCCCCTCTTCTTCCACTCCTCCCGGTTTTCAGCTACATCTGGCCAGTCGCTCAAAAAGGAGTCCAAGTTATCAAGTTATTTTTATTATTATATACATTATATATCTGACACCTAGAGACTTTTACATCTCTAAACAATTTTAGTACTTCTGTTATTTGTATAGTTTTTATCAGTTTTTTTTCTTGTGTAATTTAACATTCATATTTATGTAATTGTTTTTTGTAATTTTGGATTAATTTTATTGTTTGTAAAAATTGACATGTAAAAGTGCCCCTAGGAACCGTTATAGTTTCGTCAGGTCCGTCTGTCCGTCCGTCTGCTTGTATGTCACAGCCGGTTCACTCGAACATCAAACAGGCCACAGGGCCTGTGGTCTATTTGCTGAATAAATGTTTGATGTTTGATGTTCGAGTGAACCGGCTGTGACATACAAGCACACGGACGGACAGACGGACCTGACGAAACTATAAGGGTTCCTAGTTGACTACGGAGCCCTAAAAAAGAGAAAATTAAGTTTTTTCAATTTAGACTGATAAGACTCTATTTCCCAACTCTATCTGTAACTATGCGAGGAATGAGAGAATACCTCGGCAGCCAATCTGGAGGCTTGGTGAACTTTGTTCGCGCACCGAGGGTTCTTTACTTTTTAGTATTTGTTATAGCGGCAACAGAAATACATCATCTGTGAAAATTTCAACTGGCTAGCTATCACGGTTCACGAGATACAGCCTGGTGACAGACAGACAGACGGACAGACAGACAGACGGACAGACGGACAGACGGACAGCGGAGTCTTAGTAATAGGGTCCCGTTTTTACCCTTTGGGTACAGAACCCTAAAAAGAAAGGAAGCTTTGTTTAAAGAAGAATTAACATAGTTTGAAGTCAAATTGTATTCTGTATGAGTGAAAAGGCTGGTCTTCTGTCGCATCCCCACACGGCCCAAGGCCGATCGATCGCGGGAAATAGACGACCCCCCGTAGACTGCGTATAAAGAAGTTTCGCGAGTTACGGTTTTTTCGAAAACCGCAAGTGCGAGTCGGACTCGCCCACCGAGGGTTCCGTACAAATTTAACTTCCGTTTGTTTTACAAATTTATATAATTAACGTCATTACCGCTTCAAACGCGATTAAATTTCATTATTTTACCTTTTTCCCGACGTTTCAACTAGGTTGCACTAGCTGTGGTCACGGAAGACTGACGTGTCAGTTAGTTAGTTAGTTAGTTGTTTTTATTGTATATAAGAATCAGGTTACATTGCAGGTCGAATATACAATTACACGTTCAGTTACACTGAGACTTTACCTTTTCAGGTGTACATACATTTGCAAAACATATATTTACATAATATTGTCTTCGGTTACCGCGATAGTTACTCATGAAATAAAACTATGAAGACGGATTATATCGCGATATAATCCGTTTTCATAGTTTTATTTCATATATTTACATATTTATCTAAATACTACACATACTTATGACTAACTTAAATAATCATTAACACAGTAAAAACATTTTTCTGTAAGCCACATTTTTGTGTTTGACTTGAATAGTTTAAGATCCATGTCTTTAAAACGATCGGTAACTTGTTATAAATTGTGATACACATAATATAGGCGTTTTTTGCAGTGAGTGACAAGTTTACATATGGCTTGGGCAATCTATGTTTGTATTTAGGTCTAGTTACGCGGGAACCCAATGTGTTATTATCCGTGAATAGGTATTTATATTTGTGGACAAAATCCGAAACTTCATAAATATAGAGACTGGGAAAAGTAAGAATGTTATGTTTTATAAAATATCAGCAAATGCAGCAGGGAAGACGGGTACAAATTATCGTCAACTTGGGGTCCAGTGACGAAGTCGAAAAGAGCTCATTGTGAGCATCTCAAATATATATTATTTGTAATTAAAAATAATAATAATATTGTCTTCGGTTTCCGCGATAGCTACTCATTATTATTATTTTTAGGGTTCCGTACCTCAAAAGGAAAAAACGGAACCCTTATAGGATCACTCGTGCGTCTGTCTGTCTGTCCGTCTGTCACAGCCTATTTTCTCCAAAACTACTGTACCAATTAAGTTGAAATTTGGTACACATATGTAAGTTTGTGACCCAAAGATGGACATGTAACAAAAACAAATTAATTTTAAACACGGGGGCCACTTTTGCGGGGTAAATGAGAAAAAAAAAAGTTTGTTGAACTATATGGTGTTACATATCAAATGAAAGAGCTCATTATGACAATCTCAAATATATTTTTTTATATAATTTTAGGACAAACAGTTTAGAAGTTATTCAAGAAAATAGGCAAAAAATGACCATTCCCCGATATCACCGAAACTACTGGGCCAAAAATTTTGAATAAAATACACAAAATAGACCTTTACCTATAGATCACCGGAAAACCTATTAGAAATGTGCAGTCAAGCGTGAGTGGGACTTAATTACTTAGTTTTTGATCCGACCCCTACGGGTTTTTTAAAGACATTTCGCATAAAAAATACATTGTTTAAATTGTATAATGTACGGAACCCCTGAAACTCGATTCCGACTCGGATTTGGCCAGTTTTTTTTACTTAATTTACTCTCAAGAACGTAGATATCCTTGAAATTACCGGAGTTCAATAAAACACGTTGCTCCATCTATTATAATTGATCCGTGTACCCGGCAAAGTTAAAAACAAAGAGGTCGGGCGACCTTTACTTTGGACCCTTTATTTTGTGTTGAAAAACACAGGGAAGGTGAAAATATCCTTATTTTGCTGTGAAAGTTGTCTGAAAAACATGAATTAATGAATGAATGAATAATATTTATTGAAATAATAAAAAATCTATGGATATTCTTGTTAGTACCTACATATACATATGTCAAAAACTTTGGTTAGTAAACAGATAAAAAATACAGTAAAAAACCGGCCAAGTGCGAGCCGGACTCGCGCACCGAGGGTTCCGTACTTTTTAGTAATTGTTGTTATAGCAGCAACAGAAGTATATCATCTGTGAAAATTTTAACTGTCTAGCTATAACGGTTCATGAGATAGAGCCTGGTGACAGAGAGACAGACGGACAGACGGACAGCTGAGTCTTAGTAATAGGGTCCCGTTTTTACCCTTTGGGTACCGACTTGGAAACCGACTAGTGTTCATTTTAGCATATTTTTTGGTACTTTAGTAATCGCACTTAAACTATCGTGAGACATATTTCAAAATATTTAGATCAGTACGGTTTTTATTCACTATTATTTTTAGTCGCTTTTGGCGACATGTTTCGGATTCTCGGATTCGCGGCGGTTGTACGTCGTGCACTGCCCGCGCCGCCCGCCTCGCAGTGCACGACGTACAACCGCCGCGGACACTCGTGCCTGAGAAAGGATTCCCAAAGAATCCGAAACATGTCGCCAAAAGCGACTAAAAATAATAGTAAGTAAAAACCGTACTGATAAATATTTTAGTAATCATTAAAAAACGATTTTGCTCAAAAATGGTATTGGCACAAACGTATTCTCAGCCGACGACAGTAATAATAGTTGAATGCCCGACCTTAACCAATTTCAAATTCTGCGAGCAAAATTCATATTTATTTTACAAGAGTAATATTTTCTTCATCATGTAATCAGACAGTTCACTGAGCAGAATTTGCTTTTTAAGATATTTTCTCGCTTTAAATAAGATTTTATTTGGTGTCACAGTATACAAATTTAATCTTGACTTTGAAACCCTTTAATCTTGAAGATATAAAAACTGTGATATAATTTGCCAGTATTTCTTTAACGACCTTCTATACCTACTTCGAGTTTTGTTAGCATTAGAGAGAATTAGTAAGCGATCTTCAGGACCCTTGACCCTTTTTCTAATGCTAAAAAAACGAAGTACACTTCTTTAAACATGTAACGCTTCTTTTTGAGACTTGGCCCCTATACCTATCTCTAGGGCAGTAGATCGATAAGACCGTGTGGAGGAAAGGTAAGCCCTGGGATAATCCAGGACTATTTCGCATTACACTTGAGTTAGCTATACCGGAATTAAATACTCCTACAGAGTAGCTATGTGCAGAAAAGAATTTTTAAAAACTGTAAAATTCCCATGAAATATTCCCGGTTTTTTTTCTGTACGTTTATTACCAATTCTTACAGTTTTGATTTCTATTACACTTGAAAAAGATCGATACTGTATCGCAGCTGCATGGCTACTTAATATAATACCGTCCCTGTGGGTGCGCCAAAGTTCACATAAAATTGCGACTTCGATTATTGGAAGTCCGAAAATGTTTGTTATATAATTTTATATCATAATGATCATTACTTATAACTTGTCTTTGCGCATAACTATCGTAACACCAAATCATTCATGTCAATCATAATAAATATCTGTAATACTAATGTTAATTTTCATATATTCTTTTAATATAACGATTTTAAATAATAAAATTTTAAATCATATTTATTTTTTATAATAATAATTAAATTAAATTTATTTAATTTTTAATTTTTATTTATTACTTTTAATTTTCTAAAAATCGCTGTGTACGTTCCAATACACCCATACTTTATATGTTATGATTTCAAATACTTATACAATTTAAGTTTATAATTAATAAGTTTATTATAAAAACCATTATGAGTCGTGACGAATAGTTGGAAATGACATTATGTTGTTAACAAAATCTGCCTACAGATAATTATGAGCAATGATTTTGGTAATACAAATTTATATACAACAAATTTGTACGCAAAAAAATTATGACATGATTATTATGATCAAAAAGCGTTATTATGAAAAATAATATGACAAGTAATTTTATGTGAGCCAATATGGACCCCGTCCCTGTTCAGTCGGTGGTAAAAATTCGTGCAAATTTACTTAAATCAGAGAGAATTAAGTAGACATAGTGCTCAATAAATACATGGGTTTTGTTACTAAAATGATTATTATTTTCGTAGTCGACATCTAGCGTCAAATAGCGGAATTATCAGTACTGTTACTCGACAATAGATGTCACGACGAACGGAAAGTCTAATGCTTAACGATTTTTAGCTAATATTATAGACTAATAACCGGAACTCTATTTTCAACTCCTTCTGCTTATAATATTAGTTGTAAATTGTTGAGCAATACACTTTTCGTCAGTTAAGACACAAGTGACATCTAGTGTCGAGTAGCAGTACTGATATCTCCACTACTTGAGGCTAGACTGTCGACTACGAAAATAATAGTCTTTTTGGTAACAAAACTGATGTATGGAGTGAGCATATGTCTACTTAATGGGGTTGGCAGGTCGAAATAATTAGGAGATGGCGCCAGCGTAGCTTGCCCTGTCAATCCCTAGAATTGTGTCAAATTTTTGTTTTTTAAATGCACTGGATGCCAGCCTTTTATGCCAAATCTTATAGAAAAAGGGGCAAGCTATGATGGCGCCATCTGCAAACCTTTGACAGTTGCCAACCCCATTCTCTTTGCTTTAATATAAATACAATGCTAAGACTGCGAAGATTTGCAAAGAGGGGTTAAAGAAAAATGTTATCCTAATTCCGTTGAGGTTTTTCCTCTCTACAGAGGCAATTCAAAACATCCTCATTTGACAAGATTCATTCAAAATGGCCGGCTTGTCTAGCCTCTGTCATAAAATGAAGGTCGCGGGGACAACCCTAGAGTTTATTAACAAGCTTTTTTCTACATGTACCGTTGCAAATCCTTTTAAGTTACCCTAGGGTTGACACGACCGAAGAGTTTTGTATTTTTTTAGATTATATTTTTGAACTAATCGAACTTAAACTATCGTGAGACATATTTCAAAATATTTAGATCAGTAGGGTTTCACTCACTATTATTTTTAGTCGAGTGTGTTATTGTTTTTAGACGAGGCGGGCGGCGCGGGCAATGCACGACGTACAACCGCCGCGGACACTCGTGCCCGAGGAAGGATTCCCAAAGAATCCGAAACATGTCGCCAAAGGCGACTAAAAATAATAGTGAGTGAAACCGTACTGATCTAAATATTTTTGAACTATTTGTGTATATATTCTAGAATAAATTAGTAGTAGAGTGGCAGAATGAACTTCATAATCACGGCAATAATGCGGCGGCAAACGTCACCCATTTTTATCAAGGAAATTGACATAATCAATATAGCTTTGGTCAATATATAATATGTAAAATAAATTGCGTATAAATATTTACCATAAAGACAATCTTCAGGAAAGAAAATGGGGACTATACGTTTGTATAGAGATTGTGTTAAGCCATAGGTTTCGAGTGAAATAATATAGATGGCGCTGTTAATTGTCACTTAACACACTTACTTGGTAAAACAGCTGATATTCTGTGTCGGTGAGCCTTAGAGCCACTTCCTCTGGAAAATGCAGCAGTTCCTTCAAGGACATCAACTCCTCGTAACTGCAGTCTTCGGAGGCTGAGGAACCTGGAAGCCATCAGATGCTTGAGCACACTTTAACGAACCAGATTAAAAAAATACACAATTAAAGCCTCATCGCCTCTTTAAAGTCCTAATACCGCCTAAGAAAAATTACAAAAATATGTGACGTTCTCAATCAAAAGGTACCACATTGTCGCTTACCATAAGGACGAAAATTGCTTGTATCTTTATACGAAAAACCTGTCATATGATATCAGAGCGTTCTTATGGCAAGCGACAATGTGGTACCTTTGATGACACCGACACATATGATGTTATAGGGTGTGCCTTATACGTTTTTAAAAGGCTACCAGAGTCGCATAGTGGGGCTCCGTCGTCCCAGTGAACGATACAATGATTTTTGCGTTTCACGATATGCCTAGGAATTAGAGTTATAAATGATTCACGGTTAGTTTCACTAGACTTATATTGACCGGGATATAGACCGTGATTACCTTTTGTATTATTTATGAGCTCCCGAGGTATTTCGACGCAGTTACATGCATCATGTTCACGGGTAAATAATACAAAAGGTAATCACGGTCTATATCCCGGTCAAAATAAGTCTAATGCCGGAATTACATGGTCTGGCGGATTTTATGATCAGTAGCCGACATATACCAAACCAGGCGTGACTCACTCCGCGATTACGTACGGATTTTTGTGCAAAGAAGGACGTAGGCGGAATGGATCTTGACGTTCATAAAATTATTTTTAAAATAGAAATCCGTGTAGCAATTTGAAACAGGAATTATGAGATTTATGAGGTATACATTGATCGTCTGCAATAAGCAAAACGATGTTACCAGTGTCTACTACGTTTTATGACTTGAGTGTATGAAAACCAAACTGTTAATTATCGCGTTTTGAATAAGTTCCGTTTCCATTTTATCGACAAATATTGTTTTCACCTCGACATTCGAATGTGATTATTGATGAAATTCCCACTTCGTATATACTTATAGGGGCACTCCACGAGAATGTCGCTTACGTAACACCATTCTTCTAATAACCGGACCCGGGTATGTCCTTAAACTACGTCCGGACCCGGGTATGTCCTTAAACTACGTCCCAAAGAGAGGTATGGGCACTGTGAATGACATCTCGCTTTGTGTGGTAGGGCACAGGACAGCGGATGTCGTTTCAGATCTAGAGCAGAGCCCAACTGAGGAAGTACCTCCACCTTACAGAAAACCGCAGCCAAATAACACTAGACCCTACTCATAGTGTTGTGTTCCTGCCGGTGAGTAAGGTTGTCAGAGCTCAACGAGGGAGAGGAGTATTTAGGGTCGGCAACGCGCATGTAACTCCTCTGGAGTTGCAGGCGTACATAGGCTACGGAGACTGCTTAACGTAAGGCGGGCCATATGCTTGTTTGCCACCGAAGTAGTATAAATAAAAAATAATAAGCTGAAAATGCTGAGAAAGCGTTATTGTGTCTGGTAATATTTAATAACTTGGCTAACAATTTAGCAGTATATTCTCGAGCTTTACGGATTTGATAGGGGTAGCTGCACATGGCAAAAACGTTACGTAAGCGACATTCTCTTGGAATGCCCCATATAAGCAGTCTGTATTATGCAAGTCAAAATTCCAAAGTAACATATTTCTAGAACTTCCGCCCCACTTCTAGAGTTTACGCTCGCATTATAACGGGGTACAGAAGTGAGATTGAAAAGTTGTGATGTCGTGGTGTAAACTTAGTTTTAAGTGTGCACGTTCGCGGGAATAATGATCCGCATTCCCGTAAACTTTACTGGCATAGGTGAATATGAATATACCGTTATAAAATTTTGTAAATGCTTGGAAAGAACTTTTAGTTTAAGGAGGACGGATGATGACGGTGATTCTGTGTGCGCCATAGACTAATAACCGGAAGAGTTTTGAATGATTCACGGTTAGTTTCACTAGACTTATATTGACCGGGATATAGACCGTGATTACCTTTTGTATTGTTTATGAACTCCCGATATCCCGTATGGCATATGTACATGTCACTGGATTATAATTTAAAAACAAAACTTATGGTTAGTTAGAATTTCGCCCTTCCAAGGTACGCGACTGCTTCATCTGACAGGATCTTAATATCGTCTACATAGCCTGTGTATTTAGTAAGAGGGCATTCCAGAATGATGTGGTTGATGGTCTGATCCGGGTGCCCGCAGCTACAGGCAGAAGAGGAGCTCCAGCCCCATTTGTACCAGTGGTGGCCGCAGTTGCTAACTCCTGTTCTTAGGCGGTTAAGAGCGGACCACACCCGACGGAGTTCCTTAAAGCCTGCTGGATATGGGAAATATCGGGAGCTCATAAACAATACAAAAGGTAATCACGGTCTATATCCCGGTCAATATAAGTCTAGTAATAACCGGAACTATTTTCAACTTTCTCCGCGTGAAATATTAGTTGTAAATTGTTGAGACACAGGAGACGCTATGTTTGTCGCGACACTCGTGACAAAAAACTATACTATACTTATTTTTTAAGCTTTTGATTATTACTAATCCAATAAATTATATCTTCTTACTTTACCTACTCATTGCACCATTATTACATTTGGTTGTCTGGTAGAGAACGCCATTAGCCATTAAGGCGGTTCCCTGAGCCAGCAGGCGAAACATCTTATATGATCATGTTTTTCTAAGAGGCGTTGATATTCATAGACGTGGAAAAAATATATGTAGTTCTTGACTATATTATCTTTAACAACATAGCTTCCGATACACGAATTATGACACTTCGCTCGATACAATTAATTCCCAAAGTCACCTCTAACTCGGACTTTTAATCCTACTTTACTCGGTTATTTATTATGTGATACTATAAACAAAAAAAGAAGAAAAAACTATCTTAACATAAATAGTAATTTCATAGCTTTAGAATTTCGATATTTTAAGGTAACGTTTTTAAAATAAATAAAAACCGACAAAATTCGATCAAAATTGACAATTGGCGCGTATGTTATTTCCCGTTCTTTCTTGCGAAATGTGACAAAGACAGCGGCAAAACGATGGAACGGCCTTAAGTATGCAATATCTACATTATTTTGTGTTTTGTGCAATAAAGTTTAAATAAATAACCGTGGCAGTCTCGCAGTCCGTGACGTAGCGGAGAAGCTCCAAGAATGTCGCCTCCGGTGGTTCGGCCACGTTTGTCGCAGGCCAGATGACTACGTAGGAAACATTTATGCCTTAACCTAGCCCTTGACGGCTCCCGACCCCAGGGCAGACCGAAAAATGGCGATGTCGTGAAAGCCGATATGAGCGTAAACGGGCTCACAGGAGAGGACGCCCAGGATCGCGCAAAGTGGAGAAAGGCTAGTAGGAAAGCGGACCCTGGCAAAGGCCGGGACAACGCTAGGTAGAAGAAGAAGAAGAAAGTTTAAATAAATAAGTAAATATTTACCTTCATCATCTTTCTCAAAACCATGCCCCGCAGAGGCACCACTCGGCCCTGGCCTAGACCCGTCTCGCATCTCACAAGCACTAAATCACTAATAAAACTATAACCCACTACACTACAGTACAAAACACTACACTCTTCACCAACAACAGCGCCATCTACTGTCATCCGTATAAAACACTGTTAAATTCTTTGATAAACACTCCATCTACATTTATTAGCACGTTTTAATGTTATGAACGCCATCTATTGACGGGTGGCGGAACGTTTTCATGATTGCGCGCGCGATTTAAGGCAATGGCTTTTTGGCGGCATTTTGCAGGTTCACTCGTATTGCTTAATCTGAAACAAAGAGAAAATGTATGTTATTCATCTGTAAAACCAAAGAGGATATAATAAGATAGAGCGGTACTGTCATAGTAAATTTTGTAACCGCTGTAATTCACTGCCATCTATCGACATACTTTAAAACTAAAAATGAAGATTTATAAAAATACGTTAAAATGTATTATAGGATTAACAATTATTATTATTCAATTAAAAGTAAAACTAAAAGTAACTAAGAATAACAACTTATAAATAAAAAAAATTAAAAAACAAAACTACTCTTAATTAAAAAACATCTAAATAAGGCCCCCGCGGCATTGTGCCAAAGATGCTGGCAGCATTCCCTCGCTGAATGGCAATACTTATGCGCTGCGAGAGAAAGCCGCCAGCTCTCTGGTCACCGGTTGCGTCGACGAGCTTTTTGCTAAGTTCTTTAAAAATAACTTTTGCGCTTGGACCCCACGGCCCCAGTGTCTCGACACCAAATGCCACAAAGTGGTATTGTGGGCCGAGACCTCGGTACTTTGCGAACTTTTTGCCTTCAGCCGCCTCGGCAGCCGCCCCAGCCCTGAACGAAGTTCTTGGTAGATGGGACGGAGCTAGTGTATCGACGCATGTGGCGTCCCAGACCAGCACCCGTCCCATCTTCCACGGGACCAGGGTCATACCGTCCGGTCTCTTGCCGTCGTCCCTCAAAACGCCGTTTGGTTCAAGGATAGCCGGTGCGTTAAATGTATTTAAATATGGATAAATTATTTTTTTATTTGCATTAATTATTTTTATATGATTTTGACCAATGTTCTTTCACTGATATGCGTTAAAATTATAAATAACAAACGAAACCGTCAACGCCCTCCATTCGAGAGTAGGCCAAAGCTAGACGCGCCATCTGATCGAGAATCAAATTTTCGTGATTTTCGAGGCACGTTTTTTCCTTAGACCGTATCCATCTATTACGGAGTTATATCTATCTTTGGTAAAACATAATAAGGTACGCCATTATTTATTGGTCCATAAATACATATTATTCATTAGTACCATTTTATTCGGCACATCTCTAGATTGAATGTTTCAAATTGTTACTTCATATTTAATTATGTTTCGTGTCAACATTTCAAACTGATTTGTATGATTTCCAGTTCGCTTGAGCGTGCCGTTTCCTCTGACTTCTCCATGACTTCTCGCTTTTGTAAAACTTCATTCATTAGGGCCTAATGATTAGCCCCTAATGCTTTTGGCATTAAGTCCACCTTTTGTACGATAAGTATTTCTTTTGTGCAATAAAGATTAAATAAATAAATAAATTAGGCAAATGTCCACAATTTCAATGTATTTTATTGTTAGCAAAGATAGATATAACTCCGTAATAGATGGATACAGTCTAAGGAAAAAACGTGCCTCGAAAATCAAGTTAATTTGATTCTCGTTCAGAGGGCGCTACTAGCTTTGGCCTACTGTCGTATAGATGGCGTTGACGGTTTCGTTTGTTATTTAACATTTTTAACGCATATCAGTGAAAGAACATGGGTCAAAATCATAAAAATTATTAATGCAAATAAAAAAAATCATTTATCCATATTTAAATACATTTTATCGTATTTTTATAAATCTTCATTTTTAGTTTTAAAGTGTGTCGATAGATGGCAGTGAATTTACTGGGGTTACAAAATTTACTATGACAGTACCGCTCTAGTATAAGTTACTCTATGCTATTACCTATTTAAGAAATTTGCTGAACAATTGTAAATTTTTTAACTGTTCGTTTTTAATAATACACAAACAAAACATTAGAAATTATAACCGGATTAACTGGAACTCTATTTTCAACACCTGCTTATAATATTAGTTGTAAACTATTGAGCAATACACTTCATCAGTCGCGACACACGTGATATCTAGTGTCGAGTAGCACTACTAATAGTTCCGCTACTTGACGCTAGATGTCTACGAAAATAATAGTCGTTTTGGTAACAAAACTAATATATAGTGTGAGCACTCTTTGTCTAATTAATTCTCTTTGGTACAACAGTTTAATGGAATACTTTTTATCCCGGAAAACCCCTATGATATTAAAATCGGAGTTGAAAATGAGAGAGTACCTAGGTCTCAGGGCGGACACGCTATACATCAAAAGTCACTTGCGTTTCTATGTGTGAACGGCACGTCTGTCGCGTCATGCGTCATAGTGTGAGTAAGTTGCTTAAAAATAGTACTAAGCGGTCGGCAAACGGCCGTCAATCTGCTGTCGCGGGGCGAGGTCGTTCGAGTCGGGGCGGGGCGGTGCGTGGCCGTTCTGTATGATAATACTATTACTTATTATGTATAGGTATTACAGGGTTAAGGGGTAGCTGTACTGTACTGTAACGCTCACAAAATCGCGGGAAGAGCTTAGTTGATTAAGACATTAAGAATATATTAACTCCACAAGTACTTCTCGAAGGCCCTAAGAAACTAGTATATTTAATAAAGAGCCAACTGCGCACATAATGTACATAATACCATCCCTAGTGCACAACTACAATGCCCTACTTTACGTATACAGCTCGTGCAAAATGCAACCTTATTAATAGCGATATACAGTGGAAAGTAGTTCGTCTGGATTTATAAGAAAGAGGCATTAAAGTATGGACATAATTCTTGTGGCCACAAAAAGTTTTTATTAATGTTTTACTAGGAGTACCTTGGACTTAGATCTTGAGGGGATTATTAAGGTTTACGTTATACATGGTAGGTTTATCCTGACCAATATGAAACACGCATTCGTGATAACTTATATGTCGCAGTCATTTTGTCGAATTAGCCAGTTAATTGGACGCGTAGGCCGTTCATTCAACACACGCTCTACGTATTTGAATTTAGAAGTGAGTACCTTGTTTTGTTTAAAAAAAGTTGAAAATATGGAATATGTCCTTTATAAAGACCTCTGGGACTCAGGAGGTTGAAATCGGTCCTCCATAAATATGTGAGCTTATTTCCAACATAAAGAATTATTTATTTAAACTTCTTTGCACAATACATGAAGAGTACAAATGGCGGACTTAATGCCAGAAGGCATTCTCTACCAGTCAACCATGGGCTAAACCGAAAGATCTAGTTGGTGCAGGGTCAGAATAATTTGTTAGAATAAAATGAAAAAAAAATAACACAAAATCACAAAACTATATAATATTGTACATACATAAATACCCATCGTAAAACATCAAGAGAACGACATTTGAACTTTTTCAAACAGATGCATGCGTAACATTGTCGAAATTTCCCATTAAAATAATCGTGTATTTTTACGAAACAGACGCTTAGCTCTTCGTGTTTGCTAAAAAAAACGACTTTACTTTTTCCCCACTTTTCCCATATAACGTAGGCGAACAACGCGCGAACGCGAAACGACGCGATGCGGCGCGGGGTAAATCATCCCTTTGATACGCATAGAAGTGTCCTACGTGGGCGGTTTCGTTGCGAACGCAAACGCCGTGGGCGCGAAAGTCGCGAGTGTTACATCATCTTTGAAAATTTCTACTGTCTAGCTATCGCAGTTCATGAGATACAGCCTGGTGACGGACAGACTCATTGTTTTTAACTGACTGACTACTGTTTCATTTAACATTTACGTCACTCATTGGCGTATTTTTCAAGTGTCATAGAAATCGAAACTTAAGGCTTCCCAGGTTGCAAAGTGACGTCAACGACGTCACAATGACGTAATTATGACGTCACGATGACATCATTATGACGTCGCTAACGTCATTATGACATCACTATGACGCCGCTGACGTCATAATGACGTATAAACGCTACCTGAGTTGGTAATAAGATCGCAGAAAAAAATATCGAGAACATTTCATAGAAACTGCAATTTCTGAAAATCTTTGGCACATTGCTACGCTTCCTCAAAAAAAAAACCGGCCAAGTGCGAGTCGGAAAATCATGTTTGTTGGGGCTCCCACAAATATTTATTTTATTATTCTGTTTTTAGTATTTGCTGTTATAGCGGCAAGAAAAATACATCTGAAAATTTCAACTGTCTACCTATCACGGTTCATGAGATACAGCCTGGTGACAGACTGACAGTGGAGTGGTAATAGGGTCCCGTTTTTACCGTTTGGGTACGGAACCCTAAAAACTGCGCTACATTTCGCCTACAACCAGATACACTAAGTATGCTGAAATATCAATCATTTGATCATTTGGATGGTATCTGTTGGACGCGCGCCAATTTTCAGCTCTTTGTATTCGACTGTCCCAGAGATCAGTTAATAAGAAAGACTAATTATCTAACTTCGGGTACCGCAATAGTTACTTAATACTCATGAAGTAAAACGATGTGAACGGATTGAAATTGAAATTGAAATCTTTATTGTCATATTGTGAGATTTGTGAGTTACAATGATCTTAAAATCATGTCAGGGTAGAATTATCACAATCAACCGCGATGCGGCGTACAATATTAATACTAAAACTAATTATATCGCGTATAACGGTTTAAAATACATCCCGACGTTTCGAACCCTTTACAGCGTTCGTGGTCAACGGGAGACAGGAAAAATGTATCCACCTCTGTCAAAATTACAATGAGGTAAACTACCCATACCTATACAAAAATGGGGCATTTTCTATGAAAAGGGACCTTATTGTCGAAGGCGCTTACGCCGCACACCGTCGCGCGGCATTGTAATTATATCGGAGCATCGTTTATAATGGCGTAAGCGCCATCGACAATAAGGTCCCTTTTTATATAGAAAATACCACAAATATTGAACAAAAACTACAAATTTTAAGGCCGTTTAGACATGCAATTAGTTATACAATATATACGTCGATTACGCCGAAAGGTCGGGATGTATTTTAAATTCACCATACGCGGTATAATCCGTGTACATAGTTTAATTTGATGCTGTAGTTAGTGAATAATTAGTTTTTTTTTTTATCCAAAACAATCTTAAAATGCTATGTAGATTTGGAAACAGCGAGCGAAAACCGCGTACGGTTTATCTGCCGCCATTGTCGCTCGTTTACGTTTCGGTTATCCGGTTAGGTATCTATCTAAAATCTAAATTTAATATTAAGGAAATATTGGTAAGTTAGGTAATCAGCATTTAGTTTGCCCGAGATGTTGATAAACAACTGTTGCAACTGTACTTGATAACAACATATTTTTTTAAATTATTTTAGTCTTATGTGTGTTATTAAGTATATTTTGGTTAACATCATTAGGTCATGAGTTTAGTGTATCGGGTAACAGAAATTGCCAGGTTCTTTTCCCAGTTGTAAAAGTTAGTTTATAATTTTTAGTATATCTATTTAGTTATATTATAAGTTCTTCATTATTGTCATGATATGTGTCGTTTTCAACCAAAAACGTACTTATTGTCGGTTGTCAACAAGACGCTATTTCCATAAAGCTTCAAATTGAAATCAACCTAATCGAAAACATTATGTAGTACTTTTAGGGTTCCGTACCCAAAGGGTAAAAACGGGACCCTATTACTAAGACTCCGCTGTCCGTCTGTCTGTCCGTCTGTCTATCACTAGGCATCTCATGAACCGTGATATCTAGACAGTTGAAATTTTCACACATGATGTATTTCTGTTGCCGCTATAATAACAAATACTAAAAACAATAAAATAAATATTTAAGGGGAGCACCCAGTCCCATACAACAAACGTGATCTTCTTGCCGTTTTTTGGGTAATGGTACGGAACCCTTCGTGCGCGAGTCCGACTCGCACTTGGCCGGTTTTTTGTTGAAAACGTCCCTTGTTTTACAATAAAGCCTTTACCTATCTATTTTTTTTACCTGTCTCTGACTATACTGACATCTGCTGTGTAATGATAGCTTTCTTTTTTGTGGGATTTTCCGTCGGAACTTCGAGTAGTTTGTTTCGGCCAAAGGTTTAGGCGTGCTACTTTGAAAGAGTAAGTCATGGGTCCGAATAATAAATTATATAACTGAACCAGAGGCGCTTTCCATATAGATTTTTGTACATTAACCCGCCGCCCGAATATTGATATGTTACTAGAGATTCACACATCAACTTACTAAATACATACATACATACGCACACAAACGCTTACACACACACACACACACACACACACACACACACACACACACACACACACACACACACACACACACACACACACACACACAAATTACTGGCTCCTTTACTCCTTTTTTAATTCCTCTAATTCCTTTTTTATTACTGCATGTCTAACAACCCAGTTATTCACTTAGTTCTATAAACAAATGTTATATATAAAATTTTAATTGTATACATGTTTATATTACTTAAACTAGTACTTAAAAAAAATGTTTCGTGTAACAATCTGTTAATTAACCCAGGTAGCAAAATGACGCAAAATGACGTCAGCGACGTCATAATGACGGCATTATTACGTCATTACGACGTCGCTGACGTCATTTGACGTCATTTTGCTACCTGGGTTAGTGAGAAAACTGATGGAGTTAGCACTCTATACTTACTTATTTCTCTATGGTTATACTTAAAATTCACCATCATTCCTATAAAAATATTCTGTCCACTACATAATACCACTATTATGTGCCTGTGTTCAAAGCGAGACCCGCATTCACACGCTCGATTTGCTTAACATACATACATACATACAGACATATATCACACATGTTATATAACATGCGACGTAAAGGGGTAGTGATCCTGTAAATCAAGAGCGAAACCGTTTTGGTTTTAGTGATGGGATAGGAGTCGATAAAATTGTCGATATAAAAGTTTATTATGCTGATTTAGGTAGTAGTTCGTTCGAAACAGATATTTTACGATATATAAATAAATTTTGATCACTCTTATTAACCTCCAGGCGAACGTTCTCAAATTTGAACTGAAAATTATATTTATCCTATGTGCCTGCCGAATTACATTACTATGTAATGAAGAATAATTAAGATATTGTCCAATAATCATTAATAAACTTGTAACATGGACATCAATAAATTTATCAGTCAGTAAAAAATATTTTAAATAACAGTGTAATTTCATTTCGCTCTAATCTCAAGCAAAGCAACTAAAGAGGAAGTACTTATCTATCTTTATGTCAGAAAAAACAAAAGGCGTAACAAATTTTAGTACTACTGTAAGGATGTAGGTACTAGCACTTTACGACATTATTTACCAAACAATAAATTAGTATTAATCAAGAATTACACAAGACAGGACTTAAAAAAAACAACAAAACATTTTTTCCTCTTGATTTCTTCAAGGTCCCATCATTAGATTCTCACCAAATGACAGTAGTTTTAACTCTTTTAAACAAAAAATAATACTAGACTTATATTGACCGGGATATAGACCGTGATTACCTTTTGTATTATTTGTATCCCGGTCAATATAAGTCTAGTGAAACTAACCGTGAATCATTCAAAACTCAAAAAATAATAATTAAAAAGCCCAGCCAGCGCCTGACAAACTAGAACCTCGCTCATTAGTTACACTTCAAATATACCTATGTATTAATATTATACATTGACTGTTCCCTTTTTTATTTAATTTACACAATGGAAAAATAAACAAAAACAAACATAATAAAACTTACTAAATACTTAACATACAGGTAAAAAACTTGGCCCATATCACCGTCAACGGGCAAGGCTTGCCCTATTTCCCCACTGTATAGCGATACTTAATGCGCTGTGCGAAACAGTGGCCAGCCCTGATCTCCCGAGGCCTCTATTAGACGCGCCGACAAGTCTTTTTTTATCTTTTTTTTTATACTACGTCGGTGGCAACCTTACTCACCGGCAGAAACACAACACTATGAGTAGGGTCTAGTGTTATTTGCTTATTTGGGCTCTGCTCTAGATCTGGAATGACCTCCGCTGTCCTGTGCCCTACCACACAAAGCGAGATGACATTTACCCGGGTCCAGTCTTTTGGAGGTAGTTTAACACATACCCGGGTCCTTTATACAGCTGACGCGCACTTGGCCCCCATGGCCCCAAGATTCAACGCCAAACGAACGTTTATAAACGTTTTGACTTTCAATCCTTCTCATTAATTGTGAAGTTTTCAACTAAAAGGTACCACATAGTCGGTTGTTGATAAGGTTGATTTCTAATTGAAGCTATATGGAAATAGCGCCTTACTGACAAGCGACAATAAGAACCCTTTTGGTTGAAAATGGCACAATTATTATTGCTGATACTAAATACTTAAATATAATTAAGCGAGGCAACTTGTAAAGGTAGTTATAGTTGAAACAAAGTTGGTCCGATTTGTCCGATCGTTAGGCCGACTTTCACTAATTGCTTTGGATACCACACCTGGGGGTTCGTGTCCCGGGATATTTTAGATAGATAGATAGCGTTTATTCGTGGCAAAAAAGAGGAAAACACGTACATAGGAAACACAACATAAATAATATAAGCCACGAAATGGTCCCGACTCAGCATGGTGCTAGCCTGGCTGGGCTAGCGCTGATCTTCCGTCGGGGCCATGAACTAGTGCAGTTCTAAGAATACTAACACAATATAAAACAAATAATAAAAGACACGTCAAGATTAATTAAAA
Organism: Cydia strobilella; assembly: GCF_947568885.1. NCBI lineage: Eukaryota > Metazoa > Arthropoda > Insecta > Lepidoptera > Tortricidae > Cydia > Cydia strobilella. Next base: position 2,239,290 of record NC_086064.1, on the reverse strand, counting down.
CAAACAAGATGCAAAAATAAAAATAAACAACAATTCGTTAAATAATAAAAATTCCTCGTTAAATTGATGTTTAAGCATAAACTTTTTAAAAGTTGTTTTAAAACTATGAATGCTTTGCAGGTTTCTGATAGGAGGTGGGATGTTGTTCCAACACCTAGTGGCTGCGTAACGAAAACTGCCTCTGAAGGCTGCTGATGTGTGTCTAGGAGTTAGAAGTTGAGTCGCAGACCGCCGACCCCAGCGTGACTCAGATATGGAAAGCTCCTCATACAAATAAATAGGAGTCTGACAGTTTATTACTCCAAAGAGTAAAGAAGCAACGTGCAGCTTACGGCGGTGGTGCATTTTTAGGATATTGTGCTGATTAAGGAATGGTGATACGTGGCCCCGCAATGGAATGCAGAAACAAAAGCGAGCACAGGCGTTTTGGACACGTTGTATAAGTCTTTTGGTTTTACAAAGAAGTCGTGGTCCAAATACCGCATCCACATAATTTAATTTTGACAAAATAAGTGACTCTACTAACCTAACACGCAGTATTTCATTAATAAATAAATAAATAAATAAAAATGTTATTTATTTAGGTATCAACCCATTACATTAAGAATTATTATTATTATTAATCTAATTTATACATTCTAATCTATATTAAACTTTACTATTCTAAACTAAACTAATTATTACCTAATCTAACACTAATTAAATATCTAATAAAAATCTAATCTAATTAAATATCTAATGAAAGGTTTAACTTTGTACAACACTTTTAGCTTGTAAAAGCAGCTCCTCACTACATCAGCAGTATGCTTCTCAAAACGAAGGCCATTATCCATCAAGAGACCCAGGTTTCGAGCCTCATAAATTTGCTCGATCGGCTCGTCTAATAGCGTGACTTTCATAGTTGGTGTGATACCAGCCAACAGGTGTTTGCTTCCAAAGACTAGATATTTCGTTTTGTTCGGGTTAAGTAGCAGGCAGTTATCTGAAGCCCATGATGCTATATTACTAAGATCAGTGTTGAGTTTAGCTATAGCGTCATCAATATCAGGTGGCTTGCATGAAATGTACACTTGAACATCATCTGCATAGACATGGTACTTACAGTGCGTGATGCGTGAGCCAATGTCGGCTGAGTATAAAATAAACAGAATAGGGCCAAGGATTGAGCCTTGGGGGACTCCCTTGGTTACGCCAATTGGGTCAGAGGTAATTGTGGAACCGTCACATTTGATTTTTACAAATTGGCTGCGCATATTCAGATAACTATCAAACCATCTTACAGTTTTGCTGTCAAAACCATAATATCTCAACTTTGACAAGAGAAGATCAATATTTAGGCTGTCGAAAGCCCTAGAAAAATCAAGTAGAACCAACAGAGTGCACATGCCCTTGTCTTGAGAGCATAGTATCTGTAACATCCAGTAAAGCTGTAGTTGTACTTCTACCCCTTCGGAAACCGGACTGTACATCTGCTAGTATATTGTTAGTCTCAAGTTCTAGTTTTAGAGATGCAGGGTAAAATACTGATTGGTCTAAGGTCTCTCAGCTCAGACGGGCTAGAGGTTTTAGGCAGTGGTTGCACAATAGCCAGCTTCCAGACATTTGGAAATGTAGATGTCAAAATTGAGGTATTAGTTATCTTTGTAAGCAAATCAGTAGTGTGTGAGTGTCAAAAGAAGCATTTTAAGGTTTATACCGTCAGATCCCTCAGCATTGGACTTTAAATTCCAAACTATTTTTAACATTTGTTCTGAGCTGATAGGTTCTAAATGGAAAATAGAGTCGCAAAAACTGTGATACTCAAAGTAAGTCAGTTTTGATATGGGCAATCTTGATGTACATGGTAGTGTTAAAAAATGCTTGTTTATAATGGTAGGGTCATTGAAGTATGAAGGTAATTCTGTGTTTTTATTTGGTAATAAGGTAGATTTGAGGGTTTTCCATAGTAATTTAGAATTATGAATTTTATTATTTATGTTTTGATTTATGTATGATAACTTATCATTGAATAAAGCTTTATTTACAACCGATTTTAGATTCTTGTAATAATTCTTTTTACTGTCTGTCTGGTTTTTGTGGTAGTCAGCTGCTGCCCTGTCTCGTAACCGCATCATTTTAGTTATTACATTAATAACTTTTACTTAAATTAAAACTAAACATCAACCAATTGGGTCCCACAATCCTCCTACCCATCACTTCACTACATAGTATAAAACAAAGTCACCTCCTGCTGTCTGTCAGTCCCTATGTATGCTTAGATCTTTAAAACTACGCAACGGATTTTGATGCGGTTTTTTTTAATAGATAGTGATTCAGGAAGGTTTATATGTATAATACATCAGCATTGCACCCGTGCGAAGCCGGGGCGGGTCGCTAGTTTAATAATAAACTAAAATTTACAAATTAAAGAAACAGTTCACTATATCGCAATGTCGAATCAAACCTACATAATACACACAAACTATCGATATATCGATAAATGTTTCGATATAATCCCATCCTTACCTAATGCGCGCAGGAAAAGTACACCTCAATATATCAACTTTGGGTGCGTTCAATAGATTTGCTTTACACTTCCCTCTTATTTCAATTCAGTTCCTTATCGGGATTCGTTTTATATATTATATAATATAATATATCATACACGTATAATACGACTTCGCATTGGAATTTCAATTTACTCAAATTCAAAGCGACCTGTGATGATGGAAATATTCGCCGAATTCAGGTAAACTTTGGTAGCTTGGTTGGTAGAGGTAAAGCCATGATTTGGAGTTTTATTTATTGTTTTCCTTAAAACATTGAAGAACCCCAAAATGTAGTAAGAAGATTCTAAGGAACCATGTCAAATACGCATCTTAAGCGGGAAAGCGTATATTATACTGTTATTTAATATAATCGTGATATAATAGAGAGCTATTCAGTCGAATATCGTGCTGAGTGGCCTAATGAAGGTACGAGATCGAAAAGCTTGATTATATCACTATTGCATACAATACTTTTTCTACGAGTCATGTAAAATAATACTTTTCAACTATAAAACCAAAAAAACATCATCATCATCATCATGTCAGCCGATAGACGTCCACTGCTGGATATATAGGCCTCCCCCAAGGCTCGCCACTCCGACCGATCTTCGAAAAACATCAACGCGTGCATATATAATATATAAATATTACTCATGAAATAGTCGCGCGTTGGTGTCTTTTTCATTGGACCGCGGCGCCACGTGGTTGGTAAAATTCATTATAGTTGACTACAGCATATCGAAATGAAAATTTTATTTGAGTTGGGAGCCCATACATGAAAAGTACGCAATTACAGTTTGGTATACAAAATCTTAATTCAACCATTAAAGACGAGTAGAAAAACATTATTGTACGTAAAAATTTTGGTTACAGCAGATTAGTACAAAGGAGACTTTATCTCTGTGAGGGATCTCTTCCAGGTATATTGAGCGGGAAGTCGTGGGTATTAAACGTGATCGTATTTTAAGAAATTCTTCCACACACAAAAGAAAGTTAATTCCACATTCTGAGCGTTCGCGAAAGAAAATTCCATTGAAACTGACCGAAAAAGTTCCATTTCACCAAAATCTCTAATCAATTGTTACCGAAACATTGCTTTTAAAGTGACTTTTTCAGTTTAATTCTTTAAGAGCGTATGTCTAAGAGAAGTCGATATATTTAAGACTTTTCGTAGTTAAGTGAAATGCAGTCGACCGAGTGATAAATTGGTATGTCAGGAAACTGACGTACAGTGTACGTAGTGATGGACTGTCCCGGGAATATTGGGGAATGTTAAATTTTCGTAAAACCCGGAATTCATTTTGATAATATAGCATCACTAGTGAAGTGAATACAGGTTGGTTTCTGGGTCGTGATCCAGAACCACTTTTTCTGATTCTGTAAATGATCCACATTATCATGCAATGTACCTATTATTTGGTTAAAAGACAATTAGTTTATTTTTTCTCATTTTCCAAGTAAAATTAATGTTATACTAAGTAATCATGGTCAATTCAATTTTTCAGGTAGTATGGCTCCATCGATACTGTCGATGATTTCGCCAACGTCAAAGTGGGATCCACGTGGGATCGAATTAATATTTCTTGATTAAAACATATCGGCCATCGGCCATAGCCAGTGTACGGTAAACAATAATATTATGGACCTCTAGGGCTCTAGCCAGACACGGTTAGAGGTAGAAATACCAAATGCTCTTAGAGCACGACGTTGTTCGGTGGTTGTTGTAGTTGTCTCGTAAAACCGATAGCTGGATTTTACGAGAAGCACGTGGACTACCGGCCGTTGACTCCAGAATGGTGGTTAAACACGCTTTGAGATTAATTCTCCATTCACTGCACACTACCACATTAGATTACTGTATAATAAAGCTATCGATACTACACATTAAACAATATTAATGAGCAAAAAACAAAGAAATTAATCACGAGGCTACTATCAAGATGGCGATCGAACCGGAAGTCCGTAATCATGGTCACTCCATGACGTTTGACATATTCTGTATGGAAAGCGACGAGACGTCACATTGAGTAGGGTGACAAAAATGTTTTTTTTTTTCTCTTTTTACCTGAAAAATAACCATCATTATTGGTGATAAACACTAATTAACAAAACATCATTAGGCTCACCTTGAAATTTGTATGATGTATTGTTGCTTTACGACCCCGAAATCAGCCTGCATACTCAATAAGACGTTGTATTGACGTGAAACTGCTTGAGCAATTTGGAATTATTTAATAACATTAAATTGTAAATGTTGACTCAAAGGTTTGAGTTAAGGGGCCCACTGACTATCAGTCCGCCGGACGATATCGGCCTGTCAGTTAGAACAAAAATTTGACAGTTCCGAACAACTGACAGGCCGATGTCGTCCGGCGGACTGATAGTCAGTGGGCCCCTTTAAGTAACGAGTTACTTGGGTAGATTTAAATTTTGTTACAGAACTTTTTTCGTAAAAGTTTGTGGATAAATTGTTCCCTATTTTGTACAATATAAGCGCCTCTTCAGCGTATGTCTTAAAAAAATCTTACTAATTTAATCTACTACTAATCTAACGTTCGTCTGAGTTACGTAACTCAGAGGAACGTAACTCAACTCAAATTACATAAGTACATATTTTTCGAGATAACTTGTGATTTCGTATTTATTCCGCCCAAAATCTTCAAACCAGCCAAATTTTATCCTAATCTAACGAAAAAAATCGACGATATAATAAAAATCGGGTTATTTCAGTTTTATTTCATATGTAACTACATTCTTAAATATCGAATTCCAAAATTTTAACGTGTGCACACTTCTTTTGGCGTATTTACTGAATACAATGATTGATTCGGTTTATTAGGTAAATACCATGTGCTCTTGATTACGAAATATTTATTTATTTCTGGTAATATTCCGGGAATTTCCCGGGAACGGAAACCAAAGGCACATCACTAATTACCGCCAAAGTTAAATTGGAACAGTGAAGTGTGAGAGTTGATATCGTTGCGTTTTCACCACAGTTTTGGTTATATTTTGTTCGGAAACTTTTCAGGGATTCAATTTTAAATAATGCGAGTTGGACATGTTGTTTCTGCTTTAAATTTGATTTATTTCACACCTTCCGTGAGACACAGACATATTAAATATATTAATAACGGGTCACAATAATGCCGTAAACGAGGGTAGTTTCTCGCCCCCCCTGCCGCCACCGGCGCCCGCGCCGAGTCATCGGGCGCGGAGGGCTGCGGCCCGCAGTCTGCACCGGTCCGTCACTATCGACGCAAGCTCCTGATGATGCTCCTCGGTACGGAGTGAAACATGTCGAGCGTTTTCGACTTAAAACACGTGAGTGACCCGTTATTATATTTAATATTTCACACCTAACTACTATCAAGTATAACTACATAAACTTGTTTTATTATGAGTAATATAGCTAGCAACTCAGCAGTCTCCAGCCACATTTTTCTAAACTGAAAAAAAAAAAAAAAAACGGCCAAGTGCGAGTCGGACTCGCGCACGAAGAGTTCCGTACCATTACGGGAAAAAACAACAAAAAAATCACGTTTGTTGTATGGGAGCCCCATTTAAATATTTATACTATTCTGTTTTTAGTATTTGTTGTTATAGCGGCAACAGAAATACATCGTCTGTGAAAATTTCAACTGTCTAGCTATCACGGTTCATGAGATACAGCGTGGTGACAGACGGACAGATGGACAGACGGACGGACAGACGGACGGACAGACGGACAGCGGAGTCTTAGTAATAGGGTCCCGTTTTTACCCTTTGGGTACGGAACCCTAAAAACGAAGTATAAATAATAGAAATGACCTTCATCCGTCACAAAGGTTACAGATTTAAAGCTCTTAAACGTGAAATATCACGACTGCAAGTTAATTCGAGACAAGCTGGGCTTAAAACAAACGAATGGTTATGGCTGAGCCCCCAAAAATAAACAATCCGTTTTAAGCCTGACTCCCTCCGACCTCCGACTTGAATAATATATTAAAGAACGGTGCTGACGGTCGGACTTTTCTAATATAGTTATAGAGATGATTAGTTCGCTGTAATGCTGTGTAATTTTTTGCATCAATAAATAAATAAAAATTGACCGACGAGCTTTGCTCGGAAAACATAAAAAACTCAAAAATGCGCGTTTTCTCAGAGTTAAGACCTAGCCTAGAATAAAATCAACAAAACAGGTTTATAAAATAAAACTATTGAAACGGATTATATCGCGTATACAGCCTTTACAGCGTATACAGATTTATTTGTAAAAAAACCGGCCAAGTGCGAGTCGGACTCGCGCACGAAGGGTTCCGTACCATTACGCAAAAAAACGGCAAAAAAAATACGTTTGGTGTATGAGAGCCACACTTAAATATTTATTTAATTTTGTTTTTAGTATATGTTGTTATAGCGGCAACAGAAATACATCATCTTTGAATATTTCAACTGTCTATTCATGAGATACATCCTGGTGACAGACAGATAGACAGACAGACGGATAGGGTCTCGTTTTTACCCTGTGGTCACGGAACCCTAAAAAAATCTCTGTACAGTACATCTGGTGCTTCATTACGACACCCTGTGCTATAATAAGCATCGAAAACTACGTCGAAATTTTAAAGGGCCATAATATATGTACTGTAACACGTTGTACGATACACCTGCGAATAGGTTATTCGCAACTCGTTTCGAATTAAAACACTCCCTTCGGTCGTATTTTAAAGTTCGCCAATCGTTGCGAATTTCGCACTTGTATCGTAAATAACATTAGCTAATGAAATAAACATGGAAGCTTATTTTTGTGCTCATTAGGTATGAGAAATAACCTACCTATAGTTATCACTACACCTTATAAAACAAAGTCCCCCTCCGCGTCTGCCTGTATGTACATGTTCGCGATAATCTCAAAAACTACTGAACCGATTTTCATGCGATTTTCACTTATCAATAGAGTGATTATTGAGGAAGGTTTAAGCGTATAATTTGTTAAGTTTTACCGGGGCGGGTCGCTAGTTTAATATAATTGGTGCCCACTGATTACCAGTCCGCTGGACGATATCGGCCTGTTGTTCGGAAATGTCAAATTTATGTTCTAACTGACAGGCTAATATCGTCCGACGGACTGATAATCAGTAGCCCATTTAGGCTCTAATCATGACCTTCACCGGTTATCAAGGCCAAGGTTTTAAAAAGCTTTTAAAAACTCATACGAATGCATAGACTTAGTATATACAAGTAGTTATAGACGCGCCACCGAGCGACCGGGGGTAAGAGAAAGAACATTCATATAAAATTTGGGCAGCATGGGATTTTTTCTCTTTCACTCTTATCGGTATTTCACCATCGCCTCCTACCTATGATCTCACCCGGTCGGTGATAAGGACAAAGCATAGCACTATTTTCTCTTTCCTCTTATAGGAATCGCAATAAGACTATCTTTCTCTATCAAAGAGCGTCAGGCACTTGTACGAATGGAATAATCGAACCGTAAATAATTTGCTGACGAGCCTCAATCTTTTTTAAGCCGGTGTCCCTTTGAATTATAGAGGAGTGCTGATGGTCAGACTTTTGAAATATGTAAATTGTGCGTAAAGGTTTACGAACACATAACGAAACGCTAATGTCTCTCTATCACTATTAATAACAAAACGTCCGTGAGACACAGACATATTAAATATATTAATAACGGGTCACTCACGTGTTCCATCGGTTTGCCGCTGTCTCTGTCACATTCCGCAAGAAAGAACGGGAAAGATCATGCGCGCCAAGTGTAAATTTTGATCGAATTTTGTCGATTTTTATTTATTTTAAAAACGTTACCCTACAATATCGAAATTCGAAAGCTATGAAATTACTATTTAAGTTAAGATTGGTTTTTCTCCTTTTTTGTTTATAGTATCACATAATAAATAACCGAGTAAAGTTGGATTAAAAGTCCGAGGTAGAGGTTACTTTGGGAATTAATTGTATCGAGCGAAGTGTCATAATTCGTGTAACGGAAGCTATGATATTAAAGAATATATACTCAAGAACTACATATATTTTTTCCACGTCTACGAATATCAACGCCTCTTAGAAAAACAGGATCATATAAGGAGATTTTCGCCTTCTGGCTCAGGGAACCGCCTTAAGTCGAAAAACGCTCGACATGTTTCACTCCGTACCTCTTATAATCGACTTAAAATACATGAGTGACCCGTTATTTATATATTTAAAATATCTGTGTCTCACGGAAGTTTTATTATTAAAAGTAATAGACATCAGCGTTTCGTTCGCTAGGGCGCACACTATACTCAATTTATTTCGAAACATACTTGTTTAAGTACTTATTTTAAACTATTGCACAAAATACAAAAGAAATGTACAAATGGCGGACTTAATGCCTAAAGGCATCCTGCACTAGTCAAGCATAGGGCTAAGCTAAACAGAGACTTGTTTGGTATTTTCTTGGTAAGAATTCTTACCTACTGTATCAATCTCGATAATTAGTTTTTTTTTTTTTTACAATTTAAACTTATGCTAACAAAACCTAAAACTAAACCTTTATATGAATTATATCTAACTATAATTAGTTAGATATAATTCATATAAAAAACTGAGACGCAAAACTATTTGAGTTTTGAAGTTCTCAGGTAAGTAATATTCTAGAAACTGTTTTAATTTTCTCTTCCTATAAGTCTTGAAAATTGTTGCACTGATTTCACACTTAATCCATACCTACTGCCAAAAATTAAATTCTGTTGCCATTTTGTGTCGACATAACGTCGCAATACTTACTCAACCCCATATCTGCAACAATCATTTGATGGAAATGTCGCTTTTCTTTCATTCGGAATACGGGTGTTTTTGTCATTAAATGAGTGTTGCAGATACGAGGTTGAGTAAGTATAGCGGCGATAAGCCATTTTGATAATACTATGTCATAAAATAAATGTGTAGAAAAACCCAAACACCTTTCTTCTAAATTAGGTTGAATTATATCATATGTCCCATGGCAAATCACCACTTGTCCGCGCTCTACAATATATTATCAACGCGCTCCTCGCATCAGCACCGGAATGTGATGTATTTGCAAGTAGTTGGATGGATCTGTGTAAAGAATGTATGAAGTACTGTGAGGCGATGGATAAGCGTGAATCATCTGTTTTGTATTAGTTCTTCTTTCTTACATTTGTTCTGTTGTCCTTTCTACCTATAGACTGTATCATGTACCTAGTTTGTATAATAATATGAAATCATCGCATTTATTCATGATACATACACAAGTATAAAACAACAAAGAAATATAAACATAAAAATAAATAAATAGTTTACCACGAAATGGTCCCCGCATCGGCATAATGCTAACCCAACTGTTTCTGCATAAAATAGTTGTGCTTACGCATATTTCATCCAAGTACTTGACTTGGGACTTGTGACAATTCGCTTCTTAAAATGCGCATATTTAATTTACCGGTACCTAAAGTATCATCTGATTTTGCTAAACGTTTCGGGGACTACAGTCACCATCAGATATATCGGAGCGGCCGAGGCTCTCACAAATATCTGAACACGCCTCTATTGTCAAGGCGTTAGAGTGCGTGTTCGGATATTTTTGAGCACCTCGGCCGCTCCGATATATCTGATGGCGACTGTACATAAAGGCAGCAACCTATAACGCCATTCTCAAGCTTTGTGACTTAAAAAACAGCACTGTAAATGGGGCCAAAAATACTACTTTTAAATTACTTTAATCACTGAATTACACAGAGACAGAAGCTTTTATACAGTGTCACTTTTATTACAATCTTACTAATATTGATTTCAGTGTGTTTGATTTCAGTGTTTTGATATGATTATGAGTGATAAGAAGGCCTTTACCTCCAATTTTTTTTAAATTTAAGCCTAATTGTTCATTTTAACATCATTTGTCCATAAAGTAAAAAAAAATAGCACCGTAGTCACGCACCGAACGTCACCTCTGAGAAATGTCCGAACTGTAATTTAACCCGTTTATTTAAAGTTTCGCTTCTTAAAATGCGCATATTTAATTTACCGGTACCTAAAGTATCATCTGATTTTGCTAAACGTTTCGGGGACTACATAAAGGCAGCAACCTATAACGCCATTCTCAAGCTTTGTGACTTAAAAAACAGCACTGTAAATGAGGCCAAAAATACTACTTTTAAATTACTCTAATCACTGAATTACACAGAGACAGAAGCTTTTATACAGTGTCACTTTTATTATAATCTTACTAATATTAATTTCAGTGTGTTTGATTTCAGTGTTTTGATATGAGTGATTAGAAGGCCTTTACCTCCAATTTTTTTTTAAATTTAAGCCTAATTGTTCATTTTAACATCATTTATCCATAAAGTAAAAAAAATTGGCACCGTAGTCACGCACCGAACGTCACCTCTGAGAAATGTCCGAATTGTAATTTAACCCTAGTTTATTTAAAATTTCGCTTCTTAAAATACGCATATTTAATTTACCGGTACCTAAAGTATCATCTGATTTTGCTAAACGTTTCGGGGACTACATAAAGGCAGCAACCTATAACGCCATTCTCAAGCTTTGTGACTTAAAAAACAGCACTGTAAATGAGGCCAAAAATACTACTTTTAAATTACTTTAATCACTGAACTACACAGAGACAGAAGCTTTTATACAGTGTCACTTTTATTATAATCTTACTAATATTGATTTCAGTGTGTTTGATTTCAGTGTTTTGATATGAGTGATAAGAAGGCCTTTACCTCCAATTTTTTTTAAATTTAAGCCTAATTGTTAATTTTAACATCATGTGTCCATAAAGTAAAAAGAAAAATTGGCACCGAAGTCATGCACCGAACGTCACCTCTGAGAAATGTCCAAACTGTAATTTTACCCTAGTTTATTTAAATTTTTAGTTTTAAGTATTAAATTTATGTTATGACTTGCATACGAAACGAAATTCTGCTGTACAAATGTAACTGGTTCCCCGCGATACAGGTATAACCTAGTGCGGGGGCCCCCTGGTAACTATGTTTTGTAAAACTATTTAATAATAAACTATTCTATTCTATAAGTCAGCGCTGATCTTCCGGCGAGACCATTTGTGGGCCACGAACGCAACCACGATAACTTTAAAATGCCAAATCATGGCGCTTGGCATGTGTACGTTAACCTTTTAAACATGCACAGCGTGGGTAGATGAATTTGCGAAAGTGTCTTATGTACATATGTATACATTAAATATACTTATGTAATACCTAGAGGCGGATCGAGCTAACTCTGAACATACTTTTTCCACTCGTTATCGGAATAGGTAGAGTATAAATACCTAAACTTGGTAGAACAAAGTCATAAAGTGGAGACTACCAAAAAAAACCCGGCAAAGTGCGAGTCGGACTCGCGCACCGAGGGTTCCGCACTTTTTAGTATTTGTTGTTATAGCGGCAACAGAAATACATCTGTGAAAATTTCAACTGTCTAGCTATTACGGTTCATGAGATACAGCCTGGTGACAGACAGACGGACAGACGGACAGCGGAGTCTTAGTAATAGGGTCCCGTTTTTATTCTTTGGGCACGGAACCCTAAAAAGAACAACTCTATTATGAGTAGGGTCTAGTGTTATTTGGCTGCGGTTTTCGGCTCTGCTCTAGATCTGGAATGACATCCGCTGTGCTGTGCCCTACCACACAAAGCGAGATGTCATTCACAGTGCCCATACCTCTCTTGTGGACGTAGTTTAAGGACATACCCGGGTCCAATGCTTACCAGAAGCATGCGAATTTTTCAATTCCTTCCTTTTTAAACTGTAATAGATGTCATATATTATAGAAAAAGTGACGAAGCCCTCCAATAGTTGGTCAAAGACAAAGTCTTACTAAGATGGCATATAGTCGAGAAATTGTGAACGGTACCGCCGTGGCGGGGTGGCCTAGGGGTTCATGGCGTTAGCCGCGATAGCTAAAGACGCCGGTTCAAATCCGGCCTTCACCGTTGGAGGGCTTCGTTACTTTTTCTTTAATATATGACATCTATTACAGTGTATAACTTATATAGTAACTACTTTAAAAAAAACATCAAAATATTTAATAAAATAATTTGATTTGTTCCCAAAGTTGTCTTTCCTTTTTGTTTACACGTCATTTTCTTTATGGTTTCCGCAGTCACACAAAAAAACGACTCGAACTTTAAGATACGTCAAATATTTGCTAAAGATATACACTGACATATGCGATCCATATTGTATCTTTAGAAACATTTTGATATATCTTAACATAGACATAGTATATACAAGTAGTTATAGACGCGCCACCGAGCGACCGGGGGTAAGAGAAAGAATATTCATATTGGGCAGCGCAGGATTTTTTCCCTTTCACTCTTATAAATTTCCGTGTTTCGCCATCGCCTCATACCGATGTCACCCGGTCGGTGATAAGGACAAAGCATGACACTATTTTCTCTTTCCTCTTATAGGAATCGTAATAAGACTATCTTTCTCTATCAAAGAGTGTCAGGCCCTTGTATCATAAAGTTCGAAGGAGGCCGAAAACCAGTAATAGTACATTATGATACAAGTGTGCTAAATTGGTCATCACACACGAGGTGATATTGTGCGCGCGAGCTGTAAGCGAGCGCGCAATAAGAAAGCCGATGTGTGTAATGACCAATGCACACGGCGTTTCATACGACGTTTTTCAACACACTTGCGAGAAAAAAAAGAAACTCATATTAATCAAATTTTAATAGTTAAAACAGTTAGTATTGTGTGTTTCATCTGTCATACTCGTACTGCCGGCCGCCCCTCGCCCCGGCCGCGGGCGGCGCAGGCGCTAGGAGCGCGCCGGTGCCCGCCAGTCCGACCAATTAAAGAAGGCTCAATTTCCATGCATATTATTAGCAATCAGTTAGCTTCTTAACTCAGTCGGATAATATAATGAAAAAGCACGAGTGGAATAATACATTGAAAGAGCACGCGTGTTTAATATCTAGGATTATGAGCCAAAAATCGGTGGAATAAAAACGTCGTTTTGAGCAAGTGTGTTGAAAACAATAATTTAATCACAATTGTAAACAATTTCCGCTCAATTTCCTACGTTAAATCTAATCCGTAAGCCAATTTGGCATGATACAATCGAATTGATTTAATTTCAGTCGAGCCTTTTTGGCAAAAAGAAATCTCGATAGGAGTAATCCGATTTCTTTCGCGACGAACACTCGGCAACGTAGGTGGATATCAGCAAAGATAGATATAACTCAGTAATAGATGGATACAGTCTAAGGAAAACACGTGCCTCGAAAATCACGAAAGTTTGATTCTCGATCAGATGGCGCCACTACCTTTGGCCTACTCTCGTATAGAGGGCGTTGACGGTTTCGTTTGTTATTTAATAATTTTAACGCATATCAGTGATAGAACATGGGTCAAAATCATAAAAATAATTAATGCAAATAAAAAAAATCATTTATCCATATTTAAATACATTTTATGGTATTTTTATAAATCTTCATTTGTAGTTTTAAAGTGTGTCGATAGATGGCAGTGAATTTACTGTGGTTACAAAATTTACTATGACAGTACCGCTCTATCCTATTATATCCTCTTTGATATCAGTATTAGTAACATGAACGTCTATTTAAGGTGCAGGGGTTCAACCAGCAGTTTTTGATAAATCGTAGCGATTTTTAGGGTTTCCTAGTCACCTAGAGAAACCCTTACCTATTTCCCCTTATCTGTCTGTCGGTAGCTTTGTTACGTAATCGTTAGTGCTAAAAGCTGTAATTTAGCATGGATACATAAATCATGCATTGCGACAAAACGGTAAAATAAAAACTAAAAAAAAAAATGTTTTGTGTAACCCATACAAAATGTTTTTTTTTTTGCGTTGTCCTAATAGTGTGGGGTAACGTTGGATAGGTCCTTCAAAACGTGTAGGGGTTTCCAAAAAACATTTTTTGATATAGTGAATATTTTCGGAAATAATCGCTCCGAAAGAAAAAAAAATGTGTCCCCCCCACCCCCTGTAACTTCTGACGTGGCTATGGCGTGCTCGTTTGTAATAGTTATTTGTTATACAAGGGTGCAAAGTTGTATTTTACCCGCGAGTGTGGAATTGAAACAAGAGCAAGCGAAAGGATTCTATAGTTGAACCACGAGCGAAGCGAGTGGTTCTAAAATAGAATCCTGAGCGTAGCGAGTGTTTCAACACACAAGAAGTAAAATACATTTGCACCCGTGTGTAACACAAAACTTTTCCCCTCACTATAGCGAGGAAAATGCAACATCCACAGGCGTTAGATCATCTTCATCAGTGGAATCACTTATTTTTGTACGATATTATAACAGAAAACACTGGAAATTCTGATTTTTACGTAAGTCAGTGAGAAGTGTTTTTAAGTAAAAATTTTGTTGACAATGTTGACATTTCTGTTCTGACGTATGAAATGTCAACGATGCGTTTTGAAATTGCATCGACTCAACTTGTGCGTTCAGAATTATATTTAACATCATTATAAAAAATCTAACGTTTCTTATGGAATTTTAAGGTTTATTGACTTAAAATTATTAAATAAAGCGAAATTTGGTATTTTTTATTAGATTCTCAAACCATTTATTTAATGATAATTAATATCGAACGAACCATTATTATGAGCGTTTTACGTTTTGTTATCTGTCAAGCTACTTAAACACGCTCCATCCAAGGTCAAATTACTTTCCCCACTACTGTATAAAACGCGTTTTTCCCCGCTTGTTTTAAAGGATAATAGACCGCTTTCCGAGCTAGTGAGGGGAAAAGTATATAACCTCTTTGTTTTCTCAGCTATCTAAAACGCGACCTTCTGCGATTTGCCTATAAAGTACCTTAATCATAGATTAAATTATACAACAGATATGCTAAGTACTTTAAAAGAGCAAGTCTGTTGCTTGAACAGTGCACGCTTGCTCAGAATAAGTAGCTTCGCAGCACTTTACGTTTTCTATTTATAGAAAGTGGTTTAATACCATAGATATAGTTATTTTTTATTTTCCTTTCATTATCAATTTAATGCTTATTATTTAGTTTTAGTGTTTTCGAAAATAAAAATTCTCACTACTTTAAGCCAACCCATTATATCATAAATAAAATGTCAAAATCATCTTCCTCGCGTTGTCCTGGCATTTTGCCACGGCTCCATGGGAGCCTGGGGTCCGCTTGGCAACTAATCCCAAGAATTGAATTTAATCATAAATAAAATGTATTGTATTTTAATTCCAATGTGGTCTGCAATAAATGATAAATAATAATAAACTTTTGGGTTATTTAGAATCACGAGTAATATTGAATGAGACAAAAAAAAGTGTCCCCAGTTTTTCATAAAAATTTTGAGTGTCAGGTTTGTAACGGTCCATACAAAATGTATGTGAAAATGCGTTACAAAGCTGACATATATTTTTTTTTCTTTTTAAATCGATAGTCCTCGTGATTCTGAGTTTCTATAACCTAAAAGTTGATGGATTTTCGAAAAACAAGTAAATGCTACACTATTGTGTGAAAATGCCCAAATGGAGCATTCCATCAACATGATAAGTTTTTCTAGTCTTTTTTAACAAAATCTATGGATTTTTATGATCTGAAATAAATGAGTATTTAATTTAATTTAATTTTAAGTGCGGCGTATCTTCTTCTTCCTCCTTCCCTTAGTCCCAGTTCTATCTGGGGTCGGGCCTCCTTGTACGGCGGCGCCAGGACGCTCTATCCTGGGTTGTCATAGGGGTAAGGTTCTGGGCTTTCATCTCCCGCTTGATATTGGACCACCATGTGTCGGGAGGTCTTCCTCTTCCCAAGGATTTAGTGGGGATATTTAGGACGGATTTAATTGGGAAATGGTTATCTCGTCTCATGATGTGGCCGTACCATCTAAGCCTGCTTTCCTTTACTTTGTCCATGATAGGGGCCACTCTGAAAGAGCCTCTCACGTGCTCATTACGTATTCTATCAAGACGGGTAACACCGCCTGCCCAGCGCAGCATCTTCATTTCCGCTGTGTGCAACTGCTGTTCGCGCTTTTTTGCCATTGTCCAGCACTCCGCTCCGTACATCATAGCAGGTCGGACAGCCGTCTTATAGATCTTGCCCTTAGTTCGCACTGGCATACGGGTGTCACAGAGTACTCCAGTTAGCGATCGCCACTTCATCCAGGCGGTGTTAACTCTGTGACTGACATCTGCGTCCACGCGAGCATCAGTCGTAAGCATAGAACCAAGGTACTTAAAATGTGTGACTCGAGGTAATGTTGTGTTATCAATTAAGTGCGGCGTATCTGTTTCTATTATATTATCTGCGCCCTAATCCTAACATTACTCAGGCACCGAAGGCTCGGCAGTAATATATCAGGTTCGGGTTAAACAGCCCAAACTGCTATTATCCTTGCTTAACCAAGACAGTTCTGTGGTCGCGGTAACCAGTTTAAAGGTAACGTTCAGATTTAAACTGCACCAGCGTTACTGCTGCAACAATACTGCCGACTTTATTACTGCTGCAAATGTCTAGTATCCGGGCAGTAACTTCGACTGACATTTGCGGCAGCAATTAGCCAGGCTAGTACCATGCTGAGTCGGCACCATTTCGTGGCTTATATTATTTACTACCGCCCCGGCTTCGTACGCGTGCAATGCTGATTTATTATACATATAAACCTTCCGCTTGAATCACTCTATCTATTTAATAAAACTGCATCAAAATCCGTTGCGTAGTTTTAAAGATCTAAGCATACATAGGGACAGACAAACAGCAGGCAGCGACTTTGTTAAATACTATGTTGTGTTACCTATTTATTGTTTTCTTCTTTTTTGCCACGAATAAACGCTATCAATCAATACTGCTTAATTAAATACTGCAGGAATTTGACATTTGCGGCAATACTGCATACTGCATTACTGCTACCGTATTGCAGCGCGACATTACTGCCGACTGCATCGATGCTGCAAATTTCATAATCTATGTTGCTGCCCGGATGTTCTGGGGTGCGAATCCCGGTGGCATTTATTTGTGGGTTTATCACAAATATTTGTTCCTGAGTTATGGATGTTTTCTATGTATATAAGTATTTATATATACCTAAGTATTATATATATTATCGTCCAGTGCCCACAATACAAGCCTTATTGAGCTTACTGTGGGTCTAGGTATCTGAGTAAAATTGTCCTATAATATAATATTTATTTACTTCTGACATTTGCGACAGTAACGCAGTCGGCAGTCGCGCTGCAATACTGCTGCAGTAATGCTCGTGCCAAGGGCCTGACACTCTTTAATAGAGAAAGATAGTCTTATTGCGATTCCTATAAGAGGAAAGAGAAAATAGTGCCATGCTTTGTCCTTATCACCGACCGGGTGGCATCATAGGTAGGAGGCGATGGCGAAATACCGAAATTTATAAGTGAAAGAGAAAAAATCCTATGCTGCCCAAATTTTATATGAATATTCTTTCTCTTATTGTCGCTCGGTGGCGCGTCTATAACTACTTGTACATACTATGTCTATGGCTCGTGCAGTCTGAATACGAACGTTATCTTAATACTACGGTCGGCCATTGATTTAGTATACGCCGGCTGTTGCTAATTTGACAAGGTCGTGGCGACATGGCAATTAGTAACTAAGGCGGTTCACACACAGATTCTAAGTGAATTCCAAGAAAAAGGTTCCAATTGTAGGTGTCTCTGTTTGGCCATATGGTTGACTGGTAGATAATGCCATTTGGCATTAAGTCCGTCATTTGTACATTGTTGTATATATTTTGTGCAATTGTGTCCAAGAAAATAGCTATTTTTGTCCAAACTATACAAGGCGTTTCTGACCGTGGGGTTTTTTGGCTCTCCTGAAAAGTCGCATTTTGTCCGTTACGCCCATTTGAGCCTACGGTAGTCGATATATTATGATGATGATGAAGACCCAGGCCAGTTTTTGTATTTTTGAATCGAAGATCTAATTACACACGTTCTCATTTGTCTTAGCTAAGGCTGTGGTCTTGTGTTGGTAGTTTATTTCATTTCAATACAGTACGAGTATATTTCTGACCATGGGGCTTCAAAATTCAGGGCTCGATTCTACTCTCTAAACTGAGCTACTTTTATTATAGGACCAACCCCGAAATGGCTAAGAAAATTGGCTTTTTCATACATTTTGGCTGAGATGTTGACGTTTTCTATGGAAAAGCCAAAAAATGGTCGTCTATAAAGTCTGTTTACGGACGATAATTTTGCGTGATAACGTCATAAGAAAACATTGATGAAAAGGCCGTAACGTTACCATGGAGATCTGTCCACAACGTTACCACGGAAATCTGTGCACAACGTGACACTTTTTCGTGCATGCTACCGATGGCTAAGGCCTGTAAGTAAAGAGAGGACCCGTCGTTAATATATTTAAAGAGAGGTAGCTATGGCACCAGGCGCTCGATCGTGAGCCATCAAATATAGGTTCCGGAACCTATATTGAGTAAGTCGTACGGCTGACGCCAATGTGTCAAGATTGTCACAATCATCTACTAAATATTGCCTGCATTTTAATTTTGTCAACTATGAACGTCACGCGTCTATTATTAATAAAAGGTCATTGATGCTACCTGTGTTCATCGATTTGATGTTATCACGTCAAAAAAATTCCATGATTTTGGGGTTGGTAATAAAAGTAGCTTAGTTTAGCGAGTAGAATCGAGCCCTGATTTTGAAGCCTCATGGTCAGAAATATACTCGTACTGTATTGAAATTAAATAAACTACCAACACAAGACCACAGCCTTAGCTAAGACAACTGAGAACGTGTGTAATTCGCTAACTTCGATTAACAGCCCGCACTCCTGCTCTGAATCCGACCTGAGAGACGCCACGGTCCGGGCTGTCAGCACTCAGCACCGCTGCTTTCTGGGCATCCACTGTTTAGGGGAACCTCGACACGAGAGAAGAAGAAGACTTCGATTCAAAAATACAAAAACAGGCCTGGGTCTTCATCATCATCATAATATATCGACTACCGTAGGCTCAAATGGGCGTAACGGACTAAATGCGACTTTTCAGGAGAGCCAAAAAAGTGTTTTATTTTGAGAAAAAAAATCATAACCTGTTTGTTTCTTTGAATAAACTGATGCGTGTTTGTGGCTTATTCTTAGCTTTCTGAGCTCTTTTAAACTGTCTTGTTGCCCGCGCAGCATGGTTTCCCCTATCACTAACCCCCTATCACTACGACTCCAGGAGTCTTAGCACGGTACGCTTATCACCATGCCTGTCACGTTCTAACAAGTATGTGAGTGCGAAAGTGACGGACTTAGTGATAGGGGAAACCATGCTGCGCGGGCTGAAGTTAGACTCTTGTCGGTGGAGCGATTTCCATGTATGTCGGTCCTCTGCCTTCTCATTGACAGCCTGATACGACACGACGTTGAGTTTTTCCTTTACTTGATCTATGTACGTTCTCCTCCTTACCTGGCCTGGGTCTTACGAGGTTTAAACTATAATAAATTTGACCTGATAATTTTAAAACGAACGGACTTAATCGCGTACAAACCATAAATAAATAAATCATCCAGGCCATCGTGATTCAGTCCCGTGTTTGTTTTAAAATTATGAGTGAAAATCGTGTTAGTTTAAATCAGTAAATTTGATCTGATTAACAGTATCTATAAAAGAAAATCCTGACACAAATATCTATTTATATGTTGATAAAATTTATTTTTCCATCAGACCTTGACCAATGTCAATGTCAAAATTAGCGAAGTGGAGAACAATATTATTATTGGTATTGTTACGTAGCCTACCAGACGCCTAGTTAAATGACAATAGTACTTCGACACTCGCCAAACGAAATTGAAATATAATTGAAATTAAAATATAAATGCAAGGAGTGTTTTGATACAATCGGTGGTCTTAAAATAAAAAGTAGTCTTCATTTATATTCTACCCTATGATAGGCATGCAATACAAAGCAAGCAGCAAGTAAACACGCCAGCAATACAATTTTAAATATAAACATTTAAAACATATCGGATGATAAAAACCGGCTAAGTGCAAGTCGGACTCGCGCACGAAGGGTTCCGTACCATTACGGAAAAAACAGCGAAAAAATCACGTTTGTTGTATGGGAGCCCCATTTAAATATTTATATTATTCTGTTTTAAGTATTTGTTGTTATAGCGGCAACAGAAATACATCATCTGTGAAAACTTCAACTGTCTAGCTATCACGGTTCATGAGATACAGCCTAGTGACACACAGACAGACGGACAGACGGACGGACAGACGAACAGACGGACAGCGGAGTCTTAGTAATAGGGTCCCGTTTTTACCCTTTGGGTACGGAACCCTAAAATTACAATAAGGCAATTATTAAATAACAAATTAGTGATCTATTAGGAAAAATTAAGTCAATTATAAAATTATTGCATTAAAAATGAATAAATTACCAAGCGTTCATTAATAATAGATAAAATTACAAGTAATCGAATTTAAACTATCGTGAGACATATCAAAGAGAATTAAGTAGTTCTAGTTAAATAATTGTAGTTTTAAGTTTCAATTACATTTCACTGATTTAAACTTTCACAATTTTTACTCATTATTATTCACAACGACGGAGAAGACCCGAGACCACGGGGACAACGCCGTCCTCGAAACGTCGGAGGTAAATTTAAAACTTATGTTACGCGATTAAGTCGGGTCGTTGTCAATTACATTTCGTACTTAAATAACCAATAATTGAGTAACCAACGTAATTTTGGACCACCGTGTACAAATAGTAGTTGTAAGGCTGTGTAAGTATACCAAAGGCCATTACTAAAAGCACTCATTCATTCTGACAGGCGGTCAAATTTTGCCACGGATCTGTACGGCTACCACCAGCTTGACACTGACATCGGGTACCAAATGATCACTCTACCTATTATGTTTCGACCAATGGTTTCTCGGGTAATTATGACAGTTAGGTACTAAATGATTATTCTACCAAAAGTACACATGATTGGCGCGAGAGTATCTCGCCGCGACATAGACTACCCGTCCCTGCCGGGCTAGCACATGATTGGCGCGAGAGTATCTCGCCGCGACATAGACTACCCGTCCCTGCCGGGCTAGCACATGATTGGCGCGAGAGTATCTCGCCGCGACATAGACTACCCGTCCCTGCCGGGCTAGCACATGATTGGCGCGAGAGTATCTCGCCGCGACATAGACTACCCGTCCCTGCCGGGCTAGCACATGATTGGCGCGAGAGTATCTCGCCGCGACATAGACTACCCGTCCCTGCCGGGCTAGCACATGATTGGCGCGAGAGTATCTCGCCGCGACATAGACTACCCGTCCCTGCCGGGCTAGCACATGATTGGCGCGAGAGTATCTCGCCGCGACATAGACTACCCGTCCCTGCCGGGCTAGCACATGATTGGCGCGAGAGTATCTCGCCGCGACATAGACTACCCGTCCCTGCCGGGCTAGCACATGATTGGCGCGAGAGTATCTCGCCGCGACATAGACTACCTGTCCCTGCCGGGCTAGCACATGATTGGCGCGAGAGTATCTCGCCGCGACATAGACTACCCGTCCCTGCCGGGCTAGCACATGATTGGCGCGAGAGTATCTCGCCGCGACATAGACCACCCGTCCCCCTTTAATTCATACAGTTAGTAGAAGACGGGTAGTCTATCTCGCGGTGAGATACTGTCGCGCCAATCATGTGCTCGGCCTACTGTTTAATTCATACAGTTAGTAAAATACGGGTAGTCTATCTCGCGGCGAGATACTGATGCGCCAATCATGTGCTCGGCCTACAGGAATATATGATCATTGTCAAGAGGGCGCTATTATTCTCATTTATATGGCAACAGTTCAGTATAGTCTGAACAATGTGGATTGGCAACTCGTTTGATTTATATCTACTTTTATTCACCGTAATCAAAATCAGAACCCATTTATTTGGTGTCTACACTTTTTTTTATAGTCGGTACTTCTTTTTTGCCGTATAAATTTCATGTATTTTCTAACGTATCACACATAGGTCAACAGTGACAACCTATCATTAAAATTATTGCCAGTGCAAGAAATTAGTTCAAATGAAATTCCGCAACATGGCGCATGGTCATATATTTCTGGTCAGGCTTTAAATATGCGTATCAAAGCTCGTACATACATAGGTACATTGCAAGTTAATAAAAAGCTTGTAAAATTGTCGCAATCACACCCTGTACCACGTAACCAAAACGTCGTAAGCGCCATAAAATCCATGGCGCTTACGCGTTTACGCTCACGCTCCGCTTGTATGGTTTGATGTCAAGACAACATCAACTCATAGCCCAAAACACTGGTTATCTGTGCCGGATCTATACGTTAGTAGTAATAGTTTAATGGTTACCCAGGTAGCATTTATACGTCATTATGACGTCCGTTACGTATTTATGACGTATAAATGACGTCATTATGACGTCACTTTTACGTCGCTGACGTCACTTTCCTACCTGGGTATAAATAGAAGGTATAATAGTATAGGTACCTACACCTACTGTTATTTCGGCCGATCTAAGTCAAAAGGTCGCAACCCAGAAATTGGCAATTTGCGGAATGGATCACCCTAATTACCACGAGTGTTGTTGGGGACGGTAATTACATTAAAATATCAATTTCAAGTTCACCCCGAACTTAGCGCCGTTGGAGGATCGTTTAAATATTTAATTTCGAAAAAAACAATCAATGGTGATATTAAATCATTACATTAAGCGACGGAATATATATAGACGAAGCCTCTGTATATTTTTGACTTCGAAAAACCGGCCAAGTGCGAGTCGGACTCGCGCACGTAGGATTTCGTACCATTACGCAAAAACGGAAAAAAAAATCACGTTTGCTGTATGGGAGCCCTACTTAAATATTTATTTTATTCTGTTTTTAGTATCTGTTGTGTAGCGACAACAGAAATACATCACCTGTAATAATTTCAACTGTCTAGCTGTCACGGTTCATTAGATACAGACTGGGGACATAAAGACGGACATACAGACGGACAGCGGAGTTTTAGTAATGGGGTCCAGTTTTTACCCTTTGAGTACGGAACCCTAAAAATGGTCCATATGACTGACACTTATCTGACACACATCACTTTAATTATGTTGATTAAAACTAACACGATTTTCACTTAAGGGGCCCACTGACTATCAGTCCGCCGGACGATATCGGCCTGTCAGTTAGAACAAAAATTTGACAGCTCCGAACAACTGACAGGCCGATATTGTCCGGCGGACTGATAGTCTGTGGGCCCCTTTACAATTTTAAAACTGAAACGGGACTTAATCGCGGGTACTTATATTTATATTTGGCCTAAAGTTTCGAACGTGATGTTACATTCGTGGTCACAGGTAGGTAGCTGCAGGTCCCATGAAATTAATGTCCTAGGTATTTATTCTGCACGTTTATTAGCAATTTTTCTTACAGTTAGTTTCGATTTCTATGACACGGCCCTTCGCTCACGGAGCTACTCAAAAATAACTAGTTACAAACGTAAATTACTAACGAGTTGCTTGAGCGTCACCGCCCATACATTCTCATTGAGGTTCGCACACGACGCGACTAGTCACAAACCGGTTAGTAACGGGTCAGCAACTGATCGTGCGTGACGCGTCGTGCCGGTCTCCGCGCTACTGGTCACCAGTTTTCTGATTTTGGAAAAAATGAGCGAGCAAACCTTTTTGTGCAGCAAACGCGAGCAAACCGTGTCTGTCTGTCCGTCTGTCTGTCAGTCTGTCTGTCTGTCTGTCTGTCCGTCTGTCTGTCTGTCCGTCTGTCCGTCTGTCTGTCTCTCCGTCCGTCTGTCTGTCTGTCTGTCTGTCTGTCCGTCTGTCTGTCTGTCCGTCTGTCCGTCTGTCCGGTCTGTCCGTCTGTCTGTCCGTCTGTCTGTCTCTCCGTCCGTCTGTCTGTCTGTCTGTCCGTCTGTCTGTCTGTCCGTCTGTCCGTCTCGTGTGCTTTTGTGAGTAGAAATAAACAGAACTGACTGAAACCTTGGAACTTGAGTAGCGTCGTGTGCGAGGTACGGTTTCTAAATGGTTTGTAATTGTAATTACTAATTAGTTCCGTCATTTTTGAGTAGCTCCGTGAGCGAAGGGCCTTAGACGCCAACTTAAATAGACGCCATTGAGTGTCGTAAATTTTAAATTAAACAGTCGTCAACTGTGAAGAACATTAAGATAATTCCTAATCTGAACGGTAACTGCAAGTGAAACTTGCATGATAATATTCTAATGAAAGTTTCCAGAAATTTTCGGAAATTCTTAGAATGCTCTACAATTTGCAAATCGCTGTTAGTCACAGGCAGATAAAATTACGTATCACTTTTTTAACAAAACCTTTATTTTTCTACAAATCCTCCTTTGTAGAAAAATGCTCCTATTTTGTGGCGGGACTAATGGACTTTTTTATTTTATTATAAACTGATCGGCGATTGGCTCTAGTTACACCTGATGGGAAGTGAAGACAGGGCCTAAGATGGAGATCAGCGGTTCAGTAATAGCCTATTCACTCTTCATATTGATCAGGGAATACAGATGGCGGGAGCGCATTCCATTCTTTAGCCGTCCGTACCAAAAAGAAGGAGGCAAAACGGAGGCGGAAACTTACCTGAAATCAAAGAAAAACATTTGTGAGTGATATTATTTAAAGTATATTTTAAAGGGTCTAGCAGGCTAAGCTTATAGAGTAGACCACATGATGGTTTGGTCACAGGGCGGACACGCTATACATCAAAAATAACTTGTGTTTCTATGTGTGTACACGCGTCATGCGTCATAGTGTGAGCAAGTTGCTTACAAATAGTACTGAGCGGCCGGCAAACGGCCGTCAATCTGCTGTCGCGGGGCGAGGTAATTCGAGTCGGGGCGGGGCGGTGTGTGGCCGTTCTGTATGACAATACTATTACTTATTCTGTGGTTTGGGTACTTTTAGGTGGAGTACAGTTGTAGTGCATAATTATTTTATATCGTATTTTCACAATATATTATGCACTATAGTGCGACATAAAATTATATAAATTAAATAAAATGGAACTAAAAAATTTCCATACTAAATTGTTGCCAAGTTTAAGCATTTTACCACAGAATAAGTAATAGTATTATCATACAGAACGGCCACGCACCGCCCCGCCCCGATTTAAATTACCTCGCCCCGCGACAGCAGATTGACGGCCGTTTGCCGGTCAGTACTGTTTTTAAGCAACTTTCTCACACATAGGTGCATGCCGCGTGTACAGACGTGCTGTTCACACATAGAAACGCAAGTGATTTTTGATGTATAGCGTGTCCGCCCTGTGATTTTACGTCAAAAATGTGACAGTTACGTAGGAAGGGGCGCGCTTAATAATTTTCTACAATTTCTTTTCGGACTATATCTGTATGGCATAACCTAAGAATTAAAAGACACTCACTAAAACTCCAAATTAGTTTACAATAGATTATTTATTTTGAGTTTTCTATAATTAAAACAATACAAATCTCTTATCCAACAACTTGCGTTTTTCTCTCTGTCTTAACTTAATCTCCTGTCAATGTCATTATTGTCCAAA
Organism: Cydia strobilella; assembly: GCF_947568885.1. NCBI lineage: Eukaryota > Metazoa > Arthropoda > Insecta > Lepidoptera > Tortricidae > Cydia > Cydia strobilella. The sequence goes on along the minus strand of NC_086064.1, from coordinate 2,213,230 downwards.
ACCGCGGCAAACCATCTGTCACGTGTCAGATATTTTAAAAATAAAACTAAAAGACCGTTTGAGATATCCTCAACATCTAACAGAATGCTGTATGTCCAATATCAGCCTTCGAACTTCTTTTGTTTCAAATTTATTCACGAAAATGTTAAAAATACAAGGTTATTTTTAAACTGCTATTATTTTAGTTAAACCGACCAAGCGAGGGTCCACCCAATTAAAATGAAATCATTTGCAAAAAATCATGAATAATGCATATTTATACAAACATATCTGTCCTTAAACTTCGATGTTTTTTTTTTAAACCGCGACTAAATCATCAAAAAGGTATCAACAAAAAATATTATCCTCGTCATGATGTTATGTTATTGTTATTGTTTAACGTTTGTATGTATTAATAGTTTAGTTTATTATTGTACACCCGAAATGGGCAAGCTGGTGGACTTCAGTTAATCTGTGATATTTATAAGACCTATGTACATACCAATACAGCTTTGACAATAAAGAAATCTTATCTCATTTTATCTCATCTTATCTTATCTTATCTCATCTTATCTTATCTTATGCATTATATCTTATCTTATTTTAAACCTTTTTATAAATAAAATCATTTTATGTCAAAAACATCATTTTGGAAAACAGTTTATATCCAAACATCCGTTATCGCCATTAAAATATACTTACTTACACCAAAAACTGTAATAGCCCAACACCTAACGTTCCAAATAAGTACAAACAGTGCCCCAGTTCCCGAGGGTCACGGCAACCTTGAACGACAAGTATACTCATCATTCTACAGTATAAAACCAACCTTAAAACATACTATTAAAGCTCAGAATACAACTACAATTTTAAAACGTGTCGCTAGTTTGATTCGTCAGCGTATATGTTAATACTAGCTTTTGCCCGCGACTTTGTCTGCGTGGAATTAGTAATTTGGGTACATTACAAATCTGCTTTTAAATCCATCCTTTTTTTCCCCCAAATTGGTCTACTATAATGTCGGGGATAAAAAATATTCTATATCCTTCCCCACAGCTCAAACTATCCCCATACCAAGTTTCATCTAAATCGATTCAGCGGTTATTGATTCCCCATACAAATTTCCGCCCCCCTTTTCACCCCCCTGAGGGGTGAGTTCTGGGATAAAAAGTATCCTATGTCCTTTCCCAGGACTCAAACTATCTGTATACCAAATTTCAACTAAATCGGTTCAGCGGTTTAAGCGTGAAGAGATAACACACAGACAGACAGACTTTCGCATTTATAATATTACTAGCTTTTGCCCGCGACTTCGTCTGCGTGGACTTAGTAACAGCAGCTAAAGTAACTATAGCCCCTGGAAAAATTCTCATAGCAATTCAATTTGAGCATATTATGCACACAAATTAGCAGGCACTTCATTAATTATTTCAATTTCACCCCGCTTTTTACTTTCTTAAGGGATGATTTTCGGGATAAAAACTATCCTACCTATATGTCCTTCTCACGGATTTTACCTATCTCTATGTCAAATTTCATCTAAATCGATTCAGCGGTTTAAGCGTGAAGAGGGAACACACAGACAGACAGACAGACAGGCTTTCGCATTTATAATATTAGTATGGATTATGGATGTAGGGTTTACAATTCAATGTCAATGTTGAGAAGAGTGTCTCAGGTTTAAAAGCAGTTGTATTAAGGTTGTTCGTATTTTTGGGGTTTACACGTTTGCACCGCACATGATTTTTTACCCCCGACGCATAAAAGAGGGGTGTTATTATGTTTGACGCCAATTAGCGTTGAAAAAACCGGCAAAATTACGGGAAACTTTCAAAACGGCTCGTTTTTTTCAAGTTTCTTTCGAAAAAAAACAATGTATTTTACAGTACATATGGTGCTACTTTCTCGCACTAGTGCGTAAATGAGCATATTTCGTGCATATGCCGAAATTTTAAAGGGCCATATGTACTGTAAAACGTTGTACGATACACGTGCGAATAGGTAATTCGCAACTCGTGTCGATTTAAAACACTCCCTGCGGTCGTGTTTTAATTTATCGCCACTCGTTTCGAATTTCCTCTTTTCCGCACTTGTATCGTAAATAACTATTTCCCCTCACTAGCTCGGAAAGCCGTCTTTTATCCTTTAAAACAAGCGGGGAAAAACGCATTTTATCCACTAGTGGGGAAAGTAATTTGACCTTGGATGGAGCGTGTTTAAGTAGCTTGACAGATAACAAAACGTAAAACGCTCATAATAATGGTTCGTTCGATATTAATTATCATTAAATAAATGGTTTGAGAATTTAATAAAAAATACCAGATTTAGCTTTATTTAATGATTTTAAGTCATAAACCTTAAAATTCCATAATAAACGTTTGTTTTTTAATAATTATGTTATTTTATATAATTCTGAACGCACAAGTTAAGTCGATGCAATTTCAAAACGCATCATTGACATTTCATACGTCAGAAATGTCAACATTGTCAACAAAATTTTTACTTAAAAACTTCTCACGTAAAAGTAAAGAATTTCCAGAGTTTTTTGTTATAATATCGCAAAAAAATTAGTGATTCCAGTTGATGAAGATGATCTAACGCCTGTGGATGTTGCACTTTCCTCGCTATAGTGAGGGGAAAAGTTTTGTGTTACACACGGGTGCAAATGTATTTTACTTCTCGTGTGTTTAAACACTCGCTACGCTCAGGATTCTAATTCAGAACCACTCGCTTCGCTCGTGGTTCAGCTATAGAATCCTTTCGCTTGCTCGTGTTTCAATTCCACACTCGCGGGTAAAATACAACTTTGCACCCTTGTATAACAAATAACTATTTCAATATACTTAATTAGGAATTTAAACAGGTGTTTTTTTATGGCATTGACACTGTCATCACTCATCAGTGGCATTGTGTGTGACGTATTTAAATTTTCTGTATAGAAATGGAAAAAAAAACAAACCGAAAAGAACGAAATTTTGTAATATTCCCGAAAAAAACATTTGATTTTATCCGGAATTTCCTTTTGTCTGTCTGTGGTTTCGTAGGCGTCCAACGGATAGACCGATTTCGATGCGGTTTTTTTACGTGAAAGCACGTGACGTTCGACGTTTTCCTTGTATCTCAGGTATGTTTCATAAAAATCGATTTAGCAGTTTGAAGAGTACCTAACAGATCTCAAAATAATGTACTTAAGGCCGTTCCATCGGTTTGCCGCGGTCTCTGTCACATTTCGCAAGAAAGAACGGAAAAGATCATGCGCGCCAAGTGTCAATTTTGATCGAATTTTGTCGATTTTTATTTATTTTAAAAACGTTACCCTACAAGATCGAAATTCAAAAGCTATGAAATTACTATTTAAGTTATGATTGTTTTTTCTTCTTTATTTATTTATAGTATCACATAATAAATAACCGAGTAAAGTTGGATTAAAAGTCCGAGTTAGAGGTTACTTTGGGAATTAATTGTATCGAGCGAAGTGTCATAATTCGTGTATCGGAAGCTATGATATTAAAGATAATATAGTCAAGAACTACATATATTTTTTCCACGTCTACGAATATCAACGCCTCTTAGAAAAACAGGATCATATAAGGAGATTTTTCGCCTTCTGGCTCAGGGAACCGCCTTAAGGTATTTTCGTTATTAACGGATAAAAACCCATGGCCATAATATGTAGGGGGTTTTAATTTTTGAAGTAAAACTTCTTTAGGCGCGACTAGAGGGTAGCTCAGATTATTTTTCTGACGGAAGTAACGCTCAGTAGTGACACACGCACAATAGGACACACGTCTAAGTGGCAACATAGCGATAAACATCATCGTCAAAGAAGTTTTACTTCAATCGCGCGTAAAGATTACACGCACACACTTTAATTTAATTTAATTTAATAGTTATTGACATACTGTATTATATAAAAATATATTATTATATACTTTATTCGAGGTTGCGAGCGGCACAGGATCGGTCGGAGTGGCGAGCCTTGGGGGAGGCCTATGTCCAGCAGTGGACGTCTATCGGCTGACATGATGATGATGATGATACTTTATTCATCAAGCAACATGGCTCATAAAATTTAAGAATAAAATTAAAATTAAAATATTTACAATTACCAAAATTCTATTGACCTATGGGAAACATGTCAGAAAATAAAATTAAGATATAGAAAAATATGCAGCCGTTTTTAATGTTTGTTTTAGAACTAAAAAGATAAAATAAAATACTATCCCTATCTTTTATATGCACTAGCAATTGATATGTTTGCAGTCCCATATGCCATCAGCAGAAGCGAGTTTTGTCAAAAATGCGATAGTAAGCAGTCACCGTAACCTATGGACGCCTGCAACACCAGAGATATTACATGCGCGTTGCCGATCCTTACTAAAACGGCTAAAATAAGAATTATATTTATTATTCATACAATTCAAGTAAACCAAATAACATTCATCTTCCTCGCCTTATCCCGGCTTTTGCCACGGCTCATGGGAGCATGGGGTCCGCATGGCAACTTATCCCGAGAATTGGCGGAGAGTTTTTACGAAAGCGACTGCCATCTGACCTTCCAACCCAGACAGTAAACTAGACCTTATTGGGATTAGTCCGGAGTCCTCACGATGTTTTCCTTCACCGAAAAGCGGCTAGTAAATATCAAATGATATTTCGTACATAAGTTCCGAAAAACTCATTGGTACGAGCCGGGGTTCGAACCCGCGACCTCCGGATTGAAAGTCGCACACTCTTACCGCTAGGCCACCAGCGCTTTGACCCTTTTTATTACCCCATTATGTTATAAATAGAAGTAAAGCCAAACAAAGCTGATTTTTCCGCTTTCCAGATCTTTTATATACGAACAATGAAATCAAAACCTTGAATCAAAACGCTGGCATTGTATTCAAAATTTCAGGAAAATGAACACAATCATTCTTACGAAATTAGAGATTACTTACTTACCAGATTAAGCAGAAATGACTAGCGATTACATCACATTGGCGCCAGCAATGTGCCATAGAGAATTTTCAGACATTGCAAAATTCGCCATGAAATGTTCTAGGTATTTTTTCTGCACGTTTATTACCAAACCTTCTTACGAGTTTCGATTTCTGACACTTGAAATAGACGCCAATTGTTTAATTGTTTAGACTAATTGCCGCCCGAGGGGTTATAACATAACTTGAGTACGTGTAAGTACTAGAAGGAAATACCTACACTGTAAACTGCAACCAAAACTTAATATGTTATTATAATTTACAACGACGGGACTTAATCGCGTAAAATAAGTTTTAAATTTACCTCCGACGTTTCGAGGACGGCGTTCTCCCCGTGGTCTCGGAGAAGACTGAGTCTGTCTGAGTCTTCTCCGAGACCACGGGGACAACGCTGTCCTCGAAACGTCGGAGGTAAATTTAAAACTTATTTTACGCCATTAAATTCGTCTGATATTGTTCTGCATGTTAGATTGTATAATTCTTAGATTTAAGGACCTAGATTTAAGGAACTTAGCATGTAATTATATTCAAATACAATTATATTTTTCATGAATAAAAATAAATACAATACAATACAATCTAACATGAACGGGAACTCTCTAAGTGGAAACTTGCATGAGAATTTCCTCTTGAAAGTTTCTTGACATTTTCGGAAATTTTGAAAAATTTCTGCAACATTGGTAATTGGCGCTCGAATACTTAATAAAATAAAATAAAATAAAATATCTTTATTTCAGAACATTCAAGATTCCATACAATGTTGTTAGTACCATCGTTATAGCTATGTGTTAGTAAATACATTAAAAATAAAAACAAAACTTTCAACAATAAAACCAAAATCCAATAAATTTAAATAATGAATATAATAATAATTAATATGTCAGATTCAGAATAATATAGACTAGAATAATAATTAGAATGTCAAAAATTTCCCTTTTTTTTTTTTAGTGTAGTAGGAAAGTACGAGCCGCATATTTCCATCTTCCATCGCGTGTACGTTTACGACCGTTTCGCGTGTAAATTACAAATATCAACTAAAATCGAGTTGAAGTATCGAGCTCATGTATACTTCGTGCGTAGCATTTTACAAGTAAAAGAGCGCTTACGTGTGGTGACCTTGAAGTTTTCGCACTCAGAGCTTATCCAAACTTTTCAAATAGGTTTCAACGTTGTATGGAATAAAATAAAATAGTACATTTCGATGCTAGTCCGGAAAGTATGTCATTACTTCACGAGTACCGAGATATCTCACCACGAGCCGTAGGCGAGTGGCAAGACTCGGGGCGAGTGAAGAATGACATTTCCGCACGTGTATCGAACGACGTTTTTTAATACAGTTGCGAAAAAATAAGAAAAACAACAAGTAAGGAATGGAATTCGAAACTTTTATATTATTAATTCTGTGACATCATTGACATTGACATTATGAAGAAGTGTTTTTCTAGCTTTTATTCGACTAGAATAGATTTTGTTATTATTATTGAACCCAATTCAATGAAAGTTTTTTTTTCAAATGCATGTTGTATAAGACAGAAACAATTGTAAATATTAAAACATTGTACTATTATTACCTAAATATCGTTATTTATGATTATTTGTGTATCGTATATTTATAAAAACAATATCGAATGTTGCCTTTGGAAACTTAAAACATTCTTGCAGTAAGAAAACACGCCTCTTCTTTGACAGGCGTTTCGTTCCATTCAGACAACTTATTAAGAACGGTTTTTCAACATTAAAAAAATAAATGTGTTATAATACTTATATTGATGAAGAGGTAAGTAATAAAATATGAAATATGCACATTTTTCGTATTCTTAGATTAACAGTAGGTTATTATGTTGATTACGACGTTTAAAGGAAACTAATATTAACACTCATCAATAAGTAGTCATGAATTGGAACAAGTAAAAATTTAAAAAAATTGGAAAAGTAAAAAGCAGTAGTTCGCGAAAACCAACTTTCCGCACGCTAAACAGCCACGAAAAGTAGCACTTTTTGAGCAACTGTATTAAAAAATATTTTTTAGATGTATACGCAGGTAATAGTTGTTTTTACAACATTTAAAAATGTGAATTATAAGTTACTAAGTAATAAATAATTTTTATTTCTATTTTTTTTTTCAAGCTCAATATCAAAAAACAAACTTAAAAAATTATAAAAAAAGGAATAAAAATGTTTTTCTACTTCAAAACTTATAAATCACATGCTCAAATAGTGTGAAAACAGATACTTACATCGAATTTAAACTGTTGTGAGACATACTAACATTAAATAAAAACATTAAGTGAGTCTAAACCGTGAAATTAATTAAGATACTTGAATAAAAGTCTAAAAATAAGTACATTTTTTTGGATTTCATACAACAAACAAATTCAAACTGGTTGAGTACCTACTTGTAGTTGAAATAAAGTTACAAAACTTGGTGTATTTTATTAGCATTAATAAGTGTAACAAAATCACGGGGTGCCCCGTCGAAAAATAAAAAGTTTTTTGAACCACACTAGTCGCTAGTTGTTGAGTCCGTTTGTGGTAGTCTGCGTATGAAATGTATACGAGCTCAAACCCAATTACGATTGACATAATACCTGTCAAGCGTGGGGCGGGGGCGATGAATCCTTGAATTTTTAGGGTACCGTCTGCTGTTCGGTTTAAGAGAAATTACCTCCCGCGGACGCTGCGGCAGTGGAATGAGGTCCATGCCAAAAAAAAATCGAGGGTCTACATATGGGCTTCTTCAAAAAAGGAGGTATACAGGTTTTTAATGGGTCGGCAACGCGCATGTAACACCTCTGGATTTGCAGGCTGGATCTGTACATAGGCCACGGTAACCGCTTACGATCAGGAGAGCCGTAACCTTGTTCCCCAATTATATTAACATGGCTTGTAGGTATCTTGATAATCACAATAATGTGGGCAGGCTAAGCGATATACAGGGTGACCTTATAACTATTGGACATACCCTGAATTCCCACGTAAGGTTACTTCTCAGGAATGCTCTAACGGTAATATTTTTTTAATAAGAACAAAATATAAAACTGTATTACTCCGCCGGAGCCGACGAGGTGGTGGAGTACATCCGCCGGAAGACTGGCTATACGCTGAGGGTGCACCAGCTACAGTCGCGTCACTATGTGCACTTCAGTTCATTTGTGGTGCGCGTGCCGCGGCCGCTGCAGGACACCATCGCTAGCGCGGACTTCTGGCCGAAGGGTGTGGTGTTTCGGCGGTTCCGGGGCAACTTGCCGAATTCTACACCAAGCCAGACGACGCAACGGAGCCACGCTGTTATGTCGTCGCCCAAATCTTAAATACTTAAATTTTTGTGTTTTCTCGTAGGGCATTGTATCTTTGTATTTTTATTTGTTTTGTAGTTCGCAGTGCCTTGGTAGTAATACTGTAATGCTGTGTAACTAATTTGAATAATAAAATAAATAAATAAATAATAAAAAAAAATGTTTTTCTAACAAAACTTATTTCCAATAATCGACAACAAAACGCCACGACATGGCGACATGCATGCATGGTGTGCTACGACATGGGATTCCTCAAGAAGCGGGTATTTAGGGTTCTCAAGGGTCGGCAATGCTTAAGTGGCTCCTGTGAAGTTGCTTATGTCCATGGGCGACGATGACTGCTTCCCATCAGGCGGCTCGTCTGCTCGTTTGCTGACTATCACATAAAAAAAGGAAACATACTGTATTAAACATTGGCAATTTGTTCGAAAATAAGCGGCAATAATGACATTTGTCAAAAGTCAGAATCTTATTACATAAATAAAAAAGATAATCGAAGAAGGTTTCATACTATTTATGACCTCAGGAGCTACTAACACATACAGGCTGCTCGAAAGTAAAAAAATCGTAATTTGTTAATTTCTTCGTAACCGCTACACCGGTTGTTATGATACTTTGTATACTGGTTCTAAATACCCTAATGCATATGTACATTTCGGCTTTGTCCAATGGCTAGAGACACCCTGTATGAATAAAGTAGTCTATGGTCGGTAAAGGTCGTTTGTACATATATTATATTGATTCGGTCATGTTTTAATGTATGGGGAAGACCTTGGAGGATACAACCAAACGGAGTAGCCTTAATGACATAGCAGGCGTTCCCCAATGTCGAAACTCTATGACCAATGGTCATACACATTGTATGGACTGACGTTTATATGTCATCGGCCCCTAAACGGAAACTTACTAAGTGGAAACTTGCATGAATATTTTCTCGTGAAAGTTTCCGGAAATTTCGGAAATTTTGAGAATGTTCTGCGACGTGCACACTGCTTTACGGACCCTTAAATTTCCCTAGCCCGTTGCAGTCTAAAAAAGCCAAAAAAAAAATTGAAAGTGGACTTTTATAATTATAAGCTTCAATTTTACATGAGTTGATGGATCGTCCGGATATCCGGGATGACACCATTTGTTAAACAAAATCACTTACTGGTTGCGGTAACTCATTTAAATTTTAAATTAGCTAGTTGACAACTTGATGGATGCTGTATCAGGCGTGACTTACTCCGCGATTTCGCCGCTACAATACATGCGGCCGCCCCCAATTCTGGGGTCTAGCCATGGTATAAAAAAAAATATTTTCAACACCCTTGCTCAAAACGACGTTTTTATTCCACCGATTTTTGGCTCATAATCCTAGATATTATACACGCGTGCTCTTTCAGTGTATTACTCCACTCGTGCTTTTTCATTATATTATCCGACTGAGTTAAGAAGGTAACTGATTGCTAATGCTATGAAAGGGAGCCTTCTTTAATTGGTCAGACTGGCGGGCACCGGCGCGCTCCTCGCGCCTGCGCGGTGCGCGGCCCGGCCGGCCCGCCCGCCGCGCCGCCCGCGGCCGGGGCGAGGGGCGGCCGGCAGTATGACAGAGACAGAACACAATACTAACTATTTTAACTATTAAAATTTGATTAATATGAGTTTCTTTTTTTTCTCGCAAGTGTGTTGAAAAACGTCGTATGAAACGCGTGTGCATTGGTCATTACACACATCGACTTTCTTATTGCGCGCTCGCTTCCAGCTCGCGCGCACAATATCGCCTCGTGTGTAATGACCAACTAATGTACTATTATAATTGCCGCGCACCGCTACGGAACATACGCCTGTTCGCGCTTGCGCCATCTAGCGGTCATATCTGTCGTAATTGACGCGTTTTGCTAGAGAGTGAATCTTCTGTACCTAGTACTATTATTTATACTCTGTGGCTGTACTACGATTTTCTGTACTACGCTCTCGAAAGACCCTTTTTTTTGTTTTTAACAGAGATACGAAATAATAATGTTTTTGGCAAAAATGTCATTTTTTGAACAAGATTTTATCGCTGACTGTACTTTTCTACCCACGGGCAACTAATACTCATCGAGACAATTCTAACAACCCCAAACACAATTAGTTTGCGTTGTTTATAGGAAGAAGGTAGGGTTTATAATATTATAGCCGTTTTGTTAATAATATTCAATAATTTTGATAGGATTTGGAAGGAGGAGGTCGCGGGTCGAAATCCTGGCTCGTACCAATGAGTTTTTCGGAACAAGTACGAAATATCATTTGGTATTTAACATTAGATTTTCAGTGAAGGAAAACATCGTGAGGAAATCTGCATACATCTGCGAAGAAATCCAAAAGGTTTATGTCAAGTCCCCAATCCGCATTGGGCTAGCGTGGGGACTATAGCCCAAGCCTTCTCGCGTATGAGCGGAGGCCTGTGCCCAGCAGTGGGACGTATATAGGCTGAATTGTTATTATTATTATTTTGTTTCTCCATTCTGGATTTCACCGGCCTATAAATCCCGGTCTTTTGTGAGGCTTGCATGGGGATATAGATCCAACACATAGAGGCCCTTTGGAGAGCTTTATTGTCATTGAAATAGCGTTTCATTCTAATGTTTTATAGTATTTTCTAGCAGTATTGCTTTAGTTGGGTCTGGAATTCCGACACACTGGCTATGTCCTTTACACGTTTAAGTAACTTTTTATAAAGAGATGGTCCCATTACCCCGGGTTCCCGATATTTGACGGTAAAAGGTTGGACCACCCACACGCAGTCTAGGCAATCTCCTTAAATAACTCGGAGGGTTTAACCCGTTGACCGCAATTGAACCAAGATCATACGTCACGCCCACGGCACATCGTGGGTATAGCAGCAAAACAGTTACGGGCCAATTCGAATAATGATCTATATCAACTAGATATCCACTAGATATGAAACAGAAACGATAACGAGATATTAAAGAAAGTCATGCCAAATTTGACATTTCCGCGATTCCGAATGTCCTCTTGAATGATCTCTTTAAGATTCGCTTAAGATAAGGTAAACGTCAGAGTGCTCGACGCGGTACTAGTATATGGCAAAGTGACATATATGGCTTAAATTCGAACAGAGGATTTTTCTTCATTCTAATTTAAGCCATGTCACTTTGATATAGAGTGCCCATGTCATATACTAGTACCGCGTCGAGCACTCGAACGTTTACCTTATATTATTACTTAGTCATCCAATGGATATCCCAAAACGTCACAATAATTGTAGCGTGAAATGACAATTGGTTTCTCGAATCGAACTGCAAAAGATAACTAGTTGAGAACTATAACGTATCTATTATTAGTTAGTTATTCACAAGTTAAGTTATGTATATTTGTATATATATATATATATAAATTCGATGTATATATTTATGTTAGTAGTTAGTACTCTATGTTATTATATCACGTCGTCCACAACGTGTCCCGTCCCGAACTATGCTGTCCCGCACACTCCGCTGGCTCCACAGAAAACCAGCGCCGTTGACCACGCTAGTCGTGCCAGCTGCATTGCTGAGTGGAGACCATTTCAGCTTCACATCTCTATTTCTACTGTTTCGTTTATCTTTGTCTTGTATTTGCTATATATGTGTTGTATTGATGTGTTGTCTGAATAAATGATTTCTATTCTATTCTATTCTATTATTATTATTGGGGCGTTGTGGGCCTTTGAGTGTCACGTCGACCAAACAGTGATCTATTGTGACGGCCTTTTAAAGCTCATTACTAATGCCCGTTGAATCCAGAAAATTCCAGATTCTTGTTCTGTACCTCATAGGGTTGCAGTACGTGCCGCCCTAAGTAGGTCGTAGGTAGTAGGTAGGCTATTAGATCTTTTTTTTTTTTTAATTTATTTTCAAAAAAGTATAACACGTTTTAAACTTATACAAGTTTCGCCAAACTTGCGTTTAACGGCGAAATGGTGCACTCATTTTCAATGTTAGTACCTTAATCTAAATTTAATGATTAACTTATATTACTAAGGTTAATACTTTTATATTACATTAAGAAAGTGTAAGTTGTAGGTATATGTTGTTGTTATTCTTTAAGAATTTATTTGTAGTTTTACATGTATGTAAAATGTATGATTTTGGTGCAATAAAGGATATTTATTTATATATCTCGTATTGTTCTCGTATCTAGTAGAATAGAATAGAATAGAATTGTTTTATTGCATATCACATTACAAACATGGATGGAATAGAACATAAAGGTATACATGTGACACCCTGCAAGGGCACAGCAATATAAGAGGGCTACAAGTAGGTAGGTGATTTGATTACAATTATTTTACACATTTCATTAAATTAAGAGTACACATACATTCACACATTATTACATTATTTCCTTACATAAACAAAGCACGGTAATATTTTCACCTATTGACTTGATCAAAATATTCATTAATAGTATAAAAACATCCACTAATCAAAAATATTTTCAGCCGTTTTTTAAATTTGCCTAGATTTACCAGATCTTTTATAGAGTTTGGAAGGTGATTGTAGATTTTTATAGTCATATAATGGGGGCTACATGCGACGTTTTAATTTCGAAAAAGGCACTTTTAGTTGATTAGTAATTATCACGTTGTTCGAACTGACCGGTTAATCAGGCCAATTCGAACCTACCCTGACATCAAACCGATATTTCCACTTTCACCAATACCACACAATGACCTCTTTCCCGAATGAAGGTTGAGGGAGGCGATGGCTGAAATACGCGTCATACTCGTGAACGGGTGCTGTTTGTGGAGACCGGTCTGTTCAAACTTAAACGGGCTTCATGTTATGTTGTTAAGTACCTATGTAACTTTACTTTTTAGTGGCATTAACGTGAGACAATTTATTCAGTTCTTGTCTGTGTGTCTGATTTAATTTCTTGTCTTTTAAGTAAGTAAATATTCTTTATTGTGCACCATAAATTAAAAAATACACTGAAAGCGAAAGCTAAGGGAATTACTTATATATATAAGAATTCAAGACTTGGAGACTCTTTATATATCTCTAAGGATAATTTGATGATCGTTTTTCTATTACTAAGACTCACGGAACCCTTCGTGCGCGAGTCCGACTCGCAATTGGCCGGCTTTTTGAGCTGTAGTAAGACATCTGTAGATATTCTAGTTGGTTGAGTGAAATGAAAAGAAAAATCTTTATTTTCAGGCAACTAGCCTTAAAACTTATTATATACTCGAAATGCACGTTAATTATAAGATGTATTGTTTTGAAAAGATGTGTCCCGCCGAGTTTGTTGCCGGACCCATATTGGGAAATCCTCCTCCAATTGAGGGGGAATTTAAATCTTCTCTGGGCAGAGGTATGCGTTCAGGGTGATGTTAGGGCTGTGGCGCCGCTGCAGTGCATCGGGCATGTTCGCGGAGGCGCGCACCGCGTGCTTCTTCACCACTGCGCAGGCGGTGCGCGTCCTTGCTCTGCAGAGTGCGTGCTAGCCCCAACACCATCTTGAACATGATCATAATCATAATCATTTATTTATTTCTTCATCTCCAGCATGTTTGATTGCCCTTACATGAATCACTGCATCTCAATACATATACACAAAAATACACTCCTTTTTTTGGGCAGTCGTGTAATAATGTAAAGTAAGGACTAATTATTATAGGTTTAAAAATAAATGTATATTTGTATTCTAGATTTTATTACTGATTTCTGTTCTGTTTCTAATTTAATTTAATTTATTTAATTGTAATTATGCTTTGTTACATTGTAATGTGTGGACCTATGTTGTCTTTTAATAAACGGATTTATTATTATTATTATGTGTATCTCCGTTTTTAAACTCTCGGGTCTTTCGAGCCCGGTCATTTATAAGGCGTGCGTGGGGATATAGATCCAACACGTAGAGGCCGTTTGGAGAGATTTGTTGTCATGTAGAACGCATGTTGGAACCCATTCACGGGTACATCAATAGATATCCGTGAACCGGTTTCAGCAGGCATTGGAAACTATTGTAGAGAGTATGGGCAGAGTACTGATCTATGGTTTAAGTTTGGGTGGTTAAAAGACTGGGCTATTACAAAGAAGTCCGGACACCTGCCATAACATTGCTTGCACAAGTTATCGAGGCAGGCGGTGACTCGCCACTCGTTAGATGGGCACCTGATGCGCCATCGTAAAGATGGCCAGACGCAACACCGGAGTGAGCGGCTCAGGGGTGTCGAGAGGTGTGCTGCGCTTTCTCCGAAGTTACTCGCGGCGTTATGCCCTTTAACACTTCCACCCCTTGAGCATATAACTCTTACGACTCCCCTCTGGACGGCCAATGAAGGCAAGCCAGAGCTGAGAGTCCTGCGGGTCCCCTTGGGGTCCACTCCGACCGACGAAGACACGCCAGAGACGGAGACCCTGACCGACTCTCTGGAACACTCGGGTCCGTGGGGTCGTCACTCCCCAACAGCTCGCCACAAGCTGCCCTGCCCTTATTATTATTATTATTATAGGGTTAGAGCCAGCGTAGCTTTATTTGACGTTCATAAGCGCATTATAATATGCCTACTTGAATAATAAACTCTTTATATTTAACTAGCGTAACATATTATCACTACATAGTAGGTATAAAACAAAGTCGCTTTCCGTTGTCTGTCTGTCCCTATGGTTATGGTTAGATCTTTAAAACTACGCAACGGATTTTGATGCGGTTTTCATTTATCGATAGAGTAATTCTTGAGGAAGGTTTTAGTGTATAATTTGTAAAACTTTTGTGTAACCCGTGCAAAGCCGGGGCGAGTCGCGAGTAAAATATAAATTAGCCTCATGCATGAAGTTTATATTTGAACGAAATATGTTTTATTCGGATGTTTGTTACCGTTATATCATGTTACAAATGCATTTCCGCTTTTAAATTATCATTTTATTACTTAAAATTATAAATAAAGAGTACCAAACTTTGCCCGCGAAAAGCTTGTGAGCGAAACGCTGGAAACGCCACGTGACGTCACGCGTTCGACAGATTAGTGTCATTAGTAGCAAACGTCAGTTGGGCCGCCCAACGTGTGACGTCATCGCGCTCTGTCGAATTCGCGTCAAAAATTATGAGCGTTTCAACCGCTCAATATTTTTTTACATTTTAAATATTTTTTAATAAAATAATGTTAATTTTACAAAAGTATTTTTATCATTTCCGGTGTTCCAACGATATAAATAATGAATCCAAAAATAAAAATAAATTCATGCATGGAGCTAATTAAAACTAAAAAACATATTTTTTATGCAGATCTGCATCCTAAATGAGTACAGGATGCGCTTAGGTAACCTAATCCCGAGAACTGGAACAGGTTTGTTTACCTTCGACGTGATAAAAAAAGGTATAAAAAAGCCATAGCCAAAGCTTTTATGCTCCGGAAAAAGCACCTTTTAAAGGCACGCAGGGAAGTTTCATTTTTCCCGCATCGGATTACTATGCCGTGTTTTTTTCGAATTTTCTTTGTTTTAAGCTTCTTTTTCGCATTGGGTAGCATTGGAATTAATATTCCTTTGGGATATCTTCGACAAAAATTTATAGAATAGAACAGACATTACCTATACATAGTTTTTATAGGTCACGACATAATTCAGCCAAATAACGGCATGCAAATATATTACAGGCTAAAACACTAATTATCAAGCTTATAAATCATACCATTAAACAATCAAGAATTAGAGTTTTGAATGATTCACGGTTAGTTTCACTAGACTTATATTGACCGGGATATAGACCCGCCCGGGACCCGCGATAATACAAAAGGTAATCACGGTCTATATCCCGGTCAATATAAGTCTATCAAGAATTGTAGTAATAGCAGTAGTGTTAGGTATGTAGGTTGTTTACAAAAAACCGGTCAAGTGCGAGTCGGACTCGCGCACGAAGGGTTCCGTTAAATTGGGAAAAAACTGCAAAAAAATTACACGTTTGTTAATATTGTCTTCGGTTACCGCGATAGTTACTTCTGAAATAAAACTACGGGTGTCACCCGTTGACCACGAACGCTGTAAAGGGTTCGAAACGTCGGGATGTATTATAAATTCAATATACGCGATATAATCCGTTTTCATAGTTTTATTTACACATTTGTTGTATTGGAGCCCCACTTAAATATTTATTTTATTCTGTTTTTAGTATTTGTTGTTATAGCGGCAACAGAAATACATCATCCGTGATAATTTCAACTGTCTAGCTATCACGGTTCATGAGATACAGCCTGGTGACAGACGGACAGACATCAGTAATGTCTACAGTCGGAGTTATATGGTGATCTAATAAAAATAAAAAATAAACATTTATCCACACATATACACATTCATTTTCATTTTTAGTTTTAATCCTGTGTCGAAAGATGGCAGTAAATTTACTGTGACTACAAAATTTACTATGACAATAACCCTCTACACACTCAATTCTTTTTGGTGTCATATTATATTATTGAAATTGGCCCGTGAGACTCGCCCTAGCCATCCATTGCAATAATACCTCAGTTCAAAAGTTTTGGGTCACCAGCAGACCCGGCTATGAATATTTATTAATTTTAACTATTACACATGTGAACATTGCGAACAAACGATTGTTCTCAGTTTGGGACAAATAGGATAATTAACATTCTATATTTCGAACTATTCCTGTTTTTAAGCGTCTACTCCGCAAGCATCTTCTGTCAGAAGAATTCAAATAATGTTCTCCATCTTGTATGTACTAATATGTATTAGTTTATTTTTTGTATATCATATAAGTATTAGTATTTTATCATAATTTTGTTAGAGTTTTGAATGATTCACGGTTAGTTTCACTAGACTTATATTGACCGGGATATAATACAAAAAACGGGAACGGGGAATAATACAAAAGGTAATCACGGTCTATATCCCGGTCAATATAATTTTGTTAGTTTACTTTATTATGTTTATATATATATATATACATATTATTTGACTTTTTTTGGTTCTATTTCTCGTTATAATTTATGAATCTATCGTGCACCAACATTTATGTCTCTGTTTGACCTAATGGTTGACTGGTAGAGAATGCCTTTTGGCATTAAGTCCGCCATTTGTACATTTTTCTTTGCTTGTGCAATAAAGTTTAAATAAATAAAAAATAAATAAACTATTCGTTTGATTAATAGCCTATACCTACCTCTTGCGTCATGGTCCCTATGACAGTTCAGTTTTATCAAAGATAGATATAACTCCGTAATAGATGGATACAGTCTAAGGAAAAAACGTGCCTCGAAAATCAAGAAAAATTTGATTCTCGTTCAGAGGACGCTACTAGCTTTGGACTACTGTCGTATAGATGGCGTAGACGGTTTCGTTTGTTATTTAACAATTTTAACGCATATCAGTGAAAGAACATGGGTCAAAATCATAAAAATAATTACCGCAAATAAAAAAAATCATTTATGCATATTTAAATACATTTTATCGTATTTTATAAATCTTCATTTTTAGTTTTAAAGTGTGTCGACAGATGGCAGTGAATTTACTGGGGTTACAAAATTTACTATGACAGTACCGCTCTAGTATAAGTTACTCTATGGTTTTATATGAAGTAAGTAGGTATCACGTAAAATATTTGTAGATGATTTTCGGAAGTCAGAGCATTAATTTATTAAGGAATGTTACATTCAAGTAATAAAAATACGGTTTTTCTTCTAAGAACCAAAGATAGATATAACTCCGTAATAGATGGATACAGTCTAAGGAAAAAACGTGCCTCGAAAATCACGAAAATTTGATTCTCGATCAGATGGCGCCACTACCTTTCTCGATAATTTTTTTTATTTTTACTCTGAATTATTGCTCTAAAAGTCATGATCAAAGGCACGCTGATAGCGCCTACTACAAGTTAATTACATCATGGAAGAAGTTTGTGCGGTGAAATAAAATTAGAATCGAACTTCACTCACAGGTAAGTTCGTTTAATTCCTAATTATATCCTCTTTGTAAGAACATAATATATTTTTAATGTATTTTTTTTTTTTTTTTTTTTTTTATTGATAATGGGAAACAAACAGCGAAAGATGACACATATAGATAATTACACTTAAATACATACATAAGCCAAAACAGTTTCCACTACTGAAATTAGATAATTATGGTTGCTCAGACAAGACTTGTTTGTACAATTCAATTAAACTATCTCTAGATCTAGTGCTAAAGAACTAAACAATGCGAATTTAAAACCACAAACGTGACATGCATTAATTTAACTTAATTTTACAGTAAATTAAATTTATCTATATAAGTATGTATATATCGTCGCTTAGTAATAGTACAAGCTTTGCTTAGTTCGGGGCTTGGTCGATCTGTGTAAGATGCCCCCTAATATTTTATTTATTTATTTATTAAGGCGAGAAGAGGTATTGACGTCTCACGCGCATCAATAATTGCGAGCGATGTGTGCGTTAAAATTGTAGGTTCAAACCTCCGTTGTACTATAAAATTTTTAACATGCAGATACGTCTGCGAGCGATACTCCAAATTTTTATATTAAAGGAAAAAATGGAAAAAGTTACACTTCCGGCAGGATTTGAACCCGCAACCTCCGCAATCCGTGCGTTGCTCTTAACCAAATAAGGTCAACAGCGGGCTTAGCACGGTAGCATTTTTATCGCCTGTCACGTTCTAACAAGTATGTAAGTGCGAAAGTGACAGGCATAGTGACAGGTGATAAAAATGCAACCATGCCGACACCGCTGGTCTTGCTTCCGTAGCTCAATTGGTTAAGAGCAACGCACGGATTGCGGAGGCTGCGGGTTCAAATCCTGCCGGAAGTGTAACTTTTTCTATTTTTTCCTTTAATATAAAAATTTGGAGTATCGATCCGTTTTACTGTACAAAATCGTTTTCGAATTAGGAATGTGTCAAATAGAATTTTCAAAAATTGCAGTTCCATGATAATGTTCTCGGTATTTTTTTCTGCACGTTTATTGCCGGGCTCACTGACTATCAGTCCGCCGGATGATATAGGCCTGTCAGTTAGAACAAAAATTTGACAGTTCCGAACAACTGACAGGCCGATATCGTCCGGCGGACTGATAGTCAGTGGGCCCCTTTACAGTTTGGTTTCGATTTCTATGACACTTGACATAGACGCCAATTGATGAGCGTCGTAAATATTAGTGGTTTTTTCTTTAAAAAGGGACCTTATTGTCCATGGCGCTTACGCCATTATTAACGATGCTCCGATATAAATACAATGCCGCGCGACGCTGTGCGGCGTAAGCGCCATCGACAATAAGGTCTCTTTTCATAGAAAATGCCCCATTAAATAAAACAGTCAACAGTTAGGAATATTGATCATTGATTGAATAACGCCTAATCTGAACGGGAACTTTCTAAGTGGAAACTTGCAATAGAAATTTCTCATAAGTTTCCAAAATTTATAGGAAATTTTGTGAATCTTTTGCAACTTGCACATTGCGTGGGATTACATAACATTTTCTTACCCCAGGTGGTCCCCTATTCCTGTGGAACACTTTGGGAATCGCTGGCCTAACCTCAGGTTGACAGTGAAATCATTTTTCATTAAAAAAGGTATCCTTAACCCCTCAACCCTCGCAATGTAGGTCAGAAAGAACATAAGTGTTAACCTTATTTTTTTCTAACCAAAATAATAAGGACTTTTAGCGTGATGGAGGTTTCGCTGTTTTGTGCGCGTTATAAGACTGAAAAGGTCACTAAAAAATCCATTTTATGCCAAAAATGCTTTATATCATTTTGGAAAAGAGCTGATACCCTTCAAACCATGGAGACTATATAAAGGAGCCAAATCTCTATGTATGAAAAGTGTCCATCAAAAACATTAATTAGGCGGCGCCACCATACACCGAAATACTACCAAAAACAACCTACGTAATTTGGTCGGGTTATTTGTTGCCTTATATGGTTCATATAAACTCATGTCCCAGAGCCTAACTAGCGCCACCGGAGAGATTAGGAACTATTATTTAAAGCTGAAAGCGGTCACTTTTGCAACAGTTCTGCCATCAGAGATTGGCATCCTTTCTATACCATCCATACTTCAAACTGCTGGATGGATGGCGCCGCGCACTATACGCGTAGCCACAGGGCGGACACGCTAAACATCAAAAATGACTTGCGTTTCTATGTGTGAACGGCACGTCTGTACACGCGTCATGTGTAAGTTGCTTAAAAATAGTACTGAGAGTACGCCAGAAGTCCGCCAGATTTCTGTCGCGGGGCGAGGTAATTCGAGTCGGGGCGGGGCGGTGCGTGGCCGTTCTGTATGATAATACTATTACTTATTCTGTGGCGTAGCGTTCAATGGGTTGAACCTACCCATAAACCTAATTTACTTACAAGCCCAGCTCGGCAACCGAGATACCTCCACTTCCGTCGAAAATAAACGCTATAATAAACACTCGAAGCGTATCAATAACCCAATTTGGCCATAATTCCATCCGCTTAAAAGCTACGGCGGGACGGTAACTTTATTTCCGCTTTCTGGTAAGCTTGTTTAAAGATTTTAGGGGCCCCGATGCAGATACAAGGGTTTATAAGCAGGATTTATTTTTATTAGGGCTCCGTACCAAAAAGGTAGAAAGGAACCCTCATGGTGCGACTCATCCACCTCAACCTGCTCAAAATACGCTGACGGTGTTCGCGGTGACGTGCCGTAAATTTTATACATGGAAGGCATCCGTAACAGGGCTTCCAGAATTCAATTACAATAGACTAATTCAACTTAAGAGCGCTGGTGGCCTAGCGGTAAGAGCGTGCGACTTGCAATCCGGAGGTCGCGGGTTCAAACCCCGGCTCGTACCAATGAGTTACGAAATATCATTTGATATTTACCAGTCGCTTTTCGGTGAAGGAAAACATCGTGAGGAAACCGGACTAATCCCGACAAGGCCTAGTTTCCCCTCTGGGTTGGACGGTCAGATGGCAGTCGCTTTCGTAAAAACTAGTGCCTACGCCAATTCTTGGGATTAGTTGCCAAGCGGACCCCAGACTCCCATGGAGCCGTGGCAAAATGCCGGGACAACGCGAGGAAGATGAGATGATGATGAGACCAATTCAACTCAATAGGGAATATTACGCGAAACTGCGTAGGGAGCGCCACTACCACATGAGGGTCTATCGCCAAACAAGAATATCGAAATTTCGTTATCTAACATCTCTGTCACTTGCATATTGGAGCGATAAAGAGGCAGACAGCGAAACTTCTGATTCGCGTTTCCCGGTAGGTCCTCTGCAAACAACCCGCCTTGATGCATCAATGTCATATTTTATTATCTCTGAAAACTTGTCAAAAACCTGTTAAAGGTACAGTATGTATAAGTTACTCTGTGGTTTACTAAAAAGGCTAGTGCTGCACTCTGGTGGCAGAACATTGCAGTAATATCCCCTATTGCAATACATTTTTAAATAATCTCTTTCATTTTAATAACAAAACTTCCGTGAGACATAGACATATTAAATATATTAATGACGGGTCACTCACGTGTTTTAAGTCGAAAACGCTCGACATGTTTCACTCCGTACCGAGGAGCGTCATCAGGAGCTTGCGTCGACGGTGACGGACCGGCGCAGACTGCGGGCCGCAGCCCTCCGCGCCCGATGACTCGGCGCGGGCGCCGGTGGCGGCAGGGGGGGCGAGAAACTACCCTCGTTTACGGCATTATTGTCAAATGATGGGTTGCACACAACACTCACTACGTCATTCGCTAATGGTTCGTCCACACTGTCCACCGACGTAGTACCCAAAACAGTTTTCCAGCTCGGAGGCACTGACCAACCACAATCACGGTTAAAATTCGGATGACGACCAATTTCGATAGCCTCCCGTACTTTTCGCTGAATCACAAACTTTTCTTTCGCCAGCATAGTTACCTTATCGAAACGTATATAGTGAGTCGAATCCGAATCCAACACGTGTTCCGTCACCGCAGAACCCCGGCTATCCCTGTACTTCATAATCTCTTTCATATAAAGCGCGATAATACATATTTTGCAGCCCGTTTTTGTAGAGCTCATGTAAAAATGTCGTTGCAAACACATTTCAGACCCGCCGTCCCTACTTTAATAATAAAATAGGTTGTGACATCTGTCTGTCCGTGTACACATGTCAACCGGAGGTTACCCACCAGGTTGTAAATAAATAAATCGGGGATCATTTGTCACGATCTCGCCCTAAATTCTGAGTGTTTTTTCAACAATTTTGATGGCCTAGCCTAACAACGATTTAAACTCATTATAATTATATGATCATATGGTGCAGACGTCAGTTTGAACTTTGAAGCTAGGCGGCGCGCGGCGCACAAAACTCGACGCTAAGTGCGACGAGCTAAAGGCACAGGGCGGACACGCTATACATCAAAAATCACTTGCGTTTCTATGTGTGAACGGCACGTCTGTACACGCGTCATACGTCATAGTGTGAGTAAGTTGCTTAAAAACAGTACTTAGCGTCCGGCGAACGGCCGTCAATCTGCTGTCGGACGGGGAGGTGCGTGGCCGTTCCGTATGATAATACTATTACTTATTCTGTGCTAAAGGTCTGACCAAAAAAAAATGGCAAAAATTGGCTACGTCAGCCACCTGAGAGCGCACAAGCGACGCTCTCAGCGGTAAAACGCAGTCGCTGTGGCCGAAATCGTCTAGGAGATTATGGATGGTATAGAAAGGATTATGGACGGTAAAGAAAGGAACAATCTCTTATGGCAGAACTATTGCAAAAGTGACCAGCTTTCAGCTGTAAATAATAGTTCCTAATCTCTCCGGTGGCGCTAGTTAGACTCTGGGACAAGAGTATAACATGAACCATATAAGGCAACAAATAACCCGACCAAATTGCGTAGGTTGTTTTTGGTAGTATTTCGGTGTATGGTGGCGCCGCCTAATTACTGTTTTTTGATGGACACTTTTCATACATAGAGATTTGGCTCCTTTATATAGTCTCCATGGAAAGGATGACAATCTCTTATGACAGAATTGTTGCAAAAGTGACCAGCTTTCAATTGTAAATAATAGTTCCTAATCTCTCCGGTGGCGCTAGGTGGGCTCTGAGACCAAAGAGTATTGAAATATATAGGAGACTCTATGACATGAACCATAGAGGTAAATGTATAATGTAAATGAAATGGAGGAGGGGCAGCAAATAACCCGACCAAATTACGTAGGTTGTTTCTGGTATGTTGTCAGGAATGTTAAAACGTGTTTTTAATTTTGTCGCATTGCGTATGTTGTGTCCCTCACTGTCGCACGGGTGCACATCTATATAAAATACTAGGTGTATAACCTAGGTACGTCAGTGTATGGTGGCGCCGCCTGTTTACTGTTTTTTACGGTCACATTTTGATACATGAAGATTCATATGATTACCTCTACCTTCCATATAGGAGATAATGAGGGCGCTGTTATTCTCATGTATATGGTGACAGTTCAGTATAGTATGAAAAAAAATAGTTCCAGTGAAATTCCGCAACATGGCGCGTGATCATATATTCCTGTCAGGCTTTACCAGATTACAGTATGTTCATCTTTTTCCCCGCCCTATCTCGCTCGCTCATTAATAATGTATCTAAATTAAGCGTCCGGTCTGTCCGGACGTCCGGACGGGATTAACGTAAGGCCGGCGAAATTACTTGGCAAAATGTTTGTATACCACAAATTTTTATACTGACTTGTGTATCAACCAAGAGAGTTAGTTTTACGATTTCTATGCGGGAGGGGGCCATCGTCGAAATACAAAAATATATTTCATTTCTATTTCTTTCCTAAAGAGCGCTAGTGGTCTAGTGGTAAGAGCGTGCAACTTTCAATCCGGAGGTCGCGAGTTCAAACCCCGGCTCGTACCAATGAGTTTTTCGAAACTTATGTACGAAATATCATTTAATATTTACCAGTCGCTTTTCGGGGAAGGGAAACATCGTGAGGAAACCGGACTAATCCCAACAAGGCCTAGTTTATCCTCAGGGTTGGAAGGTCAGATGGCAGTCGTTTTCGTAAAAACTAGTTCCTACGCCAATCTCGGGATTAGTTGCTAAGCGGACCCCAGGCTCCCATGAGCCGTGAGAAAAAAGCCAGGACAACGCGAGGAAGATGATGATTTTATTCCTTTTCGTTACTTGTTGCTAGCAATTTTTGAAAAATTATTAGCTGCGTCCTTTTGGGCACTTTGATATTGTACAGGAAGTTATTTATCTTCAACAAAGTGTCGTCACTACCCTCACATGTTTCCTGGAGGACACAATAAATCCTCGGCCGGAAGTCGGCCATGACGCCGGCACTTCCGGTGCTCTAAATCGGTCTAGCTCACTTCCTGTCCGTTTAGTGACAAAGAACCCTTTATTATCTAGTTGATAGTTTAAAAGTTTAAAATATGATCAGTTGAAGGCATATGCACTGTCCGCGCACGAATTTCGTGCACGGCTGGGGAATGTTAGGAATGTTGGGCGTCATGACAGTGTAGTGTCATTTTGTACGTACGAGCGCAGCCCCCCCCCCCCCCCCCCCCACTTCCTCGACCTCCGAATGCACGGAATTGGCGCGCGGACAGTAACAGTGGTGTATCAAAAATAATTTTACCACAATTTAATATGTGCAATTTTATTATTGATCGAATTCATCTATTCCTTTTTAGGATAATATTTCTGTTGCCGCTATAAAAACAAATACTAAAAAAATACGGAACCCTCGGTGGGCGAGTCTGACTCGCAGTTGGCCGGTTTTTTTGTTGTTAAAATTTATATAAAATTTAAATTTAAAAATATGATATCCGCGATCTCGGGCACGCACAGCCGTCTCGCTCACTTACGCTTAGTGAGAGTGAGAGAAGAACCTGAATCCACGGGGCCTTATTACGATCAGTTTTTTTAAATAATTATCGTAATAATAAGGCCCCGTGGATTCAGGTTCTTCTCTCACTCTCACTAAGCGTAAGTGAGCGAGACGGCTGTGCGTGGGATCGCGGATACATAATGAACCGCTCCCCACGGTTGGCTTTTCGTCTTGGGGAATGATATATGCAATAAACATTATATGGACTTCATCAGTCTATATTTCTTGCTCGTCTCTGATAAAAACTTTAACCTAAGCTTTACCTTGGCAAGTTTGTGTACTGAACGATGCGCAGTTTCAGTGAAATTTCAGCTGTTTCAGTCAATCTGGTGTAATGGAGTTTTTGTTAGTGTTTCGGTACAGACTTTGTTTCACTCTAAAATATACTGGGGTAGCTTTTCAAGGTTCCGTACCCAAAGGGTAAAAACGGGTCTCTATTACTAAGACTCCGCTGTCCGTCCATCTGTCTGTCTGTCACCAGGCTGTATCTCATGAACCGTGATAGCTTGACAGTTGAAGTTTTCATGCAGGTTGAGTACGCATGTACTATTAGTTAGATCATAGAGTAACTTATACTAGAGCGGTACTGTCATAGTAAATTTTGTAACCACAGTAAATTCACTGCCATCTGTCGACACACTTTAAAACTAAAAATGAAGATTTATAAAAATACGATAAAATGTATTTAAATATGGATCTGATTTTTTTTATCTGCATTAATAATTTTTATGATTTTGACCCATGTTCTTTCACTGATATGCGTTAAAATTGTTAAATAACAAACGAAACCGTCAACGCCATCTATACGACAGTAGGCCAAAGTTAGTAGCGCCCTCTGAACGAGAATCAAATTTTCTTGATTTTCGAAGCACGATTTTTCCTTAGACTGTATTCATCTATTACGGAGTTATATCTGTCTTTGGTTAGATCAAGATCCTATATTAACCGTATTACCTATGATAAATAAAATATTATTTGATTGCTGCGGACTCTTAAGGTCTTACCCAAACAAGATGGAAACTTCAACAAATTGTTAATTTATCTGCATCAACCATCATTTCAAAACATTTAGGTGTCAGACAGCGTTAAATTGTGACTACAATTTAAACTTAGTTGCGTAACTAGTTAGGTCGTTATTTGAATAAATGACTTCGCTACAACTCGGCGTTTTATACTTTCAAGTATAAAGGCTGGAAGCTTATTCAGATTTGAAACTATGGAGACTACGTATATGACTCTCAGTGCATCTGGATTGTACAGTCAAGTGTAAAAATATGGGTGCATACAACTTACTCAAAAATATGACTCATAGTTCTTAATCCGCTGACATAAGGGATTTGGGACATATTTTTAAGTATGATATATGCACCTATATTTTTACACTTGACTACAGACAAGGGATTTAATTTCAGACCCATTTCGTACCTTGTCACAGTGACAATCAATATGAAAGTCACTAGAGACCTCATACTATTGTTACTGTGACAAAGTAAAAAATGGGTAGGAAATTAAATTATTTGACTATATCATAAAAAATCATTTTGATATACGTAAAACGTCGCCACTGTTGATATCAAATCAAAATAATATTTTATAATCCGAATTACGCCTGGAATTAAAGTAATCCTTAATAATCCGATCCCTTAATAATCGCTTCAAGAATAAATATGAACGTCTTTCCTTGACCTTGACTACAATCTTATTTGTGGTATTTTCTGTAAAAAGGGACCTTATTGTCGACGGCGCTTACGCCATTAACGATGCTCAGATATAAATACAATGCCGCGCGAAGCTGTGCCACGCTGTGCGGCGTAAGCGCCATCGACAATAAGGTCCCTTTTCATAGAAAATGTCCCATTTTCCTTTCAGGAAAGATTTCTTGAATATACAAGAGTAATTCTATTTATTTATTAACTAACAAGTTGTAATAACACCCAATATGTTGACATAATGTAAAGCTTGACCGAATATATGATCACGCGCCATGTTGCGGAATTTCACTGGAACTAATTTTTTCAAACTATACTGAACTGTCACCCTATACATGCACAACCACAGCGCCCTCTTGACAATCCATACTAATATTATAAATGCGAAAGTCTGTTTGTCTGCCTGTCTGTGTGTTACCTCTTCACGCTTAAACCGCTGAACCGATTTAGTTGAAATTTGGCGTAGAGATAGTTTGAGTCCCGGGGAAGGACATAGGATAGTTTTTATCCCGAAAATCATCCCTTAAGAAAGTAAAAAGCGGGGTGGAATTGAGATAATTAATGAAGTGTCTGCTAATTTGTGTGCATAATATGCTCAAATTGAATAATTGCTATAAGACTTACTCCAGGCGCTATTCTTACTCTAACTGGGGTTACTAAGTTCACGCAGACGAAGTCGCTGGCAAAAGCTAGTGATCATATATTACTGGTCAGGCTTTAATTTATTTTCTTCACAATATCTTGACATAGTGTGATTGCAAATGTCAAAATCGATGTTGCTGCCTGGAATTTTGACATTTGCGAACCTTGTCTCCAATTTTATTTCCCTTTCAGAAAACGTTTCAATGCAATGCAGCTGGCAGTAATGTCGCGCAGCAATACTGGCTGATGTAGTCTAAATCCGAACGGTACCTTTAGCTTTATACCTCTTTATTATTAATTCTGCTTTTCAGGGACCTTTTACTAGAAATTGGAATGAATGTTTGCCGACGCACAATAGTCGCAACAGCGTAACAGCCATTGGAAAAATAATTGATTATACACCGTATTCTAGTGCTATAAAGTCCAAATTAAAACAGATTTTTTAAAGGATATTATGCGCGAGTCATAGTGCCCCCGCTATTTGTTAGATGGCGCTTTCCAGGAATTTTCAATTTAAATTGTAACGTTGAAAACAAAGTGACTGAGAGTTGTAGAGCTGAAAAGGCCGCCATTGTGAAAAAAATTTCATAAACTTAATTGACAAAATAAGTCAAACCTACTCACCAAAATTCACGAGAATCGGTAGAAAAATGCGACCTGTAGAGAAGAACATCCGGACTGTAATATATACAAGTAGTTATAGACGCGCCACCGAGCGACCGGGGGTAAGAGAAAGAATATTCATATAAAATTTGGGCAGCATAGGATTTTTTCCCTTTCACTCTTATAAATCTCGATATTTCGCCATCGCCTCCTACCTATGATGCCACCCGGTCGGTGATAAGGACAAAGCATGGCACTATTTTCTCTTTCCTCTTATAGGAATCGTATTAAGACTACCTTTCTTTATCAAAGAGTGTCAGGCCCTTGGACACAGATGAATCACTACGTGACGTGTTTAGGGAAAAGCGCTTTTTGACACTTACCGGCATTTATATTAGAATTAAGTCTATTTGTAAAAAATCACCCCGAAGATTTCACAAAGCGCTCATGCAAAGATAATATCACATCGCAAGCCATACTAATATTATAAATGCGAAAGTCTGTCTGTCTGTCTGTGTGTTCCCTCTTCACGCTTAAACCGCTGAATCGATTTAGATGAAATTTGGCATAGAGATAGGTTGAGTCCCTGAGAAGGACATAGGATAGTTTTTATCCCGAAAATCATCCCTTAAGAAAGTAAAAAGCGGGGTAGAATTGAGATAATTAATGAAGTGTCTGCTAATTTGTGTGCATAATATGCTCAAATTGAATAATTGCTATAAGACTTTCTCCAGGCGCTTTTCTTACTCTTGCTGGGGTTACTAAGTCCACGCAGACGAAGTCGCGGGCAAAAGCTACTATAAATATAATATGATACTTCCGAGTTTTAAACCTTTGGGAAACAAACAGGCCATAACAACACACATAGTAAATCAAAAAACACATTCACAAGCCACACAGTTTCCACTAATTAATGATAACAGTGGCAGTTGACATGTGCATTCTGCCCATCCTAACTTACGGTGCACAAACTTGGTCATTAACTGAGGCCCTAAAATCGAAACTCAAGGTTTGCCAGCGAGCTATGGAGCGTAGTATATTAGGTGTTGGTAGAACTGAATCAGAAACACGGAACTACGCTCCAGAACTAGAGTTGCAGATGTAGGCGTCAAGACCGCTAAGCTTAAGTGGGACTGGGCGGGACATGTCTGTCGCATGCACCCGGAAAGGTGGGCCAAAATGGTTACTGAGTGGGACCCACGGAGCACCATAGACGGTGCAGGCCGGGGTTCAGGCAGACCAAAAAGGAGATGGCGGGACGACTTGGACGCATTCTACCCCAAATGGTGGGAAAATGCCGATGACAGGGTCGTGGAGAAAACGAGGGGAGGCCTTTGCCCAGCAGTGGGACACCAAAGTAGGCTAATAAAAAATAAATAAATGATAACAGTTATGATGCTCAGAAACTAACATTAATAGAATTTAAACTTAATTTAACATAATTTGTATAATTGTATATTTGATTTGATGTAATGTAATTTAGTATAATTTTTAGAGTATGAAAGATTGACTGTTATAACCAAATTGATTCTTAATAAATTGCCTATTTGTAGTGAAAAAAAAAAACAATTACATATTTAACATTAATACAATTTACAACATGCAAAACTCAAATACCTAATTTTAAGTTTTTGATAAAAAACTTGTTTTATTTCGTTTGTTTTATAAACTGGAGCTATATAAACTAATTACAGACCTAGATATACCTCATGTTATTGTATGCGCAAAGTTTCATTACAATCCAACCCGTAGTTTTAAAATGAGAGCGGAACTACGTTTGTATGGGAAGGTGCAATTCGGCCGGGCTTGCCGGGGACTATTATGGTATACGTAAAATAAAATATATATAACCTTGATCTAGGTACTGGTACTTATTTGTTATTCAATACCATCACTTAAAAGTCAATTCCGCCAGCCAATAATTAGGAAACAACTCAAAATTTGCATCAAATTACTTTATTGCTCCAAAAAAGTTACCCCGAATAATCGTGTCGTTTGACAGTGATTGAAAGTGAGGAAAGAAAGTGAGACCTCTCCTGAGATGCAAGGATTATTTTCCAAGTAATTAAGAACATAACCCTTATTTACCACAAATATGTAACTATGTTTATACGGGTCAAATCTTGCAAGTTAAATTTGACCCACTTCCCGGTTTCCGATGAAGCTGAAAATTTGCATATATATGTCGGGTGATAAAATGCAATATTATGGTACCATCGAGCTGATCTGATGATGGACACAGGAGGTGGTCATATAGGAGCTATGTGATAAAACAACGAGACCTAATTGCGTTTCAGGGTTTTTTAGAACTGTCTAGATGAGTATTAGTTGCTTGTGGAAAGAAAAGTACAGTCAGCGATAAAAGCTAGTACCAAAAATGTAATTTTTGCCAAAAACTTATGATTAAACTTTTATTTTACTGTTATTTGGGCCGTATTTTGGTTTTTTTGCCAGATCTGACGAAATTTTGTAAGTAGTTCCTCATTCTTGTCGAAATAAACACGAAAACCCAATTTAGGACAAAAAAACGTATTTAAATTCCGAGTTACAAAAATTCCATACGTTTTCGTAACTCAGTGGAAGATTTTGTAGGACAAACGGTGAAATTGCGCTTATATACGGGATTATCGATCCACAAAATTTTATCAAAATCTCTCAAAAATTAAAAAAACCGGCCAAGTGCGAGTCGGACTCGCGCACGAAAGGTTCCGTACCATTACACAAATGGGAGCCCCACTTAAATATTTATTTTATTCTGTTTTTAGCATTTGTTATTATAGCGGCAACAGAGATACATCGTCTGTGAAAATGTCAAGTGTCTATCACGGTTCATGAGATACAGCCTGGTGACAGACGGACAGACAGACAGACGGACGGACAGTGGAGTCTTAGTAATAAGGTCCCGTTTTTACCCTTTGGGTATACGGAGCCTGATGAAGTGCATAATTGTTTTCCATCGTATTTTCTCAGAAAAGTGCGTATTTATCATGCTATTTCAGTCAACCTCATTACTTTTTGTACCGAGACTGACTGAAATAGCAAGACACGTTCGTAAGTTTCCGTGAAAATACACACAAGGTTTTCTTTCCTGAAAATTTGACATATCACATAGCGGTAAAGCCTGACCAGTAATATATGATCATTTGTCAAGAGGGCGCTGTTATTCTCATGTATAGGGTGACAGTTCAGTATTAGTATGAACAAATTAGTTCCAGTGAAATTCCGCAACATGACGCGTGATTATATATTCCTGGTCAGGCTTTACAGATGTAGTGCATAATTATTTTCCATCGTATTTTCACGGAAACGTACGAATGTGTCTTGCTATTTCAGTCAGTCTCGGTACAAAAAGTACCGAGGTTGACTAAAATAGCATGACAAATATGATGTTGCTTACGTCCATGGGCGACGATGACTGCTTCCCATCAGGCGGCTCGTCTGCTCGTTTGCTGAACATCACATAAAAAAAAAAAAAAAAAAACAAAAAAAAAAAAGGAGTCTCAACCTCAAGCAGACACCAAAGTTCATGTCAATTTGCTGAGCAAACAGCATAATAAGATTTGGCCTACGCAAATGTTACAGTGCAAATATTATCCCAACATTTGACGTGGTGCGAGATTTTGCTGTCACTGCTGTCAGTAAATCAATTTTCACCCCCCCAGCCCCAATTTCACCAAGGTGACAGGTGCGACAATTGTAAAACATCAATGTTGCTGACGTCACAGTCATCCATGGGCTACGGTTACCGCTTACCATCGGGCGGGCTGTATTCCTGTTTGCCACCATCATTGTAATATTAAAAAAAAAAACTATTATATCGGCAAAAAACAGGTACGTTTATGACGATGATGATGACAATTGTCACAAGATTTATAAGAATTTTCGGTAATTCTTGACAGGAAATAAGTTCTATGTCGGAATTTTGCGACAATTGTCGTGTTTCTTGTGACAATTGTCATTAGCATCGCAAAATAAGTACTTATTTATTGGCGATATAATGGAGTTTTTTTTTAAATAAAATGGTAAGCGGTTACCGTAGCCTATGGAGGCATGTGACGTCAGTAATAGTGATTTCGACAATTGTCGCACCTGTCACCGTGGTGAAATTGGCGCCAGAGGCCCGTTTCTGATAAGCTTGTAACTTGTAATACAAGAGGAAGTCCCTTTCTAACAAAAGCTGTCAAAAAGTGATACCTTGCTATCATCAACATGCAGATATCCACTTGTATTACAAGCTTTTGAGAAACGGGCCCCAGCTCGTTTTTAGGGTTCCGTACCCAAAGGGGTTTAAACGGGACCCTATTACTAAGACTCCGCTGTCCGTCTGTCCGTCCGTCTGTCCATCTGTCTGTCTGTCACCAGGCTTTATCTCATAAACCGTGATAGCTAGACAGTTGAAATTTTCACAGATGATGTATTTCTGTTGCCGCTATAACAACAAATACTAAAAACAGAATAATATACTTAAATATTTAAATGGGGCTCCCATAAAACAAACGTGATTTTTTTGCTGTTTCATTCCGTAATGGTACGGAACCCTTCGTGCGCGATTCCGATTTACACTTGGCCGGTTTTTTATATTCCCAGCAGCCCAATATTTGTTTGTGTGCGTATGTGTAAGCATACTCGTAATGCTTGTTGTTGTGTGCGTGACCGCTAAACACCCCCGCGGCCTGACTACGCGGATGTCGAATCCTACATCCGATATCGGATCCGAATCCTACATCCGATATCGGATTTGAAAATGTGGAAACGCTCTAAGGCTCTCTTTATTCTTCAAAAACTGATGAGAAAGTTGCATTTTATCCATAAGAGTGGCAAAGTACTGTGATGTAAATTTATAGTTACCTATCTCCTCATGTAAATAAATAAATAAATAAATATTATAGGACATTCTTACACAGATTGACTAAGTCCCACAGTAAGCTCAAGAAGGCTTGTGTTGTGGGTACTTAGACAACGATATATATAATATACAAATACATAAATACATAGAAAACACCCAAGACTCAGGAACAAATATCTGTGCTCATCACCCAAATAAATGCCCTTACCGGGATTCGAATCCAGGACCATCGGCTTCACAGGCAGGGTCACTACCTACTAGGCCAGACCGGTCGTCGACTGGACTGGTGGAATTTTGTGATGATTTTGAGTTATAAATATTAATAGTGTTCATTTAGATTTGAATTTTAAAGTCGAAAAACGCTCGACATGTTTCACTCCGTACCGAGGAGTGTCATCAGGAGCTTGCGTTGACGGTGACGGACCGGCGCAGACTGCGGACCGCAGCCCTCCGCGCCCGATGACTCGGCGCGGGCGTCGGTGGCGGCAGGGGGGGCGAGAAACTACCCTCATTTACGGCATTATTGTCACATGATGGGCACACAACACACTACGTCATTCGCTAATGGTTCGTCCACACTGTCCACCGACGTAGTACCCAAAACAGTACTCGGTACGGAGTGAAACATGTCGAGCGTTCTTCGACTTAAAATACGTGAGTGACCCGTTATATAACATATTTAATATGTCTGTGTCTCACCATATAGAGTAACTTATACTAGAGCGGTACTGTCATAGTAAATTTTGTAACCCCAGTAAATTCACTGCCATCTGTCGACACACTTTAAAACTAAAAATGAAGATTTATAAAAATACGATAAAATGTATTTAAATATGGATAAATGATTTTTTTTATTTGCATTTATTATTTTTATGATTTTGAGCCATGTTCTTTCACTGATATGCGTTAAAATTGTTAATTAACAAACGAAACCGTCAACGCCAACTATACGACAGTAGGGTAGGCCAAAGCTAGTAGCGCCCTCTGAACGAGAATCAAATTTTCTTGATTTTCGAGGCACGTTTTTTCCTTAGACTGTATCCATCTATTACGGAGTTATATCTATCTTTGGTTCAACTAACTGCCCTAAGAAATTACATACAACAATAATTTAACAATAATTAACAGCTCGTGAGCATATTTATCACAAACTTTATTTGAAAAGGAGTAAAAGTTCCCTCCAAATGATTCATTTCCCAAACAATGTTCCAGTTCCATTAGCAGAGTTCCATTTGTTCCAGATTCTGTTGCCAACTGTTCGTAATACACGTTTCATCGTGCGAGAGTCCATTGAATGTTGCGCTTTAAAGTGGATATTGTCGGCAGTTTGTTGAAATAGACTAATTTTTTTTTTTTTTTTCAAATTGATGAACATGATCAATTTTAAAGTTACTCGCCATTATACACGGTTGCTAAGGTCAAGGTAAGTTATTTATAAGTGAAATGTCAATGTGTATGCCAAATGGTTTGTGATAAATAATATTTTGATTTTAATAGATGTCGCAACGAACGGGAAGTCTAATGCTCAACGATTTTCAGCTAATGTTATATGCTCGGAAAGCCGTCTATTATCCTTTAAAACAAGCGGGGAAAAACGCATTTTATCCACTAGTGGAGAAAGTAATTTGACCTTGGATGGAGCGTATTTAAGTAGCTTGACAGATAACAAAACGTATAACGCTCATAATAATGGTTCGTTCGATATTAATTATCATTAAACAAATGGTTTGAGAATCTAATAAAAAATACCAAATTTAGCTTTATTTAATGATTTTATGTCATAAACCTTATAAGAAACGTTTGTTTTTTAATAATGATGGTAAATATAATTCTGAACGCACAAGTCGATGCAATTTCAAAACGCATCATTGACATTTCATACGTCAGAAATGTCAACATTGTCAACAAAATTTTTACTTAACAACTTCTCACGTAAAAATACAGAATTTGCAGTTTTTGTTATAATATCGTAAAAAATGAGTGATTCCAGTGATAAAGATGATCTAACGCCTGTGGATGTTGCACTTTCCTCGCTATAGTGAGGTGAAAAGTTTTGTGTTACACACGGGTGCAAATGTATTTTACTTCTCGTGTGTTGATACACTCGCTACGCTCAGGATTCTATTTTAGAGCCACTCGCTTCGCTCGTGGTTCAACTATAGAATCCTTTCGCTTGCTCGTGTTTCAATTCCACACTCGCGGGTAAAATACAATTTTGCACCCTTGTATAACAAATAACTATTTTACTCTGAATTATTGCTCTAAAAGTCATGATCAAAGGCACGCTGATAGCGCCTACTACAAGTTAATTACATCATTGAAGAAGTTTGTGCGGGAAATATAATAGTTATTTGTTATACAAGGGTGCAAAGTTGTATTTTACCCGTGAGTGTGGAATTAAAACTCGAGCGGGTAATAAGGTTTATGACTTAAAATCATTAAATAAAGCTTAATTTGATATTTTTTATTAAATTCTCAAACCATTTATTTATGATAATTAATATCGAACAAACCATTATTATGAGCGTTTTACGTTTTGTTATCTGTCAAAAGCTACTTAAACACGCTCCATCCAAGGTCAAATTACTTTCCCCACTAGTGGATAAATTGCGTTTTTCCCCGCTTGTTTTAAAGGATAAAAAACGGCTTTCCGAGCTAGTGAGGAGAAAAATAAAATAAATATTCAAAAATAAAAATAAATCTGATAAAATTAAGAATCACCGAACCTAGTCGCCGCCATTCCAAAGAGAATTAAGTACACATAGAGTGCTCACTCCATACATCAGTTTTATTACCAAAAATACTATTATTTTCGTAGTCAACATCTAGCGCAAAGTAGCGGAATTTTCAGTACTGCTACTCGACACTAGATGTCGCTTGTGTCGCGACTGACGAAAAGTGTATTGCTCAACAGTTTACAACTAATATTATAAGCAGATGTTGAAAATAGAGTTCCGGTTAATCCGGTTATAACATTAGCTGAAAATCGTTGAGCATTAGACTTCCCGTTCGTTGCGACATCTATTAAAATCAAAACCCTCCCATTTTGAAGTCGGTTAAAAATAATTGTGTTCATAATGAGTTGCCGAAGCTACAAAAGTTAATTTAAATGGGCATGCAGTAAGGAAGTCTTGTTTATTTCTCCCCTAACTGGCTAAATAAAGGAAAACTTTCCTAATTGGGTTTAGGTATTTTTAGGGTTTCTCAGTAATAGCATAGAGAAATAAGTGAAGAGTAGTAACTCCATACATCAGTTTTCTTACCAAAACGCAAGTTATTTCGTCGTCCACATATAGCGTCAAATAGCGGAACTATCATTACTGCTACTCGACACTAGATGTCACATATGTCGCGACTGACGAAAAGTGTATTTCTCAACAATTTATAACTAATACTATATTCAGAAGGAGTTGAAAATAGAGTTCCTGTTAATCCGGTTATAATATTAGCTGAAAATCGTTGAGCATTAGGCTTTCCGTTCGTCGCGACATCTATTGTTGAGTAACAGTACTGAGAGTTTCGCTGCTTGACGCTAGATGTAGACTACGAAAATAATAGTCGTGATGGTAACAAAACTGATGTATGGAGTGAGCACTCTATGTCTACTTAATTATTTATTTATTTATTATTTATTTATACTTTATTGCACATAAAATAAGTACAAATGGTGGACTTAATGCCTTAAGGCATTCTCTACCAGTCAACCACTGGGCCAAAAAGAGACGTTTGTTGGTGCAGGCTTTGTACTGTATTTGAAAATAATTAAACGATATCACTACCTACTATTTACAAATTAAATACTAATTATAGTATACCTATTATATTTAAATCATAAACTTAAACATATACTTTGTATGATACACTTACATACATATCTACATATATACTTATACATGTACCTACTGTGAAACATTACTTACATCTTTCAGACAAATGCTTGCGCAGCATACGCTTGAACGTGAATTTACTTTGAGCTTTTCTGATATTGAGACGACCTTCCGTTCCACAGGCGTGTCGCCTGAACAGTATAGGAGTTGGTCAGGAAACCAGTGCGATGAGGGGGAATGGAAAGCTTAAGGCTACGGGAGGGACGGAGAACACCACCAGCAGTAACAAATTTAAATTTGGATCTGAGATATTCTGGTGTATTCTGCCGCCTTAAGGAGAAAAACCATAAGTGACAATTTTTGCAAAATTGAGTTATTGACACCCTCGAAATCAGGAAGAAAAATGTGATTTTTCTATCTAGCAGTTATTTCTTTATCTCTAACAGGTCAAGATTTAGACAGGCATAACTACACGCCATTTTGGTAAAGTAAGTTCCTTTTTGAGAAAGAAAAAGCATAAGTATATATTCATAGACAGAAAAGTACTAAAGTGACGACTTGTGTTTTTTTTCCCTTTTGTGTTGAATTTAAGCCCAACATCTATTTCATAGGAAGAAAAACCATAGTTTAGTATTACATAAAATTTCTATGTAAAAAAACCCTTAAGTTGACAAAAATGTTCATTTTTGTTAGTAAAAAAATATTGTTAGTCATAACTCTTGGAACCTAAAAAAACATAAGTTGCACGTTATGTTTTTTCTGTCTCGTATGACTCTTCCTTATGCTTTTTCTGCTTAGTGTCGGTTTCAAAAACAGTGAACTTGTGGTTTATTTCTTAAACATTGTTGTCAGTTATGCTTTATCAGGCTAGTAGGTAGTCCCCCTCCGGTCTCCTCAAAGACAGATTTCGGGCGGTTCACTTGGCGCGCGCGGCTTGATCGGTTTTTTTCCTTTGGAAGAGGTTGCGAGTACGACGCAGTACGCACGTATTGCCTATTTTGAAAAACATGAGAAGTGTTAACGTGTATTGGTGTACCGCATTTTGTTTCAACCTTAGATTTTAATACAAAAGGACATTTTTGCGGGCAAAAATTTTGGCTTGGCATTTGGTTTCAGTTTCAGGGTTATATTTGCCTTTTTAAAACTACCCCAGCCTGGTTTAAATACAAAAGAGCTCTTTTTTTATTTTCTCTAGATACGCCTAGCTGTTTAGTTGGAACATCTAGACACGCGGCAGCGTGTCTAGCCAAGTTAAAAGAAAAAGCAGCAACCGTGTGTAATATTACACGAACCATTTAGAGCTACTTTTGACCCCTTCATAACTTGAAACCTTTATATAACCTGCACATATGAAAATTGGCACATTTATTCAAGCCTTAGCTTGTCTAGAATACGAAATTTGGGTTGGGTATATTTGGAGCACTTAATGGCAATGTGTCATAAACGTTACTATTTAATTTTGTTATCAAGAGAGAGACCTTTTTTTCTTCCGAAATGTCATGTAATAACTTGTAATTATAACAATTCAGTTGTTCCTCGTAACTCCTCCAACTTCCACCAAAAAAAAATTCTAAACTCGTAATAGGGAGCACGACTGGTGTGACATCTTAATGTTTTTGGTTTTTTCTTATTCTGGAAGCAATTTTCGTAAGTCGACGATACTCGGATTTGAGCCTGGCGATGATCGTAATTGTTTTATGAGTTGCGATAATGTATCCTTTGTTAATTCTTGTATTACCACTTGCAGTTTTTATTTTAAATTCCTCTAGTAGATTATTGATCTTTAGATTGTACCTCATTTTCATTACATTATTACCTAAATATATCTAAAAGCATCTGTACTTAGTGGAATCTAATTGTAATAAATTTGAGTTTTGTATACATTATTACTATTATTAAGGGTATCTCAAAGAATTAGTAATTAATTAGTGCAATCAAATTGTGGTTAATTTTAGTTTTGTGTTACATTATTACTCAAAGATCTCTAAAAGTATCTTATTTGTTTTCCTTTAATAAATAATTTTGATTCCTCATCGTATTTTTATGAATTCCTTTAACGAGATAAATCATAATTTGATTACATTTACTAAGCAAAAAACCACAAAGTACCCAATTGTGCTTTTTCAGCTTCTAGATCGATTAGTAACATAAGCACAACTGTGTACTAGTGCTTTTATTTCTTAGACATCGTAGTGCAAAACTAACACAAAAAACATAAGTACGCACTTATGTCATTTAATCTTAGTAAAGATATTTTTATTCTATTTGTTTTACGAGGTAGTAACTATTTTTTCTAAATAACTTATTTAAATAAATAGATAATCGAATAATTTATAATGCATAAAAATTCTACACTATTACTTTGTTCATTAACAAAAGTTTTAACTTTGTACTTAGAATTTAACCTATTTGAACAGGAGCGCAAAGTTTTTTGGCTTTTTCTCGAAACTTTCTTTTTGTCAGTTATGGTTCTTTTCCTTGAGACGGCAGTATTGGGATCAAATAGAAGAGAGTAAAGTGTACCTAACAGTCTCAAAGATCTTCGCTCACGAATAGGAAGCCAATTAAGCTGCTTACGATAAGCTGATACGTGGTCGTACTTCCGAAGACAAAATGATTCTCTTTGGTATTGGCTAATATTTATGTGATGAGAAGGGATAACTGTCAGTGATATGTGTCAGATAATGTTCAGTCATATGGACCATTTTCCGAAGTCAAAAGTGTACTGAGAGCATCGTGTATATATATTCCGTCGCTGTTCAAAACACATGCCAAAATAAGTTCCGTGGCGACGTAATGCTAACGTACTCGAGCTGATCTGATGAATTTGACCGAAGATAATTCTAAAACAAAGCTATCTCATTAATTTATATTGAAACCTATGCAAACTAAATTAAAAATAATGTGGCTGTTATAAAACGTGTTAAAACAAGAATAAATCTAATCAAATTAACCCAGTTAAAGACTAATAAAAGTAATAAAGAATAACCCAGATCTCCGCTCCAGATTAGAATAATCAATAATCTTGTCCTCTCGTCTGTTACTTTGTAATGTAAATAACTTTGTTATTAATTGTTTAATGTATACAGTCGGGACCAATAAATATTAGATGTCTATTATTTAATAGTTTTTCAAAAATAAACACGTGACACGGTACTGATTTGAAACTTTTACGATTTTTAAGGTGACAAAATGAGCCCACGTACGCAACGTATGCAATGCATTAATAGTAGTAGCAAACACTTTAGTAGTAATTTTAGTAGTAAATCACTTTAAATTTAGGTACAAAGGCGAGCTTATCCCTATAAGGGATTTCTTCCAGCTAACCTTAGAGTAAATGAGTGGAAAATTCGAATTAGATAGATAGACAAACTTACAGAACGTACAATAATATTTAAAAAGGAAAATTACAATATTAACGTCTACGAATAACTAAAATACATAGCATTATGCAATAAAATAAATATGTACTATACAAATACAAAAAATACAAAAATACAAAATTCTTTATTTTATAATAATTTACATTTTTGTGATACAGGGGATGGAGCCGCCCGGTAAGCAAAACAATGCTTGTGTTGGGAGGCACCGCTCTTCCCTAGGTTTATAAATAATACATTTTTTTTTTTTTACAGTTTTTATAAGCTTGAGGTACCAATGGTACCATAACTAATAACTAAGAAATAGTGGTTTTTTTTTTTTTTTACAAAATTTCTAGTTAATAGGCTTTTAACTTAATTCTAAGACAGGCATTATAACACAGGCTTGTGTACGACAGGGGTGTGAATATCAACTGAGACGGGTGTGTGTGTGTGTGTGTGTGTGTGAGAGAGAGAGATTGAGTGTATTCTAGTACTCTGATTTTAGCAGCTTCTCTGTTTCTTCGTAGGTTTTAGCTTTAAGCCATTTAGTGAGATATAATTTACATTCGTGATATGTTTTTGAATGGATATCTAATTCTCTGTTAATTTTATTATAAAGGTAGGACGACTTTGAATTAAACTGCAAAACGGAGCCAGTTTACCTTGGCTCCCACTTTCCGAAATGTGTCCCTTCCCGTGACCAACACTTTAGAGCTTCTCGGTCTAAGTTTAAAATCAAACTTAAACTTCGGGTCGACTATTGAGTCTAGGGCTAAAACTGCTGCCAAAAAACTTGGTGTCCTATTTAAGGTGAAGCGGTATTTCACGCCGAATCAGCTTCTCTCCCTATACCAAGCACAGGTACGCTCGTGCATGGAATACTGCTCCCACCTATGGGACGGTTCTGCCAAATATCAGCTGGCGGCCCTGGACTCGGTAGAGCGCCGGGCTCATAGACTCTTTGGTGATGATCCATCGGTCAAGTCAAGGATACAGAGCCTTGAGCATCGCCGTCGAGTCGCTTGCCTATCGGTGTTCTATCGGATACATTTCGGGGAGTGCGCACAGGAACTGCACGACCTGATCCCACCTTCCCCTTTCCATCATCGGACATCCAGGCGCGGGGAGCGTATGCACCCGTTCGTGGTCCACATTCCATTCGTTCGGACGAAACGTTTTGCCTCCTCCTTTTTGGTACGGACGGCTAAGGAATGGAATGCGCTCCCGCCATCTGTATTCCCTGATCAATATGACCTCGGTCTCTTTAAAACAAGAGTGAATAGGCTGTTACTGAACCGGTGAGCTCCATCTTAGGCCCTGTCTTCACTTTCCATCAGGTGTGACTAGAGCCAATCGCCGATCAGTTTATAATAAAAAAAAAAAAAAAAAAAAACAGATCTTGCAAAGTAAGTTCTCGTACGTAAAGAAGCAGTTACATTTATCATTTTTCTTTTGGTTTTATAATTAGGGTTGTAGGGTATCAATTTGTGTTTTTTTAATATTGTTTGCAGAACATAAATATATAGTACTAAATAAATATTAAATAAATATAAATATATATATAAATATATATATATATATAATATATAAATAAAATATATATATTAGCACTCAACCAAATCACAGTTCGTGGGAAAGCCAAAGCTTTTTCAGATTAACTTTATTGCTGCTGCTGCGGCTGCCGCGGTTTTGCAGCGCCTCAGGTATTTTCGCGGAGGCGCGCGTGGATTGTTTTTACGCCACCATGCGCAAGAGAGCTTGGTCAGCTGCCTGCCGCGTGCGCACCAGTGGCGGCGCCCTACTAGCGGTTGTCGCGGACCGACTTGACTCTCCATTTGTGAGACACTGGTTGTCATTGCATGCACCAGTGTCTCAAAATTGGGCGAAATAAGAGATATATTTATAATAAAAAGATATATGTATAATATTAATTGATTTATCGGAGACATGTTAATGATTTTACTTTTGACATTAAATTAAATTGAAAAAGGAATACAATCAATAATAATATGTTTATATTTTTCTTAATCTTAATTATATTTTCTGACATGTTTCCCATAAATCAATAGAATTTGTATTTAAATTTTAATTAATTTAAATTTTATTCTTAATTTTTTATTTTCAATTTTAATGTTTCACTGCTTTTATGAGCCATGTTGCTTAAAATAAAGTATTAATAATATTTCGATAACTCTAAATCGGCTTAACCGATCATGATCGCTATAGTTTCTGTTGAATTTCCCTATCAAGCTCAACTTTTACGATTTTTTTCATATTTTTTGGACACATAGTTGAAAAGTTAGAGGGGGGCAGGAACATTTTTTTTTCTTTTACAGCGTATATATTGCACAAAACAAGTACATAACACAGAGAGAATACAGTAAATGTGTACAAAGGCGAACTTATCCCCTTAAGGGATCTCTTCCAGCTAACCTTTAAGTAACTGAGAGAGATACATACGAAATGGTAGTCAAACTAAGATAATATGTACCTATACATGAAGGCAAAACTTTAAAGAAATAGCTAACCCTAGAAACGTAACTAAATACAATACGATGCATTAGGCGCAAAGGCAAAACAAAACATACATACATACTTAAATATACATAACTACATTACTACATTAATTATGGCAGAGGATATAATAGTAGATACGCGATACTGTCATAATAAATTTTGTAGCCACAGTAAATTCACTGCCATCTATCGACACATGAATAAAACTGTGCTGTCTACTTTCTGTATGTTTTTTTATTACGGTGTGCAATAAAGGCGGTTCCCTGAGCCAGAAGGCGAAAAATCTCCTTATATGATCATGTTTTTCTAAGAGGCGTCGATATTCGTGGACGTGGAAAAAATATATGTAGTTCTTGACTATATTATCTTTAATAACATAGCTTCCGATACACGAATTATGACACTTCGCTCGTTACAATTAATTCCCAAATTAACCTCTAACTCGGACTTTTAATCAAACTTTACTCGGTTATTTATTATGTGATACTATAAACAAAAAAAGAAGAAAAAACAATCTTAACTTAAATTGTAATTTCATAGCTTTAGAATTTCGATATTGTAAGGTAACGTTTTTAAAATAAATAAAAATCGACAATTAGATCAAAATTGACACTTGGGGCGCATGATCTTTCTCATTCTTTCTTGCGAAATGTGACAGTGACAGCGGCAAACCGATGGAACGGTTTTGCTAATAAATGATAATGTACACATTAGATATGTAAAACGATTATGGCTTTATTCACAAACGCGTTACAAACCTCAATTATTTACATCTGTCACAGTATAAACAGTGTCTAAATGCGAAACCCAAGTCTGAACTCCGCGTAGGACCGAAGGCCCGGAGCGTCCGACAGGTGCGCACCCGAAACTTCCCAAAGTCCGAAGACCGAGTTACGGAACTGTTCTCAAACACAGAACAATATTAAAAAAAGGTGTTTGTTTTTGGATGATTAAGGATAATATTTGAAATTATTTTATCGCATTGAAAGTTGTTTTAGGTTGTGAGTAAGGTACTAAAATCTTGGGCAGTCAGTATGCAAAGTAGCCGATCAGATACCTAAAAGTATCAATCATCCTGGGACAGCTTATAGCCCCCTCGGCCCCTCCACACTCGCGTTTGCGGGCTTCGCTTCAGATTTTTAGGATGCATTTACTAACACCAAAGATAGATATAACTCCGTTATAGATGGATACAGTCTAAGGAAAAAACGTGCCTTGAAAATCACGAAAATTTGATTCTCGATCAGATGGCGCCACTAGTTTTGGCCTACTCTCGTATAGTGGGCGTTGACGGCTTCGTTTGTTATTTATAATTTTAACGCATATCCGTTGAAGAACATGGGTCAAAATCATATAAAAATAATGAATGCAAATAAAAAAATCATTTATCCATATTTAAATACATTTGAACGTATTTTTATAAATCTTCATTTTTAATTTTAAAGTATGTCGATAGATGGCAGTGAATTTACAGTGGTTACAAAATTTACTATGACAGTACCGCTCTATCTTATTAAATCCTCTTTGCTAACACATATGTGGATACTTATGGTCTGAAATAAACAATATTTATTATCGAAATGCACTGCGAGTTCTGCGAATCATGTCAGCATCACGCTCGCAATTGGTGCGCGCAAAACAAAAACAAAAACTAAACTTCAAATCGGCTTTTACGAAACAAAATACTAATTGAAAATTACGTAAAATTTCCTTAAGCGTACCTACCACCATAAAAACAATACGAACATTCATAAACGCAATTTATACAAAAACTCTTAAAAAGTAACAAAACACTTTTGTGGGAGTGCGGTGAGTTGATGGCAGGAACATTAAAAGCGCGAGTTGTGTTGAATACAAAGTTTAATAGTTACATATACAATCATTATTAGTTTTAACCATCTATCATGCACGTGTAGTAAAATCTCCTTTTCTTCTATATGTCTACCTGACACTTGACAGCTTAATGTTGCCGTGGTTATTATTGTAAAGGTGGCTTCACACATGTATGTGGTCGCCATACTTTCATCCCGCACGAACTTTGAAAAAAACGTTTATTTTTAAACGGGCACAATATTAGAAAAGTTATTCTGACGATTATTTAAAAAAGTCGTATAAAATAACAATTAGCTACCAGTCGTTAGTGTCATAATGGTGTCATATAAAGCAGCTGAACAGTAATCTGACTCGATATCATCATCATTGGCCTTT
Source organism: Cydia strobilella (assembly GCF_947568885.1). Classification (NCBI taxonomy): domain Eukaryota; kingdom Metazoa; phylum Arthropoda; class Insecta; order Lepidoptera; family Tortricidae; genus Cydia; species Cydia strobilella. Next base: position 2,168,439 of record NC_086064.1, on the reverse strand, counting down.
GCGTCTATTGCAGATGATTTTAATATAAAGTAAATAAATTTTTCATTTCTCATGCTCTGAAAGAGGGTCATTGTTGTTCTAAAAGGTGTGCAGAAAATGATACGTCTCTGCACTAGAGCATTTTACGTTCCAAGTACGTATTTTTTTTACTTTTTTACGATAGGCAATTGAAGTTTGGATTTAAATTAATTTGTTATAAAATTTCCATTCTGATATTTAACTCCCCATTCCATAAATAACGATACTTTTGCCTAAATTGTTAATTGAAAAAGTACGCTCAAGAAACACTAAGAATTTATACTTAAGTAGTCATGTTTTTAAAAAACATGCATTTTACTTCCCTCGTATTCGTAATGAAAAGTAGAGTGTTTAACTCGGGTGAAAGGCATCATTTCAGCCTCGGACTTTTGGCGCTCTCACTATGTTCGAGCGCCAAACAACCTCTGCAGGAATGAGTGCCTTTCATACCTTGGTTAACAATCTACTAAAAACACGTTTATTACCAGACACAAAATAGTACAACAATGGAAAAACCACAAAAACAGGTAACTTAAACTAAAGTTAGTACATTTTTAGTGTTTGGTAAAATGATAACAGTCTCAACAGTCTTAAAAACTTTATTTTATAATATTCACATTTACCCAAAAGTGCCCCCCATGTTTAAAATTAATTTGTTTACGTTATATGTCCGTCTTTGGGTCACAAAGTTACATATGTATACCAAATTTCAACTTAATTGGTCCAGTAGTTTCGGAGAAAATAGGCTGTGACAGACGGACAGACAGACAGACAGGCAGACGCACGAGTGATCCTATAAGGGTTCCGTTTTTTTCCTTTTGAGGTATGTAACCCTAAAAATAATATTGTCTTCGGTTACCGCGATAGTTACTCATGAAATAAAACTATGAAAACACCAGTTGTCAGTCACCCGTTGACCACGAACGCTGTAAAGAGTTCGAAACGTCGGGATGTATTATAAATTCAATATACGCGATATAATCCGTTTTCATAGTTTTATTTCAACCCTAAAAATAATTTAATTTACTATAAAATTCATAACATAATATACAATAATATTGTCTTCGGTTACCGCGATAGTTACTCATGAAATAAAACTATGAAAACGGATTATATCGCGTATATTGAATTTATAATACATCCCGACGTTTCGAACTCTTTACAGCGTTCGTGGTCAACGGGTGACTGAGGAAAAATTACAAAATGCAAAAATACCCACATACTAAAATAATGAACAATCATAGACTACAAACTTTAAGGCTGGTTGTACATGCAAAATCGGTTCATAAGGCTAGTTATACACTATAATTATTTTTCAAGTAAAGATATATATATATACGCGATAAAATAAAAAAAAACCGACCGACCGTTGACCACGAACGCTGTAAAGAGTTCGAAACGTCGGGATGTATTATAAATTCAATATACGCGATATAATCCGTTTTCATAGTTTTATTTCATAATATACAATACTTTCCTGTAGAGAAATTTGATGCCCCATATAAGAAGTTATCATTGCCAAATATCCTTATCAAGCATCAGGAGCGTAAGGACCTTTTTCTGATAGCATAAAAACCCTTCTCTGATGGAAAGCCACATTTAATAAGATAATTAGATATGTTCTCTAGTTGTCATAGGAATCATAATATCATAGAGTAACTTATACTAGAGCGGTACTGTCATAGTAAATTTTGTAACCCCAGTAAATTCACTGCCATCTGTCGACTCACTTTAAAACTAAAAATGAAGATGTATAAAAATACGATAGAATGTATTTAAATGTAGATAAATGATTTTTTTTATTTGCATTAATTATTTTTATGATTTTGACCCATGTTCTTTCACTTAAATGCGTTAAAATTGTTAAATAACAAACGAAACCGTCAACGCCATCTATACGACTGTAGGCCAAAACTAGTAGCGCCCTCTGAACGAGAATCAAATTTTCTTGATTTTCGAGGCACGTTTTTTCCTTAGACTGTATCCATCTATTACGGAGTTATATCTATCTTTGATAATATGAAGAGAGAGGTATAGCGAAGAGTTGCGATACTGCTTTAGCTCACATGTGCAGTGTTCGGCGGTCGTTAGACCGATTCCGCCGGAAGCTGGGGACCGGATGTAGGCCGCGGCCATTAATCTGCTTTTTAGGGTTCCGTACCCAAAGGGTAAAAACGGGTACTAAGGCTCGCTATCCGTCCGGCTGTCTGTCTGTCCGTCTTTCACCAGACTGTATCTCATGAACCGTGATAGCTAGACAGTTGAAATTTTTACACATGGTGTATTTCTGTTGCAGCTATAACAAAAAATACTAAAAACAGAATATAATAAATATTTAAGTGGGGCTCCCATACAAGAAACGTGATTTTTTTGCCGTTTTTTGCGTAATGGTACGGAACCCTTCGTGCGCGAGTTCGACTCGCACTTGGCCCGTTTTTTATAAGGACGATTGTATTAAGATATTTGGGATCGTTTTGATGAAGACTGATTGAAATATAGTCGAAGTTTGAATTTGATTATTTAATAAAACGTAATCAGTGAAAATAATAAATTATTGTTATGTCCGACCATACTGTGTGCATGGGGTGAATATCCATATTAATATTTTAAATGCGAAAGTCTGTCTGACGGACAGACAGACAGACAGACGGACAGACAGACGGAGGGCAGTGGAGTATTAATAATAGGGTCCCGTTTTTACCCTTTGGGTACGGAACCCTAAAAATTACAATTAATTTGCAAAACTACCCACATACAATAGTTATTTGTTATACAAGGGTGCAAAGTTGTATTTTACCCGCGAGTGTGGAACTGAAACACGAGCAAGCGAAAGGATTCTATAGTTGAACCACGAGCGAAGCGAGTGGTTCTAAAATAGAATCCTGAGCGTAGCGAGTGCTTCAACACACGAGAAGTAAAATACATTTGCACCCGTGTGTAACACAAAACTTTTCCCCTCGCTATAGCGAGGAAAGTGCAACATCCACAGGCGTTAGATCATCTTCATCACTGAAATCACTCATTTTTTTACGATAATACGATATTATAACAGAAAACTGGAAGTTGTGTATTTTTACGTGTCGGTGAGAAAATTCTCTCTCTTCTGACGATGCGTTTTGAAATTGCATCGACTCAACTTGTGCGTTCAGAATTACATTCAACATAATTAAAAAAAAAAAACAAATGTTTCTTATGGAATTTAAGGTTAATGACTTAAAATCATTAAATAAAGCTAAATTTGGTATTTTTTATTAAATTCTCAAACCATTTATTTAATGATAACTAATATCGAACGAACCATTATTATGAGCGTTTTACGTTTTGTTATCTGTCAAAAGCTACTTAAACACGCTCCATCCAAGGTCAAATTACTTTCCCCACTAGTGGATAAAATGCGTTTTCCCCGCTTGTTTTAAAGGATAAAAGACGGCTTTCCGAGCTAGTGAGGGGAAAAAATAATGAACCATAATAAACTATAAATTTTAAGGCTGGTTGCACATGCAAAATCGGTTCATAAGGCATACATACAACTATTTTCAAGTAAAAATCGGCTCTAACCCTACACCTCTGACCCGAGAAGATACTGCTTACTTTCAGCGTTCTTTGGACCAAACATATATCGATAACCTTTTTCCCTGCTTCCATCCAATATGAAAGCCTAATATCAAAGCTCTTTCAGAAGATTAAGTCCCATTGTGCTCCTGAATACTAATGTTTAAGCCCAGCTTGATTCAAACGTAAGTAGGTAGGTAGGTAATGTAGGTAGATATACATGTTTTAATTAGCTGCCAAATGTTTCATAAATCACATTGAAATATAACACTACACTCTCGCGTTTTGTACACATACTCGTACCGCGCACCCTCAGGTTTTGATTTCAGACTCAATCGGACCAGTGATCCATACAAATATTTCATATGTGGTATTTTCTATAAAAAGGGACCTTATTGTCGATGGTGCTTACGCCATTATAAACGATGCTCCGATATAAATACAATGCCGCGCGACGCTGTGCGGTGTAAGCGCCATCGACAATAAGGTCCCTTTTCATAAAAAATGCTCCATATGCATCCTAAACTAAACGCCTAGTTTTCCACGTACCTACCACAAATTTAATGACCAGACAACAATCCACATCTAGGGTAGATAGACCTACGTACCGAATGTAAGAACTTCGCTTGCTCGTCCGATAATGAAATTTAATCGCGGTATATCCGTTAATAACATAAAATAGTTATCTTATAAATCAAATTAAATTTTCTCTTGATATACCTACGGTAAAACCCCGTGACTTCGCTTGGGTTTTGGCACTTTTTTTAAAATTTCTCACAGATAATATACACGTAAGTATTTTGGCTTGTTAAGATCAAAAAACTAATTAATCTATATAGGGCTATAGTCTGGGATAACTTGAGGTCTAAATTCCGCTGTAAAATGGCTACAATTGGACTCCAAAGGTAGTAGGCGAAGTAAAGAGTGCTGGTGGCCTAGCGGTAAGAGCGTGTGACTTTCAATCTGGAGGTCGCAGGTTCAAACCCCGGCTCGTACCAATGAGTTTTTCGGAACTTATGTACGAAATATCATTTGATATTTACCAGTCGCTTTTCGGTGAAGGAAATCATCGTAAGGGAAACCGGACTAATCCTAACAAGGCCTAGTTCCCCCTCTGGGTTGGAAGGTCAGATGGCAGTCGCTTTCATAAAAACTAGTGCCTAAGTCAATTCTTAGGATTAGTTGTCAAGCGGACTCCAGGCTCCCATGGATATATGGGATAACGCTAGGAAGATGAAAGGCAAAATTCCCTGTCTTCGCCTTCATAGTTACTGCCGAAACGTTAATTTTATACAAATTGTAAAGTTGATGCCTACGGCTATCTTATTAATTTTAACGTGTTTTTCGATTCTACCTATCATGTGATTTATAAAGCACACCGGGATTGTTTTTCACAGATCCAATATCGGAAGCCCCACTATCAAAGCCACTATGAATGCCCATTGTGTCCCAGATTGCTTTTTGTTTAATACCAGCTCATTTCATTCAGACGTACGTTAATTAATTTGTTCTTTATAAAACTACTACTGACTTCTGAAGTTTATTCTTCTTTTTCTTTATTGGAGACACAACAGAAGTAAGTACAATAATAGTAGGTACCTAAATGATAAGTTATACAGTTCAAAAGATGCCTCCTACCTCCTAAAACGCTCTCATTTATAACTTACATAATACAGGTAAGTGCTACTCTAAACTTAGCGCATACTAGTGACTAGATAGCAATGAAACAAGTTAAACAAAGAAATTATGTTGTCTCAGCTAGAATTTCAAGGATTTGTTTTTGGAAACGTGCTTTGTTTGTGTTGAAAATGTCTACGGCTGTGAATTGTTTATTGTAGAGTCGGACGGTCTTAAAATGTCGGAATCCACTTAAAGGATTACCTACCGATGAATGGCATTGGTGTCTTTTGTTAAGCCCAACCGCTAATTGGCTGTGCAAAAAAATATTTTTCCCCTCACTAGCTCGGAAAGCTGTCTTTTATCCTTTAATACAAGCGGGGAAAAACGCATTTTATCCACTAGTGGGGAAAGTAATTTGACCTTGGATAGAGCGTGTTTAAGTAGCTTTTGACAGATAACAAAATGTAAAACGCTCATAATAATGGTTCGTTCGATATTAATTATCATTAAATAAATGGTTTGAGAATTTAATAAGAAATACACCCACCCACCCACCCGCTATCTTCAGTCACCCGTGAACATGATGCATGTAACTGCGTCGAAATATCGGGAGCTCACAAATAATACAAAAGGTAATCACGGTCTATATCCCGGTCAATATAAGTCAAGAAATACCATATTTAGCTTTATTTAATGATTTTAAGTCATAAACCTTAAATTCCGTAAGATGTTGAATGTAATTCTGAACACACAAGTTGAGTCGATGCAATTTCAAAACGCATCGTCAGAAATGTCAACATTGTCAACAAAATTTTTCTCACCGACTCCGACACGTAAAAATACATAACTTCCAGAGTTTTCTGTTATAATATCGTATTATCGTAAAAAAATGAGTGATTCCAGTGATGAAGATGATCTAACGCCTGTGGATGTTGCCCTTTCCTCGCTATAGTGAGGGGAAAAGTTTTGTGTTACACACGGGTGTAAATATATTTAACGTCTCGTTACGCTCAGAATTCTATTTTAGAACCACTCGCTTCGCTCGTGGTTAAACTATAGAATCCTTTCGCTTGCTCGTGTTTCAATTCCACACTCGCGGGTAAAATACAACTTTGCACCCTTGTATAACAAATAACTATTTATATGTATTGCAAAGGCGGTGCAGAGGTGCGCGGATCCCAGCGTTAGTTGAGCAAGTCGGGACCGCGAACAAGGAGAGCGGGCGGTACTCCGTGAGGGTTGGTGTTGTGGAAAGTTGGTGAGACAAATGGGTATTTTTTACAAACTTTTTACTAACTAGCAATGTAAGTGTATCTATGTAACTATATGTTTGTAAGGGTCAAATTATTATTATTATTATAAACCTTCTTTATTCCTTAAGTAAACTTAGTCTATTTGTTACATATTGTTATATTTGTTATATTTTTTTTATAATACTTTCATAAACAGTTGTTATTAAAGTTTGTTGAAGATAATAGTTGTTTTTTATTTTATTTAAGGCCCCTTTCGGGTAAAGGTCTCCTCCAACTTTATCCAGCAACTTCGGTCTTTGGCTGTCTCCATCCAGCTTTCAGTCAAATATTGCAAGTTAAATTTGACCCACTACCCGACTTCCAATGGAGCTGAAAATTTGCATACATATTAATACTCGTATTATGTAAGTCGGGTGATAATGCAATATTACCATCGAGCTGGTCTGATGATGGAGACAGGAGCTTTCCGTATGAACTCTGTGATAATTAAAACAACGAAACCTAATTGTGTTTTTTTTTTTTTTTTTTCAATAAGTTTATTCATAAATGATCTATAGAAGGTAATTTCAATTAACAAATTAGGCAAAAGTACAATTTAAGGAATGGGTTAATTATCAGAATGGAAATATTAAATTAAATTATTTAATTACAAAACAAAAAAACAAGCAATTAACCACTAATCAAATAACCCACGAGTCACTCCAGGCGCAAAAGTTCCCAACACGCTCGCTGCGTTTCCCCGTTGAACCGCAATAGATAACCTTTGCACCAGGAATGACCCGGAGCGGGGATTGTGCGGGGGGATTGTGTTTAGGGTTTTTAGAATTGTCTCGATGAGTATTAGTTACCTGTAGAATAAAGGACAGTCAACGATAAAAGCTTGTCCCAAAAATGTTTTGTCAAATCAGTTAATGATGTTTTATTTATTAGAATACTCTGGAATATTCAGATTTCGGTTATGGTTATGACATTATACGATCGCTCATAACCATATCATCATAACCATGCGACTATTTTTTTAAACCACGTTGGTGGCGAACAAGCATACGGCCTGCCGGATGGTAAGCGATCACCGTAGCCTATATAGTATCATAGAGTAACTTATACTAGAGCGGTACTGTCATAGTAAATTTTGTAACCCCAGTAAATTCACTGCCATCTGTCGACACACTTTTAAACTAAAAATTAATATTTATAAAAATACGATAAAATGTATTTAAATATGGATAAATGATTTTTTTATTTGCATTAATTATTTTTATGACTTTGACCCATGTTCTTTCACTGATATGCGTTAAAATTGTTAAATAACAAACGAAACCGTCAACGCCATCTATACGACAGTAAGCCAAAGCTAGTAGCGCCCTCTGAACGAGAATCAAATTTTCTTGATTTTCGAGGCACGTTTTTTCCTTAGACTGTATACATCTATTACGGAGTTATATCTATCTTTGGTATTACATAGACAACAGAACAATTCATTATTAATAAGCGTCACTGAAAGAGTCTCCACTCAGCTTAATGTCAAGATACCAGTTACGGATCTCGACGCTGGTCTTCCGTGGAAACCCTTCCGAGAGAGCGCAACTACACGCTAAAGTACATAATATTTTATATTTTATTTTATTTTATATCAGTGCAAAGCTTCAAGTAAATTTAATAAATTTATACGTAATTTATACCATCGCTCATAACCATATCATCATAACCATGCGACTATTTTTTTAAACCACGTCGGTGGCGAACAAGCATACGGCCTTCCTGATGGTAAGCAGTCACCGTAGCCTATGGACGCCTGCAACTCCAGAGGTGTTACATGCGCGTTGCCGACTATTTAAGAATCTGTACACTCCTTTTTCGAAGATTTCCATACTGTAGACTCTCCGGAAAATCTCGGCAGGGAGTTTATTCTACAGTCGGAGTCGCGGGAGGAAATTCATCTTAAACCGCACAGTGCGGAACCACTGCCAGACTATCATAATAAGATCAAAACTTTAATGATTGTAGAATCTTTAATACTGCTTCTACCGTACAATCGTATTTCTCTGAGCAAACTTAAAAATATGTATATACTTTAATTACTTACCACTTAATATAATCCCGTTTAAATCTGAAACAAAGAATATTTTTATATCAATATACCAAATAATTAATATAATTATAACATGATTAATTATTTTTATATCAATATGCCTTATTAATATAATTATAACATGATTAATGATCATTATTATTCTCAATGGCCTGTAAACTTTAATACTGTATGTAATTGATCAATTGACTTTTTGTTAGAAGTATTAGTAGACTTTTATGCGCTCATGCGCAATAAAGTCGCGTCGCTCATCAGACGGGTTAGGGGAAGCCCCAACAGTCTCCTGCAGGTCGTGGCCGGGAGGCAGGACAGTGCCGTGCTCGGCAGGTTCAACGAGCTGCATGCTCCGAGTGTGCGTGAGCCTCGGTGAAGCGCGCTACGGCTCTGTTACGCAGGGCTTTTAGCTTAGACCTTTGTTATTGTTATTAAGTAATACTAACTCATTTTAGTTGTAGTATCTTAGTTTTTTTAGTATTTAGTATTAATAATTTTAGTTTTAATTTATTTATTTTTTTAGTTAAGAACTTACTAACAAATATGCTATGGACCTATGAGTTGTCTGAAAATAAACGCATTTTATTTTATTTTATTTATTTATTAGAACAAATTAAATTATAGAATTAAATTATATAAATTATAAACTGAAATAAATGTCATATAATAAAAATAAAAGACGTTTATTCAAGAAGTTTGAACATAAGTACATAATAATAGTACACGATAACTAAGATAGAAGAGTTTTAGAATAGAAAACTGACCAAGGCCTCCAGTGCCCCAGGCTCACATGAATGATTCAGTTAGGTCGATAGGCCATACTAAATTATATCCGACGGCGCGATGCGATTATCGCGCTAATGTCAATTAGTACACCTATTCGACATTAGTATGTTAAATCGCGCGTTCGTAAAAACTAAGACCGCGTGAACAGATTTTTAAACAATTAAGTCGCGTGACCGCGTCGCGCAATTGCCAATTAAGACATCTATTCGAGTTCAATGTGTTTGATCGCGCGTTCGTGCGAACTTGCGATTATCGCGTAGTCGCGTCGTATTAGGACGACGCCTCGCACGAATTTAACTTCATTTCTCATTCAATGTGAGTGAGCTTCAAGATCGTATTTAAAATTAAAATAAAAACAAATTAATTGTGCTTGTAATGTAACTTGTTGTAATTGTTTCGAAGCGACGCTATGGTTTGCTGCGACATAAACGCATATTGCTTGTTTTTAGCGTAACCTTAATGTATTTAAAATAGGGAACATTTCATAATATAGTATTCATTTCGTACCTATACTTGTCTTGTGATTATATCGTCTAATACACTGACTCTGCCCGTCCTCCGGCTCTCCGTTACTACAGACATTAACATAGTTTAGTGCTTCTATTGAAAAGGATTTTCATATATCACCAACCTCTTGCCCCCAATAGCTCTATGCACTTATTTATAACCTCATAAACTGTTCTCTCGGAGTTTATCGCGTCCTGAACCTATAGTTGAATTACCCTGTAAACCTTCGTGAAAGCTTTCCAAGAAGGTTACCGTAGGGCTGCTAGGTAAGTTCTTATAATTTACAAAATTTTATAAATAAATATTATTTAATGATAAGTTATGTATGATATGACAATAAATAAATATGAATATGAATAAATATGAATATGTCTTTTGCGCTCAAAATATCCCAATATTTAATAGTTATTTGTTATACAAGGGTGCAAAGTTGTATTTTACCCGCGAGTGTGGAATTGAAACACGAGCACAAAAAAGATGTATTAGATCATTATGTGGAATCCAGCAAATTGATTCATGTTTACCATACTTTAAAAACTTACGAATATTAACTTTACCCTGTTTATATATTTTTGAAATTGTAGTTTTTGTAAAATGCAATCCGCAGCTATTTCAGCAGTTTAAGAGTATACGTCTTAGAAACAAAATCAATTCGTTGCCTTCCAAAACGGCGTTATTTAGAAAAAGTATATTTGGAATGGCTCCAAAAATTCATCCATTCATTCATTCATTTGGATTTCATAAATTCATTCATTTGGAATTTTAAAATTCCAAATGAGCTAAGAAATACAGATGACATGATTAGTTTTAAAAGTAAGTTATTTAAATTTTTAATTGACAAAGCATATTATAGTGTAAGTGAATTTTTGTTAGATGATTTGGATAAGTAATGGTAACTGTGCTCAGCATGCAGCCACAGTCCATAAATGGAAAATTGTACGCCTTACGGCACAACATAGTGATACAATGATTATGTGAGACCTGTACTTATGTACCTTACCTATGTTGAACAAATAAAAGCTTTTGACTTTTGACTTTTTGACTTTTGAGAAGTAAAATACATTTGCACCCGTGTGTAACACAAAACTTTTCCCCTCACTATAGCGAGGAAAGTGCAACATCCACAGGCGTTAGATCATCTTCATCAACTGGAATCACTAATTTTTTTACGATATTATAACAAAAACTCTGGAAATTCTGTACTTTTACGTGAGAAGTTTTTAAGTAAAGTTTTTGTTGACAATGTTGACATTTCTGACGTATGAAATGTCAATGATGCGTTTTGAAATTGCATCGACTTAACTTGTGCGTTCAGAATTATATTTAACATAATTATTAAAAAACAAACGTTTATTATGGAATTTTAAGGTTTATGACTTAAAATCATTAAATACAGCTAAATCTGGTATTTTTTATTAAATTCTCCAACCATTTATTTAATAATAATTAATATCGAACGAACCATTATTATGAGCGTTTTACATTTTGTTATCTGTCAAGCTACTTAAATACGCTCCATCCAAGGTCAAATTACTTTCCCCACTAGTGGATAAAATGCGTTTTTCCCCGCTTGTTTTAAAGGATAAAAGACGGCTTTCCGAGCTAGTGAGGGGAAAATGTTTTTGTCACACGTCCCTAGACTAAGACGGTTGGGAGATATGCCCGAATATAAAAATGTTGTTTTTATTATGTTTAATTATGATGAATTATTTGTTTTGTTGCGTTTTACTTGTCTTGTGTATGAAATGTTCTTTCCATGTCCTGGCGTTTGGCCTCCGCTGTCAGCCGGACATGTTTTTGAAAATAAATAAACAATAATAATTAGTGACTCTGTAAGCTGTACATGGCTCTGCCATTTTGAAAATTTTCGGGAATGATATCTAACTGATAATGATTCCAACATCATTTGAATATCGGTTTGATGTCAGTGTACGTTCGAGTTAGCCTGTACCTTTCAATTTAACTATTGTGGCTGTGTCCCTGATACAGCCCGCATTTAATAGCTGGAAATTGTGTATTGAATACTCGTGATATTCAAAGCTACGGGCTGGGATATCTGTGTGTGGTCAGTGTGGTTTGAGACGTAAATGTTCTAAGATTTCGTCTATATTATATTCCGTCGCATGGTGTCCCAGTGACAACCCTAGCTTAAACAACGTTAACTGTCCCGACCTGTCATTTTGTCGATATTTCGATAGTGTAGAGTTTATCACGTTATTTTGTCATCCTTCGTGCATGCTCACAGGCCGAATAATAGACAAGATTGCCTGTCAAATACCAAAAGTGCGACGAAAATCGAAATGATGTCGTGTTATTGGAAGTAGGTATTGGATTCAGAAATTGCGGAAATTTATGATTGATTTATTTTTATATAAGTCTTTTCAGTCATGCACAGAAAATGTATAGTACAAAAGGTAATCACGGTCTATATCCCGGTCAATACAAGTCAAATGTATAGTTGGTCAAGCCAATTTTGTCAGTAAATAAGAAACCTATACTCATCCTTTTCTTTTGGGTGCTAGTATAAGTTAATATATAAGTTAATATAGTTAATATAGTATAAGACAAATATAAGTTCTGTTTTATTCCGTAGACTAAAATGACGTTTCATGTGTAAGACATGACATTTCTTAGTACCACATGAAATGTAATTTTAGTCTACGGAATAAAAAGAAACAGAATATAGTATTTATGATTATCTCTGTCTATGTTTGAAACGAGACAGTCCTTTGACAAACTATAGTAAAAAAGTTCGTTGAAAACTTATTTTACAATATAAAGGAGATACTCCTTTATATTATAAGTCTTAATATTGTATTTTTTTTTATACCACGTCGGTGGCAATCAAGCATACGGCCCGCCTGATGCCCGCCTTACTAGTGTGCTAGTTTTTAAGTTCTAGAATAAGTCTTTAGGTATATTGTTGTGCCCCAACGGGGTTTATGTAATGCTGGAACATGTAAATACTTTAAAATCTTGTAAAACCCATAAAAGCAATAAATTACTCTAAGAACAAATTAAATTATTTTTTATGAAAATATTTTAATTTGTGGTCAGGGGGCGCCACAAGCCTTCGGGAATTGTCATATACTTGGAAATTTCGACCCATGCCACCGTGGCCGGATAGCCGAGCGGTTCAGGCACCTGTCCGGTAAACGGGGTACGCTGGTTCGATTCCAGCTCTGGACACTGGAGGCTTGGTCATTTTTTCCTTCGTATATGATATTTATTTCAGTTTATAGCAATAAATTAATTATGAATTATGTACACAGGCATACTACTCGCAGATACATTATGTACGAGATTATTAAAGGTGAAAAAGTAATTACATTTCCCGAGAAAGCTTCCTTAAACTAACACGGAACCCTAATTCAAATGACAATTAATATACTCCTTAATTAAAGAATAAAAGAATAAAGAATAAAGATCATTTATTTTCAGCTAAAGGTTACAGACATTCCAGGGGTCTCCGCACTAGGCAGTGCCTGTATCGCGGGGAACCAATTATAATTTAAATATCAGACTTTGTTACAATTAAAAACTATCATGTAGTAAGAAACTACTAACTACAAACTAAGGCTTAATCTAGACACAATATTGAAACTAAATTTTGTTAAATATGGCTTCTGTCTCGGCATAATTTTGTGAGTGGAGCAGTTTTAAAAGCAGTTTTTTCGCTTCCATTTGTGTGCAATCCCTGAGGTTACATAGTTTATTTATAGCATTGTATGTAGACGCCCTGATGAAACGTTTGCCAAAAGCTGAATTTACTCTTGTAACGGGACTACCAATTTAAAGAAAATATCCTTATTTATCAGAATTCATGGTCACTCTACTAGTCACGTGACTTAATTGCAATGTAAACTACGTAATGTTATGACCCTGGAGACTATATAAAGGAGCGAAATCTCTATGTATGAAAAGTGCCCATCAAAAAACAGTAATTAGGCGGCGCCACCATACACCGAAATACTACCAAAAACAACCTACGTAATTTGGTCGGGTTATTTGTTGCCTTATATGGTTCATGTTATACTCATGTCCCAGAGCCTAACTAGCGCCACCGAAGAGATTAGGAACTATTATTTAAAGCTGAAAGCGGTCACTTTTGCAAGAGTACCTAAGTGACGGGCATAGTGACAGGCGATAAAAACGGAACCATGCTGCGCCCGCAGAGTAAGAAACATGTTTCTGATCACGACTTATGAATCACCCTATAGGTAACTAGGTATAAGTCGAACCCAAACTTCGTAAATTCCCCGAGTTGGTAACTTGCTTCTGAAATTGACTTGAGAACAACTTTTAAGACCTGTTCTTGTGTAGTTATACCTGTACAAGAATGTTGAACGGTAATGAGGTATTGCTGGCCTGTTTACTTGAGCTACTGAAATTTAATTTCTACGAGATACGATATAAATTATATTAACTGGAGCCCAATACAAACGTACACATGTCAAAATGATGTTTTTTTAGGGTTCCGTACCGAAAGGGTTAAAACGGAACCCTATTACTAAGACTCCACTGTCCGTCTGTCTGTCTGTCACTAGGCTGTATCTCATGAACCGTGATAGCTAGACAGTTGAAATTTTCACAGATGATGTATTTCTGTTGCCGCTATAACAACAAATACTAAAAACACAATAAAATAAATATTTAAGTGGGGCTCCCATACAACAAACGTGATTTTTTTGCCGTTTTTTTGCGTAATGGTACGGAACCCTTCGTGCGCGAGTCCGACTCGCATTTGGCCGGTTTTTTTCATTCGCCCGTGCGTCTCGCCCGTGCCAATATTTATGTATGCCAGAAGTATACTTTCAACTTGCAAAATGCCAAAACCCGCGCCATCGCCAAATCTTACGTCGCTTCACGCGGCGCGCCATATCTTTTGTTCCTTTCTAATTTTCTGGCTTTACGCCCCCTCTTAATGTAGTCTGAGATTAGAACGGCTTAGAGACTTTAGAGTTCGTGCTAGTTATTAATGCAGACTACCTATAGTTAGACAGCTCGCCAAGCAGTCCCCGCGGACGTCTCAAGGCTAATAGTATCTCTTTCTTTTCTTGATGGACTTGAGGGCGGTGTTGCCCGTAGCCAATGTCACGTAAAAGGGTAGGAACAAAATAAATGCTCTTAGAGCACGACGCTGTTCGGTGGTTGTTGTAGTTGTCTCGTAAAACCGATAGCTGGATTTTACGAGAAGCACGTGGACTACCGGCCGTTGACTCCAAAATGGTGGTTAAAAACTCTTTGAGATTAATTCTCCATTCACTGCACACTACCACATTAGATTATTGTATAATAGAGCTATCGATATTACACTTTAAACAATATTAATGAGCAAAAAACAAAGGAATTAATCACGAGGCTACTATCAAGATGGCGTTCGAACCGGAAGTCCTAATAGTATCTCAACACCTAAGTAGTTATAAATTCACACAAACATACAGACTCAAACGCACACAACATCACTTTAACGTAGACGCTCAAACGTTTAGTGTACGAATTGCATGCTAGATGGCGCCACGATACGTAGCAATCCTGCATCGCGCTGTTAAGATTTTTCGCAGGATAATGCAAAGCAAAGATAGATATAACTCCGTAATAGATGGATACAGTCTAAGGAAAAAACGTGCCTCGAAAATCAAGAAAATTTGATTCTCGTTCAGAGGGCGCTACTAGTTTTGGCCTACAGTCGTATAGATGGCGTTGACGGTTTCGTTTGTTATTTAACAATTTTAACGCATATCAGTGAAAGAACATGGGTCAAAATCATAAAAATAATTAATGCAAATAAAAAAAATCATTTATCTATATTTAAATACATTCTATCGTAATTTATAAATCTTCATTTTTAGTTTTAAAGTGTGTCGACAGATGGCAGTGAATTTACTGGGGTTACAAAATTTACTATGACAGTACCGCTCTAGTATAAGTTACTCTATGTGCATAGACATAGTATAGTAGTTATAGACATAAAACCGAGCGACCAGGGGTAAGAGAAAGACATATTCATGTATTGACAGGTTAATGTATGGCAGCATAATCCTTTTTCTCTTTTACTCTTATAAATTTCGGTATTTCGCCATCGCCTCCTATGCTGCCATAACCCGACCATGAAAAAAAACCCGGTCGGTGATAAGGACAAAGCATGGCACTATTTTCTCTTTCCTCTTATAAGACTATCTTTCTCTATCAAAGAGTGTCAGGCCCTTGGGATAATGACAGTTTTTCTGACTGTACATCGTATTTAATGTACATGGGGCGGCACGAGGCTTTCTGAAACCATTTTTAGGATTCCGTACCCAAAGGGTAAAAACGGGACCCTATTACTAAGACTCCTCTGTCCGTCTGTCGTCTGTCCGTCTGTCCGTCTGTCCGTCTGTCCGTCTGTCCGTCTGTCCGTCTGTCCGTCTGTCCGTCTGTCCGTCTGTCCGTCTGTCCGTCTGTCCGTCTGTCCGTCTGTCCGTCTGTCCGTCTGTCCGTCTGTCCGTCTGTCCGTCTGTCCGTCTGTCCGTCTGTCCGTCTGTCCGTCTGTCTGTCACCAGGCTGTATCTCATCAACCGTGATAGCTAGATAGTTGAAATTTTCACAGATCATGTATTTCTGTTGCCGCTGGCTATAACAACAAATAATAAAAAGTACGGAACCCTCGGTGGGCGAGTCCGACTCGCACTTGTCCGGTTATTATGTTATTTATGTTACAATTATGCGATAATTGGAGTACTTATTTTCAAATTAGAAGATCGACTTTTCCTGTAATTTGTTGGCAATTATGTTGATTGGCGTCCAATTAAAAGTTAATTTGGATAGTTTAGGAATTAATCGCACTTAAACTATCGTGAGACATATTTCAAAATATTTATCAGTACGGTTTTTACTCACTATTATTTTTCGCGGGCGGCGCGGGCAGTGCACGACGTACAACCGCCGCGGACACTCGTGCCTGAGGATGGATTCCCAAAGAATCCGAAACATGTCGCCAAAAGCGACTAAAAATAATAGTGAGTAAAAACCGAACCCGAACCCGTATTTTCGTAATACGACGAAAAAATAGATATATAGGTAGATTATTATTGTCCAAACTTTGGATTTTGTATTTATTTAATCCATTCAGAACGAGTGGCTCTTTAAACCAGCTAGATGTTGTCAAGTGTGTGTGTAAAAACGGGACCCCTATTACTAAGACTCCGCTGTCCGTCTGTCCGTCTGACCGTCTGTCCGTCTGTCTGTCACCAGGCTGTATCTCACGAACCGTGATAGCTAGACAGTTGAAATTTTCACAGATGATGTATTTCTGTTGCCGCTATAACAACAAATACGGTGCGCGAGTCCGACTCGCACTTGGCCGGTTTTTTTCTCCTTACACTTTGCTTACACGGAATTACAATATATATCTTTCATTTAATTGTACAGTATCATGGCATGGGTCCACGGATATCAAATAACGTAGTAACTAGTAATTAATTCCCTTAATAGCATCAATTAAGATACATGCATCGCAGTTAATCAAATGAGGGCTACCGCGTTTAATTACGCCGCCAGGGGCGCTATAGTGTAGATGGAGGTCTATTAAATATATTAATAACGGGTCACTCACGTGTTTTAAGTCGAAAACGCTCGACATGTTTCACTCCGTACTGAGGAGCGTCATCAGGAGCCTGCGTCGACGGTGACGGACCGGCGCAGACGTGGTCCGTCACCGTCGACGCAGGCTCCTGATGACGCTCCTCAGTACGGAGTGAAACATGTCGAGCGTTTTCGACTTAAAACACGTGAGTGACCCGTTATTAATATATTTAATATGTCTGTGTCTCACGGAAGTTTTGTTATTAAAATAGATGGAGGTCTTTCAAAATGTTAAATGCATAGAAGTTTTGGGGGTTTCAAGCTTTTTTATCGGGAATGTTCACTCTATTCATAATTGTGGTAAATCTTTTTTTGATCAATCATGGTATTGGTATTGGTAAACAATAGATTCTCGTATAGCTCAATAAATGTTAGTGTTTAAAAAAAGTGCCAACTAAAATATATGCAAAATTAAACAGGTTGAAAAAATGGCACATTTAGACGTTAAAATAACTTTGTGTATATTAGAACGTATTGATTTTATAAAAATAAGTATATAAGAATTTTTAGATCTGTTTTTCTGGACCTACATCTACTGTGGCGCCAACTGGTGAGCACAAAAACGGCTCATTGCTTTGAAAGCTGGAACACCATGTACATGCTAAAAAAAATTGTGACGCACGGGTAAGTGGGTCAAATTTCAGTAAAAAGTCACTTCTGTGGACAAAGTCGTAAAGTGTATTAGCTAGAGCTTCAAGTAGCTTATTTCCAATTTTCCACAGACGCGTCTGTTTCCGTTTCCGTTTCCCCTAATGGAAGGGGACAATGCCCCTCGGGTGTAGTACGAGAGACGTGTGCGGGAATGCTAACTCCGTTGAATACTCGGGCAGCTCGGGTTTTTGGGTCATGTGTACTGGAATATATTCAAAAGACCTCGCGAGCGTAGCTTAAAACTCTATAAATGTATCTATGGCTCCGTTTATTTGGATATTTTTATCTCCAAGCATAATCAATACAGGCATAAACTCAAACCATAGAGTAACTTATACTAGAGCGGTACTGTCATAGTAACTTTTGTAACCCCAGTAAATTCACTGCCATCTGTCGACACACTTTAAAACTAAAAATTAAGATTTATAAAAATACGATAAAATGTATTTAAATATAGATAAATGATTTTTTTTATTTGCATTAATTATTTTTATGATTTTGACCCATGTTCTTGCACTGATATGCGTTAAAATTGTTAAATAACAAACGAAACAGTCAACGCCATCTATACGACAGTGGGCCAAAACTAGTGGCGCCCTCTGAACGAGAATCAAATTTTCTTGATTTTCGAGGCACGTTTTTTCCTTAGACTGTAAACATCTATTACGGAGTTATATCTATCTTTGCTCAAACTCAAAATATTCTTTATTCAAATAGGCCTAGCAACAAGCACTTTTAAATTGTCAAGTTTTAAATATTACCTAAATCTAAATATCACAGCAATTTATTGATGCAGTTATTATTATTCTTAAAAACATTGAATTATTATAGATATGTCAAACACAACGGAAAGGGCAAAAAAAGTAATACAGCGTATTTACGTCCCACTACGGGCACAGGCCGCACAGGCTTTCTCTCATATTGTAAGAAGTTAGTTTATAAGTAAGTAATAATGCAACCTTGCTGGTTTCGTAGCTATAAATTACGTGTTTATTGAATAAAACTTTAGTCTTTAATCAGCATTCACTTGTTTAATTGCGCCTCCAACTTCCCGCACCACAATACGCGAGATGGATTAAGCTATAGTCCCCACACACTAGCCCAATGCGGGTTTGAATTTCTAAGCGGATGTATGAAGATTTCTTCACGAAGTTAGTTATTCTTTACCGTAAAGCTAGTGGTAGTAAAGTAAGTAAGTAGGTATTTGTTTGTATTTGTATGGCTATGTATTTGTTTGTTTTTATGGCTACAGTTCTATTATAGTAAATCACAGTAAAAGTTGTAATTAAACTAGCACTTAGTTTATAGGTTCCCTAGTTTAAATTTTACTAACAAAATATGGATTTATTAGTCTGAATTATTATTATTATTATTATTTTTTTATCCACAACGCAGGCTTCGTCAGGTGGCCACAAATACAAATCAGCAACATGCTTCGTCCCAAAAATACCAATGATGATATCCGCAACAGGCTTCGTCACTTTTTTTTTTGTTTAAATAAAATAACCGTCACGAATCGCACCTGGCTCAAATGTCCCCATTACGCTGGCAGCGTTACCGCGCTGAATGGCCAACGAGATCTGTTGGACCAGGTACGATCCGGACCGAGGGTCCGGAGGGAGGGAGGGTATATTTTTTATTATTTTATTATTATAATTGATATTCCGTACATATGTTCCGAAAAACTTAGTACGAGCCAGGAACTGAACCCAAAAATATCTAACACAAAATTTATGATAGAGTTGGAAATAACAAATGTGCCAAACAATTTTCAAAAATTGCTAAGTTCCTATGGAATGTTCTCGGTGTTTTCTTTAAACCTTCTAAGGGGCTCACAGACTATCAGTCCGCCGGACGATATCGGCCTGTCAGTTGTTCGGAACTGTCAAATTTTTGTTCTAACTGACAGGCCGATATCGTCCGGCGAACTGATAGTCTGTGGGCCCCTTAGTTTCGATTTCTATGTCATATGAGATATACGCCAATGGTAACTGTCAACAGTTAAGAACATTGAGCATGGAGACTATATAATGGAGCCAAATCTCTATGTATGAAAAGTGTCCATCAAAAAACAGTAATTAGGCGGCTCCACCATACACCGAAATACTACCAAAAACAACCTACGTAATTTGGTCGGTTTATTTGTTGCCTTATATGGTTCATGTTATACTCATGTCCCGGAGCCTAACTAGCGCCACCGGAGAGATTAGGAACTATTATTTAAAGCTGAAAGCAGTCACTTTTGCAACAATTCTGCCATAAGAGATTGGCGTCTTTTCTATACCATCCATAACATTGAGTAATAATTCCTCGGAAACTTTCAAAGTGGAAACTTGCATGACAATTTTCTCATGAAAATTTCCAGAAATTGCGGAAATTTTGAGAATATTTCGCAACTTGTACATTGTTAGTTGGAATTTTTTGCGATATCCGAACGAAGAACTTTTATTGAAACTTGAAACTCAAATATTTGTGTTTTATGTGTTCTTCATAGTTTTGTCCAATGTTTATGATGTTAAAATAAATGTATTTTCTTTCTTTCTTTCTTGAATATTCACAATAAATCGGCTCTCAGACTGTAGCTTGTTTTAATTAGAATTTGATGCGGACATTCCAAAACAGAAAATATTTACTTTCTCTTTGTACCAAAGGAATAAAATGTATTCATTGCCTTCGTTGTACAGTCGCCATCAGATATATCGGAGCGGCCAAGGCGCTCACAAATATCTGAACACGCCTCTATTGTCAAGGTGTTAGAGTGCGTGTTCAGATATTTTGAGCACCTCGGCCGCTCCGATATATCTGATGGCGACTGTACAAACAGCAACACTCGTG
Source organism: Cydia strobilella (assembly GCF_947568885.1). Lineage (NCBI taxonomy): Eukaryota > Metazoa > Arthropoda > Insecta > Lepidoptera > Tortricidae > Cydia > Cydia strobilella. Next base: position 2,147,508 of record NC_086064.1, on the reverse strand, counting down.
GACTTAATGCCTTTTTGAATAAGGATTAAGAGCTGTCAGTTAACAGTGTGGGCGATGGTCCAGGTATTAATAAGGAAAAGGTATTCTGTTTCAAAGCTTTCCCGTACCAATAAATTATAGGTATATAAATAAATCAAATTTTCTTACAGTAATAATTGCAAAGAATTCTAGTTCTTTGTTTACCATTTTTCGATAATCACAGGCTGGATGACAAATATTGTAATACCTACCATAGAGTAACTTATACTAGAGCGGTACTGTCATAGTAAATTTTGTAACCCCAGTAAATTCACTGCCATCTGTCGACACACTTTAAAACTAAAAATGAAGATTTATAAAAATACGATAGAATGTATTTAAATATAGATGAATGATTTTTTTTATTTGCATTAATTATTTTTATGATTTTGACCCATGTTCTTTCACTGATATGCGTTAAAATTGTTAAATAACAAACGAAACCGTCAACGCCATCTATACGACTGTAGGCCAAAACTAGTAGCGCCCTCTGAACGAGAATCAAATTTTCCTGATTTTCGAGGCACGTTTTTTCCTTAGACTGTATCCATCTATTACGGAGTTATATCTATCTTTGTACCTACTTATTACGGGAAAATTAGAATAATATCTAGATATCAACTGGATATCCAGATATGGAACAGAAACGATAACGAGATATTTAAGACTCATGTCAAATTTGACATTTCCGCGATTCCGAATGTCCTCTTGAATGATCTCTTTAAGATTTGCTTAAGATATTACTTAGATATCCAATGGATATAAAATGGATATCCCAAATAGTCATAATAATTGTAGCGTGATATGACAATTGGTTTCTCGAATCAAACTGCAAAAGATAACTAGTTGAGAACTAACCTATAACGTATCTATTAGATCTCGTATTGTTCTCGTATCTAGTAATTATCACGTTGTTCGAATTGACCGGCTAGTTAAGTATATTTAAGACTAGCTTTTGCCCGCGACTTCATCTGCGTGGAATTAGTAACAGCAGCTAAAGCAAGTATAGCGCCTGAAAAAAATCTCATAGCAATCATTCACTTAGAGCATATTATGCACACAAATTAGCAGGCACTTCATTAATTATCTCAATTCCACCCCGCTTTTTACTTTCTTAAGGGATGATTTTCGGGATAAAAACTATCCTATGTCCTTCTCAGGACTCAACCTGGATTTCACAGATAATGTCTTTTAGCTAAAAACGTAATATAACAATCATATTGGAGTTGTTTAAATGTTTAAACAATGTATTCGTGCCATTAATTTAAACACTTTATTACAGACGTTAATGGATCATTAATTTTATTACCTTAACTTAATAATGGGTATTGCCAGGGGAGTTGATGTGAATGATTACATAAACAGCTACACAAAGTACTTATCGCAAATACAGTATTGAATTAATTGAGTGAATGTGACTTAAGCGGACGATATTAAGCTAAAAAAACCTTGAAAATTTCTTTGCTCTATCTTGCAGTTGGCGGTACAACTAGCTAACAATTGAACCAGCTTCCTCGCCAAACGCTTGAGCATAGCGATCCAGCGAGGAAATGCTGCCAGCATCCACGGGGGCCCATTCTCGATTTATATTTTTAGTTTTATATTAGTTTTAGTTTTATATTAGTTTTAGTTTTATATTAGTTTTAGTTTTGTTAATTGTAGTTTAATTTTTACTACAGGAGGGTCGAAACTCTGCATAGGGGGCGCCAGGGCGCCACTACCACGATCTGAGGGTCTATCGTGAAACAAGAAAATTTCTTTATCTAACATCTCTGTCACGCCTGCATATTCGAGCGATAAAGAGGCAGATAGCGAATTTTCGGATTCGCGTTTCCCGTTAGGTCATCTGTAAGCAAACCGCCTTGATGCATCAATGTCATATTTTATTATCTCTGAAAACTTGTCAATAACCTGTTAAAGGTACAGTATGTATGTTACTATGGTTTACTAAAAAGGCTAGTGCTGCGCTCTGGTGGCAGAACATTGCAGTAATATCCCCTATAACTCCCTGTCATTACATGTACATGATTTTGTTGTTGTGCGTGTTACTTAAGATATTTTAGAAAATAAAATGGCTTTCGTTTTAGAATTCAAATTGTAAAAGTTTTAAGTGATGTTTTAACCAGGTTCAATCTAATACGTGCCCAGAATTTTTAACGATAAGTTCGTTTATTAGTTTCTTTTTTACTAAGGATCCTTTAGTAAAGATTGGATTCCCTAAGGATAAAAAGATTTTTCTTAAAAGCTTATTCTTGAGGGTTAATATTTATCTCTTTAAGATAAAAACCGGCCAAGTGCGAGCCGTACTCGCGCACGAAGGTTTCCGTACCATTACGCAAAAACGGCAATTATAGCTGCAACAGAAATACATCATCTGTGAAAATTTCAACTGTCTAGCTATCACGGCTCATGAGATACAGCCTGGTGACAGACGGGCAGACAGACAGACAGACAGACAGCGGAGTCTTAGTAATAGGGTTCCGTATCCATAGGGTAAAAACGGGCTGTCTGTCCGTCTGTCACTAGGCTGTATCTCATGAACCGTGATAGCTAGACAGTTGAAATTTTTACAGATGATGTATTTCTGTTGCCACTATAACAACAAATACTAAAAACAGAATAAAATTAATATTTAAGTGGGGCTTCCATACAACAAACGTGATTTTTTTGCCGTTTTCCGCGTAATGGTACGGAACCCTTCGTGCGCGAGGCCGACTCGCAATTGGCCGGTTTTTTTTGTTTTTACTTACTGACAATTTGGTTTGACCAACTATATGTCACAAGTACCTACATCGTAGATCGTAATAGCTTAGTGTTTTAAGTCACCGTATTACTAACGGGTTTCTATTATTTCCACTATAGTTTTAAGTCATAATGTATTGTTTGTCCACATTTTCGTTAGTCATAATTTGTTTTTTCTCAGAAACGCGTAACTTTTCAGGATTGCCATAAAACAAACCTAACCTAACCTATCTCTAGGATAACCTGAGGAAAATCCTGAAAAGTTAACGGTTTCAGAATTATGGCTAATGATTATATGACAATCATTACATTATGACTTTCAATAATTATGTCAAACAAACCCTAACAGCATTTGTACGTCATTATTTTATTTGAAAATATGTTACATGAGAAATCCAATGCGCCATGAAACTTAAAATTAACATTAAACAAACAGGTTATTACATATAACAATCAGGTACAAACAAATATTTACAAATAACACAATTACTATTACTAATTAAACTTTCACGGATGTAGGCCTCGCATCCGTGCATTATGACGTCAGCGACGTCATAGTAACGTCATTATTACGTCATTATGACGTCGCTGACGTCACTTAGCTGCCTGGGAAGGGACCCCATTACTAACACACCTCACACCTCGCTCCCAAGAGACAGACTAAGTAAATATACTAATCAAGCATCAATCGATATTTCCATTCGATGCCGTGGCGTTTCACTTTTCAGCTTTTATTTAACTTGCCCTGTTAGCGCACTGCACCATCCTACTAACCCGGGGTTAACTGGTGAAAACTAGTTACCATGGCTACCAGTACAATTTGACACTGGATTAACGGTTTAACCGCTTAACCCCGGGTTAGTGGGATGGTGAAATTGGGCCTAAAGTATGTTAGTTGTTTGTTAGTTATATTTTTGAAGCTAAATTTGACTCACTTGCCGATTTTCGGTTGAGCTGAAAATTTGCATACATACGGGTGACAATGCAGTATTATGGTACCATCGAGCTGATCTGAAGATGGAGACAGGAGGTGGCCATAGGAACTTTGTGATGAAACAACGCAACCTAATTGTGTTTGGGGCTTTAAGAATTGTCTCGATGAGTATTAGTTGCCTGTGGTAAAAATTACAGTCAGCGATAAAAAGCTTGTACAAAATATGATTTTTGGGCAAAAACATGCTTTGAAAGTGGCTCATTGTTTCATGTTTCATGAAGCGGGTGGAAAGTGATACGTTTTGACCAAGCAGTTTTACTTTCCAATTATATTTTTGTATTTCCATTCAAAACTTATCTTATAATTATCAGTACTGCTACAAAAATGGAATGTCCTTTAAAAATCACATTGGGCAAGACGAGGCTAGACTACATACATATTTTACTTGCCTTGTCTGTGCAATTTAATCTTTTATTTTAACTATTGCCTCTTTCTTACTAAATGGCAAGACCAACATCTACAAACGAAATATTTCAAGCTGAATAAGCTAGTAGAATATGCAACGTTGCCAGCTCACAAAAGCAAACATTCTTCAAGACAGTTCAACGAACCCGCACACAATAAAGTCTTAGTGCTTGCATAGACATTTTTGTGAAATAGACTTTCAATCTCCATGCACTAAGAACAAATTTAATTACTTTCTATGAAAATATGCCACCCATGCCACCGATCCCAGGCGACCGAGCGGTTCAGGCATCTGTCGCGTGACGGGCGCTGGTTCGATCCAACCTTGGACACTGGAGGCCTTCATTTTTTTACGTAAAAACTAGTGCCTACGCCACTTCTTGGGATTAGTTGCTAACCTCAGGCTCCCATGAGATGATGATGATGATAATTTCTATTAATGAAAACTACTATAGATATAGATATATGTTACGTGTATGTTTATGTCAAATTTCATGTTGTTTTAGAATGTCGTTTTAAAATGAGAGCGTTACTTTGCTTTCATGGCGGTGGCTAGGTTAGTTTGATATGTAACTTTTTTCTTGTATTCTAGTTTCTAACTATAAGAGTATTAGTACTAGTTGGCGCTAGTTGCATATGTAGCTGTAATGTTCAGCCAAGGTATGGTTGGACCGGACCGATACAGTGACTGAGTGTTATAAGTACGATGCTTGTTTTATATAAATAATTTTAATTTAGTCGTTATGTTGTATCTTCCTGCTGTGTAACTTTTTCTTATTTAACTATTTGTTCATTGTATGTTATTTTATGTCTTTTCTTCTTGTCTGTTACCTTCCGTGATTCTTCTCACCTGATGGTCTCATCGGAAGATCAGCGCTGGAAGCCACCAGCAACATGCTGAGATGAGGCCATTTCGTGGCACTTTAATCTTATTTTATGTTTTCTTTTATATTATGTATTTTATTACATTCTATTCTATTGTATTGTATTGCATTGTACTGTATTGTATTGTACTTCTACTAGCATCTAGTTCGTCGTGGCAGATGACGTCTTGACGGTCTACATTATGGACTAGTCTCTACTAAAACGTTCCCGGGTCTAATAGTGACCCTAATGGTTTCCTATCCAAGCACTCAGAGTTTTCACCTTTTATCAAAATGGAGGATAGTTGCAGGTTTTAAGTGGGATTTTTTTGAAACAGGAAAAGAGTATGACTCACGACAGTTTGTATTTGTATTCGAGAAAAAAAGTGTGTCAACTTTTTAATTGATCCAGCGTGAGCGAAGGTCTCTTTTCTAGCTTGGGCAAAAATGCTTACGTATGTCCGTATGTTCTCAGAGGAGAAGGAGAGGAGGAGGAAAGGAGGAGAGGAGGTTCTGTAGAGACAGGTCGTATTTCTCAACCGATTCTCATGAAATTTTGTGAGCAAGTTCGATGATATAGGATTAAGGGAATGTATACTAACACTATGGACATGGTCTGAAATAAATCAATCCCCAGTAGCATTTATACGTCATTATGACGTCAGCGACGTCATAATGACGTAATAATGCCGTCATTAAGACGTCGCTGACGTCATTTTGATACCTTTGATATTTAGAGACTTTCTTATTTAATATAATAATGTCTTAAACCAAACGATTTATTTCCCTAAACATTTCAAACGACTTACCGACAATGATTTCGAGTTCCGAACGAAAGTTATTTCAAAATGGTGACCACAAACAAAACCCGGAGAGGGATGAACCGAAAACTTCCAGTCCCTTTTATAGGCCAATTCAAACGTGCATCTCATATCAAACCGATATTAGAATGATATTGAAATCATATCAGTTAGCTGTCATTCGCAAGGGCGTCTCGTTCGCACAAATATTTGTGCGGACATGCGAAATGAATGCGCGAAGGACAGCTACTGATATGATACCAACATCATTCTAATATCGGTTTGATATCAGTGCGCGTTCGAATTGTATGTTAAATTAAATCTGTAGAAAACAAGAACGAATTAAAATTAAAACAAAGGACAGGACTGGGGACAAATGAGCTGGCAGCTTCCTCGCTCAACGAATAAGCATTGCGATTCAGTGAGGAAATGCTGCCAGCATCTTCGGCACTATGCTCAGATTTTTAGTTTTTAATTAGGTTTAGTTTTATAACGAAATGTTGTTTGTTAGAATATTGTCTTGTAAATAAAATTATTATCACCTCAGAAAGAATTAAAATTTCGGTTAAATAACGCCGTTTTTTAGGATTCGGAGTGAAATATTTCGGGAGACCGAATGGAATTAAAAACCCGCCAAGTGCGAGTCGGACTCGCGCACGAAGGGTTCCGTACCATTACGGAAAAAAACAGCAAAAAAAATCACGTTTGTTGTATGGGAGCCCCATTTAAATATTTATATTATTCTGTTTTTAGTATTTGTTGTTATAGCGGCAACAGAAATACGTCATCTGTGAAAATTTCAACTGTCTAGCTATCACGGTTCATGACATACAGCCTGGTGACAGACAGACAGACAGACAGTGGAGTCTTAGTAATAGGGTCCCGTTTTTACCTTTTGGGTACGGAACCCTAAAAACGAAATAGATGTTACGTAACTTTGATAATTTTAATCAGTGTTTGTTTTTTAAAACGATAATTTTCTTCGGGTATATTTGCGCTTGTAAGTAGAAAGAAAGGTAGATTGTTAACCAAGGGATAAAATTATGCCTTTCATCTGACACTACTTTTCGTTTTGAATAGGAAACTTTTATATAATTCAAAATATTTAGATCAGTGCGGTTTTACTCACTATTGTTTAGAATTGTTTGTTGTTGTTTGTTGTTTTAGAATTTCTTTAGGGTACTATAAATTAACAATTTATATAAAAGTAGGTATCGTTATTTGTGGAATGGGGAGTTAAATATCTTAATAGAAATTATACAACAAATCTGTTTAACCAAAATTAAATTTCTTAGTCGTAAAACATGAAAAAAGAGTACTTAGAAAATAAAATGCTCTAAAGCAAAAACGTATCACTTTCTGCACACTTCACAAAACAACAATGAACCACTTTCCTATCTTACCTGTTCTTGAAATCGAAGATTGCTCGACGTTCGCTCCACCGTGGAGGAGCGCAAGGAGTGTCTGTGTCGGTAGGTCGCGTGCTCCCGTTAAGGGGCCCACTGACTATCAGTCCGCCGGACGATATCGGCCCGGCAGTTGTTCGGAACTGTCCAATTTTTGTTCTAACTGACAGGCCGATATCGTCCGGCGGACTGATAGTCAGTGGGCCCCTTAAAGCTTGTTATGGAGTGAAGTGAAACATGTCGAGAAATTTTCGAGTTAAAAACCTTGATGACTCGTTTTAATACAAGTATATTAAATCTGACAAAAAAATTACAAAAAAATTAAAATGGCCCAAATTTTAAAGGGTCGGCAACGCGCGTGTAATATCTCTGGTGTTGCAGGCGTCGTTACGGTAACTGCTTACCATCAGGCGGGCCGAATGCTTGATTGCCACCGACGTGGTATAAAAAAATGGGTCATTTTTTATTTTGTTGTAATTTTTTAATTTTTCTCAGATATTGATAAAATTTGGTGGATAGATAGAGTTCCTTATTCTGTACAACATAAGCGCAATTTTACTGTATGTCCTACAAAATCATCCACTGTGTTACGGAAAACGTATGGAATGTTTTTTTGCTCTAATTTGGATTTCGTGTTTATTCCGACCAGAATAAGGAGACAGGAGACTTAGACATCCAATGGATATGTAACGTCACAATAATTGTAGTGTGAAATGACAATTGGTTTCTCGAATCGAACTGCAAAATATAACTAGTTGAGAACTAAACTATAACCAAAGATAGATATAACTCCGTAATAGATGGATACAGTCTAAGGAAAAAACGTGCCTCGAAAATCAAGAAAATTTGATTCTCGTCTGAGGGTGCTACTAGTTTTGGCCTACAGTCGTATAGATGGCGTTGACGGTTTCGTTTGTTATTTAACAATTTTAACGCATATCAGTGAAAGAACATGGGTCAAAATCATAAAAATAATTAATGCAAATTAAAAAAAAACATTTATCTATATTTAAATACATTCTATCGTATTTTTATAAATCTTCATTTTTAGTTTTAAAGTGTGTCGACAGATGGCAGTGAATTTCAATCAATCTTTAAGTAGTATGGCTCCATCGGTACTGTCGATGATTTCGCCAACGTCAAAGTGGGATCCACGTGGGATCGAATTAATATTTCTAGATTTTCTTCAGCCAGTGTACGGTAAATAAAATTATGGGCCTCTAGGGCTCTAGCCAGACACGGTTAGAGGTAGAAATACCAAATGCTCTTAGAGCACGACGTTGTTCGGTAGTTCGTTGTTGTTGTCTCGTAAAACCGATAGCTGGATTTTACGAGAAGCACGTGGAATACCGGCCGTTGACTCCTAAATGGTGGTTAAACATGCTTTGAGATTAATTCTCCATTCACTGCACACTACCAAATTAGATTACTGTATAATAAAGCTATCGATATTACACTTTAAACAATATTAATGAACAAAAAATAAAGCAATTAATCACGAGGCTACTATCAAGATGGCGTTCGAACCGGAAGTCCGGCAGTGAATTTACTGGGGTTACAAAATTTACTATGACAGTACCGCTCTAGTATAAGTTACTCTATGCTATAACGTATATATCTATTAGGTCTCGTATCTAGTAATTATCACGTTGTTTGAATTGACCTTTATGTAACATCTGTTTATGTTAAGTTTCACGTACCTAGGTAAAAATGAGAACGTAACTTTGATTACATAGGATCAGCTTTTTAGCCGGGGGTTCGTGTAAATTAAAACGTATTGTAGAACTATTATTTCGAACAAACCGACACGTGTAATGACGAACTACATAAAAAATTATTATCTATACGTAGTCGTATCGATCGTATCAAATATTTATGGGTCGCAACGACGCAACCCAATTACCTACTAGAGACGACTGAGGCGTGTACTGGGTTCCTTAAACTAAATTATTCTATGCCGAGAAAAGATAGGCACGCCCTTTTGTCCTTTGTCTCGTTTTGGCGGGTTCACGGCCGTGCCCCCAGATGCAATCGTGATATAATGGAGAGCTTTTCTGTCGAGAACATATCATCGAGATCATATCGGAGCGGCCGAGGTGCTCAAAAATATCTGAACACGCACTCTAAAGCCCGGTTCACATTTGTCTGATGTGTCGTGTTGTGTTGTGTCGTGAAACCCGTTTCACATTTGTCTGTCGTGTCGTGTTGTGTTGTGTCGTGAAACCCGGTTCACATTTGTCTGACGTGTCGTGTTGTGTTGTGTTGTGTCGTGAAACCTGGTTCACATTTGTCTGACGTGTCGTGTTGTGTTGTGTCGTGATGTTTATCGTATCGGTTTCATACATTTAATATGATGGCGTGCACATTTGTCTGACGCAGCGTGCATCAGAATTGAATTGATTGTTGAATTGCGTGCGTGAATTGTCTAGATTAAGTATAGTGTGTAAAAATAATTTGAAAAAAAACACCCTTGTTGTGGCAATAAATAATTTATCTATCTATCTATCTATCTATCTAATGTATGAAACCGATATGCGTCACGACACAACACAACACGACAGAAAAATGTGAACCGGGCTTAACGCCTTGACAATACAGACGTGTTTAGATATTTGCGAGCACCTTGGCCGTCTCGTTATATCTGATTTGTGTTGCTGAATGTGCTCCACATTTCGCTGTAACAGTGTATCTAGTCAAGTTTAATACAATATCGGAGTAAAATCCCAATTGGTTGCCGGTTTAATTGCCCGCTATTCAGGTTTCCAGAACAATAATATTGTTCTGCGGCAGATCAAATTATGCGCTCAACCTCTGTTTTGAATCATACCAGGGCTAATTTCACTAGTTTGAATTACTCGTGACATGAACATAACGTTCTAGTAGTAGTTAAAAACCTTGATCTCCTCCTTTGGCAGTCGGGTAAAAATAAGCCCTTTTGAAAAGACACTCCTCAGTTCTTTTTAGACACAATTTCTATATTATTATATATCGCATAGTAGAACTATAAAGAGTAGATTACTTGACCGTGACTGTTGTTAGTCAATCAATTTTTCAGGTAGTATGGCTCCATCGATACTATCGATGATTTCGCCAACGTCAAAGTGGGATCCACGTGGGATCGAATTAATATTTCTTGATTAAAACATATCAGCCATCGGCCATAGCCAGTGTACAGTAAACAATAAAATTATGGGCCTCTAGGGCTCTAGCCAGACACGGTTAGAGGTAGAAATACCAAATGCTCTTAGAGCACGACGTTGTTCGGTGGTTGTTGTAGTTGTCTCGTAAAACCGATAGCTGGATTTTACGAGAAGCACGTGGACTACCGGCCGTTGACTCCAAAATGGTGGTTAAACACGCTTTGAGATTAATTCTCCATTCACTGCACACTACCACATTAGATTACTGTATAATAAAGCTATCGATATTACACATTAAACAATATTTATGAGCAAATTACAAAGGAATTAATCACGAGGCTACTATCAAGATGGCGTTCGAACCGGAAGTCCCTGTTGCTAGTGTTTCATGTGAATTTCATACTGGCAAATCGTTTTGACAGTTCGGAAAAAAAAGTGTGATTTGACTAGTAGTCAAATACCCTATTTTCTTTTCAAAGATCATGTTGATAAACAATACCAAAGTAACAACAAATCACTATACCTACTTGTGTATAAAATTTTGCTTTCAGATCCCCCTATATCACTACCTAAATATTTTATTAAAAAAAACTATTATGGTACGTAGGGTAACGGTATACTATCATAGAAAATAAACGAAAATTAGACGCGTTTTCGTGTTTTTTCTATTTTTTTAAAGGTTTTGGTTGAGGTCTGCCCTTTCAAATATTGTCTTATCTTCGTGTGAATTCTGTCATGGCGTTTGCCCTTGATTAAAATATGTAATAGTTCATTTAAAAAATTACAATTTATGCCAGGAACGCTGTAAAGGGTGTTGTAATGTAACACGTCTCGAGCGCTTACGTCATGGTGAAGTCACTGACAGCTAGGGTCAGTCGATGACAGACCGCGGGCAGGGCAGTTTGTATCACGTGGTGTTTGCGTAGGCGAGCCGTTGGAAATCGTATGATTTACTGTGATAAATACAGTACATTACAGGTGTGATGCGGATGTATTTTAAATTCCAAAGCTTTATTTTAATTTATTTATAAGCAATTCCTCATCCTTCTCGGTATTGAATTACGAATTGCATAAACCACATGTTAACGTATACATTTGCCTTTGTACTTCACTCCCACGTAATTCTGTTATATAATTCAAGACAAATGGCTGACAGTGAAGGCTGTCAACGGCGCCGCTTTGTTAAATTATATCATAGAGTAACCTAGAGCGGTACTGTCATAGTAAATTTTGTAACCCCAGTAAATTCACTGCCATCTGTCGACACACTTTAAAACTAAAAATAAATATTTTTAAAAATACGATAAAATATATTTAGATATGGATAAATGATTTTGTTTATTTGCATTAATTATTTATATGATTTTGACCCATGTTCTTTCACTGATATGCGTTAAAATTGTTAAATAACAAACGAAACCGTCAACGCTATCTATACGACAGTTGGCCAAAGCTAGTAGCGCCCTCTGAACGAGAATCAAATTTTCTTGATTTTCGAAGCACGTTTTTTCCTTAGACTGTATCCATCTATTACGGAGTTATATCTATCTTTGATTATATCCTTAATATATGTTTCTAATTTATACAAGGCTTAATCACGTTTTTTCCAGTTAGCGATTTTTGCCATTCGCAATTTTTACCATTTTATTTTTTCTCAATTAAATAGCTTCCTTTCCCGAAAGCGTTTCTAACCATTCGCATATATTCTCATTAATTTTATTTTCCAGTAGCCTATTTTCCTGTTACGTTTTCTAACCATTCGCATATTTTTCAATTTTTGAGATTTTGAAATTAGTATTATTTTTCGTACCAATAGCAATTTGAACAGCAACTGCAAGATGGACCAAAAACTTTCTTCAAGGTTTTTTTTTTTAATTTAATATCGTGCGCTTGTCACATTCACTTACCTAAACTCTCCTGCCGAAACGTTTACGTAGATTCATAAAAACTGGCGCGAGTATTGGTTGAGATTACAATCCTTTGAGTTAAGGGGCCCACTGACTATCAGTCCGCCGGACGATATCGGCCTGTCAGTTAGAACAAAGATTTGACAGTTCCGAACAACTGCCAGGCCGATATCGTCCGGCGGACTGATAGTCAGTGGGCCCCTTTGAGATGCGCAAAACGCTTCACTAAGTTGAAAAGATTAATTCATGTCATTCGCTCGCGGTGATATACAGGGTGGCTGAAAAACAAGTGTCGCCCGTAATGCTTCGGCATACGGACGATTTTTTGTCTTAGCCCTTATAAAAAACCCGTTCAATCTTACCCCAACGCACTCTATAGTTTTTTTTTTTTCGTTCTTAATTACTGACAATTTGGTTTGACCAACTATAATTACAAACCATAGAAGATCTTCTCTTGAAATTGTATCTGGACTATTCGAGGCTTACCTGCGAGCAAAAAAATTAAATGCATTTTAGTACCAATTATAAATATAAATAGGTTTTATTTATTTACCTATTTATTTTATTGCACAAAAGAAGAACAACTTCATGTACAACAGGAGAACTTAATGCCATGAGGCTTAATTGCATTACGTTTTTGGGGTTCCGTAGCCAAATGGCAAAAAATGGAACCCTTATGGATTCGTCATGTTTGTCTGTCTGTCCGTCCACTTTTTTCCGAAACTATAAGAACTACTGAACAAGTTTGAGAACAAATACAATTATTTTATTAAATATTTTGATTTCGGTTCGAATCCGGCCTTCACCACTGGAGGGCTTCGTCACTTTTTCTTTAATATATGACATCTATTAATCAATTTTTGGGTTCCCCATACTTAGAACTGAAACTCAAAATTTTTTTTTTCATCAAACCCATACGTGTAGGGTATCTATGGATAGGTCTTCAAAAATGATATTGAGGTTTCTAAGAGACACTTCCAAAGTGGTAAAATGTGTCACCCCCCCGCTGTAACTTCTAAAATAAGAAAATGATAAAACTAAAAAAATATATGATGGAACAAGGTTGTGAACCTTAATATGCAGATGTCGCTAGTGACGTCGTCACAGTTGCAATGATTAAATTCGTGTTGATTGACGGATGGTCAGCTGGCGCAATGGTAACGCATTGGACCGGCAATCCAAGGATGTGGGTTCGAGTCCCACGTTGACCAGAGTTGTGATCATCGTTGATTTTTTCATTGTGATTGACATCTGTATATACAATATATAGAATATATGATGGACATACTAATACCATGCAAACTTCCTACGAAAATTGGTTTTAATGAGATCTAGTAAGTAGTTTTTTTAATACGTCATAAATCGTAAACCGCAATTTACCTTTCACTCACGTTTCACATAAAAAATACATTGTTTAAATTGTGTAATGTATGGAACCCTCGGTGCGCGAGTCCGACTCGCACTTGGCCGGTTTTTTTAGCATTAGAAGAAAGGTTTGCGATCTTGATGTCTTTTTATAGAAAAACAATTCTGAAAATAAATACCTAGGTAACATCAAATATATTTACATTATTTTGCTTTCATAATTAATATTACCACTGCTGGGCAAAGGCCTCCCCCTTAGACTTCCAATCTTCCCGATTAACTGCAGCATCCAGCACTGCATAATCCATACTAATATTATAAATGCGAAAGTCTGTCTGTCTGTCTGTCTGTCTGTCTCTGTGTTCCCTCTTCACGCTTAAACCGCGGAATCGATTTAGATGAAATTTGGCATAGAGATAGGTTGAGTCCCTGAGAAGGACATAGGATAATTTTTATCCCGAAAATCATCCCTTAAGAAAGTAAAAAGCGGGATGGAATTGAGATAATTAATGAAGTGTCTGCTAATTTGTGTGCATAATATGCTCAAATTGAATAATTGCTATAAGATTTTCTCCAGGCGCTATTCTTACTCTAGCTGGGGTTACTAAGTCCACGCAGACGAAGTCGCGGGCAAAAGCTAGTATTACTATATTTTATTAAAAATCTTTTTTCAATAAAACGACACTTCAAAATGGTTTACCTTTTTTTCTAATGCTAAAAAACGTAGTATAGTTACTAATTATCATATTTACCAAATGGAATAGTTATTTGTTATACAAGGGTGCAAAGTTGTATTTTACCCGCGAGTGTGGAATTGAAACATGAGCAAGCGAAAGGATTCTATAGTTGAAGCACGAGCGAAGCGAGTGGTTCTAAAATAGAATCCTGAGCGTAGCGAGTGTTTCAACACACGAGAAGTAAAATACATTTGCACCCGTGTGTAACACACAACTTTTCCCCTCACTATAGCGAGGAAAGTGCAACATCCACAGGCGTTAGATCATCTTCATCACTGGAATCACTAATTTTTTTACGATATTATAACAGAAAACACTAGAAATTCTGATTTTTACGTGAGTCGGTGAGAAGAACAGTAAAAATTTTGTTGACAATGTTGACATTTCTGTTCTGACGTATGAAATGTCAACGATGCGTTTTGAAATTGCATCGACTCAACTTGTGCGTTCAGAATTATATTTAACATCATTATAAAAAATCTAACGTTTCTTATGGAATTTTAAGGTTTATGACTTAAAATCATTAAATAAAGCTAAATTTGGTATTTTTTATTAGATTCTCAAACCATTTATTTAATGATAATTAATATCGAACGAACCATTATCATGAGCGTTCTACGTTTTGTTATCTGTCAAGCTACTTAAACACGCTCCATCCAAGGTCAAATTACTTTCCCCACTAGTGGATAAAACGCGTTTTTCCCCGCTTGTATTGAAGGATAAACGACAACTTTCCGAGCTAGTGAGGAGAAAAATAATTTAAAACGTTCGTGTATTATTATCCTCCTGGATCTCGAGGTACTCGCAAGAGTACATAATAAATAAATGAATTTCAACCTTATTCCGTAAAATAACTATTGCTGTCCCATCAAGCATACCGAATTTTGGACTATACATGCAAGCGTCTCCGTGGTCCAGTGAAAATAAAAACGTGAGCAAACGTTGCCCCGGCCGCTCACGATAGGGGGAACCACTGTCGTGTAACATTAACCAATTATTGCACGGCCTTAGGAAACTGTTTTAAAAAAAGCAAGGTCTGTCCTCTGCAGGCCATCTGTGGATCGCGATCTGCAGGTAACCACCTGAGAAAAAAAACTCGTGCGCAATAAGGTTGAAAGTTGTATTTCAATTTAATTGTGTCCGGGTTCCAGGAGGTTATATATATTTTTTAGAAATCAAACAGCTTTCTACAGATTTGTCATACAAAAATGAGCTAATAATATGCCTAAAGTTTCATACATTACCAAGAAAACTATAACAAAGATTTGTAGATTACTTAATTATAAATAACCCGTTTCGTTTGTGTACTACACGCAAAAAAATAACGTGATATATCAATTTCTAGAAAACAAAATTTGCCGAACTTTGTTCTCGAAAACGAACACACTATGAAAAAAAAATATCTGTATCATTAAGCAATTCGTTATACATATTACAAGTGCGTCTAAAGAAAGAATTCTTAGCATTCTGAACGTGAGTGGAATCTAGAAATTTTGAAGAAAATGTTTTCTAATAGTATGTTAGAGTCTATACCTATATGATTTCTAATATTTTTTTATTTATTCAGGTAAATACACATAATATACAACTTAATTACAAAAGTACCGTTAAAATAAATAAATAAATAAAATTCGTTTATTTTCAGACAACTCATAGGTCCATAGCATTGTTAGTAAGTTCTTAACTAAAAATTAAAACTAAAATTATTAATACTAAATACTAAAAAACTAAGATAAGTACTCCAACTAAAATGAGTTAGTATTACTTAATAACATTTTAATTTGGATAATTCTAAAATTCTAAATTAAAATTAGCATTGCAAAATTAGGTACGTCAGACATTGGTAAAAATAAACCAGTAAGGTTTGTCTCGGTAGACCATCCGCAGTAGATTTAATACAATAATAAAATATAACAACAACATAGAAAAGTTCATAATATGCTCAATTTAAGTAATCTATTATTTAAATTACAACAATCTGACACCGTTGCACTGAGCGCATAATTTTTTATTTTTTATTTATAATTTTAAATAAAAATAAAACATCTAGATATGCTCTTCTTTTTTACAAAGTAGGGAGACTATGTCTAGCTGCTGACGAAAGATAATCACAGTTTTAGCGGCAGGTTTTATAATCAAGGGACTTACAAAAAAAAATCTAAATCTTTTCAAGTCGAGACTTACGAATACCAAAATGTGGGCTCCAAACAACACTGCCAAACTCCAAAATACTACCAAAGATAGATATAACTCCGTAATAGATGGATACAGTCTAAGGAAAAAACGTGCCGCGAAAATGACGAAAATTTGATTCTCGGTCAGATGACGCCACTAGCTTTGGCCTACACTCGTATAGAGGGCTTTGACGGTTTCGTTTGTTATTTAACAATTTTAACGCATATCAGTGAAAGAACATGGGTCAAAATCATAAAAATAATTAATGCAAATAAAAAAAATCATTGATCTATATTTAAATACATTCTATCGTATTTTTATAAATCTTCATTTTTAGTTTTAAAGTGTGTCGACAGATGGCAGTGAATTTACTGGGGTTACAAAATTTACTATGACAGTACCGCTCCAGTATAAGTTACTCTATGATACTACGGACGAAAGAGTAATTTATTTATTTTATTTTATTTTATTTATTAGGAAAACTTACAGCTGAAGTAACACGTTAGGTAATAACATAGAAGCAGTGAGCCAATTACAAGTAATACAAGACTTAACGTGAATGTACTTTTGAATGGTTTACTTAAACGCAAGATCATTCCTTACTTTTTGTATGCTCTCTCCACAATATTAACTGTTTAGAGAGTTTAGCGTCCAAACTAATCCCTAAATGTCGGATCGATGATACACGTGAGACACTGGTACTAGTTTATTTATAATCAAAAGTAATAGGATTCTGTTTACGGGAGAACGTGACAGCGTAGCATTTCTCAGAGCTTTATTTTAATTTCAATAATTCCGTTTTTTTGACATAACTTATAACCGACGCAATATAACTGACTACTCATAGTTCAACTCATAGTGTTGTGTTCCTGCCGGTGCCAGAGCTCAACGAGGGTGCGGGGTATTGGGGTCGGCAACGCGCATGTAACACCTCTGGAGTTGCAGCTGGGCTAGCACATGATTGGCGCGAGAGTATCTCGCCGCGACATAGACCCGTCCCCCTTTAATTCATACAGTTAGTAAAAGACGGGTAGTCTATCTCGCGGCGAGATACTGTCGCGCCAATCATGTGCTCGGCCTACAGGCGTCCATAAGCTACGGTGACCGCTTACCATCAGGCGAACCGTGTGATTGTTGTTTGGCGTTTGCCAAAAGATAATAAAAGAAATAAAAATAACACTTCACTATCACTGCGCCTTATAAAACAACTTCCCCGGCGCGTCTCTCTGTCTGTATATTTGCGATACACTCAAAATCTACTGATTGGACTTTCATCCAGTTTTCACCTATGAATAGAATGATCTTTGATAAATGTTTAGGTGTATAATTTGTTAAAGTTTTGTGTAAAACCGTGCGAAGCCGGGGCGTGTCGATAGAATGTTATTTCAAGGATGAGTCACATTTGTTATTATGATTTAGAAATTGCTCGCTGTCGATATCGATGACACTTGAGTTGACATTTAATTAATCACTAGCACTGGTACGTTTTTGCCCCGTAAAAGCCTATGCTATATATATTTAACATATTTTTCCGCAGTATTTCGAACCCGGTTATGTTTTTAAACTAAGTCCAAAAGAGAGGTATGGGCACTGTGAATGTCATCTCGCTTTGTGTGGTAGGGCACAGCACAGCGGATGTCATTCCAGATCTAGAGCAGACCCCAACTGGGGAAGTACCTCCACCTTACAGAAAACCGCAGCCAAATAACACTAGACCCTACTCATAGTGTTGTGTTCCTGCCGGTTAGTAAGGTTGCCAGAGCTCAACAAGGGTGCGGAGTGTTAGTGACGGCAACGCGCATGTAACTCCTCTGGAGTTGCAGGCGTACACAGGCTATAGAGACTGCTTTACATCAGGCGGGCCGTATGCTTGTTTGCCACCGACGTAGTATAAAAATGTATCGAGTACTTGAGGCAAGCTTGTAGAAAATCGTTCGATAGGTATATTGCAGTATGACATGTTTAAATGCACTTTGTCTGGCTCTGTCTCGCTTCGCGATGAGCACGCGAAGTTTTTCACCTTAAAGGAGCCCACTGACTATCAGTCCGCCGGACGATATCGGCCTGTCAGTTGTTCGGAACTGTCAAATTTTTGTTCTAACTGACAGGCCGATATCGTCCGGCGGACTGATAGTCAGTGGGCCCCTTTATACAACGTTCTCACTAAAACCCGAAATATTTTAACACCACAATCGGTACAATAATTATATTGTCGTTTAGTACCCACAACACAAGCTCAATAAGTTCACACTAGGTTGATTTCTGTGCGATTGTGCTATAATATTTGAGTAAAAACTGATACAATATAACCGACTAGGTGAAATTGGTGTTATCAAAAAATATTTGTATATGTATTTGTATTTTACTCTCGTCTACCACTGCTTACGGCAAGGAATATAATAATTTATTTAATTTAGAAACTTAAATTAAATTTTTCTAATTAAAAAAAAAAATTATTTCAGAACATTCAAGATTCCATACAATATTTACTTTTTTTTATTTTTTTTATTTGTTTTTTAGATACCTAATTAATTAACTAATTAATTTTGAATTTATATTTCTATTTTATTCTTTATCTATATTACTCTAATTTATTCGACTTGGTATGTTTGTATTGTGTATGTTAAATTCTGGTTCTTTATTTTTATTTAATATGTATGTGTTGTGTATATGGACAGTACCTAAAATAAACGTATTCATTCATTATTCATTCATTGATATCAGTCAGCTGTAATTCGCTCATTCATTTCGCTCAGACTTGTCCGCATAAATATTAGTGACCGAATGGCATCTAACTGATATGATTCTAATATCGGTTTGATGTCAGTGCACGTTACAACTGGCCTCTTAGTCGGATAATTTACTCTCGTAGAAATTTTCTATTAAAAATTATAATTTTATGCAAAGTAAACAGGCAGATCTCCCAAGCGAAAAGCCTCAAAAGCCTCATTATGAACGTAAAAAAGTACAAGTATTCCGTTTTTTAATTTCTGACGGCTTGTCCCTCGAAGCACTCTGGAGTACTTTGGCTGTAGCTCGTCTGTACCATAACTTGGTATAAGGATTTTTATATCATTCGGTGCTCAAACAATTTTTCTAAGATGTCACAGCGATAAGATACTGATCGGTCAGTATCAAAAGTGACATTAATAAAATAAAATAAAAACATTTTGGTTGAAAAAGCTTTGGAGTTTAAACTGAGTCCCAGCGCGCACAAACTGTTTGTAGAAATCGCGAAGCGTCTGGTACGAGTAACCGAAGAGTTGACGGCTTCCTAGCTCAACGTATCAGCAGTACAATGCCTCAAGGGCCTATTTTAGATTTAAGCTAGTTATTAATTTATTTTATAGATATTTTATGTTACAGTATGAATTTATGTCTGAAAAACGGGTCTTATTCCGAAGTTTTAAAAAAGATTAAGGTTTTACCTATAAACTATATCTACTGCGTGTCGAACACTGCGCGGAGAGTCAGATTGTCCGGAACTTGTGAGCCGCCTCGTGCGACTGTTTGTTCCAGATGTCTCCAGAATAAATCTCAGGCCGCGGAGACGCGTTCTTTTAGCTGTGCCGGCTGCGCGAACTGTGTCGCGAAGAAACTCGCCACTGCCGCGCGCTCTCTCTCTACTTAATGCGCTCTTGGCGTCAGCACCGGAATGCGATTTGATTGCATGGCGATGGGTGGCTGTGAGAAACGAATGCTTGAGGTTCTGTGAGGTGATGGACGCTAGGCCCTCGAGTGTAACGTAATGTTTGTTATCCGTGTGTGAAATGTAATGTAATACTTAATGTAATGATTCTATGTTGTTATGTGTTAGTTTCATGACGTATTGGTTTACTGTAAAGTCGTGTAAACGTATTTATAAAATAAAAAATAAAATAAAAAAAATAAGGGAAAAGGAGTAAAAACTGAACTGAAGAACTATCGGCCTATATCGATAATACCAGTGTTGTCTAAGATTTTTGAGCTGGGTCTTGCAAATAGGCTAATTAATCATCTGACAAGTAAGGGTATATTGGCAAAGGAACAATATGCTTATCAGCCTCAAAAATCCACAGTAGATGCTACCAGACAACTCATAAAAACTATCGCTGGAAAGGAAGAGTTGGGATGCAAAGTTGCATTAGTGCTATGTGACTTGTCGAATGCATTTGACCTCGTAGACCATAAGCTTATTATTAAGAAGTTAGTCGCATTAAAAATTCCAGAACAGAAGAGAGGCCCAAGCCGCCGTCCGTCGACCTGGTGGTCAAACATAGAAAGAGACCTCAAAAGATCCCAGATAAAGAGAACCCAAAACAGAGTTGCTTGGCGCAGAAGAGTGAGGAGGCCCGACCCCAAATAAAGGGAACAGGGAAAGAAGAAGAAGAGATTAAGAAGTTAGACCATTATGGCATTAAATACAATTTTGGCATTTAATTATGACCTAAAACTCTAAGGGAAACAATAGAGACTAGCCCATACTCGTAGCATCACAATTGAGTCAAAACATGAACATATTTTAATTATTTTATATGCCACTAACCAAGTTATACAACAGTCCAGCCGTGAAATATTACACTTTCTTATTCAGGGCTCCATAAGGGTCCCACGGCGATTGTAAGCTTTTTACAGCCGTCTTAACTACGGAACCCTTTCAGTTCAAATGGTTTATGTGCGAACATTTGCTTGTTAGTCACTTAAGAGCCTTTAAGGAACCCTAATATATACCAATGTAGCTTTGTTCTCCTTGGATATCACAGGCCTATAAATCCCGGTCTTTTGATAGGCTTGCGTGGGGATATAGATCTAGATATACTAGATATAGCTTTGTTCTTATTATTATCTTAATCTGAGTGCCGAATCTGAGTCCCGCACTCAGATTCAGATAATAAAAAGAGATCACAGCGTGCAGCGTCCGCCATACAATCGACTTTACGCTCTTATTTTAAAACATCATTACATTCTAAAATATTATAAAATTTGACATGAACATTCAAGTAATACTGGCGACCCACCCCCGGCTTCGCACTGGCAAAGAGGATATAATAGGATAGACCGGTAATGTCATAGTAAATTTTGCAGCCACAGTAAATTCACTGTAATGAGGCGTGAAGAAACTCATCTCATAAAACGGGTCCTTAATCTCCCAGAACAGCCGAAGGGACAAGGCAGGCCACCTTCTACATGGTGGTCTAACGTGCAAAGAGAGGCCCAGAAGCAGAACATTAACCCACAGACAACCCGAAATAGAATTCTTTGGCGCAAATGTACGGGAAGACCCGACCCCAGATAAACTGGGATAAGGGTAGGACAAAGAAGAGTAAATTCACTGCCATCTATCGACACACGATTAAAACTAAAAATAAGAATATCAAAAAATGTATTTATATATGGGTAAATGTTTTTTTTTTATTTGCAATATTTGCATTAATTATTTTTACATTATTTTGACTCATGTTCTTTCACTGATATGCGTTAAAATTGTTAAACAACAAACGAAACCGTCAACGCCATCTATACGAGAGTAGGCCAAAGGTAGCGGCGCCATCTGATCGAGAATCAAATTTTCTTTATTTTCGAAGCACGTTTTTTCCTTAGACTATCCATCTATTACAGAGTTATATCTATCTTTGGTACGGGTAAACCTTAACAAATTTTACACATTATCCTTCCTAAGTGTTCACTCTATAGATAAGTGAAAACCGAATGAAAATCCGATAATAAGTAGTTTTTGAGTTAATCGCGAACATACGACGCGGCACACTTTGTTTTATTAGATGTAGTGATATAGCTTACTCATATATATGTCTACTATCTTTTGCCCGCGACTTCGTCTGCGTGGTTAGTAATTTGAGTAGCTTATTTTTTATCCAATCTGCTTTTTACCAATTCCCCATACAAACTTCCACCCCGCCTTTTCACCCCCTATAAAGGATGACTTCTGGGATAAAAAAAACTACTCTATGTCCTTCCCCGGGACTCAAACTATCTTGTACCAAATTTCAACTAAATCGGTTCAGCGGTTTAAGCGTGAAGAGGTAACAGACAGACAGACAGACACGCTTTCGCATTTATAATATTAGTATGGATTACGTAAGTTTACAAAGAAATTCATATAAATAAATTCATTTCTTTCATTTTTCCGACGTTTCAGCTAGGTTGCACTAGCTGTGGTCACGGAAGACACCGTGACCACCTAGCTGATACGTCGGAAAAAAGGTAAAATAATCTAAGAAAAAATTAAATTATTCTCTATGAAAATATTTCACACACACAATCATATAAATAAATTCATTTCATTCATTTTTCCGACGTTTCAGCTAGGTTGCACTAGCTGTGGTCACGGAAGACACCGTGACCATATAGCTGATACGTCGGAAAAAAGGTAAAATAATCTAAGAAAAAATTAAATTATTTTCTATGAAAATATTTCACACACACAATCATATATCAATCATATATTTTCATTTTCTGGACACTGGAGGCTTTGTTCATTTTTTTTTTTCTTTCGTACATGACATTTATTTCAGGCAAAGATAGATATAACTCCGTAATAGATGGATACAGTCTAAGGAAAAAACGTGCCTCGAAAATCAAGAAAATTTGATTCTCGTTCAGAGGGCGCTACTAGTTTTGGCCTACAGTCGTATAGATGGCGTTGACGGTTTCGTTTGTTATTTAACAATTTTAACGCATATCAGTGAAAGAACATGGGTCAAAATCATAAAAATAATTAATGCAAATAAAAAAAATCATTTATCTATATTTAAACACATTTTATCGTATTTTTACAAATCTTCAATTTTAGTTTTAAAGTGTGTCGACAGATGGCAGTGAATTTACTGGGGTTACAAAATTTACTATGACAGTACCGCTCTAGTATAAGTTACTCTATGTTTCAGGTAAAATAATGAAATTTAATCTCGTTAGACCCGTTAATGACATTAATTATGTGTAAAAAACGCGACAGTTTAGTGTTATAAAGTCAACGAAATACCTGGAACATTCCCACTTATCCGAAAACATTAGCAAAAAGCACTGAACTAGAAAATTGGCGTAACGAGCAGAGTTAAGGCGATGTCGTACTGTCGGCAAATAAGCAATACATATAGAAATACTTACTTACTTACTTCGCTGGCTCAGCGACCCGAAGTGGATCTTGGCCTCAGATACTAGGTTTCGCCATTCGTTCCTATCCTGTGCGTTCCGACGCCATTCAGCCGCCTGGATGTCACATAGGTCCTTCCGGACCTCATCGATCCATCGGTACCTAGGCCTTCCGACCGGACGTCTCCCAGTTAGTCGCCCCAGATAAGCTCTCTTGGCCGCACGAATAGAAATACAATACAATTTTTTTTTTGTTACCAGGCATAGATGACATATAGGATAAAATAAATCAGTTTCACTTACAAATATTACAATTTGGTTATCAGTAGCCCTCACACTAGATAAAGCCTGCGTCGTGAGGACTAGGAATTCCAGTAGGTTTATCAATAAGATGATGAGGAAAAAAATACAGATAAAATACATACAATAAATGAGTTAATCTAAATTAAACTACGTTTAAAAACTAATAAGTAATAAACAATCTATCTTGTTATTTATTACTTATGCTATAAACTGTGCGAGCGTGGGAGTGGATGTGTATGTGTGTGTGTGTGTGTGTGTGTGTGTGTGTGTGTGTGTGTGTGTGTGTGTGTGTGTGTGTGTGTGTGTGTGTGTGTGTGTGTGTGTGTGTGTGTGTGTGTGTGTGTGTGTGTGTGTGTGTGTGTGAGCGAGAAAGAGGGTCAGCAGAACAGCAACTGTTAAAATTTTCACGTTTCGAACACATCCCTTTGATATTATACACGGTGATCGCGAAGAGCCCGAAAGATTTTAACCACACGGTCATTTCTGGCCGAAAGAGTTTAGGTCAATTTCGCAATAATATTTTTTTTTTAGATTTTTGATTGTATTTGTACATAAAAATCTATGAATAATGTAATAAATGTTATTGGTAAAAGTATCACTTTAAATTTATAGGTACCTACATTTTTTAGTACAATGACATGAGGTATATCTATGCCAGTAATTACTTTTTGCTCTAGCTTTTAAAACAAACAAAATAGAGCAAAAACGAGTTACGTATAAAAAACTCAAATTCGCTGTATTTTTTTAACTATGGTATCTGAAGGTACATAAACTAATTACAGGCATAGATATACCTTATCCTATTGTAAGTACAAAGTTTCAGAGCAAACTAGCTAGTCGTTTTAAAATGAGAGCATAACTAAGTTTGTATGGAGAACCGAGCTTGCTGCGGTCTAACTGCAACTTGACTTGTTGTTCCGGATCCTAGGATCTTCCAGTTAGGTCTAGACCACACAGCAGAAAACTGGAAGACGATTAAGCTCGTGTCATAAGTCCTAAACTCTTATTTTAATAAAAAAAAAAAATTAATGTCTCATTATATAGCAGACGCATAATAGTATTTTGTGCAACAGGTACATAATAAGGGTTCTTAAAATTCAAGGGACAAAGTTACAACGAAACTAAGTTTAGTTTTGTACAGACAAGTCCTAGAATTTTAAAACCGTACCGTTGCAATACATTTTCTAAGACAGCGGCAAACACTAAAATTATAAATAAACTAAATAACTGTTTGTAGATCTTTGCCTAGAAGTCAAATTAAAAAAAAAAACATCAGTTGCATAATATTGTATGATTGTTCCTAAGAACACTGCTGTGCTGTTAGGACCCTAAGAACGCTGCTGTGCTGTTAGGATCCTAAGAACACTGCTGTGCTGTTAGGATCCTAAGAACACTCCTGTGCTGTTAGGATCCTAAGAACACTGCTGTGCTGTTAGGATCCTAAGAACACTGCTGTGCTGTTAGGATCCTAAGAACACTGCTGTGCTGTTAGGACCCTAAGAACGCTGCTGTGCTGTTAGGATCCTAAGAACACTGCTGTGCTGTTAGGATCCTAAAAACACTGTCCCGGGGCCCGCTGCGCCGCGCTTCTTATAAAGTAAGTAAGTAAGTAAATATTCTTTATTGCAAAAATTAAAGTTGATTTCGATCTCACTGGCAGTCATTTAATCTACAAATAAGAGTGCTGGAGTAAAAAAACTACTATTATAACCTGCAGACCTACTATTATAACTGAACTACTATCATAACAGAAACGGTCGCGCTTCAGCTGGGCCATTGTTTAATCATTTATAAATTATTTTAAACTTTTGTAAACGTGAATTAATCTATCTTTGATGTTGAGCTTACCTTTTAATTTTACCAACCTCTAATTTCAGACGCTGAAAAACTGTAATTAAAAGACTAAGGAACTACGCTTTAAAGCTTTCTAATGAATTTATACTAAGGAAGAACGTCTGTGACATAATTAAAAATTGTAATTGTACTCGTAGTTAAAGCTGTTTTTTTTTAGTACAGATAAAAAAGTGTTCATTGTTTTTAAAATAAACGAAGCAGCCCAAATGAGTGTGTACCTTAAATAAAACCAATAATAAATAAATATGATGGAAAAATCTGAATTAAAAAAAATCTATCCCATAAATTCAAACCAAGCAAACGGTATGGCATTTGCAATGACAAATTGTGGCAAAAAAATTGAGACAAAAATTGACCTTATTATGTCGTTTGGTAGATATTTAAAATTTTCCTAATTACCCCAATGCACCTTACTTGTAGTTACAGATTAGCTATGTTCTGAGAATCTTTAATCTGCCTTAAAGAAAACCAGAACGAAGTATAACGTTTAATGAGTTTTGGAACGAGATTCCCATCGCTACTTCGCTTAAAAAAAAAACTTGCTTAAGAAGATCCATAGAGTAACTTATACTAGAGCGGTACTGTCATAGTAAATTTTGTAACCCCAGTAAATTCACTGCCATCTGTCGACACACTTTAAAACTAAAAATGAAGATTTATAAAAATACGATAAAATGTATTTAAATATGGATATATTTAAAATATTTCCCTCCCTATTCGGTTTGGAGGTTTAGGAATTCGCAAAATTTCCAGTGTGGCTTCCCCAGCCTTTTTGGCGTCCACTCATAGCACGTCTGGTCTCATAGGAAATATTTTAAGGGCTTTGCCCACAAACTGTGAGATTGCGGGCTTTGAGGACGCCAAAAATGCTTTTAAAATTGCTTGCCCGGGAAAACAATTTCCAGACAACCCAAATTCACAAAGGAGTTGGGATAATGTTTACTGTGATTTAACTTACAATATTCTCCTAAACAACTGTACAGGTCCAGACCGCGCGAGGCTTTTGGCGGTCGGAGCCCGGGAAGCGGGTTACTGGCTACATGCCCATCCTTCGCCTAATACTGGTACTTTCTTGGATCCGGCCTCCCTTAGACTGGCGACTGGTTTGCGACTCGGGGTTTCGGTGTGTACGCCACACATATGCTCTTGTGGCACGGACGTGGACCGACTGGGACACCATGGATTATCTTGTCAAAAAAGTGCCGGCCGTTTTTCAAGACATGCGTCGCTTAATGACATAATCCGTCGGTCTCTTGCCACCATCAATGTACCCGCTCTTCTTGAGCCGACTGGCATTATCAGAGATGATGGCAAGAGGCCCGATGGGATGTCCTTGGTTCCTTGGAGCTTGGGACGGATGTTGGTGTGGGATGCTACCTGCGTAGACACACTGGCACCGTCCCACCTCCAACGGACTAATGTAAAAGCGGGCGGAGCGGCGGAAAGCGCCGAAATTTTAAAACGTAATAAATATAAGAGCCTCGGTAGAGAGTATCATTTCGTTCCATTTGGAGTTGAAACTCTAGGTCCATGGGGTCCCAGCGCGCATAAGTTGTTTGCAGAAATCGCGAAGCGTCTGGTTGACGTAACTGGTGACCGAAGAGCTGGCGGCTTTCTCGCACAACGTATCAGCATTGCGATACAGCGGGGAAATGCCGCCAGCATCCTTGGTACAATGCCTCAAGGGCCTATTTTAGATTTAAGCTAGTTATTAATTTCGTTTACGTAGTACCACTGTATATATCTTGTATGTAAATAAATGTATTTAAGATAATATGGATAAATGATTTTTTTTATTTGCATTAATTATTTTTATGATTTCGACCCATGTTCTTTCACTGATATGCGTTAAAATTGTGAAATAACAAACGAAACCGTCAACGCCATCTATACGACAGTAGGCCAAAGCTAGTAGCGCCCTCTGAACGAGAATCAAATTTTCTTGATTTTCGAGGCACGTTTTTTCCTTAGACTGTATCCATCTATTACGGAGTTATATCTATCTTTGGAAGATCTTATTACCATGGATTTATACACAATTGCGGGGACACGAAACATCGGAGCGTTCACTATAAGTATTAAGGAAAAGTATAGATAACTTAATTTATCGATATAGGTACTCCCTACCTATCAATAAATTATGCCCCCTAGACTCCGAGGTTTGGTCTAGTCATTATGACATACTTTGTGTTTTTAGTATTAAAAAGCAGGTACGCCAATTAGACATATTGAAAAACACTTGAAAAATAAGTTGCAGCTAATATAGAATAGAATTGAATAGAATTGAATACATTTATTAACGTCACATGGTAGGTTACATAAGAGAGTGTAAAAAAAAGGAGCGGACGAAAAAAGGACCCCCACTCAGCTTAATGCCACAGCTGGCCGCAGCGTATTGCCACGGCTGGCCGCAGTGCTGATTTTCGGTAGGGACCTAACTAATAAGTAACAATGATATAGTATGTTTCATAAGTAGGTCATAGTTACTATTTTTTATAGCGTTTTTCAATAAAAAGACACATCAAGATTGTCTACCCTCCCCCCACTCAGCTTAATGCCACAGCTAGCCGCAGCGTAATGCCACGGCTGGCCGCAGCGCTGATTTCATTTCATTTTATTTATTTCTTTAACAATAATGCATTGTGTTAGAAATCTTACAAACTAATTACATACATGCTTATAACTTAATTAAATTAAACTGAGTAATTATGGGACATGTCAGCAAATAAATATATTTTTAATAATAAAATTAAATAAATTAAATAACAAGTGAAGACAAGTGAAAAACAAATAAAATAAAATTCATAATTTGTAATAACTACATACAATTTAATTAATTATTTGATAACATGTCAATCCATACAAAAAAACAAATACTTAACTAAAAAAAAAAAAAATACAACGATTCATTTACGATGCACATGTCAAAATTAAATAGATTCATTATTGTACTGGAAAAACTCTTCAACTGAATAAAAACATTTTCCCAGCAAAAACGACCTCAATTTATTTTTAAATATGAACGGGTTAGACATAGCTTTGAGTTCTGTGGGTAGCCTATTAAAAACTTTGATAGCCTGGTACCGAGCACAGTACTCAGTGACTTTTAGCCTTGGTGTAAAGGGGCGGTTCAGATTTTTTGTCCTTGTTGCCAGTCTTATCGCTCGAGCCTCTACAGTTTCACTGCTTGCCAGAGATTTTACTAAGTCCGTACAGAGTATCATAATATAAAGGCATGGTACAGTTAGAATTTCTAATTTGGCGAAGAAGTCTTTACATGAAACTCACTGAGGTATACGCATCATTATTCTTATTGCCCGCTTTTGAATTATGAAAGCCCTTTTTATATTGTAACTATACGTTGCCCCCCAGAATTTAATGCTGTATCTGAGTTTTGAGTCAATTAAAGCGTAATATACAGTTTTCAACCGATCTGTTCCGATGGTATCTCTCAAAATTTCTTAGAGCGAAGCAGGCAGAACTAATTGTGTTTTCGATTTGATTCAATTCCTGTTTCCAGTTAAGAAAAGAATCAATTTCTACCCCTAGAAACCTAACAACTTCAACGGATCGTAGAGTGTCATCGCCAACGGCTAGTTCTAGGATGTCCTTATTTTTTCGATCACTCTTAAACTGAACGATACTTGTTTTATCCGTATTTAATTTCAAATTGTTATCTCTGAACCACTTATGGAAAACCGAAAGAGCCGTTTTAATATTATTTTTAAGTTCAACTTCGTTTCTTGCACTGATAATAGCATTTGTGTCATCGGCATATATCACCACGTTTAAATTACTTAGGGAGTTCTGTACATATTTTATGACGTCATTAATAAATATAATAAAGAGAATAGGACCTAAAATAGATCCTTGTGGGACCCCTCTAGTAATTGTGGTGATTTTTGACTTGAAGACTTTGTCTTGTCCCTCGTCTATGTTTCTAATTTCTACATACTGTTTCCTGCTTTGTAAATAATTTCTAAGTATTTGAAGATTTTTTCCCCTCACTCCGTAGTATTCTAACTTTCTTAAAAGAATTGTATGGTCTACTGTATCGAAAGCGGAGCTCAAATCTAGAAAGAGACCCGCTACTTTCATTCCATTATTGAGGTACTGTACTACGTCGCTAAGTAAAGTATCTATTGCATCTGTAGTACCAATATTTCTTTGATATCCGAATTGTATAGGATTTTCGGTAGGGACCTAACTAATAAGTAACAATGATATAGTATGGTTCATAAGTAGGTCATAGTTACTATTTTTTATAGCGTTTTTCAATAAAAAGACACATCAAGATTGTCTACCCTCCCCCCACTCAGCTTAATGCCACAGCTAGCCGCAACGTAATGCCACGGCTGGCCGCAGCGCTGATTTTCGGTAGGGACCTAACTAATAACTAACAATGATATAGTATGGTTCATAAGTAGGTCATAGTTACTATTTTTTATAGCGTTTTTCAATAAAAAGACACATCAAGATTGTCTACCCTCCCCCCACTCAGCTTAATGCCACAGCTAGCCGCAGCGTAATGCCACGGCTGGCCACAGCGCTGATTTTCGGTAGGGACCTAACTAATAACTAACAATGATATAGTATGGTTCATAAGTAGGTCATAGTTACTATTTTTTATAGCGTTTTACAATAAAAAGACACATCAAGATTGTCTACCCTTTGTCTAGTGCTAAAAAAGCGAAGTATAATTTCACCAAAGACGCTAAACCGGCTCAGGACGAATTCGTCCATAATCCTCTTTCGTAACCTTTTTACATAAATGGTCCACAAAGCCATGTCGTCCGCATAAAATTCCTAAATCGGCACCTTCCTAATTCGTCCACATTATTATAATGTTAATTTCTTATCGTGCCCATTGTAGTGTATAGATGCTTATGTAAGTGTATTCCAATAATATATATATATAATCGATGATCTTATGATGAAAGTGTAGTCTTATTTAGAATCTGGTTATATCAATACGTCTCCCGACTTCCATCCTCATATGGCGACCCTGCCAGGATACATACAACAAACCACATATACATTCCTATATGGTCCACAGTACTAACTCGTCACCATTCGTATGTATTCTAAGAAGAGTGCTAAGGTTATACTGTGGTGGATATAGAAAAAGTGAAGAGTTATGAAGGCGACCACATAGGAATGCTGACGAAAGACGGCAGTCAATGATGAGTATGGCAATGAGGACAACTTAAAAAGGTGACGAAATATACCTATTATAGAACTGGGCAAATTCGCCCTGAGCAGCTCAACCGACATTTAGTGAGAACAACGCAGCTAGACGCAAGATAATTGTGTTTGCTGACGGTACATACAAAGCCGGTACGGTCTGCAAGCCATTTAGTGCAGTAAGCGAAATTAAGAATATACGTTATTTCGTTCTGTTTAGTGTAACCATTTTAAAAACATTTCTAAAGAAGTTTTTTGAATTTAGCATAAGAATTTTGTAGTTTGAGTAAATCGCTTACTTGGTTAAATAATTAGCAGTATGAAAGCTTTTTCCATGTCACATTTTTTTACAATTCTTATTTATTTATTGTATTATTTTGAACTACAATTTGCAACTTACAGCTATTGCCAAAAGAACACATTAACAATTTTAACACGTTAATTATGATATGGCGGGACACGTCTGCCATATGCCAGATGCTCTGTGGGCCAAAACAGCCACCCGTTGGGTCCCACAAATTGTAAGGCGTTACGGTAGCCCTCGTCGGAGATGGCGGGACGAGCTTGACGCATTTGACAGAGACTGTTGGGAGACTTCAAGGAATATGGATACATGGAAATACAAGAGGGAGGCATTTGCCCAGCAGTGAGACAATATGGGCTCGTAATGATGATGATGACGGTACTTTCAGGCATCTCTCTTTCTAAAACACTTGCACTCCATCACCAGTCGCCCCAACTTATTAGCTCGTTTTAATTGATATATTGAGTATCATTTTAGTATTCCGAATTATACGCCGAGATAATTTGCAGGCAACGGATTTATGGCTCTGTTAGAGTACGATTATATTTTAATACCATTATTCATAATAGTACCGTAAAATAGTACAAGCCCAGGTCCCGGATTCAAATCCTGGTATGAGTAAAAGCATTTATTTGTATGTTCTTCACAGATCCTGCGTTATGGGTGTATGCCAGGTGTGTGCTATGTATTTGTTATTTAATAATAGTACTTTATATGACTGCTACATAATGAAAGGTATGTAAACCAGAGCGTGGGTTTATGAAACGAACGAAGTGAGTTTCATAATAGAATCACACGAGTGTTTTAATGCCTAATTATGTACAGTTACATACACTGATTTATCTGCACACATATTATAAACTTTCTATTCTATATTCACTAACCTCATATTACAGCCGACATTGGGGCATAGTTGCTCTCTGGCGGAATTCGCGGATATGAGGTGGCGTCTCCGAAATATCTTTATCGCACATTAACGACACTTTTGCTAGAGTTACTTTAAAAACAACAAAACAAATTATTTTTTTACTTACAAACTAATTAAAAGATAAATTGCACGTCAAATGGCGGCAAAGAAAACTTTTTTCCCCTCACTAGCTCGGAAAGCCGTCTATTATCCTTTAAAACAAGCGGGGGGAAACGCATTTTATCCACTAGTGGGGAAAGTAATTTGACCTTGGATGGAGCGTGTTTAAGTAGCTTGACAGATAACAAAACGTAAAACGCTCATGATAATGGTTCGTTCGATATTAATTATCATTAAATAAATGGTTTGAGAATCTAATAAAAAATACCAAATTTAGCTTTATTTAATAATTTTAAATCATAAACCTTAAAATTCCATAAGAAACGTTAGATTTTTTGTAATGATGTTAAATATAATTCTGAACGCACAAGTTGAGTCGATGCAATTTCAAAACGCATCGTTGACATTTCATACGTCAGAACAGAAATGTCAACATTGTCAACAAAATTTTTACTGTTCTTCTCACCGACTCACGTAAACATCAGAATTTCTAGTGTTTTCTGTTATAATATCGTAAAAAAATTAGTGATTCCAGTGATGAAGATGATCTAACGCCTGTGGATGTTGCACTTTCCTCGCTATAGTGAGGGGAAAAGTTTTGTGTTACACACGGGTGCAAATGTATTTTACTTCTCGTGTGTTGAAACACTTGCTACGCTCAGGATTCTATTTTAGAACCACTCGCTTCGCTCGTGGTTCAACTATAGATTCCTTTCGCTTGCTCGTCTTTCAATTCCACACTCGCGGGTAAAATACAACTTTGCACCCTTGTATAACAAATAACTATTTCATGCATGTCACGCATCCGTAGTTTTTTTTATTCAGAGACAAACTAGTTTGTCTCGATTGCCATATCGTTCGGTACCAACTAACAAGCGAGATTTGTCAAAATTGTATGCAATTGACATTTCATTTCGAATAAAACGTAATTTCGACTGATATTAGAATAGAGGTCAAATCAAACTTCTTTGTTTTTCAGAGATGTTCGAAATTTGAATGAAATAATATTATCGAAATCGATGTTATTATTTGGCAATAATAACATTTTCACAGATAAAAAATTTGCTGTAACAAAACAGTATCTTAATGTTGGCCATTATTTACGAATTTTGAAGGCATCATAGAGGGTTTATGATATGTGTGTAGATAAAATATATTATTTTATATCGGAGCAATTTTATCGGGCTTAATGGTTTTACAATGGCGGAGCACACTCTGCAATCAATTATAGATAATGCAAAATCAGGACGAACGGGGGGACTCGTTCGAAAACAACTAAATTATCACGTTCGGAAACACCATTTAAAAAACCGGCCAAGTGCGAGTCGGACTCGCGCACGAAGGGTTCCGTACCATTACGAAAAAAAAACAGCAAAAAAATCACGTTTGTTGTATGGGAGCCCCACTTAAATATTTATATTATTCTGCTTTTAGTATTTCTTGTTATAGCGGAAACAGAAATACATCA
Source organism: Cydia strobilella (assembly GCF_947568885.1). Classification (NCBI taxonomy): domain Eukaryota; kingdom Metazoa; phylum Arthropoda; class Insecta; order Lepidoptera; family Tortricidae; genus Cydia; species Cydia strobilella. Next base: position 2,113,727 of record NC_086064.1, on the reverse strand, counting down.
TCTGTGTAAATTTTAACTGTCTAGCTATCACGGTTCATGGTTCATGAGATACAGCCTGGTGACAGACGGATAGACGGACAGACGGACAGCGGAGTCTTAGTAATAGGGTCCCGTTTTTACCCCTTGGGTACGGAACCCTAAACTTTTGCCTATATTATCTGTCACAACACGTTATAAAACAAAGTCCCCCGCCGCGTCTTGCCTGTTTGTGTGTATGTATGTTCCCGATAAACTCGTAAACTACCTAACGAATTTTCATGCAGTTTTCACCTATCAATCGAGTGATTCTTGAGGAAGGTTTAGGTGTATAATTTGTTAAGGATTTGTGTAACCCGTGCGAAGCCGGGGCGGGTCGTTAGTCTATTATATACAAGTATTTATATATCAATTTTTAACAAGTAGAAACATCTGCGAACGATGTTATTAAGCTTAGAATAAATTTTAAAGTGGACAAATTGCCTTGGGTGAGACTTGAACTCACGGCCTCTGGGTTCAAGTCTCACCCAAGGCAGTAATTTTTCCACTTTTAAATTAATTTATACCTATATCGTAGTCTCGTATTGACAACACAAGCCTTTTTTGAGGTTACTAAAGAGCTATTAGGTAGATTTATGTAAGATTGACCCTTAATATTTAAATTTATATATTTTAGGTCTCAGGTCGTAAATTCAAATCCCGGGCATCACAAAGTTTTTCTGTGGCTTATATGAAACATTTCGTATTTTTCAGTTGCTTTTCTGTGAATGAAAATTTAGTGACGAAACATGCATATATAAAAATATAAAAATAATAAAAATTGTATATTTACCAAAAATGATGCATATTGTTTTATTAACCTATGATCTCCACACTAGGCTAGGCCTGTCTTATGGAGTCAGTTGAGACAATTCCCATTTTAAATTACTTAACTTCCTACGCTGAAGTTTTGACATTGTACTAAGTAATACATTTAGCTTACAGTATTAAATAAAAATAAAAGCTTAATCTATGCAAGATAAATTACAATTTCATGCGTTATATTGAACTGAAAATAATTATAATAAATAAAATTATTATAAAATTAAAACTAACCTAGTAAACCTAAACTGTATACACTTAGTATATAAAACTTATTAATCACAAACTAGTCCCGTCAAAAATTTCCTTTTAAGTCCCGAACTGTTCCCTACCTGGCCCAAATGTTCTAAATATGCTAGCTGCGTTGCCACTTTCATTTTTACTCTGAATTATTGCTCTAAAAGTCATGATCAAAGGCACGCTGATAGCGCCTACTACAAGTTAATATCATCATTTCGAAGTTTGTGCGGTTCATATAATTAGAATCGAACTTCACTTACAGGTAAGTTCGTTTAATTCCTAATTGTACCGAAGAATGTTAAAAATTTCCTAGAGAGACAAAGTTTCAAACATTGAAGTTCTGAATAGAATGAACAAAAAACTTGAACTTTTGACCACCGTAAAGACAAGGAAAACCTCATATTTTGGCCATATCTATAGACACGACAAGTATAACATAATTCGTAACATCTTGGAAGGGAAAATCGACGGCAAAAGGAGCAGAGGAAGGAGAAAGCTAACCTGGATAGACAACATTAAAAGCTGGTCCAATATTAATGATACTGCCAGTTTGTCAAGACTGGCACAGGATAGAACCAAGTTCCGTAAGATGGTCGCCGACATCCGCTGAGGATATGGCATAGCAAGAAAGAAAAAGAATTACAATTTAGGTTTAGTAAAGAAATTTTCCAATATGTATGTACAGTATATGTTATAAAGTTCCCAGTCGAAATTACAGTAACTTCAATAAGGCTTGTGTGGTACTAGACGCCGATAAAATTAGATATCCATACTAAATATAATAAAGGGACGACGGCAAGAGACCGGACGGTATGTCTTTGGTTCCGTGGAGTTTGGGAAGGGTGCTAGTGTGGGACGCTACATGTGTAGACACACTGGCTCCTTCCCACCTCAACGGAACCAGTAATCAAGTGGGTGCGGCGGCTAAAGCGGTCGAAAAGCTCAAAATTAATAACATAGAGTAACTTATACTAGAGCGGTACTGTCATAGTAAATTTTGTAACCCCAGTAAATTCACTGCCATCTGTCGACACACTTTAAAACTAAAAATGAAGATTTATGAAAATACGATAGAATGTATTTAAATATAGATAAATGATTTTTTTTATTTGCATTAATTATTTTTATGATTTTGACCCATGTTCTTTCACTGATATGCGTTAAAATTATTAAATAACAAACGAAACCGTCAACGCCATCTATACGACTGTAGGCCAAAACTAGTAGCGCCCTCTGAACGAGAATCAAATTTTCTTGATTTTCGAGGCACGTTTTTTCCTTAGACTGTATCTATCTATTACGGAGTTATATCTATCTTTGTTAATAAATACAGGGGTCTTGGCCTCGAGTATACTTTCATGCCCTTTGGGGTTGAGACCCTTGGCCCGTGGGGTCCTAATGCTCTACAGTTGTTTAAAGAACTATCAAAAAGATTAGTCGAGTTCACTGGCGACCGAAGAGCTGGCAGCTTTCTCGCGCAACGTATTAGCATCGCAATACAGCGGGGAAATGCTGCCAGCATCCTCGGCACCATGCCAAAGGGGCCACAATTTCTAGATGTATTTTAGTTTTAGTTTTTTAGTTTTAATTTAGTTTTATTTTATAGATAAGTTAGTTTTTAAGAAATGTATTGTTTTTAATTTGCAATCGATGTCAATATTATTAATATAATAAATGCGAAAGTCTGTATATCTGTGTGTTACCTCTTCACGCTTAAACCGCCGAACCAATTAAGTTGAAATTCGGCATAGATATAGTTTGAGTCCCGGAGAAGGACCGACCGACCGATTTTATCTCGAAAATCCCTTAATAGGGTGAAAAGCGGGGTCGAATTGAGATAATTAATGAATTTACTGATAATTTGTGTATGCTCAAATTTAATGATTGGCGCTATACTTACTTTAGGTGCTGTTATTAAGTCCACGCAGACGAAGTCGCGGGCAAAAGCTAGTAGGTAAATAATACGATAGATAAAAACATCCATAACTCAGGAAGAATTAAATAAATAAATTTTATAGGACATTCTTACACAGATAAGCCCAAGGAGGCTTGTGTTATGGGTACTCAGACAACGATATATATAATATATAAATACATAGAAAACACCCATGACTCAGGAACAAATTTCTGTGCTCATCACACAAATAAATGCCCTTACCGGGATTCGAACCCAGAACCATCAGCTTCACAGAAATATCTGTGATTAACACCTAAGTAAAATAAACGCGCTTTAACTTTGAACCTGGGACCTTTTATTTAGTGGGCAGGGTCACTACAGACTGGGCTAGATGGACGTTGAAAATTACTTTCTAAATATAAGAGCCTCGGTAGAGAGTACCATTTTGTACTATTTGGAGTTGAAACTAGGTCCATGTGGTCCCAGGTGTTTGTAGAAATCGCGAAGCGTCTGGTTGACATAACTGGTGACCGAAGAGCTGGCGGCTTCCTCGCGCAACGCATCAGCATTGCGATACAGCGAGGAAATGCCGCCAGCATCCTTGGTATACCTATAATACCTCAAGGGCCTATTTTTGATTAAAGCTAGTTATTAATTTAGTTTAGTAGTACCACTGTATATATCTTTCATGTAAATAAAATTATTTTAAACCGGGTCACTCACGTATTATTAAGTCGAATAGCTCGACATGTTTCGGTCCAATTTACGAGGACCGTCTTCACGGAGACACGACACGTCTTCACTGGTCGAGGGCGCGGCGTGTACAATGTAACAATGCAATGCAATGTAATGGTCTGTGTGTGTGTGTAATATGTTTGGGTCTCACGGGAGTTTTATAGTTAAAGCTGTTAAACTTTTCTAAATAACAAATATTGCACTGAATCTATTAAAATCACACTGATTTAAACTTTCACGATTTTTAGGGTTCCGTACACAAAGGGTAAAAACGGGACCCTATTACTAAGACTCCGCTGTCCGTCTGTCCGTCCGTCTGTCCGTCTGTCCGTCTGTCCGTCTGTCGGTCTGTCCGTCTGTCCGTCTGTCCGTCTGTCCGTCTGTTCGTCTGTCTGTCTGTCACCAGGCTGTATCTCATGAATCGTCATAGCTAGACAGTTGAAATTTTCACAGATGATGTATTTTTGTTGCCGCTATAACAACAAGTACTAAAAACAGAATAATATAAATATTTAAATGGGGCTCCCATACAACAAACGTGATTTTTTTGCTGTTTTTTTCCGTAATAGTACGGAACCCTTCGTGCGCGAGTACGACTCGCACTTGGCCGGTTTTTACTCATTATTATTCACAACGACGGGACTTAATCGCGTAAAATTTACGTTACGCTATTAAAATCACCTATAAAATATCCTAAATTGAAATAACTCTTATTTATAAGCCTCTTTTGAAGTCTTAGCTTATTTAATAGCATAGTCATACCGTTAATAACATAATAAACGATTTCACCATTATTTCACTAAAATGTGTAAATTATTACGCTAAATTTATGCTGTCTGCGAGTTCCTTCAGGCCAGAGTTGGGCGTTATCTAGATAAATTCTTATCTAGATAATTATTAAATCATTTCACGGTTTAGACTCACTTGTTTTAGTCACTCGCGGGACATGTTTCGGAGAGCCTAGGTCTCCTTTCTCAAGCACTAATAGTGCGAGCAGCGTTCACGACGACCGTGTATTGCGTACATGTCGCGCGAGTGACTAAAACAAGTGAGTCTAAACCGTAAAATGATTTAATGTTAGTATGACTCACAACAGTTTAAATTCGATTAGATAATTATTAAATAAAATAATTTTAGATAATTATTAATAATTATTTCAAGAAAATCATTTCGAATAAATTTATTCGAAGATTAATTCAATCACAAATAGTGCGTTGACAACTTTTTTATTTAGATAAATTATAAGATAACTTGCCTCGTTTGTTATTGAAGTAAGCTTATAATAATACATTTATAGAATGTCACGTCGGGTCAAACCGTCACACTGACACTGTGCTACTGACATTCATCTTTTATTTAAAATCCCAACTAATTTATCTAGATAAAAATGAAACTGATCTAGATAAATTCAAAATAAGAAATTCATTCATTCATTTCATTTGTTTTATTCTTTAATAATAAATTTATAGAATGTCACGTCGGGTCAAACCGTCACACTGACACTGTACTACTGACATTCATCTTTTATTTAAAACCCCAACTAATTTATCTAGATAAAAATGAAACTGATCTAGATAAATTCAAAATAAGAAATTCATTCATTCATTTCATTTGTTTTATTCTTTAATAATAAATTTATAGAATGTCACGTCGGGTCAAACCGTCACACTGACACTGTACTACTGACATTCATCTTTTATTTAAAACCCCACCTAATTTATCTAGATAAAAATGAAACTGATCTAGATAAATTCAAAATAAGAAATTCATTCATTCATTTCATTTGTTTTATTCTTTAAAAATAAATTTATAGAATGCCACGTCGGGTCAAACCGTCACATTGACACTGTACTACTGACATTCATCTTTTATTTAAAAACCCAACTAATTTATCTAGATAAAAATGAAACTGATCTAGATAAATTCAAAATAAGAAATTCATTCATTCATTTCATTTGTTTTATTCTTTAATAATAAATTTATAGAATGTCACGTCGGGTCAAACCGTCACACTGACACTGTACTACTGACATTCATCTTTTATTTAAAATCCCAACTAATTTATCTAGATAAAAATGAAACTGATCTAGATAAATTCAAAATAAGAAATTCATTCATTTCATTTATTTCATTCTTAAACAATACAATCATTGTGTCAGAAATCACATTAAATACAATTTAAATGATGGATTATTTAGTTATTTCAAATAAAAGATAATTTAGTTATCTTCCCGTTTATTTGTAAATAAATTTTTGCCCAACTCTGCTTCAGGCGTAATAATTTTTTTATGAGTACTTACGGTTAGGTGTTTAATAAATACTCATTTCCATTAGAATTCAGAAAGCAGTTTTTGAAAAATCGTAACGCTTTTTAGAGCACAATACGGTTTCCAAAAATTTTATTAGCAATCTTGATGCCTCTATTTATTATGACTTATGACTAAACTAGATTTAGATTTATTTTTAGCACGACTGGCACCCCTTTACAGTGTCAATTAGTTGTTAAGTAGTATTTAATTTTGTACGCAATATGGGTAAATGCCTGAATTAAAAGCTTTTTTTAGTGATTTCAATCAATATCGCTTTAACCGGTTATTGAATTACCACTATGGAGATTGCAATAAAGTTCAAAATGAACAAACAGAAAAATAGGTTGAGATTTCTTGTGTGGTCCCTCTACGGTTACTGAGTGCCGGAGAGTGGAACGCTATAGAACCAGTCTAAAATGTGTCATCGAGATACGTAATAAAGGCGCGTTATCGGCGAATGCACTTACACCGGTTTTTTAAGGGTTGGACTAGCCCGCGCTCAGGTGCTCATTAGAATTAGATACGCTGTGCAGTCTATATATGTAAGATTTTTACCATTTTGTCGAAAGAAATGAAATTGACAGTCTGAATTAGATTCAAATCAATATTCAATATTTTATATTTCATAATCAATATTTTAATCCTTAGTTTTTGACTATCGCTCGATGTAAGAAAATCACGAACATATTCATACTCATACTCATTTATAAATAATATTATTACATATTACACGTCAAAAATTTAATTACATGAGACAGATTACATTATTTTACAGTTTTGGGTAGTGTAGGTACAAATATGTCAATTAAGAGCTCGTTCCCACTATGTCGGATGTCGGGACGACTTTTAATCGGGTGTCGATGCCTCTGTTCACACTAGTCGGCTGTCGGGACGATTTTTAATCGGGTGTCGGTGCCTCTGTTCACACTAGTCGGCTGTCGGGACGATTTTTAATCGGGTGTCGGTGCCTCTGTTCACACTAGTCGGCTGTCGGGACGATTTTTAATCGGGTGTCGGTGCCTCTGTTCACACTAGTCGGCTGTCGGGACGATTTTAATCGGGTGTCGGTGCCTCTGTTAACACTAGTCGGCTGTCAGGACGATTTTTAATCGGGTGTCGGTGCCTCTGTTAACACTAGTCGGCTGTCAGGACGATTTTTAATCGGGTGTCGGTGCCTCTGTTCACACTAGTCGGCTGTCGGCCACGACCGCAGCTGGTGCCATTTGAGGTTCTCATTTGACGCGCGGAAGGCGCAGGGGGTGCGGCGAGGCCAGGGTCGGTCCGACATCCGACATCATGTGAACAGCGCCGCCGACACGATTTTTTTCCGGACGGAGGGCTGACAAAACACACGATATTTTATGTCGGATCCGACACAAAATCGTTGTCGTTCGTGTGTGAATAGCTTCATATAAAATGTTCTGCCGCTACGACACCCGATTAAAAATCGTTCCGACATCCGACATAGTGGGAACGAGCTCTAATTTTACAATTCTGAGCTTTATCATATTAATTAGTATTGTTACATTAAATTATTTTTTGAATGTCAATTAAATTATATATAAGTCTAAAATGCCCTTTAAATATGTATAAATACATTTTGCACAGAATTTGCCATTATGATAATTATTTCTAAAAATCAGCAACATAATGCTTGATGGAACTCATCGATTACTTTTTCTATTAAAAACTCACAAACAATTAAAATTAAAGTTTTCAAGAAATAAATTAATTACTGTGAAACTTTTATCAGAAGCTGAAATTCGGGTATTTGATTTCAATTGAAAGAGTTGTCGGAAAGTTTTATTTAAATTTTCCTGGGTTGATTATTTAGACAATATGGATAATTTTATTGAGAAAAACATTGGTAGATTTTTTAGAGTGAAACAAAAACAAGACAAAATAAAAATGTTTTATACAATCGTGATATAATAGAGAGCTTTTTAGCCGTTTACCGTGTTTAGGTAACGAAGCTTGCTGAGTGGCCTAATTGAAGTACGAGATTAAAAAGCTTGATTATATCACTATCTTCTTGTCCTAAGCCTTATCCCATCATCTTGATTATATCACTATGGTCATAGAGAAATATAAGTAAAGGAAGAGTTGTCTTTTTGGTAACAAAACTCATGTATGGAGTGAGAACTCTATGTCTACTTAATTATCTTTCCAAGTACATACTTGTTTGATTAAAGATACGTGTTGCAAAATATTTAAAATGTGAATTTACCAACCACACTCGTTGGGTTAACATAAAAAGATTACATAAGTATATCTTCACAGTAATATTTATAAACCTAGAAATGTTTTTGAGCTCCAAATCCACATTTTATTTAACTACTATGCTTGCGACAATCGGTCGTAGCCCCTCTACGGAGTAGGCAGCTACGTTGCTACGGCGTAGCGCCTGCCGCTGGCAGTTACAAAATATTATGTAGAAGTATAGGAGCCTTATAAAACAAGGCCACCGCGTCTGTCTGTGTGTATGTATGTTCGCGATAAACTCAAAAACTACTTAACGGATTTTCATGCGGTTTTCATGCGGAAGGTTTAAGTGTATCATTAGTTACCGTGCGAAGCCGGGGCGGGTCGCTAGTCTATTTAATTTTGGAAAATAATTCCAGAATGGCAAATACTTTTCGTGCGCGTACTTTTATGTGAATATTGACACTGACTGTACATTTAAAACAGGGTTTTTTTTAGAATCCCTACTATATTAATATTATAAATCCATCAGTAAGTCTGTCTGTCCTCTGTCTGCTTAAACCGCTGAACCGATTTAAATGAAATTGATATGGAGATAGTTTGAGTCCCGGGAAAGGATATAGGATGTTTTTTATCACGGAAACCCCTTAAAAGGGGGAAAGAAGGGTGGAATTTAATATGTATATGGAGGTACTAGTTCTGCGAAGAAAAAGTCGAGGGCAGTAGCCTAAAGCGGTCCACTGACTATCAGTTCGCCGGACGATATCGGCCTGTCAGTTGTTCGGAGCTGTCAAATTTTTGTTCTAACTGACAGGCCGATATCGTCCAGCGGACTTATAGTCAGTGGGCCCCTTAAGAGTTTTCAAATAAAAGATTTTAGAGCAATTTGAAAAAAATAATCACACCGATTTAAATGCCGCGAATGACCCATTAACTCCAAAAGCCTGAAAACCCGGCCAAGTGCAAGTCGGACTCGCACACGAAGGGTTCCGTACCATTATCTATAAAAACGGTCACCCATCCAAGTACTGACCCCGCCCGACGTTGCTTAACTTCGGTCAAAAATCACGTTTGTTGTATGGGAGCCCCACTTAAATCTTTATTTTATTCTGTTTTTAGTATTTGTTGTTATAGCGGCAACCGAAATACATTATTTTTGAAAATTTCAGCTGTCTAGCTATCACAGATAACGAGATACAGCCTGGTGACAGACGGACAGACGGACAGCGAAGTCTTAGTAATAGGGTCCCATTTTTACCCTTTGGGTACGGAACCCTAAAAATTGGTTTTCAACAAAGCTCGCGGAAAACCTTTTTCCGAAGTCGATTAAAAACCTTTTTCTAATTAGGGAAGCTTAAAGGAAGCGATGCTGAAACGACAGTTTAAAAAGAACAGCTTTGTTCTAATAAATATACACGGTGGGGCCTGTAACACGAGCAAATAATTAAAACATCACTTGTACTCCAACGATGACACTTTTGTTCAATATCTACTACAAGAAAACAAAGATAGATATAACTCCGTAATAGATGGATACAGTCTAAGGAAAAAACGTGCCTCGAAAATCACGAAAATTTGATTCTCGATGGCGCCACTAGTTTTGGCCTACACTCGTATAGAGGGCGTTGACTGTTTCGTTTGTTATTTATAATTTTAACGCATACCAGTGAAAGAACATGGGTCAAAAACATATAAAAATAATTAATGCAAATAAAAAAATGATTTATCCATATTTAAATACATTTTATCGTATTTTTATAAATATGTATTTTTAGTTTTAAAGTGTGTCGACAGATGGCAGTGAATTTACTTTTTTTTTTTTATGATGAATAGGCAGGCGTTTGACCACGATCCCACCTGATGGTAAGTGATGATGTGGTCTACGGTGGAGCACGCTTACCTATGAGATACCTATTAACTCTTGCCTTGAAGATAAGTTAATTTACAAAATTTACTATGACAGTACCGCTCTAGTATAAGTTACTCTATGAAGAAAATAATGATGACTTCATATTTTTCATACAAATAAAATATTATGCCTGTCCAATGTATAGTCCGACAAGAAATTGTAGAAAATAAATGAGGGCGCCATTAGGTAACAGTTACATAGGAACGTAACTGTCACATTTTTGACGTAAAATGCTTAAACATGGCAACTATTTGGTATGGAAATTATTTAGTTCCATTTTATTTAATTTCTATTTTATGTCGCGCTATAAGCTATCATTATAGAGAGCGTGCATAAACTGTAGGGGGCAGCACAGGAGACGTCAGATTTTTGGCGCGAGGCGTAGCTACACGCGTGTGTAGTTTATGTTTCCAAAGCAGCCCACAAGATGGCAGCACTTGCTTTGGCGTGAAGTGTCAATGTACATGTGATGTACATGTTTATGGTTCCGATTCAGGTCACAAGATGGCAGACCCTCCAACGCGCACGGCCCCTATTGTAATTGACGTTGCTTGTCACGCTTTAAACATTACAAAATTCCCAATACAGCGTCTTATAATGCTGAAATTAAAGGCGTACTTTAAAGTCAATACACGTTATTTTTAAATGTCATTGAACAAATGTTGGTCAAGTTAAATATTAACTGTCATATGGACCATTTGACGCGAGAGGTATTTATTAAAATATCCTATTTTTCGCCTTTACACTATAGGCCAAGCAATAAGAAGGTATAGAGGGAAATGCTAGGAACACAATTTTTTACTTCGTAGCTTTTTCTGGACTAGTTAGGAGATGAACATATCAAAAGTCCCCGTAACAAAAGAGGAGTTAAAAAAAAGTTATTTGTTTAAAGTTTATATGTTTTTACTTAGGAATGGTGTCAATGTTGATACCATAAATGAATTCAGCACCCCCGATTTATACGATCCCAAACCTGGCCTAGCACCTTCACTGATGTAGATAATAAAGATAAAAATGAGAGCCCTAAATAAACCTTAAAGAGCGAATATCTCAAAAACTATACAAGATATCGAAAAACTTGACTGAAAAATTAAATCTCTTTTCATTTTGTATAAGTGGCCAAGTCGCTCAGACGCATAGTTTCCGAGATATAATCGAAAAACCGAAAAATGGAACCTTCAAACCCTCCTCTCCCCCCAGCACCAGGGTTATGGCCGGGGACTTTTGATATGTTCACCTCCTAACTAGTCCAAACAAAGCTAGGAAGTCAAAAATTGTGTTCCAAGCATTTCCCTCTATACCTTTTTTTGGGCATTTATTTCCTGGCCTACTAAGTGAGGCAGCCCTCCCATCGGCTGTGTAACTTTGTCATAACAAGAAACGTGACTGCATTACCTACGGCTATATTAGAGAGAACAGCAAAATATCATATTGTTGTACAGTGTTTTACCAAAGTATTGATTTTTTGACTAACCTATTTTTATAAAAAAAAAATGTAGTTTAAGAAGATAATATTTATTCGAAATAAAGAATCAATAATAAAAATTGACAATAATAAAAACAGAATTGAGCAAACGACGCTAGTGCGGGATAGATATCGTTATATTTAAATACTATCAAACTGTACAACACTGATTTAAATTTTCACGATTTTTACACATTATTATTTACAACGACGGGACTTAATCGCGTAAAATAAGTATTAAACCCACCTCCGACGTTTCGAGGACGGCGTTGTCCCCGTGGTCTCGGAGTGAGTCTTCTCCGAGACCACGGGGACAACGCCGTCCTCGAAAGGTCGGAGGTGGGTTTAATACTTATTTAAATACTATCAAACTGTACAACACTGATTTAAACTTTCACGATTTTTACTCATTATTTTTACAACGACGGGACTTAATCGCGTAAAATAAGTATTAAACCCACCTCAGACGTTTCGAGGACGGCGTTGTCCCCGTGGTCTCGGAGTGAGTCTTCTCCGAGACCACGGAGACAACGCCGTCCTCGAAACGTCGGAGGTGGGTTTAATACTTATTTTACGCGATTAAGTCCCGTCGTTGTAATTAATAACTATCAAACTGTGTTGTTGTTTGGTACTGGAGACGTCTTGTCTGTAATTCTCTATACACAGTCTGCCTTGCGGGGAGGGGCAAGTCAAACGTAACGTAGGTACCATGGAGACTAGGAGAATATATATTCTCCTAGACTGTAAACAGGTAGAAGTGTATAGGAGCAAATACCTAGGTAATCCATGCACACTAAAAGAGGCAACTAGCAACCTGAAGACTGCTAGGCTTCGTGGAGGAGCTGGGGTGGTTAGAGTAGCGCTACCTCGTTTCACGCAAAATAGGCACATTGGATGTCGATTTGCGGAAAATGCCCAGCATAACTAACTAACTAACTAACCATGGAGACTATATAAAGGAGCCAAATCTCTATGTATGAAAAGTGTCCATCAAAAAACAGTAATTAGGCGGCGCCACCATACACCGAAATACTACCAAAAACAACCTACGTAATTTGGTCGGGTTATTTGTTGGTTCATGTTATACTCATGTCCCAGAGCCTAACTAGCGCCACCGGAGAGATTAGGAACTATTATTTAAAGCTGGAAGCGGTCACTTTTGCAACAATTCTGCCATAAAAGATTGACATCCTTTCTATACCATCCATAGTAGGTACTAAAGATGGGTGGCGCTAGGTAGGCTCTGAGACCAAAGAGTATTGTAATATATAGGAGACTCTATGACATAAACCATAGAGGTATAATAATGTAGAGATGAAATAGGGGAGGGGCAGCAATTAACCCGACCAAATTACGTAGGTTGTTTCTGGTATGTTGTCAGGAATGTTAAAACGTGTTTTTAATTGTGTCGCATTGCGTATGTTCTGTCTCTCACGGTCGCACGGGTGCACATCTATATAAAATACTAGATGTATGGTCTAGGTACTTCAGTGTATAGTGGCGCCACCTATTTACTGTTTTTTACGGTCACTTTATGATAAATGAAGATTCATTTCCTTACCTCTACCTTCCATAGAAGTTACAAATAGCCATTTCAGATAAACGTCAGTCCATACAATGAGTATGACCATTGGGCGTTTCGACAGAGGGCTAAGCTGTTAAAGGCACCGCTTCAATGCTCTAAGAGCCCAGCAAAATCTCTCGGGGAAAAAGTTAGGTATATTTTTTTACCAATCTTTTGAAACGAGTTTGCGAAAGCGTTTTTGCTTGATACAGCCTTTTTGTTGGGTGTTATAAAGAAAACTAAGAGAAATGGATGATATAATCTGTTTTGTTATATTCTTGGTTATACAGGGTGGGAAAGTTATAGAGCGCCCCGGATAAATCCCTGCGAATATCATAAAGGAACTTAGGCCCAGACACCATAACCTTCTTGCAGTCCCAGCAACGCGCACTGTAGCACCCCAAAAATCTCCTCTCATTCGCGCTCTAAAATTTCTGAACGCGCTTATGTCATGGGCTCCTGAAAGTGATTTGTTTGCAAGTCGATGGGCAAGTGTATGTAATATTTGTCTGAAGTATTGCGAGGCGATGGATGGTAGTGGTATTTTATAAAATTGTTATTGTAAAGTGTTGTGTACCTTAGCTAATAAGTTGAAAGCTCTCTAGATTGTACAGTGATTTGGTGTATACTGTCAGACTGTATAAGTTTTGTTTGAATAAATAAATAAATAAATGCGAGAATAACTGTCTGTTACCCCCTGACGCTTAAGCCGCTGAACTGATTTATGGGTGCTAACAAATTAGCTACAGATATTTTACGAGATTGTACTTTACTCTAAAACAATTAACTTCAAATAGACATTAAGAAAATTTCTCATATATTTATTTTTTTGTTTTTATTTACCGAATAAAATAAATAAATAATAATTCTATCTAAAAAATAATCATCACGTATTAACTGTTTGTTTGTCTTAAATATCATTATCAACGTGTCATTTGATTTATCAACGTGAAATGGCCAGTTAAGTGTTAGGTAAAAGAGGTTTTAAAATCTGTTCAATGAGGTATCATTTAATTATCTCATTAACAGAGTACGTAGCAAATTTGTTTTCCAATTTTCTCCAAATAACATCATAAAACCAATAATGTTTCATACTTACATATACTTCACCCGGGTATGTCCTTAAACCCTTAAACTACGTCCAAAAGAGAGGTATGGGCACTGTGAATGACATCTCGCTTTGTGTGGTAGGGCACAGTACAGCGGATGTCATTCCAGATCTAGAGCAGAGCCCAACTGGGGAGGTACCTCCACCTTACAGAAAACCGCAGCCAAATAACACTAGACCCTACTAATAGTGTTGTGTTCCTGCCGGTGAGTAAGGTTGTCAGAGCTCGAGGGAGAGGAGTATTAGGGTCGGCAACGCGCATGTAACTCCTCTGGAGTTGCAGGCGTACATAGGCTATGGAGACTGCTTAACATCAGGCGGGCCGTATGCTTGTTTGCCACCGACGTAGTATAAAAAAAACTTCAGGAGCCGAGTACTATCAGCTGTAAAGATATCGGTAGCTAATTAGTTAGCACCTTATATATATAAAAAATTACGTATACTTTGCTAGAAACAAAACTTCCGTTCGACTCAATATCGAGAGAAGAAAATGGGCACCGCTTTTGAATGGGAAGGCGGTCCTCCACTACCCTCTTTTTGATACCATCTGGCATTAATCTGAATGAGGGGGGGGGGGGGGGGTTGATTTTTGCTTCTTATTTATTTTGTCCATGATTAAAGGTAAATTTAAGACTGATCAGATGGCTCAACCTGTATTTTTATTTATGATGATGAATAATGGATTCCTTCTTAAAAATGTGTAACAAAGAAAAATCCCAAGCCATTCTTACGTATAATTTATTTCAGTTTCACTAACGTTAGTATGATTTAAATGGTCCGTTTTTTCATAAAATATATTACCAAAAGAAAGTTGCACAGTAAAAAATATACAGTTACAAAAGTCAGACTTAATGCCACACGGCATTTTCTACCAGTTAACCTTTGAGACTTGAATTTCGAGTGTTTGGAGTAAATGATTAATTCAATTGTATGTAGTTATTACAAATTATGAATTTTATTTTATTTGTTTTTCACTTGTTTTCACTTGTTATTTAATTTTATTATTAAAAATGTATTTATTTGCTGACATGTCCCATAATTACTCAGTTTAATTAAGTTATAAGCATGTATGTAATTAGTTCGTAAGATTTCTAACACAATGCATTATTGTTAAAGAAATAAATAAATGAAATGAAATGAAATGAGGCACAGTTTACGCTAATGAGATCACTTTTTTTCTTTTCTTTTTTTTATTAAAAAAAGGCAAGCATTTGACCGCAATCTCACCTGATGGTAAGTGCCGATGCAGTCTAGGATGGATCATGCTTACCTAAAAGATGTCTATTCACTCTTGATTTAAAAAGATCCAAGTTATAATGGACTGGGAATATATTTGCAGGAAGTGAATTCCACTCCTTAGCCGTTCACATGATAAAGCTGGATGCATAGCGCCAAAGATATGGGATATAAATATTGTAGTTTAAAAGAGGTTAATGTACGCTTAGAAACAAAATTAATGCTTATCTAACAAAGATAGATATAACTCCGTAATAGATGGATACAGTCTAAGGAAAAAACGTGCCTCAAAAATCAAGAAAATTTGATTCTCGTTCAGAGGGCGCTACTAGTTTTGGCCTACAGTCGTATAAATGGCGTTGACGGTTTCGTTTGTTATTTAACAATTTTAACGCATATCAGTGAAAAAACATGGGTCAAAATCATAAAAATAATTAATGCAAATAAAAAAAATCATTTATCTATATTTAAATACATTCTATCGTATTTTTATAAATCTTCATTTTTAGTTTTAAAGTGTGTCGACAGATGGCAGTGAATTTACTGGGGTTACAAAATTTACTATGACAGTACCGCTCTAGTATAAGTTACTCTATGATAGCGCTTAGTACGAATCAGTGGTCAAAACACATTTCCTAAACTATAAAGCTACGGGCCAACATAAAATGGTTATTAAACTAATCTAATATCACACCGTTTGAATATAACATGATGCAATTTGAGTTCCGTGGACTTGGTCCCAAGAGACGTAGTGTGACGCCTCTACACTTTAGTTAGTTACTAGCTTTTGCCCGCGACATCGTCTGCGTGGACTTAGTAACCGCAGCTAGAGTAAGAATAGCGCCTGGATAAAGTGTAATAGCAATCATGCAAATGAGCACTCTATCTCTATCTCAGTTTACAATCTAAGGAGGTACCTACTTTGTAGATTTCTAAAGTTTTATGTGGTTCTCTGTACAGAACGTATTTTTTTACATATATTCTGAAAGAAAAAGTGTTTTTTTTATACAACGTCGGTGGCAATCAAGCATACGGCCCGCCTGATGGTAAGCAGTCACCGTAACCTATGGACGCCTGCAACACCGGACATATTACACGCGCGTTGCCGACCCTTTCGAAACTTGTACACTCCTTTTTGAAGAACCCCATACTGTAGCCCCTCGGGAAAACCTCGGCAGGGAGCTCATTCCACAGCCGAAGCGTCCTTTCTTCTTCTTCTTTGTCCTCGCCTTATCCCGTTACGCGGGGTCGGCTTTCCTAATCTTGAGGCGCCACTTTGTTCGCTGATATGCGTCGTCACTGGACAGGCCCAACTCCTTCATGTCTCTCCGGACATTCGTCAGCCAGGTAGTTACTGGCCTGCCCCTTCCTCCCTTTGCTGCAGCCATGGAAAGGCACTTTTTCACAACGTGGTTTTCGGGTCTACGCATCACATGTCCGAACCACCTTAGTCTGGATTCCTTTATCTTACCACAGCCGAAGCGTCCGCGGGAGGAAATTTCTCTTAATGTGTTCCAAGTTTTTTTTTGTTTAATTTTGTACAATGCGAAAACAAAATGGACGAAATAAACCAGTAAACTCCTTGTCATAAGTCATTGACTTGTAAGTTGTCACACAAATAAATAAAAGTGTTTTTTGTGAACATTAATCAATTCAGCCGAAATGTAAAAAAAAAGAAATCCTAATTTTATTTTAATTTATAAACTTCCGTGAGACTAAGACGTAATAAATATATTAAAACGGGGCACTCAGTTTTAATTTATTCAATATTGAGACGGCTAATTTTATTACATTTAGGTTATAAGATTAATAATCATAATGACGACGCCTTTTAATAACAGAAGGACTTTTTTCCATGTAAAAATATTAATAAACCGAAGAGATAAAAACGAAATATATATTAGAAAGTAATAATTATAATAGTAATTATAAGCCCGCAGGGCAGCTTGTGGCGAGCTGTTGGGGAGTAACGACCCCACGGACCCGAGTGCTCCCGAGAGTCGGTCAGGGTCTCCGTCTCCGGCGTGTCTATGTCGGTCGGAGTGGACCCCAAGGTGACCCAGGACACAGCAGGACTCTCAGCTCTGGCTTGCCTTCATTGGCTGTCCAGAGAGGAGTCGCTAGAGCTATATGCTCCAGGGGTGGAAGTGAAAGATGCATAAGACGCGAGTTGGCACAGTGGCTGCTAACAGCCACTGGGTAGAAAGCGGCGCACACCTCTCGACACCCCTGAGCCGCTCACACCGGTGTTGCTCCTGGTCGTCATCACGACGGCAGTTTCAGGGGCCCATCTAGTCAGCGGCGAGTCACCGCCTGCCTCGATATCGTGTACAGACATTGTTATGGCAGGTGTCCGGACCTCTCAGCAATAGCCCAATCTTTTGACCAGCCAAACTTCAACACCATAACCGACACTCTTTTCCACTGTGTTTATAATAGCCCCTACGCCTGTTGGAACCGATTTACGGGTATCTATTTGTACCCGTGAATGGGTTCTAGCAGGTGTATTACATAACAGCAAACTTCTCCAAAGGGCCTCTACGTGTTGGATCTGTATCCCCACGCACGCCTATCAAAGGACCGGGATGTATATACCCGTGAGTTTATATGAGATACAAATAATAATAATAACAACCTATATACATCTTACTGCTGTGAATAGGCCTCCTCGGCCTCCTCTCATGCGTGATTGGGCTTAGGCTATAAGTACTTAATTAGTCCCCAGTATTGGTACCTTTCAATTTATTCGCAGCCGGTTTCCTCACGATGTTTTCCTTTGCCGAAAAGCTAGTTAAATATCAAGTTATATTTCTTAAATAGGTACATACGTTCCGAAAAATTCATAGGTACGAGGCAGGATTTAAACCCGCGACCTACGGATTGAAATTCGGGCGTCATATCCAGCCAAACCGCTCCACTGCGCTTGTTAAGTGCACGTTTCGAGTTTTTTATAGTTTTAGGAAGAGAAATAGTAATGTGTCTGATTTTTTACTTATCTATCAGGCTAATTCGAGATTTAGTTATTTGAACCGTTTCCGATATGATACTGATCGAAAAAATAAAACCCGAATTGCCGTATTTTTATATTTATACTCGTACCGATACTGATATTTATATTTTTTGTTAGGTATGTATGTAGTATCAAAGAGAATTAAGTACACATAGAGTGCTCACTCCATACATCAGTTTTGTTACCAAAAAGACTATTATTTTCGTAGTCTACATCTAGCGTCAAGTAGCGGAACTATCAGTACTGCTACTCGACACTAGATGTCACTTGTGTCGCGACTGACGAAAAGTGTATTGCTCAACAATTTATAACTAATATTAGCAGGAGTTGAAAATTGATTTTCGGTTATAATATTAGCTGAAAATCGTTGAGCATCAGACGTTCCGTTCTTCGCGACATCTATTGTCGAGTAACAGTACTGATAATTCCGCTACTTGACGCTAGATGTAGGCTACGTAAATAGTCTTTTTGGTATAGTTAACGCTATCTCTACTGAGCTCGTTCACTTACGTACTAACAATGGCATTATGTTAAACAAAAGCCATTATGTCTTTTGTGCCTGAGCGCGTGGCCTTTGTGCCTGAGGCTCCCACACAATAGCCACGCGATCAGGCACAAAAGCCACGCGCTCAGGCACAAAAGAAATAATGGCTTTTGTTTAACAGAATGCCATTGTCAGTACAGGTAAGTGAACGAGCTCAGTAGATAGACCGCATACTATAACAAAACTGATGGAGTGAGCACTACTCTACTTAATTATCTTTGGTACTAGTATATTTTTATCATACTACCTCTGGTCTGACTAAAAAAGTGCGTTATGCTCAGAGAGCGAAACTTTGGTGCCGATGACAGACGTATGACGTCAAGCTAAATACAGTGTGTTGTTATCTAGATACTTAATCAAATAACAACTTATTACTTAGCCTCTTTAGTTTACTGATATTGAAGCTTGAGTTGTGTTAGGTCTTTGTCATGTTAAAAACAAGATTGTTTGAAAAGACAACCAATTTCTGTTTAATTTTTGTATAAATTACCAAAAAATAAATAAACATCTTATATGCGACTTAACGTCATACGTCTGTCATCGGCACCAAAGTTTCGCTCTCTGGTTATGCTAGAAACAACAACAAACAACAATACAACAAACAACAAGAATGTTGCACGATTAATACAAAAATGGTACCAACCCCCAAATAATATCAAAGGCCCAACGTCCAATTGAATAACGCTCAACAGGCACAAAGTGCCGTAATTTCGTCGAGAACTTAACTTACTTAGCTAATCATAATCAATCAATATGTTGACCACTCCTTCCAGCTCGCTTTAGCTGCTGAAAATATATATACAGGATTTCCCTAGCCATTGGACATAGCCGAAATGTACATATGCATTAGGGTATTTAGAATCAGTATACCAAGTATCATAACAACCGGTGTAGCGGTTACTATGGATGGTATAGAAAGGATGCCAATCTCTTATGGCAGAATTGTTGCAAAATTTCATCATATATCTCGTCACACATGTGGTGCGGCATGAAGTGGTAGAAATTAAATAAAATTAAACAAAAAAAAAAACCTCGTACTAAATTATTGCCATCTTCTTCTTATTAATTTTCTGCAATTTCTTGTCGGACTATATGTACAATATGCATGTATTGTTTGTCATTTGTACTTAGTAATAAGTTTTTATTAATAGTCGTTTACATATAGGAAACTATAGGTCTATTGCCAGAAAAATGTTACTTTAAATACTCATCTGTTTTATAAGACTGTTTGTTTCTTAATAAATAATAAAATAAAAAAAAGTGACCGCTTTCAGCTTTAAATAATAGTTCCTAATCTCCGGTGGCGCTAGTTAGCCTCTGGGACATGAGTATAACATGAACCATATAAGGTAACAATAACCCGACCTAATTACGTAGGTTGGTTTTGGTAGTATTTCGGTGTATGGTGGCGCCGCCTAATTACTGTTTTTTGATGGACACTTTTCATACATAGATATTTGGCTCCTTTATATAGTCTCCATGGCGGTTACGAAGATATTATCAAATTGCGATTTTTTACTTTGGAGCAGCCTGTATGCGTTAATAGCTCCTGAGGTGAGGTAATAATAGTCTTAAACCTTCTTTCCTTTTAATTGCGGGCAGATGCTAGTCTTACTAATAAGTACTACAAATCTAGACTTATATTGACCGGGATATAGACCGTGATTACTTTTTGTATTATTTGTGAGCTCCCGATATTTCGACGCAGTTACATGCATCATGTTCACGGGCGACTGAAGATAGCGGGTGGGTGTCAAATATCGGGGTGGGTGGGGATATCGGGAGCTCACAAATAATACAAAAGGTAATCACGGTCTATATCCCGGTCAATATAAGTCTAGTGAAACTAACCGTGAATCATTCAAAACTCTAAGTACTACAAATGTTAAAAATTTGTATGTAAGTTCGATATTTGCATGTTTGTACCTCCATCACACAAAAACGGCTGCACTGATTTGGATTGAAATTGACACACAGAGAGATATAACCTGGAATGTATTCGTATATCCCAAAATTCGTTACCGAAGACAGAGTAATGGGGGTTGAAATTTTATACAAATTTACAAAGGGGCGTATTTTAAAAACTTATATCTCGCCTCCAGTTCCATAAGGAAAGCCAAAACAAAATTGACACAAATTCTTTTCCTTATGTAGCGTGACTGGCTAATGTCTATAAGAGTTTTGAATGATTCACGGTTAGTTTCACTAGACATATATAGACTGTGATTACTAGAGACGCAACGAATATTCGGCCACTATTCGGTATCCGGCCTATTCGGCCACAATTTCACTATTCGGCCGAATACCGAATACTGGTATAATTAAGTAGGTTCCGTACTTTTTAGTATAAGTTTAAAATTTCAACTGTCTAGCTATCACGGTTCATGAGATACAGCCTGGTGACAGACGGACAGCGGATTCTTAGTAGTAGGGTCCCGCCTTTACCCTTTGGGTACGGAACCCTAAAAAACGCAAATATATCTAGAGTTAGACCAAGACAAGTCTGCTCTTGAGAAAAGAAAAGACGATTCTTGGTTTAACTCTAATTACAAGCTTTTTACTTAACTTGCAATGTACCCTATGTATGTCACTATGTTTGTACGGGTTAAAGTTAAATTTGACCCACTTCCCGGTTTCCAATGAAGCTAAAAATTTGCATACATATATATATATATAATATAGCTTCAATTCGAAATCAACCTTATCGACAAGCGACAATGTGGTACCTTTTGGTTGAAAACGTCACATATAATATTAGTATACTTCTCACTCTGAAATACCCTCTTCATTATGAACATTATTATCATGAAATACCTATATTATTACATTTATGCTTACGTCATATTAACACAAAGGCATTTTATTAAATTCTCAGGTTATTCCCTTTGAGACCTCGTAATAATACTGCTTTGATAAATGAAGCTAATGTTTCTGAAACATGTGTCACGGTATATTATATCCATTTTCAAATGTTACTTGCTTAAGGCCGTTCCATCGGTTTGCCGCTGTCTCTATCACATTTCGCAATGAAGAACGGGAAAGATCATGCGCGCCAAGTGTCAATTTTGATCGAATTTTGTCGATTTTTATTTATTTTAAAAACGTTACCCTACAATATCGAAATTCGAAAGCTATGAAATTAGTATTTAAGTTAAGATTGGTTTTTCTTCTTTTTTTGTTTATAGTATAACATAATAAATAACCGAGTAAAGTTGTATTAAAAGTCCGAGTTAGAGGTTACTTTGGGAATTAATTGTATCGAGCGAAGTGTCATAATTCGTGTATCGGAAGCTATGATATTAAAGATAATATAGTCAAGAACTACATATATTTTTTCCACGTCTACGAACATCAACGCCTCTTAGAAAAACAGGATCATATAAGAAGATTTTACGCCTTCTGGCTC
The DNA here is from genome assembly GCF_947568885.1 of Cydia strobilella. Classification (NCBI taxonomy): domain Eukaryota; kingdom Metazoa; phylum Arthropoda; class Insecta; order Lepidoptera; family Tortricidae; genus Cydia; species Cydia strobilella. The sequence continues at coordinate 2,091,265 of NC_086064.1, read as the reverse complement.
AGGGAACCGCCGTAAGAGTCCGCAGCAAGCTCGATTCTCCATACAAACGTAGTTACGCTCTCATTTTAAAACTAGCTAGATTGCTCTGAAACTTTATACTTTCAATACGATAAGGTATATGCCTGTAGATAATTAGTTTATGTAGCTTCAGATACCGTAGTTAAAGAAATAAAGCGAATTTAAGTTTTTCATACAAAACTTGTTTTTGCTCTATATCGTTTGTTTTAAAAGCCGAAACTATACTATAAACTACTGGTGACCGAAAAGCTGGCGGCTTCCTCGCACAACGTATCAGCATTGCGATACAGCGAGGAAATGCCGCCAGCATCCTTAGTACAATGCCTCAAGGGCCTATTTTAGATTTAAGCTAGTTATTAATTTCGTACTAGTACCACTGTATATATCTTGTATGTAAATAAAGATTTAATTCATTAACAGGCATAGATATACATCATGTCATTATATGTGCAAAGTTTCACTACAATCCAACACGTAGTTTTAAAATGAGGACGAAACTCCGTTTGTATGGGAAGGTGAAATTCGGCCGAGCTTTCCCTGCCAGCGACCCAGTAGGCGGTTCTCTATTCTTAGGCGCTTTTCTCTACATACGGGTATTCCCGATAATAGGCTACGCTCGACACTCAATTTTTTAAAGAAAATCTATAACTGTTATCGATACGTATGGAGGTACCTTAGCTCTATAGAAAATACTATCATTTTTAAAGATAATAGATACCGCGAAATATTCTCTCTCGCGAATTCACTTACTTTTCTTCTTTTTTTTTTAATAACCTGTAGTGTCCTACTGCTGGGCAAAGGCCTCTCCCTTTGATTTCCATGACTCCCGTTGTTGAGCTGTTTTCGGCCAGTTATTAGTGAAGGTGTCTAAGTCGTCCCGCCATCTCCGCCTGGGCCTGCCACGTCCGCGCTTCTTTTGCGGCATCCACTTGGTGGCTATACTAGCCCACCTATCCGGATGCATGCGGCAGACGTGACCTGCCTACTTTTCTTCTTGCACCATTTTTATTACATATCTGTTTAGCCCTACGGTTGACTGGTAGAGAATACGTTTAGGCATTAAGTCCGCCATTTGTGTATATTTTGTATTTTGTGCAATAAAGTTTAAATAAATAGTAAACTGAAATAGATATCATACACTAAAGAAAATGTGACTAAGTCCTCAGGTGGCCGAGGCGGGAATCGAACCCGCGTCTTCAGCTTACGCGGCTAACGTCATAACCACTAGACCACTCGGCCACACACACCCAAACACAAATAAAAATATTTCATAAAAATAATTTGATTTGTTCCCAAGTTGGAAATAAATAGTATTTAGTAGCCTATCCTCTTTAATTCCAGTATTTTTTATGACTTTAGGGTGCCTACTTTCTGTGTTTAGGGTTCCGTACCCAAAGGGGACCCTATTACTAAGACTTCTCTGTCCGTCTGTCTGTCTGTCCGTCTGAACTCATGAACCGCGTGATAGTAGAGTGATAGTTGAAATTTTCACAGATGATGTATTTCTGTTGCGGCTATAACAATAAATACAAAGTACGGAATCCTCGGTGTGAGAGTCCGACTCGTTTATGACTTTAGGGTGCCTACTATAGTTTTTGTTTTTATATTCAGGTATTAAATATAGAGAAAATGTAAATAAAATAAATAAATATTTGGGGACAATCTTACAAATTAACCTAGCCACTAACTAAGCAAAGCTTATATTACGGGTACTATAAGGCGACGATAAACATACTTATATACCTGTACTTGTAGATAAATACATACACTATGTACATATGTCGATATATCGATTTAAATTTGATTATTATTCTATACTAGCTTTTGCCCGCGACTTCGTCTGCGTGGACTTAGTAACCCCAGCTAGAGTAAGAATAGCGCCTGGAGAAAGTCTTATAGCAATCATTCAATTTGAGCATAATATGCACACAAATATTAGGCAACTCATTAATTATCAATTCCACCATGATTCCACCCCGCTTTTCACCCTCTTAAAGGATGATTTTCGGGATAAAAACTATCCTATGTCCTTCCTCGGGACTCAAAATATCTCTACGCCAAATTTCGACTAAATCGGTTCAGCGGTTTAAGCGTGAAGAGGTAACACACAGACAGACAGACTTTCGCATTTATAATATTAGTATGGATTTCGGTGAGTTACAAATCATTATATTTGTTTATTATTTATCTTTAAATTGCTTTGCTTATCAATAACATTTAGTCAATCTCTTGTTTTTGCTACAAAAAGTTATATGTATACACTCATAACAGCGGCAAGTAACATTGTAAAATTAGTAAACATTCCGTAAACAAATTGACTTTCTTTCTTTTACGGTTTATGCGCGGAAAACGTATTTATTTTAATGTTAGATCAACTTTTTCTTCATTTTCTTAAATTATTTCTTCAATTACTGCCAATTTTTTTTAAGTTCCATTATGCCATTTTTTCTACAACTTAGTTTTCTTTGTACAAAAACTTGATCGATATAAAAAGCCTACCTTCAATCCAGTAATAATAATATCTCCAACACACAACACACACTTTATGGATTTAAACGAACGACCATCACGGTCCGCGACCGACGATCGACTAACGGAACATACTGAAGCGCTCTCATATATAGCCCTTTATATATACGCCCTTAGGGCGGGTGTTATAATAGAAATATTTTTCTTAAAACTGTGTCAATTTTACGTTTCGGTGACTTTTTTTGGACCGGTGGCTTTAAAAGGGTTAAAAGGGTGCTTAAAGTGTTCGATTTTGTATGTTTATTTAAGTAAAGCGAAAACTAAAAAGAAAACTAATTTTTAGAGCTTCCTACTATTTTAAATAGGGTTGTTTCCTATAGATGAATTATTTTGTTTCACAGCGGTTATAAGATTAAATATATACTCTGAGAAAACAAACTGTGGGACTTCTATTTTAAATAATTAATCACATTATAAAAACTAATTATATTTTCTTAGAACAATAAAATTAATAGTAGATTGTGTCACAAGGGAGTAAAATTACATATTTACGGCGAGGGCGTACAATTGAATCCTGAACGAAGCGAAGGATTCTAAAGTAGAATCCTGAGCGTAATGAGGGATTCAAGTGTGTTACGCCAAAGATGGAAATAATTTTGCTACCATGTGTCACATATTGCTTTTCACATCACCTATGAGGTAATTATAATGTTTAAAACTATTATTTAAGCTAAAAAAATAATGCGAAAAAAAATTAAAAATTGTGTCCTAGAACAGAAAAGTGTTACTTTGATCCCTCCTACCAGGGAAAAAAAGTGCCACTTTGATCCCTCCGAGCAGGGAAGAAAAAGCCCTTTTTTGAATTGGTGATGTGAAAAGAATATTTCACATCAGGCAGTTTAATCACCGAGACTGCGTTCATAACAACTAACAACTATTATGGGCAAAGAGTCTGGTCGAGTTATTTGCCACACATCTTAAATAGTCTTCCTAGAGATATAATAGATAATTTAGAAGAGGGTAAGCCCCATAAAATTAAAATCATGATAAAAAAGCACTGCCTGAATATTTAAGTTAACCTCATAATTGTTATATATAGCATATTATACCATAGACCATACTTAGCATACAATCTATTGGAATGTAGATTAGGCTAAGTCTGTAAATAGTCTTTGTAATCTTTCTTGAAATAAACAGTTTAAATTTTAAATTTTTTTTTTTTTACAACAGTTTTGCAGGAAACTGTATAAATGGTATGTATAATTTTGGAATAATAAATCTCTCTATCTAACTGCGTTCGTAAGGTTCGCCACAAAACCAAACATGTTTTTCAATTTTCAATAATCTTAAATTCAACAAATACTCATGTAAAGGGTTCATTTTGACGTCACTGAATGCGTTTAGGGATGGTTTAGGGGGGAGGAATAACTTACCACAATATATTTTCACTCGTTCTGACGGGCGTGCTACTTGTGGAGCGTCTATAAAACGGCGCGCGGCGGCACTTAGGGATCCCTTTTGGTTTTCTTTAATTTTTCTTATGATTTTGCATGCAGGCGACCGTATTAGCGAATTATAGCGAATATTTTTCATTGACATGTGTCACACTTCTTTTTCAGCCTTGCTGTTATGGATGGTATAGAAAGGATGCCAATCTCTTATGGCAGAATTGTTGTAAAAGTGACCGCTTTCAGCTTTAAATAATAGTTCCTAATCTCTCCGGTGGCGCTAGTTAGGCTCTGGGACATGAGTATAACATGAACCATATAAGGCAACAAATAACCCAACCAAATTACGTAGGTTTTTTTTGGTAGAGTATTTCGGTGTATGGTGGCGCCGCCTAATTACTGTTTTTTGATGGACACTTTTCATACATAGAGATTTGGCTCCTTTATATAAGAATAAGAATAAGAAATATTTATTAGCACAAAAAAAACAACTAAAAACAACATAAAATAACATTCATTTAGAATATAAACTAACAGAATTGTGCTAAAAGGTCCTCACTCAGCTTAATGTCCCGAAGTGAATCATAGGACTCACTACGTGACGCTGATTTTCAGTGAGGCCTGATAAAACTAAAACTAAAACTAGAACTAAAACTAACTAGGTGGCAGAAATAAGTATAAAATTAAGTATGTAACAAATTAATGAATTGCCTGTTAATTGGTGTTAGCAATTAAGCATATTCTAAAAATTATTGTCATTACATTTTATCATTTTTTTTATTATTTTATTTATATAGTCTCCATGCTTGCTGTATTTAATTAAAACCCCGACAAGGAGGTCAGAATATACTTAATAAAATAACTAAGGTCTTATATGTGGAGCAAGCAGCGTTCTCGTAGGTACTATGGCCGATTTTTATTATTATATCGATTTTATTGATTTTGATTTAATATTGATACTGATTTAACATTATTCGCGGTGTAATATAAAATAAAAGTTATATTTGAAGACCGCTAGGCTGAAGTGGGACTGGGCAGGTCACGTCTGTCGCATGCATCCGGATAGGTGGGCTAGTATAGCCACCAAGTGGATGCCGCAAAAGAAGCGCGGACGTGGCAGGCCCAGGCGGAGATGGCGGGACGACTTAGACACCTTCACTAATAACTGGCGGGAAACAGCTCAACAACGGGAGTCATGGAAAACAAAGGGAGAGGCCTTTGCCCAGCAGTGGGACACTACAGGTTATTAAAAAAAATATATATATATATTTTGTAAGTGTCAAAATATGGATGCACTCATCATGCTCAAAAATATGTCCCATAGCTCTTATGTCAGCGAATTATGAACTATGGGACATATTTTTGAGTAAGTTGTATGCATCCATATGTTTACACTTGACTGTACAAAATAAACATGTAGGTCACAGTATGTACACACACAGTACAGTTGAGGTCAAAGATATGTTTACACTTTTGCACCTTACTCCTTTGTGATAAGGGAGAAAACAAACATATCTTTGACGTGAACTATTTTCCGTACCAATATTAATGAATGAATCTAAATAATAAATACGTGTTATACTTAATCCAAGAAAGATACTAAAAGCCGTATTGAGCAAAAATCAATAATAATAAAATATCAAATGACGGCTTGTCATTTGATATTTTACTCACACACTGGTGTTGCTCCTGGTCGTCCCAAAGGGTAAAAACGGGACCCTATTACTAAAGACTCCACTGTCCGTGTCTGTCCGCTGTTTGTCCGTCTGTCCGTCTGTCCATCTGTCCGTCTGTCTGTCTGTCACCAGGCTGTATCTCATTAACCTTGGTAGGTAGCTAGACAGTTGAAATTTTCACAGATGATGTACATATTTCTGTTGCAAATACTAAAAACAGACTAAAACAAATATTTAAGTATACAACAAACGGGATTTTTTTGCCGTTTTTTGCGTAATGGTACGGTACCCTTGGCTTCGCGCGCGAGTCCCACTCGCACTTAGCCGGTTTTTAAATGTAATCAAACAACGTTTATATCTAATAGGTGGTGATATATTGTTCCATACTTTTGAGGCAGCGTACCTAAAGCTACCCTTAAACCCTGCATAATTACGAGTATGCTTAAACAATATTAGATTCAGCTATATCGTGTCTCGTGTGGGGTATCGATTTTCTTTGTGGAGGGATAGTTTGTTGGATCTATACCGCCACGCAAGCCCATCAAAAGACCGGGATTTATAGGCCCGTGAAATCCAAGGATACAAATAAATATCAAATGATATTTATTCCTCCTTGAATAGTATCATTAGTACTAATGAGCTTTTCTAACTAGCAATATTATAACATTTAAAACCTTCGCGCTTCATATTAAATCACATTTATAATCGGGTCTATCGCGAATATATTTTGTTACCTTTGTGGGGAATGGTTTGTATGAGCCATGGAGACTATATAAAGGAGCCAAATCTCGATGTATGAAAAGTGTCCATCAAAAAACAGTAATTAGGCGGCGCCACCATACACCGAAATACTACCAAAAACAACCTACGTAATTTGGTCGGGTTATTTGTTGGTTCATGTTATACTCATGTCCCAGAGCCTAACTAGCGCCACCGGAGAGATTAGGAACTATTATTTAAAGCTGAAAGCGGTCACTTTTGCAACAATTCTGCCATAAGAGATTGGCATCCTTTCTATACCATCCATAGTATGAGCTCTGTTCGGTGTCAATAATCCGAGCGCAGCTGTAAGCGCTGCGCGCCGTACAGCCGGCCAAGATGATAATCGCTATTTTTTCGCCATCGAATCGCTTTGTGTCTCTCTATCACTCTTCCATTTTTTAATTTGTGTTTTTATGTTATGTAATTCATCATTCGCTTGCCCTTGTCCCATTCACTTGGGGTCGGCGCAGCATGTCTTTTTCTTCCATACATCTCTGTCACCCGTCATCTCATCATTCACTTGCGTTAGTTTCATATCATCTTTCACACAGTCCATCAACCTTTTCCTCGGTTTTCCTCTCCACATTCATTCTTAATACCTTTCTCGTCACATGACTTTCATCCCTCCGCATCACATGCCCGTACCATGCTAGGCGATTTGCCCTTACTTTTTCTGTTATGGGTGCAACTTTCAGGCTTCCTCTTATATACTCATTCCTTATCCTATCCATTCTCGTCACGCCACACATCCACCTTAACATTCTCATCTCCGCTACATGCAATTTATTTTCATCCCTCACCTTTAGGGCCCAACACTCTGATCCATACATGACGACAGGTCTTATGATCGTTTTATAAATTTCACAGTATGAATATTAAATACAATAACAAAACTTATAAACTATTATTAAAATTAACCTATAAACCTAAAAACAAATTAAAACTAACAAAAATAAATTAAACTACGAACTAAACAAACTAAACTAAAACTACCTAACATACTACTCTTCCATGTTAGTGTGACCATGGAGACTATATAAAGGAGCCAAACATCTATGTATGAAAAGTGTCCATCAAAAAACAGTACTTAGGCGGCGCCACCATACACCGAAATACTACCAAAAACAACCTACGTAATTTGGTCGGGTTATTTGTTGCCTTATATGGTTCATGTTATTATACTCATGTCCCTGAGCCGAACTAGCGCCACCGGAGAGATTAGGAACTATAATTTAAAGCTGAAAGCGGTCACTTTTGCAGCAATTCTGCCATAAGAGATTGGCATCCTTTCTATACCATCCATAAGCGGCCGGCAAACGGCCGTCAATTTGCTGTCGCGGGGCGAGGTAATTCGAGTCGGGGGGTCTGTGGTAAATAGAAGGCGAATTATTGCGATTCGATTCGATTCGCCTCGGCGAGTCTAGTGGACGCCAGCCTTAATGAGTGGCCCTCGGTTGCAGCGCTGACGGCGATGTATTGCGCCCGCCGCCCGCAGGCGCAGTGAGCCCTTAAAGGGCCCACTGACTATCAGTACGCCGGACGATATCGGCCTGTCAGTTAGAACAAAAATTTGACAGCTCCGAACAACTGACAGGCCGATATCGTCCGGCGGACTGATAGTCTGTGGGCCCCTTTAGAGACGCATGTGTTATTGTGCTGTCATGTAAAATTGCATTTCTGCTAGATTTGTATTTTAAATAATTGTTTTTGCTTTCGCTTTCGCTCCTTCTCCTTCTTTATTTAGATGTGTATTGTGCTTAAACTGTTTCTTCAATAAATCGGTGTGTACAAAGCAAACGTTTGGTGCCTAATTATTCCTGCATCTGCACCCGCTTACCACGCCTAGCACAGCTTTAAGGCAAGTTTACCTATATATACACCGCGTATATTGAATTTATAATACATCTCGACGTTTCGAACCCTTTACAGCGTTCGTGGTCAACGGTTGGTGTATGGGGTTGTAGTTTTTCCTCAGTCACCCGTTGACCACGAATGTTGTAAAGGGTTTGAAACGTCGGGATGTATTATAAATTCAATATACGCGATATAATCCAATTTCATAGTTTTGATTACGTATTTGTTAAACATAAAGAATACCTAATTCTAATTATAAGTACATGTAAAACATTTATTTACATACAAGATATATACAGTGGTACTACGTAAACGAAATTAATAACTAGCTTAAATCTAAAATAGGCCCTTGAGGCATTGTACCAAGGATGCTGGCGGCATTTCCCCGCTGTATCGCAATGCTGATACGTTGTGCGAGAAAGCCGCCAGCTCTTCGGTCACCAGTTACGTCAACCAGACGCTTCGCGATTTCTGCAAACAACTTATGCGCGCTGGGACCCCATGGACCTAGAGTTTCAACTCCAAATGGAATGAAATGATACTCTCTACCGAGGCTCTTAAATTTATTACGTTTTAAAATTTCGGCGCTTTCCGCCGCTCCGCCCGCTTTTTCATTAGTCCGTTGGTGGTGGGACGGTGCCAGTGTGTCTACGCAGGTAGCATCCCACACCAACATCCGTCCCAAGCTCCAAGGAACCAAGGACATCCCATCGGGCCTCTTGCCATCATCTCTGATAATGCCAGTCGGCAACAGTACATGTTATTAAGCATTGGTTATCCAGCAATAATAAACTTATACCTACCTATATATTATACACATTTTCAAAATAACATGGGTGTCTACCTTTGAAATTAAAGCACAAATATTAACAACACATTCACTGCAAACGTTTTCGTAGCGCTACGCTCGTAGCCGATCCCGATCGTAGCGTTTTCCCGCTTTGTAGAAGAAAGTGACTATGGACAGAAAACCCGCTGAGCGGTGCCGGGCACTCAATGTTTTAAAGCATTTTTTTGAAACGCCCCATTTGTAACATTTATCTTTCTCAAGTACACCCTGTAGGTATACAGGGAACCATTAATGCACATTAATTGCACCTCAGCCGCAAGCCTTACAGCTTTTTACCCTATCGGTCTCTAAATCGGTAATAGCATCGTTAATACCGTTAAACCCCAATTAATACAGTTTTTACAACTTTTTCGGCCGGTATCAACGAGAGCCGGTATTAACTTCCTATTACGACGTTTTTACTCACTAGGGCGCAAAGGTAATGATAATTAACTTCCGATAAGTGTACCTGCGTACTGTGCGGTTTAAGAGAAATTTCCTCCCGCGGACGCTTCGGCTGTGGAATGAGTGTGTTTTCCCGAGGGGCTACAGTATGGGGTTCTCAAAAAAGGAGTGTACAGGTTTTCAAAGGGTCGACAACGCGCATGTAATATCTCTGGTGTTGCAGGCGTCCATAGGCTACGGTGACTGCTTACCATCAGGCGGGCCGTATGCTTGTTTGCCACCGAAGTGGTATTAAAAAAATTGTGGGCGCATTAATTGAGGCGTGAAGCTTTTGAACCGAAAGCCGTGCATTCTAACCCCGACTAAGAGGGTTTTCACATTGCCCGGACCGGTATCGGATTTATACATATACAGTTAATTATTGTTTAAAAGTAAGCGTTAATGCAAAAAAACCGGCCAAGTGCGAGTCGGACTCGCCCACCGAGGGTTCCGTACTTTTTAGTATTTGTTGTTATAGCGGCAACAGAAATACATCATCTGTGAAAATTTCAACTGTCACGTGTCCGTGTCCGTGATAGAACGGTTTTATTTATTTATTATAAACTGATCGGCGTTTGGCCCTAGTCACACCTGATGGAAAGTGAAGACAGGGCCTAAGATGGAGCTCACCGGTTCAGTAACAGCCTATTCACTCTTGTTTTAAAGAGACCGAGGTCATATTGATCAGGGAATACAGATGGCGGGAGCGCATTCCATTCCTTAGCCGTCCGTACCAAAAAGGAGGAGGCAAAACGTTTCGTCCGAACGAATGGAATGTGGACCACGAACGGGTGCATTCGCTCCCCGCGCCTGGATGTCCGATGATGGAAAGGGGAAGGTGGGATCAGATCGTGCAGTTCCTGTGCGCACTCCCCGAAATGTATCCGATAGAACACCGATAGGCAAGCGACTCGACGGCGATGCTCAAGGCTCTGTATCCTTGACTTGACAGATGGGTCATCGCCAAAGAGTCTACGGTTCATGAGATACAGTCTGGTGACATACAGACAGACGGCCAGACGGACAGCGGAGTCTTAGTAATAGGGTCCCGTTTTTACCCTTTGGGTACGGAACCCTAAAAAGGAAGTTGATGAGAAGCTGTCGTCCCCTCCACAACAATACACACAACAACAACAATGCAATGTGTACAATTTGACACTGTGGGTTAACGGTTTAATAGGTTAAATCGTCATACGTAATGAATGAATGGCACCCAAGTAGTATTTCCAACAATTCTTCCTAACTCCCAAAAGTCCCAAACTTTGACTGTTCTAAAGTTTAAACATCGATTCCTGGAAATAGTAAGGAATTACGGAAAATCGCGGAAGTTGCTCGAATTGCCTTTATGTTGTATGTTGGTCTCAAACTATCGTTTCTAGTCATTTATGTATCACTAGCCCCTGCCCGCGACTACGTTTGCGTCATTAATGGCATAGAGTAATTATAGTTGTAAGCTTAGTTATATCTCTATTGTAACAGTTATTAGTGTCAATATTGATAGCCGAGTAAGCGAAAGATTGATCCCTAAATGAGATAGTGGTTCCAAAAGTTAGGTTTGCGTAGCTAGTATAGTATTATATAATCTGTGCTGTAGTTATGTTTCTCTGAAGTGGAATGTATAATTTCTTTGAGAAAATAAAGTTCTATAAACCTAAAAGTTTAATCTTAAGCGTTGCGAACGTTTGAAGGGACAAGGATTAATCAAACTTTTCTTATGAATATTTATCATTCAAAATCCAACCAACTCAATATTTGCATCAAATTATTTTGCCGCTTTGTGGATAAAATGCAACTTTCTCGTCAGTTTTTGAACAATCAAGAGAGCCTTTACGAGCTTGTGTGGTGAAAAAATATTTAATAAATATTACAAACCACTGATACATAATTCAAATTGTACTCGAATTTAAATAACTACCGTCAAATATAGATATAACTCCGTAATAGATGGATACAGTCTAAGGAATAAACGTGCCTCGAAAATCACGAAAATTTGACTCTCGATCAGATGGCGCCACTAGTTTTGGCCTACTCTCGTATAGAGGGCGTTGACGGTTTCTTTTGTTATTTATAATTTTAACGCATATCAGTGAAAGAACATGGGTCAAAATCATATAAAAATGAATAATGCAAATAAAAAAATCATTTATCCATATTTAAATACATTTAAAAGTATTTTTATAAATCTTCATTTTTAGTTTTAAAGTATGTCGATAGATGGCAGTGAACTTACAGTGGTTACAAAATTTACTATGACAGTACCGCTCTATCTTATTATATCCTCTTTGCTACCGTCAAAGATCTATAGAGTGTATAAGATAAATAAAGTCTAAGAAAAAAACGTGCCTCGAAAAATCAAGAAAAATGTATGCTCGAAAAGATGGCGCAATACCTTTGGCCTATACTCATGGAGACACCGTTTGATATTAAGAAATTAAAATTTAACATGTCGACGACTTGGTGACATTACTGTAAGCTTATTACATTTCTAAATAAATAAATGAAATGAAATAAATGAAACAAATAAAATATTTAACAATTTTAACACATATCAGTGAAATGACATTGATCAAAGTTATATGGCGTTCTTAAAGTTTTAATCCTGTCTCGAGTATTGAAATTGAACTGTAATTGAAAGATGGCAGTAAATTTACTGTGACTACAAAATTTACTATGTATCTTTGCATATCCCAGCCTTAACATTAGTTTAAATTCTATTAATATCCCAGCCTTGTCCGCCCAAGGCGTTCGAAGTTGGCAAAATTTGGCAAACTTTAAATAACTTGTTTCGAAGGGAAGATAAATTCGAAACAGACGTCAGTCATTTTCGAGCGATATTCACATCGCCATTTATAGAACCGATATCATAGATTTCATCAGGAATATTCGAATATACACTGACATCATAATGATATCAAAGAGTTCTAAATTATATCGGCATCGCCTGAGACAAAAGTGCGTACTTCTTCAATACATTTCTGCACTTACTTTCCCATTAATAATGGTGACACAGGGCGGATACGCTATACATCAAAACTCACTTGCTGTGTGTGAACGGCACGTCTGTACACGCGTCATGCGTCATAGTGTGAGTAAGTTGCTTAAAAATAGTACTGAGCGGCCGGCAAACGGCCGTCAATCTGCTGTCGCGGGGCGAGGTAATTCGAGTCGGGGCGGGGCGGTGAGTGGCCGTTCTGTATGATAATACTATTACTTATTCTTTGCTGGTGATGACATTGATGACTATTACTGACTATGACTATGACTTACGAGCCTATTGTGTCCCACTGCTGGGCAAAGGCCTCCTCTCTTCTTCCACTCCTCCCGGTTTTGAGCTACATCTGGTCAGTCTCTCAAAAAGGAGTTCAGGTTATCCCGCCATCGCCGACGAGGTCTGCCGGATACATATAATATAGTCATTTTATTAGAACAAACGCTGGTAAACCTAGCGGTAAGCGTGCGACGTTCAATTCGCAGGTCGCGGGTTCAAACCCCGGCTTATACCAATGAGTGTTTCGGAACTTATGTACGAAATATCATTTTATGTATGTTGATATTTACCATTCGCTTCGGTGAACGAAAATATCATCGTGAGGAAACCTTACTAATCCCAATAAGACCTAGTTTCCCCTCTGGGTTGGAAGGTCAGATGGCAGTCGCTTTCGTAAAAACTAGTGCCTACGTCAATTCTTGGGATTAGTTGTCAAGCGGACCCCAGGCTCCCGTGAGCCGTGGAAAAATGCCGGGATAACAAGAGGAAGAAGAGAAGAGAGTCATAAAAGTTACTTATACACATTTTTTTTTATGGGAATTTTTATGTTATTTCTCCTGTGGTTCTTTCGTCACTAAAGTATTTTTCAAACAACTTGGGTACGGTGACAGATGTCATTTCTAAATTTTGCGAGATTTTGCGTTTTATGATTACAAATTGTATAGAGATGACATCTGTCACTATACCCAAGCTGTTTTAAAAATAATTTAATGAGCGCAACGATCAATATCATAACCATAACACATTTTAGAACCAGAATACCCCTTGTTTCTTGCTAACCGGTGCGTCATAATCCCATCAAACAGGATCAAAAGGACGTGCCCACTTTCCACGTGTTTACCCCACGCTGTCTATCGGCGCGTTTACCCCACGCTCTGCTTTACTCTATGTGTGTAATGTGTGTTCGTGTATGTGCGTCTATACAATGAGTTTAAATTTGCTTTGAGATGTAATCCCTTAACAGAAGATAGATATAACTCCGTAATAGATGGATACAGTCTAAGGAAAAAACGTGCCTCGAAAATCAAGAAAATTTGATTCTCGTTCAGAGGGCGCTACTAGTTTTGGCCTACAGTCGTATAGATGGCGTTGACGGTTTCCTTTGTTATTTAACAATTTTAACGCATATCATTGAAAGAACATGGGTCAAAATCATAAAAATAATTAATGCAAATAAAAAAATCATTTATCTATATTTAAATACATTCTATCGTATTTTTATAAATCTTCATTTTTAGTTTTAAAGTGTGGCAGATGGCAGTGAATTTACTGGGGTTACAAAATTTACTATGACAGTACCGCTCTAGTATAAGTTACTCTATGCCCTTAACCAAATGGTGATTTTATAATAATTTGCTCATTAATTGGGTAGGTAAAGTTTTTTGAAGATAGGCAAATTATATTTTTATCCGATAGTATTCGTCATAACGATCACGGAAATGCAGCTCTTTTATTTTTATTTCGTTTTATTTATTAAATATATATTTTTAAGTGACCGAGATGACGTTTGTGAAATTTAACAGCAGATCGCACTAATGCCTGTGCACGTGATTTAATTGATGAGATAGAAAAAAAAACGATGACAACTGTCAGTGTCACTTAGCCTTAGCTGTCATTGCCGTAAAAATAAAAATAACGGCCCAACCTTTCTGTTACCTTGCGTGTTACGATTTAGTGTTATCATTGAGATTTTTGACGACCTCAGCACGACCCAAGGACTTCTGATTCACCACGACATCTGCGAGTATTTGGACAAAGATTGAATCTACTTTCGACAACTTGGCACTGCTTATTGGACAACGTTTTCTTCCCTTACGACGACCCGACCCCTGCGCTGACCCTTGGACTGATAAATTAGTAAATTAAGATCACAGACACCATGGAACCAGATTCTGAAAACGCACGAATGGATCTACAATATTACAGGGATGAACTTCAGTGTATTGTGCCGTCGTGTAAGAAGCGCAGACGAGACTTTACCACGTCGGCTTATTTAAGCATACCAAAGTCTTTACAAGCGATTTGGTGCCAAGCATTGGAGATATATTGCCCTAAACGCAACTTATATGTATGTGAGGACCATATCAATGTAAGTATTGTTTATAATAATCTACATATGTGGTATTTTCTATAAAAAGGGACCTTATTGTCGATGGCGCTTACGCCATTATAAACGATGCTCCGATATAAATACAATGCCGCGCGACGCTGTGCGGCGTAAGCGCTATCGACAATAAGGTCCCTTTTCATAGAAAATGTCCCATATTAAGATGTAGGTCCTTTTTGGCTACAAAGTTGCCGCGTTTTTTCGTTAACATTATTATTCTTCATTTGTCAAATATTACATATTTTTTACACATTGCTACTGTAGGTATTACTGTCTACAATCATAACCCTCTAGCTGCAGTTTAAGGAATGCTGTTTAAAAACTTAAAATCACTTTAAACAAGTTCTTTAAGGCTTGTGTAATTAATTTACTCACAACCACCTTGGATCATTTTGTGTTAGTGACAGTATTGATCTTAAGGCTAATAAGTAAACATTTTTAAATGTTATTGAACAAAAGTTTTATCGTTTCAGGAAACTGCTTGCAACTGTTTCTTCGAAAGAGACACCTTCCAAAGCCGAGGTAAAACCAAAGTGATCGCCAGCTTGCGGGTACATATGGAACATGTCATACGGCGGTTGAGGGAATCCGCATTCTTGGAACCTCACTCGACTGTAAACCATAATCATGTCAAGTATGTAGATGAAGCCGTTTTGATAGCATGTGCTCTAGTAAACTTGCAAAGCAGTATAATAAAAATCAAATAATTTATGTCTTGTTTTATTATATAAATCCACAAATGAATATCCTTTTATCATAAACAAACACTTATCAAATAAATCATATAATAAGTATTAGGGGACATCCTACACGAAGATCGACCTAGCCCCAAACTAAGAAAAGTTTGTAAGTACAGTCGCCATCAGATATATCAGACCGGCTAAAGTTCTCACAAATATCTGAGCACATCTTTATTGTCAAGGCGTGAGGGTATGTGTTCAGATATTTTTGAGCACATCGGCCGCTCCGATATATCTGATGGCGACTGTACTAAGGGTACTAGGAGACGATATACAACATACCAATATAGATAAATACATACTCATATACATAGAAAACACCCATGAGTCAGGAACAATATCTCTCTTGATTATTCAAAAACTGATGAGAAAGTTGTATTTTATCCACATGTGGGGCAAAGTAATCAGATGCAAATTTTGAGTTGTTTCCTTAGGTTAGCTGGTGGAATTGACTTTTAAATGATGATTTTGAATGATCATTTGGATTTGGTCTTGTTTGATAGTTAATATTTTCCTCGGGTTGGTGTGGTGAAAATTTTTGTGTTTCACTCGGGGGCAAAATTTGTTTAATCCTCGTGCTTTGAAACCCTTGCAACGCTCAAAATTCCACTTTAAACAACAACTTTGCCCCCTTGTAAAACAAATAACGATTGCTCAACACACAAATACCAGGGGCCCATTTCTCGAACGGTAAAGTACATACCTGCGTCAAACAAGGGCCATTTTAATACAAATCTAAATATTTTGTAGAAATAAAGAACAAGAATAAAACGTAGGTTATTATAGTACTTAATATTCACTTTATTGACCGTCTGAAAAAGTAATTCACTGTGACCCACTCTCCCCTAATTTGAGATTTAGGTATCACTACACTGATTTGAAGTTTGAAAAAAAAAATACATTCTGAGATTCAGGCATTTAGGCACTAGGTATTCCGTTATAAGATCTAGGAATTTTGGTAAATGGGTAAAATTAAATAAACATTTATAGCGCCCCGGCTTCGCACGGGTTACACAAAACCTTAATGTGGGCTGTACACACTCGTTCTCGGCCTGTCTCGGGGTGTCTCGATAACCGATTCTGTGTGCCTTTGGGCACTCATTATAAGACTTTATTTACCAGCTGATGCAGGGCAATGCTCACTATCACATGATGCATCATTGACATTATTATTTTTTTCGTCTAAGTGAACGGTCACAATATAATTTTTTTTTTCTTAATTTGGTCTCCGGTACAACTTTAGCCCGAAAAATACATTCTGTGTTGCTTCTTTTTATTTCGACATAGCCTACATTATTTTCCACATATCCGTTCCTTGATGCCCTAAAACAATAAAAAATGAATGAAGTTAAGGTTTAAGGTGTATATGTAGACTAAACATTGCGGGTAAAATATAAATAACAAAATGTTTAATGTATGTATTTCACTGATAAGTGCAGGAGGGCCTTCGCTCCTCTAATTTCGGCGGCATTGTGCTTATCACTGTTATGATAATAATTTAAAATCATAACTAGGTCCATGTGGGGCAAGTTTGTACAATCTGCTCGCATAAATTCGCTCATCCTTCTTGCAAAACTCAGTCCAGGGTCTGCGCAAGGGTCGGGTCGTCGTGAAGGCAAGAAAACATCCAATATGCAGTGCCAAGTTGTCGAAAGTAGATTTAATCTTTGTCCAAATACTCGCAGATGTCGTGGGGAATCAGAAGTCCGTGGCTCGTGCTGAGGTCGTCGAAAATCTCAATGATAACCATATGATAACACTAAATCGCATCAGAATATGCTTTAGTTATTATTCTCAGGTTATTTTTCGGCAATGACAGCTAAGTGACACTGACAGTTGACTTGACATCGTTTTTTTTTTCTATCTCATCAATTAAATCACGTGCACAGGCATTGCAGTGCCTGATCTGCTATTAAATTTCACAAACGTCATCTCGGTCACTTAAAAAAATATATTTAATAAATAATACGAAATAAAAATGAAAGAGCTGCATTTCCGTGATCGTTATGACGAATACTATCGAATAAAAATATAATTTGCCTATCTTCAAAAAACTTTACCTACCCAATTCTCATCATTATAACAAAAATGTATCTAAGCCTAATGTATCTGTATAGGGAATATTACGCGAAACTTACTAACTACTAATTACTTAATAAAAAATAAAATAAAAATAAAATAAACTGCGCACTTCCGTGCTTTTTAGCCACGGCTCATATGAGGTCAGGGTCCGCTTGACAACTAATCCCGAGAATTAGCGTAGGCAATAGTTTTTTACGAAAGCGACTGCCATCTGACCATCCAACCCAAAGGGTAAACTAGGCCTTGTTAGGATTAGCCCGGTTTCCTCACGATGTTTTCACCGAAAAGCGACTGGTAAATATCAAATGATATTTCGTACATAAGTTCCGAAAAACTCATTGGTACGTTATGGTGCACTTATGGTGGCGTGTGCTTATATTAAATAAGTATAATGTCGTATACAGTACCGGCCAATAATATATCACCTTTGTGTGTGTATGAGATTGTATAGAGTAAACAATATAGATTAATTTTTAACAAGCAGAAACGTCTGCGATCGATGCTATTAAGTTTAGAATAAATTTAAAAGTGGAAAAATTACTGCCTTGGGTGAGACTCCAGAGGCCGTGAGTTCAAGTCTCACCCAAGGCAGTAATTTTTCCACTTTTAAATTTATTCTAAGCTTAATATAGGTTAGTTTGTATATTACATATTTTATTAATAATTGTTATACAAATATATGATGAAAACTGCAATAAATACTGTGAATTACAATAGGACTCAACATATTACCAAAGAAAATTAAGTAGACATAGAGTACTCACTTCATACATTAGTTTTGTTACCAAAAAGACTATTATTTTCGTAGTCGACATCTAGCGTCAAATTGCGGAATTATTAGTACTGCTACTAGACACTAGATGTCAACTTAATTCTCTTTGATATTACCATATTACTGAAAGCCTCTTTGAAAAAACCATTAAGTACTTACATAAGACCAATTTTAAATTAAATTAAATTATTTAATTAAATAATTATTTATTTCAGAAATTCAATTTCCATAATATATTAGTTACTTATTCTATTAACTGTTAACCTATGTTAGTGACAATATCTATGTATGTAATCTATGTATGCTATATCTATTATAAACATGTAGGCTACTCCAGTATTTCCAGAAAGCGCCATCTATCCTGTCTGCGACTGTGGCTAGGATGCTGTTAGTGCTGCCGCGCACGCGCCGCACCAGCAACGCCACCCGCTTGCGCATGATGGCGTGGAAGCCGTCGGTGCGCGCCTCCGCGAACATACCACTAGCGCTGCAATTTTACTCATCGACTACTAGACTACCTAAAGTAGTGAGGTGGAAGTCACACAAATATAAAAAAAAAATACTGTAAAAACATGTAGGTGATATACATTTTTACATTCTTAATAACAGATTAATTTGAATTTAATATTGAGTGATTTGACATTGGCTATTATTTAAAATTCTACAGTTGACATTTAATTTAATTTATTAATTCGTTTTAATTGTTTTTTCTTAAAAATAATTATGTAAAAAATGTAATGTGTGTTTTGTGACATTTATTCCGGTTTGAATTAATGAAATCTTATTTACTTAAGTTATGTTGCAATTTGTATGTCTATCTTTTTGTTATTAGCAATTAATGCATGTTAGCCATTAAGTATCAATTGTAATGCTAATTAGCACCTAAAGTTTAGCTGTTAGTGCTTATTGAATGAAAAATAAATAAATAAAATGAAATGACATACCTATTATTGGCCGGTACCTACTGTATCTGTTATATGCATGCATGTTTTAATAATATCATCACTAATTAGTAGCTCTTGAGCTGTAAACCTCGCGAGCATAACTTAAAACAAAGATAGATATAACTCCGTAATAGATGGATACAGTCTAAGTAAAAAACGTACCTCGAAAATCAAGAAAATTTGATTCGCGTTCAGAGGGCGCTACTAGCTTTGGCCTACTGTCGTATAGATGGCGTTGACGGTTTTGTTTGTTATTTAACAATTTTAACGCATATCAGTGAAAGAACATGGGTCAAAATCATAAAAATAATTAATGCAAATAAAAAAAATCATTTATCCATATTTAAATACATTTTAACGTATTTTTATAAATCTTCATTTTTAGTTTTAAAGTATGTCGATAGATGGCAGGGAATTTACAGTGGATACAAAATTTACTATGACAGTACCACTTTATCTTATTATATCCCTCTTTGCTTAAAATTAAAAAAAAATATACAAATAAATCGAACCCGTTCACAAAATGTCACGAGATTCGGTTGACAATTGCCTGAAGAGGACATCCAGACATACGAAAGCATTTATTGCCCAAGCCGAAACGGAGACCTTCGCTAACGCTCGGTCAATTAAACCATGCATTTAGTTCGTATTTAATGTGTCAGTACAACAGAGGTTCTTTTAGGGTCTCTGGCAAGCTCGGTTCTCCATACATACGTAGTTCCGCTCTCATTATTTCAACGACTAGCTTGATTGCTCTGAAACTTTAGGATAAGGTATATGTCTGTAATTAGTTTATGTAGCTTCAGATACCATACAACAGAAAAATACAGCGAATTTAAATTTTTCATACAAACCTTGTTTTTGCTCTAGTTCGTTTGTTTTATATACTGGAGATATATAAATTAATTTCATACCTAGATCAAAGATAGATATAACTCCGTAATAGGTGGATACAGTCTAAGGAAAAAACGTGCCTCGAAAATCAAGAAAATTTGATTCTCGTTCAGAGGGCGCTACTAGTTTTGGCCTACAGTCGTATAGATGGCGTTGACGGTTTCGTTTGTTATTTAACAATTTTAACGCATATCAGTGAAAGAACATGGGTCAAAATCATAAAAATAATTAATGCAAATAAAAAAAATCATTTATCTATATTTAAATACATTCTATCGTATTTTTATAAATCTTTATTTTTAGTTTTAAAGTGTGTCGACAGATGGCAGTGAATTTACTGGGGTTACAAAATTTACTATGACAGTACCGCTCTAGTATAAGTTACTCTATGCCTAGATATACCTCATGTCATTGTATGTGCAAAGTTTCATTACAATCCAACACGTAGTTTTAAAATGAGAGCGGAAGTACGTTTGTATGGGAAGGTGCAATTCGGCCGAGCTTGCCGGGGACTCTTAAGTGGTCTTGTTACTGCGACAGTTATAACGACACTCGTCTTTGACCTAAAAAGCGAGGGTGCGTTTGGATGGGCGAGTCGACTTCCATAATGTCTGGCCCTTATAGGGTAAATCGTCTATTACTAGACACCTTAAAATAACTGGACACATACTGAAATGGCTTAAGTAAAAATCATATCAAAAATAGATATAACTCCGTAATAGATGGATACAGTCTAAGGAAAAAACGTGCCTCGAAAATCAAGAAAATTTGATTCTCGTTCAGAGGGCGCAACTAGTTTTAGCCTACAGTCGTATATATGGCGTTGACGGTTTCGTTTGTTATTTAACAATTTTAACGCATATCAGTGAAAGAACATGGGTCAAAATCATCAAAATAATTAATGCAAATAAAAAAAAACATTGATCTATATTTAATAACATTTTATCGTATTTTTACAAATCTTCAATTTTAAGTTTAAAGTGTGTCGACAGATGGCAGTGAATTTACTGGGGTTACAAAATTTACTATGACAGTACCGCTCTAGTATAAGTTACTGTATGATCATATTTATTAATAAAAAATGTTTGTTAAAGACCCCTATTCGTTTTGAAATAATACGATACCCCATACAAAAATTACATCCTCACTTCATGTGTAGGGGACCCAATTTTTTTTCATTTTATTTGACGACTTTGTAAGATTGATTGATTTACATAAATCCATGCCAAATTGCAGCTTTCTAGCACTAACAATCACGGAGTAAAGCCTCGGACAGACAGACAGACGGACATGGCTAAACTGTAAGGGTTCCTAGTTGACTACGGAACCCTAAAAATAACACTTTGAACTTTGAACTTTTAAGATACGGCCGTTTATGCCGTAAAGGTAAAAAATAAATATGAAATAATAAATATGCAATAAATAAATATGAAATATAAACACGTATATTTCGATACTCTCAAGGGAATCAAAATTTATAGGTTACTTCCCTTTGACCTAGAACTATGAAATTTGGCAAGTAATATCGTCTTACCCCCTTATTCATAAACGTCTACTAAAGTTGACAAGCCGCTAATAATCGTGTGTCCCTTTCCGACGTATTGGTGTGATGGAAAGGGACACACGATTATTAGCGGCTTGTCAACTTTAGTAGACATAATAAGGGGGTTACTACCCCCACTACTACTACTACTACTACTACCTGGTTACTAGGGGGGGGTATGAGGGGGGGGGGGGGTACAAGGAAAAATCTCTAAACTAAAAATATTGTAAAAAATGAATAAGTTAAATAGTAGTCGTCGGGATGTATTATAAATTCAATATACGCGATATAATCCGTTTTCATAGTTTTATTTCATAAGTTAAATAGTGGTTAGTTTTTATTTTTAATGTATTTACTAACACATAGCTATAACGATGGTACTAACTTGTATGGAATTTTGAACGTTCCGAAATAAAGATATTTTATTTTTATTTATTTATTTAAATTTGAACGGAACCATCCCTGGGCGAGTGCGACTCGCAGTTGTCCGGTTTTTTAACATAAGTTTCCCATGAGGATTTTTACCGGGAACGGATAATTCCCAGCGTCACATCACTAGCCGAGTTACATTAATTTGCCACGCAGCAAAACTGCGTAACCCAATAAGTGATAATTTTGCGTTCTAGGGGAGACTGGGGGGTGGAGCATATTACGTAGCCTAGTACATTATATTGTGAAAATATAATGAAATATAAGTTTAGTGTATTATTCCAAACCCAGAAACTGTAATAAAAACAAATTAAAATCATTGTATTATGTGTAAAGTTGTCACATCATCAGAGAAGGGCTAGAAAAGTGGACAAGAGACCTTACAGAGTGGTACCCAAGGGGGCACAAAAGGAAGAGAGGAAAGCCTACTCGTAGATGGTCGGATGACTTTAAAAGGATAGGCGGAGTGGACTGGACCAGGAAAGCTAGAGACCGGGATACCTGGAAGGACTTGCAAGAGGCCTATGTCGGAGGACAAGCTGAAGTTGCCGATGGGAACTAGAAAATAGTAAATAGTAATATCATAGAGTAACTTATACTAGAGCGGTACTTACTGTCATAGTAAATTTTGTAACCCCAGTAAGTTCTCTGCCATCTGTCGACACACTTTAAAACTAAAAATGAAGATTTATAAAAATACCATAAAATGTATTTAAATATGGATAAATGATTTTTTTATTTTCATTAATTATTTTTATGATTTTGACCCATGTTCTTTCACTGATATGCGTTAAAATTGTTAAATAACAAACGAAACCGTCAACGCCATCTATACGACAGTAGGCCAAAGCTAGTAGCGCCCTCTGAACGAGAATCAAATTTTCGTGATTTTCGAGGCACGTTTTTTCCTTAGACTGTATCCATCTATTACGGAGTTATATCTATCTTTGTTAATATATATATAATTATAGAGAAAAATAAGGTATATTTTTAAGTAGATTGTTACAAAACTTCAGAAATAAAGGTTATTTTTATTTTATTTATTTTAATATGCGTAAAGTTATAGGTGACACAGCTCAGGTTAGTAAGCAAATCTAATAATTTATGTAGGTATTTCATAACAATCAGTCAGATTTATATATTATTTATATATTCTCATTTCTTTTATAAATTTTCTTTCCTTTTCCTTTTATAAGAACTTGATATGTTTTCTGAAAGTATTGGTATAATTTGATGTACAGTCGAGTTCATAAATATGTATACATTTCTTCACCCTAATTCAATGCAATAAGATGAAAAAATGTATACATATTTATGAACTCGGCTGTACATATATATTTTTACATTAAATTTCTGTAAAAAAGGTGGCTACTGTATGTAACTGCATGAATTCTATAGTAATTTAAATTGTATTTTTTTTCTTCTTATTTACTCGTAATACAAATCAAATCAAATATCTTCATTTTGCTTAAAATATGGTACAAAAGATGGACTTAGTAATTAAGAAGCACATGCATACTTCACCAGCAACTGGCATGCAAAAGCACAAACGCGAGCTATGCTACATGGAATTAATAATGCTAATAAATCTAAATATTATACATGTCACTTCTTATAATTACAACATACAACAAATGTCATACTTATTCTAATTACAATTGTCAGAATCTAGCCATATTTGAAATAGTCGAAAAATTCATCAATTGAATAAAAACATTCCTGTATCAACCAACTCTTAAGTTTACATGTTAATTATAAGATGTAATGTTGTAAAAGATGCGTCCCGCCGAGTTTGTTGCCTGTCCCATATTAGGTTACCCTCCTCCAATTGAGGGGGGAATTAAATCTTCTCGAGGGAGAGGAGGGTTCGAGACGGTTTAGCTTTATGTGACGTTCATAAGCGCATTTTAATATGCCTCTACTTGAATAATAAACTTTATCTTTGAAAAATATTAGTTTACATCAATATTTAGTATAATTTTGCTGTAATAACAAATGATTATTATTGCTTTTTCAATTGGCATCGTACAGTTAGACTTATTTAAGATACCTATTAGAATCATTATTTACAACGACGGGACTTAATCGCGTAAAATAAGTATTAAACCCACCTCCGACCCGGTCCGGTCCGGTCGGTCCGGTTTTAAGATCTCATCCACATCGAACCCAGACATTAGTAAGTGTAAGCGAAACCAAATATTGAAAGTTGAAAAATCGAATATTGTGAGTGTTGTGTGTCGACCCGGTAACATCCCTGGTGCGCAAAACGTTCAAGTTAATAAACAAGACCAAGTGCGGGTAGTTCGAAAAACTCGCGCGCCTAGAAGATGTTGATGTCAACTTTAGCCAGTCTTCTCCGAGACCACGGGGACAACGCCGTCCTCGAAACGTCGGAGGTGGGTTTAATACTTATTTTACGCGATTAAGTCCCGTCGTTGTAAATAATAATGAGTAAAAATCGTGAAAGTTTAAACCTATTAGAATGTTACCAAAGAGAATTAAGTAGACAGAGCGCTCACTCCTACATCAGTTTTGTTATCAAAAAGACTATTATTTTCGTAATCGACATCTAGCGACAAGTAGCGGAATTATCAGTACTGAAGGAGAAGAATGTTACTTCTATTATGACACGACCTGAACCTTTTCTTTTATTTTTTTGAAATATTTTTCTCGGCCTTCCTCTTTCTCTCTTTCCCTCTATTTTTCCTTGTGTTCTTAAGTAACATATCGTGTCGTAGCAGATGTCCAATCTCCTCTTCTATTGTCTATTGTCTTTATTACCTATATTTCTTATCTGTTTAATTCTATCTATAACCGTTCGGAATCTACCAAGGTCTCATTAGTCGGAAACCACGTTGCCGCGTTGTAAGCGCTAAATGCGCCGCGTGGCAAAAGTGCGTAACTTAGTAAATTATATTTTGACGCCGAAGGGAGTCTGGGGTGGCGTGGAGCGTATTTTGATCGAGGCTTTCGTAAACGTGATTATCTCACAAAGTTACTATTCTCAAATATCAGAAAATATAAGGAGAAACATCTCAAAGATAAATAAGTACCCGCCTCATCATCTTCCTCGCGTTGTCCCGGCATTTTTGCCACGGCTTATGGGAGCCTGGGGTCCGCTTGGCAACTAATCCCAAGAATTGGCGTAGGCACTAGTTTTTACGAAAGCGACTGCCATCTGACCTTCCAACCCAGAGGGGAAACTAGGCCTTGTTGGGATTAGTCCGGTTTCCTCACGATGTTTTCCTTCACCGAAAAGCGACTGGTATAAATATCAAATGATATTTCGTACATAAGTTCCGAAAAACTCATTGGTACGAGCCGGGGTTTGAACCCGCGACCTCCGGAGTGCAAGTCGCACGCTCTTACCGCTAGGCCACCAGCGCAAGTACCTGCCTAATACTTAAAAAAATATTTTGGGGCCAATCTTATACAGAGTAATTTAGTATCACTTCTGAATAATAGGGTAATTTCGAAAATTGACTGGAATGTGGGTCATTCTCTGAGTATATGTCTGCGGTTGCGTCTAATCTCCACGACTCTTTTCATACATTTTGTATGGGTCGCGGCAATTAGACCGCACATATTTTAGAAAGTTTAAAACAACTAGCTAGATTGCTCTAAACCTTTGTACTTACAATAGGATAAGTTATATATATGTCTATAATTAGTTTATGTAGCTTCAGATACCATATTAAAAAAAAAACAGCGATGTAATGTTTTTCATACAAAAGTTGTTTTTGCTCTATTTCGTTTGTTTTTAATTTTCAGGCATAGATATACATCATATCAATGTATGTGCAAAGTTTCATTACAATCCAACAGGTAGTTTTAAAATGAGAACGAAACTCCGTTTGTATGGGAAGGTGAAATTGGGCCGAGCTTGCCGGGTACTCTTAAAACGTGATTTACCTGACAATTTCTTAATAACTACCCACAAAAATCGTATCATACAAAATCTACTATGATTTTCAATTGAATGATAGATTTGGTGTCAGTATTTTTTAAGAAATTGTCAGGTAACCTGACAACAAACAAGACCAAGTGCAGGTAGTTCGAAAAACTCGCGAGCCAAGAAGATGTTGATGTCAACTTTAGCCAGTCTTCTCCGAGACCACGGGGACAACGCCATTCTCGAAACGTCGAAGTTAATTTAAAACTTATTTTACGCGATTAAGTCCCGCCGTTGTGAATGATTACATTTTAACTTTTGTCCCTATTCACCCCGTTTGACGGTATTAAAAAAAAACCAGCCAAGAGTCGGACTCGCGCACCGAGGGTTCCTTACTTTTTAGTATTTGTTGTTATAGCGGCAACAGAAACACATCATCTGTGAAAATTTCAACGGTCTAGCTATAACGGTTCATGAGATACAGCCTGGTGACAGACAGACGGACAGACGAGACGGACAGACGGACAGATGGACAGACGAGACGGACAGACGGACAACGAAGTCTTAGTAATCCCGTTTTTACCCTTTGGGTACGGAACCCTTAAAATCAATGGAACGAAAGGCCTTTTTATACGCTTTATAGGTATTTTTCCCCTAATTTTTCCACACCTTTAACATCCAGAACAATCGATCTCAAGATTTTTTAGACCGCAAGCTCATAGTAAACGATCAAAGTGGTCTTCGCCTGAGGTCCAGTGCATGACCGCACGGCCGGTTCCTTTGATCGTTGGTTCAGATGGATGCCTTTTTGACTCAAAGGGGTATTTTTAACTTGTAGGTTATCGGCGCATTGTTAAGTCTTTGAGGCGGAACGGCTGAGGGTGTTGCATAGATTGTCTAGTTAGTCGTGTTAATGACGCGTTTATGCTGTGCTGCAGAAATGCGCATTAGGATAGAGGGGTTAGTTAGTTAGTTTTGCTGGGCATTTTCCGCAAATCGACATCCAATGTGCCTATTTTGCGTGAAACGAGGTAGCGCTACTCTAACCACCCCAGCTCCTCCACGAAGCCTAGCAAAGTCTTCAGGTT
This sequence comes from Cydia strobilella, assembly GCF_947568885.1. Taxonomy (NCBI): domain Eukaryota; kingdom Metazoa; phylum Arthropoda; class Insecta; order Lepidoptera; family Tortricidae; genus Cydia; species Cydia strobilella. The sequence goes on along the minus strand of NC_086064.1, from coordinate 2,064,006 downwards.
GCAAGTAGTATAGAGGGGTACTGTCATAGTTAATTTTGTAGTCACAGTAAATTTACTGCCATCGACACACGATTAAAATTAAAAATAAGAATATCATAAAATGTATATATAATTTTTTTTTATGAAATAGGCAGACGAGCAGACGGATCACCTGATGGTAAGCGATTACCGCCGCCCATGGACACCCGCAACACCAGAGGGGTTGTAAGTGCGTTGCCGGCCTTTAAGATGGGATATAAATAAATAAATAGTGTATAGGACATTCTTACACAGATTTACTAAGTAAACCCACAGTAAGCTTAAGAAGGCTTGTGTTATGGGTACTTAGACAACGATATATAATAATCAAAATTTAATATGACAGTACCGCTCTAGTATAAGTTACTCTAATACATAAGTACTTAAATACATATAAAACACCCATGACTCGGGAACAAATATCTGTGTTCATCACAAAAAATAAATGCCCTTACCGGGATTCGAACCCAGGACCATCGGCTTCACAGGCAGGGTCACTACCCACTAGGCCAGACCGGTCGTTAAATATATATATGGATAATTTTTTATTTATTTATTTGTATTGTATTTATTATTTTTATATGATTTTGACCCATGTTATTTCACTGATGTGTGTTAAAATTGTTAAATAACAAACGAAACCGTCAACGCCATCTAAAAGAGAATATGCCAAAGTTGGTATTGGTGGTAGCGCCATCTGTGCGAGAATCAGAAGTTCTTGATTTCCGAGGCACGTTTTTTCTTGAGTTATAGCAACTACCAACTCAAGTAACCAACTCAAATACAATTCAAGTAATTACACATACATTATAATTTACATGTCAAGCGATCGATTTTGTTCTGTTCTGAGAAAAAAATCATCGAGATTGTAAAAACATTCAGTTAATAGAAAGGTTTTTAACTTAGAGAAAAATTTGTTGCTTGGTAACTCTGTCCATGACATAGGAAGTGCATTGTAAATGCGGACAGCCATGTGGTAGCAATTTTTCTTATACACTTCTAATCTACTTTTTGGGACAATCAAAGCTTTATGTGTGACTGTGCGCTTTCCAATGTTACATTTCTGATCAAATAATTCCAAATTGCATTTAACCAATTTACACATTTCTATGATGTATAAGCTCGGAACTGTCAAGATTCCATACTTTTTAAACAACGGCCTGCATGACTCTGACCACCTGACTCCCGTATTATTGTAGACTCTTTTACTAATAGACTGTAGACATTTTTATACAGGAGTCTTATAATCGCACTTAAACTATCGTGAGACATATTTCTAAATATTTATCAGTACGGTTTTTACTTACTATTATTTTTAGTCGCTTTTGGCGACATGTTTCGGATTCTTTGGGAATCCATCCTCAGGCACGAGTGTCCGCGGCGGTTGTACGTCGTGCACACTACAAAGCAAACACTGCAAAGCGACTAAAAATAATAGTGAGTAAAAACCATACTGATAAATAGGAGTCTTATAGTTTATAAGACAAGCGCACAGGACGATTATAGAATATACAGGGTGTCTCATTTAAATCGGTCAGTATGGGAAAGTCTGAAACTATAAGACATACGAAGATCTGTTCGTAGGAACTATGTCATCGATTTTAATATGAAGAAAAACAATGCCTTTTATTCATTTTAGATATCATGTTTCATAGAGCCATTTACTGCTTAAGACCTACACAATCGATATCTAAATAGAAATAGTGTAGGTTTTTTTTTTTTCAAAACAACCGGGTTCAATTCCCGAGCTGAGTACAGGTTTTCTTAAATGTATGAATGCAGTTTTTCTTCATATTAAAATCGATGACATGGTTCCTACGAACAGATCTTCGTATAGCAGTCCGCAGTCCGCAGCTGCTACTATGCCAGCATACAGTCTATTGTACAATATGGGCTTGAGCTTTGGGGACGCGCAGCTGATTGGCAGCGTGTTTTCCGGCTTCAAAAACGCGCCGTAAGATCCTTGGCTCGAGTACCATGGCATGAGTCGGCAAAGCCACACTTCACCGCCTTAGGAATCGTCACATTGCCGGGTCTCTTAATACTGCAGACAGCCGTGTACACGCGGGAGAATCTAGATAAATATCCCAGACGGGGTGAAAAAAGCGACCGTGTAACTCGCTACGGTCACAAATTAGCGGCAGTGCCACGTAGCTTAGCCAAAACGGCTAAATCTATACAAGTCATGGGCCCCGCTGTCTACAATAACTTACCAGCATCCATTACTGATGCGCCTAGTCTGGTGAGTAAGTTAGTTGGTGGTTCAAGGCAAAACTCAAAAATTGGCTTATTGAGCGGCCGTTTTATAGTGTCGAAGAATATCTGACCTCAAAATATGTATAAATAAGTTAATTATGTAACAAAACTAAATGACGTTAATAATAATAATTAAGTAATAATGCTTAATAATTGATTTCATCCATTTATATTTCCGAAATGTACATATGTAAATCTTGACATGTAATTTATATTACCAATAAAGTATGAGTATGAGTATGTCTTATAGTTTCATACTTTCCCATACTGACCGATTTAAATGAGACATCCTGTATTTTACTAATAAAATAAAACTATGAAAACGGATTAGGGGAAGGTTGCTATCATTGGACCACTTAAGTTCGCTGTCTTATAATTTACACAATTCATGTAAGAAATTAAAACGAGTTTAATAATTTTGATTTTTTTGCTGATGGTCCAATCAAGGAGACTTATAGAAATTGACATTTTTATTTCTTTTAATATATTTTCTTTTTTATTTGCGTGGAAACAATTATAAGTAAATAAATGGAGGATGTATGGCAGCCTTCTTTAGATGACATTTATAAAACCTGATCCCATGGAGATTATATAAAGGAGCCAAATCTCTATGTACGAATAGTGTCCATCAAAAAACAGTAATTAGGCGGCGCCACCACACACCGAAATACTACCAAAAACAACCTACGCAATTTGGTCGGGTTATTTGTTGCCTTATATGGTTCATGTTATACTCATGTCCCAGAGCCTAACTAGCGCCACCGGAGAAATTAGGAACTATTATTTACAGCTGAAAGCTGGTCACTTTTGCAATAGTTCTGCCATAAGAGATTGTCGTCCTTTCTATACCGTCCATACCTGATCCGTATTCCGTAGGCAGGATCAGTTCCGAATTAACTAGGGGAGAGGAGAATAAAAAGTTTTTTTTAAATAAGGTACCTGCACCAAATACGGTCCGGTTCTTAAGCTTGCGAACTTCAAACTTTTATACTTTTGTGTGAATGTGTTAAGAAATAACGATGAGCCCTATTTGGTACAGTTACCTTGTTGCAAAAACTTATTAGGACAATATTTTCTTTTTAAATGCACGCACTTGGCCGGTATTTTATTATCCAATGTATTTTTAACCAAGATAATACTTTCATTGTAATATTTTTATGAGGTCACGTTCCTCATAAAATGTAGGGTAATGTAAAAAGATAAAATTACCATAGGAGAGCTAGCTCCTGAAGAAGGTACGATATTCCCTCTACTTAACACTTGCCACTTAACAGTGTCGCGTTCTGGAAGGTTCTGACCTACTAATTGTACCGATAGGTATGGGAAATTAATTAATAGGCAGAAGAACGTTCAATATATTTATTTCCACAACTAGCTCAGTTGGTAAAACGGGTAAATATCGTGGTTCGCGCTAATACTGTCAAGATCGGATTCCGCTAGCTGTTTGCAGCCGAAGTACTCCCCTGACGGAGCCGAGGTAGTAGGCGCAGGTTTTTTGGGCCGGCGCTGAGTTCAGCGCAACTCGTAACTGTGTGGCGCTGAGTCGGGGAAAGGGCCAGAAGCACGCCAGTAGCAGAACGGCAAGCGGGCGGCAAGCAGGAAGCCAATAAAAGTCACTCTGGACTTTGGACTCTTATCCGGGTGTCTGGCAGCTGTTTATTCGTGGGTTATAAAATAAATCGAATAAATTGTAACATATTTCGTCCACGCTAATAGATTGACTTATTTTTCACAAAAATCAGCTAGATAGTCTCGACGATGGAACACACGTGTGCAATGCACACGTTTAGATGAATAAGTTGCTAAAATCACAATCCTTCCACACACAGATATACGTACATAAATTGTAATTTATGTACGCATATTTGTGTGTGTGTGTATATATGTTACGGGCAACTTGATTAACCGGGCAGTATAAACAATGACCGGTCATTATGAATAATGCCCGACGGCCCGTGGTCCATTTAATAAATCAAGGTTTGAGAAAGCTTGAATTTATCACTTAGGCCGGGCAGTATGAATACTACTTCTAGCCGGGCAATGTGATACATTCCTTCGCGCCGTGGTGGAAGCAGTTTATTTCTGGGGGGGGAATTGCAATTTTAACCTAACCTAAAATTACTTTATCAGAGTACTCAAATATGGGTTACTTTCGGGTTTCGGATTTACCCGAATATACCTTGCTTTTCCGAGACTAGCTCCTAGCCTATAGTCAAAACTTACCGCTACGATATTATTTTCTATCTTCTTTTCCTTTGGATATTATTCAGTAGAGGTGTTTCGTTTTGAAGTTATATTTTCTTTAGATCGATGTTTAAATGATGAGGAAGTATACGAGAAGAAACGCTTAAAAAGTCTCTCGAACGAATTTATAGTCATGTTTTCCAAGAACGATTCTTTTCTGCTATTTGTACAGCACAACCGAGTTAAGGATGACTCACGCTAGACCGGACCGGGGCCGGGCCGGAGCTTGAGGCGCTTCGTTTTCTATGGAAAGCACCACGTGATTACCGATCAGCCGTCATAGAAGATGACGTGTCAGACGCCTCGGTCCGGGCCCGGCCCGGTTTGCGCTTTTTAATAATAAATAAATAAATATTATAGGACATTCTTACTTCTTACACAGATTGACTAAGTCCCACGGTAAGCCCAAGGTGGCTTGTGTATGGGTACTCAGACAACGATATATATAATATATAAATACATAGAAAACACCCATGACTCAGTAATAAATATCTGTGCTCATCACACAAATAAATGCCCTTACCGGGATTCGAACCCAGGACCATCGGCTTCACAGGCAGGGTCCACTATCCAGTCTATCCACCAGGCCAGACCGGTCGTCGTTTTTATCACAAAGTTCCCATGGCCACCTCCTGTCTCTATCATCAGATCAGCTCCATATTATCATAATTAATTATTGCATTGTCACCCAACTTATATATGTAAGTGATGTTTCAACTCAATCAAAAATAATGGGAAGTGGGTCAAATTTAGCTTCCAAGAATTGACCCACACTAACTAACAGGGCAAGTTAAATTAAAGCTTGTAATAATAAAAAGAAAATACTTTTATTAATATTAAATACAATGTACCTTAATACATACTTAATTAGTGCAAATTATTATTATTTACCACGAGTGACATTGGAAAATCAGATTCATTGAAAATTAATTCGAATATCACTTCGAGAACTAAAGTCTCGTGGTAGTTGTGACATTTGTGCGAGTGTATTATTGCTCGACTACATATGTGTTTAAAGCTGTGTTAATACGTGTATTGTATTGCCACTGCCCCTATAACTACTCTAGAGTGCGAGCTCACGAGAATCACAGTCTCGCTTACTTATAGTGTATTTTTATGTTTATGTGTTGTGTTAACACTCGCTGGAAAAACAGCTAGTGGAGAACGATAGCCTTAGCACGAGAACTACGGTCTCGCTGTATTTGTTGTTTAGTTTATGTGTTTCGTGACTTTCGTGTTAACACTCGGAGACTCTGCTAGTAAATAACGCGAGACTCGGCACGAGAACTAAGGTCTCGTTGTGATTGTAGTGTAACTTATATATAGGGCGGTGTTAACACTCAGTATAGTACCCTTTCCGCACACCCCATAACTGGGAGAGAGCGCTCTGCACGAGAACCAAGGTCTCGATAATTTTACAGTATATTTTATGTGTTTATGCGTTGTTTTAACACTCAGTGTAATACCGCTGCCCACCACACACTCCGCAGCTGGTGGAGAGTGCGAGACTCGGAACGAGAACTACAGTCTCGCTGTACTTGTAGTGAAGTTGGACTCCGCTGAGGCGCGAGATTATCTTCACTGTGTCGCCGAGACGAGTTACTCTGAAATGAGAAACAGATAAAAATAATTATGTGAATAAATAAAATTAGACGAGATATACACATCCAGATATAAGACAAGAGAAAATGTATACTGTATAACGTTGAATGTGTAATAAATACTGTCATCAAGCGTGAACTAATTTTTATCATGCCAGCACCACACTTCGCTGTATTTGGCAAATATTCGTGTTGCATCCCTTTTGTTTTGTATGTCAAAGGAAAGAGATGCAACACGAAGCCAAATAAGGCGAAGTGTGGTGCCAGCATCAAGCAGATACGTCTGCGCGTGTTTTTTAGGGTTCCGTACCCAAAGGATAGGGGGTAGTTGGACCGAGAGAAAATCTAACGAGGAAGTTCTTAACCTTGTGCAGGAGAGGAGGTCCCTGTTGCAAATCATTGAGAGCAGAAGAGGGAAGATGGTTGGGCACCTGTTACGACACGACGAATTCATAAAAAATATTGTGAAAGGGAAAGTAGAAGGAAGGCGGAAGAGAGGGAGACCAAGAAGAACATACATGGACCAACTAAAGGAAAAGATAAACGTCGTGACGTATCAGGCGGTCAAACGAAAGGCTCAGGAAAGAGATACATGGAAATTGCTCCACCGACAAGAGCTAGGCTCTTAAATTAATGATGATGATGTACCCAAAGGGTAAACACGGGACCCTATTACCTATTACTAAGACTCCACTGTCCGTTTGTCTGTCTGTCCGTCTGTCTGTTTGTCCGTCTTGTCTGTCACCAGGCTGTATCTCATCAACCGTGATAGCTAGACAGTTGAAACTTTCATGATGTATTTCTCTTGCCGCTATAACAACAAATACTAAAAAGTACGGAACCCTCGGTGGGCGAGTCCTCGCACTTGTCCGATTTTTTTTGAGGAAAGGTAGGCTCTTAAATTAATGATGATGATGTACCCAAAGGGTAAACACGGGACCCTATTACTAAGACTCCACTGTCCGTTTGTCTGTCTGTCCGTCTGTCTGTCTGTCCGTCTTGTCTGTCACCAGGCTGTATCTCATCAACCGTGATAGCTAGACAGTTGAAACTTTCATGATGTATTTCTCCTGCCGCTATAACAACAAATACTAAAAAGTACGGAACCCTCGGTGGGCGAGTCCTCGCACTTGTCCGATTTTTTTTGAGGAAAGGAAAAATGGAAAAATTAACTGCTTCGGACAAGATTCCAACTTGAGACCATTCACTCTCACAACACTGATCACTGGTAAGCTCTGGTAGCTCAGTTAGTTAAGAGCGATTGGACCGGTGTTCCGAATGGTCGAAAGTTAAAGTCTTGCCCGATGTGCAGATTTTTTTTCAATTTTTCCTTTAATATAAAAGTTGGTCAATTCTGTACTGTTATATATTGGGTGATAGTACGGAAGTTAATGAACCCTCTAACCGCCAGTCCTAATCGCCCTTGGCCGGTTTTTCATTACCTATTACGGACGGATATGACCACCAAACCACAGAATAAGTAATAGTATTATCACACAGAACGGCCACGCACCGCCCCGCCCCGACTCGAATTACCTCGCCCCGCGACAGCAGATTGACGGCCGTTTGCCGGTCGGTTCGATTCCCGGGCGATACAAGCGAGTTTAAAAAATCTTTAAATGCAGTTCTGTTTCTTTTTAAAGATAAAAATAGATAAAAGATATTTATTCATGACGATCACACCACAAGTACGAACATGTACAGACAACAACAGCAAGAAAAGAAGATATCATCAAGCATCAAGTGTGCATCACGAAATGGACCCAACTCAGCATAATGCTAGCTATAAAGCCAGCGCTGGTCTTCCGTAGGGCCCATTCGGTGATGCCACGACAGATAACACACAAAGATACATATTAAAACATTACAAAAATACACACAAGGAGTAATTACAATCACAATCAATTTTAAAAATAAAAGAATGTTTCCTTTAAGTAAAATGAGATAACTTAAGGTTTTAAGGCACTTTCCGCTTTTTTCCACAGTGTATACTCACTTGAAGTCATAGAACGGTTCATGTGGAGGGTACCGGCAGTCGGCAGCGCACGCTGTGTCATCATTAATGGTGACATTAATATCGCCGCCGCTGCTGGCGACGGTGACATAATTACCACCGGTGTACAGACGGTAACTGTCTATGGTGTTATGGCGTTGGTGGAAGATGGCGTATCTGAAAGAATCGATAGCTAAGTTACCTTTGCCACAGATTAAATAATAGTACTAGGTACAGAATCACTCTCTAACAAAACGCGTCTATTACGACAGATATGACCGCTAGGTGGCGCATGCGCGAACAGGCGTCCGTTTTGTAGCGGTGTGCGGCAATTACTATGGCTAGACCTCAGAACTGGGGGCGGCCGGATGTACTTGTAGCGGCGCGACGAAATCGCGGAGTGAGTCACGCCTGCCTTTGCACCAACATAAATAAAGTGAGGGAGTGTCACTGTAAATTAATTTATTTTTATAGAAAATTGACATTAACGAAGATGCAATATCTTGGTCCCAGTCTAGGTCGCTGGTGCAGTTAGCTTGCACCAAGATCTGAAGGCAGCGGGTCTTTGCCACCCGTCAGTGTGCCTACGAATGACTGTTCTATATGACATTAACCTATTATCTCTTTATTTATTTTCCATCTTAGGCTAGATCATTTATAATATGAATAAAAAGTATAATATAAAAACACAAAACAATACAAATTACACATAAACACATTATAAAAAACCTAACCTAGGGTGCCGCCAGCTGCGGGGCAGAGCCCAAGCTGCGAGTGGTCAGGGCCGCAGGGTGAGGAACCGACGTACTATACGCAACGGATCTTTTTCATCCGACAATGTGCCGAAGATAGACTAGACATTCATCTAATAAACAGAAGCCTCATTTTCGGGATACCTGGGAGCGATGGTGAAGTCAGCGAGCACCAGGATCTCGTAGCAGGCTGCTGATGGTAACGAATCTTTTTCACCCGACAATGTGCCGATTGACTAGACATTCATTTAACAAAGAAAAGCCTCATTTTAGGGATACCTGGGAGTGATGGTGCAGTCAGCGAGCACCAGGATCTCGTAGCAGGCTGCTGATGGTAACGGATCTTTTCCACCCGACAATGTGCCGATTGACTAGACATTCATCTAATAAACAAAAGCCTCATTTTAGGGATACCTGGGAGTGATGGTGCAGTCAGCGAGCACCAAGATCTCGTAGCAGGTTGCTGATGGTAGAGGGTCTTTATCACCTGACAATGTGACGACGATTGACTAGACATTCATGTAATAAACAAAAGCCTAATTTTCGAGATACCTGGGAGCGATGGTGCAGTCAGCAAGCACCAGGATCTCGTAGCAGGCTGCTGATGGTAGAGGGTCTTTATCACCCGACAATGTGACGACGATTGACTCTTCTAGCCGGCATTCACCTGAAAATTAATACCAGACTGTTGACCGGATGTTCAATGCTAGTGACAAATTGTATTTTACACATACCACTTTTGAAATGAAATGAAAATGAAAACATTTATTTCAGACACCAGGTGTCCATATTTTTGTCTATAAGACTACAACACGTTACAAAGAAAAAAGATTATAAAACTATTAAAAAAAAAAACCTATAAAAACGGATGGAACTTTTTAGATGCAACCGAAACTTTTTGTCCCGATAACATCAGTCACTCGCGGTCTTCCCCTCATTGACTACAAGATAACTTTTATTGCAATCAAGCACAAGAAAGTACATTCACTCATTCACTCACTCACTCACTCACTCATTCGCTCATTGACTTGAAAATATATGTCCCTTCACATGTTTTCACTAACGAATGTGCAAAAGATCTTTATGGTTACAAAAGGACTTACGGTAGATCCCCAGCTGTTTCATAATTTGCATTTTGGTCCAGCTGTCGAGAAGCCAGGCGAAGTTCTGTGAGGGGAACTGCATCTCAGCTCCATTGTTCAATGTTACAAATGCTAAGCCGTTTTTCTCCTGCAAAAATCACATACCTATTGCCGCCGTTACGCACTGTCGACTAGTCGCCAGCGAGTTGGTCTCTCGGCGATCGAGACATAGAGCCAGGAGACCAAGCCGAGCGCAAGTGACATAAGTGGGGTTCAAAACGATATCGTGTGTAAGATTTACTTTTTTTCAACAATCAACTTTTTGGTTATTTCGACTAATAAGAATCACGAGGAAAAGCGCGGTAAGAGCGTGCTGCTTTTAATCCGGAGGTCGCGGGTTCAAACCCCGGCTCGTACCAATGAGTTTTTCGGACCTTATGTACGAAATATCATTTGATCGCTCGCTTTTTGGTGAAGGAAAACATTGTGAGGAAACCGGACTAATCCCAAAAAGACCTAGTTTACCCTCTGGGTTGGAAGGTCAAAAGGCAGTCGCTTTCGTAAAAACTAGTGCTAAGCCAATTCTCGGCATTAGTTTTCAAGCGGACGCCAGGCTCCCATTTGCCGTGGCAAAAAAGCCGGGACAACGCGAGGAGATAAATGGAGTCAGTTTTGTGACGGTTCATAGAAAATGTATGTGAAACGAATCGGTCCTTTCATAAAGTAAAATAAAACATACGGTGACGACAGCTGAGAGGTTCAAGGGCTGCCGATGTAGACTGCCCAGTAGCTGCTTTGTTTCTGTGCTTAAATCTTGCGCATTCAGCTTAGGTAACTGTAAGAAGTACATTATGATATAGTTTGTGCCATCCACAAAGACGCGCCCCTTCTTCCTAGTCGCTTGAAGTACAAGTGTGCAAGTTTTTATTTAGCAGTAGTTCTGTCTATACACATGTATTGGCTATGTGTGCTGCTGCTAAAAGGTTGAACACTTGTATTACAGCGTTTTGCGGGTACAGTCACAGAATAAGTGATAGTATTATTATACAGAACGGCCACGCACCGCCCTGCCCCGACTCGAATTACCTCGCCCCGCGACAGCAGCTTGACGGCCGTTTGCCGGATTTTTGATGTATAGCGTGTCCGCTCTGTGACTAACGAAAATGAGGACAAACAATACATTATGACTTAAAACTTATATGGGAAACAACCCCCTTTTTCAGTTTATAACCTACCTTATCTCCAGTCATCATGACCTTCAAATATCTCTCCAACCTCCCACCCTCAATCGGGCTCCCCACATAGTCCATCCTCAGATGCCCTTCAGAACTGGCCGGGCAGGTCAGAGCCATGTCGTTGTTGAAGGTCACCAGCATGTGACCTTCGTAGGCTGATGGGGTTGATGACAGATCTTGGTCTGGAGACACGTGGGAGATGTCGTGGAGGTGGATGCAGACCTGGAAGGAAAGTTATTTCTAACCGTATTTTGCTTCGAATAGGGTCGTATAGAGTACTAGCGACCCGCCCCGGCTTCGCACGCGTGCAATGCTGATGTATTATACATATAAACCTTCCTCTTGAATCACTCTATCTATTAAAAAAACCGGCCAATTGCGAGTCGGATACTTTTCAATTTCAATTTCAATTTATTTATTTTGCTAATATACACAGATACAATATTGGTCATGTCAGTGTGGTACAAATTCATGAGTGCATATTACGCCACAATAGGCATGCAAAATATTAATCTTACACTAAAATTATAATTAGCCTATCTTCTTAGCTAACTAATAGGTATACATTTAAACTTATTACAAATCACAAATTAATATATTATATATTATACATTAATAATCGACACATTGTGAAACATATAAATAATAAAAAGTTCAAAATTACAATTAAAATAAATGAAACAGCCATGACGATAAATTATTATATTCATTCGTATATTTTTTCGAAAAATTCCGTTAAGGAATAGAAAGGTCTACTGATTAAAAATGATTTTAAATTCTGTTTAAATTTATCTAAATTACTGCATTCTGTGATGTCGTTATTTAAAGCATTGTATATTTTTATTCCATTATATTCTGGGCTTCTCTTAAAGTGTACGTAATTATTACATTTTGGTAACTCAATACTATTGTTACTCCTTAATGCATGCATCTTGTTTTCACCTTTGTACCTGTATTTAAATTTATTTTTATGAATATGTGTGCAAATTAAGTAGATATAAAGCGATATTACAGTCATAATTTGGTGTTTTATAAAAAGAGGGCGACAGTGTTCTCTAGGTTTTGCTTTTCCAATACTTCTAACAGCTTTCTTTTGTAAAATAAGTATTGCATTTACGTGAACACTGCTTCCCCAAACCTCCAGACCGTACCTTAAAATACTCTCAAAATAGGCGAAGTATACCGTCTTAAGGACTGCTGAAGTAAGAGTTTTGGATAAACTTTTAAGAGTATAGCAAGCACTAGCTAATCTTTTTCGTGTGGAGTCTATGTGATTAGACCATCTCAGTTGCTCGTCCAGTTCAACTCCCAGAAACTTTGTATTATCCGCTTTTACTATGGGAAGCGGCAACTCATAAGGTATACTATTGGTATGTCTAGAGAAAGTTAGGTAGTTTGTTTTATCAGTATTTAGTTTGAGACCGTTACTCTCGAACCAAAGAACAAGCTCAGACCAAGTTTCACTAATTTGGGATTTTAACATATTTAAGTCATGATTTTGAAGAACAATACTAGTGTCGTCTGCATAAAGGTAAGTTTTGCCATAAGTTAAATTTTTTGGGAGATCATTTATAAAAATTATGAAGAGCAGTGGGCCTAGCACCGATCCTTGTGGGACGCCACAGTAGATATTTTTATCATCTGAATTAACTAGTTCTAAGCATTCCGAGTTATTTATGTGTGTTATTTGGGCATATTGAGTTCTACCTGTTAGATATGATTTAAGGAGTTTTAGAACTGGACCACGTATTCCATAGTAATGCAATTTGTCAATAAGTATCTGATGATTTACGCAGTCGAACGCCTTACTCAGATCGCAGAAAATCCCAGCACATTTGTGATTTCGATTCAAACCGTTCATTACTTCCGTGACCAGGTCAGTGACCGCTGTGGTAGCGTTGCGATTTTGCATAAAACCGAATTGCTCAGAGCAAAAATATTTATTTTGATTAAAATGGTCTATAATTCTAGAAGCAATAGCTCTCTCGAAGATTTTTGAAATTATAGATGTAAGAGAAATGGGACGGTAGTTATTTTTATCAGTTTTGTCACATTTTTTGTGAAGAGGAATTACTTTTGCTCGCTTAAGCTGTAAGGGGAAAGTTTCTTCCTCAATACAGGAATTAAATATGTGACATAATGGTATACACATAACTTCAATATTGAATTTTACTATTTCAGTGCATACATCATCAGGGCCACAGGAGTTTGTATTTTTCAATGATCTTACTATTTTGATTATTTCTACTTCGTCTATAGGTGACATGAACATTGATTTCATGTTATTGATTGTGTATTTACGTAGTAATGGAACATGTTTACCGTAATGGTTTCCCTCTGTAGCTGTAATTTTACTCACGTTTACAAAAAAGTCGTTAAGAACATTGCCAGTAGATTTAGGGTCGTCAATTATTTTATTGTCTTCTAGTAATTTGATTGATGACACATTTGTAGTAACCTTTCTGCCCGTATTTTCATTCACAATTTTCCATATGGCTTTGCTTTTGCATTTAGCATTTTTGATCTCACGAGAGACGTGTAAGTTTTTTGCTGTAGACAAGGTATTTCTTAATATTCCATTATAATTTTTAGGGTTCCGTACCTCAAAAGGAAAAAACGGAACCCTTATAGGATCACTCGTGCGTCTGTCTGTCTGTCCGTCTGTCACAGCCTATTATCTCCGAAACTACTGGACCAATTCAGTTGAAATTTGGTATACATATGTGTTTGTTACCCAAAGACGGACATGTAACGTAAATAAATGAATTTTAAACGCGGGGGCCACTTTTGGGGGGTAAATGAGAAAATTAAAAAATGAAGTTTTTCAAACTATATCGTGTTACATGTCAAATGAAAGAGCTCATTGTGATAATCTCAAATATATATTTTTAATAATTTTAAGATAAAAAGTTTAGAAGTTATTCAAGAAAATAGGCAAAAAATGACCATTTTCCCTTCCCCCCCTTTATCTCCGAAACTACTGGGTCAAAAATTAAAAAAAATACACAAAATAGATCTTTACCATCACAGGAATCACCCAGGAAAACCTATTAGAAATGTGCAGTCAAGCGTGAGTCGGACTTAATTACTTAGGTTTTGATCCAACCAAAGAGAGAGGTTTTGAGGGTTTTGTAAAGACATTTCACATTTAAAAAAACATTGTTTAAATTGTGTAATGTACGGAACCCTTGGAACGCGAGTCCGACTCGCACTTGGCCGGTTTTTTAGTATCTGTATTACTTGTAGTATTACTTTATATCACATTTACTCGTCTGGGTACTTAAAAACAAAAAAACAAAAAAAAAGTAATTTTGATGTGTTCCCTAATTTGTAACTTTATTATGTTCATTTTTTAATTAGGTATTTCTGTATGTACGTGTAATTGTCATCTAGTGGTTTTTAATATAGTCAAATTTTGTAGTTAGTAGTCAGTTAGGTTTAAATACGCTAGATGTCGCTATGACTACTCCGTTTTACCGAACGGAACAGCGCTAGGTTGGTTAAGTCGGACGATTTCTCGTTACCAATATTACAAGAAGGCTGTGTGTGGCTGTTTTCGGAATGAATGATCCTTCAAGTTGGGCTTCTATAAGATAAGAAGAAGACCATCATACCTTCCAGTCTTTCTCTCTGTCGTCAGTATGTGGCCGTCGAGCAGCTACCAAAAAATCCAGGGTCAGATTGCTGCCGACGCTCTCCAATTGAGTGTAGCCTGCGACTTCCAGATACACCTCGCCGTTGGGCTTGTCTTCTCTGTAAAAAAAGTCTTGTTAGCCTGATATAAACAAACATAAACATAAACATAAACATAAACATAAACATAAACATAAACATAAACATAAACATAAACATAAACATAAACATAAACATAAACATAAACATAAACATAAACATAAACATAAACATAAACATAAACATAAACATAAACATAAACATAAACCTAAACATAAACATAAACAATAATTTATTCCAAACATTAAATAAATAAAAATAAAACCAAATATAGTGTACAAGCCAAACAAGTTTAGCAAAGCTGGTGGAACACTAACTAGTGCATGCACTAATTCTTATTGGAATCTAGTATACCAAAAAACTATGAGCTTCTCAAATTAATGTATCTGGGAAATATAACAAATTGGTTTCGAACAAGGGCCTGACACTCTTTGATAGAGAAAGATAGTCTTATTGCGATTCCTATAAGAGGAAAGAGAAAATAGTGCCATGCTTTGTCCTTATCACACCGGGTTTTTTTCATGGTCGGGTTATGGCAGCATAGATAGGAGGCGCTGGCGAAATACCGAAATTTATAAGTGAAAGAGAAAAAGGATTATGCTGCCATACATTAACCTGTCAATACATGAATATGTCTTTCTCTTACCCCTGGTCGCTCGGTTTCATGTCTATAACTACTATACTATGTCTATGGTTTCGAAGGAATTATTGTCTGCGCTTGGGATTAGAATACTAAAGAAACTCTCACACTCAGAAGTCTTCTGCTACTGAGAAAGAAAGATGGCAGTCGCCAGCGAACAAAAAAAAATCTATTATCAATCGCTAGCAGTCGCTTTTATAAAAGCTAGTGCTTGTCCCAATATAGTGCAGACTAGTGCTTGTCCCAATATAGAGAAAACTAGACAGTGCTTGTCCCAATATAGTGCAGACTAGTGCTTGTCCCAATATAGTGCAGACTAGTGCTTGTCCCAATATAGTGCAAACTAGACAGTGCTTGTCCCAATATAGTGCAGACTAGTGCTTGTCCCAATATAGTGCAAACTAGACCGTGCTTGTCCCAATATAGTGCAGACTAGTGCTTGCCCCAATATAGAGCAAACTAGACATTGCTTGTCCCAATATAGTGCAGACTAGTGCTTGTCCCAATATAGTGCAAACTAGACAGTGCTTGTCCCAATATAGTGCAGACTAGTGCTTGTCCCAATATAGAGCAAACTAGGCAGTGCTTGTCCCAATATAGTGCAGACTAGTGCTTGTCCCAATATAGAGCAAACTAGACAGTGCTTGTCCCAATATAGTGCAGACTAGTGCTTGTCCCAATATAGTGCAAACTAGACAGTGCTTGTCCCAATATAGTGCAGACTAGTGCTTGTCCCAATATAGTGCAAACTAGACAGTGCTTGTCCCAATATAGTGCAAACTAGTGCTTGTCCCAATATAGTGCAAACTAGACAGTGCTTGTCCCAATATAGTGCAGACTAGTGCTTGTCCCAATATAGAGCAAACATACTTGAACTCTAAAGCGTGCTGCACCTTGACCTTGACGCGGTCATCGAAGTCTACCTCCAGCTGCTGAAGCTCCAGCCCCAGCTCCAGCACTGAGGCTCCAGGTCTTAGCGGCCGAGGGGGGAGGAGGGCACCGCAGGAGCCTGAAGGGGGGGTCGTTATGAGGACCAGGCCGTTTAGGAGGATTAGGGAGGGTTGAAGTGTTGCTAGAAAACTGAAACAATACACAATTATATAAAGAGTATTTCTCAACTCCTAGCACTATTTTCTGATGAGAATTTAAAGTTCATACTGAACGACTTTTAGTATGAGACCAACTCCTATATGTTTGTCTGTCTGTTACCTATTCACGCTTAAACCGCTGAACCGATTTAGTTGAAATTTGGTATAGAGATAGTTTGAGTCGCGGGGAAGGACATAGGGTAGTTTTTATCCCAGAAGTCATCCTTTAAGGGGGTGAAAAGGGGGGTGGAAGTTTGTATGGGGAGTCGATAAAAATAAGCTACCCAAATTACTGACTCCACGCAGACGAAGTCGCGGGCAAAAGTTAGTTATAAATAAATGCGAAAGTGTGTCTGTCTTCTTGTCTGTATGTAACCTCTTCATGCTTAAGCCGCAGAACCGATTTAGTTAAAATTTGGCATAGTTAGTTCAGCGACCACGACCAGTGAAACCTGTGTCGAAACGTCGGTAAATAAAGGTAACAAAATAAATTCGCGATAGACCCGATTGTAAATGTGATTTAATATAGTTAGTTTGAGTCCCGGGGAAGAAGATAGGATAGTTCTTATGTCGGAAATCATCCCTAGTTGCGAAAGAAACAGAAAACTTACTCAAAACTGTTGGCTTTAGTTGCAAATAGCTTCTCCATAACCTCCGCCCCCGTCGTCGGTCGCTCGCAGTCGAAGAAAACTCCTGTTTCTTCCACCTTTGCCAAATACATTATTGTTAATAATTGTAAATTGTAACTATCTGCTTTCCCCTAGTTTCTTAATAGTATATTATGAGCAATGATCGGAAAAATCATCGCAAAACAATCAAAAATCATTTATATCTCAAAATAAGACAATATTTATTAAACTCTTATTATGTACAGTATATTTGAATATAATTTCCAGGATACATATAATACATGATTTTTTTTTTTACTAGAGAAAGGATCAGCAAATCATTTTAATAACAAAGCTATGAATATACAAATACAAATAGGCTTAAAAATAATAATACAAACTAGGTATAAATAAACTTAAAATAAAGGCCCTATAAATAAAACACGTCCTCCAAGTCACTGCCGATGGGCAGTGTGCCCAGAAGGCTGGCTGCATTGCCACGTTGAATGGCAATGCCAATGCGTTGAGCAAAATACTGGCCAGCCTTCTGGTCCCTTGTGGCGTCTATAAGGCGCGCCGCTAGCTCTTTATATACCCGGCGCGCGCTTGGCCCCCACGGCCCCAGCGTTTCGACCCCAAACGCCTCAAAAATATAACTGCTGCCAAGGGTGGCATATTTGCGGCGTTTGAGGTCTTCTGCCATGAACGCGGCACGACCAGCATCACTGCTGGTGCCCGGAAGGTGGGACGGCGCGAGGGTGTCAACGCATGTGGCATCCCAGACTAGAGGCCGTCCCATCCTCCAAGGCACCAACGTCATACATGATTATGTAAAGTCGGGTGACAATGCAATATTTAATTATGGTACCATCGAGCTGATCTGATGATGGAGACAGGAGGTGGCAAAAGGATTTCTGTGATAAAACAACGCAACCTAATTGTATTTGGGGTTTTTAGAATTGTCTCGATGAATATTAGTTGCCTGTGGAAAGAAAAGTACAGTCAGCGATAAAAACTTGTACCAAAACTGACATATGAATGCTAGTTTTAAAGTATTTATTTATGGGCCATTAGCTGCCTGAAATAAAGATAAAGGTTTTCATTCATTCATGGTACCTTTTGGTCATTATTCCGGTCCGAGACAGTATACGCGTCTTTTCCGTTCTTGGACGTCATGATGACTTGAAGTCTCGAGTGCATCGCCACGCCGCCGTACTGCCCGCCGGGGTTCGGCCATTTTAATCTAAATGAATAAATGTGCCATTAAATAAAACTATGAAAACGGATTATATCGCGTATATTGAATTTATAATCTGAAGTGGGGGGTATCGGTGGGACGTAGGTGAGGCAAACAACCAATATGTTCGACGTGTCGTTTATTACTGACTGCTTAAACCTAACACATTACATGATATGGTTACTCATATACTTAGTTCCTACTTATACCTATACATACGTGTACATATACTCGTACCTCGCCACAATAATACATCCCGACGTTTCGAACTCTTTACAGCGTACTGCCCAGTGCCCACCGGGGTTCGGCCATTTTAATCTAAATGAATAAATGTGCCATTTTTAATCAAAAGGCCGTACTGCCCAGTGCCCACCGGGGTTCGGCCATTTTAATCTAAATGAATAACTGCCATTTTCAATCAAAAGGCCGTACTGCCCGCCGGGGTTCGGCCATTTTAATCTAAATGAATAAATGTGCCATTTTCAATCAAAAGGACGTACTGCCCGCCGGGGTTCGGCCATTTTAATCTAAATGAATAAATGTGCCATTCTCAATCAAAAGGGTACATATAGTCGGTTCTCAATAAGGCGATATTTCCAAATGGCTTCAATTTAAAATCAACCTTTTTGCAAACCGACAATGTGGTACCTTTTAATTGAACACGTAGCAAATTATAATGCATAAATATTGTAGAGCAACCTTATAAATATCGCCTTAAAGTAGGACCAAGCTAACTCTGCATGGAATTTGCAGTGACAAAGTGTGGCAATGTCATGATTAATGTCAAATTTCTATGAAAATATTAGGTTTACAATGACACTCCCATATTTTTCTGTTAAATGTGAGAATGGTGAGATATAAAAATCACGGCGAATAGGATATATCACTAAGGATCCTTGCAGTAGCGCTTCGTGCTCTGAAGATAGAGCGAGAGGGACATACCTACAGAGAGAGACAGACTTACTGGAATGACTTGTTGATGGGTGAGACGGTGAGGTCACAGCGGATAAGGGGATGGGCCACTAAGGATCCCATCAGTAACGCGTCATGGTCTGAAGATAGAGCGAGAGGAACATACAGAGAGAGAGACAGACTTACTGCAATGACTTGTTGATGGGTGAGACGATGAGGTCACAGCGGATAAGGAGATGGGCCACTAAGGATCTCTGCAGGAACGCTTAATTGTCTGAAGATAGAGCGAGAGAGACATACTTACTGGAATGACTTGTTGATGGGTGAGACGGTGAGGTCACAGCGGATAGGGAGATGGGCCACTAAGGATCTCTGCAGTAACGCTTAATTGTCTGAAGATAGAGCGAGAGAGACATACTTACTGGAATGACTTGCTGAAGGGTGAGACGGTGAGGTCACAGCGGATAGGGAGATGGGCCACTAAGGATCTCTGCAGTAACGCTTAATTCTCTGAAGATAGAGCGAGAGAGACAGACTTACTGCAATGACTTGTTGATGGGTGAGACGGTGAGGTCACAGCGGATAGGGATATGGGCCACTAAGGATCTCTGCAGTAACGCTTCATTGTCTGAAGATAGAGCGAGAGAGACATACTTATTGGAATGACTTGCTGATGGGTGAAACGGTGAGGTCAAAGCGGATAGGGAGATGGGCCACTAAGGATCTCTGCAGTAACGCTTAATTGTCTGAAGATAGAGCGAGAGAGACATACTTGCTGATGGGTGAGACGGTGAGGTCACAACGGATAGGAAGATGGGCCACTAAGGATCTCTGCAGTAACGCTTCGTGCTCTGATGATAGAGCAAGAGAAACATAAAGAGAGACAAACTTACTGGAATGACTTGCTGATGGGTGAGACGGTGAGGTCACAGCGGATAGGGAGATGGGCCACTAAGGATCTCTGCAGTAACGCTTCGTGCTCTGATGATAGGAGTGGCCCGTTTGTTCTAATGGCGCTTACTGCCGTTGCTTGGTATCTAGAATAATAATTATTATTTAAAATCATACTCCTCACTATTACATAGGAAATACAATAAAAGTGCGCAACAAGCTCGATTCTCCATACAAACGTAGTTATGCTCTCATTTTAAAACGACTAGCTAGATTGCTCTAAAACTTTGCACTTACAATTGGATGTGGTATATCTACGCGTGTAATTAGTTTATGTAGCTTCAGATATCAGTTAAAAAAATCCAGCGATATTAAGTTTTTCGAAAAACTTATTTTGCTCTATTTCGTTTGTTTTATAAACTGGAGCTATATAAACCAATTATAGGCATAGATATATACCTCATTACGATCTAACACGTAAAAGGTTGTCTGGAAGAGACAAAATTCAATAAAATAAATATTAATAGCATTAAAATATGTTTAAAAGTTATGTGTAATAAGTTATATGTGATATATGTTATGTGTAATAAGTTATATGTTATATATAAGTCATGTGTAATAAGTTATATGTTATATATAAGTTATGTGTAATAAGTTATATGTTATATATAAGTTATGTGTAGTACCTTATATGTAAATCGTTTCTCCACGTCAAGTCTTGAGAAGAAGGGGCAGTCAAGTTGCCTCTGATTGAAGTAAACGATATTATTGTTGACTGCAGACGAATAGGAGTACCTGAAAAATGACATAATTTATTACTAAAATGGATGTGTTACTTGGGGATATTTGTGCCATTTTCAACCAAAAGGGTACTTATTGTCGGTTGTTAATAAGGCGCTATTTCCATATAGCTTCAATTCGAAATCAACCTTATCGACAAGCGACAATGTGGTACCTTTTGGTTGAAAACGTCACATTTAGAAATAAGTTTTTGGCAAACATTTAATTGTTTGTACAAGCTTTCATCGCTGACTATACTTTTCTTTCCACAGGCAACTATATACTCTTACTATCTACTTAATAGTATCATAAAGAACGGCCACGCACCGCCCCTCCCCGATTCGAATTACCTCGCCCCGCGACAGCGACAGCAGATTGACGGCCGTTTGCCGGCCGCTCAGTACTGTTTTTAAGCAACTTACACAATGACGCATGCCGCGTGTACAGACGTGCCGTTCACACATAGAAACTCAAGTGATTTTTGATGTATAACGTGTCCGCCCTGTGCTCACGTATTTCGTCACTAGCGCGACATGTTTTGGAGAGCCTAATGTTTAATGTGACTTGTCACAGTGGCAGCGTCGCAGCCAAAAATCGTTTCACACTAAGTTATAACAAAAACAAATTTTCATAAAAATTGACAATATCTCTAAAACAAGATTTCAGAAAACCTTGTATGACATTTTAAGAATACACTATTAAAATCTGTCGGGTTTTAGCCCACGGTGGGGTCACTATCAAATTGACCTTAGCGTAAAACGACCATTTCAGCTAGATGACATAAAATTTAAATACACAGTCAGCATATAGTCAATTCAGCTGCGACGACATGAAAGAAGAATACTCAGTCAGCAATAAGACAGTTTAGCTGGATGGCTAAGAATTAGAATGAATAAGTAGCCAAACGTCTGAAAATATAAATAGTCCATATGATTAGAATATCTAATGAGCCGAAAGTGAAATTAGTTAATTGACATAAACACAGAACGAGTTAATAGCAAAACGTCATGAAATAAAAACATAAATAAAATGCGTTTGTTAGTCGCGCATAAACTCGAGAACCGCTGGACCGATTTAGATAATTTTGGCATTGAAATGTTTGTATTAGACCACAGAAGGTTTAGATAGTGTAAAAACACGGAAAGATTGTAAGGAATATTAGCAATAAAAACATTACACAATCCAGACTTTTTGCTTCTTGACTGTTTAGCGTTCATGTCTGTTTAGTAATTAAGACGTTCTAAGATACAAACGTGTTTCTACCGGACCATTTAGCATTTGTGTATTAAGAAATAAAGACATTCTAAGATCCAGACGTTTTGCCAACGAGACATTTAGCATTCATGTCTATGTAGTTACAAAGACATAACACAATCCAGACATTTCAGCTATATTGTCGTTTAGCGATAAGGTAAATTTGTTAGTGACCCCCACGGTGTATAGATACTTTAATTGATTAATTAATAATATTGCTGATGACGCTAATGATGATGTTAACGGTGGAGATCATGACGATGTTGTTGATGATTATAATGTTAATGATAATGTCATTAGTCATGATGATGATGATAACAAACCTAGTTCTGTGGGTATACTGACGTCCATTTGGAAGGGATAGTAGACTATCTGCTGGTTTATGTGGCTGCCGAAGCGGAGAAAGTCTTCTATTGATTTTGTTACTGAAACAAAACGTTAATACATAGTACATTACAATACACAACGCGTGGAATAGTGGATTGTTAACCAAGGCAAAGATAGATATAACTCCGTAATAGATAGATACAGTCTAAGGAAAAAACGTGCCTCGAAAATCAAGAAAATTTGATTCTCGTTCAGAGGGCGCTACTAGCTTGGCCAACTGTCGTATAGATGGCGTTGACGGTTTCGTTTGTTATTTAACAATTTTAACGCATATCAGTGAAAGAACATGGGTCAAAATCATAAAAATAATTAATGCAAATAAAAAAAATCATTTATCTATATTTAAATACATTCTATCGTATTTTTATAAATCTTCATTTTTAGTTTTAAAGTGTGTCGACAGATGGCAGTGAATTACTGGGGTTACAAAATTTACTATGACAGTACCGCTCTAGTATAAGTTACTCTATGACCAAGGGAAGAAAGGCACTCATTTCTGCCGAGGTAATTTGGCGCTCGAACGCAGTGAGAGCGTCAATAGTCCGAGGCTGAAATTATGCAATTAACCCGAGTTAAACACTCTACTTTTCATTTCGAATACGAGAATAGTAAAATGCGTGTGTTTTTTAAAAACATGACTAGGGATACATTTTTACAGTATTTCTTGAGGGTACTTTCAATTAACAATTTATGCGAAAGTATCGTTATTTATGGAATGGGGAGTCGAATATCAGAATGGAAATTGTATAACAAATCCATTTAAACTCAAAAATGTATTGCTTATCGTAAAAAAAATCGTACTTCGAACGTAAAATGCTCTAGTGTAGACACGTATCATTTTCTGCACACCTTTTGAACAACAATGACCCTCTTTCAGAGCATGAGAAAGGAATTTTAATAACAAAACTTCCGTGAGACACAGACATATTAAATATATTAATAACGGGTCACTCACGTGTTTTAAGTCGAAAACGCTCGACATGGTACCGACATGGCTGGTACGGAGTGAAACATGTCGAGCGTTTTCGATTTAAAACACGTGAGTGACCCGTTAATTTAATATGAGAAAGGAAAATAAATTAAAACACGACCAAGGGGAGTCCTTAGCGAATGACTTAGTGAGTGCTGTGTGCAACCCATCATTTGACAATAATGTCGAAAACGCGGGTAGTTTCTCGTCTCCCTGCCGCCGTCGTCGCCCGCACCGTAGCACATTAGTCAGTGCAAAACTGATGGTAGCCACACTTCTCTTACTTAGAGTGAGACAGACTTACTTTCCTCTCCGTTCCAGGAATCGAACCGTGATTGGTTGACGTGCGACGCGTAAACCGTCTTGTCGTGAATCTTGATAACTATGTCAATGTGGACCTGGTAAATATAAAAAATAAGATAGTTAAAGTTAGGACCATAATATTTAGGTACATTGTACAAAGAGAGGGGTGTGAAATATTGCAAACGAGAGTGTTAAGGCCGTTCTATCTGTTTGCCGCTATCACTATCACATTTCGCATGAAAGAACGGGAGAGACCATGCGCGCCAAGTTTTAATTTTGATCGAATTTTGTCGATTTTTATTTATTTTAAAAACGTTGCCTTACAATATCAAAATTCGAAAGCTGTCAAATTACTATTTAATTTTACTATTTAATTTAATTACTATTTAAGTCAAGATTGTTTTTTCTTCTTTGTTTAGTCTATAGTGTCACATAATAAGTAACCGAGTAAAGTTTGATTAAAAGTCCGAGTTAAGAGGTTATTTAGGGAATTAATTGTATCGAGCGAAGTGTCATAATTCGTATATCGGAAGCTTATAAATAAAAGATAATATAATCAAGAACTACATATATTTTTTCCACGTCTACGAATATCAACGTCTCTTAGAAAAATATGATCATATAAGGAGATTGTTCGCCTTCTGGCTCAGGGAACCGCCTTAATTCGCGACAGCCGCAGGCTTCTCTTTCTATGCATCTCACTAGTACTCGCATATTAGTGCGAGGGAGGTGTATACTAGAAAGTAAGTTACGCAGACGTTAGCGTAAATGTCAGTTTGACACTGCTAAGGCAGTCGTGGTAAGGCACAGTGGTTCACTGTTTGTAACTAAATCAGGGACACAGGGATGTCACGAATGTCTCATTCTTTTTATCGACCTATGTGACATCGAAGCGGCTAAATGGCGTCGGATCGCACAGGATAGGAACGAATGGCGAAACCAAGTGGCGGCCAAGATCCACTTCGGGTCGCTGAGCCAGCGAAGTAGGTAAGTAAGTAAGTTTGTTGATACAAAAAATATACTAAAATTACCTCCTCTGGTGGCGTCGAAGGCACTTTAAAGGACCTCAGAACCTCCACCAGCTTTTCAATCTTGAGTTCCTTTTCGTTGATCGTGTGGATTTTCTTGAACATGTTCGTGGTTACGCCTTCCGCTATTACGTACACCTGCCAGAAAAATTTATGACATACTATTTAATTGTAATACTAGTGCCTACTGTGTAAAACTAGTGCCCACGCCAATTCTCGGAATTAGTTGCCAAGCGGACCCCAGGCTCCCATGAGCCGTGGCAAAATGCCGGGACAACGTGAGGAAGATGATGATGATTTAATTGTAATACAAGTATATATACTAACCAATTCGAAATAAATGTCGAGATAGTGAAACACGAGCGTAAACGAGTGTTTTAAAATTATATGAGCTGGAGAGTCTTACCGCACATATCCTCTAGGTCTAGAGACCAAGAGGTATTTTACCTACCGCTTGGTTTTTGAAATGGATTTAGCGAAGAGATGTTAATAATTAGCGTAAATAAACTCTAGGTGCAGTTTATGCATTTGTAAGTTTCATGATTGTTAGACGATATCTAGAGTAATATAAACTAATATGCATGATATTTAACAGGAAAGTAATTAAGCTTAGAATAAATTTAAAAGTGGAAAAATTACTGCCTTGGGTGAGACTTGAACTCACGGCCTCTGGATAGATACTCCAGCGGTCTGCCAACTGAGCCACCAAGACCTCATCCATAGTCAGCAAATCTTCCCACTATATGGGTCTAGGGGACCCTAGCGACATCTACCGTAAGAGCGTTACACTTCTTAAACTCCACTTTTAAATTTATTCTAAGCTTAATAGCATCGATCGCAGGCATTTCTGCTTGTTAAAAAATAATAATTTAGGAATGTATTAGTTCATATAAATATAATTTTGAAGTTCAAATATGATGGGTCTGGATGTTAAGGAGTTAGAGATATCGAAATGTATGTATGTATCGAGAGGTATCTGTTCGGATTCAGACGGCACCAGTAGTAGTAGTAGTAAAACTCTTTATTGTACAAAAATAAACATAAAACACGAGAAAAACGCATCATTTGTACAAAGGCGAACTTATCCCTTAAGGGATCTCTTCCAGTTAACCTTTGAGCAATTGAGGGAGTGTTGGAGAACGGTAGACATCAAAGCTGTACTAAACGGTATAAAAGAAAATATTTAGTTTCCTAAAAGACAGGTAAAGTATATAGCATGGGCATGGGATTTATGTAAAATATCCCCATCTATTATTCGCGGCGTATTCCCATCTTAAAGGCCGGCAACGCACTTACAACCCCTCTGGTGTTGCGGGTGTCCATGGGCGGCGGTAATCGCTTTCCATCAGGTGATCCGTCTGCTCGTTTGCCTCCTATTTCATAAAAAATATATATATATATATATATATATATATATATATATATTTATATATATTAACAGTCATGTATAGTTATAATATATAATACATATAATACGTTCTATACGATATAATACATATGATAAACTACCTAACCGCACACATCTTTTAGTTCCGAAGTTCCGAAGTTCCGTCCGAAAGCCATAGCTTTTTTAAGTTCGCCTTCAGCGATGTAGTATTGCGGCGCAACATTTAATTTTCTGTCGACTGCATACTGCATTGCTGCCGCAAGTCTCAAAATTCCGGGCGATGACATAGATTTTGACGTTTGCGGCAGCAATTCAGTCGGCAGTAATGTCGCGCTGCGATACTGATATTATAGACACAACGAATAGTATCGTAAAATGGGGTGAGTAGGGTTCGCGGGGTGAGTTGGGTTATGAATGGGGAGAGAAGGGATGAAAGGCGGGTGAGATGGGATTTTAAGGCTACTGCTACAGAAATAATGTATTCCAATTTAAAATGGAGCTATAGTAATACTCATAATAAAAAAAAAACGATCCAACAATCTTCCATAATCACCTTTGTATGAAAACCCATCTCACCCCAATTACGAGGGACTACGGGGTGAGGTGGGATTTCCTGTTTATCGTCAAAGTTATGAAAGTTATGAGATATACTCAAAATAAAATAAAAACTAAAATACAAACGTCCGGAACACTTATTATATACACCATTCAGTTTGCATATGTAAAAATAAAATGTTATCGAGGTTTGAATTTCAGTTTTGCTCCTACTCACCCCATTTTACGGTAGGTACTTACCGCTATATGATGCGGCCGCCGTCCGCCCGTCGACAGTTTGACAGCCGCGAATGCTGGCAGCGCGTTGGTTGGCTCTCCAACGCTCATAAACTGTACAAAATAACACATTCAATGCGAATAAATTAAGATAAATGATATTTCTCTACTCTAAACCTTTTATTTGTCAATTTAATGACTGTCAATAATATCTAAATGAACTTCATTAGAAGCGCGGAGCGTGGGGCGAGTCTGCACCTTGTCTATAAGATCCACTAAGATCATAACAGAACTGCATAGCAGTGATATATATATAGGTAGTATCAGTAATCAGTATAGTCAAAGATAGATATAACTCCGTAATAGATGGATACAGTCTAAGGAAAAAACGTGCTTCGAAAATCAAGAAAATTTGATCCTCGATCAGATGGCGCCACTACCTTTGGCCTACTCTCGTATAGATGGCGTTGACGGTTTCGTTTGTTATTTAATAATATTAACGCATATCAGTGAAAGAACATGGGTCAAAATAGTATAAAAATAATTAATGCAAATATTGCAAATTAAAAAAATCATTTATTCGTATATAAATAAATTTTTTGATATTTTTATTTTTAATTTTAATCGTGTGTCGATAGATGGCAGTGAATTTACTGTGGCTACAAAAACTGACAGTACCGCTCTTTCCTATTATATCCTCTTTGGTACCTGCATAGAGTAACTTATACTAGAGCGGTACTGTCATAGTAAACTTAGTAACCCCAGTAAATTCACTGCCATCTGTCGACACACTTTAAAACTAAAAATGAAGATTTAAAAAATACGATAAAATGTATTTAAATATGGATAAATGATTTTTTTTATTTGCATTAATTATTTTTATAATTTTTACCCATGTTCTTTCACTGATATGCCTTAAAATTGTTACATAACAAACGAAACCGTCAACACCATCTATACGACAGTAGGCCAAAGCTAGTAGCGCCCTCTGAACGAGAATCAAATTACGCGATTAAGTCCCGTGGAGATAAATAATAATGAGAATCAAATTTTCTTGATTTTCGAGGCACGTTTTTTCCTTAGACTGTATCCATCTATTACGGAGTTATATCTATCTTTGGTACCTGTAAAGCGGCAGCCACCTCGTCGTTAGTGATGACTATATAGTTATTGGTGGCCCAGTACGTGGAGTCTGGGTTCGAAACCTGACTCGCGACGAACGGCACATAGTATGACCTTGAAAAAAAAAATTTAATATTTTCTCTTTCCCAAGATAAATCATGAAATAGGAAGTTCTGATATACGGCCCAATTCGAACAATGCTTATAAGATGTCACAGCGATACGATACCGATTTGTCTTTTGGCACTGACAGATCGGTATCGTATCGCTGTGACATCTTATAAGCATTGTTTGAATTGGGCCGCTAGCTAGTAAATGCCCCTCAAACTGTGATATATGTAACTTAATACCAATTTATTATTTTGATCTGATTATGTAATTTTTAGGGTCCCGTGGTCAAAATGACAAAAACGGAACCCTTATCGTCATGTTATCTATCTGTATGTCACAGCCATTTTATTTGGAAACCATGACATATATTAATGCAATTTCAATTATATCTGTTCTAAAAAAAAATTGGTGTCACTGACAATTTTGTCTGAAATCCATACTAATATTATAAATGCGAAAGTCTGTCTGTCTATCTGTGTGTTACCTTTTCACGCTTAAACCGCTGAACCGATTTAGTTGAAATTTGGTATACAGATAGTTTGAGTCCCGGGGAAGGATATAGGATACTTTTTATAGTTTTTATCCCAGAACTCACCCCTCAAGGGGGTTAAAAGGAGGGTGGAAATTTGTATGGGGAATCAATAACCGCTGAACCGATTTAGATGAATGGTATGGGGATAGTTTGAGCTGTGGGAAAGGATATAGAATAACTTTTATCCCCGAAATCATCCCTTAAGGGCGTACAAAATGGGGTGGAAATGTATAGAATGGACCAATTTGGGGGTGAAAAAGGATAGATTAAAAAGCAGATTTGTTTAAGAATTAAGGTAACCAAATTACTAATTCCACGCAGACGAAGTCGCAGGCAAAAGCTTTTTTTTTTTACTAGCCCATTATGGTGTCCCACTGCTGGGCAAAGGCCTCTCCCCTTGTCTTCCACGACTCCCGATATAGTGCCTCCTCCGGCCAGTTGTTGAGAAAGGTGTCTAGGTCGTCCCGCCATCTCCGTCTGGGCCTGCCGCGTCCGCGCCCCTCTTCTGCCCGCGGCCCAGTCCCATTTGAGCCTAGCAGTCTTTCAGGGCAAAAGCTAGTAAAGTATATATTTCAATACTTACGCCGCCTTATATTCGTTGTACAGCTTACATTTCTCCAGACTTTTCACTGTAGCATACCAAAAACGCTTCAACTGATTATTATTCGAACTCTTAATGTAATTGTGTATGTATAAAAAATCGCTTGCGCGTATGTCGGAGCGGAGCAGAGCGTGTAACGCCGCGATTCGCAGTTGTATGTGTTCTGTGTCGTCCATTATTATTGGTAGGGAGGATTGCAGGACCTGAAAAAAAGTTGTCACGTTACCCATCTAAAAAAGGCTTTTTCATCCCTGCTAGGAGGGATCAAAGTGGCACTTTTCTTCCCTACTAGGAGGGATCAAAGTGCCGATTATCTTCTAGGACACGATTTTATTTCTTTTTTACATATTTTTTTTAGCTTTAATAATATTTTGGAACAATAATTCCCTACATTGACCTTACACCTATTTACAACTTACTTACGGTCAATATAAGTCTATATTGACCGGGATATAGACCGTGATTACCTTTTTACAAGCTTTTAATTAACTTGCAATGTACCTATGTAAGTATGTATGTAATATGCATGTAACATGTTTGTAAGGGTCAAATCTTGCAAGTTAAATTTGACCCGCTTCCGATTAAGCTGAAAATTTGCATACATATGTAGGTCGGGTGACAATGCAATATTATGGTACCATCGAGCTGATCTGATGATGGAGACACGAGGTGGTCATAGGAACTCTGTGATAAAACAACGCAACCTAATTGTTTGAGATTTTTTAGAATTGTCTCGATGTGAGTATTAGTTGTCTGTGGAAAGAAAAGTAGAGTCAGCGATAAAAGCTTGTACCAAAAATGAAATTTTTGCCAAAAACTTTTGTATCTACAACTTACCGAATAATCATTCACATTACGACCATATCCATACTCCGGTGGCGGCCGCGAGCTCCCATCAGCTAACGCGGCCCATAACCGTTCGTGTCTATTGCTCTTCTTGGCCATGTACACTGTTCTCGTGTAAGAGTCTGCTGAATAGCCAAGGTTGCAGAGACCTTGGAGCCACACCATGCGGTCGATGTATTGTGGACAGTCTGTGGATTTTTTATTTATTACAAAAACGCAAGCATTTGACCGCAATCTTGATAGTAGCCTCGTGATTAAGTCCTTTGTTTTTTGCTCATTAATATTGTTTAATGTGTAATATCGATAGCTTTATTATTCAGTAATCTAATGTGGTAGTGTGCAGTGAATGGAGAATTAATCTCAAAGCGTGTTTAACCACCATTTCGATGTCAACGGCCGGTAGTCCACGTGCATCTCGTAAAATCCAGCTATCGGTTTTACGAGACAACTACAACAACCACCGAACTACGTCGTGCTCTAAGAGCATTTGGTATTTCTACCTCTAACCGTGTCTGGCTAGAGCCCTAGAGGCCCATAATTTTATTGTTTACCGTTCACTGGCTATGGCCGATGGCCAATAAGTTTTAATCAAGAAATATTAATTCGATCCCACGTGGATCCCACTTTGACGTTGGCGAAATCATCGACCGTATCGATGGAGCCATACTACCTGAAAAATTGAATTGATGCAGTCTAGGATGGATCATGCTTACCTAAAAGATGTCTATTGCTGAACTATTATTACCATTATTACTAACGTCACAGAATATATAATAATACTAGGTATAGAAGATTTCTCTCTAACAAAGCGCGTCTACTACGCGCAAGGCGACGTGTAAAGGGGGCGTCCGTTCCGTAGCGGTGCGCGGCCATTACTATGGCAAAACCCCAAAATCCCCATCACGGAACAATGGTGTTCCTTACCTTTGGAAGGACAGAGAGAGACGGGGAGAAAGGAGACAGGGAGAGAGAGAGATAAAGATGGAAAGAGAGAGGAGGGAGAAAGAGGAGAAACAGAGAGCTCACCGCTATACATCCTGAAGTACTTCACCTCAATATTATCAAACAGATCTTGTTTCGGTTATTCCAGCACTCTCCTAGTTTTGTGCGCAAGCGTCGCGAAACTTAAGATGGCGGCTTCTCTCCTGAGAGAGCGAGATAGCCAGCGCGTCACGCCCTATCCTTAGTCCCGATGTTTTTAGGGCAAAATGAAATTGAATTTCGAACTAATGGAATAAGAGGTTTCAAATAATTTGCCAACCTACGAGGAGAGTAGAGGAGAGTAGAGAGAGAGAAAAACAGAGATATGAAGGAGAGAGGATAAGAGAGAGATATAGCGCTTCATGCAGCGCGTTATATTAAGACAGAGGGAGAAAGAGAGAGAGACAAAGATAAAAAAGAGAGATTCAACTCACCGCTGTACATCCTGAAGTACTTCACCACAATGTTATCAAACAAATCTTGCTTTTCCTGCTCCAACGCTCTCCTAGTTTTGTGCGCAAGCGTCGCAAAACTCAAGATGGCGGCGTGTCGGATCTCCCTAGAGAAGTCCAGGCCGAGTTTGGTGAACACCTCCAGGTCCTCAAGAAGGCTGGTGGAGTAGTTGGCTACGTTGAAGGGGAGTTTTCGGATTAGGGAGAGAATTGTGGCGTCCTCGATTTTTTCCTGCAAATAAAACAGAAACATAAACCTAGATAGATATAAACATACAGACTGATTGATTTAAACTTTCACGATTTTTACTCATTAAAATTCACAACGACGGGACTTAATCGCGTAAAATAAGTTTTAAATTTACCTCCGACGTTTCGAGGACGGCGTTGTCCCCGTGGTCTCGGAGAAGACTGACCGAACTGAACTGACTGACTGATGAAGACTTATTTTACGCGATTAAATCCCGTCGTTGTGAATAATAACATAGACTTATGTCTATTATACATAAGAAATTACACTAGTCAATATGCAGTTCAAAAAAACCCTTTTGACGACCGGTCTAGCCTAGTCTGTAGTGACCCTGCCTGTGAAGCTGATGGTTCTGGGTTCAAATCCCGGTAAAAGCATTTATTTGTGTTATGAGCACATGTATTTGTTCCTGAGTCTTGGGTGTCTTCTTTATATTTAGGCATAGAGTAACTTATACTAGAGCGGTACTGTCATAGTAAATTTTGTAACCCCAGTAAATTCACTGCCATCTGTCGACACACTTTAAAACTAAAATTGAAGATTTGGAACAATACGATAAAATGTATTTAAATATAGATAAATGATTTTTTTTATTTGCATTAATTATTTTGATGATTTTGACCCATGTTCTTTCACTGATATGCGTTAAAATTGTTAAATAACAAACGAAACCGTCAACGCCATCTATACGACTGTAGGCCAAAACTAGTAGCGCCCTCTGAACGAGAATCAAATTTTCTTGATTTTCGAGGCACGTTTTTTCCTTAGACTGTATCCATCTATTACGGAGTTATATCTTTGTATGTAGGTATTGTCTAAGGGGCGATTTTTGAATTTCTCCTCCACTCCTTATTAGTATAATTTAAATGCCTAGTAGTGTAGATATTATTGAACGAAATACACGAAATTGAGCAGTCGAAATTAAAAAATCGGCCCCCTGAGTACCCACAAGATGTACTACGCCTTATGGGAAACGGTCGAAGAGATATGTAGTTAAGATCCGGAAGAGATATGTAGTCCAGATCCGGTTTAGTATGTTGTTGGGCATGAATGATATTAGCTGTAACCGTTCGTGATATTAACTACTTAATGAGTTTAAATAAATAATGGGCTTCTTCTAAAATAAATATTGAAAACCTGATTCATTTAAATCTGGACATTCTTGGGCTCTTTCTACTCAAAATCGACAATTCCCCATCCTGCCATTAAAAAAGATGTCCCAAAATGTCCATCCCATTACGTCACGTTTTAGTGTGAAAAAATGTTTCATTTGTATGTGCGTGACGTAGTGGAATGTACAATTTTCATACAATTTTTTGGGACGTTTTTATCATCAGGATTGAATATGCTAGTGATTCTGAGTTGAAAGAACCTTGGAGGATATAACCAACGGAGACGCCTTGTCTGTAATTTGCTGTACAAAAAAGTCCGCCAATTTTTGCGGGGGAGGGAAACGTCAAATGTATACGTAACGTCAAAATAGCCATGTCAGATAAACGTCAGTCCATACATTGTGTATGACCATTGGCTGACTATTTTAGACAGAGGGGAACGCCGGTTAATGGCTACTCCGTTTAGTTATATCCTCTAATAAGATAACCTAAAAACACCGAGATCTGTGAGAATCACGTTTTCCATATTTATTTTAGAAAACGACCTAATACCTTCTGCTCCGTTACGAGGTACTTGACAAGCAGCGCACACGCATGCGTCCGCACTTGCGGCAGCACCTCTAGAAAGATGTTCCTCGACGTTTCGACATCGTAGCTGGTGCCCAGCACCATGTCGTCGAACAGTTTGCTTAGCGATGCATATTCCAGTTGGGTCATGGTGCTGGAAATGTATATTGTGGTTAATGAGTTTGTTTTATACCACGTCGGCGGAAAACAAGCATACGTGTGGAAAAAAAAGTGTAATTCAATTCAATTCAAGTAATTTATTAGTAATAAGTTGTAATCATTTTAAACTTTTCCACATTGAAATCCCCATTTAGATCCCTTTTCTTAGGTCATATTCGAGTTAAATCACTTCCGAGGTGGTTCACTTTCTAAGGACGTAACGTCACTTTATTGCATAGTACAATTTAATCATTGGCTTGCACGAAAAATGGATAGGTTAGGTACAGTCGCCATCAGATATATCGGAGCGGCCGAGGTGCTCACAAATATCTGAACACGCCTCTATTGTCAAGGCGATAGAGTGCGTGTTCAGATTTTGTGAACACCTCTGCCGCTCCGATATATCTGATGGCGACTGTACCACTTAGGCACAGATGCCACAGATTTCAAAAATGGTAACTATTTTGGAAATCCAATATGGCGGACACACACTTTTTCGTGAAGCTACTATGGTACTCGTTTTCGAACTTTCCGGGGGTTCATATTTCAAAAAGATGACGATTAAAAACCTGCGAAAAGCTCTCAGGTTTATAACTAGACACACAAATAAAGTGTCCTCCCTATACCCTTATGCGTAAAATATGTAAGCATAGAGTAACTTATACTAGAGCGGTACTGTCATATTAAATTTTGTAACCCCAGTAAATTCACTGCCATCTGTCGACACACTTTAAAACTAAAAATAAATATTTATAAAAATACGATAAAATGTATTTAAATATGGATAAATGATTTTTTTATTTGCATTAATTATTTTGTTGATTTTGACCCATGTTCTTTCACTGATATGCGTTAAAATTGTTAAATAACAAACGAAACCGTCAACGCCATCTATACGACTGTAGGCCAAAACTAGTAGCGCCCTCTGAACGAGAATCAAATTTTCTTGATTTTCGAGGCACGTTTTTTCCTTAGACTGTATCCATCTATTACGGAGTTATATCTATCTTTGCTAGTATAAATAATTTCATGATAATCATGTGGAAGGTGTTGGCTATTATTTTGTAATAGTTTTAAAGTTTTCGACATTGAAATCCCCATTTAGATCCCTTTTCTTAGGTCATATTTGAGTTAAATCACTTTCGATCTGGTTCACTTTCTACGGACGTCACTTTATTTGCATAGTACAATTTAATCATTGGCTTGCACGAAAAATGGATAGGTTAGGTACCACTTAGGCACAGATACCACAGATTTCAAAAATGGTAACTATTTTGGAAATCCAATATGGCGGACACACACTTTTTAGTGAAGCTACTATGGTACTCGTTTTCGAACTTTCCGGGGGTTCATATTTCAAAAAGATGACGATTAAAAACCTGCGAAAAGCTCTCAGGTTTATAACTAGACACACAAATAAAGTGTCCTCCCTATACCCTTATGCGTAAAATATGTAAGCATAGAGTAACTTATACTAGAGCGGTACTGTCATATTAAATTTTGTAACCCCAGTAAATTCACTGCCATCTGTCGACACACTTTAAAACTAAAAATAAATATTTATAAAAATACGATAAAATGTATTTAAATATGGATAAATGATTTTTTATTTGCATTAATTATTTTTATATGATTTTGACCCATGTTCTTTCACTGGTATGCGTTAAAATTATAAATAACAAAGAAACAGTCAACGCCCTCTATACGAGTGTAGGCCAAAACTAGTGGCGCCATCTGATCAAGAATCAAATTTTCGTGATTTTCGAGGCACGTTTTTTCCTTAGACTGTATCCATCTATTACGGAGTTATATCTATCTTTGATGTAAGTAATGTATTTTACAACAAATTGTAACCTTGACTACATTTTTATATGTCCACTTCCGCACATGTTATAGAAACTATAAAGTTTTCTATACCATTAGACGGACCCTATTCTTCGGGTTAATCAATAAAGTAAAGGAATTTCCAATTTAGGTCGAGACGTTCCAAGAATTCTTTCACGAAAATCAGTATTTTCCTCAAGTAACAACTATCAGCAATCTATTGAATTGAAAATAGTTTTTTAAAAAGTTGGTAGGTTACCTTACATACTTTTACAATTTTACATTTATTAGGACAGTCATGTTAAACAATTCCGAGACTTTCCGAATTAAAATGTCTGCGGTTGTTGCAAGATCCTTTTTAACTTACAAGTGGATTTTAAGCGTCAAAAAACAGACAAAAAATAGTAATATGTATAAAAAAAAAAGGATAATAGTTTTGAATATGATTATGATTCTGACGATGTTGACGATAAATTATTTTGTATTCTAAACTTACAATAAAAAAGGAACCTAAAATTAAAACTACCTACAAAACTAAAACTAATACCTAAAAAAGAAATGAAACATAACATGAGGAATGCATCGTTTTTAGGGTTCCGTACCCAAAGGGTAAAAACGGGACCCTATTACTAAGACTCCGCTGTCCGTCTGTCCGTCTGTCTGTCTGTCACCAGGCTGTATCTGATGAACCGTGACAGCTACACAGTTGAAATTTTCACAGATGATGTATTTCTGTTGCCGCTATAACAACAAATACTAAAAACAGAATAATATAAATATTTAAATGGGGCTCCCATACAACAGAAGTGATTTTTTTGCTGTTTTTTTTTCGTAATGGTACGGAACCCTTCGTGCGCGAGACCGACTCGCACTTGGCCGGTTTTTTATTTCTACGTCACAATACATATTTTAAATGGCGCAGTCGGTAGGATCCGAAAGTCACCGTTTGGTTTTTAGTGGGTACGTAAGGGCTGAAAAAACAATACAAGATGTTTTTTCAACTCTTAGCCTTGAGTATTATTACTTTGGTACTTACTTTAGTAAATCAATAAAGTCTAGGCTGTGTATCAGCGTGGCATTCCTCACTATGTTGTTTGCGTCTATGCCTTTCCTCGCTATCTTCAAGAGTATCTGCAAATAAAATTAAAACAATGATTTTTGTGTGACATTACGTCTAAGAGCTCTTTTTCACTACCGTCCAGTTTTTTGCGGGTACGGAGATAACTTGTAAAGTGCGCAAATTGTCATGGAGCCTCGTGAACGTCAGCTGCCGCTCCGTTGGTGGATTGAGGAACTTAGTCATAAATTAATTTTTAACAAGCAGAAACGTCTGCGATCGATGCTATTAAGCTTAGAATAAATTTAAAAGTGGAAAAATTACTGCCTTGGGTGAGACTTGAACTCACGGCCTCTGGAACGATACTCCAGCGCTCTGCCAACTGAGCCACCAAGACCTCATCCATAGTCAGCAAATCTTCCCACTATATGGGTCTAGGGGACCCTAGCGACATCTACCGTAAGTGTTACACTTCTTAAACGGCCACCGGAGTTCCAAGTCATATTGGAAATTCAACAGTTACGATGTGCTACCCATTCTAAATTAATTTTTAACAAGCAGGAACGTCTGCGATCGATGCTATTAAGCTTAGAATGAATTTAAAAGTGGAAAAATTACTGCCTTGGGTGAGATTTGAACTCACGGCCTCTGGTACTCTTACGGTAGATGTCGCTAGGGTCCCCTAGACCCATATAGTGGGAAGATTGGCTGACTATGGATGAGGTCTTGGTGGCTCAGTTGGCAGAGCGCTGGGGTATCGATCCAGAGGCCGTGAGTTCAAGTCTCACCCAAGGCAGTAATTTTTCCACTTTTAAATTTATTCTAAGCTTATTAGTCATAAATGTTATGTACTTTCTACCAAATTAAAAGAAACAAAGATCTTACCTAATAAGCTTTATGCCTTAAGACATGCTGAGTCAGGTTATTGAACGTCAGCTACCGCTCCGTTGGTGGATTGAGAAACTTAGTCATAAATGGTTTCTAGTAATTTCTGGGAAATTGAAAGAAACAGAAATGTTACCTGATAAGCTTTGTGCCTTAAATCATGCTGAGTCAGGTTATTGATACCAGCAGAAGGGTCACTGAACCCTTGTGACACGTACTGGACGGTCGTTCGCGTCACGTTCAGTTTATCTATCTGTTGCCTCTTCTGTTTTGACACGAAGTTCAGAGACAATCTGTAAGAAAAATTATATTTCGCATACCTATTCGTAAAAGGGTTTTTGTTCCCCGCTAGGAGGGATCGATGTGGCACTTTTCTGCCCTGCTAGGGGGGATCAGTGGTACTTTTCTGTTCTAGGACATGATTTATTTTTTATTTTTTGTAGGTATGTAGGTGGTATGTAATATTATGGAACATAACAATTTCCTCATAGGCGATGTGAAAAACAGTACGTGTCACATGGAAGCAAAATTATTTCCACCTTGGGCGTTAAAACTTGAATCCTTCGCTTCGTTCAGGATTCAATGTGCGCCCTCGCCGTAAATGTAATTTTTTCCCTTTCGACTTGTGACACAATAGACTATTTCACAAAAAAAATAACTGAATTCAAAAAGCAATTCGAAATGTCATAACAGTATTTTCTTTAAGAGATATGTTTACAGATTAAACAGCAAAAAATGCAGAACATAAATTTTTAGTACTTATTCCTTTGCAGTTCTATATTTTTATTTAAAAATTTGTAAATTAAAGAAATAGAAAATTCACTTGGGTTAAAACGACCCGAGCCCGAGGAGTCCCACACGTCATTTTCTATGACGGTAATCATCACGTGGTGCTTTCCACAGAATACCAAGCGCTGGAAGCTCCGGCCCGGCCCCAACCGTCCGGCCAGACTCAAACTTGCTACCTTTTTGGAAGGCCGGTGCAATCGTCTTAAACATCTGAGCTATAGAAGCTTACCAGAAGCGTGCGAATTTTTCCATTCCTTACTTTTGCTTACACGCCGTAGACAAGCGCATAGCGACATCTATCGTAAGAGTGACCTATCTCCGCGCTTACCTCTTAATCAAAGAGAATTAGG
Source organism: Cydia strobilella (assembly GCF_947568885.1). NCBI lineage: Eukaryota > Metazoa > Arthropoda > Insecta > Lepidoptera > Tortricidae > Cydia > Cydia strobilella. Next base: position 2,025,200 of record NC_086064.1, on the reverse strand, counting down.
TAGACAGTTTTGTTACCAAAAAGACTATTATTTTCGTAACAGACATCTAGCGTCAAGTAGCGGAATTATCAGTACTGCTACTTCCTCGCGTTGTCCCGGCGTTTTGCCACGGCTCATGACAGCCTGGGGCTGGCAACAATGGCAACTAATCTCAAGAATTTAAAACCCTCCTCTCCTCCTCCTCAAAAACAATCTCCTTTAAAAACAGACTCGACAAACATTTTACGAATGGACAAAACACAAGTGCAGGACATTGGTATGCACGTATCAGCTATTTTAAGCTGCCTGTGCATTCGTATATAATATAATAATTGGTGTAGACACCAGTTTTTTTTTACTTACTCAGAAGCGACTGACAGAATATGTTCCTGCACTTTATACTCAGAAGTCCCTTTCATTTCCAAGCTCTCTAGACCAGCTTCATTGAACTGGTACACTCTTTCTGCCGTAGCGATGGCATCTGGCTGAAATTACAGAAAATCGCACTTAAACTATCATGAGACATATTTCAAAATATTTATCAGTACGGTTTTTACTCACTATTATTTTTAGTCGCTTTTGGCGACATTTTTCGGATTCTTTGGGAATCCATCCTCAGGCATGTCGCCAAAAGCGACTAAAAATAATAGTGAGTAAAAACCGTACTGATAAATATTACAAAAAATGTTAGGAAATTGAGAAAGGTATGTTGAGATGGTTTGGATACGTGGAAAGAATGAGTGAAAGAAGGATAACAAAGAGAGTGTATAAGGGTGAGGTAGAAACGGGAGTTGGAAGGGGTAGACCTCGGCGGACTTTCTCTGATCAGATCAGGGAAATCCTGAAGAAAGGCCAGGTCAAGAGCACCCTAAACCGGCGAGCGTGTATGAGGAATGTTATGAAAGAGAAGGATCGTAGCAAGTGGAAATTCGTGTTCTCTGTCTACCCCTCCGGGAAATAGGCGTGATTATATGTAGGGTAAGACCTCCAGTGAATGAACACTTAAATTATCCAAGTTTGAAAAATCATTTCTCAGCATTCATTAATAATTTGAATAATTAATTGCAAATTAATCAATCCTCATTTAATCATTAAAAAAGTAATTTCTGCGATTTTTTATTAATTTCATAGTTTTTGAGTTATAGCATAATTTATCAAAAAGTACCCAAAACCTAATGAATGAACATGAAAACTAGTAAATGAACACCGCAAAAACCAGTGAATGAACATAATGTACGAGTATGTATATGTATGTAAGTTAAGAAAAATGCCGATGCTTAAAACAGCTTTGTAGATTTTTTATCTTTTTGACGGACTTTTTTATGATATAGGCGGCAAACGAGCAGACAAATTCAATGGACACCCACAACACAAAATGGGTTGTAAACGCGTTGTCGGCCTTTAAGATGGGAGTACGCTCTTTTCTTGAAGGAAGGACTGGTTTTCGTTTCAGCTTGAGGTTCAAACTTGACGTTCCCTGCAGTAATGTCGCGCTGCAATACTGCGGCAGTCGACGTATTTACTGCAGTCTGCATTACCGCCGCAAATGTCTAATTTCCGGGCATCAACATCGATTTTGACATTAGCGGCAGTAATACAGTTGGCAGTGATGCTGGTGCAGTCTAAATCTGAACGTCACCTTAAGCCTTCCCTCTCATTAAATTCGGCCCTCCTAATGAATATCCATATATGGATCTTACCAACGTGAAATTAACCATCCCTTAAGGGATCTCAGTAATCACTGAGATTTCTCACTTCGCTCGCTCTATAGATAATAATAAATAATAATAATAAATAAATATAGGACATTCTTACACAGATTGACTAAGTCCCACGGTAAGCCCAAGAAGGCTTGTGTTGTGGGTACTTAGACAACGATATATATAATATACAAATACATAAATACATAGAAAACACCCAAGACTCAGGAACAAATATCTGTACTCATCACACAAATAAATGCCCTTACCGGGATTCGAACCCAGGACCATCGGCTTCACAGGCAGGGTCACTACCCACTAGGCCAGACCGGTCGTCAAATAGATACTTGTAAAATATTCGAAGCATAAATATCTGAACACTCGTCGAGGTGTTAAGGGGCCCACTGACAATCGGTCCGCCGGACGATATCGGCATGTCAGTTAGAACAAAAATTTGACAGTTCCTAACAACTAACAGGCCGATATCGTCCGGCGGACTGATAGTCAGTGGGCCCCTTTAGAAGACAGACTACGCGACATAAATCGTGTACATTTTAAGAGCCAACAGGAGTGGTCATTTCTCCATACAAACGTACTCGACTGTTTCCTCCCTGGTTTTTGAAGCTAGAGGAATGATTTTTTCAACACAGATTAATATTGTCAATATCTGTGTCGGTGTGTTTTGCTTTTTTTGATATTTTTGTTTTTTAAGGCGCTAGAGCCCTTCAAACATGGCCAAAAATGGCCTCACTGACTATGCCGCAATGAGAGGCGTGGTATTCAAAACTGGTATCAATTAGCCAAAAAATCAAAACAGTCCGACACAGACAATTTCATAATCATTTAGATTTCCAAATTTGGTTACGATTGCTTAAGTTTTGGAGGAGGAAACAGTCGAGTACGAAACCTCGATTTTTGAGATTTTTACGCAGGATTTTTCGCCTAAGCTGCAGTTGTCCTTATCGCACTAATTTTAGGGGCGGGGTCAAGTTTCTAAATACGTACACGGACAGAAAAGTGATGGGCAATAGTCGACATTGAAAGTCGATAATCTAGTGATGTGATAAGTTATCGATAAACCATAACAAAGTCGCGATTTGCCTCTTAGTAGGCGAAGTAAGTAAAGTGAGTATGCACTTTGGCCTCAGGGGATATCGTTTAACACTATTTATTATTCCTTGGTTCATACAAAGCTGAGCTGACGCACTAGCTACGAGATTAAGTCCTGGCTACCCCCCAAAAAGGGAGGGGAAAAGTCGGCTTCTGCGGTCCAGTTTGCCTCTATTTCTACCTATCTCTTGATATGAGATCAAATTTGGTATAAATTTTGTGTAAATTAGGGACGAATAATTTATTTTAGAAATAATAGTTTCACATTTTCATACACAAATCTGAATATACGAACGAAAAATTAAAACTATATATAATTTTTGGTCACAGATTTGCTCTTTAGAAGCAAATTGTGGTGATTTGCACTAAAAATTAATTACACAATTTAGTTTATTCATTCTTTATTTAGAAAAGTATCAGTTCTAAGTACGTATTATTATATTGCTTTATATTTTACAACTTTCACTATTATTCAAAAATTTATTTTAAACAAAGTATTAATTTTATTAAAACTTTTGTGACGTGATCTCATGAAAGGGGCTCCACGAGGCGAAATACTTTTTACGCCAATTATTTTCTTTTTTTTTTAATTTACAACAAAGACGAAAGTTCGAAAAAAATGTGGTTACTTAATAATTGCCTAACTTGTTGAAAAAATTACTTTACATAATATCAATTTATAACCGTAGTATATTCCATGATATGTTTTAAATACACCATATTATTTCCTAATTTTTAAAAGAATATTTAATACCTTTAAAATAATATCTGTCTGTCTGTCTGTCAATCTGCCTGTCCGTCTGTCACCAGGCTGTATCTCGTGAACCGTGATAGCTAAAAAGTTGCAATATTTACGGATGATGTATTTCTGTTTGTATAACAACAAATACTAAAAACAGAATAAAATATTTTTTTAAGTGGGGCTCCCAAACAACAAACGGGATTTTTTGCCGTTTTTTGCGTAATGGTACGGAACCGACTCGCACTTGGCCGTTTTTTGTTAATAGCTTTGAACTTTTTTTATGTGGGAATAAACGCTTCGAATACATTTTTCTAGACATCATTCTGAATCCAATGAGGTATCATACGTATTTTTAGGAGTTAGTATCTCTATTAGTGGCAGCCGTACAAGCCCAATTTCAAAGAAAAACCGCAAATCGATGTACAGGTTAGCCGTTTGGCACACGCATACTAAGAGGTCAAAACAAAATTTTTGACCCGCAGTTTCTAAAAAAAATCCCTTAGGAGGGGTATGCTGAAACATTTTTTTTGTATGAAAAAAAAAACACATTTTTTTTCCAAAAACCTATCGTGTGTGGTATCATACGAAAGGGCTTTTTGAGGCGATTCTAAAATTATACCACATCATTACATTTTAGCCATTTTTTTGTAAATTAAAACAAATAGAATTTTCAAAACACACCAAGTTTGGGGTCAAGTTAAAGGGTTAAGTAGAACTGTGTCACTTTGTATTGAAAAAAAAAACTAAATAAATTTTTTATTGCTTTTTTGGGGTTACATATGAGGATATCACGTATCATTTGTACAAAAAAAATCAGCCATATCGTATCTGGAGGAGCCCAAACTTGGTATGTTTTGAAAATTCTTTTTCTTTCAATTTAAGAAAAAACCGGCCAAGTGCGAATCGGAATCGGGCGCCGAGGGTTCCGTACATTACACAATTTAAACAATGTATTTTTATGTGAAACGTGAGTGAAAGGTAAATTCAGTTTAGAAAAAAAATATATGAGAAACCTCAATATCATTTTTGAAGACCTATCCATAGATACCACACACGTATGGGTTTGATGAAAAAAAAAATTTTTGGGTTTCAGTTCTAAGTATGGGGAACCCCTAAAATATTTTTTTTCCTATTTTTGAGTGAAAATCTTAATGCGGTTCACAGAATACATCTACTTACCAAGTTTCAACAGTTCTTATAGTTTCGGAAAGAAGTGGCTGTGACATACGGACGGACGACAGACAGACAGACAGACATGACGAATCCATAAGGGTTCCGTTTTTTGCCATTTGGCTACGGATGGCTAAAATGCAATGATGTGGTATATTTTCAGAATCGCTTCAAAAAGCCCTTTCGTATGATAGATGAGAAGTATACGATAGGTTTAAAAAAAAAGTTTTTTTTTTATACAAAAAAAGGTTTCAGCACTCCCCTCCTAAGGGAATTTTTTTTAGGAACTGCGGGTCAAAATTTTTGTTTTGACTAGTATATACGTGTACCAAACGGCTAACCTGTACATCGATTTGCGGTTTTTTTATGCGAACAGCTTGCACTATTTTTTTCACCACCTTGAACCTTTTGTAGACTAGACTATTGTCCCAAAATATTGGGCGACGACCGGTCGTCTGGCCTAGGAGGTAATGACCCTGCCTGTGAAGCCGATGGTCCTGGGTTCGATGATATGATATGATGAGCACAGATATTTGTTCCTGAGTCATGGGTGTTTTCTATTTGTATTTAAGTATTTATATATTATGTATATCGTTGTCTGAGTACCCATAACACAAGCCTCCTTGGGCTTACCGTGGGACTTAGTCAATCTGTGTAAGAATGTCCTATAATATTGATTTAATATTTATTATTTATTTATTTATTTATTGGGTTTCATATTTATTCCGATCAGAATTAGGAGCTCTTCAATTTATACCTATTTTTATCAAAATCTGACACATAAATAAAAAAACGGACCATCAATAAAACTGTATAATTACATCAAAGTAAGAAATATCACATGTCACATGTTTCTTTATTATGATAATTTTATCTAACCTGAGGCTTTCTTTTTTTCTATTCAACGGAGCCGGAGAGCGGCAAATTTGTTTTTCAAGACGCTTGCTCGAAAAGATCTTATTTCATGCAGGTGTACTGAAGGGAAAAGGCCTATATTGTTCCCGCGGGAGTTATAGCTTTCTTTTTTAATTAGGTATGTCACTAATTCATACGAACCAAGTAAGTTATAAGTAAAATACTTTGTTTAAAATCAAGGTATAAGGGAGTTTTACTTTTAAAATACTCACGACTATAATTTAATATTTTTGTTTATCATATTTAAAAATATTTAATTGGATTAATTTAACAGCCGTTATCTTGTATGTTTTTATACAACAATGTTTTCTTGTATGTCCATGTTATGTTATGTTTTTTTACTATTCTGTAACTCGAAATGTTAATTAGATTGCAGGTTGTAGAAGGATATTGAATTTAGTTACTAAAAACGCGAGCGGCGTGAGGCCGGCGAGGAGCGTAAATAACGTGCGCGTCGGTGTGCGTGCACCACACACACTGGGATAGTCCCTCGGTACGCGGTACCGCCCCCGTCAGCGCGACGACGATATTCTCTTTCAAATCTCAAAATTGAGTTTGGTCTCGGCTCCTGTTGGCTCTTAAGCCCTAACTCCATATCCTTAACTCCATATCCTTATTTAAATAGTAAATACCTATAACTAAATTTAAATCTTGTTTAAACGAACTTACAATGAAATTTTGACAAAGGTATCAAATCATTGATTTACATATTTTATACATACATACATATAATCACGCCTATTTCCCGGAGGGGTAGGCAGAGACCACGGATTTCCACTTGCTACGATCCTGACATACCTCTTTCGCTTCCTTCACTTTCATAACATTCCTCATACACGCTCGCCGGTTTAGGGTGCTCTTGACCTGGCCTTTCTTCAGCATTTCCCCGATCTGATCAGAGAAAGTCCGCCGAGGTCTGCCCCTTCCAACTTTATGTTTATATAGTAATAGTAAAATACAAACCAAGTCTTTCTCTTATGTAGTTAATAGCCGCGGACCTATTTATATGTTATTTTGTTATGAAACTATAGGTCTGATCTTCTTGTCTTTAAAATAAGTTCATAAACTATGTATGACTGTTTGTTTCTGAATAAATAAATAAAAATATCCTCTAAGCCGATACTTCTCATGTTCGAACTTAAGAATTGTATTTATATTAATCATGTTCCTGTCAAATTTCATGAATTTTGGATGAAGATTACTCGAGATATCATGTGACAAACATGAAACCCCTAGTTGAGATGTCTCACTCCGTTCACTTTATGATACATAGTACGTACCACGCCGACAAGGTCATCGTATTCAGGGTTGCCTACAACGTTTACTGAGCTCCATGAGCGCTCAGCTGAGGCGCCGAGCAACTGCGAGTTGGTGTATTTGCGGATGGTGCGTCCTTGATTTATGTATACCGCTACGCAGGTTTCGTAGAGACAGGGCTGGAAAAAAAACATGTGTTTAAGTCCTTTTTCACCTCTCCGAGCCGGTGAGCCAAAGGCCAAAGGCTCTCTTTATTCTTCAAAAACTGATGTGAAAGTTAAGACTTTTAAATTCGCTGGTCTCGCCCGGGAATCGAACCGAATAAAAATTCCAAAAAATAAACACGCTATTTTATTTCACTATGTCGATACAATTAATGTTAATGATAACATTTCTACAAGAAACATTAGGTTACACTCGTCTGTCGTACAAAATATTCTTAAAATCGCATATTTAGTACTCATGAATATTTTTTTGATAAACGAAATTGAAAAATAAAATCTTTGAATGCAGTTTTGTTTCTTTTTAAAAACAAAAAAAATGTTTCCTTTAAGTAAAGTGAGCTAACGTAAGGTTTTAAGGCACTTTCCCTCCAGGGCCCATTAGTTTTTTCCACCCCATTTATATTATGATCGTCAATTATGCTTAATTACGTATGTGCAGTCTTACATTAGTTAATAAATTAATGAATACAAAAACACACTTTCTTCGCCGTTAAATCTAGTTTGGCGAACCTATAAGATTCAAATATCAAATTCAAGTGTAAAAATATGGGTGTAGAAAACTTACTCAAAAATATGTCCCATAGTTCTTAATTCGCTGACATGAGAGCTATGGGACATATTTTTGAGATGATTTGTGCACCCATATTTTTACACTTGACTCTAACATACTTCACAACGACGGGACTTAAATAAAATGTTCAAGAAACAAGACCAAGCGCGGGTAGTTCGAAAAACTCGCGCGCCTAGAAGATGTTGATGTCAACTTTGGTCAGTCTTTTCCGAGACCACGGCTACAACGCCGTCCTCAAAACGTCGGTGGTAAATTTAAAACTTATTTTACGCGATTTAGTCCCGTCGTTGTGAATAATAATGAGTAAAAATCGTGAAAGTTTAAATCAGTGTTCTACTATACGTTTTTGGGAATAAAAAATATTAATAAAATATGTAAGTAAACAACCGCATTACTTCCGTGCATGTCATAAGCCTGCCCTTCAACACGGGTATTATTTCCAACTTTTGTTCGTCGACCCCATTCTTACGGAACCCTTTATCACGTTTTAATTAATGGGAGAGTAACCCTACTCATTTTTCAAAGGACATAAAGCTTTCATTTACGTTGTCAAACGACATAAGCGATGATGTTTCTAGGGCAACAATAAATACAGAATACAGAACTTTAATGGTAAAAGCAAATTTTACAGGTCACATTTTACATTTACAAAAAATATTATGTAAATCGTACAATTTTAATTAAGCTTAAATCATCTTAGTTTCCGTGTGTGGAGTGTGTTGCTCATCAAGAACAGCGACATGTTCATGTCACAAAACTATATTACAATTCCGATTTTTTTAAACATACCCTACTTTCTTTACTATTAATTAAACAAATAATTTATTATATACAATACATAGTTCATGATCAGCAACGCAGGCTTCGTCAAGTGCTTACAACAATAAATCAGCTACAGACTTCGTCACCTACTAACAAATTATGTAAATTATGTTTGTTAAAGAAATGAATTATATGATAACATTTTTTTTATACAAATACAATATAAGATGTAAGAAATCAGAAATATTTATTGTGTAAACTGTGTAGGTACAAGAAGTATAACTAGGTACATTTTTTGATGAGTATCAACAGTTAATATAGTTAAGAAATACACAGAAAGCGAAATACAAGCTTAAGACTAGGTGACAACAGCAGCATCAATCAATGGAGCATACACAGACTTGAAAGATTCATTAATCTAGATCTGTAATGCTTGGACTAATCCTAGAAATAAATCAAATAGTTAAGTAACAAAGAGAAAACTGGTTTATGTTCATCTAATCCTTGTGATTAGCACGAGTTCACGCGCGAGATAAAATACCCGTCCCTTTTTAATACAAGAACAGCGTAACATAATTAATACAGTTAAAAAATAAGAAAAAAAAGTTACACTGACATCCATTCATTGGTGTGGTCGACAGTACACACATCTATATAAGTCGTTGATAAGTTGAAAATTGAGTGCCAGCGCCCTTTTAATATTATGAGTCCAAACAGTTTCGGAACTGACGTAGACGCTGCTGACACGGACACACACGTATATCAGTGATGTAGCCTGATGAATGAAGATAGTCGTTACCTCTGTATACGAGTCGTTGGTGAGCTGAAAGTTGAGAGCCAGTGCCTGCTTCATCTTGTAAGACCACACAGGCTCAGGACTGACGTAGACGCCGCTGACACGGATGTCAGGGACACTGACACGAATATCAGTGATGTAAGAAAGTACTCACTTCTTTATATGAGTCGTTGGTGAGCTGAAAGTTGAGAGCCAGTGCCTGCTTCATCTTGTAAGACCACACAGGCTCAGGACTGACGTAGACGCCGCTGACACGGATGTCAGGGACACTGACACGAATATCAGTGATGTAAGAAAGTACTCACTTCTTTATATGAGTCGTTGGTGAGCTGAAAGTTGAGAGCCAGTGCCCGCTTCATGTTGTGAGACCAAACAGTTTCGGAACTGACGTAGACGCTGCTGACACTGACACGTATATCAGTGATGTAGCCTGATGTAAGATAGTCGTTACCTCTTTATACGAGTCGTTGGTGAGCTGAAAGTTGAGAGCCTGCGCCCGCTTCATGTTGTGAGACCAAACAGTTTCGGAACTGACGTAGACGCTGCTGACACTGACACGTATATCAGTGATGTAGCCTGATGTAAGATAGTCGTTACCTCTTTATACGAGTCGTTGGTGAGCTGAAAGTTGAGAGCCAGTGCCCGCTTCATGTTGTGAGACCACACAGGCTCAGGACTGACGTAGACGCCGCTGACACGGATGTCAGGGACACTGACACGAATATCAGTGATGTAAGAAAGTACTCACTTCTTTATTTTAGGCTTTTGACCTTGTAAATTACGATTTACTTTGGCAAAAGCTTGACGAGACAAATTTCCCTAGAGAGCTAACACGCATATTTAGATACTAGTACGCCAGCCAAAGAAATAGTGTCCGATGGGGAAACGTTTTGTCAGACGAATACGGATTAGATTGTGGCGTCAGGCAAGGCGGACTAAGTTCGCCAAAATTATTTAATCTGTATGTTAATGAGCTTATCGGTGAGCTCAGCAGCACGCATGTCGGATGCCACGTGAACAGGGTAGCATTCAACAACATAAGCTATGCAGATGATATGGTGCTGTTGAGTCCATCGGTAGGCGGACTGAGAACCCTTATTAATAAGTGTGAGTCATATGCTTTAAAACATAATTTAAAATATAATGTGTCGAAAAGCGAATACATGGTTTTCAAGGCGGGAACCAAGTGCCCATCTCATGTCCCACCCATTCGCTTGAATGGCGAGCAGCTTAAGAGGGTTAACTCGTTTAAATACCTTGGGCACTTAGTCACCGACGACTTGCGCGAAGATGCGGATATCGAGAGGGAGCGAAGGGCTCTGGCTATCAGAGCCAACATGATAGCTCGCAGGTTCAGTCGGTGTACAGCGCAAGTTAAAATTACGCTATTCCGTGCGTACTGTACATCACTGTATACCTGCAGCTTATGGTCGAGATACACGCAGCGCTCGCTCAATACATTGCGGGTTCAATATAATGACGCGTTCAGGGTGCTGTTGCGGCTGCCGCGGCATTGCAGCGCGTCTGGCATGTTCGCTGACGCACACGTCGACGGTTTCCATGCGACGCTGCGCAAGCGCTGCGACGCGACGCTCCGCAGAGTCCGCGACAGCCGCCACAGCCTCCTGAGCGTAGTAGCGGGGAGGTGGGACAGTGGCCTAATCAGGCACTGGTCCTCGCTTCACTTAGGTTTAAGTACTAATATAGTTATTTAAGTATTATTTTTAAGTATTTTTTTTGGTACTAACAAACTATGGACACTTATTCGTCTGAAATAAATGCATTTTATTTTATTTTATTTATATGAGTCGTTGGTGAGCTGAAAGTTGAGAGCCAGTGCCCGCTTCATGTTGTGAGACCACACAGGCTCAGGACTGACGTAGACGCCGCTGACACGGATGTCAGGGACACTGACACGGATATCAGTGATGTACGAAAGTACTCACCTCTTTATATGAGTCGTTGGTGAGCTGAAAGTTGAGAGCCAGTGCCCACTTCATGTTGTGAGACCACACAGGCTCAGGACTGATGTAAACGCTGCTAACACGGATGTCAGGGACACTGACACGGATATCAGTGATGCAAGAAAGTACTCACCTCTTTATATGAGTCGTTGGTGAGCTGAAAGTTGAGAGCCAGCGCCCGCTTCATGTTGTGAGACCACACAGGCTCGGGACTGACGTAAACGCTGCTGATGATTCCATTGTTCTGAAACGATACGGTCAATAACGGTCGGTCGGTTTTTGGTAAAAAATTAGATTGAATAGGTAATAATTTGCGTTTAAGGGAAAACCGACAGCACGCCGCCCGGTCGGGCGACCTAGGTACCGATGGGCGGATGTGGTGGTTCCAGGTTCAAGACTGGTGAGAAACTGCACAGGACCGGGATCAGTGGCGAACTGTCGTGTTGGAGGCAAAGACACACTGGGTCGCTGGGCCAGAGGAGTAAATAAGTAAGATAATATTTTGAGACGCTACGTTCGTAAGATACTGATCTTCGCCGCCTCCCATATCAGCCGTACCTCGCGCATGGCCGGAGCGGCAGCCGAAACTAAAACGGATCTAAATCGTAGATCTAATCTGTAGAAACGGCGGGTTGCTGGGGAGCCGATGCGAAACGCTTCACACGCAATTTAGGACTTCGACTCACACTCGCGATTCGGGAAATGAATTAGAGATTCACTAGATATGAAATAGCAAAGATATGTGGCATTCCATGTCAAAAGATACATTATGGCGGTTGGCGCTTACGTCACAAGGGTGGACACGCTATACATCAAAAATCCCTTGCGTTTATATGTGTGAACGGCACGTCTGTACCCGCGTCATGCATCATAGTGTGAGTAAGTTGCTTAAAAACAGTACTGAGCGGCCGATGAACGGCCGTCAATCTGCTGTCGCGGGGCGAGGTAGTTCGAGGCGGGGCGGGGCGGTGCGTGGCCATTCTGTATGATAATACTATTACTTATTATGTGCTACCGCAATCATTTGCGACGCTATGCGACAGCGCCATCCAATATTAATTGGATTAATTGAATCGGCGTTAATAATAGCGTAAGCGCCAACTGCCATAAGGTACCTTTACCCGTGGGACGTCACATATCTTTACTATTTCATATCTAGTGAACTAATTCATTTTCCGATCGCGACAGAAAGAAAGGGGAGGGTCCCCGCTCCGAGTCGTTCCTTGCGCAAAGGCTGTCCGTGGTAATCCAGCGTGGAAATGTTGCGAGCGTCATGGGCACCTTTGCATCGGGAACGACAGGGAACGGTCTGTTTTTCTAAATTTATAGTTTTAATTTTTATTTGTAAGCTTTAGTTGTAATTTAATTATTAATTTGTATCCTATTTAGGTTCGGACATAATTCGGTTAGGTTCGGTTAGGTTGGGGTGGTTGGGACATAATAACCATTAAAAAAAAATTACATTGTTTCCGAGGGATGGAAAGGCCATTTTCTGACGGGGTACCTACTTATGTAGATGCCAAAAGGTCAGTCAGAAAATGTGGATGTGTTTTTGTAACTTACCAGGTAATCGACTTCCCAGGGTTGTCCAAGGTGCCTCGCGGCCTCCGACGACTGGTATGAGGAGTAACCCTGATTCTTACTGTACACGGACGTCTGAAAAGATAAATGGGACATTTTCTATGAAAAGGGACCTTATTGTCGATGGCGCTTACGCCGCATAGCGTCGCGCGGCATTGTATTTATATCCGAGCATCGTTTATAATGGCGTAAGCCCCATCGACAATAAGGTCACTTTTTATAGAAAATACCACAAATAATAGCATTATATATTAAGTGGACAAGTATACCACGTTTGCCGATGTACAGTCGCCATCAGATAAATCGGAGCGGCCAAGGCGCTCACAAATATCTGAACACGCCTCTATTGTCAAGGCGTTAGAGTCGTGTTCAGATATTTTTCACCACCTCGGCCGCTCCGATATATCTGATGGGGACTGTATGGTCAAAATTGGAAGATGGCGATCATACATAAAACAATATCGACAATATCGTGTTATAGCAGCAACAGAAATGCATCATCTGTGAAAATTCCAAACGAATATTAGCTATCACGGTTGGTGACAGACAGACGGACGGAGAGACAGACAGGCGGACAGCGGAGTCTTAGTAATAGGGTCCCGTTTTTACCCTTTGGGTACGGAACCCTAAAAAGCATCGTATCCGAACTAATCCATAAAAGCCTATTTTCTCATCTAGGTTGGGAGATCAGCTGCTAGTCGCTTATACAAAAACTAGTGCCTCAACTCTTGAACTAATTCTGGGGATATTAGACTATTTTAAACCGGGTCACTCACGTATTATTAAGTCGAATAGCTCGACATATTTCGGCCAAATTTACGAGGACCGTCTTCACGGAGACACGACACGTCTTCACTGGTGTATCTAATATGTTTGAGTCTCACGGGAGTTTTATAATTCTGGGGACTGTTACCAAAAGAAAGGAATGTATGAATTTGGATTAAGTACTGTAGTAAGTAGAGAGAGGGCCAATAGAGAGTACTCTCTCCAGGCGGGTGTTATATCCACTGAGAGGTAGTCAGAAGGAGTACATATAGTAAGTGACATTTGAAACTCCGTAACCGCGATCATAGAGTAACTTATACTAGAGCGGTACTGTCATAGTAAATTTTGTAACCCCAGTAAATTCACTGCCATCTGTCGACACACTTTAAAACTAAAATTGAAGATTTGTAAAAATACGATAAAATGTATTTAAATATAGATAAATGATTTTTTTTATTTGCATTAATTATTTTGATGATTTTGACCCATGTTCTTTCACTGATATGCGTTAAAATTGTTAAATAACAAACGAAACCGTCAACGCCATCTATACGACTGTAGGCCAAAACTAGTAGCGCCCTCTGAACGAGAATCAAATTTTCTTGATTTTCGAGGCACGTTTTTTCCTTAGACTGTATCCATCTATTACGGAGTTATATCTATCTTTGCCGCGATGTAGGTTTCTAGCTAATTGCGTTCTAGCTCCCTAACGCCATCTGTTAGACGACAGTGGCAGCTAGAAGACGCCACAGTACCTTCAGCCCTTCCAGCTTATATCTGACCCTGGTGTAATTATCATACACCGTGACCAGCAGCCGCGCCTCCAGGGTCCAGAACGAGCACTCCTGAGGAGTGAGTGGTCCTGCAGACACGTTGGTTTTCAGCTCGTACTGATATTCATTGTCTTCGGCTGGGAAGAGCTGGTGGAGAGACGCCGTGGCCGAATATATAGCTGGGAAAATTTAAAAATAAATAAACATCATTACATAGGAAGAGTAAGCTCAGTATAATTAAGAGCCCCCGGCAAGCTCGGTTCTCCATACAAACGTAGTTACGCTCTCATTTTAAAACGACTAGCTAGATTGATCTGAAGCTTTGTACTTACAATAGAATAAGGTACTTATATAAATTTAAAAGTGGAAAAATTACTGCCTTGGGTGAGACTTGAACTCACTCTGGATTCAATTCTCACCCAAGGCAGTAATTTTTCCACTTTTAAATTTATTCTAAGCTTAATAGCATCGATCGCAGACGTTTCTGCTTGTTTAAAATTAATATAAGGTACTTATATGTTTATTTAGCTTCGGATATCATAATAATAAAAAAACCGGCCAAGTGCGAGTCGGACTCGCGCACCAAGGGTTCCGTACTTTTTAGTATTTGTTGTTATAGCGGCAACATAAATACATCTGTGAAAATTTCAACTGTCTAGCTATCACGGATCATGAGATACAGCCTGGTGACAGACAGACAGACGGACGGACAGACGGACCCTTTGGGTACGGAACCCTAAAAACAGCGAGTTTAAGTTTTTTATACAAAACTTGTTTTAGCTCTATTTCGTTTGTTTTATAAACTGGAGCTATATAAACTAATTACAGACATAGATATACCCCATGTCATTGTATATGCAAAGTTTCGTTACAATCCAACACGTAGTTTTAAAATGAGAACGTAACTCCGTTTGTATGGGAAGGTAAAATTCGGCCGAGCTTGCCGGGGACATTTAAACACATAGAACACATCACACACAAGTCTGACTACGGAACAAATTTTTTTTTTTTTTTTTTTTTTTTAATAAATCTTACAGCTATCATTACAGTTACCCAATGCGATAGTGTCTATTAACCTTAAAAATAATAAATTACTACTATAACTATACTACTACTATAACTAGGTATATACATACTATAACTAAGAATAACACAACACAAACAATGTAACTTTTACAAATTCACTCTCGGAACAGTAAAATACGTCAGTTCGATTGGCAACTTGGTTAAATGTGCTGGTGGCTCTCGTCCAAGGGGCCGTGCGCATCAACCCGGTGCGCGCGTGCGGCTCGGCCAGCAGGGGCGGCCTGCGCCTCCGCCACACGTACCGTGGGGGCGCGTAAACACCTATTGACTTTAGTAACTCTGGGTTACTGACCGCCCCACGCACTAACCTAAATATATAAGAGGCTAGTGCCAATTCCCTTCTAACCTCTAGCTGGTTATATCCCACCATTCCGAGCACAAACAGGGTTGGATACATTCGAGGATAGAAGGGGTACACTCCATACAACTTTAGGTACAAGAACCTGATGAATTTATTTTGGATTCGTTCCAACATAAACTTGTATTTAGCCTCATTTGGGCTCCAGACGCAAGAACTGCTCTCCATGTGGCTTCTGACAAGGGCTTCGTACAGTGCGCGTATAGCTCTTACGTTGGAAAACCCGTGACACTGCCGCAGAACGAATCCCAAGTTCCTATATGCCTTCTTGCAAACAATGGTAATGTGGTGCCTAAAGGAAAGATCTGCGGTAAAATGCACCCCCAAATCTCGCACTTCCGTCAAACGCTCCATCGGCGCCCCTTCTACCACGTATTGATGATGTATCGGGCTGTAGGACCTGCTGAAGGACATTGACGAGCATTTAGCCACATTAAAGTGCAGTTTATTATCGTGACTCCATTGAACCACTCGATCAATATCGTTCTGCAACTCAGCGCAGTCCGATACATCCTCAATTTGACGCACAAGTTTCAGGTCATCGGCAAAGAGCAAACATTCCGCGTTTTTTACCACACTAGGTAGATCATTAATCATTAACACAAAGTGTAACGGACCCAGATTACTTCCTTGACTGACCCCGGACCTAGTATAGTACGGCTTTGACCTGTTACCAGCGCAGTCCACGTACTGGGACCTCCCCCGCATATAACTTGCAAAAAATGCAAGGGTATGCGGCGTACACCCCGCGTCCGCCAGCTTCTTCAGTAGGATGTCCTTGTCTACCATGTCAAAAGCTTTCCTAAAGTCGAAGTAAGTGACATCTACCTGACGGCCGGCGTCCACCGCAGGTGCCACCCGCGAAATGTCTGTGCTTAACTCACAAATAAATGCCCTTTTCTCAAACATGCTATGTAATATTGATATTACGTTCTTTATATTAGGCTGGGAAGTATCACGTTTCAGGCGCTGCTAGACGAGAGGTCTGTAATTAAATTTCATACAAAGTTGCAGGCCTAGGCCGGGAAGTGGATTTTTTTAAATTTCTATTTCACATATAATTGTGGCACAGCATCATGGCAATCAGCCATTAAAAAAAAACTATAAGCAATATTTGCTTTTTGGTTCGTTTATGACATTCTGCCAATACGCCTTTAGAGCGGTAGAACTGTGTGGGGGGATGGTAGCCTGGGGAAAATCCAGGACCCTTCCGCATCACACGAGACGGTTTTGCTACGCTGGAATACTCCTAGTTAAAAAAAAAAAAGATATTTGATTGATATACATATATAGTTGGTCAAGCAAATCTTGTCAGTAAATAAGAATAAAAAAAACTATACTCATCCTTTTCTTTTGGGTGTTAGTACTAGTGTAAGACAAAGATAGTATGATTCTCTCTGTCTATGTTTGAAATAAGACAGTCCTTTGCCAAACTATATACCTATATTAAACGTTTGAGAAAAGCACTATATATATATATATATATATATAGGCGTGAAAACGGGTTGTCGGCCTCATAACGATCCGGCCTCACTACGTTCGGCCGTATATTCTATTCGGCCGGCAACCCCTTCCTTCCCGGCCTCTGTAGTAATGTACTATATCAGGATTTGAGTAAGATATACAATCTGTGATTTGAGTGGTCCACAGTTTCATAGGGTCTCTACGGAACAAGACGAGGCGAGACAGGTCAACGATAAAATAACATATATTAAATTAATTTCAGGCATTTAAGATATATATCTAACAGACTGACATACATACAATATAATAATAACAATTGTGTTCCGGGCATTTGGGGGGTGGGCGTGGAGCCAAAGCCCTACGCCCTTACGTACGTGATACGTAGAGACCCTTTTGGCACCTTCATTTATTTTATATTTATTGCACAAAAGAAAACACATCATACGAACGGCGAACTTAATGCCATAAGGCATTCTCTACCAGTCAACCATTGGGCAGAAGGCTATTCATGTCTCGCTCTCGCATACATCAGTCAATTAGGCAATATCGTAGAATAAATTGATTCAGTACGACATGATTCTATAGTGGCCTAGGAACCTAATTTGTTGTCTGTACAGTCGAAGGCAAAAATATCGATCCAGAATTCCAGACAAATGGCTCAAAAGTATGTGAACACGACTTTATTGTCTATGGTGTGAGAGCGTACACATATTTTTGAAACTTTAGGAATGTATATATATTTATGCCCTTGACTACATGATCACATATTATCTACATTGTTTATCTTAATGAGCGTATTTTTTTGCATTAATAGATAATATTAAAACAGTCTTATTATAACTTACCCAAAAATATTACAAAACTTCTTAAAATTTGATTCAGCATTTTCATATCATAGGCCTGAAAATAAAAATTAAAAACATATTAAAGAGAGAATTTTCAAAAATTGCAAAGGTCCCATGAAATGTTCTAGGTATTTATTTCTATTTTTATTTCCAAATCTTCTTACAGTTTTTTATTACTTTTTTATTATTATTTCATACATACATATCTAAACGCCTTTGTACCTAAATTTATATGGATTTCATGTCAACAATTTTTGTTTTGTACAATAAAGTGATTTACTACTAATACTACTACTACTACTACCACTACCACTACTTACTACCACTACTACCACTACTACCACTACTACCACTACTACCACTACTACCACTACTACCACTACTACCACTACTACCACTACTACCACTACTACCACTACTACCACTACTACCACTACTACCACTACTACCACTACTACCACTACTACCACTACTACCACTACTACCACTACTACCACTACTACCACTACTACCACTACTACCACTACTACCACTACTACCACTACTACCACTACTACCACTACTACCACTACTACCACTACTACCACTACTACCACTACTACTACTACTACTACGGTTCTTACTTATAAAAATTAAATATACAAAGATCAAACCTGACCTGGGGAGCATTTTCTATTTATAAGTTTATTGTAAGATTTATTGTTTGTTTAGTTTTAATGTTTAGTTTATTTTATAGTTAAATTCAAATTCAAATTCAAAGATCAAATATAACTACAATTCAGTTACACACACAAGTACCTACAGCACAAGCCATGGTTAGTGTGTACTGCCAGCAGCAAAACTGCATAGACACATCAGGAATGGAATTAATTAATAACGTGACCATGCATTTCCACTGCTGCACATTACATGTGAAATTGACGCCAATGACAGGGTCGTGCCTTGAAACCCTCGCAATGCTCAAGAGTATTTCGCTTGCTCGGATATCAATTAGCATTAGTGGCTAAACAACAACTTTATAATAAAAATAAATAATAAAATGTCTTTATTTCGGACAAACAAATGCATCCATAGTGTTAGTAATACAAGCAAAATCTTAGTCTAGTGTTAGTATTTAATACAATAGGTACCTAATTATATTATAAATTGCGCTACACTTTTAATTTGCTCGGTCCAGTGCTTGAGGATCGGACAATCAAGCCTAGCAGCAATTTCTCTTAGAATGCTTTAGGGACTACACCTCACACGACTTGGTAATGAGACTATATTTTTACGTAATATAGTCTCAAAACTATCCGTGCGAGCTGCCACAAACATGCCCGATGCAGAGCACCTGCTGGGCAGGCCCATCAGCATTCTAAAAGAATTGTTGTACTGCACGCGCCAGGCGTTGTAAACCTCTCTAAATAGACCGAAACCGTTTTATCCAAAGAAACTTATGATATATTTATCACAGCAGGAAAAAACATGAACAAAATATGCCCAGTTCATTGCACACACCATTTCGAATCAACTCAAATCACTTTTTTCAACCAATTTAAGTATACGTACTCACTTTCACTTTTCTATGAGCGGTTATTAAACAATAATATTATTAATCGTTAATAGTTTGAGACACAACGCACAGGCGACTGCGAGGAGCTCGGACTGAGCGGCGGACAAGTGATGTAACTCCAACTTTTAGTTTTTTGAGTAATCATATTTTATATTTTTCATTTCTCATGCTCTGAAAGAGGGTCGTTGTTGACTTTTAAACTATCGTGAGACATACTAACTTTAAGCTAGGCTCTCCGAAACATGTCGCGCGAGTGACTAAAAATACGTGAGTAAAACCGCAATTAGCTTAGGGTTATTGTTGTTCTAAAAAGTGTGCGGAAAGTGATATTTTTCTTCACTAGAGCATTTTACTTTCCAAGTACGGGTTTCTGGATTTGATATTTCCATTCTGATATTTAACTCGCCGTTTCATAAATAACGATACTTTTACCTAAATTGTTTATAGTTCAAGAAATACTTTAAAAATTTATACTTAGTCATGTTTTGAAAAACACGCATTTTACTGTTCTCGTATTCGAAATGAAAAGTAGTGTTTAACTAGGGTGAAAGGCATCATTTTATCCCTTGGTTAACAATCTGCTATTTCTATACCAGTATAACAATCAGGGCTTTATAACAAATTTCTGTTTGGTATAACAGAGAAATAGATTTCCGGTGAACTTCAAAATGGCGAAGGTGTCTCAAGTTTTGTTTTTGGGTTTTTACTCATTAATGTTGTTTAAACTTAGGGTAATTAAATTTTGTAGAATGGCCAAATCCTAAGAATTATCGTACAACACATTCATTCGTTTTTACAAAAGCGAGTGCTGAGATATAAAACCTATATTTAAAATCTGTGTATATATAGGTATCCCAAATTTAATTCCGATTTAAATTTAAATTATCGTAATCATATTAACTATACGACTAGACTAAAGATTGTAAGTTAAACCTTAAAATGAGCCTTATTAATTACAAAATGAGCCTTATTAATTACAAAATGAGCCTTATTAATTACAAAATGAGCCTTATTAATTACAAAATGAGCCTTATTAATTACAAAATGAGCCTTATTAATTCTAAACTGAAATAGATAACATACACTAAAGAAAAAGTGGCCAAGTCCACCGGTGGCCGAGGCGGCAATCAAAAATTCTGTTTTTTTCATAAAAACCGTCCAAGTGCGAGTCGGACTCGCGTTCCAAGGGTTCCGTACATAACACAATTTAAACAATCTATTTTTTATGTGAAACGTGAGTGAAATGTCTTTAAAAAACCCGTAGGGATCAGATCAAAAACTAAGTAATTAAGTCCGACTCACGCTTGACTGCACATTTCTAATAGATTTTCCTGTAATGAACTGTTTTGCATTTTTTTTTTTCAAAAATTTAGACTTAGTAGTTCCGTAGATAAAGGGGGGGAATTGTAATATGTTTTGCCTATTTTCTTGAATAACTTCTAAAATGTTTATCCTAAAATTATAAAAAAATATATTTGAGATTCACACAATATGATCTTTCATTTGGTATGTAACACGATATAGTTAGAAAAACTTTATTTTTTAATTTTCTCATTTACCCCCCAAAAGTGGCCCCCGTGTTTAAAATTCATTTGTTTACGTTACATGTCCGTCTTTGGGTCACAAACTTACATATGTATACCAAATTTCAACTTAATTGTTCCAGTAGTTTCGGAGAAAATAGGCTGTGACAGACGGACAGACAGACGGACGAGTGATCCTATAAGGGTTCCGTTTTTTCCATTTGAGGTACGGAACCCTAAAAAACACAAAAACGTAAATATGCGAGTTACAACACTTCGCCCGTACCTTTATCGGAGCGCGTTGATAACATTTGACCTACGAACCCAACAATTAGACTGATTAAGTTAGCGGACCCTAACGGCCCGGCCACGACATCGCGCGGCGGCGGCAGCAGCGAGCGGCGACCATGGGTTGGAGCGAGACACAGCGATCGGACCTTTCGTTCCCACCTATGGCCGCCGCCGCGCGATGTCGTGGCCGGGCCCTATGGTATCTTCGTTTGTGAGCGTTGCGGGCTAATTTAATCTTTTTTTTTTTTTTTGCAAATGTTTTGTATGTTTTAATTATGGATCAATGTTATCTGGATTAAATGATAAAAATAAAATTAAAATAAAATAAACGTACACTGACATCAGAATGATGTTATTTAGTTATCGTACGTCTCACTCGCGCCAATGCATGTACGGACAAGTACGAGTGAAATGTACGATGACTGAATGACGTCATTTAGATGTCATTCTGATGTGAGAGTACGTTCAAATTAGACTGTTAGTC
Organism: Cydia strobilella; assembly: GCF_947568885.1. Taxonomy (NCBI): domain Eukaryota; kingdom Metazoa; phylum Arthropoda; class Insecta; order Lepidoptera; family Tortricidae; genus Cydia; species Cydia strobilella. The sequence goes on along the minus strand of NC_086064.1, from coordinate 2,003,285 downwards.
AAGAAACTGAAATCCCATGTTACACCTACTATATTTTTAAGACATATATTAGACTTAAGTATATTGACCGGGATATAGACCGTGATTACCATTTGTATAAAAGAGACATTTATTTACATACAAGATATATACAGTGGTACTACGTAAACGAAATTAATAACTAGCCTAAATCTAAAATAGGCCCTTGAGGCATTGTACCAAGGATGCTGGCGGCATTTCCCCGCTGTATCGCAATGCTGATACGTTGTGCGAGAAAGCCGCCAGCTCTTAATGTAAGTTGCACCGATAACAGGATCATTAGTGAGCAAGTAATTTTATAGAAAACATGATATTATACCCGCATACAAAGTGATTGCAAAATTTAATGTTTGTGTGTTATAAAAGAATAAACATGTAGAATTTTGTTACCAGTTTACTCAAAATGTGCTCGCGAGAGTCGCTTGTTTTTTTTTATATTTTTGTTTTTATACAAAATGGTAAGTTAAATATATTATTTAGGTAAAATCATCAAAAAACATGATTATGTAGGTACTTGTTTGTTTTCTGACGCTAGATATTTTTTATTTAATATTTACAGTAGGTGTAAAAGGTGTATTTTGTTTTATAATTATGATGTTTCTAAGTTTCCGGTCTAGAAAAACAAACACATTTAGAAAATAATAAAATATTGACATTATATGTTTATTTTATTTTATTTACGAATCAGATTACGCTTGGAAATTTTTATTTTTATTTTTTTACTTTAATAAAATTTCAAACAAACTTTTTAATCTTTTTCGATTAAATTTAAAACCATACCCCATTTGTTACTTAATTCAATATTCGTCTATAATTTTAATAGAAAATGGCCGCGTCGAAGGACAATCTATTACATTACTTCGTTGATCAAAGATGCTTCACTGCCGGGGTTGACACTGTTGACAGTGACAATTTCCAATAGACAATATAAGGGTAGCTGAATAATAATATTCTTGTAATATACAGTTTTCAGGAAAGACTCGAGGGGTTTAAAGAACTTTCTTTGAGCTTTTAGCCATAATTAGCAATAGTTATTTGTGCAACAAGAGAGAAAAGTTCGATATTTCTAAGAGTGCTTATTTTGAGTCCCGTGCAAGCGAAAGCGAAGCGTCTCGCTACGCTCGTGAATCCATTATAGTATCTAGAGCAAAAAATATGTTAAAACTTCGTTTTTAAAGTCTAACGTCTTAACGAAAATGTTACAAAAAATTGCGAATTTCACATTTTTAGATTAATTTCGTGTTGTTGAACATATTTCGATGCTAGTGCGGAAAGTATGTCATTCACGAGCCGTAGGCGAGTGGCAATACTCGGGACGAGTGAATTTCATTTCTCATGCTCGGTAGTTGTTGTAGTTGTTGTTCTACAAAGTGTGCAGAAAATGATACGTTTCTGCTCTAGAGCACTGTACTTTCTAAGTACGTTTTTTTCTTTTTTCTACGATAGGCACTTGAAATGTAGGTTGTAAATGGATTTGTTGTACAATTTTCATTCTTGTGAAAAATACACCGTGTATTTATAACACCACCAAACCACAGGTTTCTTGCACTAATTCAATAGCCTGCCTAAAAGTTGACATAAAATATACAAGGTGGAAAAAAATTATGGGCCCTGGAGGGAAAGTGCCTTAAAACCTTACGTTAGCTCATAGTACTTAAAGGAAACATTCTTTTATTTTTAAAAAGAAACAAAACTGCATTTCGTTTTTTTTTTTTTTTTTCAATTTCGCTTAATTTGTAAATATTCTTGAGTACTAAATGTTCAATTTTATGGATATTTTATGCGACAGACGAGTGTAAGATCTAATGTTTCAGGAGAAATGTTATCATCAACATTAACTGTATCGACTAGTAGAATAAAATAGCGTTTTTTTTTTTGGAATTTTTAGTCGGTTCGATTCCCGGGAGAGACAAGCAAATTTTAAACATCTTCAATTGCAATTTTGTTTCTTATTAAAAATGAAAGAATGTTTCCTAAAAACGAGCTAACTTAACGTTTCAAGGCACTTTCCCTCCAGGGCTTATAATTTTCTTCCACACTGTATTTATATCGAAAATCACCGATAACTGTTCGACTTTTATACCGGACGACCCAAAAAGGCCGTAAGGTCAAGTCTAAAGACAACACCCGTAAAAGTCACCCCTCTCCCCTTTCATTGCCACCCCTACTTCCTTTGATTGAAACACTCAATTTCCGGTATTTGTCATCTCGAATAGCTACTTAAGTTTTGGGACGCCATTATAAGATGAACAGTCTAAGGAAAAAACTGCCTCGGAAATAAAGAAAATTTGATTCTCGCACAAATGGCACTACCACCAATACCAACCTTTGGCCTATTCTCGGCTAGATGGCGTTGACGGTTTCGTTTGTTATTTAACAATTTTAACACATATCAGTGAAAGAACATGGGTCAAAATCATATAAAAATAATAAATACAGATAAAAATCATTCAGTCATATATATGTATATATATATATATATATATACAATAGATATATATAGGTATATATACATTTTTTTTAATTTTTTTTTTTAGTTTTAATCGTGTGTCGATTTCGTGTTTACATGGCAGTTTTACTGTGAGTACAAAATTTACTATGACAGTACCCCTCTATCCTATATATTCTCTTTGTCATCACTGAACGTGTCACTATAAAATTAGCAATTAGCAGTACTGATAATTCCGCTACCTGACCGTAGATGTCGACTACGAAAATAATAGTCTTTTTGATAACAAAACTGATGTATGGAGTGAGCACTCTGTCTACTTAATTCCCTTTTGGTAAAAGTCTGTAATCTTAAGTCATCAATTATCTGTTTCCAGTCGTGCCTGACGCAGAATTCTCGAGACAAAAAAGGTAAGCAGCTACTTCATCATCATAACAATACAGTATTTCTTGACGCAATAATATGTGGTATTTTCTATAAAAAGGGACCTTATTGTCAATGGCGCTTACGCCATTATAAACGATGCTCATTATGAACTGACTCAAAAAAATTTTTTTCATCAAACCCATACGTGTGGGGTATCTATGGATAGGTCTTCAAAAATGATATTGAGGTTTCTAATATCATTTTTTTCTAAACTGAATAGTTTGCGCGAGAGACACTTCCAAAGTGGTAAAATGTGCCCCCCCCCCTGTAACTTCTAAAATAAGAGAATGATAAAACTAACAAAAATATATGATGTACCATGCAAACTTCCACCGAAAATTGGTTTGAACGAGATCTAGTAAGTAGTTTTTTTTAATACGTCATAAATCATAAACCGCAATTTTACCTTTCACTCACGTTTCACATAAAAAATACATTGTTTAAATTGTGTAATGTACGGAACCCTCGGTGCGCGAGTCCGACTTGCACTTGGCCGGTTTTTTTTACGAAAGCGACTGCCATCTGACCTTCCAACCCAGAGGGGAAACTAATAGGCCTTATTGGGATTAGTCGGGTTTCCTCACGATGTTTTCCTTCACCGAAAAGCAACTGGTAAATATCAAATGATATTTCGTACATAAGTTCCGAAAAACTCATTGGTACGTGCTGTGGTTTGAACCCGCGACCTCCGGATTGAAAGTTGCATCACGCTTTTACCGCTAGGCCACCAGCGCTTATCACTTATCGCTTATTTAATAGTCAACTTTAGAACAATAAGAAGTGACCACTCATTCATTGAGATAGTCGTTTGTTTTTTTGTTTTTTAGTCGTGATACAAATATTTTATCTATGAAAAGGCAACCACCACATTTACCGTTTAGGCCATTTAGCTAAGTAACACGGCAATTTTTTTCACTGTAGGCTGTAATCCTCAAACTGACCAACATTTTTGCGTGACTTTAAAAAACAACATGTTTAATTGTCTTAATTTATTTATCAAAATAACGTCATGAAAGAGGTAACATATGCCGCGCTATCTTATTCAGTTTTCAAAAAGAGGTGCGTTGTGGTAAGATTGAACGGGTTTTTCATGAGGGGTAAGACAAAAAATCGTCCGTATGCCGAAGCATTACGGGCGACTTTTCATCTTACCCCACATGAAAAACCCGTTCAATCTTATCCCAACGCACCCTAATAACGTTTACATATTTCCTCCAGATGTATAGTGATCCAGAAACAATCAGGAACGCACGGAGACAGTGCAGAGGGAGAAGGAGAAGATGACTACCGCCGTCCGCAGCCGAAAGCACCCATGCCTGACCGGTTCAGGAAACAGGACAAAATATATGAGGCTGAAGTAAGTACACTGAGAAACAGGAACGCTTGGAGACTGCGCAGAGGGAAGGTGGAGACGGTGACTCCCGCCGTCCGCAGCCGAAAGCACCCATGCCTGACCGGTTCAGGAAACAGGACAAAATATATGAGGCTGAAGTAAGTACACTGAGAAACAGGAACGCTTGGAGACTGCGCAGAGGGAAGGTGGAGACGGTGACTCCCGCCGTCCGCAGCCGAAAGCACCCATGCCTGACTGGTTCAGGAAACAGGACAAAATATATGAGGCTGAAGTAAGTACACTGAGAAACAGGAACGCTTGGAGACTGCGCAGACGGAAGGTGGAGACGGTGACTACCGCCGTCCGCAGTCGAAAGCGCCCATGCCTGACCGGTTCAGGAAACAAGACAAAATATATGAGGCTGAAATAAGTACATTGTATATAGAGAAACTGGAACGCATGGAGATAGCGCAGAGGGAAGGTGAAGGGAAGGTTTGGACTGCCAAAAATGGTAATTTTGTATTACACACATCCTATACTCCACCTTTAATAAACTACATTTTTGTAATTAGGACTGTGCAGTAGTGTAAATGAAAACAAACGAAATCAAATTTCTCCAGAAATTACATCAAAACAAGTGACAATTTCTCTGAAAAACGACTTAATTTAAACGTAGTTTTGATACTTAAACAATCTACAAGATAAAGATAAGATAAAAGATAAAAATCAATTTATTCAAGTAGGATCTGTTGGATCGCTTTTGCATCGTCAAAAATCTACATTTTATCTTAAACGAAATTAATACTAAACTAGAAATAAAGCATGCATGCGCATAAAGTGCGATTACCTAATGTTAGTTACATACAAATTACAAGATTTGCTGAAACTGATCTTATACATAATTTTGTATAATTTTCCACAATAATTTTTTGATGAATTTTAAAAAACTGCCCTTTCTGTCATATATTACTCACTTTTTCTTTAATATATAACATCTATTTCAGTTTATAACTTACTTACTCCGTTGGCTCAGCGACCCAAAATGAGACTTGGCCTCCGACACAAGACAGCGCCACTTTTCTCGGTCCTGGGCGACTTCTCGCCAATTAGCCTCATGCATGAAGTTTATATTTGAACGAAATATGTTTTATTCGGATGTTTGTTACCATTATATCATGTTACAAATGCATTTCCGTTTTTAAATTACCATTTAATTACTTAAAACTATAAATAAAAAGTACAAAAATTTGCCCGCGAAAAGCTAGTGAGCGAAACGCTCGAAACGCCACGTGACGTCACGCGTTCGACAGATTAGTGTCATTAGTAGCAAACGTAAGTTGGGCCGCCCAACGTGTGACGTCATCACGCTCTGTCGAATTCGCGCCAAAAATTATGAGCGTTTCAACCGCTCAAAAATTTTCAACATTTTAAATATTTTTTAATAAAATAATGTTAAGGTTTACAAAAGTATTTTTATCATTTCCGGTGTTCCAACGATATAAATTATGTATCCAAAAATAAAAATAAATTCATGCATGGAGCTAATTGGTGACTCTAAGTTCGCGCAGATCCGCCTCCACTATGTCGTACCAGCGATACCTGGGGCGTCTGATAGGACGTCTTCCTGCTGGGCGGCCCAGTTATGCTCTTTTCACGTTCCGATCTCCATCCATTCTCTCAAGATGGCCCAACCAACGGAGTCTGTGAGCTTTAGTCTCCCCCATGATGTTAGGTACAGCCACTAGTTCTAAATAAATAAATCAGTTTATAAGCTTTAGGATATTTAATATTTATTTTATTTTCAGGAGATATCACCAGAGTTCCAGCGGTTAAGAAAACGCTTCGACAGGCTTAAATTGAAAAAACCAAACAAGTTTTTTAAACAAATGTAAAGAAAACGAATTAATAAAACAAACAGACAAACAAGGAATGTAACGAGCGATAGTTTATTTTCAAGAGGATTATCTATATCTAGAAACTGTAACGTTAAGTCTCATTAGTTTAGAGAAAAACTCTTAACATAAGGTAAGATGATGAATACCGGAGCAAGAAATATTCTTTATGGAATTTGTAACGTTATACGTTACACGTAACTATTATTATTAAATTAAACTACAAAAAGAAATAAAAATACACCTTAAAACTAATTTTACAAGCTATTATTTACAATTAAAACTATATAAAAAACATAAAAATGCAACAGGTATTCGTCCGCGCCGTCTTAGCGCTCCGATAGATTTGAAATGCAACATTTTAGAGCTCACGGAAACAAGTTCTTGTGTTTGTCGTATGACGAGTTGCATTAGCGGATCGTCCTGCGTCCATTCCCGATCTTCATTCGAGATAGAACGCACGTCACACAGTACATCGGTCTCTGATACATACTTCATTTTTGGAAAGTGTAACCGATATTCACGTTGTCGTCCCTTACGTTCCTCGAAGTTTTTAGTTAACGTCGCAAATACGTTAAATATGTACTATCGCGAGTGAAAGTAAACCCCAAATTGGGGTCCAAAGTTCGGGCTGCTATTTTGGGTGGAGGATCCACCGCAGCCACCCTACCATCAACACTACTCTCGCCGGTCGGAAGACGGTCATCTCTTCTCGCCCCGGGCAGCCACCTGAGTACAGTCGGCCACAGTTGCAGCGCCCGCGCACACCACCGACGGCACATACAGGCGAGAGTACCTAACCGCAAAGTAGATAGGATCCATTTGTGTGAATTTACGAATAACCTACGACCCTACTAGAAATAAAGATTCGCTAAATCTCAATCTTTAAGTTAGCTTCTAATATTTTAATTAAATTTATTATTGCACGAACCTAGTTTCTTTTATTCCACTCCTTATAGTTAGTGGTCTAGGTCCTAAACGTGACAAATTGTCATAGTGTCCATTTTGCCCCATGCTTAAAAAAATACCTATGTTCTTCTTACCCCATCTGACTACATTTCAGAAAAAGGTATCTTCTGTGAACAATACAATAAAAGTTACCCAGGTCATATAATAATGTATAATGTCAATTCTGAACAACAGAGATGTATTTATTCATTCGTGAAAACTGTGTGGCTTGTGAATGTGTATTCTGATTTTACTATGCGTGTTCTTCTTCTTCTTTTAAAATTATGGCTTCAGCCCAGTGGGACTATTTCGCCAGTGTCAAGGTATTAGAGGTTTACAAACGACAAAAATTTGTACGGTTGTACAAGACAGTGTACGGTGATTTGTTAGCTCTTGTGAATCGATAGCTAGACTTTACAAGAAGCACGTGGACTACCGGCCGTTGACTCCAAGATGGTGGTTAAACGCGCTTCAAAATGAATTCTCCATTCACTGCACACTACCAAATTAGTTTACTGTATAATAAGCTATCGATATTACACTTTAAACAATATTAATAAGCAAAAAACAAAGTAATTAATCACGATGCTAACTATCAAGATGGCGCTCGAACCGGAAGTCCTACTATGCGTGTTGTATTTGCCTATTTGTTTCCTAAAGGTTTAAATAAATAAATGAGTTTATTGACAAGTTTTCACTATGACATTGAAGCATCAAGGCAGTTTGTTTACAGGTGGAACGCGAAACGCGAAAATCATAATTTCGTTTCGCGGTAGGCCCTGTGATTGTGCTAGTGACGCCCTCTATGCAGAGTTTTGCGTAATATTCTTTATTAGACTACGACAGATACTTTTGAATGCAAACTATAGAGATTTGAACTATAGAGACCAGCTCTGGACACTGGAGGCTTTCGTCATATTTTCCTTCGTATATGACATTTATTTTCAGTTTATAGTTTAAATAGTAGTGTGTCTACTTGAAAAAACACCAAATTATATTTTCATAGAAAATAATTTAATTTGTTCTTAGAGTATAGAGATTTGTCTCTATATGGGTCATTTTCTATGAAATGGGACCTATTGTCGATGGCGCTTACGCCGCACACCGTCGCGCGGCATTGTAATTATATCGGACCATCGTTTATAATGGCGTAAGCGTCATCGACTATAAATAAATATTAAAGGACATTCTTACATAGATTGACTAAGTCTCACAGTAAGCTTAAGAAGGCTTGTGTTATGGGTACTCAGCCAACGATATATATATATAATATACAAATACATAGAAAACACCCAAGACTCAGAAAGAAATATCTGTGTTCATCACACAAATAAATGCCCTTACCGGGATTCGAACCCAAGACCATCGGCTTCACAGGCAGGGTCACTACCCACTAGGCCAGACAGGTCGTCAAAGGTCCCCTTTTATAGAAAATACCACATATTATGACGTGTAAAAATCTGAATCTGAATACTTAGAAAGTTTTCCAAGGTGGCAGATACTGATTGCTTTTGATTTTTGACGCGCAATCTGATCCGCTACTTCTGATGCTGTTTATAGGTAAATAATGGAAAAAAAAACAGTAAGCTAAGTAAATAAAATACGTGAGCATATTAACACGTCGTTTTATTATCAATTCTCACAATTATACACTTACACTAAACAAAGAACGAATAATAAATAAATTGGTATAAAATTTACATTTAATTTTAAACAGAACAATCATTTTTTAAGATTAGTAATAAAAACGTATATTAGTCCATTTGACGCAGTTTAATGTTAGGTTTGGCATAGTTTTGGCAACATTTTTACTTTACTGCTTATAAAACAAATACCTATATCAGTTAGGAAAGTATTCATCATAAGAATAATACATTTAATATTAATATTTTTGACACAAATGTTAATGAGCAGATTGAGTGCCTAATAATTATTTATCTATCCTCTTTTAAAGAGTAAGTAAAAACATGAAAATTGAAAACACTAATTTGTATAATATTTTTTCACGTACGAAACAAATTTCATACCGAAGCTTGTTTTTCATAAGTATTGCATTTAAAGTGCGAAATATTTAACAAACTTCAACGCTCCTCAAATATATAATACAATTACACTTTTACGAAATAAATTCATACAATATTATTAAATTATATTCGTCCCGTAATATTTTTGGCACATAATTCATATTTCATTTTTGTTCTCATCGCAAAAATTAATTGTTCTCTTTTTAACTAATACATAAAATATAAGAAGAATTTCGATGTGTTTACATTTATTTTGTTATATAAAACATGATAAATACCTACATATATTAAATCTAGCGTTTTTAACACAAAAAAACACACGAGCACACACAGTTCTGCTTATAATGAATATTTTGAAAGGTGGCGTCGCCATTTTCTCGGTTGTCGTTAAAGTCAGTTTTCACATAGAGTAACTTATACTAGAGCGGTACTGTCATAGTAAATTTTGTAACCCCAGTAAATTCACTGCCATCTGTCGACACACTTTAAAACTAAAAATGAAGATTTATAAAAATACGATAAAATGTATTTAAATATAGATAAATAATTTTTTTATTTGCATTAATTATTTTTATGATTTTGACCCATGTTCTGTCACTGATATGCTTTAAAATTGTTAAATAACAAACGAAACCGTCAACGCCATCTATACGACAGTTGGCCAAAACTAGTAGCGCCCTCTGAACGAGAATCAAATTTTCTTGATTTCCGAGGCACGTTTTTTCCTTAGACTGTATCCATCTATTACGGAGTTATATCTATCTTTGGTTTTCGTTACTGCCTCATTGACTGGCAATGAGTAGCGTACTCGGTTTGATGTAAATTTTCTTGAAAACGACTAATATACTATCAAGTTTATGTTTCCTTTATTACTTATCTACTTAAATAACTATACTAGGTACCTAGACCTAGCCTAGTCCAAATTATTTCTTGATAGCAAAGATAGATATAACTCCGCAATAGATGGATACAGTCTAAGGAAAAAACGTACCTCGAAAATCACGAAAATTTGATTCTCGATCAGATGGCGCCACTAGCTTTGGCCTACTCTCGTATAGAGGGCGTTGACCTTTTCGTTTGTTATTTATAATTTTAAGGCATATTCGTTAAAGAACATGGGTCAAAATCATTTAAAAATAATTAATGCAAATAAAAGTATCATTTATCCATATTTAAATACATTTTAACGTATTTTTATAAATCTTCATTTTTATTTTTAAAGTATGTCGATAGATGGCAGTGAATTTACAGTGGTTACAAAATTTACTATGACAGTACCGCTCTATCTTATTATATACTCATTGTTGATAGGGACCGTGCGCGTTGGAGTGTCTGCCATCTTGTGGCCTGAATCGGAAACATATGAACCAAAGCAAGTGCTGCCATCTACCGTTCTCGTACGTTTTCTGCCTTAGATTCTGCCATCTTGTGGGCTACATCGGAAGCGTAAACTTCACATTTACGCCTCGCGTCAAAACTCTGACGGCTCCTGTGCTGCCCCCTATAGTTGTAGCCCACTGTAATTGTAGTTTCACTCCATCTTATAGTTGAGATCTGTGTCAGATATTCATTATAAGCAAACTGATTACACCACTTAAATACTATATAAATGTGTCGTTTTCAAGTAAAAGGTACCACATTGTCGCTTAACATAAGGGTGAAATTTGCTTGCACCTTTATACGAATAACCTGTCAGAGCGTCCTTGTGGTAAGCGACAATGTGGTACCTTTTACTTGAGAACGACACAAATACCATATACTTACAGTATACATCAAACACGTACATACAAAACATTAATAGATATTTACATAAGAACACATTTTGTTTGTATATTTCTTTTACTTAACAAATAAATCGACTAATCGCACTTAAACTATCGTGAGACATTTCAAAAAAATTATCAGTACGGTATTTACCAAAGAATCCGAAACATGTCGCCAAAAGCGACTAAAAATAATAGTGAGTAAAAACCGTACTGATAATTTTTTTGAAATAAATCGATTATCCAATAAAGATATCATTCAGATATCATTTGTACCTGAATTTTTCTATTTTATTAAATACTAGCGACCCGCCCCGGCTTCGCACGGGTTACACAAAACCTCTTCAAATTATACACTAAAACCATCCTCAAGAATTACTCTATTGATAGGTGAAAACCGCATCAAAATCCGTTGCGTAGTTTTAAAGATCAAGCATACATAAGGACAGACAGACAGCGGAAAGCGACTTTGTTTTATACTATGTAGCGATTTATCTCCTTGGATTTCACGCGCCTATAAATCCCGGTCTTTTGATAGGCTTGCGTGGGGGTATAGAACCAACACGTAGAGAACCCGTTCACAGGCGCAACAATAGACACCCATGAACCGGTCGCAGCAGGCATTGGGACTATTGTAGAAAAAGTAAACACACCGGTGTATGGATTGAAGTTTGGGTGGACAATGAGACTGGGTTATTGCAAAGACGTCCAGGCACCTACCTTTAGCCATTTATTCTAAAAAAAGAAGAAAATTTTAAGCAAATTTTTTTAGAAAAATTCAATTACAAATATTTAAATATGAGTAATTTTTAGGGTTCCGTACCCAAAGGGTACAAACGGGACCCTATTACTAAGACTCCACTGTCCGTCCGTCCGTCCGTCTGTCCGTCTGTCTGTCACCAGGATGTATCTCATGAACCGTGATAGCTAGACAGCTGAAATTTTCACAGATGATGTATTTCTGTTGCCGCTACAACAACAAATACTAAAAAGTACGGAACCCTCGGTGGGCGAGTCCGACTCGCACTTGGCCGGTTTTTATTATTATTTATTAGTATCCCATTCCCAAAGAAATAAAGTAAAATGCAAAATCAATTGCGAAATACTAAGCCAAGTAAAGGATACTACAATAAGAGCTTTACTTAAACAACTAACATATACATAAAACTAGCTTTAGGTAAATAAACTAACATAATACATGGCGATTTTACCACCAGAAAATGCGTGGTGAATCTATTGATTATACTAAACAATTTTCACGGTGTGATATTTTTTGTATTGGCAAGGGATAGCCAATTTTTTCTCTTGTGCCAATTTATGTACTTAGAATTTATGTAAATCTACCCATTTACCCTGCAGATGGTAAATGCTGAAAAAAGCAATGTTAGGTATAGTTTGACAAAGGACTGTCTCATTTCAAACATAGACACAGAGAATCATACTATCTTTGTCTTACACTAGTACTAGCACCCAAAAGACAGGGATGAGTATAATTTTCCTGGTTGTTACTGACTGACAAATTTGTTTGACCAACTATATTTAAAGTATTTTCTTAATTTTTTTATCACCCATATATATGACGTTTTCAATCAATAGGTACCACATTGTCGCTTACCATAAGGACGAAATTAGATTGTATCTTTATACGTTTAACCTCCCCAGTAGCATTTATACGTCATTATGACGTAATAATGCCGTCACTATGACGTCGCTGACGTCATTTTGCTACCTGGGCTGTCAGCAGGTAGCAAAATGACGTAAAATGACGTCAGCGACGTCATAATGACGGCATTATTACGTCATTACGACGTCGCTGACGTCATTTGACGTCATTTTGCTACCTGAGAGCGTCCTCATGGCAAGCGACAATGTGGTACCTTTTGAAAACGGCACATATTTTTTCCTTTAGAATCGATATTCATGTATAAACACGGGGTATGAAAATTTTTGGTTAAATCAAAAGTTACGTTACGTTATGTTTCGTGCGCAATTTATTTTGCGCATCCCATAGCAACGGTTGCATAGATACACATGGGAAACACGAAACACTTTATTTATTCGATGTCAACAAATAACAACCGTCAATTTGCGGAGATTTGATCTTTAATTGTGACGTTTTCATACGAAAAGGTACCACATTGTCGCTTACAATAAGGACGAAAATTACTTGTATTTTTATACGAAAAACCTGTCAGAGCGTACTTATAGCAAGCGACAATGTGGTACCTTTTGCTTGAAAACGACACAATTCTATAATGTATTTTATAATCGTTCGTAAGGAGTAAACTCCAGTCGTGAGTCGGAGCTGACACACACACACACACACACACTTTTTAAAACCATTTTCAAATGTAAATAACTAAGTTAAAATTCTCTTGCTTTAAAATAATACAATTTCCTTTTCTCGTATTTAACAAAAATGTTAAACTTACACAGAAATGTTAAAAGTAAATGCGATAAATCTATATACAGTCAAATAATTTAATTTCAGTACCATTTCGTTCCTTGCCACAGTGACAATAAATATGAAAGTCGCTAGCAAGGGCCTGACACTCTTTGATAGAGAAAGATAGTCTTATTGCGATTCCTATAAGAGGAAAGAGAAAATAGTGCCATGCTTTGTCCTTATCACCGACCGCGTTTTTTTTTCATGGTCGAGTTATGGCAGCATAGGTAGGAGGCGATGGCGAAATACCGAAATTTATAAGTGAAAGAGAAAAAGGATTATGCTGCCATACAATTAACCTGTCAATACATGAATATGTCTTTCTCTTACCCCTGGTAGCTCGGTTTCATGTCTATATCTACATTGACTACTATACTATGTCTATGGTCGCTAGAGACCTCATACTATTGTCACGATGACAAAATACGAAATGGTACTGAAATTACAATCCTTAACCTACTTAATGTAATACAACTTTAAAAATATAATCATTTTTTTGCATTTCAGAAAGTCTTATCACAAAAACAAACATAATTAAATTATTTTGACACATTTTTTGTTTTGCAATAGAAAGTGACAGTATACATGATTTTATTATTAATTTAAATCACACGAATTTACTATACATTAGAATTATTAAAAATATAGGCAAGTTTTAATAGCTTCGCGTGTATTGCAAAGAATCTAAAGTCTCGTTTTACGATACATTATCAATTGCCATGTAAAATTACTTAAGAGGCCTATTCGAAGTAGGAAAATCACAATTTGACATGACTTACAGTGTATTTCGTTTCAAATTATACAGAGTATGTTTTCAGCGACTAATACGTTCACGAAAACTGGCATGTTTTCTATGGATATTACAAGTTAATGATTTGGATACTTTTTTTCTAAGACTTATCATTGACCGAGCGTTAGTAAAGGTCTCCGTTTCAGCTTAGCAAAAATGCTTTCGTGTGTCCGGATGTTCTACTCGGCAAGTCGCATTTCGCAACTGATTCTCGTGAATTTTTTTGAGCAGGTTCGATGATTAAATAGTTTTTTTTTTCGGTTTTCGGGAACTTCTCAAAATGGCGGAGCCATACATTTATTGAGTTTTAAGCTATTCTCGATTAGTCTAGACTATATTTGTGGCATTTTCTATGATAAGGGACCTTATTGTCGATGGCATTTACGCCGCAGAACGTCGCGCGGCATTGTATTTATGTCGAAGCATCGTTAATAATGGCGTAAGCGCCATCGACAATAAAGTCCTTTTTTATAGAAAATACCACATTTTAAGATGTAAAAGTTTTATACATCCTTATAAGGCTTTTTCAGAAAGACGCATACCTTAGCCCATCTCAAAAAGTTTTTGACTCACAAGTTTAAGACCAGGGGCCCGTTTATCAAAAGCTTGTAGCTTGTAATACAAGCAGATGTCACCTTTTGACAGCTTTTGTTATAATGGGACTTCCACTTGTATTACAAGTTACAAGCTTTTGATAAACCGGCCCCAGGGGCCCGTTTCTCAAAAGCTTGTTACTTGTAATACAAGCGGATCACCTTTTGACAGATTTTGTTAGAAAGGGACTTCCAGTTGTATTACAAGCTACAATCTTATGATAAACGGGCCCCAGGGGCCCGTTTCTCACAACCTTGTAACTTGTAATACAAGCAGGGGCCCGTTTATCAAAAGCTTGTAGCTTGTAATAAAAGTGGAAGTCCCTTTTTGACAGATTTTATTAGAAAGGGACCTTCACTTGTATTACAAGTTACAAGCTTTTGATAAACGGGCCCCAGAAATAATAAAATCATAATTTTATTATGGATATACTATAGATAGTAAGTAACTACGCGATAATTTGGACGTGTTTCTTCTGTCCCTCTCTAGGCTCCTTCAAAACGTACGATGTCGTTCTTCTGAGGGATCCCACTGCATCTGAAAATAGCATTGTTATTATTAATATAGAGAAGACGTCATACCATACAAAGAAAAGAGCGTACTCCCATCTTAAAGGCCGGCAACGCACTTACAACCCCTCTGGTGTTGCGGGTGTCCATGGGCGGCGGTAATCGCTTACCATCAGGTGATCCGTCTGCTCGTTTGCCTCCTATTTCATTAAAAAAAAAAACAATAAAATTGTCGCAATCGCGACCTGTAGCCGTAAAATTCATGGCGCTTACGCGTTTAGGTCCCGAGATTCACGCTCCTCTTCTATGGTATTGGCACGGCGGACACGCTATACATCAAAAATCACTTGCGTTTTTATGTGTGAACGGCACGTCTTTACACGCGGCAATCGTCATAATGTGAGTAGGTTGCTTAAAAATAGTACTGAGCGGCCGTCAATCTGGTGTCGCGGGGCGAGGTAATTCGAGTCGGGGCGCGGCGGTGCGTGGCCGTTCTATATGATAATACTGTTACTTATTTTGTGGTATTGGTGCCAGTTCCATATGTTAGTTCAATGGAAAATAGGGGAGTTTCATATATCAAAATTAAATTATAAAGTATGTAATTTATATAGTTTTTACCATTAGAAATACGAATTTAATAATATTTTGTTATGTAAACATGAGAATCATTTTAAATTTCAAAATTAAAATGGTAGTTTCATTATCTGTACAGTTTGGCAAAAGAGTAGAAAATAATAGGGGCGCCACTGTCTATGTAAAACGTCTTGCATATGGCAACTATTGAGTCACTTTGACGTCTCTTTTGTATGAAAACAGTAAATGTTGCCATGATAAAAAATTTAGTTCCATTTCTACTCTTTTTTGCCAAGCTGTATGTCACGTGACCGAGAACGCCCATGACCATTTTTTTCTCGTAAGTGACGTCACTAAAGCAGAGACAAATACATTTGTAACAACGGCGAAAAGTTTGCACTGCACATTCGACGTTTTATTTATTATGTTGCTATTGTACTGCTGTTATGACATCACAAGAATGGGTGCAGAATTTTTGACGCGAACATTTTTTTTTTTTGTATGACATTCGATTTAAAGTTAGTTTATCTGAAATTCTACGTGAATCATGTTTTATTTATTAGTTAATTTTTATTCTTTTATTTTTGACATGTTTCCAGTAACTTAGTTAATATTTTAGTAATACATATTTTAATTTTTAAGTTTGTATTTTAATTTTAATAGATCTTTATGTTTCAAAGCTTTTATGAGCCATGTTGCTTGAATTAAATGAATACAATACAATACAATTTACTTTACTGTTAGAGAGGGATGGCTAAGTACGTGCAGGAGTGCGAATCGCTTCGGGCAAACTCGGCTCCGTTCGGCTCAGCATTGCTCCGAGCAATTATTAGCGTTGGCACAACTTGACGTCCCTTTGCGTGCACGACCACAGATAGGATAATTGAATTTTGACAACCCTGAATAGCCGGAAGGGATAGTACCATATAAGGATAGCGTGATTCGACCTTGAACCGCTGTCAAACTTCGGTTTTGTAGGAAGTTTCTTTTCTGGTACTATTACAGCACCATTTGGGGCATTTTCTATGAAAAGGGACCTTATTGTCGATGGCGCTTACGCCACACGCCGTCGCGCGGCATTGTAATTATATCGAAGCATCGTTTAGAATGGCGTAAGCGCCATCGACAATAAGGTCCCTTTTTATAGAAAATACCACATTTATTCTGTGGTACGTGTTAGAGAGAGACTTACTGTGTGTGCGCGGACGGCGCGCGGGGGACGCGGGCGCGGAGGCGGGCCCGCGGGCATGTCGCTACGACCAGCGGAGCTCCTTCAGCTCCACCACGCTGTTGGATAAGTCTTGGGCCTGAAAGTTACAAGAAATCAAGTGAAATACAGATCAGACACTACCACCTACCACTAATAATGACATTACTTTTAAGTCGAAGTAGGGTTTTTAAAGTTACCTCGTATTTAGAGGATACTGGACTGCAGGTACGTGGGTCTCGGGATAACATCGCACTGGTGTGTATACGGACTGCCTAGGGTTGTGAGTCTCCATCCGCAGTTACCTTGTATTTAGAGGGTGCTGGAGGCACGTGTGTTTCGTACATATATATCTGTATATGACAGTACAGTGGCAGTTTTTTTCCACACTGTATACAGATATATATACAGTGTGGAAAAAAATATGGGCCCTGGAGGGAAAGTAACTTAAAAGCTTAAGTTAGCGCATTTTATTTAAAGGAAACATTCTTTTATTCTTTTAAAGAATCAAAACTGCATGCAAACATTTTTTTAAATTCGCT
Organism: Cydia strobilella; assembly: GCF_947568885.1. Lineage (NCBI taxonomy): Eukaryota > Metazoa > Arthropoda > Insecta > Lepidoptera > Tortricidae > Cydia > Cydia strobilella. The sequence goes on along the minus strand of NC_086064.1, from coordinate 1,985,768 downwards.
TGTCTCGCCCGGGAATCAAACCGACTAAAAATTCCAAAAAATAAACACCTCTATTTTATTCTACTAGTCGATACAGTTAAAGTTAATGATAACATTTCTCCAAGAAACATTAGGTCTTACACTCCTCTGTCGTACAAAATATCCATAAAATCGAATATTTAGGACTCAAGAATATTTTTAGACAAGCAAAATTTAATTAAAAAAAGGAAAAATCTTTGAATGCAGTATTGTTTCTTTTTAAAAATAAAATAATGTTTCCTTTAAGTAAAATGAGCTAACTTAAGTCTTTAAGGCACTCCCTCCAGAGCCCATAAATTGTTTCCACCCTGTATATACTTTCATATGTGTGGGTAGATGAATAAAGATTTAGTCTCACAACCAGCTTATGTGTGTTATTTATTCCTCCGTCACAAAACATATTTTAAATGGCGCAGTCGGTAGGTTCCGATCCTACGCTCCCAAAGGGAATCTGATTTCGAATTAGATCTAGAGGGTGCCGGAGGCACGTGGGTCGCGGGGAAACATCAGAGAGGGTGCTAGAGATAGGTGGGTCTCGGGGCAACATCGTACTGCTCTGTATACAGACTGCATAGGGTTTAGCGTCTCCATCTGCAGTCACCTCGTATCGAGAGGGTGCCGGAGGCACGTGGGTCGCGGGAGAACATCAGAGAGGGTGCTAGAGATAGGTGGGTCTCGGGGCAACATCGTACTGCTCTGTATACAGACTGCATAGGGTTTAGAGTCTCCATCTGCAGTCACCTCGTATCTAGAGGGTGCCGGAGGCACGTGAGTCGCGGGGGAACATCAGAGAGGGTGCTAGAGATAGGTGGGTCTCGGGTCAACATCGTACTGCTCTGTATACAGACTGCATAGGGTTTAGAGTCTCCATCTGCAGTTACCTCGTATCTAGATGGTGCTGGAGGCACGTAGGTCGCGGGAGAACATCAGAGAGGGTGCTGGAGATAGGTGGGTCTCGGGACAACATCGTACTGCTCTGTATACAGACTGCATAGGGTTTAGAGTCTCCATCTGCAGTTACCTCGTATCTAGAGGGTGCTGGAGGCACGTAGGTCTCCGGGCAACATCGCGGAGGGTGCTTGAGACAGATGAGTCGCAGGGGAACACCGCACTGTTTTGTATACAGACTGCCTAGTGTTTAGAACTCCGTCTGCAGTTACCTCATATCTAGAGGGTGCGGGGGGCACGTGGGTCGCGGGGGAACATCGCGAGCAGCCCGGCCGTAGGACTGTCCTACTTGAAGAGCCTCCACGCATCGCTGTCCTCAGCTCCTGAAATTATAAAACAGAATTATTTTCTCTGAGAGATCTTCCCGAGGGATGTTTGTTAAGAGCCAATAGAATCACTTCATTTACGCATCCTCTGTGGTGTAGTATAGGTATAGCATAGAGCATAGATATAGATGTAGTATGTAGCGGAGAGAGGAGACAGTTTATTGTATTGACAGTAGTAAACGGACCATTCTAAGTGCGCCTGTTATACTCGACTACCCCTCTACCCTCACCTCATGGCGACCGTGACAGGACAAATATAGCTCAGCGCAGCTCTAGTGGATAATTTTCTGTTGATTCTTAAGAAACAAATCCCTCACTCCGCATCCTCGTACATCTTCAGTGGAAACGCAGCCTTAAGTTAACAAATCGCCAAGATAATTAGAGCAAAAAAACCGGCCAAGTGCGAGACGGAATCGCGCACGAAGGGTTCCGAACCATTATCTATAAAAACGGCAAAAAAGACACGTTTGTCGTATAAGAGCCCCTCTTAAATATTTATTTTATTCTGTTTTTAGTATTAGTTGTTATAGCGGCAACAGAAATACATTATCTGTGAAAATGTCAACTGCCTAGCTATCACGGTTAATGAGATACAGCTTGGTGACACACGGACAGACAGACAGAGCGAAGTCTTAGTAATAGGGTCCCGTTTTTCTCCTTTGGGTACGGAACCTTAAAAAAAGGTCCCTATGAACTGAGAGTTTTCACCTTTTGAAGTATATTTGAAAGAGAATACATTTATTTACATACAAGATATATACAGTGGTACTACATAAACGAAATTAATAACTAGCTTAAATCTAAAATAGGCCCTTGAGGCATTGTACCAAGGATGCTGGCGGCATTTCCCCGCTGTATCGCAATGCTGATACGTTGTGCGAGAAAGCCGCCAGCTCTTCGGTCACCAGTTACGTCAACCAGACGCTTCGCGATTTCTGCAAACAACTTATGCGCGCTGGGACCCCATGGACCTAGAGTTTCAACTCCAAATGGAACGAAATGATACTCTCTACCGAGGCTCTTATATTTATTACGTTTTAAAATTTCGGCGCTTTCCGCCGCTCCGCCCGCTTTTACATTAGTCCGTTGGAGGTGGGACGGTGCCAGTGTGTCTACGCAGGTAGCATCCCACACCAACATCCGTCCCAAGCTCCAAGGAACCAAGGACATCCCATCGGGCCTCTTGCCATCATCTCTGATAATGCCAGTCGGCTCAAGAAGAGCGGGTACATTGATGGTGGCAAGAGACCGACGGATTATGTCATTAAGCGACGCATGTCTTGAAAAACGGCCGGCACTTTTTTGACAAGATAATCCATGGTGTCCCAGTCGGTCCACGTCCGTGCCACAAGAGCATATGTGTGGCGTACACACCGAAACCCCGAGTCGCAAACCAGTCGCCAGTCTAAGGGAGGCCGGATCCAAGAAAGAGAATGCAGCACTTGACATGTGTCGTACCTGTCCCATTTCGCTGCACAGCGACTGTCTCCCTTGTGACGCGTTTTTCTTGGTGTGCCAGCAAAATTCCAAGATGGCCACCACTATGGATAGAGCCAACCCACACAGCAACGTCACGAACACACCACCTAAAGAAAAAGGTTACTGTACTATATGTCTAAATCAACATATTACCAGTAACTATAAGTTATTGCCTGCAACATAAATATGCGACGCACGGAATTGCATAAATACCATGTAAGCAATAATAGTCTATAAATAACTAATGTTTAGATTTACTTGCCCTCTTTATACTTGACTACCGATAATATAACACATCTTCGGAATGTTTGGTTTTACTTAAAACTCCATTCGACTCTCCGGTACCACCTTATCTGATTACTCTTTAAAAAGCAATTTACTTAAGGCCGTTCCATCGGTTTGCCGCTGTCTCTGTCACATTTCGCAAGAAAGAACGGGAAAGATCATGCGCGCCAAGTGACAATTTTAATCGAATTTTGTCGATTTTTATTTATTTTAAAAACGTTACCCTACAATATCGTAATTCGAAAGCTATGAAATTACTGTTTAAGTTAAGATTGTTTTTTCTTCTTTTTTTGTTTATAGTATCACATAATAAATAACCGAGTAAAGTTGGATTAAAAGTCCGAGTTAGAGGTTACTTTGGGAATTAATTGTATCGAGCGAAGTGTCATAATTCGTGTATCGGAAGCTATGATGTTAAAGATAATATAGTCAAGAACTACATATATTTTTTCCACGTCTACGAATATCAACGCCTCTTAGAAAAACATGATCATATAAGGAGATTTTTCGCCTTCTGGCTCAGGGAACCCCCTTAACAGCTTTGCGTTAAAGCAAGTAGAGTGAGACCAAGAAAAGTCTGCAGAGACTGACAGCACGCCTTGATATGCGCTATTTCTCGCTTGGAATAAAAACATATACCTGAGAAGAAAGCTCCATGACTCCATAACCCATAACTCACCAATATTCTGCACTCCAAGTGGATTGGCCTTGCTGTCTTTTCCATCTCTGTTGCACACGTCACCAGTGTTCTTCCACCACTTGTCGTACAGTATCTGTATGACGCCCTTCTCCTGAAGTTCTAAAATGGCGAGCGAAATGCGATCCCGCCATGGGCTGCCTTTCCACGTGGCGATGCCGTAGCCCTGAAATTGTGACGATAAGATTAGGGAATCACTGAGTGTTTGGAGATCTCGACTTCTCGGCCGTCAGACTTTTGAGATCGAGATTTGACAAAGTAATTGAAAACGAGCTATTTTGATCAAAAATCCCTAAGAATTTAGATAAGGAAAAATCATTCGGATTACACACATTTAGGACGAAATGAAAGTATTAAATTGATTTCCAGCTTGCTGAGAATTAATTCTGCCCTCGCAAATACAGTACAATTTCTGATTGAAATTTTTCATGGCATTTGTCCTTGATAAAAATTAAAGATTACATATCAAAAACTGCAATTTTGCGGAAGCCCCCTCTTAAATATCTCTCTTCTTCCTAGCCTTATCCCATTTACTTGGCGTCGGCTCTCCGTATACGGCATCGCCAGGAGCGTCTGTTCTGGGTCGTGTCTGGTGGTATTCTGTTTTCTCAAGGTTCTTTTTTACAAGACTTATCCATGTTGTCTTGGTCCTCCCGCGACCCCTAGGCTTTTCACTTATCTCTAGCACCTTTCTCGTCATGTGGTCAGGTGGGCGCCTCATGACGTGGCCATACCATCGGAGTCGTTTTCGATTAGTTTTTCTTCGATTGGCCTTACTCTGAAACTGCCTCTAACGCCTCCGGTACCCCCCCCCCCCCCCCCAAGTGAAAGCTCCCTCTTAAATAATACTTACTTTAGAATCCAGAAGCCCTCCAATCTGCGTAAGATTACAATCTCTCTGCACTCTGTGGTCCAGCATCGTGGACTCCATGAGGAACGCGTAGTTCCCCTGCAGGACCCTCCTTACACCCTCCTCGTATGAGGAGACGAGCGCAGGAGGAGAGGTAGTAGACATGTGTTGCCACATCTTTTGGTAGATGTCTATGTTGGAATCCTGAAAGAATATAGGTACATCTCATCTCACATGGACTCTTCGGAATTTATATTTAAGTTTATCTTGTGTTCATGGAGACTATATAAAGGAGCAAAATATCTATGTATGAAAAGTGTCCATCAAAAAACACTAATTAGGCGGCGCCACGGCGCAAAAACAACCTACGTAATTAGGTCGGGTTGTTTGTTGCCTTATATGGTTCATGTTATACTCATGTCCCAGAGCCTACCTAGCGCCACCGGAGAGATTAGGAACTATTATTTACAGCTGAAAGCTGGTCACTTTTGCAATAGTTCTGCCATAAGAGATTGTCGTCCTTTCTATACCGTCCATCTTGTGTTGTTTACCAATATCTCAATTGACATTTGCTGGGACGTCAGTCTTCCGTGACCAACTGACCACAGCTCGTGCAACCTAGTTGAAACGTCGGAAAAAAGGTAAAATAATGAAATTTAATCGCGTTAGACACGGTAATGACATTAATTATAACATTTAAAACTTTCGCGGTTTAAACACATATTAAATCACATTTAGAAACGGGTCTATCGCGAATTTATTTTGTTACCTTTATTTAAAAGTTACACCGAGCATCTAAACTCCATCCACTCAAGAGTGAAATTCACACATGAAATAGAATGTGACAGATCCTTACCTTTTCTGGATGTCAAACTGATGGTGAGATCGGACGGCACCTTGGCACACTCTGTATACAGAAAACCTACGCATACCGACAGATACTTACAGGCATCCTCTCATCATCACCCAAGGCACCTACAATCCGTGATCACGTCCTTGGTGAACAGGGCACATGACTTATGTGACCCTGAGCACCTGGACGGTGAAATAGCGCATGTCAAAGCTGTACTGGAAAATAATGGATACCGAGGGGGGATGAAACGCAAGCCGAAGAGAACGGAAAGACATCCAGAGGTCAACAGACAACCAGCGTTCTTACCATATGTGAAAGGGATAACGGACAAAGTAGGAGCAGTACTTAAGAAATTCTCCATCAAGGCTGTATACAAGCCGTTATTCAAAGTAGCAGATCTTTTACGCAGTCCAAAATATGTCATTCCGTACCAAAATCCGGGCGTTCACAAAATAGAATGTAGTTGCGGAAGTGTGTACATTGGTAAAACCAAACGAAGTGTGCAAGAGAGAGTGAAAGTGAAGTCCGCGATCGCCGAACATCTACTTACATGCGGCGCAAATCACTGGATTGAGCTTCATAAACCAAAAGTTGTCTCCACTGAACGCCATTATTATCCTCGAGTTGTGCGAGAAGCGATTGAAATCAAGAAGCACCCCAGAAATTTTAATAGGGAAGATGGTTTTAACTTATCGGCAACTTGGGGACCAGTGATCCAGAAGTTAAAGCCGAGGGATCTATCTTCGGATGTGTGCGCGGATGTTGTGAGTGTTGTGTGTCGGACTATTGACAATAATTAACTTTTATGTGTAGTGGGTGGTTTGAAAATGTGATGTCTACCTCGAACTTTAAATGCACTTTTCGTGGGGTAGTCACACAAATCTCTGTTTTGACATTTTGCTGGGACGTCAGTTAGCCGCGACCACGCCCAGTGAAACCCGTGTCGAAACGTCGGTAAATAAAGGTAACAAAATAAATTCGCGATAGACCCGTTTCTAAATGTGATTTAATAAAGACATTAATTATGTGTACAAACCGCGAGAGTTAACAGTATAACAATACTGTTAGAGTGTAATCTTACCCTGAAAAACGTCATAGTAGATCCTCCATTTAGCGTGCCATACTGCACACTATTCTGAGCCGCCAGATCAGCAGCACTCTGGATCGGTAGAACTGTTCTTTCCACCGTCAGGAAGGCTGCCAGATTAGCAGTATACGAAGACAGGATGATCAGAGTGAAGAACCACCAGATGCCGCCGACTATTCGGGTGGAGGTGGCCTGAAAACACATGATTCAAATTATTCTGGTCCCGCTGCTTTGTGACATAGCTTATGTCTCTGCCAGAATCGCATGGCTCCTCTACACGATGGGCCATCATATTGGCCCACTAAGAAGGGCCAGAGTGTAGTGGGTGTCGGATGGCTTATGGCGCGGCGGGATGGCGATGGGATAGCCACGGTGTCCTTAAGGTCCTTAAATAACGTGGCCGGATTTGAATTTTTTTATTTTATGTAATAGGAAGCAAACGAGCAGACGAGCCGCCTAATGGAAGCAGTCATCGCCGCCCATGGACATAAGCAACACCAGGCGGTCTAGCATAAGTTGCGTTCTCGCACACGACTCCATACATCTAGCGCGGCTTCAAGTATGGACTCGCGCGCGAGAACGCAACTTATGCTAGACCGCCAGAGGAGCAATTTATGCGTTGTCCACCTTTGAGAACCCTAAATACCTGCTTCTTAAAGAATCCCATGTCATAGCGCAAGGGAAACACCTCAGAAGGTAGCTCATTCCACAACTTGCACGTTCTGGGCAAAAACGGGCGAGATGCCCGCTTGTTTTTGGTTTGCCACGTGTCAAGGAAGTGAGGATGAGCTTTGTTTCTTTGGCGGGAGGTGCGGTGGTAAAAACGTGACGGTGGCACCAGATCAAAAAGTTCTTCAAAACATTCCCCATTGTACAGACGGTAGAACAAGCACAGAGAGCCAACGTCCCTCCGAAGGCTAAGAGGTTCCAAACCAACTGTGAGAACGGGATCGCCAACAATACGAACTGCCCGACGTTGGATGGAGTCAAGTGGAAGAAGTTGGTATTTCGGTGCTCCAGACCAGAGATGAGAACAGTACTCCATATGTGGTCGAACCTGCGCTTTGTATAACGAACTTCAGCGGCATGCAGTCACCGCAATGTTTGATCAAAATTTCTTAAATTTATGTGACACGTATCGTAACGGCTAGATGCCTGATCATACTCCTCATCAGGCATATTAGTGGGTATGTATAATTAAATTATTTCTCTATAGTTAAATTTTCTTGTTTTTGTATTATCTTGAGTCGTACCCCCCTTCGACGAAATATAGTCGAAGTAACGTGAGAACTGATTTTTAACGGTTCTATATTGGTCATTAATGTCATTATTATATTTGAAGCTAAGACCTAGCGCTTAACTGATAGCCTTAGCCATAACTATCAAAAACCGGACAAGTGCGAGTCGGACTCGCCCACCGAGGGTTCCGTACTTTTTAGTATTTGTTGTTATAGCGACAACAGAAAAACATCATCTGTGAAAATTCCAACTATCTAGCTATCACGGTTGATGAGATACAGCCTGGTGACAGACAGATGGACAGACGGACAGAGGAGTCTTAGTAATAGGTCCCGTTTTTTCCCTTTGGGGACGGAATAATAAAATCAAACTATAGCAGACTTAAGAGGGTCACAGTACCTTCGGGTTCAAACCAGAGCCTTGTCTCAGGAACGTTCCCGTGATGAACCACAGCGAATTGCAGACGCTGAACTGATTTGTGAGTAGTTTCGTCTCATGCCCGCAGACGTGTGTGCTTGACGACCTGTAGTCATGAAACAAATACTTAATAAGTATCTAGTTATTTCATCAACCATGCGTAAAAATTTTGCTCAATTTTGCGCGCAAATATTGTTATTATGTTCATGATGCTGATAACAGGCTCCAAAACATCTTATTGTGGACACTTCAGTGAGACCCGCCAACAAAGGGTTCTCATACAACATTGCCGGTCGAGGCCGGCTTGCCCTGAGCTGTCATTTTGGCACCCAACATGAGGCTCAAGCCAGTACAACGTAAGCAGGAACAATGCCGGTTTTTATAGCAATATTATGTTGGAAATATTTGCTGTCCTGGTGTGAGGTCTTGATAGCTCAGATGGCAGAGCAATGGGCTAGCGAACCATTGTCGTGAGTTTGTTCACCCGACAGTACATTTTTCCACTTTTAAATTTATTCTAAGCTTGATACCTATAAGGTGAAGGGAGCGAAGTGCGCCTGCCGTGTAAGTGCGCCTACCCCTTTATATCTATATAATTTAGTCAAATTAAACTCTCTTCTCTCTCTTGCTACAAAATACGGGCAATCATGGGCAAGCTGATGAACTTCTATGATATGTATATGACCTATGTACCAAAACAGCTTTACAATAAAGAAATCAAATCTTATCTTATCTTATCTTATCTTGTCTTACAAATACAAACCACTCATACGGCGAGAACCGCGCCATCACGAAAAGCGTAAAGGACACCAAGATGTAGGCAGCAAGGACGTACAGCCAGATCTCGATGGCCAACGGGTTGAGGAAGCTAAAGAGACGTGTCGGTTGAGACGTCGGGACCTGCGAATATACATCACTGGTTATGTACAATACCTGAGGTATTACGCCGCTTTTCCACGGACATCTAGTTTTTTTGCGGGTACGGTTTTCTGCAGGATCCAGTTTTCTGCAGGATCCCGTTTTCTACAGGATCCAGTTATCTGCAGTATCCCGCAAACTTAATGCTCGTGTGAACGTTACTATATTAGCACGTATACTAAAACGGAATCCTGCAGAAAACCGGATCCTGTTAAAAGGGGGCGTCAGTGGCCAATAAGAGCTCTTATACATGTCGGCCGCTGATCGTAAAATCCGGCAGATCATGAAATTCCTAGGCATATCGTGATTCGTTGTCTTGTTCCCTGAGTTGAAGGGGGCTCCTTTTTCTGGACAGTTTGCCCTTCGGGCATCTGCAACCCAACGAAGCTATGCTACCTATCTATTGGTTTTATTTGACTACCGTCAAAACATTACATAGGCCGCAGACATACAGATATTGTTGGCGGAAGTACAATCGCTGTCAGATAAATCGGAGCGACAAATCTGTTCATAAATATCTGAAGCTTTTATTATTTTACATAGGGCTACTATGTATGCAGTGTACTATGCTCTAGTGGACTCACTTTTGTCGTATGGGCTGTCAAGCTACGGCCGTACATTTAAAACGTATCTAGATAAGATAAAGGCATTGCAGATTAGATTCATGAAATTAATGGTTGACGAAAAAACTAAATTTAAATGTAAATGTATGAACAACTCTTCTTAGAATGTAAAATTTTAACGGTCCATGAACAAGTCACATTATTATTAGCTTTGGAACAAATGTGTAATGATGAGTTTAAAATACCTATTGTCAACCAAAGGTTAACGAGAAACAGAGATAGTAATAAATTGCTGGTACCTAGGTTTACGAATTACTTTGGCCAAAGATGTAGAAAATATTTAATCCCTATGATCTGTAACGAGTTGCCGTCGGATTTAAAGACCACAAGGATGACAAAACAAACATTTAAAAAGAAATTAAGTTACTTTTTATTAAATAAAATAAAGGGTCAAATACATTACAATACATAACCCTTATAATACATTACATTTGTAAACTGTACGCTCAGATTAGAAAGTTAACCCCTTACTTCATGTCAAAAATAAAATAAGTATTTGGTTAAAAGTAAACTTTAATAGCTAAAAACATAACAACCATATAAGGCTGCGCACGCAGTAAAGGGTTAAGTAGGTAAGTTTAGGTTTAAGATAAAGTTAAGTTACATATCAACAGCTAACACAAACGCAAAGGAGCCTCGTCTGCCAACAAACCACTGTGTGGTTTGGCGGAAGAAAATATGTATTTAGTTGTAAGTAAGATCTTTGAATAAACGTTTTTTTTTTTTTACATATTTTGGCCAATGCTGTAACGGCTTTGAAAGCTATTTAACATCGATTTTCACTGCGAAAAATCAGTGTTAGAAGTTGCATAGGCTAAATCATAAATATATAATTATATATAATTTTCAGTAAGAGATAAGTATATGAAAAATCTTAAGGATACAAATACAAATACAAATAATTTATTGAAAAAAGTATTGTACAGAGGTTCATCTTAAAGACTAAGAGTTGTTAGTAGAGGAAAGTGGTGGTGGTGGTGGTTGTGGTAGGAAAATTTGAAAAAATCCAGAATTTGATGATTTTTAGTATGTGATTTTGGACGATTTTTTTGGGGTTTGTAGTTATTTTATATTTAAAAACTTTATCATAGGTGTATCACAAATAGTGTACCTTTCTGATGGCAGTAAAGGATGACTCACGTTAGACCGCGCCGTGTCCGGGCCGGAGCTTCCGGCGCTTCGTTTTCTATGAAAAGCATCACGTGATCACCTGTCATGTCATCGAAAAGTAAGCGCCGGAAGCTCCGGCCCGGACACGGCCCGGTCTAACGTGAGTCATCCTTTACTGCCATCAGAAAGGTACACTATTTGTGATACACCTATGATAAAGTTTTTAAAAATAAAATAACTACAAACCCCAAAAAAAACTTCCAAAATCACATACTAAAAATCATCAAATTCTGGATTTTTTCAAATTTTCCGACATTTTGTCTTAAAACGAATGTAATTTTTATAAATAAAAATATTGCGTTAATTTAAACTAACAATCGGAATACGGATTAGGTTTACTATGGAAATAATATATAGGAACATATAGATTTTATCCAATCCATACTATAATTATAAATGCGAAAGTCTGTCTGTCTGTCTGTCTGTGTGTTACCTCTTCATGCTTAAACCACTGAACCGATTTAGTTTAAATTTGGCGTAGAGATAGTTTGAGTCCCGGGGAAGGACATAAGATAGTTTTTATCCCGAAAATCATCCCTTAAGAGGGTGAAAAGCGGGGTGGAATCATGGTGGAATTGAGATAATTAAAGAGTTGCCTAATAATTTGTGTGTATATTATGCTCAAATTGTATGTTGGCTATAAGACTTTCTCCAGGCGCTATTCTTACTCTAGCTGGGGTTACTAAGTCCACTCAGACGAAGTCGCGGGCAAAAGCTAGTAATGTATACAATTAGAGGTTTTTGTTGTGTAGGCTGCATCCATCACTATGCATTTAAGGGTTAAGGGTAATAGATCAGCTCACCTTGAAGAGTATGCCAATGCCAAGGTTCATGAACGGTTTGGTAAAGTCTATCACCGCCTCTCTCGCATAATTTATCGTCATGGATGCCACCGCGATGTCCGCTTTCTGGAACCGAAATCATTATAAGGGTTCCGTACTCAAAGGGTAAAAACGGGACTCTATTACTAAGACTCCACTGTCCGTCTGTCTGTCTATCCATCTGTGTGTCACCAAGCTATATCTCATGATCCGTGATAGCTAGACAGTTGAAATTTTCACGGATGATATATTTATATTTATGTTGCCGCTATAACAACAAATACTAAAAAGTACGGAACCGTCGGTGGGCGAGTCCGACTCGCACTTGTCCAGTTTTTTATATTACAGCTATAGCGGCCTCCTAGCCTAGTCGGTGACCCTGCCTACTAAGCAAGGAGGTCCAGGGTTCGAATCCCGGTAAGGGCATTTATTTATGGGTTCGGTTCATCACGAATATTTGTTCCTGAGTTATGGATGTTATCAAAGTATGTATATCGCGTACCCATAGCACAAGCTTTGCTTAGTTTTGGACTAGATCGATCTGTGTGACTGTCCCCAAATATATAAAATAAATAATATTTTAGAATATCCCTACACAAATTGACTAAGCCCCACAGTAAGTTCAAGAAGACTTGTGTTGTGGGTACTCAGACAACGATATATACTCGTATAATTTGGAGGCATGGCAGTGCCCTCACCAAGAAGAGCCAAGCCAAGGGCAAGGGCGCACTTCATTAAACATTCTTCATTCATCATTCATTCTTCATTCAATCATAATTCATTTTTCACTCATTCTTCATTTATTATTTATTCATTATTCATTCAATCATTATTCATTCAATCTTCTTTCATTCATCATTCATTCTATGATTTTATTATCAGTATTTCATCCACTCATTCAATAAAGCGTATGGGTTGCTAGTAAGCGGGCGGTATATTCTACGAGCTCACCCGGTCGACGAGCTCCCGAACTATCCCGTTCCACTGTCCCGTATCTGGATCCCTGGCTCCGTACATGTTGTCTGGAACAAGACGCAGCCGGTACGCGAAGCCCGCCTGCGCCGCCACTCTGGCTAGCAGGTCGATACAAAAGCCCTCAAAACGGGCGTTGCCTTGGAGGTTCCAGCCTTCTTTTACCATTACGTAGGGCTTTTCCTGCAAAATTTAAATGTTTCTGGTTAGTTACGATATAGATATGTTTATGAGGATATAGTACACTTTAATCTGCGGTATAATATAGAATAAAAATAGTATAATACAATACCACGGCACTTTGAAAACGGAATAGGTCTGACTCTCAGTGCACATGTAGTGAACAATTAGCTCCATGCATGAATTTATTTTTATTTTTGGATTCATAATTTATATCGTTGGAACACCGGAAATGATAAAAATACTTTTGTAAACCTTAAAATTATTTTATTAAAAAATATTTAAAATGTTGAAAATTTTTGAGCTGTTGAAACGCTCATAATTTTTGGCGCGAATTCGACAGAGCGTGATGACGTCACACGTTGGGCGGCCCAACTGACGTTTGCTACTAATGACACTAATCTGTCGAACGCGTGACGTCACGTGGCGTTTCGAGCGTTTCGCTCACTAGCTTTTCGCGGACAAATTTTTGTACTTTTTATTTATAATTTTAAGTAATTAAATGGTAATTTAAAAACGGAAATGCATTTGTAACATGATATAACGGTAACAAACATCCGAGTTAAATATATTTCGTTCAAATATAAACTTCATGCATGAGGCTAATTCTTTGCCATCGCGTTTTCTCGGAAACGTTCGTATTTGTCATGCTACTTCAGTCAAATACTTTTTGTACTAAGATTGACTGAAATAGCATAACACGTTCATGCGTTTCCGTGAAAATACGATGGTAAAGGATTATTCAGTATATCTGTAAGGATCTAGCAGTACATTCCACCAGAAAAATCGCAGATCCGTTGGACCACCATTATCAAAAATGCTGGCCAAGGATCTATACCTGTTCTACAGGTGTCTACACTGGAAAAACTGCGAATCGGAGACCCTTGAATAGCTCCTATGGTCTCGTGTGGTCATTACACTAAGTCATAAGGAAATTCAAATTCAAATTTGTGTCAAAGAGAAGGCAGAGGACCGCGAAACATGGAAATTGCTCCACCGACAACAGACTTACTCTTAAATATATGATTATAAGGAAATTAAGAAGTAGAATGTTGATGTTACGTACCTCTACAGTAACAATAGTCAGTGTCACATTAGGTGGAGGATCTCTCTTATACGCCGCTGGATCAGTGATGGTCAGACCGTCGCCCGGATTCCAATGGCCGGACACCACAGTTCCCCCCTTTTCGCCCCCCACTAGCCGCATCAGCTGGAGGCTGAAGTTCGTGCGGATGCCATTTTGAAACTGGATGGGGCCTGTCAGGCCGTGCGCGTGGATCTGAAACATAGTTTGGGATATTGTAACTATTCAAATGTTTTATGTATGAGAAAGAAGCGTTGATAGTCTAAGGTGTCCGCCTGCCAAAACCTGCTTTGTGTGGTAGGGCACAGCACAGCGGATGTCATTCCAGATCTAGAGCAGAGCCCAACTGCGGAAGTACCTCCACCTTACAGAAAACCGCAGCCAAATAACACTAGACCCTACTCATAGTGTTGTGTTCCTGCCGGTGAGTAAGGTTGCCAGAGAACTCAACGAGGGTGCGGTGTTAGGGTCGGCAATGCGCATGTAACTCCTCTAGAGTTGCAGGCGTACATAGGCTACGGAGATTGCGTAACATCAGGCGGGCCGTATGCTTGTTTGCCACCGACGCAGCATTAAAAAAATCGCTGGTTTCGTAGGTTCAAGCCCCTGCTCGAATATACCAGTCGCTTTTCGATGAAGGTAACATCGTGAGGCAACTGGACTAACCCCTAAAATTTCCAATGCTTTAAAACCTGAAAATCCTGTATTAAACTGGAAATTGAATGGGACGAATACCTTATTAATATTTTCCATGACATCTTTCCCATGACTCCATGTGGTCTCATCATCACACGAGGCATTGGTGGGGGCCACCTCCTTACTTGCAGCCAAAGCCATCGCCAGGACTTGTATAGCGTCATAGAGGAGAGCTGGTTCCGTCTGTAACATACAATTATACAGCTTATTTAAAAAAAAACGCTCTAGGTTATTCGTATAAATAAGTAGCAAATTTCGTCCTTATGGTAAGCGACAATGTGGTACCTTTTACTTGAAAACGACACAATTATTCAACTTAACCTTTACTGACCTTTAAATAATCCAATAAGTATACTAGGGACAATGGGGTGGAACTTCTGTATGAATAGCAGTGTCCTTGCCTTTGCCTTTCTTATATGGACAAAAACATTCTCAAGTTGACCTTTACTGACCTTTATATGACCTCCAGTGAGTAAACTAGCGCCAATACGATGAAACTTCTCCCTTATTAGCAGAGTGTCTTTGCCCTTGCCTTTCTTACGGACAAAAAATTATTCAAGTAGACCTTTACTGACCTTTATATGACCTCCAGTGAGTATACTATCGCCAATACGATGAAACTTCTCCCTTATTAGCAGAGTGTCTTTGCCTTACCCTTTCTTATGGACAAAAAAAATCTCAAGTTGACCTTTACTGACCTTTATACGACCTCCAGTGAGTATACTATCGTCAATACGATGAAACTTCTCCCTTATTAGCAGTGTCTTGGCCTTTCTTATGGACAAAAAAAATCTCAAGTTGACCTTTACTGACCTTTATATGCCCTCCAGTAAGTATACTAGCGCCAATAGGGTGGAACTTCTCCATGACTAGCAGAGTATCCTTGACCTTGTCAGAGTCTCGATCAACTAGCCGCCAACCGCTCATGTTGACCCGGTTGTAATAGAAATCTTCAAGGTCGAAGAGTTCTATGTCCTGAAAATATTGTTTTTTTTTTTGTGAAACTAGTTTTTTTTTAACGTGATAACGTTTTATAATTCGATGAACACCGGTAGCATGCACGAAAAAGTGTCACGTTGTGGACGGATCTCTATGGTAACGTTACGTATACAAAATAATGATAATTCAGTGATAACTAATAATAATTCAAATTAATTCTGTATCAAGCAGAAACGTCTGCGAACGATGCTATTAAGCTTAGAAATAAATGGGTTCAAGTCCCACCCAAGACAGTGAATTTTCCCACTTTAAATAATTCAATTGCTTGATAATAATTCAATTCAATTCATAAATAAAAGTATGCAATTTTTCATAATGTTTTCTTATGACGTTAGAGTTAGACCAAGAAAAGTCTGCAACGATTTTTTAAAGCATACGCAGTCCAAGTGTTATTTATACGTCATAATTTCATAGAAGTTTGACGTTTAAAATAACACTTGCTCTGCGTGTGCTATCAAAATCGTTGCAGACTTTTCTTGGTCTGTCACGCAAAATTATCGTCCGTAAACCGACTATAGACAACCATTTTTTTTCTTTTTCAAGATTAATATACTTGTATCTTTGCTTTGGACGCCACTCCCCAGTATTTACACGGTTAAAGAACTCACATGCAATATACGATACTGGCGCTGGTGGCCTAGCGGTAAGAGCGTGCGACTTGCAATCCGGAGGTCGCGGGTTCAAACCCCGGCTCGTACCAATGAGTTTTTCGGAACTTATGTACGAAATATTATTTGATATTTACCAGTCGCTTTTCGGTGAAGGAAAAAATCGTGAGGAAACCGGACTAATCCCAACAAGGCCTAGTTTCCCCTCTGGGTTGGAAGGTCAGATGGCAGTCGCTTTCGTAAAAACTAGTGCCGACGCCAATTCTTGGGATTAGTTGCCAAGCGGACCCCAGGCTCCCATGAGCCGTGGCAAAAATGCCAGGACAACGCGAGGAAGATGATGCGACAGTAAAATTACCTATAGACATAAACACCACATCGACAAACGTTGCAAGAAAATTTCTAAAGGAAATTATGCACTGTGGAAACTTACACCATTACTAAATAAACAGTCATTGTTATCTGTATTACGCATATATTCAAGCAAATATAAATTATGCGATTAGTATATGGGGAAATGGAGGAGATACCGAGACAGTATTAAAATTGCAAAAGCGATCAATCAGAATATTAAATAACTTACGCGTCAATCAGCTAAAATATATTTTGCAAAAGACCGGATAATGACCGTTATCTCACTTTTTATATACAATAGTTTTCTAGAAATACAGAAGGATAAGAATAATTTTTAAACAAAAGAAATATATTCATAGATACAATACGAAGAATAAAGAACAGCTATGTATGCCTAAATCGAGAAGTAAGAGAATATACAAGCAAGGAAATTTTATCAAAATTTATTTATACAACCTACTACATAGAGATATAACTACTTTACCAGAGAAGGACTTCAAGAACGAAATCAAGAGATTATTGAAAAAAACACCCTGTGAACTCTATAAAATAGTTTAGTGAATTAATTTTGAAAAAGAAGTGTCTGACATATTATTAATTTAATTTATAAATATACTGTAATGTATGACGTGCTAAACGTAATGTATATTACATGGTCAATAAAATAAAATTATCTTAATTATAATAACTAAAAAAAATGTTGATTATTTAAGTAATAAAAGTACTTACAAATGATGTAAAAATATAATGGTAGTTTTCGTTGTTCATTTGCAGCTGAAGAATCTGTGGAACAAAAAAAGCGATTAAAAAATTGTTTTTTTGAAGTTAAACTTCTTATGGCACTTCCAACTGACACTTGCATTAAACGTTTAACGCTACCATAGATAAGTTAATTTTATACTCTATTATTAACTCACTAAAGTTAACTTTCGCTCGACCAGCACGGTGTCTCTTATCTCTCTCTCTCTCTCTCAGTATATATAAATAACGGTTGCTAGGTAACAAAATTATGAATAAAGAAAGGTCTTGATGTACGAGGTAAACAATATGAGTTCACTAAAAATCAATTTCTACCCCTTCCTATTTTCATTTCCACATTACGAAGTTTCACTTCTTCCGCGCGGAGGGACTCCACGCACTGTTTTCTATTTTGAGGTATGCGATAAAGAGTATTGTACAGTCGCCATCAGATATATCGAAGCGACCAAGGTGCTCAAAAATATCTAAACACGCCTCTGTCAAGGTGCTAGAGTGCGTGTTCAGATATTTTTATATACTTTTTCATCATTAATATCATCATCATCATCATTTTATTCAATAACTATATTACATTGTGTTTGAAATCTTAAAACTAGCCACATGCATACAAAAAATATGTCAAAACACAGCCACCATAGCCACCATAAAAAATAATTAATAATACATAATCAAATAGCAATTAAAAGTAAAAATTTCCAAAATTAAATAAACATGAATTAATCAATTGAAAATAATAAAGAAAAATGCCAACAAGTAAAAAGTAAAAATGTATAAAATATTTTTTTTATTTTATTAGCCTACTTTGGTGTCCCACTGCTGGGCAAAGGCCTCCCCTCGTTTTCTCCACTCGACCCTGTCATCGGCATTTTCCCACCATTTGGGGTAGAATGCGTCCAAGTCGTCCCGCCATCTCCTTTTTGGTCTGCCTGAACCCCGGCCTGCACCGTCTATGGTGCTCCGTGGGTCCCACTCAGTAACCATTTTGGCCCACCTTTCCGGGTGCATGCGACAGACATGTCCCGCCCAGTCCCACTTAAGCTTAGCGGTCTTGACGCCTACATCTGCAACTCTAGTTCTGGAGCGTAGTTCCGTGTTTCTGATTCGATCAGTTCTACGAACACCTAATATACTACGCTCCATAGCTCGCTGGCAAACCTTGAGTTTCGATTTTAGGGCCTCAGATAATGACCAAGTTTGTGCACCGTAAGTTAGGATGGGCAGGATGCACATGTCAAGGAGTTTGCGCTTAAGACACAAAGGAAGTATAAAATAATATCATTAAAAATCTCAGAATAAGAAAAAAATATTAAGAAAAAAAATGTCAACGTAAAAAGTACCTAAAAAATTGAATTTTTTTTCTTAAGATATTAATATAATAGGAACGAAAAATACATACAAATTAATTAAGTTACTTACTTTGACATTTTCTTTATTATTATATTTCATTATATTAAACACTAAGTATAAAAAATCAAAATTACAAACTAAATTAAAAACTAAAATTAAAAACTAAACTTAAAAATAAACTATAAATAAAAAATTTGCCCCAAATCAGTACCGTCTATTGGCAGCGTGCCCAGAATGCTGGCAGCATTGCCACGTTGTATGGCAATGCTGATCCGCTGTGCTAGATATGAACCAGCCCTCCGGTCACGCGTCAACTCTACTAACCTGCGGCTACATTCCTTAAAAACTCTATGGGCACTTTCCCCCCAAGGCCCCATAGTTTCAACCCCAAACGGCTCAAATATGCAACCACTATTTATGGTTACATACTTGCGCCATTACTTACTTATTTTGTGCAATAAAGTTAAAAAAAACTTGACTCACAGCTCTGGCTAATTGCCGTAGCCTCTTCGGATCTGTGTCAACGATGATGTGCGTCACGCCCTGAGCTTTGAGTAGTGATAGTGCGCGTCGGTACTCGTGCGATGTGCGGACGCAATACATATTGCGCCCGTCTTTTGCTATGTTCGCTATATTCAGTTCACCTGCAATTAAAGAATCA
Organism: Cydia strobilella; assembly: GCF_947568885.1. NCBI lineage: Eukaryota > Metazoa > Arthropoda > Insecta > Lepidoptera > Tortricidae > Cydia > Cydia strobilella. The sequence goes on along the minus strand of NC_086064.1, from coordinate 1,966,377 downwards.
GTCATCATCTTCCTCGCGTTATCCCGGCATTTTGCCACGGCTCATGGGAGCCTCGGGTCCGCTTGACAACTAATCCTAAGAATTGGCGTAGGCACTAGTTTTTACGAAAGCGATTGCCATCTGACCTTCCAACCCAGAGGGGGAAACTACGCCTTGTTAGGATTAGTCCGGTTTCCTCACGATGTTTTCCTTCACCGAAAAGCGACTGGTATAAATATCAAATGATATTCCGTACATAAGTTCCGAAAAACTCATTGGTACGAGCCGGAGGTTTGAACCCGCGACCTCTGGATTGAAAGTCGCACGCTCTTACCGCTAGGCCACCAGCGCTTCAAAAAAATTAAAGAATCAGTATATATATGTTATTTTTGATTTCCGTTAATTTTAAGGGGAGATTCTTCAGGTTAAATAAAGTTAATTTCTCTAAGTGTTTTAACTCTTACGGTTTTTGAGATATTCAATAAATAAATTTAATTGCTGAGCCTGTGTAAAAGATTCTTCATTGCCTCCAAATTTTATTTATTTTTTTAAGTTTCGTCAGTAAAGTGTTTTCCATTGATAGCTATTCACTACAAGGTTACTGAGGTGAGTTAGTTTGACAATTTCGACATTACCTAATTTTCTTTCATTATGTGTCACACTAACTTTTACGTAACTCTAAAGGACCTTTGACAATGCAATATTCATTTATTTTGTACTAGCTGTGCCCGCGGCTTCGCCTGCGTGGAATTCGGTCTGTGTCAGTAAGCGGCTAATTCACCCCTAATTTAACTCCCTGTCCCCTGGAGACAGAACTTAAAGTAAAGTTGACAGATGGATACGCTAGAGGACTGGTAGTCCAGATAAAATATTTTACAATTAGGTACCACCAAAGATAGATATAACTCCGTAATAGATGGATACAGTCTAAGGAAAAAACGTGCCTCGAAAATCACGAAAATTTGATTCTCGATCAGATGTCGCTACTACCTTTTGCCTACTCTCGTATAGAGGGCGTTGACGGTTTCGTTTGTTATTATTTAACAATTTTAACGCATATCAGTGAAAGAACATGAGTCAAAATAATAAAAATAATTAATGCAAATAAAAAAAGATCATTTATCCATATTTAAATACATTTTATCTTATTTTAATAAATCTTCATTTTTAGTTTTAAAGTGTGTCGATAGATGGCAGTGAATTTACTGTGGTTACAAAATTTACTATGACAGTACCGCTCTATAATATTATTATATAAGGAATTCACGGCACGGCCGGTTGTGTACTTGAGTGGGAGATATTTTGTTTTACCCGCCGATAACTCTTATTGTAATTAGGTAATCTCACTTTTAACTTTATATAATTTTTAATTTTTATTTTCCCTATGTACCACAACAATGTTTAAATGTAAAATGTATCCACGAATGCAGTGTCGATACAAACCCGATAGGGTTTCACGGCACTTTTCTGTCTGATGTAATGTAAGATTTTAATATAGAATAAATAAAAAAAAAAAAAAAAAATCCTCTAAATCCTCTTTGCTAACACTAAATAAAATTACACTCCAAAATGAATATTTTTTTTGCCCTTATTCAAATTTTTGACGTGATTTAAAGGGCATAGAGTAGTAGGTGTATATCGAACGATACAGTACCATTTTTGTATTTTTACGTCCTTGACTGTACCTATGCAAATCGGGTACACTACATAATTCCGAAATTTTTTATTCCGAATTTTAGAATGTCGAATTTTATCATTACTATTTTTAAATGCTCGACCCATCAAAATTCCGACTGTCATAATTACTAATGATGGAAATCACGAAGATTTATATTTCCGAAAACCCAAAAAGCCGAATATTGTAAATTCCGAACTACATAATTCCGACTATAACAATTCCGATGGTGGCAAACACCGAATTTAACATTTACGATGTTCAAAATCACGAATTCGGAATTGCCCTTATTCCGAATTAACGTGATTCCTATTTTAAATATCCCAATTTTTAAATTTTCGCTTTTCTGGCAACAGTTCGTTTTCTTGGGGGTTGCAGTTCTAACCTAACCTAACCTAACCCACTTTTCTGGAAACAGTTCGTTTTCTTGGGGGTCGCAATTCTAACCTAACCTAACCCACTTCTGGCAACAGTTCGTTTTCTTGGGGGTCGCAGTTCTAACCTAACCCACTTCTAGCAAGAGTTCGGGTTAGCAGGTTCGCAGTTCTGTCTAATTTATTTATGCCGAATTTTTATGCCAAAAATATTTTATGCCGAATTTAACATGATGCGGCAAGACAGGTACCCGTAATAATTACTAAAACGTGAGTCTTCATTTGAATATCACGGATTTCATTTTTCCGATCTTATAAAAAACCGAATTTCTGAATACCGAATTATTTTATTTCCGATCGGACAATGATTTTTCGGAATTTAGGAATTCGGAAAAAAAAATATTTTCGGAAAAGTGTAAAATCGGAACTTTAAGCGTTCTGTCAAGTGACAATCGGAATTTAAGTTTTCGGAAATAGCACATTCGTGATTTTATTCCATCGTGTTTTTAAAATCGTAACTTTGATATTTCGGACTTATACATAATCGGGATTATGAAAGTCGTGGTTATAAAAATCGGAAAAACGTATTTCGGAATATTTGGGTGTTCCCATCAAAATAATGTCATCCAAATCGGTCCTCCAGTCAAATCAGTCTAAGCATGACGCCGGCGGCGGGCAGCGTCTGCCCCTTTTTTTGTTTTCGGAGTGGGAAATGCATCTGCCCCTACGACTTGTTGATAGTCATAGCGAAGCAGACGCTCACGGGGACCTGTAGGCGCTTGAAGCGGAACGGGAAGTTGCTCGGAATGAGGGGGATACGCGGGATGAACACGGCTTCTCTGGCGCCACACTCCGTCAGGATCTGCGCCTACATATGTATTACGTACGATGTATTTGGGATCACAATCGAACTCGCGCTGGCTTGCCGTTTCAGCCGAAAGCGAAGCGACCTGCCTGATGACTGAGTCTCTCACCGTGGTTTTTCTCAGACTCCTGAGACCGTGCCCCTTGTGGCCGCAATGCATTGCGAGACTTTCGCGAAAGATTCGATTTTTTTCGGGAAGGCATGATAACGCGTTTAAGTCCCAAATCGTTTGACATTTACTGAAAAATGTTTTTTTTAAAGTACCCACCTTTGTGACCATTATTAAGAAGAAAGGGCACGGCCGCTTCTCCATGCAAACGCAGTCTCCATTTTTTTGGTTAAAAACTACCCTATGTTCTTCCACGGGACTCAAACTATCTCTATACCAAATTTTATCTAAATCGGTTTAGCGGTTTAAGCGTAAAGAGAAATTAAAAAAAGTTTTTTCATATTTTTTGTGTTTTCACTCGGGAATGTTTTGATATCATAAATGAATTCGGCATACCCGATTTATACAAAAACGATACCTAACTTGGCCTAGTAGCTAAAATGATATAGTTATCAAGATAAAGTTTTTAACCCCTTTTTCACCACCATGAATTTTTAAAAACGCTGAAAGTAAGTGTCTTGCTTTTTAATATAATAACGTTTTGCAAAGTTTAAGTTCCTAGCTTAAAATAAAATTTGCACCCCAAGACAAACTTTCATCCCCTTTTCAACCCCCTGAGGGGTTAAATTTCCAAAAACGTCAATATTAGTTTTTTTGTAATCGTCTATCATACCTTTCTAAGAAGTTTCAAAGCATTTGTAATGGATTCAAACTTTCAACCCCCTTTTAACCCTGCTAGGGGACGAATTCTTGAAAACGCTAAAATCACTTTTCCTGTATTATAATAATATGCCCATTATACAAAGTTTCAAGTAACGCACTCAAAAAAAAATTGATCTCCATACAAACTTTCAACCTCTATTTCACCTCCTTAGGGGATGAATTTTCAAAAACGCTGAAATTAGTTTTCTTGTATTGCAATAATATATCTTCTTACGAAATTTCAAATTGCTAGCTTAAAATAAATCTTGAACCCCATACAAACTTTCATCCCCTTTTTAACCCCCTTAGGGGTAAAATTTCTCAAATTTTTATAGCCTATAACCTGGCCGTGGATTTTTTCGACAGATTAGTAAAGTTTGCATCAAAATCCGTTCAGCCGTTTTCATTAGTTGCGCGGTCAAATAAACAGACAAACAGATAAACAGATAAACAGACAAACAGATAAACAGATAAACAGACAAAAATTCTAAAAACTGTTGGAATGTGTTCCGTTATCGATTCTAAGTATCCCCAGCCAATTTTTTTTCGAATATCTTCCATGTACAGACTTTCGACCCTCTTCCACTTTATTATATGTATAGATGAAAAAGGAAAAATATTTTTTTTTCGAATTTTACAAAAAGCGATATACCAGGTAGCTTCTATTAATGTACCAAGCAACGTGGCGAATTTAACGGAAATAAAAAAAAAACACGGTGTATATATATATATTTTTTTTTTCTAGCGTTCAAAGGGCATACTTGGGACGCCAGGTGGGGCGAAGGCCGACCGGACGTCCCAGGTATCGCTGGGGCGATGCTGTTGGAGTAGACTTGAGCGATCACCATGCCGATAACTGGCGGGAGATGGCACAGGATCGACTGGCGTACACTCGTGTCGGAGGCCAAGACTCATTTTGGGTCGCTGCGCCATTAGGTAAGTAAGTATACTTACCTAATGGCTAGTATATTTTTTTAAGCGCTGGTGGCCTAGCGGTAAGAGCGTGCGACTTGCAATCCGGAGGTCGCGGGTTCAAACCCCGGCTCTTACGGAACTTATGTACGAAATATCATTTGATATTTACCAGTCGCTTTTCGGTGAAGGAAAACATCGTGAGGAAACCGGACTGATCCCAATAAGGCCTAGTTTTTACTACCCTCTAGGTTGAAAGGTCAGATGGCAGTCGCTTTCGTAAAAAGTAGTGCCTACGGCAATTCTTGGGATTAGTTGCCAAGCAGTCCGTGAGCCGTGGCAAAATGCCGGAACAAAGCGAGGAAGATGATGATGATATTTTTTAAAGGTAAGAAAAAGGAAACAAGAGAGGTAGGGCACTGTGAATGTCATATCGTGTTGTGTGGTATAGGGCACAGCACAGCGAATGTCATTCCAGATCTAGAGCAGACCCCAACTGGGGAAGGACCTCCACCTTACAGAAAACCGCAGACAAATAACACTAGACCCTACTCATAGTGTTGTGTTCCAACCGGTGAAGGTTGCCAGAGCTCAACGAGGGTGCGGGGTGTTAGGGTCGGCAACGCGCATATAACACCTCAGGAGTTGCAAGCGCCCATAGGCTACGGTGACCGCTTACCATCAGGCGGGCCGTATGCTTGTTTGCCACCGACGTAGTATTAAAAAAAATCAAAAAGTAGACTAAAGGATTTGCCACACTGGATGCGTTCTGCGGGCAGCGGTCAGGTAAAACTTCAACTTCAAAGGTTGCTGTGAATGTTATTCATACATACCCGTTCATATATGGTTTGACCCGACCGCTGACCGTAGAACGCATCCAGTGTGGCAAATCCTTAAATGACTAGGTTCTACGAAAATTATTTAAAAATTATTTTCGTTAATCTAGTACCTAGTGTCATGAGCCATGGCGACAAACGCAAGCAAGATGATGATGAGTTGGAGTTCCATTTTTAAGGTCTTACCATAGCCATAGTCTTCATAAATGACCCCCATCCTCGTCCAGTTGAGGTAGGCCGTGAGGTCAGCGAATGCTCGGTCCATGAGCTGTCTCGACGGATACAGGTTTACGGTGAAGGAGTCTGGGTCGTTGTGTTCTGTACGCAAAACACACCAATTTTTATAACATATAGCTATAATGTCTACTTACAAATTAAATTAATATCAAATAAAACTATATTAAAACTAAATATAAAAAGCAAGCTATAGAAAAATAACAATTTATACCGAAGTTATAAAAAGAACACCCCGTCCAAAACCTCCGCCTGCAGCATTGACCCCATAACGCTGGCTGCGTTACCTCTCTGCATTGTCAGCGATATACGCTGGGAGAGGTAAGCGCCAGCCCTGTGGTCTCCTGAAGAGTCGACCAGCCGCGTCGACAGGGCTCTCATAAAGGCTTTCATGTCCGTCGACCAAGGTACCATTGTCTCCACTGCAAGCGCCGCAAACTCATAATCTCGCAGTAAAGATGAGTATTTGCGGCGCTTGAGTTGGGCCTGGTCGGCAGCTGCGCCGGCCTGTGCACGGGTAGCTTGGATGTGGGACATGCCAATTAATTTATTTAGATTTCCTGAAAAATGGCCAGGTCAAGAGCACCCTACGCCGGCGAGCGTGTATGAGAAATGTTATTGTATTGTATTGTATTCATTTAATTCAAGCAACATGGCTCATAAAAGCTTTATGAAAGTGAAGGAAGCGAAAGAGGTAAGTATGTCAGGATCGTAGCAAGTGGAAATCCTTGGTCTCTGCCTATTCCTCCGGGAAATAGGCGTGATTATATGTATGTAGTTTTCCTGAGAGATTGGTTCTTAAACTTTACTGTACAGTGTTTTATTACATTGTCAGTAACTACCGAAGTCGAGTACCTATAAATAAAATAAATAAATATTGGGGACATCTTACACAGGTCGACCTAGCCCCAAACTAAGCATAGCTTGTACTATGGGTACTAGGCGACGATATCAATATACTTATATAGAGTTAGTCTTTTTGATGTATTGATGTCAACAATTGTTGGTAAACCTTAAAAAATAAAATAAACTTATACAGATAAATACATAAATACTTACGTATGTGTGACGTCATGAGATTATATAATAAATGGAATGTCGGTTAGCACTCGGCCGATAATGTGGGTAGGGTTAAGGCAGTCTCGCTCCGACCCTGCTACCGAACGGACGAGTGCATAACTGTGCATTCGAAACCAATATAGGATGTGTTATTGTTGTTCCCCAAATATCTACCTAAGAGGCAGTACGTTACAGTATGTATATAGATACATAAAAAACAACCATGACTCAGGAACAAATATCTGTGTTCATCACACAAATAAATGCCCTTACCGGGATTCGAACCCAGGACCATCGACTTCACAGGCAGGGTCACTAGGCCAGACCGGTCGTATAAAAGAAGGACCAACAGTTTTGGCACCCAAATGCCATTCTCTGGCACTTCATTAGAAGAAAAGTTGCTACTACAGACTTGTAATAAGATTTAACGTGCGAGCTATTGGGAAAAAGCCAAGAATGTAATAGTTGTCAATGACAAAACCTTTTTTTTTAGGCTTCCATAGCCAAAAAAGCAAAAACGGAACCCTTATAGAATCGTCATGTCTGTTCTGTCTGCCTATATATCACAGCCATTTTACTCGGAAACTATAAAGGGCCCTCCACACTCGTGCGCGAATCTCAGCGAAATAGACTCCACACTCGCGTTCGAGGCTTCGCGCTGCGTTAGTCTGGAGCGGGCTTAAGATATATTTAAACGAAGGCGTGTCTCACTCCGCGATTTCGTCGCATCGCTACAAGTACCTGCGGCCGCCTCAATTTTGAGGTTTTGCCATAGTAATTGCCGCACACCGCCTTGACGTGTCTTTTTATTGACACACTTGAACAATAAGTAGCAGTTAATATTAATATGTAACAATTATATAGCATATACTATACTTATTACATTATTTTGGTTTCATAAGTAATAGTTGCTATTTTTTTATATCGTTTTCAATAAAAAGACACATCAAGTTTATCCTTTTTCTAATGCCTAAACGAAGTATAGGTCAAGACTTGTTATCGAATTAGGTCACCCGTGAGAACATGAGAAGCTGTATTCGCAGCTCACGAGTGTATGTTGAGTGTCCAACAGAGCTCTTGCCACCCGATCTACTTAAACTCAGCCCACTAGAGGAGAGGGAAAACTAAACCTTATTCGTATTTAGCCTAGCAATATGTGCAGATAATTCTCAAAACTTCCAAAATTTCTGATGTTTTTTATGAGATCCCAGGTAGCATTTATACGTCATTATGACGTCCGTTACGTCACTGCTATGCGTCATAATGACATCTATATGACGTCGCTGACGTCACTTTGCTACCTGGGATTATTCTCATGCAAGTTTCCGTTTAGAAAATTCGATCTCGCATCAACAACGCCATCTTTTTTTATTTTGTCCGAATTTATAAGTTTCTGGCCGACCGCGTGTAATGGCAGTTATAACTTGTAACGTTAGATGGAGCTTTACTTTCACGTGCGCCGCGAAGCTCTTCCATGTGTGCGTGCTAGCGGGGAGGGAAGAAGCTAGCGGGCGTGGCTTACGAACGTGGCTGACTAGCCGTCTGCTGAAGATGACAGATGTAACGTTGAGTGCCGGGCAGAGGGCACTCAGCGATCGACTCAACGTCGGGGTACTGAAGATACATCTATTACCTTGACTAGCCGTGTCTGCTGAAGATGACAGATGTATGACGTTGAGTGACCGACAGAGGGCGCTCAGCGATCGACTCAACGTCGGGCCACTGAAGATACATCCATTACCTTGACTAGCCGTGTCTGCTGAAGATGACAGATGTATGACGTTGAGTGACCGACAGAGGGCGCTCAGCGATCGACTCAACGTCGGGCCACTGAAGATACATCCATTACCTTGACTAGCCGTGTCTGCTGAAGATGACAGATATATGACGTTGAGTGACCGACAGAGGGCGCTCAGCGATCGACTCAACGTCGGGCTACTGAAGATACATCTATTACCTTGACTAGCCGTGTCTGCTGAAGATGACAGATGTATGACGTTGAGTGACCGACAGAGGGCGCTCAGCGATCGACTCAACGTCGGGCCACTGAAGATACATCCATTACCTTGACTAGCCGTGTCTGCTGAAGATGACAGATGTATGACGTTGAGTGACCGACAGAGGGCGCTCAGCGATCGACTCAACGTCGGGCCGCCGCTGCTGAAGAGCGCCACTGCACCGGACTTTATCTCATGACACGCTGCAACGAAATAAGCAAATTAATAATTATTATATTATAATAAATATTCTTTGAATAAAAAAGTTAAATACTGATATTTATTTCTACTAATATTTTGGTACAATCAGTTTACAAAACAACATTAGAATTAAGTAATTTGCAAGGTTGACAAATTCAAATCCGCAACGTCAGGCTTCGTCAGGTCCGCAACGTAGGGTTCGTCAGGTCCGCAACGTAGGCTTCGTCAGGTCCGCAACGTCAGGCTTCGTCAGGTCCGCAACGTAGGGTTCGTCAGGTCCGCAACGTAGGCTTCGTCAGGTCCTCAACGTAGGCTTCGTCAGGTTCTTTGAATTGATGTATGGTTGAGTTTTGATGCCAGTGTCTGGCAGATGTGTTTAAAATAAATATACTGACGTGAATTATAGTCTATTCCATTCACTTATATAGCACATTAAAAGAATTTAAACAAACCAAACCACATGACTTAGTAATTCCGCCAATGATTACTACTTACTTACTATTCGTATCTGTGGAATCATATCATTGGCTGAGCTATGAAGACAAATCTGCATACAACAATATTCAGAACCTCTTCCTTTTGGAATTGTTATGTCGGCTAAAAAGTAAATTAACTTCTTTACATCACATTTCAAGAGGTCGGTTACATAATAGCTCTCTTTCGTCACTTAACTTTTCTCAATCCCTGACTCGACAGAATACAACAAAACCCTTAGTTTAACGCAACATGTCAAGCACCCTCAAATTTACAGTTTCCGGCGGCCATATTGCTTTCCCGCCACTCCGCTTCCGGCCTGTTTTTACGCTACATTTTTAGTTTTTGCGCTGGTGAAATATGAGCTTACTTTTTGCTAGTAAACGGGTTTTTTTAGAGAAATGTGGAAGTGTACTGATATAAATTGTCAAACATGCGAAGGATATATAAAACTTTGTGTACCCCATGAGTCACTGACAGTGTCAACACTGACATATACGCTAAAGTCTACGTAATTTACTTTTAATCTTGTATATACTATGCCACAACTATGTCTATGCTTTTTACACACCGCGCTCGCACCCTGTGCATGTAGACCTTAAGCAACACAGGGCCCTACATTTCAGTGGCGGTGCACAAAAGTCACAAAACAATTATATAAGCTAAATTAAAAGAATTTCGGCCCGTTAAATGTGTCTACTTTGCTCCAGAATTCGAAATTTAATTTAAACTTTAAAATTACCTATTATACACGGTGGCTAAAAAATAAGTGCATTGGCGTTGCCAGGGAGGTTTTGGGATTTGGCTGTTTTATACATTTTGGCTGGTCCATTTTCTATGGGAGGGTTAAATTTTTTTTCGCGATTTCGGGGTTAGTCCCATAGTAAAAGTTGCTCAGTATAATCCCAAAACCTCCCTGGCAACGGGAATGTACTTATTTTTTAGCCATACTGCATTGTGGTAGGTACGAGGATGTTAGTATATTTTTTTTAATTTTATAATCTGGTTTTTATGGAGGCTTTGGACACTAGGTGAACATGTCAGCCTATGTTAGTATATGTATGCCGAAGAACTTCACTACGAGTATTATCATGTTGTTACGGGGAGCACGCTCCCCTTCTTTATCCTGTATAGGTTTTGCGTATTTGAAAAATTATAACTTTTCTTATATTAGCTTCTGAAGAAATCCCCCGCCGGTATATATTGTATGGGAGCGTAGACCAGCGTAGAATCCCAGGTAGCAAAGTGACGTCATTTATACGTCATAATAACGTAACGGACGTCATAATGACGTATAAATGCTACCTGAGATCTGGTAGCACGCTCCTCTCCTTATTTATCCTGTATACCGCGTATTTGTTACTTACCTTTCTTATAGCTTCTAAAGGAATCCCCCGCCGGTATATATTGTATGGGAGCGTAGACCAGCGTGGAATCTGGAAGCACGCTCCTCTCCTTATTTATCCTGTATACCGCGTATTTAAACGCCAGCTCGGTGCTGCCACCTCGCGCCTCGTCCGTTAAAATTGCACCTAAAAAATATATACATTACTGCACTTGCTCGTTTGTATTACATACGAATAATATCATAATGACACATAAAAGTTTCGGAATTATAGAATATATACTGCCACTAGAAAGCCACGTCGCGCACATAGCGACAGATCATGGACCGAGCGACTTGTAACGTATACATAACACCGAGCGACTTGTGACATATTATACATTTAACATAACACGTATTATGTTACCTATTTTAATGACGGGCGATAAGGCGGCAACGGCGCTGCCACTAGCCAGCGACACCACGTCCACATAGCGACATATGCCACTTGTGACATATTGTACATATGTATAACGTAACAGCTATTATGTTACCTATTTTAATGACGAGCGATAAGGCAGCAACGGCGCTGCCACTAGCCAGCGACACCCGACACACCAAGGACTGCCGAACGACTTGTGACGTGTACATCATAACACGTACCTATCTTAATGACGGGCGACACGGCGGCGACGGCGTGCACAGCAACTAGCCAGCCACACCACGGCCACATAGCGACACACCAGGGACTGCCAAATGACTCGTGACGTGTACATCATAACACGTACCTATCTTAATGACGGGCGACACGGCGGCGACGGCGTGTACAGCAACTAGCCAGCCACACCACGGCCACATAGCGACACATCACCAGGGACTGCCGAACGACTTGTCTGTAAAAAAAAACATAAGCTTAGGCATGAGTGCAATAAAAGTGTGTATTTGTGGCTTTCCATCAGAGAAGGGTCTTTAAGCTCCATATTCATAAGGACTCTTATCTGATGGAAAGGTCCTTATGCACATGAAGCATAAGGACCCTTCTCTGCTGAAAAGCCACATTTGTGTGATGGTATGTGATCTGGTTTGCATAAATAGAGCCATCATAGCTTGCCCCTTTCTCTAGTTTTGTTCTATGAGATTTGGCTTAAAGGGCTGGCATCCAGGGCATAAAATTCTATTAAAAAACAAGAATTTGACACAAATCTAGGGATTGATAGGGCACGACCAGTGAAACCTGTGTAGAAACGTCGGTAAATAAAGGTAACAAAATAAATTCGCGATAGACCCGATTTTAAATGTGACTATACTCGTATGTGTTCAAAACGCGAAAGTTTTAAAAGAAAATGAAAAATGATTTATTTGTGTATCAAAAATGCAGCTTATTACATAGTAGAATTACATTTTTAGGAGTATTCTATTGTTAGACAGCCTAGGAATAGTGTCCTGAGCCCTAAACTAGGTAAACCTGTCTTATAGGGATCAGGGAATAAACCACCGCCAGTTCTAGCAATGCAGCAAAGGTTGGTTGTGTACACAAGATAAAAACAGATACAGATGGTCAGATAGCTGTTACGTATACAATTTTTAAAGTTTAGCAAGGAGGATAGAAATATGACATTATCAACTATAGTATATTCAAATGTTATATTGATAGGGCAAGCTGCTAAATACTCCCACCGGCCAACCCCATTTCATAGAAATTGTTAAAAGTTCTTAACTGTTATTATAACTTAAAAAAAACAAACGAACGGGCATAGCTGTGGTTAAAACACATCAAATTGCGTAAAATATTTTTCTATTACGTCAATATCCGGAGATAAAAACAGGGACTAAGTTTGTAAGGAGAAACGGTCTCTCCCCTTTCGTCTTAAGCAAACAATACAATGTGTATGACCCGTAAATAAACCAAACAATACGTGCCCATACGTAGATCCAATTAATCCTGAAATCAAATGCTTCGGCAGCAATGGAATTGCATACAGACATTCTAAGCACGTTCTATCATCACACTCACGTTTTTATACAATACATCATCAGTAGTTAGTGTCCGACCAAAATCGAATTTTTAACCGAAACCGAAGGCTCAATATTGCTCTAGTTTTGGTAAAAACTGATCCTTCGGAAACATGATTTTAGGATGACTCACGTTAGACCGGGCCGTGTCCGGGCCGGAGCTTCCGGCGCTTCGTTTTCTATGGAAAGCATCACGTGATCACCTGTCATGTCATAGAAAAGTAAGCGCCGGAAGCTCCGGCCCGGTCTAACGTGAGTCATCCTTTTTATGGCGAAACCTCCCGAAACCAATGCTTCGGTCTGACATTACTGAAAATATAGTTTCGGCGCGGCCGAAAGGTCCCGCAGTTTTTTGGCCGAAACCGAACCTTCGGCCGAAATATGATTTTTATGTCGAGTCGACGGCGGCGCTTTTTTTTTTGATCATGACTATACTGTCTGGCCTCACCTGGGGCCAGTTACTGTTTGCGGTATGAGTGAGATCAGTGTCGCGGCCTGAAGAGCCTGAAGGGCCGCGGCACTGCCAAGAAGGAAAGGAGTGAGAGAAAGAGTATGGAAGAGTGAAAGATGACAGAAAAATGAATAGAGGAGAGTAGATAACAAAATGAAGTTCGACGGCGGCGCGTCTGCATCGCTGTAGGTGTGCAAAGGTCTCAAGCTGCGTCTGACTTGCGTGTGTATCCTAAAGGGCCTGAAGGGCCGCGACACTGCCAAGAAGGAAAGGAGTGAGAGAAAGAGTATGGAAGAGTGAAAGATGACAAAAAAATGAATAGAGGAGAGTAGATAACAAAATTAAGTTCGACGGCGGCGCGTCTGCATCGCTGTAGGTGTGCAAAGGTCTCAAGCTGCGTCTGACTTGCGTGTGTATCGATACAAACGCGCGTCGATGGTGCGTTTAAAAGTCGCGGTGTGCAGGAGCCCTTACTGGGCTATATTCAGATAAGGCCGCTTTCCCACTGTCGTCCAGTTTTTTGCGGGTACGGTTTTCTGCAGGATCCAGTTTTCTGTAGTATGCGTGCAGACCCGCAAACAGAATGCTCGTGTGAACGTTACTATTAGCACGTATAGTAAAACGGAATCCTGCAGAAAACCGTATCCCGCAAAAAACTGGACGTCAGTGGGCAAGAGCTCTGACGTCATAAATTCCACATTTTATCCCCAAATCCAAAATCCGCATAATTTTCAAATCTCGCATTTGTAGCAAGAGTAGTAAATGCCCTCTGATGCTCAAACTTCGGCCATCAAAATGTAAATCTACTTCACAACAAATATAACTTTTCAAGTTTGGTCAGATTGTTTAAGACTGTACAGTCTTACGTACGAATAGTCCGAGATCCCACTGTATTATTTAGGTGTGTGTTTTTAGGGTTCCGTACCCAAAGGGTAAAAACGGGACCCTATTACTAAGACTCCGCTGTCCGTCTGTCCGTCTGTCCGTCTGTCTGTCGGTCACCAGGCTGTATCTCATGAACCGTGATAGCTAGACGGTTGAAATTTTCACAGATGATGTATTTCTGTTGCCGCTATAACAACAAATACTAAAAAGTACGGAACCCTCGGTGGGCGAGTCCGACTCGCACGTGTCCGATTTTTTTAAAGATAAAGGAGGCAAACGAGCAGTCAAATAAAAACGCCGGATGGTCGATCGAGCAGACAAGACGAACACCAGGGTTGTCAGTGCATTGCAGGCTTTTAAGATGGGATTACGCTCTTGTCTTGAACGTTTGAAGGTCGTATCGGTCCGGAAATACCGCAGGCGACAGTTCATTCTACAGTTTAGCTTTTGGTGGTATTAAAAATATAATACAATCAAAAAATTTCAAGCGTTTTTCAATAAAAATACACATCAAGATTGCTTACCTAGAAATGATGAATCAATACAGTTGCGTTTACATCGATGCAGAAGCGATGTTGAACTAACCTCGTAAGGCTCACCATACAAAGTTTCCCTATTTTTAATTTGAACCTTGTTGTATAGAAGATTAGGGTGACTTTCGTTTGTTTTAGAAAACAATGAAACAAAAGAAATGCTACTTAATTCAGTTAGTGTAAGGTTCAAATTAGATTGAAACAGTGTACATTGTAATGCACATTGGGCCTTACGAGGTTAAAACAGCGCGACTGCTTCGCGACAGTCGCGCATTTTCTCAACGTCGACAAGTGGCCACACGCCGCGATTTTTAGGGTTCCGTACCCAAAGGGTAAAAACGGGACCCTATTACTAAGACTCCGCTGTCCGTCTGTCCGTCTGTCTGTCGGTCACCAGGCTGTATCTCATGAACCGTGATAGCTAGACGGTTGAAATTTTCACAGATGATGTATTTCTATTGCCGCTATAACAACAAATACTAAAAAGTACGAAACTCTCGGTGCGCGAGTCCGATTCGCACTTGGCCGGTTTTTTCGTCAACGTGAACCTCCCTAAAATATTACGTTAAAAGTAAATCGGAGCTTTTTTAAACCACTGAATCGTGAAAAAAATAAAATTGATTCAGCATCAAATAACGAAAAGCTACTTCATTGCAATAAAAATAAGTATGAAATTTGTTCGCTTTTTTAAAAGGAACTTTAAGGTTTACACAGTTGCGGGTTTACGAATTTTGTTTTTAAAAATGGAAACTCATTTTTAAAATTTCTGATAGGTACAATATTGACTTTGCTTTTAAAGTACTACAGTCAGCGGCAATAGTAGGGGATAAAACAACGCGCCAAAAATATTTTCCCATCCTGTAATATTTTTCCAAATGTGTCGTTTTCAAGCACAAGGTACCACATTGTCGCTTGCCATAAGGACGCTCCGCCAGGTTATTCGTATAAAGATACAAGCAATTTTCGTCCTTATGGTAAGCGACAATGTGGTACCTTTTGATTGAAAACGTCACAAATAGAGATACTGGTATATCTCTACAGTTTGCTTAGAGGATATAACCAAACGGGAAACGGGGATATAATTATAATAAATAATAAATATTATAGGACATTCTTACACAGATTGACTAAGTCCCACGGTAAGCCCAAGGAGGCTTGTGTTATGGGTACTCAGACGACGATATATATAATATATAAATACTTAAATATATAGAAAACACCCATGACTCAGGAGCAAATATCTGTGCTCATCACACAAATAAATGCCCTTACCGGGATTCGAACCCAGGACCATCGGCTTCACAGGCAGGGTCACTACCCACTAGGCCAGACCGGTCGTCAAAATAATTATATATATATATATATATTTTTTTTTTTTTATTTTTAGTTTTAATCGTGTTTCGATAGATGGCAGTAAAATTACTGTATCTACAAAATTTACTATGACAGTACCCCTCTATCCTATATATTCTCTTTGGCTATACCTACTATAAGGCGGCTTAATGATAAGGGCAGCGAAGCTAAGTCGGAATTTTTAAGTTTTAACTTTATATAGGTATATTTCAATATATTATTATTAATATATATTATCGCTCCGTCTGTGACGGTATTAACCGTCTTAGAACTCACATTCCTATGGCGTATGTGTAGCTAACGCGAGTGTTCAAACATACTTATACATTCATATACACGCGTAACTCCATTAACACGTTCTAAATATGAGGCCGCGGCACCCGGTAATATACGGAAATATGTGACATCACATACGGATGGTAAGGATAGCTAGCCAAACATAAGGCGGTTCCTTGAGCCAGAAGGCGAAAAATCTCCTTATATGATCATACTTTTCTAAGAAGTTGATATTCGTAGACGTGGAAAAAATATATGTAGTTCTTGATTATATTATCTTTAATTTATAAGCTTCCGATACACGAATTATGACACTTCGCTCGATACAATTAATTCCCAAAGTAACCTCTAACTCGGACTTTTAATCCAACTTTACTCGGTTATTCATTATGTGACACTATAAACAAAAAAAAGAAAAAAATAACAATCTTAACTTAAATAGTATTTTGACCGCTTTCGAATTTCGATATTGTAAGGCAATGTTTTTAAAATAAATAAAAATCGCCAAAATGGGGTTGGCAACTGTCAAAGGTTTGCAGAGATGGCGCCATCATAGCTTGCCCCTTTTTCTATGAGATTTGGCTTAAAGGCTAGCATCCAGGGCATTAAAAAAACAAAAATTTGACACAATTCTAGGGATTGACAGGGCAAGCTATGCTGGCGCCATCTACTAATTATTTCGACCGGCCAACCCCATTCGATCAAAATTGACACTTGGCGCGCATGGTCTTTCCAGTTCTTTCTTGCGAAATGTGACAGTGATAATGGCAAACCGATGGAACGGCCTCTCAAAATCATTGCTACAAGTCATTTCTGAAAGGATGTGTAGCTGATATATACAAAAACATTGTATAGACAGTCTGAAGGTGTGTGTTATAAGACAAATAGTTTATTTAATTAATTACGCGTTCGCTTAGCAAACGCCTGAGGGAGGCCACAGGTGACCCTCGCGCGGGCGGCTTTCTCGCGCAAAGATTAGTCATAGCAATCCAGCGCGGGAATGCCGCCTGCGTGATGGGTACCTTGCCTAGGGGGCAAAATTTAGAAGTTCCTTTTATGTAAGTATTTTTAAGTTTATTTTACCTTAGTATTATCATTTAATTTAGTTTGTAATTTGTTTCTCTTCTTCTTTGTCCGTCCCTGCTCCCGTTATCTGGGGTCGGGTCTCCTCACATTTCTGCGCCAGGCCCGTCGGTCCAGGATTGTCGGTTTTGGCAATTGGGTTTTCTTGAGGTCTCTCTAGTTTGTAATTTGTTTATTGTTTAATTAATAACTTGTCACAGTTTCAAATTCTATCTTAATTTGAAACGACCTTGAAAATCGCTCACGCTTATTGGTACATGCAAAATGAAGTGAAAGCCGTGCGTGAGACGTGCGCTAATTACCAAGACAATCGTCAAGGTTATATCAAAACCAGTTCAATATCATAACAAATTGTTAAATTAGAATCGAAGGCCGGATCAAACTTACAAAATCATGTCAATTTTGATCTAAGTAATTTATTTTTAATTGTTGGGAAGTTGCATTCCAAGAAGTACCTAAACACAAATCTTCAAACTTTTTTTCATTTTGTGAATTAGGAAGAAACCAATTACACTGATTCGGTTGCATTCGTATTTTCGTTTAATAATTTGTTATATTTTTTAAGTTATGAGTATAAAAATAAATCAAAATTTTACACTAATTAAGTCATTTTATAAATCAAATATATTATTTTGTACTCGTCGACTGTCGTGTTGTGGTTCAATTAAGACTTCGTATACCAAACTGAAATCGCATACTTTTCACTATGGGATCCCAATCAATCAAGCTTTTCAATCTCGTTCCCAATAAGACCACTCAGCAAGCTTCGTGGCCTTAACAGGGTACTCGACTGAAAAGCTCTCCATTTTTTTTATTTTTTTTTTATTTAAAAGGCACACTAAACAGACAACATTCAACATTGTTACAAAGAGTATTTAAGCGGCAGGTATTACATAAGAATGCCATCCAAAGTAAGCATGCACAGCAAGAAATAATAACGAGCAAAAGCTATCCTAAAATTATAAAAAATGTCCTAAAACTACTCAAAATTACACTAAATTACAAATTACAACATTTCACAAATACTTAATTATTGCATGTCAAATTGCTTAATTAGGGAAGTGTGATGATGGCCGAGAACCCTAACAACCTGCTTCCTAAATACTGCCTGCCGTGAGTCGAAAATGTCAATATCTGTGTTTCCATTATATCACGATTGTATAAAATACTATTATTGCTCACTATGTTATAAGGCTGTGTGTCCCTTGAAGTTATTTCGAGCGTTATTACAGCCAGAAAATACGCCATTATCGTGAAATTGCCGCTAAATCTCTTTAATCATATTATGATGAAAGGCATAAATAAATTTAATTGCTGCATATACACGGTGGCTAAAAAATAAGTGCATTCCCGTTGCCAGGGAGGTTTTGGGATTATACTGAGTAACTTTCACTATGGGACCAAGCCCGAAATCGCGAAAAAATAATTGGCTGTTTCAGACATTTTGGTTGGTCCATTTTCTATGCGAGGGTAATTTTTTTTTGCGATTTCGTGATTGGTCCCATAGGAAAAGTTGCTCAGTATAATCCCAACCTCCCTGGCATCGGGAATGCACCTATTTTTTAGCCACCCTGTATAATGGGAGGGGAGGTTTTGATTGTTCGGTTATTTTCTATCATTTTATTCCTCCATTTCAAAATCGCGACTAAACAAAATATAAATATAAATAAATCATTTCATTCTAATAGGGGACATTACTGCAATGTTCTGCCCCCAGAGTGCAGCACTAGCCTTTTTAGTAAACCATAGAGTAACTTATACATACTGTACCTTTAACAGGTTTTTGACAAGTTTTCAGAGATAAAGAAATTTCGATTTCCTTGTTTTGTAATAGATTGTGGTAGTGGCGCCCCCTGCGCAGAGTTTCGCGTAATATTCCCTATGAACCTCTGAGAAGAAAATATGGGATAAAATTATAGCATCCTGGAGATATCTCAAGAATTCTCAAATACTAGTCTGTTAGGAAAGAGAATATTCGTGTAATGTATAGGGCCCAATACATTCCGCACAGACTCAAATCATAATCACTTCTTCTTAAAGCGATGGAGCCCTGTGGAAAGGTGAAATGGCGCTTGGAAAATAGAAATCCATTTTATGAAGTTTGCAAATAATTTGATTGCGTTTTCTTCTTTTGTATTATAAATACGGCTTTTCTTTGATCTACGGAAAGGTAAATCTTGGGTTCAAAGCCCGGTAAAGGAAGAGCGCTGGTGCTGGTGGCCTAGCGGTAAGAGCGTGCGACTTGCAATCCGGAGGTCGCGGGTTCAAACCCCGGCTCGTACCGATGAGTTTTTCGGAATTTATGAAAGAAATATCATTTGATATTTACCAGTCGCTTTTCGGTGAAGGAAAACTTCGTGAGGAAACCGGACTAATCCCGACAAGGCCTAGTTTCCCCTCTGGGTTGGATGGTCAGATGGCAGTCGCTTTCGTAAAAACTAGTGCCTACGCCAATTCTTGGGATTAGTTGCCAAGCGGACCCCAGGCTCCCATGGAGCCGTGGCAAAATGCCGGGACAACGCGAGGAAGATGATGATGATACACACAAATATACGTTGATTGTTTCCAAAATTGTTATGGTTTGTTCCTTTAAAATGCCGAATCAAAACGTAAAACTGAAAACTTCTCCGAGACTAAGGGACAACGTCGGAGGTAAATCTTAAAACTTAAATACGCGATTAACGGCGCGATTCGAGAAATGAATTAGAAATTCACTAGATAAAAAAAAAAAAAAAAAAAAAAAAAAAAAAAAAATTTTGGCTTTATTGCTGCTCTACATTGTTAACAATATATTATTAGGTATTACTTTTCCGACGATTGGGTTTTGTAACAACAGCTTGTCTTTCGACAAACATTCACTAGATATGAAATAGTAAAAGATATGTGACATTTCACGGCAAAACGTGACCCTTGTAAAGTCCAGCTATCGCCTTACTAGAGCTAATAAAATCACCGTACACTGTATTTTACTAACCGTACAATTTCAGTAGTTTTTAAAGCTCCTAAGACCTTGATACTGGCGAAATAGTCCCACTGGACTGAAGCCATAATTTTAAAAGAATGAATGAATAAAATAGATGTCACAATGTAAGATTTCATGTCTAGCCCGTGGGTCTATTGTTTCCCATAAAGTTTTAAGTCATAATGTATTGTTTGTCCGCATTTTCGTTGAAGCCATAATTTTAAAAGAATGAATGAATAAAATAGATGTCACAATGTAAGTTTCGATGTTCCGTGGATCTATTGTTTCCCATAAAGTTTTAAGTCATAATGTATTGTTTGTCCGCATTTTCGTTGAAGCCATAATTTTAAAAGAATGAATGAATAAAATAGATGTCACAATGTTAGTTTTGATGGCTAATCCGTGGGTCTATTGTTTCCCATAAAGTTTTAAGTCATAATGTATTGTTTGTCCGCATTTTCGTTAGTCATAATTTGGTTTTTCTCAGAAACGCGTAACTTTTCAGGATTGCCATAAAACAAACCTAACCTAATCTATCTATAGGATAACCTTACGAAAATTCTAAAAAGTTAACGGTTTTAGAATTATGACTAATGGTAATCTGACAATCATTACATTATAACTTTCAATAATTATGTCAAAAGGGATCCCCTACCCCGTATTTGGTAACAGGAACAGCATTTTCAGCAATATTACCATATTGCCAATAGTACATCACCAATATTCGCTAGTTCGGTTTTGTATCAGGAATTTATTCATTTATGTGTGACGACGAGCGATGACAAAGGGAATGGTGAGCGATATTTACAATGTTCGATTAAACCAGTATATATGGGTGTTTTATTATACGTAGGTGCTACGACGCTGGAGGTCAAGATATATTGGAAATGGTATAAACAGGTGGGTTTTGAGTATCGCAGGGTTTTCAAATGTAGATTTGAATGTGTTGTCACTTGTCACTATACTTCGTTTTTTTAGCATTAGAAAAGAATACCTACACGATCTTGGAGGCACTGCTCAGGTGTTACTTATTATGACAAAGATATTATGTAACTCCGTATTTAGATAAGTTGTCTAAGGAAAAAACGTGCCTCGGAAAATCAAGAAAAATGTATGCTCAGAAAGATATCGCCATACCTTTGGCCCTCGGGTAGATGGCGACACCGTTTGATTTTTAACAATTTTAACACAAATCAGTGAAATCACATGGTTCAAAGTCTTATGGCGTTCAAAAATAATAGATAAAAAATTATCCATATATATCTATATTTTTTGTTATTTTTATTCATTTTCATTTTTAGTTAAAACTAAAAATGAAAATGATGAGCATTAAAATGCTGTGTCTAAAGATGGCAGCAAATTTACTATGATAATAACCTTTAGTACACTCTATTATCTTTGTTTATGTTATGACTAGGTACAGATGTAGTGCATAATTGTTTTCCATCGTATTTTCTCGGAAACGTTCGTATTTATCATGCTACTTCAGTCAACCTAAACCTTAGTACTTGATATAAAAATAGTTGCTCTGTTTAATAAATATAATAAAAATAAATAAAATTTACCGAGACTGATTTAAATAGCAAGACGCGTTCGTACGTTTCCGTGAAAATACGATGGAAAATAATTATGCACTCTTTGCTCTATTTGTCAAAGATAACCTGATCAGCGAATCAATTGACTAAATCATTAGTCTCAATGCGATAGATGGCATGAATCAGCCGTTTTTCGACTTAATAACACGTAATTTAGGTTTAAATTCGCTCAACATGTTTAAGCTGCTGCTAAGCTGATAAGAGGGTAAATTGCCTAATTAGTTGAAGATTAACGGCTAAGTAGCCAACTAACAGCACAATTACATTGGGACATTTGGCAGTGACTTAGTAAATGTACAGCTTAATGATAATGAATCTATCGTGACTGCCGCTTAAAGTGGCGTATGCCCAGTAGGTTTATTTTTTGAGCAGTACAAACTTTCTAGGGGTTCTGTTCTAATACCTACCTCAAATGGGTTCCGTTCGGTATCGGGCTGATTCTATTAACTGATAAAATTGGGTTGAATAACTTAAGGCCAAAGGGTCTTGAGTACTTTGAAAAATACTATTTATACGGGTGTTTTTAAACCCAGATTTTGTATGTAAATGTATTATCAAGAAAACCCTTTTGTATTTTATTTGTAACTAGCGAACCGCCCCGGCTTCGCACGCGTGCAATGCTGATGTATTATTATAGAATAGAATGAGATTTTATTCGTAAGCACAAACAAACAAGACATTACATAATACAAAAGAAAACATAAAATAAGATTAAAGTGCCACGAAATGGCCTCATCTCAGCATGTTGCTGGTGACTTCCAGCGCTGATCTTCCGATGAGACCATCAGGTGAAAAGAATCACGGAAGGTAACAGACAAGAAGAAAAGAACATATACATATAAATACATATAAATCTTCCTCTTGAATCACTCTATCTATAAAAAAAACCGCATCAAAATCCGTTGCGTAGTTTTAAAGATCTAAGCATACATAGGGACAGACATCCATCCAGACAGCAGGAAGCGACTTTGTTTTATACTATGTAGGATGGTTTTTGATGGGAGTTATTTTCAAAATACAAAATACTTTTTACTAGTAATATAGGTAGAGGTTACATTCTCTACCTACATAACATCCTAAAGAAGATTGCTGATTATGTGTGTTGTCCTGTAATTAATAAAATAATTTTAAGTGTAAAATTTAATTTAATTTTTAATTTTTAAGAACGGTCGGTGCCCTAAATTAAGCAACCAAGTTGCCATACTAATTGTATAGAAAAGTGGATACTTATGTTAGGGAACTAACATTATTTTTAAGAATATACTAACAAAAATTAGGATCATTGTTATCTTTATTTAATAAATAAATTGAATTGAATTGATAACATACAAATCATACAATCAGGGGAGGTGCCCTTATTTTTTTTATTTGAATGAATTTCAACTCGATACATCTACATATTTCCAAGATAACAATTTTTGACAGACAGACAGACAGACGAAGTGATCCTATAAGGGTTCCGTTTTTGCCTTTTGAGGTACGGAACCCTAAAAATACCATTTTCGCTGTAAGAAACAGGCCAAAATTAATTGTTTAAATTGAAACCTCGAAGATATTAAGCTCTCATCAACTCACCGTGTATACAATGGAAAGTACTGAAAAGGCACTTCTTAAGACAAATATACATAAATGAGACAGTTTCTACAGTAGGCCTGAACCCCTACTTATAAATAATAAATAAAATTTCTTTATTTCGGACAAACAAATGCATCCATAGAGTGTTAGTAATACAAGCAAAATCTTAATCTAGTGTTAGTATTTAATACAATAGGTACCTACTTATATTATAAATTGCGCTACACTTTTAATTTTCTCGACAGTGCTTGAGGATCGGACAATCAAACCTATCAGCAATTTCTCTTAAGGGGCCCACTGACAATCAGTTCGCCGGACGATATCGGCCTCTCAGTTGTTCGGAACTGTCAAATTTTTGTTCTAGCTGACAGGCCGATATCGTCCGGCGGACTGATAGTCAGTGGGCCCCTTTAGTATGCTGTTGGGACTACATCTAACACGACTTAGTAATGAGACTATATTTTTACGTTATATAGTCTCAAAACTATCCGTGCGAACTTATAGTTGGTCAAACCAAATTGTCAGTAATTAAGAACAAAAAAAACTATACTCATCCTTCTCTTTTGGGTGCTAGTACTAGTGTAAGGCAAAGATAATATGATTCTCTCCGTCTATGTTTGAAATGAGACAGTCCTTTCACAAACTATAGTATACATTTCATTCGATAGCGTGACTGACAGAATAGGCTAATATTATAACGCCAATCTAAACTTAAAGGTCTGTCCAGACGGGACAATTTTTCGCCAATCCGATTAAATTGTCTAATCAAATCAGGCCGTGTGAACGCAAACGCCAAATTGGCTCGCCGAATTCGACCGCCGATTATGACCGATATTACCGATATAATAGGGTGCGGATGCAAGAATACCAATTTGTGAAGCTAGTTCGCATTTGGGCCATTTTTTAAATTTAGAGCGCTCAAATATCACCATAAATTTAAAATTAATGAAAGTGGCCAAATTGGCGTTTGCGTCCACACCACATGATTTGCACCGACAATTTAATCGGATTGGCGAATTTTTTTTCCCATCTGGACAGGCCTTTAATTATGTATGGAAATAGTCACGTGACTTTTCGTTACAGTGTCATTCCGACACGTTTTTTTTATTCGTCGATATGTACGATTGTAGCCTCTGTGTGGCTTCGGAAGTTGCGCTAAGTACGATTAATAAATAAATAAATAAAATCTCAGGAACAAATCGATAGAAGCTTGTACCAAAAATCATTTTTAGGGTTCCGTACCTCAAAAGGAAAAAACGGAACCCTTATAGGATCACTCGTGCGTCTGTCTGTCTGTCTGTCACAGCTTATTTTCTCCGAAACTACTGGACCAATTAAGTTGAAATTTGGTGTACATATGTAAGTTCCCAAAGACGGACATGTAACGTAAACAAATGAATTTTAAACATGGGGGCCAATTTTGGGGGGTAAAAGAGAAAAAGAAAACATAAAGTTTTTCAAACTATATCGTGTTAGATATCAAATTAAAGAGCTCATTGTGAGAATCTCAAATTTTGTTTTTATAATTTTGGAATATAAACAATTTAGAAGTTACTCAAGAAAATAGGCAAAAAATGACCATTCCCCCCTTCATCTCCGAAACTACTGGGTCTAAAATTTTGAAAAAAATACACAAAATAGATCATTACCTATAGATTACAGGAAAACCTATTAGAAACTGCAGTCAAGCGTGAGTCGGACTTAATTACTCAGTTTTTGATCCGACCCCTACGGGTTTTTTAAAGACATTTCACTCACGTTTCACATACAAAATACATTCTTTAAATTGTGTAATGTACGGAACCCTTGGAACGCGAGTCCGACTCGCACTTGGCTGATTTTTTTTTCCAAAACTTATTATTTAAAGCGTACCTACTGTTTCTTTCACAAGTTTGTCGATAGCGACTCCATTGTTCCAAACAAATCAGGCGAATCCTTCAGCCATCTTTGTTCGCAATTATTAGCAATTTCTTAACTATAAGTACCCTTATTCTAAACGAGACCCCACTTCTGTTATTATTAGGAAAGAGATTTTGTACAGTTTTACTTTGGAAAGGTCATTCGTATCGAGGCTATTTCCATGAAGTAAAGAAACGTATTATTACTGTTAATTGACCGAAGCGTTAGCGAAGGTCTCCGTTTTGGCTGGGGCAAACTGCTTTCGTATGTCCGGATGTTCTCAACCATAGACATAGTATAGTAGTTATAGTCATGAAACCGAGCGACCGGGGTAAGATAAAGACATATTCATGTATTGACAAGTTAATGTATGGCAGCATAATCCTTTTTCTCTTTCACTCTTATAAATTTCGGTATTTTTCCATCGCCTCCTACCTATGCTGCCATAACCCGACCATGAAAAATAACCCGGTCGGTGATGAGGACAAAGCATGGCACTATTTTCTTTTTCCTCTTATAGGAATCGCAATAAGACTATCTTTCTCTATCAAAGAGTGTCAGGCCCTTGTTCTCAACCGATTCTCGTGAAATTTTATGAGCAGTGGGGCTAAGATGGACGGCTGTCTATCATTTGTCACCATTCCACGCTCTAACAAGTACGTAAGTGCGGTACGTAAGTGCGAAAGTGACGCATGATATAACAAGTGACAAAACGCGACCATGATTCCGCTGCTGGTTCCGTAGTCAAATAATTTTTTCTGTCGTTTCGTTTGTTTGGAATATGGACGGTATAGAAAGGACGACAATCTCTTATGGCAGAACTATTGCAAAAGTGACCAGCTTTCAGCTGTAAATAATAGTTCCTAATCTCTCCGGTGGCGCTAGTTAGGCTCTGGGACATTAGTATAACATGAACCATATAAGGCAACAAATATCCCGACCAAATTACGTAAGTTGTTTTTGGTAGATAGAGATTTGGCTCCTTTATGGTTTGGAAAATGTTGAAAATGGTGGAAATTGGCATAAAGGACTTAAGTGCCAATAGGGCATATGGCACTTAAGACGTTTGTGAGTACGCTATGAAAATGACTTTTTTTTTTTTAGGCAACAAACAGTCATATACAAAAATTATGTAATAATAAGCAATGTGTTAATAGACTTAACGAAGTATTTTTGGTTTTTACTTTTTTTAAGCTTTTAATATTATCGTGAGGTCTACAGCTCACAGATCTACTAGTTTCATTCTTATTGCTAAAAGGCGATCTCTTCCAGACATTCTTTGGGTATTAGAAGGGAATTAAGTACCTACTTACAACATTGAACGGGTAGTACCGATATTAGAATAGGTAAAATATTTTTATTTATTTATTTTATTTTATTTTAAACTTTATTGCACAGTAAGAATACAGAGTGACAAAAGGCGGACTTAATGCTACACGGCATTCTCTACCAGTCAACCTTTAGGCCAAACAGAGAAATATAGTTGGTGCGGGGTATGTAAAGAACACTAAAACTAAATGCTTTAATAAACACAAATATAAATGTATTAATGTAGATAAAATAAATATATACAACAACAAATATATAAATATCAATAAATATAAATAAATATGTATAAATATATATATATGTACCTGCTACTAAATTTACTATGCAGACACTTAATCGTGAGACTTTTCAAAAAGATACTGCGCGCAGAATATTGGAGCCCTAGGGACTCCAACGAGTCGTCTCCAATTAATAAACGTATCCAGTCACCAAAATAGGGAATATTACGCGAAACTCTGCGTAGGTGGCCCCAGTACCACAATATGAGGGTCTATCGCGAAACAAGAAAATCAAAATTTCGTTATCTAACATCTCCGTCACTCTTGCGTATTCAAGCGATAAAGAGGCAGATAGCGAAATTTCGGATTCCCGTTTCCCGGAAGGTCCTCTGTAAACAAACCGCCTTGATGCATCAATGTCATATTTTATTATCTCTGAAAATTTGTCAAATACCTGTTAAAGGTACAGTATGTATAAGTTACTCTATGGTTTACTAAAAAGGCTTGTGATGCACTCTGGTGGCAGAACATTGCAGTAATATCCCCTATTTACAACTAATATTATAAGCAGAAGGATTTGAAAATAGTTCCGGTTAATACGGTTATATAGGTAATATTAGCTGAAAATCGTTGAGCATTAGACTTTCCGTTCGTCGCGACATCTAGTGTCGAGTAGCAGTACTGATAATTCCGCTACTTGACCCTAGATGTCGACTACGAAAATAATAGTCTTTTGGTAAAACTGATATTTAGATCAGTACGGTTTCACTCACTATTATTTTTAGTCGCTTTTGGCGACATGTTTCGTGTGTTGCTGTGTTTTGTGTTTTAATTGATATTTCAGTTTGAAACCGTACTGATCTAAATATTTTTGAAATATGTCTCCTGATAGTTTAATTTCGAACAAAACATTGAGAATTAAGTAGACATAGTGAGCACTGAAATGAGCAACGACTAGGGTTGCCACCTTTTTTCTATACATAGTATTTTTGTCAAAAAATAAAAAAAATATAGTGTTTACTGGGGAAAAAAATATAGTACGCCGATTTGAGGCTAATTAAAAATCCAATTCGCATACAATGTGATATCGGTGACATTTGTATAACCCTTTCTTCAGTTATGAAAATATAGTATTTTTCGTACTATTTATTTTATTTATTTATTTTTTATCAAACAAGTTAAACAGTATGACAGTAAAATACCAAACCACTGCTAACTTACACAGAAAATACAAAAAGAAAAAGAAACAATATACAAATAATCACAAATTAAAATACTAACATTTAAAAATAAATAATTAACACTATTTAAACAGTTGAAGGACGTGCATCCATCTTCTCACAGAACCTCAAACATTCATCACGCACAACCGCCTGTCTGCCTGCAAACAAAACTATATTGTTTTTGTATAATATATAGTACAATAGACTTAAATATAGTACGACACTATCTATCTATATATATATTACGCGAGGCCGATTTTTGTTCATCCCATCAGATCTACAGTTATGGTCCGATTTTAATAAATTATATGTCATTTGATTCGTCTTATGCTACAGATTTGCAATAAGCTCTTAGTTTTTTGATTTTTTCCCGAAAAAGAACTAAAAAGTTAATTTGAAAAAATGTACCACGTGACCTTTGTTCTGACTTGAGATTGAATTGAACTCAAACCTATATATGTAAGGTATGTAAGGTATCCAATCCATTCAAATATTTGTTTTGAGACTGTAACATGCATACACCACACTAATAGTATTTTATACAATCGTGATATAATACAGAGCTTTTCAGTCGAGTACCGCGTTTAAGCAACGAAGCTTGCTGAGTTGCTTAACTAAGGTACGAGATTGAAAAGCTTGATTATATCACAATTGTATACAATACTTTTTCTACGAGACAAAAAAATGATACTTTCCACTAGTATATTATAGTATGGGTGGCAACCCTAGCAACGATAAGAAAACGACGCTAGTACAGGTTAGAGGTAGACGGGTTGGGTAGGGCTGCACCGTCATTGAAACCGAAGAAATGTTGGATGGATTTGAATCTGTGCCGTGTCCCACGGATACACATGCTGGTGGCTCGGATTATCGAAATCATAATTTTGGATCTTACCCAGCCCATTACTACAAAATGATCTGTTCCACCCAGGGACCGGACAACCCTTTCCGCGATAAAACCCTTTCAATGGGCGACACTTAAATACGGCTAACACATTGAAAGACTTTCCCTTTTGAGCTGCAAGCCCATTCATACCCTTACCTTTGACTAACCCTTACCGAAAAGCTAACCAAAAATAAGGCTAGCTCTTAATAAGGGTTACCCTTATCTTTAAGCGCTTTTTATAAAGGTTTCCCTTTGCGTGAAAGAGACAGGATTAGTATATATCTACGGTAGTGTATGAAAAGGAAAGAAAATACTTGCCTAGTCAAAGAACGCCGTCGTCGCCGCCGACGATCGCTCGGATTCGAGGTAATGTGCTTTATGAACAAGGTAGACGACTTAAATTAGCACGCTTATATGCTAAAAGGGAAGCCCTTTATAAGGCTAACCCTTATAAGCAATATGCAAGGTGTTGGTGAGCGGATGATAAGGGTTTTGTAAGGGTATTTGGGCTACCGATTACTCAAATGTGGTAGCTTTATATAAGGGTTTTTAAAACCGAAACAAAGGGTTTCGTCTGGCAAAGGGTATGGTGAGTTAAGCCTTATGCAATACCCTTATAAAACCCCGATAAGGGATAGCGGGCCGGTCCCTGGTTCCACCGGTCAGCGATGGCTTCACCGAGATGTTTGATGAATGTGGACATTTGCGGAGCGAAGACCCCATCGACGGATGTGACGAGGGGAGTGAAAGTTGCGTGACGCCTTTCGCAGACGTTCGTGTATTTTTTTTCTCTTCTTCGGCGGATTTTAGGACGGATTTCTGTTTTTTTTTTATAATTTTACATTTTTTACGAAATAAATGAAGCACTTAATTCTCGATGATACTAGATTCGTTGCTACTTTCACACTGTTTGGTCTTAACAAAGATAGATATAACTTCGTAATAGATGGATAAAGCGTAAAAGGAAAAAACGTGCCTCGAAAATCAAGAAATTTTGATTCTCGTTCAGAGGGCGCTACTAGTTTTGGCCTACAGTCATATAGATGGCGTTGACGGTTTCGTTTGTTATTTAACAATTTTAACGCATATCAGTGAAAGAACATGGGTCAAAATCATAAAAATAATTAATGCAAATAAAAAAAATCATTTATCTATATTTAAATACATTCTATCGTATTTTTATAAATCTTTATTTTTAGTTCTAAAGTGTGTCGACAGATGGCAGTGAATTTACTGGGGTTACAAAATTTACTATGACAGTACCGCTCTAGTATAAGTTACTCTATGGTCTTAAGGAACGATTACACTGATCCGTTTGGCGTGTACGACCACACAAACATACATCGTGTTAAGGCGTACGCCAAGATGCATTGCAAATGTAACAGTTTGTAGAAGCAGCATTCAAACCTTGAAAAATATCAACTTGACTTAATATTCACTTAGATTTTAATAGGGGGTATTACTGCAATGTTCTGCCACCAGAGTGCAGCAGTAGCCCTATTAGTAAACCATAGAGTACCTATAACCTTATACATACTGTGCGTTTAACAGGTTTTTCACAAGTTTTCAGAGAAAATATGACATTGATGCATCAAGGCGGTTTGTTTACAAAGGATCTACCGGGAAACGCGAATCTGAAATTTCGCTATCTGCCTCTTTATCGCTCGAATGCAAGTGACAGAGATGTTAGATAACGAAATTTCGATTTTCTTGTTTTGTGATAGAACCTCAGATTGTGGTAGTGGCGCCCCCTGCGCAGTTTCGCGTAATATTCCCTATTATATCCTAATCAAAGGCTATAACCCAATTGTAGGTATTTTTATAGGAGGCAAACGGGTAGACGAATCGACTGATGGCAAGAAATTACCGTAGCCCTAGACACCTGCAACACCGGAGAGGTTGAAAGTGCGTTACCTAAGTAAAAGATGGGCGTACGCTCTTTTCTTGATGGTTTGAAGGTCGTATCGGTCCGAAAATATCGCGGGCGGCAGTTCTGAGGGCCTACTGCGAACCACGTTCGACGTGTTACCTCGCTGTCGCACTATTATTGTCTCATATTCATTGGAGTTTATCTACTATAGTTGGTCAAGCAAATCTTGTCAGTAACAGGGACCGGCCCGCTATCCCTTATCGGGGTTTTATAAGGGTATTGCATAAGGCTTAACTCACCATACCCTTTGCCAGACGAAACCCTTTGTTTTGCTTTTAAAAACCCTTATATAAAGCTACCACATTTGAGTAATCGGTAGCCCAAATACCCTTACAAAACCCTTATCATCCGCTCACCAACACCTTGCATATTGCTTATAAGGGTTAGCCTTATAAAGGGCTTCCCTTTTAGCATATAAGCGTGCTAATTTAAGTCGTCTACCTTGTTCATAAAGCACACATTACTTCGAATCCGAGCGATCGTCGGCGGCGACGGCGGCGTTCTTTGACTAGGCACGTAAGTAAGTAAGTAAGTAAATATTCTTTATTGCACCAAAATTATACATTTTACATACATGTAAAACTACAAAGAAATATTTAAAGAAAAAATAGAACCACGTATTTTCTTTCCTTTTCATACACTACCGTAGATATATACTAATCCTGTCTCTTTCACGCAAAGGGAAACCTTTATAAAAAGCGCTTAAAGATAAGGGTAACCCTTATTAAGGGCTAGCCTTATTTTTGGTTAGCTTTTCGGTAAGGGTTAGTCAAAGGTAAGGGTATGAATGGGCTTGCACTTCAAAAGGGAAAGTCTTTCAATGTGTTAGCCGTGTTTAAGTGTTGCCCATTGAAAGGGTTTTATCGCGGAAAGGGTTGTCCGGTCCCTGGTCAGTAAATAGGAACAAAAGAAACTATACTCATCCTTTTCTTTCGTGTGCTAGTACTAGTGTAAGACAAAGATAGTATGATTCTCTCTGTCTATGTTGGAAATGAGACAGTCCCTTGACAAACTATACATTCATATTGTAGTAGATTAACTGCAATGAATATCAAATCTGAATCAGATATTTAAAATCCGAATGGCTCTCTCGGCAAATGTTGCCCGAGCGAAGTTTGCACGATCGCATTATGGACCGAAAGGATTAGTGTGAACGTGCCTTTATACATTATACTAAAATCACTGTAAAATGTTGATACGTGACATTTTCGTATCGATAATACTTTAGGTAAAATACAATACACATAAGGATGGAATTTTCCGTATGAACTTTAAAATGGCGACCAATGACGGTACCAATGACGGTACCATTGACGCTGACCTAGCTCATCGCATCAGCACGGGGTGGATGAAGTGGCGAGAGCTGTCGGGTGTGCTTTGCGACAGCAGAATGCCGGTGCGTGTGAAGGGGAAGGTGTACAAGTCCGCAATCAGACCGGCACTCACCTACGGCGCTGAATGCTGGCCTTTGAAGAAGGTCCATACCACAAAACTGCACACAACCGAAATGAAGATGTTGAGGTGGGCAGGAGGTGTCACTCTACTCGACAGGGTGAGAAATGAGCACATCCGCGGCAGCTTTAAGATCCGGCCAATAGAAGATAAGCTCTCCGAATCGCGCTTAGAGTGGTATGGCCATGTCATGAGGAGGGCGGAAGATCACATGACTAGACAAGTCCTTAACATCGACATCGGCTCCAAAAGATCGGGCAGAGGCAGACCCCTTACGACCTGGATGTCCGTCATTAACAAAGACCTTAAGAAAGCCCAAATAGATGTCTCGACGACCCAGAACAGATACGCCTGGCGAAGAATGACGAGGAGAGCCGACCCCAAAATGATATGGGAAAAGGCTAGGCGAAGAAGAAGAACTTTAAAATGGCGAAATCGTTTCGAGAATATTTTTTTTTTGCTCAATATTATTGTTTATTACAAGCTTTTATTTTAACTTGCCCTGTTAGTATGTGGGTATGTTATTTTGTTAACCAAATGTGGGTCAAATCTTGGAAGTTAAGTTGACCCACTTCCCGATTTCCGATTGAGCTGAAATTTTGTATACATAATGTAAATTGGATGACAATGCAATATTATAATGACGGAGCGGATCTGATGATGGAGACAGGAGAAGACCATGAGAACTCTGTAATAACCTCCTAAGTCCCAGTTTTTTTTAATCGTCATAGTCATAGAGGCCTCTTGTTCATTTTTTTGCACATAATAAATATTTGCTGTCAGTGCTGAACAGACTATTTACAACTCTATGGACTGTCAGAATACTCCGCGCGAGCATTCAAATTTGAAAGCGGGGGGCATATAAAACAACGCAAACTTTTTGTGTTTGGAGTTGTTAGAATTGTCTCGATGAGTATATGGCGTACGTGTCGCCATTAAATTTAGAGTAAGTCAGGTCCCCACAGAAAACCAGCGCCGCGATCTGCCGCGGCATTATGCTGAGCGGAGATCCTATTTAGCGTCCAAATGTTTTTTCCCCTCACTAGCTCGGAAAGCCGCCTTTTATCCTTTAAAACAAGCGGGGAAAAACGCATTTTATCCACTAGTGGGGAAAGTAATTTGACCTTGAATGGAGCGTGTTTAAGTAGCTTGACAGATAACAAAACGTAAAACGCTCATAATAATGGTTCGTTCGATATTAATTATCATTAAATAGATGGTTTGAGAATCTAATAAAAAATACCAAATTTAGCTTTACCTATTTAATAATTTTAAGTCATAAACCTTAAAATTCCATAATAAACGTTTGTTTTTTAATAATTATGTTAAATATAATTCTGAACGCACAAGTAAAGTCGATGCAATTTCAAAACGCATCATTGACATTTCATACGTCAGAAATGTCAACATTGTCAACAAAATTTTTACTTACTCGCTATAGTGAGGGGAAAAGTTTTGTGTTACACACGGGTGCAAATGTATTTTACTTCTCATGTGTTAAAACACTCGCGGGTAAAATACAACTTTGCACCCTTGTATAACAAATAACTATTTTTGCGTTTCTTTCTTATGTACTATGTTGTGGCGTTATATAAATATATTTTCTTTATTTCTTCTTCTTTCTATTAGTTGCCTGTGGAAGGAAAAGTACGTTAGCGATAAAAGCTTTTACCAAATTTTTTTTTTTTTCTAAGCAAAGGTGTTAATGTCAACAACAAAAATAAAGAGTATAGGTATATACTCTTCTCTTTCTCTTCTTCTTCCTTTTTTTTCCAAGTATATACTTGATGTCTATGATATTTGTCTATGCCAATGTGAAAACAAATGAAGGTGTTTTTAGATTGTATGAGACGCCATTGTGATGTAGTCTTACTAAAGAATAATATACTATTTTGGTGTTAAAGAACTAGCCTTTTCTTTCCTGCCTGGAGCCCTAATCCTAACAAAAAGTTCTCCAATACGTCTGAAGGGGCCCACTGACTATCAGTCCGCCGGACGATATCGGCCTGTCAGTTGTTCGGAGCTGTCAAATTTTTGTTCTAACTGACAGGCCGATATCGTCCGGCGGACTGATAGTCAGTGGGCCCCTTTAGCAATAAGCATAGGAATGCTTATTGCCGTTTATTTCATCATCATATACTTAAGAGTAAGTCTCTTGTCGGTGGAGCAATTTCCATGTTTCGCGGTCCTCTGCCTTCTCTTTGACAGCCTGATACGACACGACCATGGAGACTATATAAAGGAGCCAAATCTCTATGTATGAAAAGTGTCCATCAAAAAACAGTAATTAGGCGGCGCCACCATACACCGAAATACTACCAAAAATAACCTACGTAATTTGGTCGGGTTATTTGTTGGTTATGGTTCATGTTATACTCGTGTCCCAGAGCCTAACTAGCGCCACCGGAGAGATTAGGAACTATTATTTACAGCTGAAAGCTGGTCACTTTTGCAATAGTTCTGCCATAAGAGATGGTCGTCCTTTCTATAACGTCCATAGACACGACGTTGAGTTTTTCCTTTCATGGAGACTATATAAAGGAGCCAAATCTCTATGTATGAAAAATGTCCATCAAAAAACAGTAATTAGGCGGCGCCACCATACACCGAAATACTATCAAAAACAACCTGTTATGGTTCATGTTATACTCATGTCCCAGAGCCTAACTAGCGCCACCGGAGAGATTAGGAACTATTATTTACAGCTGAAAGCTGGTCACTTTTGCAATAGTTCTGCCATAAGAGATTGTCGTCCTTTCTATAACGTCCATAGACACGACGTTGAGTTTTTCCTTTATTTGATGCATATACACTCTCCTTGGTCTTCCTTCCTTCGTCTTTGCTTCAACTTTCCCTTCTATGTTTTTGATAAATTCGTATCGTATCCGTTTATTTACACACTGTATATAAACCGGTCGTCTAATGGACCACCACGACACTAAACAGGTAAAACAACAAACATCCACTGTTTAGGGGAATCTCGACGAGAGAAGAAGGAGGACCGTACCACGACGTGTTGGTATCTCAAATAACTCAATCAATATATATACTAAGTACATTACAGTAAATAGTTATGAATACTGCTAGCACAATTAATTCAAATAGCTATTAGTGTACGAGGGTTGTTTACAGTAATCCGCTTTTTTACTGCACTTTATTCTGCATTTATTGTGTTTTTACTTCTTTCCGAAGGTACAGTAAAACTGTACAATTTTGAAAAATAGCAATAATTTATTCAATAATTGTTAAAATACAAAAGTGTCCACGTATTCGTATTTTATGTATTCCATGCTATATTTTGACATTCAAGCATTTGTAAATAATCATCGAGAACACCAAAAAAAAAACGGTTTGAAAGGGTTTTTTGCGTTTTTCTCAAAACTCACTTTTTGCACTTACTGTTGTTTAAGCATTGCACGGCAGACTAAAGCTGGCTTCGGATCGACCAAGGTAATAGTGACAACTTCATCACTCTGCATCGACAAGAGCCCACAGCTCTTTTAAATTGAATGATGATGATGAACGGTCGTCATAATTTAAGGGCTCTTGTCGGTGGAGTATGCGCCAGTTTTCTCGGTCCTCGGCCAGGTTCTTTAGGTCCCTGTAAGACACGACATTTGCTTTCGCTTTCAGTTGTTGTGTGTAGCTTGCTCGTGGTTTTCCGCGGCCTCTTCTCGCTTCTATCTTGCCTTCTAATATAGTGTTAAAGAAAGTGTCGTGTCTTATCAAGTGACCTATCATTCTGCCTCGTCTATTTTCTATGGTTCTCAGCAGGTTTCTCTTCTCTCCCACAATTCGCAGCACTTCCTCGTTCGTTTTTTTCTCCGTCCAACTTATTCTCTCCATTCTTCTCCACAACCACATCTCAAAAGCCTCTTATCGCTTCCTATCTTTCTGCCGCATTGTCCACGTCTCACACCCATACAAAGCGATGCTCCAGATGTATATCTTAATTAGGCGTTTTTAAAACGCCTAATGAACGGTATAAGTTATGAAAAGGGCTCAAAATTCCCAGAACTCAAAACAGTATTATTCCGAATAGAAAGCGTTGGAATAAGCCTACGGTCGGTATTAAGTTAACAACACAGATGACTTACCTAGTAGACGGAGCATTATCGGCTTTGTATATAGTCTGCATCTTTTCAAATGACTTTTTCGTCTAAGACGGTAATCTATTACCCTGTTGACTGTTATAGTTATATCCTAGTGTATAGGTAAAAAAGTGTATATGTATATAATATTGTCTTCGGTTACCGCGATAGTTACTCATGAAATAAAACTATGAAAACGGATTATATCGCGTATATTGAATTTATAATACATCCCGACGTTTCGAACCCTTTACAGCGTTCGTGGTCAACGGGTGACTGAGGAAAAATTACAAAGTGCAAAAATGCCCACATACTAAAAATAATGAACAATCATAGACTATAAACTTTAAGGCTGGTTGTACATGCAAAATCGGTTCATAAGGCTAGCTATACACCACAATTATTTTCAAATAATATATATATACGCGATAAAAATATATATAATGATAATGATTCGCGATATAATCCGTTTTCATAGTTTTATTTCATGTATAGGTATAGTTATTAAAAGAGACTATCTATGTTGTTCTTAACTTAAAACAATTTTTGTTACTTGTTTGGAATTGTAATTTAGAAAATTAGTACTTAATACAAATAAGTAGTATATATCATAGTGAATAACATGTTTTTGCTATACCCTTCCAGGGTCCATTATGTAAACATACTGGTATGCAAATAAAGATCTTTATCTCTATATATCTCTCTAACAATCATCTTGAAATAAAATATTATAGTATCTTCGCCATGTGTGACGCCATTAAAAGCGGAGTCTATTAGTGGTTGTCTGTGGTTACCAACTTCTTTATTGAATTAGTCCCGAAGTTCAGTCTGAATCCCGAATGGGATTACTTCCTTTTGAATTTTTAAAACATTGCGTGGGACTTGTGTCATGGTACCTATTAGGTTTCCGTGTGATTAGGGTTCCATGCCTCAAAAGGGAAAAACGGAACCCTTTCAGGATCAGTCGTGTGTCTGTCTGTCCGTCTCTCGCAGCCAATTTGCTCCGAAACTACTGGACTAGAGTTGTGCCAATCCCGGTAACATTCCCCATTTTGTATGGGGAAATTTCTCGCTCGGTAACATTTTCCATACAAAATGGGTAATGTTACCGGGAACGGCACAACTCTATACTGGACCGATTGAGTTGAAATTTAATATTTAGTATTCAGTATTCGGTGTCTCAAAGACAAGAAAAAGAACAAGAAGTTTAAGAGGGGGCGTGGAGCCAGGAAATTAGAAAGGAACATAAAGATACGGCGTGCCGCGACAAACTTGCGACGGAAGATTTGCCGCAGTATTATGTAGCAGTCAACTTAACATGAATCTTTAGAGTCTCTATTGTTTCCCATATAGTTTTAAGTCATAATGTATTGTTTGTCCACATTTGCGTTAGTCATAATTTGGTTTTTCTCAGACGCGTAATTTTTCAGGATTGCCATAAAACAAACCTAACCTAACCTATCTATAGGATAACCTGAGGAAAATCCTGAAAAGTTGACGGTTTCAGAATTATATGTCTAATGATAACGGTGCCCAAACATGGTCGCTCACCGAGAGTCAGAAGTCCAAATTGAAGGTTTGCCAGAGAGCAATGGAGCGCAGCATACTAGGTGTCACAAGGATGGATCGCATCCGAAACACTACACTGCGCTCCAGAACAGGCATAGCTGACGTAGGGGAGAAGACCGCTAGGCTGAAGTGGGACTGGGCAGGTCACGTCTGCCGCATGCATCCAGATAGGTGGGCTAGTATAGCCACCAAGTGGATGCCGCAAAAGAAGCGCGGACGTGGCAGGCCCAGGCGGAGATGGCGGGACGACTTAGACACCTTCACTAATAACTGGCCGGAAACAGCTCAACAACGGGAGTCATGGAAATCTAAGGGAGAGGCCTTTGCCCAGCAGTGGGATACTACAGGTTATTAAAAAAAAAAAAAAAATGATAATATGACAATCATCATAATATGACATTATGATTTTCAATAATTATGTCAAACAAGGGGACCCCGAATCTTTAATTGGAAATTTAATAGTAGTAGTAAACACTTTTCGAATTTAAACTGTTGTGAGACATACTAACATTAAATCATTTTACGGTTTAGACTCACTTGTTTTAGTCACTCGCGCGACATGTTTCGGAGAGCCTAGGTCTCCTTTCTCAAGCACTAATAGTGCGAGCAGCGTTCACGACGACCGTGTATTGCGTACTGCCGCTGCCGCGCGCCGCGTCGCTCGCTAAAACTCGCGTGACTAAAACAAGTGAGTCTAAACCGTAAAATGATTTAATAGTAAACACTTTATTGCACAAAACAAGTACATAACACATAGAGGATACTAGTAAATGTGTACAAACCTGCCCTGTCCAGCTAACCTTTAAGTAACTGAGGGAGATACAAACGAAATGGTAGTCAAACTAAGATAACATAACATGTACATGAAGGCAAAAGTTTAAAGAGATAGCTAACCCTAACCCCAGAAATAAACATAACTAAATAAATACAATATGATGCATTAGGTGCAAAGGCCAAACAAAAAATTTAATGTGTATCATGGCCAAACGGCTTAAAAGTTAAAAGAACCGGCCAAGAGCATGTCGGGCCATGCTCAGTGTGTGGTTCCGTACCTTTCCGTCACAAGAGGCTAAACTGAAGCTATTAGCATAACAACAGAAAATTGTTAACAAAGGGATGATATGATGCTTGGTGTCTTTCACCCGAGTTTAATCTTCAGCTTTCGTATGCGACGTCTATTTCAGTTTATAGTATCGTATCAAACGGCTAAGAGAAAGCACGATCATTTGTGGTATTTTCTATAAAAAGTGACCTTATTGTCGATGGCGCTTACGCCATTATTAAAGATGCTCCGATATAAATACAATGCCGCGTGACGCTGTGCGGCGTAAGCGCCATTGACAATAAGGTCCCTTTTTATAGAAAATGCCCCATTTTATTTTGTTTACAACCTATGTATAGGCTGTTACTGAACCGGTGAGCTCCATCTTAGGCCCTGTCTTCACTTTCCATCAGGTGTGACTAGGGCCAATCGCCGATCAGTTTATAATAAAAAAAAAAAAAAAATGTATAAACCTAAGTACCTACTGTTACACGATAAGTTTTGGCCCTTTCAAACTCATATCGTATAATATTTTATTCTGTTTTTAGTATTTGTTGTTATATCGGCAACAGAAATACATCATCTGTGAAAATTTTAACTGTCTAGCTATTATAAATTTAAAACTAATTTAAATTAGCCCCATCATGCCCCATCGAGGGTTCCGCACTTTTAGTATTTGTTGTTATATCGGCAACAGAAATACATCATCTGTAAAAATTTCAACTGTCTAGCTGTCACGGTTCACGAGATACCGCCTGGTGACAGACGGACGGACAGACATACAGCGGAGTCTTAGTAATAGGGTCCCGTTTTTACCCTTTGGGTACGGAACCCTAAAAATGCATTACTGTTAATGTTTTCTAAAGCCCTACACCAGATGCGGCGAATGGAGCATTACTTCTGCAATAATAGAAAAATTCAACGACATATCGTCTAATATTCTTTCTAGTCCACATTACCTTCAATATGACTAGACTCGAAAGCTATACCAAAGAGGATATAATAGGATCACTAGGATAGAGCGGTACTGTCATAGTAAATTTTGTAACCACGGTAAATTCATTGCCATCTATCGACACACTTTAAAACTAAAAACCGGTTTATACATGATCATTGTCAAGAGGGCGCTGTTATTTTCATGTATAAGGGCGACAGCTCAGTATAGTATGAAAATATTAGTTTCAGTGAAATTCCGCAACATGGCGCGTGATCATATATAATCATACGAAGAAACGGAAAATCTACTAATATCAGAATAGCAAAAAAAAATAGGCAAACGGACAGAACAGTCTATCACAGAGTCTACACACACACACACACACACACACACACACACACACACACACATTTATAGTTATTATTATAAATTATTTAAGTTACAATATCATAAGTTTGTTAAAATTTAGTGTGTTAAATGGTCATTTTTGTTGTTTTAGTTTTAGAAATCAATCTTTAGATTTTAAATTTTTTTGTACAAAAAGTTTGCTTTAACCTAGGGAAGAGCGGTGCCTCCCGACACAGGCAATTTTTTGCTTACAGGGCGGCTCCATCACCTAAATCATGGCAATTTGTGTTTAAAACAAATAAAGATTTTTGTATTTATTTTTTTGTATATTCCTGGTCAGGCTTTAGATTTATATGCTTCTAGATATCAAAATATACGTTCGAACTGACCTCTATGACTATAACTACTTATTTACAATAAAAACAAAAAAAATATTTCGTTTCATCCATCCCTCTCTGTTATATAGTGAAGTAAATGCAAGTTTGCGTACTTATGCATGTTCTTCTTATCCTTTCAGGCTGAGGCAAGGAAATAACAATAGTAAAGCCTTTTGAAGTCAGTTTTTGTCTCCCGCGAGGCTTTTAAGGGCGAAAAGCGAGGCCGTTCGCCGTTTTCGCCACTATAGGGCTTTATCTTTACAAAGGCAATTTCAGCGCTGCGTTGGTAGTCTATCCAGAAAAAAACTGAGGTGTGAAAAATTGTGCAGTAATATAATGTGCCATTTTCAATCAAAAGGGTACTTATTGTCGGTTGTCAATAAGGCGCTATTTCTATACAGCTTCAATTTGAAATCAACCTTATTGACAAGCGACAATGGTACCTTTTGGTTGAAAATGTCACATATAGTATTGTAGTATTGTATAGTATTTTTTTTTTATGAAATAGGAGGCAAACGAGCAGACGGATCACCTGATGGTAAGCGATTACCGCCGCCCATGGACACCCGCAACACCAGAGGGGTTGTAAGTGCGTTGCCGGCCTTTAAGATGGGAATACGCTCTTTTCTTGAAGGTTTGAAGGTCATATCGGTCCGGAAATACCGCAGGCGACAGTTCATTCCACAGTTTAGCTGTGCGAGGCAGGAAGTTTCTAGAGAAACGCACAGTTGAGGACTGCCAACCATCTAAGTGGTGAGGATGGTAATGTTGTCGCGTAGGGCGATGGCGAAAAGAAGCTGCAGGGATTAATCCGAACAATTCCTCGGAGCACTCCCCGTTATACACGCGATAGAAAATGCAGAGCGAGGCCACATCTCTACGCAGCGCCAAGGAGTCAAGCCGTTCCGAAATACACTGGCAGTCGACAATTCGAGCCGCTCTTCGCTGGATGCGGTCCAGAGGGAGAAGCTGGTATTGGGGTGCCCCTGCCCATAGATGAGAACAGTATTCCATGTGTGGGCGAACCTGCGCTTTATACAGCTGTAGGCGGTGGGCCGGCGTGAAATACTGTCTCGATCTGTTGAGCACACCGAGCTTTTTTGAGGATAATTAGGCCTTAACCTCTAAATGGCCGTGGAACTGGACTTCACTCGAAATGTCGACGCCGAGGATTCCGATACTGGCTGCGGCAGTCAGGGGAGTGCTCTCAAAACGAGGTGATACGACAAACTCTAGCTTTTTTGCGGTAAACGCGCAAACCTGTGTCTCTGTGTCAGTATTGTAGTATAGTAATATAGTATTGTGTATAATATAGTATTTTGTGCAACTGGTACATAAAAAGGATTCTTAAAATTCAAGGGCCGAAGTTACAAAAAGAAACGAAGGTGAGTTTTGTAAAGACAGGCCCGAGAATTTTAAGACCTAATTATGTACCGTTGCACAGTATATTTTTTCTAAGACAGCAGCAAACACTTAAAATTATATATAAAATCATTAAAATCAAAGTAAATATTGGTTTGTAGATCTTTGCCTAGAAGTCAGAATTAAAATAAAAACCGGCCAAGTGCGATTCGGACTCGCGCACGAAGGGTTCCGTACCATTACGCAAAAAACGGCAAAAAAAATCACGTTCGTTGTATGGGAGCCCCCTTAAATATTCATTTTATTCTGTTTTTAGTATTTGTTGTTATAGCCGCAACAGAAATACACCATCTGTGAAAGTTTCAACTGTCTAGCTATCACGGTTCATGAGATACAGCCTGGTGACAGACGGACAGACGGACAGACGGACAGCGGTCTTAGTAATAGGGTCCCGTTTTTACCCTTTGGGTACGGAACCCAAAACCCCGGACCCGGGAAAAATATATAACCCGGAAATAGTTATTTGTTATACAAGGGTGCAAAGTTGTATTTTACCCGCGAGTGTTTCAACACACGAGAAGTAAAATACATTTGCACCCGTGTGTAACACAAAACTTTTCCCCTCACTATAGCGAGGGAAGTGCAACATCCACAGGCGTTAGATCATTTTCATCACTGGAACCACTATTTTTTTTACGATATTATAACAGATAACACAAGAAATTCTGATTTTTACGTGAGTCGGTGAGAAGAACAGTAAAAATTTTGTTGACAATGTTGACATTTCTGTTCTGACGTATGAAATGTCAACGATGCGTTTTGAAATTGCATCGACTCAACTTGTGCGTTCAGAATTATATTTAACCTCATTATAAAAAATCTAACGTTTCTTATGGAATTTTAAGGTTTATGGCTTAAAATTATTAAATAAAGCTAAATTTGGTATTTTTAATTAGATTCTCAAACCATTTATTTAATGATAATTAATATCGAACGAACCATTATTATGAGCGTTTTACGTTTTGTTATCTGTCAAGCTACTTAAACACGCTCCATCCAAGGTCAAATTACTTTCCCCACTAGTGGATAAAATGCGTTTTTCCCAGCTTGTTTTAAAGGATAATAGACGGCTTTCCGTGCTAGTGAGGGGAAAAAATATATTAACACAGGTCACTAACGTATAGATATCGAAATATCGGGATTCCGTAGATTATTGCGATATTTAGGAATACTTAGTTTATTAAATCTATTAGATCTATCTATATAAGTAACTATGTATTTATCTATATAAGTATGTATATCGTCGCCTAATATTTATTTATTTAAGGTAATATGTCCCCTAATATTTATTTATTTATTCTAATATTTCCTATTCACTCCGTACTGCATTATTCATTATTCATCTTCGTTTATCAGTGTTCTGATCAGATATGACCCATTAGTGCAGGAGACGTGAAATATTATAAACGGTTTTTTTTATATTTACCGCATTCATTTTCATTGACTATTTAAGCCCGTTCCATCGGTTTGCCGCTGTCACTGTCACATTTCGCAAGAAAGAGCGGGAAAGATCGTGCGCGCCAAGTGTCAATTTTGATCGAATTTTGTCGATTGTTATTTATTTTAAAAACGTTTCCTTACAATATCGAAATTCGAAAGCTATGAAATTACTACTTAAGTTAAGATTGTTTTTTTATCTTTTTTTGTTTATAGTATCACATAATAAATAACCGAGTAAAGTTTGATTAAAATTCCGAGTTAGAGGTTACTTTGGGAATTAATTGTATCGAGCGATTCGTGTATCGGAAGCTATGTTATTAAAGATAATATAGTCAAGAACTACATAATATATATTTTTTTCCCGTCTACGAATATCAACGCCTCTTAGAAAACATGATTATATAAGTAGATTTTGCGCCTTCTGGCTCAGGGAACCGCCTTAAGGGATTTTACCTTAAAAACAGGTTTTAATGAGTTTTTTTATTAAAAAAAAAAAAAAAAAAAAAAAACATTTTTTGATACAAGCTTTTATCGTTGTACTTTTAGGAAAATATTCCACGAGACAATTCTACAAACCCATACACAATTACGTTGCGTTGTTTAATCACAAAAATTATGATAACCTTCTGTGTCCATCATCAGATCAGCTCGATGGTACCATAATATTGTATTGTCACCCAACACATATGTATGTGCAGTTTCAGCTCAATCTAATATTGGTGAGTGGATCTAATAGCATGATTTGACCCGGACATACGAACATAGCAAGTTAAATTTAATAGTAATTACCGGTGAACCCTTTATTGGGCAAAGGTCTCAAAAAAGACCCCCCTATAACATTTTGAACGTTTTTCTTATACAGAATTTTTAGGGCTATATATTGGCGATGAGGCTTGAATTGTGGATTTTTTTCAGCCTTTGCCCGTTAAAGGGTAAATTCCAGAATTCCGGTATTGACGGACAATATCGGATTTCGATACCGGTATTGAGTCGTCCGATATTGGATGCCCTAGTAAATACGCCGTTTTCAATAATATTTATAACC
Source organism: Cydia strobilella (assembly GCF_947568885.1). Lineage (NCBI taxonomy): Eukaryota > Metazoa > Arthropoda > Insecta > Lepidoptera > Tortricidae > Cydia > Cydia strobilella. The sequence continues at coordinate 1,921,702 of NC_086064.1, read as the reverse complement.
TTGAAATAAACAAACGCTTCTGAACGCAGTCAAAAGCAAAACTGGCAATAATTTGGTGTGTACTAAAACGTCGTTACCTACTGTTGATTACTTGTAAACAAGAAAACGTTACAAGGAAAACAACAATTTTCCGCTCAATAGCATAATACTTAGTATAGTAGGGAAATCGCGTGAGTTGAGTCGTTTTTCCGCGGAGGTTTGGTCGAAACGTGTGAAAATTCGCGGGAAGCTGCTATGGATATATTTTGCACATTTTCAAGAGTTCTAAAGCGCACGATTTAGTAGAAAAAGCATTTAGGCGCAATCGGTTGCGTCGCTCAAGGAGAAGTTAAAGAAGCTATGGTTATCTGATTGATTAATGTGCCTATATTTGTATTGTATGTTGCTTTATATTTTTCTACTTCTTTCCAATGTTAGTGTATTTTCCACATTCCTTTTAGTGTAATATATTATATGTTTATCCTATTAATTTTGTATGTATTTATATCCTTTGTCTTTCTGGTACCTTGTTGTAGATTTTGCTACATTTGTCTCCCTCTTTTCACTTTCTCCTCTCATCTACTCAAAGGTTAACTGGAAGAGATCCCTCAAAGGGATAAGTTCGCCTTTGTACATCTTATTATTTGTACCATGTAATTTTTAATATGTATTTTTGTACAATAAATAGTTTACTATTACTACTACTTCATACATCAGTACCTACCCGTACAATTACATAAATATAAATGTTAAATTACACAAGAAAAAAAAAACTAATAAAAACTATACAAATAACAGAAGTACTAAAATTGTTTAGAGATGTAAAAGTCTCTAGGTGTCAGAGATAAAATGTATATAATAATAAAAAAGATCATCAAATTATCCAGAGATGTAAAGGGTCTCCAAGACTTGAATTGTTATATAATTAATAATATGCTGACGTCTGAGTAATTTACTTTCTATACATCTCGCTCGCACTGATATGTAAGTTTAGAATAAAACACTACACTATTATATAACACTTTAAACTCGCGTTTTGTACACATATTTAATTATAGCGGTGAACCCGTTCGTATTAAATATCTACATTAATAATATTAATATCACAGGGCGGACACGCTATACACAAAAAAAAATCACTTTGGGTTTCTATGTGTGAACGGCACGTCTGTGTCTGTACACGCGGCATGCGTCATTGTGTAAGTTCCTTAAAAACAGTACTGAGCGGTCGGCAAAAGGTGCTGTCGCGGGGCGAGGTAATTCGAATCGGGACGGGGCGGTGCGTGGCTGTTATTTTTTTAGATTTATTCTGTGCTAATATGTTAGTAACGAATTATACCTAGTTCATCGAGGAATCACCTGTCGGAGAACCATTACAGATTTCTGATAACCTCTGGGTTGTTGCACACATTCCAACTGTCTAGTATTTAAGAGGATAGTGGAATTAGTGGACGACAACGTAATCCCCATTTTCCTCCCTGGATATTGACATAAACGAAAAATATTTTTACACAATTTATTGTAAATAACAATAGCATTTTACTATAACAATTTTTTGATAAGGTATTATAAGGCGTGGCTCACTCCGCGATTTCGTCGCGTCGCTACAAGTACGTGCGGCCCACACCAATTTTGGTGTCTAGCCATAGTAGTTGCCACGCACCGCTACGGAACGGACGCCTGCTCGCGCTTGCGCCACCTAGCGGTCATATCTGTCGTAATAAACGCGTTTTGATAGAAAATGAACCTTCTGTATCTAGTACTATTATTTATTCTGAGGTATTATAAGAGTTAGGAGCGAAAAACAAATTCCATACAAATATTTAAAAGCTCTCATTTCTTATAATAATTAAAAAAAGCGAAAGAATAACCTTTTCCTACTTAAAGCTAAGAAATCCGCCCTCAATTTAAGTTAATCTCCAACATTTTGGCCGCCGCTAACATGTAGAAGCCTCACTAGTGCTGTTCTAGTTCTTCACACATCACGGCCAAAGCGGACAAGAAAGGCTGAGCCACATATACGCGTGGTTTTCGATGCATCTAGAGCTCAGGTTATTAAAGGCACTAAATGCGATAGGGAAATGTTTTTCGAATAACACGTTGTATAGAATTACATGACAGCTCACACAGTTTAACCAACCAACATAAGTTTGAACTCCAAATACGATTAGTTCTTAAGAGCCTTGAGGTCTAGTTATAGTTCTGTGTATACGTAGTGAATTATCTTTCTATATTGAATTACAAGATCGCGACGCGCCATGCTTTATTACATAATTTAGTGTTACCTAAGTAACTTGAGTTAACTATACGTAAAGTTTTTTATTACTACGTCGGTGGCAAACATGCATACGGCCCGCCTGATGTTAAGCAGTCTCCGCAGCCTATGTACGCCTGCAACTCCAGAGGAGTTACATCCGCGTTGCCGACCCTAATACCGCACCCTCATTAAGCTCTGGCAACCTTACTCATCGGCAGGAACACTGTTCTATGAGTAGGGTCTAGTGTTATTTGGCTGCGGTTTTCTGTAAGGTGGAGGTACCTACTTCCCCAGTTGAGCTCTGCTCTAGATCTGGAATGACATCCGCTGTGCTGTGTCCTACAACACAAAACGAGATGACATTCACAGTGCCCATACCTCTCGTAGAAAGTAGTCTAAGTGTAAGGCCTGAGTGGACGCTCGAAGCGGAGCGTTCGGCGGGGCGTGCAGCGTGGCGTCGGGCTCACAAGTGATTTGAGCAGCGTGCACTAAGGCCACTCCTATACGTTTGCATTTGTTTAACATGCACGCCGCACGCCCCGCCCCGCTACACGCCCAACTCAAGCGTCCATTCAGGCCTTACACTAAAAGCCTTAATTACTATTTGGCTTATTTGCAACACTTTAAAACGTATCCATCTACGTCGACGCACAGGCAGTTAGATAATAGGATATATATAAGTAAATTACTGTAGAGTATAATTAATATTATTTTGTTTTACCTTTTATTAAAATCATTTATTTACATACAAGATATATACAGTGGTACCACTAACTAAACGAAATTAATTAGGGCGAGCGAAGCGAGCCCTATCACTATTCGACAATCTATGCATTCTTGTAACTAGCTTAAATCTAAAATAGGCCCTTGATGCATTATACCAAGGATGCTGGCGGCATTTCCTCGCTGTATCGCAATGCTGACACGTTGTGCGAGGAAGCCGCCAGCTCTTCGGTCACCAGTTACGTCAACCAGACGCTTCGCGACGCGCGCGCTGGGACCCCATGGAACCAGAGTTTCAACTTCAAATGTTTGGTTTTCACAATCTTTGTAAATGTGAAAATAGCTTGTTATTTGTATATATTCTGTGTTCCTTCATATGCCATTGTGTGTAAATATTGTGTAATATACTGTACAGACAAAGTTTTCGCGTATTATTCAACATCTGCGGCCCGACAGCCTACAAAAGTTCATTTTCATTTTATTTTCATTTATTTATTTCAATATAAACTTACAGTGTAACTTTACTCTAACTACTTTGTAAGTTTACTCTATTATTGTGAATAATTATATTTTTAAAATATTTATCAGTACGGTTTTTACTCACTATTATTTAGTCGCTTTTGGCGACATGTTTCGGATTCTTTGTTTCGGTTTCGAGGCGGGCGGCGCGGGCAGTGCACGACGTACAACCGCCGCGGACACTCGTGCCTGAGGATGGACTCCCAAAGAATCCGAAACATGTCGCCAAAAGCGACTAAAAATAATAGTGAGTAAAAACCGTACTGATAAATATTTTGAAATATGTCTCACGATAGTTTAGGTGCAATTATATTTTTGTAAAGAAAACGTGTTCTTATTATAACATGACTTTAATGACTGACGTTTTTAATATATTTCATCCAATAAACCAAACAGTACATTTGACATATAACTTGAAAGAGGCTGAACATACCACACCCACCAAAATACTTATTTTTAAACTCAGGGATGTTAATTAAGTATAACAAAATCTTTCGTTATACCAATTAATATAACGAAGAAATGAAACATCGTAATTAAAACAAAACAACGCTAAACCACAGCATTCTACTAACGAAAATTTTTATGTTAAACATTAATAAAATGTAAATTTGTATATAAATCTCAAAACTGTGACAATAAAATGTACGTAGTATGCTCATATGTATATAGTGTGTATACAGGTGTCCCTAGCCATTGTACATATGCATTAGGGTATTTAGAATCAGTATTATACAAAGTATCATAACCACCGGGGTAGCGGTTACGAAGAAATTAACAAATTACGATTTTTTACTTTGGAGCAGCCTGTATCTGTTAGTAGCTCGTGAGGTAATAAATAGTATTAAACCTTCTTCGACCTTTTTAATTATCTTTTTTATTTATGTCACTAATAAGATTCTGACTTTTGACAAATGTCATCTTTGACGCACATTTTCGAACAAATTTTCAAAAACACTGCCAGTGATTAATACAGTATGTTTATTTTTGTTGTCGATTACTGTAAATAACTTGTTTGAAAATTTATTTTTTTTGTCTTTTGTTCTAATTAAAAAAATATTAACGTTTGAGCATTCCTGAGAAGTAAGCCTACGTGGGATTTCAGGGTTTGTCCAATGGCTAAGCTCACCCTGTATATTACTATATACAGCTTGCACTAACTGTCCATAAAGTTTGATCGTAGAAAGGTATTATTGACTTTGGTTTTAACTTTAGCGCGAAGAGGTCTAACTCTTGAAGCTGGTACCTCTGGTAAGGTAAGTGTCGACAGAGCTGCCCTCTTAGAACAAACACGCATAAAAGTACCGCAAATTTATAACTTTATTTGGCAATGTTACAGCAACGCTTCTCAATTACTTAATAAATAAATAATAAATAATAAATAAAAAAACCGTCTCTCCTCAGCCGTAGGCTGCCAACATGGCGACCCGCTTGGCCCAGCGCGCGCTTTTCAGTTTAGCATTTCACCCAATAATTGTAAACTTAAAATCTAAATTTAATTTGTGGTATTTAGACGACGGCACCCTAGTAGGTGATGTAAGCGAAGTTCTTGAGGTTATTCGCGTTTTAATTTAAGAATTCCTCAGTATCGGACTAGAACTGAACTATTAAAGGGAGGAAAATGACGACTACAAGTAATTCACAAATTTATTTACATACAAGATATATACAGTGGTACTACGTAAACGAAATTAATAACTAGCTTAAATCTAATATAGGCCCTTGAGGCATTGTACCAAGGATGCTGGCGGCATTTCCCCGCTGTATCGCAATGCTGATACGTTGTGCGAGAAAGCCGCCAGCTCTTCGGTCACCAGTCAACCAGACGCTTCGCGATTTCTGCAAACAACTTATGCGCGCTGGGACCCCATGGACCTAGAGTTTCAACTCCAAATGGAACGAAATGATACTCTCTACCGAGGCTCTTATATTTATTACGTTTATTAAACTTAAATATATTAATAACGGGTCACTCACGGGAAACATTTCCACCAGATTGTCCGAGCACATACGTAGTATGAAGAACAGGGATAGCCGGGGTTCTGCGGTGACGGAACACGTATTGGATTCGGATTCGACTCACTATATACGTTTCGATAAGGTAACCGTGCTGGCGAAAGAAAAGTTTGTGATTCAGCGAAAAATTAAAATTAAAATTTTACCCGTACAAAAGAAAATTAAATACCTGATGGCTTTAGAAAACTATTATTTAGATGAGCATAAAAGGCCAGTATTTAATAAATACAACACAAGACGGGTACGAGAGGGGAAGTTAATACAGCCCCCAGCGGTCAACTATTATGGAAGAAGGTTAAATAAATATTTAGTGCCTAGGCTGTTTAACGAAATAGGGTGGTTGAGAGATAAATCTAGGTTTAGTAAGCCGGTCCTTAAAAAGAGACTAAAAACATACCTTTTAGAAAATTGAACATGGGAAAATTTACTTATTAGGTATTTGTGCATGTTAGTTTTTATGTTATATATAAGGATTACTGTCTAAGCTGTTAATTATTTTGTTCAGGTGCATGATTCCATTTTGTTATTGAGCGCTTCAATCGCCAACAAACTGGTTACAGTTTGGCGATGCATAAATTTTGTTTGTAAGCATGTACCCTTTGTGTAAATAAATTAAAAAAAAAAAAAAAAAAAGAGGGAGGGAGGGAGGCTATCGAAATTGGTCGTCATCCGAATTTTAACCGTGATTGTGGTTGGTCAGTGCCTCCGAGCTGGAAAACTGTTTTGGGTACTACGTCGGTGGATAGTGTGGACGAACCATTAGCGAATGACGTAGTGAGTGTTGTGTGCAACCCACCATTTGACAATAATGCCGTAAACGAGGGTAGTTTCTCGCCCCCCCTGCCGCCACCGGCGCCCGCGCCGAGTCATCGGGCGCGGAGAGCTGCGGCCCGCAGTCTGCACCGGTCCGTCACCGTCGACGCAAGCTCCTGATGGCGCTCCTCGGTACGGAGTGAAACATTTCGAGCGTTTTCGACTTAAAACACGTGAGTGACCCGTTATTAATATATTTTTCCCCTCACTAGCTCGGAAAGTTATCATTTATCCTTTAATACAAGCAAGGAAAAACGCGTTTTATCCACTAGTGGCGAAAGTAATTTGACCTTGGATGGAGCGTGTTTAAGTAGCTTGACAGATAACAAAACGTAAAACGCTCATGATAATGGTTCGTTCGATATTAATTATTATTAAATAAATGGTTTGAGAATCTAATAAAAAATACCAAATTTAGCTTTATTTAATGATTTTAAGTCATAAAATTAAAATCATTAAATAAAGCTACCTTAAAATTCCATAAGAAACGTTTGTTTTTTTATAATGATGTTAAATATAATTCTGAACGCACAAGTTGAGTCGATGCAATTTCAAAACGCATCGTTTACATTTCATACATCAGAAATGTCAACATTGTCAACATTTTTTTTACTAAAAACCTTTTCTCACCGACTCGCGTAAAAATACACAACTTCCAGAGTTTTCTGTTATAATATCGTAAAGAAACGAGTAATTCCAGTGATGACGGTGATCTAACGCCTGTGGATGTTGCACTTTCCTCGCTATAGTGAGTGAAAAGTTTTGTGTTACACACGGGCGCAAATGTATTTTACTTCTCGTGTGTTGAAACACTCGCTACGCTCAGGATTCTATTTTTCACCTATAGAATCCTTTCACTTGCTCGTGTTTCAATTCTACACTCGCGGGTAAAATACAACTTTCCACCCCTGTATAACAAATAACTATAATATGTCTGTGTCTCACGGAAGTTTTGTTATTAGAACTAAACTCTTCTAAATGTGAACTTTTCTTTTCTGATACGTCATGTCCAATGATGTCCAGAGAAACGGGTCAATTCGAACAATGATCTTGGTATCAACTAGATATCCACTAGATATGAAACAGAAACGATAACGAGATATTTAAGAAAGTCATGTCAAATTTGACATTTCCGCGATTCCGAATGTCCTCATGAACGATCTCTTTAAGATTTGCTTAAGATATTACTTAGACATCCAATTAATATCTAATGGGTATCCCAAAACGTCACAATAATTATAGTGTGAAATGACAATTGGTTTCTCCCAAAAGGATATAATATGATAGAGCGGTACTGTCATAGTAGATTTTGTAACCACAGTAAATTCACTGCCATCTATCGACACACTTTAAAACTAAAAATGAAGATTTATAAAAATACGATAAAATGTATTTAAATATGGATAAATGATTTTTTTTATTTGTATTAATTATTTTTATGATTTTGACCCGTTCTCTCACTGATATGCGTTAAAATTGTTAAATAATAAACGAAACCGTCAACGCCATCTATACGACAGTAGGCCAAAGCTAGTAGCGCCCTCTGATCGTGAATCAAATTTTCTTAATTTTCGAGGCACGTTTTTTCCTTAGACTGTATCCATCTATTACGGAGTTATATCTATCTTTGGTTTCTCGAATCTAACTGCAAAAGATACTATAATTATCTATTAGATCTCGTATCGTATCTAGTAATTATCACGTTGTTCGAATTGACCGGATTGATGTCGTAATAATTAAATTCCGTCGTCTCGCTCCTACAATTCAAATTACAGAGAAAAGCTCGGGGCACCTGTGTTGGACGAATCATTTTCAGATTTTTTAGAGAACAAAATTAAAATCCTCATAAAATACTTATTCAATGAGATTTAAATGTCAGTTACAGTTATTATTTATTGGTAGGGCAGTACTCGTACGGTAATAGGGATAACTCGTACTGACACGGCATCCTCACATTTATTTGATTTAATTACCTAACTAACAACACTAGTTTCTCTCTTCCGCAATGAGCAAGTTGCAGAATGAGTAGCTGTATTTAGGTTTTCCCAACCACATGAACCACATCCTCCCAAAAATACAAAAGTACTATACCGAACATTCTCCGTGTGAAAGTCAACACCGACATTGGCAAATTCACCCTGTGCAAAATTGCAGGCAGTAAAAAGCCAGAGGGAAAATAAAAGTCGCGGAATATTCTCAAAACTTGAGAAAATTCTCAAGCAAGTTTCCAATTAGAAAGTTCCCGTTCATAAGGGATTATTACTCAATGTTCTTAATTATTGGCAACCGTTTCATTTAACATTCTTTGCAGAAATCGCGAAGCGTCTGGTTGACGTAACTGGTGACCAAAGAGCTGGCGGCTTCCTCGCATAACGTTTTAGTATTGCGATACAGCGAGGAAATGCCGCCAGCATCCCTGGTACAATGCCGCAAAAGCCTATTTTAGATTTAAGCTAGTTATTAATTTCATTTAGTTAGTACCACTGCATAATATACCTATATATCTTCGGCTGAAAGGCGTCGGATCGCACAGGACAGGAACGAATGGCGAAATCTAGTATCGGAGGCCAAGATCCACTTCGGGTCGCTGAGCCAGCGAAGTAAATAAGTACTGTATATATCTTGTATGTAAATAAATGTCTTTATTATTTTTAACATTTACGTCACTCATTTGCGTATGTTTCATACGTAATATAAATCGAAACTAACTGCAAGAAGATTTGGCGATAAACGTGCAGAAAAATACCTACAACATTTCATGGAAATTTTCTATAAATTTTCTTTGGCACATTTCTACTTTAGCCGACGATATTTTATCCATGATAAGTATTTTATTTACTACTCGACTACTAACGTTTTCTCGTGCAAAACGAGCGTACATTTATGATAAGCCTATCATATAACCATATCACGTTCTGTCTGCGTAAGCACCCGTCTGTCAAATTGAAAGATTAATGGTGTACATGACATACACACGGGTGTTTACATATGTTACATTTACATTTTTATGTGAATGTAGTACCTGTTAAGGGCCACTTGCAACATTCACTAACCCGGGGTTAACCGGTTAAACCTGGAGTTACCATGGTTACCTGTACAATTTGACATTAGGTTAACGGTAACCGGTTAACCCCGGGTTATTGGGATGCTGTGCAAAAATGGTATATATTGACATTATAATTTTGTTTTCACCGCACCAGCTCGTACGCACTTTATTTTTCGAAACCTGAAGAGGAAGTTGAGTTTTATTTACAAAGTAATTTTCACAAAGTAATTTGATAAAGAGTTCCTCTTGTTGGCTAGTGGAATAGATTTTTTAAATTGTGATTTCGAATCATAAATATTTAATAGCATTTCGATTTAACATTAACATTATTTATTATAGCGCCAACAGCAACAGAAATACATTATCCGTCAAAATTTCAATCGTCTAGCTATCACGGTTCATGAGATACAGCCAGCCGGGCTAGCACATGATTGGCGCGAGAGTATCTCGCCGCGACATAAACTACCCGTCCCCCTTTAATTCATACAGTTAGTAAAAGACGGGTAGTCTATCTCGCGGCGAGATACTGTCGCGCCAATCATGTGCTCGGCCTACTGGTGACAGACGGACGGACAGACAGACAGACAGACAGACAGACAGACAGACAGACAGACAGACAGACAGACAGACAGACAGACAGACAGACAGACAGACGGGCAGACGGGCAGACGGACAGACGGACAGACGGACCGTTCCGTCCCGTTTATACCCTTTGGGTACGGAACCCTAAAAAAGTACGGAACCCTCGTTGGGCGAGTCCGACTCGCACTGATCCGGTTTTATGTGATAGAAACACCTTACCCTCTATTATATGTAAGTATATGATTATTATGTTGTTTGTTAAATACAATGAAATAATATGTTTAGGTAGGTATATTAGAAATAAATAATAACGGAAGCCTACATGAATTCCATCTTGTCCATTTTTTAATAAAACGTTTTCTTATGTATTTAAGTATTTATATATTATATATATCGTTGTCTGAGTGCCCATAACACAAGCCTCCTTTGGCTTACCGTGGGACTTAGTCAATCTGTGTAAGAATGTCCTATTAATATTTATTTATTTATTTATTCAATTTTATTTTATCTATTTTTTTATTTATTCAGGTAAATACACATAATATACAACTTAATTACAAAAGTACCGGTTAAACCAGTAAGGTTTGTCTCTGTACATCATAAGTTATTATGTCATCAATTAACAACTAAATATAAATATATATCCGGTATCCGGTTTCCCTACACTAAGCCATCTAAACATTGACAAGTACTTACCATCAAAACCTCATCGTGGCAAAATCATCGGCACTTCACTAAAACGCACAAAACATCAATTTATCACATCACTAGTGCATAGAACAACACATTTCAACAGTTTATAATTAGAAATCAAACAATTTTAGGTCAAAATCTAGGTTCTTTCACGTGCGGCGTTCGCCGAAGGATTGCTACTGATTATTTCATGCGATTCTATGTATATGTAGATATACATAATACTGGGAGCTTATACATTTCATTCTCAACCTTATTTTACTAACCACAAAGTACAATTTTATTTGAAATTTTTGATCGTTCCGCTCTAGGATTTCACAGCTACCCTACTACGAATCTAAATCTTATTGCTTGTATATTAAGTTGAGATTCACTTGCAGGCGTTTCAGGGCTTTTCTACACCCCATCCCCTATTGCTTGGTTAGTGTTGGGAAAGCCCCAAGGTTTTGTTAACGTTGTGTTATTTTTTAACCAGTTATTAACGTTTCTATTTATTATTTATAAATTATTTATATAATATAATTACGGAGGGGATGGGAGGGGACGGACAGGATGATAAATTACGCTTGATTTTATTGTAAAGCCTGACCAGTGCCCTGTTTACCAAAAGCTTGTAGCTTGTAATACAAGCGGAACTCACTTTTTGACAGCTTTTTTTAGAAAGGGACTTCCACTTGTATTACAAGCTACAAGTTTTTGATAAACAGGGCACAGGAATATATGATCATGCGCCATGTTGCGGAATTTCACTGGAACTATTTTTTATACTATACTGAACTAACTGTCACCCTATATACATGAGAATGAACAGCGCCCTCTTGAAAATGATCGTATATTACTGGCCAGGCTTTATCTTAAAAAATTGGGCTAATGGAAGTTGATAGGTATAGCAGAAGCATTTATAGAAATCTATTTCAGTTTATAATTCACATATTGTGTCAAACGCTGTGTCGTATCAGTTAAGGGAAATATTCAATTTTTATGTAAATTTACCACACCGCCTTTACTAATCGAGAGCGCGACGTGTAAAGTCTTTGCTCTTAGACGAAGATCCTCGAAAATTGAATCGAAACATGTCAAGCGTTTATTCAACTGAATAATACGCGACTAGCCCGTTTAAAATAATTAGAAAAGAAATCTTTATAACAGTATGTGTAAGTTAATTTTTAACAAGCAGAAACGTCTGCCTCCAGAGGCCGTTAGTTCAAGTCTTACCCAAGGCAGTAATTTTTCCACTTTTAAATTTATTCTAAGCTTAGTATGTGTAAGTATTTGTAGATACTGACTAAATAAGTATGCAAGGCATTTGCTCTACACCGTAGCTATACACCGCAAGTATTTGTTCTATATGTTGAGAAAAATTACTCGTAGCATGAGCATGTAGCATATTCGTCAGCCTCTAATGCCAGACAACACACACAGTTATAATTATTTGCCCAAATGCATATTGCATCACTTTTCGTAGGCGCCGGAATGATTGTGAAGAAGAAGTGTACATCATCATCATCATGTCAGCCGATAGACGTCTACTGCTGGACATAGGCCTCCCCCAAGGCTCGCCACTCCGACCGATCCTGTGCCGCTCGCAACCACCGAATTCCCGCGACCTTCACCAGGTCGTCGCTCCATCTCGTGTAAGAAGTGTACATCAAAACATAAATAATATATACAATTATACATACACTCAAAACATCACATGTATTAGTCAGGCAAAAAAAACGTTATAACCGTTAATAACGAAACAGTTATCTCAGCCCGTACCTACAAAATGTTGCCAGCGCAAAAATTAAAAACTGCAATATCACGTTTATGTATACATCTGTATTTTTTCTAATTAGGGCTAATACTTTAGGGTTGAGATACAATTCAGACTAATTTGACGAGGGTCAGTGTTTGTGAGTCAAAGAAAACATTACTTTAAGTGAGGTCCGTGATTTTGCTATAATTTGAAGGCTTTATAAGGTTTTGAGAGCGGCTTGTGATGAAGTTAATCATGCTTCTTTTGACGAAATGAAAGATATTTAGGCATAACCTAAATAAAATCCGCAATATTTCATTTTCATTTTTCTTTCCGAACTTACTCATCATCTTCCTCGCGTTATCCCGGCATTTTGCCACGGCTCATGGGAGCCTCGGGTCCGCATGACAACTAATCCTAAGAATTGGCGTAGGCACTAGTTTTTACGAAAGCGATTGCCTTCTGACCTTCCAACCCAGAGGGGGAAACTAGGCCTTGTTAGGATTAGTCCGGTTTCCTCACGATGTTTTCCTTCACCGAAAAGCGACTGGTATAAATATCAATTGATATTCCGTACATAAGTTCCGAAAAACTCATTGGTACGAGCCGGGGGTTTGAACCCGCGACCTCCGGATTGAAAGTCGCACGCTCTTACCGCTAGGCCACCAGCGCTTTCCGAACTTACTGTCATAGAGAAATAAGTAAGGATAGAGTGGTAACTCCATACATCAGTTTTCTTACCAAAATGCGGGTTATTTCGTAGTCGACATCTAGTTTCAAATAGTGGATTTATCACTTTTTGACACCAGATGTCACGAGTGTCACGACTGAAGAAAAATGTATTGCTAAAACAATTTACAAGTTACAACTAATATTACAAGCAGAATTTAAAAATAGAATTCCAGTTAATCCGGTTATAATATTAGCTGAAAATTGTTGAGCATTAGACTTTTCGTTCGTCGCGACATCTATTGTTAAGTAGCAGTATTGATAAATCAGCTACTTGACGCTAGATGTCGACTACTAAAATAATCCGCGTTTTGGGAAGAAAACTGAGGGGACGGACTGAAAATCAGCTCGCGCAGTCAATTTGTAATGAAATGGCTGACGCAGCATATCGCCGCTATAAGTACTTACTCAACCTCGAATCTGCAACACTCATTTGATGACAAAAACACCCGTATTCCGAATGAAAGAAAAGCGACATTTCCATCAAATGATTGTTGCAGATATGAGGTTGAGTAAGTATAGCGACGATATGCCGCGCATGCAATTTTATTTTATTTTAATTGTTATATTTTGTAAACGAACAGATTTTAACCTTTTGGACGCCAATGACCGATATATATGCACCGTAGGTTCAACGCCAAAGACCGATTAATCGGTCATAGACCACAGAGCAACATATTTAGATGCATATGCATAAAGTTCAATTTCAGTTTTGACACTTCGGTGACGTGGCGTCTGGATGACAGCTGTGTTTGACATGGCGTCGAAAAGGTTAATTGTGTGTGGCAATAAATGGTTTCTTATTCTTATTCTTACTTATTTCTCTATGCTTACAGTTGAGAGTTTTTCTGACTAGCACTTTCGGTACTTTCGGTCTAGACAATAATAAGTTTTTGGCAAAAATTTCAGTTTTAGTACAAGCTTTTATCACTGATTGTATTTCTATTTCCACAGGCAACTAATACTCATCGAGACAATTCTAACAAGCCCAAACACAATAGGTTGCGTTGTTATCACAGAGTTCCTATGGCCACCTCCTATCTCCATCATCATATCAGCTCGATGGTGCTATAATATTGCATTGTCACCCGACTTACATATGTATGCAAAGGGTCAAATTTAACCTGCAAAATTAATTACAAACAGACAGACAACGGAACAGGTGAAACCAATGAAAGCTTGTAAAATAGTGCCAAAGAGAATATATAGGATAGAGGGGTACTGTCCTAGTAAGTTTTGTAGTCACTGTAAATTTACTGCCATCTATCGACACACGATTAAAACTAATAAAATATATATCAGAAAATTTATATATACCGGGTGTTTCCTCTGTAACAGGAGCAATAAGTTAAGCTGTAGGCTGTACGCCTCAAACTGAAACTGACCAACATTATTTTGTTAGAGATTAAAGTTATGTTTAAAGGGTGACATGAAACCAGGGGGGTGTCACTGCGCAGTTTAGGTATATTTGGCCGGCGCACCGCCCGGGCAGGAGTATGGCAGTGGGCTGCCGCTCGCGCAAAATTGAAAATACGCAATGGCTTCGAAACCTAAATCGCGATCTAATCTGTATAAAAGATAATGTTCTGTTTACGGATGTCTGAATAAAGGGAAGAACAAGGATGCAGAAAAAACATTTTTTTTAAATTCCGGACTATATTGACCGACATATTTTCAAAGGAATAAGTACTTCTGTGGCATACCTACTTCAGTGAGAATCAGACATACTATCTCCGGCTAAAAATTTTATGTTTACGTTTGTAATTCCTACATATTTATCTTAAAAATAATAAATCAGTAGGTATAGGCACAAAAACTTGTCAAGTGACAACCCCGTGCCGACACTCGCAGCTCGGTCATAAAACTGCGGCGCGCAAAGAAGATTCACACAATTTTGCTTGCAGGCGGCGAGTGTAGGTATAATTTTGTACCTAAATCTGGCTTTTGTGAAGGAGTGAATTTTCTGTACGGTAGTACTATTAGTTATTCTGTGATGAAACGTCAAACACACAGATGGCAGCGTACATTGAAAATAATATTTAATTAGTATGAAAAAGGTATAATCTAAAAATTTCATAATCATAAAAAGTTGCTGAACAAATGTTGGTCAGTTTGAGGCGTACAGCCTCCAGTTTAATTTATTGCTCCTGTTACAGGAAACACCGTGTATATGGATAAATGATTTTTTTATTTGTATTTATTATTTTTATATGATTTTGATGTTCTTTCACTGATATGTGTTAAAATTGTTAAATAATAAACGAAACCATCAACGCCATCTAAACGAGAATAGGCCAAAGGTTGGTATTGGTGGTAGAGCCATCTGTGCGAGAATAAAATTTTCTTGATTTCCGAGACACGTTTTTTCCTTAGACTTTACTCATCTTATACGGAGTTATATAGGTTTTTGCTAGTACCTAATAAAGTTAGGTATTATAAGATGGCGCTGGCGTCACGTACACATCAAGCTCGTGTTTATTATTGATTTTAAAATTGAATTTCGAGTTTTGTCGCCGTTGAGTGGTGTTAGCGTGTGCTTCAGTGAGCAATAAGTGTCCATGAATGTTGGTGATTGTGTCCGCCAAGGGCAAAAAGGCCAATGGGCGAGCGATTGCCGGTGCTATCGGTTTTATGAAAGCGTTCGTAAGCGGGGTCCACGGCTGGAAGTGTTCGCAGTGACCACCGTATGTACTTATAAATCATATACAAGTGGGTTTTGGATGAGGCGGACTTCTTGTGGCTGTGTTTTATAACGAAATTTTTGTGAGCTAAATGGCATAATAACAAAGAGGGTGTTAACCAAAATGAATTGAGGGTACGCTTCGTATTTGTTTACAATACAACGTCAGTATTCAACGTTGATGGCCAGTGTTGTAGCGGGGCGATTATAGTACCCTGTTTTCGTTGGGTGGCGTACTGTTCCGGTGGACCAGTGGTGTACACGGTGGACTAAACTTTTGTGCTCCGGGTGGACTGCGTTCGAGCCCCGCTGGACTCTTATGTGTAAATTGTTTTATTTTTTATTTTATTTAATTTTTCTTTTTTAAATTACTTAAATGAATTTATTTTAATTTTTTTTTTAATTACTTTAGTAATTTTGTCAAGTACAAATTATACGTTTAGCATTTATTTTTTGCGTGTAATATTCGATGAAATTGTTGTTTAACTTGTGAATAATTTAAATCAAAGTGAATCATAATTTTGGATTTTGAGTACCGATTTTAAAACATTTTTTTTGACATCGTTTTGACGTACTTGTTTTTTATAATTTTGGATTTTGAGTACCTATTTTAAAATATTTATTTTGACATCGTTTTGACGTACTCGTTTTTTTATTTATTTCGTTTGTGTAATCATTTATTTTGTTTATATTGACATATAATTTTTATCAGTTATATTGTGCCAATTTTTTGTTGATTTCTTTGTTTTTATATTGTGTTTTTGCATTCCTTTTTTTTTTCTCTCTTGGATGTGTGTTACGGAGCAAACATGAGCAACCCCAATCTTCAAGCATGTCCATATTGTCCTGACGCCGCAAGACAATATGTTGTACCTAGGGGTCTGAATGTCCATATTAGTCGTGTGCATAGAGATGCGGTTGGTTTGCAGGCGTCTTGCGCTAGTGAGGAGCGTGATCCAAGAGGGGGGGATAACGTCGAGATCTCGAAGTTGCCCGAGCTGAAGAAAAATGTTAGGGTGTTGCGGCACGTGCCAAAGGGGGCGAGGAGTCAAGCCGCAGGAAAGCTATGCGCAATAATTCATGATTGTTTGAGCAATAATGAGTTGAAAGATTGGTTTGCGCTGTTCACTTTTTCTTTTACGGCTTTGAGAGTTCCGGACGGTGTCGGTCACAGATCTTTAACTACGCAGGTTAAAGAGAATATTGATAATTGCTGCCTGTACTTTCCTGCTGAGGTCGGTCTTAAGACAGGTTCACTTTACCGGACAATAGAGGCGAAGGTGCATGATGGAGATTTGAGGGGGGCGGTCCGTCTTCTCTTCTCTGATTCTACTCTCGCGCCGGCTAATGGGGACACACTGGAGGCTTTGGTCGGGAAGCACCCATCACCTTCAAGGCAGCTGAATTTTCCCCCTGAGCCTGATCTGGCTAGTCCATTCCTGACCGTGACGCAGGAGGAGGTTGTGGGCGCTTTGGGGTCCTTTTACAATGGGTCTGCTTCTGGGCTCGATGGTTTGCGCCCCCAGCATCTAAAAGAGTTAACCTCGGTGTCGGCCGGTGATAATGGGGGGAAACTCTTGGAATCTCTTACAAGGCTCTGTAACTTCCTTTTACGTGGCATGGTTAATCCCCAAGCTTGTCCGTATTTATATGGGGCATCCCTGTGTGCTTTAGCGAAGAGGGATGGTGGGGTTAGGCCAATTGCTGTTGGGAACACGTTGAGGCGCCTTGTTTCCAAGCTTGCTTGTCGTGCAGTCAAGGAGGAGATGGCGGAATTTCTTCAGCCGTGCCAGGTTGGTTTTGGTACGCCTTTGGGGTGTGAGGGAGCCATCCATGCAGTGCGATCTTATGCTATGGCTCCGGAAAATAATTCCGGGGTTGTTTTAAAGGTGGATATTAAAAACGCTTTTAATACTGTAGAGAGAGATGTAATTTTGAGGGAGGTTAGGGATCGTGTGCCTTCGTTATATCCCTACCTTCATCAATGTTATTTCTCCCCCACCAATCTCTTCTATGGCACTAATCTGATTGCATCACGGGTGGGTGCTCAGCAGGGGGATCCGCTAGGGCCTCTTCTTTTTTGCCTAGCCGTGCAAAGTATTGTAAAATCATTATCCTCCCCGTTAAACGTATGGTACTTGGATGACGGGACGTTAGGTGGTGCGCCAGATGTTGTGTTGGGGGATGTGCGGCAGCTTGTGCAGGCTTTATCAGCCATTGGCTTGCAAATAAATGCTGAGAAGTGTGAATTGTTTCTTTGCAGCCCAGATGCTATGCATTCCATAGCTGATTTTGAAGCGATTTTGCCCGGGATGAAGGTGGTGGAGAGGTCATCGCTGTCACTCCTTGGGGCGCCGATTTTTCCGGAAGGGGTTGGTCAGGTGGTCCAGGAGAAGACCGTGGCGCTTTCAGAATCTATGAAGCACTTGCAGCATTTGTCGGCGCATGTATCTTTGGTGTTGTTGCGTAACTGTTTATCAATTCCACGCGTGACATACACTTTGAGAACGGCGCCGACGTGGATGCATGTGCAGGCTGTGTTACGGTTCGATCAGATACTACAAAACGGTCTGGAGTCTATTCTTAATGTCAGATTTGAGGAATCTCAGTGGTGTCAGGCTACTCTTCCCATACGACATGGTGGTTTGGGGGTGCGTCGCATGCATGATGTGGGACTTGTAGCTTTTCTGGCTTCCTCGCATGCATCGCGGGGACTAGTTGCGCGCATTTTGTCCCTCAATGAGGTCGACATCCTCATGCCTTTTTTGGGTGCTGCGTTGGATGAGTGGACTGTTCGCTGTTCTGGCGGTACGCGGCCGGACGACCTTGGGGCTCAGAGGTCGTGGGATGACGTTTTATGCCGTCAGACGTATGAGCAGTTGCTGGAAGGGGCATCAGGGGTAGAACAGGCTCGGCTGAAAGCGGTAGCTGCACCCGAGTCTGGGGCCTGGCTGCACGCCTTACCGTCGTCGCACTTGGGGACGTTGTTAGATAACGATTCCCTAAGGATTGGTGCTGCGTTAAGGCTCGGGTGTAATGTGTGCGAGCCACATTTGTGCGTCTGTGGGGTTATGGTGGAGGCGAACGGGCACCATGGATTGAGTTGTGTGCGGTGTGCTGGTAGGTTTCCTCGTCATCATGCGATTAACGATATCGTTCGCAGGGCGATGGTGTCGGCAAACCTGCCGTGCGTGTTGGAGCCCCAGGGTCTTAGTCGGACGGACGGGAAGCGGCCTGACGGTCTCACCCTTGTTCCTTGGGCTAAGGGGCGGAGTCTGCTGTGGGATGCTACATGTGTGAGCACATTTGCGGCGTCACATCTTGCACAGACTACACGTGCGGCTGGGGGGGCTGCAGAGAATGCGGCGAGACAAAAACATGCCAAGTACTCAAACTTAAAGCCGGTTTATGATTTTGTCCCTCTTGCTGTTGAGTCAGCTGGGCCTTGGTGTTCCGAGGCGAAGAGTTTTGTGAGGGATCTGGGTAGGCGCTTGCGGGATAGGGGTTGTGATCCTAGGTCTGGTGCGTACCTGGTCCAACGTATATCTTTGGCGGTTCAGCGGGGGAACGCCGCTGGTATTATGGGGACGTTTGGGCCGGGTACTTACCGGATTAGGGTTTAGGTTTGCTCTTTTGTGTTATTATTATTGTACTCATAATTTTTTCTTTGTTTTCAATCAATGTTGACGATGCGTGTTGCAGATAACTTACGTGTAAACGAACGTTCTGTTTTGACGAAACCTGAGGTGGATGAGCTTATTGTAATGTGACGAAGCCTGCGCTGTGGATCTGATGGTATGCCTTTTTGTTTTTTTGGTTAATAAATTTATATAAAGTTAGTTACTTACTTACATGAATTGTTCCGGAATGTCAGGTTTTAGCCTCCTAAGCCATACAAATGAAAAATCCAAAATTTGCCACCGAAATTTGAATTTATAGTGTTAGTGTAGGTCCTGAAAATTGAATGAAATAAAGCAAAAGCGTAGGGAATATTACGCAAAGCTCTACGTAGAGGGCTTCACTAGCACAATCATAGGGTCTACCGCGAAACACGAAAATCGAAAGTTCGATTGCTGTCTCTCTATCACTCTTGCATATTCGATCGATAGAAGCAGATAACGAAACATTAATTAGAATAGCTTCCTGGTTTGCGCGAGTCGAAGGCTAAATGAGCTATCGAAAGAACTTGATATCGATATATTCAACTGTAAAGTTCGTAATGTGAGGCATAGTTTGGTTAAGCGGTGTTTTATGTGAGCGACATTTCTCACATTTGTATTAATGTTCTTTATTTTATAAACTGATCGGCGATTGGCCCTAGTCACACCTGATGGAAAGTGAAGACAGGGCCTAAGATGGAGCTCACCACTTCACTCACAGGCCGCTACTTCAGTAACAGCCTATTCACTCTTGTTGTAAAGAGACCGAGGTCATATTGATCAGGGAATACAGATGGCGGGGATACATGTAATTTTTTTTGTTTCGTTTTCATTACGTGAAGAAATGCATTGAATTTATCAACTTAGTGTATTGGCGCCATATTAGCGCCTTGTCACTAAATATGTATTCCGTAACTTCATTTGAATCTGATTAATTTTACTTTAGTTTGTTTTCATCTTGAACTCTAGAGACCTCTGTTGTTATTAGAATAACTATAACTAGAAGCCCCTAGAGGGGCTAATGAACTAAGTTTTGTAACTTTGGATTATTGTAAGGCTTCTATTGCCATTAATTTTCAATTAGGTATGCTTTTTTTCTCTCTTTTTTGTACGCATGCGTGTGTGCGTAAGTGTTAAGGGCCCTCTACACTCATGCGCGAATCACGGCGCGAAGCCGCGAACGCGAGTCTGGAGTCTAGTTCGCTAATCAGCGAAATCGACTCCACACTCGCGTTCGCGGCTTCGCGCCGTGATTCGCGCATGAGTGTGGAGGGCACTTTAGCATTAGTTTAAAATTGAATATTTTGTAACTACCTGTGAGTTCCTGTAATTGGCTTCCTGTTTTAATCTTGTTGTTTATTGTAAGTGTATAGCTGTTGGTCCTCCTTACCATAAATAAATAAATAAATAATTTTAAGGTTTAGACTTACTTGTTTTAGTCACTCGCGCGACATGTTTCGGAGAGCCTAGGTCTCCTTTCTCAAGCACTAATAGTGCGAGCAGCGTTCACGACGACCGACACGACCGTGTATTGCGTACTGCCGCGCGCCGCGACGCCCGCTGCGCGCGCCTCGAGAAAGCCGGTTGGGGTTGCGATTGGGGTTGGGCCGTGTGTCTTACAACAGTTTAAATTCGATCAGATAACGATATTTCGATTTTCGCGTTTCGCGGTAGGCCACCTGTAAACAAACCGCCTTGTCACGTCATGTCATAGTGAAAACTTGTCAAAAAACTGTTTTAGGCATAGTATGTATATGTTACTCTATGGTTTAGTATGTGCACTCTGGCGACAGAACATTGCAGTAATATTCCCTATTGAATATGATTTAAATTTCATCTTTGGTTTCATTGCATCGAACTCAAGAAGTACTATAGGTAGAACCTTGGGCCTAAGGAGGTTTGGTAGGTTGACCTTTTAGATAGTATCTTATCTTATCTTATCTGATAGTTTCGGGGGCCCTTGCGGATACACTTCGACCCATAGGGATCTTTTGTGCAGTTACCCCCTAGAAAAAGTCCGTCCGCTACTTAGATAGTATAGATAGATAGTATAGTATAGATAGAGATTTAGGATTTAGATAGTGTAATGTATGTACCTACTTACGTACCTAACGGTACTTGTCATGTATCGCGGTGCATTCGGATGCGCCCTCTGCAGACCATTTAGTCTCGCAATAAATAGCTAAGTGAACGGACGTGCGTGTTTCTTTTATGCATATACCTCAGTGGCGACGAGGATGGGATTTAATTTCAAGAACCGAGAATTGGCTGTTCGTATAAAAAATGTCCGTGGGAAAAATAAAAGCGTTCGAGGTCTCGGCGGGCAATTGGAGTACTTATGTGGAGCGTGTGAGTATGAGCGAGAAGGGCGATGCGGGAGAGAGAGCCGAGACGGTACATGCACTCACATCGTGGCAGCCGCGTGGCGGTAATGGCGCTAGCAATGTAATTTGTGCAGTGTGCGGAAGGTTAGGTCACCGTGACGTCCAATGTCCTTACAAAGATTTTCAGTGTAACAAATGTGGTAACGTAGGTCACTTAAAACGCGTGTGTCCGGCAAGGATGGCAGGTGGTAGTGGCAGCGGCGCCCGTGGCTCGGGCGGCGGCGCTCGTGGGGCGAGCGGTAGCAGCGGTGGCGGCGCTCGGCGCCGGGGCACCGGCGGCCGCAGGGGCGCGCGGCGCCCCAGTCGCGCCCTACACCATGTCCTGGCAGAGGATGGCGAGACTCAGTATGAAGGAGAGGGTACGTCGGGGTCCGACGTCGAAGAAGACCTGTATCATCTCTGCCTAAACGATTATAAATCGGTAAGCCTATCGTTATGTGTAGATGATGAAGTTTTGTCTATGGAAATCGACACAGGGAGCGCGGTGTCGTGTATAAGTAGTGATACTTATAATAAGTACTTTAAATACAGACCGTTGGAACAGTTTCCTTTGGTGTTAAAAGTTTATGATGGCCGCCGTGTTAGACCCCTAGGGGTCATAAGGCCCGTGGTTAGATTTGAAAACCGATTGAAAAAGTTAGAACTGTTTGTTATTGAGGGTGGCAGTACCCCACTATTAGGCAGACACTGGCTAACAGAGTTACAGATTCGGGTTCCTAGGTTTTATAAAGAGTATTTATTTAACTTTAACGAGTCCCTTAATAATGATTTATGTACTTTGCTCGACAGATATAAGGAGTTATTTAGCGGAGGACTCGGGCGGTTTAGTGGTGGAAAAGCGACACTCCGAGTGCGTGAAGGGGCTACGCCGGTGTTCTGCCGTGCGCGGCCGCTGCCGTACGCGCTCCGCGATCGCGTCGAGGCGGAGCTGGACGAGATGCTGCGCTGCGGCGTCATCGAGCCGGTCGACACGTCGGAGTGGGCCACGCCGCTGGTACCGGTACGTAAAGCTGATGGGAGTTTGCGAATCTGTGCAGATTACAAAGTGACCTTGAACCCCGCCTTGCTGATTGATAGGTATCCGCTTCCTAAGATAGATGACCTTTTAGTGAGACTCAATGGTGCCCGCGTATTTTCAAAAATTGACCTGACGCAGGCGTATAATCAGGTGGAGTTAGACGATTCTAAAAAGTATACCGTCGTCAACACGCATAAGGGATTATTCAGATATAATAGACTTGTTTACGGATTGTCTTCCAGCCCTGGTATATTCCAGCGAATTATGTCCAACTTGTTGAAAGATCTACCTCAAGTAGAAGTATTTCTCGATGATATAATTATTGGTTCCGCGGACATAAATTCTCATTTGGGGACATTAGAAAAAGTTTTGAAACGGCTTCACGGTCATGGATTGAAATTAAAGAAAAGTAAATGTTCTTTCTTATTAGAAGAGGTACAGTATCTGGGATATGTAATTTCAAAAGACGGAATTAAAGTAGATTCCACCAAGATAGAAGGTATCCTTAAGATACCTCGACCTCTCAATGTGAAAGATGTAAGGTCATTTTTAGGGGTAGTTAATTTTTATGCTCGATTTGTACCGCATTTGAGTACGATTCTATCCCCTTTGTATGACTTACTTAGGAAAGGTGCCGTATGGAATTGGAATGAACGATGCGAAAAATCATTTAAAAGTATTAAAAAACTGTTAGTGAGCGCGGAGGTGTTAAGTCATTACGATCCCAACAAACAGCTGACGCTGACCACTGACGCGAGCAGCCGCGGAATCTCCGGCGTGCTGACACAGCCCGGGGACAGCGCGGGCGCGGGCGCGGGCGGGGCGCGCGAACGACCAGTGGCTTACGTCTCGCGTTCTTTAAATGAGGCGGAACGTAATTACTCGCAAATAGATAAAGAGGCGTTAGCAATCGTATTCAGTTTACAGAAATTACATCAATTCCTTTATGGCAGACATTTCACATTACGAACGGATCACAAACCGCTCGTTAGTATTTTTGGTTCCAAGCAGGGTATTCCCGCGATGGTGGCTAGCCGATTGCAGCGGTGGGCGATTAAACTTTCCGCATATACTTATGATATAGAGTACGTACGCACCGATGCAAATGGCGCAGATGGCTTGTCGCGCTTGCCCGTGCCGATCAAAAATGCCGAGTCGCTAGACGGTCCGCCGCCCGAGCAAACGTATTTACATTTCGCCCACAACGAATTGTTATTAGATTATCACGATGTTAAAAAAGAAACACAACGCGACCCGACTTTGAGCAGAGTGTTAGGATATATACGGTCCAGTTGGCCGACGGAAGTTGAAATGCGAAATTTACAACCGTACTTTAACCGTAGGCTAGAACTGTACGAAGAGTTAGGATGCGTAATGTGGGGCCATCGCGTGGTTATACCGGAAGGTTGCCGAGATAGGGTTTTAAGCGTGTTACATGAGAGCCATATGGGAATCGTAAAGACAAAAGCGTTTGCCCGGAGCTATGTGTGGTGGCCGGGCATAGACGAGGCGGTGGAGCGCACGTGTCGCGAGTGCGGCGTGTGCGCCGCCGAGGCGGAGGCGCCCGCGCGCCACGCGCCGTGCCCGTGGAGCTGGCCCTCGCGCCAGTGGACGCGGGTTCATTTAGACTTTTTAGGACCTCTTTATGGAGTAACGTATTTGGTTATGATTGACGCTCGAACAAAGTGGCTCGAGGTATTCCCGGTAAATAGTACCTCGGCTAATAACACCATTGAAAAGTTGTGTGAAGTTAACGCTCGATGGGGTTTCCCTAGACAAATAGTTTCGGACAACGGCCCTCCGTTTACGAGTACACAGTTCGCGACCTTTTTAACAAAAAACCGTATTGAACATGTACACTCAGCTCCATATCACCCCGCGTCTAATGGAGCCGCCGAAAATGCGGTTCGAATAATTAAACGGGTTATAAAGAAAGCCGTGCGACAAAAACACAATGTTAATTTAGCTATCAGTAATTTCTTATTACATTACCGAAATACGCCACACTGCACAACAGGAGAAAGTCCAACTACGCTTATGATTGGCAGGCAGGTTCGTACCCAATTAGATGTACTGCGTCCAGATTGTGAAGATAGGGTTCGTAAGGCACAGAGGAAACAAGCGGACATACGATTAAGCCCTAATCGGGTTCTCCAATCAGGAGATAAAGTATGGATAAGGCAATATCAGGGAGATACGAAATGGCTTCCTGGTCGTATTACTCAGAGGACAGGTACTACGGACTATACAGTGCGCGATAACTTAAATAGGGAGGTACATAGGCACGTTGATCAGTTAAGGCGGCGATCAAGTATGTTAACCTGCCCAGGTGACTCATCAGCTTTGCAGGTACCTCGGCCCGAACCAGTGCAACATACTGGCGATGCCATCCCTGACCGTCCCGATACACCGATAGCCACAAGTACGCCGCAGCGCAGTCATCAAGGTCGACCGCCCACTTCGAGCGGAGCGAGTCCAGGTCCGAGCCGGCCGGCGGACGCGCGGTCCGTAACGCCGCAGCCCTCGCCAAGGTCAGACGGTAGTGAAGACCTCTTTTTGTCGCCTACAACAATTTCCACCCCACCATCTAAACCGCCCCAGTTACCTAGACCTGTCAGAGAATGTAGAAAAAAAAATCCACCAAAATATAAACTTTAAATTTTTTTTTGTTAGACTAGTCACTGTAAATTGTGCCATGTAACGTTTTGGTATAGGGTTGAGGATCACTAGTGCCATATTAAACTGTTCTAAACAAATGTACTTAAGCATAACTTGTGAAAGACTATAGGTATTGTACCATTATGATCGTAGTGTTAAAAAAAAAAATAGAAGCTAATTTTCTCAGGTATTTCTGTAACTGTATGGATTATATCATTCATAATTAGATATCTAACTATATTCTTGATATTGTTATCATTAATAAAGAAAACACTAATTAGTGCCAGAAATGCCTATGTAATTCGAGTGCGTAAACATTTACATAGTTCGCGAATTATATTTAGGCTCTAAGACTGTAAATAATTATCGTAATATAATACTTGAACATCCGATAACTCCCTTATTCATATTCCCAGCAACATTTTAATGGTGTCAATTAACGCTCCTAATGACCCAATCTCAAATAAACAATATTTTTGGTAATTAGATAAAAGAAACCAGTTATAATATCCTTCACTTGGAACAAGAAAAAAATATGTAGATATTGTAGATGAACATATTTTATGAATGATGGCGTTATCGAACCTTTTTTTTATAGTAGGTAGTTAAAGTTTTCCTCATATAAGGCATGCTATTTTTATACCTACTTACCGTAGACTTAAGATTCACCTAAGAATATTGTTTGGTTTACTGTTTCCCTTGAAACATAACAGTAGTGTTGTGCATTCCTTTTTGTTATATATAGTTACTTACCGAGTAGGTACTTGGAAAGGAGAAGGCATGGTGTTTAAAGTATGTAGTATTTAAATATTTAAATAATGTTTAAGAAGAGAGTGATGTAATGTATGTACCTACTTACGTACCTAACGGTACTTGTCATGTATCGCGGTGCATTCGGATGCGCCCTCTGCAGACCATTTAGTCTCGCAATAAATAGCTAAGTGAACGGACGTGCGTGTTTCTTTTATGCATATACCTCAGATAGTATAGATAGGATATTCTTACACAGATTGACTAATGAGGGCTAACGCGTATGAATTCGCCGCTAGGGGCGCTAGTGTAGATGGTGGTCTTTTCCATAGTTCGAAATGTCAAATTTCACTTGTCACTTCAATGACAACAGCTGTTCTTTAGTCTTTTGGACCACCATCAACAGAGGCGCCAACTGGTGAGCAAAAAAACGATAGCCCTCATTCCAAAAGTCCCCAATTCTTAGCATTAGTTTTCAAGCGGACCCCAGGCTCCCATGAGCCGTGTCAAAATGCCGGGATAACACGAGGAAGATGATGACATAGAAACACCTAAGACTCAAAAACAAATATCTGTGCTCACCACACAAATAAATGGCCTTACGGGGATTCGAAACCAGGACCATCGGCTTCACAGGCAGGGTCACTACCCACTAAGCCAGACCAGTCGTCAACCTGTCGGCCTTTTACCATGATTGAGGCTGATTTTTTTTTTGTCTGAACCCCGATATACGCGAATTTCTCTTAACGCGATTTTTTGCGGAACGTATTCCTCGCGTAAAGCGGGGTATTAGGCCTCATAATCACGAGCGCTTTTTCAACGCGCGTTAAAAAAGCGTTTGAATGACACAAATTGAAACATGATGGCGGTAGCGTTTTTTATCAAGCGTTGTTGGATTTTCAACTGTGGGCCCGGCCACATGTACGCGGTGCGACGTCGCCAACGCAACGCGGCGCGTTTTGCGGTGCCGCCGCCGCCCCGCAGAAATCTGCGAGCAAAATCTGGCGGTGCGTCGTGCGTTGTCGCGCGCAGCGCCGCAAAACGGTGCGCGGCGCCGCCCGCCGCAACGCAAAATCTGGCGGTGCGGCTTGCGGTGCCGCGTCCGTCGTCGGCGCTGCATAGTTAAGAATTCGACTACCAGGAGTGTACTCCTGATACGACGCACCAGATTTTGCGGTGCGGCGGCGGCACCGCAAAACGCGCCGCGTGCGGGCAGATTCAAGCGCTTTTTTAACGCGCGTTTAAAAATTGCTCGTGTGCAGGGTCGCTTACGTATTCTCTTTCTTGTTTTTTTTTTTTTTTTCTTTTTTTTTACCGTGGAATGAAATACGGTTATAACACACCATCGCACCGCTCCGCGACGTTGGAGCAGTTCTAGTTGGTGTTCCACGAAAACATGGAAATATAGGACACATGGCAACACTGGCGCACGTGTCCGGCAGTCTGTAAGGTACGGTACGGTCGGTTTTGCCGGTTTGGTGCGATGGTGTGGAACCCACGCCAATACTACCTATTCCTAGAACTGCTTCAAGGTCGCGGTGCGGTGCGATGGTGTGTTACGAATTTAAATTTCGACGCCGATTATGACCGATATTACCGAAAAAATGGAGGTGCCGACGCAAGAATACCAATTTGTGACGATAGTATTTTCGTTTAAGGGCATTTTTTAACTTAGAGGGCTCAAATATCACCATAAATCTAAAATTTGTGATTGAATTGGAGATTGACGGCCAGTTTCATTCTGATCAAATCGGTCGATTTGATCATCCCGTCTGTTTTGTGGGCTCCACTTAAATGTCAAACGCCAGAACTGTCAAAATACTCAAAATTGACATTATAACCTCCAAAGATTACAAAACCCACAAAACCGAGGAATAAGAACAATATTTTCTCTTATTTTGTAAAGAGTTCTTTCATAATCGTAAATTAAAAACATAAACAAGCGAAAAATATAATATAAAAGTGCCTTCTATCAGAAGACAATGAATATAGCTCGTACAATTTGCACAATTCGCAGCAAGAATGTCAGCAAAAAAGTGTTCAGAAATTTTCGCATATCTTCCTCAAACTACGATTCAACACAAGCATCGCAACCTAAAGTGCAAGAAGAAAAATACGATTTCGAAGACTTGAAGGTTATAGAGCGAGCGGAGAGCAGAAAAGCTGCGATACCGCCTTTTATGAAGAATGTGTTCGTATCCATATTTGACCGGGAGTTGCTAGCTTATCCTGAAATTTTAAATAAAGATGACAGTGAAGACTTGGATAAGAGAGTGTCTAGACTGCAGGCGGTGTTTGGGAACCCGGAGAAAACAAAAGAAGAGCGTCAAGAAGTGTTAATACAGAACCAAATGTATGCCGCGCCTGTATCTTTAACACTCGGTGGGTTGGCCATGAATGTAACAGAGAGTATAAGGTATGTTTTAGCTTAAAAATAAATAATGTGCCATTTTCATAGATGATGTATTTCTGTTGGCGCTATAACAACAAATACTAAAAAGGAACCCTCTGTGGGCGAGTCCGACTTGCACTTGTCCAGTTTTATAAACATCAAGAGGGTAAAAAGGCTGCAAAGATGGAGTTTCAATTGCAATTATTATTTGTAGATAATTTTAATTAAGTCACTAACATAATGTAGAGGTCAAATTTCTTTTAAATCTGTTACCTTAGAAATATATTTTAAAATGTCCAAGTCTCATGTGAGTTAGATTTTTAAAATTGCCCACTAACCCAGGGTTAACCGATTAAACCTGGAGATTACCATTGAGGTTACCAGTGCAATTTGACACTGGGTTAACAGTTTAACAGGTTAACCCTGGGTTACTGGGATAGTGCAAGTGGCCCTAAACTGTAAAATTGTACAGTCAAACATGTGTGCAACAGTGTAAAACAGTGTAAAAACATGGGTGCATACAACTCACTCAAAAATATGTCCCATAGTTCTTAATTCGCTGACATAAGAGCTATGGGACATATTTTTGAGTATGATGAGTGCATCCATATTTTTACACTAGTAAAATAATTGATATTTTAATTCCCATTGATATCTTCAGATACCTAGAAACAATATCATCAGATCTTCAACTGGGTCAACAACTGAGCGACCACTGGGTAGCCCTGGAGGCTTTAAAGGCCGGTCTCCGATCAGAGCAGTTCCGACAGATCTTGGACGACCTGGTCTCTGGAGAGAATGTGGTTTCCCTGTGTGTTAAGGAGAAGCTTGCTGAGAGGATATCGCAGGCTGATTTTAGGACCACTGCGGAGATGGATGGACAAGGTAGAACCATCTTCTTTCATCACCCTCTCCGGTCCTGGATAGACATGTGCGTCACGCCGCCGACGATTTTTCCCCGCCGCCGCTGCCGATCAATTTGACCGGTGTATTGTATTGTATTGTAGTTCGGGCGATTTTCCGCAACTCGACGACTGGCGCCTATTTTGCGTGACATGGGGGTGGGCTAGTCCTGCCAGCCCAGCTCCTCGAGGAAACCTATCAAACCTTTGATGTTGAGTAGGACCTCGGGGAGGTCTCTCGGGGATCCGAGATGTTTTGCCCTATGGGGCCACTCCGCTGCACTCCAGCACCACGTGAGAGGCTGTTTCTTCTGTCTCCATGCATCCTCTACATAGGGGACTGTCTGTGACACCTGTTATAAAAAGATGTTTGTTAAATAAAAACCTGTGTATAATCGGCGTGGAAATTTTTGATATCAATCGTGTCTTATTGCATGTTGCGTAGTAAGTAGATAGTGTCAGAGGTATAATTTAAAGATTCTTATACTTTTTCGCTTATTATTTGCCAGTTTAATTAAATTAGCATCATTTTTGTTGTTGCAATGTCAGCTGTGATAACGAATTAGCGTCAATTTAAATTATCATCTCATAAAAAGTAGAGTGTGCGACTTGCAATCCGGAGGTCGCGGGTTCAAATCCCGGCTCGTACCAATGAGTTTTTCGGAACTTATGTACGAAATATCATTTGATATTTACCAGTCGCTTTTCGGTGAAGGAAAAAATCGTGAGGAAACCGGACTAATCCCAACAAGGCCTAGTTTCCCCTCTGGGTTGGAAGGTCAGATGGCAGTCGCTTTCGTAAAAACTAGTGCCTACGCCAATTCTTGGGATTCGTTACCAAGCGGACCCCAGGCTCCCATGAGCCGTGGCGCCCGTGGCAAAAATGCCGGGACAACGCGAGGAAGATGATGCGACAGTAAAATTGGTCATAAACACCACATCGACAAACGTTGCTAATACATTTCTAAAGGAAATTATGCACTGTTGAAACTTACACCATGTCCATTACTGAATAAGCAGTCATTGTTATCTGTATTACGCATATATTCAAGCAAATATAAACTATGCGATTAATATATGGGGAATTGGAGGAGATACCGAAAGAGTATTAAAATTACAAAAGCGATCAATCAGAATATTAAATAAGTTACGTAAGCGTCAATCAGCTATAATATATTTTACAAAAGACCGGATAATGACCGTTATCTCACTTTTTATATACAAAGATGGCAGTCGCATTCGTAAAAACTAGTGCCTACGCCAATTCTTGGGATTAGTTGCCAAGCGTACCCCAGGCTCCCATGAGCCGTGGCAAAAATGCCGGGACAACGCGAGGATGATGATGATGATCAGTGAAAGAACATGGGCCCAAATCATATAAAAATAATAAATACAAATAAAAAAATCATTTATTTTTAGTTTTAATCATGTGTTGATAGATGGCAGTAAATTCACTGTGACTACAAAATTTACTATGACAGTACCCAGTACCCTCATATCCTATATTCTCTTTGCTAATTATAATAATTTAGTAATAAATTTTATAATACAACATCAAACTATTTCAGAAATATGGAGGATCTCCGGTGAAAAAGTTTGCAGTGCCACTTCCGGCTACTTCTTAGTCCTGGGCAGTTCTGAAGCGGGCAGGATCCGGGCGTTCCTGGTGCATCCTGGCGCTGCGGGCGTGACGGCTACTGGGGACTTTGTCACCTTCCAGAAGACACCGGGTAACTATTTTTTAGCAGTGATCTATTATGAAGGCCCTTTAAATATCATGTCAGTCAGTCCAGGATATTTCAGGTTCTTTTGGTACACGTTCTGTACCTAGAGTTGTGCTGTTCCCGGGAACGTTCCCCATTTTGTATGGAGAAATTTACCTCTTGGGAAATTTCCCCGGGGCACCTAACCCGATACCGATACCTCTACGCTTTCCCGAGATAAAGACGGAACCATATTACTAAGACTTTGCTGTCTGTCTGTCTGTCTGTCTGTCCGTCTGTCACCAGGCTGTATCACATGAACCGTGATAGCTATACAGTTGAAATTTTCACAGATGTATTTCTGTTGCCGCTATAACAACAAATACTAAAAACAGAATATAATAAATATTTAAGGGGGGCTCCCATACAAGAAGCGTAATTTTTTTGCCGTTTTTTGCGTAATGGTACGGAACCCTTCGTGCGCGAGTACGACTCGCACTTGGCCGGTTTTTTTCCTTGGAACCCTAAAAACATGTTTATTTATATATTCTTCCAGCTACACCCCTCGATGAGGTGACAGAAGCGGCCCTGGCACAAATCCTGGGTGCGTCGCGGCTCCACACGGCTACTTTATGCCGCTGCAGCCTCCAGCGCGCCATGCTAGCGGCCACCGACTATATCAGAGACAGGGCTTTCAATGGTACGTTTAAATATTAGGCTAGCCGGCCATTTCTTTTAGAAACAAGTAAAAATTATTATTTCCATAGTTTTTTATCCTAACCAATGAGGATATAATAAGATAGAGCGGTACTGTAATAGTAAATTTCGTAACCACTTTAAATTCACTGCCATCTATCGACATACTTTAAAACTAAAAATGAAGATTTATAAAAATACGTTAAAATGTATTTAAATATGGATAAATGTTTTTTTTTATTTGCATTAATTATTTTTATATAATTTTGACCCATGTTCTTTCACTGGTATGCGTTAAAATTATAAATAACAAACGAAACAGTCAACGCCCTCTATACGAGAGTAGGCCAAAACTAGTGGCGCCATCTGATCGAGAATCAAATTTTCGTGATTTTCGAGGCACGTTTTTTCCTTAGACTGTATCCATCTATTACGGAGTTATATCTATCTTTGTCCTAACTAATTATATAAGTAACTGTAATATCCGCGTTAGGTAGGTACTAGGTACCAATCAATTTTTAGGGTTCCGTACCCAAAGGGTAAAAACGGGACCCTATTACTAAGACTCCGCTGTCCGTCTGCCTGTCACCAGGCTGTATCTCATGAACCGCGATAGCTAGACAGTTGAAATTTTCATAGATGATGTATTTCTGTTGCCGCTATAACAACAAATACTAAATAGTACGGTGCGCGAGTCCGACTCGCACTTGGCCGGTATTTCGAATCTTACTTGATTGGCAGTTTGAGTCTGTCACCAATAAAGATTCTCGATATAAAACGAAAACCTCGACCACTAAAAAAAAAAAAAAGCCCTTTATTCAATGTAAAAACGGTTACATATAAATTTGAAAAATAAAACTTAAACTTAAAATTAGTGTTTTAATTACATGAATCCCTAGTGGGTAAAGGCCTCCTCCAGTGCTGCTCATTTGTCCCTGTCCTGTGCTAATGACATCCAGTCTGTGCCGGCTGTTCCTTTTATGTCATCTTCCCAACGTGTAAGTGGTCTGCCTTGGCCTCTTTTGCCAAGTAGGCCTCTCCATTTAGTGACTTTCGATGTCCATCTCTTGTCTGTTAGTCTTGCTGTATGGCCTGCCCACTTCCATTCATTAGAACATAAACCTCGACCACTATTCAACCTGAAAACGCGACTGTCCCGTCTTAATGGGCATTCTGAGTCTCAAGGAAATTTTGTAGGTTTTTTTTGTGTAAAAATTTTCAATATTTATTAATTATTTATTGTTTCGTAACAGGTAAACCACTATCCGAGATGCCAATGCTCCGTTCCACCATAGGTTCCACTCTGTTGGACATATATGCTTCAGAAAGTGCAGAGTATTTCACAGCTGGCTTACTAGACGGATATCTTAACCCCGACGCTGAGATAGAGATGGCTATGTGCAGGTAAGTTATATTTATTTAAGCCGGATTTCGGACCCGGGTATGTCCTTAAACTACGTCCAAAAGGACCCGGGTATGTCCTTAAACTACGTCCAAAAGAGAGGTATGGGCACTGTGAATGACATCTCGCTTTGTGTGGTAGGGCACAGGACAGCGGATGTCATTCCAGATCTAGAGCAGAGCCCAACTGGGGAGGTACCTCCACCTTACAGAAAACCGCAGCCAAATAACATTCTAATTATTATTCTATTCTATATTATTCTGAATCTGACATATTAATTATTATTATTGTATTCATTATTTAAATTTATTGGATTTTGATTTTATTGTTGAAATTTTTGTTTTTATTTTTAATGTATTTACTAACACATAGCTATAACGATGGTACTCACAATATTGTATGGAATCTTAAATGTTCTGAAATAAAGATATTTTATTTTTATAACACTAGACCCTACTAATAGTGTTGTGTTCCTGCCGGTGAGTAAGGTTGCCAGAGCTCGAGGGAGAGGAGTGTTAGGGTCGGCAACGCGCATGTAACTCCTCTGGAGTTGCAGGCGTACATAGGCTATGGAGACTGCTTAACATCAGGCGGGCCGTATGCTTGTTTGCCACCGACGTAGTATAAAAAAAGCCTTTATTTTTCCTTAAATAGTTTTACATAGTAAAAGTTTTCTAATATTATTGTTTTTCATTTTACTATATTAAGGACCCCTATCGGGTATAGGCCTCCTCCATGTCTTTCCACCTTTCTCGGTCTTTTTTGCCTTGATTAGCCAATTTTCTCCTGCTGTGGTTATGATATCCTTGGACCACCTTGTTGTGGGTTTTCCCGCCTTCCTTTTGCCATGGGGTCCTGGCCACTTTGTGACTTTGTTGGTCCATCTGTCATCTGTCAATCTTTCTACGTGCAGGTCCTATGCAGGTAAGTTATTGGTCGGAAATGCACATGCGATTTGATTTGGTCCGGTCTGGCCTAGTGGGTATGGACCCTGCCTGTGAAGCCGATGGTCCTGGGTTAGAATCCCGGTAAGGGCATTATTTGTGTGATGAGCACAGATATTTGTTCCTGAGTCATAGGTGCTTTCTACGTATTTATATATTATATATATCGTTGTCTGAGTACACATAACACAAGCCTCCTTGGGCTTACCGTGGGACTTAGTCAATCTGTGTAAGAATGTCCTAAAATATTTATTTATTTATGAGATACCTCTATAAGTACGATTCCCACCGAACGGGCGGAGTCGGAGCGCATTTCACATTTGCCGGACGGCTGCTTGCGGACGCGGACGGCTCCGGACGGATTCCGTACCATACATTGGCAGAAGCCATAGAGTAACTTATACTAGAGCGGTACTGTCATAGTAAATTTTGTAACCCCAGTAAATTCACTGCCATCTGTCGACACACTTTAAAACTAAAAATGAAGATTTATAAAAATATGAATAAATGTATTTAAATATAGATAAATGATTTTTTTTATTTGCATTAATTATTTTTATGATTTTGACCCATGCTCTTTCACTGATATGCGTTAAAATTGTTAAATAACAAACGAAACCGTCAACGCCATCTATTCGACTGTAGGCCAAAACTAGTAGCGCCCTCTGAACGAGAATCAAATTTTCTTGATTTTCGAGGCACGTTTTTTCCTTAGACTGTATCTATCTATTACGGAGTTATATCTATCTTTGGCAGAAGCGATGGAGTCCGACCGTAGCCGTCCGCGTCCGCGAGGAGCCGACCGGCTTGCGACCGTGCAAATATACCGTGTAATTATAAAAAGACATGTAATATGAATTATTATGAATATACAAAATATGAAATATATGAAATGCGCGGTGACTCGGCCCGTTCGGTAGGAATCGTTCTTAAGTTTTGGCAAAGATAGATATAACTCCGTAATAGATAGATACAGTCAATGAGGATATAATAAGATAGAGCGGTACTGTTATAGTAAATTTTGTAACCACTGTAAATTCACTGCCATCTATCGACATACTTTAAAACTAAAAATGAAGATTTATAAAAATACGTTAAAATGTATTTAAATATGGATAAATCATTTTAATACTTGCATTAATTATTTTTATATGATTTTGACCCATGTTCTTTCACTGGTATGCGTTAATATTATAAATAACAAACGAAACAGTCAACGCCCTCTATACGAGAGTTGGCCAAAACTAGTGGCGCCATCTGATCGAGAATCAAATTTTCGTGATTTTCGAGGCACGTTTTTTCCTTAGACTGTATCCATCTATTACGGAGTTATATCTATCTTTGATACAGTCTAAGGAAAAAACGTGCCTCGAAAATCAAGAAAATTTGATTCTCGTTCAGAGGGCGCTACTAGCTTTGGCCAACTGTTGAAAAGATGGCGTTGACGGTTTCGTTTGTTATTTAACAATTTTAACGCATATCAGTGAAAGAACATGGGTCAAAATCATAAAAATAATTAATGCAAATAAAAAAAATCATTTATCTATATTTAAATACATTTATTCATATTTTTATAAATCTTCATTTTTAGTTTTAAAGTGTGTCGACAGATGGCAGTGAATTTACTAGGGTTACAAAATTTACTTTGACAGTACCGCTCTAGTATAAGTTACTCTATGGTTTTGGTGACGTCAAACATCACAATGTGTCAATAGGGTATTTTCCACATGTCGATTTTTATAACTAAATCTAGTTAAATAGATAATGAGCAATTTATCACAATAGATTGGTAACTTAAAAAATATATGGGTTTAATAAATAAATACATCAAAGATTTTTTTTTTAACTTCCAAATAGGAAGAAAGTAATGATACCATTCGATTCCTTACATTTTATTGTCTTCGGTTACCGCGATAGTTACTCATGAAATAAAACTATGAAAACATACCTCCTTACATTTTATTAAAAGAAAATTTATATAACAACAATATACATAAACGCAATATTTCAACGACAAAATCGCAATTTCCTTGTTTTCTAACTCTTCTAAGCGATAGCTATGGATGGTATAGAAAAGGATCGCAATCTCTTATGGCAGAATTGTTGTAAAAGTGACCGCGTTAAGCTTTAAATAATAGTTCCTAATCTCTCCGGTGGCGCTAGTTAGGCTCTGGGACATGAGTATAACATGAACCATATAAGGCAACAAATAACCCGACCAAATTACGTAGGTTGTTTTTGGTAGTATTTCGGTGTATGGTGGCGCCGCCTAATTACTGTTTTTTGATGGACACTTTTCATACATAGAGATTTGGCTCCTTTATACAGTCTCCATGGCGATAGCGACGTTACATGCTGACGTCACGGTGTAATGTCATTTTGTATTTTGTTTTGTATGAAGCGTTTCGTCAGTAATAAAGCGCGGGTGCTAGACTTTGACCATCATTTGTGACTTTTGTATTGATTTAAGACAATGGGTCCCATACAGACTTTTGATCCTCAAAACAAACCTAATTGGCTGATAACATTCATAAAAAATTGTAAAATACCCTATTTTGATTATTCAGGTGACAATGACAGTCAACTTTTATTTGTGCATTTTTAAATTTCTAAACGGAGGCTAAGAAAACAATCCTAACCGAGTTAAACTTTTGCAAAGGTTTTGCTTGTTATTTTCAGAAACTTCATAGCGTCCGCCGGGCTCGCCAGAATTCTGGACCTCCTGTCTATCCCTCCGTTGGAGAACCAAAAGGAGTTCAGTCGGTACCTCGAGGATATGCGCCTGCTCACGTTCCGGGGGGAGAACAGAGATGGCGTTAATATATTCATTGGTAAGACATAGATATTATGGATTGTATAGAAAGGATCGCAATCTCTTATGGCAGAATTGTTGCAAAAGTGACCGCTTTCAGCTTTAAATAATAGTTCCTAATCTCTCCGGTGGCGCTAGTTCGGCTCAGGGACATGAGTATAATAACATGAACCATATAAGGCAACAAATAACCCGACCAAATTACATAGGTTGTTTTTGGTAGTATTTCGGTGTATGGTGGCGCCGCCTAAGTACTGTTTTTGATGGACACTTTTCATACATAGAGATTTAGCTCCTTTATATAGTCTCCATGATAGATATGCTTAATTGTGCCATTTTCAACCAAAAGGGTACTTATTGTCGCTTGTTAGTAAGGCGCTTTGCCTATTTCCATATAGCTTCAATTAGAAATGAACCTTATCGACAAGCGACAATGTGGTACCTTTTGGTTGAAAACGTCACAATTATTTATGGGAAACCCGGCATTTTGCCACGGCTCATGGGAGCCTGGGGTCCGCTTGACAACTAATCCCAAGAATTGACGTAGGCACTAGTTTTTACGAAAGCGACTGCCATCTGACCTTCCAACCCAGAGGGTAAACATGGACCTTATTGGGATTAGTCCGGTTTCCTCACGATGTATTCCTTCACCGATAAGCGACTGGTAAATATCAAATGATATTTCGTACATAAGTTTCGAAAAACGCATTGGTACGAGCCGGGGTTCGAACCCGCGACCTCCGGATTGAAAGTCGCACGCTCTTACGGCTAGGCCACCAGCGCTTATGGGAAACCATGATATTATTATTATATTGTGATTATATTTCTAATGTTTTTGCCACCATATGTAATAGATATGTAAAAATGTTACGCACACGCCAACATAATTAGCTCCATGCATGAATTTATTTTTATTTTTGGATTCATAATTTATATCGTTGGAACACCGGAAATGATAAAAATACTTTTGTAAACCTTAACATTACTTTATTAAAAAATATTTAAAATGTTGAAAATTTTTGAGCGGTTGAAACGCTCATAATTTTTGGCGCGAATTCGACAGAGCGTGATGACGTCACACGTTGGGCGGCCCAACTGACGTTTGCTACTAATGACACTAATCTGTCCAACGCGTGACGTCACGTGGCGTTTCGAGCGTTTCGCTCACTAGCTTTTCGTGGGCAAATTATTGTACTTTTTATTTATAATTTTAAGTGATTAAATGGTAATTTAAAAACGGATATGCATTTGTAACATGATATAACGGTAACAAACATCCGAATAAAACATATTTCGTTCAAATATAAACTTCATGCATGAGGCTAATTTGATACAAGTATTATATTATTATACTCGAAGCATTCTTTTACATACATAATAATTGTGACGTTTTCAAGTCAAAGGTACCACATTGTCGCTTACCATAAGGACGAAATTTGCTAGTATCCTTATACAAATAACCTGTCAGAGCGTCCTTATGGCAAGTAACAAAGTGGCACCTTTTGCTTGAAGACGACACAATTGTTCCCTATTCTGTAGAATATAAGCACAATTTCACCGTATCTCCTAAAAAAATCATAAACTGGGTTTAGTAAAACGCAACGGAAAAAATATTTTTTTGAGACAAGTTGTGATTTCATATTTATGGCGCCGAGGATGAGGAATCCTTCAAATCGGCCAGATAATAACGAAAAAAAAAATCGACAGCAAAATGAAAATCGGTTTACATATCAAAAACGTTCCATTGCAGCACTAAACGGTATCCACCATGCCGGCAAAGTGATGGCAGAGGAAATAAAGCAAATCAGAAACCCGCTATTCCACCCCAGCTTCATTGTTAAGAAGGTCTTCGCCAACAGGCATCAGGTAGGGTAAATCGTAACTGGCCACCTTATAGGTACTCGATACACTACCCCCTCTACACCTCTCTATCACCCCTCTATACACTAAACGGTATCCACCATGCCGGCAAAGTGATGGCAGAGGAAATAAAGCAGATCAGAAACCCGCTATTCCACCCCAGCTTCATTGTTA
Source organism: Cydia strobilella (assembly GCF_947568885.1). Classification (NCBI taxonomy): domain Eukaryota; kingdom Metazoa; phylum Arthropoda; class Insecta; order Lepidoptera; family Tortricidae; genus Cydia; species Cydia strobilella. Next base: position 1,882,573 of record NC_086064.1, on the reverse strand, counting down.
AGAAGGTCTTCGCTAACAGGCATCAGGTAGGGTAAATTACTGGCCACTGTTTAGTAAGTGGCCACCTTATACTCGATACACTAACCCCTCTACACCTCTCTCTCACCCCTCTACAGGGTGGCTAAAAAATAAGTACATTCCCGTTGCCAGGGAGGTTTTGGGATTATACTGAGCAACTTTTACTATGGGACCAACCACGAAATCGCGAAAAAATAATTTAACCTCCCATAGAAAATGGACCAGCCAATATGTATGAAACAGCCAATTTTTTTTTCGCGATTTCGGGGTTGGTTACATAGTAAAAGTTGATCAGTTTAATCCCAAAACTTCCCTGACAACGGGAATGCACTTATTTTTAGCCACCGTGTATACCCTAAACGGTATCCACCTAGCCGGCAAAGTGATGGCGGAAGAAATATTTTATATTAAACTATTTCCACTCTACGAAGCTCTATTTACTGTGAATTCAATGGACATCTGTTTCATTCAGAATGTTTTAATATTTTACTTTGGATTTGCCTAAGGAATTTGAGTCAAAAATGACTACATAACACATAACATCTATTATTATTGAAGTTTTTGACGCCAAAGGTCTTTTTTTTTAGGAAAAAGACGATCCCAAGTTGAATCTGTATTTGGCTGAGCATTTGCACCCGTCGCTCCGACCGGCCGCCGAGCAGTTAGAATACAGTGTGCTGAGAATGAGATTCGCGTGTGAAACTATCATGTCGCGGCACGGGAACAAAGTTGGAGAGGCGTTCACGTGAGTTCATTCAGTCATTCACTCATTCATTCGTCATTTTCATGATCATCCATTCATTCAAGCATCCATTCGTAATTCACTCATTCCTCCATTCGTTATCCATAAGTTAATCTATAATAATTTATTCCTTCGTCATTCATTCATTTATCCATTCACCATTCGCTCAATTTATCATACATTCGTCTATTCATCAGTCACTCATTCATCCGTTAATCATAAGATAAGATAAGATTCCTTTATTGACAGAACTGTGTACATTTAGATGTTGTGGGTAAAATAAAGTCCAACAGCTTGCCCATTTCGGACGTGCAATAATAAACTTAAAACTAGTCAAAGTAAAACAATAACAACAATCATACATCCTACCGTTCATTTATCCGTTCATCATACAACCACTCACCATTCGTTCCTTTATATCCTTTCACTCATTCAATCGTCGCTACGACCGGCCGCTGACAGTTAGAGTACAGTGTGCTGACAATGCGATTCGCATGTGAAACTATCATGGCGCGGCGCGGGAACAAAGTTGGAGAGGCGTTCACGTGAGTTAATTCAGTCATTCACTCATTCATTCGTCAATTTCATGATCATCCATTCATTCAAGCATCCATTCGTAATTCACTCATTCCTTCATTCATTATCCATAAGTTCTTTATTAATAATTCATTCCTTCGTCATTCATTCATTTATCATTAATCATTCGCCATTCATTCATTTTCTACACGTCTTATTCATTCATCCATTTATTCTTCAATCGTTCCTCCATTCATCATCCATTGATTTTTCATTTATCCATTCACCATTCAGGGAATCATCCATTCATTCTTCTATTCATCATTCATTCATTCGTTCAAGACTCAATTTTTGTTGCAGTGAACTGAACAGATTGGCAGAGGCTGCGACAGAGATCCTCGTCATGACTGCCGTCCTCGCTAGGGCTTCAAGGTACAGTCACAGAATAAGTAACAGTATTATCATACAGAACGGCCACGCCCCGCCCCGCCCCGACTCGCATGCCCTCGCCCCGCGACACCAGATTGACGGCCGTTTGCCGACCGCTCAGTACTATTGAGCAACTTACTCACACTATGACGCATGACGCGTGTACAGACGTGCCGTTCACACATAGAAACGCAAGTGATTTTTGATGTATAGCGTGTCCGCCCTGTGATACAATCAACATTCTAAACGTACAGAATGATTAAACAACGTGATTTTAGCCTCAAGGCTCAATGCTTACCTTTTTAAAAATGTTAAACCGTAATAAAAAAAAAACAGCCAACTATAGTTCGAAAATTCCCTAGACTAATTCGAATATCTTCGTTCAAGTGTGGCTATTATTATTATTTTAAGCCAAAATATTTTTATATAGATACGTAAATGGAAGAAAAAAAACTGGCAACACCAAAAAGAAGATTGGTACCTATTCTACTTAATTACGTACCGTCATCCGGAGTGAATAGGGACAAAACTTAAAATGTGATTAATTCGACAATTCCTTAATAACCCGGACAAATTGTATCATACAAAATCTAATTATTTTCAATCGAATGATACAGTTTTTGTGGGTATTATTTAAGAAATTGTCAGGTAAACCTCATTTAAAGTTCTGTCCCTATTCACCCCCGCCATCCCTATTCACCCCAGTTGACGGTATTGCACTTGTGGACCAAAGAGTCTTACTGGATTATAGTTGAGTGGTTTTACGGTAGGGTAGGGTAGGAAACAGTGGCTCGGAAAAAAAATGCCGGGTACAGTGGCTCACTTAACCTAATTTCAACATAATAGAGGCGATAATGCGGCGACTGAGCCACTGTTTCCTACCCTACCCTACACCAAAATTAGATATAACTACGTAATAGATGGATATAGTCTAAGGAAAAAACGTGCCTCAAAAATCACAAAAATTTGACTCTCGATCAGATGGCGCGAGTACCTTTGGCCTACTCTCGTACAGAGGGCGTTGACGGTTTCGTTTGTTATTGAAAATTTTTAACGCATATCAGTAAAAGAACATGGGTCAAAATCATGAAAATAATTAATGCAAATTAAAAAAAACATTTATCCATATTTAAATACATTTTATCGTATTTTTATAAATCTTTATTTTTTGTTTTAAAGTGTGTCGATAGATGGCAGTGAATTTACTGTGGTTACAAAATTTACTATGTCAGTACCGCTCTATAATTTTATATCCTCTTTGCCTACAGCTGAGCCACTGTTTCCTACCCTACCCTACACGTATTGATTTATAAATTTCTGAGTAAATCAGCGTATATTTTAGTATATTTTTATAATATATTGTATTTAACAGATCCTACTGTATTGGGGTACGCAACGCCGAACTAGAGATGAAACTAGCAGCATGCTTCGTTGAGCAATCCAGAGACAGGGTGCGGAAACTCATTAAAGAGTTAGATGACGGGGAATTCATTAATTTAGACCATTTCAAGCTACAGTTTGGCAAGAGAGTCCTTGATACCAAGTCAGCTGTCGTTGAAAAAGCGACTACCAGAGTGTTTTGGTAGAATAAAGTTGAATAAATGTTATAAATTTGTTACTTGGCGTTTTTTTACGAACCTCTCATGTGTGTGTGATCAGAAAACTCGGTTGTGGTGTATAGAGCAGAAGAAAAAGTTCTAAAAAAAGTCTGTCAGGATCCTTGTACACAATGGTCTCTATTGTTTCCCATAAAGTTTTAAGTCATAATGTATTGTTTGTCCACGTTTTCGTTAGTCATATGGTATTTGTCAGAAACGCGTAATTTTTCAGAATTGCCATAAAACAAACCTAACCTAACCTATCTATAGGATAACCTTACGAAAATCCTGAAAGGTTAACGGTTTCAGAATTATGACTAATGATCTGGGGCATTTTCTATGAAAAGGGACCTTATTGTCGATGACGCTTACGCCGCACAGCGTCGCGCGGCATTGTATTTATATCGGAGCATCGTTAATAATGGCGTAAGCGCCATCGACAATAAGGTCCCTTTTTATAGAAAATACCACATCTGACAATCGTTACATTATGGCTTTCAATAATAATGTCAAACAAAGGGACCCATATACGCATACCGTTATGTATGTAAAGTAAAATTAAATTATTTTTCATGTCACTATAATTCTATTTATTTAGTAGCAAATATACACAGTTCATGACCAGCAACGCAGGCTTCTTCAAGTGATACCTACCACCTACTAACAAATGATATAATCCGCAACAGGCTTTGTCAATTATAGTTGGTCAAACCAAATTGGCAGTAAATAAGAACCAAAAAAACTATATCCTTTTTTTTTGAGTGCTTGTACTAGTGCAAGACAAAGATAGTATGATTAACGATCTATGTTTGAAATGAGACAGTCCTTTGACAAACTATAGACACTAAATTAAACTAGACCATGGTGACTATATAAAGGAGCCAAATCTCTATGTATGAAAAGTGTCCATCAAAAAACAGTAATTAGGCGGCGCCACCATACACCGAAATACTACCAAAAATAACCTACGTAATTTGGTCGGGTTATCTGTTGGTTCATGTTTACTCATGTCCCAGAGCCTAACTAGCGCCACCGGAGAGATTAGGAACTATTATTTAAAGCTGAAAGCGGTGACTTTTGCAACAATTCTGCCATAAGAGATTGGCATCCTTTCTATACCATCCATAAACTAGACCAAGTCCCCACTTCGGACCGTAGCCGGCCCAAAAGTCCCCATGACACTGGCAGCGTTGCCCCGTTGAATTGCCAAGGAGATCTGTTAAGTTATATTAATAAATTTCTATAAAAACGGCTGTAGACACATAGATTAATCCCTGATTAATTAAAAAATATATCTTAGTACATGAAGAAATAAACTTTATTACGTTAAATAATACAAAATATATAAAATAATATCATTATAAAAAGAAGGGGAATCTAGTGTTCTATGATGGGTATTCCACAACCGTCTTATAAAATACATATAATCACGCCTATTTCCCGGAGGGGTAGGCAAAGACAACGATTTCCACTTGCTACGATCCTGACATACCTCTTTCGCTTCCTTCACTTTCATAACATTCCTCATACACGCTCGCCGGTTTAGGGTGCTCTCACCTGGCCTTTCTTCAGGATTTCAGGATAAAATATATCTTTGATTTTAAACATAGGATTATATTTAGAGCCCTAATAATTAATTAACTTTGATCAGTGTTAGTTAAGTACTTAAATGATATTTTTTTGATACTGTGCCTATATCTACGGTTTGTACTCTGTTTTAGGAAAAACACTAATGTAAGATACACCATCCTTTTCTGACACCGGTTTGAATGTGTCGCCAATAGTCACTTGTCCTTTCTTCTCTTTTTTATCTCGCTTCCTCAGCCTGTGAAAGACATCATTATTATAAAATGGTCAAAAACACATACCTATTACATTTTAAAAGAAAAGTACCTAATATGTTGTTCGTAACACAGTTACGTATAGAAAGAAATAAATGTAATCTCAACTACTTAGGTCTTAGGTTACAGTCGCAACCAGTTTACACACACAAATTCCTTGTTCGTAACCAGTTACTAAACTTGGTTACGTACTACTAAAATTCAGAGTCATTTATTAAATATCTCTCAAGTAGTTGATAATAGTTTGTCCGTGTCATTTTGACATTTATGTTCTTTATAAAGAGACAGGTCTTGCTATAGTATTATTGAAACAGCATGGGTACGGTGACAGATGTCATCTCCATATAATTTATAGGTGTACCTAACCTTATAACGCAAAATCTCGCAAAATAGTACTGAGATAACATTTGTCACCATACCCATGCTGTTTGAAAAATATTATACAGAACGGCCACGCACTGCCCCGCCCCGACTCGAATTACCTCGCCCCACAGCAGATTGACGGCCGTTTGCCGGCCGCTCAGTACTGTTTTTAAGCAACTTACACTATGACGCATGCCGCGTGTACAGACGTACCGTTCACACATGGAAACGCAAGTGAGTTTTGATGTATAGCGTGTTCGCCCTATGACAGAGGCTAAGTTTTATGAATAATAGGATAAATATTAAAATACCTGGCCACACCGCCAGCAATTTTCTTCTCCAGATCCTTCTCGAAAGCCTTTTTGGGCTTAGTTTCCTCTTCCACCTGCCGCACTTTATTCTTCTCCTTCCGTTTGTAGTAGAACACCTCCCAGGCCAGAGTTATCATGGCGAGGCCGAGGCCGAAAAGAGTCGCTATGAACACGCCGCCTGCAGCACACAAAATTTTTATTTTTTACACAACTGCCCAAAAACAGAGTGTAAAGTAAGTATATGTGTCTATGTCGGCGGCTAATGCCCAAATAATAAATCATTGAAATTCTGCTCGTGATTGGTCAAACATGCAACAAATTTACCATTTCGCCTTTCGAGCGATCTTTACAGGTATTTCAAAAGTAATTTAAGCATACATGGCCAACTCAGCGATTTCAAAGTCCAGATTTGTCACCTACCTAAACTTTCCAAAGTTATACCCTCGGATTCGTCAGCATCAGGGCACTGTTGTCGAGCTGTTTCATTCCAGTACCTGAAATACGCGTTTCATTATGTAATCTGTCGTTTTCAGAGCACCATGGTCTTTTGTTATAAGCAAATTTATCATTTTTTAAATTATGCCAGCTCAATAGTAGCTACGGGTAACTGCTCTTAAAATCGTTCTTTCTACAGCTCGAGCAAAGCTCTGGACAGCGCCTGCAGCCTGGACCCCTGCTGACGATCAGACACCTAGATTTTCGCAGTGAACTCACTTAGCAGCTAGCTGTTCCAACAGTCTCTCCTTCTGCAGATCCAACAGAGCCCTGGACAGCTCTTGAAGTCTGGAGCCCTGCTGCACGGCAATGGCATACGGCTGCTCTGCAAATACCACACCTCAGGTTACAGGTTAGACTCACTTAGCAGCCAGCTGTTCCAATAGTCTCTCCTTCTGCAGATCTAGCCGAGCCCTGGACAGCTCTTGAAGTCTGGAGCCCTGCTGCACGGCGATGGCATACGGTTGCTCTGCAAATACCACACCTCAAGTTACAGTTTAGACTCACTTAGCAGCCAGCTGTTCCAATAGTCTCTCCTTCTGCAGATCCAGCAGAGCCCTGGACAGCTCCTCTTGAAGTCTGGAGCCCTGCTGCACGGCGATGGCATACGGCTGCTCCGCAAATACTTCGCCAACCTCAGTTAGGTTGCAGTTCAGGGTTACTTCGTATCTAAAAACAGCCCAATCGCTTTAACTCTTTAAACAATAAAGGCGACTACTTAATAATGCAATCACACTGGGTCGACCGTTATTTAAATGCAAAGTATGAGGTTGCCAAGCATATCAGGGTGTCCTCGCCGACGCAGTTAGCCCTTTCAGGTATCCAAGTTATCCAACCCGTCATGCCTATAAGATATCACGGAATAAGCTGTTCGGAAATTGCGACCACCTCAAAAACACCTCTGGAAACAGTAACAGACCAGTTGGAAACAAATTTCGATTTAGCACAGTAAAAATTCATTGCACAAAAGAACTCATTTTGTACCGAAATCATAGTGAGCTTAAACTTTTGACCAGTAGTGTACCTGGGGGTATCAAAATACGGTTCGTTTCTATAACATTTATGACAAACTAGTTCATCGACTGTAAAAGATACACAATTTTATTCTTACTTGATTTCGGCGGAGTCGTGTATGAAAGCAAAGTCGGCATCCGTATGTTCATCTACCTGTAGGAACCCGGTCTTAGCGTCTGGCACAGGCACTGAAAAAATCAATAAGTCATCTAACGTAACAAATAATTAATTCTAGCGATTTAAGGATTGCAACAAGAACCGTTGTATGAGAACAGAGCAATACCAGTCAGAGATCCATGGGGTTAGGGCGCATAATGATCCAATATCTGAGAGAGCTCGGAAAACATATAAAAACTCAAAAATGCGCGTTTTCCCAGAGACAAGACCTAGCTTGATCGATTTTTCGCCCTCGAAAACCCCCCATATATCACATTTCATCGAAATCGTTAGAGCCATTTCCGAGATCACCGAAATATATATATCCATACTAATATTATAAATGCGAAAGTCTGTCTGTCTGTCTTTCTGTCTGTCTGTTCCCTCTTCACGCTTAAACCGCTGAATCGATTTAGATGAAATTTGGCATAGAGATAGGTTGAGTCCCTGAGAAGGACATAGGATAGTTTTTATCCCGAAAATCATCCCTTAAGAAAGTAAAAAGCGGGGTGGAATTGAGATAATTAATGAAGTGCCTGCTAATTTGTGTGCATAATATGCTCAAATTGAATGATTGCTATGAGAATTTTTCCAGGCGCTATACTTACTTTAGCTGCTGTTACTAAGTCCACGCAGACGAAGTCGCGGGCAAAAGCTAGTATAAATAGTAGAATTGCTCGTTTAAAGGTATAAGATTAAGAGCGTTTTCACGATGTCCGATCCAATATCGAGTGTCGAAGTGGCCCTTGGTCAAAGATAGTTTATAGTGTGCCGAATGGCATCAAGACCTTTTATTTTTACATTTACACGTTATTTTGAACAAGAAACATTTACTTTACTAAAGGGGTCTGCGTGAGTTGGTCATTATACAAGTGAATCAGGGTCGTATTTACCCTAGGGCCAAAGGCCATGGCCCGGTGCGGCAGGCTGCAAGGGGCGGCAAAACAGGGTTTATTACCTTATATGAGACTATCATCACTTTACACTGATTTAAACTTTCACGATTATTACTCATTATTATTCACAACGACGGGACTTAATCGCGTAAAATAAGTTTTAAATTTACCTCCAACGTTTCGAGGATGGCGTTGTCCCCGTGGTCTCGGAGATGACTGGCTAAAGTTGACATCAACATCTTCTAGGCGCGCGAGTTTTTCGAACTACCCACTCACCACTTTAATGGGGCGGCGAATCTAACTGGCCCGAGGCGCGTTTTAAAGTTATCTTTAAAAACACAGTTCTTGTTAGTACTTACTAGAAGCATTGATGGCCAGCAATATGTGTCCGTACTGTTCCCTAATTGGATAGTCCCACACTCGATACTGAGACTGGTCTGATGTTGCGTTCAGTGTAATTTCCTTCCACACCCTGGGAATAAGTACGCAGTAAGGTCAAATAGTTTAAAAAACTTGTTTTAATGGAAAACGGATTCTAACTTATTTCAAAACATGCAGTTTACATAATCGATTGAGAACAATTAGTCTTTGCTTAGACTTCGCCGCAAGGAACCCTTTAGGCTTAAAAATGATTTTAGGACTTATTATAATTAATTTTATATTAACCATTAACAATATTTATTTAAACCAAATTAATAAATTTGATACTATTGTCATTCTCTTTCTTTGGCGGTCGTTGACGGTAATCCGTCATATTTACTTTTTATTTATGTTGTAAGGATAGGACCCAACTTTACGCAACTGGCAGGGTCGCCATGTAAGGTTGGGACCCAGGACAGTAGTAGTAAAACACAAGACTGTTGGTTAAATACTGAAGATATAATGAATCAATTTAAAAGATACAATCCTTTATATACTAAATTATCTAGGTTAACTATGAATCACACTACACGTGGAAAGTGTCAAATGGTTGTTTACCTAAATTCCATTCCTTATATAAAGTAGAGGAGAGTCATCTTACATGACTCTCCGTATATGGACTACATTCCTAATCCAATATGGGGGAGTCATTTTACATGACTCTACTTATATGGTACCGCTAAGCTCCACAATCTGGCATGTTTGATCCTTATGATCTAATTACATGTTATTCGAATCCTATAAATACCTAACTATACTTACACTTCAATGTAATAGGAAGCAAACGAGCAGACGAGTCGTCTGATGGGAAGCAGTCATCGCCGCCCATGGACATAAGCAACATCAGAGGAGCCACTTATGCGTCGCCCACCTTTGAGAACGCTAATTTTTTTTTTTTTTTTTTTGTGTGAACTGCCATCAGTCGGTAACGACTAATCAGTTTTGCTGTATTTAATATAATTTTTGGATTTTGGAGACCATCGTCCCACTTAACCACTGCTTTAATTTTGCACGATGTGCTTCCTTTTGAGTCTTTGTACTGTTTCAGTCTTGTCCAGTAATTTTGAAGCCAGTGGATTTGGATGCCTTGCCAGGCGCTCAATATAATTCTTAGTGAATTTTTTGACCACTTCCTTTATGGTGGTCATGAACCAGGGAGCGTTGGCAATCACACGAAGGATGGCGTTCTGAGCTCTTTGAAGGCACATTATGTTACTGTCGCTAGCAGTTCCCCATATTTGGATCCCATAGGTCCAGGTGGGTTTAATGATTGCGTTGTATAGGAGTAGTTTATTGTCCACTGAGAGGGTTGAGTTGCGTCCCATTAGCCAATGAAGATTTTTGTGCTTAAGGATCATTTCGTTGCGTTTGTGTTTTATGTGGTTTTTCCATGTAAGGCGCCTATCCAGATGAAAACCCAGATACTTGATACACTCGCAATGTGGCAGGACATCATTTCCAAGCTTGACGGGAGGGCAATCTTCTCTTCTTAGGCTAAAGGTGATATGGTTTGACTTATGAGCACTAGCTCAAATTCAAATTTCAAATTCAAATTCAAAATGTTTTATTTGCAAATATAGGTAGTACATACAGTGATGGTAATCTTACAATAAGTGGTGTCTCTATATTTGACCATCAGGCATGCAAAAAACAGTGTCTTAAGTCTAAATTAAAAAATTGTGTAAAAATAAACTGAACAGAAATCAGTATCAAAGAATTAATGACAACAGTTACTATTAAGAAGACTAGTTTTATAATATTAAATACCCGGATGTCAAACAATTAGAATTTATATAGTAAAACTAGGAATACAAATGTCGCAATGTCAAAGTCAAATAATGAAAAAAATAAAAAAAAAAATAAAAAAAAAATAGAAATTAAATATTCAAATAATCCGAGAGATAATAGTAGCATTTATCTGTTAAGAATGTCATCAATGCTCGTTTGAATTCAATTGTATCCTTATTTCTAATTGTGTCAGGTAGTTTATTATAAATTTTGCTTCCCAAACAAATCACACTCTTTAGTTTAAGGGCAGTATTAGCTGGTTCTGTATGTAAATCGATTTTTACTCTTTTATTTCGTAAATGCGTTGCTTTTTTAAAAAGTGTGGGATTTGTTTTAACAAAGACAGCAATTTCATAATGGCTCTTACGCGCCATTTAGTTAACCAGCTATGAGTATTATCCAGCAAAAGCTGTAGCTGTCTACTAGCTATTTCAGGTGATTTGTGACAGGAGAGGTAAGCTATATCATCTGCATAGGTAGCTACGGTAACCTGCTCAGAAGTAGGCAAATCATAGGTAAATATGTTATAGAGAGTAGGACCAATAACTGAGCCCTGCGGCACACCTGCTGTTATGTTATAAAAGCTGGATCTCGCATCTCCGTGTCTCACTTGAAAAAATCTGTCGGATAGGTACGAAGCTAAGATGTGAAAGAGCGAGTGGGGTAGTTTTTCTTTTATCTTGCACAATAGTCCCTTGTGCCAGACACGATCGAATGCTTGTTGCACATCCAGGAACGCCGCGGAGCAGTACTGTTTGTGTTCGAAACATTGACGTATTGCGTCATGAACCCGATGTACTTGTTCAGTTGTGGAATGTGACTTTCGGAATCCAAATTGGTGGGGTGGTATAACTCCACATTCATCCAAGTGAGACTTCAGCCGAACCAGAAATATTCTTTCCCACAACTTGGACAGCACAGGAGTCAGACTTATAGGACGATATGAACCAGTTTCGTGTGCCGGCTTGCCCACCTTGTGGATCATTATGATCTGCGAAACTTTCCACGACCCAGGAAAACATCCTATTCTGAAGATAGCGTTGAATAAGCAAGCGAGGAAGGTGATGGTTTTCTTAGGCAGTTCTTTAAGAATCTTAGGTGTGATTAGATCATACCCTGGTGCCTAGAACGCTAAATACCTGCTTCTTGAAGAACCCCATGTCATAGCGCAAGGGGAACACCTCAGAAGGCGGTATTCGTAAAGATATTTTCCAAAGTTCCTTGCATTAAAATAAAAGTAGCCGTGGGCCACAAATTGGTGTACATGTACATACCTGTACAGCGTATCTTCGGCAAACTTCATGTTGATGAAGTACTGGTGTATGGTGGAGCCTTCTACCACAGTGTAGTTGATCCTAGATTGGCGTGCTAATTGTTCCAGAGATGACACGGGTGTCTAAAATAAACAAAACTAGCTGTCAGGGTTCATGAGATACAGCCAGGTGACAGACAGACGGACAGCGGAGTCTTAGTAATAGGGTCCCGTTTTTACCCTTTTACCTATACCTGCCTGCTATGCCAGCCATCAGTGCCAGCATCGTTATACAGCAGTCACCAAGTGCCCCATCCTAAATACAAATGACAACAAAGATATGTTTACATTTTTGCACCAAACATATATTTGACGTCTGACTTATAGAAAACGTGGACAATTTATGTGCGAACACTGTACGAAAATACTATTCGTTCGTAACTTAGTTACGAACAAAGAAAATACTATTCGTAACTAGTTACAAACTTAGTTACGTACGGATACTTGTTTTACCTCTAGCGCCACGAACTAAATATGTAACTAAAGAGAGTAAAACTATATTAAGTACCTGCATTCTCTCAACAGTCAGAAAAGCCGCTAAATTCGCCGTGAAAGTAGCCAACATAAGCACCACAAAAAGCCAGTACGCAGCCACCAATGTTCGTCCTGACAGCGCCTTCGGTGCCTCCCCTCCACCTTGGGGGGTGAAGGAGGTAAGTGCAAACCAGAAGCTCTCTTTAAGAGTGAATTCTCTGTGAAAAAATTAGAATATCTAGGTAAAACTACAACCCTATTTAAGGATGACTCAATTCTCTTTTTTTTACTGAACTAATGAAACAATGCGTTGACTACGTAAGACATTTTTGTGTTCATATATTTGGTATCCAAAATGGTTATGATATAGATATACCAAAAGTTAGAGAGAGTAGGTATTCCTTAAACATCAAACACGAAACATTTATTCAGCAAATAGGCCACAGGGGCACTTTTACATGTCAATTTTTACAAACAATAAAATTAACCCAAAATTACAAAAAACAATTACATAAATATTAATGTTAAATTACACAAGAAAAAAAACTAATAAAAACTATACAAATAACAGAAGTACTAAAATTGTTACGATTTGGAATTTTTCCTATTTCGCAACTGCTTACAAAAACTAGTTACGAAATGGGATTAAGAGATATGCAATAGTAAAATTGGTTTACTAACCGGCAAGGGTACGGATAAGCATCAGGATTATTCCTCGCTGAGTAAGGTGAGTATTTATCCAACAGCCAGATCATGAACCCGGTCAAAATTAGTGCCGCCACGATGCTAAGCCACACTTCGGTCCGCAATACGGTCATGAATTTGAAGAGGGACGTCTTGCGAGTAGGCTTGCGTATCACTAGAAGAAAGCTTGTGGTCAGTTTAAAGAAAATTGGCAATTCATATTATATGTAAATGTTTGGACATTTTTACACAGTTCAATAGTCCCTCAGTAAACACTATAGGTAAGGCTTGTGTTACCGGGATTATAACCCGGGGCTTCCAGCTTCATTAGCAGTAGGTAAGAACCGGCCAAGTGCGAGTCGGACTCGCGCACGAAGGGTTCCGTACCATTACGCAAAAAACGGCAAAAAAAGCACGTTTGTTGTATGAGAGCCTCACTTAAATATTTATTTTATTCTGCTTTTAGTATTTGTTGTTATAGCGGCAAGAGAAATACATCATCTGTGAAAATTTCAAATGTCTATTAGCTATCACGATTCATGAGATACAGCCTGGTGACAGACAGACGGACAGACAGACAGACGGACGGACGGACGGACGGACAGTGGAGTCTTAGTAATAGGGTCCCGTTTTACCCTTTGGGTACGGAACCCTTAATTATTATGGAGAACATCATCAATTCATCAGTCCACCACTGCTGAGTGCAGACCTCATCTAAGAAGAGAGTTTAGACTATAATCCTTACGTTAACCCAATTTGGATCAGGAACTTTTTATTGACAAAGCCTTAGCGAAGGTCTCCGCCTCAGCTTGGACAAAAATGTATTCGTATGTCCGGATGTTCTTCTTTGCAGGTCGCATTTCTCAAACATTTCTCGTGAAATTTGGTGAGCAGATTCGATAATTATATAGACTTATTTGTCGATTGTTTTTAGAACGTTTTCAAAATGGCGGAGCCATGAGGGTTCTCGGGGTCTACAGCTCATAGGGCCACTGGTATTAAAACCTCTAATTTCTTCACCTGCCAACAACTGCCATGATTCAATATTGACTAAAAGATAGTTTCGTCTTACCGATAAGTATGCCGCTCTGTTCAAAATACGGCGCCACGAAATCGATCACCTCCTCTCTCTCAGCCGTCATGGTTAGTGCCGACACCGCTATATCAGTCTCCTACAAATTCATAAACCTCATCTCAAGGGCCCTCCACACTCATGCGCGAATCACGGCGCGAAGCCGCGAACGCGAGTGTGGAGGGCCCTTAAACTTGACTAAAAACTTAGAGGATATAACCAAACGGAGACGCCTTGTCTGTAATTTTCTGTACAAAAAGTAGTGTAAAAGTGCCGATTTTTGCGGGGGAGGGGAACGTCAAATGAATACGTAACGTATATAAATAGCCATGTCAGATAAACGTCAGTCCATACATTGTTTATGACCATGTACACAGACCACCCCCCAAATGGAGTAGCCATTCATTGTGGCTACTCCGTTTGGGAGGTGGTCTGTGTACATACAAATACAAATAAGAAACAAATAAATATTAGGGGACATCTTACACAGACACGCACAGATCAAACTAGCCTCAAACTAATCAAAGCTTGTACTATGGGTGCTAGCTGGCCACGATATACGATGGGAAACACCCATGACTTTGTAACAAATATTTGTTTTCATCACACAAATAAATGCCCTTTCCGGGATTCGAACCATCGGCTTCACAGGCAGGGTCACTAGGTCACTACCCACTAGGCCAGACCGGTCGTCAAACAAATATTGCAATTAAATAAAAGCTTGTAAAATTAATCGAATTTAAACTATCGTGAGACATATTAACTTAACTAACTTAGCGGTTTCACTCACGTGTTTAAAAAAAAAATAAAAAAAATTTAAAAAATTTAAAATATTTTTTTCTTTTAATAAAAAAAAAATAAAAAAAAAATATAAATTAAAATGTAAAATGATTTAAAAAAATCGTTGCTTACAGCCCTCATGAGATCTCCCACTACTCCATCCCACGTCCCGTTCGCCAGTCTTCGCCCAAAGGAGCCCGTTTTTGGGGTTATTATTTCGTAGTCGAAATCCATTGACTGGAAAAAAATACCTTTGTAAATACACAATTTGTTTATTTATACATGTATTTCATTAAATTAATTAAGGCGGTTCCCTGAGTCAGAAGGCGAAAAATCTCCTTATACGATCATGTTATTCTAAGAGGCGTTGATATTCGTAGACGTGTAAAAAATATATGTAGTTCTTGACTATATTATCTATAATAACATACACGCTTCCGATACACGAATTATGACACTTCGCTCGATACAATTAATTCCCAAAGTAACCTCTAACTCGGACTTTTAATCCAACTTTACTCGGTTACTTCGGCTTTCGAATTTCGATATTGTAAGGTAACGTTTTTAAAATAAATAAAAATCGGCAAAATTCGATCAAAATGGACACTTGGCGCGCATGATCTTTCCCGTTCTTTCTTGCGAAATGTGACAGTGACAGCGGCAAACCGATGAAACGGCCTTAGAGGAATAGAATAGCTGATTCGAAACTGCAACGTTTTAAGACACCATGGTCGACCACAGTAGGTGTCCATGTTTGTCTGTGCTGGCATCATAGCTCTCAAACGGATGGACCGATTTCGATGCGGTTGTTTTTACGTGAAAGCGAGTTTTCTTGCGATGGTTCTTAGCTATGGTTGATGAAAATCGATGCAGCAATTGGACGTAGTTACGCGAAAACGTTCCAACCCACAAGTCACTCGAAAATGAGTTACCACAACCAGGGTACTATTTTTGACATATTACATCATGTGCACACAAAGATGCTAGTATTTTTAGGTTAGTTTCATCAATAAAGTTTGACCCAAATGTTCCAACCCACCATTATGCCAAGGACGTGTACTCAAAATAAAGTAAAAACATTACATGCATACTGAAACATATTGTTAAAAACTCTTAATAGAATAACATATCGTTATAATGTTCCACTTGTCTTGGAACATTATACTAAATTCATAAAACGCACATTTAATTGTTTCTTAAATGATCCATGTGGGTTAGAACGTTTTTGCAAAATCTTTATACATTTTTTATTCCTGCAAAAATGTTCCATGTAATTTGAAACCTTTTAGATTAATCCATACTGTTTTTTTAAGCTGCGAAGACTGTTCTAAATAAATTGGAACGTTTTATTATAATATATTATTTTCTAATTTTTTGCTATTAACGATCCACATATACTTGATCCATTTTTGCTATTAAATATGTTCGAGAGAAAAAAATATTTTTTACCAAAATAAATAACTATGGTATATTTAAGTTTATGTATTTAGTCAAAAGAATCAATGGACTATTACTCTTTGCTCCCGTAAAATGACAGCACCAACGAAACGCACATGTGAAACGAAACGCCGCCGCGGACCTACTTGTCATCGTAGTGGGAAAACAAATGCCGACAAAGTAAGACGTGCTGCCGTGTTGTCTTCTTTTGTTAAATTGGACGTATTTACGCGAAAACGTTCCAACCCACAGCGACCCCATTTTGAGATAAACGCAATTTTGTGTTTTAGTGGTACACTTTTTCCCTGTAATTATTCCAGGCAAATACTATTGGTTTTACTGTGGAATGCCAAACTGGTTATTGAATGATATGCATATTTTTTGTAAATACATAATACAAGGGGCATATAAATAGGTAAAACGAGTTTGAAACGTTTTTGCTAAATTTAATTTTGTATGAACCTTGTTAAATAGCAATTATGCATAAACGTTCCAAAACGAATTTAAGTGTATTATTTTATAAATATATCTAAAATAAATTTAATATGTAAAATAATAAATAACAATGAGGAACATACAAAAACAAAAAAAAAATTGAAAATGTATTACAAAAAAAATAGGACGTGATCTTTTGAGCTTAGAACCTATGCCAAAAATTAGCTGATATGGTTCCAAAAGTTATCAAAAACTTATATTAAACATTCAATCATCATCGTATTCTATGATCTCGAAGTCCGGAACTCCACCAAACCCATCAACATCTTCAGTAGCTTCTTCATAACATCAATATTATTAAAACCTGTAAAAAAGTTAAACCTCTTCAAGTTTACAAAATGACAAAGACTGATTTTTTTAGTTCAACTAAACTGGAAAAGAAGATTATCAATAGGAAGAAGTTTACAGACTCATCTAAAGTTAGTTGGCTACATACAAAAGAAATTAAGTTGGATAAAGATAAAATGTTTTCTATTTTTATGCGGTCTACGATGGAAGACGATTTCATACATAAATACATACATACATACATACATATAATCACGCCTATTTCCCGGAGGGGTAGGCAGAGACCACGGATTTCCACTTGCTACGATCCTGACATACCTCTTTCGCTTCCTTCATTTTCATAACATTCCTCATACACGCTCGCCGGTTTAGGGTGCTCTTGACCTGGCCTTTCTTCAGGATTTCCCCGATCTGATCAGAGAAAGTCCGCCGAGGTCTGCCCCTTCCAACTCCCGTTTCTACCTCTCCCTTATACACTCTCTTTGTTAGCCTTCTTTCACTCATTCTTTCCACGTGTCCAAACCATCTCAACATACCTTTCTCAATTTTTGTCACTACAACTTCGCTCAGTCCACACTGTTCCTAATTCTATCTTGTAATCTCACACCACACACACTTCTCAACGCTCTCATTTCCACTGCATTCACTTGGCTCTGATGCCTCTTCTGCCATACCCAACTTTCGCTACCATACATAAGTGTAGGCACCAGCACCCCTGTATGCACAGCCAACCAACCGTGCCTTTTGCGACACCTTCGTTGTCGACCAATGAGTTGAAAATTGATAAAAGAATAAAGCGAGAACTGCAATACATAAAAGAATCTGATTTTTGTTTATTGTGGCCTAATGGCAAACCGATTGCTCCAGCGAAATTAGTGGACTTACAATCCATGTACCACTACATACCTGAGGATTGCCTTCAATTTTATAGAACGCTTCAAAGTTCTGAAGAAGCTACTGATGATGTTGATGGGTTTGGTGGAGTTCCGGACTTCGAGATCATAGAATACGATGATGATTGAATGTTTAATATAAGTTTTTGATAACTTTTGGAACCATATCAGCTAATTTTTGGCATAGGTTCTAAGCTCAAAAGATCACATCCTATTTTTTTTGTAATACATTTTCAATTTTTTTTTTGTTTTTGTATGTTCCTCATTGTTATTTATTATTTTACATATTAAATTTATTTTAGATATATATTTATAAAATAATACACTTAAATTCGTTTTGGAACGTTTATGCATAATTGCTATTTAACAAGGTTCATACAAAATTAAATTTAGCAAAAACGTTTCAAACTCGTTTTACCTATTTATATGCCCCTTGTATTATGTATTTACAAAAAATATGCATATCATCCCATAACCAGTTTGGCATTCCACAGTAAAACCAATAGTATTTGCCTGAAATAATTACAGGGAAAAGGTGTACCGCTAAAACACAAAATTGCGTTTATCTCAAAATGGGGTCGCTGTGGGTTGGAACGTTTTCGCGTAACTACGTCCAATTTAAAGAATATCAGCTTTTATCCAAAATGATGGGATTTTGGTGCATAATGCAGGGGTTTTTAATTTTTTTAATTTAATAGTTTTTCTCTCAAAAATATTATGTAATCCTTATGAATAAATTACCTACCTATTAATACCTCAGAATAGTTCTTACCTCAGACAGTTTCTGTATGAGGTCAATACAATAGCCCTCATACATCGGTTCTCCATCGTCGTTGAACATTGGTTCTCTAGTATTCGGGTCTAACTTCGGCATCGTCCAGGGTACGGCCTGAAAAATAAATGCACAGGATAACAACAGCAACAGTTTATGCAACAGCTCAGGCTTCTGGACCCGGGTATGTCCTTAAACTGCGTCCGGACCCGGATATGTCCTTAAACTACGTCCAAAAGAGAGGTATGGGCACGGTGAATGACATCTCGCTTTGTGTGGTAGGGCACAGGACAGCGGATGTCATTCCAGATCTAGAGCAGAGCCCAACTGGGGAAGTACCTCCACCTTACAGAAAACCGCAGCCAAATAACACTAGACCCTACTCATAGTGTTGTGTTCCTGCCGGTAAGTAAGGTTGCCCGAGCTCAACGAGGGAGAGGAGTGTTAGGGTCGGCAACGCGCGTGTAATATCTCCGGTGTTGCAGGCGTCCATAGGCTACGGTAACTGCTTACCATCAGGCGGGCCGTATGCTTGATTGCCACCGACGTGGTATAAAAAAAATCCATGGCTATCATCTAAGTAACCTCAAGTTCTGATGCTTATTGAACTAACTAATGTCGTGGCTCAGCAACCCAAAGAGGGTCTTGGCCTCCGACACAAGAGCACGCAACTTTTTCCGACCGACATCGTTGGGGGAAACCTATGTCAAACGAAATGGTCGTCAACTGATATGATGATGGTTTTTTTATACCACGTCGGTGGCAATCAAGCATACGGCCCGCCTGATGGTAAGCAGTTACCGTAGCCTATGGATGCCTGCAACACCAGAGATAGTACACGCGCGTTGCCGACCCTTTAAAAACCTGTACACTCCTTTTTTGAAGAACCCCATACTGTAGCCCCTCGGGAATACCTCTGGGTGTTAACTTACGCGTACTTAGGCGTAGTATTAATTTCGAAGAACTGGCTCCGAGGTCACTCCTGGCATAAGCTAGTCTTCATCAGCGGACCAGATGGCTGCACGCTGTAGACCTGTATCTGGCTCAACTCAACTGGATAAACTCACAGGAGCAGTACCAATCGTAAAGAACTGTCTTAGAGGTTCCAAGGTCACTCTCGGCAACAGCTTGTATTCTTCATCAGCGGACCAGATGGCTGCATGCTGCAGACCTGTATCTGGCTCAACTCAACTGGATAAACTCACAGGTGCAGTACCAATCCTAAAGAACTGTCTTAGAGGTTCCAAGGTCACTCCCGGCAACAGCTTGTATTCTTCATCAGCGGACCAGATGGCTGCATGCTGCAGACCTGTCTCCGGCTTCAAGGTTGATAGGATGAAGCGGGAGCGGAGGAAGATACCGGATCTGAAAGAGATGTTTAGATGTGCAAAAGTTGTCTGAAAGAGATCGCTTTTTAACGATAAGACTGATCTCTATTTTTAGACAATTGGTTTTCTCTGTAATTATTTATTTGGTATGCAATTAAATAAAGTGTATTCTTTTCTGCTCTGTTCTATGTTTAAGAGTCTTATTTTGTGAAGTCAGAGGTAGATTTTCGGTATGAAAAACATGTTTCAACCGAAGGTCCGGTTGCGGCTGAAACTAGAGCAAAACTGAACCTTCAGTTTCGGGGATTTTATGCCCTCCGCAGTTTTAAGACTACCTTTCAGCGTCCCAATAGAACAGGCTCTCGTTCGAAGCCCCCAACTCCTCAGCCAGCTGCCGGTAGACCTTCGATCTGGTGCCGTTATCCGCCACCAGGTTGTCGCAGTCCACCCTGATTGTGAAGTCGTCGTTGTCAAGCTTGGAATACGTTTCCGCTAGAAGTTGGAGCAGGGCGAAGAGGATTGGCTGCTTTCGCTGTAAAAGGAAAGAGGAAAGTGGAAGACCGCTTTGCCATACTAAACGTACCTAGTCCCCATTTCTACGAGTAGATAACTATAATCATAATCAAACCAAAAACATCTAGGCTTGAACTTTTTTGGAGTGGAAGGCCAGATGGCGTTCGCTTTTGTAAAAACTTACAGAAAACTGCAGCCAAATAACACTAGACCCTACTCATAGTGTTGTGTTCCTGCCGGTGAGTAAGGTTGCCAGAGCTCAACGAGGGTGCGGTGTTAAGGGTCGGCAACGTGCATGTAACTCCTCTGGAGTTGCAGGCGTACATAGGCTACGGAGACTGCTTAACATCAGGCGGGCCGTATGCTTGTTTGCCACCGACGTAGTATAAAAAATAAATAAAGTACAATTAGTACCAACGCCAACTCTTGGGATTAAGTCTCGTCTAATAGTAGACTCTAGGCCAGTTGTTCCCACTGTGCGCCGCGGCGGGGTGCCGTAGATAGTAGAGAGGGGCGCCGTGAGGCAAGCCTCCTCACGTTACCTATCTATTTCGAATAGCCTAGCTAGGTTAGGGCACCGCCGCCGAAATTTTAAACTTGCAAGTGCGCCGCAGACTGAAAAAGATTGGATCATCGTATGGATAACAACCTCAAAATCCTGTGAACAGCTGCACCCATCCTTCTGCTCCATGACCTTGCAGCACTCCGCAGCATCCACCTGCAGCACCATAGCTGGTCTGACGGGCTGCAGCTCCAGGGTCGAGTAGTCCGTCAGCACCAGGTTCCAGCGGTAGTCTCGGCGGACTAGCTTCTCTTTAACAGCCTGGTGACAGACCAATTTAAAAATCATAAAGGTAACATTCGGATGTGACTGCAGCAGCGTCACTGCAGAGGGTTAGCGCGGGCAGTGAAATCTCACTGTGATTCTCCTAATTGTGTGCCGGATTGAACGTTCGAATCACCTCTCCCGACCTTGTCTAATGTCATACAGAAATAAGTAAGCATAGAGTGCTCACTCCATACACCAGTTTTGTTACCAAAACGCTTATTATTTTCTTAGTCGACATCTAGCGTCAAGTAGCGGATTTATCAGTACCGCTACTTGACACTAGATGTTACGAGTGTCCCGATTGACGAAAAGTGTATTGCTCAACAATTTATTACAAGCAGAAGGAGTTAAAAATAGAGTTCCGGTTAAAGGATGACTCACGTTAGACCGGGCCGTGACCGGGCCGGAGCTTCCGACGCTTACTTTTCTATGACATGACAGGATCACGTGATGCTTTCCATAGAAAACGAAGCGCCGGAAACTCCGGCCCGGTCACGGCCCGGTCTAACGTGAGTCATCCTTAATCCGGTTATATTAGCTGAAAATTGTCGAGCATCATGTTTGTATCAGTAACAAACCGCTGCCCACAACGACGAAGAAGCTCGGTTAAGGCCGCATTGTTTTTGATGCACGTGCGGAATCTCTAGTTAGGCCGGCGTGGTACCACCCACATGCGTACGTTCGAAAAATCGGAACCCCGAGGACATACAAAGAGTCCAGGAATGGCCAATACGATGACGATATACCTTTAAACGTGAAAATTTACTAAATTACCTACCCTTTTATAAGTGTCAGTGACGAAAGCTCCGCTGCCCACAACGACGAAGAAGCTTGGTTCAGGCCGCATCGTTTTTAATGCACGTGCCGAGTCCCGGGTGAGGCCGGCGTGCACCCACACGCGGACGTTGGACTCGCCGAGAAGCTCGTAGAGGGTCCGATCCACGTCTGAGAAAGATTGTATCATATTATAGTCGGACTAAGCTAACTCTGCACCGAATTTGACTTGGCAAATTGACATGAAAAATATCTGTGTAAAAAAATACGGTTATGCAGATACTCCACAATTTGTCATTGCAATATCAGTACAGAGTTAGCTTGGTCTGACTATTATAGGACTATTCAGGACAAAGGTACGTGTTCACATTAGATGCGGCGTTCGTGCGGGACATTCATTGCCATATAAGTAGGTACATAGCGCTGTCTCGCTCACGCAGAGTGGTGTGGTGCAATAACCGCGTAAAGACACTTTCTTTCTTTCTTCCTTTATTCCTTCCACCCGTTCTTTCTTCTTGTGCTCGTCGGTTCTTCCTTTCATTTTCCGTTTTTCCGATCTATCCTTCCTTCATTCTTTTATTTCATTTCTTCATTTTTTTTTGTTTCTACTAACCGGCCTCGCTCTCCAAGAGCAGTGCCGCGTCCGTAGCGTTCCTGGACTCCAGATACTCGTCCATAGCCTGGATTAGGTGCTGCGAGCCGAGCCGTGCTCGCACCAAGGGCACGCCCGCGGTACTCGACAACTCCTCCAGCGAGTCCCATGGCGACCAGGATAGGTCCACTATCATTGACACGCCGTTCGACAGGGCGGAGCATACTGAAAAAAGTAAAGTTTAAGACCAAGGACTTTTTAATATGGACGTTCCGTCAGTCCATTACATTGAGAAAATATGACCTTGAATAATGGAATTGCCGTCTGCATTCAAGTTGAATCACTTGAAAGATGCTATAACGCACTCGTAGACGAAAATGACAAAATTAATTTGACATGATTTTAAGGTCACATTTCGCGCTTAATCATAATATAGACGTGACGTCCAGTTAAAATGTAAGTTCCTTGTTTAAATCATAGTAGACTGACCATGGTATCTTTGCACAAACTCTGCAGTAAAAACGCATACATATCCCTATAAGCTCCATACTTGACGTAGCACTTGGCATGAAAACTTAGCGTGGTCCGTCTGATAATACCTAAACTATAAACTGTAATAGATGTCATATATTTAAGAAAAAGTGACGATTCGACGAAGCCCTCCTGTGGTGAAGGCCGGATTCGAACCGGCGTCTTTAGCTATCGCGGCTAACGCCATGAACCCCTAGGCCACCTCGCCACCAGTGGCGCCGCAGTGGCGAGGTGGCCTAGGGGTTCATGGCGCTAACCGCGATAGCTAATAAAGACCCGGTTCGAATCTGACCTTCACCACTGGAGGGCTTCGTCACTTTTTCTTTAATATATGACATCTATTACAGTTTATAATAGTATATATATGGTAGTGTGACTACTTAAAAAACACAAATCAAAATATTTAATAAAATAATTAGATTTGTTCCCAAAGTCGTTCAATGCCTAAACTACTCGTAACAGCTGATCCCGGAAAAATTAATACTACATATTTTGAGAACATCTGGCAGCTTTTCATCGGTGGAGACCAGATTATACGATGTAATTTATGCCATTGAATGGACATTGGTATATACGTTACTCTATTGTTTCACGTTCGCTTTAACTTACATTGTCTGTAGCTTTCTTCTTCGTTCTCTCTGTCTAACGAAACGATGGCCTCGCTCACTCTCAGGTCTGGTTGGGCCTCCTCAGCAAACTTTAGGCCTCGGCCGATGAGCTGCGGTAGATCCTGTTCCTGCGATTCTATTATAAACACTGGAAAAACAATTGGATGAAAGTTCTAGTCTGTACTTTCGTATTAACTAAGATAATTTTCAAATTAAAGAAGAGTTTTTGAAAGCTCGTAACTTTTATAATAATAAAATAAAATAAAAACCGGCCAAGTGCGAGTCGGACCAGCGCACGAAGGGTTCCGTACCATTACGCAAAAACGGCAAAAAAAAACAAGTTTGTTATATGGGAGCCCCTTTAAAATATTTATTTTATTCTGTTTTTAGTATACAGTAACAGTAATACATCATCTGTGAAAATTTCAACTGTCTATCTATCACGGTTCATGAGATACAGCCTGGTGACAGACGGACAGACAGACAGCGGAGTCTTAGTAATAGGGTCCCGTTTCCCGTAAGATATGATATATGATAATCCCTCGGGGCACAACTATACCTCTTATTTATTTAAATCGCATTTATTTTCATTGATACTTACCGAATCGCAAACTCAGCTCCGAAGCCACACAACCCAAATTAAAAATAAAAATAGCCAAAAACAAACAACAGAAATCCATTTTAATATCGACAAGAACCGCAAGTGCCGCAGCTTTTTACTTTATTCAGCAAAATTACGGAAATATATTCCTGTAATAAGTAAGGTATGAACAAAGTCAAAAAAACATAAAATATTATGCGTAATTTTTCATACATTGTAATATTTTAATAAGCCATGATTTAATCTGGCTTGGCTGAACAGAATTAAAAAAAAAACATTTATTTCTGAACGCATATAAAACTTGTCTAATTTTTACTCTGGCTGGAAAATATTTAAAAAAAAGTGTCAGTTGAACTTGAATCCTTATGATAAAATGGCGGTATAATATAGTGGATTAATCAGTTATCGTGTATTGAATATTTTATAGTAGTTTGAAGACGAAATAATGCTTAGACAATGCCTTGTCATGTTATTATTGGTAGTGATTTACTGTTTACTTTTGTACTGTTGCGTTCAAAAGTCTTTTATAGCCCAGTAAAGATACGTTTGTTTAAAACATTAAATAATATAAGCCAGATTTTTTTAAATATCATTCTAATAAGATATTTACAGATAATACATGCAGGAATCCTACAAAAATGCTACCGGGAAGTAGGTAAATGGAAAAAAAATAACTCCGTTTTTTTTTTCTAACAATTTTTTTTTATTTGCAAGGATAACGACACTTTTGCCTAAAATTTGTAAAAATCGAAATCAAAGAAAATATACACAAAGCTAATAAATCTACAAATGTACGAAGCGAATGATACAATGTCCTAATTTTCTAGAAACCAATATGTAAATATAGTTTGTCAAAGGACTGTCTCATTTCAAACATAGACAGAGAGAATCATACTATCTTTGTCTTACACTAGTACTGGCACCCAAAAGAAAAGGATGAGTATAGTTTTTTTTTGTTTTTATTTACTGCCAATTTGGTTTGACCAATCGAAAGTCGGACGTCAGATCCAATCGGCCACCTGTCCTCCACTACTGTCCGCGCGCCAATTCCGTGCATTCAGAGGTCGAGGAAATGGGGGGGTGTGCGCCGCGCCCAGACGTACAAAATGACACTACTCTGTCATGACGCCCAACATTCCTATCATTCCCCAGCCGTGCACGGAATTCGCGCGCGGACAGTACTTATGTACTCGTATGTATAACAATAGTATAGTTGGTCAAGCAAATCTTGACAGTAGAAAAAGGCGCGAAATTCAAATTTTCTATGGAATGATATCCCTGCGCGCCTACATTTTTAAAATTTGCCGCCGTTTTCTTCTGACAAAATTTGCTTGACCAACTATATTATTTTGATGTGACTTTTATTTTATGTATCTATAGATACAGGGCTTCTTTTCTGCACCAATTGTAAGTTTCTATTTGACGCAATCGTTGACTGGTAGAGAAACTAAAGGCATTAAGTCCGCCATTTGTGTTCCTGTGTTGTGCAAATAAATAAGTAATTATCTCTTCTCGTTCATTTTAAAACAAACGAAATAGAGAAAAAACAATTTTTGTATAAAAAACTTAAATTCGCTGTATTTTTTAAGCTATGGTACCTATGATACCTTATCCTATTGTAAGTACAAAGTTTCAGAGCAAACTAGCTAGTCGTTTTAAAATGAGATCGTAACTACGTTTGTATGGAGAACCGAGCTTGCCGGGGACCCTTAATACTTTTTTAAGTTCAAACTAAAGATTTTTTTACGCGACTGTACTAATTTAATATTTAACCAACGAGCTTACGGTAAGCAGTCGAAGGGTTAAAGAAACCATGAGTGTGGGAGCCTGCAGCCGGCCGCTGCACGCGAGGGTCAACTCGCTGAATACAGGCTGTTTTTTAAACGTTCAGCTGTAATTTACAGTATACAGGATGTTTTTTCAACGTTTAGCTGTAAGTTACTAGGCAATATTGAGCAATTGTTAGTCAAAAGGAAAAACTCCGGCCGCCCACAACTTGAAAAACAGAATTAATAATAGTACTAGTAAGAACAAGAAAAGTCTGAAACGATTTTGATAGCCCAGACTGTGCAAGTGTTATTTTAAACGTCAAACTTCTATGAAATAACACTTGCACTGCGTCATAGAGTAACTTATACTAGAGCGGTACTGTCATAGTAAATTTTGTAACCCCAGTAAATTCACTGCCATCTGTCGACACACTTTAAAACTAAAATTGAAGATTTGGAAAAATACGATAAAATGTATTTAAATATAGATAAATGATTTTTTTTATTTGCATTAATAATTTTGATGATTTTGACCCATGTTCTTTCACTGATATGCGTTAAAATTGTTAAATAACAAACGAAACCGTCAACGCCATCTATACGACTGTAGGCCAAAACTAGTAGCGCCCTCTGAACGAGAATCAAATTTTCTTGATTTTCGAGGCACGTTTTTTCCTTAGACTGTATCCATCTATTACAGAGTTATATCTATCTTTGACTGCGTGCTGCCAAAATCGTTGCAGACTTATCTTGGTCTAACTCTACAGTACAGAAAGGACACTTCCTACAAGAACAAAGTTTGACAGCGATTCAGGGGCATGCTGTCCCTTTCTAATGTATGGCACTATCCCTTTCTGGCTATTTAGGGTTGTCAAAATTCAAGTCATTATCTGTCGGTTGTAAACAACCATACGGCCCGCCTGTCGGTAAGCGGTTACCGTAGCCTATGGACGCCTGCAAATGCAGAGGTGTTACATGCGCATTGCCGACCTTAAAACACCCCGAACCCTCGTTGAGCTCTGGCAACCTTACCGGCAGGAACACAATACTATGAGAGGGTCTAGTGTCATTTGGGTGCATTTTTCTGTAAGATGGAGGTCCTTCCCCAGTTGGTGTCTGCTTTAGATCTGGAATGACATCCGCTGTGCTGTGCCCTACCACACAACGCTATATATCATTCACAGTGCCCCTACCTCTCTTTTAGACGTAGTTTAAGGACATATCCGGGTCCAACGCCATAACGCGATTCGGCGATTGGTCGCAATTAGTTGCGTTGCACGATTGGCTCGAATTCGTAAGTGACACCGCTGAACTAGCACCATTCTTAGTGCCCGTAAGGCCAAGGGCCTGACACTCATTGATAGAGAAAGATAGTCTTATTGCGATTCCTATAAGACGAAAGAGAAAATAGTGCAATTTTTTGACTTTTCCATAGAAAACGTCGACATCGGATCAGCCAAAATGTATGAAAAAGCCAATTTTCTAGTCCTATAATAAAAGTAACTCAGTTTAGCGAGTAGAATCGAGCCCTGAATTTAAAGCCCCATGGTCAGAGACACACTGTATGTCAACGATGGTGTCAAAATCATGAAGTTATAGTCAAAATCGTGTCACAGTTATCTTGGTCTCACTCTATCAGAATCAGAATCAGAATCAGAATGCATTTATTCGTTATAACATAGGTACATTGTATTGGTCTTATAGTTAGAGCATATTGCGAACGCTATGTTTTGCCGCTAGGCGTACGAATTTGTTTACCTATATAAACTAACTTAAACATGCGCTAGTCTAAGGTATTCATGCTTCAATAATCAAATCAATTACAAAAATAATAAATAAGAATAGAAAGATAATTCACAATAATAATAAAATTTAAAACAATAAATAGGTATTAAAGAATGTCAACAATGAAAATTTCAAAGAAAACTACAAAAGAATTACAAAAATAGAAAAACGAGCTATAAATTATTATCATTCAAGAACTGCTGTACGCTATAGTAACATTTCTTGATTAGCAGTGATTTTAAAGTCTTCTTAAAATGTACAATATTTAATTATTTTATAGTGTTCGGAATTTTATTATATATTTGAGGTACCATTCCTAGCACTCTATTTGCAAATTATATTTTAAAAATATAGTTTAGCCAGGGACTGTCTCATGTTAAACATAGATAAATAGATATGATATGATTTATTTATCTTAAAATAGGTACATTCACTTAAAATTACACATGGTAAATTCTTAGGAAATTTATATTGTGATTGTCAGTTTTTAGGGTTCCGTACCCAAGGGTAAAAACGGGACCCTATTACTAAGACTCCGCTGTCCGTCTGTCCGACTGTCTGTCTGTCACCAGGCTGTATCTCATGAACCGTGATAGCTGAACAGTTGAAATTTTCACAGATGATGTATTTCTGTTGCCGCTATAACAACAAATACTAAAAAGTACGGAACCCCCGGTGGGCGAGTCCGACTCGCACTTGGCCGGTTTTTTTACATTATGAATTTCATTCAAAATTATTAAATTACAATCGTATGTCAGCAGTTTCATAATAAATTAAAAATAACTATTTTGAAAATAAATTCACCATGGAATGGGTCGTCAAGTCGTCATATAAATTATGGATGGTATAGAAAGGATGCCAATCTCTTATGGCAGAATGGTTGCAAAAGTGACCGCTCTCAGCTTTAAATAATAGTTCCTAATCTCTCCTGTGGCACTAGTTAGGCTCTGGGACATGAGTATAACATGTAAGGCAACAAATAACCCGACCAAATTACGTAGGTTGTTTTTGGTACCTAGTATTTCGGTGTATGGTGGCATTGGTGGCGCCGCCTAATTACTGTTTTTTGATGGACACTTTTCATACATAGAGATTTGGCTCCTTTATATAGTCTCCATGATGTAAATAAACAAAATTGACGAGCACTTATGTCACAGAAATTAAGATTTTTAGCGAAGACAGTTTCAAAACTGGAATTAATCGCTACCTATTGCTATTCCGATCCGCTGTGTAGCGGTTATCAATAAATAACATGATTAAAATCGACCAGTCCACATCCCTAAAAACCCGAGACCAAGTTAAATATGCGCGTATTAAATTATTTTAAACCGGGTCACTCACGTATTATTAAGTCGAATAGCTCGACATGTTTTGGTCCAATTTACTATTTATTTTATTTAATATGTTTGAGTCTCACGGGAGTTTTATAGTTAAAATTAAATATGCGCGGTTTGAATTTCGCGCCTTTTTCTACTCAGAAAGTGGGTTTGCCAGTTTACTTGAAAATATGCAGCCATTTACTTGTTTTTGGTTGCGGAAATCCCCGCTTTCTCTGACCATTCTTTTAAAGCGCTCTCCACACTCGTGCGCGAATCCCGGCGCTAACGCGACTCCACACTCGCGTTCGCGACTTCGCGCCGTGTAGTCTGGAGCGAGCTTTGTGTATCTTTAAGTAGGAGTAGCAGAAAAAGCGTTATTATTGTTTGTCCTTGTTAGTCTCACATTTTTTTATTCCCCACCGTAGATTTGTATGGTTTATGGTGGGCTACAAATCTATTCGACCAATTATATTGTCGCATTGCGTTTAGCTAATTAGCGAACTAGACTCCACACTCACGTTCGCGGCTTCGCGCCGTGATCCCGTTCTGACAGTTCCCCCCACCACTCATGCGCAATCCAGTTCTATACTAGATACATGGATTGATTGTGGTAGTCGCGCCCCCTACGCAGAGTTTCGCATAAAGTGTCGGCTGCGATACGTTATCTCATTCTTATTTATCTCTCCATTTCACTCTCATTTCCCAATCACAAAGGTCTGTAGAGCCCTATCGGGAAAAAAAATGTTTCAATTAACGTCAAACGGAACGTCGTAAAGATGTCGTAAAGGCGTCAACGTCATGTCATTTTTTATCTGCACCGCACCGCCCGCCATTTCTATTTAGTCGTGGACCGTGGTACTACAATGCCGGCTTCCTATTTCTATTACTTTTCTGATAAGAACTGTGCTATTTTAAGTTAGAACTAGCACACGAGTACAATTTTCATTGTTTTTCATATCTCCCGTTACCTGATATCCGTCGAACATGTAAGTATTGTCTTTAACCTCACGGGTTTTTACGTATCTCGATTCGTTATGAACTATAACAATGTTACGAACGTGTACTATCTTATCGTAATGCATTTTAGTTACCTACTTCCTTTTCTATACTGACCCCTGATAGTTTGAAGTATAATAAATTTGTAAAAAATATTAAGGAAAATCCCGCTTATATACTGTAAACTAAAGTTTAAACTTTATTTTCAGATCGCAACCCAGAAAAATGAAGCATATATACAAATACAGCCTCAGCCTGCTCTTAGCGTTAGCTGCATACGGGACTGCCTCGAAATTCATCTTTGACAAGGTGTTTGATACAACAGAAATAGTCATTGATGAGTTATTCCACATCCCACAAGGCGTGGCGTATTGTGAACGGAATTTTACACAATGGGACCCCAAAATCACGACTCTGCCAGGCTTGTATTTAGTGTCCGCTGCCTTCCTTGGAACATACTTACCTTGCGACACATACCATTTACGACTAGTCAACTTAGTCGCTTCATGTGTAAATCTGCTGCTATTTTCCTCAATATTAAAGTTTGTTTATGGAAGCAACACTGAAAGCCAGTTTAAAATAGTATTGCAAGCATTTAATTTAGCTATCCTTCCACCTCTGTATTTCTTTTCACATGTGTATTATACTGATACTCTATCACTTACATTTCTGTTGGCGTTTTCTCGGTTATGTTTCACAAGTCAACATAAATTCTTCATTTTAGTCTTCGGTCTGTGCAGTGTTATGATGCGTCAGACGAATATAGTCTTCGTAGCTATGGTGTTAGGTCACAAAGTGCTAGATATTATGATTAAGAGCTCAAGAGTATTCGGCAATAAGTATTTAACCAAAACTTTGTTGAATAAAAATTCTGTAATAGCTCGGGATGTTGACGCTTCCAAGTTAAAACGGTATTATAGTATGAACGATGTGTTTCTGGCATTAGGGTACCATATAACAACATGTTTTGGCACATTTTTCAAGTTCCTAACGAAACAAGACTGGTTAATAATACTTACACATGGCGTAACTCTAATTTCGTTTGTAAGCTTCGTTTATAAAAATGGTTCAATAGTTGTCGGTGATAAAAACGCCCACGAAGCGAGCTTGCATTTACCTCAAATGCTATATTTCCTTTTATTCTACGGTATCTTTGGATTACCGTATCTTGTAGCAAACTTACCATCAACTTTGAGACTTATGGCGAGAAATAAAACTAAAATAGTACTATTCGGGATTCTTTTTGCTATAATAGTACATTTTAATACTGTGACACACCCGTATTTACTTGCTGATAATCGCCATTATACATTCTATGTATGGAACAGATGGTTTGGGAAATATGCATTTGCGAAATATGCGACCATACCCATTTATATATTTCTTCTCTTCAGTTTGTATGATAATTTAAAAGACCAAAATTGTATTTCTTTTCTTTTGCCATACACTATTAGTTTATTTTTAGTGGTAGCGTTACAGAAAATGATTGAAATTAGATATTTCTTAGTCCCATACATAGTTTTAAGATTAAGATTTATAAGACCTACGTATAGAATTGTTATATTTGAATTTGTATGGTATTTGATTATTAATGTTGTTACGTTTAATTTGTTTTTCCAAAAGGAGATAATGTGGAAAGATTTTGATTATGCGCAGAGAATTATATGGTAATGTTAAATAATTAGGTATAGATATATTTGAATTTATTTCTTTAAATTAATACACCTTAAATTCTTATTTTAGGTTAAATGGGGATACTTCTGTATTTAGTTTTCCAAAAATTGTAATAGACTATCATTTTCAGTTAAGATTTAATACAATTAAAGCAGTATGTCTAAATGTCTTATATAAAAGGATTTTTTTTTTTTTTTTGATCTGGTTTTTATGGAGGCTTTGGACACTCTAGGTGAACATGTCAGCCTCATGGGTGCTATCATAGTTCCCTACTCAAGGGAGAGGTCAATAAAGTGGTAAACACTGATTGCTTTGTCCGTGAAAAGATAACCTGCTAGTCAATCAGTGCTAACCCGTTGTACTTACGTGCGTATTTTTTACATGCAATTAATGTTCCCATCCTCCCACCGCAAAAATAAATATAACAATAACAAACCACCACCAAAAGAACAATACTCGACACGTGTTTTGCCTCTACGAGGCATCCTCAGGAGATGTTGACGGTCTGACGCCCGGCAACGGAATGACCTGACTAGAATGGTATTCATTATATAAAAGGATGTAATTAGGGAGGTGATTTCAAAAAACTACAATATAAGACGCACTTATAAATTTCATTTATTGATAAAGTCAAGGTAACATGATGCTATAGCAGAATAATCTGTTTAAGTAAATATAGTTAGTCAAGCCATTTCAGTCAGTAGAAAAAAGCGGCAAATTTAAAAAATGTAGGCGCGAATAATCGTCCCACGGTCCCATAGAAAATTTGAATTTCGCGCCTTTTTCTACTGACATAGTTGTTTGACCGGCTATAGATAGCTCTTTATTGATACACCTCAGTAAAAGATACAGCTTAAAGAAAAACAATTAGGATTATATGGGAGTTTTCAGAAAAAAGAGTACCGTTTTTCGAAAAACTAACAGGTTTTGGGTTATTTCGACTCAGTATCAAGGACTACTAATTAATTATCATCTTCCTCGCGTTGTCCCGGCATTTTGCCACGGCTCATGGGAGCTTGGGGTCCGCTTGGCAACTAATCCCAAGAATTGGCGTAGGCACTAGTTTTTTACGAAAGCGACTGCCATCTGACCTTCCAACCCAGAGGGGAAACTAGGCCTTGTTGGGATTACAAGGACTACTGGACAAGGTTGACTGGAAGAGATCCCTTATAGGGATAAGTCCGCCTTTGTACATTGTATATATTTATGTTCTTTTATTGTGTTTGTAATCTGTCTTATGTACAATAAAGTGTTTACATACTACTAATTGATAAACTAGAAAAAAAAACAAAGTGTTCCCGGTTTTCCATACACATTTACCGTTTATGTGAAATTGTGTCACGAAACTGCCAAAAAAAAATTCGAAAACTAAAAATCTATTTTCTATATGTAATTTTATGGACTCATCGTGATTAATTACTTTGTTATTTGCTCATTAATATTGTTTAAAGTGTAATATCGATAGCTTATTATACAGTAAACTAATGTGGTAGTGTGCAGTGAATGGAGAATTAATTTTGAAGCGCGTTTAACCACCATCTTGGAGTCAACGGCCGGTAGTCCACGTGCTTCTTGTAAAGTCTAGCTATCGATTTACAAGAGCTAACAAATCACCGTACACTGTCTTGTACAACCGTACAATTTTTGTCGTTTTTAAACCTCTTAATACCTTGATACTGGCGAAATAGTCCCACTGGGCTGAAGCCATAATTTTAAAAGAAGAAGAAGATGTAATTTTATTATATTATAACATGCGCCTTGGCTATTGACATATATATTATAATTTTCCAAATAATTTTAATTAACTAGTCTTATACTTACTTATTTTCGCTTATGTCAGTGTCCCAAAGAATATTGTTAAAAATCGTTAAACATAAAATACCATTACCCATTATTATTACCATTACCTTAGTCTGATTTTCAGTGTACAGGCAAGGTCATAAATATATATACATTCCCAAAGTTTCAAAAATATGTGTACGCTCTTACACCATAGACAATAAAGCCGTGTTCACATATTTTTGAGCCATTTGTCTGGATCGATATTTTTGCCTTCGACTGTATGTTCCTCGCAACATGAATTTATAGCTTTGCTCATAGCCGAATTGGAAACCTCGATCATTCAGCTTTTGAAAGCAATTTTTAACTTTATGGTGCACAATAATAGTACATTACGATACAAGTGCGAAAAATAGGAAATTGGCAACGAGTGGCGATAAATTAAAACACGACCGACGGGAGTGTTTTAACTCGACACGAGTTTCGAATTACCTATTCGCACATGTATCGTACAACGTTTTACAGTACATATGGCCCTTTAAGTTTTCGGCACAGTTGCGTAATGAGCTCATTATATCGCACTATTGTGGTAAAGTAACACCATATGTACTGTAAAGAATATTTACTTATGGCAGAGTTAAAATAAAATAAGTTAGTTGACTCATATAAAAAGTGATGATGAGATTTATTTTTAAATTTAAAGCAGCCAACGCACGGCGTTGCAAAAATGTAAAGGCGTAGACTCGATTTTATAACCCTTTTTGACAGATGACAGTTGTCAAATGTGTCTAATTTAGTGACTAAAAAGAGGGACGCCGCTATACGTGTGAAACGTTAGGATGTATCTCTTATCGCGTCTCACGTATAGCGGCGTCCCTCTTGTTAGTCACTAAATTTAGCAGTGTAATAAGCCCTTAATAGCCGCCAGGGTTGCACCACAATAATACACCCAGCACAAACTTATTTTAGTGTCACTGGTGTCAGTAACACCGGCTTGCTTAAGATATTGAATTTGTGATATTAATGTGAATTTAATGTAATTATTTCTGTATGTAATCTAGATAATAAAAATAATGATTGATTTTGTATATTACAAGTATTTTATTGTTTTATTTTAACATATCCTGCGTGATAAATATTTTAAATTAATAATGGCATAGAGTAACTGATACTAGAGCGTTACTGTCATAGTAAATTTTGTAACCCCACTGCCATCTGTCGATACACTTTAAAACTAAAAATGAAGATTTATAAAAATACGATAAAATGTATTTAAATATGGATAATTTTTTTTTTTTTGCATTAATTATTTTTATGATTTTGACCCATGTTCTTTCACTGATATGCGTTAAAATTGTTAAATAACAAACGAAACCGTCAACGCCATCTATACGACTGTAGGCCAAAACTAGTAGCGCCCTCTGAACGAGAATCAAATTTTCTTGATTTTCGAGGCACGTTTTTTCCTTAGACTGTATCCATCTATTACGGAGTTATATCTATCTTTGATAATGGCGTTGCTCGCCTGGGGTCCACTCGGTAACTTAACAAATGAAACCGTCAACGCCATCTATCCGAGAGTAGACTAAAGGTAGTGGGGCCATCTGATCAAGAATCAAATTTTCTTGATTTTCAAGGCACGTTTTTTCCTTAGACTGAATCAAAGAGGATATAATAGGATAGTAAATTTTGTAACCACAGTAAATTCACTGCCATCCATCGACAAACTTTAAAACTAAAAATGAAAATTTATAAAAATACGATAAAATGTATTTATTACCTTACCTATGAATATGTTTTTTTTACATCAATTATTTTTATATGATTTTTCACTGATATGCGTTAAAATAGTTAAATAACAAACGAAACCGTCAACGCCATCTATCCGAGAGTAGGCCAAAGGTAGTGGCGCCATCTGATCGAGAAGCAAGTTTTCTTGATTTTTGAGGCACGTTTTTTCCTTAGACTGTATCCATCTATTACGGAGTTGTATCTATCTGAACAAACAAAACCGTCAACGCCATCTGCCCGAGAATAGGCCAAAGCCCCAAAGGTTGATATTGGTGGTAGCATATTATAGGTCTTTAGACAAGTGAAAAGTTCTTCAGATTCCAACCAAGCTACACTCTGCATGGCATTTGAAATAACAAAGTGTGGAAATGTCGTGGAAAATTTATATGAAAATATGACATACCCACACATTGTTCTGTAAGTCGGTGCAAATTTAGCTTGAGACCTTATCCCACGTCAATAAGGATTTTTAACAAATTACCGAACCATATAAAAACTGAACCTAACTATAACAAATTTATACGTATTTTGAAACAATTTCTTGTGAAAAAGGCCTACTATACCGTCGCGGAATATCTACAAAAGGATGAGCCAAGATATTGAAACTGGTCATAGATGTTGTCAGATTGTTCTTATATAAAATAATAATAAATCAATGGAAATTATATTTTAATGCCTAATTGCCTAAGAAATATTTAAATTGTATTAAATTAAATTATATTTTGTCATATTTTTAAATTAATTTAAGGCCGTTCCATCGGTTTGCCGCTGTCTCTGTCACATTTCGCAAGAAAGAACGGGAAAGATCAGCGCCAAGTGTCAATTTTGATCGACTTTTGTCGATTTTTATTTATTTTAAAAACGTTACCCTACAATATCGAAATTCGAAAGCTATGAAATTACTATTTAAGTTAAGATTGTTTTTTCTTCTTTTTTTGTTTATGGTATCACATAATAAATAACCGCGTAAAGTTGGATTAAAAGTCCGAGTTAGATGTTACTTTGGGAATTAATTGTATCGAGCGAAGTATCATAATTCGTGTATCGGAAGCTATGATATTAAAGATAATATAGTCAAGAACTACATATATTTTTTCCACGTCTACGAATATCAACTCCTCTTAGAAAAACAGGATCATATAAGGAGATTTTTCGCCTTCTGGCTCAGGGAACCGCCTTAAAATGTATTTTCAAATGCCTAACTTATTACATTTGTACATTAAATGTTATTCTGTATAGGTACTTTAGTTCTTAGCTATTAAATGTATTGCAATACCCTCACAGGGTTGTGTTGAGACATGTAATGATTTATGGATAAGATATTTTGTACACACACTAAGCAAGGAATAAATGAAATGAAATGAAATCCCCTATACGAGTATGAGATAGAACGGATTTGGAGACAAACACAATTTTTATGAACTGCACATTTAATGCATAGGATTCAGGGTTCTTACATTAAAATCATTTAAATACATCTAGTATATTCCAAGCCCATAGAATTTTAGGTAAAACCGATTAACAATAATAAAATTATTTTATATTTAGGTATATCGAACAAAAAGATATATCCAGATCAACATATTTTGTCACAAATGTTTTGATTAAAATTTGTAATCTTTTTTATATAGATAGAAACATATGTACCTAAATTTTACATGGAATTAGACTTAAAGCCTGACCAGGAATATATAATCACGCGCCATGTTGCGGAATTTCACTGGAACTATTTTTTTCATACTATACTGAACTGTCACCCTATACATGAGAATAACAGCGCCCTCTTGACAATGATCATATATTTCTGGTCAGGCTTTACATCCAACGGAGACTAAGAAAAATAATGTTTTTAGAAAAAGTAAAAATAATTATGGAATCTTTAAAATATAAATAAATGGAAGTTATTTGTACATTCATGGGCTCTGTAAATGTCCCTTAACAATAATTTGTATATTATATACTTATATATCTATTGCACGATTCATAAAAACTAAAAATAAAAGTTAAAAAAGCACAATGGTACTACTATGGTTATGTCCACAACACAATTAAAATATGGTAACATTAGTATCACGTCAAAATCTGTAAATAAAAATATATATTATAACATATTTTAAATTCATACAGCCATTCTACTTAAAAAAACTTTATTTAAACAGTATTTTCAGAAAAAAGTGTACCTATCATTTACTGTTTCTCAAAAAACTATAACTTTTGGGTTATAGGTATCTACTCGGAATCACGAGGGCTATCGATTTAATAAGGAAAAAAAAGTGTCCTAAAAAAATTCAGTTTTGTGACGCAATTTCACGTACGTATGGACCGACCGTCACAGTGACACCCAATATTTGTATGAAAAACTGGGGACACTATTTTTGCATAATTTTCATCAATCATGATTTTGTGTCGAAATAACCCGTTGTTAGTTTTTCGAAAAAAAATGGTACTTTTTTTCTTAAAACGCTCAAAAATAAAACTATAATTCAAAAATGCTACCTATTCATACATATTATTATGTCCTAACGGCCCTTCTTATACTCGTAAGTAGGAACATAAACAACAACAATTATTAAAATTAAAACAGCCATATTAAGGCTTGGCCAAACACAAGGCTAGACGCAGCGCCGCGTCCGCGCCGCGTGATGCGTGTTCAAACAGGTCGCGCCGGCCTCGCGCTCTCAACACGCCCTCATCGACTCGCGCCCGATAGGAACAACATGCGCGCGCGGAGGGTTTCTCATTCCTCGCTGCCTAAAGTCCGACTGATGTGACCCGTGGCCCAGCACGGCGCCGAGGTGAACGCGCGGCGAGGGGCGCGACAGAAGCGGGGCGCGATGCCGGCGGGACGCAGTCTGTTTGACGTCGCTAACGTGTTAGCATGGGCGGCGGTCGCGCCGCGCGACCGCGGCGCTGCGTCGCGCCTTGTGTTTGGCCAACCCTTTAAGAGTCCCCGGCAAGCTCGGTTCTCCATACAAACGTAGTTACGCTCTCATTTTAAAACGACTAGCTAGATTGCTCTGAAACTTTGTACTTACAATACGATAAGGTATATCTATGTCTGTAATTAGTTTATGTAGCTTCAGATACCATAGTAAAAAAAATATAGATATTTTTCATACAAAACTTGTTTTCGCTCTATTTCGTTTGTTTTATAAACTGGAGCTATATAAACTAATTACAGACCCAGATATACCTCATGTCATTGTATATACAGTTTTATTACAATCCAACACGTAGTTTTAAAATGACAACGAAACTCCGTTTGTATAGGAAGGCTCAACTCGGCGGATTACACTTATTATAGAATGCAATTAATACATTAACAATTAAGCTATTTTTATTGGGGCCCTGCGTGTTGAAGGTCCTGCCATCTTGTGGGCTACATCGGATACATAAACTTCACATTTACGCCTCCCGCCAAAAGTCTGACGGCTCCAGTGTTGCCCCCTATAGTTCATGCACGCTCCCTATTTCAGCAAGCCCCGTTATCAATTTGGCAATTCATTGGAAACAAAGATGGCAAAAATACCCAGGTAGCAAAATGACGTCAGCGACGTCATAATGACGTAATAATGCCGTCAGTATGACGTCGCTGACGTCATTTTGCTACCTGGGTAAGCAGGTATCCTAAACTCCCCAGGTAGCAAAGTGACGTCAGCGACGACATAATGACCTGGATCGCATTTAGGACATAACTTCGTCTAGACTAATTATCATTAAATTAAAATTTCCCTTTAAATCGTGTTAGAAAAATAATTTTTTTCATGTTTTGTCTATGCTCCCTTGGTATAAAAAGCTGGGTGACCATAGAGTTGCTCTCTCTTTCTGATCCTGGCAAAGCCGCCTAGCTGTAAGTATGGATGGTATAGAAAGGATCGCAATCTCTTCTGGCAGAATTGTTGTAAAAGTGACCGCGTTAAGCTTTAAATAATAGTTCCTAATCTCTCCGGTGGCGCTAGTTAGGCTCTGGGACATGAGTATAAGATGAACCATATAAGGCAACAAATAACCCGACCAAATTACGTAGGTTGTTTTTGGTAGTATTTCGGTGTATGGTGGCGCCGCCTAATTTCTGTTTTTTGATGGACACTTTTCATACATAGAGATTTGGCTCCTTTATACAGTCTCCATGGCTGTAAGTTTTGTGTCGTCCATTTAATCAATTTAAAATCATAATTGAAATAACAGCGAATATCTACAGTCGTTGTGTGTACATAATATAATATACCAAATGAATATTCCAATATAGTTGTGCATGAAGAAATAGATGGTTTGATTTGTCTCCGCCACTACCATGAGGCATAACCTTCCTGCGCCCCATATTCTGCTAACAAATCGTCTCTTCGAATTCATGGGCGTAGTTATTCAACTTTAAGGATTTGGAATAAATTTTAGTATAATTTTCATT
This sequence comes from Cydia strobilella, assembly GCF_947568885.1. Classification (NCBI taxonomy): domain Eukaryota; kingdom Metazoa; phylum Arthropoda; class Insecta; order Lepidoptera; family Tortricidae; genus Cydia; species Cydia strobilella. Next base: position 1,842,482 of record NC_086064.1, on the reverse strand, counting down.
AAAATAAAAAAACAGGTTACCCCTCTCAACCCCCTAAATTAGCCCCTAAAATAAGAAATAAGCGGTTTTGACTTATTTACAATATTAGTGGTGGTAATTGCTACAACTGTTTCAAATTTTAGGTATCTATGTCAAACGGTCTCAGAGAAAAACGCATTTAACTGATTTGCAAGACCGAAGTGATCCCATAAGTGTTCCGTTTGTCAAAACAAAGTTTTGCACGGAACACTAAAAATGATAAGGCAAAGTTGGGGGACGGATGACTAAGAAAGACGGAATATTTATAATTTTACCTTTAGACTATATTTAAGCAGCTGTTTTAATTGTGAATTCAATGGATAGGTATTTTCTTGATAAAATTATTATTTTAATATTTTACTTTGGCGAAGTTGGCCCCAACGGTGAAGTTAGGTTATCCCACGGTAGATACTTTTGCCGACCCTTAATTTCAATGATTGCAACATTAATAATATTATGCATAAATGAACTGGAACATTGTTCAATACTGAAAAATAACATCTAATATTTATTTTAATACATTATGCATTTGGTTTTACCAATTACAATAATAAGTAGGTGTTTTGGTACATATAAGAATAACAAATTAGTATTTCATACAATCGTGATATAATAGAGCTTTTCAGTCGAGTACTTACGGTGTTTAGGCCACAAAAATTGCTGAGTGGCCTAATGAAGGTTCGAGATTGAAAAGCTTGATTATATCACTGTTGTATACTATACTTTTTCTACGAACCATCTAAAATAATATTTTTTCTACTATAAAACCTAAATGATTAAAGAAAATTAGGTAAGTATCTCAGTAGTACAAAAGAAAGACAATAACTCAGGTTTTGGTAAATTTTTCCTTAGTATATAAATAAAGGCTAGTGCCTAAATTTAATTTCAAATATATAATATACATTACTTTTGTAATTTTGAAATGCTTAACTATATTTGAGGTATTTCATAGATTATAAGTAAGTACTTTATTGCACCACAAAAGAAAAATTCAATAACAGACTTAAAATATGTAAATAAAGGTAGCAACAGGCGATCTTATCGCTGTAAGCGATCTCTTCCAGACAATCCTATTATATATTCTATTATAAATATATTTTGGTACGATAGCCTCATTGCTAAGCGACAAGCGACACTTAATACAAAAAATACGTAATACATAATACGACCTCCCCCAACCGGCTTTCTCGGCGCGCCCGCAGCGGGCAACGCGGCGCGCGGCAGTACGCGATACACGTCGTGAACGCTGCTCACACTATTAGTGCTTGAGAAAGGAGACCTAGGCTCTCCGAAACATGTCGCGCGAGTGACTAAAACAAGTGAGTCTAAACCGTGAAATTATTTAATGTTAGTATGTCTCACAGCAGTTTAAATTCGATTAATACATATAATATAACAACTTCCTCGTTGACTATTAAAATAATTACATAACATTATTAAAATAATACATAAAATATAACACTGGTTTATAAAGCAGAATTTTGATAACATTCATTTCAATATAAATAATATTTTATTTTTTTCTTTACAAGTAGGTTAAAAATTTGGATAAAAATAAATATTAGGTTTTTCTCTTACCCAAAGGTAACAAGTTGATAGTTAAATGGTTATTTCTAATATCTATTTAAGGGCTAGCTAGCTATTAAATCAAACAATGACAACTTTGCCAAAGTAGGCTTACTTTGCCCACTAAAGCACAGATAAAATGTAATTAAGCGTAACTATTTTACAATAAACATCTCATTAAATACTACAACATTGACACTTAGCAATTTTAATTGTAAACAATACTGTTTCTTATCATTAGAAAATAATCCGCAGAAGTAAGCGTGCGGATTTTTATCAGGTATTTATACTTCAAAATTCACATAAAGTGCCTGATTTAGATCGTCTTTATTACTTCTGTGCAGTTATATCTAACCCAAAAACGCGTTACAATAGACACAGAAAACGCATAGGTACTAAACTTAGGTACGTATAAATATGTGTAGTTGTGGCTATCGCGTATGAATTCGCCGCTAGGGGCGCTAGTGTAGATGGTGGTCTTTTCCATAGTTCGAAATGTCAAATGTCATTTGTCACTTCAATGACTGACAGCTGTTCTATAGTCTTTTGGACCACCATCAACAGAGGCGCCAACTGGTGAGCAAAAAAACGATAGCCCTCATTAATCGGCGGCTGACGGATGCAAAATACGTCAAAATAATGTCGAACGATATACGTAATTATGTACATGACTACAATTGATTTAAAAGTCTATTGTTGTTGTTGTTATTGTTGTTGTTGTGTTTAGTTATGCTTTCGTCACCATATTGCATCCATCGGCCGCCCTTTGCATATAATCAACTTTAAACCTTAAAAGTTAAGGATTTTTTTTTTTACCATATTAAGCCGTTTTCTAACGATATGTCACATATTATAACTGTCTTAATTTTTTTTTTATTATAGGTTAAAATCGCAATTTTAAAAATCCCCGAAAACATAAAACACCTCCCGGGCAAAGTCAAAATATAAAATATTTCCATTTGTATACCTTCCAGCAGCGGTGTGTTTCGGTCTAGCTCTTTACTGGGGCTATCTGTCCCGTTTACGATATGTCACACTTAGCTGTCTTATTTTGAAAAGGTAATTAGGTATTCAAGGGTCTTGTAGGGCAAATTCGAAAGTCGTTTTCTAGGTTTCCGGGGATATTGACCCCGAAAAGCTATAAAACGAATCCCAGGCAAAGTCAAAACATAAACTATATCCATTTGTCTACCTTTTTCAGCAGCGGTGTGTTTTCGTCTCGCTCTTTACTGGGGCTGTCTGTCCCGATTACGATATGTCACACTTAGCTGTCTAATTTTAAAAAGGCAATTTTTTTATTTTTGAGTAAGGGACTTATATAGGGCAAATTCGGAATGTGAAACCCCCGAAAACCTAGAAAACGACTCCCGGGCAAAGTCAAAACATAAACTATATCTATTTGTCTACCTTTTTCAGCAGCGGTGTGTTTTCGTCTCGCTCTTTACTGGGGCTGTCTGTCCCGATTACGATATGTCACACTTAGCTGTCTAATTTTAAAAAGGCAAATTCTTTATTTTCGAATAAGGTACATATATAGGGCAAATTCGGAATGTCAAACCCCCGAAAACCTAGAAAACGACTCCCGGGCAAAGTCAAAACATAAACTATATCCATTTGTCTACCTTTTTCAGCAGCGGTGTGTTTTCGTCTCGCTCTTTACTGGGGCTGTCTGTCCCGATTACGATATGTCACACTTAGCTGTCTAATTTTAAAAAGGCAAATTCTTTATTTTCGAATAAGGAACATATATAGGGCAAATTCGGAATGTGAAACCCCCGAAAACCTAGAAAACGAATCCCGGGCAAAGTCAAAACATAAACTATATCCATTTGTCTACCTTTTTCAGCAGCGGTGTGATTTCGTCTCGCTCTTTACTGGGGCTGTCTGTCCCGATTACGATATGTCACACTTAGCTGTCTAATTTTAAAAAGGCAAATTCTTTATTTTCGAATAAGGAACATATATAGGGCAAATTCGGAATGTGAAACCCCCGAAAACCTAGAAAACGAATTCCGGGCAAAGTCAAAACATAAACTATATCCATTTGTCTACCTTTTTCAGCAGCGGTGTGTTTTCGTCTCGCTCTTTACTGGGGCTGTCTGTCCCGTTCACGTATTGCGCTAGTTCGGTGTTGGACGCTATGTATGGGACTCCTGCGAGGTCTGATGACAGCGGGTTGTAGTACTGACGGTAGCAGATGAGTGCTGTTGTGTAGCCGAGAACTGAGCCGACTAGGATATCTGAAAAATAAGAAAGAAAAGAAAGAAAGAAAAAGCATTTATTAGCACAACATAACAAGACTAAAACTAGAAATAATTAAACAGAATGAGGTTGCGCTAAATGGTCCTTACTCAGCTTGGTGTCACGGTGTGAGCCAACATGGCACACTCCGCGACGCTGATTTTCAGTAAGGCCCAGTAAATGGACTAAGTAAACACAATGTAAAAAATAAATAAGGGAAAGCTTAAATACAAATAACAATCAAATTACTTAATTAAAATTAGCCTATACCTAAGTCTTATGAATGTTCGTGTGTATGTATGTATGTAAGTGTCTATGCGATTTGTGTGTGAGTGACTGAGTGTGCACGGTTGCCTAAGTGTTGCATTTTTGCTTAGCCAGTATGAATTTAATAAGGTTATAGTTTGTTACCAGAATATTTGTATGACACGTAAAGTGCAAAAACGGTAGAAGAGTAACTTGCTTTGATGAGTTTTTATTTTAAAGAAAGCCAGCGAGAGGAAAAAGAAACCGACATTTGATGTAAGTAGATTTAAATATTGAAATCCATACTAATATTATAAATGCGAAAGTATGTCTGTCTGTTACCTCTTCACGCTGAAAACCGCTGAACCGATTTAGTTGAAATTTGGCATAGATATAGTTTGAGTCCCGGGGCAGGACATAGGATAATTTTTATGTCGGAAATCATCCCTAAAGAGAGTGAAAAGGGGTGAAATTGAGAGATTTAATGAATTGCCTGATAATTGATGTCAAACAATTAAGCTAATGCTCAAATTGAATGATTGCTATTACACTTTCTCCAGGCGCTAAACTTACTCTAGCTGCTGTTACGGATTCCACGCAGACAAAGTCGCGGGCAAAAGCTAGTACAAAATAACCAGTAATGTACATGACTGTTTTGCTGGGTATTTTCCGCCAATTGACAATCATTGTGCCCGTTTTGCGTGAAAAACGAGGTAGCACTTCTCTAATCACCCCAGCTCCTCCACAAAACCTAGCAATGTTTTCAGGTTGCTAACACCATAGAGTAACTTATACTAGAGCGGTACTGTCATAGTAAATTTTGTAACCCCAGTAAATTCACTGCCATCTGTCGACACACTTTAAAACTAAAAGTGAAGATTTGTAAAATTACGATAAAATGTATTTAAATATAGATAAATGATTTTTTTTATTTGCATTAATTATTTTTAAGATTTTGACCCATGTTCTTTCACTGATATGCGTTAAAATTGTTAAATAACAAACGAAACCGTCAACGCCATCTATACGACTGTAGGCCAAAACTAGTAGCGCCCTCTGATCGAGAATCAAATTTTCTTGATTTTCGAGGCACGTTTTTTCCTTAGACTGTATCCATCTATTACGGAGTTATATCTATTTTTGCTAACACTTTCTAGTATTATAATTAACAGTTTTTTGTCTTTACACTTCATTTTTGTATCGCAAGTGTGATAAAAAAGATTGTGTGTAACTCGGGGCGTAATAAAATTGCAAACGAGAGTATAGTTAAATCGCGGCGGCTTGCTCTCGTTTGCAATATTTCATTTACCCCCCACGTTGCACAATGTACTATTGTCGTTTGTATATTTTTATTAGTTTTTTTTGTGTAATTTGACATTTAGACTGGATACATATCTATCAAAGTATCTAATATTTTATTGATTCCATATTTGTAATTTCGGTTAATTTTATTGCTTGTAAAAATTGTCATGTAAAAGTGCCCCTGTGGCTTATTTGCAGAATAAGGGTCGGTTGCACCAAACTGTTCGTCATCGTTAAAGAGTTCGCAAAATTTTATTGTATGAAAAGTTTCATAGTGAACCGCCGCGGCGCGCCAGGTGACGTTGATCAGTCTGCCAGGTGCGGATGGTGCAACCAGGGACCGGACAACCCTTTCCGCGATAAAACCCTTTCAATGGGCGACACTTAAACACGGCTAACACATTGAAAGACTTTCCCTTTTGAACTGCAAGCCCATTCATACCCTTACCTTTGACTAACCCTTACCGAAAAGCTAACCAAAAATAAGGCTAGCTCTTAATAATAATAATAAAAGCCTTTATTTCCCAAGTATAAGTGTTACAAAAAATTTAGTTTACATACATATTATTTTTAAAAAGTTACAGAGAAAAGAAATTAAAACTAAGTTTTACTAACTAGTATTTTATGTGGGTTTGTCCATTTTTGGACGTAGGCCTCCTCCATGTTACACCATAGTTTTCTGTCGGCGGCCAGACTGGCCCAGGCTATGCCTGCCTGCTCGGTTATGTCATCTCGCCAGCGGCGGAGCGGATGACCCTGCCCTCGCCCGCCATCTGGTGGGTACCACTGTAGAACTCTTTTGCTCCATCGGTCGTCTTTCGCTCTCGCTGTGTGTCCGGCCCATCGTCATTTGAGGCGGCATGCCATTTCCGCTGCGTCCATTATATTTGTCCTCTTACGAATATCAGTGTTTCTTACCCCTGTCTTTTATTTTTATACCGAGTAGGCTTCGTTCTATGGCTCTTTGAAACTTCTGTATTTTGTCAATAATTTCTTTGTTTATCGCCCATGTTTGGCATCCGTAAAGTAGGGTCGGTGTCACTACAGTGTCGATAGCTGTTTTTTTCAGTGTAATATCTAATTACCCTTATCTTTAAGCGCTTTTTATAAAGGTTTCCCTTTGCGTGAAAGAGACAGGATTGGTATATATCTACGGTAGTGTATGAAAAGGAAAGAAAATACGTGCCTAGTCAAAGAACGCCGCCGTCGCCGCCGACGATCGCTCGGATTCGAAGTAATGTGTGCTTTATGAACAAGGTAGACGACTTAAATTAGCATGCTTATATGCTAAAAGGGAAGCCCTTTATAAGGCTAACCCTTATAAGCAATATGCAAGGTGTTGGTGAGCGGATGATAAGGGTTTTGTAAGGGTATATGGGCTACCGATTACTCAAATGTGGTAGCTTTATATAAGGGTTTTTAAAACCAAAACAAAGGGTTTCGTCTGGCAAAGGGTATGGTGAGTTAAGCCTTATGCAATACCCTTATAAAACCCCGATAAGGGATAGCGGGCCGGTCCCTGGGTGCAACTGACACTATGTTCGATGTTGTTTCCTCTTCGCACAGGTAACTCACCTTCCCAGTGATGATGATAATCGCAGCTGCGACTGAGCGCCACGCAGGCGGCCAGCGCGAGCGGCGCCGCGCACAGCACCAGCCGCGCGCCCCCGCCGCCCGCGCCCCCGCCGCCGACCCCGCCCCCGCCCCCGCCCCCGCCGCGCCGCCAGGACAGCGCGCGCACGCGCCCGCATAGCCACAGGCTGCCCGCGCCAAGTGAGCAGAATGATACTGCAATATATATTTTTTAATACAGTTGCTCAAAAAGTGGTACTTTTTGTGGCTGCGTAGCGTGCGAGAATCTCAATTTCTCGAACTAGTGCTTTTTACTTTTTAGTTCCAAACTATAGTTTCGAAACGCAGTTTTTATGTAATTTAGCTTGAGCAGGTACTGGGGCCTCACTCGTTACTCCTCGGTGTCGTTGAGCAACCCGCGCCGGGCCCGCGGCGGCCGCGGCCGGGGCGCGCACGAGTATGAAGGTATCGCGGGCTGCGGCAGCTCAACTATCAAGGGCTGTATAGCTACTTTTGGTTTTGGTTTGGTTTGGTGGTATGATTCTACTAATGATATATTAATTTATTATTTTTTCGCAATTGTATTAAAAAACGTCGTTTACAACACGTGTGAAATGTCTTTTCACACTAGTTGTAAAATGTACTATTCTCAAAAATGGACGGCAAAGTCGACGTTGCCGGTTAAAAAGTAGGCCGCGAAGTGCAATGTTGCATACAAATTCCATTATTTGTCGAGTTTCAAACTTTTTAAAAGTTGAAGTGGCTATATCAAATAAAGGCATAGGTCCATTAAACACCCAAACAGATGATCAGTACTTATTATTATAATGTTAGTACCGCGACTATTTAGGTGTCTCAAATAGGTTGGCGTATTTTCAGCAGAAAAATACACTTCTATTTTTAATTAAAAAAATAAAACGGCGGCAAAGCAAATCTTATTACCTTTTTCTGTGAAAATATATACATAAGAACGTTGCTTCTGTAAAATATTTCTATTATATTTGTATTTATTGCGCCATTTTTGAGGAAAGCACTATATATGACTCGGCTGGAAGGCTACTTGCTGGCTTCGAATTCAATTAAACGGACTCCCAAGGTCGTCCGTTTAAAACGAATCCTCAGCCAGCAAGTAGCTACTTACGAGCGTCGACAATAATGTACTATTCATATCCCATCAGTAACGTAAGTAAGTAAATCTTTTTTGCAAACCATGGTAAGTACATAAATGTTACAGATTATGTAGTCTCAGAATAAATTTAAAAGTGGAAAAATTACTGCCTTGGGTGAGACTTGAACTCACGGCCTCTGGATCGATACTCCAGCGCTCTGCCAACTGAGCCACCAAGACCTTATCCATAGTCAGCAAATCTCCCTATATATGGGTCTAGGGGACCCTAGCGACACTAAGCTTAATAGCATCGATCGCAGACGTTTCTGCTTGTTAAAAATTAATTTATGTAAAGTCTCGTCCGCATAGCCTATACACAAGTCTATGGTCTCGATACCGTCCGGAAAGCGTTAGAAAAACATGATGATGACTCACAGCTACTATGTCCGCTTGGGAAAGATTTCCGTCCTTCCATGATCTCGTCCGGGTCGCCGGTACACTGCAAGTCCATGGTCTCGATACCGTCCGGAAAGCAGCGGTAGAAAAAGTCCGGACGCGGTCGGCCTGTGAAGGATAAGTTAGTTTTAGTTTAGTTGTAGCTTAGTTTTAAGTCAGGTATCCACTGAAAATCATCGTCATGGCTTGCATTCGCACGAGAGCTTAAAAAGCGTTGCGTGTGACGCACCCATAAGTAAGAGCGAGAAAGAGATATCGCTGCGAATGGGGCCTTATGCTGAGTGGGGTAAAGGCATACCTGCTATTAGTTTAACCATGTTCGTGGTGACCCCATTCATGCCCAGAGCAAGAGACCAGGCCAGAAGGAACTGAAATAGAAAAAAACACTTTAAGTGTAAGTGCTAGAGACTGCATTATACTGCTAGAGAGAGACAAAAGGTCTGTTACCACAAAAAAGGTCTAAAAACACTACTTCTACCATAGAGAAATAAGTAAGGATAGAGTACTCACTCCATACATTAGTTTTGTTACCAAAGCGTTTATTATTAGGCGACATCTAGCCACCGCCAGACAAGGCACCGCCAACACTATAAACCACAGCATGCGCCCTGGGACGTTAGGACTCGTGTTGCGGGTACTTGACTTGAGGACTCTAGATCTAGTAAACCGGCATTTTTTCTGTAGTGATGCACTGGACTTTTTTTTAGGATATGTAAATTTAATGTTATTTGTGCCCAGAATCATGAGCTGATTCCATGTTCCTAGGAAAGAAACAATGTCCTAAAATTTTCATACATTTTACGTATGTACTTTCCATTTCGTTACCGCCGTACTCGGCCGTGCAAAGTGTTTGAAAAATGGTAACGGAATGGAAAAATAAAACTTAGGACGCTTTTTTCCTCCTAGTAGAAACGAAGGAGCTCGTGATTCCGTAAAAATATTAAATTTACCTATTTTGGGAAAAAAGTCCAGTGCATCACTAAAGAAAAAGAAACCGGCCAAGTGCGAGTCAGACTCGGGCACCGAGGGTTCCATACTTTTTAGTATTTGTTGTTATAGCGGCAACAGAAATGTACCATCTGTGAAAATTTCAACCGTCTAGCTATCACGGTTCATGAGATACAGCCTGGTGACAGACAGACGGACAGATGGACAGCGGAATCTTAGTAATAGGGTACCGTTTTTTCCCTTTGGGTACGGAACCCTAAAAATGCCCAAACATCATATATGTACCTCTAAGGCATCATTGCAATCATTGCACACAGCCCACGCTATAATGGACAGCACACAAGGCACCGCCAACACTATAGACCACAGCATATGTCCTGGGACGAAGGACTCGTGTCGCGGGTACTTTAGTGAGGACTCCAGGTCTGCTGGCTGGATGACGCGGACGTAGGGTGACATGGTTTCCATGTAACTGTAAGAGAACAAGTTGGGTAAAATAATAACAGATTTGGTGTTAAGTTACTGACAAAACTCCAGTTTATGATACCTACCAGACCTTAATCTGTTAAACAAAAGCCTGTTTCTTTTGTTCAGCGGTAACTAATGCTACCGCTACTGACTGAACAGGAACAAACTCGTTAAAAAAGAAAATTTACCGTCCTATTTACATAAACAAGGTGCAAGCTCTTTCAGTTTCTGTAACTTCCATCAAGGCTAGGATACCGGTTAAATTTCCAAACCATTATCATGTACATGGTGCAAAACCTTTAAGTTTCGGTTTCGTTCGTAAAACCGTTAGTCTTAAACCGGTTTTTAGGAGAATATTTCATTTAGGTTACAATAAAGTTCTTAAAATGTTCACATCCTCATGATAGACCGGGATTACCTGCTATGTTGCGAGCCTTGACTTCCATAATGTATATTTCAAATGAATGAGGAAACAAAAATAGTTTTGAGTATTGTGATTAATTACTTATTTCTTAATTATAAGTTTCCTCAAGACTTATACTAAGCTAAAAGAGTATTTCCTCCATTTACATTAAAGTCTTTCATCGATTACAATTCTTTATCTTCACGATTAAGCGATACTTAAGGATTATAGCCGCCGATAAAATTTAATTACTACTGACAAGACCTTTAATTGTATCTACATGTTAAATGAATTAAATTATAATATCAACACAGATTTTGAATAAAAGTAATTGTAGGTCATGATTAGATGTTATATTACTCAGGAAAACTTTGTTTACGTAGCTTAGCGTCTTATTTCATTTAAAAAATAATGTTTACATATGATTATCGCTGTTTCTTAACATATGGACGTTACTTACCAAAAAGCTGAAAGTAAAGCGATACGGACACTGATTTCAACTAATAAATTTAAACTCGCCGAACGTATAAGCGGCATTTTCTTTGGTTTTCTAGTTACGTTTTGCCTTATATTTAATTTCGCAAATTATTTTGCGGAGTATGTTGATTGCTATTGACGCACATACTGACGTGACATTTAGAGTACGTTCGGGAATCGGGAATCAATGTCACACGTATGCAAAAAGCATTCCAAATTGTGAACTAACATTTCTGAACGAATTTTACGTTTTGATACTGCTCGTAGGAGCGGAAATCAAACAAGTTTTTTTTTTATATTTCTGGTCAGAAAAAAGGTTAGAACTTATATTAAAATAGTTGGTCAATCCAAATTGTCAGTAAATAAGAACAAAAAAAAACTATACTCATCCTTTTCTTTTGGGTGCTTGTACTAGTGTAAGATAAAGATATTTTCTCTGTTTGAAATGAGATAGTCCTTTGACAAACTATATCGGGCATTTTCTATGAAAAGGGACCTTATTGTCGATGGCGCTTACGCCGCACAGCGTCGCGCGGCATTGTATTTTTTTCGGAGCATCGATTATAATGGAGTCAGCGCCGTCGACAATAATGTCCCTTTTTATAGAAAATACCACAATTATTTAAAGGTTATAATTAATACTTACCGGTGGGTAATACTTACTAAGCGGTAATTAAAAATATAATAAATGAAATTTGGTAATAATGTTTTTATTTATTCTTAATCTAACCGCTAACATTACAGAATTAAACAACATTTATATGTATATACACATAATTTTACTTTAGTTACAAATAGACACTAAACTGCAGCTATCTTTGTGATTTATTTAAAAGCAAAAAATCGAAAGACTGGTGTTTTCACCTATACTTAAACTATTATATATATACATATATATAAAAAAAATTGACGCCAGATTTAGGGTTTGCAAACTTGGCAAACCCTAGCCAGATTCTTTTTTTTTTGTGACCAAAAAGTATTATTAATTTTTAAACAGATCTTTATTTTAATAAAATGATAAATATATAAAATGATAAAAAGGCTATTCCTGGCGTTACGTTACCACCGCTTTACTTTACTAGCGAATTATTATTCCCAATAGTTGGTCAAACCAAATTGTCAGTAAATAAGAAAAAAAAAACTATACTCATCTTTTCTTTTGGGTGCTAGTACTAGTGCAAGACAAAGATAGTATGATTCCCTGTGTTTATGTTTGAAATGCCACAGTCCTTTGACAAACTATATAAGAAACATATGGGGACAAAATCCTAGCTGTTACTAATACCAACTACTTAATACAGTGCCCAGGTAGCATTATACGTATAAATTACGTCATTATGACGTCGCTGACGTCACTTAGCTATCTGGGTGGTAACAACTTGATGGTATGGTAACCCATATAATATCATAATACCATACACACCAATTTATGAAATAAGTATTAAGTACAATACCATTATAAGTAAATGTAATTTTGCTGTAAATGCACTAAAATGCTATAAATTTTGTGCTACCTAGGTAAGGACGCTGCAGTAATTGCAAATACCTAGGTATCTACCATGGGTAGGGCACAACGTAATATATATGAATGTTTTTAATTTTTATGTTTTGCAACAAGCTTTATGACTTCCATGATATGTTTTGTACCTATTTAATAACTTAACGGCAACATCAAAAAATATATATATTATACAAGTAACTAAACGGACGGACAAAAAAAAAACAATAAATGTATAGGGCCCTCCACACTCATGCGCGAATCACGGCGCGAAGCCGCGAACGCGAGTTTGAAGTCTAGTTCGCTAATCAGCGAAATCGACTCCACACTCGCGTTCGCGGCTTCGCGCCCTGATTCGCGCATGAGTGTAGAGGGACCTTATGAAACAAAATAACAATTAACAAAATCTTCAAAAATCGCAAACCCATGTTGTAAGACAAAATAAAATGCTAAAATAAATAAACTTCATCTGATGAGTTTAATTATTCAAACTGTGAGGTCAAATGGTAAAAAGTAATAACTTAAAAAAATATTGTTTCTTCGTACAAAATCTAATATACTTATTGTATTTCGCCTACGCGCTTATATACAACTTGAGGCTATAACCGCGAAAATCGAAGTTCGCAAATTGCGGGCATCTGTCTCTGTCTCTCAAATTGCGCCTTCATCAGAGTAAAAGAGAAAGATTCCCGCAATTTACGAATTTCGATTTTCGCGGTAGCCCCTCAGAGTAAAACTCAAATATTCTTATACGCTGGAGGCAAGAGACAGTAGAGACGCCCCACAAAAACCTTAAAAATTATTACATATTTTGCAAAAATTGTTTGTAATACATAGATAAGCGCCTTTATTAAAAAAAAATACCTCTATTCTAAACGAAAAATCACATACATTTTACTAAAATATTAGCTGAAGCCCTTACAATCATATCCTGAAGCGTAAAACTCCTTAACTTTCAAATTTCAATAATTGTGACGTTTTCAACCAAAAGGTATAGTTAACGCTATCTCTACTGAGCTCGTTCACTTACTTACTAACAATGGCATTCTGTTAAACAAAAGCCATTATTTCTTTTGTGTGAGCGCGTGCTGGCCTTTGTGCCTGAGGCTCACTCACAATGGCCACGCGCCCAATTACAAAGGCCACGCGCTCACTCAAAAGAAATAATGGCTTTTGTTTAACAGAATGCCATTGTTAGTACAGGTAAGTGAACGAGCTCAGTAGAGATAGCGCTAACTATACCACGTTGTCGCTTGTTGATAAGGTTGATTTCTAATTGAAGCTATATGAAAATAGCGCCTTACTGACAAGCGACAATAAGTACCCTTTTGGCAAAATGGCACAATGTATGCCAAGGATTACTTTATTCGAGCTGGATATCCTGTCTAAACCATTTTGTTGAGGCTGAAATATAACATTGAATGACGTCACGTTGGATATAATAAATATTTTCTGTGATAAGAGGCTAAAGAGCAGACAATACACCATATACCGTGCCCATAGACACCTGCGGCACCAGAGGGGTTGCAAGTGCATTGCCGGAATTTAAGATGGGAGTACGCTCTTTCCTTGAAGGTTTGAAGGCCTTGCGATGCTTTTCTGTAGACACGCGGGTTTATTCTTAAAGTTAGCTTCTACAGTATTTTTCAAACACGAAAGGAATGGTGACTGGTGTCATCTTCATACAATTAAATTTATAACCTTAAAACGCCAAATCTTAAAAAAAATGTATAAAGATCACACCGGTCACAGTACCCTTCGTGTTTGAAAAATATTATAAATAATCTCAAAGAAACAAATGCAGAATGAGTGTGACGTCATAGAAAGTCAAGGTCATATTATCGCGATAGCGCCTTAACGGAATCGCTTATAGTCTGCATCTTCTCACATGATTTTTACGCCTAAGACGGTAATCTGTTAAACAAAAGCCATTGTTCCTTCGAGCGGTCGGCCGTTGTGTCTGACAATGGCACGCGCCGTAGCACGCGCTCCGACTCAATGGCAAACAATGGCCGACAGCTCCCACAAAAGGAACAATGGCTTTTGTTTAACAGATTACCGTCTTAGGCGTTAAAAATCATTTGAGAAGATTCAGACTATAGACGGAACGAAACATCCAGCTTAAAATAAAATGTCCTAAACTTAGTGAAATGTTTTTGTCTTCTGAAGCCTATTTTCTTAAAGATAATATCCCATTGAATGTGTCCTAGCGTTCTTGTAGTAGTCGAAATACTCGGCTGGAGAGTTGGCATGCTTCTTCACCACTTCATCTACCTGCATTTGGTCGCCCCAATCGGCCTGAAAAAAAAAAAGGTTTTTAATTGAGATATACAGGCCACAGGGTGGCTAAAAAAACCGGCCAAGTGCGAGTCGGACTCGCGCACCGAGGGTTCCGTACTTTTTAGTATTTGTTGTTATAGCGGCAACAGAAATACATCATCTGTGAAAATTTCAACTGTCTAGCTATCACGATTCATGAGATACAGCCTGGTGACAGACGGACAGTCGGACAGCGGAGTCTTAGTAATAGGGTCCCGTTTTTACCCTTTGGGTACGGAACCCTAAAAATAAGGGCATTCCCGTTGCCAGGGAGGTTTTGGCATTATACTGAGCAACGTTTACTATGGGACCAAGCTCGAAATCGCTAAAAAAATTTTACTCTCCCATAGAAAATGGACCTGCCAAAATGTATGTAACAGCCAAATATTTTTTTTGCGATTTCGGGGTTAGTCCCATAGTAAAAGTTGCTCAGTATAATCCCAAAACCTCCCTGGCAACGGTAATGCACTTATTTTTTAGCCACCGTGTATATGAGTAGGTATTATCAGCTGCTTGGTAGATTCGACATATGGTTACAAACATTATAAATAACGCTAAAAATATTCTTTGTGGTCATTGAAGTTAGAGTATAAGTCACATATTAATTCTTGATTTGTTAGAAAATAAAATAACTTAAAATTATATAATGTCATTTAACTTTATATATCTGCGGCTACCATAATTTTCTCTTTTGGTATGTGTCTTTTCACATCACCTTTTGACATGAATCGCGAATATATAAAATTTTATGTTTTTACCATAGCAGGGAATATTAGAATGCTGAAAATAATTTTTTGCAAGTATAAATATGCGTAATAAATTAATTAAAAATAATTAAAAGTATTTAAAATAATGCCCAGCATCACGTGACTGCAAACGCAAATCGGAGCGCGTGACGTCACGGCGTGAGAAACACGCACAGACAAGTTGTCAAACCTGGTGGTCCTCTGAGGGGCTACCGCGAAAACCTAAATTCGCAAATTGCGGGGATCTTTCTCTTTTACTCCAATGAAGGTGTAATTTGAGTGATAGAGAAAAATGCACGCAATTTGCGAACTTCGATTTTCGCGGTTATATCCCTGGCATCGACAGTCGTTTGTTTATCACCTCGTTACGTCATTCAGATCACGTGACAGCTTGGAGCGTTTTTGCGCGAAATTTATACACTAAACTAATTAACGTCGGTTTTTTATTAAGAATGAATGAATAAAAATTAAAAAAATTTTTTTTTGCAATAATTACGTGTCTTTAAAATGAAAACACTTAGGCTTATAGTGTACTTACAAAGTTAGGGAACAGCGATCGTTTCTCGTCGAACTTCCTCTCGTTGATGCAGCGCAGAAGATACAGGCGCTCAACCCACGGCCAGATCATGTAGTCCAGCATACCGGGCCGTTCACCACCGAAATAATTTGTACCTTTTAAAAAAAAGTTAACGATTACCATCAAAAATTAAACACCTTAAAACCCTTGAGTCCGAGGCTTAGACAACGCAAAAAAAATCTAAATCACAGCAGTTTTTGACTTTTCATACATTTTGTATGAAATTGTGTTTCCTATAGATACCGTAAAATGGGGTGAGTTGGAGCAAAACTGACATTCAAACCTCGATAACATTTTATTTTTACATATGCAAACTAAATGGTGTATATAATAAGTGTTCCGGACGTTTGTATTTTAGTTTTTATTTTATTTTGGGTAGTTCCATTTCATAACTTTGACGATAAACAGGAAAAACCACCTCACCCCGTAGTCCCTCGTAATTGAGGTGAGATGGTTTTCATACAAAGGTGATTTTGGAAGATTGTTGGATCGATTTTTTATTATTATGAGTATTACTATAGCTTCATTTTAAATTGGAATACATTATTTTTGTAGCAGTAGCCCTAAAAACCCATCTCACCCCCTTTCATACCTTCTCTCCCCATTCATAACCCAACTCTCCCCGCGAACCCTACTCGACCCATTTTACGGTACCGTCCATGGAACTTAAATGTAACTTTTTTGCCGATACGATATTGCGTCCATGGGATTACAAGAATTAATTATATAAGTAGTTTTCCAGAGCCTCGGTCAAGTATAGGTATATCAATGTTAGTTTGAGTCTCACAGGGATCTGTGTTATGTTAGTTAATACCAGACTATAGGGCGGACACGCTATACATCAAAAAATCACTTGCGTTTCTATGTGTGAACGAAACGTCTATACACGCGGCATGCGTCATAGTGCAAGTTGCTTAAAAACAGTACCGTAAAATGGGGTGAGTAGGTTTCGCGGGGAGAGTTGGGTTATGAATGGGGAGAGAAGGTTTGAAAGGGGGATGACGTTAGTTTTTAGGGCTACTGCTACAAAAATAATGTATTCCAATTTAAAATGGAGCTATAGTAATACTCATAATAAAAAAAAATCGATCTAACAATCTTCCAAAATCACCTTTGTCTGAAAACCCATCTCACCCCAATTACGAGGGACTACGGGGTGAGGTGGTTTTTCCTGTTTATCGTCAAAGTTATGAAATGGAACTACCCAAAATAAAATAAAAACTAAAATACAAAGGTCCGGAACACTTATTACAAATAATACAATAATACAAATAATTTATTGAAAAAAGTATTGTACAGAGGTTCATCTTAAAGACTAAGAGTTGTTAGTAGAGGAAAGTGGTTTACGAATGCCTGAACTAGGAGTTCCTGTGTTTCAGGCAGCGAAGTACAAAATTAGTCAATTTTTAATTATTCACTTAATTATAAATTAATAGTAGTACTTACACAATAGAAGTCTTATCGCCTTAACAAAATGGGTCTTAAGTATTAAATTTCAAAGTACACAATCATGTTACGACTATTAGTAGGTTCTCTGTATCATCGTACGTCATATTTTGAAGGGCGCGTCGTAGAGTATTCTTACAACAAGCATAGCTAAGTGGGTATAGGTCTAGTTTTACATTTAACCTGTTGTACAAAAATGGGCCCAAGAAGACAAAAAATCTAGATGAAAATACGTGTTTCCTTTGAACGGTTTGAATACCTATTATATCTTTGCGCCTTTTGTTTCTGTATTCAGGGTTGAAAGGAATTCTGGCGTGCTGCTTTAGTGTTGTGCTTAATATATATAATTGACGAACAGTTAGTACTTCCCATGATTTATAAAGGAGGTCAGTAGGGTATAAAAATGGGCGGGAAGTAGCTACCTTTAGTACCGCTCTCTGGGCTCTTTTATTTATTATATACACCATTCAGTTTGCATATGTAAAAATTAACTTATTCTGTGCTATAGTGTAATAGGGTAGCTAAATTTAATTTAATAAATGTAAATTTCATTATAGATATACATAATATACTTAACATAAACTAAACATTACATATACTTAACATACCTCTCGCAGTAAGTTCTTTTTCAAAGATATCTAAGGTTTGCACGATCTGTTCACTGCCGTAGGCGAAGTTTGTGTCGAAGCACTCTAGACTGCCTTTTATAAGCTGAAAAATAAAGACATTAAAGTATAGAAAAAGGTCCCCAATGTAGTTTTAGTAAAATGCAACACCTCTGGCGAAATACGAACTTTGACTCTGGGTCGCCTGTCTGACCTAACGTGTCAAATTGCATTAAAAATAATGTAAAACAGCAATATTTCGATTAATTTCTGTGCTCAATAGAGCTGTCTTTTAACATATTAAGGCCGTTCCGTCGGTTTGCCGCTGTCTCTGTCACATTTCGCAAGAAAGAACGGGAAAGATAATGCGCGCCAAGTGTCAATTTTGATCGAATTTTGTTGATTTTTATTTATTTTAAAAACGTTACCCTACAATATCGAAATTCGAAAGCTATGAAATTACTATTTAAGTTAAGATTGTTTTTTCTTCTTTTTTTTATTTATAGTATCACATAATAAATAACCGAGTAAAGTTGGATTAAAAGTCCGAGTTAGAGGTTACTTTGGCAATTAATTGTATCGAGCGAAGTGTCATAATTAGTGTATCGGAAGCTATGATATTAAAGATAATATAGTCAAGAACTACATATATTTTTTCCACGTCTACGAATATCAACGCCTCTTAGAAAAACAGGATCATATAAGGAGATTTTTCGCCTTCTGGCTCAGGGAACCGCCTTAAATATTTTTGAAATAAATGTCATATTTCTATCATCCTTGCTAAATTATAAAAATTGTATACGCATATAAGTAAGCGATCTGACCATCTATTTATTTTCAACTTGTGTACACAACCGATCTTTTGCTGCATTGAGAACTAGCGGTGGTTCATTCCCTGATTCCTATAAGACAGGTTTACCTAGTTTAGGGCTCAGTACACTATTCCTAGGCAGTCTAACAATAGAATACTCCTAAAAATTTAATGCTACTATTAAGCTGCATTTTGGATACATAAATAAATATTTTTTTATTTCATTTTCATTTCAAAGAAAATTTGAAAAATCCTCAAAAACTGTATTCTTATATAAAATAATAATAAATCAATGGAAATTATATTTTAATGCCTAACAATTGCTTACTAGACTTGGACGCACTTGCACCTGTAAGCTTTAACGGCTCCCCAATAAGATTTAGTCAGAGCGTTAAAGACTTGGGTGTTCTTTTTGACAATACCCTGAGTTGGAGGGCACAGGTTACTGAAATCAGCCGTAAGGTCATGGGCTCACTTCATTCTCTCAACAAACTGAAACACTTTTTACCGATCAAAACTAAAGTTGCATTAATGAACACCCTTATACTGCCCATTATTGATTATGGTGATGTTTGTTATCCGGACTTAAACGAAGAGCTTCTCGACAAATTGGATCGCCTGATGAATAACTGCATTCGCTTCATTTTTTGCCTCCGCAAATATGATCACATTTCTTCCTTTCGCTCTCAGCTTGGCTGGCTTCCAATTCGACAACGTCGCAATATTCGCTTGCTTTCCACTCTCTTTTCTGTGCTTAACGATCCACACTCTCCTGAGTACCTCAAATCCTTATTTCAATACTACGGCATTTCTCGCGACCGCCAACTTCGCTCTTCTGGCAATATGTCTCTGTCCATCCCTTTTCACCGAACCGGGTTCATGTCGTATTCGTTCACTGTGCAGGTGGCGCGCCTTTGGAACGGACTTCCTTTTAACATAAAAAATGCGCCAAATAAGTTCGCGTTCAAAAAATCCTTACGTGCTTTCTATGCTAGCGGAAAGAAAGTTTCTTAGTGTATTTTTATTAGTTTCATAATGAGTCTCGTCGTTATTTATATATATATTATATATGTATATTATATTTGTATATATATGTGATTATATGTTATTTTTATTTTATTTTTGCTGTTGTATTTGTAGCACCGCCCACAATTTCTCTGCTTAGCCTTAAGGTTGACTGGTAGAGAATGCCTTATGGCATTAAGTCCGCCTTTTGTACTGTAAGGTTTTCTTTTGTGCAATAAAGATTAAATAAATAAATAAATAAATTGCCTAAGAAATATTTGAATTAAATTAAATTATATTTTGTAATATTATTAAATTAATTTAAAATGTATTTTCAAATGCCTAACTTATTACATTTGTACATTAAATGTTATTCTGTATAGGTAAGTACCTATTTATTTCATTTTCTATTCAAAGAAAATTTGAAAAATCCTCAAAAACTGTATTCTTATATAAAATAATAATAAATCAATGGAAATTATATTTTAATGCCTAACAATTGCTTAAGAAATATTTGAATTAAATTAAATTATATTTTGTCATATTATTAAATTAATTTAAAATGTATTTTCAAATGCCTAACTTATTACATTTGTACATTAAATGTTATGTGTAGTATGTATAGGTACTTTAGTTCTTAGCTCTTAAATGTATTGCAATACCCTCACAGGGTGTGTTGAGACATGTAATGATTTATGCATAAGATCTTTTGTATACACACTAAGCAAGGAATAAGTGAAATGAAATGAAACTGTATAATATTACCTCATTAAACCTCTCAATCAGCAGCCTGTCCTGCGCCTTAACGTACGGGTCCCGTGAGTGTAGGTGCCCCCGTCCGTACTTCTCGTCTAAGTAGTCGCATATCACCACACTCTCGAACAGAAATTTGTCTCCTTGGTCCGTTGGGATTTCCAGCACTGGTATTTTTACTGAAATATATTGTTGTTTATATAGGAGGCAAACGAGTATAGACACCTCTAACAGGGTTGCAAGTTGCAACTGTCACTGTCACATTTCGCAAGAAAGAACTCAGAGAAAGAACGGAAAAGATCATGCGCGCCAAGTGTCAATTTTGATCGAATTTTGTCGATTTTTATTTATTTTAAAAACGTTACCTTATAAAATCGAAATTCGAAAGCTACGAAATTACTATTTAAGTTAAGATTGTTTTTTCTTCTTTTTTGTTTATAGTATTACATAATAAATAACCGAGTAAAGTTGGATTAAAAGTCCGAGGTTAGGTTAGGTTACTTTGGGAATTAATTGTATCGAGCGAAGTGTCATAATTTGTGTATCGGAAGCTATGATATTAAAGATAATATAGTCAAGAACTACATATATTTTTTCCACGTCTACGAATATTAACGCCCCTTAGAAAAACATGATCATATAAGGAGAGTTTTTCGCCTTCTGGCTCAGGGAACCGCCTTAAAGATGGGAGTTCGCTGCTTTTTGTCAATCAATATGTATCAGTATGTAATGTCCTCAGTATGGCAACAATTTTTTTTAGAATGATAAATCTATTTAACCTTCCAAAACCGAGGGATAACTAGGCTTTATTGGGATTTTTGCAATAAAATAAAGAAATAATTTTAGAGGCTTTAGTACTTACATCTGTAATCACTCAATCCGGAGGTCGCGGGTCAAACCCCGGCTCGTACCAATGAATTTTTCGGAACTTATGTACGAAATATCATTTGATATTTACCAGCCGCTTTTCGGTGAAGGAAAACATCGTGAGGAAACCGGACTAATCCTAACAAGGCCTAGTTCCCCCTCTGGGTTGGAAGGTCAGATGGCAGTCGCTTTCGTAAAAACTAGTGTCTACGTCAATTCTTAGGATTAGTTGTCAAGCGGACCCCAGGCTCCCATGAGCCATGGCGAAATGCCGGGATAACGTGAGGAAGATGATGAGTACACTACTTACATCTAGGATTAGCAGTTCTGAACCAATCAGGCAGCTTCAGTGGATCTAGCTTGTAAACCTCGTATTTAGTCTTCTTAGCCTCTAGAATGAGTAAAACTCTGTGGCCGTATGGGTTCATGTCTACATGGTAGAGGCGCAGCTTATCGCTTAAAGATGGGGGTGGCATTGAACCTGGAAAATATAAATGGAAATATTTGTGGTATTTTCTATAAAAAGGGACCTTATTGTCGATGGCGCTTACGCCATTATAAAACGATGCTCCGATATAAATACAATGCCGCGCGACGCTGTGCGGCGTAAGCGCCATCGACAATAAGGTCCCTTTCATAGAAAATGCCCCATTTCATTACATTTGTACATTCAGTCCTTGATTCTTGTCTATCACTAATGAATATTTTCTTACTATTTATTCCATAAAACCTACAGAATAGCATACGAACTAAATTAACCTAAAAATAAAACTAAATTAAATTTAAAACCCTAAAATAAACACATAAATCATAAAATATATAAAACTACTGAAAGAGGCCTCCCCGCGCAACACTCGGTAAAGTGTCCTTGATTGATTAATTCTACTAGTTGTTTATTCTATTCTAGACAAAATTTTGATTAAATTTAATTAATTATTTTGTGTAACTAAAATAATACTTAATATTGTCTTCGGTTACCGCGATAGTTACTCATGAAATAAAACTATGAAAACGGATTATATCGCGTATAAACGATTCATTATTTTAGTATGTGGGTATTTTTGCACTTTGTAATTTTTCCTCAGTCACCCGTTGACCACGAACGCTGTAAAGAGTTCGAAACGTCGGGATGTATTATAAATTCAATATACGCGATATAATCCGTTTTCATAGTTTTATTTCATAAAATAATACTTTTTTTTTATTAAAAAAAGGTAAGCATTTGACCGCAATCTCACCTGATGGTAAGTGCCGATGCAGTCTAGGATGGATCATGCTATTCATGCTTACCTAAAAGATGTCTATTCACTCTTGATTTAAAAAGATCCAAGTTATAGTGGACTGGGAATATATTTGCAGGAAGTGAATTCCACTCCTTAGCCGTTCGCATGATTATAATAAGTGTAAGGCCTGAGTGGACGCTCGAGTTGGGCGTGCAGCGGGGCGGGGCGTGCGGCGTGCATGTTAAACAAATGCAAACGTATAAGAGCGGCCTTAGTGCACGCTGCTCACATCACTTGTGAGCCCGACGCCCCGCTGCACGCCCCGCCGAACGCTCCGCTTTGAGCGTCCACTCAGGCCTTTCACTAAGACTGCATGCTGTACATTATTCTATAGTAATATTGGCGTAATGTGAAGTAGCAAATACGTCAGGGGTACATTTGTGCGGAAATTTTAGATTATATAATATTAAGTTTTTCAGTAAATTCGTTGTCGCTAGGACTGAACACTTAACATAAATACCTACAATCATTCACTCATGCTATTTCAAGTTTGGGTTTATTTCAAGTTATTTGCATTTGCTATGAATTATTTCTTTAGTAGACTATTGTTATTTCACCGCTGCCGAACTGTCTAGCAGCCTTTTTAGGGTTCCGTACCCAAAGGGTACAAAAAGGACCCTATTACCATATAGTAACTTATACTAGAGCGGTACTGTCATAGTAAATTTTGTAACCCCAGTAAATTCACTGCCATCTGTCGACACATTTTAAAACTAAAAATGAAGATTTATAAAAATACGATAGAATGTATTTAAATATAGATAAAAGATTTTTTTTATTTGCATTAATTATTTTTTTGATTTTGACCCATTTCTTTCACTGATATGCGTTAAAATTGTTAAATAACAAACGAAACCGTCAACGCCATCTATACGACTGTAGGCCAAAACTAGTAGCGCCCTCTGAACGAGAATCAAATTTTCTTGATTTTCGAGGCACGTTTTTTCCTTAGACTGTATCTATCTATTACGGAGTTATATCTATCTTTGCTATTACTAAGACTCCGCTGTCCGTCTGTCTGTCTGTCACCAGGTTGTATCTCATGAACCGTGATAGCTAGATAGTTAAAATTTTGACAGATGATGTATTTCTGTTGCCGCTATAACAACAAATACTAAAAAGTACGGAACCCTCGGTGCGCGAGTTCGACTCGCACTTGGCCGGTTTTTTTCTTATTCATTCTTAACGAATGCTTCTAAAATATAATTATTTGAACGGATTATGATGGATGATAAATTTAAAACACATAAATTCTTAAATTTTGTATTATATTTTCATTTTAATAATTATTTTATTTATTTATTTATTCAACATTACATGTTATGTGCATTACAAAAGATGTTAGTTACAGGTAGTTGGTACATGACACCCTGATAGGGCACAAAATGCTAACAGATAGGTAGGTACATTAGGTACTTACAAATCTAGCGAAAATCAAAATAATTAAAATAATTTAAAGCTAAGATAGTTCATGCAAAGCAAAGGTATGTCAAAACAATATTAATTAAATTAAGAAGAAATTATATATGATATATCTAAGTATTAGTATTATAATGTAATAAATTTAAAATTAAATAAACTAACTAATCTCTAAAACTAAACTAAACTTATAAAACTTAAAATAAACTTATAAATAAAAAATGCTCCCCAGGTCGCTATCATGTGTAATGGTGCCCAGAAGACTGGCAGCGTTACCTCTTTGGATGGCCAGACTTAGTCTTTGGCCGAAGTAGCTGCCAGCCCTCTGGTCACCAGAGGCGTCTACAAGGCGCTCGGAAATATCCTTAAATAATGATTTGAAGAAGAAATTAAATTAAATGAATGAGCATGAGTATAACTTGAATTTAGTTCGTAGTTTAATTAATTTTTGTTAGTTTTAATTTATTTTTAGGTTTATAGGTTTTTTTAATAATAGTTTATAAGTTTTGTTAATGTTTTTAATAATTAAATATATAACTATCCTCACCCAAGTTTCTACATATTTTAATATCAACATCGACCATAGCTCACTTTCGTCTTACCGTACTACAGAAACTCTGTCTGAAACCCGATAAATTTTAAAGTTATTCTACTAATAATCATAACCGACATCAGTTATCAAGTCTAATAAATAAATTCAAACTAAACACAGATGTCGAAATTGCGTGGATTGCCCGCTAAATGGGTCGAGAACTGGAAATACATTCGAAGGTCATAAATTTCGTAATGCAGTTCATTTGATGCGCACTTAGCGCAAGTTAGTAAATCTATATACGTACACGTATATACATACGTGTACATCTGTACTGTACACGTTTTATAAATTTAATTGTAATTTTAATTTTAATTAGACTTTTAATGTAATTGTAATGTAATTTTCGTAATGTAAATCGTAATTGTATTGTACTGTAATTTTTATGTTAAATTTGTAATTTTTATCTATGGTTTTTTGCCTGAAATAAACATTTTGATTGATTAATAAATATGTTATTATTATTGATAAATATATTATTTATTTTCTTAAAAAAAAAAGAAAACCTAAAAAAAGAAGAGAAAAGAAAAGAAAAGCAAAAAAAGAAGAAAAGAAAGGAAAAGAAAGAAAAAGAAAGAAGAGGTCGTGTTGGAGGCCAAGACACACTTTGGGTCGCTGCGCCAGAGGAGTAAGTAAGTAAGTATTTTCTTTTAACTTGACTAAAGTAGAGAATGCCTACTGGCATTAAGTCCGCTATTACCAACTACCGTCTATGGCCAACTGGTAGAGATTACCTTGAGACATAATATACAATATTTTATTAACAACATAGAGTAACTTATACTAGAGCGGTACTGTCATAGTAAATTTTGTAACTCCAGTAAATTCACTGCCATCTGTCGACACACTTTAAAACTAAAAATGAAGATTTATAAAAATACGATAAAATGTATTTAAATATGGATAAATGATATTTTTTATTTGCATTAATTATTTTATGATTTTGACCCATGTTCTTTCACTGATATGCGTTAAAATAGTTAAATAACAAACGAAATAGTCAACGCCATCTATACGACAGTAGGCCAAAGCTAGTAGCGCCCTCTGAACGAGAATCAAATTTTCTTGATTTTCGAGGCACGTTTTTTCCTTAGACTGTATCCATCATGCAGTGGAAATGAGAGCGTTGAGAAGTGTGTGTGGTGTGAGATTACAAGATAGAATTAGGAACAGTGTGATAAGGGAAAAGTGTGGACTGAACGAAGATGTAGTGACAAAAATTGAGAAAGGTATGTTGAGATGGTTTGGACACGTGGAAAGAATGAGTGAAAGAAGGCTAACAAAGAGAGTGTATAAGGGAGAGGTAGAAACGGGAGTTGGAAGGGGCAGACCTCGGCGGACTTTCTCTGATCAGATCGGGGAAATCCTGAAGAAAGGCCAGGTCAAGAGCACCCTAAACCGGCGAGCGTGTATGAGGGATGTTATGAAAGTGAAGGAAGCGAAAGAGGTATGTCAGGATCGCAGCAAGTGGAGATCCGTGGTCTCTGCCTACCCCTCCGGGAAATAGGCGTGATTATATGTATGTATGTATGTATGTATGTATCCATCTATTACGGAGTTATATCTATCTTTGTTAACAATTAAATAAAAAACCAGGTATTCGAAGCTTCCTACCTACTAACTATTAGTATAGTTAGTAGGTAGTAAATTAGTACTCGTATTTTAAACAATCACAATTTTATTTATTTTATTTAAGATTGCGAGCAACCTTTTAAAAGACGCAAATAAAAGTATCAGATCATTTCCACATCAACTGCTCGAACAATGGTCCATTTGCTTAAAAAAAGTGAGGGAAAAATCGATTTTGCTGTGATTGTAAGGTAAAACGTTGCTATTGTTTATCTTTCAATGTAATGTCAAAGAGAATAGAGCGATACCGTTATAGTAAATTTTGTAGCCACAGTAAATTGATATGATTCCCCTCCCCTACGTCCCCTATTGATCGATATGCTCGTAATACATATATATTATAATTATTGTTGTTACTAGTAATAATTTTGTGTTATATCATATACAAAGTTTATATACGTAGTTATAAGTTTGTAAAAGCCACTAGATATAGTTAAGTAACTGTAATTTAATTTAATTATCTGTATTTGCTACACCCTATTCAGGGTCCATGTGATACCATAAGAAATATGTAAATACTACCCAAAAATGTACCATGGAAGCAAGAAATAAATGAATACTGAATACTGAATACTGAATGATATGATTTATTTCACTTCCATCTATCGACACACAATTAAAACTAAAAATAAAAATATCAAAAAATGTATTTATATATGGATAAATGATTTTTTTTATTTGCAATATTTGCATTGAGAGAGAGAGAGAGAGAGATTATTTTTATATTATTTTGACCCATGTTCTTTCACTGATATGCGTTAATTTTTTTTAAATAACAAACAAAACCGTCAACGTCATCTATACGAGAGTAGGCCAAAAGTAGTGGCGCCATCTGATCGAGAATAAAATTTTCTTGATTTTCGAGGCACGTTTTTTCCTTACACTGTATCCGTCTATTACAGAGTTATATCTATCTTTGGTAATGTCTCTCGTTACATCAATACAATTAGTGCCATTAGCACGGCTAGATAAGATACTTAACACTTAACACTACTTAACAAGTACTCTACTTGTTTTAATGGACCTACGTAAAACATAAACACGGTTTTAAAGATTTACTTTAACATTTCAAAAGCAGTTCCAGTCAATGGCTATCAAGCTCCATATTAAAACAGTGGTGTAGCGGCCTCAAACATAACTGTACAGAATGACGTAAGGCTAATGAGCCAATACGAGTTTTAGTTATTCGATCTGTTTCCGATACGATACTGACCTGTCAGTGTCAAAAGTTACATTTCTTCAACCAAAAACTTTTGAGAAAATTCAAGATTCAAGCTTTTATTCATAAAACATAGTATTTTACATGTCAAATTTCATAAATATATAATACAATTCATTCACAGAATTGGGTAGGTATATAATAGGTACACACATAGTTATAATTAATATCGTACAAGGTCGAACAAAGCGGTGTCAGCATGGTTGCATTTTTATCACCTGTCACTATGCCTGTCACTTTCGCACTTACATACTTGTTAGAACGTGACAGGCATGGTGACAGGCGATAAAAATGCTACCGTGCTGATTTAGTCACTACACGCTTCGACAAATTCGTCTCGTCAATGACAATGACAGATCAGTAAGTACCGAACTATGGATGGTATAGAAAGGATCGCAATCTCTTATGGCAGAATTGTTGTAAAAGTGACCGCGGTAAGCTTTAAATAATAGTTCCTAATCTCTCCGGTGGCGCTAGTTAGGCTCTGGGACATGAGTATAACATGAACCATATAAGGCAACAAATAACCCGACCAAATTACGTAGGTTGTTTTTGGTAGTATTTCGGTGTATGGTGGCGCCGCCTAATTACTGTTTTTTGATGGACACTTTTCATACATAGAGATTTGGCTCCTTTATACAGTCTCCATGTACCGAACATTCCCCTCACGTGTGGAAGTCAACACCGACATTGGCAAATTCACCCTATGCAAAATTGCAGGCAGTAAAAGCCAGAATAAAAAAAAGATCAGTATCATATCGGAAACATATCGAATCACTAAAACTCGAATTGGCCAGTGAGATTGACTTACAAGGTCCTGACAACATTCAACACACCTAACTTGAAGATGAATTTACGAAAGATGACCAAATCTTTTTTTTAAGTTACATTTGAATATGTTTGTGTAAAGATACCGATTTGTTAAATGGCATGTTGCGTTTTGAGTAATGGTAATGGTTTATCTACGAATCCTTGATTTATGCTAATTTGTAATCAGACACGAATACAGGTTCTTATTTTTGTCGTTCGTGTCGTAATAAATACTATAAATAAACTGACGATTGCCATTTATCAGAACCTAAATAAATCTTAGAAACGGATTAAATGTGAAAAAATTTACTGTCTTGGGTTCGACATGAATTTTTCCATTTTTAATTTGTTTCTAAGTTTAATAGCATCAAATAAAACTATGAAAACGGATTATCCCGACGTTTCGAACTCTTTACAGCGTTCGTGGTCAACGGGTGACGGGGGGTGGGGGGTGGGGGGGTGGGTTTAATAGCATCGTTCGAAGACGTTTCTGCTTGATAAAAAAATAATCTAAACAAATTTCCTCTTATTTATCTTATTAGTCTTATTACTTCTTGTAAAAAAAGCGCAAGTGCCATCAATTGTATAATTTTATCTATGAAATAAAACTATGAAAACGGATTATATCGCGTATATTGAATTTATAATTCATCCCGACGTTTCGAACTCTAACCCCGTCACCCGTTGACCACGAACGCTGTAAAGAGTTCGAAACGTCGGGATGAATTATAAATTCAATATACGCGATATAATCCGTTTTCATAGTTTTATTTCATGAGTAACTATCGCGGTAACCGAAGACAATATAATTTTATCTACATAAAGAAATATTTGTAGGTATATTTATTATGTAATTTGTCATATTGTTCTATTTTAATATGATTAGGATATTGACGTAGAGGACGGGCCTTACGGGCATTAAAAATAGTAAAAATGGTGCTAGTTCAGCGGCGTGCCTCACGAATTCGAGATAATCGTGCTGTCTAACGCGATGCGAACTCACCATTCATCAACCAATCGCGTTGTAGCTGTGGCACGCCAATGTACTGGCCCTATTCTTATTGCCCATGATTGCCCGTAAGGCCCGTCCTTCGATATAATACTTCAATGGATTAGGATACACTGACATATGTAAAAATGTGTAACTATAACGAAAACAAGAAGCTGGTTGTTAAAACGATGCACTTAATTAACTCAATAACGTATTTGGGTCATTTTCTATGAAAAGGGACCTTATTGTCGATGGCGCTTACGCCGCACAGCATTGCGCAGCATTGTATTTATATCGGAGCATCGTTTATAATGGCGTAAGCGCTATCGACAATAAGGTCCCTTTTTATAGAAAATACCTCATTTAAGTATTCGGTAGGTACATATCTAGTAAATGGCTAGTACCTAGTTAGGGTCCTTCGCATTTATTTTATTACGACTTAATGTTGGTTAATTAGGTATTAATAGTTAATTTTTTACCTATAATTAAATCTAAATTTCTAATCGAAATTTACATCTCTAAGTTGCTCTAAGTAGTAGTTGTAAATCACTTTATTGTACAAAAAAAGTAAGGTAAGTAAGTACCTAGGCAAAAAAAAACAGTCTAACCAAAGATATAACTCCGTAATAGATGGATACAGTCTAAGGAAAAAACGTGCTTCGAAAATCAAGAAAATTTGATTCTCGTTCAGAGGGCGCTACTAGCTTTGGTCTACTGTCGTATAGATGGCGTTGACGGTTTCGTTCGTTATTTAACAATTTTAACGCATATCAGTGAAAGCACATGGGTCAAAATCATAAAAATAATTAATGCAAATAAAAAAAAAAAACATTTATCCATATTTAAATACATTTTATCGTATTTTTATAATATTTATTTTTAGTTTTAAAGGGTGTCGACAGATGGCAGTGAATTTACTGGGGTTACAAAATTTACTATGACAGTACCGCTCTAGTATAAGTTACTCTATGGTCAAACTGACCGTCTCTGTTTATAGACATCAGTTAACATTTTTATTGCTCAAACAAATTTCTCAAGAACCATTTTAGTCTCTCGATTCAAGAGCTTTGAGCTAGAAACGGCTTAACGACTGCACTCAGGCAATGCAACTACCTAGCTACCTAGTAACATACACAAACCAAATACGTTTCAGGTCAAGGACTTTTTGCGTTTCTTCGGTTACGTCACTTTTACACTGTGCCGTTTATCGATCTAAGCTACCTATACCTGCCCGTTTAAGTACACTAAACTTTTTAAATTATTTTTGCCATAATCATGCCAGTATTTTAAATAATCTGCATATATTGTATTGTTAAAGAGCGCAATATGATAATACAATACAACATACAACCATGAAAAATAATCTAGTCGAAAAAAAAAGTGTACCTATTCAAGGATTGTATGTACATTATTTAAATTCAAAATAATCCAAGATCTGTTTACGATTAAGAACCTTAATCCATTGTGATAAGGTGAACAATGTATAGGTAGGTCCATCTTTTTGATATGAACAAAACATCTAGGATGGGATGACGCCATCGCCACCCTTTTACAGCTGGTTCGTTTTATATAGTAATAACAGAAAACAGAATAAATAGTTAATACGGGCATTATGACTGTTTTTTAAATGCACTACATGTAAAATAATTAAATAATTAATTCTTAAAAAAAAAAGAGTAACTTACTAATTACGTGTCATATTTATTTAAATAAATAAATACACGAAATTTGTAGGTAGTCTCAAAAAACCCCTCCAATTAAAGTCATCCAAGAAATATACATTTAAAAAATACCTTAATTAAAAATAACTGCAATATACAAACGCAAAACAAAGGCAAATATGTATTAGGTTAAATTATCACATTTCTTGTTAAATATTTGCATTACTTAATTGATTAAAGAAATTTAATAACCATGACAACCGCTAAACACCTAAATAAACAAGAAAACAATTGGTAATTCCATTTAACCTTCACGTTAAAATAGAAACGAATAGAAAACCCACTTACCGGCAGAGTATCTTGATTGAAAGTACGACATTTTTAAACACTAGTGGAACAAAAATAAATTAAATACAATAAATAGGTGCTCGGTCTACCGAATTTCGTGTAGAAATGGTACGTCACTTTTAAAATTAAGCTAATGATATGACATCATGGTTGACCCGATTATGTTTTATGCTACCAAATTGGATACGTCAAAACATACATTTGATTGAGGAGTGTGGAGTTTCAATTTAATTTAGTTGCCTGCCTTTAGAGAATTGGAGAAGGCCACTTGTGATTCATGTTTTATTGACTTTTTTATTTTAAATTTTAATACTTATTTAACCTATTATATAGACCCACGTTTTAACTAGAATTAATACTCCAAATCCAATTAAATTAAATTATTAATCTCAATCCTTATTTATTTATTGAATTATTTATATAGTAATCCCTGATTTTTCATCGATATCTTTATGTAATATTTCGGAAATGGGAATAAATATTTCATCAGTGCAATATCAAAACGCACATTTGGTGCTGCCAGATTTTTAGAATCCTACTACTTTCGGAGAAAATAGTAGCACAGGAGCAAAACTAGTAGATTTGTATTAAAATTTTAACAGTTGAAAAAAAAAGTTAAAGATATTTGTATTGCATTGTCACCTCTCAAACATCAGTTCGTAAGTTTTTGTAGAAATTGGTACGTAAAATCTCAATTTGAATAGTAGTTTCACTGTTGCAATTTAGTAGATTGCTATGAATTTTACATGGCAACAAAATCTGTCCACTTGACATACACATGACAGCAAATTATTGAATTTTTCTTTTGAAGAAATCAAAATAAACTTAGAAACAAGAATTACAAGTTAAATTCTGCTGTTTAAACAAAGTTTAGAACCGATATACCTAATTTATTGGTTATCGCTGTTATTGGAACGATTTATATTAAGTTGTTGACCTTGTAAGTATGCAATTAATTATAAAAAACATGGATGTTTTTTTTTTCATATTGCCATTAACATGGTCGTTTTTTCGTGGCAGGCGTTTTACCAATTTTGGTAACTGGTAATATAAGTTTATTAATTTATTGTTCATTGTACTTTATTGTGTAGCTTGGTGACGTGTTTTTATGCTAGAATTCTAAATATTAGCTATTTTATATGAATTAAATATTTGTAAGTATATTTTCATGATAGCTGTACAATGGATGATAAAATTAATGTTTCAAACATGATTATGTTGCCTTCAATTACTATGATTTATTAAAAAAAGTTTATTATTTGATCATTAAATAAAACTGACTACAACATTTTATGATGATGACCATACATTTACAAGATCATTGTCAGATGATACAGAGATTATATTGATACAAGCCTCTGCCTGTGATTATCTCTGTTAAAAAATCGATCAAAACATACAACCCCATTTTCAGGGTTCTGTACCCAAAGGGTAAAAACAGGACCCTATTACTAAGACTCCACTGTCCTGCTGTCCGTCTGTCTGTCACTCACGAACCGTGATAGCTAGACAGTTGAAATTTTCACAGATGATCTATTTCTGTTGCCGCTATAACAACAAAAACTAAAAAGTATGGAACCCTCGGTGGGCTAGTCCGACTCGCATTTATTATTAAATATGAATGCACAGGCAGCTTAAAATAGCTGATACGTGCATATCAATGTCCTGCACTTGTGTTCCGTCCATTCATACAATGTTTGTCGAGTCTGTTTTTAAAGGAGTTAACTGAAGGCGCACTGATTACGGATTCGGGCAAACTGTTCCACATTTGACTGGTTTTTTAATATTTTCATTCTACTTGGTGACCATAAGGGCTTGAAACATCCTAATGTTTTCCATAATTGACTTTTTTGTACAATAAAGCATATACATACATACTTGTTATGTTGTTGTTGTTGTCCTATGGCACCCCAGAGGTGCAAAGGGCCTTCACAAGCTCGTGCCACGCCTTCCTATCTTCAGTGACCGTTCTGGCCTCGCTCCAGCTCAACTCGACTGCTCGTTGCTTACTCATGACGGACCGTTGCCAAGAGCAACAGGGTGCCCGGACGGCTTCCAACCGAAAGCAATGCTTGCGTTATTCGTTTCCCCACACACTTACGTACACCCCCCACATATTATTTAATTTCATAAATAATTATTGTAACCAAGTACAGTTTTATGTAATTACTTAGATTTAATTTAAAGAAAGAGTAGTATGCCGTGACCGATGTCAATAAAAATACCAAATAACATATATGACAAAGAACTTTATTATTATTATGTTTAAATTAAGAATTTGACATGTTTTGTTTTTTTTTTCCTAATACTTGACAAGAAATGTAAAAAATTTAATTTGAGGTCGAAATAAATGGCTATTTTATTTTATTTTATTTTAATATAATAATAATAAGAGTGGGGTGTCAGAGCTATATGCTCGCAGGGTGGAAGTGAAATATGCATAAGACGCGAGTTGGCACAGTGGCTGTGAGTGTTTACAGCCACTGGGTAGAAAGCGGTGCACACCTCTCCACACCCTGAGCCACTCACGAGGTCGGTATGGGAGAGTAAGGTGCTACACGGGCGGTTCTACAAGGCCCTCATGGGACCTGATGTAGACCTGCTCGCGTCGGTGAACTGGTTACGATTCGGGGACCTCTTCAGAGAAACCGAGGGTTTTGCCTGTGCAATTGCGGACGAAGTTATGATGACGAACAACTATCGGAAATATATCCTGAAGGACGGTACGGTCGACATTTGTCGGGCATGCCGCCGTCCCGGAGAGTCACTCAGGCATATCATTTCCGGTTGTTCTCATCTTGCTAACGGCGAGTACTTGCACAGACATAATCTCGTAGCCAGGATTATTCACCAGCAGCTTGCTCTTCTATACGGCCTTGTGGACCGCGAAGTACCGTACTACAAGTATTTACCTGTGCCAGTTCTCGAGAATGGTCGCGCCACGCTCTATTGGGATCGATCTATCATCACTGACAGGACTATTGTAGCCAATAAGCCTGACATTGTGATAATAGATCGATCGCAGCGCCGGGCCGTGCTCGTCGACATCACCATCCCCCATGATGAGAATCTCGTGAAAGCCGAGAAGGACAAGTCCAGTAAGTACCTAGACTTGGCTCACGAGATAACCGCCATTTGGGATGTTGATTCGACGATCATTGTCCCGATAGTCGTTTCAGCGAACGGTCTCATAGCGAAGAGTCTCGACCAACACCTTGAGAGACTCTCGCTAGGTGGTTGGATCAAGGGTCAGATGCAGAAGGCGGTGATCTTGGACACGGCGCGGATAGTCCGCCGGTTCCTCTCTCTGCGGCCCTGACCACCGGCAGCTTGGGCCCTGCCCCGCTGCTGGCGGCACCCTAGGTTAGGTTTTTTATAATTTGTTTATATGTATTTTGTATTGTTTTGTAAGTATTTTTATATTTTACTTTTATATGCATATTATAAAAAACCTAACATGAGAAAAATAATAAATAAAGAGAATAATAATAAAAGACGTTTATTCAAGAAGTTGTAACATAGGTACATAATAAAAGTACACGATAATGCTTACAAACTAATTGAAAGGGAAGGTGGCTCAGCTGATGTCTGTGCCAAAAAGGCAAGGCAAATATAAAGAAAGATAAAATATATTTGCAATATGATAAATACAGCCCCACCAACCCACCACGCAAAACACGCGCAATTTTACGACGTCGAGTTGCAGAAACCAAGCCCGCTAATACCTACACTACCGCTCATAACTATTTAGGCAATCGTAATTTTTCCCATACAATTGTATACAAAATCGACTTTTAGAATTATACCGCTAAGTCGCAGTCGGGTAACAGTTTTTTGTGCAGTTTACTTTTTAATTCAATAGACATATCGAGCTTCAAAATGATGTGCAGAATATTCGTGTACATTGCCTATTTACCAAATGGCAAGCGTAAAAAAATCCATCAATCGTTTTCCAGTACAAAATCGTTTTATTTTGTATGAACTAGTACGTAAGCGTTTTTTAAATCGTTGCATAAAGTAAACTCTAAATTTTAAAGGATGTCTTTGGCAACAATTTGAGGCTCAATATATTTACCTAAATAAAAATTCAATCCAACATGCAAGAGAGTCATTTGCCTGCGATCGAACAGTATGATTCTGAAAATAAATTTTGTATACAATTTGTATGGTGAAAATTGCGGGTGCCTAAATACTTTCGAGCGGTAGTGTATACAGCAATATAAAAAAATAAAAATAGCCTTTATTTCTGAAGTTTTGTAACACTGATAGTCTATCTACTAAAAAATATACCTTATTATTCTGTACAATTATATATATATTACTATTTACTATTTTCTAGTTCGCATCGACAACTTCAGCTTGTCCTCTGACATAGGCCTCTTCCAAGTCCTTACAGGCAACGCGGTCTCTTGCTTTCCTGGGCCAGTCCACTCCGCCTATCCTTTTAAAGTCATCCGACCATCTACGAGTAGGCTTTCCTCTCTTCCTTTTGTGCCCCCTTGGGTACCACTCAATAAGGTCTTTTGTCCACTTTTCTAGCCCTTCTCTGATGATGTGGACACTCTCAATATACATGATTTTAGTTGCTCATTTAATAAATGATTGTTTTCAGACATGTGCAATCAACGATGGAGCCAGGCCTAGCAGTTGAGGAGATAGTGATCAAACCAGAGGTCATCCTCATCTCGGACGACGAAACTGATTTCAACGAGGAGCCACAAAAGTAAGCTGCTTTAGATTATTGATTTCCTCTGTGCATGAATTTTGTTTTTGTTTATGTAAGGATAGGTTTATTCTTTCTACAAACCAAAAGCCTTCATCAAAACAACTTCGGTAGTTGAGTTAAAAAAAGAATATATATATATATATATATATATATATATATATATATATATATATATATATATATATATATATATATATATATATATATATATATATAAAATTTATGCGTGTGTTTTGTAAATTGTAATTGTATGTCACTAACCTTATTTAATTTAAAGTTTTGTTGTACCTACTAACACTATATGGATTAAAATGATTCGTAATAAATAATTCACATATTTCTGAGGATCTATGTATATATAGAGGTAGGCCTTCATGATATTATCATCTCACTTGAATCTGGAGCAGGCCAAATGTGGAAGTACTTAGGGCCGTATCATACTGGCAATTTATCATACGCGCAACGAGTTTGCCGCGAGCGCACAACGATCTCGCGGTGAGCGTGCAACGCTTTCGCTGCGTACGAAAATACATTGCGTGCTCGCGGTAATCCCAGTACCTATCGTACGCAGCGTAATCGTTACTCACACCGCGCTCGCCTCGCTTTCAACTCGCTCGCAAATCGCCAGTGTGATAGAAAACAAAAAATCACAGCTTTTATAACACCACTAGCAGTTGTAGATTTTAAGTGTTGTGTTCCAGATAGTGAATAAATTAGTTAGAGCTCCAAAGGATATTACCTTTAACCCAGTGGTTTTCAGCTGGTGGTCTTCAGACCCTGAGGCACAGAATAACTAATAGTGCTACCGTACAGAAAGGACACTTCCTACTAAACCGAATAATGTTGTCCCTTTCTAATGTATTGCACTATCCCTTTCGGCTATTTAGGGTTGTCAAAATTCAATTCATTATTTTATCTGTGGTCGTGTACGCAAAGGGACGTCAAGTTGTGCCAAACCTAATAATTGCTCGGAGCAATGCCGAACGGAGTCGAATTTGTCCGAAAGGAGGAGTGTCTCCCCACTGCCTGAGGTCCCTGTCAACTGAAGTAGGCTGAACAGGACAACCCATTTTGACTTTATTCTATAAAACGTCCAAACAGGGTATGCCATGGCAAGTAATTAATTTTGTTGTCTTTTTTAGGATTCCGTACCCAAAGGGTACAAAACGGGACCCTATTACTAACACTCCGCTGTCCGTCTGTCCGTCCGTCTGTCCGTCTGTCTGTCCGTCTGTCTGTCTGTCCGTCTGTCTGTCACCAGGCTGTATCTCATCAACCGTGATAGCTAGACAGTTGAAATTTTCACACATTATGTATTTCTGTTGCCGCTATAACAACAAATACTAAAAAGTATGGAACCCTCGGTGGGCGAGTCCGACTCGCACTTGTCCGGTATTTACGACTATATAAAAGTCTTTTTTACTACTCGAATTTCTTACTAAAAGGTTAATAGCCTATATCGGACAAAGCAATCAGTGTTTACCACTTTATTGACCTCTCCCTTGAGTAGGGAACTATGATAGCACCCATGAGGCTGACATGTTCACCTAGAGTGTCCAAAGCCTCCATAAAAACCAGATAAAAAAAAAAACCACTGCTATAACACGTCAAAAACTGAATTTTGACTATCATGGCTATGATAAAGAGAAAGATAGTTTATTTTTCAAGTAGGCATATTATAGTGCGCCTATGAACGTCAAATAAAGCTTAAAGCTACACCGGCTCTAACTCTACACCTCTGCCCGATAAGATTTAATCCCTCCTAAACTGGAGGAGGATATCCCAATATGGGACCGGCAACAAACTACTACTACAATAAACTAAGACAGCCATTCTCAAAGTATGCTCCGCGGAACTCTAGGGCTCCGCAAAGCCTCTGCGGGGGCTCCGCGAGAAGCTTGTAATAATAATAAGAGAAAAAAACCAGCTCTTCTATAGGTATATCTGGTCCACAGTGACAACCAAAGAAAATTATTTGGGGTCCGTTAAATATTTCGGTTTCCAAAAGGGTTCCGTCACCAAAAAAGTTTGAGAATCGCTGAACTAAGAGATCATAGGTAGGCTGAATTAGTAGGCTAGCGGGCCGTAGCTTGGAGAACCCTACCATTTGCTTGTTTGTCACCATGTTTTTCTTTTTCAGAAAACGCCGACGGCGCGTAGTAAAAAAATCCCCCCACCCCTGCGAAGACTGTGACAAGATCTTCCAAACTGGATACGAGCTCAAAAAACATAAGCGAACGCACACAGGAGAACGGCCGTATATGTGTACCACGTGTGGGAAAACCTACACACAGCTCGGCCATCTTAGTATTCACGCACTCACGCATCAAGGTATACATTACTACTAGTTACTTACACTACATACGCTCTTGCACTGGTGCGTCGCGCTGTTACTAGTGCGTCGCGCTCTGTTACTAGTGCGTCGCGCTCTGTTACTAGTGCGTCGCGCTCTGTTACTATTGTGTCTCTGTTACTAGTGCGTCGCGCTCTAAAACCAGCTACTTCCTTTGTCTATTGACACAGTATAGAAATCTGTTAAACGGGCTATGAGCTGAAGAAACATAAGCGAACGCACACAGGAGAACGGCTGTATATGTGTACCACGTGTGGTAAAACCTACACACAGCTCGGCCATCTTAGTATCCACGCACTCACGCATCAAGGTATACATTACTACTAGTTACTTACACTACATACGCTCTTGCACTGGTGCGTCGCGCTGTTACTAGTGAGTCGCGCTCCGTTACTAGTGCGTCGCGCTCCGTTACTAGTGCGTCGCGCTCTGTTACTATTGTGTCTCTGTTACTAGTGCGTCGCGCTCTGTCACTAGTGCATCACACTCTGACACTAGTGCGTCGCGCTCTGTTACTATTGTGTCTCTGTTACTAGTGCGTCGCGCTGTGTCACTAGTACATCACACTCTGATACCAGTGCGTCGCGCTCTAAAATTAGCTACTTCCTTTGTCTATTGACACAGTATAGAAATCTGTCAAACGGGCTATGAGGAGGAGAATGGTGTACCACATGTGGTAAAACCTACACACAGCTCGGCCATCTTAGTATCCACGCACTCACGCATCAAGGTATACATTACTACTAGTTACTTACTTAGATACTCGCGTCGCGCTCTGTCACTAGTGCGTCGCCATCTGTTACTAGTGCATCATGCTCTGTTACTAGTGCATAGCCCTCTGTATAGTTTTTTTGTCAATTCACATTTTGTTTTTTTTTTTTTAAATGGCGGAGCCATGGAGGTTCACGTGTTCTACAAAAATACTCACAGTTGTTGTTGTTGTTGTTGTTGTGTTGTTCTTGCTCACAGAGCCACTTCGTTATTAAGAGTCCCCGGCAAGCTCGGCCGAATTTAACCTTCCCATACAAACAGAGTTTCGTTCGCATTTTAAAACTACGTGTTGGATTGTAATGAAACTTTGCACATACAATGACATGAGGTATATCTAGGTCTGTAATAAGTTTATATAGCTCCAGTTTATAAAAGAAACGAAATAGAGCAAAAAATGGATTGTTTTGTATGAAAAACTTATATTCACTGTATTTTTAACCGACTTCAATTTCATAGCAGGAGGAGGTTCTGTATTCGGTTGTGGCTATTTTTTTTATTTTTTTTTATGTATGCTCACCGATTATTTCGAGACCCGTGGTCCGATTTGCGTAATTTTTTTTTTGTTCGAAAAGAGCTACTTCCAAGTTGGTCCCATATTAATCTGGTTCTGATCTGATGATGGGATCCCTGAGGAATTGAGGGAACTCCTCAAATTTTAAAGGCACATGTATGGTGATTTGTGTGTTTTCATAAGCAACTTGAGCATTTTCTCTCGAAAACGACCAATTTGATGAAGTGGACCTGATGATGATGATTGTTTTGAAGATAGTGATGATGATTTTTTTAATGTAGGATGTTCAGCGATTACTCCGAGACCCGTGGTCCGACTTGAACAATTCTTTTTTTTGTTTGAAAGGAACTACCTCTAAGGTGGTCCCACATTAATCTGGTGCTGTTCTGATGATGGGATCCATGAGGAATTGAGGGAACTCCTCAATTTTTAAAGGCACATGTATGGTGATTTGGGTGTTTTCTTAAGCAACTCGAGCATTTTCTCTTGAAAACCACCAATTTGATGAAGTCGAGCTGATGATGATGATTGTTTTGATGATAATGATTTCAGCGATTACTCCAGCACCTATGATCCGATTTGAGTCATTCTTTTTCTGTTTGAAAGAAGTTACCTCCAAGGAGTTTTCGTAACATTTTTGGTTTTGATCTGATGATGGAATCCGTGAGGAATTGAGGGAACTCCTCAATTTTTAAAGGCACGTGTATGGTGATTTCGGTGTTTTCTAAAGTAACTCAAGCACTTCCTCCCAAAAACCACCAATTTGATGTAGTGCAACTGTAGCCTAACCACGAGTTTGACACTAAATATTCGCTAGCGTCTTCGTAACTTACTTTGTACACTAATATGCCAGTACGAGCGAGATGCATAAACAATAAGTTACGCACACGATAGCGAATATATCAATGTCAAACTCGTGGTAAGGCTACTGATGATCAAGACCAGCGACGAAATGTGAAACTTCCCTCGTATGTGTATTATGATTTTTGATGTAGGTAGTGTTGGAAACAACCAAAGAGACTGAGAGGTGAGGGGTAGGTGTGAGAGGTGAAACACGATTATGTTTTTCATTCATGCGTCACGCTCTTAACAATGTCTTAAAACTAAAAATGGAAAAATAAAAACTTTTATAAAAAAAAGATAAACCGACTTCAAAAAGGATGAAATAAAATATTATCCTTTTTAGGGTTCCGTGTTTAAGTATATGCGTTACCAACTGATATGTTTGAAGTCGGTGCCAAGCCAAGTAGTAACAATACCAGTCAAAAATGATCAGCTTTATGTATATAAATCCCATTACAACTGTGCAAATATTATAGACGTGAAAGTAATTCTGCCTGCCTCTTTGTTACCTTTTCATGGCTAAACAACTGAACCGCTTTAGCTGAAGCATAGCATGAAGGTTCCTTGAATTGTTTTATATTTTGAAATGTAGTCCTCTGGATAAACGACAGAAAATAACTCAGTCCCAATCCCACACTTGCGTTCTATGGACTGTTCAAGAATTAGTAAGAAATGCTCTTTAAAAAATACGACGACAAATAAACGCATTAGATTTACACTAATGTGCCGACAAGCATGGTACGAACTGCGCCAAGAAGTGTGTTCTTAAATACCTACAGAAGTTCGTTTATTGTCGTCGTGTAACGCTGCGTCTTACATAGGCGAACACTCGCAAACGCGAAGCGACGCGACGCGGCGCGGCGCGGCGCGGCCGGCCCAAGGCGGTCGCGTTCGCAAAGAGATCGCCCACGTAGGACACTTCTATAGGTATCAAAGGATTCATTAAGGCGCCATGCCGCGCCGCTTAGCGTTCGCGTGTTGTTCGTCTACGTAGTACGCTGCGTTAGGCAATCTAACGTACTTACATACTTATATAGCCGCAGCCTTATCGAATTGCACCAAAATCACTATGAATATATGGTTCAAAATTTGGCTTGGCACCGACTTCAAACATATCAGTTGGTAACGCATATACTTAAACACGGAACCCTAAAAAGGATAATATTTTATTTCATCCTTTTTGAAGTCGGTTTATCTTTTTTTTATAAAAGTTTTTTTTAATTATGGTATCTGAAGCTACATGAACTAATTACAGGCATAGATATACCTTATCAAGTAAGTACAAAGTTTCAGAGCAATCTCGCTAGTAGTTTTAAAATCAGAGCGTAACTACGTTTGTATGGAGAACCGAGCTTGCCGGGGACTTTTAATATTGTCACAAACAATTTGAAATTGGAAAACTTTCTTTGCAGGCATAAAGAACTTCAATTGCCACGAGTGCGGCGCGTCGTTCTACAGGAAAGCTGACCTCGACCGGCACGAGAAGATTCACACAGGGGACAAACCACACGAGTGCGAAATATGCTCAAAGAGTTTTGTGCAAAAGAATAATCTGGTCATGCACCTGAAGATGCATTCGGGGGAGAAGCCACATGAATGCCAAGTGAGTCCTAAAGATATTACTACTTACTTACAATACACACACACGGCGTAGCGATAAATTATTTTGTATTCCCTTTACTAAAAAGAAATACAAATCAAACTCCTTTCTGATAAGAGCTTGCAGATTTAATAATGATATTTTCTCAAAAATTGATATATTTAATGACTCCTTGTCTAAATTTAAACGTCAAGTACTTTTGGTTTTAAATAAACAAACGAATTAAATACACTGTAACTGTACACTTAATTGCAAATTTAATGTATAAAAATAGTTTTATCTTCATTAATTTAGCCCCTGTCCTAATTCGACCCTCGTTGTTAATCTTTAAGTTTAGTTATCCCGTATTTTGTTTTTCTTTAATGAGCTATTAAGTGGTGGCAACTGTCCTGGTTTATGAATTATGTATGAGACACTAGTTATAAGAAACATGTACCGTTTGTGCCCAAATAAACATTAAAACATTAAATACTTACTTACTCCGTTGGCTCAGCGACCTAAAATGAGACTTGGCCTCCGACACAAGACAGCGCCACTTTTCTCGATCCTGTGCGACGTCTCGCCAATTGGTGACTCTAAGGTATTGGTGCGCTAAGGATATTAATACAGGATATTTTTTAAAAGTGTATTGTATGACGATGTATAATTACTACAATTAAAATATATTCTATTCTATTCTATACACACTAAAACCGCCAAAACTGTAATGAACCTTTCTTACCTATAAATTTATTTAGTTTATAATAATTACGTGCAAATCTTTTATTTACAAATTTATATGCAGAGGTGCTAAGCTAATAGTATGTATGTATGTATGTATGTAAACACTTTATTGTACATAAGACAGATAGTAGTTTTAATAGAATAGTTTTGCTGACTATACATTAACTATGCCCGCGAGTGATAATATTATAAAATAAATAAATAAAATGCTTTTATTTCAAACGAGTCAGTCCATACACACATTAAAATTACAAATAAAAATAAATAAAATAAAATAAAAATTCAATGACAAATAAAAATTACAAATAAATTACAAATTATTACTAGCTATTATTTACATACAATTTATACAAATATTTATACAAATACATTATGTTAATATAAGTTTTTTGTTAACCAGGTGTGTAAAAAGAGGTTCCTGACGCGGAGTAAGCTGGTCCTACATTCGAAACGGCACGAAAAAGATAAGAAAATCAAAAAGGAATTCCTCGAGCAGATGATGGTATAAATATTTAAGACATATTAATGTTAAGATTGGTCCTTAGATAGATTTTTTACCAGTTATTGATCTCTTTATTATTTCTTTTGGTGAATATGAAATAAAATCAACGACAAAGAGGTACTGATACTACAGAGAAATAAGTAAGCATAGAGTGCTTACTCCATACTAGAGATGCAACGAATAGTGGCTTGGCCGAATACCTAATATTCGGCGGAGCCATCGGCCGAATAGTCCAATATTCGGCCGCCGAATATTCGGCTAGAATTTTTACCTAAAACGAAGTAAATTCGAACGCGCGAGTGCGTGCGCTGTGCAAGTTGCAACTTGTTTCTCGCTGTAGGCATTGTAATGTGGCAAAATGTTCAATTTCCGTGGTTTAGCAGTAACGATTTGGTTTACTGCGAAATAAACGCATATTGCTTGTGTCAGCGACAACCTACATGCATAGAGTAACTTATACTAGAGCGGTACTGTCATAGTAAATTTTGTAACCCCAGTAAATTCACTGCCATCTGTCGACACACTTTAAAACTAAAATTGAAGATTTGTAAAAATACGATAAAATGTATTTAAATATAGATAAATGTTTTTTTTTATTTGCATTAATTATTTTGATGATTTTGACCCATGTTCTTTCACTGATATGCGTTAAAATTGTTAAATAAGAAACGAAACCGTCAACGCCATCTATACGACTGTAGGCAAAACTAGTAGCGCCCTCTGAACGAGAATCAAATTTTCTTTATTTTCGAGGCACGTTTTTTCCTTAGACTGTATCCATCTATTACGGAGTTATATCTATTTTTGCTACATGTCATGTACATGTCATGTCATGTCATGTAGGTAAATGTGTGTGTGCGCCTAACCCTAAACGCCTACGCCGTCACTCTGCTCCACTCCGAAGGTACTGGAAATACCAAACCTTCAGTACCTTGGAGCATGTCTTTGATAGAAATTGCGCTTATTCTGCACGCAGTGCGTATTGAATTGCGGACATTGCGGTGCGTTAGTTTTCGTCGTGTGTGTAAAAAATATGTTTGTAGCTAGTTTTATCATTTTGACATTATAAAGGTAGTCTGATAATATGTGCCATTTTCAACCAAAAGGGTACTTATTGTCGCTTGTCAGTAAGGGGCTATTTCCATATAGCTTTAATTAGAAATCAACTTTATCAACAAGCGACAATGTGGTACCTTTTGGTTGAAAACGTCACATATTGATTTTAATAATTGATCATTTGTAGTTTGTTACTTTTCTACCCCTCTTTTACCGTTATCTACGTGTTAACGTACTATTCGGTATTCGGCCGAATACTATGCCACTATTCGGTATTTGGCCGAATACTATGCCACTATTCGGTATTCGGCCGAATAGTGAAATTGTGGCCGAATAGGCCGGATACCGAATATTGACCGAATATTCGTTGCATCTCTACTCTATACATCAGTTTTGTTACCAAAACGCTTATTAAATTCGTAGTCGACATCTAGC
Source organism: Cydia strobilella (assembly GCF_947568885.1). Lineage (NCBI taxonomy): Eukaryota > Metazoa > Arthropoda > Insecta > Lepidoptera > Tortricidae > Cydia > Cydia strobilella. Next base: position 1,797,578 of record NC_086064.1, on the reverse strand, counting down.
GTCAAGTAGCGGATTTATCAGTACCGCTACTTCGACGTCAGCGACGTCATAGTGACGTAATAATGACGTCGCTGACGTCATAATGACGTGTAAATGCTACCTGGGTTGACACTAGATGTCACGAGTGTCGCTACTGACGAAAAGTGTAATGCTCAACAATTTACAACTAATATTACAAGCAGGAGTTGAGGAGTTCCGGTTAATCCGGTTATAATATTAGCTGAAAATTGTTGAGCATTAGACTTTTCGTTCGTCGCGACATCTATTGTGTTGAAATTGAACGAAATTGCTCGTGGTAAATAAGCGTCCTTTCTTTGTGGAGTATTTATAGTTTTATATTTACTACTCTACGGTGAAATAATGAATAATAAGGAAACTGGATTATTTTATACAAGGCCTATTTCCCCCTCTGGGTTATAAGATCTGGCAATCGCTTTCGTAAATGAGTGCCTGCGCCAATTGTTGGATTAAGTTGCCAAACGGACCCCGGGATCTACATCACAAAGAGGACCTAGGTGTAGAATTGTAATTAAATTATTATGTACTTAAATGAAAATGGCTGTATTTTATTTTTATATGAAATAAGGCGTTTCACATACTGACACTATGGCAAATGCATGTATATGCCCTTTAAAGAGAATTGCAAAAGTGAATATATTACGATACAAGTGCGAAAAATAGGAAATTCGCAAACACAACGTTTTACACTACATAATATGGCTCTTTAAATCTTTGACATATTTTCGCCGCTGTAATAGTACATTACGATACAAGTGCGAAAAATAGGAAATTCGCAATGAGTGGCGATAAATTAAAGCACGACCGAGGGGAGTGTTTTAAATCGACACGAGTTACCTACCTAATTACCTAAACGCGAATGATTCGTGAGTGCGAATTACCTATACGTACAGTACAACGTTTTACACTACATAATATGGCTCTTTAAATTTTCGACATAGTTACGTAATGTCATAGAGTAACTTATACTAGAGCGTTACTGTCATAGTAAATTTTGTAACCCCAGTAAATTCACTGCCATCTGTCGACACACTTTAAAACTAAAAATGAAGATTTATAAAAATACGATAACATGTATTTAAATATAGATAAATGATTTTTTTTATTTGCATTAATTATTTTTATGATTTTGACCCATGTTCTTTCACTGATATGCGTTAAAATTGTTAAATAACAAACGAAACCGTCAACGCCATCTATACGACTGTAGGCCAAAACTAGTAGCGCCCTCTGAGCGAGAATCAAATTTTCTTGATTTTCGAGGCACGTTTTTTCCTTAGACTGTATCCATCTATTACGGAGTTATATCTATCTTTGGTAATGTGCACCTATGCTGTGCACCATATGTACTGTAAAAAAATATTACATAATTAAGGAGTTGTAATTAGTCTTAAGTTAATTGACTCCATTGTGTTACGACAATTAAGCAGTTTCTATTAAAGTTACACGCGTGAAAGAGTGTTAATTAAGTACAATAAATCCAATTTAACTCAAATTACATGGTTAATTTTCGTAACACAATGGAATCAACTACACAGGACCAACCTAAATAACCACGTTTACCTACGTAATTTTTTTTTGCAATTTCCCCTTGGAACTAAAATTTCTCTTGCCTTGCTATATTGGGTGTCAGTGTGTGAATAGCCTAAGCTTTTTAGTTGTATGACTTGTATGGTATGAATGGAATGGTTTTTTATCAAAATGGTATTTAAATATTAATATTAATGATGACTTAGGATTTTGTTCCATGTATTTAAGTTTAATGTTATTAAATACATAGTTTTACTTACATTAGTGCTTTTTAATAATATAAAGGAAACCATCTGACAAATTACCTGACAAATCTGGCATCTTACCTGACAGGAGTCCCTCATCGTCTTACTGCGTACAGCATAGTATCATTGTTTAAGAGGCTGTCAATACCTAAAACGCGCGCACTGTCTATTTGTATAGGAGTAAATCGTTAGCGGTTTAGGTATAAATATTTTAAAAGTGTGATTTTAAATGCAGACCCATAAGTAAAAAAACCGGCCAAGTGCGAGTCGGACTCGCGCACCAAGGGTTCCGTACTTTTTAGTATTTGTTATAGCGGCAACAGAAATACATCATCTGTGAAAATTTCAACTGTCTTGCTATCACGGTTCATGAGTTACAGCCTGGTGACGGACAAACAGACGGACAGCGGAGTCTTAGTAATAGGGTCCCGTTTTTACCCTTTGGTTACGGAACCCTAAAAAGACATAGAACCGTTTAATGGTGATTTTAAGACCAATCTTTGCAATTATTTCTATCCAGGCGATTTCGTTCAATCATGTATCGAGTACGGCCATGGTCTTAGAAATATAATGATTTTTACATTTTTTTGCTTTACTAAAACAAATAGTTTTTCTTAAAAAACTGCTTAAGTAACATCAATTTCAAGGACATTGGGTGTTGACAGCCCCTTAGAAGCGAGAAACGAAACATATAATTAAGAATAAAGATAAATGGGGTTAGTAAAACCAATAATTTGTTTGAAATACGATTTATTCGTACGTAGTCTAAACATGAGTATTGCTAAATTAATTTTGTATCAAGCAGTAACGTCTGCGAACGATGCTATTAAGCTTAGAAACAAATTAAAAGTGGAAAATTTAACTGTCTAGGTTGGGTCTTGAACCCACGACCACCGGATCGCTAGCCCGGTGCTCCATCTGAGCTACCAAGAAGTATAATACGGATAGTACCACTATCACTTTCACTGAGCACTTTCCGAAGTACCATGAGACGCCAGGAATGATAACCAATTTTTAGCGCGAGCAAGCAATTTATCACCGTATTGAACTGACCTCCGCTATAGGTCATGTAGGTATATGTGGTATTTTCTATAGAAAGGGACCTTATTGTCGATGGCGCCTACGCCATTTTAAACGATGCTCCGATATAAATACAATGCCGCGCTGCGCTGTGCGGCGTAAGCGCCATCTACAATAAGGTCCCTTTTCATAGAAAATGCTACATATGTAGTTTCTACATTAACTAATACCATTGGGTTTTCTAGCCCTGTCTACGGGGCAGATACGGTCAGAAAACGCTGATTGTAAGCACTTTCGGAAGTACTACGAGACGAAATGACAGCCAAATTACTGCGAGCTAACTTTTTTTATGATGTAAGGCGTTTGACCACGATCCCACCTGATAGTAAGTGATGATGCGGTCTACGGTGGAGCACGCTTACCTATGAGATACCTATTAACTCTTGCCTTGAAGAATTAAGGTGGTCGTGGGTTCAAGTCCCACCGAAGACTGACTTTTCACACTTTTAATTTTGTTTCTAAGCCTATGAGTATTGATACATAGTTCTATATACTATTAAACAATCTACGCGACACTTGTAGTTATTTCGGCCACACGACACTTTGTATCCACGCCATATAATACTGCACATTTGTATAGACGCCTGGCACACCAGCGCCACAGCGGGGCCCGAAAGACACTATGCCGCGCACCACGAACGAGCAATGTATGTCGCGGGCGTACGCCATCATAGGCCCGCCGCTGTCGCCCTGGGAACAAAATACATGACTTCGATTTTGCCTTAACAATTACTAGTGTCGGAGCAAACTAACACTGTACCATGGTATAATAATATACTCCGCCTGGTACTCCCATCCGAGACTCGCGAACCACGTGACTGACACAAGGCTACGTCATCGTGAACCTGTGAACAGCATGATGACGTAGGCTTCTGACATATTACCTGACAAGCGTCCTTATCTTGATCTTTGCCATCAGCAGTGCGCAAAATGGTTTCCTTGTCAAATAAATTGTCTGACTGATTACCTGACAAATCTGACATCTTACCTGACAAGAGTCCGTATTGTCATTTTTGCCGCCTGCCGCACACAACATGGTTTCCTTGTCAAATAAATTATCTGACTGATTACCTGACAAATCTGACATCTTACCTGACAAGAGTCCTTATTGTCACCTTTACCGCCTGCAGCACACAACATGGTTTCCTTGTCAAATAAATTATCTGCTGCTTGCGAGAAGAATTGCTTGCAGTAAGATTCATAGTCATATTCGGGAACCGTCACCTGCAAAACAGTATAGGTACTGTACTCAGTTAGTATAAAGTACATACATACATACATACATATAATCACGCCTATTTCCCGGAGGGGTAGGCAGAGACCACGGATTTCCACTTGCTACGATCCTGACATACCTCTTTCGCTTCCTTCACTTCCATAACATTCCTCATACACGCTCGCCGGTTTAGGGTGCTCTTGACCTGGCCTTTCTTCAGGATTTCCCCGATCTGATCTGTAGTATAAAGTATTAGGTACATATATCCTAGTTTACCTATCTACGCCTACCTACGTACCTTCATAAGTACTTGTGACTCACTAGCCTGTTCTCCGGTCTTGCCCCACCCGGCTAGGATCCGGTCCGTAGTTATAGGTATAGCTGGGGAAGGTAGACACGCGGGCCGGATGAACTCTGAGAACTCTACCCTGAAAAAAAGCACCATATTTTAGGAAGACTAGGACAGTTGAATGATTCAAGATTAGTTTCACTAGACTTAGGTTCGGTTGCACCAAACCGTCTGTCACCGTTAAAGCGTTCGCAAAATTTTATTGTATGGGAAGTTTTATAGTTCACGGCCAATTGCTGTTGATCAGTCTGTCAAATGTGGATGATGCAACTGGCTCTTAGAGTGTAGTGTGCTTGGACAGACCAACAAGTGTGAACGCTAGGAAGATATAACTCATATAACCAAGACGCCTTGTCTGTAATTTGCTGTACAAAAAAGTCTGTCAATTTTTGCGGGGGAGAGGAACTTCAAATGTATCTTCTTCTTCAAGTGCCTTCTCCATCCCAGAGGTTGGCGACCTTATGCCTATATGCCGTTCTATCCGTAGTCATGCGAATTAGTTTTTCTGTACTGTCCACGTCTAACTCTTATGTTCCTTGTCCATGATATTCTCCTTCTGCCACGTCCTCGTTTCCCTTCAATCTTCCCTTCAATTATTAGTTTTAACAAGTCGTATTTTGCGTTCAAATGTATACGTAACGTCAAAATAGCCATGTCAGATAAACGTCAGTCCATACACTGTGTATGACCATTAACCGATTATTTTCGACAGAGGGGAACGCCCGTTAATGGCTACTCCATTTGGTTACATCCTTCTAGTGTGAACGCGACCTGGTAATGTTGAAAGCGAACGCAGCCGACGCTTACGAATGAGGGTAGACCGTGCGCGGTCTACACAACTTTTACACCGGCAGTTCATATGGCCTATGAGGAAGGGTTAGGTGTATAATTTGTTAAGGTTTTCCCGTGCGAAGCCGGGGCGGGTCGCTAGTCCATTACTATTATCCATACTTATATACTTATAATATTATAAATGCGAAAGTCTGTCTGTCTGTGTGTTCCTTCTTCATGCTTAAACCGCTGAATCGATTTAAATGAAATTTGGCATAGAGATAGGTTAAGTCCCTGAGAAGGACATAGGATAGTTTTTATCCCGAAAATCATCTCTTAAGAAAGTAAAAAGCGGGGTGGAATTGAGATAATTAATGAAGTGCCTGCTAATTTGTGTGCATAATATGCTCAATTGATGAATTTTTCCAGGCGCTATACTTACTTTAGCTGCTGTTACAAGTCCACGCAGACGAAGTCGCGGGCAAAAGCTAGTAGGTAATAAATGCAATTTTACCTTCTATCAAGTTCTAGCAGGGCGATGTCATGTTTCTTCTCGTTTTTTTGATACAGTTTGTGTGGTATGAACCTAATGATGTTGAACAGTAGACCATCTCGGGCTTCTGACTTGTTGGTTGCTCCGAGCAGCACGTAGCGGAGGAGGCCACTGCAAATGTATTAAAGTAATTAGTAACGCTCATTAATTGTGGTATTTTTCTATAAAAAACCGGCCAAGAGCGAGTCGGACTAGCGCACCGAGGGTTCCGTACTTTTTAGTATTTGTTGTTATAGCGGCAACAGAAATACATCATCTGTGAAAATTTCAACTGTCTAGCTATCACGGTTCTTGAGATACAGCCTGGTGACAGACAGACAGACGGACAGCGGAGTCTTAGTAATAGGGTCCCGTTTTTACCCTTTGGGTACGGAACCCTAAAAAGGGACCTTATTGTCGATGGCGCTTACGCCATTATAAACAATGCTCCGATATAAATACAATGCAGCGCGACGCTGTGCTGCGTAAGCGCCATAGACAATAAGGTCCCTTTTCATAGACCTGTAAACGTTACCCTTTTTTTGCAACCCTCCCGCTTCTGCCTCCGCGCCCCGCCTCACCGCGAGTCAGGCCGAACGCCGTACTACCTAAGCTGCGTGTGGTTACGCGAAACTATGATAACTCGAGATAGTAGATATCCAGTCGTAAAAAAACTGGCAAGTTACGCATAATTATTTTAACTTGAGTTAGAAGAGATACGCATAAACGATGACTCACGTCAGACCGGGCCGTGTCCGGGCCGGAGCTTCCGGCGCTTCGTTTTCTATGGAAAGCATCACGTGATCACCTGTCATGTCATAAAAAAGTAAGCGCCGGAAGCTCCGGCCCGGACACGACCCGGATACGGCCCGGTCTAACGTGAGTCATCCATAACTCAATGTCCAATAATTCGAAAACGTCTATATTAAAATATGAAATATCTCGGTAACTAAAGACATTTTTTGAAATTTTGTTTAAGTATTATGTTAAGCATAGGGTGTAGTTTCTTTTTGCACTGGTTAGGCGTATCTCTGTTATCTAAAGATAGAATAGAATAGACCCAGGTAGCAAAATGACGTCAAATGACGTCATTTTGCTACCTGGGAGAATAGAATAAAACTTTATTTTATATAATTTAAGTTACAGAATTATGGCCCGCCAAGTGCAAGCAGTATTATTTTACATATATGTCTTAGGTATCAAAAAGATCTGATGTAAAGGAAATGGGGCTCAATTCAGGCATGAATTGTCTCATGTTAAAGCTATGTGTATAATTAAATTAAATGACAGGGATACGAGGTGGGGCCATCCGCTTGGAGAGTGGTTTTCCTCTTTCTTGTTTACACACATAGATATCTAAAGATAGCAGAGATACACACAATTTTTCAGTTAGCACAATGTCAAAACTTCAGCGTAGGAAGATGTTAATTAAAAATTGGAATTGTCTCAACTGACTCCACAAGACAGGCCTAGCCTAGTGTGGAGATCATAGGTTAATAAAACAATGTATAATTTTTTGATAAATAAACATTTTTTTTTATACGTCTGACACGGCAGTAGTGTGTCGCGCTCTTAATACTGTTAGTGACTTACTAGTCTCTATGTGAGAGTACATGTCCCGCCGTCAAGATGAATCTGTCACTAATAAGTGACCCTCCGGCCACCCACACCACGGGTCCAAGTCCGGTGTTTACAGTATTTCTGCAGCCTAACAGTGCCTGTAACAAGGAACATTTACCTTGAGAGTTACACGAACCTAGCAGGGATGTTGCGGATGCCGATTTTTTGACATCCGCGGAAGCGGATGCGGATTTTTAAAGGCTCACATCCGCGGATGCGGATGCGGATGTCGAGATTAGGCACATAAAAAACGTCAAATATTACACTAGTCATTTTTATTAAAAAAAAAACACATCTTTTAGTATTTGAACAAGAATATAGTTGCCCCACATACGCATTACTATACTAAAGTCCGAATAAAACAAACTTTTCACTTCTTGTCGCTGTCCGTCATAGGCTAAAGTGCTCTATCGACGAACCACAAAAACGAAATAAAATTCCTATTGGCTAATAACGAAATTACCTAGCACTTACGCCGCCACTAAGACGTTCCTGTACCTACCTGTTCCACATCCGCATCCGCATTAAGCTCCGCATCGATTTTATGCGGATGCGGATGCGAATATTCGCAACATCGCTGGAACCTAGCCGCAACCATATCATTGAAGTCCCCTTAAGCCTGCCCAAGTACCATCATCATCATTCGCTTGCCCTTGTCCCATTCACTTGGGGTCGGCGCAGCATGTCTTTTTCTTCCATACATCTCTGTCACCCGTCATCTCATCATCCCATCATCGAGACGATTTTCTTTACTACATTAGTTACTAACCATGTGTGGAAACTCGTTGCGGTGCGCCGGCGTCCCTCCAGTGATCCTGTCGCCGAATGATTCAACGCTGCACGTGTCTTCTCTCACGTACGAGTCCGGGTTCGAATCGCTGGACACGCATACGTTCACGTAGCGCTGGTACTCTAGGCATTCTGAAAAATAAGACTGTGATGTACTGTCACGTATGAGACTTTCATATTGATTGTACGAAATGGTATACGGAATGAGGGCTATCGTTTTTTTGCTCACCAGTTGGCGCCTCTGTTCTTCTTCTTCTTTTAAAATTATGGCTTCAGCCCAGTGAGACTATTTCGCCAGTATCAAGGTATTAAGAGGTTTAAAAACGACAAAAATTTTACGGTTGTACAAGACAGTGTACGGTGATTTGTTAGCTCTTGTAAATCGATAGCTAGACTTTACAAGAAGCACGTGGACTACCGGCCGTTGACTCCAGGATGGTGGTTAAACGCGCTTCAAAATTAATTCTCCATTTACTGCACACTACCACATTAGTTTACTGTATAATAAGCTATCAATATTACACTTTAAACAATATTAATGAGCAAAAAACAAAGTAATTAATCACGATGCTAACTATCAAGATGGCGCTCGAACCGGAAGTCCCGCGCCTCTGTTGATGGTGGTCCAAAAGACTAAAGAACAGCTGTCAGTCATTGAAGTGACAAGTGACATTTGACATTTCGAACTATGGAAAATACCACCATCTACACTAGCGCCCCTAGCGGCGAATTCATACGCGTTAGCCATCATTGTACCTACATAATACTGCCCTATCAAAGTACCCCCTTAATAACTTTCTGGCTAGCTCGGTTCTCCATACAAACTAAGTTCCGCTCTCATTTTGAAACGTTTAGCTAGATTGTTCTGAAACTTTGTATTTACAATAGGATATGGTTTATCTATGTCTGTAATTAGTTTATGTAGCTTCAGATATCATAGTTAAAAAATACATCGAATTTAAATTTTTCATACAAAAACTTGTTTTTTCTCTATTTCGTTTGTTTTATAAACAGGAGCTATATAAAATAACAGACCTAGATAAACTAACAGACCTAGATATACCTCATGTCATTGCATGTGCAAAGTTTCATTACAATCCATCACGTAGTTTTAAAATGAGAGCGGAACTACGTTTGTATGGGGAGGTGCAATTCGGCCGAGCTTGCCGGGGACTCTTAAAATCAACCAAGTGGGAGCACGTATCCAGTTCCACGGGGGACAGTACGGGGGATTCCAACATTTGGTCAGCCATTATTGTGAAGTTCATTTATTTTATATTTCCCAGTTGATTGGGTCAGTGATACGGACTATTAGTAAGTAAATAATTTCACGGTTTAGACTCACTTGTTTTAGTATGTTTCGGAGAGCCTAGGTCTCCTTTAATATTAGTATGTCTCACAACAGTTTAAATTCGATCAATAAGTTTAATAACAAAACTTCCGTGAGACACAGACATATTAAATATATTAATAACGGGTCACCCACGTATTTTAAGTCGAAAAACGCTCGACATGTTTAACTGTACCGAGAAGTGTCATCAGGAGCTTGCGTTGACGGTGACGGACCGGCGCAGACTGCGGGCCGCAGTCCTCCGCGCCCGATAACCGCGCGGGCGCCGGTGGCGGCAGGGGGGGCGAGAAACTACCCTCGTTTACGGCATTATTGGTACGGAGTGAAACATGTCGAGCGTTTTTCGACTTAAAATACGTGAGTGACCCGTTATTAATATATTTAATATATTAATAAGTTGTTTAAAAATGTAATCCTTGAAAGTTTCTTTGTATTCTTTATTTCGTTACGTTGAACTTTTAATTTCTTCTTTCTCATTTCCTGTTAATGTGCGGTCATAAGCCATATGGACTGCACAGTGCAGACTGCCGCCTGCCGACTTCTTCTAAGCGTTCAACCAAAGAGGATATAATAAGATAGAGCGGTACTATCATAGTAAATTTTGTAACCACTGTACATTCACTGCCATCTATCGACATACTTTAAAACTAAAAATGAAGATTTATAAAAATACGTTTAAATGTATTTAAATATGGATAAATGATTTTTTATTTGCATTAATTATTTTCATATGATTTTGACCCATGTTCTTTCACTGATATGCGTTAAAATTATAAATAACAAAGGAAACCGTCAACGCCCTCTATACGAGAGTAGGCCAAAGCTAGTGGCGCCATCTGATCGAGAATCAAGGCACGTTTTTTCCTTAGACTGTATTCATCTATTACAGAGTTATATCTATCTTTGGTTTAACCATCTCATACTTACTCAACTTACTTTTAAAAGGGATGTCGTTTCTGTCCCCCGATGGCAGTTGTAAGGGGGGGCAGCCAACTGGTTCCGCGGGGGGAGCGGCTTCGGGCACGTTCTGGCAGCACAGGATGGGTAGGCTGCCGTCGTACCGGCAGGTCTGGGAACACAATCTATATAGGATGTCGCATTCAATGATCTAACGAAGGCTAATGATTGAGGATCTTAAGAGCTACCGATTTGACTGGTATGCATGTATCATATCATATACGGTCCGCGCGCCAATTCAGTGCATTCGGAGTGAGAGGGTGTGCGCCGCGCCCGTACGTACAAAATGACACCACTCTGTCATGACGCCCCAATTCCTCAGCCGTGCACGGAATTCGCGCGCGGACAGTACTATAATATGGCTTTGAAAATAATCAAGCAACTTTGAGCAGCTCTACCGCGACACTTTAAGGTCCATATAGAACAAATTGGATTAATTTAGATGCAAATTTAGTCTGCTTAAAACTTTTCTAATTGACTCTTGTCGTAACAGAAGTCTTTAGTAGAGAAAATTGACAAAATCAAACAAAGACCCGAAAAATTCATGGTTTTTCAAGTATTTAACAAAGACCTAGTGGGCTTACAAGGTCAGAGACTTGAATCTGTCAGGAATTGTGGGCGTATCATATTAAAGATTAGATCCTTCAATCGCGGAAGACGAGGACAATCAATACGATATCCAACTCACAGGATTTACTAGGCAAGACTGATTGCACACGTCACATTTCTTAATTTGAGCAAACCAGTTGAATCCGCCACAGACGTCACCTTCTCCTGTCCCTTCTCGTCTGGAGCACAGACCTAGAATGTTTATGCTTACGCTAGTTCTGTGGTCTGGAGATTGATTGACACGATTGACAGCATCGCTTCAATTGTTTTTTTTCGATGTCATCTTTCATCTGTCTTAACAGCATATATACTCTTTGGCGGCACTGCTTAGAACTTAGAACGTTACTCAGTGTTATAAATTACGTAACACCTTAATTTGCTCTATTTACCAAAGATAATAATTAAATTAGTGTCTTAAATGCTATAGATGGCATGATGGCATTCAAAAACTATCTTACCATGTCCTGCGATCGTAGTACCCCGTTGTTCGACCCCCGAAGTAGCTCCGAAATACCCCGACGTTGTAGGAGCGGTCCTGGAGAGGGCAGCTCAAACTTAAACTATCTTACCATGTCCTGTGACCGTAGTACCCCGTTGTTCGACCCCCCGAAGTGACTCCGAAATGCCCCGACGTTGTAGGAGCGGTCTTGGAGAGGGCAGCTAAAACAAAAACTATCTTACCATGTCCTGTGACCGTAGTACCCCGTTGTTCGACCCCCGAAGTAGCTCCGAAATACCCCGACGTTGTAGCAACGGTTTTGGAGAGGGCAGCTAAAACAAAAACTATCTTACCATGTCCTGCGATCGTAGTACCCCGTTGTTCGACCCCCCGAAGTAACTCCGAAATACCCCGACGTTGTAGCAACGGTTTTGGAGAGGGCAGCTAAAACAAAAACTATCTTACCATGTCCTGCGATCGTAGTACCCCGTTGTTCAACCCCCCGAAGTAACTCCGAAATGCCCCGACGTTGTAGGAGCGGTCCTGGAGAGGGCAGCTCAAACTTAAACTATCTTACCATGTCCTGTGACCGTAGTACCCCGTTGTTCGACCCCCGAAGTAGCTCCGAAATACCCCGACGTTGTAGGAGCGGTCCTGGAGAGGGCAGCTAAAACTTAAACTATCTTACCATGTCCTGCGATCGTAGTACCCCGTTGTTCGACCCCCGAAGTAGATCCGAAATACCCCGACGTTGTAGCAACGGTTTTGGAGAGGGCAGCTAAAACAAAAACTATCTTACCATGTCCTGTGACCGTAGTACCCCATTGTTCGAGCCCCCAAAGTAGCTCCGAAATGCCCCGACGTTGTAGGAGCGATCCTGAAGGGGGCAGCACACGATTCTGGTGCTACCTTTCCATCTGCACATCTGAGAAATATATGTTTATGTTTCATTATTATTTACGAAAATGGGGCTTCAATCGCGTCTAATTACGTTTTAAAATTACTTCCGACGTTTTGAGGACGGCACTGTCCCCGTGGTCTCGAAGAAAGACTTTCTAAACTTTAAAACCACTTACTTTAAATACCTGTTTCATTCTAATTCCCTTTTTTTTCTTTTTTTTTCTTTTCTTTCTATCTCATTTACTCCAATACAAATAGACAGTGTGCGCTTTTTAGATATTGCCAGCCTCTAACGGCGCGATTCGAGAGATTAATTAGATATGAAATAGTAAAGATACGCAATTATTGCGGCGCTATGCGACGTAAGCGCCATCCAATATTAATTGGAGCGGCGTTAATAATAGCGTAAGGTCCAACCGCCATAAGGTACCTTTGCCCGTGGGACGTCACATATCTTTACTATTTCATATCTAGTGGATCTCTAATTCATTTCCCGAATCGCGCCGTTAATGTATCATTTACTTACTGGGGGTTTCTTTTCGTCAATAGTCAGCAGCTTGACGGCATAGTCGCAGTCATCTAATATCTTGCATACGCCAGCATCATTGTTGGCCATGCAGGGATCCCCTGAATAAACAATCATTTCATAAAAGTGTTTCCCCTACTGCCTAAGCATAGGCACAACCGTGGGTACAACTGTGCATGGTGGTGCGTGTTGTGAGTTGTGACACTTGTGACTACACAAAAAGAGATCGAGGTGTCTTTGACGTGTGTCATTTTTAACCGACTTCAATTTCATAGAAGGAGGAGGTTCTGTATTCGGTTGTGGCTATTTTTTTAACCGACTTCAATTTCATAGAAGGAGGAGGTTCTGTATTCGGTTGTGGCAATTTTTTTTTTGTTTTATGTATGTTCACCGATTATTCCGAGACCCGTGGTCCGATTTGAGTAATTCTTTTTTTGTTCGAAAGGCGCTACTTCCAAGTTGGTCCCACATTAATCTGGTTCTGATCTGATGATGGGATCCCTGAGGAATTGAGGGAACTCCTCAATTTTTAAAGGCACATGTATGGTGATTTGGGTGTTTTCATAAGCAACTTGATCTATGTAGGTATTTGTGTCGTCATTACAGATTGGATTTTGTATATAGGGGAGACCGAGGTGAGTTGTGGCAGTGGAGAGTTGTGACATTGTCGATTTTTTGGAACCTATGATGATAATTGATAAAAACTATTATGTCCTTCCTCGGGCTTCAAACTATCTCCATACCAAATTTTAAGTAAATCGGTTCAGCGGTTTAGTAGTAGTAAACACTTTATTGCACAAAACAAGCACATAACACAGAGAGAATACAGTAAATGTGTACAAAGGCGAACTTATCCCCTTAAGGGATCTCTACCAGCTAACCTTTAAGTAACTGAGAGAGATACAAACGAAAAGGTTTAAGCGTGAAGAGGTAACAGAAAGACAGTTACTTTCGCATTTTACAATATTACTAGCTTTTGCCCGCGTCTTCCACCAAATTTCCACCCCCCTTTTCACCCCTTAAAGGATGATTTATGGGATAAAAACTACCCTATGTCCTTCCCCGGGACTCAAACTATCTCTAAATTAAATTTCAACTAAATCGGTTCAGCGGTTTAAGCGTGTAGAGGTAACAGACAGACAGACACACTTTTGCATTTAAAATATTATACTATAGAATGGATAGAGGGTTTTTTTTGGTACTTAGGTACACCAAGACATCTTGTTTCCTGTGTTTGAGGTAAATGTACTAATTATAATACCACTTTAGATTATTTGCTGCATTTTCCTGTTTTACTGACATCAGTAAAGAAAATTAAAGTAGAATGAATGGGTATAAATAAATTAAACTAAAAGGACTATTAAAGGATGACTCACCGGGCCGTGACCGGGCCGGAGCTTCCGGCGCTTCGTTTTCTATGGAAAGCATCACGTGATCACCTGTCATGTCATAGAAAAGTAAGCGCCGGAAGCTCCGGCCCGGTCACGGCCCGGTCTAACGTGAGTCAACCTTTATACTCGTGTAAGTCTACAAAATAGGAAAAATAGAAGAAAGAATGATACTTTAGTTTTAAAATATTTTTAAGTAAGACTTGTATTTCTTTAAGGTTTTTATAACTTCAAGTGGTTTGTTATTTAGTCATTTTCGTTTTTTTTTGTAAGTGCATAACATACTTATGGGTCAAAAACGTTCGTCTTTTCTGTGTACATTATATAAAAAAAGTCATACAAAAGTTAACCATTTTGTATACATTTTTTAAGAAGTAGGTAGAAAACATGCCTATAAGGACAAAGTAAGAAAATTAAGCTTTCAATTTCGTTTATTTTTTAATGTCTACAGAAAAGACCCATAACTAAAAAATTTAACCCTTGTAGTTAAAAGTTTTTAATATGTTACCTATGTTTATCACGCTAAACAAACCACATTAAAACAAAAAAAACAGGAAAACAACACAAAATATCATATTCACCTTCGTTCAAGGCAAAAACATATTTCACACACAAAACACACACAAAACATTTAATAAACACGTACATATTTAGAAAAATATGATTTTAAAATGGTCAACAAATAT
This sequence comes from Cydia strobilella, assembly GCF_947568885.1. Taxonomy (NCBI): domain Eukaryota; kingdom Metazoa; phylum Arthropoda; class Insecta; order Lepidoptera; family Tortricidae; genus Cydia; species Cydia strobilella. The sequence continues at coordinate 1,782,572 of NC_086064.1, read as the reverse complement.
TTCGTTTGCAAAGTTATTGAATACAAGGCGTCTGCAGCCAAACAGGTTCTGTCTCGACTGGTATTATTGGTTGTTGGTCATTGTCATTTAACTATAGCAGCTAATGTAACTATAGTATAGTGTGGATTAAGGAAACATCTTATTAATTAACTGCATATAGGTAGGTACTATGTAATTAACGGATTCAAATGGTCATACGGATGGAATATATACCGGGAATGGCCTGTAAAGGATGACTCACGTTAGACCGGGCCGTGTCCGGGCTTCCGGCGTTTCGTTTTCTATGGAAAGCATCACGTGATCACCTGTCATGTCATAGAAAAGTAAGCTCCGGCCCGGACACGGCCCGGTCTAACGTGAGTCATCCTTAACACGAGAAAATAATAAATTAAAAATTAAATAAACAATATATCAAACTTTGCGCGCAATTTCACACAATGCTATCACGATTTATAAATTAAAAAACTATACTAAAAAACTAAATATAAACAACTCAGTTTTATAGGTACATCTCAAAGCTTATTAAATGGAAACATTTATTTACATACAAGATATATACAGTGGTACTACGTAAACGAAATTAATAACTAGCTTAAATCTAAAATAGGCCCTTGAGGCATTGTACCAAGGATGCTGGCGGCATTTCCACGCTGTATCGCAATGCTGATACGTTGTGCGAGAAAGCCGCCAGCTCTTCGGCACCAGTTACGTCAACCAGACGCTTCGCGATTTCTGCAAACAACTTGTGCGCGCTGGGACCCCATGGACCTAGTTTCAACTCCAAATGGAACGAAATGATACTCTCTACCGAGGCTCTTATATTTATTACGTTTTAAAATTTCGGCGCTTTCCGCCGCTCCGCCCGGTTTTACATTAGTCCTAAGCTTGTTTAGAATACAAGTCCAAATCTCTGGATAGAATTAAACATAGATTACGTCTCAAACGATGACACTTTTGTTTCATAACTTATAATAATTATTATTTATTTTATTTAAACTTTATTGCACAAAATATGTACGACAATGTACAAATGGCGGACTTAATACTTATTTATTTATTTATTTATATAAGTTACCTGTACCTAAATAAAGGATTATTCTTTATACCTAACCTAATATCTTTTGCGTTTCTCCATAAAAGAAGACCGTATCTGATAACTGAAGCTACGTAACCGTGTACGTAAGAGCGGTAATTTTATTGACAGTAGTGGCTATTTATTTATTTATTGAAAACACATTTACATGACATTACAGTATAAAACTAATGCGCCATGAAAGTTAATTACATTTAAATTACAACTAGTACTATGGTATATTTACAACACTAAATTACTACAGTTGAGCATCTATCATCCATCCTCTCACAAAACCTCAGACATTCACTGCACACAGCCGTCCATCGCCACGCAAACATATCGCAGTCAGTAGCTGATGTCTTCAATAGTGTGAGAGCACGAAGAAGTGGCGAGTGACAAATTAATGACAAATGGCATTCTCTACCAGTCAATCATAGGGCCAAACAGAGACACAATTGGTGCAGAGAGAAAAAAAACAATAAATAACTCTTACAAATTAAACTAGTGCCTACGTCAATTCTTAGGATTAGTTGTCAAGCGGACCCCAGGCTCCCATGAGCCGTGGCAAAATGCCGGGATAACGCGAGGAAAATGATGAATTATACAATTTGTAGGTGCATTTTTTAAGAATTTGTCAGATCACATTTTAAGTTTTATCCATATTCACCCCAGCCATCCCTATTCACCCCGGTTGACGGTATTTCCTAACCACAAAAGAAATGACGTACTTATAACAAATTATATCTGTTGGCAAGTCCAACAGAAGTCCTTTTTACAGTGAGTGCTTTGTACTTTTGTACTCTATGTTATTTTACTTTTCTATTTCTATTTCTATTTTATATATTTTTTTTTTCGGTTACATTAGAATATAATCCTTCACATTTCACCTTACAGGTGCTTATATTGTGCTTGCATTATAAAATAATATATATTGTGACCATCAAGACTTTCTTTCCTCGCCTTCATACTGAACCAGCCATTCCACCGCTGAACAATATCGAAGAAGACACTTTACATCTTAAGTGGACTTACTGCTATATTTGCACATGATTTCCATCTCGCTATCACAGTGTCATATTACAGCGCTATCAAGTACAAAAGTGCTTTCAATGGGAAAGTACTATGGGTAGATGAAATGGTATTTAAAATGTACTGTTTAAAATTATATCTGTATCTAAATTTACTATGGAGGAAAATTTGTTAAGGGGCTACATGAGGTTTTCATCGATTTTTGACAAGTTTTGAATAGTATATCCTACTTTTGCACTACATATAGAATTGACAAGCGGCTATCGGTTCTTCAATCTTTTATCTGCATTTTTGTCTACCGGTTTTAGAAAAAAATGAATACTTATTTATTTATGATTGTTTTAAACATTGTCTAAAAAAACACTTTTTTCGTATCTCGTTTACTGTGAAAGATCTTACTTATACGAAATCTACATATTTGGGTTCGTCTTAGACGTCTCTAAAAATTTGTCTAAGTTTTTAATTTTAAACTAATTAACACAAAAGTTATGGCCAGAAAACCAATTTTTTGGTCTAAAATTGTTCAACTTTGATGCCAAATATTTCGAAAACAATGAACTTTGAAGTAAATATTTGATACTATATTGCTAAAATCCGTTGCTGTTAATATGATAAGTACAAAAAACATTAGAAAACTAAGGGATTCAAATCAAAGGTCATTGGGGCATGGGATCCCCTTAAGGCTACATAGTTTTTGCTTAAGGGTCCCCGGCAAGCTCGGTTCTCCATACAAACGTAATTCCGCTCTCATTTTAAAATGACTAGCTAGATTGCTCTGAAACTTTGTACTTACAATAGTCTATTAAATTATTTTAAAACGGGTCACGGGGAGTGTAGTCTAGAGAGTAGTCTAGTGTACATAATATAATTTTACAGTACATATGGTGCTACTTTCTCGCACTAGTGCGTCAAATAGCACTTTACGTGCATATGTCGAAAGTTTAAAGGGCCATATGTACTGTAAAACGTTGTACGATACACGTGCGAATAGGTAATTCGCAACTCGTGTCGTTTTAAAACACTCCCTGCGGTCGTGTTTTAATTTATCGCCACTCGTTTCGAATTTCCTCTTTTCCGCACTTGTATCGTAAATAGATTCATTGGTGTTCTAAAAGGTGTGAAGAAAATTAGACGTGTCTGCACTAGAGCATTTTACGTTCGAAGTACGTTTTTTGAATTTTTTTACGATAAGCTATAAAATTTTGAGTTTAAATGGATTTTTGTTATACAATTTCCATTCTGATATTTGACTCCCCATTCCATAAATAACTATACTTTTGCCTAAATTGTTAATTGAAAGTAAGTACCCTTAAGAAATACTGTAAAATTTATTCATCATCATCATCATCATCATGTCAGCCGATAGACGTCCACTGCGGACATAGGCCTCGCCCAAGGCTCGCCACTCCGACCGATCCTGTGCCGCTCGCATCCACAAATTTATTCATATTTTTAAAAATACACATGCATTTTACTTTCCTCGTATTCGGGATGAAAAGTAGTGTTTTACTCGGGTGAAAGGCATCATTTCAGCCTCGGACAATTGGCTCTCTCACTGCGTTCGAGCGCCAAAATTCCTCATCATCAGCAATGAGTGCCTTTCATCCCTTGGTTAACAATCTACAGTTTCAGTCATAGACTGCTTTTCTCCAGAAATGGACTCACGTTTAAAACTCAGATCACGCGTTTGTAGATTGAATTAAAATGTTTATAGGATAAGTTTTAAAACATTATAATTTATTGATAAGGTTCTGGTGCTAGGGTGGCCTTACAATGTTGTTTGGATGGAACATGTCTCTTATTTTGGTTAAATATAACATGCGTCTAAATTGACATAGCACAATTAAAAAAAAGGAAATCAAATCATAAAAAAAATTGGCTTTTTAGGTAGGATGTTCCGTACCCAAAGGGTAAAAACGGGACCCTATTACTAAGACTCCGCTGTCTGTCTGTTTGTTCGTCTGTAACCAGGCTGTATCTCATGAACCGTGATAGCTAGACAGTTGAACTTTTCACAGATGATGCATTTCTGTTGCCGCTATAACAACAAATATTAAAAACAGAATAAAATAAATATTTAAGTATACAATAAACGTGATTTTTTTGCTGCTTTTTGTGTAATGGTACGGAATCCTACGTCCGCGAGTCCGACTCGCACTTGGCCGGTTCTTTGTTTCAATTTTTTTCTGCATGCACTTTTTGTACTTAAATTAATTTTATATTTGTGATTTCTCATTTAAAAAACGGCCATCATATTCAGTTTACTTAAAATCTCTAAGTAAAATCTATTTTCCCGGTTCCCGAGATACAGGCTGCGCCTAGTTTGGGGTAAGTTTGGGGCCGATGGATATTAGCTTAATTGTAAAATCTAATTTATGTTAAGTTCAATATGTTAGGACAATTTGTAAAAAATGTTTGGTAAATAAACGATTTCTATTTGCATCAGTATCACAAAATTCCATTACTGTGTCAGCCTACGCATCTCGAACAAGGTAAACTTTTCCCATATAAAAGGGGTGGTAAATATTCTGGCATCATTCGTCGATCAGCTGTGCTTTGGACGCCATCTTGAAAATTGGTCGCCATCTTGGAAGTTTAAAATGTTTAAAATAACGGCTATAGTGTCTTTGATGCTTATTGGTGAGTGGATTATTCTATGCAAGTTAATTAAGGTTCCGTACCCAGAGGGTAAAAACGGGACCATGTTACTAAGACTCCTCTGTCCGTCTGTCTGTCACCCGGCTGTATCTCATGAATCGTGATTAGACAGTTTATTGATTCCCTTTCCCCATTTGTGGGACAAGTTTAACACCTAGATAAAGTGTAATGGCAATAATTAAATTTGATACGCTTACGTCAGTCAATTTACCAGGCGATACATCAATTATCTCACTTTCATTTCACCCCGCTTTTCAACCTCTTAAAGAATGATTTTCGGGATAAAAACTATCCTATGTCCTTCTCCGGGACTCAAACTATGTCTATACCAAATTTTAATTAAATCGGTTCAGCGGTTTAAGCGTGAAGAGGTAACAGACAGACAGACACACTCAGGGCCGGTTTTCCACCTATTAAGCCCGCCCACAAGGCAACCTAGCAATAGTTTTGAGATCGAAAAGAGGGTCCCCCTAAATTCTAAATGCCATACCATTTCTAAATCCGGGCTTTCGCATAATGTATAATATTAGAATGGAAGTATGGATTATTAAAGTTAAAGTTTTTCTGTTAGCCACGTGGTCCCACGCGGACTCTAGGAGGTACAAAAAGGAGGCCACCTCTTCCTCAGGTACCCTAGAACCAAGAGCATGCTGTAGAGTAGAATTAAGGATGACTCACGTTAGACCGGGCCGTGACCGGGCCGGAGCTTCCGGCGCTTCGTTTCCTATGGAAAGCATCACGTGATCACCTGTCATGTCATAGAAAAGTAGGCGCCGGAAGCTCCGGCCCGGTCACGGCCCGGTCTAACGTGAGTCATCCTTGACTAGTATTAGTGTGTTTCAAAAAGTATGTATGATTTTTAATACCGCCGTTTTTTTGCCGTTAAACGCAAGTTTGGCGAACCTAGTAAAGTTTAAAATGTATTATACTTTTTAGAAAAAAAAAAAAAAAAAAAAACTATTTAGTATTCATAAGCTTATGTTTCGTTTCATTTAAACATGTTACCGTTTCGTAAAAACAAACAACAAGTAAAAGTTAAATTTTGAAAATTTTCGCTGATAAGCTTTCTAACTAGTAGACCCTAGGAAATAGGTATGTTTGTACTAATGTTTCTAAAGTTATTTACGGATTATCTTATTTGCCCTGGACTCTTCAATCAAACCTCATACAATCACTCGCATCACACATTCATTCAATTCACATAACCCTCATTCCTAGCAATGCGCTAAAGGGAATTTTGAAAAATTTCAAAGTTCCGATAGAATGTTCTCGGAATATTTTTCTGCAAGTTCCGTAAAATGGGGTGAGTAGGGTTCGCGGGGAGTGTTGGGTTATGAATGGGGAGAGGTTTGAAAGGGGGGTGAGATGGGTTTTTAGGGCTACTGCTACAAAAATAATGCATTCCAATTTAAAATGGAGCTGCAGTAATACTCATAATAAAAAAAATCGATCCAACTCTCTTCCAAAATCACCTTTGTATGAAAACCCATCTCACCCCAATTACGAGGGACTAAGGGGTGAGGTGGTTTTTCCTGTTTATCGTCAAAGTTATGAAATGGAACTACCCAAAATAAAATAAACTCTAAAATACAAACGTCCGGAACACTTATTATATACACCATTCAGTTTGCATATGTAAAAATAAAATGTTATCGAGGTTTGAATGTCAGTTTTGCTCCTACTCACCCCATTTTACGGTTTATTTCCAATCCTCCTTACAGTTAGTTTCGATTTCTATGACACTTGAAATAGACGCCAATGAGTGACGTAAATGTTAAATGAAACAGTCGTCAACAATTAAGAACATTGAGTACCTAACAATCCCTAATCTGAGGGTCTACCGCGAACACCGAAGTTCGTATATTGGGGGATGATTGGGGGCATTCTCTGTCACTCTAATTACGCCTAAATTTTAGTAAAAGAGAAAGATGCCCGCAATTTGTGAACTTCTGTGTTCGCGTTAGGCCCTCTGAATGGGAACTTTCTAAGTGGAAACTTGCATGAGAATTATCCCATGAAAGTTTCCAGAAATTTTCGGAAATTTTGAGAATGCTCTGCAATTTGCACATTGCTATTTCAGGCAGCACAGTATGGGGTACTTTCTCTTGCGACTCTTGCGGCAATGAATGCGTGAAGGCTTGCGGCACGAAACATTTTAGACCTTGCTGCTTCAATTATTTGAGGAAGAAGCGTGGACCCGAACATATTAAGGTAATTTTAACCCATTTCCTCCATATTCCAGGGTTCACAGATAGGCAGAGGTAAGCGGCACCAAACATTTTAGTGCGTACAAAAATTCCAAAATCACCTTTGTATGAAATCCCATCTCACCCCAATTACGAGGGACTACGGGGTGAGGTGGGATTTCCTGTTTATCGTCAAAGTTATGAAATGGAACTACTCAAAATAAAATTAAAACTAAAATAGAAACGTCCGGAACACTTAATATATACACCATTCAGTTTGCATATGTAAAAATAAAATGTTATCGAGGTTTGAATGTCAGTTTTGTCCCTACTCACCCCATTTTACGGTACGTCATAAATAGTCATAATTTCATAGAAGTTTGACGTTTAAAAATAATAACACTAGCATTACGTGTGCTATCAAAATCATTGCAGACTTATCTTTGTCTAACTCTACTCAGAAGGACTTTCCGCATATGGGTTCTCTTACCCCAAGCAAAATAAAGTATGTCTCTCTTACCCCACCTGACCTTGTTAAAAATACTTTTTTAATACAGTTGCTCAAAAAGTGCTACTTTTCGTGGCTGTTTAGCGTGCGGAAAGTTGGTTTTCGCGAACTAGTGCTTTTTACTTTTCCAATTTTTTTAAATTTTTACTTGTTCCAATTCATGACTATTTATTGATGAGTGTTAATATTAGTTTCCTTTAAACGTCGTAATCAACATAAAAACCTACTGTTAATGTAAGAATATGAAAAATATGCATATTTCATATTTTATTACACTTACCTCTTCATCATTATAAGTATTATAACACGTTTATTTTTTAATGTTGAAAAACCGTTCTTAATAAGTTATCTGAATGGAACGGAACGCCTGTCAAAGAAGAGGCGTATTTTCTTACTGCAAGAATGTTTTAAGTTTCCAAAGGCAACATTCGATATTGTTTTTATAAATATACGATACACAAATAATCGTAAATAACGATATTTAGGTAACAATAGTACAATGTTTTAATATTTACAATTGTTTCTGTCACTGGAACTGTCAATAGAACATGCATTTGAAAAAAATACTTTCATTGAAGTGGGTTCAATAATAATAACAAAATCTATTCTAGTCGAATAAAAGCTAGAAAAACACCTCTTCATAATGTCAATGTCAATGATGTCACAGAATTAATAATATAAAAGTTTCGAATTCCATTCCTTACTTGCTTTTCTTATTTTTTCGTAACTGTATTAAAAAACGTCGTTCGATACACGTGCGGAAATGTCATTCTTCACTCGTCCCGAGTCTCGTCGCGTCGTCGGCTCGTAGCAAGATATCTCGGTACTCGTGAAGAAATGGCATACTTTCCGCACTAGCATCGAAATGTACTATTTCAGTTCTGGACCCCAAGCGCAATGGAGGTGAAAATGGAATCACCCTACAAGACCAAACTACCAATCATAGCCGTGGAAACGGTTCCTGACTTCTTCGGAGAGCTGTCCAAGGAGTTTGAACCTAACCCCTTTGAAGATATAGTTGATAATAGAATTGTGTATGAGGTTTAAGCTGTTTTGATTGGGGGCGTTCATTAACTACGTGAGGTGTTTTTTGAGAAATTTTTGAGGAAATGAATCTGTTTCTTCAGATTTTTACACTATTTTGTGACTCCTCGGCGTGAGATATTTAGTGATATTCGGCTTGAACCCCCCGAAACCCTCACGTAATTAATGGATGCCCCATTAGGCTGCAATACTCTGCTGCCCAAAAATGGATTTAAGTTCGTAACTAAGGAACAGTTTAATAACTTGATAACTTTTATTATTAATGGTGCTAAACGCTCGTCAAATAAATAAATATTTAAAAATATATAAACCACATGATATTTTTGACTAGATGTCCAACTAAATAATATCAAATATTAGGTAGAACATTAGATAGGTAAAAATCTGATCTGACAAGGTTTTGTTTGACCTCGTTTTTCTTGATTTTTTTATGCATTTACACATTATATGCGTTTTTGGGCGGTAAAAATGACCCCTGTTAATTTATTCTAAGGAAAGTTTCTGTCAAAAAAGTATTTTTGTAGATTTTTTTTACTTACAACTTTAATAGTAATATGTTTCACCCATTTACCTTACAGTTAGACTTCTAGCTTCTTAAAAAACAAGGGGCACCTAAGTTAATATTCTTTCTATCTCTGCCTTAAGTTGCCATTTTATGTATTGTATATATGCTTGTATAAATATATATTATATATATATATACATACACAACTTTTTACCTACAAGATATATACAGTGGTACTACGTAAACGAAATTAATAACTAGCTTAAATCTAAAATAGGCCCTTGAGGCATTGTATATATATATATTGTATTGTATATTTATTTGTGTGTTAGGTTTTGTTTTAATACTTATATGTATAAGTAGTAATTGTAGTATGTGTGTTTGTGTTTAATAGTCTCCATATTTAGCTCTTTGCACTACCTGTTGACTTTTGTATGAGTTCTACATTTCCTGCTACCCAAAGGTTGTCTGGAAGAGATCGCTTTTTAGCGATAAGACCGCCTGTTGTTACCTGGTTCTATTTTTTCTTTAAATATTTCTTTGTAGTTTTACATGTATGTAAAATGTATAATTTTGGTGCAATAAAGAATATTTACTTACTTACTTACTTACTTACTTAATATTTCGTTTAATATTTTTGACAGAAACTTTATTAAATATTAAGATATTAATATTCTGTAAAAATATATTTTATCATACTATAAAAGCTTAATTAAGTAGTTATTTTAATTTAGAACCTACGTAGATTGATGGAAGGTATTTTATGTCTATTGTTGGCTGGATAAATGGACATAAAAACCTTTATATTTTTGGCCATGCATAGCAATGTGCCAAACATGTCAAAGACAATTTTCAAAAATTGCAGTTCTCATAAAATGTTGTTGGTATTTTTTTCTGCACGTTTAATGCCAAACCATCTTACAGTGGTTTCGATTTCTATGACAGTCAGTCATCGCCTCCCGGGTGAAAACTCGTATAGCGGTTAACGGCTATGTATGATGAACCCTCGTGAACGTCAGCTGCCGCTCCGTTGGTGGGTTGAGGAATCCGCCGCTGATTTTAAAATATAAACATATTTTATAATTTTTTTTTTTGATTTATCACATTAACTAAATAGGGACATAGTCGCGTATAAATAAGCTTTAAAACTACCTCCGACGTTTTGAAGACGATATTGTGAGATGCGAAGATAATTTTAACGCTTATTTCTAATCGATCCCGTTTTAGTTAATTACATACCTGTATAATAATTATTTATTTTACCTCTTTATAATAATGATTTTACAAATATCTAAAAATAAATAAAAGTCTGCGTCGAGAAGAAATCTTTTATTTCTTCATAATAAATTCGAACATTTATATATTTCTTAACTTATGACTAGTATTTTTGACAAATATAGCTCTCGCTTTATTTAAAATAAATATCACAAAAAAATTATTTTTTATGTTTTTTTTAAATTGCTACAGTTTTACTGAGTGTCAAGGTTTATGACAAAAAATACAAATAATCCATGTATTAATTTGTATAAAATACAAATTACAATTACAAGTGAAGAAAAATTTACTTAATAGATAAATTAGTTAACATTGTCACCTCCTAGGTCTTATGTCTTATTTAATACATTATAATTTACTTAAAAATACCAACATTAAAACAAATAAATGCAACGCTTAGAAAAAAGGTACAATTCTAGTTTGAGATCTTTGGAGACCCCACACTTAGCGTCTTTCGAGCGTCGCAGAGCGCTGCGCAGTTACGCAGCGTACTGCGTAGGCGAACAACAGCGAACAGGCGAAGCGATGCGGCGCGGAGTGAATCAATCCTTTGATACCTATTAGAAGTGTCCTACGTAGGTGACGCGAACGCCGTGGGCCCGCCGCGCTGCGCCGGGTCGCTTAGGCCGCAAGGGCCTGACACTCTTTGATAGAGAAAGATAGTCTTATTGCGATTCCTAAGAGGAGAGAAAATAGTGCCATCCTTTGTCTTTATCACCGACCGGGCATTTTTTCATGGTCGGGTTATGGCATCATAGCAAGGAGACGATGGCTAAATACCGAAATTTATATGAGTGAAAGAGAAAAAGGATTATGCTGCCATACATGAAACTGTCAATACATGAATATGTCTTACTCTTACCCTGGTCGCTCGGTTTCATGTCTTGTATTATACTATGTCTATGCTTACTTAACGCAGCGTTACGCTAAGGCCAGGATTACACTTGTAAGTTTTACTTACGTAAGTAGGGACAAAGCTATTTGCTAGAATAAGATAACGATATTCTCATTCTGTAGTATAGCTGTGTCCCTACTTACAAAACTTACAAGTGTAATCCTGGCCTTACGTTGCGTCGAGTAGCAGCCTAAGTTGATCAGTCGCCGATGCTGAGACGCTTGGGAGTGTGTGGTCTCTCTTAAAAAAATGCTGGCAATGTTGCCATATAACAAAATAGCTAATACTTATAAATCTAGCCAAGACGCTACGGAACTGCTTTAACCATTCAGCCAAGTCGTTAGTTATTACATCATGCCCATAAAAGACGGGTACTGGAGTAAAAAAATTAAATATTATATAATTCAGCTTCAATACGTGATATACGTCTCACTGCTGGGCACAGGCCTCATGCTCAGGGCTTGGGCTATAGTTCCCACGCTGGCCCAATGCCCAAAAAATAATTATATTTCTTTAGTCCTCCCAGTCCTAGGACAAACAAGTAATACTTGTTTAAGTCTAATTTCGATAACCGAAAAAATATGAAAAAAAATCATGACGCTCAATTTTTATTGATAATATGTGGCTTTCCATCAGATAAGAGTCCTTATGCTTCACTTTTATCAGAATTCCTTTTGGAATTGCAGGTAGAAACGTCGTTATTGCACCACAAGTGTTTAAAAGTGACCATAAATACAACTTCAAATGAATTCAAACCCAAAAACACTATGTATAAAGGTTCGAATTTAATTTTTATAATAATTTTCGTAAATTTGCTCAGTTTCCCTAAAATTTCCACAAAATTCCAGTAACCGCCTCATTTTTCCTTATTTACTGGAACTCCTTCTGTTTCCTTCTGGCTATTTCTGCGCTGGCCTCTTGGATCGCCTCCCAGAGCTTGGCCTCAGATACGATCTGGCGGGAGAGATCATCGATCCCGTTCTCGGATTCCAGTATTGGGAGGGTTTCCTCGTCGACGAACTGGCAAAAAAAACGTATGTTTACAATAGGGTAGTTTGACACACGTTGAATTTTATAACTAAATCTAGTTTAATAGATAGAAAATGAGCAATTTATCACAATAAATTGGAAACTTAAAAAATATATGGGAATAATAAAAAAAGTTTTTTTTTTTTTACTTTCAAATAGGAAAAAAATAACGGTACCATTCGATTCCTTACATTTTATTTAAAAAAATGTTGTATAGCAACAATATACATAAACGCGACATTTCACCGACAAAATCGCAATTTCCTTGTTTTCCATACATCGGAACGGCTTCTAAGCAAAGCAAAGTGACACAGTGACGTCACAATGTGTTACCTTTTTGTAAGAGCGTTTGCTGAGTAAAGTGCGGGTGTCAGACTTTGACCATCATTTGTGACTTTTGTATTGCTTTAAGCAACTTTAAGCAAAGAGGATAAAGCGGTACTGTCATAGTAAATTTTGTAACCCCAGTAAATCTATCGACACACGATTAAAACTAAAAATAAAAATATCAAAAAAATGTATTTATATACGGATAAATGATTTTTATTATTTGCAATATTTGCATTAATTATTTTTATATGATTTTGACCCATGATCTTTCACTGATATGCGTTAAAATTGTTAAATAACAAACGAAACCGTCAACGCCATTTATACGAGAGTAGGCCAAAGGTAGTGGCGCCATCTGATCGAGAATCAAATTTTCTTGATTTTCGAGGCACGTTTTTTCCTTAGACTGTATCCATATATTACGGAGTTATATCTATATTTGCCAAAATTTATGGCAGTGTTATCCTGTATAAACAGCGCCATCTACAACAACGATGAGGTGGTTGGCAGCTATCTATGGCGCCATCTCGTTAATCACACGCCACACAGCTCACAGTGTTGCCTCACAAATTACTTGGAGCAAAGAGAATATATACAGAGTTACATAGGTCTTTGTTTGCAGTGTAAAGTAAGAAGATTTAACTTGCAAGTCAATAGATGGCGCTTTGATACATGTTAACTTTTGACAGCTGAAGTAGATAGTTTTGTAACGAGGACGTCTATTAGTTAGTCTTCATGGTCCGCGTAACAAAGTTTATTAAGGTTAATACCTTGAACGGAGACGAGTGGAAAAAGAGGGGGAGGCCTTTGCCCAGCAGTGAAATTTTCACAAATGATGTATTTATGTTGCCGCTATAACAACAAATACTAAAAAGCGGAACCCTCGGTTGGCGAGTCCGAATCGCCCTTAGCCGGTTTTTAGTAATAATTATTTATTAAATAAATAAATAGATATAGAAAAACACGTATGTCTTACATCTTACCTGTGTTGTGTACAATAAAGTAATTATTACTACTACTACTTACTACCTTCCGACATACTGGTACGAAACAGTAGTTAATAACTGACCAAAGATAGATATAACTCCGTAATAGATGTATACCGTCTAAGGAAAAAACGTGCCTCGAAAATCAAGAACATTTGATTCTCGTTCAGAGGGCGCTACTAGCTTTGGCTTACTGTCGTATAGATGGCGTTGACGGTTTCGTTTGTTATTTAACAATTTTAACGCATATCAGTGAAAGAACATGGGTCAAAATCATAAAAATAATTAATGCAAATAAAAAAAATCATTTATCCATATTTAAATACATTTTATCGTATTTTTATAAATATTTATTTTCAGTTTTAAAGTGTGTCGACAGATGGCAGTGAATTTACTGGGGTTACAAAATTTACTATGACAGTACCGCTCTAGTATAAGTTACTCTATGTAACTGACTAAACACATGGGGTCCTGCTCACGTCCCCTCCATCACCCTATAACTATAGGTATATCATAACATATGTAGGTTGACATTTTGTAAAGGCCCGTGCATACCCGATGCGTGTGCATAGACATGCACGTGCACGTTCGCGTTCAATAGATCCTATGAGCATAGAGTAACTGATACTAGAGCGTTACTGTCATAGTAAATTTTGTAACCCCAGTAAATTCACTGCCATCTGTCGACACACTTTAAAACTAAAAATGAAGATTTATAAAAATACGATAAAATGTATTTAAATATAGATATTTTTTTATTTTATTTGCATTAATTATTTTTATGATTTTGACCCATGTTCTTTCACTGATATGCGTTAAAATTGTTAAATAACAAACGAAACCGTCAACGCCATCTATACGACTGTAGGCCAAAACTAGTAGCGCCCTCTGAACGAGAATCAAATTTTCTTGATTTTCGAGGCACGTTTTTTCCTTAGACTGTATCCATCTATTACGGAGTTATATCTATCTTTGCTATGAGAGACGGCACACCGCTTGCGTGACATGTGCGTTCACGGCTCCAACATTTTAGCGCACGCGCACGTGTGTGTCTTCGCAAACGCACGTGAGTGTCTTCGCACGCGCAGCCGGTGTGCTCTGGCCTAAGCAACAAGAACTAAGCAGGATAACCTACCTGTCGTTGTCTCATCAGTTCTTGAATGGGCATGCCGGGAGAGCCTTGGGACCTCTTGCGACCGCACCCTGGAAGCAAAATAGTTTCAATTAGTTTTCTCGAGATTTTCGTCGTTTCGTCAAAAACTTTTTTAGTATGAGTTAAGGTTATGGGTCTTTCCTGTGGACATTGTAAAATAAAAGGACTTTAATGCCTAATTTTCTTAACGGACGCTTTATCCCAATATTTACAATCGGATTAGGTCTAACCTCGAAATTTCTGGAACGGTCCTGAAATTTGGTATGTATGTCAACTAAACGTCTGTTTCTTATAGGCCTGTTTCGCCACATCGACCAACAGTGACCTATTGTTGCGGCGGTTCTAAAGTTCATTATTAATGCCCGCGAATTTAGGAATTTTCAAATTCTTTGGGCTGTAATGTTCAGTACCTCAGAAGGTTAATGTGCCGCCCTAAGTGTGTACTCCTTTTTGACAATAGTGGTCTGCAGGAAGAGATGATGTATATTGCTGTTTCCTCTGACTCCTGGCAGAACCTGCAGCCAACTTACCAGTGAACGCATTGCAGAACGGTCTCTTCTTTGGCGCCATCACCACCTCCTCCGACAGCCGAGGGTCGAAGCCCCGAGGGATCTGCAATCGGAGAAAATTTCTGTAGTAAATATAGAGTCAAGAATCAAAATATTCTTTATTCAAAGAGGCCTAGCAACAAGCACTTTTAAATTGTGAAGTTTTACAAATATTACCTTAATCTAAGTATCAGAGCAATTTATTGATGCAGTTATAATTGTTCTTAAAAACATTGAATTATTATAGATATGTCAAACTTAATAATAAGAATTTCACAAAAGGATCGTCAAACACCAAATTTGTATAAAAAAATACTAGTCTAGAAACTTTCTAGAATAAAAATCTAAATGCCAAAAAAATACGGATTACAGGGTGGGCCAATGGTAAATGCACTAATATAAAGAGGTCGAGATGAAAAGTTAATTTATCACTGGCCCAGCCTGTATATATACCTATATATACAGGCTGGGCGCATATACTAATCTATGGGCTGGGCCAGTGATAAATTAACTTCATTGTTTTCAGTTCATTGAATTATCAGCTTCATCATTATTAACATAATAATAAATAGTTAATTATTTTCAATCGCACTTAATTCCACGGTGTTTCATCATTCATGTAGTTTTTAACCGACTTCAAGATTTCAAAGGAGGAGGTTCTCAATTCGGTTGTATGTTTTTTTTTATGTATTTTTTTTAATGTTTGTTATTGTGTGTTATATTAGACTTTAGATACGCGTCATACTCGTGAACGGGTGCTGTTTGTGGAGACCGGTCTGTTTAAGTTTACACGGGCTTCATTTTACCTATGTAACTTTACTTTTGAGTGGCATTAACGTGAGGCACTTCATTCGGTTCTTGTCTGTTTGTCTGATTTAATATCTTGTCTTTTTATTAATTATATAACAATTCAAGTCTTGTAGACCCTTTACATCTGGATAATTTGATGATCTTTTTTATTATTATATACATTTTATCTCTGACACCTAGAGACTTACATCTCTAAACAATCTTAGTACTTCTGTTGTTTGTATATTTTTTATTAGTTTTTTTTTGTGTAATTTGACATTTATATTTATGTAATTGTTTTTTGTAATTTTGGGTTAATTTTATTGTTTGTAAAAATTGACATGTAAAAGTGCCCCTGTGTATTTGCTGAATAAATGTTTGATGTTAGAGATAAAAACATAATTTTTAAATTTATTAACAAACAATTCAGTGATGATATTTGGAAGTTTATTCTAAAATCTTTTTAATTTTATGGAGCCGAGTGAATATATATTCTGTGACGCCCCAAACAGGCTGATTCCTCGTGACGCAAGCGGCGCGCGGCGCGGCAAGGGGAAAATCAAGACCGTTGATACATTTGGTCGAGCCAAAGATAGATATAACTCCGTAATAGATGGATACAGTCTAAGAAAAAAACGTGCCTCGAAAATCAAGAAAATTTGATGACTAAGTTTTCAAATGCCAAAATTGATAGGTAGGTACGAAGAGGGGTAAACTCGCATTATTTGGTGACACGCCTAATTCGGTGATACAAGTTTTGAAGCATTAGACCTGTACCGCTGGCTATATTTTGACCCCTAGGTTATAAAAATATTAAAGTCAATTCTGTTTTCGCTTATGAATACTTTGTTAAGATGTAAATCTTACATTTTGTTTTGTGTCATATATATAATTTGCTTTTCTAGTAATTTGTTATTTTGTGGTAATTATTTTTTATTTTGAATTATCTTGGAGAAAAAAATATTCGAGAGAAAACATGTAACTGTGTTGCATTTAGGATAGTGTTTTTAGTGTGAAAACATAGTTTGTGTCAATTACGTCCACTGCAATCTGATACTATGTCATAATATTCTAAATGGCACAAAAAAAAATTAGAGTTAAAAAAAATTACTTAGGTCGAATTTAATCGTTTAAATAGGTCCATTAAATGATTTTGTGTCTTATTAAGGCATAGCTTCATAGGATATTTGATGATTTTGTTGTAACAGGCTGTCACCGTTACAAAAGAATATTAAAGATATTAGAGTTTACATCTTATTAATTTGAAATGCGGGATAAATAAGATGTATGAATTTGTGTCACTTGCATCCACTGCATAAACAAATATTACAAAAATATTATTTGCGTTCAAACGAAGCTAGCGGGCGGTCTGAATGGGCAACGGAGGCCGTGCAGGGTGGGGCCGCGGCGTGACCTTGCCGTACGCAACGCATGTTTACTTCGCCTGTGCGCCAAATTAACGCAACTTATTCAAAGAAGTTACGCAAACAACACAACAACAAGCAACAAGCAAGCAAAGAATGCGTCGAATTATCTTTTACCTATTTAAAACTCATAGATATTGTACAATGTCACCATTATGCAAAAGAACTGTAAGTACATGTTTGATTTGCGAGCGAGCTGGCAACATTGCGCAGGGAAATCTTAAAAATATCGCGTTTACGTGAACGCCACATACATTTGTGACAGTGATAGGGAAAAGGTACCACTAAAGTAAAATTTGGTTATTAATACCGTGACTTTCTTTCATTCTTTGATAAAAAAAAATTGCTATTTATGCAACAAGTGCGGAAATCATCTTTACGCACGTGTATCATACAATGTTTTACTATGCATTGTGCGAGTAAATAAAAAAACATGTCATGGCAAATAAGTTTAATTATTAAAAGGAGTGTTTTAAATCGACACGAGTTGCAAATTACCTATTCGCACGTGTATCGTACGTTTTACAGTACATATGGCCCTTTAACTTTCGACATATGCACGGTAAGTGCTCTTTTCCGCACTAGTGCGAGAAAGTAGCACCATATGTACTGTAAAAAAAAAATTGAAAACAAAAAGCACTAGTGCGGAAAAGCAGTACTTTCCGCACGATATGGCTCCGTAGGAAACGCACTTTTCGAGCACATGCATTGTAAAAAAATATATAGGACTGTATCTCCTAAACCATGCGTCGTAGCGCAAAAATAATAAAATTTTCGTTCCCCTTTATGTAACCCAAAAGTAATACATGAAAAATACAATGAAAAAAAAGAAACAAAATCTTTATAGGGCTGCATCTCCTAAACCGTGCATCGTAGCACAAAAATAATCAAATTTTCGTTCCCCTTAAGAAACCCTTAATTAAAACTTTAAAAAAAACCAGGAAAAAAAC
The DNA here is from genome assembly GCF_947568885.1 of Cydia strobilella. Classification (NCBI taxonomy): domain Eukaryota; kingdom Metazoa; phylum Arthropoda; class Insecta; order Lepidoptera; family Tortricidae; genus Cydia; species Cydia strobilella. Next base: position 1,764,188 of record NC_086064.1, on the reverse strand, counting down.
TTTATAGAGCTATTATAGCTATATATATAGATATAATATCTCCTAAACCGTGCGTGGTGGCGCAAAAATAATAAAAATTTCGTTCTCCTTTATGAAGCCCCAAAGTAATATACTAAAAACACAATGAAAAAAAAAGAAAAAAATAACAAAAAAACTTTATAGGGCTGTATCTCCCACACCGTGCATCGTAGCGCAAAAATAATTTAAAAAATCCCTTTAAGAAACCCCTAATTAAGATTGAAAAACGCAAAAAAGAAAAAGTGGAAAAAAAATCATTTTAGGGCTGTATCTCCTAAACCGTGAGTCGTAGCGCAAAAATAATAAAATTTTCGTTCCCCTTTACGGAACCCCAAAGTAATATACAAAAAACACAATGAAAAAAAAAAACAAAAAAACTTTATAGGGCTGTATCTCCTTAACCGTGCGAGGTAGCGCAAAAAGAACAAAATTTTCGTTCCCCTTTACGGAACCCCAAAATAATATACAAAAAACACAATGAAAAAAAAAACAAAAAAAATCTTTATAGGGCTGCATCTCCTAAACCGTGCATCGTAGAACAAAAATAATCAAATTTTCGTTCCCCTTTAAGAAACCCTTAATTAAAACTTAAAAAAAAACCAGGAAAAAAAACTTTATAGAGCTATTATAGCTATATATATAGATATAATATCTCCTAAACCGTGCGTGGTGGCGCAAAAATAATAAAATTTTCGTTCCCCTTTATGCAACCCATAATTTATATTTAAAAAAAAAACGCAAAATTTAAAAAAAAAATCATTATAGGGCTGTATCTCTTAAACCATGCGTCGTAGCGCAAAAATAATTAAAAAAAACCCCTTTAAGAAACCCGTAATTAATACTTAAAAAAAAAAACAAAAAAAAACAGGAAAAAAAACTTTATAGAGCTGTATCTCCTAAACCGTGCGTGGTACCGCAAAAACAATAAAATTTTCGTTCCCCTTTATGCAACCCATAATTTATATTTAAAAAAAAAACGCAAAATTTAAAAAAAAAATCTTTATAGGGCTGTAATTCCTAAACCATGCGTCGTAGCGCAAAAATAATAAAATTTTCTTTCCTCTTTATGCAACCCATAATTTATATTTAAAAAAAAATGCAAAATTAAAAAAAAAAAACATTATAGGGCTGTATCTCTTAAACCATGCGTCGTAGCGCAAAAATAATTTAAAAAACCCCTTTAAGAAACCCGTAATTAATACTAAAAAAAAAACAAAAAAAAAAACCAGGAAAAAAGCTTTATAGAGATGTATCTCCTAAACCGTGCGTGGTACCGCAAAAATAATAAAATTTTCGTTCCCCTTTATGAAACCCCAAAGTAATATACAAAAAACACAATGTAAAAAAGAAAAAAAGAAAAAAAAACAATAAAAAAATCTTTATAGGGCTGTATCTCTTAAACCATGCGTCGTATCGCAAAAATAATTTAAAAAAACCCCTTTAAGAAACCCGTAATTAATACTTAAAAAAAAAAACAAAAAAAAACCAGGAAAAAAAACTTTATAGAGCTGTATCTCCTAAACCGTGCGTGGTACCGCAAAAACAATAAAATTTTCGTTCCCCTTTATGCAACCCATAATTTATATTTAAAAAAAAAAACGCAAAATTTAAAAAAAAAACTTTATAGGGCTGTATCTCCTAAACCATGCGTCGTAGCGCAAAAATAATAAAATTTTCGTTCCCCTTTATGAAGCCCCAAAATAATATACAAAAACACAAGAAAAAGAAAGAAAAAAATAATAACAAAAACTTTATAGGGCTGTATCTCCTAAACCGTGCATCGTAGCGCAAAAATAATCAATATCCGTTCCCCTTTAAGAAGCCCCTAATTAAGATTTAAAAACGCAAAAAAGAAAAAGAGAAAAAAATCATTTTAGGGCTGTATCTCCTAAACCGTGCGTCGTAGCGCAAAAATAATAAAATTTTCGTTCCCGTTTATGAAACCCCAAAGTAATAACAAAAAACGCAATGACAAAAAAAAGAAAAAAAAACAACAAAAAAAACTTTAGGGATGTATCTCCTAAACCGTGCATCGTAGCGCAAAAATAATCAATATCCGTTCCCCTTTAAGAAGCCCCTAATTAAGATTTAAAAACGCAAAAAAGAAAAAGAGAAAAAAATCATTTTAGGGCTGTATCTCCTAAACCGTGCGTCGTAGCGCAAAAATAATAAAATTTTCGTTCCCGTTTATGAAACCCCAAAGTAATAACAAAAAACGCAATGACAAAAAAAAGAAAAAAAAAAACAACAAAAAAAACTTTAGGGATGTATCTCCTAAACCGTGCATGGTAGCGAAAAATAATCAAATTTTCGTTCCCCTTAAGAAGCCCTTAATTAAGATTTAGAAACGTAAAAAAGAAAAAGAAAAAAATCTTTATAGGGCTTGATCTCCTAAACCATGCGTCGTAGCGCAAAAATAATTAAATTTTCGTTCCCCTTTATGAAACCCCAAAGTAATATACAAAAAACACAATGTAAAAAAGAAAAAAAGAAAAAAACAATAAAAAAAACTTTATAGGGCTGTATCTCCTAAACCGTGTGTCGTAGCGCAAAAATAATCAAATTTTCTTTCCTCTTTATTCAACCCTTAATTTATATTTAAAAAAAAACGCTTTCACTAAACTGCTGTAACTCGGAAACTTAGAATCCACAAAGGGGACTTTACTAAATTATGACACATATTAAAGCCTGACCAGTAATATATGATCATTGTCAAGAGGGCGCTGTTCATTCTCATGTATAGGGTGACAGTTCAGTATAGTATGAAAAAATATTGTATTTAATGAACATCATCATCAATGTAATTAATGTTGCTTGCCACGCTTAAACATAACAAAAATCACAATAAATTGCGTCTTAAAATAAACTTAAAAAGACTACTAAAAATCGAAACAAAAGTAATTTTTAAGTCGCTGTTGTGACATTCTCAATCAAAAGGTAGGTACCACTTTGTCGTTTACCATAAAGACGAAATTTGATTATATCTATACAAATAACCTGTCAGAGAAAGTGGTACCTTTTGATTAGGAACGTCACAACTGTTGGTCAGTATGAGGAGTGCAGCCTACAGTTTATTTTTAATTATATTTATATACCTACTACGGTAAGATTGATAAGACAATGTAATTATGCCTCCGAATGAAATAAATACACTGTATCGCAAAACTAAGTGGCGAGACAGCTCATAATGCCATCTCTTGGTTGGTCTTAACAAGGGTAAAGGAGATAGTGTTAAGATCTCAGTCGCCAGCTGATATTGCGGCAAGTATAATAAGCACCCCACCCGCGTAGGTACCCTTCCCCGCGCACGCCCTTCTTGCTCAATTGAGTTTTATTTTGCCAGATAGTAAAAAAAACCGTGGATCAAAATGACCCAAATTATGAATGATGTCTCAATGTGGTATTATAATATTGTAGACGTAAACTTAATAATATGAATTTTTTTTTGTGGCAGATACAGGGTGTTAATTAGAAAAAAATTTTTTTTAAATAAAAGCGGTGGATGAATTTGACACAGATTTGTTTGAATAACATATAACAATGTTCTGTAAAGTACAACACTTCACTTACCGACTCTAATATTTTTTTAGGCGTTTTAGGATCAATATTAGGTATTTATTAAATGCCATTATACCCGTGGATGAAAATGACACAAAATGCGTGTGTACGTCGGAAGCCACTTTGCCTTTACAGGGAAACAAAGAATTTCGTCTCGAATATTTTTTTTACAGAATGCTGATTGAAAAAAGAAATACCTAAATTTCTACCTAAGCAAATACCTAGGATGACACAAAATATTATTTTTAGGTTTAGTATATGGTCTGGAAACTATATATAAAAAATAAGCAACATTAATATTCTTATAACCTCAGAAGTTATTGGTACAGGTCTACATGACACCCAGGAAAGCTAGTGAATTAGGGCCTTTTAAATGGGACCTCACGGCCATAGATTAGTATATGTTATTACTGGCTTCGGCGGCTTTGCCGTGAGGCCCATTTTCAAAGTCCCTAATTCACAAGCTTTCCTGGGAGTCAAGCTTCATAACTTGTATCACCGAATTAGGCGTGTCACCAAATAATGCGAATTTACGCTACGTCAGGACCGGCTTTGAAAATAAATTTTTGGTTTTCTATAAATGACAAAACACACACGCGGCGGTGGGCGGGACACATTTGTCGGATGCACTCGGACAGATGGGCCAAAATAGCGACCGTATGGGCACCACAGATCCGAGGCAGAGGCAGGCTAAAAACGAGATGGCTAGACGACGACTCATTTTGTGGCCACTGGCGGAAGCATGCACAAAGGCGTGACGAGTGTCAAAAGAAAGGGGAGGCCTTTGCCCTGAAGTAGGACACAAAATAGGCTATATAAAAAAAGTAAAAAATATTATAATAATCGAAATTAAACTATCGTGAGACATATTTCAAAATATTTAGATCAGTACGGTTTGACTCAATATCATTATTCACTATTGTTATTGAGGGCGGCGCGAGCACGGGCAGTGCAGGTGCACGGAGTACAGCCGCCGCGGACACTCGTGCCTGAGGAAGGATTCCCGACGAATCCGAAACATGTCGCCAAATACGACTAAAAATAATAGTGAGTGTAACCGTACTGATCTATATATTTTGAATATTATAATACTTACACTGGCAGAGTAGCAAGCGTCGATGAGCAGAAGTGCGAGCACAGGCAGGATCAATGAAGGGCGAGCCATGGCGAATTCTGTTATTATCTGTGGATTAATCAAAGAGTTTTATTACTCTGAGTCTAAACTGTGGCTGGGTTTCTATTGCCCGACAAGATTCTATTTTATATTAAAAAGCCGGGCCAAGAGCTAAGTTTTTATTAAGCTTTACTTTCACTATGTTTTCATATTGGGACCCATGGTTCAAAAGTTAGAGGGGAGGCACAATTTTTTTTATGAAAATGAAAATATAATGTTTAAAAAAAATTGTTTTTGAAGATCTTTTTTGATGCAAACAAATGATTATGATTATTAGGATTTGAAATCATTTTACGGTTTAGACTCACTTGTTTTAGTCACTTGCGCGACATGTTTCGAAGAGCCTAGGTCTCCTTTCTCAAGCACTAATAGTGCGAGCAGCGTTCACGACGACCGTGTATTGCGTAGGACATGTCGCGCGAGTAACTAAAACAAGTGAGTCTAAACCGTAAAATGATTTAATGTTAGTATGTCTCACAACAGTTTAAATTCGATTATTATGACTATGATTTAATCGCGCGGTTGTTTTAAAATTTGATTTGCCGAGTGTGCTACTGCTCATCTGTGTGTTAAGATTTATGATACTGTATTTTCCGGATGCGGAAATATGCGAATAATTAGAAATACTTTCGGAAAAGAAAGCTATTGAGAAAAAATAAAAAAGTAAAATTACGAATGGTAAAAATCGCAACCTGGAAGAAACAATTTCCGGAAAATACAGTACACAATCGATTTGCCGTACACTGCGCTAAACAACGGCGTAACTGATATAAAAACTCGAAATGTCTTACAGGATTTTAAGCAATTAAATATTGGCTGAATTAGAATGTAAATAGAATAAGAACATTAGAAAACTCGACTTTTAATTCTTCAAAATAAATTAACTACCGTGCAAGCGACCTTTACTAATTGGTTTACAAAAGTTAACGCATAGTTAGCGTACAAATAAAGAACGTTAATTATTTAACTTATTTACCTTACAAGTTAATTTGGCCCCTAAGGACTGAGGGCAACTTTGGCCCAAAAAGCACTAACGAACTTAGGAATTAATGAAAGTTGTGCCGTTTTATGTTTTGGCTTAAAAATGTGACAATTAAACGCTTGGGTGGATTTTTAATGCGTTAAGAAGTATATCATAATCCTTTATTTAGGTACAGGTAACTTATATTGCCCGCCATTTCTTGCAGCCCGCCCAGATGCCCACGGCCAGAGCTTCTACCTACAGCAGTACTCACCATGTAATAAATTTAAAATTGAATAAACTAACTAATCTCTAAAACTAAACTTATAAAACTTAAAATAAACTTATAAATAAAAAATGCTCCCCAGGTCGCTGTCATGTGGAATGGTGCCCAGAAGACTGGCAGCGTTACCTCTTTGGATGGCCAGACTTAGTCTCTGGCCGAAGTAGCTGCCAGCCCTCTGGTCACCAGAGGCGTCTACAAGGCGCTCGGAAATATCTTTTCATTTCTCATGCTCTGAAAGAGGGTCATTGTTGTTCTAAAAGGTGTGCAGAAAATGATACGTGTCTGCACTAGAGCATTTTACGTTCGATGTACGATTTTATTAATTTGTTTACAATAAGCAATTGAAATTTAAGTTTAAATGGATTTGTTATACAATTTCCATTCTAGTATTTGACTCTCCATTCCATAAATAACGATACTTTTGCCTGAATTGTTAATTCAAAGTACCCTCAAGAAATACTATAAAAATGTATACTTAGTCATGTTTTTTAAAAAACCCATGCATTTTACTTTTCTCGTATTCGAAATGAAAAGTAGAGTGTTTAACTCGGGTGAAAGGCATCATTTCTGCCTCAGACTCTTGGCGCTCTCACTGCGTTCGAGCGCCAAAATACCTCGGCAGGAATGAGTGCCTTTCATCCCTTGGTTAACAATCTACTATTAAATAATGATTTGGCAATGGGCCCAAGAAGTTAAGTTAAGTTAAGAAGTTATTTAAAATTATTCTTTGGAGATTACTAGAGAGAGATAGACTCGCCCCGGCTTCGCACGGGTTACACATAACCGTAAGCAAAGATAGATATAACTCCGTAATAGATGGATACAGTCTAAGGAAAAAACGTGCCTCGAAAATCAAGAAAATTTGATTCTCGATCAGATGACGCTACTAGCTTTGGCCTCCTGTCGTATAGATGGCGTTGACGGTTTCGTTTGTTATTTAACAATTTTAACGCATATCAGTGAAAGAACATGGGTCAAAATCATAAAAATAATTAATGCAAATTAAAAAAATCATTTATCTATATTTAAATACATTCTATCGTATTTTTATAAATCTTCATTTTTAGTTTTAAAGTGTGTCGACAGATGGCAGTGAATTTACTGGGGTTACAAAATTTACTATGACAGTACCGCTCTAGTATAAGTTACTCTATGCCGTAAGTAATTATACACCTAAACCTTCCTTAAGAATCACTCTATTGATAAGTGAAAACCTCATGAAAATCCGTTCAGTAGTTTTTGAGTTACATACACACAAACAGAAGACGCCTGGGGACTTTGTTTTATAAGGTGTAGTTGTCACGGAGTTATAATGGTTTTTTAAGTTTTTGCATAGAGTAACTTGTAGTAGAGCGGTACTGTCATAGTAAATTTTGTAACCCCAGTAAATTCACTGCCATCTGTCGACACACTTTAAAACTAAAAATAAATATTTATAAAAATACGATAAAATGTATTTAAATATGGATAAATGTTTTTTTATTTGCATTAATTATTTTTATATGTTTTTGACCCATGTTCTTTCACTGGTATGCGTTAAAATTATAAATAACAAACGAAACAGTCAACGCCCTCTATACGAGTGTAGGCCAAAACTAGTGGCGCCATCTGATCGAGAATCAAATTTTCGTGATTTCGAGGCACGTTTTTTCCTTAGACTGTATCCATCTATTACGGAGTTATATCTATCTTTGGTTTTTGTATGTTTGAATCATACAAAGCTAACCATTTATTTGTTCAGTTAAAATTTTGATATTCGTTAGAATGAGGTAATTTAAGTGAAGCAAAACAGCCATCACGTATAAGAACATTTTATGATTGCGAAAGAGGCGGACTACAAGTTTAAAAACCGGCCAAGTGCGAGTCGGACTCGCGCACTGAGGGTTCCGTACTTTTTAGTATTTGTTGTTATAGCGGCAACAGAAATACATCATCTGTGAAAATTTCAACCGTCTATTATCACGCGGTTCATGAGATACAGCCTGGTGACAGACAGACAGACAGACGGACAGCGGAGTCTTAGTAATAGGGTCCCGTTTTTACCCTTTGGGTACGGAACCCTAAAAACGTACTTAGAAAGTACAGTGCTTTAGAGCAGAAACGTATCATTTTCTGCACACTTTTTAGAACAACGTACACTTTCAGAGCATGAGAAATGAAAGTTATTTATCTATCGAAACAGTAATAGCAGTAATTTATTTTCTAATTCCGGGATAAGATAATTCGAAAAAAGTATGATATTTTTGAGCACCTCGGCCGCTCCGATATATCTGATGGCGACTGTATATTAAAGATATCTGTTTGTTATACTGAACACAAAAATCTCAAAAGCGTTTAGAAATCAGAAGACAAATGAAAAGATATTGCGATTACGTGAAGTCCGATAGGATTGTTCCCACGTCAAGTTGTCAATAAGGGAGAAATTGCAGAGAAATCGGCAATTTTAAATGTTCCGTAGCCAAAATGGCATAAATGGAACTTTTATAGGCCTGTTCACGGACAATTTTTCACCCAATCTGATTAAATCGACCATAGAGTAACTTATACTAGAGCGGTACTGTCATAGTAAATTTTGTAACCCCAGTAAATTTACTGCCATCTGTCGACACACTTTAAAACTAAAAATGAAGATTTATAAAAATACGATAGAATGTATTTAAATATAGATAAATGATTTTTTTTATTTGCATTAATTATTTTTATGATTTTGACACATGTTCTTTCAGTGATATGCGTTAAAATTGTTAAATAACAAACGAAACCGTCAACGCCATCTATACAACCGTAGGCCAAAACTAGTAGCGCCCTCTGAACGAGAATCAAATTTTCTTGATTTTCGAGGCACGTTTTTTCCTTAGACTGTATCCATCTATTACGGAGTTATATCTATCTTTGAATCGACTGATAAATCAGGGCGTGTGCATTCTAAAATTGTTTACGCTCCGTAGCGAACGAAACGCAACGAAATGAAATTAGGCAAGTAATATCTCCTAAAATTACAAGTACAGGAAAAAAACTCTCAAAACTATAAATTTGGTTTACTGATGTTTCGGCGAAAATTACTTGACAAACTTTCAGTTCCCAAACTATGTATCCCATATTTTTAGTTGGGCAAAATTTCATTTCGCAAATTTACATAATCCTACCTAACCTTTTTTTTTTTGCCCAGGAAAAATCTTCGAAAGATTCCCCAGCGCCAGGGGGAGGCACTGAGGATATGTGAGATTTCTACTCACTAAAAAACCTGGGGTGTTCGTCTCTCTGCCTTTGGGGTGGAGTCACGGGCACGCGGCGTCACTCATCCGCAACCCCACCAGCAGCTGCCCGTTAGGGCCCATCACCGGGCGGATGCTTGCCCGAAACCACCATTAAGGGCATGTCCGAACACTTGACATGCCTTCCAACCCGAGGACCTCTTCCCTATGGGTGACAGACGCCCCCGTGTCTGCCACCCGGAGGTCGATGTTAAGGTGGCAAGCGTCTGTCGTGCGCAGCACGCCTGCGTCTGGTTCTACGGCGGCGCATTGGGTCAGCCTCAACCTGGATTTCCCGCTCGCGCTCGGCCGCCTCCTTTTTAGCCATGACGTGCTCTGAATAATCCAGCATCGTCTGCCACACCTCTTCACCAGACCAGACACCAGCATAGCCTGCACTATGGCTGGCAACGACAGATCTTGCCCAACACCTCCTCTCTTTTGACGCCCCAGACCGGGCACTCAGCCAGAATCCAACCTAACCTAACCGAACCTAGTACGTCATTTTCATTTCGCAAGTATGGGGTTGGGAAATGAAATGGTTGCGAAGTAAGGTTATGCCAACATTTGGTTTGCCAAATGAAACTTTGGCGAAAAGTTGGTTGTCAAGTGAAATTTGGCAAAATAAATTTCGCCAAAAAGGAAGTACACCCTTTGTGAGTTCACTGTGATAATGATTCAATGAATGATTTTTTTTAAATTTTTTAGCTTATCGGAGGGCCTGAAAGTCACAGTAGAGCCATAGTTAGTCCTTACATCATGCATCATCTTACATCATGGACACGTGGAAAGAATGAGTGAAAGAAGGCTAACAAAGAGAGTGTATATGGGAGAGGTAGAAACGGGAGTTGGAAGGGGCAGACCTCGGCGGACTTTCTCTGATCAGATCGGGGAAATCCTAAAGAAAGGCCAGGTCAAGAGCACCCTAAACCGGCGAGCGTGTATGAGGAATGTTATGAAAGTGAAGGAAGCGAAAGAGGTATGTCAGGATCGTAGCAAGTGGAAATCCGTGGTCTCTGCCTACCCCTCCGGGAAATAGGCGTGATTATATATGTATCATGCATATAAGACTGGGATAGGATAGGGACTTAGTGTATGCTTTGAATTTTTATTGTTTTATTAATAGGTACCAATTTTGTAAATTTTAATTTTATATTTATTTTTATTATTTTTATGACGTGTAAAAACTGTTTATGAGCCTTGCAGCTTGAAATAAATGTTTTTTTTATAGTTATCAATGGAACAACCCTCATTTTATTGTTCTACGCAGAATACTCATTTCTACTACTAGTAATGCAATACTAATCAGTCCTAACAATAGTAATAAACCGCACCCGGCTAACAAAATTCGTTTATTATAAGTTTACGACGCAATGACGCTATGATACTGCGGTAATTCCTATAAGCACATACTCGCTTATTAACAAGCCTTCAAGGTACGTTCGGATTAAAGGATGACTCACGTTAGACCGGGCCGTGACCGGGCCGGAGCTTCCGGCGCTTCGTTTTCTATGGAAAGCATCACGTGATCACCTGTCATGTCATAGAAAAGTAAGCGCCGGAAGCTCCGGCCCGGTCACGGCCCGGTCTAACGTGAGTCATCCTTAAGACTACAGCGACGTTACTGCTGCAATAATGCTGCTGACAGCAATACTGCCTCGAATGTAAAATTGAATATAAATTTCTGGATAAAATTAGCTTAATTGGACCTACTTACTTACTTACTCCGTTGGCTCAGCGACCCAAAATGAGACTTGGCCTCCGACACAAGACAGCGCCACTTTTCTCGATCCTGTGCGACCTCTCGCCAATTAATTGGACGTAGTTATGCAAAAACGTTCCAACCCACTATGGACGCCGTTTTGGGTTGGAACGCTTGTGCATAAGTATAGTCTGTCAAACCAAAGATAGATATAACTCCATAATAGATGGATACAGTCTAAGGAAAAAACGTGCCTCGAAAATCAAGAAAATTTGATTCTCGTTCAGAGGGCGCTACTAGTTTTGGCCTACAGTCGTATAGATGGCGTTGACGGTTTCGTTTGTTATTTAACAATTTTAACGCATATCAGTGAAAGAACATGATTCAAAATCATAAAAATAATTAATGCGAATAAAAAAAATCATTTATCTATATTTAAATACATTCTATCGTATTTTTATAAATCTTCATTTTTAGTTTTAAAGTGTGTCGACAGATGGCAGTGAATTTACTGGGGTTACAAAATTTACTATGACAGTACCGCTCTAGTATAAGTTACTCTATGGTCAAACTGTACTGTTTGTATATGTTTGAAATGAGACAGTCCATTTCAAACATATACAGAGAATCATACTATCTTTGTCTTACACTAGTACTAGCACTAGAAAAGGATGAGTATACCTAAGTTTTTTTGTTCTTATTTACTGACAATTTAGTTTGACCGACTATAAGTCCAATTAATGTCATTAACGGGTCTAACGTGATTAAATTTCATTATTTTTCATTTTTTCCGACGTTTCAGCTAACTAAATTAGCTTTATTAATTTTTTGTTATAAAATTCCCTTTTTGACGTTTGCTACAGCAATCAATTCTGGCTACACTATGCACTACTGCAGTAGCAAATGTCAAACGACGTTTCGACACAGTTTTAATGGGTCGTGGTCGGTAGATATCACATTTTAAACCACACATAAACAATAGTTATTTGTGCAACAAGAGAGGAAAGTTGGTGTTCTTGCGAGTGTTTATTTTGAGTCCCGATAAAGCGAAAGATTCTGTTAGAATCTTGAGCGTAGCGAGGGACTCAAAAACACGAGATATAAAATAACTTTACTCTCGTGTTGCACACATAATTTTTCACCTCAGTAGTAAGAACGGTTAAAATGTATTTCGAATTACACATAATAATACAGAGAAAAAAAAATTGTTATAAAAGTATTAAGTGACAGTTCATGGCCTTCACTAAATTATAAAGAAAGGAGGAAAGTCGAACTTGTATCACTCCCTGGAGTGAGGAAAGTGCGACTTCAGGGAGTGACGAAAGTAGGCTTGTTCGAGCTGCTGAGGTGAAAAGGTAAATAACGGTAACAATATATATTAGCGATAGAACCGATTGTATCATCATTCCTATAAAGTACTATTCTACTAAGTAGCTACTTAAGAATCTCACATATGATATGACAATGTTATTATGTCCCGTTTAATTTAAAGCCCGGTAACAAAGAGAATGGAAAATCAACAACGGGACGAAGATGGAATATTGTGATTTTTAAATGTTAGAAAATATTCACGTAGGGTCTGTGGGTGGAATATGTGAAATAAGAGGACTAGATTAAGCGGCCTAGACTTGGGGGCACCTGCCTTTATAGTTTATAATTAAATTTTACTACTACTACTTATAAAGGATGACTCACGTTAGACCGGGCCGGGGCCGGGGCCGAGCCGGAGCTTCCGGCGCTTCGTTTTCTATGGAAAGCATCACGTGATCACCTGTCATGTCAAAGAAAAGTAAGCGCCGAAAGCTCCGGCTCGGACACGGCCCAGTCTAACGTGAGTCATCCTTAAATAGGAATAATACAAACATATACTTAATTTTAATATTACAACATTAAAACTAAAGTTAAACCTAGAAATAGAATAAAAAAACAAACTATAAAATAACTTATAAACTTGCCTATAAAACAAAAGCAATTACCTTTATAGTTAAAATAAAAACTAAAAAAAAAATAAGACTGTACATAAAGTGGGGATGAATTTATTTCGCATCAAACCCAGGTAGCAAAATGACGTCAAATGACGTCAGCGACGTCATAATGACGGCATTATTACGTCATTATGACGTCGCTGACGTCATTTGACGTCATTTTGCTACCTGGGAACCTACGGTGTGGGGTGTCGTTGGATAGGCATTTAAAAACAAATAGGGGTCTTATGACCATTGACCATTTTTTGATAGTGAACATTTTCGGAAATAATCATTTTTAAAAAACTTCTAAAAGAACACTATTTAAAATCTCTTTCTTAGTCTTGGTCCTTTCACTTACACATATATATTTTTCTTTTTGTTCACGCTACCTGGTCGTTATTCTTCTCTTGCTTGAATTCTCATTATGTATTTATGTATTTTGTGTAGGTTTATGTAGTGTATTATTGTTGCTTAAATAATATATGTAGTTTATGTAGTTTATTTTTCATTGTTTGTTATTTATACTTAGGTATTTGATTTGTAAACTTTACACCTTTGTTATTTTGCACTGCCCATTAACTTATTTCTAGCCACTGAATCGCTATCTGAAGGTTGTCTGGAAGAGATCGCTTTTTAGCGATAAGTCCGCCTGTTGTTACCTACTCACTTATGTCCTGTCATTGTTTGTAACATGTATTTTTCTTTGTAGTGCACAATAAAGTATTTTATTATTATTATTATTAATGTGTCCCCCGTCCTCTAATTTTTGAACTATGGCTCCAAAAATATTTAAAAAAACGGTTTCCACTAACAAAATCTTAACAAATCATTTTGATTTTGATGTCGATTGCTTCACAATAATATGGGGAATTTTCTATGAAAAGGGACCTTATCGTCGATGGCGCTTACGCCGCACAGCGTCGCGCGGCATTGTATATATATCGGAGCATCGTTAATAATGGCGTAAGCGCCATCGACAATAAGGTCCCTTTTTATAGAGAATATCACATATATTCTAGGTTTATAGGGTACGCTATAAAAATTTTTTTTTTTTGCAAATTTTGAAAAAACGAAAACCTATAAACCTAGTTTTTCATTGTCTCAATAACATATTAAAAATCATGAAGAATATAAAATTTTGTAGTGGTAATACATTTTCTCTTTTTGTACGGACGAGTACGTGGTATACTTTTCTCTTAATGATGCAAACTATAGATTTTAGGGTTCCGTACCGAAAGGGTAATAAAAACGGGACCCTATTACTAAGACTCCACTGTCCGTCTGTCCGTCTGTCTGTCACCAGGCCGTATCTATCTAGACAGTTGAATTTTTCACAGATGATGTATTTCTGTTGCCGCTATAACAACAAATACTAAAAACAGAATAAAATAAATATTTAAGTGGGGCTCCCATATAACAAACGTGATTTTTTTGCCGTTTTTAGGGTTCCGTACCTCAAGAGGAAAAAACGGAACCCTTATAGGATCACTCGTGCGTCTGTCTGTCTGTCACAGCCTATTTTCTCCAAAACTACTGGACCAATTAAGTTAAAATTTGGTATATATGTACGTTTGTGACTCAAAGACGGCCATGTAACGTAAACAAATTAATTTTAAATATGGGGGCCACTTTTGGGGTGTAAATGACAAAATTAAAATATAAAGTTTTTCAAACTGCATCGTGTTATATATCAAATGAAGGAGCTCATTGTGAGAATCTCAATTATTTTTTTATAATTTTAGGATAAACAGTTTTCCCTTTATCTCCCAAATTTCTGGGTCTAAAATTTTGAAAAAAATACACAATATAGATTTTTACCTATAGATCACAGGAACACCTATTAGAAATGTGCAGTTAAGCGTGAGTCGTACTTAATAGATGATCAAACGAACTTCTCGAGCGAAGTTCGATCACTATTATATGAGTCGTTTCATTCGAAGATATTACATTTACCAGGTAGTCCTTTAAACCTACAGGCGACTTTTGCACTATATTAAGAGACAGTCAATTGACTATTGAACTGATTTTTAGTTCATTCATTCATTTCCATACCCTTCCCGTTCGTTCCACCCTCATAGTTGCTCATTATCTTTAGAGAAAACGCAAAACTTTTAAAATTTGGGGTCATATTAGGGTGGGAGGGTTATTATATCTTCGAATGAAACGACTCATATAATAGTGATCGAACTTCGCTCGAGAAGTTCGTTTGATCATCTATTATATTTCGTTCGTTTCATTCTTCAGATATTACATTTACCAGGTAGATGTTTAGAGTCTTAAAGTTTTGCTTAGGTGGAATGAAACTATAGATATATGTAAACACAAAATCATATATTTATTTTCATCTTTGACGTGACCTCAGTGGTCAGTCAGTCAGATCAGATATTAACATTTATTCATATTAATAAATCACCCAGTTATGATCGATAATCTTATTAAGATAAGGATTGTCACTTGTACTCGACAAGCAAACAGATCTCGCAAAGAGTCCTTCATCCGATAGTGGCCTATTATAGAACCGCGCGAACGACGTAGACGCCGCGGTCCAGCCTGCGGTGCGGCGGATAGTGATAGTGTCGACGCTGGCGCCGGCGCGGCTCGCGGCCGACGTGGCGGCGCCGGCGCCGGCGTGGCGCGCACTGTGCGGTGTGCGCGGTACACTGTAATGTCAATGCCACTTTTCGACAAAACATTTTTAATCCATCTGCTGATGGTCTGAGAAGTTGCAGGTCTATGTGGAGGTTTGTATGTCAATAACAAATTTCCTATACTATCAACTCTCTTATTTTTTGTTACTAAAATATTATCTCTAAAAGTTGTAGCAGGGCATATAGACACATTGTCTTTAAAATATGGAAGGAAGAGAACGGGTTGTTTTCTTCCGGCAGCTGATGTTTTAATTATGTCAGTAATTCCAATTTTGACACCGTTTGTGGAAATAACAATATTTTCGATTTTTATAAGCGCTAATGTTTGAACCCTATGCGCTGTGCATATGGCCATTAATGTCACTAATTTTTTCGACAGTTTTTCCAGGCTTATACTTGTATTGGGATACCAGTGAGAGGCACGATTTAAAACGACCCGAGGGTCCCATGTATGGTTATACTTGGGGCCGTTCGGTCTTTGTTTGTACGCACCTTTGAGTAGGCGTTTTACGCAATCGTCCGAACCGACATTGTCTCCCAATAACAAAGATAAGGAGCAACTATGAGGGTGGAACGAACGGGAAGGGTATGGAAATGAATGAATGAACTAAAAATCAGTTCAATAGTCAATTGACTGTCTCTTAATATAGTGCAAAAGTCGCCTGTAGGTTTAAAGGACTACCTGGTAAATGTAATATCTGAAGAATGAAACGAACGAAATATAATTACTTAGTTTTTGATCCGACCCATACGGGTTTTTTAAAGACATTTCACTCACGTTTCACATAAAAAATACATTGTTTTAATTGTGTAATGTACGGAACCCTTGGAACGCGAGTCCGATTCGTACTTAGCCGGTTTTTTTGCGTAATGCCCTAACCCTTCGTGCGGAAGTCCGACTCGCACTTGACCGTTAGGTATCATTTATTTCGACAACACAAAGAATATTTGATGGATTTGATACTTGATAGATTCATACTGACCCATCTGTCCCACTGTATAATGAGCTTGAATTAGCATCTTCCTATTCTATTTGAAACAGCATACTATATGAGATGCACTTTCCCCTAAGGTCTCGTGTAAGTGAATATTAATACGTCACAAAGGAACCTTTTAAATATGTATTTATTAAGTAGAGACCTTTTTCTTGCTTCTGGATGTTATGAGTCCGCAGCAAGCTCGGCCGAATTTCACCTTTACATACAAACGGAGTTTCGTTCTTTAAAACTACATATTGGATTGTAATGAAACTTTGCAATTATGAGATATATCTGGGTCTTAAATTAGTTTATATAGCTCTAGTATACAGTGTTTTAATTGTGTAATGTACGGAACCCTTGGAACGCGAGTCCGATTCGCTCTTGTATAAAACAATCAAAATAGAGCAAAAACAAGTTTTGTATGAAAAACTTAAATTCGCTGTATTTTTTTTACTATGGTATCTGAAGCTACATAAACTAATTTCAGACCTACATATACCTTATCCGTTTTAAAACGAGAGCGTAACTACGTTTGTATGGAGAACCGAGATTGCCGAGGACTTAAATGTCACAATTACAAAATATGTATAAACTCAATATAAATTGATAACATAATTTCTAATTAGGCAATCTAATAATACGAAGTTGTGACCTAAAAACAACTGAGTCCTACATATGAAGTATAAAATGTGACGTTTTCAATCAAAAGGTTCATTGTCGCTTACCATAAGCACGAAAATTGCTTGTATCTTTATACGAAAAACCTGCCAGAGCGTTATTATGGCAAGCGACAATGTGGTACCTTTTGCTTGAAAACGACACAAATAATTAAAAATTATATGGTTATTTCCAAGTTTTTGCAAAAAAACCGGTTGGTCAAGTCAAGCAAATCTTGTCAGTACAAAACGGCGCGAAATTCAAATGTTCTATGGGACAATATCCATTCGCGCCCACATTTTTAGGGGTACCGTACCCAAAGGGTAAAAACGGGACCCTATTACTAAGACTCCGCTGTCCGTCTGTCCGTCTGTCACCAGGCTGTATCTCATCACGGTCATCAGCCATGATAGCTAGACAGTTGAAATTTTCACAGATGATGTATTTCTGTTGCCGCTATAACAACCCTCGGTGCGCGAGTCCGACTCGCACTTGGCCGGTTTTTTTAAATTTTCCGCCAGTTTCTACTGACAAGATTTGCTTGACCAACGTATAATCATAAAGTAATCATATATATGTAGTCTGTGGTATAACCAGCGACATTAGGTCACTCAAAGCAGGGATTTCTATAGTAATCCTTCAAAAACTTTCTAAGCTTATGTAGGCTTTTAAAGTTTTAGGCACATAATAGTGAACCAAAGCAAGCGTGTCTCACTTGGCGATTTCGTAGCGTCGCTACAAGTACCTGCGGCCGCCTCAAGTTTGAGTTTTTTCCATAGTAATTGCCGCGCACCGCCACGGAACGCGTGCGCTACGCCTTGTGCTACGTGTGCTACGCCTTATGCTACGTGTGCTACGTCTTGCGCGTAGTAGACGCGTTTTTTTTTGTTAGGGAGTAAATATTCTGTACCTAGTATTTACTAGTACTATTATATATTCTGTGACCAAAGCAATATATAGGTAATTTAAGTATAATGCAGCGTTTTGGCACTACGTAGGCGAACAACACGCGAACGCGAAGCGAAGCGATGCGGCGCGGGCTGAATCAATCCTTTGATACCTACAGAAGTGTCCTACGTGGGCGATATCTCGTTGCGAACGCGAATGCCGTGGGCCCGCCGCGCCGCGCCGCTTCGCTTCGTGTTCGCGAGTTGTTCGCTTACGTAAGATGCAGCGTAAAAAATAGGTAGTCATATCAGCCGAGGGAATTGACATGCAAAATTCTAAAGGTATTCATTCGAGTTAATGAGGTAAAACGTTAAAATCGAATTATAAAAGGATCTCCCAAAGAGGACCCATTCTCTGCCATAAACTGCGTAGAAATAAGTAGCAATTTATCGAACATTACAAATAGCTTTACAATGAGTAACCACCATGTACTGTCCGCGCGCGAATTCCGTGCACGGCTGAGGAATGTTAGGAATGTTGGGCGTCATGACAAAGTGATAGTGACTGGTGTCATTTTGTACGTACGAACACGGCGCACACCCCCCCACTTCCTTGGCCTCCGAATGCACGGAATTGGCGCGCGGACAGTATATTCATTTATTAGCGAATACATTAATTTCGTTTACGTAGTACCACTGTATATGTTATATCTTGTGTGTAAATAAAGAGCTTTTTTTTCACGGATTTCCTAACTACATTCGTTACGGAAAAATGGAAAAGTTAGTTTGATGTGCAACTTTCGCGCAAATCGCGCAATTTTGATGTATTCTGCCACCGTGCAAATGCAAAAGTTACGAGTAAATTTATCTAGAATTCCAAAGAGAATAAAATAGTTTTTATAGAACTTGTAAGAGATAACAACACTTGTGGGGCAATTAATAAACTTTCAAGAACTTTAAAATACTGCGTAAAATATGACTAGTTGCCTACGTTGCTCTCCACTGGGTGATTGTTCTCCAACAGGTTTTTTCATACCGGGTGAAATTGTTATGTTTGACTATACGCTGAGGGGTGAATATGTATTAAATCATAGAGTAACTTATACTAGAGCGGTACTGTCATAGTAAATTTTGTAACCCCAGTAAATTCACTGCCATCTGTCGACACACTTTAAAACTAAAAATTAAGATTTATAAAAATACGATAAAATGTATTTAAATATAGATAAATGATTTTTTTTATATGCATTAATTATTTTTATGATTTTGACCCATGTTATTTCACTGATATGTGTTAAAATTGTTAAATAACAAACGAAACAGTCAACGCCATCTATACGACAGTGGGCCAAAACTAGTGGCGCCCTCTGAACGAGAATAAAATTTTCTTGATTTTCGAGGCACATTTTTTCCTTAGACTGTAAACATCTATTACGGAGTTATATCTATCTTTGATTATATGTAGGTCATACTGTACAAAGTTTTACTATGGAGCCAACCCCGAAATCGCGAAAATAATCAGCTGTTCCACAGAAAACATTGACATGTGATTCACCAAAATGTACTCGTATGAGACGGCAGATTTTAGTAAGTATTAAGTTTTTAACACTCAATTTTTTTTTTATATTTCATTCCTATTCCATTTAAAAAGAAGTCTTCATACAACCCAGGTAGCAAAATGACGTCAAATGACGTCATTTTGCTACCTGGGAAGGCTTCTTTTTAAATAGAAAAGGAATGAAGTAGAATATGTTTTAACCTCGTAAGGCCCACCATACAAAGTTTCTCTATTATTAATTTGAACCTTGTTGTATTGAAGATTAGGGTGACTTTCGTTTGTTTTAGAAAACAATGAAACAAAAGAAATGCTACTTAATTCAGTTAGTGTAAGGTTCAAATTCAATCAAATTAGATTGAAACAGAGTGTACATTGTAATGCACATTGGGCCTTACGAGGTTAAGTTTAAAACTTAGTGTTATTTTTACCAGTGTGTTATATTTACCCCACCTGACGCTATTAAAACCTCGTATAAGTTAAATTTGCAATCGCGAAAATATTGATATTTAATTAATAACTGATCTTAAAAATCCTTGCTACCAAAGATAGATATAACTCCGTAATAGATGGATACAGTCTAAGAAAAAAACGTGCCTCGAAAATCACGAAAATTTGATTCTCGATCAGATGGCGCCACTAGTTTTGGCCTACACTCGTATAGAGGGCGTTGACTGTTTCGTTTGTTATTTATAATTTTAACGCATACCAGTGAAAGAACATGGGTCAAAATCATATAAAAATAAATAATGCAAATAAAAAAATAATTTATCCATATTTAAATACATTTTGTCGTATTTTTATAAATCTTCATTTTTAGTTTTAAAGTGTGTCGACAGATGGCAGTGAATTTACTGGGGTTACAAAATTTACTATGACAGTACCGCTCTAGTATAAGTTACTCTATGTTGCTACTAAGGCTTGGAAGTTTTCACCTAATTTAATTAAAATTATGAAATATCTGAGACTTGAACAGTTTTTTTCCAATACGACACGAACTCGTATATTTACGTATCGCAATATTTTTTCTAAATATACATTAAACTTTGTTTTTTATAAATACGTTTGTAACCACGTCACTGCGTTTTAACTATATCAATTACAATTTTAATTTAATGTTTTTAAACATTTTCTGATATAGCTAATTAGCTATAAAATACCAAAAATTTTACCAATATTTGTTAAGTGTATCTAGTTTTCCTATTTTATTTTATTTTGACTGCTAACTTTAAAAGTTTAAACAAAGTTTGATTCAATATTAATTTGATTTTTAAGTTAGGTTTAGATTACTTTTTATTGTAAGTTTAGAATTAATTTTGTTGTGTTTATGGTTTTAATAAATAAAATTTTCAAGTAGTTTTATTAAATGCTTATTTAATTCTTATTTACTTATTCATGTTTTTGTTAATGATATGTTCAAAGGCCAAAAATAAATGCATTTAGAAATTACTTTTCTATTTCGAATAGCACTTGAGCATTTCTTAGACGTATTATTCTAATTATAAATATAAAGTAATATACCTCAAAAACCGAAAATCCCTTTTAATAAAATCTGACACGGCTGTACAGAACGCCTTTGCTTTAAAAAAAAAACAGGCTAAGTGTAAGAAGCGTACACTTACCCGAGTGACTGCCACTGAATGCAGCGCGGACGCTTGCCCGGCGTTATATAGGGCTGGAAGAACAGGGATGGAACGGAGATGACTTGTTTTGCGTCATGCGTGGGATGAATGATGGTTATCAATATTAGTTGACCTTTTAATTTACCAAACTTTTTCACCTGAGAGCCACAGTAATAGTAGGCATACTTTGCAGGGCTACGCGCGATTGTAAGGAATAGCTAGTCATACACGCACGGATTTGTCTGAAAGATTTGTCCGGCGGACACATCCGTCAATGTATGGCGAGCATGAGCATAGAGTAACTTATACTAGAGCGGTACTGTCACAGTAAATTTTGTAACCCCAGTAAATTCACTGCCATCTGTCGACACACTTAAAAACTAAAAATGAAGATTTATAATAATACGATAGAATGTATTTAAATATAGATAAATGATTTTTTTAATTTGCATTAATTATTTTTATGATTTTGACCCATGTTCTTTCACTGATATGCGTTAAAATTGTTAAATAACAAACGAAACCGTCAACGCCATCTATACGACTGTAGGCCAAACCTAGTAGCGCCCTCTGAACGAGAATCAAATTTTCTTGATTTTCGAGGCACGTTTTTTCCTTAGACTGTAAACATCTATTACGGAGTTATATCTATCTTTGATGGCGAGAAATTGACACAGATTTGCGTCCTGTCCGCGCTCAAGTTTAGTTTAGTTTAGTTTATTTATCACATGTATACAATTTTCACACAGGTAAAATATACGTACATTTCATCTTGTACTACTTGTCGTATAATGATCGTTTTTTTGTAACAATAATAATAAGAATTAAAACTGAAATCAGAGTATAAATGAAGTTACAATTAATATTAACAAAACAATGCAAATAGAAATAAATTAAAAACGCTAAAATGTCAGAATAGTAAAAAAAAAAAAACAATGTCAATACAAGAAAACAATCAATTAAAAAAAAAAAAAAAACATTAAATCTGTTTCAGTACTAGAAAGTACAAATCATAGTAAATGATGTCAATATTATATGTCAATAATATATATCAATGTCCTATTCTTTATTGTATTGCAGTCATGTTCATAATACATTAGGTGTTACAGTTTGAGGATGGTAGGTACATGACACCCTGTCAGGGCACTCAATTTTCTTAAGTCTAGGTAAAATTACATGCATCTCATACAAATAGCAATAAAATCTACATTTATAACTTTATATTTTATCGACGTTTATGCAACGTTAAATGTAAAGTTCGTTTAGAAAATTAGTAAAATAATAAAATAATGATGCTAAATATTAAAGGTTAATTTATAAATAGATTTAAATAATGTGAAACAATATAGTTAATATTAATTAACCTAATAAGGCCTAGTTTCCCCTCTGGGTTGGTAAGGTCAAATAACAATCGCTTTTGTTAAATCAGTGCTACGCTAATTTTTGACTTCAGTTGCTAAAGCATGAGCCGTGTCAATAAGTATGGAAGACGCGAGAAAGATGATGATGCATTTGTTTATGTCACATGAAGGTACTATTAAAATCTAAATTAGTTTATAGGTTTGGAAGCTACAACATACTGATACACATATAAACAAGTTAAAACAACCTATCGGTTGCAACGAGGGTTTAAAATTTAAATATAGGTACAAAACAAAATATTTAATAAATCATTATGAATTGTATACTGTTAGAAGTATTAGAACAAATTAAAATATTTACAGAAAATACTTTAATTTGTTTTTATTAAGAAAAAAAAAGGTAAAATTTTGACATTCAAATTATTATTCTAGTCTATATTATTTTGCATCTGACATATTAATTATTATTATATTCATTATTTCAATTTATTGGATTGTGATTTTATTGTTGAAAGTTTTGTTTTTATTATACTAACACATAGCTATAACGATGGTACTAACAATATTGTATGGAATTTTAAATATTCTGAAATAAAGATAGTTTTTTAAGTAAAAACAGTACTTTATAAATTATAAACTGAAATAAATGTCATATACTAAGAAAAAGTGACCAAGGCCTCCAGTGCCCCAGGCTGGAATCGAACCAGCGTCCTCTGCTATCGCGATACAGGCACCTGCCGCGATAGCATAAGACGCTGGTTCGATTCCAGCCTGGGGCACTGGAGGCCATGATCACTTTTTCTTAGTATACCGTAAAATGGGGTTTGTAGGAGCAAAACTGACATTCAAACCTCTATAACATTTTATTTTTACATATGCAAACTGAATGGTGTATATAATAAGTGTTCCGGACGTTTGTATTTTAGTTTTTATTTTATTTTGGGTAGTTCTATTTCATAACTTTGAAGATAAACAGGAAAAACCACCTCACCCCGTAGTCCCTCGTAATTGGGGTGAGGTGGGTTTTTATACAAAGGTGATTTTGGAAGATTTGTAACCAGTATATTAAGCTGTGGACTATATGTAGGTTCTCTCAGTGTCGTGGGTCTCGACGCTGCTATCACTATACCCGTCTGGCAGTTTCCTAAGGTATCTCCTAGCAGATAAAATATATTAGGCTAAAGAAAGATTGGGCGCCAGCACACATAAAGCGTGCAAAAGAAGGAAGATTGATATGAGATGAAATATACTATTGTTTGAGCTCAGTTACACATTTAATTACAATTGGATCGATTTTTTATTATTATGAGTATTACTATAGCTCCATTTTAAATTGGAATATATTATTTTTGTAGCAGTAGCCCTAAAAACCCATCTCACCCCCCTTTCTAACATTCTCTCCCCATTCATAACTCAACTCTCCCCGCGAACCCTACTCACCCCATTTGAAATGAAATGAAAATGAAAATGAAAAAGGTTTAATTAGGCAAAAAACATTACATCACAGAAAACTTGACAGTGGTCCCCAAACTAGGCCGAGCCTGTATCTTGGGAACCACAGAGAGTTCGTTTTACGGTATGACATTTATTTCAGTTTATTATGAATTGTTCCCTAAATTGTAGTTATAATTATAATTAATTATATTTTTGTTGACTCCACGCCCTGCCCTGTGTCGCCGCCACTTCCCATGGCGCCCCGCGGCGCGGACCGAATGCTTCTTGACACAACACCCTCTACATAAGCTCATTATGCTTTATTGTAATTAACTATATATGTGTCGTATAGTAGTGGGAGAGATCGCTTAAAGGGATAAGGTCGCTTTTGGTTGTTGTGTTTATTTTATTCTTTCCTACCAGACTAAATACTCCATATAAAACCCAACTGCGAGTCGGACTCGCGTTCCAAGGGTTCCTTACATTACACAATTAATAACAATGATTTTTTTTTAAACGTGAGTGAAATGTCTTTAAAAAACCCGTAGGGGTCGGATCAAAAACTAAGTACAGCTAATTTAGTCCGATTTACGCTTGACTGCACATTTCTAATAGGTTTCCCTGTCATCTATCGGTAAAGAATTATTTTGAGTACTTTCTTAAAAATTTTAGGCCTAGTAGTTTCGGGGATAAAAGGGGGGGAATTGTCATTTTTTGTCTATTTTCTTAAATAACTTCTAAGTAAACTATTAATTTTAAAATCACAAAAAAAATATTTGAGATTCTCCATTGATATGTAACACGATATAGTTTGAAAAACTTTATTTTTCAATTTTCTAATCCATGTTAAGAATTAATTTCTTTACGTTAAATGTCCGTCTTTGGGTCACAAATTTACATATGTGTACCAAATTTCAGCTTAATTGGTCCAGTAGCTTTGGAGAAAATGGGCTGTGACAAACGGACAGACAGTGATCCTATAAGGGTTCCGTTTTTTCCTCTCGACGTACGGAACCCATAAATGAACTGTCATGATAAGAGGAAATCATGCTCAACAAAGCCAGAGGTCGAATCTAATTTAATAATTTGTTAAAGGTTTGAACTGGTTTTGATACGATCTTGACGATCATCTGTTTTTTTTTTTGTTTTTTTTCTTGGAGTATCTCAAGAACCACTTTCACTTAATTTCTCATGCAACAATCAGCGTGAGCGATATTCAAGGTCCTATCAAAATAATATCAAAACAGTAACAAGTTGATAAATCGGAATTGGGCTCCAGGTTACATTTTATGCATAAATTGCTTGTGAAATTATGTCATAAATTTGTATTTCATTGATAAATGTCAAGATATATTTTATACTTAGCATATCAGAATCAATATGTCAATATCAATCTCGTAAATAACTCGATTCCCTTCTAATGCTGTGTAAAATTACAAACAAACTGAAAATAACGTGACTTTATAGGTCATACTGAACAACCTATAATATGGGATCAGATTAAATACGAGCATATCAATAAAAAAAAAGACATTTTCACCTCAGCAGCTCGAACAAGCCTACTTTCGTCACTCCCTGGATCGAGGAAAGTGCGACTTTCCTCACTCCAGGGAGTGAAACAATGTAGCTTTTTAAATTAGTGAAGGCCATGAACTTCATACTACGGTACGGTACGGTACGGTATATATCGTATCGTATCGTATCGTATCGTATTGTATCTTATCGTATCTTATCGTATCGTATATATTATAATACTTTTTTTCCTGTTTATTCTGTGTAATTCTAAATACATTTTAACCTTTAATATGTTCTCACTACTGAGGTGAAAAATTATGTGTGCAACACGAGAGCAAAGTTATTTTACATCTCGTGTTTTTGAGTCCCTCGCTACGCTCAAGATTCTACCTTAGAATCTTTCGCTTTCTCGGGACTCAAAATAAACACTCGCAAGAAAAACCAACTTTCCTCTCTTGTTGCACAAATAACTATTATTAAGGACCAACTTGGATCAATGAAGAACTTTTTAACAGAAACTCATTTTTAAAGTTACTCAAAAACAGATCTCACAAATCTTAAAACTCCATAACCTCCTAAGGCCCAGCCATATATATGAAAAATGCACATTTGCCACTGAAATTTGAACCTAAAGTGTAGGAAATAGATTTTTCCCCTCACTAGCTCGGAAAACCGTCTTTTATCCTTTAAAACTAACGGGGAAAAACGCATTTTATCCACTAGTGGGGAAAGTAATTTGACCTTGGATGGAGCGTGTTTAAGTAGCTTTTGACAGATAACAAAACGTAAAACGCTCATAATATTGTTTCGTTCGATATTAATTATTATAAATAAATGGTATGAGAATTTAATAAAAAATACCAAAAGCTTTATATAATGATTTTAAGTAATAAACCTTAAATTCCATAAGAAACGTTTTTTTTTTAAATGATGTTGAATGTAATTCTGAACGCACAAGTTGAGTTGATGCAATTTCAAAACGCATCGTCAGAAATGTCAACATTGTCAACAAAAATATTCTCACCGACTCTGATACGTAAAAATACACAACTTCCAGAGTTTCTGTTATAATATCGTATTATTGTAAAAAAATTAGTGATTCCAGTGATGAAGATGATCTAACGCCTGTGGATGTTGCACTTTCCTCGCTATAGTGAGGGGAAAAGTTTTGTGTTACACACGGGTGCATATGTTTTTTACTTCTCGTGTGTTGAAACACTCGCTACGCTCAGGATTCTATTTTAGAACCACTCGCTTCGCTCGTGGTTCAACTATAGAATCCTTTCGCTTTCTCGTGTTTTAATTCCACACTCGCGGGTAAAATACAACTTTGCACCCTTGTATAACAAATAACTATTGCGATGTTTGAAAACTGCACGAAACAAAACAAAAGTAATTGTGTTTCAATTGAATACGATTTAAATTTAATTGAACTGAATAAGTACTATAGGTAGGACTTTGGACCTTAGGAGGATAATCACTGATCGCTTTGTTTGTCTTCTCTAATTTTACGAGGGTGTTCAAAAGTTACTTCTTTGTTAAGTTTACCTGTGGTCAGCATCACGGAGTAACGATGAGGGCGGAGTGGACTTTTTTTAGTGTGTTTTAATCTAATCGAATTTAAACTGTTGTGAGACATACTAACATTAAATCATTTTACGGTTTAGACTCACTTGTTTTAGTCACTCGCGCGACGTGTTTCGGAGGGCGTAGGTCTCCTTTCTCAAGCACTAATAGTGCGAGCAGCGTTCACGACGACCGTGTATTGCCTACTGCCGCTGCCGCGCGCCGCGAGAGTGAGTTCGTGCTGTGTGGCGCTACAAGTGTTAGGTGACCCAAACCCAAACACACCACTGTGCCCGCCTACAACGATAGCGCAAGACCTCCCCCAACCGGTTTTCTCGGCGCGCGCGCAGCGAGCGACGCGGCGCGCGGCAGCGGCAGTACGCAATACACGGTCGTCGTGAACGCTGCTCGCACTATTAGTGCTTGAGAAAGGAGACCTACGCTCTCCGAAACATGTCGCGCGAGTGACTAAAACAAGTGAGTATAAACCGTAAAATGATTTAATGTTTTAATCTAGGCGCTATTTAATACTTTTTTCATTTTAGCTTTATGAAAACTAAAACGTTTTGACTTGCCTGATCGCTTTCATAGGCTCAAGGGACAGACGCGCCATCTAGTCAACTCGATGAGGGCAAAAAAGTTAAAGTAAATGGCGCCAGTTTATAAATTTTCTATTGTTTGTTTATTTTTTCGTTGCTAATTTAAAAAAAATACTTGGGGATAATCTTACACAAAACGACCTAGTCCCAAAACTAAGCAATGCTTGTAGCTTCTTCT
The DNA here is from genome assembly GCF_947568885.1 of Cydia strobilella. Lineage (NCBI taxonomy): Eukaryota > Metazoa > Arthropoda > Insecta > Lepidoptera > Tortricidae > Cydia > Cydia strobilella. The sequence goes on along the minus strand of NC_086064.1, from coordinate 1,736,266 downwards.
ATGGATACCTAATAGCCGACTGCAGACTGCAATAATGCCCTAAATATCAAAATCGATGTTGTTGCCCAGATTTTTGACATTTGCGGTAGCAATACAGTGTATGTGCAGTGTTGGGCACCGACCGCGAACCACGTTCGACGTGTTGCCTCCCTGTCACACTTACGTACGAATTTACATGTGCGACAGAGAACACGTCGAATGTGGTTCGCGGTAGGCCCTCTGGTGTAGTCTGAATCCGAATGGTACTTTTAGGTACGTGTAACTGTCACACTGGCATGAGACTGGCGACTGGCATGAGATGGAGGAGGCCTCCGTCCAGAAATGGATGATCGCCGCGTAACAAACAAATAGTCAAAGTCAAAATATTTAGTCACTTTTAAATTGTCAAGTTTTACAAATTTTTATAGTTTAGTACCTAATTTTAGTGTTTAATTTTGATTTTTATACATTAAATAAGTTAATAATTATGTAAATTTTCAGGAGAATAGAGGCTATTTTTGTTTTTTTTTTTTCTAACAAAACTTCCGTGAGACACAGACTAATACATATATTATAGATTTTTTTCTATTTTATTTTATTTTAACGTGGTCATTTTCGCTATCTTCTTTACTCTGTGCTAAAGACTGAAACGATTCACTTCGCTAGTCTTTAATGCCAAGTCTCTGAAGTCTCATTAAACTCTGTAATTACAATGTAGATTACAAATTATAACTTACAATCGGTTCTGCAGGTAAACATAGATAAAACCAGAGACTAGTGAATGGTGAAGACTGTCAACCTCCATACAATATCACCTTATCAATGTTATAGGTGGCGTTACAGACTGACTCTAGCTAAATTGCGAATAGTAATTACACTATACTAGCTATTGCCTGCGACGGATGATGATGATGTTGATTGACAAACAAATATCCTACGTCCTTCCCCGGGGCTCAAACTATCTCCATACCAAATTTCATCTATATCGACATATTAAACATATTAATAACGGGTCACTCACGTATTTTAAGTCGAGAAACGCTCGACATGTTTCACTCCGTACCGAGGAGCGTCATCAGGAGCTTGCGTCGACGGTGACGGACCGGCGCAGACTGCGGGCCGCAGCCCTCCGCGCCCGATGACTCGGCGCGGGCGCCGGTGGCGGCAGGGGGGGCGAGAAACTACCCTCGTTTACGGCATTATTGTCACATGATGGGTTGCACACAACACTCACTACGTCATTCGCTAATGGTTCGTCCACACTGTCCACCGACGTAGTACCCAAAACAGTTTTCCAGTAATAGTAAATTTTGTAACCCCAGTAAATTCACTGCCATCTATCGACACACTTTTAAACTAAAAATGAAAATTTATAAAAATACGATAAAATGTATTTAAATTTGGATAAATGATTTTTTTTATTTGCATTAATTATTTTTAGGATTTTGACCCATGTTCCTTCACAGATATGCGTAAAAATTGTTAAATAACAAACGAAACCGTCAACGCCCTCTATAGTAGGCCAAAGGTAGTGGCGCCATCTGATCGAGAATAAAATTTTCGTGATTTTCGAGGCACGTTTCTTCCTTAGACTGTATCCATCTATTACGGAGATATATCTATCTTTGATTATACACCTTCCTCTTGAATCACTATGAAAGAAACTCGCATCAAAATCCATTGTGTAGTTTTAAAGATCTAAGCAGACATAGGGACAGACAAACAGCAGGAAGAGAATTTTAACGCTGAATTAGACGCAACGATAAATGCAAGATTGTTAAGTGTTTGCAGCTACTAAAATTAAAAATAATGTGTTTAGATCAGTATCCGTACCACGAGTTGACACTTGACGTTTACGTTAGCGACTGCGTAAACTCGATCGCAGTCACACTCACGTACGAATTTACAAGTGCGACAGAGAGGCAACACGTCGAACGTGGTTCCTTTTAGTCATTTCAGTTTCTGGAAATGTTTCGAAATGGCGGAGCTCACATAGTCACAGTTATTTTGAAATCCAAACTCAATATGTGGCTTTCCACAAGGACGTTTCGCTCTGAAGTTTCAACAGAAGTGATAGAAACGTTCTTATATTATTGCAGATGAAGTATAAGGACCCTTCTCTGATGGAAAGCCACATACAGTCTTTTTAATACTCATGATGTTTATACCTATAAAATAATATCCCCTTGGCTTGGCAAGCTCGGTTCTCCATACAAACGTAGTTACGCTCTCATTTTAAAACGACTAGCTAGATTGCTCTGAAACTTTGTACTTACAATACGATAAGGTATATCTTTGTCTGTAATTAGTTTATGTAGCTTCAGATACCATAGTTAAAAAAATACAGCGAATTTAAGTTTTTCGTACAAAACTTGTTTTTGCTCTATTTCGTTTGTTTTATAAACTGGAGCTATATAAACTAATTACAGACCTAGATATACCTCATGTCATTGTATGTGCAAAGTTTCATTACAATCCAACACGTAGTTTTAAAATGAGAACGGAACTACGTTTGTATGGGAAGGTGCAATTCGGCCGAGCTTGCTGGGGACTCTTAAGCATTAAGGTTTTATCTGCGGTATGGTCAGTCAACTTGAAGATATGGGCCACTATGCCTTGATACCATTATTATGAAAGTTATGATATGAGGATATGTTTAATAGCTGGGGAGCCGGCGATGCTAAATATGTAGTTACTCGACCGTCGTAGTCATGGAGACTTATTGGAATCGAAAGATTAGATGATAATAAGAAAAAAAACCAGCCAAGTGCGAGTCGGACTCGCGCACGAAGTGTTCCGTACCATTACGCAAAAAAACGGCAAAAAAATCACGTTTGTTGTATGGGAGCCCCACTTCAATATTTATTTTATTCTGCTTTTAGTATGTGTTGTTATAGCGGCAATAGAAATACATCATTTGTGAAAATTTCAACTCTCTAGCTATCACGGTTCATGAGATACAGCCTGGTGACAGACGGACAGACAGACAGACAGCGCAGTCTTAGTAATAGGGTCCCGTTTTTACCCTTTGGGTACGGAACCCTAAAAAAGGTTATATAAAGTTTTCTTTTCCAGCGAGCAGGAAAGCGTCTACAGAATTTTCAGCCACACCAGCTGGTATTGTTCAAAAACTGATAAGAAAAGTTGCATTTTATTCACATGTGAGGCAAAGTAATCAAATGCAAATTTTGAGTTGTTTTCTTATGTTTGCTGCCAGTCGACATTTAAATTATGATTTTGAATGATAAATATTTAATAACATTCATTTTAAATTGATTTGCTTTGATTTTGTTTGATATTTTACAGGTAGTATTTTCCTTGTGTTGGTGTGGTGAAAATTTTTGTGTTTCACTCGGTGGCAAAATTTGTTTAACCCTCGCGCTTTGAAACCCTCACAACGCTTAAGGTCCCACTTTTCGAACCACTCGTTACGCTCGTGGTTCAATTTTGAAATCTCTCGCTTGCTCGGGTATCAATATTAGCACGAACGTTTAAACAACAACTTTGCCCCCTTTTAAAACAAATAACTATTAATTAGACACAAAGAGGATATAATAGGATAGAGCGGTACTGTTATAGTAAATTTTGAAGCCACAGTAAATTCACTGCCATCTATCGACACACGATTAAAACTAAAAATAAAAATATCAAAAAATGTATTCATATATGGATAAATGTTTTTTTTTTATTTGCAATATTTGCATTAATTATTTTTGTTTTACTTTGACCCATGTTCTTTCACTGATATGCGTTAAAATTGTTAAATAACAAACGAAACCGTCAACGCAATCTATACGAGAGTAGGCCAAAGGCAGTGGCGCCATCTGATCGAGAATAAAATTTTCTTGATTTTCGAGGCACGTTTTTTCCTTAGACCGTATCCATCTATTACAGAATTATATCTATCTTTGTTAGGCATAGGCTGTTGCTTTCTGTTAAATTCCTGTAAGGGACTCGGCAGGACAGGCTCAGCCTAGTGTCAGAGTCACTGTGAAAAATTTGTTAACAATGTTTTCTGGCAATAAATATTTTGTATTTTTTTTGTATAAAACTTATGGTGAGGTCTACAGCTCACAGAACCACCAGTAAATATTTTATAATAGGGTTCCGTTGGTACCATTTGGGTACGGAACCCTCAAAACAATGGGATCTCTCTTAGAAGTCTCAGAGTTGTAAATATTGTTTGGGTGGAATGTGAGCCCCTGATTTGTAGGGCGTACGCAAAGTCAAAACTTTTTGTTTGTATTGTTTTTGTGAGGTTTTCGGATGATATTACGAATCTCAATAATTATAGATTTATTTCGATCAGATCCTTATACATACAAACAAACTTAATAGCTTATACCAAAGATAGATATAACTCCGTAATAGATGGATACAGTCTAAGAAAAAAACGTGCCTCGAAAATCAAGAAAATTTGATTCTCGTTCAGAGGGCGCTACTAGTTTTGGCCTACAGTCGTATAGATGGCGTTGACGGTTTCGTTTGTTATTTAACAATTTTAACGCATATCAGTGAAAGAACATGGGTCAAAATCATAAAAATAATTAATGCAAATAAAAAAAATCATTTATCTATACGTGTCTATACTTAAATACATTCTATCGTATTCTTATAAATCTTCATTTTTAGTTTTAAAGTGTGTCGACAGATGGCAGTGAATTTACTGGGGTTACAAAATTTACTATGACAGTACCGCTCTAGTTAACTTATACCTATAAATAAAACAGAATTAAATAACTAAAGTATTAAATTTAAAAACTGAATTTGAAATAAATAAAACTAATCTTGAAATAAATAACTAAACTATCCTCCTGCGGTATGATGTTTTTCCGCCAAACATTGTCTATGAAAATATATAGTTTTTAAAAGTATAAAGCCACCTTTTTAGGGTTCCGTACCCAAAGGGTAAAAACGGGACCATATTACTAAGACTTCGCTGTCCGTCTGTCCGTCCGTCTGCCCGTCTGTCTGTCTGTCTGTCACCAGGCTGTATCTCATGAACCGTGATAGCTAGACAGTTGAAATTTTCACAGATGATGTATTTCTGTTGACGCTATAACAACAAATACTAAAAACAGAATAATATAAATATTTAAATGGGGCTCTCATACAACAAACGTGATTTTTTTGCTGTTTTTTTTTTCGTAATGGTACGGAACCCTTCGTGCGCGAGTCCGACTCGCACTTGGCCGGTTTTTTGTTTCATATTTGTCTATTGCAAAACTTATCTAGTGAAGTGACCTATGTTACCTTATTCCCATATTTTGCATTTTATAAATATCTTCTAAAACTAAATCTAGGTATACCTCTATACGAGCAATTCTTGTATTTGAAATTTATTTATTTCGAAATTTATTTATCGGAAACAATGTAAGTTTACAGTTTAAAACTAATTCACTTACATCCCAGGTAGCAAAATGACGTAAAATGACGTCAGCGACGTCATAATGACGGCATTATTACGTCATTATGACGTCGCTGACGACATTTGACGTCATTTTGCTACCTGGGATGCTAGGAGTACAGATATGAGTAGGAACATGGAAACTAATTAAAACTAACCTCAACATAAATACTTATAAAAACATGCGCATATGTCAAAACAAATTCTAATTTCAAATTTACTTACACGCTAGGAAACTAAAAAAAATTGGGTATAATATTAAACAATGTCAATAAAATATACAACAATCTCTTATGGCAGAATTGTTGCAAAAGTGACCGCTTTCAGCTTTAAATAATAGTTCCTAATCTCTCCGGTGGCGCTAGTTAGGCTCTGGGACATAAGTATAACATGAACCAACAAATAACCCGACCAAATTACGTAGGCTGGTTTTGGTAGTATTTCGGTGTATGGTGGCGCCGCCTAATTACTGTTTTTTGATGGACACTTTTCATACATAGAGATTTGGCTCCTTTATATAGTCTCCATGACAACATACAAAATAAAATGTCATGACAGTTAATTAAAATTATAAAAAATCAAAAATTGCCGAGCAGTTCTGCACAAATGTGCTAAACGATCGGCGAACATGTCAGCGTCTACGTACTGAGTGAGCATTAAATGGAGCAATGATAAAGCACGCGTGGTACATGAATATATATATATCTTATATATATATATCATATATATCATATATTTATATATTATACCTTTAAACGAGCAATTCTTGTACGAGTATATGTATTATCTATATATATTTATATATTTCGGGGATCTCGAAAACGGCTCTAACGATATCAATGAAATGTGCTATATATATGGGGGTTTTCGGGGGCGAAAAATCTGGCTAGGTCTTATCTCTAAGAAAACGCGCATTTTTGAGTTTTTATATGTTTCCGAGCAAAGCTCGGTCTCCCAGATATTAAGTATTCTCTAGACTTATATTGACCGGGATATAGACCGTGATTACCTTTTGTATTATTCTTTTGGTCAATATAAGTCTAGTGAAACTAACCGTGAATCATTCAAAACTCTAATTAAGTATTCTGTTATGTAGCTAGTTGTTATCGAACAATCATTTTTGCGGTGAGTGCACCAGAAGCCTGGAAATTGTTATTTTCTTTAATAGGAACATTAACTTGGTGTTTCTTATCGCTCTCAATAATGAGGTACCACGATTCTATATCTATAAGTATGTCCTAATTAATTTGTAGATATAGATGTAGATGAATTAACTCGATATAGTATTAATACTCGTATCGTAAAGCGGTATTCTCTTAGTATTTACCAAATATTTACAATACCTAAAAAGAGATACTAGCCGAAACATTGCATGCTACCAAATATATTTTTTTTATCGTATCCTTGCTGCTAAGCCCGCTCCAGACTACGCGGCGCGAAGTCGCGAACGCGAGTGTGGAGTCGATTTCGCTGATTAGCGAACTAGACTCCACACTCACGTTCGCGGCTTCGCGCCGCTATTCGCGCATGAGTGTGGAGGGCCCTTTAGTAACTAGTCAGTCGTGCCGATTTATATATATTTAAAACCGGCCAGGTGCGAGTCGGACTCGCGCACGAAGAGTTCCGTACCATTACACTAAAACGGCAAAAAAATCACGTGTGTTGCATTTTATTCTGTTTTTAGTATTTGCTGTTATAGCGGCAACCGAAATACGTCATCTGCAAAAATTTCAACTGTCTAGCTATCACGGTTCATGAGATACAGCCTGGTTACAGGCAGACAGACAGTGAAGTCTTAGTAATAGGGTCCCGTTTTTACCCTTTGAGTACGGGTCCCGTTTTTACCCTTTGACTAATAACGTGTACAGGTCTACAGGATCCTAAACAATGACGAAAGCACAGGGCGGACACGCTATACATCAAAAATCAGTTGGGTTTCTATGTGTGAACGGCACGTCTATACACGCGCATGCGTCATTGTGTGAGTGAGTTGCTTAAAAACAGTACTGGACGGCCGGCAAACGGCCGTCAATCTGCTGTCGCGGGGCGAGGGCATTCGAGTCGGGGCGGGGCGGTGCGTGGCCGTTCTGTATAATAATACTTTTATTTATTGTGTGACGAAAGGATAAAATAAAAGTTAATTTCATTTAGTTCATATTTTATTACACATTACAAATTGAGTCTTAAAATTAACCATATTCATAACAAACTAAGCGAAGACTATGCTCTCAATCCAGTCAACGTAGTGAGACACTTTAGTGTACATCCCCGGGTCTCCGATGTTGCCACAGCCCTTACCGAACGACGTTACACCGACGACGGTGTACATGCAGTGGATCTGACGGTTCTGAATGGTGAGCGGGCCACCGCTGTCACCCTGAGAAATAAGAACATTCTACATTACTGTAAAATGGGGTGAGTAGGGTTCGCGGGGAGAGTTTTATGAATGGGGAGAGAAGGTATGAAAGGGGGGTGAGATGGGTTTTTAGAATGCTACAAACATAATGTATTCCAATTTAAAATAGAGCTATAGTAATACTCATAATAATAATAAAAACCGGCCAAGTGCGAGTCGGACTCGCGCACCGAGGGTTCCGTACTTTTTAGTATTTGTTGTTATAGCGGCAACAGAAATACATCATCTGTGAAAATTTCAACTCTCTAGCTATCACGGTTAATGAGATACAGCCTGGTGACAGACAGACAGACGGACAGACGGACGGACAGACGGACAGCGGAGTCTTAGTAATAGGGTCCCGTTTTTACCCTTTGGGTACGGAACCCTTTCGCCTTTGTATGAAAATCCATCTCACCCCAATTACGAGGGACTACGGGGTGAGGTGGTTTTTACTGTTTATAGTCAAAGTTATGAAATGGAACTACCCAAAATAAAATGAAAACTAATATACAAACGTCCGGAACACTTATTATATACACCATTCAGTTTGCATATGTAAAAATAAAATGTTATCGAGGACATTCAAACTTGCTCCTACTCACCCCATTTTACGGTACTGCGAAAGGAACAGAAAAGGTACTTGATATAATAAACGTGCGAGCGGAGGGGGAACTTTATTATAATAATACTGACAGTACTGATTCCAGCCGATAAATACTTCTTCGTCACTATATCGTATTAAAACAACCTTCCTGCTGTCTGGATGGATGTCTGTCCCTATGTATGCTTAGATCTTTAAAACTTTGCAACGGATTTTGATGCGGGTTTTTTTAATAGATAGAGTGATTCAAGAGGAAGGTTTATATGTATAATACATCTGTATTGCACCCGTGCGAAGCCGGGGCGGGTCGCTAGTTCAATATACAATAATATAGCTCACGCCCATTTTACAGGTAGAGAATGTAAAGCGAATCTTCTTCCTAGCGTTTGTCCCGGCTTATCGCTAGCTCATGGGAGCCTAAGGTCCACTTGCCAACTAATCCTGAGAATTGGCGTAAGCACAATTTTTTTACGAAAGCGACTGCCATCTGACCTTCCCAGAGGGGAAACTAGGCCTTACTGGGATTAGTCCCTTACCGAAAAGCGACTGGTAAATATCAAATGATAAATCGTACATAAGTTCCGAAAAACTCATTAGTAGGTACGAGCCGGGGTTAGAACCCGTGACCTCTGGATTGAAAGTACTACCACAACTAACATGTAAAACAAATCGTCCATTCTAAAATCTCGGATGTGTATATCAGCAATATATCAGTAAATTTAAGAATAATAATAACTGCATCAATAACTGGTGTTGCTCCTGGTCGTCTTTACGACGGCAGTTTCAGGGGCCCATCTAGTCAGCGGCGAGTCACCGCCTGCCTCGATCGATAACGTGTACAGACATTGTTATGGCAGGTGTCCGGACCTCTCAGCAATAGCCCAATCTTTTGACCAGCCAAACTTCAATCCATAAACCGGTATACTGTTCACTTTTTCTACAATAGTCCCAATGCCTGCTGCGACCGGTTCATGGGTGTCTATTGTTGCACCTGTGAACGGGTTCCAGCAGGCATTCTACATGCCTGCATTAAAGCTCTCCAAGGGGCCTCTACGTGTTGGATCTATATCCCCACGCAAGCCTATCAAAAGACCGGGATTTATAGGCCCGTGAAATCCAGAAGGAGATACAAACTGCATCAATAAATAGCTCTGATATTTAGATTAAGGTAATATTTAAAACTTGACAATTTAAAAGTGCTTGTTGCTAGGCCTATTTGAATAAAGAATATTTTGACTTGACTTGACTTAAATTCTTGACAATTGACATATGCCCTTGTGGACTGAGCAAAATCGCCGTAGCAGACTTGACTGGATAGACGAATGGTTCCGGAATTCCGGAATCTATTATATAAATGTATGTGTAGTGTCATACATAAGTAATTAAATATTCATAGAATAAGTTGAATTTCAATTTTTATTGGACTGCATAGCAGAGCTGTCCTGGTCAATGCCGTTCCGGATGTTCCTTCTGGGACGGAACTTGGTGTGACATTCTTCCCTGATTACCTGACAAGTATCCTTGGACTGCGTGTAGTCCCCGTAGCAGACCTGCGTGTCCGGGTCGAAGCCGGTCCGGATATTTCGGCTTGGACGAAACTTGGCGCTGCACTCTTCATCTTTAAACTTGTTTAGTGTCACCTGCCAATTTTTAAAGAGGTAAAATTAAATATCAGCGGTGATATTTCATAGGTATATTTTGTGAAAGGGTCATCGGCAAGCTCGGTTCTCCATACAAACGTAGTTCCGCTCTCATTTTAAAACGACTAGCTAGATTGGTCTGAAACTTTGTACTTACAATAAGATAAGGTATATCTGTGTCTGTAATTAGTTTATGTAGCTTCAGATACCATAGTTAAAAAATACAGCGAATTTAAGTTTTTCATACAAAATTTGTTTTTGCTCTATTTCGTTTGTTTTATAAATAGGAGCTATATACACTAATTTTAGACTTAGATATATTATTCATTGTATGTGCAAAGTATCATTACAATCTAACACGTAGTTTTATAATGCCTTGCCATAGAAGAGGGTAAACGAGGCCCGGGACGGCGATCAGCAACCTGGACACAAACCATTCAAAACGACCTGAAAGCTATAAATGCAGTACCGGAGACAACCCACAACCATGTGATGTGGCGCAAAAATACTAGGAGGGCTGACCTCAAGTAAAATGGGATAAAAAGCCAGGATCAAGAAGAAGAAGAAGACGTAGTTTTAAAATGAGAGCGGAACTACGTTTGTATGGGAAGGTGTAATTCGGCCGAGCTTGCTGGTAGTCAGCGTTGGTGTGGTAGGGTGGTTAACATATAACATTTTTCTTACTTTTAAACAAAAAAATCATTGTAAATCCTTTGGGACAAGGATCACAAAATATTATGTGCATGATATAATTTTTTATTAATAAATCTTAAAGAACAATAATCAGTCTAGCTAATGAGCTATAATTTTTATATAAAAACGTATTATTATTATAAAATTGCAAGCTATTCAAATAGCCATTTTTCGCGGCAGCCAATGCACAGCCAATAAATAATACTTACACATTTTTTTCAATACTTTATTATATCTGTCCCAGAAAGCTGAACTTTCCCATGTAGTCTAGGTTTTAGATACCTACATAGAACAGTAAAACTAATAAATCTGTAACTTTCACCCTCCCACCTCTAAAAAAGGGGGTGGAGTTCTGAATATATTACAAATAAAACTAGGACACTTCTCGATGTCCTGATGAGATGATGAGGGTTTACATAAACGGTGTGTGGTAGGGTTTACATACCTTCTGTAGGTAGTCAGCGTTGCTTCCCATCCAAGTGATAGCGCCCCAGCCAGTAGCTACAGCTTTAGAATGGTCTCCGCCAAAGACGTCTAGACACGCTGGTACCGTAGTGAAGTCCAGTTTGATCCTGGGGACAGTTTTTTTATTTATTATTGCTAATAAACAAAAAAGCACATAACCTTTCCTTTAAGTAAAACAAGCTAACTTGAGGTTTTCGAGACTTTTCCTCCAGGGCCCATAAATTTCCACACTCTATACGAACCTAAGATTAAGGGGTATGGTTAATAAAATAAATAAAAAGAGTTTATTGACTGTATCAAATATACAATAAGATGCACACAAATGAAAATGGTTAGTGGTTTTTAATATTATGTACTATTTAATTTGTGTTTAGTCCCCGCAAACTAGCTGAAAGGTCCTTGGAGACTATTAAAAGGTGGTATTTGGAGGCAGCAGATGATTTTTTGATGGGTACAACCCATCAAAAAATCATCTGCTGTTTGGGTTGTGTTGCGAACGCAACCTTTTATTTGTATAATGCAGTAGCTAAACGCAGCCGTCGGGCTCGGTTACTATGCGGAGGCACCAATAGGAGCTCTCCACATAACTTGTATCGCGGCCAGTTAGAGGCACCTAAATTTAACTTTAACTACCTTTTTACTATTCAAATTTAGATTAATCACTCTCGCATCAGCCTCCATACTATAACCATTACTTCTACACCCTTTAACCGTTTTCGTCAACTGTACCTTGTAACGTAACCATTCAAGATTATAAGTTTACTTCAAATCGAAATCTTTTTATTTGTCGTCGAGACCTGCACGGTGGCTACAGGTTGTTTTTTTGATTTGATACACTTACGGGTTCTCAACCTCTAGCAGAGCAATGTCATGGTATTTCGAAGGCGCCTTATACTGCGGGTGTTTGATGATCCGTCTAATTCTGTGCACTTGAGAGGCGGACACGTCGTCAGTCCGTTTCAGCGTGCCGGTGATCGCGTAGGCCACTGGACCCCTGGAATAGGAGTTCAAAATATAAAAACACACCTGCAAATCCCTCTAATTTTGGCGTTTTCGCGGTTAGTCCTAAGAACTGTCGTTGGCACTGATGATTCAAATCGAATTCGAAAAAAATCGGTTTGTAAGTCGCACGGGGTAAGATTGAAAGGGTTTTGCATGTGGGGTAAAATGAAAAGTCGCCCGTAACGTAATGCTTCGTTATCTTACTTACTTACTACTTACTCCGTTGGCTCAGCGACCCAAAATGAGACTTGGCCTCCGACACAAGACAGCTTCAGCTTCGTTATCTAGAATTGATATTTGCTCAGCAGTGTCCCGCCACACTGCCACACCGCTGTGCCGTTCGACTGCCAGTAATTATATAACAATCACTCACAGATCTCTGGCTGAAGTACAATGCCCCGCCGTGAGTATGAACCGGTCGCTCAGCAGTGTCCCGCCACACTGCTATGCCGTTCGACTGCCAGTAATATAACAATCACTCACAGATCTCTGGCTGAGGTACAGTGCCTCACCGTGCGTATGAACCGGTCGCTCAGCAGTGTCCCGCCACAATGCCACACCACTGTGCCGTTGCCACTACCAGAATCACTCACAGATCTCTGGCTGAAGTACAGTGCCCCGCCGTGAGTATGAATCGGTCGCTCAGCAGTGTCCCGCCACACTGCCACACCGCTATGCCGTTCGACTGCCAGTAATATAACAATCACTCACAAATCTCTGGCTGAAGTACAGTGCCCCGCCGTAAGAATGAACCGGTCGCTCAGCAGTGTCCCGCCACACTGCCACACCGCTGTGCCGTTCGACTGCCCGTAGCCAAGCAGGACCTAAAAACATGGCCTGTTAATTTCGCTTCTCTTCGAGTTTTCACCCGAGAGCTCAATTATGATTTACCAACTTGTTACCATTTTAAATTTGAATTTTGATCTTAAGTAGATACGACTTTAAAGATCGCTCGCGCTGGTTGGTGCATGGAAAATGAAGTGAAAGTCGTGAGTGAGATGCGCGCCAATCACCAAGATCAACATCAAGGTAACAAAACGTCCGTGAGAGACAGACATATTAAATATATTAATAACGAGTCACTCACGTATTTTAAGTCGAAAAACGCTCGACATCCTGATGACACTGACTCGGTACGGAGTGAAACATGTCGAGCGTTTTTCGACTTAAAATACGTGAGTGACCCGTTATTAATATATTTAATATTAACGTCAAGGTCTTATAAAAACCAGTTCACGTTCAGTTCACCGCGCAGGGCTACGACCGTAGCTCAACGGTAAATTTGCTAACATAGCATATGAGAGAACTATTGTGGTAACAGCGGTGGGCACAGCCCATGCTGCCTGATAGAGAGAGGGAGGGAGGGAGGGGGGGGAAGAGAGAGAGTCAGTATGTTTACCATGTGAGGGAACTCTGTTCGCTTAGCATTAGTGCCGCCCACGATAAATTCATCGACGTTGTGATTGCAGCGGTTGGCGCGGCCCATGCTGCCTGACAGAGAGAGGGAGGGAGGGAGGGAGGCAAGAGAGGGTCAGTATGTTTACCATGTGAGGGAACTCTGTTCGCTTAGCATTAGTGCCGCCCACGATTAATTCATCGACGTTGTGATTGCAGCGGTTGGCGCGGCCCATGCTGCCTGACAGAGAGAGGGAGGGAGGGAGGGAGGCAAGAGAGGGTCAGTATGTTTACCATGTGAGGGAACTCTGTTCGCTTAGCATTAGTGCCGCCCACGATAAATTCATCGACGTTGTGATTGCAGCGGTTGGCGCGGCCCATGCTGCCTGACAGAGAGAGGGAGGGAGGGAGGGTGGCAAGAGAGAGTCAGTATGTTTACCATGTGAGGGAACTCTGTTCGCTTAGCATTAGTGCCGCCCACGATTAATTCATCGACGTTGTGATTGCAGCGGTTGGCGCGGCCCATGCTGCCTGACAGAGAGAGGGAGGGAGGCAAGAGAGGGTCAGTATGTTTACCATGTGAGGGAACTCTGTTCGCTTAGCATTAGTGCCGCCCACGATTAATTCATCGACGTTGTGATTGCAGCGGTTGGCGCGGCCCATGCTGCCTGACAGAGCTGTTTGCTCGCAGGGATACACTAGTTCATGTTGATAGTCGATGCATTCTGTAACAATATAAAAACGATAAAATCGGTCTAAGCTAGCAATGTACAAGTTGTAGAATATTCAAATTACTTTGTCTTTGTAACACTGCCACACTTTGTCTTTGCAAATGGCATTCAAGCTTGCTCTAAACTATAATTTGAGAACAGAGGCCTATATATATAATTCATTTATTGCAAGTAAGTTACACTCATAATGTGGTTAGTAAAACTTAATTCTAAATTATGTAATATTGTCTTCGGTTACCGCGATAGTTACTCATGAAATAAAACTATGAAAACGGATTATATCGCGTATATTGAATTTATAATACATCCCGACGTTTCGAACTCTTTACAGCGTTCGTGGTCAACGGGTGACTGAGGAAAAATTACAAAATGCAAAAATACCCACATACTAAAATAATGAACAATCATAGACTACAAACTTTAAGGCTGGTTGTACATGCAAAATCGGTTCATAAGGCTAGTTATACACTATAATTATTTTTCAAGTAAAGATTTATATATATATACGCGATAAAAAAAAAAAAAAAAAAAAAAAAAAAAAAAAAAAAAAAAAAAAAACCTATGCCGGCTCCAACCCTACACCACGGACCCGAGAAGATTTAATTTCTAAATTATGTATTAGTATTTCTTAAACCTAGGGATACATCTATATCTATAAACTATTTTTGTTGTCAGCTGATTACGGCACATGTAGCCGACTGCAGCATAGTAAATAGGGGGAGTCCAGCCTGTCCCCTATCATCTTCATGATAGCATCATCATCATCTTTATGCTCAGCAGTAGGCGATGAAGGGCAGATAAGATGATGATGTTGAAACTATAATATACGTACTGTCCCAAGCTTTCCGTCCAGTCTTTGCCGCAGTCCGCTCTGGTTCCACAGCAGCACAGCCATCAACTATAGCCGTGTTGGGACTATAGTCGTACACTGGCACGAAAAACTCCGTCGTTGTTGTCCTGTATAACAGAAACTTTAGAGTTTTAAATGATTCACGGTTAGTTTCACTAAACTTATATTGACCGGGATATAGACCGTAATTACCTTTTGTATTATTTATAAGCTCCCGATATTTCGACGCAGTTACATGGATCATGTTCACGGGAACATGATGCATGTAACTGCGTCGAAATATCGGGAGCTCATAAATAATACCAAAGGTAATCACGGTCTATATCCCGGTCAATATAAGTCTAACAGAAACTTTTATAAGCCGAAATAGATGTCACATACAAAAGAAAAAGTTACCAAGGCCTTCAGTGCCCAGGGCTGGAAGCATCACGTGGTCACCGGTCACCGGTAATAGAAAACGAAGTGTCGGTAGCCTCGGCCCGGCCCGGACTAGCGTGAGTCAACCTTAACTCGTATCGTATGGTAACCCCGGTCTTGGCCTCAGACCCTTTCGGGTCGCTAAGCCAGCGACGTAATGATGCGGTCTGTATAGATAAATATAATTATAGTGGTACCCAGGGCGACGCGTAGTGGCGACGGGTCTCGCAGACGTGGTGGTGGGTTTTTCCACGCAGCAGATGATTACTTCGAAGCCCTCGAAACCACATCTCTGAGGAACAAGTTTACAATAAATCTGGTGACAAGATTAACAATGTGCAAGATCAAGAACATTCTCTACATTTCTGGGAACTCATGTGAAAATTCTCATGCAAGTTACCACTTAGAATGTTCCCGTTCAGGCCGCGTAGCCAACACGCCAATCGCTAACGCTCCGTAGCGATCGAAACGCAATTGTCACTGTCGCACTAATATGGAAGAGTGATAGAGCGACACAAAGCGTTTCGTTGTCGAAGCGATAGCGATTCACCTTACCCATGTAACGGCTCGGCCACGACGTCGCGCGGCAGCGGCAGCGGCGAGCGGCGGCCATAGGTTGGAGCGAGACACAGCGATCGGACCTTTCGTTCCCAACTATGGCCGCCGTTCGCCGCTGCCGCCGCCGCTGTCGTGGCCGGGCCGTTACACTAAACTTATATTGACCAGGATATGGACCGTGATTAACTTACCTATGGACCTTCCCTATGGTTCTTATGGACCGACGTTGAAAGCGAACGCAGCCGACGCGCACGAATGAGGGTCTACACAACTTTGACACCCACCCGCTACCTTCAGTTACCCGTGCCGTGAACAAGATGCATGTAACTGCGTCGATATATCGGGAGCTCAAAAACAATACAAAAGGTAATCACGGTCCATATCTCGGTCAATATAAGTCTAGTGAAACTAACCGTGAATCATTCAAAACTGTGATTACTCATGTTAGTCATGTTATGTTCTTAACTGTTTACGATTTTTTCATTCAACATTTACGTCACTCATTAGCGTCTTTTCCAAGCAAGGGCCTGACACTCTTTGATAGAGAAAGATGGTCTTATTGCGATTCCTATAAGAGAAAAGAGAAAATAGTGCCATGACTTTATCAGCGACCGGGCATTTTTTCATGGTCGGGTTATGGCATCATGTGGGCATCATAGCAAGGAGGCTATGGCGAAATACCGAAGTTTATAAGAGTGAAAGAGAAAAGTCATTGGACATGCAAACCGGATAAATTGCGTAGTATACATTTTATATGAATATTCTTTCTCTTACCCCTGGTCGCTCGGTGGCGCGTCTATAACTACTTGTATATACTATGTCTATGATTTCAAGTGTCATAGAAATAGAAACTAACTCTAAGAAGGTTTGGCAATAAACGTACAGAAAAAGATATTCAGAACATTTCATCGAAACTTTGCAGTTTTTGAAAATTATTTTTGGCAAATTGCTAAAATAGTGCTTACAGGTAGTTTCCAACCAAGGGCCTGACACTCTTTGATAGAGAAAGATAGTCTTATTGCGATTCCTATAAGAGTAAAGAGAAAATAGTGCCATGCTTTGTCCTTATCACCGACCGGGTGGCATCATAGGTAGGAGGCGATGGCGAAATACCGAAATTTATAAGAGTGAAAGCATTGAAAGAGAAAAAATCCTATGCTGCCCAAATTTTATATGAATATTCTTTCTCTTACCCCCGGTCCCTCGGTAGAGAGTCTATAACAGGCTCTTGGGGTTATCTGCCACGGCAGCGGTCTACACACGCTGGGTACATCTTAGAAATAATGTAAAATGTAAGTTTAGTGCTTACGGGAAGTTTCCACCACTGGCTCTTCGGATTATCTGTCAGGGCCTGACAGTTACGGAGTAGCTTGCACACGCCGGGGACGCCATCTTGGAAACAGCTGTCACCGGGAGCTGGAAATTATGGTGTACAGTCGCCATCAGATATATCGGAGCGCCCGAGGTGCTCACAAATATCTGAACACGCCTCTATTAGCTCCATGCATGAATTTATTTTTATTTTTGGATTCATAATTTATATCGTTGGAACACCGGAAATGATAAAAATACTTTTGTAAACCTTAACATTATTTTATTAAAAAATATTTAAAATGTTGAAAATTTTTGAGCGGTTGAAACGCTCATAATTTTTGGCGCGAATTCGACAGAGCGTGATGACGTCACACGTTGGGCGGCCCAACTGACGTTTGCTACTAATGACACTAATCTGTCGAACGCGTGCGGTCACGTGGCGTTTCGAGCGTTTCGCTCACTAGCTTTTCGCGGGCAAATTTTTGTACTTTTTATTTATAATTTTGAGTAATTAAATGGTAATTTAAAAACGGAAATGCATTTGTAACATGATATAACGGTAACAAACATCCGAATAAGACATATTTCGTTCAAATATAAACTTCATGCATGAGGCTAATTGTCAAGGCGTTAGAGTGCGTGTTCAGATATTATGAGCAGCTCGGCCGCTCCGATATATCTGATGGCGACTGTACAGTCCGTTATTAGGTATTACTTTGGTGTTCCTGGTTTGTCCCACACACTAACGTATCTGGCAGGTGTCGTGTTTTGTAGGTTCCAGGGCAAACTGCCGAATCCGACACAAGGGCAGACGATTTACCATGCAGACAGTTTTCTCGCCTAAATACTCGTAGTATTTAGTTTTTTTAGGGTTCCGTACCCAAAGGGTAAAAACGGAACCCTATTACTAAGACTCCGCTGTCCGACTGTCCGTCTGTCCGTCCGTCTGTCCGTCTGTCTGTCTGTCACCAGGCTGTATCTCATGAACCGTGATAGCTAGACAGTTTAAATTTTCACAGATGATGTATTTCTGTTGCCGCTATAACAACAAATACTAAAAACAGAATAATATAAATATTTAAATGGGGCTCCCATACAACAAACGTGATTTTTTTTTTCTGTTTTTTTCCGTAATGGTACGGAACCCTTCGTGCGCGAGTCCGACTCGCACTTGGCCGGTTTTTTTTATAAATATTATATATAAGGTCATAAGGTATTTGTAATATCTATGGGCCGTTTTGCCAGATTTCAATTTTAAATAATTAAAATAACTAACAAGTGACATATTAAAACTCAAAGAGATATCATACACTAAAGAAAAGCCGGCCAAGTGCGAGTCGGACTCGCCCACCTAGGGTTTCGTACTTTTTAGCATTTGTTGTTATAGCGGCAACAGAAATCATCTGTAAACATCTCAACTGTCTAGCTATCACAGTTCATGAGCCTGGTGACAGACAGACGGACAGAAAAGAAAAGCTTTGTCGAGCGGCAAAGAAATATTTTGAATTTTAGCGCCGTGCGGCGCGCAGCCGCCAGGGGGCGTGTTTTCCATATTAAAAATGGCGGCCCGCCGCACGCGCGGTTGTCAGAGAGCGTCCCATTCGAGGTAGCTTGCCGCCCGAGGGGATAGGGCCCCGTTTTTACCCTTTGGGTACGAAACCCTAAAAAACTATACTATGTAATAAAGAACATATTACCTTGAGACGCCACTCCGTATATGAAACTCAGTACTATAACACTCGACAGTTTTTTGAACATGATTCTTATTAAATACTTTAGTTTTTGATTCTTAGTATTTCTCGTCAAGTCATCACTTCAAATTCTAATGGAGTTAATGGATAAAAAATATAAACTTAATTTATAAGTAGAAACAGGGTCTCTATTGTTTAACATAATTATTGAAAGTCATAATGTAATGATTGTAATATTATCATTAGTCATAATTTGGTTTTTCTCAGAAAAGCGTAACTTTTCAGGATTGCCATAAAACAAACCTAACCTAGGTTAGCTATAGGATAACCCGAGGAAAATCCTAAAAAGTTAACGATAATATGACAATCATTACATTATGACTTTCAATAATTATGTCAAACAAAGGGACCCCGTAGAAACAGCTTCGTATCGATATTGATTAAGAGGATAGGGGAGTGATTATTTGTCCAAGGTATTGTACTCCACTCTTTCTTCCGTGGTTGCCATAGAGCAATGATGATGATTATTTAGTTAAGTAGTAATAAGGATTATTTTTAATTTAAGGTTAAGGCACTATTGTATTAGGGTTACCTGTAAGGATAGTTGCTGTATTTAATTAAAAAAAAAATATCAACACAGATTGTTATTATCAATAATCTATGTCGGACTGTTTTGTTTTTTTTTTAAATATATATATTTATTAAAAACCGTAATAGATGTCATATATTAAAGAAAAAGTGACGAAGCTCTCCAGTGGTGAAGGCCGGATTCGAACCGGTGTCTTTAGCTATCGCGGCTAACGCCATGAACCCCTAGGCCACCTCGCCACGGCGGTATTCGTCCCAATTTCTCGACTATATGCCATCTTAGTAAGACTATACTCTGATTTGTAATTAGATTCCAAAAAACTAACCTCATTCAGATCCTTTTTCTTTCGTAATAATGGAAAATATGTAAAGAAGTAAACTCAAATTTCCATTTTGCATACTCTAGCATTTAAAATAAATATAGATGTATCCTTCTAGCTTTGTTTAGTTTCTTAAAACATACGGAAAAGAGAAAAAGTGAGGTTAGTTTTTTGGAAACTAATTACAAATCAGAGTATAAGCACAAATCGTCGCTATACTTGCTCAACCTCATATCTGCAACAATCATTTGATGGAAATGTCGCTTTTCTTTCATTCGGAATACGGGTGTTTTTGTCATCAAATGAGCGTTGCAGATACGAGGTTGAGTAAGTATAGCGGCGAAATCTTAAAAAACACAAATCAAAACATTTAATATAATAATTTGATTTGTTCCCCAACTTGATCATATATATTTATGTTTTTTTTTTCACTTCAAACATCGCAAAAACGGCCTATTTGACTAGGCTGCGAAGAAAAACAGCCCGACACAGTTAATTTCGTTATCATTAACATTTCGAAATTTCGTTACTATTGGTTAAGTGGAGGAGAAAACAGTTGAGTACGAAACCTAGATTTTTGAGATTTTTACGCAGGATTTTTCGCCTAAACTGCAGTTGTTTCTTATCGCACTAAACGTACTGTCCGCGCGCCAATTCCGTGCATTCGGAGGTCGAGGAAGTGGGCGGGTGTGCGCTGCGCCCGTACGTACAGAATGACACCACTCTGTCATGACGCCCAACATTCCTAACATTCCTCAGCCGTGCACGGAATTCGCGCGCGGACGGAGCTGCCCCCGTCAGCGCGACGGAGATATCACCTAAAATCACAGAATAAGTAATAGTACTACCGTACAGAAAACACTTCCTACAAACCCGAAGTTTGACAGCGATTCAGGTTCGATTCATGCTGTCCCTTTCTAATGTATGGCACTATCCCTTTCGGTTATTTAGGGTTGTCAAAATTCAAATCATATCTATGCTTGTCCACGCAAAGGGACGTCAAGTTGTGCCAACCCTTATAATTGCTCGGAGCAATGCTGAGCCGAACGGAGCCGAGTTTGCCCGAAAGGAGGTGTCCCCCCACTGCTAAAATTTACAAATTTGAGAAGGGGTTCAGCTCCCTTATCCTCTTAAGTCGATATTTAATTATCACTACAGTCAAACCAAGCTAACTCTTGCATTTGTAATAACCAAGTGTGGCAATTTCATCTTTAATGTAATATATCTATGACACTTCCTCACTTTGTGCGTTTAAGTTGGTGCAAACTTAGACGTAATCATAATCATTTATTTGTTGCAAATAAATGATTATGATTACGGCAGTAAATTTACTGTGACTACAAAATTTACTATGACAGTACCCCTCTATCCTATATATTCTCTTTTCCAAGACGAGTCGGTCGTGTCAAAACCAGTTCACAACCGTAACAAGTTTTAAATCTGAATCAGACCGCGTTTAGACAATACATAACGTCGCTATACTTACCCAACCTCATATCTGCAACAATCATTTGATGGAAATGTCGCCTTTCTCTCATTCGGAATACGGGTGTTTTTGTCATCAAATGAGTGTTGCAGATACGAGGTTGAGTAAGTATAGCGGCGATAAGGAAAATGCTAAACTTAAAGAAACAGGAAGCTGATAATGAAGTTAATTTAAATATCATTAAGATACAAACCGCTTAAACAATTGTGGTATTTTCTATAAAAAGGGACCTTATTGTCGAAGGCGACTACGCCATTATAAACGATGCTCCGAAATAAATACAATGACGCGCGACGCTGTGCGGCGTAAGCGCCATTGACAATAAGGTCCCTTTTCATAGAAAATGCCCCAATTAATCTGATGTGTAAATGTAGTAGTTTTGTGAGACGGCCGGTATTAACACAACGCACCAGAACCATAATTTCACGAAATTACCACAAACTAATAATTATTTCAATGCTTCTAGTTTGTAGATATAATTTTCTTGCTTGACAACCATTTGTCAGTCACAACTGCTAAATTTCGCAAGCCCGTATCATGAGTGCTCGGTCTGCGGCAAAGAATATAATACTCTGCGGCAAAGAATATGCGGACTCACTGGTTTCAGCACGGAGGTTTTGATGTTTATTTATTTATTATTTATTTATTTATTTTAAACTTTATTGCATGGAGACTGTATAAAGGAGCCAAATCTCTATGTATGAAAAGAGTCCATCAAAAAACAGTAATTAGGCGGCGCCACCATACACCGAAATACTACCAAAAACAACCTACGTAATTTGGTCGGTTTATTTGTTGCCTTATATGGTTCATGTTATACTCATGTCCCAGAGCCTAACTAGCGCCACCGGAGAGATTAGGAACTATTATTTAAAGCTTAACGCGGTTACTTTTGCAACAATTCTGCCATAAGAGATTGCGATCCTTTCTATACCATCCATACTTTATTGCACAATTAAAACACGTACAAATGGCGGACTCAAGGCATTCTCTACCAGTCAACCATATGTTTGTTTTCTTCTGCTAAATATGTAGCTTTAGCTAAGCAGGGTATTAGAAAAAAATTGCTATAAAAATAAAAATTTCTTGGAGAAATCTTTCGGAACGTGTTTGACCGTTGCTAGGCGATATTTTTTTTATTAATCTGATATCATTAAAATAAAGGTAGTTATATAGGCTTTTCTGCTTTCGTTGTAAATAAGTTTTTGTCACTTTTTAGTAAAATTCACATTTTCGAATACTTGGCCATTACTTACATTTTCTGTTTTGTGATGGAGAAAGGCTTATACTATCGATCCCGATAGCTTTGTTCAATAATTGGGGCATTTTCTATGAAAAGTGACCTTATTGTCGATGGCGCTTACGCCGCACAGCGTCACGCGGCATTGTATTTATATCGGAGCATCGTTAATAATGGCGTAAGCGCCATCGACAATAAGGTCCCTTTTTATAGAAAATACCACAAATAACTATTGTAAATATTATTAATGACAGTAATTTAATCAGTGGTCCTTGATTGTCCCCCGGTTATGTATGAAAATAAGGCATTTACCACTGCGTTATCATATTTTTACATTAATCAATACTAATATACAATATACATTTTGGTCAACAAATTCCTACGATTTGGTTCAGGTACAATTTGGGAATACAATTTTTATACACGAATTCAATATCTATCATACCGTAAAATGGGGTGAGTAGGTTTCGCGGGGAGAGTTGGGTTATGAATGGGGAGAGAAGGTTTGAAAGGGGGGTGAGATGGGTTTTTAGGGCTACTGCTACAAAAATAATGTATTCCAATTTAAAATGGAGCTATAGTAATACGAATAATAAAATAAAATTCGATTCAACAATCTTCCAAAATCACCTTTGTATGAAAAGTTGAAAACCCATCTCACTCCAATTACGAGGGACTACGGGGTGAGGTGGTTTTTACTGTTTATCGTCAAAGTTATGAAATGGAACTACCCAAAATAAAATGTAAACTAAAATACAAACGTCCGGAACACTTATGAATGGTGTATACCATTCAGTTTGCATATGTAAAAATAAGATGTTATCGAGGTTTGAATGTCAATTTTCGTACTCACCCCATTTTACGGTACTTTTTTCTGGCAATAGATTAATAGTCATGAAAAAGTAGAATGACACATCTAGCATTCAAAAATTAACTAGCTATAACTATAATTATTTTAATAATACTTAAGCGTATCGAAGTAATTAGCAATTATCATTTTTCGACTAACGGACTGGCGGTAAAATCGGTAGTCTGTCTACGCTAACATTGCATTAATTTGAACAGAACAAAGTAAGGACGTGGCATTATAATCGTCATATTTTCATAAAAAATGACATTGCCACACTTTGTCATTACTTTTAGCTCGATACGACTTTAGACATTGGCCCATCGAATTGTAATTAGCCAAACATCAACACAAAAAAACAGAGCTGCTTATTTGTGTACAAACATTTTTTCTAACAAACAAAACGTTTTCTATGTAAATAAACTTCAATATTTCTTATAGAAAATTAGGTAAATCTAAATCTATTTCTCACTAAAATCACTTAGTATTAAAATGCACTGTTCACAAGCAAAGGTCACGGTCAAAACAAATGAATCACGATCCGCTGCGCACGCGGCGGCTCGGCGCTGGCGCAGACTCCAAACTGTCATGGCGGACGGTGGGTCATTATCATTAGTAGGTAAGTAATAATTAAGTGTCTAACTAGGAGCCATCTTCACGCTTCTTAAAAGCTAGTAAAGTTTCGACTAAGTTAGTAATTTAGTCAAGTGGCGAGTATTTTAATTACTAAACGTTTCTGCCACAAATTTACTCGAGTAGATCAGTCAGTGATTTAGTCAAGTGGATCCATTTTATTTCATTTTTAGGGTTCCGTACCTCAAAAGGAAAAAACGGAACCCTTATAGGATCACTCGTGCGTCTGT
This sequence comes from Cydia strobilella, assembly GCF_947568885.1. Taxonomy (NCBI): domain Eukaryota; kingdom Metazoa; phylum Arthropoda; class Insecta; order Lepidoptera; family Tortricidae; genus Cydia; species Cydia strobilella. Next base: position 1,711,781 of record NC_086064.1, on the reverse strand, counting down.
CTGTCTGTCTGTCCGTCTGTCACAGACTATTTTCTCCGAAACTACTGGACCAATTAAGTTGAAATTTGGTATACATATGTAAGTTTGTGACCCAAAGACGGACATGTAACGTAAACAAATGAATTTTAAACACGGGGGCCACTTTTGGGGGGTAAATGAGAAAATTAAAAAATACAATTTTCCAAACTATATCCTATTACATATCAAATAAAAGAGCTCATTGTAAGGATCTAAAAATTTTTTTTGTATAATTTTAGGATAAACAGTTTAGAAGTTATTCAAGAAAATAGGCAAAAACTGACCATTCCCCCCTCCCCTTTATCTCCGTCTAAAATTTTGTAAAAATACACAAAATAGACCTTTTCCCCTCACTAGCTCGGAAAGTTGTCGTTTATCCTTCAATACAAGCGGGGAAAAACGCCTTTTATCCACTAGTGGGGAAAGTAATTTGACCTTGGATGGAGCGTGTTTAAGTAGCTTGACAGATAACAAAACGTAAAACGCTCATGATAATGGTTCGTTCGATATTAATTATCATTAAATAAATGGTTTGAGAATCTAATAAAAAATACCAAATTTAGCTTTATTTAATGATTTTAAGTCATAAAACCTTAAAATTCAATAAGAAACGTTTGTTTTTTTATAATGATGTTAAATTTAATTCTGAACGCACAAGTTGAGTCGATGCAATTTCAAAACGCATCGTTGACATTTCATACATCAGAAATGTCAACATTGTCAACAATTTTTTTACTTAAAACCTTTTCTCACCGACTCGCGTAAAATTACACAACTTCCAGAGTTTTCTGTTATAATATCGTAAAGAAATGAGTGATTCCAGTGATGACGGTGATCTAAGGCCTGTGGATGTTGCACTTTCCTCGCTATAGTGAGGTGAAAAGTTTTGTGTTACACACGGGCGCAAATGTATTTTACTTCTCGTGTGTTGAAACACTCGCGGGTAAAATACAACTTTGCACCCTTGTATAACAAATAACTATTACCTAGTTCACAGGAAAATCCTACTCCGTGGGAAAACCTACTAGAAATGTGCAGTCAAGCGTGAGTCAGACTTAATTACTTAGTTTTTGATCCGACCCCTACGGGTTTTTTAAAGACATTTCACTCACGTTTCAGATAAAATAGTTATTTGTTATACAAGGGTGCAAAGTTGTATTTTACCCGCGAGTGTGGAATTGAAACACGAGAAGTAAAATACATTTGCACCCGTGTGTAACACAAAACTTTTCCCCTCACTATAGCGAGGAAATTGCAACATCCACAGGCGTTAGATCATCTTCATCACTAGAATCACTTATTTTTGTACGATATTATAACAGAAAACACTGGAAATTCTGATTTTTACGTGAGTCGGTGAGAAGTGTGTTTAAGTAAAAAAATTGTTGACAATCATTCTGTTGTGATATATGAAATGTCAACGATGCGTTTTGAAATTGCATCGACTCAACTTGTGCGTTCAGAATTATATTTAACAACTATAAATAATCTAACGTTTCTTATGGAATTTTAAGGTTTATGACTTAAAATTATTAAATAAAGCTAAATCTGGTATTTTTTATTAGATTCTCAAACCATTTATTTAATGATAATTAATATCGAACGAACCATTATTATGAGCGTTTTACGTTTTGTTATCTGTCAAGCTACTTAAACACGCTCCATTCAAGGTCAAATTACTTTCCCCACTAGTGGATAAAATGCGTTTTTCCCCGCTTGTTTTAAAGGATAAAAGACGGCTTTCCGAGCTAGTGAGGGGAAAAATTGGAACGCGAGTCCGACTCGCACTTGGCCGGTTTTTTCTGGACAATTGGGCGAATCGTCAACAATGTAAAGTAACAATGTACCTTATTGTAGTATAATATGATCCAACTATGGTCAAAGGTAATATTATTCTGGCCGTTTTCCTCAAGTGATTTCTTGACCTCTCGATATAAGTGTTATATTATTCGATACTGTTGGAAGGATGCAATGTGCAGATGGTGCATTCCACGAGATATATCTGACATCTCTGTCTATTTATATAGATTTATATAGTTTGTCAAAGGACTGTCTCATTTCAAACATAGACAGAGATGTCAGAGATAATCATACTATCTTCGTCTTACACTAGTACTAGAGTTAGACCAAGAAAAGTCTGCATCGATTTTGATAGCACACGCAGTGCAAGTGTTATTTTAAACGTCAAACTTCTATGAAATTAAATGCTTCGTTGGGCAGGTGGCGTAACGCGCTTAGATAAAGTGCGGAACGAGTACGTACGAGGATCCTTCAAGGTGGCACCTGTAACCGAAAAACTCAGAGAGGGCAGACTCCGATGGTACGGTCATGTGATGAGACGGGACGACAACTATTCCGTAAAAACCGTGCTTAATATCACCACCAAGCAAAGAGCATCGGGTAGACCTCCGGCTTCCTGGTGGTCCACTGTCAAAAGAGACCTGAAGACGCAAAACATCCCACCACTGACAACACGGGACAGATTGTCCTGGCGCAGATGCACAAGAAGGCCCGACCCCAAATGAAGTTGGGAAAAGGGCAGGATGATGATGATGATGAAACTTCTATGAAATTATGACGTATAAATAACACTTGCACTGCGTATGCTATCAAAATTGTTGCACTCTTCCTGGTCTAACTCTAGCACCGAAAAACAAAGGATGAGTATACTTTTTATGGTTCTTATTTACTGCCAATGAGGGCTATCGTTTTTTTGCTCACCAGTTGGCGCCTCTGTTAATGGTGGTCCAAAAGACCATGGATGGTATAGAAAGGATGCCAATTTCTTATGGCAGAATTGTTGCAAAAGTGACCGCTTTCAGCTTTAAATAATAGTTCCTAATCTCTCCGGTGGCGCTAGTTAGGCTCTGGGACGTGAGTATAACATGTAAGGCAACAAATAACCCGACCAAATTACGTAGGTTGTTTTTGATAGTATTTCGGTGTATGGTGGCGCCGCCTAATTACTGTTTTTTGATGGACACTTTTCGTACATAGAGATTTGGCTCCTTTATATAGTCTCCATGGCTGTCAGTCAGTGAAGTGACAAGTGACATTTGACATTTCGAACTTTGCGAAGACCACCATCTACACTAGCGCCCCTAGCGGCGAATTCATACGCGTTAGCCCTCATTTGGTTTGATCAATAGTTCTGAAAAGGCTGAGAAAATGATATTGGGGCTAATAATATTTCATTCTAACAGATTGACGTTACATTCTCGAGCTTTACGGATTTAATTAGATGCCATATAAAGCAAAAGCATTTCGTAAGGGACATTCTCGTAGAATGCCCCAGATATTATCACGGGTGCGAAACTCCTCGCTTCGGGCAAACTCGGTTCCGTTCGACTCAGCATTGCTCCGAGCATAGAGTAACTTATACTAGAGCGGTACTGTCATAGTAAATTTTGTAACCCCAGTAAATTCACTGCCATCTGTTGACACACTTTAAAACTAAAATTGAAGATTTGTAAAAATACGATAAAATGTATTTAAATATAGATAAATGATTTTTTTTATTTACAATAATTATTTTGATGATTTTGACCCATGTTCCTTTACTGATATGCGTTAAAATTGTTAAATAACAAACGAAACCGTCAACTCCATCTATACGACTGTAGGCCAAAACTAGTAGCGCCCTCTGAACGAGAATCAAATTTTCTTGATTTTCGAGGCACGTTTTTTCCTTAGACTGTATCCATCTATTACGGAGTTATATCTATCTTTGGTTCGACTCAGCATTGCTCCGAGCAATTATTAGGGTTGGCACAACTTGACGTCTCTTTGCGTGCACGACCACAGATAAAATAATGACTTGAATTTTGACAACGCCTAATAGCCGAAAGGTATAGTGCCATATATTAGAAAGGGACATCATGATTCGACCCTGAACCGCTGTCAATCTTCGGTTTAGTAGGAAGTTTCCTTTCTGTACGGTAGAACTATTATTTATTCTGTGATATAAGTAAAAAAAAGTGTTATGGCATGGAGACCATGGAGACTATATAAAGGAGCCAAATCTCTATGTATGAAAAGTGTCCATCAAAAAACAGTAATTAGGCGGCGCCACCATACACCGAAATACTACCAAAAATAACCTACGTAATTTGGTCGGGTTATTTGTTGGTTTATGTTATACTCATGTCCCAGAGCCTAACTAGCGCCACCGGAGAGATTAGGAACTATTATTTAAAGCTGAAAGCGGTCACTTTTGCAACAATTCTGCCATAAGAGATTGGCATCCTTTCTATACCATCCATAATGGAAACTGTATAATGTTATGGCATGCTTGACGTTGACATCGAAGTCATCGTATTATTTGGTTGCTTCATTACTTGCATTGCTTTCTCATTTAATTATATTTCATAATGAAATAAAAATACGAGCAAACTAAAATATACTGTCATGTAAGGTTTAGTTTTTTTATATATTAAATCACATTTAAAAACGGGTCTATCGCAAATTTATTTTGTTACCTTTATTTACCGACGTTTCGACACAGGTTTCACTGGTCGTGGTCATGTGATTTAATATGTGTTCAAAACGCGAAAGTTTTAAATGTTATGAAACATTCATGACTGTATTACAATTTATTTTAAAATTTTCAGACCCGCGATCAGCCATATGAATCCAAAATGAAGCCGAACCTATGACACCCTAACTGCCTCCGCCTAAAAGGTACCAGCTTTCGTCTCTACCCTATGTAACCAGTATATAACCAATTGTATTTAAACACCGAACAATAAGTAATATAGGAAATAACACTAAAACTTGTAGGTACTTAAAACCAGCGAAAAACCACTAAAATTAAAACACTTCTATAAAATCGGGAAATCAATAATAATTATATCAGATCAAATCCAAATATCCAAGTATTTATTATTCAATCTACCAGCCAACATAAGAGAACACCTCCAAATTTAATTTAATTTATTTGATTAATAAATTAAATTTCTCGTCAGTTTTTAAAGAATAAAGATAACCCTTATCACAGATTATATAATACTCCCTTATGAACCCTGAAAAATATTATATATAAATTCAAATTAGGTATACTGATCGAATTTAAAAAACCGGCCAAGTGCGAGTCGGACTCGCGAACGAAAGGTTCCGTACCATTACGGATAAAACCAGCAAAAAAATTAGGTTTGTTGTATGGGAGCCCTACTTAAATATTTATTTTATTTTGTTTTTAGTATTTGTTGTTATAGCGGCAACAGAAATACACCATCTGTGAAAATTTCAGCTGTCTAGCTATCACGGTTCATAAGATACAGCCTGGTGACAGACGGACAGACAGACAGACAGCGGAGTCTTAGTAATAGGGTGCCGTTTTTACCCTTTGGGTACGGAACCCTAAAAATCAGCTGAAGCCACATTATCTGTCTCTTACATGTAAAATGTATTGTTATATTCAATTCAATTCAATTCAATTCAAATAATTTATTTCAGAATAAAAATTCCATATACAATTAAAAAATTTTTTAAATTACATTACATACAAATTACATTTAAAATACATTTACATTTAAAATTAAATAACTAATCCTAAATTAAAACTAAATATGTTAGTAACAATAGGTAATACTAAATATGTTAGTAACAATAGGTTATTGGAGCATCACCCTCGCGCCATTCTGCCACGGCTCATGGGATCCTGGGGTCCGCTTGGCAACTAATCCCAGCAATTGGCGTTGGCACTATTTTCATTGTAATTTTACATGTTAAATGTATTGTCTACACAAGTCAATGGCCTTTTATTAATAATAGACGCGTGACGTTCATAGTTGACAAAACTAAAATGCAGGCAATATTTAGTAGACGATTGTGACAATCTTGACACATTGGCGTCAGCCGTACGACTTACTCAATATAGGTTCCGGAACCTATATTTGAGGCATTTTCTATGAAAAGGGACCTTATTGTCGATAGCGCTTACGCCGCACAGCGTCGCGCGGCATTGTATTTATATCGGAGCATCGTTAATAAGGGCGTAAGCGCCATCGACAATAAGGTCCCTTTTTATAGAAAATACCACATTTGATGGCTCACGATCGAGCGCCGGGTGCCATATCTACCTCCCTTTACTTACATCTATGACACAAGTGCCCTTTATTTCAGAAATAAAGATGTTAAAGTACACAATAGACCCTACATCTCCAAAATCGAAGCCAGTATCAGCGACCCTATCATATTCCCACCCTGGAGTCACCCTGTCCGCTGTGAACCCAGTGGCCTATGGAAATATATCTCCTGAACACTTAGTAGAGTCAAATGCTGGATATCTGTTGAAAAAACATCAAACTAACAAGAGTGATCCGTAAAAATATAGCACAAACACTGGACTACGTGTTTTTAATATTGTCTTCGGTTACCGCGATAGTTACTCATGAAATAAAACTATGAAAACGGATTATATCGCGTATATTGAATTTATAATACATTCCATAGACATAGTATATAAGTACTTATAGACCGAATTTAAACTGTTGTGAGACATACTAATATTAAATCATTTTACGGTTTAGACTCACTTGTTTTAGTCACTCGCGCGACATGTTTCGGAGAGCCTAGGTCGCCGCCAGCATGGAAGCCTGTGATTCCTCAGCAGAATGCCGGTGAGTGTTGTGACAGTGTAGTGGACATAGTGAGTTCGTGCTGTGTGGCGCTACAAGTGTTAGGTGACCCAAACCCAAACACACCACTGTGCCCGCCTACAACGATAGCGCAAGACCTCCCCCAACCGGTTTTCTCGGCGCGCGCGCAGCGAGCGACGCGGCGCGCGGCAGCGGCAGTACGCAACACACGGTCGTCGTGAACGCTGCTCGCACTATTAGTGCTTGAGAAAGGAGACCTAGGCTCTCCGAAACATGTCGCGCGAGTGACTAAAACAAGTGAGTCTAAACCGTAAAATGATTTAATATAAGTACTTATAGATATAAAACCGAGCGACCACGGGTAAGAGAAAGACATATTCATGTATTGACAGTTTCATGACTTTCATGTATGGCAGCATAATTATTTTTCTCTTTCACTCATAAATTTCGGTATTTCGCCATCGCCTTGCTATGATGCCATAACCCGACCATGAAAAAATGCCCGGTCGGTGATAAACAAAGCATGGTATTATTTTCTCTTTCCTCTTTTGGAATCGCAATAAAACTATCTTTCTAGAGAAAAGTGTCAGGCCCTTTATACATCCCGACGTTTCGAACCCATTACAGGGATGTATTATAAATTCAATATACGCGATATAATCCGTTTTCATAATTTTATTGCATACGTATTTTTATTTAAAGGGTTCTCTGAGAATATATTTGCTGTTGCGTCTAATTGCCACGGCGACCCTTTTCATATATTTTACAGTACATATGGTGCTACTTTTTCGCACTAGTGCGGGAATGAGCACTTTTCGTGCATATGTCAAAAGTTTAAAGGGCCATATGTACTGTAAAACGTTGTACGATACACGTGCGAAAAGGTAATTCGCCACTCGTGTCGATTTAAAACACTCCCTGGGGTCGTGTTTTAATTTATCGCCACAAGTTTCGAATTTCCTCTTTTCCGCACTTGTATCGTAAATAACTATTGTATGGGTCGCGGCAATTAGAACGCAGATATATTTTTTGAGAATGACCGTAAAAATACTCTTATCTGTACAGTCTATCTGATATTAGTATGATTAAGCTGATGGCCAAGTTGCCAATGCTCGTAATTAATAAAATAATAAAAAAACCGGCCAAGTGCAAGTCGGACTCGCTCACGAAGGGTTCCGTACCATTACGGAAAAAAACAGCAAAAAAATCACGTTTGTTGTATGGGAGCCCCATTTAAATATTAATATTATTCTGTTTTTAGTATTTGTTGTTATAGCGGCAACAGAAATACATCATCTGTGAAAATTTCAACTGTCTAGCTATCATGGTTCATGAGATACAGCCTGGTCCTACCCTTTGGGTACGGAACCCTAAAAATGATATTAGTATGACACTGACAGTTGCGTTTCGGTACATACGTTAGCGATTGGCATGTTGTCTACGGGGCCATGAACACCATTTCCATAACCGTACTGAAGCCATTTCGATAATGACCAACACTGTTTGTCCATTACTTCCATCGATAATGGTGGCGCCATCTCTGTTTAAGTATTATTAACACTTTCAGCGTGACTATTGTGTTAATGTTACCTACACTTCATATAAAATTGTATTGACCTTTGCGAAAACGCTTAGCAAAAACCTGACAAGTGCGAGTCGGACTCGGCCACCGAGATGTATTTTGTAATTTGTATTTGAAATACGAGCAAAACCAGTATTTTGCCCAACCCTATATACAGTATATATCTAAAAACCGGCCAAGTGCGAGTCGGACTCGCGCACGAAGGGTTCCGTACCATTACGCAAGAAACGGCAAGAAAATCACGTTTGTTGTATGGGAGCCCCCCCTTAAATATTTATTTTATTCTGTTTTTAGTATTAGTTGTTATAGCGGCAACAGAAATACATTATCTGTGAAAACTTCAACTGTCTAGCTATCACGGTTCATGAGATACAGCGTGGTGACAGACGGACAGACAGACAGACAGACAGCGCAGTCTTAGTAATAGGGTCCCGTGTTTACCCTTTGGGTACGGAACCCTAAAAAAGAAAACATTAACAAAAAAAAGTAAATGTTCCTCACGCTTTAAAAGCATTATATCGGTTTCGGTTGGCTTGAAAGTGACAAAACCTGAGTTCAAATTAAGTAAAATAAAGTCCGTAGGTAATTAATTAAATTATCATCATCATCATCTTCCCCGCATTGTCCCGGCATTTTGCCACGGCTCATGGAAGCCTGAGGTCCGGTTGGCAAATCAAAAATTCAAAAAAATCCCATGAATTGGCGTAGGCACTAGTTTTTACGAAAGCGACTGCCATCTGACCTTCCAACCCGGAGGGTAGTAAACTAGGCCGTATTGGGATTAGTCCGCGGTTTCCTCACGATGTTTTCCTTCACCGAAAAGCGACAGTTACCTAAATATCAAATGATATTTCGTACATTAAGTTCCGAAAAACTAATATATTTAATATTTCCGAAAAATTCATTGGTACGAGCCGGGGTTTGAACCCGCGACCTCCGGATTGCAAGTCGCACGCTCTTACCGCTAGGCCACCAGCCTTTTATTAATTAAATTATCATTGACACTCATGTTATAATTGTGCCATTTTCAACCAAAAGGGTACTTATTGTCGGTTGTCAATAAGGCGCTATTTCCTTATAGCTTCAATACGAAATCAACCTTATCGACAAGCGACAATGTGGGACCTTTTGTTTGAAAATGTCACGAAGTAATATTATTACTTCGTAAAGACCTTACGAATTTACGAGTATTAAATTAAGAATGCAAATAATTTGACTTACTATAAGATGCTATATGATTTTGATCAGGCGTTTGGTTCTTCTCAATCAATATGTCTGTCATTGAATTAAATTTGACCAGAGACTAAAGTAATGACGAAGCATAATTTAGTGTATTGACCTACCTGCTTCTATCTCTATCGCACGCGCATAATTTCTTCGAATTCTTGTCTCAAGGTGCATTAACATTATGTTAATATTAAGTATATACATACAAAATTTCAGGATTTAAAACAAGCGATTTGCTTTCCGATAGACCTAAAATTAAGACAAATAATATAACATTAAATTGGCATAATGCATGGGGTTGGCAACTGTCAAAGGTTTGCAGAGATGGCGCCATCATAGCTTGCCCCTTTTTCTATGAGATTTGGCTTAAAGGGCTGGCATCCAGGGCATTAAAAAAACAAAAATTTGACACAATTCTAGGGAGTGACGGGCATGGAGACTGTATAAAGGAGCCAAATCTCTATGTATGAAAAGTGTCCATCAAAAAACAGTAATTAGGCGGCGCCACCATACACCGGAATACTACCGAAAACAACCTACGTAATTTGGTCGGGTTATTTGTTGCCTTATATGGTTCATGTTATACTCATGTCCCAGAGCCTAACTAGCGCCACCGGAGAGATTAGGAACTATTATTTAAAGCTTAACGCGGTCACTTTTACAACAATCCTGCCATAAGAGATTGCGATCCTTTCTATACCATCCATAGTGACGGGGCAAGCTATGCGCGCCATCTGCTAATTATTTCGACCGGCCAACCCCATTGCGTAGGGTTTTTATATTCCTTATGTAATAGTTATTTGCAACTTACGTAGCTCAAGCCCAATAAAACAAATTAATCAAATCTTAGACCGTAATATATATTTAAAAAAATGTTTCCTCCCATTTTCCCTCACAGTCGACAGCAATACGTAATCGTAGTGCGTAAAATCTTCATTTCCTTTAAAAATATTTAAAAAGTCAGTCTTGTTTCTCATTTCTTTCCTTTTCTGTATAATTAGAAGTCCATTTACGATTAATTCGTCGAGTGTTGGATTTTCTGTACTTGACTGTGTTTTTACGATTCCGGTTTCAGAACTTGGCTGCGTTTCATGTTTATTTTTAGTCTTCTGTTCCTTGGCACAGTTGTTGCATTTTTGAGCTTGCTTGGCGTTTTCATGAAGTTTTGGAAGCGACCTGAAAAATATGATAATTATAAATATTAGGAAAATCTTGTAATCAGAAATCAGAAATTATTTATTTGCATTGATACGGTATGGAGATGTTACATCACATTGTGGTATTTTCTATAAAAAGGGACCTTATTGTCGATGGCGCTTACGCCATTATAAACGATGCTCCGATATAAATACAATGCTGCGCGACGCTATGCGCATCGACAATAAGGTACCTTTTTATAGAAAATACCACCATTAGTTTTACAGTTCATGTATCTAGCTTGCATGCAAGCGTGCAAATTTAATATCAATGAAATTACACACAATAAATTTAAATCAATATATCAAATAGAAATACTTAATTGGAAAAGTTAACATAATAGGCATATCATAATACAATTATATAACTAAGTACTTATGACTAATTTGAATACTGCTGGTATTCGAGATAGGACTTTACGCTATAAAAAACCGCTACAAAATATAAAAAAATGTATTTATTTATTTGTACCTTCTTTTTCCTCTCTTTATCCCGGCATTTTTAAGAAATCTGTTTAATTTTCGATACGTTTTAACATTGGATTGTCAACTCTGTAGTCAAAATTGCCGTATAGCGCTATCTACTTTTAACGTCGAATGGGATTGGCAACTGTCAGATTTGCATAGATGACACCAAAGATAGATATAACCCCGTAATAGATGGATACAGTCTAAGGAAAAAACGTGCCTCGAAAATAAAGAAAATTTGATTCTCGTCCAGAGGGCGCTACTAGCTTTGGCCTACTATCGTATAGATGGCGTTGACGGTTTCGTTTGTCATTTAACAATTTTAACGCATATCAGTGAAAGAACATGGGTCAAAATCATAAAAATAATTAATGCAAATAAAAAAAATCATTTATCCATATTTAAATACATTTTATCGTATTTTTATAAATATGTATTTTTAGTTTTAAAGTGTGTCGACAGATGGCAGTGAATTTACTGGGGTTACAAAATTTACTATGATAGTACCGCTCTAGTATAAGTTACTCTATGCCTTTACAAATTATATACTAAAACCTTCCTCAAGAATTAGGTACTCTATTGAGAGGAGAAAACCGCATCAAAATCCGTTGCGTAGTTTCAAAGATCTAAGCATACATAGGGACAGATAGACAGCGGAAAGCGACTTTCGGCGCGATTCGGGAAATGAATTAGAGATATGAAATAGTAAAGATATGTGATGTCCCACGGGTAAAGGCGGTTGGCGCTTACGTTATTATTAACGCCGCTCCAATTAATATTGGATGGCGCTTACGTCGCATAGCGCCAGCCGCCATAAGGTATCTTTTGCCGTAGAACGTCACATATGATGGCAGAAGCCCAAATTACCTTGACAAGCTGAGGCTGGCATTGCATATCCAGCCGTCAAACTCCGTGAACCAATCCTGTAGGCCTTCTGGTGGCGTCAGCATATCTGTCAAAACATTTGTTCATATTATATTTTACTTGGACTTCCGGTTCGAGCGCCATCTTGATAGTTAGCATCGTGATTAATTACTTTGTTTTTTGCTTATTAATATTGTTTAAAGTGTAATATCGATAGCTTATTATACAGTAAACTAATGTGGTAGTGTGCAGTGAATGGAGAATTAATTTTGAAGCGCGTTTAACCACCATCTTGGAGTCAACGGCCGGTAGTCCACGTGCTTCTTGTAAAGACTAGCTATCGATTTACAAGAGCTAACAAATCACCGTACACTGTCTTGTACAACCGTACAATTTTTGTCGTTTGTAAACCTCTCAATACCTTGATACTGGCGAAATAGTCCCACTGGGCTGAAGCCATAATTTTAAAAGAAGAAGAAGAAGATATTTTACTTATTACCTCCTACGCATAAAGAGGGGTGTGTGGTGTGTGAGGGTGGCCATACAAACGGAGTTTCGTACTCATTTTAAAACTACGTGGTGGATTGTAACGAAACTTTGCATACAGGTGCGGGTGCCATTGTAGGTAAAATCCGCGCCATTTAGCGTTGCTCATACTATTCGTTAAGAGTCACCAGCAAAATAGGTTCTCCATACAAAAGTAGTTACGCTCTTAGCTTGATTGCTCTGAAACTTTGTATTTACAATAGGATAAGGTATATCTATGTCTGTAATTAGTTTATATACCGGTTTATATAGCTTCAGATACAATAGTAAAAAAAATACAGCGAATTTAAGTTTTTCCATAAAAACTTGTTTTTGCCCTATTTCGTTTGTTTTGTAGTACAGCTATAAAATTACATTACAGACCTAGACATACATACATCATGTATGTGCAAAGTTTCATTACAATCCAACACGTAGTTTTAAAATGAGAACGAAACTCCTGTATGGGAAGGTGAAATTCGGCCGAGCTGGCCGGGGACTCTTAATACAAACAAAACCAGCGTCATACATGTTTATTCGTCGAAACATAACAAAGATAAAACAAATAATATACATTGTTTGATAACCTTGTATTTCCTTTGTCATGAAAGATACCAAAATAAAATATATATGTAGTTGTGTAATGTGTTAGGTAAATGTGCCATCCTCAACCAAAAGGGTACTTATTGTCGGTTGTCAATAAGGCAATATTTCCATATACCTTCAATTTGAAATCAACCTTATCGACTAACGACAATGTACCTTCTGATTGTAAACGTCACAAATATTGTAATCATAATTAATCAGTTGCGATGCAAATAATTAAATAATCATATGTAAAGTCGCTATCAGATAAATTGAGGCGCTGAGGTGCTCAAAAATATTGTGCTAAAAGCAGGGACCGGAACCGCATACTCTAATCACAGAATAAGTAATAGTATTATCAATATTATCATACAGAACGGCCACGCACCGCCCCGCCCCGACTCGTATTACCTCGCCCCGCGACAGCAGATTGACGGCCGTTTGCCGGCCGCTCAGTACTATTTTTAAGCAACTTACTCACACTATGACGTATGACGCGTGTACAGACGTGCTGTTCACACATAGAAACGCAAGTGATTTTTGATGTATAGCGTGTCCGCCCTGTGCCCTAATCGAGGTTTTTAATCGAGTTATTCTTTACATATTATAGGACATTCTTACACAGATTAACTAAGTCCCACGGTAACCCCAAGGAGGCTTGTGTTATGAGTACTCAGACAACGATATATATAATATATAAATACTTAAATACATAGAAAACACCCATGACTCAGGAACAAATATCTGTGCTCATCACACAAAATAATAAAGGGCTCTTCAAGGCAAGAGTTAATAGGTATCTCATAGGTAAGCGTGCTCCACCGTAGACCACATCATCACTTACCATCAGGTGGGATCGTGGTCAAACGCCTGCCTATTCATCATCATTAAAAAAAAATAAAAAAAATGCCCTTACCGGGATTCGAACCCAGGACCATCGGCTTTACAGGCAGGGTCATTACCCACTAGGCCAGACCGTTCGTCAGAAAGATGTATTTCTGTTGCCGCTATAACAACAAATACTAAAAACAGAATAAAATAAATATTTTAAGTGGGGCTCCCATATAACAAATGTGTTTTTTTTGCCGTTTATTGCGTAATGGTACGGAACCCTTCGGGCGCGAGTCCGACGAATTTAAGTATTCTCGTATTATATATATATATGAAAATACTACATATTATATATATATATATATATTAGATAGATATATATATATATAAATAATATAAAAATAATTAATGCAAATATTGCAAATAAAAATAAAACATTTATCCATATATTAATACATTTCTTGATATTTTTATTTTTAGTTTTAATCGTGTTTCGATAGATGGCAGTAAATTTACTGGTGGCACAAAATTTACTATGACTGTACCGCTCTATCTTATTATATCCTCTTTGCTGTGGGCAAAGATAGATATAACTCCGTAATAGATGGATACAGTCTAAGGAAAACCGTGCCTCGAAAATCAAGAAAATTTGATTCTCGATCAGATGGCGCCACTACCTTTGGCCTACTCTCGTATAGATGGCGTTGACGGTTGCTGTGGGTGTGGGGCTTAGTCATGGTGTGTACGTACTATAATATTTATTTATTTATAAATAAACTCGTGATATTTAACTGAGGTCACAAACAAGTGCTTTCGCAGGGTCATATTTCATATGCTGCTCATTTCCTGTTTCCATTGAAATGCGCTGGAAATGAATGTCTTGGATTAAGTATGATTTTTTTATGATTTTATATAAGAGTATGTATGTCTTTCTTAAAAAACTTTCTTGTTTGAACAAAATCGATCCAATTATGTTTATTATTAAAAACTTATTAATTATAGAAATCTGTTGTTAATATCCAGAGAGGAAAATGAGGACTACGTTTGCATGAAAAGGCACGTTTTTTTTTTCAAAAAAGTATAATACATTTTAAACTTATACTATGTTCGCGATTTCGCGCGATTTCGTACGGGTCAGTGAAAATATTTGTCGAATATTCGGCATGTTAATCGAATAATTCGTCCGAACACTGGAAAACTTGCATAATGCCTAATAAATACCGAATATTTCCCATCTCTAGTTTAAATAAACGTATTATTTTCCCAAGGTGTGGCAATAAAGATTTTTTAATTTAATTTAATTTATTGTATAAGGTAACGGTATCGAATGACGGAATCAGACTTGATTTTTAACTCGTTTATAAACTGGTTACAAAGATAGATATAACTCCGTAATAGATGGATACAGTCTAAGGAAAAATGTGCCTCGAAAATCAAGAAAATTTGATTCTCGTTCAGAGGGCGCTACTAGTTTTGGCCTACAGTCGTATAGATGGCGTTGACGGTTTCGTTTGTTATTTAACAATATTAACGCATATTAGTGAAAGAACATGGATCAAAATCATCAAAATAATTAATGCAAATAAAAAAAATCATTTATCTATATTTAAATACATTTTGGGAAAAGTGTGGACTGAGCGAAGATGTAGTGACAAAAATTGAGAAAGGTATGTTGAGATGGTTTGGACACGTGGAAAGAATGAGTGAAAGAAGGCTAACAAAGAGAGTATATAAGGGAGAGGTAGAAACGGGAGTTGGAAGGGGCAGACCTCGGCGGACTTTCTCTGATCAGATCGGGGAAATCCTGAAGAAAGGCCAGGTCAAGAGCACCCTAAACCGGCGAGCGTGTATGAGGAATGTTATGAAAGTGAAGGAAGCGAAAGAGGTATGTCAGGATCGTAGCAAGTGGAAATCCGTGGTCTCTGCCTACCCCTCCGGGAAATAGGCGTGATTATTGTATGTAAATGTATGTATGTCTGTATGTATGTATGTAAATACATTTTATCGTATTTTTACAAATCTTCAATTTTAGTTTTAAAGTGTGTTGACAGATGGCAGTGAATTTACTGAGGTTACAAAATTTACTATGACAGTACCGCTCTAGTATAAGTTACTCTATGCTGGTTATAAAATAAATTCGTGCAAGGTCTGCGTGTTGCAACTACGCTATCTTACAAACATATCTAAAGATCAAACTGTCATAACAGAAACTGGTATTTAACCGTGTTTAATCTTTCTTTGGTTGGAGAAACTATTAAGTAATGTTAAGCTAGGTACGTGTTGGATTGTAATGAAACTTTGCACATACAATGACATGAGGTATATTATATCTATGCCTGTAAATAGTTTATAAGTTTGTATGGAAAACTTAAACTCGCTGTATTTTTTAACTATTTATTTTATTTTATTTATTTATTTAAGAAACAAACAGTCTTTTATAGTTATACATAACACTGGAAATTTTCTTAAAGCTAGACTTACAGTTTCCTTAATGAAATAGTTATTTGTTATACAAGGGTGCAAAGTTGTATTTTACCCGCGAGTGTTTAAACACACGAGAAGTAAAATACATTTGCACCCGTGTGTAACACAAAACTTTTCCCCTCACTATAGCGAGGAAAGTGCAACATCCACAGGCGTTAGATCATCTTCATCACTGGAATCACTCATTTTTTTACGATATTATAACAGAAAACTCTGGAAGTTGTGTATTTTTACGCGAGTCGGTGAGAAAAGTTTTTAAGTAAAAAACTTGTTGACAATGTTGACATTTCTGACGTATAAAATGTCAACGATGCGTTTTGAAATTTCATCGACTCAACTTATACTTTCAGAATTATATTTAACATCATTATAAAAAAACAAACGTTTCTTATGGAATTTTAAGGTTTATGACTTAAAATCATTAAATAAAGCTAAATTTGGTATTTTTTATTAGATTCTCCAACCATTTATTTTATTATATTTAATATCGAACGAACCATTATCATGAGCGTTTTACGTTTTGTTATCTGTCAAGCTACTTAAACACGCTCCGTCCAAGGTCAAATTACTTTCCCCACTAGTGGATAAAACGCGTTTTTCCTCGCTTGTTTTGAAGGATAAAAGACAACTTTCCGAGCTAGTGAGGGGAAAATATTTTAACATCATGTTTAATAAAGTTTCTACAGAGTAAAACAGAGCTATTTGTGCGAACAAGAACAAAAACAATAACAACAATAATGAAAAAAAAGATGCAAGAGTATCAGGGTGTTAACAATTAAATTGTATATAAACTGAATACTAAAAAGGTTTTATTATTCTTATTACTTATTAACGTTCAATACTGAGATTTTTTCCCAATAGCGCCAACCTAATGATCTGGGTTATTACACTGCATGGATTGTATCTGAAGCTACATAAACTAATTACAGGCATAGATATACCTTATCCTATGCAATCTAGCTAGTCGTTTTAAAATTATTATTTGTATTGGTCATTACCTACTCTATACATTATAATATAAACGTACAAGAAAGGATTGGACAAAGTCTCAATACAGCCAAATTTTTAATAATTATAAGTTAGGAGCGAAAAGCAGATTTCCTACACATTTCTAAAAATGCTCCTAACTCTTATAATACATATAAACCTCCCTCTCTTGAATCTATAAAAAAACCGGTTCAAAATCCGTTGCGTAGTTTCAAAGATAGATATAACTCCGTAATAGATGGATACAGTCTAAGGAAAGAACGTGCCTCGAAAATCAAGAAAATTTGATTCTCGTTCAGAGGGCGCTACTAGCTTTGGCCTACTGTCGTATAGATGGCGTTGGCGGTTTCGTTTGTTATTTAACAATTTTAACGCATATCAGTGAAAAAACATGGGTCAAAATCATAAAAATAATTAATGCAAACAAAAAAAATCATTTATCCATATTTAAATACATTTTATCGTATTTTTTAAATCTTCATTTTTAGTTTTAAAGTGTGTCGAGAGATGGCAGTGAATTTACTGGGGTTACAAAATTTACTATGACAGTACCGCTCTATTATAAGTTACTCTATGGTAGTTTTAAAGATCTAAGCATACATAGGGACAGACAGACAGCAGGTAGCGACTTTGTTTTTGATATTGATGATGCATAAGAGTCAATTCAATACGGTCAGAATTCGTTTTGAGATTTTTTCCTACATGTTCTCGCTTATTTGGGTTCCGAAATTGAGTCAAAATATTGTAAGATTCTTTAAAATTACTAATTATTCGGAAAAGACTTCATGAAATAAAGAGTTGAATAATCATTGTCAATCTATAATTAATTAAATTTAAAAGTAAAGTTATTGATTGTTAACATTTGTAAATGGAAGGTAGTTTAAAGAAAAGAAAAATGCGACTGGCATGGCGGTTAACGGGCATTCGGTTACGGGCAGAGCTCGAACGAACCATTAACATGAGCGTGTAGTCTAAACCTCGCTTTACGTTGATCTAACTTGCTTCACGGCCATTTCGGTACGGAACCCCAAAAACCCGCAATGTAATGAAAATTGCATGCAAGTTCTTGCTAGTCTAAACCTCGCTTTACGTTGATCTAACTTGCTTCACGGCCATTTCGGTACGGAACCCCAAAAACCCGCAATGTAATGAAAATTGCATGCAAGTTCTTGCTAGTCTAAACCTCGCTTTACGTTGATCTAACTTGCTTCACGGCCATTTCGGTACGGAACCCCAAAAACCCGCAATGTAATGAAAATTGCATGCAAGTTCTTGCTAGTCTAAACCTCGCTTTACGTTGATCTAACTTGCTTCACGGCCATTTCGGTACGGAACCCCAAAAACCCGCAATGTAATGAAAATTGCATGCAAGTTCTTGCTAGTCTAAACCTCGCTTTACGTTGATCTAACTTGCTTCACGGCCACTTCGGTACGGAACCCCAAAAACCCGCAATGTAATGAAAATTGCATGCAAGTTCTTGCTAGTCTAAACCTCGCTTTACGTTGATCTAACTTGCTTCACGGCCATTTCGGTACGGAACCCCAAAAACCGAGAACATTTGTAGGACAAAATCTCAATACTTTTTCAAACATTGACGTCATCATCGTTAATAGCCGTTAATAAATGATAAATAAGGCTATGCAGGTACAAAAGGGTCGTGATTCAAAATGGTAAAAAATCAATTCTTACTATCACAATGTCATTCACAATGTCAAAACTTCAGCGTAGGAAGATGTTAATTAAAAATTGGAATTGTCTCAACTGACTCCACAAGACAGGCCTAGCCTAGTGTGGTGATCATAGGTTAATAAAACAATGTATAATTTTTTGGTAAATAAACTATTTTTATTTTTATTTTTATTTATTTTTTATTTACGTTGCTTTTACAGGCTTATTTTTATAGTAAATTTTGTAGTTACAGTAAATTAACTGCCATCTTTCGATACAGGATTAAAACTAAAACTAATAAAAACCGGCCAAGTGCGAGTCGGACTCGCCCAGCGAGGGTTCCGTATTTTTTAGTATTTGTTGTTATAGCGGCAACAGAAATACATCATCTGTGAAAATTTCAACCGTCTAACTATCACGGTTCATGAGATACAGCCTGGTGACAGACAGATGGACAGACGGACAGCGGAGTCTTAGTAATAGGGTCCCGTTTTTAACCAATTTTAAGTATCAAACGATGTCGCCATCTACACGAGTATAGGCCAAAGGTATGGCGCCATCTTTTTGAGCATACATTGTGCTTGATTTTCATACGCACTTTTTTTTTTATACTACGTCGGTGGCAAACAAGCATACGGCCCGCCTGATGTTAAGTAGTCTCCGTAGCCTATGTACGCCTGCAACTCCAGAGGAGTTACATGCGCGTTGCCGACCCTAACACTCCTCTCCCTCGAGCTCTGGCAACCTTACTCACCGGCAGGAACACAACACTATTAGTAGGGTCTAGTGTTATTTGGCTGCGGTTTTCTGTAAGGTGGAGGTACCTCCCCGGTTGGGCTCTGCTCTAGATCTGGAATGACATCCGCTGTCCTGTGCCCTACCACACAAAGCAAGATGTCATTCACAGTGCCCATATCTCTCTTTTGGGCGTAGTTTAAGGACATACCCGGGTCCATAAAACGTTTTGTTCTTAGACTTTCTTAATTCTTATACACTTAATGCTTTGAGTAATAGCAATTTTCTTATATAATTTGCTTCTTGAACATTTTCGGTACGAAACCCGAAAAAGCGAGAGCATTTTGTAGGACAAATTCTCAAAACATGATGACATCAAAAGTCATTGACGTCATGTTTTTGTTTAATATGCCTCGGTGCCAGATAAAATAACTAACAAAGACAATATTTGTTTAAGCCTACTGATATGGATGGTATAGAAAGGATGCCAATCTCTTATAAATAAATAAATAAATAAATATTATAGGGACATTCTTATGGCAGAATTGTTGCAAAAGTGTCCGCTTTCAGCTTTAAATAATAGTTCCTAATCTTTCCGGTGGCGCTAGGTAGGCTCTGAGACCAAAGAGTATTGTAATATATAGGAGACTCTATGACATGAACCATAGAGGTATAATAATGTAGAGATGAAATGCGGGAGGGCCAGCAAATAACCCGACTAGATTACGTAGGTTGTTTCTCGTATGTTGTCAGGAACGTAAAACGTGTTTTTAATTTTGTCGCATTGCGTATGATCTGTCCCTCACGGTCGCACGGGTCCACATCTATATAAAATACTAGGTGTATGGTCTAGGTACTTCAGTGTATGGTGGCGCCCCCTATTTACTGTTTTTTACGGTCACTTTTTGATACATGAAGATTCATTTCCTTACCTCTACCTTCCATACCTACTGACAAGGAAAGGAATATTGTTTTTCTAGTGAATATACCTGTATGTATGTTTGTCCATTTCTATTACTTTGGCACGGCCTGTAGATGTTTATAATTTGAAAATTTTGAATAAATAAATAATAAAATAATAACTGTAATAGATGTCATATATTAAAGAAAAAGTGACGAAGCCCTCCAGTGGTGAAGGCCGGATTCGAACCGGCGTCCACGGTGGCCTAGGGGTTCATGGCGTTAGCCGCGATAGCTAAAGACGCCGGTTCGAATCCGGCCTTCACCACTGGAGGGCTTCGTCACTTTTTCTTTAATATATGACATCTATTACAGTTTATAATTTATATATATGGTAGTGTGACTACTTAAAAAAACACAAATCAAAATATTTAATAAAATAATTTGATTTGTTCCCAAAATTGTTAATAAAATAATAAATAAATATTAGGGGACATCTTACACAAATCAAGCTAGCACCAAACTAAGCAAAGCTATACATACTTATAAACATAGAAAACACCCATGACTTAGGGACAAATATTTGTATTCATCACACAAATACCGGGATTACCGGGATTCGAACCCAGGACCATCGGCTTCACAGGTAGGGTCACTCGGGGTGGTGTATTTAATGTTAATTTAGTTCATATTTAAGGCGCGTTGTTGCCATTTCCATAAATAAATAATGTTTTACTTACCTATTTATTTACTTTATAGTTTTAACCTCGTAAGGCCCACCATATAAAGTTTTTCAATTTTTAATTTGAACCTTATTCTATAAGTAAATTGGAACGAATTTCGTTTGTTTTACAACGCAGTGAAACAAAAAGAAATGCTACTCTGCAATGAATGTACATTTAGACTCACGAGGATAATACAATATTTATAATCTATAGCCAAAAAATGTAATAATAGCTTTCAAGGTTTAGTAGCTCAGGAAGTTTGTCTGTCTGTCTGTCTATCCTTCCTCCAGCAAAACTATTCGTGCCAAAAATACTTAGCGAAATGGTAAAATATCAAAAAAAATTAGGAATATTTACATACTTTTTTAAATTATTGTTATATAAACACATGTACCCAGGGCTCGGAACCGGTATTTTTAAAAAACCCCGAAATAGCCCAATATTTTGAATTATTTGATGCTCATTACGTAGGACTGAATCATGTATTTAGGAAACAATTTTGCATTATTAAAACGTCCCATTAAAAATGAAATTATAAAGAAAAGAACGAAAAAGAACGTAATAATACCGGTATTTTTGTATGGAGCAAATACCGGTTTCCGCGCGACCCCTGCATGTACATGTACAGTAACAAAAATTTCGCCAAACTGGTAAATAGTTTGTATAACAAACTGTATAACTGTAGTATGTATAATTGTATACTTATGGACACATTTATAGGAACACAAAAAAAAAGTTTAATTACTGCATTGCACAGCACCTAAAGTAATTTCAAAATTAGTAATTTTACTTTTTTTTTCGTTCCTCTAAAATTGTCCATGAGTGTATTTATTTAATTAATGTTATTTAAAACAATCACGCAGACAAAAATAGACGATAAATAAAATAAAATCACAAATTAATGAAGCCTAAAATAAAAGTTAATAAAACACAAAAATCTATTTTTAAACTAAAATCACCTAAAATAAATAAATAAAATAAAACTTACTGCAAATATCAAAGTCCATTTCACGCATCATCCTTGTGTTTGGCCTCCGTTGTGAGCCGGACATTTGTTTTAAAATAAATAAATAATAAATAAATCACAAAATTAAAATGAATGTCGTTATTATTGTTAATGAACGATTAACGTAAATAATTGTTATGATAATAAAACAGTGCGCGTTCGTGTTCCTCTAGATATAAACAAACTGAGCGAACGATAGCGAGAGTTCAACGATTAATCGCTAGTGATGTCACCGATATATCGATAATAATAAACAATGATGTGCGTGATTTTACAATTGGGCATATTTGAAGTAAAAGGCTGCGTTCAGCCAAAGATATATATAACTCCGTAATAGATGGATACAGTCTAAGGAAAAAACGTGCCTCGAAAATCAAGAAAATTTGATTCTTGTTCAGAGGGCGCCACTAGCTTTGGCCTACTGTCGTATAGATGGCGTTGACGGTTTCGTTTGTTATTTAACAATTTTAACGCATATCAGTGAAAGAACATGGGTCAAAATCATAAAAATAATTAATGCAAATAAAAAAAATCATTTATCCATATACATTACATTATATCGTATTTTTATAAATTCACATTTTTAGTTTTAAAGTATGTCGATAGATGGCAGTGAATTTACTGTGGTTACAAAATTTACTATGACAGTACCGCTCTAGTATAAGTTACTCTATGGTTCAGCTTATGGTTGGGCGGTGTCGTACGGCTGCGATCGTGGCCCAAAATGGTCACGCCGGAAGATCAGCGCTGACTTTCGGGTCAGCATTATGCTGAGGCGAGACCATTTTCGTGGTAAACTTCAACTATTTTATAAATTCCTATAGTTTTAGTTATACTTTTGTATGTAATTTTAGTTTTAAGTTTATCACGAATAAAACATTTTATTCTTGATTCTAAAACTTCTTTAGGCGCGACTAGAGGGTCTCAGATTTTTTTTTTCTGACGTAAGTAACGCTCAGTAGTGACACACGTCAAAGTGCCAACATAGCGATAAATGCAAAGAAGTTTTACTTCAATCGCGCGTAAAGATTACACGCACACGCTTTTTTATTATTATCTATATAACTAACATAATGGATGAGCAGGATCTCCTACCAGCCTGCCACGGGTATTGTATTACCTTCTTAAATTAACCTGTATATTTTAACAGAAATAAAAAAAAATCATTTTCGCACTTAAACTATCGTGAGACATATTTCAAAATATTTATCAGTACGGTTTTTACTCACTATTATTTTTAGTCGCTTTTGGCGACATGTTTCGGATTCTTTGGGAATCCATCCTCAGGCACGAGTGTCCGCGGCGGTTGTACGTCGTGCACTGCCCGCGCCGCCCGCCTCGTCAACAAACACAACATAACATGAAACATGTCGCCAAAAGCGACTAAAAATAATAGTGAGTAAGAACCGTTCTGATAAATATTTTTCATTTTCATTTAATTTTCAAATGACAACATAATAACGTAAAATTTGTACAAGCGTATGTCGCCTTTGGGAATAATTAGGACCAGTACAATGAAAATTCATCGATAATTTATCGACAACATGTCCAGCACTAGCTCTCGTAATAGTCGTGTTGCAGTTGCGTGCGATCGTCTCCCGCGCTGCCTTCAAATAGCAAAACACTACAAGTAAAAAATATATAAAAATGCAATTTGGGAGCAAATAATTTCCTTATTTAATATTTTGATTTATGTTGTTTCTAAGTAGTCACACAAATTCTGTATTTTATTTTTAATGCAGTGTGCAAATTAAATAAATTATTTAAAGTTGAAAAAAAAAATATAAAGAAGAACTAGCAAAAGGCAAAGAAATAAGATGAATAAAGTAGTCACACTACTATATATACATTATAAACTGGTCATGTTTTACTTTATACATATAGGTATGATATCTATTTCAGTTTATACTTAATATCTGTTAGACCGAGTTTTGCTCGGAAAACGTATAAAACTCAAGTATGCTCGTTTTTCCAGAGATAATACCTAGATCGATTTTTCACCACCGAAAACCCCCATATAGCAAATTTCATCGAAATATATAAATATGTCGGAATCGTGGGCGTATCTTACTAACGGCAGCGCATCAGAAACTTCAATCGTGGATGACGAGGGCTTTCAATGAAATACGATATTCAACTCACAGTCTTTACTACACAAGACTGTTTACAAATCACAGCACACGTTACATTTCTTATCCAAAGCAAACTAGTGGATTAGACTGAGGAACCGCCAACGTCGTCATCTCCTCCCGTTAGTTCTCATCAGAAGATTGATTGATAGCATCACTTAAATTGTTCTGGATTCTATTGTTTAGGCAGCGCCGCAGCGCACTCTATGACGACTTGGTGGAACTGCGTCGAACGCCACTCACCCTAGTCACAGATTAATAAATAGTTACCCCTAGTTTGCTCTATTTGTCAAAGATTGCGTGATAACGCCTATGAAAGGTGGTAGATGGCACAATTCAGTCATTCCCCGACAAATATATAGATCCTTGAAATATATATGTATAAATATACATACAAGAAAGAATTGCTCGCTCAATTGCCGTTTTTCTTAGGTTTTCGTTTTATTTTATGTACTTAAATAAAGTGGGCCAAAGAAACGGGTCACTACATGACATTGAAAGTATTCGATATACAAAATACAAATTAACCCGTTTCCAATGCAGTTTGTGTAAAAGAACTGGAAAACCCACATGTATGTTACATCATTTTGCTATTTGACCGTAGCCGCTTGCGCATTTGCGCAACGAACACAGCTGAGAACAGCTCGGGCACTTTCTGTGAGACATTGACGACCTCCCAGTCGATAGTGACCCTGCCTACGAATCTGGAGGTCCCGGCACAGATTATATAATAGTTCTTACGAACAGATACTTATCTCTCAAAGAAAACTCAAATACCTACCGTTTTGATACCTACACAAAAATTACCTTCAACGCGCCGCTCTCCGCACCGCGCTCGCCAACAAAACGCTAGGGTTGCCGACGCTTCTTTCAAATACTTAGGTATCTTAGGTAGATATCTAACTATAAATGTGTCATAAAAAAAACCTACATCTTTAAAACAATTTAATAGTACCTACGTACCTAGTACCTAGGTAGCTTGTAACGATCGTAAAAATAATATTTTCCAGTTCCATAGGCCTGGTCCCGGGTTCGAAATTTCGAATCCCGGTCAGGGCATTTATTTGTGTTTATCACAAATATTTGTTCCTGATTTATGGATGTTTTCTATGTATATAAATATAAGTATTTTATATAATATAACTATCGTCCGCCGATGGCGGGATGAATTAGACTCCTTTTTGAAGGAGTCGCCAGACACAGCACTGGACAGAGATCTGTGGAGAAATTGGGGGAGGCCTTTGCCCAGCAGTGGGACACGTAAGGCTCCAAATAATAATAATAATAATAATAAACGGGCCGTACTCGTCGATATCACCATCCCCCATGATGAGAATCTCGTGAAAGCCGAGAAGGACAAGTCCAGTAAGTACCTAGACTTGGCTCACGAGATAACCGCCATGTGGGAATGTGGGATGTTGATTCAACGATCATTTCATTTCATTTCATTTATTTATTTGCGTCAAACACATAAAAATGCATTGTCCCGATAGTCGTTTCAGCGAACGGTCTCATAGCGAAGAGTCTCGACCGACACCTTGGTATACTCTCGCTAGGTGGTTGGATCAAGGGTCAGATGCAGAAGGCGGTGATCTTGGAAACGGCGCGGATAGTCCGCCGGTTCCTCTCTCTGCGGCTCTGACCACCGGTAGCTTGGGCCTTGCCCCGCTGCCGGCGGCACCCTAGGTTAGGTTTTTTATAATGTGTTTATATGTATTTTGTATTGTTTTGTAAGTATTTTTATATTTTACTTTTATATCCATATTATAAAAACCTAGCCTAAGATGAAAGATAAATAAAGATAACAATAACTATCGTCGTCGTACCCACAACACAAGCCTTATAGAGCTTACTGTGGGACGCGGACGTAGAATTTGATCGAAGCGCAGCGAAGGTCTACGTTTTATTTTAACTCGGGCATTTTGCTTTCGTATGTCCGGATGTTCTCATCTTGAATAAGCCCCCAGTTATAGCACAAATATCTTCCTATATATTACTTATATTAACTTAATATCAATCTATAAATGGGAAGTCATTATAACAATATAAAATTTGTATTATAGGTATTTAAAGAGGTGCTCAAAAATATCGGAACACGCACTTAACGCCTTGACAATAGAGGCGTGTTCAAATATTTGTGAGCACCTTGGCTGCTCCGATATATCTGATAGCGACTGTACGTTTAAGATGTAAATAAATAATAATTAATTTGTTAAACCTTTACCCCCATTTAGAAATCAATTAGCAGGTTCTGGAAATAAAAATAGGTAAATTCCGTATTTTAAATTTAAATATTGTTTGTTTGTAGGGTTCCGTAGGTACCCAAAGGATAAAATCGGGACCCTATTACTAAGACTCAACTGTCCATCTGTCCGTTTTCCATCTGTCTGTCCATCTGTCTGTCCGTCTGTCTGTCACCAGGCTGTATCTCATGAACCGTGACTAGCTATCACAGTTGAAATTTTCACAGATTATGTATTTCTGTTGCCGCTATAACAACTAATACTAAAAAGTACGGGAACCTCGGTGGGCGAGACCGACTCGCACTTGTCCGATTTTTTTTGTCAGCGCCAAATAAGCGCAGTATTGTTAAGTATGTTTAAAAATAGATTTTTTGAATCATTACTAATAATACTTAATGCATAAAGGACATTGACGTAGATTTTCTAGAAGTATTAAAGTTAAATGACATGGGCTACTAAAGCAGTACACGAGCAACAACTACATACGACCTTCAAACCTTCAAGAAAAGAGCGTATTCCCATCTTAAAGGCCGGCAACGCACTTACAACCCCTCTGGTGTTGCGTGTGTCCATGGGCGGCGGTAATCGCTTACCATCAGGTGATCCGTCTGCTCGTTTGCCTCCTATTTCATATAAAAAAAAAAATGAAGATGCTTAGATGGGCAGGTGGAGTGACACGTCTGGACAAAGTTCGCAACGAACACGTGAGGGGAACCTTTAAAGTAGCTCCAATAGCTGACAAAATAAAGGAAAGCCGACTACGCTGGTTCGGACACATTTCCAGGCAAGAAGATGACTATGTCACCTCACAGGACGTCATGGACTGACTTTCAGAATTGATGTAACACTTAAACTATAAAATGTATGTAAATGACTTTACAATCAATAAATGAAATGAAATGAAATGAAATATGTAGTCAAAAAGGTCCTGAACATACCAAACCGACCCAGAGGACGAGGTAGACCCCCTGCTACTTGGTGGACAAAAAAAGAGATGAACCAGGACAGCCTAACTACGCAGACAACCTAGAACAGAGCTCTCTGGCGCAAACGTACAAGGAGACCCGACCCCAGATGAGCTGGGAAGAGGGTTGGCCAAAGAAGAGGAGATTAAAGTTAAATAACATCAAACAAAATGATAGGTATGAATGTCATTGGGAATATCATTCGACGCGAGAGCTGATGTTTTTATCTCTGAACAGACTACAGTCAAGGGCATAAAATATACATTCCCAAAGATTCAAAAATATGTGTACGCTCTTACACCTTAGACAATAAAGTCGTATTCACATATTTTTGGGTCATTTGTCTGGATTGATATTTTTGCCTTCGACTGTACATCTGTGACCAAACTGAGGGGTGAATATGTAGGTCATACTGATAAAGTTTTACTATGGGGCCCGAAATCGTGGAAAAAAACCGGCCAAGTGCGAGTCGGACTCGCGCACGAAGGGTTCCGTACTATTACGGAAAAAAACAGCAAAAAAATCACGTTTGTTGTACGGGAGCCCCATTTTAATATTTATATTATTCTGTTTTTAGTATTTGTTGTTATAGCGGCAACAGAAATACATCATCTGTGAAAATTTCAACTGTCTAGCTATCACGGTTAATGAGATACAGCCTGGTGACATACAGACAGATGGACGGACAGACGGACAGCGGAGTCTTAGTAATAAGGTCCCGTTTTTACCCTTTGGGTACGGAACCCTAAAAATCAGCTGTTTTATAGAAAACATTGACTCTGAATGACCGAAATGTATGAGATTACGGGGTTGGCCCCATAGTAAAAGTTGTTCAATATGACTTACATATTCACCCCCCAGAGTTTGGTCAGTGATAGCAAAAACTAAGCTGCGGTATCATGGTCACAATTTTATCACTTATCATGTCATGTGTCACTTTCGCACTTACATACTTGTTAGAACGTGACAGGCATGATGACAGATGATAAAAACCAACCATCTTAGCCCTACTGTATAAAGTGGAGTAGCTGTTATACGCTATGCTAGTTACGAAATGCAATGTTGCGGCGGATTCCATCGAGCCTAATGGCCGCGATTAGGGCTTCCTTATATGTAACTATTTGGCTAGTACATTAAAATACTTATAATCTTTGTCACTGTATTATGTAACTATCCTCGGCCCTCAATTTAAGCCCACAGATCAATGCGGCCAAATCCGTCTGCGAATAAATTCCGTGCACGAACGCTTTTTTCAAACGATAGTACAAAAAAAATTAAGTTATACATTCTATTGACAACTATGCTTCGTATTTTGTTGTTGCGTTGTATGACTGGTTTGCGAAATAAAGGAAATAGACATATTGTTGACATACAATTAAACTACGGCTGCACGGACACACTAAATCGTATTTTATTCTAATTCAAACAAACCAGCGGTGTCAGCATGGTTGCATTTTTATCACCTGTCACTATGCCTGTCACTTTCGCACTTACACACTTGTTAGAACGTGACAGGCATGGTGACAGGCGATAAAAATGCTACCGTGCTAAGCCCGCAGCACAAAAGTAACGTATGCGGAGTGAAATCTGGACATAATTCTATGTCATAAAATAAAAACAACATGGTTATTTTACATACATTTTCATGTATTTTAATAATGTATTTTTAACAACGTTCAATGCAAGATAAAGTTTTATCAAATGCGAGATCTTTTAACGGATGTCACCTATTATCGTGCTATCGTAGGAGAGATGTACGGTATACGGTACAATTTTAGGGTGTTCATATCAATGCAATATTTGAAACATCAACGGATTTTTCATCATGATCCGATTCGCCTCTTCTACCCTAAGTTCCACAACAAACACAAAAAAAGTGTGCGTGTAATTTTTACGCGCGATTGACGTAAAACTTTTTTGACAGTGACGTTTATCGCTGTTGGCACTTTGACGTATGTCCTATTGTGCGTGTGTCACTACTGAGCGTTACTTGGGTTGCTTGACGACCGCCATCTTGGCGACATCGAGTCGGGATTAATTTTTTGTTTTTGCTCATTAACGTTGTTTGAAGTGTAATACTGATAGCTTATTATGCAGTAAACTAATGAAGACGTGTGCGGATAATGAAGAATTAATCTAGATACGAGTTTATCCACCGTTTTGGCGTCAACGTGCTCCACGTGGCCTTTGTATAGTCGCTATCGCTATACAAGAGCTCATAATATCACAACTACCGAACAACGTCGTGCTCTAAGAGCATTTGGTATTTCTACCTGTAACCGTATCTGGATAGAGCCCTAGAGGCCTTAATTGTATTATTTATACTTTTACCGTACACTGGCTGATTTACATCAAGATTGAAGAAATAGAACTCGATCCCACGTGGATCCCACTTTGACGTTGGCGAAATCATCGACAGTATCGATGGAGCCATTTTACATAAAGATTGATTGATTGAGCGTTACTTCCGTCAGAAAATAAATCTGAGTTATCCTCTAGTCGCGCCTAAAGAAGTTTTACTTTGTTAAATTTAAAATAACATGTAAAACAAGATGTCAAGAAAGATCATCCGAGATCACGGTGTAGGTTAAAAGTAGGTTAAAATCTACATAATTGTTTATTATCATAAAAACTTGTTTACAAATATCAGGCTATGTAGCATAGGTTTAAAACGTTATATAGTAACCCCACCCGGAAAGGTGGGCCAGAATGGTTACTGAGTGGGACCCACGGAGCACCATAGACGGTGCAGGCCGGGGTTCAGGCAGACCAAAAAGGAGATGGCGGGACGACTTTGACGCATTCTACCCCAAATGGTGGGAAAATGCCGATGACAGAGTCGAGTGGAGAAAACGAGGGGAGGCCTTTGCCCAGCAGTGGGACACCAAAGTAGGCTAACAAAAAAAAAAAGTAAACACCCCTATAATGGACGTGGCGATAAAATAAAACAATTAGACATATACCTACCGTATTGAGTCGGACCAAGTCGGACAAACTGCTTTCGTATGTCCGGATGTTCTCCTCTACGTCGCAATTCTCAACCGATTCTCGTGAAATTTTGTGAGCATGTTCAATAGTACAAAAAAACCGGCCAAGTGCGAGTCGGACTCGCGTTCCAAAAGGGTTCCGTACATTATACAATTTAAACAATGTATTTTTTATGTGAAACGTGTGTGAAATGTCTTTAAAAACCCGTAGGGGTCGGATCAAAAACTAAGTAATTAAGTCCGACTCACGCTTGACTGCAATTTCTAATAGGTTTTCCTGTAATCTATAGGTAAAGATCTATTTTGTGTATTTTTTTCAAAATTTTAGACCCAGTAGTTTCGGAGATAAAGGGGGGAATGGTCATTTTTTGCGTATTTTCTTGAATAACTTCTAAATTGTTTATCCTAAAATTATATAAATAATATATTTGAGATTCTCATAATGAGCTCTTTCATTTGATATGTAACACGATATAGTTTGAAAAACTTTATTTTTAAATTTTCTCATTTACCCCCCAAAAGTAGCCCCCATGTTTAAAATTTATTTGTTTACGTTATATGTCCGTCTTTGGGTCACAAAGTTACATATGTATACCAAATTTCAACTTAATTGGTCAAGTAGTTTCGGAGAAAATAGGCTGTGACAGACGGACAGACCACAGACAGACAGACGCACGAGTGATCCTATAAGGGTTCCGTTTTTTCCTTTTGAGGTACGGAACCCTAAAAATAAAAAAAAAATAAAAAAAAAAAAAACAATAGTATGTCATGGTAGAGTGCACTGGTGTTCCCATAGCCTCGCCTTACAGCTCCGAGGCGACAGAGGTGGTTTTAGTGGGTATACCGGACTTACGAGGTGAGTCCCACATAACCATCCCGGGTACATCCCCGCGCCCGGGTGGTATGCGTAACGCATTTCCCCTGTATAAAAAAAAGGTTTAATAGTATGGAATTTTTCTGTAGTTTCGTTTTTTGGAAAAGGTACATAATGGTGAAAATTTGCATAAGGGTCTTAAGTGCGATTGGGGTCTATGACACTTAAGACCATTGCATAGAGTAACTGATACTAGAGCGGTACTGTCATAGTAAATTTTGTAACCCCAGTAAATTCACTGCCATCTGTCGACACACTTTAAAACTAAAAATGAAGATTTATAAAAATACGATAGAATGTATTTAAATATAGATAAATGATTTTTTTTATTTGCATTAATTATTTTTATGATTTTGACCCATGTTCTTTCACTGATATGCGTTAAAATTGTTAAATAACAAATGAAACCGTCAACGCCATCTATACGACAGTAAGCCAAAGCTAGTAGCGCCCTCTGAACGAGAATCAAATTTTCTTGATTTTCGAGGGACGTTTTTTCCTTGGACTGTATACATCTATTACGGAGTTATATCTATCTTTGGTAGTAGGTAGTATAAGTATTTTTTGTTTAAATATTTTTTAAGCTTTTTTGTCGCGACTATCGCAAGGCCTACAGCTCATGGATCCACTATTAAACCAAATTTATAATATTTAAATTTTTATATTTGTTAGGCTAGCTATCTGCAAAGATAGATATAACTCCGTAATAGATGGATACAGTCTAAGGAAAAAACGTGCCTCGAAAATCACGAAAATTTGATTCTCGATCAGATGTCGCTACTACCTTTGGCCTACTCTCGTATAGAGGGCGTTGACGGTTTCGTTTATTATTTAACAATTTTAACGCATATCAGTAAATAAACATGGGTCAAAATAATAAAAATAATAAATGCGAATAAAAAAAATCATTTATCCATATTTAAATACATTCTATCGTATTTTTATAAATCTTCATTTTTAGTTTTAAAGTGTGTCGATAGATGGCAGTGAATTTACTGTGGTTACAAAATTTACTATGACAGTACCGCTCTATAATATTATATCCTCTTTGCTATCTGTCTGAGATTTTCAAAGATTCGTTTTCACGTCATCTAGCGGCGATAAGTTACACCTTGTATCCGCGGAGCGTAGCATCCGAGCTCCATATTATGTGGTTCTTGACTGATATCATAGAGGGCTCTTTAAACAATATTCAACAGGGAATATTACGCGAAACTCTGCGAAGGGGGCGCCACTACAACAATCTGAGGGTCTATCGCGAAACAAGAAAATCGACATTTCGTTATCTAACATCTCTGTCACTTGCATATTCGAGCGATAAAGAGGCAGATAGCGAAATTTCGGATTCGCGTTTCCCGGTAGGTCCTCAGTAAGCAAACCGCCTTGATGCATTGATCAATGTCATATTTTATTATCTCTGAAAACTTGTCAAAAACCTGTTAAAGGTGCAGTATGTATAAGTTACTCTATGGTTTACTAAAAAGGCTAGTACTGCACTCTGGTGACAGAACACTGCAGTAATATCCCCTATTGTATGTACATATGTACATCGTTAAATAAGAATTTCATATTTGGTATTTAATTCCTTCTCTATCAAGAGAGCAGCTGCTGGCACGTAAACATTATTCGTTTGAAATAAATATTATTTACTAGAACAATTATTGTTCTTTGTCTAAGAGGTTTAGGAAATATCTTTATTTTGCCACACATAGGGAGCCTGGGATCCGCCCGGTCACCTAATCCTAATAATTGATACAGGTGTCAGGTAAAAAGTAATAGGTACTCGGAAAAAAATATTAAAAGAATTTTAGAAGTATTTTTAAATCTTTTATTGTAAGGCTAACATAGGCACAGATTATATAATAGTTCTTCCGAACAGATACTTATCTCTCAAAGAAAACGCAAATACCTACCTTTTGATACCTACACATAAATACAATGGAATGACCTTCGGCGGTCCGCTCCCCGCACCGCGCGCACCGGCACAACGCTAGGGTTGCCGACGCTTAGAAATGATAAACATCAATAGGTATTTATCATGAGAATCATTAGAAATACCAATAGGTATTTATCATTTCTAACAGCGGAGTGAAATTAAATGAAATCTAAATCTTAAATTATGTATTTTAGTCATTTATTCATTCATTTACAACTGTTTTACTTTGTAACTATAAATTTGTCGTAATAAACACTACATGTTTAATGAAAGAAATTCAATAGTAAGTACCTACGTAGCTTGTAACTATCGTAAAAATTGCAAGTGCGGCGCGCGGTGACGTGCGTGCGTGAGCGCGTGTGGCAACCAACTGGCTTGCTTTTCTACCGTGAACGGGAGGCGATTCGTAGGTATAAATCTGTGCTCACGCGGAAAGTTCCATAGGCCTGACATAGGTTTTTAGATTTCTAATAGCAGGCGTGACTCATTCCGCGATTTCGTCGCGCCGCTACAAGTACATGCGACCGCCCCCAGTTCTGAGGTCTAGCCATAGTAATTGCGCACCGCTACGGAACGGACGCCTGTTAGCGCATGCGCCACCTAGCGGTCATATATGTCGTAATAGACTCGTTTTGTTAGAGAGTGAATCTTCTGTACCTAGTGCCACAGAATATATAATAGTAGTAGGTACAGAAGATTCACTCCCTAACAAAACGCGTGTACTACGCGCAAGGAGGCGGAAGCGCGTGCAGACGTGCGTTCCGTGGCGGTACGCGGCCATTACTATGGAAAAACCTCAAAATTGAGGCGGCCGCAGGTACTTGTAGCGACGCGACGAAATCGCGGAGTGAGACACGCCTGCTAGTGCTATTATTTATTCTGTG
Source organism: Cydia strobilella (assembly GCF_947568885.1). Lineage (NCBI taxonomy): Eukaryota > Metazoa > Arthropoda > Insecta > Lepidoptera > Tortricidae > Cydia > Cydia strobilella. The sequence continues at coordinate 1,677,362 of NC_086064.1, read as the reverse complement.
GTAATAGCTAAAACTAATTTAATGAGCTATCCCAAGCTGATTCTTGATCCAGTCGGTGAAATGCCACACGTTGACGTAGGTAGTCACCGAGTCATCCTGCCTCGATATAGCTAGGCCATGCAGGATGTATAATGGAGTCGTCACGTGCTGAAATAGATTTAGATTCATTTATATCATAAAAACAAAACAATTAACTGTAACAAACTAACTAGATTAACTGTGTGTTATTATTTGTAAAAACAGGTTACTGTCAAAAAAAATTTTTGTGACACTTTTATTGCTGACTGTACTTCTTCTCATTTGCATGTCTTATCAAGTACTTCTTGAGACCTTTCTAATGAGCCTAAACTTAATGTGTTTGTGTTTTTCCATCGAGGAGTTCCTTTGGCTACCGACCGGCTGCATCATCAGAACACCTCCATGTTAGCATATTATTGCATTGTCACCGGAATTACGACAATACTCCAAATTTCAACTGAATCAGATACCGGGAAGTTGTTCAGATTTTAGTTACAAGATTTGAAGCACTATATATACAAAGGTATATACGCAGCATAGAGTAACTTATACTAGAGCGGTACTGTCATAGTAAATTTTGTAACCACAGTAAATTCACTGCCATCTGTCGACACACTTTAAAACAAAAAATAAATATTTATAAAAATACGATAAAATGTATTTAAATATGGATAAATGTTTTTTTTTATTTGCATTAATTATTTTTATGATTATATCTACACACATATCATAAACCCTCTATGATGCCTTAAAAATCCGTAAATAATGGCCAACATTAAGATAAACTGTTTTGTTACAGCAAATTTTTTATCTGTGAAAATGTTATTATTACTAAATAATAACATCGATTTCGATAATATTATTTTATTCAAATTTCGAACCTCTCTGAAAAACAAGGAAATTTGATTTGACCTCTATTCTAATATCAGTCGAGATGATGTTTTATTCGAAATGAAATGTCAATTGCATACAAATTTGACAAATCTCGCTTGTTAGTTGGTATCGAACGATATGGCAATCGACCCCCACTCTAGTTTGTCTCTGAATAAAAAAAAAACTACGGATGCGTGACATGCGTGAAAAAAGTTTTCTTTGCCGCCATTTGACGTGCAGTTTATCTTTTAATTAGTTTGTAAGTAAAAAATAATTTGTTTTGTTGCTTTTAACTAGCAAAAGTTTCGTATAAAATGTGCGATAAAGATATTTCGGAGACGCCACCTCATATCCGCGAATTCCGCCAGAGTGCAAATGTCGGCTGTAATACGAGGTTAGTGAATATATCATAGAAAGTTTATAATATGTGTGTAGATAAAGCAGTGTATGTAACTGTACATAATTAGGCATTAAAACACTCGTGTGATTCTATTTATGAAACTCACTACGTTCGTTTCATAAACCCACACTCGAGTTTTAATGCCTTTCATTATGTAGCAGTCACATAAACTACTATTGACCCATGTTCTTTCACTGATATGCGTTAAAATTGTTAAATAGCAAACGAAACCGTCAACGCCATCTATACGACAGTAGGCCAAAGCTAGTAGCGCCCTCTGAACGAGAATCAAATTTTCGTGATTTTCGAGGCACGTTTGTTTGTTTGATGTTTGATGCAGAAACATGGGTTTACTAATGTATTGCCAAAAATCGTTTCCCAAAGTATTAATACTTCCCAAACTATTTTACGCAAATTATCATTTGGCAAAATTTCATTTCGCAAATTTTCATAATCCAGCCTAACCTAACCCAACCTAGTACGTCATTTTCATTTCGCAAGTATGGGGTTGGGAAATGAAATGGTTGCGAAGTAAAAAACTTGCTAAAATTTCATTTGGGAAATGAAACTGATGCCATAAGTTTGTTGGGAAGTGAAATTTGGCGAAAAATATTTTGGCTAAACGGCGGTATCCCAAAAACATGATACCGAAATACCTGTTCTTCCTTGGTCTCCCTCTCTTCCGCCTTCCTTCTACTTCCCCTTCCACGATATTTTTTATAAAATCGTCGTGTCGTAGTGCCCAACCATCTTCCCTCTTCTGCTCTCAATGATTTGCAACAGGGAACTCCTTTCCTGCACAAGGTTGAAGGTTGAGGCGGAAGAGAGGGAGACGAAGAACATACATGGACCAACTTGAGGAAAAGATAAACGTCCTGTCGTATCAGGTGGTCGGAAAGGCTCAAGAAAGAGATACATGGAAATTGCTCCACCGCCAAGAGCTGGGCTAATGACCTGTTCTTTGCAGAAGAGGCCTGCAGCTTTTGCCGGTTGATAGTCCTTGGGTGGTGCCACGGCACAGATCAAAGAGTCCGGCGGGGCTTCGTGGGCCTCCGTGCATACTGTGCGTAGAGGTATTATGGTGTTTAACTGAAACGGAATTATAAATATTAGGTGTTTTCACTTTAAGGTAAATCTTTATTGGAACAAATGAATATAAATATAGTATCAAAACTTATAAACTAAACGTAACTGATAGATATAGGGCAAAGGGTAAAAACGGGACCTTATCACTAAGACTTCGCTGTCTGTCTGTCTGTCTGTCCGTCTGTTACCAGGCTGTATCTCATGAACCTTAATAACTAGGCAGTTGAAATTTTCACAGATGATATATTTCTGTTGCCGCTATAACAACAAATACTGAAAACAGAATAAAATAAATATTTAAGTGGGGCTCCCATACAACAAACGTGGTTTTTTGCCGTTTTTTGCGTAATGGTACGGAACCCTTCGTGCGCGAGTCCGACTCGCACTTGGCCGGTTTTTTTCTTTGTCGAATTTCAAGGCAGGATCTTTATCTTCGTCATCTTAAGATATTTTCGTCAGAGGTGATGCAGGGAGCAGCATGTAAGAACCTCTTCTTTCGTCGAGGGTCATATTTCTTGTTCAGTGACTTCTTTCGTCGAGTGTCATATTTCTTGTTCAGAGTCATTAATCTCACGAATCTGATCTGTCCAGTTAGCCAGTTTCCCTCAACGTTCAGTGTCATTAGGTGCCAACTTCCAGATCATCAAGTTACTACTTACACGGATATCCTTGTCAGAGGTGGTGATGCAGGGCGCAGCATGTGAAGGTGGGGCCAGAGGTAGACAGGCGGGGGACGCCCACGCCGGTGTCGATTCTAGTGAGCGGAGCTTCAAGATGGCTATGTTGTTGGTGTCTTGTCCTGGAACATAATCAGCATAACATAAATAACCGTAGACTTATATTGACGGGGATATACACCGTGATTACCTTTTGTATTGTATTTGAGCTCTCGATATTTCGACGCAGTTACATCTTGTTCACGGGCAAGGGCGTAGCTAGAGGATATGGCGCCCGGGGCAGTCGCCAAATTTGCGCCCCCTGACGACTGACAAAAGTTTCCCTGCTGCTGCCTTTTGCCCATTTTGGCGCCCCCCCTTGGATGGCGCCCGGGGCACTTGCCCCCTATGCCCCCCCCGTAGTTACGCCACTGTTCACGGGTGACACAAACCCACGACGACGACGACCACGACGGGTGACGAGTTATCGGGAGCTCAAAAACAATACAAAAGGTAATCACGGTCTATATCCCGGTCAATATAAGTCTAGTGAAACTAACCGTGAATCATTCAAAAACCCTTATTATAAATAACCGTTTTTACACACTGTACATGTACTAAAGAAACACAGTACAATAATTTTCAACTGAAATAGATGTCATATACGAAAAGTGACCAAGGCCTTTCGCGGCAGATGCCTCAACCACTCGGCCACCCGAGTCACGGCGGTTTCAACTTGAGATAACAACGAGCGAGTTTGGCAAATATACAGTTGTTGTGGAGAGCTTCCTTTCTTCTATTAGATCAATTGTTCCAAAAGGCCTGCTGCTGCATGGAACGTTTCTCGGTTGATCTGACATGAAGGCATTTTGGGACCTAAAGCAACAGTTCCTGAGTCACCGAATGTACCAGAAATTCTACAAAAGACGCCGCTACTTTGGAGGCGTTCCAAAGGTCTACTTTGTCGGGTACGTGACGCGTATTGGCAGCTATCTTAATAACCTCTCTCTGTTTTATATGACTTTGATTTAAAGGCAAAGTTATCAAAATAGCGACACTTTTCTGGAATGCCTGCCTTCCTCAAAATCCTGACCTGCTTTGTAACCACTATGTACAGTAACTTTGCCAACAGCAGCACGTTGGCCTCCCTTCACGAAAGCCACCTCCAGACCCTCGGCAGACAGACCCTGGACGCAAGAAGCCAGGGTTAGGAGCGCCATGGTGTCTTCCTGCACGAATGAAGCGGCGCAGAGCGGGGTGCGGGAATTCTTTCTGAAAACAACAAGATACTTACCTACTAGATACGCACCTATTACTATTAAATTTAATCTCTGTTTGGCCCAAAGATTAACTGGTAGAGAATGCCTTCTGGCATTAAGTTCGCCTTTTGTACAACTTTTACCGTGCAATAAAGTTTAAATAAATAAATAATTAAATAAATATTTAGGTACCTATGCATGTTACTTAGTACTTACACACATACTATCAAGTTTGACATGCCAGAACTGTTAGGCTCAAACAGACCGCTGACAGGAATTGTATGGAAGAGTTAAATGAGGTCATTGCGCGACCGGTAGTTGTGTATATTTTGAATTTTATGTCCACTTGGAAGATTGCATACACTCAGCATTGGATGGCAACGAGCTGAAGAAGAGAAGATGATGATCAAGATACTTGTACACCCGCGTCCGCCAGGGTAAGTCACTTGTAGCACGGTGCGGGAGGCGGAGCGCCGCTTGCGGGGCTTGCCGTCTAGATTGTTTATTGTGTATGGTTGGTTAGGTAATAAATACCCAGGTGAGGATCACGTACAGAGCTACTTACTAGAAATAGTTGGATAAAGACACAGAAACTCATGTGTACATAGCTGTAAACTTTGCTATGAAAGTACTGATGAAAGAAACACGTACTTGTAAACCCAGGCCCGCCAAGGGAACTCTCCTTGGAGCACAGCCCGCGGGGCGGAGCGCCGCTTGCGGGGCTTGCCATCTGGATTGTTTATGCCGCACGCGTCGCTTAATCTGCGTATAAACGTAATATTTAGAGGTACTATAAAATGTACAGATTTACCTGTAAACATAGTACGGTAAAGCCTATAGTCCAAAATCTCCCATAGTCCAAAATAATCTTAATAGTACATTATGATACAAGTGTGCTAAGTTGGTTATTACACACGAGGCGATATTGTTCGCTTAAGCTCGCTTAAGCTCGCGCGCAATAAGAAAGCCGATGTGTGTAATGACCAATGCACACGCGTTTCATACGACGTTTTTCAACACACTTGCGAGAAAAAAAAAGATACTCATATTAATCAAATTTTAATAGTTAAAACAGTTAGTATTGTGTGTTGCATCTGTCACACTGCCGGCCGCCCCTCGCCCCGGCCGGGCCGCGCACCGCGCAGGCGCGAGGAGCGCGCCGGTGCCCGCCAGTCTGACCAATTAAAGATGGCTCCCTTTCCATGCATAGCATTAGCAATCAGTTACCTTCTTAACTCAGTCGGATAATATAATGAAAAAGCACGAGTGGAATAATACACTGAAAGAGCACGCGTGTTTAATATCTAGGATTATGAGCCAAAAATCGGTGGAATAAAAACGAAGTTTTGAGCAAGTGTGTTGAAATAGTACATTACGATACAAATGCGAAAAATAGGAAATTCGTAACGAGTGGCGTTAAATTAAAACACGACCGAAGAGAGTGTTTTATGTCGACACGAGTTGCGAATTACTTATTCGCCAGTGTATTGTACAACGTTTTACAGTAAATACATACATATCTAATATGGTCCTTAAAATGTTCGGCATAGGCATGGAAAATGCGAGGAAAAACACAAAACTTATGTATTGATACAATTTTAATTGTTTAAACGGCCTCCTAGCTTAGCCGGTGTGCCTGATATGGACATTCTTTTGTATGTTTATCACAGATATTTATATGTTCCTGAGTTATGAATGTTTTCTAAGTATTTAGATATATCTATATACTAGCTTTTGCTCGCGACTTCGTCTGCGTGGAGTTAGTAACAGCAGCTAAAGTAAGTATAGCGCCTGGGAAAAATCTCATAGCAATCATTCAATTTGAGCATATTATGCACACAAATTAGCAGGCACTTCATTAATTATCTCAATTCCACCCCGCTTTTTACTTTCTTAAGGGATGATTTTCGGGGAAAAAACTATCCTATTTCCTTCTCAGGGACTCAATATTCAGCGGTTTAAGCGTGAAGAGAGAACACACAGACAGACTTTCGCATTTATAATAAGTATGGATTATGTATATCGTTGTCTAATACCCACAACATAAGCCTTATTGAGGTTACTGTGGAACTAGGTCCGATTGTGCTAAGTATAATATTTTTTTTTTTTGTAACAACGTATTTTTGCGACTGCGATATTTGCAACTCTGTCGAGGATGTACAGCACTTCCTTATAAAATGTGTTCGGACTCGGGACAAAAGCACAGAATAAGTAATAGTATTATCATACAGAACGGCCACGCACCGCCCCGCCCCGACTCGAATGACCTCGCCCCGCGACAGCAGATTGACGACCGTTTGCCGGCCGCTCAGTACTATTTTTAAGCAACTTACTCACACTATGACGCATGACGCGTGTACAGACGTGCCGTTCACACATAGAAACGAAAGTGATTTTTGATGTATAGCGTGTCCGCCCTGTGACAAAAGGGCGCAACTGTTTGAAGCTAGAGGTTATGCAGTAACTGATGTTGGGGTTTCTCACTCGATATTGGCGGAACCTCTGTCTAAAACTGCGAAATTCATGTACAAGCCTGTAATTAACGAGGTCTTGTTGTTGGACGCAGCATATCTGGGTGGTGGCGCATGATGAATCTTTTAATCTGAAAATCAAGAAAAAACAAGTCAAAATGATATATCTCTAACACCGAGACAAGTGACGAACATACAGACGGATAGACATGACGATAATACGGGTGAAACTGTAATTAAATACGCAATCCTCTTCACTGATAAGTGAAAGCCTATTCTACACACCGAGAGTCGAGAAGCCGTCGGACTCAGGGCACAGATTAATAAGTAGTTACTACGTCTCAGGGCCACTTGCGCCATCCAGGGTTAGCCCCTAACTCGGAGTTATCCAGTTAAACCTGGACTTACCAGTACAATTTAACCCTGGGCTAACCCTGGATGGCGCAAGTGGCTCTAAGGGGTATTAAGGTTGCTTAAACCCTCAGCCGGCATCTGGTCACACGCTGTGCGTTTACAAAGAAACCCATCCGCTAACGCTCCCTTTGTGAATTCTATTGAGGTTTTCTCAAGATACGGTATAATTTGGAGTATTATTAGTACGTTCTACAGTCCACGTGTCCTCCTTTAATCCTGATGTCCTATATGAGGGTCTGAATCCTCAAGGTCATTACGGGACACGATTGAGACCTAGATCTACCTTAGACCTAGATGCTAAATACGTACTGTAGTTCCACGTGCCCTCCTTTAATCCTGATGTCCTATATGAGGGTCTGAATCCTCAAGGTCATTACGGGACACGCTTGAGACCTAGCTCCAGCTTAGACCTAGATGCTAACTATACGTACTGCAGTTCCACGTGACCTCCTATAATCGGGCGTCTGAATCCTCAAGGTCATTACGGGACACGCTTCAGACCTAGCTCTAGCTTAGATCTAGATGCTAAATACGTACTGTAGTTCCACGTGCCCTCCTTTAATCCTGCTGTCCTGTATGAGGGTGTGGTTACAGAGATAGCACTCCTGGCAGCCGCGGCCGGAGCCCTCAAGGTCGTTGCAGCCCGGGAGCCCCACTTGGCTGTCATCTTCGTCTTCTGAAAATGATTAAAGCAAAATGAAAAGGGTGCGGTGTTTAGCAGTGTGTGTGGTGTGTTTGAATTCAAAATTTCCATAATTTTCGGAAGTTCATGAGAAAATTCTCATGCAAGTTTCCAATAGGGAATATTACACGAAACTCTGCGCAGGGGGCGCCATTACCACAATCTGAGGGTCTATCGCGAAACAAGAAAATCGAAATTTCGTTATCTAACATATCTCACTCTTGCAGCATATTCGAGCGATAAAGAGGCAGATAGCGAAATTTCGGATCCTCTGTAAACAAACCGCCTTGATGCATCAATGTCATATTTTATTATCTCTGAAAACTTGTCAAAAACCTGTTAAAGGTACAGTATGTATAAGTTACTCTATGGTTTACTAAAAAGGCTACTTCTGCTCTCTGGTGGCAGAACATTGCAGTAATAACCCCTATTAGCAAGTTCTAATAAAATCACCGTACACTGTATTTTAGTCGTACTTAAAGCTCCAAAGACCTTCTTAGACTTATATCAACTTATATTGACCGGGATATAGACCGTGATTATCTTTTGTATTGTTTTTAGCTCCTGTTCACGGGTAACTGAAGATAGCGGGTGGGTGTCAAAGTTGTGTAGACCGCGCTCGGTCTATATCCCGGTCAATATAAGTCTAGTGAAAGTAACCGTGAATCATTCAAAACTCCTAAGACCTTGATACTGGCAAAATGGTCCCACTGGACTAAAGCCATAATTTTAAACACACAACACACAAACAACAACACAACAACACAACAAATACACAAAACAAAATTAAACAAAATTAAATTAAAATTAAAATTAATAAATCTAATTAAATTAAAATTTAATTAAAATTAAATTTAATTGAATTAAATTGAAGTTACTACCGTAAACACTAAGATGTACCTATGTAGGCTATGTATTTAGTATGTAAGCTAGCTAAGACTACCCATCTGTTTTAAGGGAGTCCCCTCTGCCAACAAACTGTCTTGCAGTTTGGCAGAATAAGTAAATGTAAAATAGGGTTTATTTCGACAGATTAAATGTTTTTTTTAAAGAATGAATGAAAACACACCTGATATCCCGAAGATCTCGTTAATAATCTCATCTAGGGAAGGTTCCGTGACAGCCACCGCATACTGGACCGCAGCAAGCACTGCCAGGAACCTGCAAATTACGAGAAATTGGTCAAACACGCGGAAAAACCCCCCTTATTCATAAACGTATACTAAAGTTAATGTTTTGAATGATTCACGGTTAGTTTCACTAGACTTATATTGACCGGGATATAGACCGTGATTACCTTTTGTATTATTTATGAGTTCCCGATAAGGGTCGATGAGGGTCTATATCCCGGTCAATATAAGTCTAGTCTACTAAAGTTGACAAGCCGCTAATAATTGTTTGTCCCTTTCCATCATACCAATACGTCGGAAAAGGACAAACGATTATTAGCGGCTTGTAATATATCTTATCTTATCTTATCTTATCTTATCTTATCTTATCTTATCTTATCGTATCTTATCTTATCTTATCTTATCTTATCTTATCTTATCTTATCTTATCTTATCTTATCTTATTTTATCTTGTCAACTTTAGTAGACGTTTATCAATAAGGGGGTAAGTCATTTAGTCATTTATACAACATTGCATTGTCATGTACATATTGTGTGTTACATTAAATTGGCCAGTTCATGACACTCTGTTAGTTAAAGTTGTGTCTTCTGCGGAAGTTAAGAAGAAAGTGGACGAACCCGTAACAGCTTTTCTATACGGAAAATGTGGACTACAAGTGTAGTCCCCATTCTCCTCTCTGTATATTAACATATATCTCCTCTCTGTATATCAACAGTTTGAATGTGCTTATTGTATAATAATATTATATTATTAGTTTACCTGTTTTTGTTTTTAATTTGTTTGTAGTTTTGCAGTGACTTTGTATATTTCATACTGTTATGCTGTACAACTATTTTTAAAATAAATAATAAAATATACTTACAGAATTATATTTAGACTGCGCGTTCAAAGGTATGTACTACCAAAGATAGATATAACTCCGTAATAGATACAGTCTAAGGAAAAAACGTGCCTCGAAAATCAAGAAAATTTGATTCTCGTTCAGAGGGCGCTACTAGTTTTGGCCTACAGTCGTATAGATGGCGTTGACGGTTTCGTTTGTTATTTAACAATTTTAACGCATATCAGTGAAAGAACATGGGTCAAAATCATAAAAATAATTAATGCAAATAAAAAAAATCATTCATCTATATTTAAATACATTCTATCGTATTTTTATAAATCTTCATTTTTAGTTTGAAAGTGTGTCGACAGATGGCAGTGAATTTACTGGGGTTACAAAATTTACTATGACAGTACCGCTCTAGTATAAGTTACTCTATGGTACTACCTATATTTTTTATGTAAAGTGACAACGGTAAGTACATATTTTAGTAGTAGTCTTATGAGCTAACTAATTGCTGACCGTACCTTCACACCTACCTTAACTATTTACATTACCACCTAACAGAACTGGTGTATACACCGTGTTTTTTTTTTATTTCCGTTAAATTCGACACGTTGCTTGGTACATTAATAGAAGCTACCTGGTTGCTAGGCAGAGTGATGGCAGGTGGACTAAAATGTTAACGGAATGGTGGCCGCTTTCGAATGAAAGAAGCCCCTGGCGTCCATCGGCTCGTTGGGTGGACGACATCCGGAAGGTTGCGGGTCACTTCTGGATAAGATTAGCTCAGGACCGGGACAAGTGGCGTACTGGAAGAGAGGCCTATGCTCAGCAGTGGGCGATAGAGGGCTGATATGATGATGATGATGATGATGACCTGGTATATCGCTTTTTGTAAAATTCGAAAAAAAAATATTTTTTTCCTTTTTCATACAAAATAAATGAATATTGCATTGTAAAAGGTCCTTTAGAGTTACGTAAAAGTTAGTGTGACACATAATGAAAGAAAAGTAGGTAATGTCGGAATTGTCAAACTAACTCACCTCAGTAACCTTCTTGTAGTGAATCAATCTATCTTTCTATCAATGGAAAACTCTTTACTGACGAAACTTAAAAAATAAATAAAATTTGAAGGCAATGAAGAATCTTTTACACAGGCTCAGCAATTAAATTTATTTATTGAATATCTCAAAAACTGTAAGAGTTAAAATGCTAGTTTCTTAGAGAAATTTACTTCATTTAACCTGAAGAATCTCCCCTTAAAATTAACGGAAATCAAAAATAACACGGTGTATAGAAGTACCGTAAAATGGGGTGAGTAGGTTTCGCGAGGAGAGTTGGGTTATGAATGGGGAGAGAAGGTTTGAAAGGGGGGTGAGATGGGTTTTTAGGGCTACTGCTACAAAAATAATGTATTCCAATTTAAAATAGAGCTGTAGTAATACTCGTAATAAAAAAAACGATCCAAAAACTTCCAAAATCACCTTTGTATGAAAACCCATCTCACCCCAATTACGTACAGGATGAGGTGGTTTTTCCTGTTTATCGTCAAAGTTATCAAATAGAACTATCCAAAATAAAATTAAAACTAAAATACAAACGTCCGGAACACTTATTATATACACCATTCAGTTTGCATATGTAAAAATAAAATGTTATCGAGGTTTGAATGTCAGTTTTGCTCCTACTCACCCCATTTTACGGTACATATATAAAATCAGTATATAAATATCGTAAGCATACATTAAAATAATTATATTTGTTATTTCCTTAACAAAGTTCATATATGTTTTTCCTACTTCAATTGAGGTTATGTTACTTTTAACTAAACAATTGACTTTACCTGATCATTTTACACAATTAAATGTATAATCACAAAATGAAATACACTAATATTGTCCACTATATACCATCTCAGACTCATTACTCTTATAAATGAAGCTAAAATAACAAAATCGATGTTTTGTTGTTATATTTTCCCTATATAACACAAACTTATTTTACTACACATACCAATTTTATTGCTTTACAGATAAGGTTCGTTTTACCTTAGCTTATAGTTTTTGGATGTAAAAGTGTAATTGGTTATATATTTCTGGTTTGAGACTCGTTCGGTACCAACTTAATGCAATAGCGGTAACTGGATTTAAGCTGTTTTAAACCTTATTATAAAGGTTTACGGTAGAATTTAGAATGGGGTTTTGGGTTGACATTATACATACATAATAATACATATTGATAACTGCAAGAAATGAGCACTGGTCATTTAAGTAGCCGGTTTACCCGACTCTGGCTAAGGAGGGAAGTAATGACTTTAGGTTTAGTATAAAGGATTAAAACCAGGTAAAACGGAAACTTATTATACTTACGTAGCCACTGTTAAATAACTGGCCACCTTATACTAAAAATGAATTTTAGCCACCTATAAACAGAAATCATTTTTAGGGTTCCGTATCCAAAGGGTAAAAACGGGACCCTATTACTAAGACTCCGCTGTCCGTCTGTCCGTCTGTCACCAAGCTGTATCTCATGAACCGTGATAGCTAGACAGTTGAAATTTTCACAGATGATGTATTTGTGTTGCCGCTATAACAACAAATACTAAAAACAGAATAATATAAATATTTAAATGGGGCTCCCATACAACAAACGTGATTTTTTGCTGTTTTTTTCCGTAATGGTACGGAACTATTCGTGCGCGAACCGACTCGCACTTAGCCGGTTTTTTTAGTATAAGATGTCAATAACTGGCCACCCCTAAATAACTAGATACCTTATACCAAAATGAATCTTGTTTATAGATGAATAGAATAACAGTTTTGAATGATTCACTGTTAGTTTCACTAGACTTATATTGACCGGGATATAGACCGTGATTACCTTTTGTATTGTTTTTGAGCGGGGCCCCGAAGGACAAACAGTGAGTCTGGTCGAGACTCACTGTTTGTCCTTCGGGGCCCCGTGACTCCCCTGAGGAAGGGGGCCCTGGGCACGGGCCCCGTGTGCCCTTATGGTAGTCGACATCTAGCGTCAAGTATCGGAATTACCAGTACTGCTACTCGACAATAGATGTCGCGACGAACGGAAAGTCTAATTCTCAACGATTTTCAGCTAATATTATAACCGGATTAACCGGAACTCTCTTTTCAACTCCTTTTGCTTATAATATTAGTTGTAAATTGTCGAGTACACTTTTCATCAGTCGCGACACAAGTGACATCCAGTGTCGAGTAGCAGTACTGATAAATCCGCTACTTGACGCTAGATGTCGACTACGAAAATAATACTCTTACTATTTTCGAAGTCGATTTCGCAGATCTGCGACGCCCGCTCCACACTCGTGCGACAGAGTTATTGGGATGGCAAGTAGCTGGTGAAGACGTGCGAAAATAAAACAACATACAACAAAATACTTTGTTTTTTTCCTTGAACAAATTAATATGATTGGTCAAACCAAATTGTCAGTAAAAAAGAACAAAAAAATTATACTCATCCTTTCCTTTTAGGGCCCTATTTCGCCCTTTAGCCTAGTTCGCTGATTAGCGTGATTCTCGCATGAGTGTGGAGAGCCCTTATGGGTTGCTGGTACTTATAGTGTAAGACAAAGATAGTATGATTCTCACTGTCTATGTTTGAAATGAGACAGTCCTTTAACCCTTAAATGCATAATGATGTATATATGCATCGTATATTTGATGGTCCGTGGCTCAATATGCAGCTATCCAAAATCACATTTATTACTTTTATACAGCATGACACATCTATTTCAATTTATTAAAAAGTTATACAAAAAATCATGCATTTAAGGGTTAACAAACTATAATTATAAGTATAAAAAGTAGTCCTTTGACAAACCATAATTATAAATATAAAAACAAGTGCTTTTGTATGGCTTTTGTATTGTTTTTTCCACTCATGAAATTGGTAAAGAGTAGCCAACTTTATAAACGCTAATTGTTATTCCACAGGTAAAAAAAAATTGTACATGTTGCGTTTCACATCACTATCATATGATCGTATGCAAAAGTAGCGCCATCTTATTTTTGTATTTAAAACAATTTTTTTGAGATAATTATTTTAAAGAAATTTGAGTTTGACCATCGCGCTAAAATAGAATCAGATATATAAACATGGACAATTTGGCCAGTAACTGCATAAAGCAGCATTCACTCTTACTTCTATTTAAATTCATCTATTTTTCCAAAGAAAACTTTACTCGGGATTTAAAACACAGGTGTCACTGTTGTCAAAATTGAGGGACATCAATGTATTGTTCTATGCATTTTGCCCCTGTTTGATTTTAAAGCTACATCTTATGGATGGTATAGAAAGGATCGCAATCTCTTATGGCAGAAATGTTGTCAAAGTGACCGCGTTAAGCTTTAAATAATAGTTCCTAATCTCTCCGGTGGCGCTAGTTAGGCTCTGGGAGATGAGTATAACATGAACCATATAAGGCAACAAATAACCCGACCAAATTACGTAGGTTGTTTTTGGTAGTATTTCGGTGTATGGTGGCGCCGCCTAATTACTGTTTTTTGATCTCAGAATAATGACTAAAGCAAAGAAGCCGGGCAAAAATAAAAGCTTGGTAAAAGATATCGTATTCACAACACGTTATTACTTTTTGTCTATGAGTGAGTGAGATAACAATCCGCAAGTTCTTTCGTTTTTTTCAGTATTGTCATAAGATGAACTGAGGGAAATGTCAAATGGTCCTATGTGGTTCTATAATATAATCCAGCCAAATAAAATATAAGTTCGTTATTTCACAGGTAGGTGTCAACTGTAACAACTTGACAAAGTCGTATTATTTTAGTTGAAATATTTCGGGATGTTTCAGCGGTCATCTTGGTTTATTTTAATTATATTCTTGCTATTCCTGAAAGATTGTTGGAAAACGTGTTGAGTTTTTATTTGTAATGGTTTGAAGTTCCCTTTGTGATAATGTCTTGTGTGATCGAGGGCTGTAAATCGCATACAGGAAGAAAAGAAAATACGCACGAACCGATAACCTTTAATCGGTGAGTTTTGTTCAATTTTGAAGAAATTAATTTATAGGACCTGACCCTAAACATAGAAATCGATATATTGTTTATGTAATTATTACTTGCATTCAAGTCTATATAGATTTTTGCATAAATTTTCGAACTTTTCTGCTAAGTATGAAAGGTTATATTTTTGGCATAGTGATGTATCGACCTCAGATCAATAACCTATCGACATTTACAGCTTTCTTATAGTTTGGCCCAGGACTGTCTCATTTTAATTGATGAGTACAGTCAAGGGCATAAATATATATACATTCCCAAAGTCTCAAAAATATGTGTACGCTCAGACAATAAAATCGTGTTCACATATTTTTAAGCCATTTGTCTGGATCGATATTTTTGCCTTCGACTGTACCTATAGTTTTCTTTGTTCTTACTTACTGACAGATTGTGTTTGCCAGACTATGGTTTAATACTAAAAACCGGTCAAGTGCGGGTCGGACGCGCGCACCAAGGGGACCGTACTTTTTAGCATTTGTTGTTATAGCGGCAACAGAAATACATCATCTGTGAAAATTTCAACTGTCTAGCTATCACGGTTCATGAGATACAGCCTGACAGACAGACGGACAGCGAAGTATTAGTAATAGGGTCCCGTCTTTACCCTTTGGGTACGGAACCCTAATAAAAAAGACATTAATGATCATTGATGAATGTTCCTTTTATTAATATTGTTGGTCACAAAACTCAACTTTTTATTTCAGATTTCCAAAGGACGAGGAATAGGGGATATTACTGCAATGTTCTGCCACCAGAGTGCAGCACTAGCTTTTTTAGTGCACCTTAACGTAACTTATTCATACTGTACCTTTAACAGGTTTTTGACAAGTTTTCAGGGGACCTACCGGAAAACTCGAATCCGAAATTTCGTTATCTAGCTGCCTCTTTATCGCTCGAATACGCAAGTGACAGAGATGTTAGATAACGAAAGTTCGATTTTCTTGTTTCGCGATAGACCCTCAGATTGTGATAGTGGCGCCACCTACGCCGAGTTTCGCGTGATATTCCCTATTATTAAATAAAAAAAAATATATTACACGAACGTTTTTTTTTTCATTTCCTATTTGGTACAGTCAGCTGCAGAGAAAAGGTACCCCACGTCCATACTAATTTACAGAACTTTGTATGCAGGGGGGGGTGCCTTTTCTCTGCAGCTGACTGTACATGACTAGAAACTATACTTAGTCTTTTAGCATTAGAAAAAACGGTAAACCATTTCCACGTGTCTTTTTATTGACAAGTTTTTTTATAAATATAGCAATATTTTACTTATGAAAGCAAAAGTATGTAAATGATCGTATATTATATTTGTTGTGACTTATTTTCAAAGTGTTTTTCGATAAAACGACACGTTAAGATCGCTCGCCTTCTTTCTAATGATAAAAAAACGAGAGGTATAGTTAGACGGTTCTGAGTGGTAGACTGCAAATGAGATAAAAGCTATATTAGGTACATGCATTAATCCTCATATCAGGCGGCTCTTTGATTCCAAGGATTGCATAATTTTTATACTTTTTAATGATTTTTAGAATATGAAAATTATAAAAAGTATAAAAGTTATGCAATCCTTGTATTCCACGCATTTCATTTCATTTCAACGAGCCGCCTGCTACAGATTTCTTGAAATTGCCGCGTTTTTTCAGGTTCAACTTTCATTAGCCAGACTATTATCAATTTGCCAATTTCGTGATTATTCTTTTACACGGCACATAAACTTATGCATAATTTATCGATATAAAAAGTCGACACAGTCACATCCCTAGCAAATTATCAAACTTATGACATCGTACGTAAATGAGAAATAACAAGCATATATGCATCTCTTTTCGGCACATTATCTAATTCGTAAGGAAGTAAAGTACGGGTATACATATTTGCGAAGCATTTTTGCCCGACTTCTATGCTTTAGTCATTATTCTGAGTTTTTGATGGACACTTTTCATACATAGAGTCATAGAGATTTGGCTCCTTTATACAGTCTCCATGGCTACATCAGTCAGACAGTCAAATGTCAAATTAGTTAATGACATTAGTGTCAAGACTGTCAAGTCGTCCGTCGTCACTCGTCCATCAAATACAATAAGGACTTCCGGTTCGAGCGCCATCTTGATAGTTAGCATCGTGATTAATTACTTTGTTTTTTGCTTATTAATATTGTTTAAAGTGTAATATCGATAGCTTATTATACAGTAAACTAATGTGGTAGTGTGCAGTGAATGGAGAATTAATTTTGAAGCGCGTTTAACCACCATCTTGGAGTCAACGGCCGGTAGTCCACGTGCTTCTTGTAAAGTCTAGCTATCGATTTACAAGAGCTAACAAATCACCGTACACTGTCTTGTACAACCGTACAATTTTTGTCGTTTGTAAACCTCTCAATACCTTGATACTGGCGAAATAGTCCCACTGGGCTGAAGCCATAATTTTAAAAGAAGAAGAAGAAGAAGAAATACAATAAAATTCACATGACATTTGTGATAATATTTGCTTTGGAAAATAAAATGTTTTAAATAAAAACCAGCCATGGAAAAGGAGGAAACTCCGGCTAAAGCCGAAAGCATAAAAAAACCTGTTCGATTTTCGGTTGAGAAAATTTTCCGATACACTTTAGTTGGTCTGATTGGTAAGTAATTATGTTTGTTTTTGAGTTTAATTTAGGTTTTTAGAGAGCATTAAAAAGCCTTGAACTTTGGAGATGCTTCACACCTCCTAATCTTATTATATTAGTACCTATTTTTGCTTACATTGGGGACCTTTTACATCTCCAAATTGAATGTATTATTAACGCTAAAGATTAATGTTTATTAATGTTTACCCACATATGTATTGGCTGTTGTATTCATAAAAGTTACAATGTATTTTTCATGTCAATGTAAATGTATTTTTGACTTGTGAAAGAATTAAGGCCTACTTACAGAATAATTATTTGAATTTTTAATAAAAATACTATTAGAAGGTATTTATTACCTCTTAAAAGTCACAAAGTACAAGACTGGCTTCAAAGTGAGCTTAAATGTGATAAATTTGTTGGGTAAGTTTTAGACACCCAATTTCAAATTAGAGCAGAGTACCTAAACATTGTCTCACAGCGGGTACACTGCCAGATTCGATACAGAAATGTGCAAAATGGCGGCCGCCACTTTAAGCAATAAAATCGCACTTCTACAGGGTGTCATGTTGAGAAACATTGTGCTATGCTTATATTTAAATTTTACTGTGTTTATTAAATAAAAAATAATATTTCCAGCTCTCTCCCTCGGCTATCTCCACTACCTATATGTCTCAACACTCTTCGAGAAAAACCTTAACTTCTCTCATCTCTCCACCATGGAACGAGAGATGTCACTCCGGACCGAGTTGGGATTTTACTACTCGTACTACAAGACCGTGGTCGAAGAGAGACCGTTCATAGCCGGAGTGTCCAAACTCATGTATGACCGTCTTGTCGAGTATCCGAAGGAGGTTAATGCGTTAAACAGATTCAACATCGCTCCGGAGGTAAAGATAAAGATATGTAGTTTATTTTTCAAGTAACCATATTACAATGCGCTTATGAATATCGAATAAAGCTTGGCTCTAACCCTATATCTCTGACCGAGATTTAAAACCCTCCTAAATTGTAGGAGTCCCAATATGTACAGGGTGGCCAATAAATATGTGCATACCCCTTGCCAGGGAGATTTTGGGATTATACTGAGCAACTTTTACTATGGAACCAACCCCGAAATCTCAAAACAAAATTTGACTATTTCATACTTTTTGGCTGGTCCATTTTCTATGGGTGGGTAAATTTTTTATTCGCCATTTTGTGGATGGTCCCATAGTGAAAGTTGCTCAGTATAATCAAAGAGGATATAATAGAATAGAGCGGTACTGTCATAGTAAATTTTGTAACCACAGTAAATTCACTGCCATCTATCGACACACTTTAAAACTAAAAATGAAGATTTATAAAAATACGATAAAATGTATTTAAATGTTTTTTTTTTATTTGCAATTATTATTTTTATGATTTTGACCCATGTTCTTTCACTGATATGCGTTAAAATTGTTAGATAACAAACGAAACCGTCAACGCCCTCTATATGAGAGTAGGCCAAAGGTAGTGGCGCCATCTGATCGAGAATCAAATTTTCGTAATTTTCGAGGCACGTTTTTTCCTTGAAATGAAATGAAATGAAATGAAATTCGTTTATTTGCTTAACATTATGTACAGATAAGATGGTACAGTCAAAACTATTATGTCCAGATAATATCAATACCTTATAATAGTAGGCATGCAAAATAATTTGAAACTTAAAACCTATTAACATTATATTACATATTTACACAATCAATTACAATAATTTATTAAACATTTACATTTACAAATTGAAATTAGAGCCGAATAGGCGAATTAATAAATAATAAAATGTCACAAGATTAATAAAAATCTACATTTAAATATTCCTTAACGCTATAAAAATTGTGCTCGCTTAAAAATATTATAATTGCACGTCTAAATTTAATAAATGGCATGTCTCTTAATGATTGTGGCAGTTTATTATATATTGTGTATGTCATCCCATCTACATTATTTCGATAAAGAGCCAAATTATTTTTTGTACTAAGAAGTTGGTTCAATCGATTTGTACCTTAGACTGTATCCATCTATTACAGAGTTATATCTATCTTTGGTATAATCCAAAAACCTCCCTGGCATCGGGAATGATAGGTATGTGGATAATGGCAGATTGTGATTTATTTATTTTATTTGAAAACTTTGTTCTAGGTCCTGATTGGTGCTATGTACCGCTACCTAGAACCATGGTTAAACACCTCGACGTATCGGCAGTGCCACATGGTGTATCGCGGTGACGAAGTGGAGCCAGTCCTAAGCTGTGTGGGCCTTGGAGAGCCCATACTTTTCTACTTGGAGGCTGTTTGGTGGTTGGCCGGGCTGTTGGTAGCAGCTTTGTTCCTCTCAGCATATAGTTTGAGGTAATAGATTTTGTAAAAAACTATGTGGGCTTTGGAGTGCTCTCGGTATTTCTTTTTTTTCTTTTTTTTTATCTGGTTTTTATGGAGGCTTTGGACACTCTAGGTGAACATGTCAGCCTCATGGGTGCTATCATAGTTCCCTACTCAAGGGAGAGGTCAATAAAGTGGTAAACACTGATATTTAAAAGATTAAGATCTGGACTGGTTGTTAATCGCAGCCCTGTGTCTGTCAGCATGTAGACGATAGGTTGAGATATGTAGACGAACGTTGTGTATGTGTCATTGTGAGTCCATGCTTTTTAGGGTTCCGTACCCAAAGGGTAAAAACTGGACCCTATTACTAAGACTTCGCTGTCCGTCTGTCTGTCACCAGGATGTATCTCATGAACCGTGATAGCTAGACAGTTGAAATTTTCACAGATGATGTATTTCTGTTGTCGCTATAACAACAAATACTAAAAAGTACGGAACCCTCGGTGCGCGAGTCCGACTCGCACTTGGCCGGTTTTTTTATTCCACAGATTATCGGACCTAAATGTAGATTTTATAGTATGGTCAATTTTAACACGAAATGTCATTGTAAAAAACAAGTTACTAACCACAGAACTAAATCAAGATAGAAGGAAAGAGTGTATGTACCTCGCGTGGCGAAACGACGACCCGGTGGCTCCATTGCTCGCCGCGAACTTTAGTCTGCTCCCGATCGATGTCTGCTTGCGACGTCAGGTTTTAAAAACAAAATGGTTTCTTGCGCAATAATTAACTGTTCAAACACTACCAATAAAGTTGGAGCTGTTACTAACAAGCATACAATCTACCTATCAAATCTAGTCCAGGTTGTCAGGAGAACGTTACAATGCGACGTACACTAGCGTGGATCTTCGAGAGCACACGCTTTTTAGGGTTCCGTACGCAAAGGGTAAAAACGGGACCCTATTACTAAGACTCCGCTGTCCGTCTGTCTGTCACCAGGCTGTATCTCATGAACCGTGATAGCTAGACAGTTGATATTTTCACAGATGATGTACGAACATAACAACAAATACTAAAAACAGAATAAAATAAATATTTAAGTGGGGCTCCCATACAAACGTGATTTTTTGCCGTTTTTTTTGCGTAACCCTTCCTGCGCGAGTCCGACTTGCACTTGGCCGGTTTTTTAGATGACCTGCGAATTGCGATATAAAATGACCTATCGTCGCTATACTTACTCAACCTCATATCTGCAACAATCATTTGATGGAAATGTCGCTTTTCTTTCATTCGGAATACGTGTGTTTTTGTCATCAAATGAGTGTTGCAGATACGAGGTTGAGTAAGCATAGCGGCGCTATATTGTTACAGTAATAGCGTGCTAGGCGGGCTGCTTGCCGTCGCGCAGTACTTCGCAAACCATGTTGAGGTAAATGAGTTATTTAGTCAGTAGTTATTTACGGTACGATACAAGTGCGAAAAATAGGAAATTCGCACGTGTATCGTACAACGTTTTACAGTACATATGGCCCTTTAAATTATCGACATAGTCACGTAATGTGCCAATTATCGCACTAGTGCGGTAAAGTAGCATATGTATTGATTTAAACTAACACGATTTTCACTCGTAATTTTAAACTAACACGTACTCTTAACGTACGTAACGTCATATGTACTATAATAGTACATTATTGTCGAGGCTCGGAAGTAGCTACTTGCTGGCTGAGGATTTGTTTTAAACGGACGACCTTGGGAGTCCGTTTAATTGAATCCGAAACCAGCAAGTAGCCTTCCAGCCGAGTCATATATAGTGCTTTTCTCAAAAATGCCGCAATAAATGCAAATATAATAGAAATATTTTACAGAAGCAACATTGTTATGTATATATTTTCACAGAAAAAAGTAAAAAGATTTGCTTTGCCGCCGTTTTATTTTTTTAATTAAAAATGGAAGTGTATTTTTCTGCTGAAAATACGCCAACCTATTTGAGACACCTAAATAGTCGCGGTACCAACATTATAATAATAAGTACTGATCATCTGTTTGGCTGTTTAATGGACCTATGCCTTCATTTGATATGGCCACTTCAACTTTTAAAAAGTTTGAAACTCGACAAATAATGGAATTTGTATGCAACATTGCAGTCCCGAAATCGAGACTGCAATGTTTTTAACTTTTTAATTTTTTGACTGACCATAAACTACGCACTTCGCGACCTACTTTTTAACCGGCAACGTCAACTTTGCCGTCGATTTTTGAGAAATAGTACATTACTACAGAGGCCGGGAAACGAAGGGTTGCAGTCCAAGTAGATATAGACGGCCGAGCGTAGCGAGGTCTAATAGTGATACGCGGCCGGCAACCCCGTTTCTCGTCCGAGATGTGTATAGTGCTTTTCTCAAACTTGCAATGAAATATCCATAGGCTACGGTGGCCAAAATCGAGAAAAAAACTGTCTAAAAACTGAATTTAGCTTGAGCAAGTACCAGGGCCTCATGAGTTACGAGAAGGTGTCGTTGACGAGCCGCGGCTGCTCTTCGAAACAAAAGAAGGTTGCTTTACAAGCTTAGGTGTGTAAGGCTGTATGAAATTCCTTTACATATCATCTTCACGCATCGCACCGGATACGTATTATTTCCGGATCTAATTTGAAGCAAAGAGGATATAATAAGATAGAGCGGTACTGTCATAGTAAATTTTGTAACCCCAGTAAATTTACTGCCATCTATCGACACACCTTAAAACTAAAAATACGATAAAATGTATTTAAATATGGATAAATGATTTTTTTTATTTGCATTAATTATTTTTATGATTTTGACCCATGTTTTTTCACTGATATGCGTTAAAATTGTTAAATAACAAACGAAACCGTCAACGCCATCTATACGACAGTAGGCCAAAGCTAGTAGCGCCCTCTGATCGAGAATCAAATTTTCTTGATTTTCCAGGCACGTTTTTTCCTTAGACTGTATCCATCTATTACGGAGTTATATCTATCTTTGTTTGAAGTAAGTCATGTCAACATTTCATTCCAAGTTTGAAAAAAAATATTTTTTGATACACACTTTTATCTTCGACTGTACTTTGCATGTCTATCAACTAATTCTCGGGATTGTTCAATGTGTTTGTTTTCAATGTGTTTACGTTTCTCCTCCGAAGAATTCCTTTGGCTACCTTCCGACTGCATCATATCGGCTTCATGTTGACATTATAACATTGTCATCGGAATTTTGACACAATTTCTATATGTAGTGGCCGTGACGTCACTTTTGCAGTAGGTATTCATATTAGGTCCTTTGAAATTGGCGTTTTGTATGGAACATTTTATGAAAACTGTGATTTTCATACATTGAATTTTGCGGATTATTCAGCAAGGTCAAATTTCAACTAAACAGAATTTTGTTAGAAATATTGAAAACTTTTAAGCTGCGCTTAAAAATAGTTAGCATGATGAAACTTTACGTAATTGAAACACTTGAACCGGCAGCATATGAAGCATATGATGGTTTTCAAGCTTTAATTTGAAACACTAAATAAAAAATAAAAACCTATTATTTGTATTTAAAACCTTTGTTGCATAGTCTACTATTGATATTAAAAAATGATTTGGAAGTTGCAATTGAAATGAAAAAAATACGTAAGAAATAACATAGAATAGTTAGCATCATAAAACCATAGAGTAACTTATACTAGAGCGGTACTGTCATAGTAAATTTTGTAACCACAGTAAATTCACTGCCATCTGTCGACACACTTTAAAACTAAAAATGAAGATTTATAAAAATACGATAAAATGTATTTAAATATGGATAAATGATTTTTTTTATTTGCATTAATTATTTTTATGATTTTGACCCATGTTCTTTCACTGATATGCGTTAAAATTGTTAAATAACAAACGAAACCGTCAACGCCATCAATACGACAGTAGGCCAAAGCGAACGAGAACTCTGAACGAGAATCAAATTTTCTTGATTTTCGAGGCACGTTTTTTCCTTAGACTGTATCCATCTATTACGGAGTTATATCTATCTTTGATAAAACTATACGTCCGGCAGCACATAAAAAGGGTGGTTTTCAAGCTTCAATTAGAAAATAATTTAAAAAAAAACTATTATTTGTATAAAATATTGTCTTCGGTTACCGCGATAGTTACTCATGAAATAAAACTATAAAATAAATCTTCTCGGGTCCGCGGTGTAGGGTTGGAGCCGGCGTAGTTTTAATCGCGTATATATATTACTAGCCTTATGAACCAATTTTGCATGTACAACCAGCCTTAAAGTTTATAGTCTATGAATGTTCATTAATTTTTAGTATGTGGGTATTTTTGCACTTTGTAATTTTTCCTCAGTCACCCATTGACCACGAACGCGGTAAAGGGTTCGAAACGTCAGAATGTATTATAAATTCAATATACGCGATATAATCCGTTTTCATAGTTTTATTTCTATTATTTGTATTTAAAACCTTTGTTACATAGTCTACTATTGAAATTAAAAATTAATTTGGAAGTTGCAATTGAAATTAATAAATTACGTAAGAAATAATATCTGTAAAAAAAAGCGCCAGTTTCATAAAGGACCTAATATAAACTCCGCAGTAGCTAATCGTTTTGACAGTTCGAAAAAATAAACTGATATTTGGGGCATTTTCTATGAAAAGGGACCTTATTGTCGATGGCGCTTACGCCGCACAACGTCGCGCGGCATTGTAATTATATCGGAGCATCGTTTGTAATGGCGTAAGCGCCATCGACAATAAGGTCCCTTTTTATAGAAAATACCACATTTGACTAGTAGAAAAATACCCTATTTGATTTATTATTTAGTTGAACTTATTGACGGTATGTATTTATTGAACTTTTATTTTGTTATTAGTGTACACGAGTACAGTGGGCGCCGAACGAGCGAGAAAACATGGCCGCTCCATTGCTACTGCTACAGATGGGCCTAGTCGCAACGCAATTGCGAAATGGTCGCACTTACTGCCGTCTCCAGGTAAAATGGACCTTGTTTTCACAGTAATAAGGCGGCTTATTGCCAGATCTGTGTAGATATTATTGAAAACAAAAGAGATTCCTATTTTCCCTCACTGTTCACCAGGGGAAACTGCGCTCACTAAACTCATATCGTAAACGATTAAAGTTTTTAAAATGATTTCTCTCGAGGACCGCCGTTGGATTTCTGACCAAACACAGAATTGTTTCGGGAACGGTGGACTGCCCACAGCTTTTGCAAAAAAATATTAGACTGTTCCGCGAAAACATTCTCGACTAGCTAATTTTCGGCCTTTCTTATGTAATACTTATAGAACAGATGTTGGTTCTCATAGTTCAATACCTAGAATTTGTAAAGAGCATAACTTATTATATTACTAGCTTTTGCCCGCGACTTCGTCTGCGTGGACTTAGTAACCGCAGCTAGAGTAAGAATAGCGCCTGGAGAAAATCTCATAGCAATCTAAATTTGAGCATATTATGCACACAAATTAGCAGGCAGGCAAATTCGCTAATTATCTCAATTCCACCCCGCTTTTTACTTTCTTAAGGGATGATTTACGGGATAAAAACTATCCTATGTCCTTCTCAGGGACTCAACCTATCTCTATGCCAAATTTCATCTAAATCGATTCAGCGGTTTAAGCGTGAAGAGGGAACACACAGACAGACAGACTTTCGCATTTATAATATTAGTATGGACTAGCAACGCAATTGCGGAATGGTCGCACTTACTGCCGTCTCCAGGTAAAATGGACCCTATTTTCATAGTAATAACGCAGCTTATTGCCAGATCTGTGTAGATATTATTGACAACATGGCCGTTCCATTGCTACTGCCACAGATGCCACAAGCTTTTCTCACTGACTGTACTTTTCTTACCACAGACAACTAATACTCATCGGGACAATTCTAAAATCCCGAAACACAATTGGGTTGCGTTGTTTCATCACAGAGTTCCACCATATTTCATTTACAGCTCAATCGAAAATCAGACCCACACTAACAAACCAACAAACTTACATACAAACAGGGCAAGTTAAACAAAAGCTTGTGAAAATACATAAGGGCCGTTTTTTTTTACCGTAACACGTGTATTTCTATATCTGAACATCAAATTATTTTATTTAAATTCTAACGTAACCTAGGTTGTGCAATTCATTTAAAAAAGACTTAAGGTTTTCATAACCATTTGATTTATTTCTATCATAGCGTTTATATAGTCTGTCAAGCTGGATATGTTAGTAGCAATGTAAATCAAACTAAAGTATGGTATCCTTAGGAAACGAACAAAAAGCAGCAATGTACGTCGAACAAGATACAAATGACACGCACAGATAAGATATAAATGACACGCGATTTTCGAACAATTGAAACGTAGTGTTTCTAACCCGCGATTTTTCAATTTTGCCGCCTTTTTCTACTGACAAGATTTGCTTGACCAACTATAATTATATTTGTTTTTTTTTTCAGGTGTCAATCTTCATCGTGAACTGCCTCTGCCTGCTTTTCTGGCAATTCTCCCAATTCATCTTCCTCACACAAACCGTAATTTTCTTCCTAATGGAGCAACTCAAAATAATCGACCTTAAGGTCCTCTGCATTTTCCTCCACTCGCACTTCTGTGGTCTACATATGGCGGTCTTACTGCTACAAGGGAATGATATGCTAAAAACTTCCTTGTATACCTCATTCTTTTTAGTTGTATCTACGTATTGTTTATTTTTTAGTTCGTTTAGAATAAAAGTGCAAAATAGGTTAGATTTATTTGTGGAATCTTGGTTAGTTATTCTAAGACTTTTAATAGTTATTACGTCATCGTTTTATTTAAAGCACTTAATAAGCGATTTTCTTGAAATAGAAGATGACACTCATGTTTGGGATATTTTGTATTCTAAGTTTACAAGTTATAAAAAGTTTCATACTTTAATATATACATGTTTGGAAGTATTTGACTTTCTGCCTTTAAGTACTGTTGTGAATATGTCTAAAACATGTCTTATACCTATGGTTGTGTTTGGTGTGTCTGTTCGTGTGTATTCGTGGTTTGGAGAAGAGAAGAAGACTGTGAAAAAGGAGGTTCTAGAAGATGATGACAGCGGGATAGAGAATAATGCTGATAGCAAAGAAAAGGTTGGTATTTGGTATGATTATTATTTAGGGTTCCGTACCCAAAGGGTAAAAACGGGACCCTATTACTAAGATTCCGCTGTCCGTCTGTCTGTCTGTCACCAGGCTGTATAATCGTGATAGCTAGACAGTTGGAATTTTTACAGATATATTTCTGTTGCCGCTATGACAATAAATACTAAAAAGTACGGAACCCTCGGTGTGGGAGTCCGACTCGCACTTGGCCGGTTTTTTTTAAACTAGCGACCCGCCCCGGCTTCGCACGGGTGCAATGCTGATGTATTATACATATATACCTTCCTCTTGAATCACTCTTATCTATTTAAAAAAACCGCATCAAAATCCGTTGCGTAGTTTTAAAGATCTAAGCGTACATAGGGACAGACAGACAGCAGGAAGCGACTTTGTTTTATACTATCAAAGATAGATATAACTCCGTAATAGATGGATATAGTGTAAGGAAAAAACGTGCCCCGAAAATCACGAAAATTTGATTCTCGATCAGATGGCGCCACTAGTTTTGGCCTACACTCGTATAGAGGGCGTTGACTGTTTCGTTTGTTATTTATAATTTTAACGCATACCAGTGAAAGAACATGGGTCAAAATCATATAAAAATAATTAATGCAAATAAAAAAATCATTTATCCATATTTAAATACATTTTATCGTATTTTTATAAATATTTATTTTTAGTTTTAAAGTGTGTCGACAGATGGCAGTGAATTTACTGGGGTTACAAAATTTACTATGACAGTACCGCTCTAGTATAAGTTACTCTATGATACTATGTATTGATATTTATTGCGTAAATGAAAACTTAATAAATTATTTTTTGGCAAAAAATTCATTTTTTGTACAAGCTTTTATCGCAGACTGTACTTTTCTTTCCACAGGCAACTAATTCTCAGACACAATTCTAACAACCCCAAACACAATTAAATTGCGTTGTTTTATCACAGAGTTCCTATGGCCACCTCCTGTCTCCATCATCAGATCAGCTCCAATGTCATCATTATATTGCAGTGTCACCCCATTTACATATGTATGCAAAATTTCAGCTCAATTAATAACTATTTTGATAAAATATTTTTTTGTGTATTTAAACCAAAGATAGATATAACTCCGTAATAGATGGATACAGTCTCAGGAAAAAACGTGCCTCGAAAATCAAGAAATTTTGATTCTCGATCAGATGGCGCCACTACGTTGGGCCTACTTTCGAATAGATGGCGTTGACGGTTTCGTTTGTTATTTAACAATTTTAACGCATATCAGTGAAAGAACATGGGTCAAAATCATATAAAAAATATTAATGCAAATAAAAAAAAACATTTATCCATATATAAATACATTTTTTGATATTTTTAGTTTTAATCGTGTTTCGATAGATGGCAGTGAATTTACTGTGGCTACAAATGTTACTATGACAGTACCGCTCTATCCTATTATATCCTCTTTGATTTAAACTATAAATGTTTTTTTTATTACAGAACGACGTAGAAATAGACATGACCGACTCCACAATACGTTATCTGCGGCGGCTCAAAATTGAGCCAGCAGTGGTATACCAGGTGGCTCAATTGTGCGTGTTCGCGATCCTAGCGGCTCTAGTCATGCGGCTCAAACTTTTATTGGGAATGCAGTTGTGCGTTGTGAGCGCGCTCGCCGTGAACGCTAACCACAAGTACGTATCGTCAGTATACCAAGTCGCTCAGTTGTGTTCGCGATCCTAGCGGCTCTAGTCATGCGGCTCAAACTGCTACTAGGCATGTAGTTGTGCGTTGTGAGCGCGCTCGCCGTGAACGCTAACCACAAGTACGTATCTAAGTCAGTATACCAAGTGGCTCAGCTGTGTTCGCGATCCTAGCGGCTCAAACTTTTATTGGGAATGCAGTTGTGCGTTGTGAGCGCGATCGCCGTGAACGCTAACCACAAGTAAGTATATAAGACAGTATACCAAGTGGCTCAATTGTGTTCGCGATCCTAGCGGCTCTAGTCATGCGGCTCAAACTGCTATTAGATAGATAGATAGATAGATCATTTATTGATAAAAATATAAAAAGATTTACATGTCAATTTTGCTTATTCCTATTCTATATTATACATTATTATTAGGTACATTAGGTAATTAATATCACAGATTCAATAATTTTGTGGGTGGGTCAGTGACTTGTAGCAGGGAACGAATTCGTCGACACTATAGCACGCCATGTCCAACAATATTTGTTTAAGTTTTTTCTCGAACATCGAGTCTGAAGTAGCTTTTAACTGCTCGTCTAGAGCATTGTAAAGTTTGATGCCTACTATGTGTAAGGATTTCCGAGACTTAGCTAGACGTCGCGGGGGCACGTATAGGAGGTTGCGTCTACGCGTTACGGTCTGTAGTTTTTGGAAATTAGAGGGGATCCGTTCGAGATTGCGTCGTATGTACTTGCATGCTTCAAGTACATAGACAGAAGGTAACGTCAAAATTTTTAGCTGCTTAAACAACTCCTTAGCATGATAGTCAGAGGGTTTTTTAGCCATGATACGGATTGCACGCTTTTGTAGTTTAAACACTTTTTCGCGTTCCGCACATGTTGCCCATAGGTCCACACCATAGACTAAGATTGAATGAAAGTACCCAAAGTATGCTGTTTTAAGGTTGTCCTGGGAGACGCTGTGGGCAAGTCTGGACAAGGCGAAACATGCTGAAGAGAGTTTTTTGCAGATTGCTTCTATGTGGGGAGACCATGTTAGACCATCATCAATTTTGAACCCTAGGTATTTAACCTCACTTACTTGAGGTACTGGTGTGTTATTTATTGTGATATCGAATCGCTCTTTTGAGTTCTTTTTGAGTTGAAAGTACATTATGTTTGTTTTTTCGACATTAAGGAGCATGCCATTTGCTGTAAACCAGTCCGAGATATTCTGCATGGTTTGCGAGAGTTTTGATTCTAAATTACTAGAATTTTCTGCAGTGACTATTATGCAAGTGTCGTCAGCAAACATAATGTACTCCGCATCGTCCGAGGCGGAGGTTATGTCGTTGACAAGAATTAGGAACAGGTTATTTCCTGTCACCGATCCCTGGGGGACAGCACTGTCACCTATTTCCTGAAGGTCTGATTTATTAGGCATGTAGTTGTGCGTTGTGAGCGCGCTCGCCGTGAACGCTAACCACAAGTACGTATCGTCAGTATACCAAGTGGCTCAGCTGTGTTCTCGATCCTAGCGGCTCTAGTCATGCGGCTCAAACTTTTATTGGGAATGGAGTTGTGCGTTGTGAGCGCGCTCGCCG
Organism: Cydia strobilella; assembly: GCF_947568885.1. NCBI lineage: Eukaryota > Metazoa > Arthropoda > Insecta > Lepidoptera > Tortricidae > Cydia > Cydia strobilella. Next base: position 1,647,125 of record NC_086064.1, on the reverse strand, counting down.
TGAACGCTAACCACAAGTACGTATCTAAGTCAGTATACCAAGTGGCTCAGTTGTGTTCGCGATCCTAGCGGCTCTAGTCATGCGGCTCAAACTTTTATTGGGAATGCAGTTGTGCGTTGTGAACGCGCTCGCCGTGAACGCTAACCACAAGTACGTATCTAAGTCAGTATACCAAGTGGCTCAGTTGTGTTCGCGATCCTAGCGGCTCTAGTCATGCGGCTCAAACTTTTATTGGGAATGCAGTTGTGCGTTGTGAACGCGCTCGCCGTGAACGCTAACCACAAGTACGTATCTAAGTCAGTATACCAAGTGGCTCAGTTGTGTTCGCGATCCTAACTGCTCTAGTCATGCGGCTCAAACTTTTATTGGGAATGGAGTTGTGCGTTGTGAGCGCGCTCGCCGTGAACGCTAATCACAACTACGTAAAACTACCGTTTTGGGTAACAATCTTACACAAGCATATAGCCCTATAAGTTAGTTTCTTGCTAAGATATAATATATGTAACTCCGTATAAGAAAAATAAAGTCTAAGAAAAAAAGTGCCTAGGAAAAACAAGAAAAAAATATGCTCGAATAGATGGCGCCATTCTTTTGGCCTATACTCGTGTAGATGGCGTTTGGCCGCGCCTCGGCGGGTTGGTCAACGACACCTTCTCGTAACTCATGAGGACCTGGTACTTGCTCAAGCTAAATTCAATTTTTAGACAGTTTTTTTTTCTCGATTTTGACCACCGTAGCTTATGGATATTTAATTGCAATATAACATTTAAAACTTTCGCGGTTTAAACACATATTAAATCACGTTTAGAAACGGGTCTAACGCGAATTTATTTTGTTACCTTTATTTACCGACGTTTCGACACAGTTAGCCGCGACCACGACCAGTGAAACCTGTGTCGAAACGTCGGTAAATAAAGGTAACAAAATAAATTCGCGATAGACCCGTTTCTAAATGTGATTTAATATGTATTTAATTGCAAGTTTGAGAAAATCAGTATACAAATCTTGGCGAGAAACGGGTTTGTCGGCCGCGTATTCCCAATCGACCTCGCTACGCTCGGCCATCTATATCTACTTGCCCTGCAACTCTTCGTTTCCCGGCCTCTATCTTTCTTTTCTTGATGGACTTGAGGGCGGTGTTGCCCGTAGCCAATGTCACGTAAAAGGGTAGGAACAAAATAAATGCTCTTAGAGCACGACGCTGTTCGGTGGTTGTTGTAGTTGTCTCGTAAAACCGATAGCTGGATTTTACGAGAAGCACGTGGACTACCGGCCGTTGACTCCAAAATGGTGGTTAAACACGCTTTGAGATTAATTCTCTATTCACTGCACACTACCACATTAGATTATTGTATAATAAAGCTATCGATATTACACTTTAAACAATATTAATGAGCAAAAAACAAAGGAATTAATCACGAGGCTACTATCAAGATGGCGTTCGAACCGGAAGTCCTCCCGGCCTCTATTAATGTACTATTAAGACGTTGTTTTCAACAGGATGCCTCCGTCGGTACAAAAATACTTGCCACTGTGTTGGGTGGTGGGCTGCGCTGCGCTCGCGCATCGTCTCAGCGTCAATATGAGCGTTGAAATGTCATATACAAGTAAGTTGTTTTTAGGGTTCCGTACCCAAAGGGTAAAAACGGGACCCTATTACTAAGACTCCTCTGTCCGTCTGTCTGTCCGTCTGTCACCAGGCTGTATCTCATGAACCGTGATAGCTAGACAGTTGAAATTTTCACAGATGGTGTATTTCCGTTGCCGCTATAACAACAAATACTAAAAACCGGCCAAGTGCGAGTCGGACTCGCGCACGAAGGGTTTCGTACCATCACGAAAAAAAAACAGAAAAAATAACGTTTGTTGTATGGGAGCCCCATTTAAATATTTATATTATTCTGTTTTTAGTATTTGTTGTTACAGCGGCAACGGAAATACATCATCTGTGAAAATTTCAACTGTCTAGCTATCACGGTTCATGAGATACAGCCTGGTGACAGACGGACAGCGGAGTCTTAGTAATAATCTTTTCACCCTTTGGGTACGGAATCCTAAAAATTATGTTCTAGAGCATAAAGTAAAATCATCTATTACGACCCTTATTTACTTAGCAATAAAGTCCAAATTCTGCCATACAAACTACCGGTGCGTCCCGACCGGCGTGCCCCGCGCCCCCGACACAACCGAGTACACATTTCTTTAATCTTGAATAAATACGGTAAAATAACCTACAATGAATACTGGATATTTTTGTATATTTTACTCACAATCGAAGTGAAAAGTATAGTTTTTGGTTGGGGACTGAAAATCAGCGGTCTGGCTGAGTCTCGTCCATTTCACTGCACAAATATTTGTTATTTTATCTGATTTTTAGGGTTCCGTACCTCAAAAGGAAAAAACTTAACCCTTATAGGATCACTCGTGCGTCTGTCTGTCTGTCCGTCTGTCACAGCCTATTTTCTCCGAAACTACTGGACCAATTAAGTTGAATTTTGGTATACGTATGTAAGTTTGTGACCCAAAGACTGACATGTAACGTAAACAAATGAATTTTAAACATGGGGGCCACTTTTGGGGGGTAAATGAGAAAAACAAAAAATAAGGTTTTTTAAACTATTGTGTTACATATCAAAAGAAAGAGCTCATTGTGAGAATCTCAAAATTTTTTTTTTAAATAATTTTATCATAAACAGTTTAGAAGTTATTCAAGTAAATAGGCAAAAAATGACTATTCCCCCCCCCCCCCCCCTTTATCTCCGAAACTCTAAAAAACGAAGGTCTAAAATTTTGAAAAGAATACACAAAATAGATCTTTACCTATAGATCATAGGAAAACCTATTAGGAATGTGCAGTCAAGCGTGAGTCGGACTTAATTACTTAGTTTTTGATCCGACCCGTACGGGTTTTTTAAAGACATTTCACTCACGTTTCACATCATAAAAATACATTGTTTAAATTATGTAATGTACGGAACCCTTGGAACGCGAGTCCGACTCGCACTTGGCCGGTTTTTTTATTGTACTCGCAATTCATTGTTTTTTGTGTTGGTAAATAAATATATTTTTATTTATTTATTTATAACTCGGGCATAAAATGATATCCAGTCATGCAGTCTGCATGTGCTATCAAAATCGCTACCATCTTAGCTTGGTTTGACCGCACGTTTTACTATAGTTTCTAAGAAGTTCAATAGCCCCTAGACTCAGTATTCAGGTCAAGCGACCGAGTGTGGGATTGCCACTACAAACAACGAACCCCTATGAAAATATTACGTCTATAATGTCATTTCCATACTTAATCGACGATAACATTGATAACTATCATAAAAATAGTTATTTACGATACAAGTGCGGAAAGTGGGAAATTCGCCGGAAACGCGATAAATTAAAACACGACCGAAGATAGTGTTTTAAATAGACACCAGTTGCAGATTACCTATTCGCACGTGTATTGTACATCGTTGTACAGTCGCCATCAGATTTATCGGAGCGGCCAAGGTGCTCAAAAACATCTGAACACGCACCTAGCGCCTTGAAAATAGAGATATTAGAGATATTTGTGAGAGCCTCGGCCGCTCCGATATATCTGATGGCGACTGTACAATACATATGGCCATTTAAACATTTTAAACTTTCGACATAGGCACGGAAAGTACTCATTCCCGCACTAGTGCGGGAAAGTAACACCACATGTGTAAATGTATATTTTCAGGTGAATTCAGCGATTATCAACAAGAAGAGCTCCTCAACTGGATCTCAAAAGAAACGGGAGCAAAAGCAGCTTTCGCGGGATCCATGCCCATACTGGCCACGGTCATGCTAGTCACGCGTCGGCCCATAGTGGCGCATCCACACTACGAGAATAAGGAGGCGAGGTACAATACAATACACATTCTGGCCACTGTCATGCTAGTCACGCGTCGGCCCGTAGTGGCGCATCCACACTACGAGAACAAGGAGGCGAGGTACAACACAATACAATACACATTCTGGCCACTGTCAAGCTAGTCACGCGGCGGTCCATAGTGGCGCATCCACACTACGAGAATAAGGAGGCGAGGTACAATACAATACACATTCTGGCCACTGTCATGCTAGTCACGCGTCGGCCCGTAGTGGCGCATCCACACTACGAGAACAAGGAGGCGAGGTACAACACAATACAATACACATTCTGGCCACTGTCAAGCTAGTCACGCGGCGGTCCATAGTGGCGCATCCACACTACGAGAATAAGGAGGCGAGGTACAACACAATACAATACACATTCTGGCCACTGTCATGCTAGTCACGCGTCGGCCCCTAGTGGCGCATCCACACTACGAGAAAAAGGAGGCGAGGTACAATACAATACAATACACATTCTGGCCACTGTCATGCTAGTCACGCGGCGGCCCATAGTGGCGCATCCACACTACGAGAATAAGGAGGCGAGGTACAATACAATACAATACACATTCTGGCCACTGTCATGCTAGTCACGCGGCGGCCCATAGTGGCGCATCCACACTACGAGAATAAGGAGGCGAGGTACAATACAATACAATACACATTCTGGCCACTGTCATGCTAGTCACGCGTCGGCCCGTAGTGGCGCATCCACACTACGAGAATAAGGAGGCGAGGTACAACACAATACAATACACATTCTGGCCACTGTCATGCTAGTCACGCGTCGGCCCCTAGTGGCGCATCCACACTACGAGAAAAAGGAGGCGAGGTACAATACAATACAATACACATTCTGGCCACTGTCATGCTAGTCACGCGGCGGCCCATAGTGGCGCATCCACACTACGAGAATAAGGAGGCGAGGTACAATACAATACAATACACATTCTGGCCACTGTCAAGCTAGTCACGCGGCGGTCCATAGTGGCGCATCCACACTACGAGAATAAGGAGGCGAGGTACAATACAATACAATACACATTCTGGCCACTGTCATGCTAGTCACGCGGCGGCCCATAGTGGCGCATCCACACTACGAGAATAAGGAGGCGAGGTACAATACAATACAATACACATTCTGGCCACTGTCATGCTAGTCACGCGTCGGCCCGTAGTGGCGCATCCACACTACGAGAACAAGGAGGCGAGGTACAATACAATACAAATACTCTTTATTGCACACTTCAGTACATAAAACAATACAATGGCGGTCAGCAACAGACGGTATCTTGCCCAGAAATGGGATTTCTTAGTATCTAACTACATTTTTTACTTTCAGAGCCCGCGCTTACGCCGTATACAAAACGTATGGAAAATTCACAACTGAAGAGCTGTACAAAGAGCTGACGGCTCTTAAGGCCATCTACCTCATCGTCGAAAACAAGTACTGCTACAGCAGGACTCGGTATTATCACTATTATCCTAAATATTTACTAGTTTCACTCACTATTGTTTTCAATCGCTTTTGGCGGCATGTTTCGGATTCGTCGGGAATCCTTCCTCAAGCGCTCGTGTCCGCGGCGGCTGTACTCCGAGCATGCCCGCGCCGCGCCGCCCGCCTCGTCGCTCGTTGCGCGCGCGCTGATGGGGCGGGGGCATCAAATATTATCCTATAGACAAATTAATTCTTGATTTTCTTGAATCTATGGTGTAAACATAAGACTTCACCACACCAGCTGATAAAGGCTCTCTTGATTGTTCAAAAACTAATGAGAAAATTGCATTTTATCCACATGTGTGGCAAAGTGATCGTGTGTAAATTTTGAGTTGAGGAGTGTATTTTCAAAAGGATTTATTTCTCTATGAAAACCATACAAAAATAAGCCTTGTGTGTTTTTTCGCAAAGCTTATTTTTGTATGGTTTTCATAGAGAAACAAGCCCTTTTGAAAGGACACTCCTCAGTTGTTACCTTATGTTGGCTGGTAGAATGTAGAATTGACTTTTAAATTATGAATTTGAATGATAAATGTGACGTTTTCAACCAAAAGGTACCACATTGTCGCTTGTTGATAAGGTTGCTTTCTAATTGAAGCTATAATTATGGTGTGGGTTCTTATCTATGTGATCGTTAAATCAAACGCGAACTCCACGTATAAAACTATAATCTTAATTTCTACAAAGCGCTATGAATTTATAGGATAGCGAACAAGCGATAGGTTGCGATAGCGTAAGCGCGAGCGGCGGGGCAGAGCGGCACAGGTTCGGCGTCGAAGGCGATCGGATGCGCTCTGAGGCTCCGCGTCGCGATCTGGGAGCCGGTCCGCGGTGGTTCCCTCCGCGCGTCTTCTTCGCCCCGCTGTCGCCTGGACGGGTTCACGAGTAGTGGTGTGCGCATGCAGTCTGAGTGATGCGCCACATCACCCCCCTGGGAGTGCTAACGTCCATCTGCGGAAAACAAATTAGGAAATCTGACAATGCGACCAGAACGTGTTTTCCTAACAGGGTCTTCCTGCTTAGCATCGGAAGACGGGACAGCAGCTTGCTGATGCTCAGCTAAAGTGTAAGCTGGCTTTACTCTGTCTATAGTGACTGTCACAGGTCCTCTATTTGATTCTACTGTGATTGTTTTATCAGTTCTTGAGAGTACTTTGTGTGGTCCAGTGTAAGGCTTTTCCAAGGAACGGCGGACGGCATCCTTGCGAATGAAAACATATGGTGCTGTTTTGAGGTCCTCGTGTACAAAAATTGATTTTGGTGTGTGATGAGATGCCGGCTGCGGTTTAAGGTGAGAAATGTGCTCTTTAAGCCTTGACACGAAGTCAGATGGCTGCAACATGTTGTGAGGGTGTGTGTTAGAATTGAAAAACTCACCCGGGATCCGTAATGGCTCACCATAAACCATCTCCGCAGCCGAGCACCGCAGGTCCTCCTTCCAAGCCGTCCGCAGCCCCAGCAACACGACGGGGAGCACGTCAGTCCAGCTCTTCTCGTCGTGGGCCATGATGGCGGCCTTGAGGGTGCGGTGGAGACGTTCCACGATCCCGTTCGCCGCTGGGTGGTAGGCCGTTGTGTGGCGCAGATGTACGCCACAGAGGCGCGTCAACGCCTGAAAAAGTCGAGAATTAAACTGGCGTCCTTGATCAGTTGTGACAACCTGCGGGCAACCAAATCTCGAGACCCATGTTTCACATAGTGCCTTTGCCACCGTCTCGGCAGTGATGTCATGAAGTGGCAGAACTTCGGGCCAGCGTGTGAACCTGTCCACAGCTGTGAAACAGTATCTGAAGTCGTGTGAAGGTGGGAGAGGTCCTATGAGGTCAATGTGCACGTGACTGAATCTCTCACCAGGAAGTGCGAACTGACCGAGTGGGGAAGAGGTGTGACGCTGTACTTTCGCTGTTTGGCACGGGATGCAGGCTTGGGTCCAGGCACGGCAATCTTTCCGTGCGTTGGGCCAGATATACCTTTCCGTGACCAGCTTGGTTGTTGTCCTTACACCTGGATGACTCAGACAGTGTATGGCGTCGAAAACCTGCCGTCGTAGCTCGCGTGGTACGTAGGGACGAGGCCTGGACTGTGAGACGTCGCAGACCAACGTGATGAGTGACCCTGGTACTTGAACTTCCTTGAGAGCGATGGAGGAGTTGTTGGGGTCCAGGAGCTCTTGCATCTCAGGATCTGCTTTCTGCAAACGGGCCAGGGTCTCCACGTCTGGTGGCTTCGAAATGGCCTCGATGCGAGAGAGGGCATCTGCTGTAATGTTATCCTTACCGGATATGTGTCTGATATCGGTGGTGAATTGTGAGATGAAATCGAGCTGATTTAACTGGCGAGGCGAACAGTGACGGTCTCTCTGCTGGAAAGCGTATGTGATTGGTTTATGGTCGGTGTAGATCACAAAATGCCTGCCTTCAACCATGAACCTGAAATGCTTGACGCTTTCGTACACTGCCAGAAGTTCCCTGTCGTACGCGCTGTAACGAGACTGGGCCTTGTTCATCTTCATGGAGAAAAATGCGAGAGGCTGCCATTCTTTGTCCACCAATTGCTGAAGCACCGAGCCCAAGGCCGAGTTTGACGCGTCACAGACGAGAGCCAGCTGTGCATTCATTACTGGGTGAGCGAGAAGGGTACATCTAACGATACTTGCTTTGCAGCTGGCGAAGACTTGGAGAAGTTCAGGAGTCCAACTGATTGGATGCGAGCCCTTGACCTTTGGACCAGCTAGCAGATCGTGAAGTGGTGCTTGCTCTTCAGCAGCGTGTGGGATGAAACGCCTATAAAAATTTAATATGCCTAAGAACCTGCGTAGGCCGCTTACAGTCTTCGGAGGAGGGAAATCTCGAATGACTTCGATCCTTGTGTCCAGAGGGCGCGTACCTTGCTCCGATATGTGAAAACCCAGGAAGGTTACCTCGCGCTGACCGAACTCGCATTTCCTCTCGTTGATGAGCAGGCCGTACTCTGCCAGGCGTTTGAAAACCTGCTCCAGGTGCTCCAGGTGCTCGCTGTGGCTTCTGGAATATATCAAAATGTCATCGATGTAAGAGTAGCAGCAATCCATGTCGCGAAGTACTTCGTCGAGGAAACGCTGGAAGGTCTGTCCTGCATTTCTTAGGCCAAAAGACATAAAAGGAAACTCGAAAAGTCCGAACGGTGTGGTTATGGCAGTTTTGGCAATGTCTTCATGAAAAACCGGGATCTGGTTATAAGCTTTGACTAGGTCAATTTTAAAGAAAATACTGCAGCCTGCCAAACTGTGAGCGTAGTCTTCGATATGCCTAATGGGGTACCTGTCCGGAATTGTTCGCGCGTTAAGCGCGCGGTAGTCCCCGCAAGGTCTCCATCCGTCCTTCTTTGGAGCGAGGTGAAGCGCAGAAGCCCAGGGTGAATCGGAGCGACGAGCGGTGCCGTCTCTAACCATCTCTTCGAACTGCTCTTTAGCCACCTTCAGCCTATCGGGAGCCAGGCGGCGTGGTCTGGAAAATACTGGAGGCCCTGGTGAGGTACGGATAAAATGAACGGTATTATGCTTCACTTGACGTGTGATGCCTGACGGTTTGGTAAGTTGCGAGTACTTTGCAAGCAGGGTGTGGTACTCGCTGTCACCGGAAATCGTCTTGATGCTGGAGATGTCGCATTTCATCCGTATGGCTGCTGTGGAGAGAGTGGTGAGCTTGTCTATCAATCTACCGTCCTGACAGTCCACGAGCAACCCATAGTGCGCCAGGAGATCAGCTCCGATGATCGGCTTGCCAACGCTAGCTACCACGAAGTTCCACACGAAGTCTCGCCGTAGGCCCAGGTCAAGGTGCAGCGTGAAGGTCCCGTATGTCTGAATAGGAGTGCCGTTGGCAGCGGTGAGGCTATACTCAGTCGGTTTGCCATCGGGCCAATTCCCACGTGGTACCACGCAGAGGTCGGAACCAGTATCAATAAGGAACTGCAATTTAGACCTTTTGTCGGTTATGAAGAGGCGGCTTGTGGCGCGGCAATCAGTCGCCGCGTTTACTGAGAGCCGCTTGCATTTCCCGACGAGTAATTGCAGGGGGTAGTGCATTTCTTCGCTTTTTCACCAAAAATAGAATGATACCAACACGTACCTGCAGTTCTACTTCGGCTCCGACCCCTGCTCCTCGATCTCGCGTTGCCTCCTCGACGAGATGTTGAGCGTCCTCGGCCTTGATGCATGGACATTTGCGCAATTTGCTTAGTCATCTCGGACTGTGCACGTGTCAGGTCGTCGATGCGTTTCAACAACCCTCCAAAATCGGACGTCGCGGCCGCAACGTGTAATGGCGGCGACGGTGACGTGGCCTCGCAAATTCTGTCGGCGAGATCTGCTAGCTCCTCCAAACTGGCTGAGGCCTGCGAAATTAAAATAGGTTGAACGTGTGTCGGTAACCTTTTCATCCACATACTTTTCATAAACTCGTCATTCATTCCGCCGTCAGCCAAATGTTGTAAATGGTGCAGAAATTGCGAGGGCTTGCGATCCCCCAATTCCTCATTAGACAGCACCTGGGTAATCTGTTGCTGACGGGAAACACACAGGTACTTAGTTAATTCAGCCTTTAACTTTGGGTACTTATCAGTAGCTGGGGGATTCTTAATAATACCTTTAATCTCTTTGGCATACCTGTGATCGAGTTGTGCGACGACGCAATAAAATTTCGTGGCGTCGTCCTTAATACCTGACACGTGAAACTGCGCCTCTGCTTGTCCAAACCAGACCTCGGGATCGTCCGGCCAAAATGGCGGCAAACGAATTGCCACGCGGTTAATGGCTACCGGTGCGCCAACTTGTGCATCAGCAAAGCTCGCGGCGGCGGCGGAGACTCGCCCGTCGCGCCCGCGTCGTTACCATTTCCGCCCATAATTATAACGCGACGATAAAACTTCCCGCGGTCCGTATGCACTCTCGGGTCACCAATGTGGGTTCTTATCTATGTGATCGTTAAATCAAACGCGAACTCCACGTATAAAACTATAATCTTAATTTCTACAAAGCGCTATGAATTTATAGGATAGCGAACAAGCGATAGGTTGCGATAGCGTAAGCGCGAGCGGCGGGGCAGAGCGGCACAGGTTCGGCGTCGAAGGCGATCGGATGCGCTCTGAGGCTCCGCGTCGCGATCTGGGAGCCGGTCCGCGGTGGTTCCCTCCGCGCGTCTTCTTCGCCCCGCTGTCGCCTGGACGGGTTCACGAGTAGTGGTGTGCGCATGCAGTCTGAGTGATGCGCCACAATGGAAATAGCGCCTTACTGACAAGTGACAATAAGTACCCTTTTGGTTGAAAATGGCACAAATATTTAATAACGTTCGTTTGGATTTGATTTGGTTGGATTTTATTTGATATTTTACAGTATTTTCCTCGTGTTGGTGTGGTGAATTTTTTTGTGTTTCACTTGGTGGCAAAATATGTTTAACCCGTGTGCCTTGAAACCCTCGCAAGCCTAAGATTCTACTTTTCGAACCTTTCGCTACGCTTGTGACTCAATTTTGAAAATTTTCGTTTGCCCGGATATCAATATACGCACGATGGTTTAACCAACAACTTTGCCTCCTTGTAAAACAAATAACTATTATGGTTTGGTTTTAAAACAAAGTAAATAAAAGAACTCAAAGTTGTGGTTCTCTCAAGTTTTCTAGAAACTGCTTTTTCAAACATCAAACATTTATTTAGCAAAGAGGACACAGAGGCACTATTACGTGTCAATTTTTACAAGCAATAAATTACAAATATGGAATCAATAAAATATTAGATACTTTGTTAGAGATGTATCCAGTCTAAATGTTAAATTACACAAAAAAAAAATAATAAAATAGTACATTTTACAACTAGTGTGAAAAGACATTTCACACGTGTTGTAAACGACGTTTTTTAATACAATTGCGAAAACATAATAAATTAATATATCATTAGTAGAATCATACCACCAAACCAAACCAAAACCAAAAGTAGCTATACAGCCCTTGATAGTTGAGCTGCCGCAGCCCGCGATACCTTCATACTCGTGCGCGCCCCGGCCGCGGCCGCCGCGGGCCCGGCGCGGGTTGCTCAACGACACCGAGGAGTAACGAGTGAGGCCCCAGTACCTGCTCAAGCTATACAGCCCGTGATAGTTGAGCTGCCGCAGCCCGCGATACCTTCATACTCGTGCGCGCCCCGGCCGCGGCCGCCGCGGGCCCGGCGCGGGTTGCTCAACGACACCGAGGAGTAACGAGTGAGGCCCCAGTACCTGCTCAAGCTATACAGCCCGTGATAGTTGAGCTGCCGCAGCCCGCGATACCTTCATACTCGTGCGCGCCCCGGCCGCGGCCGCCGCGGGCCCGGCGCGGGTTGCTCAACGACACCGAGGAGTAACGAGTGAGGCCCCAGTACCTGCTCAAGCTAAATTACATTTTAACTACGTTTCGAAAGTATAGTTTGGAACTAAAAAGTAAAATATAATGAAACCACCATTATCGTGTGCAGAATAGCAAAAGCAATATATTTAAATATTCCATATTCAAATTAGACAACAGTCACATAGTTCTAATAGAACCCAGAACCAAAGAGTTTCTATATCTAGGCGCTGCTATCTATAGGTGGCGCTGCTATCTATTATTAGGATATCAAAACATAATACCCCTACTATAACTAATAATAGTAAAACAAATTAAATTTTAACCATGCCTAAAGCATTTATAAAAGTATAATACTTCTTTGCACATAAACTCTTAGTGAGCAAATCAGCGGGCATGTCAGCTGTGGGCAAATAATGCAACTTAACTATTTTGTCAGAAACACACTCTCTAGTGAAGTGATATCTCACATCAATGTGTTTCGACCTTCTATGGAACACAGGATTTGACGACAGCTTAAGTGCACTCTGATTGTCATTGTACAGGTTCAAAGTATACATCTTATTAGTAATTTCAAATTGCAGGTTCCTTAAATACACTGCTTCTTTACAAGCTTCTGAAATACTCATATACTCTGCCTGACATGTTGATAAAGCTACTGTTTTTTGCTTTTTACACTCCCATGAAATGACACCATTTGACATTAAAAAACAAAACCCAGTATATGACCTCCTATCCCGAGTGTCGCTAGCCCAATCGGCATCAACAAAACCTTTTATCTCAGAATTCCCATTCTTAGAATACTTAATACCAAGATTCTTAGTTTTCTTTAAGTATTTTAAGATCCGTTTCGCATAAGTCCAATGCTCGTCAGTGTGACAATTGTTAAATTGACTTAAATAACTTACAGAATAAGTTATATCAGGTCTGGTCAAAACCGATAAGTACATTAAGCTACCTATGAGCTGTTGATATGGTATTTGGTTGTTTACATTTTGACCTACATCCACATGCAACTTATTCTCCATTGGAGTATCAAAAGTTTTACAATCTGTCATTTGAAATTTGTTCAACAAACTGTCAATATATCTTTCCTGACTCAATGTGACAGAACCCTCCAATTTATTAAATGTAACATTCATTCCTAGACATTGCTTTACCTGTCTTAAGTCTTTAATTTGAAAGTGACTTGACAACATGTCTTTGACTTGTTTACACTCCTTATCATCATTTGAAAAAATAAAGAAGTCATCTACATACACTGTGACAATGGTTTTGCGGTCACCATCAAGCTTTGTATACAGACAAGGCTCTATTTTGGATTTTGCATAACCATTTTCAACTAAACAAGTGTCTACTTTCTTATTCCAGGCCCTTGAAGCCTGCTTTAGACCGTAAATAGCTTTTTTAAGTTTTAAGACCTTTTTAGAACTCTCAGGTGAATCGAAACAATCAGGTATCTGCATATATATAGTTTCCTCTAACTCACCATTTAAAAAAAGCTGTTTTCACATCTAAATGGGTAACGTCCAGTCCTAACTGTACTGCTAAAGAGAACAATAGCCGTAAAGTTGTATGCCTGACAACAGGTGAGTAAGTCTCTGTGTAATCTACACCAGCTTTCTGTGTGAAACCCTTTGCTACAAGTCTAGCACGAAACCTCACTGAATTGTCACTGTCATACTTTTTACGTAATACCCACTTGCATTTTACAATGGTGCTGTCCTTGGGTGCATCGGCGAGTTCCCATGCCTTATTGTCTTCAAAGGATTGCAATTCATCATGCACCGCCTCCAACCACTGAGCTTTTTCTGGACCTTCCAGCGCTGCTTCAAGTGAAAGCTCACAGGTATCTTCACTGGTCTCTCCACCTACACAAGTGTTTGAAAAGCCATACCTGTCTGGTGGGTGCCTTTGCCTCTGGGAACACCTTCTCATCTCAGCGACTTCTAGAACACTATCCATACTGCTGGCTGAAGAGTCTGAAGATCCCTCTTCTTCTGGCTGATAAATGTCATCACCATCATTATACTCTTCACCACCTGAAATATTGGGAACATCCCCTACTGAATCCAATGACATTCTATCAGTAACCTTCTCCAAGATGGGTTTTCCTTCAAATTCCACTGTGGTAATTGCTGGTACAGGGTTCTCCATCACCACCACATCTCGGCTGGTTGTGATATCATTGGTTCTAGGAAGATAAATTCTATAGCCTTTAATAGCATCTGGATATCCCATGAAAATCCCTTTTTCGGCCTTCTTTTGCCACTTAAGCCGCTTCTCCTTGGGTATATGCATCATTACAACACTCCCAAAAATCCTGAGATGGCTTATGTCTGGCTTTCTGCCTGTCCAGATCTCAAAAGGTGTCTTACCATTCAAAGCTGATGCTACTGTCCTGTTAAGCAAGTATGCTGCAGTATTAGTTGCTTCTGCCCAAAACTTATCTTCCAGTTTTGCATCAAACAAGAGACATCTGGCTTTTTCAACTAAGCTGTGATTAAAGCGTTCTGCTAACGAGTTCTGCTCTGGTGTGTATGTATTTGTCTTCTGATGTATGATTCCTTCTTTGTTCAAAAAGCTATCGAATTCTTTATTGCAGAATTCCTTACCTTGGTCACTTCTTAGAATTTTGATCTTCTTATTAATCTGATTCTCTGTTAAAGCTTTATATTTCTTAAAACAATCAAAGGCTTCACTTTTGTTCTTCACAAAGTAAACATAGACCATGCGACTGTAGTCATCCACAAAGACTATAAAATATCTGGAACCTCCAAGGGATATGTTTTGAAAGGGGCCACAGACATCAGTATGTACTATCTGGAGCAGCTCTGAAGATTTGCTGCTACTCTGTGGAAAAGGTAAACGTGTCAGTTTTCCTTCGCAACACACTGTACATGATGACTTAGAAATGTCTGCCTTACTGTCAAGTGTGAGCCCTTCCACGGCGTCCTGCATCTTGTTCAAGTAATTACTGTTACAATGTCCGAGACGGCGATGCCACGTCTCTCCCGACACCATTGCAGCAGCTCCCAACACTTGATTGACGTTTAACTTGTATACTCCATTTATCACGACGTACGATTTATCGTGACGACCGGCCTGGCCTAGTGGGTAGTGACCCTGCCTGTGAAGCCGATGGTCCTGGGTTCGAATCCCGGTAAGGGCATTTATTTGTGTGATGAGCACAGATATTTGCTCCTGAGTCATGGGTGTTTTCTATGTATTTAAGTATTTATATATTATATATATCGTTGTCTGAGTGCCCATAACACAAGCCTCCTTGGGCTTACCGTGGGACTTAGTCAATCTGTGTAAGAATGTCCTATAATATTTATTTATTTATTTATTTATTTTTATTTATCAAGCACGCTGTTGCAACAAGCTCTCCTATTTTGTTGTAAACATTGCAACCAACTTTAGTAAACTCAACTGTGTTGTCGTTTTTAATCAACTCGCTGACGGATAACAGATTCGTTGTCAAACTTGGGACACACAAAACATTTTCAACAACGACATCGTATTTGCATTTATCTGTCAAAGTCGTAATCATTACGTTGCCGCAGCACTTCACTGGTAGTTTTTGTTTGTTCGCGACTACAATTTCTGTCGTCGAAAGCTCGCTTGACATGTTTCTGATCCAATTTTCGTTCGCAGTAAGATGAAAACTACTGCCCGAGTCTATATACCACTCGTCCTCCCCGAAATTGCAACTCATGAAAACGGCACTGAACGCATTTGTTTGTTTGCGTTCTCGCGACTTAGTATTTGTCGGACTTTTATCAGCTTTTCTTTCCGTGCACTGATTACGATAATGGCCGGGCATCTTGCATTTGTAACAAACAATCGCCTTTTGTTTTGAGTAATTTGAGTTTGGCTTTGACGTTGACGTATGAGCATTGTTGTCTCTGGTCCCGCTAGTGTTGTGACCAAACTTATTTTTTCGAAACATCGCAAAAGCTCCACTTACGTCGCCACTGTCTTCTTCTAAATCCATCAGTTTGGTTTTGATCGCATCAGCTGTTATAGAAATACCTGAATGCTCGATCGCCATTATCATCGGCGAATATTTGTCGGATAATCCTGCTAAAAGTAGCGATCCGACCCATTCATCATTAATGTTAAAGCCCGTTCCACTTAATTTTTGACTGGTTTCTATGAGTTGCGTGACATAAGACGTCATCGACGAACAATTTTCTAGACGAATGGAAATGAGATTTCTCAGCAAACTGATTCTTCTTGTGAATCCTGAGTCATCAAACAACTGCTTTAGTTTTACCCAAAGCTCCTTCGAATTTTGTACGTCTTTGATATGCACGTAAAGCGACGGGTCAATCGTTAAGATTAATTTGGCTTTGGTTTTCGCGTCAATCACAGCTTCTTCTGTCTTCGTGGTTACGATGCACTCTGAAGACCCTTCCAGAACTAAAAAATTCTGCGCGGCGAAAGCCCATTCTGCATAATTCTCACGATCTTTAAGTTTTGGCATACTCACGACATAATTAGTATTCGAAGTCGACATTTTTCACTAATTTATTAGCGCAGTATATTCTCAAACTGCAAAAACTTATCCAGTACTAAAATGCAAGATTATTGCGAGAATAAATACAATTTTACTGGGACATAACCTATAATGAAACCACCATTATCGTGTGCAGAATAGCAAAAGCAATATATTTAAATATTCCATATTCAAATTAGACAACAGTCACATAGTTCTAATATAAAAAGCACTAGTTCGAGAAATTAAGCTTCTCGCACGCTACGCAGCCACAAAAAGTACCACTTTTTGAGCAACTGTATTAAAAAAATATACAAACAACGGACAAGTTTCTGTCCAGTCGACGGCGCCGAGTTCGCTAAGGTCTTTCTGCACTTCGTCTCTCCAGCGGTACCTAGGGCGTCCACACGGCTTTAGACAGAGTAGCATGGCGGTCTTTGGTGTCGGAGGCCAAGATCCACTTCGGGTCGTCGCGCCGCAGCAGTAAGTGAATAAGTAACAGACAAGTACTAATATAATAATTTTCCTAACAGGAAAGGCTGCTCATTCGAGGACATGTGGGAGTCGGAGTACCCCTCCCGACGCGGACCGCGCGCCTGCCACGCGCTGCTGCACGGGACCCAGGACCACTTCTACCCCGTGTTCCGGAACAACCACTACGCCGTGTTCCGGCTGCACGACTACAGTGTCAGGTACTGCCACGCGCTGCTGCACGGCACACAGGACCACTTCTACCCCGTGTTCCGGAATAACCACTACGCTGTGTTCCGGCTGCACGACTACAGTGTCAGGTACTGCCACGCGCTGCTGCACGGGACCCAGGACCACTTCTACCCCGTGTTCCGGAACAACCACTACGCCGTGTTCCGGCTGCACGACTACAGTGTCAGGTACTGCCACGCGCTGCTGCACGGGACCCAGGACCACTTCTACCCCGTGTTCCGGAACAACCACTACGCCGTGTTCCGGCTGCACGACTACAGTGTCAGGTACTGCCACGCGCTGCTGCACGGGACGCAGGACCACTTCTACCCCGTGTTCCGGAACAACCACTACGCCGTGTTCCGGCTGCACGACTACAGTGTCAGGTACTGCCACGCGCTGCTGCACGGGACCCAGGACCACTTCTACCCCGTGTTCCGGAACAACCACTACGCCGTGTTCCGGCTGCACGACTACAGTGTCAGGTACTGCCACGCGCTGCTGCACGGGACCCAGGACCACTTCTACCCCGTGTTCCGGAACAACCACTACGCCGTGCTCCGGCTGCACGACTACAGTGTCAGGTACTGCCACGCGCTGCTGCACGGGACCCAGGACCACTTCTACCCCGTGTTCCGGAACAACCACTACGCCGTGTTCCGGCTGCACGACTACAGTGTCAGGTACTGCCACGCGCTGCTGCACGGGACCCAGGACCACTTCTACCCCGTGTTCCGGAACAACCACTACGCCGTGTTCCGGCTGCACGACTACAGTGTCAGGTACTGCCACGCGCTGCTGCACGGGACCCAGGACCACTTCTACCCCGTGTTCCGGAACAACCACTACGCCGTGTTCCGGCTGCACGACTACAGTGTCAGGTACTGCCACGCGCTGCTGCACGGGACCCAGGACCACTTCTACCCCGTGTTCCGGAACAACCACTACGCCGTGTTCCGGCTGCACGACTACAGTGTCAGGTACTGCCACGCGCTGCTGCACGGGACCCAGGACCACTTCTACCCCGTGTTCCGGAACAACCACTACGCCGTGTTCCGGCTGCACGACTACAGTGTCAGGTACTGCCACGCGCTGCTGCACGGGACGCAGGACCACTTCTACCCCGTGTTCCGGAACAACCACTACGCCGTGTTCCGGCTGCACGACTACAGTGTCAGGTACTGCCACGCGCTGCTGCACGGGACGCAGGACCACTTCTACCCCGTGTTCCGGAACAACCACTACGCCGTGTTCCGGCTGCACGACTACAGTGTCAGGTACTGCCACGCGCTGCTGCACGGGACCCAGGACCACTTCTACCCCGTGTTCCGGAACAACCACTACGCCGTGTTCCGGCTGCACGACTACAGTGTCAGGTACTGCCACGCGCTGCTGCACGGGACCCAGGACCACTTCTACCCCGTGTTCCGGAACAACCACTACGCCGTGTTCCGGCTGCACGACTACAGTGTCAGGTACTGCCACGCGCTGCTGCACGGGACCCAGGACCACTTCTACCCCGTGTTCCGGAACAACCCCTACGCCGTGTTCCGGCTGCACGACTACAGTGTCAGGTACTGCCACGCGCTGCTGCACGGGACCCAGGACCACTTCTACCCCGTGTTCCGGAACAACCACTACGCCGTGTTCCGGCTGCACGACTACAGTGTCAGGTACTGCCACGCGCTGCTGCACGGGACCCAGGACCACTTCTACCCCGTGTTCCGGAACAACCACTACGCCGTGTTCCGGCTGCACGACTACAGTGTCAGGTACTGCCACGCGCTGCTGCACGGGACCCAGGACCACTTCTACCCCGTGTTCCGGAACAACCACTACGCCGTGTTCCGGCTGCACGACTACAGTGTCAGGTACTGCCACGCGCTGCTGCACGGGACCCAGGACCACTTCTACCCCGTGTTCCGGAACAACCACTACGCCGTGTTCCGGCTGCACGACTACAGTGTCAGGTACTGCCACGCGCTGCTGCACGGGACGCAGGACCACTTCTACCCCGTGTTCCGGAACAACCACTACGCCGTGTTCCGGCTGCACGACTACAGTGTCAGGTACTGCCACGCGCTGCTGCACGGGACGCAGGACCACTTCTACCCCGTGTTCCGGAACAACCACTACGCCGTGTTCCGGCTGCACGACTACAGTGTCAGGTACTGCCACGCGCTGCTGCACGGGACGCAGGACCACTTCTACCCCGTGTTCCGGAACAACCACTACGCCGTGTTCCGGCTGCACGACTACAGTGTCAGGTACTGCCACGCGCTGCTGCACGGGACGCAGGACCACTTCTACCCCGTGTTCCGGAACAACCACTACGCCGTGTTCCGGCTGCACGACTACAGTGTCAGGTACTGCCACGCGCTGCTGCACGGGACGCAGGACCACTTCTACCCCGTGTTCCGGAACAACCACTACGCCGTGTTCCGGCTGCACGACTACAGTGTCAGGTACTGCCACGCGCTGCTGCACGGGACGCAGGACCACTTCTACCCCGTGTTCCGGAACAACCACTACGCCGTGTTCCGGCTGCACGACTACAGTGTCAGGTACTGCCACGCGCTGCTGCACGGGACGCAGGACCACTTCTACCCCGTGTTCCGGAACAACCACTACGCCGTGTTCCGGCTGCACGACTACAGTGTCAGGTACTGCCACGCGCTGCTGCACGGGACGCAGGACCACTTCTACCCCGTGTTCCGGAACAACCACTACGCCGTGTTCCGGCTGCACGACTACAGTGTCAGGTACTGCCACGCGCTGCTGCACGGGACGCAGGACCACTTCTACCCCGTGTTCCGGAACAACCACTACGCCGTGTTCCGGCTGCACGACTACAGTGTCAGGTACTGCCACGCGCTGCTGCACGGCACGCAGGACCACTTCTACCCCGTGTTCCGGAACAACCACTACGCCGTGTTCCGGCTGCACGACTACAGTGTCAGGTACTGCCACGCGCTGCTGCACGGCACGCAGGACCACTTCTACCCCGTGTTCCGGAACAACCACTACGCCGTGTTCCGGCTGCACGACTACAGTGTCAGGTACTGCCACGCGCTGCTGCACGGGACGCAGGACCACTTCTACCCCGTGTTCCGGAACAACCACTACGCCGTGTTCCGGCTGCACGACTACAGTGTCAGGTACTGCCACGCGCTGCTGCACGGGACGCAGGACCACTTCTACCCCGTGTTCCGGAACAACCACTACGCCGTGTTCCGGCTGCACGACTACAGTGTCAGGTACTGCCACGCGCTGCTGCACGGGACGCAGGACCACTTCTACCCCGTGTTCCGGAACAACCACTACGCCGTGTTCCGGCTGCACGACTACAGTGTCAGGTACTGCCACGCGCTGCTGCACGGGACGCAGGACCACTTCTACCCCGTGTTCCGGAACAACCACTACGCCGTGTTCCGGCTGCACGACTACAGTGTCAGGTACTGCCACGCGCTGCTGCACGGCACGCAGGACCACTTCTACCCCGTGTTCCGGAACAACCACTACGCCGTGTTCCGGCTGCACGACTACAGTGTCAGGTACTGCCACGCGCTGCTGCACGGCACGCAGGACCACTTCTACCCCGTGTTCCGGAACAACCACTACGCCGTGTTCCGGCTGCACGACTACAGTGTCAGGTACTGCCACGCGCTGCTGCACGGGACGCAGGACCACTTCTACCCCGTGTTCCGGAACAACCACTACGCCGTGTTCCGGCTGCACGACTACAGTGTCAGGTACTGCCACGCGCTGCTGCACGGGACGCAGGACCACTTCTACCCCGTGTTCCGGAACAACCACTACGCCGTGTTCCGGCTGCACGACTACAGTGTCAGGTACTGCCACGCGCTGCTGCACGGGACGCAGGACCACTTCTACCCCGTGTTCCGGAACAACCACTACGCCGTGTTCCGGCTGCACGACTACAGTGTCAGGTACTGCCACGCGCTGCTGCACGGGACGCAGGACCACTTCTACCCCGTGTTCCGGAACAACCACTACGCCGTGTTCCGGCTGCACGACTACAGTGTCAGGTACTGCCACGCGCTGCTGCACGGGACGCAGGACCACTTCTACCCCGTGTTCCGGAACAACCACTGCGCCGTGTTCCGGCTGCACGACTACAGTGTCAGGTACTGCCACGCGCTGCTGCACGGGACGCAGGACCACTTCTACCCCGTGTTCCGGAACAACCACTACGCCGTGTTCCGGCTGCACGACTACAGTGTCAGGTACTGCCACGCGCTGCTGCACGGGACGCAGGACCACTTCTACCCCGTGTTCCGGAACAACCACTACGCCGTGTTCCGGCTGCACGACTACAGTGTCAGGTACTGCCACGCGCTGCTGCACGGGACGCAGGACCACTTCTACCCCGTGTTCCGGAACAACCACTACGCCGTGTTCCGGCTGCACGACTACAGTGTCAGGTACTGCCACGCGCTGCTGCACGGGACGCAGGACCACTTCTACCCCGTGTTCCGGAACAACCACTACGCCGTGTTCCGGCTGCACGACTACAGTGTCAGGTACTGCCACGCGCTGCTGCACGGGACGCAGGACCACTTCTACCCCGTGTTCCGGAACAACCACTACGCCGTGTTCCGGCTGCACGACTACAGTGTCAGGTACTGCCACGCGCTGCTGCACGGGACGCAGGACCACTTCTACCCCGTGTTCCGGAACAACCACTACGCCGTGTTCCGGCTGCACGACTACAGTGTCAGGTACTGCCACGCGCTGCTGCACGGGACGCAGGACCACTTCTACCCCGTGTTCCGGAACAACCACTACGCCGTGTTCCGGCTGCACGACTACAGTGTCAGGTACTGCCACGCGCTGCTGCACGGGACGCAGGACCACTTCTACCCCGTGTTCCGGAACAACCACTACGCCGTGTTCCGGCTGCACGACTACAGTGTCAGGTACTGCCACGCGCTGCTGCACGGGACGCAGGACCACTTCTACCCCGTGTTCCGGAACAACCACTACGCCGTGTTCCGGCTGCACGACTACAGTGTCAGGTACTGCCACGCGCTGCTGCACGGGACGCAGGACCACTTCTACCCCGTGTTCCGGAACAACCACTACGCCGTGTTCCGGCTGCACGACTACAGTGTCAGGTACTGCCACGCGCTGCTGCACGGGACGCAGGACCACTTCTACCCCGTGTTCCGGAACAACCACTACGCCGTGTTCCGGCTGCACGACTACAGTGTCAGGTACTGCCACGCGCTGCTGCACGGGACGCAGGACCACTTCTACCCCGTGTTCCGGAACAACCACTACGCCGTGTTCCGGCTGCAC
The DNA here is from genome assembly GCF_947568885.1 of Cydia strobilella. Taxonomy (NCBI): domain Eukaryota; kingdom Metazoa; phylum Arthropoda; class Insecta; order Lepidoptera; family Tortricidae; genus Cydia; species Cydia strobilella. The sequence continues at coordinate 1,624,855 of NC_086064.1, read as the reverse complement.
GACTACAGTGTCAGGTACTGCCACGCGCTGCTGCACGGGACGCAGGACCACTTCTACCCCGTGTTCCGGAACAACCACTACGCCGTGTTCCGGCTGCACGACTACAGTGTCAGGTACTGCCACGCGCTGCTGCACGGGACGCAGGACCACTTCTACCCCGTGTTCCGGAACAACCACTACGCCGTGTTCCGGCTGCACGACTACAGTGTCAGGTACTGCCACGCGCTGCTGCACGGGACGCAGGACCACTTCTACCCCGTGTTCCGGAACAACCACTACGCCGTGTTCCGGCTGCACGACTACAGTGTCAGGTACTGCCACGCGCTGCTGCACGGGACGCAGGACCACTTCTACCCCGTGTTCCGGAACAACCACTACGCCGTGTTCCGGCTGCACGACTACAGTGTCAGGTACTGCCACGCGCTGCTGCACGGGACGCAGGACCACTTCTACCCCGTGTTCCGGAACAACCACTACGCCGTGTTCCGGCTGCACGACTACAGTGTCAGGTACTGCCACGCGCTGCTGCACGGGACGCAGGACCACTTCTACCCCGTGTTCCGGAACAACCACTACGCCGTGTTCCGGCTGCACGACTACAGTGTCAGGTACTGCCACGCGCTGCTGCACGGGACGCAGGACCACTTCTACCCCGTGTTCCGGAACAACCACTACGCCGTGTTCCGGCTGCACGACTACAGTGTCAGGTACTGCCACGCGCTGCTGCACGGGACGCAGGACCACTTCTACCCCGTGTTCCGGAACAACCACTACGCCGTGTTCCGGCTGCACGACTACAGTGTCAGGTACTGCCACGCGCTGCTGCACGGGACGCAGGACCACTTCTACCCCGTGTTCCGGAACAACCACTACGCCGTGTTCCGGCTGCACGACTACAGTGTCAGGTACTGCCACGCGCTGCTGCACGGGACCCAGGACCACTTCTACCCCGTGTTCCGGAACAACCACTACGCCGTGTTCCGGCTGCACGACTACAGTGTCAGGTACTGCCACGCGCTGCTGCACGGGACGCAGGACCACTTCTACCCCGTGTTCCGGAACAACCACTACGCCGTGTTCCGGCTGCACGACTACAGTGTCAGGTACTGCCACGCGCTGCTGCACGGGACGCAGGACCACTTCTACCCCGTGTTCCGGAACAACCACTACGCCGTGTTCCGGCTGCACGACTACAGTGTCAGGTACTGCCACGCGCTGCTGCACGGGACGCAGGACCACTTCTACCCCGTGTTCCGGAACAACCACTACGCCGTGTTCCGGCTGCACGACTACAGTGTCAGGTACTGGCCCCTCTGCTGCATGACGAATTGTAATGGACCTAAAACAGGTCCTTGAGGTACTCCCATACTTTTTACACAATCAAAAGCTTTAGATAAGTCTACTTAGTTAATTGTGTTGAATATCGGTTTTCGAAATAACACTCATTTTTTTATATTGTCATAATGTAGGTTTTTTTACGAAGCAAATAGTTTTTTTTTTTAATATATTTGCTTTTTATTTTATTTATTTATTTTTTCAGGTACATGCCTCGTAGCTTTGACTCTTGACAGCCGGCCGGGATCGACGATCTGGCCACCCACCAGTTAGAGTGAGACGCGTGTATTCTCTCTCTTTCTGAAGGACATAGTGAATAAGTGAAAATATTTTGTAAAGGCCTAACTATGAAAATAATTCTTAAGTGTTATTTATTATTATTATTTATTATTAAGGTTTGCCAACATGGACTTAATGGACTTACTTTTAAGTGTTAAAATTTACCTTTACTGTAAAGATTTGTCTAAAAAATCGTGCCTGATTTTCACAGCTGGAGTGAGATGGTGCAGTACGGCGTCATGATTTGTGGTAGAGAGTTACAGGAAAGAATTGTGTCGTTTTCAATCAAAAGGTACCACATTGTCGGTTGCCATAACGACGCTCTGACAGGTTTTTCGTATAAAGATACAATTTTCGTCCTTATGGTAAGCGACAATGTGGTACCTTTTGATTGAAAACGTCACAGATATATGTACAATCAACAGCAGAAGTTGCTAAGCGGGCGAGGTGTTCAAAATGATCTAGACGCGACTTTATTGTTAAAAGAATTAGAGCGTGTCAAGGTAACTTGCTTCTTGCACCAATCCACTAACCCGGGGTTAACCGGTTAAACCGTTAACCCGGTGTCAAATTGTAATGGTAACCATGGTGACTGCAAGTTTAACCGGTTAGCCCCGGGTTAATGGGGCAAGTGGCCCTAAGATAAGTAAAGTCTAAGAAAAAAACGTGCCTCGGAAATCAAGAAAAAGTTATATTCGAGTAGCGTCACTCCTTTAGCCTATACTCGGGTAGATGGCGACACCGTTTGATATTTAACAACTTTAACACATAACTATCAGTGAACGAACATAGTCATATGAAAAATGAAAATGAAAAAAATTTGCTATGGCAATAACTCTCTATACACTCCATTCTCTTTGGTTACAGGAGTTACAGCATAATGCGCGGAGTACGCCATCTACATCCGTTGTGAAATTTCTAAGCACGATTTTTTCTTAAACGAACTTACGCTTTAGATTGTGATTTTTAGATGTACCATAGAGAAATAAGTAAGCATAGCGTGCTCACGCCATATATCTTTTTTCGTATCAAAACGTTTATTATTTTCGTAGTCGACATCTAGCGTCAAGTAGCGGAATTATCAGTACTGCTACTCGACAATAGATGTCGCGACGAATGAAAAGTCTAATGCTCAACAATTTTCAGCTAATATTATAACCGGATTAACCGGAACTCTATTTTCAAGTCCTTCTGCTTGTAATATTAGTTGTAAATTGTTGAGCAATACACTTTTCGTCAGTCGCGACACAAGTGACATCTAATGTCGAGTAGCGGTACTAATAAATCAGCTACTTGACGCTAGATGTCGACTACGAAAATAATAAACGTTTTGATACGAAAACTGATGTATGGAGTGAGCACTCTATGAAATACAGACTTCATTGGTAAATATAAACAGTACATTTTACACGTCATAAACACTATTGAGTACTTAATTATAACCTTATCATTAGATATAAGTAACAAACAAGTAACATTATTAGTAGGTAGGTAGGTACTAGAACCTGTTTTCGAACGGTGCTGGGTCAATTACTTACCGGCGCACTCGTAATGTCAGCAATACGATAGTATTCCTGATCTATAAGAAATGATTAAAGTTTCTTTTTGATTATCGCATCGCTAGTCGAGTCTTTAATGACATTAGGTACGGAGTTGTAGCCAATCGGTCCCATGACGTCGAGCGATTGTCGAGACTTACTTATTTCTTCTTTCGTATTCGCCGTAGAAAAATGACACTCGGTAGCTCAGTTGTTATTCTGGTATCCCGGACCGGAGTCGCTAGGTCGAGACAGAGTCGGTGAATTTTCTTTAAAAAAAAGGTTTAATTTGATTTTTCCACCTACTTGCTCTAAGATCGTTCCAACTTTGCCAGTAATGGCTTATTGACAGCAGAGAGGTGTCACATGTGCGTACTAAGACGCGTAAATTAGTGCGAAATATTGTAATCGAAATTTTTGATACCTCAAGTAGATGGCGCTAGTAAAAACTAATTATGTAAATTATTGTTAGTTGACATATAACGTTATTTACGTAATTTTCTGACCACCGAATAATTCATTTATGTCAGAATTAACTTAATTAATTCTTGTAAATTTTGTATAAAACCATTAAAAACGCATTTAAGTAAGTTAAAGTGTCAAGATTGAACATTAAGTATTACATATGTTATATTATAACTTTATTTCTGTAAATTATTTTCTGCAAATGCGGGTTGTTGACAGATTTTTAAACAAAATAATTTTGCAGATTAAGTAAATGGCCTAAAAGAATGCCTTATGACAGTTTATGACGTAAAAATAAAAATAATATAGAATAGAAACGAAATAAAATAAAACTATGAAAACGTATATTGAATTTATAATACATCCCGACGTTTCGAACCCTTTACAGCGTTCGTGGTCAACGGGTGACTGAGGAAAAATTACAAAGTGCAAAAATACCCACATACTAAAAATAATGAACAATCATAGACTATAAACTTTAAGGCTGGTTGTACATGCAAAATCGGTTCATAAGGCTAGTTATACACTACAATTATTTTCAAGTAAAGATATATATATATATACGCGATAAAAACTACGCCGGCTCCAACCCTACACCACGGACCCGAGAAGATTTAATTCCCTCCTAAATTGTAGGAGGGTATCCCAATATGGGACCGGCAACAAACTCGGCGGGACACATCTTTTCAAAACATATATATCATCATTCGCTTGCCCTTGTCCCATTCACTTGGGGTCGGCGCAGCATGTCTTTTTCTTCCATATATCTCTGTCACCCGTCATTTCATCATTCACTTGCGTTAGTTTCATATCATCTTTCACACAGTCCATCCACCTTTTCCTCGGTTGTCCTCTCCTCGTACTTCCCTCCACATTCATTCTTATGGGATGTATTATAAATTCAATATACGCGATATAATCCGTTTTCATAGTTTTATTTCATGAGTAACTATCGCGGTAACCGAAGACAATATTAGAAACGAAATAGTTTATTTGGTGACATAATAAAACTTAACCTACAAATACGTCTTTTTCTAATACATTCTAACACCAAAATGGATGCCACTCAGCATTTGCCGATGACTAAGATTCTTAGCTATGACGCTGGTTTTCAAGGCAACCAGAGAGAAAAAAAAAACATAAAATAAAACTACTAACATGTGGGAGGTGAGTTTAAAATGGTTAAGCTTCAATTTCAAATGTATATAAATTGTATTATATGTACATTATTACTTCGAATATAAATAAAAGCATATACTGTTTACTGTGTGACCCATTCGTGATGTGATTAGTGTACGTAAGTTAGAACTTAAAAGGTTATTTGTACTTACATTAAACGGTTGTTCTGTTTCATTCGTCTTTTATTATTTGCGAATAGAACCTACCTGTACCACAAATTGTTGTGTTCCTGCCGGTGAGTAAGGTTGCCAGAGCTCGAGGGAGAGGAGTGTTAGGGTCGGCAACGCGCATGTAACTCCTCTGGACTCGTAGACTCGCACCTAAACTGGAAATCTCATATTGAAAAACTAAATAAAAGAATATCCAACCAGTGTTATGCTCTTTCCGTTTTATCTAGTACTTGCTCAGCAGACATAGTACAAAAAGCCTTTTATGGAAATGTTTACCCTCTTTTAAATTATGGTGTTATTTACTGGGGAAATTCTGTCAATGTCAAAACAACTTTTAAGCTACAGAAGAAATGTATACGCATTATATACCGCCTCTATCACAGGGAATCCCTCAGAAATATTTTCAAGGATAATAAATTCCTTACCTTAACTGGCCTCTACATCCTTGAGCTGTGTTCGTTTGTATCGTTCAATAAACATTATTTTAATTTCTGGTCAGCACGGCGTGATAACTTACGCCCTCATTATCAGTACAATATATTGCTCCCGAGGGTTAATAACACAACATACTGCAATAGTACATTTATCTCGGCCATCAAAATTTTCAACCATTTACCCAATAGTCTTAAGATGTTAAGCGGACAGTCATTTAAACGACAGCTAAAGCAGTGGCTAATAGATCATGATTTTTATGATTTGAATGAGTATCTTTCATTTAAAACTGTATAATTGTAGATGTACTTATTATAAATATAAGTGATGATGTATATAATATTGTAATTATGTAGAATATTGTACACCCGAAAAGGGTAGCCGTTGGTACTATGTACTATGTATCATTTTAACATCATGTTTGACACGGTAAACAATAAACTTATTCTTCTTCTTCTTCTTCTTCTTCTTGGAGTTGCAGGCGTACATAGGCTATGGAGACTGCTTAACATCAGGCGGGCCGTATGCTTGTTTGCCACCGACGTAGTATAAAAAAAAAACAAATAATCAATACTCTTTATTTACATACAAGATACATATATACCTATAGTGGTACTACGTAAACGAAATTAATAACTAGCTTAAATCTAAAATAGGCCCTTGAGGCATTGTACCAAGAATGCTGGCGGCATTTCCTCGCTGTATCGCAATGCTGATACGTTGTGCGAGGAAGCCGCCAGCTCTTCGATCACCAGTTACGTGGTTACGTCAACCAGACGCTTCGCGATTTCTGCAAACAACTTGTGCGCGCTGGGACCCCATGGACCTAGAGTTTCAACTCCAAATGGAACGAAATGATACTCTCTACCCAGGCTCAAAAGCATAATTATAATACAAATATTATCATAATTAAAACCGAAAACATAAAAAGTAACTGCGATAATTTAAACCTTCTGTTTTATTTAATGTCTTGTCGTATCTAGATTAAAAATAAAGTAAACTGACTGTTGCAATAATTTATTTATTGTATTTTATGATATTACTGCGTAATCGTGTATAATCCTATCCTACTTCAAAAGTTGGGAAAGATCTAATGAAAGTGTGATTAGAAATTTGTCATTAATGATGACAACGCCACACTTTGTCATTGCAAAAGCCATCTTGAAAGTTATCTTGGTCTGACTCTATGCAGTCATGCTCTTGATTTAGCCATAAATTGCTGAATGCATGCATTGCATGCGCATATAAGAATAAATTAAACCCATATTAAACCCTATACAAAACAGATAAGGAAATGTCAAGAATCTCATATATATGAGGATAATGCTATGTTAGTCAGCGAATATTTCGAATTATTCAAAACGTGTTCTTAGCTTTACGACGCAGTAATTACGTGTGATGAGTTACTTCAAGAAGCTTACACCTTGACTAGGTACCTATAGTAGGAGTAGGTTAAGGGCCAATTAGAATCACACTTGTAATCGGGCGCGAGCAAGTCGTTTTCCGTTTCACGAAATACCAGACCATGTTTAACAATTAATTGCCAAAAATGCTCAATGTTTGATATTTTTGCATTTGGACAATTTTTTTTACATTTCAAAAAATATTAACGATGTGCTGATATCGGCCCGATCGCAAGTGTGGATCTAATCCTACGACGCTAAGACTGTCAGTTAAACCGTTCAGTTAATAAAAAGTCGTTCGTTTGATTAATTAAATTTGTATTTAATTAAAACCCGTATTTACGGGTGGGGACTAAATTTAATTTCCTGTTCTGAATTTTGTGTTACTTCTCAACCTGCTCGAATGCCTTTAATCACTTTCTTTGGTGGTTACGAGAGTGATGGTTCATTTGGCTTTTCTGTACTTTGACTAGGGTCGCCAGCAGTGCTTCTAGAATTTGTTTAGATTTTCATTTGATGCTGCTTCGTTTGGCTTTTCTGTACTTTCACTAGGGTCGGCAGCAGTTCTAGAATTTGTTTAGATTTTCATTTGATGCTGCTTCGTTTGGCTTTTCTGTACTTTCACTAGGGTCGGCAGCAGTTCTAGAATTTGTTTAGATTTTCATTTGATGCTGCTTCGTTTGGCTTTTCTGTACTTTCACTAGGGTCGGCAGCAGTTCTAGAATTTGTTTAGATTTTCATTTGATGCTGCTTCGTTTGGCTTTTCTGTACTTTCACTAGGGTCGGCAGCAGTTCTAGAATTTGTTTAGATTTTCATTTGATGCTGCTTCGTTTGGCTTTTCTGTACTTTCACTAGGGTCGGCAGCAGTTCTAGAATTTGTTTGGATTTTCCTTTGATGCTGCTTCGTTTGGCTTTTCTGTACTTTGACAAGGGTCGGCAGCAGTGCTTTTAGAATTTATGTTTGGATTTTCCTTTGATGCTGCTTCGTTTGGCTTTTCTGTACTTTGACTAGGGTCGCCAGCAGTGCTTCTAGAATTTGTTTAGATTTTCATTTGATGCTGCTTCGTTTGGCTTTTCTGTACTTTCACTAGGGTCGGCAGCAGTTCTAGAATTTGTTTAGATTTTCATTTGATGCTGCTTCGTTTGGCTTTTCTGTACTTTCACTAGGGTCGGCAGCAGTTCTAGAATTTGTTTAGATTTTCATTTGATGCTGCTTCGTTTGGCTTTTCTGTACTTTCACTAGGGTCGGCAGCAGTTCTAGAATTTGTTTAGATTTTCATTTGATGCTGCTTCGTTTGGCTTTTCTGTACTTTGACAAGGGTCGGCAGCAGAGCTTCTAGGATCTATTTTTGGTTCGTTTGAACCAAAATTACAATTGGGTTCCGGTACCGGCATACTCGCTGGAGATGTATCTTTAGGAGGTAGGTATTCCGGTCCTGTGAAAGATGATGGTGGATGAGATTGTTCTGTTTGAGGTTGATCGGGTATTCTTGTTGTTGCTGTAGTTGACGTAGGCGTTGGTAGAGTATCATTATCATCAGGTTCTGGAGGTACAGTACAGGCATAGCCATCGCTGGATTTGGTCCAGGAAATTGTGGCTTAGGCCTTGCTGGGTCTCTCGTTTCAGTATCTTCAGGAGGTAAGTATTTAACCTCTTTAATGGATGGGGTTGTCGTAGAAAGTGATTTTTCTTCCATAAAGCCAGGATTACACTTGTAAGTTTTACTTACGTAAGTAGGGGCAAAGCTATTTGCTAGAATGAGATAACGATATTCATATCTCATTTTGTAGTATAGCTGTGTCCCTACTTACGCAAGTAAAACTTACAAGTGTAATCCTGGCCTTATAGTAGTAATATTGCTACTCTCAGAAGTGTATGTTGTCGGTATAGTAACTCTTGAAGATGAGATTGTTGGTACGGCTGTGTCAGGACTCAGGAGGCTCTTCTGCTACCTCATCATACTCAGGAGGAACAAGCATATCTATCACTGGTGAAATTGTAGTAAAATCATCTTCTTCGGGTATATCTCCTCGCTCGGCAGGACGTGAAACAGTAGTTGATTTCACATTTGGAACTTTCATTTCAGTATTTGGTGGTAAATATTCAGTATCTTTTGATGTAGTTTTATCTATTGGTGGTAAATAATCAGGAGCGTTGAAATTATGAACATGTTTTGAACCAGAATTACGGATTGATATTGTGTTGGACAACACTGTACAACAATCAGAAAATACTTGACCCTGGTTTTGAACATTATCATGGGTTTTGAATGGCTGGTCGTATCCAATTTTAAATGGTTTGATATTTTGTTCATTCGGATAGTTTCTGGAATTGAAGAAAATGCGTTTTGGCTTCCAATAATTATTTCTTCTAAAGAAGCGTATATTATCCTTCAGTCCAATCGTGTTTTCATTTGCATTTCTATTTTCAACAGAACCTTGAATACTCTCTTTATTAAATTGATAGCCTGACATTACCTGTTTTAGAAAATGTTGACTATCTCTTGTCCGTTTTTGACTACCGTGCTGACTTTCATTTGTTTCTATAGAATGTTCTTCTTCTATTCTTGGGTCAACTTTTGTTTTAAATGTATTTTGATTTTGTGAATTTCGACTGTTTATTTGATTGAAACTTATTTGTGTCAGACTAAAGTTTAGATGATCGTATTGTCCCAAGACTGTCAAGTTTCCATAACAGTGCTTGTGAAAGTCTGAAACATTAAACAATACATTACCTATAATATATTGTTTCATCGAAAATTTAAAAATAATATTGAATTGTATTTTTATTGTATTGTAAGTATATTTATTGCATTTCACATGTACATTACAGGTATTTGATGTGGCCATGAAAAAAGCGAATGACAGTCGATTTAAAAAAACCGGCCAAGTGTGAGTCGGACTCGCGCACTGAGGGTTCCGTACTTTTTAGTATTTGTTGTTATAGCGGCAACAGAAATACAGCGTCTGTGAAAATTTCAACTGTCTAGCTATCACGGTTCATGAGATACAGCCTGGTGACAGACAGACAGACGGACAGACGGACGGACAGACGGACAGCGGAGTCTTAGTAATAGGGTCCCGTTTTTACCCTTTGGGTACGGAACCCTAAAAACTTAGACAATATTTTAATTTAAAATGCGTACTGTACCATCATTTTTAAATGAGAGAATAGTAATTTTAGTATTTAACAATCATTTTAAAAAACGAAAAAATGGTAGAGTTAGTCCAAGAGAAGTCTGCAACGATTTTGACAGCACACGCAGTGCGAGTGTTATTTATACGTCATTATTTCATAGAAGTTTGACGTTTAAAATAACACCTGCACTGCGTGTGCTATCAAAATCGTTGCTTACTTGTGTTGGTCTATCTGTTTACCTGAACTCTCCTTTTATTACCTAGATACTTAAAAAGTGTTCGTAAAAGCATAGAGTAACTTATACTAGAGCGGTACTGTCATAGTAAATTTTGTAACCCCAGTAAATTCACTGCCATCTGTCGACACACTTTAAAACTAAAAATAAAGATTTATAAAAATACGATAGAATGTATTTAAATATAGATAAATGATTTTTTTTATTTGCATTAATTATTTTTATGATTTTGACCCATGTTCTTTCACTGATATGCGTTAAAATTGTTAAATAACAAACGAAACCGTCAACGCCATCTATACGACTGTAGGCCAAAACTAGTAGCGCCCTCTGAACGAGAATCAAATTTTCTTGATTTTCGAGGCACGTTTTTTCCTTAGACTGTATCCATCTATTACGGAGTTATATCTATCTTTGGTTAAAGTGCGGAGACCTCTGGTTTATACGGAACGCAATATTAATTTCTCAAAAGTGAAGTTTGTATGTTTTAACACATATTTATATATTGTAAAGTAAAATTGTAATTCATATAAACATTAATTATATTAATTTACTCACCTAACGCAACTAAAAAGAAAATTATCTTTAACATTTTTTTTTAATTACACTGCTAATAATTGTCACTACAACTATACTTTGCCATAAATCAATTAATGTTGTTATTACGAATTAAAATTATTCTAATTAATTTTCATATTATTAGTAGCAATTCCTTTTTCAAGACTACTTCCAAGCAGTTACAATGGAATACTAAGAAAGATCCCTTTATGATGATGTTGCTAACATTCATCATCTATTACCAATGTTATGTATAAAGTATGTACTTGATCTATACACAACTTATGACACAGTATAAGTACAATGACAGTAGGTAATCTGTCTCCGTCCATTTAGTAAGGTAATGTTTGACGTTCAAATCTCGAACGCGGTATCGACTGCTCGTCCCTGTGCGAATTAAATTTAATTAATGTCATTACCGGGTCTAACGCGATTAAATTTGTTTCTGTCATCAAACAAAAAAATAAATAAAAAAATGGCAAATTTCGTTAACTCGTAGCTAGTAATAAAGTTGTAATCTTGTGTTGTATTGTTATGATTGTTATTATTTCATTTTCCTATTTGATTTCAAATTCTAAATAAAGTAAAATTTCATTATTTTACCTTTTTTCCGACGTTTCAGCTAGTTTTATTATGATTAATTATGTGTACAAAACGAGAGAGTTTAGTGTTATATTGCAAATCGAATTACATTTATTTCCTAAAACACTTTTTTGTCTGAGTAAATACTCTATGTTTTTTAAATACAAATTAGTTACACATCATAGCAGTAAGTATTACTACTAAGAAAAGATAGATATAACTCCGTAATAGATGGATACAGTCTAAGGAAAAAACGTGCCTCGAAAATCACGAAAATTTGATTCTCGATCGACGGTTTCGTTTGTTATTTATAATTTTAACGCATATCAGTGAAAGAACATGGGTCAAAACCATAAAAATAATTAATGCAAATAAAAAAAACATTTATCCATATTTAAATACATTTTATCGTATTTTTATAAATATTTATTTTTAGTTTTAAAGTGTGTCGACAGATGGCAGTGAATTTACTGGGGTTACAAAATTTAATATGACAGTACCGCTCTAGTATAAGTTACTCTATGCTACTAAGGCAATGTGACCTACAAAATATTGTTTTTTGAAGACTGAATCAAAATCGTTAAGCACACGTTACATTTCCACAGCAGATTTTGTACAAAAATGAATTATAATAAAAATATAACAAATTTAAACTATCGTGAGACATACTAACTTACCAAATTTTGCCGCTTTACTTACGTATTTTTAGTCACTCGCGCGACATACTTCATGAAAATACGTGAATGAAACCGCAAAATTAGCTAAGTAAAAAACATAACATACTGTTCAATTGTTCACAATATCATAGAGTAACTTATACTAGAGCGGTACTGTCATAGTAAATTTTGCAACCACAGTAAATTCACTGCCATCTGTCGACACACTTTAAAACTAAAAATGAAGATTTATAAAAATACGATAAAATGTATTTAAATATGGATAAATGATTTTTTTTAATTTGCAATAATTATTTTTATGATTTTGACCCATGTTCTTTCACTGATATGCGTTAAAATTGTTAAATAACAAACGAAACCTTCAACGCCATCTAAACAACAGTAGGCCAAAGCTAGTAGCGCCCTCTGATCGAGAATCAAATTTTCTTGATTTTCGAGGCACGTTTTTTCCTTAGACTGTATCCATCTATTACGGAGTTATATCTATCTTTGGGTAGACCAAGAAAAGTCTGCAGAGATCTTGACAGCACACGCAGTGCCAGTGTTATTTATACGTCATAATTTCATAGAAGTTTGACGTTTCAGGCCGTTCCATCGGTTTGCCGCTGTCACTGTCACATTTCGCAAGAAAGAACGGGAAAGATAATGCACGCCAAGTGTCAATTTTGATCGAATTTTGTCGATTTTTATTTATTTTAAAAACGTTACCTTACAATATCGAAAGTTATATCTTATATTGACCATATTAATCCAAGTTAATGCCTGATTTTCAAGATGGACTACTTTTAAATAAATTTACTCTGGATATTACGTGTAACCAGACGTAATAATTATGGCCTTTTCTGTAACACATTAACATTACGTACGTCTTGGGACCATTTTTATAGCCAACTAGTGCATATGTCGCATGTTATATTAATTAGTCATTTTTAATTTTTTATTCAAATAACAAATTAACATGGTGAATGAAATAAATAAATATGTATATATCAAAGATAGATATAACTCCGTAATAGATGGATACAGTCTAAGGAAAAAACGTGCCTCGAAAATCAAGAAAATTTGATTCTCGTTCAGAGGGCGCTACTAGTTTTGGCCTACAGTCGTATAGATGGCGTTGACGGTTTCGTTTGTTATTTAACAATTTTAACGCATATCAGTGAAAGAACATGGGTCAAAATCATAAAAATAATTAATGCAAATAAAAAAAATCATTTATCTATATTTAAATACATTCTATCGTATTTTTATAAATCTTCATTTTTAGTTTTAAAGTGTGTCGACAGATGGCAGTGAATTTACTGTGGCTACAAAATTTAATATGACAGTACCGCTCTATCCTGTTTCATCCTCTTTGCTATCACGATTTTTACTCATAATTGTTTGGACTGACGTTTCGAATGTGACGTTACGTCCATGGTCACGCAGGGGCAGGCAGAGGTAGTATACGCGATTAAAGTCCCGTTTCAGTTTTAATAACTAGGGTTGTACTGTACTGTACACAGTTGATTTTAAAAAAAACACACACACACTAGTGTACAGTTGATTTTAATATCTTAAAAATAAAAACACGGTTTATTTTATATTCAATTTTTAGGTTTTTCATTTAAAAGCCTTAATTACAGAATAGTTATTCGTGCAACAAGAGAGAGTGCAACAAAAAAGAGAGGAATCTTGAGCGTAGCGAGGGACTCAAAAACACGAGAATACTTCGCTCCCGTGTGACACATATATTTTTTCACCTCAGCATTGAGAACATATTAAAGATTAAAATGTATTTCGAATTTGTAATAGACCCCGAAGTATGAAATGCCAGTTCATGGCCTTCACTAAATTAAAAAGCTACTTTGTTTCACTCCCTGGAGTGACGAAAGTAGGCTTGTACGAGCTGCTGTGGTGAAAAAAATTATGTTACACAGCATTGGCCCCTTAATCCATATTTATCCATACTTAATATTATAAATGCGAAAGTCTGTCTGTCTGACTGTGTGTTCCCTCTTCTTCACGCTTAAACCGCTGAATCGATTTAGATGAAATTTGGCATAGAGATAGGTTGAGTCCCTGAGAAGGACATAGGATAGTTTTTATCCCGAAAATCATCCCTTAAGAAAGTAAAAAGCGGGGTGGAATTGAGATAATTAATGAAGTGTCTGCTAATTTGTGTGCATAATCATGTTCGGCACATGTTCGGTCGGTTGATCCGTGTAACTTAATGTTATGTACTTATGTTATGTTCTTATGTCGTCATATTGTATCTCTTTTTGTATTAGTTTGTGTAAACGATGTGTAATTTTATTTTTCGCCATATTTTATGTCTCTTTCTTTTATGTTGCTTTCTTTTTGTCTGTTACCTTCCGTGATTCTCACCTGATGGTCTCATCGGAAGATCAGCGCTGGAAGTCGCCAGCAGCATGCTGAGATGGGGCCATTTCGTGACACTTTATTTTCATGTTCTTTTAATGTATGTCTATTGTCTGTGTGTGTGTTTACAAATAAAGTATTCTATTCTATTCTATTCTATTCATAATATGCTCAAATTGAATAATCGCTATAAGATATTCTCCAGGCGCTATTCTTACTCTAGCTGGGGTTACTAAGTCCACGCAGACGAAGTCGCGGGCAAAAACTAGTCTATATATACTTTAGCGAATGACACGTCCATGGCTATGCCGCACGCGTTGGTCCCACGGCGGAGGTAATAGTACCCCTTGTCCCCCGCCTGCCAGTTCGTCCCCCAAGAATTCTTGATGATCCAATAGGGCACGGTTCGTCCATCACGGCCTGTTTAACATAATGTTTCAATTACATTTTCTCAGTGAGGTTGAGGGGGCATCCCAGAAGTGTCGGGTACGTGACGCTATTTTTTTAAGTTTTGAATGATTCACGGTTAGTTTTACTAGACTATTATGCGTTGTGACACTGTGAGTGTACGAGTAGTATGCTTGGACAGACCAACGAGTGTGAATGCGACCGTTGGTAACGTTGAAAGCGAACGCAGCCGACGTGCAAGAATGAGGGTAGACCGAGCGCGGTCTACACAACTTTGACAACCACCCGCTATCTTCAGTCACCCGTGAACAAGGTGCTATGTAACTGCGTCGAAATATCGGGAGCTCATAAACAATACAAAAGGTAATCACGGTCCGTATCCCGGTCAATATAAGGCAATTTTTTTACATTTCAGAAAACTAAGAAGCCGATATTTGGCACGATAATATTTTGATTACTGTTTTTGGTATTGGTAAATTCAATGGTATATAACACAGGTTTTTGAAGGTAGCTGGCAAACGCGTCACGTCCATGACAGAGCTTCTTGTGGAATGCCCCAAAAGAATTCCCTGATTTATGGATGGTATAGAAAGGATGCCAATCTCTTATGGCAGAATTGTTGCAAAAGTGACCGCTTTCAGCTTTAAATAATAGTTCCTAATCTCTCCGGTGGCGCTAGTTAGGCTCTGGGACAGGAGTATAACATGAACCATATAAGGCAACAAATAACCCGACCAAATTACGTAGGTTGTTTTTGGTAGTATTTCGGTGTATGGTGGCGACGCCTAATTATTGACTTGTAATTTTATATTATTAATAAATGATGATTATGATTATGATTACTGTTTTTTGATGGACACTTTTCATACATAGAGATTTGGCTCCTTTATGTAGTCTCCATGCCCTGATTTTTATTTATTTAAAGTGTTGCCAAAATTCAAAAGCGCATTACATGCGCATTAGGATATGCCAAAGTGACAACCCCGCTCCAGACTACGCGGCGCGAAGCAGCGAACGCGAGTGTAGAGTCGATTTCGCTGATTAGCGAACTAGACTCCACACTCACGTTCGCGAGTTCGCGCCACAATTCGCGCACGAGTGTGGAGGGACCTACAGAATGTCTTGATCCTTAATTTGACAGTTTATACTTGTTAAATAAGTTGGTAGAGTTAGACCATAGAGTAACTTATACTAGAGCGGTACTGTCATAGTAAATTTTGTAACCCCAGTAAATTCACTGCCATCTGTCGACACACTTTAAAACTAAAAATGAAGATTTATAAAAATACGATAAAATGTATTTAAATATGGATAAATGATTTTTTTTATTTGCATTAATTATTTTTATGATTTTGACCCATGTTCTTTCACTGATATGCGTTAAAATTGTTAAATACCAAACGAAACCGTCAACGCCATCTATACGACAGTAAGCCAAAGCTAGTAGCGCCCTCTGAACGAGAATCAAATTTTCTTGATTTTCGAGGCACGTTTTTTCCTTAGACTGTATACATCTATTACGGAGTTATATCTATCTTTGGTTAGACCAAGAAAAGTCTGCAGAGATTTTGACAGCACACGCAGTGCCAGTGTTATTTATACGTCATAATTTCATAGTAGTTTGACGTTTCAGGCCGTTCCATCGGTTTGCCGCTGTCACTGTCACATTTCGCAAGAAAGAACGGGAAAGATAATGCACGCCAAGTGTCAATTTTGATCGAATTTTGTCGATTTTTATTTATTTTAAAAACGTTACCTTACAATATCGAAATTCGAAAGATATGAAATTACTATTTAAGTTAAGATTGTTTTTTCTTCTTTTTTTGTTTATAGTATCACATAATAAATAACCGAGTAAAGTTGGATTAAAAGTCCGAGTTAGAGGTTACTTTGGGAATTAATTGTATCGAGCGAAGTGTCATAATTCGTGTATCGGAAGCTATGTTATTAAAGATATTATATTCAAGAACTACATATATTTTTTCCACGTCTACGAAAATCAACGCCTCTTAGAAAAACATGATCATGTAAGGAGATTTTTCGCCTTCTGGCTCAGGGAACCACCTTAATAACACCTGCACTGCGTGTGCTATTCAAAATCTCTGCAGACTTCTTGGTTTGACTATCTTATCATATAATAAGATTACTAACTTATTTAACAAGTATGGATAAACTGTCAAATAGGGAAACATGTGTTAAATATAATTTCCATACATTATTGTCCTAGTGGACGCCCCACGTATCGCTGGTGTCGAAGTTCGCGCAGATCCGCCTCCACCCTGGTCCGGGTGGAGGCGGATCTGCGCGAACTTCGAGTCACCAATTGGTGAGAGGTCGCACAGGATCGAGAAAAGTGGCGCTGTCTTGTGTCGGAGGCCAAGTCTCATTTTAGGTCGCTGAGCCAACGGAGTAAGTAAGTATGCATTATTTCGATTGCGATTGGCGTTATCAGATCTATAATCGTTTTATTTAGCTAGCCTAGCCCTCAGCCCTTAAGCCATGGCTGAAAAAGAAGAAACTTACTATAAGCGACGCCGTAGCCAACTATAAGGACGGCGTGATTTCGGTTCCGACCTTCCGGCGGGCACTGTTCCTCCGTGGGTTCGTCTATATCTGTAGCGTTGCGAGGCATTAGCATCATTTTATTGTTAATACCTGTAACAAAAAAAAATCTCAGTTGACAAAACTCGTTGAGTCGCGTTCCCGAACGAATCAACTTTTTGACCGACACAAATTTGTCTGCAACTTTTAAGGGGCCCACTGACTATCAGTCCGCCGGACGATATCGGCCTGTCAGTTAGAACAAAAATTTGACAGTTTCGGAACTGTGTGTGTTCTAACTGACAGGCCTATATCGTCCGGCGGACTGATAGTCAGTGGGCCCCTTTAAACTTCGTTGTAGAATTTTACTTTTAAATAATGGCTTTTCTATGATTCAGTTTATGGCCCCAACTGTTAAACCTAATAAACAGAAATTATGTATATTAGAAGTCCCATTTCTTGGTAACCAGAGACATTTTAAGTAACGCAAGAGACGCTCAAAACCGTCTGTCAAAATGTTGATTCGTCCATCTACTAAAATAAGAGCACGAAGGGGCAACTTACTATTTATTTACCCACTCATCTTACATATTTAATTTATCCAATCATTTCCCATTGATTTAGTAGTAAGGATTGTCAGGTTTTGTCCCCACTCCCCAGGTGTTGAATGTGTACTTTATGTTAAGGATCCTGACCGTATTTTAGTTAACTTTTTGCATTTTTTAGAGAACGATTTTTCGACGAGCCCACGAAATCACGATCTTTGACCACCACACACATATGAAAGATTTATATTAGGCCTTACCAGCAGAAAGCGGGCCATGTTTCCTCAAAGCTTTAACCATTGCATCTTCATCTCCTGGCTTGATTCGCTCTAGCCCAATCACGTTATATAACTCAGGCTTCGTCTGTGGGCATTGCCACTTTGAATCACTGTACGGCCGGTAACGTGACTCGAGGGGCACACCTCCGAGATTAGTTATTATATCACTAAAACAATATTTAATATATGAAAAGTGTTATTATTATATTTTTACATACTTGTATTTCATTGCATCAAAAGGGATTTTCAATTGTAAAAGGGGTTTAACATTTTATTTGACTATCCATGACGAATGGGAGAGGATTGGGCTGTCAAGAGGGCGTTTTTGGGACGACCGATTGGTAGGCGTCCGGTGTGTCGGCCCAGGTATCGTTGGGAAGATAGTGTGACGGCGGATCTGCTTCAGCTTCGCGTCAGTAACTGGCACTGGCAGGAAGTTGAGCAGGATCTGGCATTCTGGACAGGTGGCACGCTCTCGTTTCGGGGGACAAGATTCTCTTTGGATCACTGAGCCAAAATATTTAGTTATAGTTATCCATGAAAACGCACATTATGTGGCGCTATGCCGTCTTTAATATAACATACAAGCACAAATGTTTTATCTTACTTAATTAATTAATTTTTATATATATTAATACAGCCCGGTAATTTGAACATGTCATGCTCGCTTAAAAGTCTTACGGTGGCGTCGTTGATCAGGTCGCCACTTTCCCGAATGAAGGTTGAGGGAGGCGATGGCTAAGATACGCCTCATACTCGTAAACGGGTGCTGTTTGTGGAGACCGGTCTGTTTAAGCTTACACGGGCTAAATGTTATGTTATAGGTACCTATGTAACTTTACTTTTAAGTAGCATTAACGTGAGACACTTCATTCGGTTCTTGTCTGTTTGTCTGATTTAATTTCTTGTCTTTTAATGGCATGTAAGCTGCTTGTAGCTACACAATCTCAAAGCCAAATAGAAACTTGTCTGGCATTAATAAGCCCTTAAGGGTCTCCGGCAAGCTCGGTTCTCCATACAAACGTAGTTCCGCCCTTATTTTAAAACGACTAGCTAGATTGCTCTGAAACTATGTACTTACAATAATAGGATAAGGTATATCTATGTCTGTAATTAGTTTATCTAGCTTCAGATACCATAGTTAATAAAATACAGCGAATTTAAGTTTTTCATACAAAATTTGTTTTTGCTCTAGTTCGTTTTGTTTTATAAATTGGAGCTATATAAACTAATTTCAGACCTAGATATACCTCATGTCATTGTATGTGCAAAGTTTCATTACAATCCAAGACGTAGTTTTAAAATGAGAGCGGTACGTTTGTATGGGAAGGTGCAATTCGGCCGAGCTTGCCGGGGACTCTTAAACAGCAATACTTACGCAAATGTGTGAACAACGCTGACCGTGTGATTGCAATCGGCGTTCATATTGTTGCAATCTAATAGGAACTGCTCTGAAAGGATGAAGGGATAACCTTTCATCCAAAACTGACTCTCGATGTTTGCTGAAAATTGTTATGTGTTAAGCTGTGCTTTAATACACCGTAAAACTTAAATTCATATAACCATAAGTTTACTGCATGTTCACCATTGTTCACAGGTACAAGACACTTGTATAAGTTGTGGTTACCTATATTTAGATAAGCATCAGTCATGGCTGTTATATCCACGAGCACCATCCTACAAACACTGGCCGAGAGGTGGGACTCCCCGATACTGCGGCGATGGATTGAACTCCATTCCACAGTGGGGAAATAAATTTTAAAGATTTTTTTATTGTACATGCATTTGTTATTAAAATTGTAATTTTATTTTATTTTAATGTATTTTATTAACAATTTATTTCCTGTGTACTAACATAGTTGTTCTAAGTATTACCTATTGTTACTAACATATTTAGTTTTAATTTAGGACTAGTTATTTTATTTTAAATGTAAATGTAATTGTATATGGAGTTTTTATTCTGAAATAAATTATTTGAATTTGAATTTATATAGATTTAAGAGCATG
The DNA here is from genome assembly GCF_947568885.1 of Cydia strobilella. Classification (NCBI taxonomy): domain Eukaryota; kingdom Metazoa; phylum Arthropoda; class Insecta; order Lepidoptera; family Tortricidae; genus Cydia; species Cydia strobilella. The sequence continues at coordinate 1,604,722 of NC_086064.1, read as the reverse complement.
TAAGATGTATTATCTGTTGGTAATCCTAAATAAAGAAAAGAAAATAAAATAAAAACTACCCAACAATAGTCGAAAAGCTCTCAAATGTGGTCCAAAATGATCAAATAAGTACTTCTGTTCATATGTGTTATTAAGTCACGAGTGAATAACAGCGATGTGATGTGTAATCAAAATTGAAAGGTCAACCTTCTGTAGGGTTTTTCTTCTTACGACTTGGAGCTTAGGGTCCACTTGGCGATCAATCCCAAGAATTGGCGTAGACAATAGTTTTTACGAAAACGACTGCCAATCTGACTTTCCAACAGAGGAGAAACAGTAGGAGAAAAATATATTTATGGTGTTATATTAAAAACAGACTTACCAATGGCACTAAAAGCCCAGCAAGATAAACACGAATGACCTTGATCCTTCACCGGACTTACCCCGCCGCATTCCCTCCAATCAAAATGCTCAAAATTTTCTGTATTCAAATCAGTTCCACGACACACCGTCGGTTTTGGAACATGCTGAGCCGCGGAAAGAGACAAGCTCAGAACGTCGGTAAAAAGACACAGAAAACAGATAATTTGGACGTACATTTTGTGTTTGTAGAATTGAAAAGCGTGGATAGCTTTTATATTGTTAATACACGCGTTTTGTACGCATTTAATGTTTTTTAGAGTTCTGTATTTAATAACATTTTTGTGGAAAGGCAGAGAGAGGGCAATAGTACTGTCTTTAAGCGTGTGTTATGTCTAAGGACCGAAGGCAAATGGGAGTTGGTTATGACGTTATGAGCAGTAACTGACATTCAGTTATTTATCTATGCTGTAACGTAGAAATTTCATATATTTCTCATCTCTCGCTAAGTTTTCATGCCAAGTGTTACGAGATTCCCATGGGATCTTAGGTATGTATGCATTTTCACCATTTCACCACCGAGGTGCAAATTTAACGTGGGCGGTGGTGGGCTAAGATTTACTTTTTTTCTAGTCTAGCCATTTTTCAGGCTTGGTTAAAGGAAAAGTTGTTCAGTATAATCTACATATTGACGGCCTCTTAGCCTTGTTCAAGAATCAGGTCCCGGGTTCGAATCCTGGTAAGGACATTTATTTGTGTGTTTATCACAAACATTTGTTCCTGTGTTATGGATATTTTCTATGTATATAAGTATTTATATAGTACCTGTGGGACCCTAGTGTCGCATTGTGTAAAATAGTCCTATAATATTAGAAAATATATTTACATAAATTATCTTGCAAACTTAAGCGAAATGTAAATAAAACACAGAGAGAATAATTGTTGCAGTTGAAAAAAACCCTGCTAATTTAAGTATAGCATGTATAGAAAAATTGCCAGTAATTGTGTAGTATCTATAATATCGGCTTGATTTATTACTTTAGCAGGTATAAAAAAAATTAACAATGAAAAAAAATTCCGTTTTAAATGACTTTTTTTTATTACTCTTGGCATTGCAAACGTTATCTTATAAAAATGTATTTAATTAACTTCACGTGTACCAACTACGTAAATAACGTATGTTGATTAGGTATACTAACTAAATACCATAAGCTTTTTATTTGATTTCCAATTTTGTTTTACTTTGGTCAGGTTTGTCTTTCCGGAACATATGTAAAGTTTTGATTCTGACCAATTCTGACTTAACAATTTGTAATGGTTCAAAACTGGTTTTGATACGGCCTTGACGATTGGCACGCATGCACGACTTTCACTTCTTTCGCATGCACAAATCAGCGTGAGCGTACTTCAAGGGCTATAGAAAGAGTATAAAAGCAAATCTCCTGATAAATCCTTTATTCGCTTAAAGAGAACCCCTTTTTGTGTAATAAAATTTGTATTTACTTCCCTATATGTATACACACAAGCTAATTATCCACAGGCGTGGTGACTTTTGTTTTAAAATGTGTGTATAATTTATATATACATAACGTTTCGCATAAGGAGAGAAGTGGTCGGTTTAGTTAATAAAAAAAAAACTAAGTTAATATCACAATTATTTTATTTTATTTCCAGTACATGATTTAATACGTCCTCTAAAATATTTGAATAACTTTGTCGTCAATGTCTTATCTGACTAACATTTTGTTGCAATATGGCAACTACGCTGGCAACATAATACAGTAAAAAAAAGTTATTTTCACTATAATCGGCATCACTATATTTGTATATTCCACTACTTTATCGTCAAACATTTCTATCTTAAATCTAAACACAATTTCACACTCATTCAGTTCATACAAAAAACACACTAACCATCGACGCAATCAACACTATCTTCGGCACAACACTACCCGCGCCACCTGTCAAATCTGACATATGACAGCTGTCAATGTCCTTTAAGCTGCGTTCAAAATTCAGAGGCACTTTATCGAACGGATGCGTTCGTAAAACGTCGCTCGTCGACAAAGCTTTAGTGTTGTCATGGAATAAGATATTATTCTGATGATTATAAGGTCCGTAGAGAGAAAACATGACTGCTGATGCTTGGTTCGGATTATGTTTGCCAAACAATTGGTCTAATTTCGTCATTACGTTGATAATTTCTTGGCGGCGCATTGCTGTGGTGTTTTTGGCGAAAACATGGCCAATGTTGGACCAGGAGATGAAGCAGTATTTTTCGTTGTCTTCGGCGCAAATGGGCTTGATTTTGACATCTTTGACCCACGGTTCAGGGATTTGTTTGGCTGAAAAAGTGAAAATTGGGTTAGGTTAAAGAGTGCCTAAAAGATTCCTCGGCTGGGTACTTGAGTAGAATAATTTTCTTAAGAATCAAAAACTAATTTTGGTGGCAGTATTTGAATTACATCTGTCTTCATCACATTGGAATGGATTATTTATTTATAAACCTTTGGAAAACAAACAGGCAAATACAATACATTTCGGTAAAATAGACACATTAATTCGATTTGTTTTTCTTTTATTCGAGATGTACATAATAATTCACCAAGTACGCCTTTTTTTATAAATTCGATAATTTATCTTAAGTTGAGATATGCAACAAAAAGAATAAGACGCGGTTTACATGTTGTTATAAGAACTACTTATATAATAAAAACATAATTAACATAACTTACCAACATATTGGTTATACGTAGCCATGCTTAAAAACGCGACGTCACTTTTCCCTTCCACAAGCGACCTCAGCGCCCCCCACTCTCCCTCCACCACTTTCCCGCCCTCCACAACACACCCCTCTATCCACCTCTTACTATCAGTTACATATTCATCTACACCTGGCGCACAAATACTTTTAAAGAATCCGTTCAAGATATCTTTACAAGTATTTTTTTCTATATTCACAAGGTAGCGTAGCACAGAATGCCAAGTCAAACCGTCGAAACGCGGGAAAGCTGCGCGCGTTCCCTTCAAGTCGGCCATCTTGAATATATTCGCGTCCTCTCGGACGTAGGCCACGACTGTTGTGGTTTGGTTGATGATGGGGGTCGTTTCGTGGAGGATCGGTATGAGGGACATATCTCTGTAATAAAGCATAAAGCAATTTAGTTTTGAACACAATCGATTATCTTCTGTGACTAAAAAAAATGTCATAACGTAGTGACAACTAGAGATAATTTAGGCTCACAGTGACAAAACGTCTTTACTTTAACTCTGATATGGGCTGATATGATGATGAAAACTAGCAATTGAATGTCATTCTTACTCATTCCAATCCAATCTTCCATTCGCTAAATATCCGTCAAAAAATGTTATCTCATTTCTTATTATATAAGAAAATTTGGCAAATATCCCCAGCTCTCATGATACCTCTTACTCTTTACCCAGTCCTAGTCAGTTTCTTCTATCATGACGTATGACAAGCCACCTTGTTAAGTGCGATATTTAAACAAAGATAGCTGTCACCAGGACTCACCTCTCTGCTCTAACCAGCCAGTCCCCACTAGCCACCGTGACATCACAGGTTCCATTTTTGACAGCTGCCATACAAGCAGCTCGGTCACCTTTCCTGGAGCACTGGACTGCAGGCTCTACTCCGTATACGGAAGCTGCTTCGCTCAGCCATTCGCATTTATTCTGCTCGAGGATTGATGTGGTGCACATTACTATATGGCTGAAAAATTCGATAATATTCGGTTACACATGTTACTATTACATTACGACTATGGTGTAATGGCAAACGTTGATATAAAACCAAAAACCAAACCAAAATTTTAATAATGTATGGAAGAAGGACGACCTAGACACCTTTCTCAACAACTGGCCGCAAGAGGCACTAAATCGGGGGTTATTGAAGACTAGGGGAGAGGCACCAGCAGTGGGACACCATAATAGGCTAGTAAAAAAAATGGAAATAGTCACGTGACCTTTCGTAGCATCTGTCATCCCGATACATATTTTCTTTTCGTTTTGTCACACAAAGTTCTATAAATGTGGTAGCGGAAAAACATTACAAGTCCCGAGTTTCGGTTTGTTGCAATTGCAATTGCCTTAAGGCGTGTTAAATTGTAAGGGGGATGGAAGTTCTTACCGTGATGGAGTACATCCGGCCTGGCTATAAGCCTCTCTAAACCCTCCAGCACCCGCCAGGTAGTCAAGCGGCGTGCTGGGCGGCCGCAGCGGCGCCGGCAGCGCGCCGTTAGCCTCAAGTAAAGCTGTGAGCGCGCCGCGCCAACCACCGCCCACCACCACACCAGCGCTGGTGAGGTTGGCTGCGAGACGACTCACTTCTTCCGCTGCTTTCCTGTAAGGTGATAATTATAAACTAAAATATTGTTTTTAATACAGTTGCTCAAAAAGTGGTACTTTTTGTGGCTGCGTAGCGTGCGAGAAGCTCAATTTCTCGAACTAGTGCTTTTTACTTTTTAGTTCCAAACTATACTTTCGAAACGAAGTTAAAATGTAATTTAGCTTGAGCAGGTACCAGGGCCTCATGAGTTATGAGGAGGTGTCGTTGAGCAACCCGCGCCGGGCCCGCGGCGGCCGCGGCCGGGGCGCGCACGAGTATGAAGGTATCGCGGGCTGCGGCAGCTCAAGTATCGCGAGCTGTATCGGTACTTTTGGTTTTGGTTTGGTTTGGTGGTATAATTCTACTAATGATATATTAATTTATTATTTTTTCGCAGTTGTATTAAAAAACGTCGTTTACAACACGTGTGAAATGTCTTTTCACACTAGTTGTAAAATGTACTAATGTAGGTAAAGTTTATATATTATCATAGAAACAATTAATTAGGCTTGCAAACGTTTTAGCTACAAGAAGCGGCCAAGATCTCCGCAGCCACACACATGGCTCTTCGTTTCGTGGATGTCAGGACCCATCGCGGCACAGGTAAGAAAGATTGGGATCATGGGACGGAACCCAAGGACCCCTACTACTGGGGCTTCTCGTGTTCGTGGAAGAAAAGTGTGGAGGGTGTCATGGGACTGAACCAGGGAATCCCTACTTTTATGTACTTATGTACTACATACGTTTTAGCGACGAGTAGTGCCCACGGCCTTCGCAGCCACACGCACGGCTCATCGTGTTCGTGGATTTCCTGCCAGGAGCCGTCGCGGCACAGGTACGCGAAGTCCCCGGGGTTCGCAAACCCGGTTCTACTCTGTAACGAAATGTGTACAAATTAAATACACTCGAACAGAATAGATAAAAGCACAACAGGCTTTCCTAAGGCCCGGATATCTTACACCTTCTTACAAACTTAACAAAATCTATCCGCACTCCACACTAAATATAGTATAGTAGTAAATAATAAGCTTTCCTAATCTATATTTTCTGAGTTTTAATACGTTTCTTACACCAAACTCATCACCAAAGAAAATATCTATCCAGTCACGGAAGCTGCTCACATAATCAGCGGGGTAAGGTAATGAAAAGATCTAATCTAACTTATACCTATAGGTACTTAAAAATCCACTTTTACTCAGCTGAAAATTCTCGAACCTATAGGTAGACAATAGACATTCAAGTTCAAAACTCAAAATCAAAGTACTTACACCAAAATATCCTGCCACAAAGTCCGCCTCAGCCCACGTAAAGTTGCCCGCACCCTCGATGAGACAGGATAGGGCTCCGCTCGGGCCCCAGTAGCGGTCATGGCGGTCGCACTTTCTCGGCCGGTCGCATGACGCGCAGAGGGAGGGGAATTTAGCTTCTGCAATAATTAAAGAATAACAATGAATAAGAAGAAAACAATACAGAAAATTCAAGGCTCTGATCGATAGTTACCTGATAGCTATTACAATAGAGTTTTACCTAAAAAAAAACAAATAATATATTTTGGCTACATAAATGGAGAGCCCGGGAGATTTGATTCATTTCAAATATTTCGGAAAAATGGAAAGAACTTGAGTTAAATCGTTTTCAAATTAAGGCTTCCTTATCAGCAAAGACTGCGCCTATTCTGATCAAAAAGCTCCATGACTCTCTGATCTAACTGACCATGAAAGCCATGAGGAATGCACATCATTCCTGCCAAAATTATATTATGACCTGACGAAGACTACGTTGCGGATTTGATTTTGTCAACCTTGTTTTACTTAATTCTACGTTGTTTTATAAATTGATTGTACCTAAATATTAGTGGAAATATATTATAAACTACTTACTGAGTTCCGCATCTCTCTTAGCGTCTAGCACCCAAGGTCCAGCACGGCAGGAATTGCCGAACATATCCGCCATGCCCTTGATACGGTTCTCGGCCACTGACAGGTCGCTGTTGCATGACTTCCTCGTCACCAGTGACTCCAAGTACTGGAATAGATAAACCATAATTATAGACCTTTTTCGTACACATCTTCATACGAAGATAACGCATAAAATAAAATCAGCATACGCATAAAATAAGTACTTGCATAGTAAATTTTAGCCTACTTTTAGCCTACTTATTAAATAAAACTATTTTGTGTCCTTTTCCCAGACTTCGACTATATTCATACCAAATTTCATTTGAATCATCAATCATTTGGGTTGAGTGGCGGTTCAATTAATTAAATAGTAGGGTTGATATTGATAGGGTGAAACAAATGGATCACTACTAGAATGTCGCTCAAGAACATAACTTTTTTAGTTTTTCTGACAATGCGGTGAAGCCAAGTTATTCTTTGACACTGTAAATTTTACAAGCCAAGTTATAGAACTTATAGACCACCAGTTATAAGGCTAATAAATAGGCTTCCTCGAATTTAAACTGTTGTGAGACATACTAACATTAAATCATTTTACATTTCATTTCATTAAATCATTTTTTTTTTCATTTTGTTTTATTGTTGCGCGAGTGACTAAAACAAGTGAGTCTAAACCGTAAAATGATTTAATGTTAAATTGGCTTCCTTTTATTAGCAGTAGAGCTAAAAGACACTAATGGAAGTCTCTGAAATTCAGATATCCTTAGAGGCACTCTTAATTGGTATATTTTCGGAAGGGCGTACGCTAGCTAGCGCAGGTGCACGTAGCGGGCGACGCACGCGGGTAGGTAAAATCCGTCGCACACGTACGCGCCAGTTAGCGTTGCTCATACTATTTTTCGCTAACCCGCTCCGAGACGCCCTAAATAGTAGAGCAGAAGATGCCATCCCATTTAGTAGTAGGTATTCTGGGGTTCAGGTCCATGACCCCCTTTTCTATGACTTCTTTCTATGCCATAATTTAACCCACAATATTACGGAGGAAGTGGAAATAATTAAATATATTTTATTTTTATCATTTTTTAGATTCTGTCGATGATTCTAAGTTCTAACGTACCTCAGTGAGGGTCTCGCTCAGCGGCCGTCGCTCGTCAGCTCCCAGTCCTATGTGGCACATTCTGGACCCTTTCAGGATGGAGTGCACAGAAGACACTGTGTCTAGTCCTGGCAGTAGACTTTTATGGATAACCGCTACTATGCTGCTCGCGAATTTGCCTGAAAGTGTATGTAGAAGAATGTTTGTTTTTGTAATGAGATTAAAAACACTGATTATAAACGGTTTCAACTGTCTTGGAACAGTTGGAACCAAACCAAATGTAGTATGTCATGTTGTTGATGTTTCTTAGGATTTGATATATCTAAAAGACAAGTTTTTGTTAAACTATTGCAGCGCCATCTATGTTAAGCTTCATAATATTATGATGCTTAAGCAAACCCTGTTCAGTCAGCATCAAGCCAACAATGACGGCCAAAGTGAACAAATATATCTGAACACATAGGTACTTATTTTTTTGATAACGAAGGTAGTTTTTTTATGATATGGCAGGCAATCGAGCAGATTAAATCGCCTGATGGGGCGGTTCGCCTGCCACGTCGCACTGCCGATTCGTCTCCACTGCTACGTTGGACCATGGACACCCGCAGCACCAAAGGGGTTGAAGTGCCTAACCGGCCCTTATGATGGGAGTACCTACGCTACGGTGGGAGTGTTACTACCTATTTGATACTCATAATTACCCTTATCGCAAAACGTCACATATATAAAATACAAAATAGCCCATTCGCAAGAATAAGCTGAAGATGGTACATAGGCGCAATACTCGAAATTCACATAAACTCGTTGCTATCAGCCGTAGGCTAGCCAAGTCCTCGAAACTGACTCATGTGACAGGCCCCACGGCATATAACCATCTACCAAAAAATATTACTGAGGCCCCAAGCGTAAGCAGCTTTAAGCACTGCCTAAAGTGGCTTATTGAGCGCCCGTTATACAATTATGACGAATTCATAATGAGCAAGGAATAGTAAAATATTAGATCTATATATTTGATTTTTTCGCGAGGTCGCGGGAATTCGGTGGTTGCGAGCGGCACAGGATCGGTCGGAGTGGCGAGCCTTGGGGGAGGCCTATGTCCAGCAGTGGACGTCTATCGGCTAACATGATGACGATGATGATGATTTGATTTTTTAATGTTGCATCTGTTTGGTTTTATAGATGTATAAATTATAATTGATATTTAATGGGATTATGCCATGATTATGCTAACTAAATATGTAAGGATTTTTTATATTTAGTATTTTTTTAATTTGTATCCAGAGTTCCAGACTGACATGTAAATTAGCTTTACGATAAAATGATGATGATGATGAGATACTCACGCGGCCTCAACCTGATTTCATCTGTCACTAGCACATTGATGTTGGCCCATTGTGTGGCGATGAGGTCCTCAGGGCTAAACACTCCAAAGTCAACCACACCTTTGCTCATGCGACGGAGGCAGTCCAATCTGCAACGACATTTCACTATCGAAATCTATCGTGAGACATATTTCAAAATATTTTTTTTTTTTTTTTTTTTTTTCAAAAAAGTATAACACATTTTAAACTTATAAAAGTTTCGCCAAACTTGCGTTTAACGGCGAAATGGTGCACTCATTTTCAATGTTAGTACCTTAATCTAAATTTAATGATTAACTTATATTACTAAGGTTAATACTTTTATATTACATTAACAAAGTGTAAGTTGTAGCCGTTGTAGGTATATATGTTGTTGTTATTCTTTAAGAATTTATTTGTAGTTTTACATGTATGTAAAATGTATGATTTTGGTGCAATAAAGGATATTTATTTATATACAATATTTACCTATCTTATATATTTAGTCATGCGTTGTACCCAATAGCAACTTCTTAATTTTTGATTTAAAGATGTTTTTACTAGCACACTCGTCTTCTATTGATAAATTGTTCATTATTTAGATCAGTACGGTTTCACTCACTAATATTTTTAGTCGCATTTCGCGTCATGTTTCGGATTCTTCGGGAATACTTCAGTGCACGACGTACAACCGCCGCGGACACTCGTGCCTGAGGAAGGATTCCCGAAGAATCCGAAACGTCGCCAAAAGCGACTAATAATAATATAATAGTTAGTGAAACCGTACTGATCTAAATATTTTGAAACATTTCACGATTTTTGAACATTATTTACAAGAAATCCAAAATCCCGGCTTTGCCACGGCTCATGGCAACCTGGGGTCTTCTTGTCAACCTATCCTAAGAATTAGTGTAGGTAGGCACCAGTTTTTACCAAAGTGACTGCCATTTGACCTTCCAAAACTAGGCCTTTACTGGGATTAGTCCGGTTTCCTCACGATGTTTTCCTTCACCGAAAAGCGACTGGTAAATAACAAATGATTGAATTGATACTTCGTACATAAGTTCCGAAAAACTCATTGGTACGAGCTAGTCAATGTCAAATCATGTTTCGTACAGTCGCCATCAGATATATTCATATTCATATTCATATATTTTATTGGTAATAAATAACATGTCACATGTCAATGTCACATGTGTTACATGTCAAAATAACGCGCTCTAACGCCTTGACAATAGAGGCGTGTTCATATATTTGTGAGCACCTTGACCGCTCAGATATATCTGATGGCGACTGTACACCTACCTACCTACATAGTAAGTTTCGGAAAACTCTCGTATTCGAAGGTTACAAATTTTTTTTTGGTTTTCAGAAATGCAATGCAGGCATCAGAGCCAAGTGAATGCAGTGGAAATGAGAGCGTTGAGAAGTGTGTGTGGTGTGTGATTACAAGATAGAATTAGGAACAGTGTGATAAGGGAAAAGTGTGGACAAAAATTGAGAAAGGTATGTTGAGATGGTTTGGACACATGGAAAGAATGAGTGAAAGAAGGCTAACAAAGAGTGTATAAGGGAGAGGTAGAAACGGGAGTTGGAAGGACTTTCTCTGATCAGATCGGGGAAATCCTGAAGAAAGGCCAGGTAAAGAGCACCCTAAACCGGCGAGCGTGTATAAGGAATGTTATGAAAGTGAAAGCGAAAGAGGTATGTCTGGATCGTAGCAAGTGGAAATTCGTGGTCTCTGCCTACCCCTCCGGGAAATAGGCGTGATTATATGTATGTTTATGCAATTTTATGTACTAACTAACCTGTCCTGGCCGATGACGCATTCGACTCCCGAGTCTGATTGGTCGAGCACGGGACAGTACTTGCTCGCGCGCTTATAAGAGCCTCGGCCCTCTACCACGCAGAGCCTTACTGGAAATAAAACAGTGATAAAATTAGCATTGCACCAAGGAGGTTTAACTTGACAAACTAAGGGAAACGTTCTCAGAAATTTAAAGGCAAACAAATTAAACCTTGATAAAAACAGGCTTATACAAGGGCCTGACACTCTTTGATAGAGAAAGATAGTCTTATTGCGATTCCTATAAGAGGAAAGATAAAATAATGCCATGCTTTGTCTTTATCACCGACCGGGCATTTTTTCATGGTCGGGTTATGGCATCATAGCAAGGAGGCGATGGCGAAATACCGAAATTTATAAGAGTGAAAAAGGATTATGCTGCCATACATGAAACTGTCAACACATGAATATGTCTTTCTCTTACCCCTGGTCGCTCGGTTTCATGTCTATAACTACTTGTATATACTATGTCTATGGGCTTATACCACTGGGCGGACGCACTATAGCGTATGTATACATAAAAAATCACTTGCGTTTCTATGTGTGAACGGCACGTCTGTACACGCGTCATGCGTCATAGTGTAAGTTGCTTAAAAACAGTACTGAGAGTACGCCAGAAATCCGCCAGATTTCTGTCGCGGGGCGAAGTAATTCGAGTCGGGGCGGGGCGGTGCGTGGCCGTTCTGTATGATAATACTATTACTTATTCTGTGCTAATACCTTAAGCTTATTATATTATCGGTCCGACAGCTGACGGGGGGCTCCGATGGCTAAATTTATCGGAAGCGCCTTTCCGATTTTGGATGTCGGAAGGCGGCTAAGACAAAAACAGCTGCAGGAGAGTGCCATTGGCATTAAGTCTGCCTTTTTGCGTTATTTTTATTTATCATTTTTAGTAATAATAATTTATTAAATGCATAAATAAATACAGCGAAACATATATCTTACATTTTATAGATAAAATTTTCTCTACTGAGCTCGTTCACTTACCTGTACAATGGCATTCTGTTAAACAAAAGCCATTATTTCTTTTGTGTGCGCGCGTGACCATTGTGCCAGAGCGCGTGGCCATTGCACAAAGGCCACGCGCGCACACAAAAGAAATAATGGCTTTTGTTTAACAGAATGCCATTGTTAGTACAGGTAAGTGAACGAGCTCAGTAGGTAGAGAAAATTTTATCTATACTTCCTTCCGACATCCGATATCGGATAGGACAATGTGAAAATACTCTAAGGCTAAGGCAAGCATTTACAACTAACATGTTATCATTAATTAATGTGATTTAATATGTGTTCAAAACGCGAGTTTTAAATGTGTCGTTCTTAAGTAAAAGGTACCACATTGTCGCTTACCATAAGGGTGAAATTTGCTTGCATCTCTATACGAATAACCTGTCAGAGCGTCCTTGTGGTAAGCGACAATGTGGTACCTTTTAATTGTGAACGACACAAATATTGTACTTATATACTTAATTAAATAAATAACAATTATTTATTTAACTAATTACATACTCCGACATGTCTAAACACAATTGTACGTTTATCATTGAACTTTTCATTTACAAGTTATAACAATGAACCCATATAAATCTACGTCAAAAGCAACCCACCAATACGCTGTGATTGATAACAAAATTCAAAATGGCGGCCGGTTATTATTTAACTGTCAACACTTTTATTACGCCTACTTATAAGCCTTGGCCTACTATGCTTTGGAAACTTTGAAAAAGCTAAGTATAATTTATTAACTATAAACCTTACTATGAGTATACATTTTCCCCTCACTAGCTCGGAAAGCCGTTTTTTATCCTTTAAAACAAGCGGGGAAAAACGCATTTTATCCACTAGTGGGGAAAGTAATTTGACCTTGGATGGAGCGTTTTTAAGTAGCTTGACAGATAACAAAACGTAAAAGGCTCATAATAATGGTTCGTTCGATATTAATTATCATTAAATAAATGGTTTGAGAATTGATTAAAAAATACCAAATTTAGCTTTATTAATGATTTTAAATCATAAACCTTAAATTCGATAAGAAACATTTGTTTTCTTAAATGATGTTGAATGTAATTCTGAACGCACAAGTTGAGTCGATGCAATTTCAAAACGCATCGTCGAAAATCTCAACATTGTCAACAAAAAATTTCTCACCGACTCCGACACGTAAAAATACACAACTTCCAGTAACTAACGCCTGTGGATGTTGCACTTGCCTCGCTATAGTAAGGAGAAAAGTTTTGTGTTACACACGGGTGCAAGTGTATTTTACTTCTCGTGTGTTAAAACACTCGCTACGCTCAGGATTCTATTTTAGAACTACTCTCTTCGCTCGTGGTTCAACTATAGAATCCTTTCGCTTACTCGTGTTTCAATTCCACACTCGCGGGTAAAATACAACTTTGCACCCTTGTATAACAAATAACTATTTCCCCTCACTAGCTCGGAAAGCCGTCTTTTATCCTTTAAAACAAGCGGGGAAAAACGCATTTTATCCAATAGTGGGGAAAGTAATTTGACCTTGAATGGAGCGTGTTTAAGTAGCTTGACAGATAACAAAACGTAAAATGCTCATAATAATGGTTCGTTCGATATTAATAATCATTAAATAAATGGTTTGATAATCTAATAAAAAATACCAAATTTAGCTTTATTTAATAATTTTAAGTCATAAACCTTAAGATTCCATAAGAAACGTTAGATTTTTTTATAATGATGTTAAATATAATTCTGAACGCACAAGTTGAGTCGATGCAATTTCAAAACGCATCGTTGACATTTCATACGTCAGAACAGAAATGTCAACATTGTCAACAAAATTTTTACTTAAAAACACTTCTCACCGACTTACGTAAAAATCAAAATTTCCAGTGTTTTCTGTTATAATATCGTACAAAAATAAGTGATTCCAGTGATGAAGATGATCTCCACAGGCGTTAGCTGTGGATGTTGCACTTTCCTCGCTATAGTGAGGGGAAAAGTTTTGTGTTACACACGGGTGCAAATGTATTTTACTTCTTGTGTGTTGAAACACTCGCTGGTAAAATACAACTTTGCACCCTTGTATAACAAATAACTATTATTTGGGCCAATTAATCTCCTTCCAGGCGCGTCAGGAAAAAGAGGTCGAAAGACGGATTGAAAACGCCTGGAGGAGCTATTGGTCCATAAAACACCTGATGAAAGGTAATCTTCCAATGTCACTCAAACGGAAGCTCATGGACATGTGCATACTCCCAGTTCTAACCTATGGTATAGACTTGGTCTTTGACAAAAGCTCAGTCCGGGGTTTGCCAACGAGCCATGGAGCGTAGCATATTAGGTGTCAAATTGGTGGATCGAGTCCGGAACACCACGCTGCGCTCCAAAACCCAAATCGTTGATGTAAGTAGCTCGGAAGGCGGCCATGCTAAAATGGGACTGGACTGGTCACGTCTGCCGAATGCCGAATGAATTGTGGGGCAAAATCGCCACAGAGTGGGAGCCCGAAAACTCAAATCGGGGACTTGGCAGACCCCGCTGGCGATGGCGGGATGAGCTTGACTCCTTTTTGAAGGACTGGCCAGACACAGCATTGGACAGAGATCTGTGGAGAAATTGGGGAAGACCTTTTCCCAGCAGTGGGACACGTAAGGCTCCAAAAAAACCTTACTATACCTATATCCCTACTAATATTATAAATGCGAAAGTAACTATCTGTCTGTTACTTCTTTACGTTTAAGCCGAACCGTTTGAGATGAAATTTGATATAGTTTGAGGCCCAGGGGAGGAGATCATGATCATCCCACGCAGACAGTCGCGGGCAGGCACTAGTTTTTTTTTAAATAAGCTAAGATGATGAAAATATTAGGAAGATTCATATTGAAATTCTTTAGCGGGAACAGTTAAGTACATACATAAAATCAAACGCCTACAAATAATCTCCTAGCAAACGTTTTATAATGGGTTGTATGTGGGACATACTTACCTACACAAAAGCAGTCTTTCAGAGTTATATTGTCCACAGGAGAGACGTGAATCGTCAAGTGGAATAACTAGGGACAGGAGGGGTAACATTAGACAGGAAATATTCCCCAATTATATGAACGTCATGGCTGACAGCAGTGTACTTTTTACAAACTTTAAGACAGGAATTAACAGTCTTGGGTCTATTTTTTAACTAGCCAAATTTGTTCAGTCAAAAAATATTGTCTATAGTTACCCCATCTGTCCCCAGTTAACCCGCTTGAAAAAACTAATTGAAAAAGAACTGCACTATAAAATTGCTCGTAAATTATTGCAGATACAAAGGAATATTTTATTATGTTATTAGGTACGTTATTATACAAATTATAGGTAATGATCTAATGATCTTGTCAATTTGACTTTGATGGATATTGGTATGTCGATTACCTCTTGTGTTTACTGATAGTTTTTCCTCATATCATCTTTGAAAAGCAGAAATGTTATAAACTTATAACGTTGTGAAGCCCACGCCGTAAATATGTCATTTTGCTCTCTTGTGACACAATCTACTATACTATTTCTATCGAAGTTATACATTTACAGTTTACGCCCATCTCATCAGAAAATATGATACCTACTTTTTTAGGGTTCCGTACCCAAAGGGTAAAAACGGGACCCTATTACTGAGACTCCGCTGTCCGTCTGTCCGTCCGTCTGTCCCTCTGTCTGTCTGTCACCAGGCTGTATCTCATGAACCGTGAAAGCTAGACAGTTGAAATTTTTACAGATGATGTATTTCTGTTGCCGCGATAACAACGAATACTAAAAACAGAATAATATAAATATTTAAATGGGGCTCCCATACAACAAACGTGATTTTTTTGCTGTTTTTTTCCGTAATGGTACGGAACCCTTCGTGCGCGAGTCCGACTCGCACTTGGCCGGTTTTTATAAGACGATATTCTAGGGCTTCTAGGCCGAGTGTAAGCAAGTTACTAAGTTATACCACAGAATAAATAATAGTACTTGGTATGCTTAAAAAAACTAAGTAACGCTAATTTTATTTGGGTACTTAAATGGAGAATCGAGAATAGGAATAAACTAGGTCACATTTTAGGGCATTTTCTAGCAGCTTTTTATCTCTAAAGATCATCCAACATCCGATATCGGATCGAACAATGTTAATACGCTCTCTTTAGAGACCACCCCATATCTATGACCTGAAGGTCAAGATATAGTGGTAACGTCCAGGGGCGTAGCTAGAGGATATGGCGCCCGGGGCAGTCACCAAATTTGCGCCCCCTGACGACTGACAAAAGTTTCCCTGCTGCTGCCTTTTGCCCATTTTGGCAGCCCCCTTGGATGGCGCCCGCGTACTTGCCCCCTCTGCCCCCCCCCCCCCCTAGCTACGCCACTGGTAACGTCACAGTTGAGTAAACGCATTAGGAAGATATAATGTTCTCATTTTCCTCATGTTGGGTAAACGGCGGCCAAGGCCCGGCAATCATGTTGAACTTTACAATATGATTCATGATTTTATTTATACAACTCAATGTGACTTTCAAATTAACACATTGATTCAAGTGCATATAAAGTGAAGTACAATAGAAATTGCGAATAATGTAAACAAATAACATATGACAGATTTTTTTAGCATTTGGCGTATAAGCAAAGATAGATATAACTCCGTAATAGATGGATACAGTCTAAGGAAAAAACGTGCCTTGAAAATCAAGAAAATTTGATTCTCGTTCAGAGGGCGCTACTAGCTTTGGCCAACTGTCGTATAGATGGCGTTGACGGTTTCGTTTGTTATTTAACAATTTTAACGCATATCAGTGAAAGAACATGGGTCAAAATCATAAAAATAATTAATGCAAATAAAAAAAATCATTTATCCATATCTAAATACATTTTCACTAGACTTATATTGACCGGGATATAGACCGTGATTACCTTTTGTATTATTTGTGAGCTCCCGATATTTCGACGCAGTTACATGCATCATGTTCACGGGTGACTGAAGATAGCGGGTGGGTGTCAAAGTTGTGTAGACAGCGCTCTGTCTACCCTCATTCTTGCGCAGCCGACGCGCAATATCGGGAGCTCACAAATAATACAAAAGGTAATCACGGTCTATATCCCGGTCAATATAAGTCTAGTGAAACTAACCGTGAATCATTCAAAACTCTAAATACATTTTATCGTATTTTTATAAATATTTATTTTTAGTTTAAAAGTGTGTCGACAGATGGCAGTGAATTTACTGGGGTTACAAAATTTACTATGAAAGTACCGCTCTAGTATAAGTTACTCTATGGTGTAAGTAACGTAAAAGTTTTACGGTGCTTGTTTTCATTGAAATATTAATAATTAACATATATTGCACATATACGATTTGACGACCGGTCTGGCCTAGTGGGTAGTGACCCTGCCTGTGAAGCCGATGGTCCTGGGTTCGAATCCCGGTAAGGGCATTCAATTGGATGAACTCAAATATTTGTTCCTGAGTCATGGGTGTTTTCTATGTATATAAGTATGTATATCGTCGCCTAGCACCCATAGTACAAGCTTTGTTTAGTTTGGGGCTAAGTTGATCTGTGTAAGATATCCCCTAATATTTATTTATTATTTGGCAATAATAAATAAATATCAGGGGACATCTACTGCTAGTAATTTACTAATAGTTTCTAATTTACTAGTTTGCTGTAAATAAAAGATTTAAGTATAGAAAGTATAGAAACTATTAATAAAATCATGGTTGTCACAAAAAGTGCGAAATTAGGAAGAAATTTACCGTAAATTGGTTTGTTTACAATATTTGCCATTTCAATTGAATTCCACTATACAGTCGAGTTCATAAATATGTATACAATTTGCAGTGGATTAAGGTGAAGAAATGTATACATTTTTATAAACTCGACTGTAGGTACAGTCGCCATCAGATATATCGGAGCGGCCGAGGTGTCCACAAATATCTGAGCAAAGCCTCTATTAGAAATTAAAGTGCATGTTAAAATGTTTTTGAGCACCTTGGCCGGTCCGATATATCTGATGGCGACTTTACTAAACGTGCTCGTGTTAAACGGGTTATAGTGTACTGTGCAGTCAAGGACATAGCAAATTATTAAGTACCTATACTTCGTTTATTCGTGTGGGACTGGTCTAGCGACACAAAAAAGCCGGTCCGGCGACCTTGCAACTGGCAGAAGACCTTACACAATCAATATAAACAGTACAATGACTTCAGGATGAACTACTAAAATTATTAAGTATACTTCGTTATGTGTGGGACTGGTATAGCGACACAAAAAACCCGGTCCGTCGACCTTGCAACTGGCAGAAGACCTTACACTATCAATATAAAACAGTACCCGGACATACCGTTCTTAAACTACGTCCAAAAGAGAGGTATGGGCACTGTGAATGACATCTCGCTTTGTGTGGTAGGGCACAGGACAGCGGATGTCATTCCAGATCTAGAGCAGAGCCCAACTGGGGAGGTACCTCCACCTTACAGAAAACCGCAGCCAAATAACACTAGACCCTACTAATAGTGTTGTGTTCCTGCGGGTGAGTAAGATTGCCAGAGCTCGAGGGAGAGGAGTGTTAGGGTCGGCAACGCGCATGTAAATCCTCTGGAGTTGCAGGCGTACATAGGCTACGGAGACTGCTTAAGGCGGTTCCCTGAGCCAGAAGGCGAAAAATCTCATGATATGATCATGTTTTTCTACGAGGCGTTGATATTCGTAGACGTGGAAAAAATATATGTAGTTCTTGACTATATTATCTTTAACAACATAGCTTCTGATACACAAATTATGAAACTTCGCTCGATACAATTAATTCCCAAAGTAACCTCTAACTCTGACTTTTAATCCTACTTTACTCGTTTATTTATTATGTGATACTAGAAACAAAAAAAGAAGAAAATACAATCTTAACATAAATAGTAATTTCATAGCTTTAGAATTTCAATATTGTAAGGTAACGTTTTTAAAATAAATAAAAACCGACAAAATTTGATCAAAATTGACACTTGGCGTGTATGTTCTTTCCCGTTCTTTCTTGCGAAATGTGACAAAGACAGCGGCAAACCGATGCTTGTTTGCCACCGACGTAGTATAAAAAAAATTAGTTATAATTGGTTTGGTTATTTGTTTTTTTTGTACTGTAGTAGTTGATGTATGTTTTTGTAGTGTAGTAATAGTTTGTGTTAAGTGATGCAATTGAATGTATGTTATGTATGTAGTAGTTTTTAAGTTATTGAAATTTGTTAATAATGTATAGTTAAATTAAACTGTCTGTAATGTTGTTTAGAGACGCCTAAAATGTGTCTTATAAGAGTTATGTTAATAAAGGTTTTGACAGTACAGTAACTTCAGGATGAACTACTAATAGCAAATTATTAAGTATATGTCGTTTTGTGTGGGACTGGTATAGCGACACAAAAACCTTGCGAACGAGCAGAAGACCTTACACAATGAATACAATCAGTACAATGACTTCAGGATGAACTACTAAAATTATTAAGTATACTTCGTTTTGTGTGAGACTGGTATAGCGACACAAAAACCTTGCGAACGGGCAGAAGACCTTACACAATGAATACAATCAGTACAATGACTTCAGGATGAGCTACTAATAGCAAATTATTAAGTATACTTCGTTTTGTGTGGGACTGGTATAGCGACACAAGACACAACAGTCAGACGACCTTGCCGGACGGGCAGAAGACCTTACACAATGATTGCATTTACACTTCACTTCACATTTACGCCTCGCGCCAAAAATCTGACGGCTCCTGTGCTGCCTCCCACAGTAGGTACAGTCAAGGGCATAAATATATATACATTCCCAAAGTTTCAAAAATATGTGTACGCTCTTAGACAATGAAGTCGTGTTCACATATTTTTGAGCCGTTTGTCTGGATGGATCTTTTTCCCTTTTACTGTACATGCACGCTCCCTATTGCTCTTCCGAACTTCTGTAAGTGGAGCATGTGTACCAACGCAAGAGTTAAAAGCGACGAAAGAGCATGTATAGTCGTGTTAAGAAGTCAATTTTGACAGTTATGAACAACTTTTTACTAGTTTTTACTGATAGCCTTAGTGTCATAAATATAAGGTTCAACTGTCAAAACTGACTTCTTACCTTACAAATAGGGACGGTGCGCGTTGAAGGGCTTGCCATCTTGTGGCCTGAATCGGAACCATAAACATGTACATCACATATACATTGACACTTCACACTAAAGCAAGTGCTGCCATCTTGTGGGCTACTTTGGAAGCATAAACTACACATTTACGCCTCGCGCCAAAAATCTGACGTCTCCTGTGCTGCCCCCTACAGTTTATGCACGCTCCCTTTGCCCTTAATAAAGCGCTGGTGGTCTAGTGGTAAGAGCGTGCGAGTGCGACTTTCAATCCGGAGGTCGCGGGTTCTAACCCCGGCTCGTACCAATGAGTTTTTCGGAACTTATGTACGAAATATCATTTGATATTTACCAGTTGCTTTTCGGTGAAGTAAAATATCGTGAGGAATCCGGACTAATCCCAATAAGGCCTAGCTTCCCTTCTGGGTTGGAAGGTCAGGCAGTCGTTTTCGTAAAAACTAATAGTGCCTACGTCAATTCTTGAGATTAGTTGTCAAGCGGACCCCAGGCTCCCATGAGCCGTGGCAAAATGCCGGGATAACGCGAGGAGGAAGAATAGAAGAAAACTTCGGGTGGAGTTAAAATACTGCTAGCACTAGCACCTTACGTTCGCACTTTACATACATATAAAAAGTGCGAGTAAATAACTTACAAGTAGTCTGGGAATACCCGCGTGTAAACCCGACTGCACTACCCGCGTTCGACGTGTTGCCTCCCTGTCACACTTACGCACGAATTAACAAGTGCGACAGAGAGGCAACACGTCGAACGTGGTTCGCGGTAGACTCTCGGAAGGCCTACCGCGATCCACGTTCGACGTGTTGCCTTGCCTCCCTGTCACACTTACGTATGAATTTACAAGTGCGACAGAGCAACACGTCGAACGTGGTTCGCGGTAGGCCCTTTGCAGCTCGCTACACGAAGAAATATCCGAATCAATGTTATTTGTGGGGGTTTTAAGAAAAAGTAAATGGTACACTTTTTTACAAATGCCCTTATCATAAGCATAAGGCACACCTATTTTACGTCGAAAAAAATTGCCCTAAAATTTACTGACTAAAAATTATAGTCTTTCCCATCACGCAACAACGTGTTCTGGATATTTGAGAGGTGTGCGCGGAGCCGAAGCCAACAAGTAGAGGCCCTTTTGATACGCCGAGCGGTTGCTGCCCTTGCCCGTGTCATGGGACGCAGTAAAGGCAGCACCCGCCAGGTGTCAGGACTATTGAGAGTTGACGAAATCTAAAATGAAGGATTAGGTGAAAGCGATTACTTTTATTAAAAATAATCACAATAAATATTGATCACGTCAAAATATTATACAAGGCAACAATATTTTTTATTCTTGGCCATAATGGCCTACAAACAATGTCCAGAAACAGCCAAAATGTTTTCCCGCGGATACTTACGTCAGCGTTTTTTTTAGGTTAATAAATACCAAGGCGTGTCTTAATTATAATGCCAACATTTGAATCGTATATTTTTTGTGAATCAAAAAATGTAGATAGCGAATAAAGTATTTTGCATTGATGATGCAATGTGTTTACCTGTGCGTTGTAAATTTTAGTTTTTAAATCATACCTATATATAGGAAGCATAGACATTAAACTTTTTCTAGGTCATGATAATTAGGTGTTTTTTGGTCAGAAAACCGCGGTGCCCTTGCGTTTAATGAACGTCAGTTTTTTTAAATCGTAAGTATTATAATAAAAGTAGGTAATGAAACTATAGTTGGTCAAGCAAATCTTGTCAGTAAATGGAAACAAAAAAACTACACTCATCCCCTTCTTCTTGGCGCCAGCACCAGTGCAAGATAAAGACAGTATGACTCTCTCCGTCTACGCCCGAAATGAGACAGTCCCTTGACAAACTATATTTAGTCACAGAAGCACATGCTGCAAATGATACAAGTAACAATGGGTGGACTTAAAGCCAACATGCATTCTTTACCAGATAACCATCGGGGTGAAGAGGAAACAATAGGTAACCGTATAAAGGAGTTTTACCTATACATACATAATAAGATATAAAAACTATACGAATATAAACACAAATAGAAAGAGATATACGAAATACACTTTTCTAAAATAAGAATACAATACAATACAAATACTCTTTATTGCACACCTCATTACAGAAAAGAAGAGGTTAAACAATAACCAATAGCAATAACATTCTAAATTATATAAAATTCCGTTATATGTAGGTAGGTACCTACAATAAATTAATCTTTGGTACTTTTAACAATAGGGTATTTGACTGTTTTTAAAATAAATTATTTTACACCATGCATGAAATAAAGCACCAGAAGATTAATAGAGAAACGTAGACAGCAGTTAGTTTTAGACACAAATTTTAAAACCCGTATTAAACTATAAAGAGTAGGTAATTTGATTGTGACGTCACATGCTAGTGTTTCATAAATTCCATAGTAACAAATCGTTTTGACAGTTTGTAAAAAGAAACTGATTTGACTAGTAGTCAAGTACCCTATTGTGTAACTTGCATTTTTGTCTATCTAAGTATCTACCCTAACCGGTTCTGGCCGTTAAAATATCGTTAATTAAGAAATCACATATTTTATTATCATTTAACTGTAAGTAATTAGACTGTCACTTATTTTATACCGGGTGTTTCCTGTAACAGGAGTATTAAATTAAGCTGTAAGCTGTACTCCTCAAACTGACCAACATTTGTTCAGCAAATTTTAAAAATAACTTGTGTTTTGATTTTCATTACACTTTAAAGTTTATTCTAAGACGCAATGTATTGCAAAATTTGTTATGTTTAAAGGGTGACAAGCAACGTCAAACACACAGATAGCAGGGTACATTGAAAATAATAATTAATTAGTATGAATAGGCATAATCTATAAATTTCATAATATTAAAAAGTTGCTGAACAAATGTTGGTCAGTGAGGCGTACAGCCTCCAGTTTAATTTATTGCTCATGTTACAGGAAAAACCGCGTATATTGAATTTTATTTATATACCTATGGAATTCATGTACAAGAAATGTACCTATTTACTCACTCAACTTATCGACAATATCGACATTACTTTATGTGGGTTTACTACCAGCACTAATGGTCTCCGCTCGCTCCATGCCATAGAGTAACTTATACTAGAGCGGTACTGTCATAGTAAATTTTGTAACCCCAGTAAATTCACTGCCATCTGTCGACACACTTTAAAACTAAAAATGAAGATTTATAAAAATACGATAAAATGTATTTTAATATGGATAAATGATTTTTTTTATTTGCATTAATTATTTTTATGATTTTGACCCATGTTCTTTCACTGATATGCGTTAAAATTGTTAAATAACAAACGAAACCGTCAACGCCATCTATACGACAGTAGGCCAAAGCTAGTAGCGCCCTCTGATCGAGAATCAAATTTTCTTGATTTTCGAGGCACGTTTATTCCTTAGACTTTATCCATCTATTACGGAGTTATATCTATCTTTGGTGCAATACAATGGGAAACTGATAACGCGAGCTAAGAGTTTTATTGCCCTAGTCGTCATTTTGGTTGAGGGCGAGTATAGGGAAATCAGAATAATGAAGTATTTAACAGCATACAATAATAACATTACTGTTAATCAAATTAATCCGGCAATGCTAATGGATTAATTTGGATTTTCCTGATGACTTTGCGGGGGCGTATTTGTCTGGCCAAAAGTGCCTTCGCCTTAATAGTCTTTAGGGTTCCGTACCCAAAGGATAAAAACGGGACCTTATTACTAAGACTCCACTGTCCGTCTGTCTGTCTGTCTGTCTATCTGTCACCAGGCTGTATCTCATGAACCGTGATAGCAAGACAGTTGAAATTTTCACAGATGATGTATTTCTGTTGCCGCTATAACAAATACTAATAAGTACGGAACCCTCGGTGGGTGTCCGACTCGCACTTGTCCTGTTTTCATTAGTGTCCGACCAAAGTTTTGGTTTAGGTTTCGGCAGGTTTCGACGTAAAAATCATGTTTGTTTTCGGTCAATGTCAATACTTGAGCAAAACCTAACCTTCGATTTCGGATAAAATCCGGTTTCGGTCGGACACTAAAATAGATTAAATACATAGATGTTTACTTACATCCATGATTAAATAATATTTTTTTATACAGAATGGTCAGGATCTAATCCGCCCCGGAATTGTAATAAATTTAGACACAGAAGTTTTTGTGGCAAAAACGAGTGTTTGAGTAAATGAAACATCGATAAATCTTTTATCGACAAGTCAGTCATAAGTAGATAAAGTAATAATTAAAAAATGTAACTTCTACTCGCTGTAATTTACCGAGAAATTTCAAGAATGCAAATCAAATACAAAACGGTACCTAATTTCGTCACATAAACTGTAGTACCACGTATACTTATAGTAGGTACACAGTGTCAAAATATTAGAAAACCACCAATAAAATCAAATCATAAGTTATAACATTTTGTGTATTTCGCGGTAGCTATCTTCTTACACAATATTAAAAATATAATAGACACGTTATTTTGCCACATAACATCTTATTACTTAACTATGGGATAACATATTCGTTTATGAAGTCAAAAACAATTCCAATATTCTTTCGGCGCGATTCGAGAAATGAATTCGAGATTCACTAAATATGAAATAATAAAGATATGTGACATTTAACGGCAAAAGGTACCTTATGGCGGCTGGCGCTTACGTTACGTCGCATAGCGTCGCAAATTATTGATTATTAATTTTTCCGCTGCTTTCTGGGCATCCACTGTTTAGGGGAACCTCGACACGAGAGAAGAAAAAGATTTAAAATTTCCTATGATTCAAATAAAATAAAAACTTACATTTTCCATCAGTCCCTGATCCTGATCCCTGAGGCGACACTGAACTTAAAAAAACAAACACAAACAAAAACAAAACCTTTAAACACATTTTTACACACGAAACTCCAACGAATAATCTTTAAAAAAATCATAAAACAATAACACCAATCTCAAAAAGAACCTTTAAAAAAATCATAAAACAACTACACCAATAAATCTCTCTCAAAAAGAACCTAAAACTTCCCGCCTAAATTCGCGTCAACTTTTTTTTAAACAAAAAAATCCTGACGTCCGGCTTATTAAGCCAAGACGTGTCGTCTGCTCGAACAAACACAAACTCAAGGTAAAAATAAGTTATTGACGTTTAACCGACCCGTTTTGATATGCAACCTGTTCGCTGGGCTGGCGATCAAGTTGTGAACCTCTCTATTTGGTTGGCGGCGTTGGCGATATGTTTTACGAGGTCGTTGTGTGATCTTGGCAATGACGGAGCTTATAATTTTAGGGTCCTATGTTTTATGTGTAAAAGCTATAACTCCCTAGGGAGTTAGTTCTTTTTACAATCCCTAACTTCTGCGACAAAAATCCTTTTAGAATAGTACACCTGCATGGAATATGATCTTTTTCGTGCAAGTGTGATGAAAAATACATTAACAATCAATCCTAAGATCGTGGTCAGCGTGGATAGTAAAAGGCATGCTATTTTTAATAATTTTATTACAAATCGAACTAACTATGCAATTAAAATTGTTAATTTTATTTTACCTAAAATAATCCTAACAATATACTCGTGAACTAATGAAAACAAAATACTGTAAAAGATCATTGTTAGCGCAGTCGTACATCACAGTGTCGTGCATGTGCGTCATATAGCACTACAGCTACGCAATTGGGTAGGTAAAGTTTTTTGAAGATAGGCAAATTATATTTTTATCCGATAGTATTCGTCATAACGATCACGGAAATGCAGCTCTTTCATTTTTATTTCGTATTATTTATTAAATATATTTTTTTAAGTGACCGAGATGACGTTTGTGAAATTTAATAGCAGATCAGGCACTGCAATGCCTGTGCACGTGATTTAATTGATGAGATAGAAAAAAAAACGATGTCAAGTCAACTGTCAGTGTCACTTAGCTGTCATTGCCGAAAAATAACCTCAGAAATCTCAGAATAATAACTAAAGCATATTCTGATGCGATTTAGTGTTATCATATGGTTATCATTGAGATTTTCGACGACCTCAGCACGAGCCACGGACTTCTGATTCCCCACGACATCTGCGAGTATTTGGACAAAGATTAAATCTACTTTCGACAACTTGGCACTGCATATTGGACGTTTTCTTGCCTTCACGACGACCCGACCCTTGCGCAGACCCTGGACTGAGTTTTGCAAGAAGGATGAGCGAGTTTATGCGAGCAGATTGTACAAACTTGCCCCACATGGACCTAGTTATGATTTTAAATTATTATCATAACAGTGATAAGCACAGCAATGCCGCCGAAATTAGAGGAGCGAAGGCCCTCCTGTACGTATCAGTGAAATACATACATTAAACATTTTGTTATTTATATTTTACCTGCAATGTTTAGTCTACATATAGACCTTAAACCTTAACTTCATTCATTTTTTATTGTTTTAGGGCATCAAGGAACGGATATGTGGAAAATAATGTAGGCTATGTCGAAATAAAAAGAAGCAACACAGAATGTATTCTTCGGGCTGAAGTTGTAACGGAGACCAAATTAAGAAAAAAAAATTATATTGTGACCGTTCACTTAGACAAAAATAATAATAATGTCAATGATGCATCATGTGATAGTGAGGATTGCCCTGCATCAGCTGGTAAATAGTCTTATAATAAGTGCCCAAAGGCACACAGAATCGGTTATCGAGACACCCCAAGACAGGCCGAGAACGAGTGTGTACAGCCCACATTAAGGTTTTGTGTAACCCGTGCGAAGCCGGGGCGCTATAAATGTTTATTTAAATGCCTGAATCTTAGAATGTTTTTTTTTTTTTCAAACTTCAAATCATTGTAGTGTAGTGATACCTAAATCTCAAATTAGGGGAGAGCGGGTCACAGTGAATTACTTTTTCAGACGGTCAATAAAGTGAATATTAAGTACTATAATAACCTACGTTTTATTCTTGTTCTTCATTTCTACAAAATATTTAGATTTGTATTAAAATGGCCCTTGTTTGATGCAGGTATGTACCTTACCGTTCGAGAAATGGGCCCCTGGTATTTGTGTGTTGAGCAATCGTTATTTGTTTTACAGGGGGGCAAAGTTGTTGTTTAAAGTGGAATTTTGAGCGTTGCAAGGGTTTCAAAGCACGAGGATTAAACAAATTTTGCCCCCGAGTGAAACACAAAAATTTTCACCACACCAACCCGAAGAAAATATTAACTATCAAACAAGACCAAATCCAAATGATCATTCAAAATCATCATTTAAAAGTCAATTCCACCAGCTAACCTAAGGAAACAACTCAAAATTTGCATCTGATTACTTTGCCCCACATGTGGATAAAATACAACTTTCTCATCAGTTTTTTAATAAACAAGAGAGATATTGTTCCTGACTCATGGGTGTTTTCTATGTATATGAGTATGTACTCATCTATATTGGTATGTTGTATATCGTCTCCTAGTACCCTTAGTACAGTCGCCATCAGATATATCGGAGCGGCCGATGTGCTCAAAAATATCTGAACACATACCCTCACGTCTTGACAATAAAGATGTGCTCAGATATTTGTGAGAACTTTAGCCGGTCTGATACATCTGATGGGGACTGTACTTACAAACTTTTCTTAGTTTGGGGCTAGGTCGATCTTCGTGTAGGATGTCCCCTAATACTTATTATATGATTTATTTGATAAGTGTTTGTTTATGTAAAAGGATATTCATTTGTGGATTTATATAATAAAACGAGATAAAAAATATTTGATTTTTATTATACTGCTTTGCAAGTTTACTAGAGCACATGCTATCAAAACGGCTTCATCTACATACTGGACATGATTATGGTTTACAGTCGAGTGAGGTTCCAAGAATGCGGATTCCCTCAACCGCCGTATGACATGTTCCATGTGTACCCGCAAGCTGGCGATCACTTTGGTTTGTATTACCTCGGGTTTGGAAGGTGTCTCTTTCGAAGAAAGTTGCAAGCAGTTTCCTGAAACGATAAAACTTTTGTTCAATAACATTTAAAACATTTAAAAATGTTTACTTATTAGCCTTAAGATTAATACTGTCACTAACACAAAATGATCCAAGTTGGTTGTGAGTAAATTAATTACACAAGCCTTAAAGAACTTGTTTAAAGTGATTTTAAGTTTTTAAACAGCATTCCTTAAACTGCAGCTAGAGGGTTATGATTTTAGACAGTAATACCTACAGTAGCAATGTGTAAAAAATATGTAATATTTGACAAATGAAGAATAATGATGTTAACGAAAGAACACGGCAACTTTGTAGCCAAAAAGGACCTACATTAAAGACTACAATCTTAATATGGGACATTTTCTATGAAAAGGGACCTTATTGTCGATGGCGCTTACGCCGCACAGCGTCGCGCGGCATTGTATTTATATCGGAGCATCGTTTATAATGGCGTAAGCGCCATTGATAATAAGGTCCCTTTTTATAGAAAACACCACATATGTAGATTATAATAAACAATACTTACATTGATATGGTCCTCACATACATATAAGTTGCGTTTTGGGCAATATATCTCCAATGCTTGGCACCAAATCGCTTGTAAAGACTTTGGTATGCTTAAATAAGCCGACGTGGTAAAGTCTGCGCTTCTTACACGACGGCACAAAACACTAAAGTTCATCCCTGTAATATTATAGATCCATTCGTGCGTTTTCAGATTCTGGTTCCATGGTGTCTGTGATCTTAATTTACTAATTTATTAGTCCAAGAGTCAGCGCAGGGGTCGGGTCGTCGTAAGGGAAGAAAACGTTGTCCAATAAGCAGTGCCAAGTTGTCGAAAGTAGATTCAATCTTTGTCCAAATACTCGCAGATGTCGTGGTGAATCAGAAGTCCTTGGGTCGTGCTGAGGTCGTCAAAAATCTCAATGATAACAGTAAATCGCAAAACGCAAGGTAACAGAAAGGTTGGGCCGTTATTTTTATTTTTTCGGCAATGACAGCTAAGGCTAAGTGACACTGACAGTTGTCATCGTTTTTTTTCTATCTCATCAATTAAATCACGTGCACAGGCATTAGTGCGATCTGCTGTTAAATTTCACAAACGTCATCTCGGTCACTTAAAAATATATATTTAATAAATAATACGAAATAAAAATAAAAGAGCTGCATTTCCGTGATCGCTAAGACGAATACTATCGGATAAAAATATAATTTGCCTATCTTCAAAAAACTTTACCTACCCAATTAAAGCTCAGAAACTATAACAAGAGGCTTCTGGTTAGGGTCGTCTATGCATTGGTTTCTAACGCAGTCATAGTACAGTGACGCACATGCAGGTGCGTCATATAACACTACAGCTACGCAATTTAAGCCGAGCAACTATGACAAGAGGCTTCTGGTTAGTGTCATCTATACGGTCGTTGCTAGCGCAGTCCTATAGTACG
Organism: Cydia strobilella; assembly: GCF_947568885.1. NCBI lineage: Eukaryota > Metazoa > Arthropoda > Insecta > Lepidoptera > Tortricidae > Cydia > Cydia strobilella. The sequence goes on along the minus strand of NC_086064.1, from coordinate 1,575,339 downwards.
ATAACGCATATGTGGCACTGGCACTACAGTTACGTCACTTCAGCTCAGCTACTATAACCAGAGGCTTTTAGTTTTGGTCTTCCATGCGGTCGTTTCTGGTGCAGTCATAAAGGACTATGACGCACATGTGCGTCATGTGGCATTATAGCTACGCAACTAAAGCTGAGCTTCGATAGCGAGAGGCTGTTGGTTAGGATCGTCCATGCGATCGTTACTCTTGTCGTCGAACAGTACGGTGATGCCGCAAAACGTGATGCTTATGACGATGAACGCCACGAACAGACCCACTAGGATGTGGCGAAGTTGTCTGTGATGTTCATGTTCGTCACGTGGCACTACAGCTACACTACAGCTGAGCTACAATAACGACAGGCTTCTGGTTAGGATTGTCCATGCGGTCGTTACTATTGACGTCGAACTGTACGGTAATGCCGAGAAACGTGATTCTTATGACCATGAACGACACGAACAGACCCGCTAGGATGTGGCAGTTGAAGTTGTATGTGACGCTCACGTGCGTCACGTGGCACTGCAGCTACACAACTACAGCTGAGCTACAATAACGAGAGGCTTCTGGTTAGGATCGTCTTTGCGTTCTTGATGGCGCAGTTATGTTAGTCTTGCAGTGACGCTCATATGCGTCACGTGGCACTACAACTACACTACAGCTGAGCTACAATAACTAGAGGCTTCTGGTTAGGATCGTCCATGCGATCGTTACTCTTGACGTCGAACAGTAAGGTGATGCCAAGAAACGTGATGCTTATGACCATGAACGCCACGAACAGACCCGCTAGGATGTGGCAGTTGAAGTTTGTGCCTGGGGACAATAAAATGATGCTAGAAGGAGAAAGTAAGTGAGCAAAAGAGAAATAATGATATAGAAGTTTGTGTCTGGGGACAATAGAATGATGCTAGAAGGAGAAAGTAAGCGAGCAAAAGAGAAATAATGATATAGAAGTTTGTGCCTGGGGACAATAGAATGATGCTAGAAGGAGAAAGTAAGTGAGCAAAAGAGAAATGATGATATAGAAGTTTGTGCCTGGGGACAATAGAATGATGCTAGAAGGAGAAAGTAAGTGAGCAAAAAAAAAATGATGATATATATTTCAGAGGACATGAGAGGTTTGCAAGTTTAGGCGACAATGTGTGCTTTTTGCATAGTTACCGCAGCTCTGAGTGTTAGTAAAGCCCGTCTTGTCTCCACCACCACCACTATCATCAGCAGGTGGTGCCGGTGCGTCCTCATCTTGTAACTTAAAGTTGCTCGAGTTGACTTGTAGTGGCTCCACCTGTAAATCGTTTTTTATGATATAGGAGGCAAACGAGCAGACGAATCGCTTGATGCTAAGCGATTACCACCGCCCGGGGGCCCGCATCAGAGGCATAAGAGCCCCGGCAAGCTCGGCCGCATTGCATTTTCCCATAGAAACGTTGTTCCGCTCCCATTTTAAAACTACGTGTTGGATCTATCCGTATTGATCTATAGTATTGGAGTATCCTATGTTATCCTATAACATAACATATAATATATTAAGGGTATTACTTAATTATAATTAAACAGTTAAAATATAATTTTCTTTAGGTATAGGTACATACGACAAATTCGACAAAGGAAGCAGATAAATGATCAGATGATGAACGACGGAGAGGTATGGAGGAAAAAAACATGCTGCGCCGACCCCAAATGATGGGAAAAGGGCAGGCAAATGATGATACGACAAAGGTTACAAAATAGCACTTAATTTCCAAATTAATGAGCTTTAAGCGTCTATATATAGGAGTCAGGTACCTGATACTTGGATATGGTGACGTAGCTCTTAAAGATAAAGATAAAAAGATAAAAAATGTTTTTATTGCACAGAACGAATACAATTGTAGTACATAGTAGGTACATATCACAAATTACAGAAAAGAGTTGGTGCATAACTGAATTGACATTCGGAGGTTCCAGGAGTCCCCGCACTAGGCTAGGCCTGTATCGCGGGAGACCAGATGTACATTTTTATGTCATGCGAGTTAACTAGAATAATATTTTTACAATAGAGGACAAAAATGAGATTCAGGTTTATATACCTGGATTAAGAATTTTTACAATTGAGGACAAAAATGAGATTCAGGTTTATATACCTGGAATAAGATAAATACAATTTCTGTTATTAGTTATTACATTATTGCTATTAAATTTGTTTCTAGGTACAACTTTAGTTTAGTTCAGTTATATTCGAATGATATTTAGTCTAATCTAGCTAGTTTTATATCTATTACAGTTATGTGTTACACAGTATTATAAAGTTACGGTATTTTAGTCTAATTTAGTTAGTTTTATATCTATTGCAGTTTTGTGTTAAACAATTTTATACAGTTACAATATTTTAGTCTAATTTAGTTAGTTTTATATCTATTACGGCTTTGTATTAAACAATTTTATAAAGTTACAATATTTTAGTCTAACTTAGTTAGTTTTGTATTTATTACAGTTTGTGTTAAACAATTTTCAAAAGTAATGTCTCAGTCTCATCATAATCAAGTGTTGATAACCAGCTAAAAAGTAACTTCTTAGCCACCTGCACAGTGCAACCGATTAATTCGCTCTGGCGCTTTACGGCCGTATTATAAATCGAAGAGCAGAGGACGTCGCCAAATCGTCTCCCAAAAGCCGTGTTAACCCACGGGATAGGTAACTTAAACACGCGTTTAGCAAGTAATTTCTCATAATTTTCAGACTTAACGGCTTTTTTGTGAATGGAAAGACAGACTTTATGTATGTAGAGCTGGCGGACTGTAAGTACTTCAGCATCTTGGTAAAGGCTGTTTGTCGGATATCGAAAGGGCTTTTTGAGCATTACCTTCAAGACCGAACGTTGAGCTCTTTCAGCCATTATGATAAACGTCTTGGCGGCAGTACCCCATACTGAGATGGCGTATGTGATTAGAGACTGACATATAGATATATATATATATTCTTTAAAAGTTTCAAGTCTGCGGAATGTCTAAGTTTCTTAAATATATACATCGTTTTCCTAATTCTGTTGGAGAGGCACTTTATATGGGCTTTGAAATTTAAATTTTCGTCTAAAAGTAAGCCGAGATATTTTATAGAGTCGGTACGACATATTACTTCACAGGTACATGATAAGTTACTGACATTATTGCAATTATGAATTTTGATTGAGTCTCTAGCATTAGAGGGGCTGGAAGCGGCAGATTTATGAAAACACAGGAATTTAGTCTTTTTACTATTTAAGGTTAGAAGGTTATCTCGGAGCCAGCAGGCGACGTTACTCATACCCTTTTCTGCTGCAGTAAAAACACTCTCCCAAGTGTCGCCTTTAAAAAGGATCACTGTATCATCGGCATAGCAGATTGTTTCCGCTTGGGAAAGGGGAATGTTGTGAATGTCATTAATGTAGATTAAAAATAATGTGGGGCCAAGCACGCTCCCCTGCGGAACCCCAAAATCCACCCTGTCCAGCTCGCTCTTGTGGCAGTCCGCTTTAACTAGTTGCATTCTGCCAGATAGATAACTATCGAACCAGGCCAGTGACACGCCCCGTATCCCCAATTTTTCAAGCTTATGAAGGAGTATTGGTCTAGACACCGTGTCAAAGGCCTTGGCCAAGTCCAAGAAGACGCCGATGCAGTTTATGTTATTGTCCAAGTTGGCAGATATTAGATTGACCAAGAGCGAGATGGCATCCTCAGTGGACTTGCGAGACCTAAAGCCAAATTGTCTCTCAGAGAGTACTCCGCTCCTTTCTAAGAACCTGACGAGTCTTTTATTGACTAGTTTCTCTAAAATCTTCGAAAGGACACTAAGTAGGGATATAGGTCTATAGTTGCAAGGTTCATTTTTAGGTCCGTCCTTATATATGGGGGTGAAAATCCTCTTATCCCTGGAGTTGCCTATGATGAGAGGTTCACTTCAGAAATAGGACCAGTCGTAACATATGACGCACATAGGCGTCACATACCTGATGCTTGGATATGGTGACGTAGTTCTTATCCCTGGAGTTGCCTATGATGAGAGGCTCACTACAGAAATAGGACCAGTCGTAACACATGACGCACATAGGCGTCACATACCTGATACTTGGATATGGTGACGTAGCTCTTATCCCTGGAGTTGCCAATGACGAGAGGTTCACTACAGAAGTAGGACCAGTCGTACGGCGCGCCGACGCCCATGGGCGTTCGCCCGACCTCCTCGCCGTCCTCTAATAGGACAACGCTATCTGTAAACAACTAAACATCAAACAAAGTTCTATGAAGTGTGTAAGGTAAATAAAGAGGAGGTAAATTTAAAACTTATTTCTACGCGGTTAAGTCAAGTCATTGTGAATTATATAACTACTATTGCCAAAAACGCATATACGCGTCATACCAAGCAGCCAGCCATCCCTCAGGTACTCGAAGTTGAAGTCCAACTCAAAATCGCCATCATAAAATACGCGCGTCGACGCACGCCGACTCGCGAACCTGCGCGTGGACGCGCGCGGCTCGGTCAGATGCGTGCGCGTTGGACCTTCATGGTGTACTACTTCTGTAAAATTATTTTTTTTAATTATTTAACAAAAGACAATTTCATGCGGGCTTTACACACTCGTCGAGACAGGCCGAGAACAAGTCCTGTCACGGTCGCCATGTAATAAGTGGAGCGCCGGAGGGGGAGGGTTGATACGCCAAACGCAGTACACGGGTTACATAGATGTATTATCTCTAAAGCTAGTACACTCTAATCTCTCAATGCTTAATATTCTAACTTAATTTACAAAAAAAAATTTCGAACATCATCCAATATTGTACAACATAAGCAAGACGTACCAGACGGCAGAATGAGCGCCTGATCAGTCACCAACATAACGATGTCGGAGGGCGTGTCTCGCTTGCTGAGGCTTTGACGCTTATATGTCCGGTCGGTGTCCAGCATGGGGTTGGACTTGCACGTGTAGAAGACTAGTGTTGTCCAACATCATCCATCACTGCCCAACAACGACAATATCGTCCGACTTAAGCAATAGATACTAGATACGTACCAGACAGCCGGATGAGCGCCTGATCAGTCACCAACATGATGGTGTCGCGTGTCTCGCTTGCTGAGGCTGGGACGCTTATATGTCCGGTCGGTGTCCAGCATGGTGTTGGACTTGCACGTGTAGAAGACTAGTGTTGTCCAACATTATCCATCACTGCCCAACACCGACAATATCGTCAACTTAAGCAATAGATACGTACCAGACAGCCGAATGAGCGCGTGCTCAGTCACCAACATGATGGTGTCGGAGGGCGTGTCTCGCTTGCTGAGGCTGGGACGCTTATATGTCCGGTCGGTGTCCAGCATGGGGTTGGACTTGCCCGTGTAAAAGACAATTATTGGCCCTGAAATAAAAAAAAACATAACCCTTAGAATCTGAGGGTTAGATCACAAAGTATTACAAGACAACAAGACTTCATGCATCTAAAGATTCTAAAGGTTAAACAAGTTTTTTGACAAAAAAAATGATACAAGCTTTTATCTTGTTCTTATATGCTTATTTTTATAAAATCAATACATTTTAATATACTCAAAGGTATTTCAACGTTTAAATGTGCCATTTTTTCAACCTGTTTAATTTTGCATATATAGCGAAGTTTTCAACCAAAAGGTACCACATTGTCGCTTGTTGATAAGGTTGATTTCTAATTGAAGCTATATGGAAATAGCGCCTTACTGACAAGCGACAATAAGTACCCTTTTGGTTGAAAATGACACATATTAATAATAACATAGAGTAACTTATACTAGAGCGGTACTGTCATGGTAAATTTTGTAACCACTGTAAATTCACTGCCATCTTAATAACAAAACTTCCGTAAGACATAAACATATTAAATATATTAATAACGGTCTGCGCCGGTCCGTCACATGTCGAGCGTTTTCGACTTAAAAACACGTGAGTGACCCGTTATTAATATATTTAATATGTCACTGCCATCTATCGACATACTTGAAATCTAAAAATGAAAATTTATAAAAATACGTTAAAATGTATTTAAATATGGATAAATGTTTTTTTTTATTTGCATTAATTAATTATATATGATTTTGACCCATGTTCTTTCACTGATATGCGTTAAAATTATAAATAACAAACGAAACCGTCAACGCCCTCTATACGAGAGTAGGCCTAAACTAGTGGTGCCATCTGATCGAGAATCAAATTTTCGTGATTTTCGAGGCACGTTTTTTCCTTAGACTGTATCCATCTATTACGGAGATCTGTCTTTGATAATAATAAAGGCGTAATTAGGCTGACAGAGAAAGATACCCGCAATTTGCGAATTTCGGTGTTCGCGATAGGCCCTCTGTTTTCCTAGGATACCTGTGTCGTACAAAATAATACGGCTAAATATGGATGAGTAGTATTTATTATTATTCAACAACGACGGGACTTAATCGCGTAAAAGTAGTATTTAGTAAGTAGTGTGGGTGTGTAGTAGTGTAGTAAGGAGTAGTATTTAGTATGGAGACGGCCGCTATGACGGCGCTCAAGTTACGGCCCGGCCACGACATCGCGCGGCGACGGCGGCGGCGAGCGGCGGCCATAGGTTGGAGCGAGACACAGCGATCGGACCTTTCGTTCCCACCTATGTCCCCCGCTCGCCGCTGCCGCCGCCGCGCGATGTCGTGGCCGGGTCGTTTGGCGGAGAATAGCGGATATGAGACGAGACGTCTGGAGTTGCAGGCGTACATATTCTATGGAGACTGCTTAACATCAGGCGGGCCGTATGCTTGTTTGCCACCGACGTAGTATTAAAAAAAAGGTGCGGAAATCAACTAATAGCATTTAGTTGTAATTTAGCGGAGCGGAGAAAAGATGTAGATTAGATTAGATTAGATTAATATATTTCTTATTGGGAATTACATGATATTTAACAATGTCACAATGTATCTAAATAACATGAACTCACAAAAAGATCGTCAAATTGTAAAAAATAATAATTGAGTAAAATAATTAAAAAATAAAATAAAAACAAACAAATCATAACAAAATAAAAAAATTAAAAGTCAAATACAGTGAGATAAAATGTCAGAAAGTAATGATAGTTATACTAAACACAATGTCAAAAATTATCTCTTCAGAGTATAAATAAGCGGACAAAATATATATATTGCTAGGGCACCCTAGTTAATATGATGTCAGAATTAATAATAGTATTGCAAAGTCAAATTAAAATAAAATTCTAATTAACAAAGTAACTAAAACAATAAGAAATAAAAAACAACAATAGAACATAAAAATAACAATGTCAGATTAAATTATTATAGAAAAAATATTATACATTTTAATCGCGTTTCAAGTTTGTGTATTCTTTAACAGAATACAGCGATTTTGTTAATAACATTTCTTTGAGTCGGCGTCCAAAAATATCATCAGAGGTTTCGTTTCTGAGACTAGCGGGTATAGACCTGTACCAATAACTTCTGAGGTTATAAGAATATTAATGTTGCTTATTTTTTATATATAGTTTCCAGACCATATACTAAACCTAAAAATAATATTTTGTGTCATCCTAGGTATTTGCTTAGGTAGAAATTTAGGTATTTCTTTTTTCAATCAGCATTCTGTAAAAAAAATATTCGAGACGAAATTCTTTGTTTCCCTGTAAAGGCAAAGTGGCTTCCGACGTACACACGCATTTTGTGTCATTTTCATCCACGGGTATAATGGCATTTAATAAATACCTAATATTGATCCTAAAACGCCTAAAAAAATATTAGAGTCGGTAAGTGAAGTGTTGTACTTTACAGAACATTGTTATATGTTATTCAAACAAATCTGTGTCAAATTCATCCACCGCTTTTATTTAAAAAAATTTTTTTTCTAATTAACACCCTGTATCTGCCACAAAAAAAAATTCATGTTATTAAGTTTACGTCTACAATATTATAATACCACATTGAGACATCATTCATAATTTGGGTCATTTTGATCCACGGTTTTTTTACTATCTGGCAAAATAAAACTCAATTGAGCAAGAAGGGCGTGCGCGGGGAAGGGTACCTACGCGGGTGGGGTGCTTATTATACTTGCCGCAATATCAGCTGGCGACTGAGATCTTAATACTATCTCCTTTACCCTTGTTAAGACCAACCAAGAGATGGCATTATGAGCTGTCTCGCCACTTAGTTTTGCGATACAGTGTATTTATTTCATTCGTAGGCATAATTACATTGTCTTAATCTTACCGTAGTAGGTATATAAATATAATTAAAAATAAACTGTAGGCTGCACTCCTCATACTGACCAACATTTGTGACGTTCCTAATCAAAAGGTACCACTTTCTCTGACAGGTTATTTGTATAAAGATATAATCAAATTTCGTCTTTATGGTAAACGACAAAGTGGTACCTACCTTTTGATTGAGAATGTCACAACAGCGACTTAAAAATTACTTTTGTTTCGATTTTTAGTAGACTTTTTAAGTTTATTTTAAGACGCAATTTATTGTGATTTTTGTTATGTTTAAGCGTGGCAAGCAACATTAATTACATTGATGATGATGTTCATTAAATACAATATTTTTTCATACTATACTGAACTGTCACCCTATACATGAGAATGAACAGCGCCCTCTTGACAATGATCATATATTACTGGTCAGGCTTTAATATGTGTCATAATTTAGTAAAGTCCCCTTTGTGGATTCTAAGTTTCCGAGTTACAGCAGTTTAGTGAAAGCGTTTTTTTTTTAAATATAAATTAAGGGTTGAATAAAGAGGAAAGAAAATTTGATTATTTTTGCGCTACGACGCACGGTTTAGGAGATACAGCCCTATAAAGTTTTTTTTATTGTTTTTTTCTTTTTTACATTGTGTTTTTTGTATATTACATTGAGGTTTCATAAAGGGGAACGAAAATTTAATTATTTTTGCGCTACGACGCATGGTTTAGGAGATCAAGCCCTATAAAAAAAAAACTATTTTTTTTGCGTTTTTTTTGTATAAATTAATGGTTACATAAAGGGGACCGAAAAGTTGATTATTTTTGCGCTACGACGCACGCTTTAGGAGATACAGCCCTATATAGATTTTTTTCTTTTTCTTTTTTACGTTTCTAAATCTTAATTAAGGGCTTCTTAAGGGGAACGAAAATTTGATTATTTTTCGCTACCATGCACGGTTTAGGAGATACATCCCTAAAGTTTTTTTTGTTGTTTTTTTTTCTTTTTTTTGTCATTGCGTTTTTTGTTATTATTTTGGGGTTTCATAAAAGGGAACGAAAATTTTATTATTTTTGCGCTACGACGCACGGTTTAGGAGATACAGCCCTAAAATGATTTTTTTCTCTTTCTTTTTTGCGTTTTTAAATCTTAATTAGGGGCTTCTTAAAGGGGAACGGATATTGATTATTTTTGCGCTACGATGCACGGTTTAGGAGATACAGCCCTATAAAGTTTTTTTGTTATTATTTTTTTCTTTCTTTTTCTTGTGTTTTTGTATATTATTTAGGGGCTTCATAAAGGGGAACGAAAATTTTATTATTTTTGCGCTACAACGCATGGTTTAGGAGATACAGCCCTATAAAGATTTTTTTTTTAAATTTTGCGTTTTTTTTAAATATAAATTATGGGTTGCATAAAGGGGAACGAAAATTTTATTGTTTTTGCGGTACCACGCACGGTTTAGGAGATACAGCTCTATAAAGTTTTTTTTCCTGGTTTTTTTTTTTGTTTTTTTTTAAAGTATTAATTACGGGTTTCTGAAAGGGGTTTTTTAAATTATTTTTGCGCTACGACGCATGGTTTAAGAGATACAGCCCTATAAAGATTTTTTTATTGTTTTTTTTTTCTTTTTTTCTTTTTTACATTGTGTTTTTTGTATATTACTTTGGGGTTGTAGTAATGTATGCTTGTAACAGAACGCAACTACAGACTGCTTATAATGACCCAATGCATACGGGAGTGGGGGGACAACGAGCGTCGTTTCTGAGTACAGACGCTGTCAGATTATAATGAACTGTGTAACTATAGGATTAGCAATATTAGATCTCTCTCTCTTGTCTGGACGATCAATGGTGGTGCTTGTGTAAACGAAACATTAAAGGATTATTATAATAAACTCGGTGTTAACTGAAGAAACGTTTTATTACTAAACATTACATGGCGCAGCCGTCAATCGAACATATTAAGATTTATTGTGAATAATAAATTAATACAAAACGGAGAACAAGGAAGGCACAGAAGAAACAATTATGTCGGGTATAGAATTTAAAATGCCTGCACCGCTGCAATTGGATTCAGTTGGTGATATGTTGCTAAAGTGGACGAATTTCAAGCAACAGCTTAAGATTTTTATTACGGCCGCTGGATTAACAAACGTGAATGAAGCAAGAAAGTCGGCAATTTTGTTGAATTGTATCGGACAAGAAGGGCTGGAACTGTATTATAACTTAATAAAAGACTCTGAAGATACCCCTAAATTTGATGATCTGCTCAAATTGTTCGACCAATACTTTGAACCCAAGCAAAATGAACTCATTAACACATTTAAATTCAATAGCAGAAAACAAGAAAATGGCGAGACTTTTGACAACTTCTACATCGCTATCAGAAAATTAGTAAAAAATTGTAATTTCAAGGACCTGGAAGATAGAATGCTGAGGGACCGAATTGTCATGGGCATCAGGGACAGAAAGCTGCAACAGAAATTATTGGAAAAACAGGACCTTACTTTAGAACAAGCGGTGGACAAGTGCAGGGTCGCTGAGCTGTCGAAGGAACATGCAGAGGTGATCCGGAAGCAAGAACCTGTGTCGGTTGATCTTGTGTCAAGTCAGCCAAAGCGTGAAGCTAAGTATTTTAATAATTCTAAGAAAAACATGAAGTATAGTAGTAAATTTTATAGGTGTCTGAAATGTAATCTAGAACATGGACCAGCTGAATGTCCAGCGTTTGGCCAAACATGTCATAAGTGTAAAAAATTAAATCACTTTGCTAAGGGTTGCAAAAATAAAAATGTAACTTCAATTGAAGTAGAGCATACTGAGGATAATAACCTAGTACATGATTTGTGACTAGTTAAGTTGGTTCACTCTATAGGAAGTACTAGTAACATTAATAATAATGAATGGTTGTCAAACTTGCACATTGAAAATAAACAATTGACTTTTAAATGTGACACAGGGGCTCAGGTAAATGTCATCTCATTAAATGATTTAAAAAATATTGTCAATGATGAAAATCCTAAGTGGTCTGAGACAAATATAATATTAGAAGTATTTGGGGGTAATAAGCTTAAGCCACTAGGGAAAATAACATTGAAAACTGGGGTAAATAAATATGAAAAGGTTGACACTGAGTTCATAATAATTAAGAAAAATGTGAAACCAATTTTGGGTTTAAACTCATTAATTGAATTAAATTTACTACAGAATAGTAGCATTAACAGTATTAATATTAATAACAAGGAGGCTATAGTTAATAAAAATTTGTCACTTTTCCAGGGAGTCGGAGAATTTAAGGTACCTCTCGAACTACACATTCAACCAGGCGCACAGGCGGTAGTAAAGCCACCTCGGCGAGTTCCTCATACAATAAGGGAGCGTCTGGCTTGTAAATTAAAGAGTCTACAAGAACAGCGAATTATTGAGAAAGTCGAACATCCGAAATCCTTTGTAAGTAATCTTGTAATAATTGAGAAAAGTGATGGTAATTTAAGAATCTGCCTCGACCCACAGGAATTAAATAAGGTATTAATAAGGGAGTATCATCTCATACCAACATTAGAGGAAATGCTTACAAAGTTAAGTAACAAATCTGTATTTTCGGTACTTGATCTGTCAGATGGCTTTTATAACATTAGATTAACAAATAACTCAACAGATCTGTGTACTTTTAGTAGTCCTTTTGGTTGTTATAAATTTTTAAGATTACCTTTCGGTTTGTCTGTAGCTCCTGAAATTTTTCTAAAATATAGCGAACAAACTTTTGGTGACATTCCTGGTGTGGTCATATACTGTGATGATCTGTTGATTTGTGCTGATAATGAAGACGAACATGATAAAATATTAGAACGAGTTTTTGAAAGAGCCCGAGTAAGCAATGTAAAATTTAATAAAAGAAAATTTCAACATAAAGTAAACGAGGTCAAATATTTCGGTCATGTATTTTCAAAAGAGGGAATGAAAATTGATCCAGAAAGAATAAGAGCATTATTAAATATTAAAAGCCCTTCAAATAAAACTGAACTGCAATCTTTTTTGGGCATGGTAAATTATTTAAGAAATTTTATTAGTAATCTGGCAGATTTGGTAGCACCTTTACAAGCATTAATGAAGAAACATGTGGGTTGGCTTTGGACAGAAATACATGAAAATGTTTTCTGTGATATAAAAAAATGCATAAGTTCGGCACCTGTATTAAAAAAAATTAATGTTTCCCTACCTGTAACAATACAATGTGACTCTAGTAAGGACGGCTTAGGTTGCTGCTTAATGCAGCAGGGCAAGCCAGTATGTTATGCATCAAGAAGTCTTACCAGTGCAGAAAAAAATTTTTCACAGATTGAGAAAGAATTGTTGAGTGTAGTTTGGGCCACGAAAAAGTTTCATTATTACATTTATGGAAAAAAATGTACTGTCCTTAATGATCATAAACCGTTGGAAACTTTATTAAAGAAAGGAATACATGAAATCCCTTCGGCTAGATTACAAAGACTTAAACTAAAATTATTAAAATACGATATTGATTTTAAATATTTAAAAGGCCGCTTGATGCATATTGCAGATTTGTTGTCACGTAGTTATTTAAATGAAGTAGATGAAGATCAATCATACATGTTTGAAGTTATACATTGTATTAGATTAGGAAATTATTTACAATGTACCGATGAACAGAAACAAGAATTAATTGAAGAAACTTCAAAAGATGACACTTTAACAACATTGTTGTTGTACACACAGGAAGGATGGCCAGAGACTATTAATATGGTACCAGATACTGTAAAACATTTTTTTAAATTGAGACATGAAGTTACTATAGATCAGAAATTGCTTTTTATGAATGACAGATTAATTGTTCCAAAGTCACTAAGATTAACAATTTTAAAAAGGTTACATGAAGGTCATTTAGGAATAACCAAGATGAAGCAAACTGTTAGGGGTTTATATTATTGGCCACAAATGGATGCTCACATTGAATCATTTGTTAAACAATGTTTCATCTGTCAAATGTATCAAAATAATAATATAAAAGAACCATTATTATGTCATGATGTACCATCCTTACCATTTGTAAAAATTGGAATTGATATAATGGAGTTTAAGAGGAAAAGTTATCTAGTTATTTATGATTACATGTCGAAATGGTTAGATATTAAACCCATTTCAAATAAGTCCTCTCAGTGCATAATTAATGTGTTAACAGATGTTTTCAGTTGTTTTGGCATACCATTGGAAATAGTAGCGGATCATGTTCCATTTGATTCACTTCAATGCAAACAGTTTGCGAGTGAATGGGGTTTTAAATTCATTTACTCAAGTCCAAGATATGCACAGTCCAATGGTATGGCAGAACGAGGGGTGCAAATTGCTAAAAAAATGTTAACAAAATGTAATGAAGATAAAACAGACTATAGAATGGCTTTGTTAAAATATAGATCATCTCCTGTATCGGGCACACATTTTACACCTTCTCAATTAATGATGAATAGGAATTTAAAAACAAAATTACCTTGTACTTATACATATTTGAAACCAAAGTTAAATTATAATACTAAGATGGAATTTGATAAAGTTAGGAATAGAAACATAACTAATTATAATAAAAATACTAAAGAGAAGCCTCATTTTCAAGTAGGCCAAAATGTTTGGTTTAAAATAGACCCTAGTTCTAAGAAATGGTTGTTGGGTAAAATTGTTAGTAATAATAATTTTAGATCTCATAATATAGAAGATAGTTATGGTTCTAGATATACTAGAACTTCATTTCATGTTCGACCTCAATAATTCGGTGTTACTGTGTTTGTTGTGAATGTGTAGTGCGGGAGCATTGCATTTCTTTGCTGTAACTTAAGTTAAGGATGATTTGAGTTTGTAAGACTGTTTTGTTGGTCTACTTAGCTTATGATTTTATTTTTTATTTTTTGTAAAAGGGGGATGATGTAGTAATGTATGCTTGTAACAGAACGCAACTACAGACTGCTTATAATGACCCAATGCATACGGGAGTGGGGGGACAACGAGCGTCGTTTCTGAGTACAGACGCTGTCAGATTATAATGAACTGTGTAACTATAGGATTAGCAATATTAGATCTCTCTCTCTTGTCTGGACGATCAATGGTGGTGCTTGTGTAAACGAAACATTAAAGGATTATTATAATAAACTCGGTGTTAACTGAAGAAACGTTTTATTACTAAACATTACAGGGGTTTCATAAAGGGGAACGAAAATTTTATTATTTTTGCGGTACCACGCACGGTTTAGGAGATACAGCTCTATAAAGTTTTTTTTCCTGGTTTTTTTTTGTTTTTTTTTTAAAGTATTAATTACGGGTTTCTTAAAGAGGTTTTTTAAATTATTTTTGCGCTACGACGCATGGTTTAAGAGATACAGCCCTATAAAGATTTTTTTATTGTTTTTTTTTTCTTTTTTACATTGTGTTTTTTGTATATTACTTTCGGGTTTCATAAAGGGGAACGAAAATTTTATTATTTTTGCGGTACCACGCACGGTTTAGGAGATACAGCTCTATAAAGTTTTTTTCCTGGTTTTTATTTTTTTTTAAAGTATTAATTACGGGTTTCTTAAAGGGGTTTTTTAAATTATTTTTGCGCTACGACGCATGGTTTAAGAGATACAGCCCTATAATGTTTTTTTTTAATTTTGCGTTTTTTTTTTAAATATAAATTATGGGTTGCATAAAGGGGAAAGAAAATTTTATTATTTTTGCGCTACGACGCATGGTTTAGAAGATACAGCCCTATAAAGATTTTTTTTTTAAATTTTGCGTTTTTTTAAATATAAATTATGGGTTGCATAAAGGGGAACGAAAATTTTATTGTTTTTGCGGTACCACACACGGTTTAGGAGATACAGCTCTATAAAGTTTTTTTTCCTGGTTTTTTTTGTTTTTTTTTTTAAGTATTAATTACGGGTTTCTTAAAGGGGTTTTTTTAAATTATTTTTGCGCTACGACGCATGGTTTAAGAGATACAGCCCTATAATGATTTTTTTTTAAAATTTTGCGTTTTTTTTTAAAATATAAATTATGGGTTGCATAAAGGGGAACGAAAATTTTATTATTTTTGCGCCACCACGTACGGTTTAGGAGATATTATATTCGTTCAAAATTTCGCGCCGACCTCGAAATTCGAATAAATATGATGAACAAACCGACCAAAACAAACAATGCGCTGTCGCCATTCCGTGCGCTAGCGACTGGTCGCTGCATGCATCACTCCCGCCCGCTCCACTGACCCCCATCCCCACCGCATCATCTATCCATCACGCCGCGTGAGTGAAGTGAAAGAACGAACGCTGGCTCACTCACTTCATTGCAGTGATTGGCTTGACTAGTTTTTTTATGTGATAGTCAGCACACGAGCAGACGAGCCGGCTGATGGGAAGCAGTCATCGTCGCCCATGGACATAAGCAACAACACAGGAGCCCTTAAGCATTGCCGACCCTTGAGAACCCTAAATACCCGCTTCTTGAAGAATCCCATGTCGAAGCGCAAAGGAAATACCTCAGGAGGCAACTCATTCCACATTTTGCACGTTCTGGGAAGAAACGAGCGAGATGCCCGCTTATTCTTGGTGTGCCATGTGTCTAAGAAGTGAGGATGAGTTTTGCTCCTTTGGCGGGAGGTGCGTGCGGTGATAGAAACGAGACGATGACACCAGATCAAAAAGTTCTTCGGAACATTCCCCATTGTACAGTAAGTTCGGGATCGCCGACAATACGAACTGCCCGCCGTTGGATGGAGTCAAGGGGAAGGAGCTGGTATTGTGGAGCGCCAGACCAGTGATGAGATGAGAACAGTACTCCATATGAGGTCGAACCTGCACTTTATATAACAAAAGTCGGTGACCCGGTGTGAAGTACTGTTTGGCTCTGTTTTTTGGAGGCCAGTTTGGCTTTTTGTTCCAGATGACTACGAAACTGGACTTCGTTCGTAATGTCGACACCAAGTATCGCGATACTTTTAGCCGTGGTAAGGGGAATGCCCTGAAACTTTGGCGCCGTGACAAATGGGTTTTTTTTTGGCGGAAAACGCGCAGACTTGTGTCTTACTAGGGTTGAACTGGACGAGGTTACGTCTACCTCATTTGGAGACCTATTCAAGGGACGTCTCGATCTCAGACACAAGTCGCATCCTGCACTCCGACACCTGCTCAGGGGGGGGCGTTTGCACGACCTGTATAACAGCTATCACCAGTGCTGTCATCCGCATAGCAATGAATATTGTTAGTAAATAACATATCATTGATATGCAGAACGAACAGGGTAGGCGATATTGTATTGGGAACAAAAAAAAATGTTTCCTTAGCTTGCAGGGTTGGCGCGGTCACTTTTAAGCATTCCAGCTACAAGTACACCCAGTGAAAGGGTGTTCTGTAGCTGGGATGGTTTTGACTGCTAAGCGATCGCGCTTAAATCCGGCAAAGGTGAACAAAATATTTTTTATTCACGATAATTACAACCACTGTAGCTGTACTGTAAACAATTTTTAGTCAGTGATTGATGGAGATAAGAAATAAATGTTTATTCCTAGCATAGTTATGTTTTTTTTTAATTATTCCTCCTAAAAAATGTCCTCACGCCGGCGACGCCGCGCCGCGCCGGGTTCAAAACCCAGCGCGCCGCCGCTGGGTTTTTTGGCTGCGGCGTGGATCTCTAATATATAGCTATAATAGCTCTATAAAGTTTTTTTTCCTGTTTTTTTTTAAGTTTTAATTAAGGGTTTCTTAAAGGGGAACGAAAATTTGATTATTTTTGTGCTACGATGCACGGTTTAGGAGATGCAGCCCTATAAAGATTTTTTTGTTGTTTTTTTTTTTCATTGTGTTTTTTGTATATTATTTTGGGGTTCCGTAAAAGGGAACGAAAATTTTGTTCTTTTTGCGCTACCACGCACGGTTTAGGAGATATAGCTCTATAAAGATTTTTTCCTGTTTTTTTTTGTTTTTTTTAAAGTATTAATTAAGGGATCCTTAAAGGGGAACGAAAAATTGATTATTTTTGCGCTACGATGCACGATTTAGGATATGCAACCCTATAAAGATTTTTTTTTGTTTTTTTTTCATTGGGTTTTTTTGTATATTACTTTGGGGTTCCGTAAAGGGGAACGAAAATTTTATTATTTTTGCGCTACGACGCACGGTTTAGGAGATACAGCCCTAAAATGATTTTTTTTCCACTTTCTTTTTTGCGTTTTTCAATCTTAATTAGGGGTTTCTTAAAGGGATTTTTTTTAATTATTTTTGCGCTACGATGCACGGTGTAGGAGATACAGCCCTATAAAGTTTTTTTGTTATTTTTTTTTCTTTTTTTTCATTGTGTTTTTATTATATTACTTTGGGGCTTCATAAAGGGGAACGAAATTTTTATTATTTTTGCGCCACCACGCACGGTTTAGGAGATATTATATCTATATATATAGCTATAATAGCTCTATAAAGATTTTTTCCTGGTTTTTTTTAAAGTTTTAATTAAGGATTTCTTAAGGGGAACGAAAATTTGATTATTTTTGTGCTACGATGCACGGTTTAGGAGATGCAGCCCTATAAAGATTTTTTCCTCTTTTTTTTTCTTTTTTGCGTTTTTAAATCTTAATTAGGGGCTTCTTAAAGGGGAGCGAAAATTTGATTATTTTTGCGCTACGATGCACGATATAGGAGATACAGCTAATACAGCCCTATAAAGATTTTGTTTCTTTTTTTTTTCATTGTATTTTTCATGTATTACTTTTGGGTTACATAAAGGGGAACGAAAATTTTATTATTTTTGCGCTACGACGCATGGTTTAGGAGATACAGTCCTATATTTTTTTTTACAATGCATGTGCTCGAAAAGTGCGTTTCCTACGGAGCCATATCGTGCGGAAAGTACTGCTTTTCCGCACTAGTGCTTTTTGTTTTCAATTTTTTTTTACAGTACATATGGTGCTACTTTCTCGCACTAGTGCGGAAAAGAGCACTTACCGTGCATATGTCGAAAGTTTAAAGGGCCATATGTACTGTAAAACGTACGATACACGTGCGAATAGGTAATTCGCAACTCGTGTCGATTTAAAACACTCCTTTTAATAATTAAACTTATTTGCCATGACATGTTTTTTTATTTACTCGCACAATGCATAGTAAAACATTGTATGATACACGTGCGTAAAGATGATTTCCGCACTTGTTGCATAAATAGCAATTTTTTTTATCAAAGAATGAAAGAAAGTCACGGTATTAATAACCAAATTTTACTTTAGTGGTACCTTTTCCCTATCACTGTCACAAATGTATGTGGCGTTCACGTAAACGCGATATTTTTAAGATTTCCCTGCGCAATGTTGCCAGCTCGCTCGCAAATCAAACATGTACTTACAGTTCTTTTGCATAATGGTGACATTGTACAATATCTATGAGTTTTAAATAGGTAAAAGATAATTCGACGCATTCTTTGCTTGCTTGTTGCTTGTTGTTGTGTTGTTTGCGTAACTTCTTTAAATAAGTTGCGTTAATTTGGCGCACAGGCGAAGTAAACATGCGTTGCGTACACGAATTAATAAACTAGTGGATGTGAAATGACTCCTATTTAGTATGAAAACCAGTGTCGCTAAACTCACACATTCATAGCCACGTTAAAATATGTCACACACTTACAAAATTGCTCTGATTCGTAGCAACTATCCATACCAAAAGGTTATTACCGGTGGACATTTCTCGAACGAATATCAACTGTAGGCTACATGAGTGACGGTTTAAAATATAATGTCAAAGCTATATGACATACGACTCTTTCATTATCTCATTCATCTCACAAAAGCTCGCTCAACGTTCACCTAATACAACTACTCAACACCAGATGGCGTTATTTTATATAATTTTAAAATCACTTACTTATTACAGGCGAGAAAAGGGCTAAAAAACCAGTATAAGTAAGGTCTAATTACGCATGGTTTGTTACGGATCTCACGGTCACGTTACACTGGTGCTTTCGAGATCTCTACACGCCTGCGAGTAGCTAACCGTTGGAACTTCTTTCCATTCGACGATATAGGGAGGGGACAGTGTAATCGGAGTGTTTTATCGATATTTGTGTGTTCAGTTAGGTATTGATATTTAATTACCGTATGTTTTAACACATTTAAATGATACTTTATTTATGATTATAATATAGGTAGTGATAATCGTGATTGTAAGAAAAATAATATGTAGTACAGTACAACAAATATCTAACTAGAAATTTGTTTCTTATTAATTGACCAACTAGGTTGTTAATGTGAACATTAAATATATCTTAAAGTCAAACAGATAAAATCATAGTTCTTTAAAGGTCTATTAACTCGGTATTGCTGTTATTTTGTAATCACAAATCTGCAATTACTTACATAGGTAAGTATTCGTCTTTAACAATATATTTACTTGTAGCAGCACTTAAGGCCAATCTAGACGGGACAACCTGATTAAATTGTCAAATTAATTGTATGGTGTGAAAGCATACATGAAACTGGCTCATCGATCCCACTTGATTTGATTGTAAGATTGTGACCTATCAAATCAGGAAGGGGGGCGGCAAAATTCCAATATTTGACGCTAGTTTGCGTGGTACGGAACACTTTTTATTAATTTAGTGAGCCCGAATGTCACTAATAATTACTAAATTAGTAACTAAGTTGCGTGTGGACGCTAGATGAGATGTATGGCAATTTTATCCCCAGAAATCTTTCTCTAAGAAATGCTCCTAGCAAATGGTGCTATATTTTTGCGAAAACTAATTTTCTTGCCCAGTAGCATTGATCCATTTATTTTTAATATCGGCAACTTGTGGTAACCTACAATAATTAATAATAAAGAAATAGAAAATATAAAACGTTTATTCATGGCACATTGCATGCATTGTACGCATAAGTGCATTAAGTACCTAGTCTAATTATATTAACGATGAAAATATGATGGGTGTAAAAAACAAAAACGTATGTAAAGGAATACGAAGGTTTGAAAGGTTGCCATGAAATGACCCCGACTTAACTTAGTGCTTGATGACCAGATCTGCCATATTTACTAAGACATTGATTATCCCAAATAATAATTAGAAACGTGTCTAAAATAATAATTTATTACCGAACCAAACATCAAACTTGAAATTTTTTTTTTTTTTTTTTTTTATGTGATGTTCAGCAAACGAGCAGACGAGCCGCCTGATGGGAAGCAGTCATCGTCGCCCATGGACGTAAGCAACATCACAGGAGCCACTTAAGCATTGCCGACCCTTGAGAACCCTAAATACCCGCTTCTTGAAGAATCCCATGTCGTAGCACAAAGGAAATACCTCAGGAGGCAACTCATTCCACATTCTGCACGTTCTAGGAAGAAACGAGCGGGATGCCCGCTTATTCATGGTGTGCCATGTGTCTAAGAAGTGAGGATGAGCTTTGCTCCTTTGGCGGGAGGTGCGGTGATAGAAACGAGACGATGGCACCAGATCAAAAAGTTCTTCGGAACATTCCCCATTGTACAGACGGTAGAACATGCAAAGAGAGCCAACGTCTCTCCGAAGACTAAGAGGTTCTAAGCCGTCAGTAAGTTCGGAATTGCCGACAATACGAACTGCCCGACGTTGGATGGAGTCAAGGGGAAGGAGCTGGTATTGTGGAGCGCCAGACCAGAGATGAGAACAGTACTCCATATGGGGTCGAACCTGCGCTTTATATAACAAAAGTCGGTGACCCGGTGTGAAGTACTGTTTGGCTCTGTTAAGCACCCCAAGCTTTTTGGAGGCCAGTTTGGCTTTTTGTTCCAGATGACTACGAAACTGGACTTCGTTCGTAATGTCGACACCAAGTATCCCGATACTTTTAGCGGTGGTAAGGGGAATGCCCTGAAACTTTGGCGCCGTGACAAATGGGGTTTTTTTGGCGGAGAACGCGCAGACTTGTGTTTTACTGGGGTTGAACTGGACGAGGTTACGTCTACCCCATTCGGAGGCCTGTTCAAGGGACGTCTCGATCTCAGACACAAGTCGCATCCTGCACTCCGACACCTGCTCAGGGGGGGCGTTTGCACGACCTGTATAACAGCTATCGCCAGTGCTGTCGTCTGCATAGCAATGAATATTGTTAGTTAATAACATATCATTGATATGCAGAAGGAACAGGGTAGGCGATAGTACAGATCCTTGGGGTACTCCAGCGTTTATAGGCTTATAATCCGAGCATATTCCGTCAGTGACGACTGAAATGCTACGCCCAGATAGAAAGCTGGAGACCCATGTGCACAACCCCTTAGGAAGCCCGTACGAGGGAAGTTTGGAAAGAAGTGCCTTATGCCAAACCCTATCGAAGGCCTTTGCGATATCCAGGCTAACAGCCAGTGCCTCTCCCTTGCTCTCTATGGCGGTGGCCCATCGGTGAGTGAGGTAAACAAGAAGGTCTCCCGCGCCGCGACCACGGCGAAACCCGTATTGCCGGTCGCTAATTAGCTGGTGGTCTTCGAGGTACTTAAGGAGCTGGTTGTTTACCACACGCTCCATTACTTTAGAGAGCAGGGAGGTGATCGCAATAGGCCGATAGTTGGAAGGGTCGGTACGGTCACCCTTTTTTGGTATAGGGTGAACCCAGGCAATCTTCCAGGAAGACGGGAATTTCCCTGAGCGGTATGAGAGCGAGAATAGTCGCGTCAGAACCGGAGTCAACTCTGGAGCGCACGTTTTTAGCACAACAGCAGGAATACCGTCTGACCCACTGGACTTCTTGACGTCGAGGGCAAAGAGTGCACGCCTTACTGCGCTTTGCGTAAAGCGCACCTCGGGCATGGAGTACTCGCATTGCGGAATAGTGGGAGGTGAATTGCCCCCGTCGTCCAGTGTTGAATTCGACGCAAATAGAGAGCATAGAAGGTCTGCTTTCTCTTTTGCGGAATGAGCCAGTGAGTCATCGGGTTTGTGCAAAGATGGCAAGGAAACCCTGCAGAAGGTCCCCTGAACAGCTTTGGCGAGAGACCAGAAAGTTCGGGACCCAGAGGGTTGACTGACTAGTCTCTCACCAATTCTGCGGGTGTGTTCATACTTGGCTGCAGCAATTCGCTTCTTACAAGACCTAGTAGCAGCATTAAGTCGCTTCTTCAATTCGGAACAGTTACGATCGTTGACCTGACGAGCAGCAGCCCAAGCTTGGTAAGCTTCTTCCTTTGATTTACGGGCTTCAGCGCACGCTCTATCAAACCAGGGCTGAGAACGATTGCCAACACGAACTAATGTGCTAGGAACGAAGCATTCCATACCTTGCAGGATCGTGTCAGCAACGAATTTCGCACAGTTGTCAAGATCATCCAAAGAGAAGCAGAGCTGCCCCCAAGGGTAGGACGCATAAAACTCCCGCAGTCCATCCCAATCCGCCGATCCATAGTGCCAGACACGGCGCAACCCAGGAGGTCGAGATTGCCCTGTCCGCTCCGTGGTGGCAACAGAACGCACCAAGCAATGGTCTGACGAACCCAAGGGTGCGAGACGGTATACCTGGTGGCGTTCTGGATGCGAGGTCAGCAGTAGGTCCAAGAGAGCAGGGGTATGACCTTCAATGTCCGGAATTCTAGTGGGACCATCGACTAGTTGTGAGAGATCATACGCTGCAGCAAAACTGTGAACAGCTCTCCCGGCGTAGTCAGTGCGCACTGACCCTAACCACTCGCTGTGGTGCGCGTTGAAGTCGCCGAGGATTACTAACTCCGCCGAGGGAAGCCGCTCGAGAACTTCGCTTAGTCCCACTTGGATACGCTCCAGCAGACGATTGGTTTCCGAGTCTCCGCTGTGAGATCTGTATAAGCACACATAGATACGGACGTGGCCACCGTAATCTACGCGCGCCCAAATAAGTGACAGATCTCTATCTTCAAGACTGCCCAAACGACGACAGCAGATATCGTCCCGGACAAATATGCACACCCCAGCCCGTGACACGAACTTGTGTTCGAGGCTGTATCCAGGGTACATAAGGTAAGAGATGTCGGCCGGGGTAGATATCTGTGTCTCCGTCAAGAAAAGCAAGGCTGGCTTGTCTGTCTCAAGGTGGTGATGGACGGAATTGAGGTTGGAGTGGAGTCCTCTGACGTTACAAAAATCCGCAGTGAGTGTGGAAAACGAAGCCGCTGTATTACGGTTTTTCTTGTTTCGTCTTTTTTTCATATTTGGAATGAGCGGGTAATAAAGGGAGAAAAGAGGATCAACCAAAATACCCACAGTCACAAGGTCACAGGCAGGGCCAATCCTCACCTGGGCGCAACAGGTAGAGTGATTCCCTGGCACGGGGGACGGAAGGGCCCCCGGTCCGACCCGTGGTCAAGCGCTACGTTCCACTCCGGTTTCCCATTCCGGCGCAGCGACCAACACACAGGCTTTTTTCACTGGCGGCAGGACAGCCTCCCCAGCAGGGACGGCCGGGGTTCGGGTCCTCTACGAACCAGCGGGCGGCCAGCGGACAACCGTTTCACCGGGTCTCCCTGGCCCCCGCGCCAAGGAAGCACGCCTGAAGCAGCAGTGCAAGGTAACAGGCCTCAACAGACCAAGGGCTGCCGGAACTTTAGTTGATCGGGTACGAGGGGGCTGGATTTCGCGCACTCAACCGGAACACATCAGCAGGGAAGGATGCTTTGCGGCCAACTACAACGCGAAGGTGGTTGCTATCCAGACGAACCCTTTGGACTGTAATGATCGTCCTCTTTAGGACTCTACCACCAGCTTATGTACAGTGATTTGAAATTACGTGGGGCCACTGACAAACCCCACTACCCGAAGGAATTGTGTTGACCATTTAGCACTACCCGGGGGCCACGTGTAGGGTATCTAGAGTCAAGAAGCACATGTGCTTCGCCTACGGACGCAGTCAACAATAACCCCCAAAATTGAAATATCGTAACTTTAACTTTATCGATATAAATATCGACATTGCGCAGCATCTGAGTAGCGAAGTTATTTGACATTTAGGATAGCGAATATTCCAGATAAAAGTAAAGAATAGTGACAAAGGATTGTGAACTCTAAGTTCTAACTGATAAAATATAGATTTACTTAACGAACATTCCTAAATAATGCAAAATAAACAGATTTTTCGTATTTATCGGATTATATTTAAATAAATAACCACCGGTGATAGGAAATATCTCCACGTGAAAGATTTTTTAAACCGCTGTGATTTCTGCAGCTTAATACTGCACAATACGGCATTTTAAATTTAATTATCAATTTTTGTTAGACGAGCGTACGTACTACGTGAATGTCATTCGAGCATGAAGTTTACACAACAACTGTGCATAAAGTGAGTCGGTCGCTACTAACTGTCGGATAGGCGGGAACGCCCACTTGCCATCTCCATCCTACTCCGTGGTTGCGTACGGCAAGGTCACGCCGCGGCCCCACCCTGCACGGCCTCCGTTGCCCATTCAGACCGCCCGCTAGCTTCGTTTGAACGCAAATAATATTTTTGTAATATTTGTTTATGCAGTGGATGAAAGTGACACAAATTCATACATCTTATTTATCCCGCATTTCAAATTAATAAGATGTAAACTCTAATATCTTTAATATTCTTTTGTAACGGTGGCAGCCTGTTACAACAAAATCATCAAATATCTTATGAAGCTATGCCTTAATAAGACACAAAATCATTTAATGGACCTATTTAAACGATTAAATTCGACCTAAGTAATTTTTTTTAACTCTAATTTTTTTTGTGTCTTTTAGAATATTATGACATAGTATCAGATTGCAGTGGACGTAATTGACACAAACTATGTTTTCACACTAAAAACACTATCCTAAATGCAACACAGTTACATGTTTTCTCTCGAATATTTTTTTCTCCAAGATAATTCAAAATAAAAAATAATTACCACAAAATAACAAATTACTAGAAAAGCAAATTATATATATGACACAAAACAAAATGTAAGATTTACATCTTAACAAAGTATTCATAAGCGAAAACAGAATTGACTTTAATATTTTTATAACCTAGGGGTCAAAATATAGCCAGCGGTACAGGTCTAGTAGGCGTTCATAGAATGCAGGGCCGATTACGCGCGGTGATTTGTCGAGCAGCGCCAGTCTACGCCGCACAGGCAGCAGGCGCCCGGTCTGGCGGGTTATTCTGCACGAGTTGTTTGACCGTTTGAAACTGTCTATATTACGGCGTGTGTGGATACAATACAACCAATGGTTGATTCCCGCACGTCTACTGTCATCTCCGCCTCAATGGAAAGGTCTTCCAAAATCGATTAAAGAATATACTGTGCGGTTTAAGAGGAATTTCCGCCCGCGTACGCTTCGGCTGTGGAATGAGCTCCCTGCCGAGGTTTTCCCGAGGGGCTACAGTATGGGGATCTTCAAAAAAGGAGTGTACAGGTTTTTAAAGGGTCGGCAACGCGCATGTAATATCTCTGGTGTTGCAGGCGTCCATAGGCTACGGTGACTGCTTACCATCAGGCGGGACGTATGCTTGTTTGCCACCGTCGTGGTATTAAAAAAAATAGCAAATTTACTAATAAATGGATGAGGATCGGAACGTGAAAACAGCATACCTGGGCTGCTCAGCAAGAAGACGTCCTATTGGACGCCCCAGGTATCGCTGGTGCGACAGGGTGGAGGCGGATCTGCGCGAGCTTCGAGTCACCAATTGGCGAGAGGTCGCACAGGATCGAGAAAAGTGTCGCTGTCTTGTGTCGGAGGCCAAGTCTCATTTTGGGTCGCTGAGCCAACGGAGTAAGTAAGTAGTAAGTACTTGTAAAATCCAATGATGTTCGGGGAATAATGTGTGGAGAGACGAAGTGCAGAAAGACCTCAGCGAACTCGGCGCCGTCGACTAGACAGAAACGGTTTTGGACAGAGTAGCATGGCGGTCTTTGGTGTCGGAAGCCAAGATCCACTTTGGGTCGTCGCGCCACAGCAGTAAGTAGACTAAGTACTAGTAAAACTCATAAAAACATACCTTTATGCTTCGACCGAAAATTCATGTAAGCATTCTTAATAAAACCATCATGTCGCCTCAGCATCTGTATTCTAGTTTCGTTGTCTATACCCTCCTCAAAATGTATATAATGATAGTTCAATCTATCATCAAACTTCATAGTAGCAGCGTTCATAACATTATCTCCTTTCGGAGGAAGAACCTTCTGTAAAATCCTTAAGGGTTCTACAACTCTAGGCATATATTTAGCCCTATCTTCTAGAAAGTTATTATGTATATAGCTGTAGGGATTTCCGAGCTCATCTTTAGATGCAACATCTTCTACGCTAAACTTTTCTTCGACGAAAATGAGGACTCCGTCGCCTTTGTGTATCGCATCAAGGGCGATAGAAGCAAAATTTTCGGAAGACATGTCCTTCAAGGGGTTTTTAGAAATGTCTGGACTCAAAACTGCCTGAGGATCTATAAGTATAACAGGCATAGTTATGCAGGCACAAGTTTTGATAAAGAGTAATGCTAAAAAGATCGCCATTTTCACAGATTTTCACGAAAGAATGACGCGAGAATGAAGGAAGACAATAAGCCTAGTTTTTATTTAGCCGATTTTTTTTAGGGGAAAGAAAAGAGGCTTGTTAAGTTTTGATTTGGACTTTTAGACGGAGATAGAATCTCGGAACAATTATTCTTTTATCACACTCTTTTTTAGGGTTCCGTACCCAAAGGGTAAAAACGGTCTGTCTGTCTGTCTGTCCGTCTGTCACCAGGCTATGTCTCATGAACCGTGAATACCGTGATAGTAGACAGTTGAAATTTTCACAGATGATGTATTTCTGTTGCCGCTATAACAACAAATACAAAAAATAGAATAAAATAAATATTTAAGTGGGGCTCCCATACAACAAAAGCGATTTTTTTTGCCGTTTTTTGCGTAATGGTATGGAACCCTTCGTGCGCGAGTCCAACTCGCACTTGGCCGATTTTTTTAAATCAGTGGGCAAAGTTGAATTTTATCCTGTACACAAGCGACCCGCCCCGGCTTCGCACGGGTTACCCTTAACAACCCTTAACAAATTATACGACTATTATCATTTTTATTTTATAAAAAGTCAAAAGCTATTTTTATCAAGTCAATTTTTAATTGGTTTTTTTAATTTTTCTCAGATTTTGATAAAATTTGGTGGGTAGGGACAAGAGTTCTCTATTTAGTATACAATATAAGCGCAATCTCACCGTATGTCCTACAAAATCTTCCACTGAGTTACGGAAAACTTATGTAATTTTCCTAAAAAAAATGATACATGATGGTTTTCATAAAAAAAAATGTCCGAAATTTGGATTTTTCAAACCTACCATTTTTCATCAAAACCTACCAAAAAATAAAATCAACAAGAAAATTCAAAACCGGCCAAGTGCGAGTCAGACTCGCGCACCGAGGGTTCCGTACTTTTTAGTATTTGTTGTTATATATAGCGGCAACAGAAATACATCATCTGTGAAAATTTCAACTGCCTAGCTATCACGGTTCATGAGATACAGCCTGGTGACAGACAGACCAAAGAGGATATAATAAGATAGAGCGGTACTGTAATAGTAAATTTTGTAACCACTGTAAATTCACTGCCATCTATCGACATACTTTAAAACTAAAAATAAGGATTTATAAAAATGCGTTAAAATGTATTTAAATATGGGTAAATGATTTTTTTATTTGCATTAATTATTTTTATATGATTATGACCCATGTTCTTTCACTGATATGCGTTAAAATTATAAATAACAAACAAAACCGTCAACGCCCTCTATACGAGAGTAGGCCAAAGCTAGTGGCGCCATCTGATCGAGAATCAAATTTTCGTGATTTTCGAGGCACGTTTTTTCCTTAGACTGTATCCATCTATTACGGAGTTATATCTATCTTTGGACAGACGGACAGACGGACAGCGGAGTCTTAGTAATAGGGTACCGTTTTTACCCTTTGGGTACGGAACCCTAAAAATGACCCAAATAATAAATTAAATAATAGTAGGTATCAAATCGCTAACTGTTCGTAGTATTTAGTTATTTTTGTTGGGTGCGCCTCGAAGAAAGAAGAATGTCTTGACGTAGTACTAAGTGTATAATATTAACTTTGACTTAATATAGGCATAAAATAAAATGGAAATAACCTGCTTAATATTAATTTATTTCAAGACATCAGTGCAAGGACAATCTTATTGCTTTAATATATAGACAATATTAATATTTACAATCATCTTAGACAAAAAAACAAATTTGAATCTTAACAATCATATTTTAAAAATGTGTGTAAAAATCGTTTCAAAAAGTTTTGCGTGAATTTTATTTCAGTTAATTATAATGTTTAATAAGTTTAATTACTTTAATTGACATAAGCTTAGTTTTAAATGATCAAAATACCTATATGATTACATGGGATGTATAAAGGCCAGTCCAGACGTGACAATTTTTCGTCAACCTGATAAAATAGTCCGATCAAATCAGGCCGTGCGGACGCAAACGCCAATTTGGCTCGCTGATTTCGACCGCCGATTATGGCCTGAGGGGCTACCGCGAAAACCGAAATTCGCAAATTGCGGGGATCTTTCTCTTTTACTCCAATGTAGGCGTAATTAGAGTGACAGAGTAAAATGCCCGCAATTTGCGAACTTCGATTTTCGCGGTTATATCCCTGATTTGATCGGACAACAAAATTGTTTTCGTCTCGTCTGGCCTTTTTATGACATAAAGCCAAAGGGTTCATTAGAAATGTCCAAAAACTGTGAAAGTTAAACTCTACATAAATAAATAATTTCACTAGAATCCGGCTAAGCTAACTTTGCATCCACTTGAATAGAGCGAAATGTGAGCCAGCCCAGAGCCAGCCCAGAGAGAGATAAAGGCCAGTCCAAACGGGAACGATTTGTAGCCAATTTGATTAAATTGTCTGATCAAATCAGGTGGTGCGGTTCAGCGCTTTTTTAAATTACATACGGCTGGTCTATGGTCTATAAAAGTGCTATGTATTTGTGGAATAGATTCGAATAGTCTATGGTTTTGTCTTTGGTGTCGGACAGCCGATGTACTTGGACGTCTCCTTCGTTGGTCACCAGTGCCTGTGAAAAAGTTATATTGGATAAATTGGGTAATAAAAATAAGTAATATTGGTTGAAAATTTGGTAATATCACGGCGCATTTTTTGGAAAAATATAAATCGGCGGAATTGCCAGCCTCGTGTTACTAAACAGCCTCGTTGCACTCGTCCGTCAATTTAAATTCTAGAAGCGACCAGCAATTTTAGCATTTAAAGTTGTAGGTACTTAGGTACCTCTTTTCTTATTTGGATTTTTTTTTATATATTTTCTATTCAAAATCACGAGCTTTTCCATCTTAGAGAAAAAACTGTTGCAAGATTTTTATTTTTACGCAGTTACAATTTTTTTTAGACTGTATGACGGTTACGAAATGGAAACAAAAAAGTATGTAGATTTTGAGACCTGTTTTTACTCCGATTAAGATCGCAAGAGCCCGTGATTCTGAGTAGAAATAACATAAAAAAAACCGGACAAGTGCGAGTCGGACTCCCCCACCGAGGATTCCGTACTTTTTAGTATTTGTTGTTATAGCGTCAACAAAAATATATCATCTGTGAAAATTTCAACTTTCTAGCTATCACGGTTGATGAGATACAGCCTGGTGACAGACAGACGGACAGAGGAGTCTTAGTAATGGGTCCCGTTTTGACCCTTTGGATACGGAACCCTAAAAACTACAACTTTCAATATAACTATTTTAAATGTAAAATAAATATATTTATTTTAAATGTAAATGTAATTGTATATGGAATTTTTATTCTGAAATAAATTAATTGAATTGAATTGAATTGAATTGAATAACCATTAAATTTAAAATTTGCTAACAAAATCCATTAAATTTAATGCCAAAAGTAATTACATCATTTTGGTAAAGAGCTGCTACTCTTCAAACTACTGGATCGATTTTTATGAAACATAGTTAATAACCACCGCGTAAAAAAACGGCATCGAAATCGGCCCAACCGTTGAGGGCTAGGATGCCACAGACAGACACACAGACAGCCTGACATTGGTGTCAAACATAGGTATTAACACCCCTCTGTTTGTGTCGGGGGTTAAACATGGCCAAATTAAATATCCTTACTAAAGTTCCATCGCTGGACATGCAGGTGATTGTAGACTTTACTCCAGTGTGTTTAGGGTATATATCGCTGTGAGTGAGCTCCCAGCAGGAAAGACCTTCCGGGGAAACCGTGAAGATGCAGAACGGGTTGACGCGAGACCAGAGGACTGATGTCAAGGACAGCTGGAAAAAATGTTACGAATTAATATTACAGTTGGTCAAACCAAATTGTCAGTAAATAAGAACAAAAAAAAAGACGTTTATTCGTTTTTTTTTATACTACATAAAAGAGCGCTGGTGGCCTAGCGGTAAGAGCGTGCGACTTGCAATCCGGAGGTCGCGGGTTCAAACCCCGGCTCGTACCAATGAGTTTTTCGGAACTTATGTACGAAATATCATTTGATATTTACCAGTCGCTTTTCGGTGAAGGAAAACATCGTGAGGTAACCGGACTAATCCCGACAAGGCCTAGTTTCCCCTCTGGGTTGGACGGTCAGATGGCAGTCGCTTTCGTAAAAACTAGTGCCTACGCCAATTCTTGGGATTAGTTGCCAAGCGGACCCCAGGCTCCCATGGAGCCGTGGCAAAAATGCCGGGACAACGCGAGGAAGATGACTACGTCGGTGGCAAACAAGCATACGGCCCGCCTGGTGTTGAGTTTGAACATAGGTACATAATAAAAGTACACGATAATGCTTACAAAGGGAAGGTGGCTCAGCTGACATACTATCAAAAAATCAAAATATTTTTATTCGGTAGCTTAAAAAACACAAATTACAATATCTGCGCTGGTGCCTCTTTTTAAGTAAGAAAACACTTGTGCTAAGAGAGCACCGCTCTTCCACGCGGTTAGTTAACAGTTATCTTAGAAGTATATAAAGTATATTTAATTACATTTTTTTTTAACATTAACAAAACAACTAAACATGATTTCAATGTAATTATACTACTATGGGGTACTTAATATAGAAAAGATGTGTGTGTGTGTGTGTGTGTGTGTGTGTGTGTGTGTGTGTGTGTCTACACATCCTCTACACTACTATACATCCTTTTCTTTTGTGTGCTGGTACTAGTGTAAGAAAAAGATAGTATGACAGTTTTTAATTGATTCCCAGTTAGTTTCACTAGACTTATATTGACCGGGATATGATGGACATGGAAAGATAGTATGATTCTCTCTGTCTATGCTTGAAATGAGACAGTCCTTTGACAAACTATAGCAAGTTTGTGGATAACACGTTACGTATTCTTTGAATATTGAGATATTGCTTTGTCAATTTATTCTTTATTCTTTATTCTTTATTGTATTGCAGTCATGTTCATAATACATTAGGTGTTACAGTTTGAGGATGGTAGGTACATGACACCCTGTCAGGGCACTCAATTTTCTTAAGTCTAGGTAAAATTACATGCATCTCATACAAATAGCAATTAAATCTATATTTATAACTTTATATTTTATCGACGTTTATGCAACGTTAAATGTCAAGTTCGTTTAGAAAATTAGTAAAATAATAAAATAATGATGCTAAATATTAAATGTCCAGGTTAATTTATAAATAGATTTTCTCTTAAAACGTAGTCCCATTTTTCTTCTCTTATCGACATTATGGAATATATTTTTACACAATTTGATGTATATCAACCGCCGCTATGCCTCTTAGTTTGATTTTTTAATTATTATAAGAGTTAGGAGTATTTTAAAATTTGCATAGAATTGGCTTTTCGCTCTTATTTCTTATAATAATCAAACAATCGAAAAAAGTCAAACAAAGGGGCATCACTATGTAAAAATCATTAAATTATGTAAAAATAAATTCCATAATGTCGATAAGAGAGGAAAAAGGGGACTACGTTTTAAGCGGTCGT
This sequence comes from Cydia strobilella, assembly GCF_947568885.1. NCBI lineage: Eukaryota > Metazoa > Arthropoda > Insecta > Lepidoptera > Tortricidae > Cydia > Cydia strobilella. The sequence continues at coordinate 1,543,163 of NC_086064.1, read as the reverse complement.
CCCCATTCCGCTTAAGATAAAATAAATGTGCTTTTCTCAACCAAAGGGGACTTATTGTCGGTTGTCAATAAGGCGCTATTTCCATATAGCTTCAATTTGAAATCAACCATATCGACAACCGAAAATGTGGTACCTTTTGGTTGAAAACGTCATAAAAACTTACTCTATTAAATATATTAATAACTCACGGTCACTCACGCGTTTTAAGTCGAAAACCCCCCTCTGCCGCAGTCTGCGCCGGTCCGTCACCGTCGACGCAAGCTCCTGATGACGCTCCTCGGTACGGAGTGAAACATGTCGAGCGTTTTCGACTTAAAACACGTGAGTGAACCGTTATTAATATATTTAATATGTCTGTGTCTCACGGAAGTTTTGTTATTAAAACTTACTCTGCTAGTTAAATTGATATCCCCGCTATGGCTGATGTGACTGCGTGATTTATCAACGAACCTTCCCTTGAAGTCAGCTTGCGGTCCCGACGATTCTTGTGGAGGGCAGTTGCTGGAAATAATCAAAATAACGACGATTAAAATAAGCTTTCTCTTAAATCTCATTCTGATAGAAGCTTTTATCGCTGACTATGCTTTTCTTCTCGCTCGCAGAAACCCTGACAACATGGAGAGAGTTTTGAATGATTCACGGCAAAGATAGATATAACTCTGTAATAGATGGATACAGTCTAAGGATAAAACGTGCCTCGAAAATCAAGAAAATTTGATTCTCGTTCAGAGGGCGCTACTAGTTTTGGCCTACAGTCGTATAGATGGCGTTGACGGTTTCGCTTGTTATTTAACAATTTTAACGCATATCAGTGAAAGAACATGGGTCAAAATCATCAAAATAATTAATGCAAATAAAAAAATCATTTATCTATATTTAAATACATTTTATCGTATTTTTACAAATCTTCAATTTTAGTTTTAAAGTGTGTCGACAGATGGCAGTGAATTTACTGGGGTTACAGAATTTACTATGACAGTACCGCTCTAGTATAAGTTACTCTATGTTCACGGTTAGTTGCGGTTGACATGTAGCCTTACCGGCATTCAAGCACTCTGGCCTCCACCAGATAATGCATACTGGAACCATCAGTATCTGATGCTGCGAGGAAGTATGGTCCATGGGGTGAAACCTCACGGCAAGTTATTGAGGTGTCCGCTGTAAGTTCTAACCAATACTACAGTCGCCATAAGATATATCGGAGCGGCCGAGAGACTCAAAAATATCTGAACACGCACCAAGCGCCATGACAATAGAGGCTTGTTCAGATATTTGTGAGCACCTTGGCTGCTCCGATATATCTGATGGCGACTGTACATGTAGCTTTTACCGGCAGTCAAGAGTAAGTAACACTCCCAGCCTCCACCAGAGAGTATAGACTGACGGTACCAGTGTCTGATGATGCTACGAAATAGGGTCCATGGGGCGATGCGGCCTGTTGTTTAGAGCCAAGTCAAAGGCTGGCAGGGTCGCCATGATGATTGATGAGTAGAACGTCATGTATTACCGGCAGTCAAGAGTAAGTAACACTCTGGCCTCCACCAGAGAATACAGGCTGATAGTTCCAGCGTCTGATGCTGCGAGGAAATAGGGTCCATGGGGTGAAACCTCCAGGCAAGTTATTGAGGTGTCCGCTGTAAGTTTCTATCAATACTACATGTAGCCTTACCGGCAGTCAAGAGTAAGTAACACTCCCAGCCTCCACCAGAGAGTATAGACTGACGGTACAAGAATCTGATGCTGCGAGGAAATAGGGTCCATGGAGTGATGCGACCTGTTGAAGATCGCCGCTTCGGTTGTTTAGAGCCAAGTCAAAGGCTGGCGGGGTCGCCATGATGGGAAAAACGTCATGTAACCTTACCGGCAGTCAAGAGTAAGCAGCACTCTGGCCTCCACCAGAGAATACAGGCTGATAGTTCCAGCGTCTGATGCTGCGAGGAAATAGGGTCCATGGGGTGAAACCTCCAGGCAAGTTATGGAGGAGGTGTCCGCTGCAATTATGTGGTTAATATTAGAGCCGGAGATTGGGTATTACCAGATAGAGTGATTAACAAGCGAACATTAGGTAACACGAAGCTGGCAATGCTAAATCCAGCCGTGGTATTTATATTTCTCTTATGATAATTCGCGGAAATAAGTAGTGTTCTAAAAACTTAAGACTAGTTTTTGGTTCGTGTTTAAAGTACTATAAATTCTATCACATTCTTTGTTACTCACTTATTTTGATATTGTTTCTGAGCATCTCCTCTTGAGGTCCTGAGACCCAGAAACAGTTGTTTTGTTTTCGAATTTGGAACTCTTAGAGACCGTTTAAAAATTCAGATTAGATTACGGAATATGTAATAAAAATTGGAATTAATATTGTCAATATAAGTATCCATTTATTTGTGTTCCCACTAAGTTTTAACAGGTAAGTTGGGTAAAAAATGAATGATTTATACTCACTAGAAACACACAGCCTCTCAATCTTCACAGCGCCCAAACTCCTCGTACAACTCAAAACCTCCCCATTATTCTTGGCCACCAAAAACCTATCACTATTATTGTACTGCACTATTTTCAAATCACAACACACAATCCCACTTTCCCAATCGTGGGGTAAATTATTTTCAACTGGCAATTTTCTTGCGCTGGCAACACTGCGCGGTCTGTCAATGTCACTCTCTGCCGATTTTTGGCGCGTAAAATTTCTGGCCAGTATTTTGTCTTGTTTTCTTTTGAATAACCTCTTTTTACCAGCGTTTAAATTAAAAGCATTGTCGCTTATGTCTTTAGCGCTTAGAAGTTTGGCTATAGATATGGTTTGAGTTTTCTCTAGTCTCATTTTGGAACAGAACGCTTTGCCTAAGTCGTGAGTTTTGGATTTTTCTTGAATTACCGTCCATATTGTTAGGATTCCTAGTCGTTGTAATGAACAGACCTGTAAGAATTAGTTATTAGTTAACATAAAAGGATGACAAGTTATGTACTTATTTGAACTTACTGGGCCTAGTTTTGTTAGTTTGAGTTACTAATTTACAATCTCGGTGAAAAGGAAAGACGAGTGGCAACGTTCCGTTTTTTAAGTTGCAAATAAATTCAAAAAGTTGGAAAATAATCTCAGATATATCTAGATAATTACAAAAGATCTTTTATTTCGCTTCCCTGATTATATTGTAGACAGTTTCCAAAATTGTGCCGATATCATGTGAAAAGCTTCGCAATTTCGGAAACTTTCCATCGCCACTAGTAATCCAGAGGGCCTACTACGAAATTTTAAATTACTACTAATCTCTAACAATATATTAGTGGCTAACAGCGAAAAGTTTCCAAAAATTTAAAAATAAAAATTTCCGGATACCAAATTCTGGCAAAATTTCTCAAGTAACAAAGGAGATTTTTGAAATGGTAATTTTCATGTTCCATACAAATATAACACACCAACGTATTTGAAAATTTCGCAATTTTAGAAACATTCCAACGGCAGATCAGTAGTACTTCCATCATATAGTTGGTCAAACCAAATTGTCAGTAAATAAGAACAAAAAACTATACATCCTTTTCTTTCGTGTGCTAGTACTATTGTAAGACAAAGATAGTATGATTCTCTCTGTCTATGTTTGAAATGAGACATTCCTTTGACAAACTATACCTGTCCCACAACTCTCCGCCCGCTGTCCTGCGCTTGCGTCGCTCTGAGGAACTCCAGCCCAACGGTGCGGTCAATGACCTCTCCGTCCGTCAAGTTGACAGCACTGCTCGTGTACCCGCACGCTTGTAAGGCTTGAGGTATCTGTAGGCGCTGTCAAAGAAACCGTAAAATTTTGAAAGTACGTCAATAAAATGTTGCAATTAACACGTCAATGAGGTTAAAAATGGCATTGGCGCATATACTACTGCTTTCAAGTCCAGTTTACATTCGCGTGCGAGCGGGCGTCGCAGATCTGCGAAATCGACTCCAAACTCGCGTTCGCGGCTTCGCGCCGTGCTTCGCGCATGAGTGTGGAGGGCTCTATAGACGGGCGTACCGGACCGTAACCTTGATCGGTCCAGTACGCGATCAGTATATCTCTTTTTCACTCTCACTTATAGATGCATCCTTAGCGAACGTAAGATGGCGGAAGGCCGCACGATCGAACAAGCCTCGGACTGGACCATGGTCGCAGTCCGGTACGCCCATCCGTTACAGCTTTTAGAAGTAACATATCAGGAAGGATAATAAATACCTGATCATTAACATTGATATTCTTCTGATTAAATTCTCTATCAATTTCCGCTGCGGTCAATAATTCCGTATTTATTTGGACCATTTCATCTTTTTTTGAGCTGGCAACATCGTCCCGCCATGACGGTTCTTCTGATAAGTCCCATAGTTGCAAGGAACTAAAATTATTTCAATAAAAATACATATAGTTGGTCAAGCAAATCTTGTCAGTAAATAGGAACAAAGAAAACTATACTCATCCTTTTCTTTTGGGTGCTAGTACTAGTGTAAGACAAAGATAGTATGATTCTCTCTGTCTATGTTTGAAATGAGACAGTCCCTTGACAAACTATATCTCCGTAATGATCTTCGGTTTCAACACATTAGAATAAAAAATATGACGAAAGATGACACTATTGTTACAAGCGTCAACTAGGTTCATGTTAAGAGGATTCTAGCCAGCCCAAATTCGAAGAAATTATATTATTGTTTGACAGATATTACTGTCTTTTTATAATAAAAACAATTGATGATACCATAAACATTGTAGAGTTAAACTAAGATAACTCTGCAACGATTTTGATAGCATATACTGTGCAAGTGTTCTTTTAAACGTCAAACTTGTATGATATAGTGGAAAATATGACGTGTAAATAACACTTGCACAGTCTATGCTATCAAAATCGCTGTAGAAATATCTTGGTCTCACTAGGTATATAGTCCGTCTAAGCTAACTTTGCACCGATTTGAATAGAACTAACTGAGCGAGTGTCATTATTCATTATAACCGTCATTTTAACTAAAATTTGAAAATGGAAACATGGAATTTGGATTTGGTTTGGATTACATTGTTACACTTTGCCATTGCAAATGCCGTGCAGAGTTAACTTGGCCTGACTCTATAATCACCGTACTAAAGTGTTCTAAATTTCACCTATATCGGACATCAAATACTGATTAAATTCTGCTTATATAAAACCTTATGTAAATCGCTAATATAAAATCTTACCCATCTTCTAAAGCGGCTACAATCAATCCATCAGTATTTCCTCTAAATCTTCCTAAAACCACATTATCTATGGCAACCAAAATTTTTGTCGGCTCACTCCTGGCAACACTAGCATCCCATAGACAAACGAGACTTTTTCCCGCCAAAATTCCATTAGTAAATTTCCTATGCACTGTCAAAATTAAATTGCTTTTATCCTCTGAAAATATTAAATTTGTAATTTTTGCGTGTTTTAGAAAATACTTCTCTTTCGAGACTTCTTTTGTTGTTATACCGACATATCCAGAACTAAACGGCAAGTTTGATTTTGTTACATTGTCAGATACGGGGCCATTTAAGTTTAAAACATGGCTGACTTTTCTTTCAACCTTCTTTAAAAACCTTCCCAATGCGTTTGTACTAAAATCATCCTTTAATTTACTTTTATATGTTTCATATGGCAACATTTCACAACTGCCAACCCCACTTTTTTGCTCAAGTAAAATCCTTAATTCATTCTCTTTGTATTCTTTGAATGCATCAAAATCATTGGTCCCACGATCTTCAAATAAAAACTTAAATTTAGACGTATAGTCATCACTATTCCTTTTGTTTTTCTTTAAAGTATGATCATTTAAGTATACATCTGATTTAGAAAATTTAACGGGATGCTGCGTCCATTTATTCTCCACATCAATCTCATCAGTTTGAATTTCTTCAGTGATACCATCATCAAAAGTTTGAACTGCACTTTGACTATAATTCGTTCGGCCGAATGTTGCCATATACAAGTCGTAGGATATAGGCTTCATTTCGAAGAGCGTGAATGACATTTCGTGCAGTGTTACCATGCTCAAAATGTCTTTTGCTCGACGCATCATGTTTTCGACTATGCGTTTCTTACGTTTCTTCTCTTTTGATTTGTTGAAATCTATAAAGAGAGGTCTGAAAAGACGAATACATTAATTTTAAAACAAAACAAAATTTACTCTATTTCCTACGTTATAGGTTCAAATTTCACTGGTTAATTTTGGATATTTTGGGCTGGGCCTAAAGAGAATATTTAGGGTTCCGTATTTTTTGTTTGATATTATCAGTAAACGCGCCAGGCAGTTGGAGTGCCAGTCACCCTGTGTCCTAAATCGAAAACTTAAACTTGACATTTACTCTTAACTTTACTTTACTTTTACTTTACTTTACTTTACTTTACTTTATTTTACTTTATTTTACTTTACTTTACTTTACTTTAGAAAGGGAGTGCGCATTACCCCTAAAGTTCAGTTCAAAGGCCACATGATAGCAGATTCCAGAGCATAAGGACCCTTCTCTGATGGATAATCCACATATGATAAATACCTCTCCAGCACCTCCACTGTCCTCATGCTGGACACAGCACTGGAGCTGTCCTGGAAGCCCTCGTCCAGCGAACTGGCCTTGTCTTCTGCTGTCTCCGGGATGAATTCCATGGCCGCCGGCTTGGATTTGGCTGAGCGCTGCTCGCGAAGATCAAAGCTCCCTAAGAATGATTTAAATTTTAAGTACCTAGTTAATCTAAACAGTCATTATTGTGGGCATCTTCTACCGGTATACGCAAATTCTATGTTCATAAGCACTTTTCGCTACAAAATTTCGCACTGAAAGTGAATGCGTTAATATCCAAACAGACCACCGATGCAGCAATAAAGATCATACCTGAATCCAGCATATTCTCCTCATCCTTTTCCTTCTCTCTTTCTCCCGCCTCGTCTCCAACCTTTATCCCTCTCCCACCTTCAGTCTCCTGTTCAGAGCCTCCTTGGTTACTATTCTCGCTATGGTAAGAGTCGAAGTCAGATTCATAGCTTTCAAAGTCATCCTCGTAACTTACTTCTTCGTCGCTTTTAGTTGGAGCCTGTGTAAGGACAAAATTCTTTGGTATTCTATTGTCAAGGCGTTAGAGTGCGTGTTCTGATATTGTGAACACCTCAGCCGCTCCGATATATCTGAGGGCGACTGTATGTACAAACAGCAACAGTCAACTGTCCAACGGTGGAACTTATGCCTATTGTAATAAGGTTGACGAACTGTCAGTTAAGAGGCCGTAGTCGATTTTGGAGCAAAAATGTAAAATTGATTGATTTAGTCGTTGAAATTATACACGTTTTGTTACGTAATATCTAAATAACAAGTATTGGTTTCTATTAGCACGTCTTCTCATCTTGCCTTTTAATAATGAGGTCGCGAGCGTGCGTTACCGGTAATATATGAAGAGAAGGGGCAGTTTTTAAAAATTCATCAAAAAATTACGGTGGTAAATTATACAAATTGATGTATAATAATAGTTCCAGCAACTGCAGTAGATTGTTTAAGTATCAAAATTACGTTGAAATTAAGTCGAGTCGCTGTCTTTAATTTTTTATGTTATAGTCAGCAAACGAGCAGACGAGCCGCCTGATGGGAAGCAGTCATCGTCAGGTACATTGCAAGTTAAATAAAAGACTGCAAAATTCGGTCAGAACCCTTATCATAAAGCGCATAAGCCATTAAAGTGGTAATTTGGAAGATGAATGATGAACAGATGAAGATGGTTCTTAACAAACACCCCTCGCTACGAATCCTCGCTCATTTCTCGCAGCCTTGGTCGGTTTTAGAGCAACAAAAAAATTAAAAACAGGCACCGATATTACAGCTAGTAGTACCATCGCTCACACTGTTAACTAACAGTACGTAAACCTTATTATAAAAGGCATAAAGTCCATGTCCAGTGGCGTAACTAGAGGGGGGGCCCCCGGCAGAGGGGGCAAGTGTCCCGGGCGCCATCCAAGGGGTGGGGGGGGAGGCGCCAAAATGGGCATAAGGCAGCAGCAGTCGTCAGGGGGCGCAAATTTGGTGACTGTGCCCCGGGCGCCATATCCTCTAGCTACGCCCCTGAGTCCAGCGATGGACACTTAGTGTTGCTGTTTGTACATTATGACCAAAATTGTAGTCTAACAGTATTTTTCATCTAAACATTCCACATACCTTATCCTTATCTTCGTTGAGCCCCACGTAGAAAGCTTTCGGTCTCGCCACCAACTTCTGCTTCAAATTTATCATTTCCTCATTATTATCTATTCTATCAGATGTCAATTCTTTCACTTCATCTTCATCTAAAGTCCTTGTTTTCGATCTAATTCTTTCCCCATGATCTTTTTCATTCGTTTTATTATCTTTAACTTCTTTATCATCTTTAACTTTTCTATTTTCTTTTTGTTTAGTTTTATCTACAGCTTTATCGTTAGTTATATTTATATCTAATTTCCTCTTAGCTATAGGAGAATTAACAGTAACATTCACAAATGGTAAATCTTTAGCTGTTCTAGCTCTTACATTGCTAGTACTACTTGTTTTAGCTTTGCTAGTACTATTACTGGCTTCATTGATTCTAGGTCTGCTACTAACTTTACTAGTACTATTATTAGTTCTACTAGTACTAATTTTGCTTGAATTACTAATTTGACTTATGGACGACGGTGAAGATTTTAAATAATCTTTCATTGGTGAACTTTTATGGTCTTTTGAAGACCCTGGTAATTTTTTTGGAGTTTTATAAATATCAGCGGTAGAGGACTTTTGCACGAAGTTCCGCGGAGTCGAAACATTGTAAGTGCTTTTCTTTAGTTTTTCATCTTGAAGCTTAATTTTTTCTTCTTGCAGTTTGTCTTTGCTTGTAGTTTTTTTTATCGTTTTTTTGGCAGCTTGCATGTTTTCAGAAACACCTAAAATGTTACAACTTCTGATATAAGTCTATCTTTACTAGAGTATTGAAGTAAAAATAATTTTCAAGTAAAAAATCCAAAGCTTACTTATGCAAACAACTGCATAATATGCAAATTGTGGAAAGTTTCAAATAAGTTGGAAAAGATCTCGGAAATTTGGAGATCTTATACGAAACTACGGAAACTTTCATTTTGGAGGCGGAAAATTTCGATCTCTAAACAAATATGTGAGAAATTTCTGAAAATTTACAATGTGGCAATTTCACGATACTAGAGACTTTCCCATTTCCCTTACATGAAAAACTTATAGCGGGTGTAGGTATAATAATAACCGGCACTGAAGTTAAAACAGTTTATTAAACTTAAAGAACACGGTTTATGATACAACACAGTCCACTATACTTTAAAATTACTAAAAAACTATTACAATTCAATGTTATGATACTCGTGATCGGTCGTAGGGTCGGATACGCGCACACGTCTATACACAAAGGTACCGGCTACCGACCTAAACTCGCGCGCAGCGCTGTTGCCTTCCGCGCGATACTCAAACATGGCCGCGCACGCGACTACTATAAATTGACCCGCGGCTTAGTCTGTTAATACGCGAGCCGGGGTCTACTTAGATTAGCTCTATTGGGAAAATGCCCACTAGGCGTGCTATCTCGTACTAACGCACGCTTAGGCATCCCGTCTCTGTCACACGCTATAAACTACTATACAAAAATCTAGGAGGATATAACCAAACGGAGCAGCCATTAGCAGGCATTCTCAGTTTCTCAGCATAATCCCAAAACCTCCGTGGCAACGGGAATGCACTTATTTTTTTAACCACCGCGTATATCCCTTGAATATTCATGACAAATTTTATGTTATTTCAGATTCTCGTCATAAAATGAGAGCATACACTTCATTTGTATGGCAGCAAAGTAAATATTAAATAGTAGGTAGGTATTAATTTAAGCGCTGGTGGGCTAGAGATAAGGGCATGCGACTTTCAATCCGGAGATCGCGGGTTCAAACCCCGGTTTGTACCAATTAGTTTTTCTGAACTTATATGTACGAAATATCATTTGACATTACCAGTCGCTTTTCGGTGAAGGAAAACATCGTGAGAAAACCGGTTTAATACCGATAAGGCCTAGTTTACCCTTTGGGTTGGGTCAGATGGCAGTCGCTTTCGTAAAAACTAGTACCTACGCCAATTCTTGGGATTAGTTGCCAAGCGGACCCCAGGCTCCCATGAGCCGTGGCAAAATGCCGGGACAACGCGAAGAAGATAATGAGGTATTAAGTCCCAAAGTAAGTTCTACACTAGAACTTCTAGTAAACCATCACACCAATACCTCACTAAACGCCTGAGTTAAGTTATAAGCTGTACGACGCAGACAATGAACGAACTGCGATGCGAATTTATTCATAGAAAATCAATTACATATAATTTGACTTACCTTGACATCATTTCATAACAATTATGGGTCAACAGTAAAAATTGTGTCACTACAAAAAAACTTCAAAATTAAAAGTATTCGCAACAGTTTAATTTAACACGTATATATAATTACTTTTAAATATTATTTTCGCAATTTCATGAGAATCGTACAAAAAGAATACATTTCGTTGTCATGGTAACGAATTTGACACAACAAAGCTTTATTGATACAACGACGAAAAAAGGAACTAAAGTAGTTACTTAGAATCGGCACACGTTAGCATAGACAGTGGCGCCGCCGCTATCGACCGAGGTATCTTTGTTTGTACTACTACTGCAATAGTAGATTGTTAACCAAGGGATGAAAGGCAGTCATTTCTGCCGAGGTATTTTTGGCGCTCGAACGCAGTGAGAGCGCTAATAGTCCGAGGCTGAAATGATGCCTTTCACCCGAGTTAAACACTCTACTTTTCATTTCGAATACGAGGAAAGTAAAATGCATGTCTTTTTTAAAACATGACCAAGTATAATTTTTTATAGTATTTTTAGGTACCCTACCTTCAGTTAACAATTTAGGCAAGTGTCTCTATTTATAGAATGGAGAGTCAAATATCAGAATGGAAATTGTATAACAAATACATTTAAATTCAAATTTCAATTGCTTATCGTAAAAAAATTCAAAAAATCGTACTTCGAACGTAAAATGCTCTAGTGCAGACACGTATCATTTTCTGCACACCTTTTAGAACAACAATGACCCTCTTTCAGAGCATGAGAAATGAAAATTTATTTGTCGGTGGCGAACATGTGGCGAAAAAGGATCTAATTTTTTTTACACACATTTTACAAGTACGGTGGCGCCATAGATACGACTATATGTAATTTGGCTTTTTTTTTTTCGAAATGAAACCTTTTTTTTGTAGTCCAAGAAGTAATATGACATGCAGACGTAGAGTGGCAAAGCCACGTAACTTTCATTTTAATTAAAGTTTCTAGTTCAATCAAGTATTTTATTGTTATACAAATATATCTTTAAATAGTTGCGTCACTCGAAAAAGTTAGAGCAAACATTCATCTTTCTAGCGGTGGTACTTTCATTGAAGAACAAGTGTTCAATTTATATTTTTTTATACCTCTCATATCGAATAACAGTCTATGACATTATTTTTTTTGTATGGAGTAGCTGTTACGTAAAATGTTTTGTACATTTTTTGGAAGTTTAGCACAAATTTACTGTAAAAACATATATAATAAAATTACAGTACAAACATAAATTTTTATAATTTTATTTTTAACTAAGCCCAGCTAATAGTAACTGGCTTCGACACGAGAGGTGTACGTACTACTTGGTACTACAGATTAATTAATGAGATAAATAAAAGACGAACTCACATAGGAGAAATGTACTGCTTCGTATATTATTACTTAAAACATGATAAATAATACAATCACATACAGTCGAGCGTACGTAAAATAAATACACCCACGGTGCCAGTTCGATTACTACTAATAAACATAATTTACATGATCTTCACAATTTTCTTATTGCCAGCATATTAGATGGTACACAGACTCAGCCTTGTCTTTTAATTAACCCGTTTATTACATGGATTTATCCATGCAAAAATTAACTAACACATATAAATAACATTCACAAACAATCATAATGATTTTTTTCTTGAGACAAATAATTAGATCAGAAAAATAGGAGAATAAATTGAAATGACTAAATGACGTCTTGTCAGTGTCGAATGACAAAAGTTAAAATAACTTGGCTGGCAAGTTAAGTTCCTTTGCCAAAAAAAGTTCAGCTGAGTCTATGTCTTGGTAACTCACAATCACAACTGGCCAGTACTTTACAAGCCAGCGATAATGCTGGTCGGGTCTTCCACTCCCTGCTTGATTTTCCTTAGGAACATAACCGCTTCGCGTCCATCGATTAGTCTGTGGTCGTATGTCAGCGCGATGTACATCATCGGTCTGATGACTACTTGTCCGTTCACAGCAATGGGTCGCTCAAAGATTCCATGCATACCCAGGATGGCTGACTGAGGCGGATTGATGATCGGAGTGCCCATTAAAGACCCGAAGACTCCTCCGTTGCTGATGGTGAAAGTGCCACCGTCCATCTCCTCAACGGTCAACTTTCCATCTCTAGCTTTCTCCGCTAAACCTGCTACAGTCAACTCGATATCAGCATAGGTCATGTTCTGAACGTTTCTCAGCACAGGTACAACTAGACCTTTAGGAGTCGCTACAGCTACGGAAATGTCAACGTAGTCGCGGTAGATAATCTCATTTCCTTCGATAACGGCGTTGGCCACAGGCTGGTCCATCAACGCGTTAGCTGCAGCTTTTACGAAAGGCGACATCAAGCCCAGCTTGACGCCGTGCTTCTTAGTGAAAGCGTCTAAGTTCTTCTTCCTGAAAGCCATGATGGAGGACATGTCGAGTTCGTTGAAGGTTGTAAGCATGGCGTTGGTGTTCTGGGCTTCCTTGAGGCGCTGGGCGATACGCTGCCTCATCCTATTCATTTTGACACGCTGCTCCGTGCGTGTACCGGCGATCTCTTTGCTGTAATCAGCGGGTGGAACTTTGACGGAGGCGGTTTCGATCGCTTGCGCGTGACGAATAGCAGCAACTGGGATGGATGAGATAGGGGCTGCGGGAGGTGTGGCCGGTCTAGGGGGTGGTGGAGGAGCGGCGGCCGCTGGCGGTGGTGGTGGGGGTGCCGCAGCTGGTGTTGGGGGTGGTGGCGGCGGTGGAGCGGCAGCTTTAGGCGGCTCAGCCGCGGGTGTAGGCGCAGCTTTAGCCGGCGCCGCATCCGTAATCTCAAGCTTGAACAGCTTCTGTCCCGCTTTAACAGTTTCACCATCTTTCACATACAGCTCCTTAATTATACCATGGGTTGGCGCCATGACAGGTATAGCGGTCTTGTCTGTCTCGATCTCTAGCACGACCTCGTCGGCGGCGACTGCGTCGCCGACTTTCTTGCCGAGTTTGACGTCGCCCTCGGACACGGAGTCGGGGAAGCCGGGCGTCATGACGTCCTGCGTCTCCCAGAGGGGGCTGGTGAAGTGGATGGGCGCCACTTGATTGTGGGACACCAGTGGGAGCGCCTGGAATTAAACGTAAGTTTATGTTTAATAGTAGTAGTAGTTTAGCTTCTAAGGGCAGCACGAACTGGACGACTTTCAAGACGATTGGGTTGATATTGCCAGAGATGCGTGGAAGAGAATTGAAATGGATTATAGAATGAACTAAAAACAGATATTAGTGACACAGCAGTGTCTCATTTTGTCAAAAAAGAAAAAAAATCACATGTTGATTTTTGTATATTATAAAAATATTAAATTGATGTCTACTCATTTAAGCATATTGATAAAAAATATCCCAGTAATCTTAGAATTTTGTCATGATAATACCTAATTCCCATGACTAAAATGGCGTAAAAACCACGAAACCTTGTCACTGACGAAAGCTAGAAGAAATGATGGACAAGATGACATAAGTCAAAAATTCAGTTTGTCACCTGCTTAGTTGCGACGACGGTGTTGCGGGGCAGGGCAAGGACCCTGGTGGAGCGGAGCCGCACCGGCTGCCGCCGGTACAGGCTCTGCAGGTGGCTCGAGCAGCGTCGGAGCATCCTGGACGTGAGTTACTTTATCCTAGAACAATATATATTTTACTTATAGATTGAGTGAGTGCTGCGCATCAGTTTGGCAAAAATTTGCTTTTGTGAGTGCATCTGTACAGTATTTCTCATTTATAACTTGTTAGTTCTCAACCGATTCTGTTAAGGTGTTGTCAGCAAGTTCAATAATTTATTAAAGGTTTTTCTTGTTTCAGTTTTTGAAAAATATTTCAATTGGAAGTGGGTAATAACACTAATAACGTGGTTTTTAGTCAATCTGTCAATTTAAAATATAAATAAACTTAAGAAATATTTCACCATTTCAAATCAATTAAGAGTATATAATAAGCACCTAACAATTATTGTGTATTTTTAATGTTATTAACATCCCCAATACTAAAAGTACTAAAACGGCAATTTGACTCATTTAAGCAAGCCAAAAGTATATAAGAAGTTTATATCTTTTAACATATTTTCAATCAAAGAAATGTTTATGAAATTAAAAACAAACTGAAAAGTTAGACTAAAAAACACATGACTAACCGGCTATAACCATAGCTAGTTGTACATAGTAGCTGTGTTTAAGATGACACCCACACATTATCAGCCAAACTGGCGTGATCCCGTCAAATGCAATTCGAAACGACCTTGTACATCATTACATACAGTTGAGAATTAAATGGCAATGCAAATTTGGCGGCTACTGTTATTTACGCTGGCATATAATGCTTGTGATGTTTACATAATGTCTGATTCTCCACATAAGATATGCCAGAAACAAATATAAAAACTGAACATTGAATTATTATGCAATTCATAGATACTATGGAATGTCTATACCTACTACCTAATCTACCTATATACCTACTATATATATGAGTTTGGTTACAGACAAGAAGAGCATAAACTAAAGTTTTCTGTAATGAAAATATAGGTTGTTTTTTCAACACTTAATATGGGAGTGACCCTGAAATTGCAAAAAAAATGTTGTCTCCCATCTCTCCCATATAAACACATCAACATCTGATCAACCAAAAAGTATAAAACAGCAACTTTTTTGTGATTTTAGGGTTAGCCCCGTAGTAAGTTGCTTTGCAGAACCTATTAAATCAAAACACCTTGTTTTGTTAGATAACCCTCAGCAATTATAAGTGTGATAGTATAATATCTTATCACGGTTGTTATTTTGCTCAAAGGTAAGAGGTGATTGTAATGTATCTAAACAAGTCTCGCCAGTCAGGGAACTAAAGTCCAAAAAAGTTTAATCACGCTTGACATAGGATGAATGTTAAAATTTGTGGGCTCAATTTTTCATACTGTCGGTACATGGTTTGACTGTTAAATAACTGATTAGACTCATCTGATAACAGATTAGATTGATGCTGCTGTCAAATACACTTAAAAGTTATTAGAATTTATTAAAAATTAAATTAAATCAAATCAAAATAGGAAAAATCCAAGCAAATATATCTATAACCAGAATAAACTAGAGATGATTAATGATTTATTACAATCACATTAATTGTTAATTAGTAAGTAATTTGATTGCCATTAAGAATACAATCATTTATTATTGATATAACAAGTATCTCTTTCTCTTAGCAGTGAGGTCACATTTTTACATATTCTATATACTTATTCTAAGTAAGCTGCTGTTAGTATCGCAATACAGCGGGTAAATGCTGCCAGCATCCTCCTAATCAATATTAAATCAACAAATCTCAAGATAACACCATAGCAACGGTATCTGATAATAGTGACAATAGATGATATCATTATTTGTTACTAGGTTAACCCATAGGGAATAATAGATTAAAAACAATACACTTCTTTTTCTGGGCAGTGGTGTAATAATTAATTTTTAATAATTAGTACTTATAGCACTTTGCAACAAGTGTTAAAAGCATAAAATTCTTTTTGATTGTCTATGGTGTAGACAATCAAAAAGAAAGTATAACCTTCCGTGAATTTCTTAAAAAAAAAACAATTGCGAAATTGGATCAATGCCTGATGTCATTTCTAGCAGAGAAACGAGAAGTGAAAGTATGAATAAAATTTGCTGAAAATTATAAAATAAGGAAATATAAAGCAGATTTTTTGCGTTATTGTTGATATTTAACAAGATTTCAATGCACAAAATGCACTGCTAAAGCACATAGCATGAGATTTTTTCAAGGTTAACAAATACGTAAGTATTGGCACAAGTATTATTGATAAAAACCACACCCTTACCTCCTGACCTAGGTAAACAATTGTAATCAGTGCACAGTTTGGTTAAATTCACGGACAAAAATGTTACATAAGCCTCGGTCTCATGACAAGGCGGCACCACCGTGTTAGATTATCGAGTCCACATCGGTTTTGAAGCGTTATTTAAAGGATAGCTCGTGTCTTACGTGTGTAGGATGACGGAACTGATACTTCACTTATATTTTGACGCTGCTTTAACGAAATTTTGGTCGTGAGGCCAGGAGACCTACATTTATTTCGATTGATCCAGTTGCTCGGTTTGGTCGGCGCTGGCTTCCACCTGTCAAAAACGTGATGAAGGCGCAGAGGCGTTTTTTCATCGTTAAAGATAAACATGAATGATTTAGGACAATCATGACTTGGTTGTGATTTCTATTAAGACAATTTCAATCAAACTTGCTGTTAAATAATAAGACAAAACATAAATATAAAAAAAATATATAATATATACTCGTGGTGGTAAATCTAAAATTTTAATGATTTGTTACACAATTATTTTTGTAAACAGCGCCATCTTTCATACGTTTAGAGACTTGTAATCACTGGATGCTACTTGACGTTACCGAAAAATATAGTGCAGCAACTTCATACGATCTCCTTTAGATGGCGATACGGTTGCAAAAATTATACAAAAAACCAGACAGGACTCGCCCACCGAGGGTTCCGTACTTTTTAGTATTGTTATAGCGGCAACAGAAATACATCATCTGAAATTTTCAACTGTCTAGCTATCACGGTTCAGGAGATACAGCCTGGAGAGCACAGAAATAAATATACCATATATATTAAATCTGTGCTGGAGAGCCTGGTGACAGACGGACAGAGGAGTCTTAGTAATAGGTAATAGCAAGGTCCTGTTTTTACCTTTTGGGTACGGAACCCTAAAAAAAGAAGTAAAATTTAAAGTGTCAACCAACTGCTAGTGCGAAATGGTGGTGTGTTATGGATTCTGGGTTGTTAGTCTTATCCAAAGAGTATTATAACCACTACGTTTTAGTTTTATCGTCATCACTCTTAGAAGTGACAACTTTTGTTTTAAAATCTGTGTTTGACACTCAAGGGCCTGACACTCTTTGATAGAGAAAGATGAGAAAGATAGTCTTATTGCGATTCCTATAAGAGGAAAGAGAAAATAGTGCCATGCTTTGTCCTTATCACCGACCGGGTGGCATCATAGGTAGTAGGCGATGGCGAAATACCGAAATTTATAAGAGTGAAAACTATGCTGCCCAAATATTATATGAATATTCTTTCTCTTACCCCCGGTCGCTCGGTGGCGCGTCTATAACTACTTGTATATGCTATGTCTATGATTTGACCCACTTATGTCGGTGGGACAGGCAGGATTTTGGGAAGAGCGTTAAAAAAAAAATACTGAAAATCTGATTCTTACGAATCTTGACTTTCTTGGGCTCATTCTACACAGAATCGTCAGCATTCTCTATCCTACCGTTAAAAAAACCGGCCAAGGGTTCCGTACCATTACGCAAAAAACGGCAAAAAAATCACGTTTGTTGTATGGGACTTAAATATTTATTTTATTCTGTTTTTAGTATTTGTTGTTATAGCGGCAACAAAAATACATCTGCGGAAATTTCATGAGATACAGCCTGGTGGCAGACGGACAGACAGACAGCGGAGTCTTAGTAATAGGGTCTCGTTTTTACCCTTTAGGTACGGAACCCTAAAAATAAGAGTTTTGAATGATTCACGGTTAGTTTCACTAGACTTATATAAAACTTACTTACTTATTTAAAGGTAATCACGGTCTATATCCCGGTCAATATATAACTCTAAACATGACCGTTTTATGTGTTTTTTTTTATTTGTATTTGTTTGTATGTACGTGATGTAGTGGAAATTAAAATGTCCATACAAATTTTTAACATTTTTTTAGCATCAGGATTGAATGTGCTAGTGATTCTGAGTTGGAAGAACCCAAACAAGAATCTGCGAGGATCAGGTTTAAATTTTTTTTTAAATGCTCAAAAGTGAAAATAAAACGATCAACTATAGATAAACAATTTTATTGAATTATATCAAAGTTATCAAACACAATGTCTAAACGCACACATACAACTTATATTACTTTGTACATCAGTTGCCATACGAGAATTTGTGCAAAACTAATTATTAAGGGGCCCACTATCAGTTCGCCGGACGATATCGGCCTGTCAGTTGTTCGGAACTGTCAAATTTTTGTTCTAACTGACAGGCCGATATCGTCCGGCGGACTGATAGTCAGTGGCCCCCTTTATAGCTACCTATATTTGGTATAATAATACTTCATTGCGTTTTATAAAAAACGTAAAATAAATATAAAACTATGTCTATAAAATAAATCAACCAACACGTAGAAATAAATACGCAAAGTGCATGATTTATTATTTCTGGTTGGAAAAAATGTTTTTATCTAATTATTTGTGACATTTTCAATCAAAAGGTACCACATTGTCGCTTGTCGATAAGGTTGATTTGTAATTGAAGCTATATGGAAATAGCGCCTTACTGACAAGCGACAATAAGTACCCTTTTGGTTGAAAATGGCACATTTAAGCTTTTTTCTGTTGAATCTTTTATATGCATTTAAGGGTTAACAATATCAAGCTTAGAAACAAATCAAAAGTGGAAAAATTCACTGTTTTGAGTGGGTCTTGAACCCACGACCATTGAATCGCTAGCCCAGTGCGCTGCCATCTGAGCTACCAAGACCGTACACAATACAGCGAATATTTCCACCATATGGGGCATTTTCTATGAAAAGGGACCTTATTAATACATATTTTAATTTTTAAGTTTGTATTTTAATTTTAATAGATCTTTATGTTTCAAAGCTTTTATGAGCCATGTTGCTTGAATTAAATGAATACAATACAATACAATTGTCGGTGGCGATATGTATTTATATCAGAGCATCGTTAATAATGGCGTAAGCGCCATCGACAATAAGGTCCCTTTTTATAGAAAATACCACATTTACTATTGTATTTGAACAAAGTATCAAGTTTTAAGCAAGTTTAAAAGCTATTAATAAAATGTTTTACAGTATATATGGTGCTACTTTACCGCACTAGTGCGATAATTAGCACATTACGTAAATATGTCGAAAATTTAAAGGGCCATATGTACTGTCAAACGTACGATACATGTGCAAATAGGTAATTCGCAACTCGAGTTTTTTATGATTTAAATGAACCTTAATACATTATCAATAAAGTTTACTATTGCTTGTGGCTTGCTTGTTGTACTAAAAGTGGCGATCAACAGATCAAAGGCATATACTAGGAAAAATTCGACCCATGTCGCGTGGCCAAGATAGCAGAGGGGCTCAGGCACCTGCCGTGATAGCAGAGGACGCTACCCTAACAGCATTTTTACGTCATTATGACGGCATAATTACGTCATTATGACGCCATAATTGCGTCATTATGACGCCATAATTGCGTCATTATGACGCCATAATTGCGTCATTATGACGTCACTGACGTCACTTTGCTACCTGGGTAGTTCGATTCCAGCCCTGGTCACTGGAGGCATTGGTCACTTTTCTTCGTATATGACATTTATTTATGTTAAAAATTGGTTAAAAAGGCTAAAATAATATCACAACATTGGCAGTGGAATACAGGGTATAGTGAAAAAGCTTAGTTTATAATAAAATCTATTTTATATATTAATTTGTATAAAGCTATAATAATATTGCTATTTAGTCCATTTGGTATTATGTACGTAAATTAAATAAATAATTAAAAATAAGAGCTGGCAGTGTTCTCGCGCAACGTATTAGCATCGCAATACAGCGGGGAAATGCTGCCAGCATCCTCGGCACCATGCCAAAGGGGCCACATTTTCAAGATATATTTTAGTTTTATTTAGTTTTAGTTTTTAGTTTTAATTTAGTTTTATTTTATAGATGTTCGTTTTTAACAAATGTATTGTTATTTTTTTAATAAATTATTTATTTTACAATTAAAAATAATAATTTATTATTAACTGAGTATCACTAGTTGTTCTGAAATTGTGAGGTTTCTAATGTATCTTTTTTTTATTTTTTTTATTATGAACTGATCGGCGATTGGCCCTAGTCACACCTGATGGAAAGTGAAATTAAAAAATTGAAATAATTAATAATCCTACAAAATCATGGCGCCGTGGCGTTAAAATTAATAGTATTTTCCCAATAATACTGCTTTCGAATACAATTAACTCGTATTATTGGTATTAAAGTTATTAATTAAAAAAATATAATTTCGTTTGCAAACGTATATTTGGCGCCATCACAATAACGGTTAAAATCGGTATATTCATTATTTTAAATATGTGCATATAAAAGCGTAGGTGCCTTTTATTATTTTAACAAAATAATTGTCTATTAAAGAATACTTTAATTTTCATTAGGAAAAAATTTAGTTTCCGACCCATTTAATACCTTGTCACAGTAACAATCAATATGAAAGTCGCTAGATACCTCATACTATTGTCACTGTGACAAAGTACAAAATCGGTAGAAAATTAAATTATTTAACTCTACAGTCGCCATCAGACATATCGGAGCGGCCAAGGCGCTCACAAATATCTGAACACGCCTCTATGAGGGCTACTGCGTTTAATTTCGCCGCTAGGGGCGCTAGTGTAGATGGAGGTCTTTCAAAGTCAGATGCATAGAAGCTTTGGGGGTTTCAAGCTTTTTTATCGGGAATTTTCACTCCTTATTCATAATTGTGGTAAATCTTGGTCCATTTTTGTGTAATCATGGTAAACAATAGATATAGCTCAATAAATGTTATTGGTTTAAAAACCACTACAAGTGCCAACTATAATATATGCAAAATTAAACAGGATGAAAAAATGGCACATTTAGACGTTAAAATACTTTTGTGTATATTTAAACGTATTGATTTTATAAAAATAAGCATAGAAGAATTTTGAGATCTGTTTTTCTGGACCTACATCTACAGTGGCGCCAACTGGTGAGCACGAAAACGATAGCCCTCATTGTCAAGGCGATAGTGCGTGTTCAGGTATTGTGAACACCATGGCCGCTCCGATATATCCTAAACGCGACTGTACCTCAGTAAAAAAATATTAAGTTATGTGGGGTAAGAGAAGCATAGTTTATTTTGCTCAGGGCACAGAATAACTAATAGTACTACCGTACAGAAATTTCACTCCTTTACAAAAGTCAGATTTAGGTATAAAATTATACCTACACTCGCCGCCTGCAAGCAAAATTGAAACTTATAACCGCGCACGAACCGTGAATCTTCTTTGCGCGCCGCAGTTTTATGACCGAGTTGCGAGTGTCGGCACGGGGTTGTCACTTGACAAGTTTTTGTACCTATACCTACTGATTTATTATTTTTAAGATAAACATGTAGGAATTACAAACGTTGACTCTGTAAACATAGTTTTTTCTCACGGAGGTAGTTATGCCACAGAAGTACTTATTCCTTTGAAAATATGTCGGTCAATATAGTCCGGAATTAAAAAAAAAGTTATTTCTGCTTCCTTGTTCTTCCGTTTATTCAGACATCCGTAAACAGAACAATATCTATAGATTTAGGTTTCGAAGGCATTATGTATTTTCAATTTTGCGCGAGTCGAGCGGCAGCCCATTGCCATACGCCTGCCCGGGAGGCGCGCCGGCCAAATGTACCTAAACTGCGTAGTGACACCCCCCTGCTCAGGGCAAGATAAACAGTATGAGGATTATTTATAAGTGTTTCTCTTGTCCCAACGTTTTAGCTTACCCCATCTAACATTATGTCAAAAATAATCACGTCGGTTAATCTAGGCCAATTCCTTATCTTGCTTTTGTGTCTTCACCGCGCTCTGTGTGTCGACCTGCGAACAAAATATAAATAAATAAATATTAGAGGATGGTATGTATATGAGGACACGAGTGAAACGCACCGTAGCTATTTGCACACTGGTTTATTAGCAATAGGCCTACCGCGGGGGGGCGCGGGCGCAGCCGCTACTAACCATACGTACTATCCCTCCACCTTTATCTAACAATACCTTAAAAGTATTTCTTAAAATCTACATTAAGTTTAGCTTGCCGCGGTGGCAAGGGTTTTAGGGCATTCGTGTCTTGAGGGTCTGGGAGTAGTCTTGAGGGGAGGTTCTCGGATTGCTGAGAGCACTGACCCTCTGGAGATATATTATTACCCTCTTCCCCCTCTGCCGGATGAAATGTGTCCAAGACTTCGGGTTTCCCTGGAAGCGCCGGCAAAGTCGGCCTTACGTCTGGCTGGCTGACGCTGGTGGGGGCGACCGGGCCAGGCACGGGCAGGAATACGGTTGGCTCCTGTGTGCTCGGCACCATGCGTGTAGTGGCCACCATACCTTCCGTAGTGGGTGAATCGGTTGGTTTCCCTTTGTATAAAACAATTTGGTTGATATGTTTTTTTATAATGTTACATGTTTCTTGATCTTCTATTAAATACAAGCGTTGTCCTAGTTTTTTCGTTATTTTTCCTCTTATCCAGTAGAATTTGTTTTTATTAACGTATTTCTTATATAATATCTGGTCCTCGATATTAAAACCGGTTCTTTCAACGCCACCGTGGTAATTAACCTGTGAGGACTGTTTATCTTTAACCGACGAGGCGAAGTTGGTGGACGAAGACGGCGGTGAGTTTACATTGGTTAATAAGTCTAACCTGGACTTCAACTTTTTACCAAAAACTAACTGCGCTGGTGAAGTACCAGTGGTCGAATGAATAGAATTCCTATAGTCGAATAAATACTTCATTAATTTACAGTTAATTTTAGCATTGGAAATATTTGACATAAGTACAGATTTTATACCTTTTTTAATTACTCTCACATACGATTCTGCTTGGCCGTTGCTAGGGGGGTGGTACGGCGCGCTCGTTAAATGTGTTATTTTGTTTAGCGAACAGAATTGTTTAAAATCGTCTGACGTAAACGCCGTGCCATTGTCACTCACTATACATTGCGGGGTCCCGAATCGAGATATAACTTCGCAGAGTTTTTCAATAACACTATGCGTCGTTGTGTTTGATTTCATATCGAAGCACTCGACCCATTTACTGTAAGCATCAACTATAACGAAATATGAGTGGTTATTTATTGGGCCGAGAAAGTCGATATGCAACCTTTGAAACGCGTACTCAGGATACGGCCATGGCACTACTGTTACCCGCGGAGGAGAAGGACGTAGCTGAATACATTCGTTGCAAGCGCCGATGATTCTCTCAATTGCTTGGTCCACACCAGGAAACCAAAATTTCGAACGAATTTCCGATTTGCATTTAACTATTCCTAGATGTGAACTATGAACTTCCTGCAAAACTTGTTCCCTGAGCGCTAGCGGTATAACAATTTTGTGCCCTCTCATTAAGCAGCCGTTCTCGACTGATAATTCGTTTCTGCACAAATGATACGGTTTTAATTGGTTATCACTAACTTTTTTCGGCCAACCCTTCCTAACAAAGTCACATACTTTATGCAGCTGAATATCTTTTAACGTTTCGCGACGCAAATCTTCAACTGTTAAAGGTAAGCATCCATCTACTACGAAGTTTATAGACCTGTACCAATAACTTCTGAGGTTATAAGAATATTAATGTTGCTTATTTTTTATATATAGTTTCCAGACCATATACTAAACCTAAAAATAATATTTTGTGTCATCCTAGGTATTTGCTTAGGTAGAAATTTAGGTATTTCTTTTTTCAATCAGCATTCTGTAAAAAAAATATTCGAGACGAAATTCTTTGTTTCCCTGTAAAGGCAAAGTGGCTTCCGACGTACACACGCATTTTGTGTCATTTTCATCCACGGGTATAATGGCATTTAATAAATACCTAATATTGATCCTAAAACGCCTAAAAAAATATTAGAGTCGGTAAGTGAAGTGTTGTACTTTACAGAACATTGTTATATGTTATTCAAACAAATCTGTGTCAAATTCATCCACCGCTTTTATTTAAAAAAAATTTTTTTCTAATTAACACCCTGTATCTGCCACAAAAAAAAATTCATATTATTAAGTTTACGTCTACAATATTATAATACCACATTGAGACATCATTCATAATTTGGGTCATTTTGATCCACGGTTTTTTTACTATCTGGCAAAATAAAACTCAATTGAGCAAGAAGGGCGTGCGCGGGGAAGGGTACCTACGCGGGTGGGGTGCTTATTATACTTGCCGCAATATCAGCTGGCGACTGAGATCTTAATACTATCTCCTTTACCCTTGTTAAGACCAACCAAGAGATGGCATTATGAGCTGTCTCGCCACTTAGTTTTGCGATACAGTGTATTTATTTCATTCGGAGGCATAATTACATTGTCTTATCAATCTTACCGTAGTAGGTATATAAATATAATTAAAAATAAACTGTAGGCTGCACTCCTCATACTGACCAACATTTGTGACGTTCCTAATCAAAAGGTACCACTTTCCCTGACAGGTTATTTGTATAAAGATATAATCAAATTTCGTCTTTATGGTAAACGAAAAAGTGGTACCTACCTTTTGATTGAGAATGTCACAACAGCGACTTAAAAATTACTTTTGTTTCGATTTTTAGTAGACTTTTTAAGTTTATTTTAAGACGCAATTTATTGTGATTTTTGTTATGTTTAAGCGTGGCAAGCAACATTAATTACATTGATGATGATGTTCATTAAATACAATATTTTTTCATACTATACTGAACTGTCACCCTATACATGAGAATGAACAGCGCCCTCTTGACAATGATCATATATTACTGGTCAGGCTTTAATATGTGTCATAATTTAGAAAGTCCCCTTTGTGGATTCTAAGTTTCCGAGTTACAGCAGTTTAGTGAAAGCGTTTTTTTTTTAAATATAAATTAAGGGTTGAATAAAGAGGAAAGAAAATTTGATTATTTTTGCGCTACGACGCACGGTTTAGGAGATACAGCCCTATAAAGTTTTTTTTATTGTTTTTTCTTTTTTACATTGTGTTTTTTGTATATTACTTTGGGGTTTCATAAAGGGGAACGAAAATTTAATTATTTTTGCGCTACGACGCATGGTTTAGGAGATCAAGCCCTATAAAAAAAACTCTTTTTTTGCGTTTTTTTTTTTGTATAAATTAATGGTTACATAAAGGGGACCGAAAAGTTGATTATTTTTGCGCTACGACGCACGGTTTAGGAGATACAGCCCTATATAGATTTTTTTCTTTTTCTTTTTTACGTTTCTAAATCTTAATTAAGGGCTTCTTAAGGGGAACGAAAATTTGATTATTTTTCGCTACCATGCACGGTTTAGGAGATACATCCCTAAAGTTTTTTTTGTTGTTCTTTTTTCTTTTTTTTGTCATTGCGTTTTTTGTTATTACTTTGGGGTTTCATAAAAGGGAACGAAATTTTTATTATTTTTGCGCTACGACGCACGGTTTAGGAGATACAGCCCTAAAATGATTTTTTTCTCTTTTTCTTTTTTGCGTTTTTAAATCTTAATTAGGGGCTTCCTAAAGGGGAACGGATATTGATTATTTTTGCGCTACGATGCACGGTTTAGGAGATACAGCCCTATAAAGTTTTTTTGTTATTATTTTTTTCTTTCTTTTTCTTGTGTTTTTGTATATTATTTTGGGGCTTCATAAAGGGGAACGAAAATTTTATTATTTTTGCGCTACGACGCATGATTTAGGAGATACAGCCCTATAAAGATTTTTTTTTTTAAATTTTGCGTTTTTTTAAATATAAATTATGGGTTGCATAAAGGGGAACGAAAATTATTTTATTGTTTTTGCGGTACCACGCACGGTTTAGGAGATACAGCTCTATAAAGTTTTTTTTCCTGGTTTTTTTTTGTTTTTTTTTTAAGTATTAATTACGGCTTTCTTAAAGGGGTTTTTTTAAATTATTTTTGCGCTACGACGCATGGTTTAAGAGATACAGCCCTATAATGTTTTTTTTTTTAATTTTGCGTTTTTTTTTTAAATATAAATTATGGGTTGCATAAAGGGGAACGAAAATTTTATTATTTTTGCGCTACGACGCATGATTTAGGAGATACAGCCCTATGAAGATTTTTTTATTGTTTTTTTTTTCTTTTTTACATTGTGTTTTTTGTATATTACTTTGGGGTTTCATAAAGGGGAACGAAAATTTTATTATTTTTGCGCTACGGCACATGGTTTAGGAGATACAGCCCTATAGATTTTTTTTAAATTTTGCGTTTTTTTTAAATATAAATTATGGGTTGCATAAAGGGGAACGAAAATTTTATTGTTTTTGCGGTACCACGCACGGTTTAGGAGATACAGCTCTATAAAGTTTTTTTTCCTGGTTTTTTTTTGTTTTTTTTTTTTAAGTATTAATTACGGGTTTCTTAAAGGGGTTTTTTAAATTATTTTTGCGCTACGACGCATGGTTTAAGAGATACAGCCCTATAATGTTTTTTTTTTTTTTTTTGCGTTTTTTTTTTAAATATAAATTATGGGTTGCATAAAGGGGAACGAAAATTTTATTATTTTTGCGCTACGACGCATGGTTTAGGAGATACAGCCCTATAAAGATTTTTTTTTTAAATTTTGCGTTTTTTTTTTAAATATAAATTATGGGTTGCATAAAGGGGAACGAAAATTTTATTGTTTTTGCGGTACCACGCACGGTTTAGGAGATACAGCCCTATAAAGTTTTTTTTCCTGGTTTTTTTGTTTTTTTTTTAAAGTATTAATTACGGGTTTCTTAAAGGGGTTTTTTTTAATTATTTTTGCACTACGACGCATGGTTTAAGAGATACAGCCCTATAATGATTTTTTTTTTAAATTTTGCGTTTTTTTTTAAAATATAAATTATGGGTTGCATAAAGGGGAACGAAAATTTTATTATTTTTGCGCCACCACGCACGGTTTAGGAGATATTATATCTATATATATAGCTATAATAGCTCTATAAAGTTTTTTTCCCTGGTTTTTTTTTGTAAGTTTTAATTAAGGGTTTCTTAAAGAGGAACGAAAAGTTGATTATTTTTGTGCTACGATGCACGGTTTAGGAGATGCAGCCCTATAAAGATTTTTTTAGTTGTTTTTTTTTTTCATTGTGTTTTTTGTATATTATTTTGGGGTTCCGTAAAGGGGAACGAAAATTTTGTTCTTTTTGCGCTACCACGCACGGTTTAGGAGATATAGCTCTATAAAGATTTTTCCTGTTTTTTTTTGTTTTTTTTTTTAAGTATTAATTAAGGGATCCTTAAAGGGGAACGAAAAATTGATTATTTTTGCGCTACGATGCACGATTTAGGATATGCAGCCCTATAAAGATTTTTTTTTTGTTTTTTTTTTTATTGTGTTTTTTGTATATTAGTTTGGGGTTCCACAAAGGGGAACGAAATTTTGATTATTTTTGCGCTACGACGGTTTAGGAGATACAGCCCTATAAAGTTTTGTTTGTTTTTTTTTTTCATTGTGTTTTTTGTATATTACTTTGGGGTTCCGTAAAGGGGAACGAAAATTTTATTATTTTTGCGCTACGACGCGTGGTTTAGGAGATACAGCCCTAAAATGGTTTTTTTTCCCCTTATTCTTTTTTGCGTTTTTCAATCTTAATTAGGGGTTTCTTAAAGGGATTTTTTTAATTATTTTTGCGCTACGATGCACGGTGTAGGAGATACAGCCCTATAAAGTTTTTTGTTATTTTTTTTTCTTTTTTTTCATTGTGTATTTAGTATATTACTTTGGGGCTTCATAAAGGGGAACGAAATTTTTATTATTTTTGCGCCACCACGCACGGTTTAGGAGATATTATATCTATATATATAGCTATAATAGCTCTATAAAGTTTTTTTCCTGGTTTTTTTTAAGTTTTAATTAAGGGTTTCTTAAGGGGAACGAAAATTTGATTATTTTTGTGCTACGATGCACGGTTTAGGAGATGCAGCCCTATAAAGATTTTTTCCTCTTTTTTTTCTTTTTTGCGTTTTTAAATCTTAATTAGGGGCTTCTTAAAGGGGAGCGAAAATTTGATTATTTTTGCGCTACGATGCACGATATAGGAGATACAGCTAATACAGCCCTATAAAGATTTTGTTTCTTTTTTTTTCATTGTATTTTTCATGTATTACTTTTGGGTTACATAAAGGGGAACGAAAATTTTATTATTTTTGCGCTACGACGCATGGTTTAGGAGATACAGTCCTATATATATTTTTACAATGCATGTGCTCGAAAAGTGCGTTTCCTACGGAGCCATATCGTGCGGAAAGTACTGCTTTTCCGCACTAGTGCTTTTTGTTTTCAATTTTTTTTTACAGTACATATGGTGCTACTTTCTCGCACTAGTGCGGAAAAGAGCACTTACCGTGCATATGTCGAAAGTTTAAAGGGCCATATGTACTGTAAAACGTACGATACACGTGCGAATAGGTAATTCGCAACTCGTGTCGATTTAAAACACTCCTTTTAATAATTAAACTTATTTGCCATGACATGTTTTTTTATTTACTCGCACAATGCATAGTAAAACATTGTATGATACACGTGCGTAAAGATGATTTCCGCACTTGTTGCATAAATAGCAATTTTTTTTATCAAAGAATGAAAGAAAGTCACGGTATTAATAACCAAATTTTACTTTAGTGGTACCTTTTCCCTATCACTGTCACAAATGTATGTGGCGTTCACGTAAACGCGATATTTTTAAGATTTCCCTGCGCAATGTTGCCAGCTCGCTCGCAAATCAAACATGTACTTACAGTTCTTTTGCATAATGGTGACATTGTACAATATCTATGAGTTTTAAATAGGTAAAAGATAATTCGACGCATTCTTTGCTTGCTTGTTGCTTGTTGTTGTGTTGTTTGCGTAACTTCTTTGAATAAGTTGCGTTAATTTGGCGCACAGGCGAAGTAAACATGCGTTGCGTACGGCAAGGTCACGCCGCGGCCCCACCCTGCACGGCCTCCGTTGCCCATTCAGACCGCCCGCTAGCTTCGTTTGAACGCAAATAATATTTTTGTAATATTTGTTTATGCAGTGGATGCAAGTGACACAAATTCATACATCTTATTTATCCCGCATTTCAAATTAATAAGATGTAAACTCTAATATCTTTAATATTCTTTTGTAACGGTGACAGCCTGTTACAACAAAATCATCAAATATCTTATGAAGCTATGCCTTAATAAGACACAAAATCATTTAATGGACCTATTTAAACGATTAAATTCGACCTAAGTAATTTTTTTTAACTCAAATTTTTTTTTTGTGTCATTTAGAATATTATGACATAGTATCAGATTGCAGTGGATGTAATTGACACAAACTATGTTTTCACACTAAAAACACTATCCTAAATGCAACACAGTTACATGTTTTCTCTCGAATATTTTTTTCTCCAAGATAATTCAAAATAAAAAATAATTACCACAAAATAACAAATTACTAGAAAAGCAAATTATATATATGACACAAAACAAAATGTAAGATGTACATCTTAACAAAGTATTCATAAGCGAAAACAGAATTGACTTTAATATTTTTATAACCTAGGGGTCAAAATATAGCCAGCGGTACAGGTCTATTATATACGCCGCGCGGTCATCGAACTCTTGAGCTGTGGTGACGTCACGCCCCGGCGACGAGGCGCTGTTGTCAAGTGTAAGCGGCGCGCGCGAGAGATAATCTGCACTATTATTCTCACTTCGTACGTACTCAATAACATAATTGTATGCCGATAAGAAGATTGCGTACCTCTGTAGACGATTTGCCGTGACCTCCGGAATACCTTTTTGAGGCCCAAATATAGAAAGTAACGGTTTGTGGTCTGTTCGGAGAACAAATGGCTGCGATCTACCATAAAGATAATGATGAAACCTTTTAATTGCAAAAATTATTCCCGTTGCTTCCCGTTGAATTTGGGAATAGTTTTTTTCGGCATCCCGTAAGACTCGCGATGCAAAGGAAACGGGCCGTTCAATTCCATCAATACCTACCTGAGATAACAGACATCCCAGGCCGACTGGTGACGCGTCAGCTGTTACAATTATTTTAGCCGATGGGTCAAAATGCGCTAAAACCTGATCGGAGGACAACTGCCGCTTAATTGTCTCGAATGCATTTTGATGAATCGGCGTCCACGACCATTAACATTTTTCCTTATTAGGTCATATAGAGGGCTTAAAATGCTAGATGCGTCAGGTACAAAGTTACGATAATAATTAACTAGACCTAAAAAGGACTGTAATTGTGCTACATTGTCAGGTCGCGGTGCCTTACTAATTGCAGCTACCTTTTCTTGCGATTTTGAAATACCTTGTTTATTTATTACATGACCTAAATACGATATCTCATCTTTAAAGAATTCGCATTTGTTTCTTTGTAGCGTTAAGCCGGCGTCCTTGAACCTCGCAAGTACATTATTCAATCTTTGCAGGTGCTCTGTCTTGTCCCGCCCCGTTATCAACACGTCATCCAAAAAGCATAATACGCCATCCATTCCTGCTAACAACGTATTTAAGGCGCGTTGAAAAATAGCCGGAGAACTTGTTAACCCAAAAATTAATCTTTTATACTTAAATAATCCGCGGGTGGTATTTATGCATGTTATGTTATTGGGATCATTTATGGGAAACTGATTGTAGGCCATAGACATATCTAACTTCGAAAATTGAACTCCGCCGTGTAGTTTCGCGAATAATTCATCTACCGTTGGGAGCGGATAGGTCTCCACAATCAGCTGTTTATTGATAGTGCGCGAGTAGTCCGCACAGATGCGCACGGAGCCGTCACGTTTTAACACGGGTACAATAGGCGAAGCAAACTCTGAATATTCCACGGGTTCCAAAATACCTAAGCCCACTAATCGATCAATTTCGTTCTCCACTTTACTCTTAAGCGCAAATGCAATTGGGCGAGCTTTAATAAATACTGGTTGTGCGTTTTCTTTTAAGTTTAAATTTATCTTGTATTTATTAAAGCAGCCCAGGCGGTCTACAAAAATATCCTTATAGTCAGATAGGGTTTGTTGTACCATATCTGTATCGGTACAATAATTGATTGGTACGGGGGAAATTCGTGCTAATTCTAGGTGGAATTTCGAGATAAAATCGCGACCTAGGAGCGGTGGTCCACCGTCTGGAATCACATAAATGTCCAAATAGATTTCGCGGCCGTCATAGAATATCGGTACATTAATTACGCCCGTAATATCGAATGTCTGTCGCGTGTAGCCGAATAGCTTTTTCTTTGGGGGTAACAATGGCACGTCGCTAAAATAAAATTTATAAGCTTCGTCTGAGATAGCCGAGACTGCCGCCCCACTGTCTATCTGGAACTTAATCGAAATGTTGTTTACCTTTATAGTTTCGACCATAGGTGCCCCACCTTCCGAACGAATATGAAAAAACTCACCGTCATCACTTTCGTTCACCTCCTCCGACTCGATATATTTTACCGCCTTGCACATGTTACTTAAATGGCCTTTTGTTTGGCACTTTCTGCACTTATAATTTCTAAAACGACACTTTGTAGCACTATGTTTGTATCTACCACACACCGAACACTGGACGTTAGACGACGATGCGGACGAGCGCGCAGATGCTTTTTCAATCTGGAACAGGCTGCTGGCTTCCGTAGCCACCAGGGCTCCAGCTGGGGCGGTGGCAGCGCCACCGGTGCGAGCAACTCTGATACTCTCCGCCAAGTCTATCGCCTTAGTCAATGTGAGCTCACCGACATTTTGCGCGAATAACTTTTCACGCTCTCGGCCGGGGAGCATACCCATTACAAACTTATCGAGAATAGCGTCTTCCATATTTTTAAAATCGCAGTGCGCGGCGAGGCCCTTCAGACGCGCAGCCCATTGCACGTGACCTTCGCCCGCTTGCTGGGTGGCCGAATAAAAATGGAATCGCTCCACGTACCCGCAGCGTTTTGGTGTGAAATGTGCGTCCAAAATCTTCACTACATCCGAAAATCCTTTTTCTTCTAATGTAGCCGGTAATGCTAAATTACTTGCCAGCCGGTAGGTAGATTCGGCGAGTGCGCTTATCAAGATAGCACGACGTTTCACTTCCGCTTTATCTGTCTCGTCATTAATATCGTTGGCTATGAACCACTGAGTCAGCCGATTCTTGTAGGTTCTCCACTCCTGTGTTTCATGATTAAAAACCGAAATTAACCCAAAAGTACCAGCCATCGCCGCCAATTGGTATGTATATGAGGACACGAGTGAAACGCACCGTAGCTATTTGCACACTGGTTTATTAGCAATAGGCCTACCGCGGGGGGGCGCGGGCGCAGCCGCTACTAACCATA
This sequence comes from Cydia strobilella, assembly GCF_947568885.1. Taxonomy (NCBI): domain Eukaryota; kingdom Metazoa; phylum Arthropoda; class Insecta; order Lepidoptera; family Tortricidae; genus Cydia; species Cydia strobilella. The sequence continues at coordinate 1,510,665 of NC_086064.1, read as the reverse complement.
CGTACTAGAGGACATCTTACACAGATCAACCTAGCCCCAAACTGAGCAAAGCTTGTACTATCGGTGCTAGGCGACGATATACATACTTATATAGATAAATACATACTTATATACATAGAAAACACCCATAGAAGCGCTGGTGGCCTAGCGGTAAGGGCGTGCGACTTGCAATCCGAAGGTCGCAGGTTCAAACCCTGGCTCGTACCAATGAGTTTTTCGGAACTTATGTACGAAATATCATTTGATATTTACCAGTCGCTTTTCGGTGAAGGAAAACATCGTGAGGAAACCGGACCGTGGCAAAAGGCCGGGATAACGCGAGTAAGATGATAATTAGCCTAAAACCATATTTTACTTTAAATAGAAGAAAGAAAGAAAGAAAGAAAGAAAATACATTTATTTGACGCCACAACATAGTACATAAAAAAGAAAAGCATGCAGACAAAAAAACATTTGGACGCCAAAAAGGATCCCCACTCAGCATAGTGCCGCGGCAAACCGTGGCGCTGGTTTTCTGTGGGGACCTGGCTTAATCTAAAAATAATGGCGACACGTACGCCAACGACACACAAATAAAATTTACATTGACATAAAAATACAAACATTATTAAACAGAAAATTAAGACAAACAAAATATTAATAACCGCCTTTTTTAAATATATTTATAACGAAAGTTACAGAAAAAACCAACACCAGAACGAACTAAACTTAAGACTAAAACTAAAACAAATCATCAAATTGCCGCGGAAATGTAAAAGTGTGTGTGATAAGTGTGCGAGTGAGTGACTGATATGTTACTGTGATGTCTGTAATTGAATTTGTAACAAGTGTGCACGACATTTCGATTTGAAGCCACTTAACGACTTAAATGTGACGTTTTCAATCAAAAGGTACCACATTGTCGCTTGTCGATAAGGTTGATTTCTAATTGAAGCTATATGGAAATAGCGCCTTACTGACAAGCCTGACTTTTCACTTTTTGACAGTTCGCCTTTATACACATTTACTGTTTAGGGAATATTACGCGAAACTCTGCGTAGGGGGCGGCACTACCACAATCTGAGGGTCTATCGCGAAACAAGAAAATCGAAATTACGTTATCTAACATCCCTGTCACTCTTGCATATTCGAGCGATAAAGAGGCAGATAGCGAAATTTCGGATTCGCGTTTCACGCTAGGTCCTCTGTAAGCAAACTGCCTTGATGCATCAATGTCATATTTTATTATCTCTGAAAACTTGTCAAAAACCTGTTAAAGGTACAGTATCTATAAGTTATTCTATGGTTTATTAAAAAGGCTAGTGCTGCACTCTGGTGGCAGAACATTGCAGTAATATCCCCTATTATACTAATACTTTTATCCAGGGACCGGCCCGCTATCCCTTATCGGGGTTTTATAAGGGTTATTGCATAAGGCTTAACTCACCATACCCTTTGCCAGACGAAACCCTTTGTTTTGCTTTTAAAAACCCTTATATAAAGCTACCACATTTGAGTAATCGGTAGCCCAAATACCCTTACAAAACCCTTATCATCCGCTCACCAACACCTTGCATATTGCTTATAAGGGTTAACCTTATAAAGGGCTTCCCTTTTAGCATATAAGCGTGCTAATTTAAGTCGTCTAACTTGTTCATAAAGCACACATTACTTCGAATCCGAGCGATCGTCGGCGGCGACGGCGGCGTTCTTTGACTAGGCACGTATTTTCTTTCCTTATCATACACTACCGTAGATATATACTAATCCTGTCTCTTTCACGCAAAGGGAAACCTTTATAAAAAGCGCTTAAAGATAAGGGTAACCCTTATTAAGAGCTAGCCTTATTTTTGGTTAGCTTTTCGGTAAGGGTTAGTCAAAGGTAAGGGTATGAATGGGCTTGCAGTTCAAAAGGGAAAGTCTTTCAATGTGTTAGCCGTGTTTAAGTGTCGCCCATTGAAAGGGTTTTATCGCGGAAAGGGTTGTCCGGTCCCTGCTTTTATCACGTTTTAATAACAAATTTTCCTTGAAACACTTAAATAATACATTAATGTATTAAATACATTAATATATTTCATACTTTTTTCAATTATTTTTTTTGCATATAACGCCCCCCTAAAAGACCTTACTCACCGTCCAGTGAGCTGGCGGGGCGGTCAGCGCTCGGTTCGGTTCACCTGCACAGTATAAAAAGGCCTTTTGGGGGCGTTCAAATGTTACGTAACGCAATTTTGAGGGGGGGGTGTAACCTGCGTGCGAAGATGGGGCGGGTCGCTAGTGTATACTAATCTGATCTTCGCCATTTTGCGGATTTTCAGTGGTACTAATTTATTGTGTGCTCGGCTTCAACATTTTAGCGCACGCAGACGCAGCTAATGTTTAGCCGAAGGGTCCCCGGAAAGCTGTGACTAGGGCCAATCGCCGATCAGTTTATAATTTTAAAAAAAAACCTCGGTTCTCCATAAAATACAGCGAATTTATGTTATTCATACAAAACTTGTTTTTACTCTATTTTCGTTTGTTTTTAAAACTGGAGCTATATAATTTCAGATCTAGATATACCTCATGTAATTGTATGTGCAAAGTTTCATTACAATCCAACACGTAGTTTTAAAATGAAAGCGGAACTACGTTTGTATGGGAATGTGCAATTCGGCCAAGCTTGCCGGGGACTCTAGTAGTAATAGTATGCTAGTTTTACCTGTGGTTCTTTCTCTCTTTCTCGTTCGCCTGCGAGCGTATTGGCGAGATAAGGCGCGCGGAGCACGCAACGCCAGTACAGCTTCTCGACTGGCCGGTTTACGCTCCAGCCCGCCAGGCGTACGCCGAGCGTACGCCAGTAGCGAACTTCGCATCTGAAAAAAAAAGGAAATTTAGAAAATGGCCTCTCAACGGAACATAGCTTTGGAAATGGGCTGGTTTTAGATGTTAGTTAGTTTTAAAAACAAAAAAAAACAACGCAGTGAAACGGATGGACCGGTTTTGATAAAAAATGTCTGAGAAGCGTAAGAACTGTCGCCAGACCTGCTTTCAAATTAAAAAAAAACGCATCCAAATCACCTGTTGAAGACTACGGTGCCACACAACCATACACCTGCGACCACTGTAACTCACAGGCTGACGGTGTCCTTATGTAGCAGTACTGCGCGGACGCCAGGGCCCGTTTCTCAAAAGCTTGTAACTTGTAATACAAGCGGATGTCACTTTTTGACAGCTTTTGTTAGAAAGGGACTTCCACTTGTATTACAAGTTACAAGCTTTTGAGAAACGGGTCCCAGCGCGCCGTCCAGCGCCACAGCAGTGAGTGCAGCAGGTCAGGCTGTCACACCCATACACCTGCGAACACTGTAACTCACAGGCTGACGGTGTCCTTATGTAGCAGTACTGCGATGACGCCGCACCAGCGCGCCGTCCAGCGCCACAGCAGTGAGTGCAGCAGGTCAGGCTGTCACACCCATACACCTGCGAACACTGTAACTCACAGGCTGACGGTGTCCTTATGTAGCAGTACTGCGATGACGCCGCACCAGCGCGCCGTCCAGCGCCACAGCAGCGAGTGCAGCAGGTCCAGGCTGTCACACCCATACACCTGCAACCACTGTAACTCACAGGCTGACGGTGTCCTTATGTAGCAGTACTGCGCTGACGCCGCACCAGCGCGCCGTCCAGCGCCACAACAGCGAGTGCAGCAGGTCCAGCCTGTCACACCCATACACCTGCAACCACTGTAACTCACAGGCTGACGGTGTCCTTATGTAGCAGTACTGCGATGACGCCGCACCAGCGCGCCGTCCAGCGCCACAGCAGCGAGTGCAGCAGGTCCAGGCTGTCACACCCATACACCTGCAACCACTGTAACTCACAGGCTGACGGTGTCCTTATGTAGCAGTACTGCGCTGACGCCACACCAGCGCGCCGTCCAGCGCCACAACAGTGAGTGCAGCAGGTCCAGGAAGCGGAGCATTACGTGCACGGGAAGGTTGTCGCCGAATCTAAACCAGCAAGACTCTGTTAAATTTTGTCCCTTTCTAACAAACACAAATATCAAAATGACGGATAAGGACAAACTGTCATGGACTTGTTAGACTCGTCTTAACACAATAATAATAGATGGTGACCGAAGAGCTGGCGGCTTCCTCGCACAACGTATCAGCATTGCGATACAGCGAGGAAATGCCGCCAGCATCCTTGGTACACAATGTCTCAAGGGCCTATTTTAGATTTAAGAGCCCGTTATCGATTTTAGTCGCAAATATGTAAAATTGATAGATTTAGCAGAAATTGTACACCTTTTGATACGTAAAAGAAATAACAAGTACTGTTTTCTCATCTTGCCGTTTTACAGGTCAGTTTTTTGAAAACACTTACTAAATTAGTAATGTTTTTTTTTTCTGATGGACGTATAGGTAAACGCGCTTAAAGCACTGATTATATTTTATTTTATTGTTTAAGTAGTACCAACAGCTACAAAAACATTATGCTTATTTAGGTAACAATACAAAGACAATTACACCCCAGGCCAAAAGTATGGAAACAACGTTGTTTTCTTTAATGTCTCATGTTTCTATCTTTGTTGTATATATTTGTAAACTAAGACTTACATTAGGCAAATCCAAAAGATTAAAAATACACGCTTAATATCAAAACATCCTAAAATATTGTCAAAAAGCTAAAAAAATAAAGTAGGAAAAAGTTACATAATTATACCTACCCTTTAATTACATGACAAAATGTTGAATTGGCAACTATCACAGCCAGAGTAATTTACTTTTAAAATGTTCTATTATTATTTTTACCAAATTGTCAATGAGTAGTATAAAATCCATCGCTTAAAGATCACACTTTTCTATTGAAATACAAGCTTGTTTCCATACTTTTGGCCTGGGGTGTACAGAGTACTCACAGATAGAAATTAAATAAACAATATATCAAACTTTTAGTTTCAATGTTTCGCACCTGGGATTAGTCGGGCCGTGTTCCGCATCAAAATCTTGCGCACTAAAGCAGTATGGCCGGTAGCTGATGGCTCCTACTATCTTCGGGTCCCTTTTCCTTATCTGTGGAACAAAAAACTAATAGTCATAGTCAGGCCAACCATTTTGGATCGCGGCAAATTATGGAAATTGTACGTATAGGGTATTTGACTACTAGTCAAATAAGTTTCTTATTTCGAACTGTCAAAACGATTTGCTATTATGGAATTTATATTGGAGTTGTGCATGCTCGTTTACTGAAAATATGGATGGTATAGAAAGGATGCCAATTTCTTATGGCAGAATTGTTGCAAAAGTGACCGCTTTCAGCTTTAAATAATAGTTCCTAATCTCTCCGGTGGCGCTAGTTAGGCTCTGGAACATGAGTATAACATGAACCATAATATAAGGCAACAAATAACCCGACCAAATTACGTAAGTTGTTTTTGGTAGTATTTCGGTGTATGGTGGCGCCGCCTAATTACTGTTTTTGGATGGACACTTTTCATACATAGAGATTTGGCTCCTTTATATAGTCTCCATGCTTTTTCTAATAAAAGCTGTCAATAAGTGACATCCGCTTGTATAACAAGTTACAAGCTTTTGAGAAACGGGCCCCAGGATATATCGGAACGGCCATGGTGTCCACAATATCTGAACGGCTCTCTATTGTTTCCCATATAGTTTTAAGTTATATAGTCTCCATGGTTTTAAGTCATAATATATTGTTTGTCCACATTTTAGTTAAGGGGCCCACTGACTATCAGTCCGCCGGACAATATTGGCCTGTCAGTTAGAACAAAAATTTGATAGTTCCGAACAACTGACAGGCCGATATCGTCCGGCGGACTGTTAGTCAGTGTGGGCCCCTTTAGTCATAATTTGATTTTTCTCAGAAACGCGTAACTTTTCAGGATTGCCATAAAACAAACCTAACCTAACCTGTCTTATAGGATGACCCGAGGAAAATCCTGAAATGTTAACAGTTTCAGAGTTATGACTAATGATAATATGACAAGCTCCTTTGGCTTGGCTCCTTTATGAAAAGATCGCTCCCAACCAGTACAATCTCACAACTGTACTAGTTCGATATTTTAGTACAGTAGGCTTGTGTAGTACATGTACTAAAATCAAAAAGACATGATTCCCTCCACTGTACTAGACCGAACTATTCCCTAATGATTATGCTCTTAGTACGTTTTAGTACACTACACGCGAACGAAACAGAATGGGAGCGAGGACCGAAGAGTGACAGTGATAGCAAAGCGATCCGACTCATCCGACCGAACTAAAACCAAAGATAGATATAACTCCGTAATAGATGGATACAGTCTAAGGAAAAAACGTGCCTCGAAAATCACGAAAATTTGATTCTCGATCAGATGGCGCCACTAGTTATTTATAATTTTAACGCATACCAGTGAAAGAACATGGGTCAAAATCATATAAATTTAATTAGCGCAAATAAAAAAATCATTTATCCATATTTAAATACATTTTATCGTATTTTTATAAATATTTATTTTTAGTTTTAAAGTGTGTCGACAGATGGCAGTGAATTTACTGGGGTTACAAAATTTACTATGACAGTACCGCTCTAGTATAAGTTACTCTATGCTAAAACTAAACGTCGACTCTCTCCGTGTACTACTGTACTTAAAGACCAAACTAGTACAGTTGTGAGATTGTATTAGTTGGGAGCGATCTTTTCAGTGAACGAGACAACAACTACACACAACAACAACAACACAACACTATAACTCAACACAACACACAACACAACAACAACACCAACAACTCTATAACTTTAACTCATTACCTCTATGTGGCCTATTTGCTGAATAAATGTTTGTTTGTAATGTAACCCCGGGTTAGTGGGATGGTGCAAGTGGCCCCAGTGTAGTACTGTGCCATCATTTACATTATTAAAACAGTACCTGATAAAGCGTAGCAGGATTGAAGCAAGTGACAGCAGCGGACTTGTAAAGCGCGGGCCGAGTCTCGAACGTCTTAATGATGCCATTTACAACCTGAAGCAATATCATTAGTGTAGTTAGTATTAAGGCTAAAATGTTACTAACAAAATATGGATCGCTTTTGATCTGAAATAAAGTTTATTTTATTTTATTAGAATTTACGGGTTTAGTTTATAGATTAGCTTGTACGAGCGGGTATAGAAAATGTATAACGATGTATTCAAGAAAAAAAAAACACCTTGTTCTCCCATAGATAAAATTAAGTAAATATTCATTTTGTAGCTCATTAAAGAGGCTAGCTTTGGCGCTTTGGTGAAAAACTTGGAGCGGTTTCTGATCTGAAAGTACTTAATTTTTTTTATTGCAATAGCTATATAGTTGGTCAAGCACGTCTTGTTAGTAAAAAAAGGCGCGAAATTCAATTTTTTTATGGGACGATAACCCGTCGCGTTTTTTAAAGCCGCCTTTTTCTACTGACAAAATTTGCTTGACCAACTATATCTTATAATTGATGTCATATAACTGTAATTACTATACGCACAACATACGTGACGCACGTCAAAATCGGCAAGCTAGAAAAAAAGATATCGAAGAAACATCATATTTCGTTTTTTTTTAAACAAAAACTATAAAGTTTTGAGTCTGAAATTTTGAAGCACGAAATTGTCTTACAATTAGATTTTGTGTATCAATGTACCAATTATAATTGTATTTTTATGTTGTATCTGTTTGGTTTTATTGATGTATAACTTATAATTGATATTTAATGGGATTATTTATATTTAGTAATTTTTCTAATTTGTATCCAAAGTTCCAGACGACATGTAAATTAGCTTTACGAATAAAATGATGATGATGATGATGATGATGTAACTTTGGTTGGAATGGTTGAGGTGACGGTTTTCTTCTACAATTGGGTGAGTAAACATGAGGTTACCTCCTTGTTGTCGCCCTTCACGTCTATGATGCAGCGTACACGCTGCTCCAGCAAGTAGTCCAGCGCCGCGTCCAGCAAGCACAGTTTTACTTCTTTATAGCGTTGCCTAGAACAAGTAAACATGGATGATGTTTATTAAAGATTGTGTGTGTGTGTGTGTGTGTGTGTGTGTGTGTGTGTGTGTGTGTGTGTGTGTGTGTGTGTGTGTGTGTGTGTGTGTGTGTGTATCTATCTTTGGTAGTATAGAAGTGCGGGAAGTGCGAGTACCGAGGACGAGTGAAGAATGACATTTCCGCACGAGTATCTGCCTAATAGTGGTAATTGCTGGCCTAGGCCATCAATGTTGTATGAAAATACATTGCTGGAGCTTTGTTTAACACAGTACTTCTCTGCTTACAAAGGAAACCCAACTGAGTTTGTAAAACTTACCGGTTAGGATGTGTGACACCAACATCGATATCCTTAATATCCTCCCAGCTGAGCGTGGTCACGTCCGTGATGCTGGACTCGGAGAGCCGCTGCAGCCCCTGGTCGTGCAGCAGCACCAGCTGCCCGTCCTTCAGAGTCCGGACGTCCAGTTCCACAAAGTTGCATTCTCGTTCTACACACTGTTTTTATTTTTAACAAACTTATACACTACCGCTCAAAAGTATTAAGGCACCCGCAATTTTCACCATACAATTGTATACAAAAATTATTTTCAAAATCATACTGTTTGATTGCAGGCAAATGACTCTCTTACATGTTGGATTGAATTTTTATTAAGGTAAATATTATTATTATTATTATTTAGCTTTATCCCACATTAGTGGTCCCCAAGGGTATAAGCCTCCTCCATCTGTCTCCACCTCTCTTTGTCGGTGGCAACATCCATCCATTTTTTTCCCGCAGCCTGTACAATGTCATCTGCCCATCTTTTTCTTTGCCTTCCCGCTCTTCTCTTTCCAGCTGGGCCTGGCCATTTTGTTACAAGATTAAGAAGGTAAATATATTGAGCCTCAAATTGTTGCCAAAGACATCCTTTAAAAAATCGAGTTTACTGTATGCAACGATTTAAAAAAGCCTTATGTACTAGTTCATACAAAATAAAACGATTTTGTACTGGAAAACTATTTATGGATTTTTTTACGCTTGCCATTTGGTAAATAGGCAATGTACACGAATATTCTGTTAAATTAAAAAAGTTAACTGCACAAAAAACTGTTACCCGACTGCGACTTTGCGGTATAATTCTGAAAGTCGATTTTGTATACAATTGTATGAAAAAAATAATGAGTGCCTAAATAGTTATGAGCGGTAGTGTACACTTGTGAACATGGAACAATAAAACAAGATGAAATTAAAAGATGCTTGTGATGTAACTAACAAACAAAAAATAATGAGTGCCTAAATAGTTATGAGCGGTAGTGTACACTAGTGAACATGGAACAATAAAACAAGATGAAATTAAAAGATGATTGTGATGTAACTAACAAACAAAAAATAATGAGTGCCTAAATAGTTATGAGCGGTAGTGTACACTTGTGAACATGGTACAATAAAACAAGATGAAATTAAAAGATGATTGTGATGTAACTAACAAACAAAAAATAATGAGTGCCTAAATAGTTATGAGCGGTAGTGTACACTTGTGAACATGGAACAATAAAACAAGATGAAATTAAAAGATGATTGTGATGTAACTAACAAACAAAAAATAATGAGTGCCTAAACAGTTTTGAGCGGTAGTGTACACTTGTGAACATGGAACAATAAAACAAGATGAAATTAAAAGATGCTTGTGATGTAACTAACAAACAAAAAATAATGAGTGCCTAAATAGTTATGAGCGGTAGTGTACACTTGTGAACATGGAACAATAAAACAAGATGAAATTAAAAGATGATTGTGATGTAACTAACAAACAAAAAATAATGAGTGCCTAAACAGTTTTGAGCGGTAGTGTACACTTGTGAACATGGAACAATAAAACAAGATGAAATTAAAAGATGCTTGTGATGTAACTAACAAACAAAAAATAATGAGTGCCTAAATAGTTATGAGCGGTAGTGTACACTTGTGAACATGGAACAATAAAACAAGATGAAATTAAAAGATGATTGTGATGTAACTAACAAACAAAAAATAATGAGTGCCTAAATAGTTATGAGCGGTAGTGTACACTTGTGAACATGGAACAATAAAACAAGATGAAATTAAAAGATGATTGTGATGTAACTAACAAACAAAAAATAATGAGTGCCTAAATAGTTATGAGCGGTAGTGTACACTTGTGAACATGGAACAATAAAACAAGATGAAATTAAAAGATGCTTGTGATGTAACTAACAAACAGCATAATAAAATCTTTGAAGTAGTTTTTTACATAAAGTCCGTCAAGCCATTTAGCCAAGCGGTCAAGCATCAGTAGAAAAAAGCGGCAAATTTTTACAATATCGGCAGGAAGGATAATCATGCCATAGAAAATTTAAATATAAAAACAAATTACTAATGTAACACTACCATTTAAACTAACAATCAAAACAAGATACTTATTAAACCTGCTAAAAACTATATAAACAAACGATAATAGATTAAAATAAAAGAGAAAATCGATGAAACTTACATATTTGAATGCCTCCAAAGTGTTTTCTGGCGCGTCCAAACCTGCGCCTCTATGAGCTATGCACTGCACCACTTGGTCGGGATTGGCTTCAGCCTCTTTAGACCCAAGTTCTGGACCGAATATACTCATAACATTCACAGGGTCTGGCTTCTTTAAACGCGTACAATAGTACGCGCCTATGCCGAGCAGACCAACGTCCAGTCCGAACGGTAAAACTACGTAAATAAGAGAGAAAATAAAGTAAATAAACGAAAATGTGTAACTAAAACTGTTGTAGATAATATTAAACATCGTTGTAAACATTTTTCGGTCGTTCGTTCGTATTTATTAGTGTTTGTTTAGGTTAGGTTAATCGAAAAATCGAAAATAAATACAAATTGGGGAGGGGCTATTTGACAGGTGCGTTTTGATATTCCTCCGTTTTGAAATCATAATTATGTAATAACTATTATGGCATTCTAAAATCTAAAGGAAACTATGCAAATACATATGGCTAAATTAACCTCAATATAATGCAAACTGAAAAAAATAAACATAGGAGTTAAAATAGGTAGTTGAGAATTCAATTCTGAAAAAAATTACTCACTTCCAGTAATAACGCTTTTATTATGTATTTTAATCCACATTAGAGAAAACATGTTTCTAAAAGATTAACTGAATTTCGATTCGTGTCAAATGCAAATACTACAGTGCGTTTAGATTATACTGCATTTATGATTTTTGTACCAGGTAAACTACCCAAATGATGGCACTGAAAAAACCTACTAAGGTGGAGCGAGATGTCACTTTTTTGCCATACTAAACTGAACCGTATCACCGAGCCAGAAAGGTGTTCGTACCAGGCTAGAGAAAACGGTCCACATGAGATAGCAAAAGGGGGTCGCGGTGTCTCACTCGCACATGTTGCCAATGTTAAAAAGATACCATTGTGGTTGTATTTATATCAATATACTACTGAAATTAAATACCATCTTATATTAATGAAAAGAGAAAAAAGCGCGAAATTCAAATTTTCTATGGGACGATAACTCTTCGCGCCCACATTTTTTAAATTTGCCGCCTTTTTCTACTGACAAGATTTGCTTGACCAACTAGATTTATTTATTTTTAGACACATTCCAACTTATCCTAATATCCCACATACATATGACTTATTGTCACCCTAATTAGAAAGAGATGCAACCGCCCACTTTGAGTTCTCATATGGACACACTTTTTAACCATTGTACTGAGTACTCCATCCGGCTTATTAAATCTACATCCGTGACTTAGTCATATCATATGCGCTATTTTTTGTAGGAGCAACATTACACAAAACCTTATGTACAACTGCTCTACAACCTCCACCATTGTGAAGGTGACGGTGACGACAATGTAGTCAAAGGCAAAAATATCGATACAGACAAATAGCTCAAAAATATGTGAACACGACTTTATTGTCTAAGGTGTAAGAGCGTACACATAGTTTTAAACTTTGGAAATGTATATATATTTATGCCCTTGACTGTACCTTTCATTTCTCATGCCCTGAAAGTCTCTACTTTCTAAGTACGTCGAAAATAAAAGAATAAGCAAGTTTAAAACAATAATTCTTTATTTATTTATTATAATCTAAATTAAATAAATAAAAAGTGTGTGCGAGTAATCTTTACGCGCGATTGAAGCACAAAACGAGGTTTAGACTAGTAAGAAGTTGCATGTAATTTTCATTACATTGCGGTATCTGATAAACATTTTGAATGCAGTTTACCTTAGTAGTCAGCAATGTAACGTAAATTGCATGCAAGTTCTTGCTAGTCTAAATATCGCTTAAAATAATACTTTTTCTACTATAAAACCTAAACATTTAAGAAAATTTGTATCTCAGTAGTACAAAAGACATCAACGCGTGCATATATAATATATGAATAGGTATTACTCATGAAATAGTCGCGCGTTAGTGTCATTTCCACTGGACCGCGGCGCCACGTGATTGGTCAAATTCATTGTAGTTGACTAAACCGTTTCGAAATGAATATTATAGTTGAGTTGGGAGACTTGGGAGCCCATACATGAAAAGTACCCATTTACAGTTTGGTATACGAAATCTTAATTCAACCAGTACAGTCGACGAGTACAAAAAAACTCTTTAATAGAAGCAGGTGCGAATAATACCTACAATACAATATAACTCTATTGCACACCTTAATTAACAACAGTTGAACAAATAAACTAGGTTACACAGAGAGAATAGTTATTTACGATACAAGTGCGGAAAAGAGGAAATTTGAAACGAGTGGCGATAAATTAAAACACGACCGCAGGGAGTGTTTTTAATCGACACGAGTTGCGAATTACCTATTCGCACGTGTATCGTACAACGTTTTACAGTGCATATGGCCCTTTAAACTTTCGACATATGCACGAAAAGTGCTCTTTACGCACTAGTGCGAGAAAGTGTACTGTAAATATGATTTTATTCCTATGGTGAAAATTCACATAAATTAAATAAATATGTTGCGTAAAATGCCGAGAAGAGCAAGGCAGTTGTTAAGCCCCCTCCACACTCGTGCACGAATCGCGGCGCGAAACCGCGAACGCGAGTGTGGAGTCTAGTTCGCTAATCAGCGAAATCGAGCCACGACTCCTTCGCGCCGCGTTGTCTGGAGCGGGCTTTATATAAGTGCTAATTTTTATGAATTTCTAATTTGTGCACCATTAAGTTAAAAATATATTTTGGGTTACTATCATTAGATCAATAACCGCAGACAAAGTTCAAAGTTCAAAGTGTTTTTATTTGTGAGTATATGTCAAACTGATTACAGTGGCGGTAAATAAATATTTGTAGCACTATACCCTGCCTGATGGCGTACAAAAACTTGAATAATTTCCTTACATACTAACATGCGAAATAAATAATAATAAGAAAGTAATCTATCTCTATCTCTTCTTTATAGCACACCTATCCCTAATCCTTATACTCCAACACCACGGTCCTGCCGGTCCCCCTGCCCAGCAAGAAGTCAACCACATGCCTGATGATGAAGAGCGCCGTCTCCACGACAGTCAGCACGCTGGCGCCCACGAATAATGCTGTAGTGCCGCCTAGGGATGCTGGAGAAGAAACGAAATTTAAGGCCATGATAACCAACCAAGCTTCTGACGGTCCAAGGTCCTGACCTTGGTCGGGATGCAATGCCATTTGGTGGCAAACCATCTACATGGTTAGAATAGTATTATCATAGAGTAACTTATACTAGAGCGGTACTGTCCTAGTAAATTTTGTAACCCCAGTAAATTCACTGCCATCTGTCGGCACACTTTAAAACTAAAAATGAAGATTTATAAAAATACGATATAATGTATTTAAATATGGATAAATGTTTTTTTTTTATTTTCATTAATTATTTTTATGATTTTGACCCATGTTCTTTCAATGATATGCGTTAAAATTGTTAAATAACAAACGAAACCGTCAACGCCATCTATACGACAGTAGGCCAAAGCTAGTAGCGCGCTCTGAACGAGAATCAAATTTTCTTGATTTTCGAGGCACGTTTTCCTTAGACTGTATCCATCTATTACGGAGTTATATCTATCTTTGGTATTATATAATCTGTGGTTAGAAGCTTGCAATGTCACCTTGGAAGCCAGGATGCAAGTCATATGGCACGAGTTTGAAGCGGTCGTTAGATATTTGCTCATGCTGATGTAAGACAGATTAACATATTAGGTAATAGTTAAACAGTAAGTAGCAGTCCCCCTCTGGTGTTGCGGGCTTACCATCAGGTGATCCGTCTGCTCGTTTGCCTCCTATTTCATAAAAAAAAGTAGTGAAGTTATAAGTTTACATTAAAAAAACCCTAATTAAACAAATCGGTACTTACTTTAAAACAATAGAACAGGCACATTACACAAAGCCACAAAAAATATCACAATCACATCCAAAAGCACAAAACAATAAGGTCAATAAGTAATATCTGAGTCCCTCCACTTCCGTTGGGTTGGTACCCATGTATCCCAAGCTCCAAAGTAAACGTTTTCCAGGTTTGACGTCCACACACAGAAAACGTGGCAAAAATGCAAGTGCAAAATAGGTGAGACAGGTATTTCTAGTGCAATACAGTATGTGCAATAAAATTCTCAAATTTTAATCTCTCAATGAATATTGAATGTATTTTGGCCTGAAACCCACCGAGTAAGTCCTCAAGTCAAGTGTGAATTAAGATAACGTCCGCGGTGACACTAGTGACATGCAAAAATATATAAAAAAAACCGGCCAAGTGCGAGTCGGACTCGCGCACGAAGGCTTCCGTACCATTACGCAAAAAACGGCAAATAAAATCACGTTTGTTGTACGGGAGCCCCACTTAAATATTTATTTTATTCTGTTTTGAGTATTTGTTGTTATAGCGACAACAGAAATACATCATCTGTGAAAATTTCAACCGCCTAGCTATCACGGTTCATGAGATACAGCCTGGTGACAGACAGACGGACAGCGGAGTCTTAGTAATAGGGTCCCGGTTTTACCCTTTGGGTACGGAACCCTAAAAAGACCAAATACAAATACGAAGACGGTAAGACGCTCACAGGTATTTCTAGCAGATCCAAGCATAACACTAGTGCAATTCTCGACGTTAAGTCGCTTCACATAGAATGTACTTTCCCGTTTGACCCACCGAATAAGTCCTCGAGTGTGAAGATGACGTCCCTGTGCAGACGTAATTTCGGCGGCATCAGGTTGATGCGGACAGCTGCCACCGGACCTTCGTCACCGTCAGAATCCGAGTCGTTTCTACCCAGACAGACTAAGTTATTCTCGTATCCAAAATTAGAAAGAGCGTATGATAATGGATCTTGGAGAGTGAGGAGGAACTTGGAGGTGGAAGAACTGGTGGGCGAGCATAATCGGCGAGAGCAAGGCTGGCTTCGTTGTCTCGGCCACGTGGAGAGGATGAAAGAGGATCGTGCTGCCAAGACCAAGAGAGCTTATCTGGGGCAACTGGGAGGCGTCCGATCGGAAGGCCTGGATACCGATGGATCGATGTTGTCCCGAAAGACCTGTGTGACAGCCAAGCGGCTGAATGGCGTCGGATCGCACAGGACAGGAAGGAATGGCGAAATCTAGTGTCGGAGGCCAAGATCCACTTCGGGTCGCTGAGCCACCGAAGTAAGTATACTGATAGTAGTGAGCGTTTATTTCATGAGGATCGCATTATGGCATCAATCTTAGAATCTCGTCTATTCACAGGAAGGCCTGATAAAACGTCAAGTAAGTAACTGATACGAGGCTCGAGAGGACCCCAATTTCACCAAGAAGCTGTAGCTGCAGGCGACCAATACGATGACTTGACAAGCGCATGCTTAGTTTGTATAGTTAGGTACGCCACTGCGTTCCGGCCGATTTGTAATATTTAGAACTAGCTTTTGCCCGCGACTACGTCTGCGTGGACTTAGTAACAGCAGCTAAAGTAAGTATAGCGCCTGGAAAAAATCTCATAGCAATCCTTCAGTTTGAGCATATTATGCACACAAATTAGCAGGCACTTCATTAATTATCTCAATTCCACCCCGCTTTTTACTTTCTTAAGGGATGATTTTCGGGATAAATCTATCCTATGTCGTTTTCAGGGACTCAACCTATCTCTATGCCAAATTTCATCTAAATCGATTCAGCGGTTTAAGCGTGAAGAGGGAACACACAGACAGACAGACAGACTTTCGCATTTATAATATTAGTATGGATATGGATTTGTATATAATGTCATTTAAAACGCAAGTATCAATATAAAAACGCATGATCGCGTGTCGTGAGGAGGAAAAATTGTAGCGACACTTTAATTGTTTAAATCAGACTGCACTTACCTAATAACGACCTTTTTGGTATGAGAATAGTAGTTGAGCTCGGCACACTGAGGAAGGCAGGGGCATTTGGCCAGGTTCTTTGGCAGGTTGATGAGAATCTCAACATTCCGTCCGATACACGCCATGCCGTGCGCGTCGCACACTTCGCCATCTTGAAAAACACGGAACGCGAAATGGCGGCGATATACACTATTTTAAATAAAATCGAAGCTCGTTAACACTATTTTGAAATATATTACGTGATATTGCAAATCGGGATTGTTTCTTGGGTTTTTTGTCAGTTGTAGTTTGACGAATGTGTTTTTTGACGGCCAGTTTTTAAATGTCATGAAGACGGTACAATGTTGGAGGTTTGTTATGTAAGGTAAGTAATTAAACTTTTTACTGACATTATTACCCATTTATTACCCACCACAAAAAGAAAACGGTGTGTGCGGACTGCGGAGTTAATGCCCCAGTAGCATTTATACGTCATTATGACGTCAGCGACGTCATTATGACGTAATAATACCGTCATTATGACGTCCCTGACGTCATTTTGCTACCTGGGTGCTTGTTCGTCTCGCCATATTCTTTGGTCTCGCCTTGATTTCTGTTAATATTTTTTAATGAATGGCTTAACAATACGTAGTCAGCATGGGCATCGCCAGCTGATGGGTTAGGGGGAGGCAGTTGATATTGATATTGGCCTAGGGGGGAGTTGATGTGGCCGATGGCCAAGAGGAGAGGGAGCACCCCCTGGCGACGCCCTCGGTAGGCAGTAAACATGTTTACCTCCTTTAATATGGAAAAACGGTCGACATCCGCAAAACATGATCGCCATGCGGCTTCTGCAGTGCATCTGGCAAAGCCCGAAGCTGTATGCCTACAAAATCGAAAATAAATGGTAGCGGTTATAACATGATGCAGGTCTTCAAGCCTCTGGTGTGTGAGCGAGACACATGTGCAGCGGGGGCGGTCCACAAAAAGGTCTAGTTTTTCAGAGAAGTGACGCGTGTGACAACTGCCTTAATAACCTTCAAAAATCTGCATTGCTTATAATAAACTCTCATTCTTGCATATTTGAGCGATAGAGAGGCACATAAAGTTTAGAACTTTGATTTTCGCGATAAGTTAATATTAAATTAAATATATCTTTATTTCAGACCCATAAGTCCATATAGATAAACCCTCCGTTACAGCTTACAGCTTCAATGTTTTAGTTTACAATTTAAGCCCCGGGTGGAAAACCCCTTCAAAGAGCACGGTCCCTTGGGAGCTTGGGACAAAGGATAGAAGTATCAAAAAATATTATAGCCACAAATTCTACAGTTTAAGTTGGTTTAAGTAGATGGTTCTGTACCCGGATGGAGTCGCTGATCCACTCGTCCGGGTACCGACAACGTCGCTGCTCCGGCCGGAGATTCTTCACTCCTGAAGCTGCTTGGATTTCCACGGTCTGAGACAGGCGATATATAGTTTAATAGTTGGTTTTACTTCACCAAAGATAGATATAACTCCGTAATAGATGGATACAGTCTAAGGAAAAAACGTGCCTCGAAAATCAAGAAAATTTGATTCTCGTTCAGAGGGCGCTACTAGCTTTGGCCTACTGTCGTATAGATGGCGTTGACGGTTTCGTTTGTTATTTAACAATTTTAACGCATATCAGTGAAAGAACATGGGTCAAAATCATAAAAATAATTAATGCAAATAAAAAAATCATTTATCCATATTTAAATACATTTTATCGTATTTTTATAAATCTTCATTTTTAGTTTTAAAGTGTGTCGACAGATGGCAGTGAATTTACTGGGGTTACAAAATTTACTATGACAGTACCGCTCTAGTATAAGTTACTCTATGACTTCACTAACCACAGTTTTTTTAATGATATAAATGTAAATAAATAAATAAATTGAGATGGAAGTACGCCCTTTTAAGCCTAGTTCGGACTACGTAAGTAATTTAGTAGAGTGGTGAGTATTTGTGACCTTGCATGCCTAAGGGCCGTAGCACACCATCGCACCGTACCAAGGTAATTGTGCGACGCACCCATAAGTAAAAGCGAGAAAGAGATATCGCTTTCTCGCTCTTACTTATGGTTGCGTCGCACAATGACCTTGGTGCGGTGCGACGGTGTGTTAGGCCTTAAAGGGTCCTTATGCTCCATGTGCATATGCTCCATGTGCATATGCTCCCTTTAGGCATGCAAGGTCACAAATACTCGCCACTCGATAGTCGCGCCGCGATTCACGCACATAGTCTGGAGGGGCTCTAGGGGTTCTGGTGAAGATGGAAATGTAATTGCTTGTTGTGTGCGGAAGCACCGTCATAAACACCAAACTGTCGTTCTTTTGTTGCTGCGAAGTCAGTCAGTGCTTAGCATGGTATATTTCACCTGTCCAATTTCTTGGTCCAATATATAACACTCTCATTAAGCAAAATGTGAAGGGCCTCCACACTCGTACGCGAATCGCAGCGCGAAGCCGCAAACGCCAGTGTGGAGTCGATTTCGCAGATCTGCGACGCCCGCTCCACGTGTTCGCGGCTTGACGCCGCGATTCGCGCACGAGTGTGGAGCGGGCTTGAGACACAAATACACATTAGACAGGTGGAATACCACCCTTCACTACTATACATACATACTTAAGAACGCTTTTTCAACGCGCGTTAAAAAAGCGTTGAATGACACAAATGGAAACATGTGTATTTATTCACACGATAGCGGTAGCGCTTTTTATCAATCGTTGTTGGATTAATAACTTTAAGCCTTGGTCTTTAAATCGAATTTAGCGTGCGGGCAGTTTCAAGCGCTTTTTAACGCGCGTTGAAAAAGCGCTCGTGAGAATGAGGCGTTAGTCTTGACTCTATATATAAGTACCTCGGTATAGTCAGATTCGTAATAATAAATAGGTAATTTACCTTGAAATCCATGACCAATTCTTCACCAGGCATAACTTCTCCGGTAGGGTTCGACAGAGCGTTGGGTATGTCAAATGGGGAATGGACAAAATACTGCAAAATAAATCAATTATCACTATTACCAGTCATAATCTGCAGTTTATTAATTCGTGTATTCTACATTATAGCCTTTAAGCCCTCTCCACACTCGTGCGCGAAGCCGCGTGGTCTGGAGCGGACTTTATGAGTAGGTATTCTGGCACTTTTTATTTGAATCATATGATATGCAGTCTCCAAGAACTGAAGGCCTACTGTGAACATCGAAAATCGTAATTTAAACTTAGTTATCTGTTTCTCTATCAAATGCAAATTCGAGCGATAGAGACTATAGAGAGGCAGATAACGAAATTTCGATTTTTGATTTTTACCGTAGACCCTCTGATGTTGGACCGGGGGTAAGAGAAAGAATATTCATATAAAATTTGGGTAGCATAGGATTTTTTCTCTTTCACTCTTATAAATTTCGGTATTTCGCCATCGCTTCCTACTTATGATGCCACCCGGTCGGTGACAAAGACAAAGCATGGCACTATTTTCTCTTTCCTCTTATAGGAATCGCTCAGAATAATGACTAAAGGAATCGCAATAAGACTATCTTTCTCTATCAAAGAGTGTCAGGCGCTTGTAGTGAGCAAAACTCACCTTTATAGCGTTGTTCATAGAGTCCACCCTCACGAAGCACTGCCCGCTCAAGTAGTGACACTTGAGCATCTGGTCTACAGACCAGTCCACATTGGGAAGGAGGAACTGGTACACCGCGTACTCCGAGTTAAAGGTCATGCACATGCCCATTTCGGTCATTACGGGGACCCATTGGACCTAAACATATCAATTTTGTTAAAAATATATATATATAGAGCTAGAAAATATTTAGATCAGTACGGTTTCACTTACTATTATTTTTAGTCGCTTTTGGCGACATGTTTCGGATTCTTCGGGAATCCTTCCTCAGACAAGAGTGTCCGCGCCGCCCGCCTCGTCGCTCGTTGCGCGCGCGCTGATGGTGCGGACCCCCCGCCCCATCAATATATAGATATTGCGCAATATTTTGAAATATGTCTCACGATATTGTCTTCGGTTACCGCGATAGTTACTCATGAAATAAAACTATGAAAACGGATTATATCGCGTATATTGAATTTATAATACATCCCGACGTTTCGAACTCTTTACAGCGTTCGTGGTCAACGGGTGACTGAGGAAAAATTACAAAATGCAAAAATACCCACATACTAAAATAATGGACAATCATAGACTACAAACTTTAAGGCTGGTTGTACATGCAAAATCGGTTCATAAGGCTAGTTATACACTATAATTATTTTTCAAGTAAAGATATATATATATACGCGATAAAAAACTATGCCGGCTCCAACCCTACACCACGGACCCGAGAAGATTTAATTCCCTCCTAAATTGTAGGAGGGTATCCCAATATGGGACCGGCAACAAACTCGGCGGGACACATCTTTTCAAAACATCAGAATGTCCAGCATCATCCAACACTACGGTCTCACAGTCTATGTCTCGCTTGCTCCTTTATCAGGTGGACTACAGGATCCCAAGCTGGTGGTAGAGAAAAGCCATCTTCCCTATTAAAGTTTGGATATTTCTTAATCTCAATGGCCTCGCGCAGCATTCTGGGTATGTAACGCTTCTCCTTGGCAAGAACCAGAGGCTTATCAAACTTGATTGAGTGATTGGCTTTATCCATGACATGCTCACAGACAGCAGACCTAGGTCGACGGTGCTTGACATCAGCTATGTGTTCCTTCACCCGAGTGGAAATGCTCCGTTTCGTCTGCCCGACATATGATAGGCCACACTCACAGTCCAGCCTGTACACTCCTGCAGTCTGTAGAGGGGTATTGCATTTTACAGGCCTCAGGAATTGTGACATCTTCTTCATTGGCTTGAAATATGTTTTTATAGAAGCACGCTTCAAGATGTGGCTGATCCTGTCCGTGACCCCCCTGACAAAAGGCAGAATGGCAGGCCTGCGCTCAACTGTGGGGATCTTAATGTGGGACCTCTGGTTGACCCGCGGTATCCTGAGCTCGTTTGCCTGGAGCGCGCGCCTGGCATGCTGGAGCTCCGCGGCCAGATGCTGGTCATCACATATCCTCTGGGCTCTCTGAAACAAAGATTTGCCTACTGTAACAAGTTGACTGGGATGGTGATGCGATTTGCCATTTAAGTACCTATCAGTATGAGTAGGTTTCCTATACACAGTGCGACCTAGGGTGTTATCAGGATTTCTTTTTACCAATACATCTAAGAAGGGGAGAGAACAGTCTTTTTCCAACTCCATAGTAAATTTTATTTTGCTATGGATGGAATTTAGGTGATCCAAGAAAGTTGAAACACTACTTTTTGGAAGTATAGTAAAAGTGTCATCTACGTATCTTTTAAATATCTTCGGTCGCACAGGAGCCAATGAGAGTGCCCTCTCCTCGAAGTCCTCCATAAAGATGTCAGCGACTACTGGAGACACCGGAGACCCCATGGCCACGCCGTCGACTTGAAGGTAAGGTAGGAGGTAGGTAGGTAGGTAGGTTGAAGGTAGGTTGAAGGTAGGTTACACGGCTTATAGACTTGAGCAACAGATTAAGGTAGGCACCGGTCAATTGCAGGAAGTGTTGACAAGCACCGATTTTAATGATGTTGTTGAACAAGGTAATAAACGTTACGCATTTACATTTGAACAATGCAAGAAACGACAAAGTGCCAAGTTTGACAAGTTAAAATCGAAAACGAGACGCAGCGATAACGGAGGGCTTCAGAATAATAGCGCTAACGGAACGTCGCTGTCAGTGTCAAATCGGTCGGTTGTCAATCTATCCAGTAAACAATTGTCGACGTCTGAGTTTTCAGTATTAGAAAAAGGTCTTAATTATGTTGTGGCTCCGCGAAAGATCCCTTTTGAGGACATTATTGTTAGTGTAGAAGACTGTCTGGTGAAAAATCAGGTAAAGAAGGAAGATTTGGAGGCTATACGGCAGGATGTTTCGTCATTATTACGGAAAGCCAAGCCTCCGAAAAGGAATTTGCCTAGAGATGAATTGGCCGCGTTGAAAACGTTACGCGATGATCCAGACCTTACTATTCTTCGAGCGGATAAGGGAAATGCGACGGTTGTACTTAATACTTCAGATTATAACCAGAAAATTAGGGAATTATTAGCGGATACTACTACCTACAAACATGTAAAGACGGACCCGACTATGAAAGTATTGAAAACCACTAAAGAACTAATTAGTGATTACTCGGACAGCCTTGATCTGAATGTTGCAAGTTTAGTTCCTGACTGCCCCGTGCCTCCAAAGTTGTATGGGTTGCCAAAAATACACAAACCTAGTGCCCCACTTCGTCCCATAGTGAGCCAGATAGATGCTCCCACATATAAATTGGCTCAGTACCTCGCGGGAGCCCTCTCAGCATTACGTGGTAACACTAGCACGCATACAAAGGATTCTTACCATTTCATCGGTGAGATTAAAGACCTAACATTGACTGATGATGAGATCATGGTCAGTTTTGACGTCCAGTCGCTATTTACAAGCCTACCGGTACAAGACTGCATTGAAATTGTCAAGAAGAGGTTATGTGAGCAGAACATGTCAGAGGAATATGCTAAGCTGTTGGAACATTGCCTTACATCTGGCTACTTGCTATGGAATGGTGAATTCTACCTTCAAGTCGACGGCGTGGCCATGGGGTCTCCGGTGTCTCCAGTAGTCGCTGACATCTTTATGGAGGACTTCGAGGAGAGGGCACTCTCATTGGCTCCTGTGCGACCGAAGATATTTAAAAGATACGTAGATGACACTTTTACTATACTTCCAAAAAGTAGTGTTTCAACTTTCTTGGATCACCTAAATTCCATCCATAGCAAAATAAAATTTACTATGGAGTTGGAAAAAGACTGTTCTCTCCCCTTCTTAGATGTATTGGTAAAAAGAAATCCTGATAACACCCTAGGTCGCACTGTGTATAGGAAACCTACTCATACTGATAGGTACTTAAATGGCAAATCGCATCACCATCCCAGTCAACTTGTTACAGTAGGCAAATCTTTGTTTCAGAGAGCCCAGAGGATATGTGATGACCAGCATCTGGCCGCGGAGCTCCAGCATGCCAGGCGCGCGCTCCAGGCAAACGAGCTCAGGATACCGCGGGTCAACCAGAGGTCCCACATTAAGATCCCCACAGTTGAGCGCAGGCCTGCCATTCTGCCTTTTGTCAGGGGGGTCACGGACAGGATCAGCCACATCTTGAAGCGTGCTTCTATAAAAACATATTTCAAGCCAATGAAGAAGATGTCACAATTCCTGAGGCCTGTAAAATGCAATACCCCTCTACAGACTGCAGGAGTGTACAGGCTGGACTGTGAGTGTGGCCTATCATATGTCGGGCAGACGAAACGGAGCATTTCCACTCGGGTGAAGGAACACATAGCTGATGTCAAGCACCGTCGACCTAGGTCTGCTGTCTGTGAGCATGTCATGGATAAAGCCAATCACTCAATCAAGTTTGATAAGCCTCTGGTTCTTGCCAAGGAGAAGCGTTACATACCCAGAATGCTGCGCGAGGCCATTGAGATTAAGAAATATCCAAACTTTAATAGGGAAGATGGCTTTTCTCTACCACCAGCTTGGGATCCTGTAGTCCACCTGATAAAGGAGCAAGCGAGACATAGACTGTGAGACCGTAGTGTTGGATGATGCTGGACATTCTGATGTTTTGAAAAGATGTGTCCCGCCGAGTTTGTTGCCGGTCCCATATTGGGATACCCTCCTACAATTTAGGAGGGAATTAAATCTTCTCGGGTCCGTGGTGTAGGGTTGGAGCCGGCATAGTTTTTTATCGCGTATATATATATATCTTTACTTGAAAAATAATTATAGTGTATAACTAGCCTTATGAACCGATTTTGCATGTACAACCAGCCTTAAAGTTTGTAGTCTATGATTGTTCATTATTTTAGTATGTGGGTATTTTTGCATTTTGTAATTTTTCCTCAGTCACCCGTTGACCACGAACGCTGTAAAGAGTTCGAAACGTCGGGATGTATTATAAATTCAATATACGCGATATAATCCGTTTTCATAGTTTTATTTCATGTCTCACGATAGTTTAATTTCGAAATATAGAGCTAGTCAAACCAAGAAAAGTCTGCACTGATGATGATCATGCGTTTCAGTTCCAGCACACTCTCTTCACTCTACTCACTTCCTTATCCTGCTTGGAAACCATAACCCTGAGTGGGAAGGTGGGGTGTACGTCCAGCGCTAATTGCAGCAGGTCCACTCCCTTCACTGAATCGTCGGTCTGATATTTCCAGAAGTTCTGGAAGTTGGGAAAGTCAAGTCAGCTGCAGCTCGCAAAAATATTATAGGGAATATTACGCGAAACTCTGCGTAGTCCACGGGACACAGTTAACCCAGTTATGCCCATTGAGCCGTTTTCGACCCAATGAATAAAACAAGCTCCTACACGTTAAAATTAGTAGGGGAGTGAGCTTGTAACCTTAAAGAGCGTGGGTCATATATGGGTTAAGGAACCATAGAAAAGTTAAAAAAAGTCTGTGCTTAACCTGCAAGTTGGTGCGGAAGGACACGTCAGAGACCAGCTCGATGAAGCCCAGATAATACTGGTAGCGGTGCGGGTCTGACTCTTTCGTCACATTCCACAACCTGAAAGCAAAGTTCAAGCAGGCACTAGCGGAGCCTAAAGGTGCCTCCACACTCATGCGAGTCATGCGCGAATCACGGCGCGAAGCCGCGAACGCAAGTGTGGAGACTAGTTCGCTAATCAGCGAAATCGACTCCACACTCGCGTTCGCGGCTTCGCGCCGCGTAGTCAGGAGCGAGCTTCACAGAGTTACGATGCGATGCATTTAGCAGTCGTGATGGGTTCTTTTGTAATAAATATGCTAATTTAATTTGTCATTTTGTCTTTGTTATTAGCCTTATTTGTTTTTTTTCTTATCGTATAGCCCGGCCGCTCCACACTCGTGCGCGAATCGCGACGCGAAGCCGCGTACGCGAGTGTGGAGCCGGCGTCGCAGATCTGCGAAATAGACTCCACACTCGCGTTCGCGGCTTCTCGCCGTGATTCGCGCATGAGTGTGGAGGGCCATTAAACTATAGTTGGTACCAAAGATAGATATAACTCCGTAATAGATGGATACAGTCTAAGGAAAAAACGTGCCTCGAAAATCAAGAAAATTTGATTCTCGTTCAGAGGGCGCTACTAGCTTTGGCCTACTGTTGTATAGATGGCGTTGACGGTTTCGTTTGTTATTTAACCATTTTAACGCATATCAGTGAAAGAACATGGGTCAAAATCATAAAAATAATTAATGCAAATAAAAAAAATCATGTATTCATATTTAAATACATTTTATCGTATTTTTATAAATCTTCATTTTTAGTTTTAAAGTGTGTCGACAGATGGCAGTGAATTTACTGGGGTTACAAAATTTACTATGACAGTACCGCTCTAGTATAAGTTACTCTATGTTGGTACCTGCGCCCACACTGTTAACTGATTGTTTGTAAACCTTATTATAATCCATATATCCACCGATGGACAGCTAAGAGTGTGGCTGTTTGTACTTTACTGTGACGTTTTCAATCAAAAGGTACCAAATTGTCACTTACCATTAGGACGAAAATTGCTTGTATCTTTACACGAACAACCTGTCAGAGCGTCCTTATGGCAAGCGACAACGTGGTACCTTTTGCTTGAAAACGACACATATGTGTACGCTCTTACACCTTAGACAATAAAGTCGTGTTCACATATTTTTGAGCCATTAGTCTGGATCGATATTTTTGCCTTCGACTGTACGTTACAAACATTTCTATCGTATCCTGCGCCTTCGCCCGCTGCACTCGATCCAGAAAGCAGGCTGTGACAGCCGGAAATACCGTCCACCAGCTGCGATAATCACGTCTCAGGGACACCACCACCTGTTTACATAAAAACAAGTGCGCATGATCGTCTTAAATTAAAGGTAATAAGAAAGATCCACAGGCTACGGGTAATCGCTTACCATCAGGTAAGTCCATAGAGGAATATAACTAAAGAAAGAGTGTTAACTCCACTCCATACATCAGTTTTCTTACCAAAAAGCGCTTTATTTCGTAGTCGACATCTAGCGTCGAGTAGCGGAATCATCAGTACTGCTACTCGACACTAGATGTAGCGGCAAACAAAAAGTCCAATGTTCAACGATTTTTCGCTAATATTATAAACAGAGTAACCGGAACTCTATTTTCAATTCCTTCTGCTTCTAATATTAGTTATAAATTGTTGAGCAATAATACACTTTTCGTCAGTCGCGACACATTCACTTGGCACTTGACGTGTGTCACTACTGAGCGTTACTTCCGTCAGAAAAAAAATCTGCTAGTCGCGCCTAAAGAAGTTTTACTTCAAAAATTCCTAAAGTTTGTAGACAGGCTTTACAAACCGGCTCCGAGTTGTATCTTGACAGCTGCCGAAGCGCGCAGTACACCGCACCGAGGAACGCTGCGCACGTCACGATGAACCATAGCAGCCTGAAAAATAGATAAACTGAGGGCCTACCGCGAACACCGAGTCTGTGTTTCCGCATGAGTACAATCTGGGGCTCTTCAAGGCAAGAGTCATAGGTAAGCGTGCTCCACCGTAGACCGCATCATCACTTACCATCAGGTGGGATCGTGATCAAACGCCTGCGTATTCATCATAAAATAAAAATAAAGCCATTTCCGTGAGTTGAAAAAAGAGGCAAAAAAAATGTAGGCGCGAAGGGTTATCATCCCTTAGAAAATTAAAATTTTGCTTCTCTTTGTGAGTATTATATTCTTTGCTTTGTACTGACAAAGTTGTTTGACATACTATATTAGCGATCCATATCATCCATATCGCAAAATATATTTCTACGATAATTAAAAAGCCTGATTAAAATCAGTTCAATTTACTCCATAGATTTCATAGACTATAAAAAACTTTAAAAAGACCAAATCAAACTGGCCGCAAACCCCCTTGAAAAACTAAACCAAAACTGTCACTCAAATAGAATATTACGTCTGTCACTTAAATTCCCGTGTCCGTCACTATGGTTTGCAAAAAAATATATAAAAATTCCACTTACCTCTCCACCCAGTGAAATTGCTCGGAAACAGTATGCTTCAGGCCATGTAACGTTGTCTCTTGACAGAACTTCACATACGTTCTAGCAGAGAATATGGACGCCATGATAGATTTCGCACGTGAGAGACAAATCAATTTTGTGGTGAGTTTATTCTTCTTTATTTTTCTTTTTTTAGGCGCCATTTTGCTGAAAGAGACAAACCAAGAAACTTATACGTTATTGTTTCCCATGGAATTGGCGCGCGAAGTCTTTTGAGGTGCGTAAAGATATAATGACGGCAGAATCATGTTCGATCCCTTTCTTTAGGGCGACTCTTGAAACTTTCAGACATTTAATGGTTAATTTAAAACGTTGGCTGCCCACCATACTAAATACACCTACAGTAATTGCTCCCAATATAAATTTAAGTGAGCTTTTGGTCCCACCGGTGATACTCATAGCCACACAGAGATGATTACGTGATCCCACCGGTGATGCTCATGACAGCCAACCCAGCCAACGTGTTAAAGAGAATCCACAGGAGAAAGAGACAGAACATGAGCCACAGGTAAACTTCCCCCAAATTTTTGCTCTACATTACTTTTTGTATCTATAAAGCGCCTGAATCTTCAGCCTGGATGCTTCTTGAGTTGGTCTTAAGACCACTTATATAGGTAAGACGCTTAAATCTAGATCAAAGAGGCGAAGTTGCCAAAAAAGATTAAACTACTTACAATTCTTGGATGAGGAGATAGACCTGTACCAATAACTTCTGAGGTTATAAGAATATTAATGTTGCTTATTTTTTATATATAGTTTCCAGACCATATACTAAACCTAAAAATAATATTTTGTGTCATCCTAGGTATTTGCTTAGGTAGAAATTTAGGTATTTCTTTTTTCAATCAGCATTCTGTAAAAAAAATATTCGAGACGAAATTCTTTGTTTCCCTGTAAAGGCAAAGTGGCTTCCGACGTACACACGCATTTTGTGTCATTTTCATCCACGGGTATAATGGCATTTAATAAATACCTAATATTGATCCTAAAACGCCTAAAAAAATATTAGAGTCGGTAAGTGAAGTGTTGTACTTTACAGAACATTGTTATATGTTATTCAAACAAATCTGTGTCAAATTCATCCACCGCTTTTATTTAAAAAAAATTTTTTTCTAATTAACACCCTGTATCTGCCACAAAAAAAAATTCATATTATTAAGTTTACGTCTACAATATTATAATACCACATTGAGACATCATTCATAATTTGGGTCATTTTGATCCACGGTTTTTTTACTATCTGGCAAAATAGAACTCAATTGAGCAAGAAGGGCGTGCGCGGGGAAGGGTACCTACGCGGGTGGGGTGCTTATTATACTTGCCGCAATATCAGCTGGCGACTGAGATCTTAATACTATCTCCTTTACCCTTGTTAAGACCAACCAAGAGATGGCATTATAAGCTGTCTCGCCACTTAGTTTTGCGATACAGTGTATTTATTTCATTCGGAGGCATAATTACATTGTCTTATCAATCTTACCGTAGTAGGTATATAAATATAATTAAAAATAAACTGTAGGCTGCACTCCTCATACTGACCAACATTTGTGACGTTCCTAATCAAAAGGTACCACTTTCTCTGACAGGTTATTTGTATAAAGATATAATCAAATTTCGTCTTTATGGTAAACGACAAAGTGGTACCTACCTTTTGATTGAGAATGTCACAACAGCGACTTAAAAATTACTTTTGTTTCGATTTTTAGTAGACTTTTTAAGTTTATTTTAAGACGCAATTTATTGTGATTTTTGTTATGTTTAAGCGTGGCAAGCAACATTAATTACATTGATGATGATGTTCATTAAATACAATATTTTTTCATACTATACTGAACTGTCACCCTATACATGAGAATGAACAGCGCCCTCTTGACAATGATCATATATTACTGGTCAGGCTTTAATATGTGTCATAATTTAGTAAAGTCCCCTTTGTGGATTCTAAATCCAGTACTTCTTACCAATCTCGAAATTAGCTATGTACAGAAACGGTCCTTACTGTAGATGCGTCATCATAGCAAAAACTACCCAAAATATTGAAACAGGAAAGTAATGACAAAATATTTAAAAATAAGTTAAAAATGCTGCTCACCGATAAGTCTTACTATTCAATTGACGAATTTTTAAATGATGACACTTTGTTGAAATGGAATCCGTTAAGTTAAATATAGTAGGAATGAATATGATTATGTAAATATTAAAAATAATTATAATATCAGATTATGACATTGCATTGTATAACTTCTTAATTTAATTAATATTGTTTTGACATACCTTTGCTTTGCATGAACTATCTTAGCTTTAAATTATATTAATTATTTTGATTTTCGCTAGAATTGTAAGTACCTATCTGTTAGCATTTTGTGCCCTATCAGGGTGTCATGTACCAACTACCTGTAACTAACATCTTTTGTAATTCACATGATATGTAATGTTGAATAAATATAAATATAAATATAAGTTTCCGAGTTACAGCAGTTTAGTGAAAGCGTTTTTTTTTAAATATAAATTAAGGGTTGAATAAAGAGGAAAGAAAATTTGATTATTTTTGTGCTACGACGCACGGTTTAGGAGATACAGCCCTATAAAGTTTTTTTTATTGTTTTTTTCTTTTTTACATTGTGTTTTTTGTATATTACTTTGGGGTTTCATAAAGGGGAACGAAAATTTAATTATTTTTGCGCTACGACGCATGGTTTAGGAGATCAAGCCCTATAAAAAAAAAACTTTTTTTTGCGTTTTTTTTGTATAAACTAATGGTTACATAAAGGGGACCGAAAAGTTGATTATTTTTGCGCTACGACGCACGGTTTAGGAGATGCAGCCCTATATAGATTTTTTTCTTTTTCTTTTTTACGTTTCTAAATCTTAATTAAGGGCTTCTTAAGGGGAACGAAAATTTGATAATTTTTCGCTACCATGCACAGTTTAGGAGATACATCCCTAAAGTTTTTTTTGTTGTTTTTTTTTTCTTTTTTTTGTCATTGCGTTTTTTGTTATTACTTTGGGGTTTCATAAAAGGGAACGAAAATTTTATTATTTTTGCGCTACGACGCACGGTTTAGGAGATACAGCCCTAAAACGATTTTTTTCTCTTTTTCTTTTTTGCGTTTTTAAATCTTAATTAGGGGCTTCTTAAAGGGGAACGGATATTGATTATTTTTGCGCTACGATGCACGGTTTAGGAGATACAGCCCTATAAAGTTTTTTTGTTATTATTTTTTTCTTTCTTTTTCTTGTGTTTTTGTATATTATTTTGGGGCTTCATAAAGGGGAACGAAAATGTTATTATTTTTGCGCTACGACGCATGGTTTAGGAGATACAGCCCTATAAAGATTTTTTTTTTAAATTTTCCGTTTTTTTAAATATAAATTATGGGTTGCATAAAGGGGAACGAAAATTTTATTGTTTTTGTGGTACCACGCACGGTTTAGGAGATACAGCTCTATAAAGTTTTTTTTCCTGGTTTTTTTTTGTTTTTTTTTTTAAGTATTAATTACGGGTTTCTTAAAGGGGTTTTTTAAATTATTTTTGCGCTACGACGCATGGTTTAAGAGATACAGCCCTATAATGATTTTTTTTTTAAATTTTGCGTTTTTTTTTTAATATAAATTATGGGTTGCATAAAGGGGAACGAAAATTTTATTATTTTTGCGCTACGACGCATGGTTTAGGAGATACAGCCCTATAAAGATTTTTTTATTGTTTTTTTTTTCTTTTTTTCTTTTTTACATTGTGTTTTTTGTATATTACTTTGGGGTTTCATAAAGGGGAACGAAAATTTTATTTTTTTTGCGCTACGACACATGGTTTAGGAGATACAGCCCTATAAAGATTTTTTTTTTAAATTTTGCGTTTTTTTAAATATAAATTATGGGTTGCATAAAGGGGAACGAAAATTTTATTGTTTTTGCGGTACCACGCACGGTTTAGGAGATACAGCTCTATAAAGTTTTTTTTCCTGGTTTTTTTTTGTTTTTTTTTTAAGTATTAATTACGGGTTTCTTAAAGGGGTTTTTTAAATTATTTTTGCGCTACGACGCATGGTTTAAGAGATACAGCCCTATAATGTTTTTTTTTTTTTTTTTTTTTGCGTTTTTTTTTTAAATATAAAATATGGGTTGCATAAAGGGGAACGAAAATTTTATTATTTTTGCGCTACGACGCATGGTTTAGGAGATACAGCCCTATAAAGTTTTTTTTGTTTTTTTTTTTCATTGTGTTTTTTGTATATTACTTTGGGGTTCCGTAAAGGGGATCGAAAATTTTATTATTTTTGCGCTACGACGCACGGTTTAGGAGATACAGCCCTAAAATGATTTTTTTCCACTTTTTCTTTTTTGCGTTTTTCAATCTTAATTAGGGGTTTCATAAAGGGATTTTTTAATTATTTTTGCGCTACGATGCACGGTGTAGGAGATACAGCCCTATAAAGTTTTTTGTTATTTTTTTTCTTTTTTTTCATTGTGTTTTTAGTATATTACTTTGGGGCTTCATAAAGGGGAACGAAATTTTTATTATTTTTGCGCCACCACGCACGGTTTAGGAGATATTATATCTATATATATAGCTTTAATAGCTCTATAAAGTTTTTTTTCCTGGTTTTTTTTAAAGTTTTAATTAAGGGTTTCTTAAGGGGAACGAAAATTTGATTATTTTTGTGCTACGATGCACGGTTTAGGAGATGCAGCCCTATAAAGATTTTTTCCTCTTTTTTTTCTTTTTTGCGTTTTTAAATCTTAATTAGGGGCTTCTTAAAGGGGAGCGAAAATTTGATTATTTTTGCGCTACGATGCACGATATAGGAGATACAGCTAATACAGCCCTATAAAGATTTTGTTTCTTTTTTTTTCATTGTATTTTTCATGTATTACTTTTGGGTTACATAAAGGGGAACGAAAATTTTATTATTTTTGCGCTACGACGCATGGTTTAGGAGATACAGTCCTATATATTTTTTTACAATGCATGTGCTCGAAAAGTGCGTTTCCTACGGAGCCATATCGTGCGGAAAGTACTGTTTTTCCGCACAAGTGCTTTTTGTTTTCAATTTTTTTTTACAGTACATATGGTGCTACTTTCTCGCACTAGTGCGGAAAAGAGCACTTACCGTGCATATGTCGAAAGTTTAAAGGGCCATATGTACTGTAAAACGTACGATACACGTGCGAATAGGTAATTCGCAACTCGTGTCGATTTAAAACACTCCTTTTAATAATTAAACTTATTTGCCATGACATGTTTTTTTATTTACTCGCACAATGCATAGTAAAACATTGTATGATACACGTGCGTAAAGATGATTTCCGCACTTGTTGCATAAATAGCAATTTTTTTTATCAAAGAATGAAAGAAAGTCACGGTATTAATAACCAAATTTTACTTTATTGGTACCTTTTCCCTATCACTGTCACAAATGTATGTGGCGTTCACGTAAACGCGATATTTTTAAGATTTCCCTGCGCAATGTTGCCAGCTCGCTCGCAAATCAAACATGTACTTACAGTTCTTTTGCATAATGGTGACATTGTACAATATCTATGAGTTTTAAATAGGTAAAAGATAATTCGACGCATTCTTTACTTGCTTTTTGCTTGTTGTTGTGTTGTTTGCGTAACTTCTTTGAATAAGTTGCGTTAATTTGGCGCACAGGCGAAGTAAACATGCGTTGCGTACGGCAAGGTCACGCCGCGGCCCCACCCTGCACGGCCTCCGTTGCCCATTCAGACCGCCCGCTAGCTTCGTTTGAACGCAAATAATATTTTTGTAATATTTGTTTATGCAGTGGATGCAAGTGACACAAATTCATACATCTTATTTATCCCGCATTTCAAATTAATAAGATATAAACTCTAATATCTTTAATATTCTTTTGTAACGGTGACAGCCTGTTACAACAAAATCATCAAATATCTTATGAAGCTATGCCTTAATAAGACACAAAATCATTTAATGGACCTATTTAAACGATTAAATTCGACCTAAGTAATTTTTTTTAACTCTAATTTTTTTTTGTGTCATTTAGAATATTATGACTTAGTATCAGATTGCAGTGGACGTAATTGACACAAACTATGTTTTCACACTAAAAACACTATCCTAAATGCAACACAGTTACATGTTTTCTCTCGAATATTTTTTTCTCCAAGATAATTCAAAATAAAAAATAATTACCACAAAATAACAAATTACTAGAAAAGCAAATTATATATATGACACAAAACAAAATGTAAGATTTACATCTTAACAAAGTATTCATAAGCGAAAACAGAATTGACTTTAATATTTTTATAACCTAGGGGTCAAAATATAGCCAGCGGTACAGGTCTATCACACTGATTCTGAAAAAGTATTATTTGTAATGTAACCTTTAACTTTAATCATCTTTAATAGTATTTTATTAAATGTACAGTCGGTAGCAACACGTCAATAAGGTTTACTAAGGTGTAGAGTATGTGAAGTTAGGGCTTGTTGAGTTAGAAGCTAGGCTCTGCATGAGATCTGATAACTTTTTGACAATGCGAGCCTTAAGCTCACTCCACACTCGTGCGCGAATCCGCGAACGCGAGTATGGAGTCTAGTTGGCAAATCAGCGAAATCGACTCCACATTCGCGTTCGCGGCTTCGCGCCGCGTAGTCTGTAGCGGGCTTATAAGTAGTTTCGGTTTGGCAACATTTTACATGAAAATGTGTTCGGTTACACGTTATAACATAATCGTACTTTTCTCAGTAAACGGCGCACTAGCGCCATTGTGCCTCTTGCCCTAACTAACCTTACTCAGCTGTGGATTGTACTGTACCTCAATTAAGGCCATTATCTACATTAGGCGCCATTCCTAAACACTTATCTTAATTCATGATCTAATTTTGATTGTGGTTTCATTCTTTTCTAATGGATTCCATTAGGAGTTAATTACTTGCGGTAAATTAGAATAGGGCACGTTATTTGTGTTATATTGTAATAGTTACTATTATAGACAAACTTTATTATTGCGGTAAAAAAGCATGGGTGTTCATATAAAAACGTTACCGTTTCAGAGCCACAAGAATACATACTGCCGACGTAGGTACATTCTAAGTTACTCTCTTATTTTAAAACGACATCTTGAAATTACATTAAAAATTAAAATAAAATACAAAGAGAAATAGATATCTTTGTGTCACGTGTATATTAAATTATGTTGTAAATTGTATGTCATTAACCTTAATTTTAAGATTTGTGTACCTAGTAACACTATATGGATCTTTATAATTCGAAATAAATAATGGAATTGAATTGAATAGAGGGAGTAAATAGAAGAAGAAGGGATGGGTTTGGGGACTTTTTTCTATCTTACTGCTAAGAGCCACAGAGAAATAACATAGCTATACCTAATACCTTATACTCTGTCCCTCTCAACGATGTGTCCGGAGACCGGAATGTTTTGGATTTCATGCATTTTAAGAACCAGCCAGACTAATATGCCATAACATTTTTAAGACTAAGTATAGAAGTTATAAAAATATTAAGCCCCCACACTTGTGCGCGAATCGCGGCGCGAAACCTCCTTATCTGTTAGTTTTGTATTTTTCACTTTTGTTTTTTTTTTCTTGTTGTTGTTGTTAATGTATCTTTGTAATGTAATAATGATGTTGCCTGAATAAATATTATTCTATTCTATTCTATTCTATTCTAAACCGCGAACGCGGCTTTGGAGTCTAGTTCACTAATCAGCGAAATCGACTCCACACTCGAGTTTGCGGCTTCGCGCCGCGTAAGTCTGGAGCGAGCTTTAATTAAAAACGGGACATTATCGCGTATTAATCACAATTAAGTTTTAAAATTACCTACGACGTTTCGAAGACGGCATTATCCCCGTGCTCTCGGAGAAAGACTGGCTAAGGCCTGATTTCCTCCGACGCTGAAGGCAGTCGCTGACGTCGGTCGAGCGTACCGTCGGTAGAAAAATCAGCCGCGGACATCAGCGTCGCCCAGATAGCAAAGTGACGTCATCGACGTCATAATGATATAATTATGGCGTCATAATGACGTATAAATGCTTTTAGGGCGCTGTGCCCATAGAACATTGTGTTGATTCGTACGCTCGACCGACGTCAGCGACCGATGTCAGCGTAGGAGGAAATCAAGCCAGAAGTTGACATCAATATCTTCTAGCTGCGCGACTTTGTCGAACTACCCGCACTTGGAGTTTTGAATGATTCACGGTTAGTTTCACTAGACTTATATTGACCGGGATATAGACCGTGATTACCTTTTGTATTATTTGTGAGCTCCCGAAAACCACGAAAAGGGAATCACGGTCTATATCCCGGTCAATATAAGTCTACCCGCACTTGATCTTGAGTTTTTTATCAACTTGAACGTTTTGCACACTAGGGATGTCGCTCTGTTAGGGGTGTCGACACAACACTAACGATATTGCTATTGATATTGATATTGATATTCGACTTTTCAGGCGTCAATATTCGTTTCCACTTACATTTACTAATGACTGGATTTATAGAGATGTGTTTTTTGTACAGCTGGCAGCGCTCCTCCTCCTTAGCTACGCCTGCTACCAGTTCGGAGGTCAGCTCTTCAACCAAGACTTCGATAGTATGTACCGAAGCAGCGCGTCTAAATCACGTCTTCGCGCCACCTCAAGGTAAATGCCACTGACCTACAACCCTACAATACGTGGCTTTCTATCACAGAAGGGTCCTTATGCTTCAAGTACAATTACAAGGTCCTTTCTATCTGAACTTACATCAGAAATTCTAATGAAAAGGTCCTATTGCACATGAAGTATAACCTTTCTTGGATAAAAAGCCACAAGCTCTAACTTATAGAGCAGGCGTTCTATGATCATAAAGAATTATTCTTTAGCAATAGTTCCTATTAGTCTAAAAGAAAACTATTTACAATTGTATTTGAAATACTTATTGACATGTAATTATTTATTACCAATAACATGATTATGAATATGATTACCGCAATATTGTGTCTGTTTTTCGTGCTAATATATTGTCTGTTTTTGAAATAAATAGAAAATATATAATTTGTTCAGACGTGGGTATAACTCCACGGTAAATCCACGTACAGTCAACCAATTTGATTCCTAGGCTACTATAGAACCATGTTATAATTAATCAATTCGTTTATCTTCTACGACAGTGCTTATTGAGTGATATATGTCATATATCTAGTAGTTAAAGCGATAGTAGGGTTCTATAGTAGCCTATAGGAATCAAATTAGTTCACTGTATATAGAAAAAGCTCTTAAAGAGCCGGAAACGCTCTTGTGACATCAATGGAGTTACAAAATGCTCATCCCCAAGTAGCAAAGTGACGTCAGCGACGTCATAATGACGTAATTATGGCGTCATAATGACGTCGTTGACGTCATAATGACGTATAAATGCTGTTAGGGTCATGACACGCTGATACGCGCCGTACACTTTTTTCTTTGCCATTTTTTTCCGCTCGACTTGGCCTCTAGTACATTCTATTAATATGTGGACCAGGTCTTCTATTCTGTTACAATGCTCACACAGGTTTGTATCTCTTTTCTTTATGAGGCGCTAAAATTTATTACACGGAATATGTCCCGAACGCAGACGCCATTGCAGTATGTATACAAGAGATTAAGATTAATAAAAATTTGTTTCTTTATCAGATCCCGCCAGAGATCCCGATCTCGCAGCCGCGATCATCGCGCCAGCTCCCGCCGCCGCCGATGCATTTGTCGCCATGACGATACAGTCCCTCACGACTAGCTGCTTAAGACCCACGGGTCTACCATGGGTGTATACGAACCGCTATGAACAACGCGCCGACATCACCGCCGCATCTGTCGTTACGACGATACTGTCCCTCACGACTAGCTGCTTAAGACCCACGGGTCTACCATGGGTGTATACCTAGAACCGCTATGAACAACGCGCCGACAACGCCGCCGCATCTGTCGTTACGACGATACAGTCCCTCGCGACTAGCTGCTTAAGACCCACGGGTCTACCATGGGTGTATACGTAGAACCGCTATGAATAACGCGCCGACATCGCCGCCGCATCTGTCGTTACGACGATACAGTCCCTCACGACTAGCTGCTTAAGACCCACGGGTCTACCATGGGTGTATACGAACCGCTATGAACAACGCGCCGACATCGCCGCCGCATCTGTCGTTACGACGATACAGTCCCTCACGACTAGCTGCTTAAGACCCACGGGTCTACCATGGGTGTATACGTAGAACCGCTATGAACAACGCGCCGACATCACCGCCGCATCTGTCGTTACGACGATACTGTCCCTCACGACTAGCTGCTTAAGACCCACGGGTCTACCATGGGTGTATACGTAGAACCGCTATGAACAACGCGCCGACAACGCCGCCGCATCTGTCGTTACGACGATACAGTCCCTCACGACTAGCTGCTTAAGACCCACGGGTCTACCATGGGTGTATACCCCTACGTAGGACCGCGTTATGACCAATGCGCCGACATCTTCGCCGACATGTCGCTACGACGATGCTGTCCCTCAAGTCGCTTTCGACCTACGGATTTATCATGGATGGGTCTACCACCGTGCAGACCGAGCACCTATTTAATACCGAAACCGGGTCTACCGAAATGTTGTTTTGTGTTTGTGTGACCATGGGTCTACAAATCAAACTGCAGTATAAGACCACCATCCCAGCAGCAGTTTAAGGTCTACCAATCGAACGTCTATATAAGACCAGCGCTTCTGTAGTTACTGGTAAAGACCACTGCAAATTATTGCTATTGAACTTATATTTGTTTTTAATTTAGCAATAACAACCTATCAGCTTATTCAAAATCTTTAATCACAGAAATAACTTACGCAACATATTTTATATTAAAACTTATTTTAATAAACTAAACAATAAATACAATGAAATTCACAATGCGTCTTTTTTTAACGATGTAGGCTAACCTGCCATAGACAATGCAGCTTAGTTTCATGGTTTGCTTAATATTTACATATTCCTTAATATAATACAAGCCTAAATTTAAAGTCTGGACATTCCGTTAAAATCATTCCCTAGAAGCGTGAAGTAGGACCTTAACCTTTTGGACGCCAATGACAGATATATCGGCACCGCAGGTTCAACGCCAAAGACGGATTAATCGGTCAAGGACCACAGAGCAACATAGACCTAAGTGCATCTGCATAAAGTTCAATTTTAGTTTTGACACTTCTGTGATGTGGCGTCCGAGTGACAGCTTTTGTGTTTGACACGGCGTCGAAAAGGTTAAATCATATTTCTATGACCTTAAATGACGTCAAACTCATTTAGCATCTCTTTCTTCACATTGATTCTGTTACATGTGGTATCTTGTTTCCAAGGGAATACTACGTTACTAGAGTTAGACCAAGAAAAGTTTGCAACGATTTCGATAGCACACACGCAGTGCAAGTGTTATTTTAAACGTCAAACTTCTATGAAATTATGACGTATAAATAACACTTGCACTGCGTGTGCTGTCAAATTCGTTGCAGACTTGTTTTAGTCTAACTCTACTACGTATGCCTAGGTCGCGGGTTCTAACACTTCTAACCTCGAACTACCAATGTGTTTTGAAATTTGTTTACAAAATATAATTTGATTTGTACCAATCGCTTTTCGTTGTAGGAAAAAATCGTAAGGAAACCGGACTTAAAAAATATCTAGTTTCCCCTCTGAGTTCAGGGTCCCGTGAAAAAATGCCAAGACGACGATAGGAAATGAGTATGAATTCGCCGCTAGGGACGCTAGTGTAGATGGTGGTCTTCGCAAAGTCCGAAATGTCAAATGTCACTTGTCACTTCAGTGACTGACAGCTGTTCTTTAGTCTTTTGTATGGATGGTATAGAAAGGATCGCAATCTCTTATGGCAGAATTGTTGTAAAAGTGTCCGCGTTAAGCTTTAAATAATAGTTCCTAATCTCTCCGGTGGCGCTAGTTAGGCTCTGGGACATGAGTATAACATGAACCATATAAGGCAACAAATAACCCGACCTAATTACGTAGGTTGTTTTTGGTAGTATTTCGGTGTATGGTGGCGCCGCCTAATTAGTGTTTTATGATGGACACTTTTCATACATAGAGATTTGGCTCCTTTATTTATTTATTATTTATTTAAATTATTTACACGGCATCACAGCATAGGCCAATACACCGAATAATTAAACTAGTTACAGGTATACAAATTACAAATACAAAATATATATAAAGTAAAATACAAATAGTCAAGTCAAATGCAAGTGCTGGAAAGCCTATCATCCTTCATCTCACAAAACCTCAGACACTCCTGGCACACATTCGCCCATCTCCACGCAAACAAGTCGCACTCTGGTGCTGATGTCAGGAGTGCATTGAGCAGCGATAACGCGCGGAGGAGTGGCGAGTTTCTATGCGATACTTTATACAGTCTCCATGGTCTTTTGGACCACCATCAACAGAGGCGCCAACTGGTGAGCAAAAAAACGATAGCCCTCATTGGACATGGCTCAGACGGAATGTCCAGTGTGGATGTAAGGTCCCGGGTAGCAAAATGACGTCAGCGACGTCATAATGACGTCGTTGACGTCATAATGACGTCGCTGACGTCATAATGACGTATACATTTTGATCTCAGAAGTGTCAGTCATCATCATCATCATCATCATCTTCGTCGCTGTCGAACGTGACGTGGCTAGGGGGCTCCACGTGGACAATGGCGGCTTGCGGGCAGCACACCTCCGCTGTCGCGCAGGGCCTGAAGTACAAACAAGTTTATCTTTAAAAAAATACCAATATGGGATCAGATGCCCTACAGCGACAATCGAAATTTCGTTTTATGCCTCTCTATCATATTTAAGCGAAAGAGGCATTTCGATTTTTGTTTTCCGCGGTAGGCCCCTAAGTTTAGGGATGGGAAATATACTCTGGTCATGGGCAAATCCACATTGTCAGTAGAAAAAAACGAAGCTTCAAATTTTCTATGGAAGGACAACCATCAATATGATTATATAGGATTATATTATATACAGTTGGTCAAGCAAATCTTGTCAGTAGAAAAAGGCGCAAAATTCAAATTTCCTATGGGACGATATCCCTTCGCGCCTACATTTTTTAAATTTGCTGCCTTTTTCTACTGACAAGATTTGTTTCTTAATATTCTCTTTCTGTAAAATCTCCACGTCCGTGGTTGCATTTTCCTTATTATAAATATGAAATATGACTATGGATGGTATAGAAAGGATGCCAATCTCTTACTTATGGCTGAATTGTTGCAAAAGTGACCGCTTTCAGCTTTAAATAATAGTTCCTAATCTCTCCGGTGGCGCTAGTTAGGCTCTGGGACATGAGTATAACATGTACCATATAAGGCAACAAATAACCCGACCAAAATACGTAGGTTGTTTTTGGTAGTATTTCGGTGTATGGTGGCGCCGCCTTATTACTGTTTTTTGATGGACACTTTTCATACATAGAGATTTGGCTCCTTTATATAGTCTCCATGAATATGACTTTAAATGAAGAGTTTTTAAAATACTTTTTTACACCATTCGATTTATTAAATCGATTCTAATTTGATTCTAACTCGCATACTGCTGGCTAAATACTTTCGTATCTGTACTTTTTTTTTGTATTGAAGTTTGACGTTTTGGTTTTGCTTGGCTTGACAATTGTCATTTTTATATTTTTTATATTCACGTGTTTGGAGAAAAAGTAGTCGAAGCGAATAAATTAGCTTACTGCAGCGAATTTCATAATTTATAACTTAAAATGTCACTAATTGTGGTCGAGGACGATTCGAGCGATGAGATAGCGTCAATGTCTGATGGCGAGCAAGGCAAACATGTAC
This sequence comes from Cydia strobilella, assembly GCF_947568885.1. NCBI lineage: Eukaryota > Metazoa > Arthropoda > Insecta > Lepidoptera > Tortricidae > Cydia > Cydia strobilella. Next base: position 1,469,381 of record NC_086064.1, on the reverse strand, counting down.
TTGAAAACAAGATTAAGAATAAACCGAGCGCACAAGAGTTGACTATGGATGAGAGATCTTACGACGATGCAGAGACTATGTCTACCGCGGATAATAATGATGATGAAGGTATCTTAATTATCACACTTGTTATACATACTACACATTGTACTCACTACACAACTCATCACAAGTTTAGCGACATAAACTCTCGCGTTTCACATAATGTCATTACCGGGTCTAACGCGATTAAATTTCATTATTTTACCTTGTATATATTTAATATCTCAATTGGCATTTTACTGGGACGTCAGTCTTCCGTGACCACAGCTAGTGCAACCTAGCTGAAACGTCGGAAACAAGGAATTTTGTACTATGTTCCTTCCATAACTACGATTTTCGTAAGTAGGATAAGCGTTACGTTTGTAATGTTCTGTTGATCTGCTAGTCTGAAAATCAACAAACTACAATTTGCCAATTACTAAAGACAGAGATAGATATAACTCCGTAATAGATAGATACAGTCTAAGGAAAAAACGTGCCTCGAAAATCAAGAAAATTTGATTCTCGTTCAGAGGGCGCTACTAATTTTGGCCTACAGTCGTATAAATAAATAAAAAATAAAAATAAAATAAAAAGCTTTTATTTCAGGCATTTACCCATATTGCGTACAATATTAAATACTACTTAAGAACTAATTGACACTATAGATGGCGTATAGATGGCGTTGACGGTTTCGTTTGTTATTTAACAATTTTAACGCATATCAGTGAAAGAACATGGGTCAAATACAAACAAATAATTAATGCAAATAAAAAAATCATTTAGCTATATTTAAATACATTCTATCGTATTTTTATAAATCTTCATTTTTAGTTTTAAAGTGTGTCGACAGATGACAGTGAATTTACTGGGGTTACAAAATTTACTATGACAGTACCACTCTAGTATAAGTTACTCTATGCTAAAGACTATACAGTATTTGTTAAAGTTATAGCCTGATCATCATCATATATTTAAGAGTTAGACTCTTGTCGGTGGAGCAATTTCCATGCATGTGGGTCCTCTGCCTTCTCCTTGACAACCTGATATGACACGATAGTTGCTGTGAGTGTTGGCCCTAAGCCCTTGAGGTCTATCGTAGGGGTTGTGGACTGTATGGGGTGTTCCGCATAGGCGGCAGGATGGAGTAAAACAACTGGAGCTCTTCTATATCAAATGCAGGAGGGTCGAGGTCGGAGAGGTTCTTCTTTTTCTTCTTAGGAGGGGTGTTTCTTGCTCGGCTGCTCGTTTCGTAGTGGCTCTCTATAGGCGGCGCATCACCTTTTATTCCCACCATATTTAAAGACCTCTTCCCCCGCACCTCACTGGCGCGCGCGTCTGCGCTTCGCGCATGCGCAGACCTCTCCTTCCTCGGCCCTTCTACGTTTCTCTTTATTTATTAAATATTTTAACAAATTACATGTTTTATTTACTTATCCTACTTATCTAATTAGACTAGCCTATTATCACAATTGGCTGCGGGAAAAAAATGGATGGATGTTGCCACCGACAAAGAGAGGTGGAGACAGATGGAGGAGGCTTATACCCTTGGGGACCACTAATGTGGGATAAAGCTAAATAATAATAATAATAATAAAATTATCACAATTTCCTATTAGAACAAAGTGCTGCCGTGGCCTGCGCCTCGAAACTTTTATTATGCAGATCTACGTAATGAAACACAATAGGGAAAATACTTTATTTGTTACAATCCTATCCTAATTAAGTTATATTGCAATCCTAACTCTACCTAATTGGAATTCTCTAATTAGATTCCTTTAAAAGGTACAAAGTATGCTACCCATACTTTGCCCTGTAATGTTATGAAAACACAATAAAAACATATTTTATTTGTACATAGGACACAACTTAAAACTATTACATGTTAAATGACTAAGTTATACAATACTATGCGCGTCGTGTACAGTTGCGTTTTGGTCACTACAGAGCATAAACAATTAGCATCTTGCACCTTGTTACCACTGCCTGCAGGGTTTAGTAGGTTGGGCCAAGTTCTCCATCCCCTCTCGCCAGTTGAGAGGGGACAGTAGCGGCTAGTCCCACACACCCCCCAATCAATGGCCTTCCCGCGGCCGGGGGGACAGTGCGTACATGTATTCGCCCACTCCGTAAACAAAAAAGAAAAAAGGCTACAAATAAACTGAAATAAATGACATATTATTATAATTTTTTCATTATTATTATTATAGCCCTTTATTCCATAAGAAGTTTTATATGGTTTTTGTATTTGTAATTTAAATGTTATCTTCTATATGGATCCCTCTTTGGGTGTAGGCCTCCTCCAATTTTATCCAATCATCTCTCTGCTTCGCTTTCTCCATCCATTGTTTTCCAGCTGTATGGACTATGTCATCTGCCCACCTTTTTTTGGTCTTCCTATGGACCGTTTGCCTTCTGGTGCTTTCCATTTAGTGGTTATGTTGGTCCACCTTTTGTCAGTCATTCGGGCTACATGTCCTGCCCAGCCCCATTTAAGTTTTAAAGCATTTGAGAGGGCATCAGCAACCTTTGTTTTTTCTCTTATTGTTGTGTGTTTTATTTTTTGTATCTCCCATCCCAGTCCCATCATACGCCTTTCCATGGCTCTCTGTGTTGATCTTATTTTTTCTTTTACTTTATTTGTGTACACCCATGTTTGTGAACCAGAGCTGTCCGGTAAACAGGGGACGCTGGTTCGATTCCAGCTCTGGACACTAGAGGCTTTGGTCATTTTTTCCTTCGTATATGACATTTATTTCAGTTTATAGTTCAAATAGTAGTGTGTCTACTTGAAAAAACACAGACTTCTTAGAGTAAGGCTAGAAATAATAACAAACAAGTTATTTTCCAGAAAAACCCCTGTTAGAACTAATGAAGCATTTAATAAACTACAACGGCAAGCAGAACACCAAGCTGACGAACAACCAGCTCGTCGGCATCCTCAAGAAGGAGTTTGACTTGGACCCCGCCAACCTGCACTTTATCTGTGTGGACATATATATGAACGTGCTAAAGAAATTCTTGAAGGATTGGCCGCAGTGGGATGAATTTGATCAGGTAATCATTACAGACGGGGTCCCTTTGTTTGACATAATTATTGAAAGTCATAATGTAATGATTGTCATATTATCATTAGTCATAATTCTGAAACCGTTAACTTTTCAGGATTTTCCTTAGGTTATCCAATAGATAGGTTTGGTTTGTTTTATGGCAATCCTGAAAAGTTACGCGTTTCTGAGAAAAACCAAATTATGACTAACGAAAATGTAGACAAACAATACATTATGACCTAAAACTATATGGGAAACAGTAGAGATCCATTACAAACGTATGCAGGTTTCCTAAGATGTGACATTTTCAACCAAAAGGTACCACATTGTCGCTTGTCGATAAGGTTGATTTCAAATTAAAACGATATGGGAATAGCGCCTTATTGACACCGGACAATAAGTACCCTTTTGGTTGAGAATGGCACAAATTGTTTTCCTATACCAACTGGCTGGTAAATATTAAATGTAACTATTCTGTATGTCACTAAAAACCTGTTTTTAGTGAAAACGCGTTTTCCTTAGTTGAAACTAGTTTTCCGTATAAGTTCCGAGAAACTCATTTGTGTACGAGTCAGGGTTTTGAAAGTACAGGACTACGGGTCACAGTCAAAATTCTTCTCGTTGCTCGTTTCTTGTTCTTAAAAAAACGTGGTGGAGATTTTTCTATGGCGTGAAATTAAGTTTTTAATTTTTCTCCAGAGAATTATAGTCTACAGCTAGAAATGAAAAATGTTTATTTCTTTTAAAACATACAGGTTATTATACAATGGTAAAGATCTCCTAGTAGGTATACAATACCTGTGGCAGGAGATCCTGCTCATCCGTTATGTTACAAGTAGTTACCTATATAATAAAAAATAAATGAACAAAAAGTACTTATATTAAGTAAGATTAGAAGCTTAAAAATAACAAAAGTGGAAATTGCATGATTTTGTGTAAGTACATACTTATGTGTGTGTGTGTGTGTGTGTGTGTGCGTGTGTGTGTGTGTGTGTGTGTGTGTGTGTGTGTGTGTGTGTGTGTGCGCGCGTGTGTGTGCGTGTGCGTGCGTGCGTGCGTGTGTGTGTGGAGTTATATTGAATGAAGAAAGACATGCAATAGCACTTAATTTTTTTTATTTATTTGATAAAAGACAAAAATGGAAGCGTGACAAGACAACGAAAAGAATTTTGACCCATACAATTTGTACTTTGACTTTTAGGCAATGCATGAAACCCGCTGTATGGATGACCACGAAGAGATTGAAAAAATGCTGGACGTAGAATACACATCCCTAAAGCAATACCTCTCCACCATTTTGAAAGCGACTGAACGTTTCGCCATAGAAGCGGCCCAGAAACTAAAACATAGCCAAGAAATCCCCGAAACCAGCAAAGCGGTCCCCGGCGACGTTGTCCTAGAGATAAATTGCACTAGAAATGAATTAAATAAACTATTCTTTAGAAAACCACATCCGCACTACAAAAGCTCAATATTTAATATAAATTCTTACGTACCATCAAAAATATATATTAACCAACAGTCTTTTCAGTCCATGCTGAATTCCTGCTATGTTAATATTTTTATAAATATGGCCTGTTTTAAATATAAAAGAGAAATACTGCCGAATTTCAAACATAAACTAATAAATAAAAATTTAAGACGGCTGCAACGGGAGCCTAAATTAAACACTCATTTGCAATCATTCAAAAATACTAAACCACAAGGGGATGTAGGGAGAAAAGACTTGAAATTAGTTATAGAGAAAATACAGCGGTCCAATAGATACAACATAGAGCAACAACAGGATGTAGATACGATATTAAAAACTATTAATGAAGATTTGCATGTGTTGCCAGCGTCATACAATAATGGCAGGGTGGAGATACCTTGTACATTTAGATTTCATATGGGCAAATATCCATATGTGAGACATTTATATGAAGAAGTTGATACTGAATCGGAGAAGTATGATTTGCAGTTGGAAGAGAAGATTTCACCGATGCTGTTGTTTCATATATCCAGGTATTTTTTTTTACTAAGCAGAACTATTTAGCAACATGTGGTACATACATATATACATACAAACATGAACGCTGAAAACATTACACTCTTTTTTTTGGGCAGTCGTGTAAAAAGGGACCTTATTGTCGATGGCGCTTACGCCGTTATTAACGAAGCTCCGATGTAAATACAATGCCGCGTGACGGTGTGCGGCGTACGTGCCATCGACAATAAGGTCCCTTTTCACAGAAAATGCCCCATTTTTACTTTCATTTCTATATTTGCATCCATGAATACCTACAATATACAGTGTGGCTAACAAATAAGTGCATTCCCGTTGCCAGGGAGGTTTTGGGATTATAAGGCGTAAGCGCCATCGACAATAAGGTCCCTTTTTATAGGAAACACCACAAATAATTAATGAACTATTCTTTGACAGGTTAAGCCTGGTGACCAAGTTCACAAACACTGATAGCAACTGGCTGCGGCTGGAATGTTCTATCTGTCAGAGGAAATATTACGGCGTCCACGGAATAGAGGCACTGAAGGCACATTTTAGGTGGGTACACTTTTGAAGGCACATTTTAGGTGGGTACACTTTTGAAGGCACATTTTAGGTGGGTACACTTTTGAAGGCACATTTTAGGTGGGTACACTTTTGAAGGCACATTTTAGGTGGGTACACGTTTGAAGGCACATTTTAGGTGGGTACACTGTTGAAGGCACATTTTAGCTTCCTAAGTCCTGCGGTACCAGTAAATTTTGTACATAATAAAAGACTTTTGAAGGCACATTTTAGGTGGGTACACTTTCGAAGGCACATTTTAGGTGGGTACACTTTTGAAGGCACATTTTAGGTGGGTACACTTTTAAAGGCACATTTTAGGTGGGTACACTTTTGAAGGCACATTTTAGGTGGGTACACGTTTGAAGGCACATTTTAGGTGGGTACACTGTTGAAGGCACATTTTAGCCTCCTAAGTCCTGCGGTACCCGTAAATTTTGTACATAATAAAAGTCACCCTTCAGTCCCAGCATTAAGTACATTACTATAGTAATAAACACCGATAGTACATATTTCGGTACAAAATGTTTAGATGCGGGGGCTTTCAAATTTGAATGCTCGCGCGGAGTATTCTGACAGTCCATAGAGTTGTAAATAGTCTGTTCAGGACTGACAGCAAATACTTATTATGTGCAAAGAAATTAACAAGAGGCCTCTAGGACTATGACGTTTAAAAAAAGCTGGGACTTAGGAGGTTAGGTGGGTACACTTTTGAAGGCACATTTTAGGTGGGTACACATAAATTGAAGGCACATTTTAAGTGGGTACACAAACGCCCTAAAGCAGAAGCGTATCATTTCTGCACACTTCATAGATAAACAATGACCCAGTTAATTGTTGTGGTGGGTAATTGTTGTTCTAAAAAGTGTGCAGAAAATGATACGTTTCTGCACTAGAGCATTTTACTTTCCAAGTATGATTTGTTTCATTTTTTACGATAAGCAATTGAAATTTGGTCTTAAATGGATTTGTTATACAATTTCCATTCTGATATTTAACTCCCCATTCCATAAATAACGATACTTTTACCTAAATGGTTAATTGAAAGTACCCTCAAGAAATGCTAGAAAAATATACTTAGTCATGTTTTTAAAAAACACATGTATTTTACTTTCCTCGTATTCGAAATGTGAAGTAGTGTGTTTAACTCGGGTGAAAGGCAGGCGTTCGAGCACCAAACTATTACTTCGGCAGAAATGCCTTTCATCCAGTCCATCAGTTTAGGTATAATATACTTAAAAGGAAGTCCCAACCTACTACCTTGTAATGTAACATTTTATTAATGAAATAAAATATTTTCATTTTCATTTTTTCATTTTCATTTTTCATCCCTTGGTTAACAATCTGCTATTTATTTATATTTTTAGGGAAGCCCATCAAAACGAACCTAACTGGAGCTGCAGCCACTGCGACAAAGAGTTCTTAGCCACTCAGTTGGCTACCGCCAGGTGGCACCATCAGTGCGAAAACATTGAGGAACATAAACTGTTTGAAAATTAACTCGGGAATAGATTCCCATTTGTACCAGGGACAAAGCAACAAGGAGTTTGCGACCACATTGCTGGCAACCGCCAGGTGGCACCATCAGTGCGAAAACATTTAGGAACACAAACTGTTTGAAAATTAACTCGGGAATAAATTCCCATTTGTACCAGGGACGAAGCAACAAGGAGTTTGCGACCACATTGCTGGCAACCGCCAGGTGGCACCATCAGTGTGAAAACATTGAGGAACATAAACTGTTTGAAAATTAACTCGGGAATAGATTCCCATTTGTACCAGGGACAAAGCAACAAGGAGTTTGCGACCACATTGCTGGCAACCGCCAGGTGGCACCATCAGTGCGAAAACATTGAGGAACACAAACTGTTTGAAAATTAACTCAGGAATAGATTCCCATTTGTACCAGGGACGAAGCAACAAGGAGTTTGCGACCACATTGCTGGCAACCGCCTGGTGGCACCACCAGTGCGAAAACATTGAGAAACACAAACTGTTTGAAAATTAACTCAGGAATAGATTCCCATTTGTACCAGGGACAAAGCAACAAGGAGTTTTAGCTAATATTATAACCGGATTAACCGGAACTCTATTTTCTACTCCTTCTGCTTATAATATTAGTTGTAAATTGTTGAGCAATACACTTTTCGTCAGTCGCGACACAAGTGACATCTAGTGTCGAGTAGCAGTACTGATAATTCCGCTACTTGACGCCAGATGTCGACTACGAAAATAATGGTCTTTTTAATATCAGAACTGATGTATGGAGTGAGCACTCTGTCTACTTAATTCTCTTTGCCCAAATAGAATCTTGTTAGAGTTTAGCAGCGCTTCAAGAATTACGGAAGTTTTGTGATACTTTTTGTGATAAAAAGAAGTCATCAATGGGGTTTGCAACTGTCAAAGGTTTGAATAGATGGCGCCATCATAGCTTGCCCCTTTCTCTAGTTTGGTTCTATGAGATTTGGCTTAAAGGGCTCTAGTATACAGGCCATAAAGTAAAAAAAACCGGCCAAGTGCGAGTCAGACTGAAGTTGCAGGTTTGGATCGAGAGTTGTAGTAGGTGGCGATCACAATAGATCAGAGATGGTCGCAGTGATACATAGGCTCTGGAGCCTTACATAGCCCCTAGAAAAAGAAGAAGAAGAGTCAGACTCGCCCACCGTACTTTTTAGTATTTGTTGTTATAGCGGCAACAGAAATTCATCATTTGTGAAAATTTCAACTGTCTAGCTATCACGGTTCATGAGATACAACCCGGTGACAGACGGACAAACAGACAGCGGAATCTTAGTAATAGGGTCCTGTTTTTACACTTTGGGTACGGAACCCTAAAAAGAAGAATTTGACACAATTCTAGGGATTGACAGGGCAAGCTATGCTGGCGCCATCTGTAAAATACTACTACCGGCCAACCCAATTGCATCCATCCTTATAATTATGAGTGTAAGACATTAATAGTATTAGTTGAACGGAGTTCATGAATTTTAGAAATATATATTTTTGTACTTATATTTATGTATTATTTCCAAAAGGTCCCATGCCCGTTTCGGGTGTTATTTCCTGATGCTAGTATCAAAGATAGATATAACTCCGTAATATATGGATACAGTCTAAGGAAAAAACGTGCCTCGAAAATCACGAAAATTTGATTCTCGAAAAGATGGCTTTACCTTTGGCCTACTCTCGGATAGATGGCGGTGACGGTTTCGTTTGTTATTTAACAATTTTAACGCATATCAGTGAAAGAACATGGGTCAAAATCATAAAAATAATTAATGCAAATAAAAAAATCATTTATCCATATTTTAATACATTTTTCAACACACTTGCTCAAAACGACGTTTTTATTCCACCGATTTTTGGCTCATAATCCTAGATATTAAACGCGTGCTCTTTCAGTGTATTATTCCATTCGTGGTTTTTCATTATATTATCCGACTGAGTTAAAAAGCTAACTGATTGCTAATAATATGCATGGAAAGGGAGCCTTCTTTAATTGGTCGGACTGGCGGGCACCGGCGCGCCCGACCGCCCGCCCGCCGCGCCGCCCGCGGCCGGGGCGAGGGGCGACCGGCAGTACGAGTATGACAGATGCAACACACAATACTAACTGTTTTAACTATTAAAATTTGATTAATATGAAAGTTTCTTTTTTTTCTCGCAAGTGTGTTGAAAAACGTCGTATGAAACGCGTGTGCATTGGTCATTACACACATCGGCTTTCTTATTGCGCGCTCGCTTACAGCTCGCGCGCACAATATCGCCTCGTGTGTGGTGACCAACTTAGCACACTTGTATCATAATGTACTATTATCGTATTTTTATAAATCTTCATTTTTAGTTTTAAAGTGTGTCGATAGATGGCAGTGAATTTACTGTGGTTACAAAATTTACTATGACAGTACCGCTCTATCCTATCATATCCTCTTTGATTAAAACCAAGCGTGCCAACTATATAATTTTAAAATTACTTATCTGTGATAGGAAACATGTTCTTGCTTTTGGTTGCTCGCAATTCTTGGGCTCTTGCAGTTAATTATCATGCAACGAAGCATTTTTAAAGTTTTCACGGACGTCCGGCTGCAACAACTGACGCGCGTGGACTGTCAAGAGCGACGGTCAACCTCGACGCTCGGTCGGGGTTCGGACACGCGAAGTAGATGCATTTGCGTCTTCTATGGTATATTTATTTCTGTGGTCCCACCGCTGGGCAACGGCCTACCTGCATGGCCTACGGCACGTTTTTTCCTTAGACCGTATCCATCTATTACGGAGTTATATCTATCTTTGGTTACAATACAAATCGTGGTATTTGCGTCATCTAGCGTATATATTAAATCTGTGGGAGGGACACTGGGTGACTGGGCTTCAAAAATCCAATAGTATTCATAGGACGTACCTGGTATAGTTATGTGGTGCGTATAGTGTGAGATCAATGGCTCCCGTGCTATAGTCGCAACTGTTCCGTTGCACGCACACACCGCTCACGTTTCTGGCGGTTAGACATTCCTTGGCAGGTTCTGGGGAGTTTAAAAAGTATTAGAAAAAATATAGTAAAACCTGACCAGAAACATATGATCATTGTCAAGAGGGCGCTGTTATTCTCAATGTATAATGCCCTCCACACTCGTGCGCGAAGCCGCGAACGCGAGTGTGGGGTCTAGTTCGCTAATTAGCGAAATCGACTCCACACTCGCGTTCGCGGCTTCGCGCCGCGTAGTCTGGAGAGTTCAGTATAGTATGAAAAAATTAGTTCCAGTGAAATTCCGCAACATGGCACGTGATCATATATTCCTGGCCAGGCTTTAGGTAAGTAATAATGTAGGGTCAGGTGGGGTGAATATAAAAAAAACCGGCCAAGTGAGAGTCGGACTCACGCACCGAGGGTTCCGTACTTTTTAGTATTTGTTGTTATAGCGGCACCAGAAATACATCATCTGTGAAAATTTCAACTGTCTAGCTATCACGGTTCATGAGATACAGCCTGGTGCCTGGTGACAGACGGACAGCAGAGTCTTAGTAATGAGGTCCCGTTTTTACCCATGGGTACGGAACTCTAAAAACGGGTAAAAATATGACTAAGTTCTTAACACTCAAAAACTTATTCTATTTTTACCCGTTTTATATTTACTCCACCTGACCCTATCTAAGACAACTATATTGCCCTTTATAATGTCACCCAGAACTTCATTTCAGTCTATGATTGCGTTCAATTTTTACTGACATCGTCACTTATCGCTAAACTAGCCATTAGCCTAGTCGTGACTAGTCTCGAGTCAAATAGGGCCTTTTTAGGTACATAAGCATTAATGACTTTTTGCTTATCTACGAGTAGGTTTTCTGACGGGGATAATTGCTTATAAAGGAGGAAAATGTGTAGATAAACAATTATAAATTATGTAAAGCCTGACCAGGAATATATGATCACGCGCCATGTTGCGGAATTTTACTGGAACTATTTTTTTCATACTATACTGAACTGTCACCCTATACATGCGCAACAACAGCGCCCTCTTGACAATGATCATATATTACTGGTAAGGCTTTAACGTGCCAGTAAATATTCCAAGGTCTGAACTATGGATGGTATAGAAAAGATGCCAATCTCTTATGGCAGAATTGTTGCAAAAGTGACCGCTTTCAGCTTTAAATAATAGTTCCTAATCTCTCCGGTGGCGCTAGTTAGGCTCTGGGACATGAGTATAACATGAACCATATAAGGCAACAAATAACCCGACCAAATTACGTAGGTTGTTTTTGGTAGTATTTCGGTGTATGGTGGCGCCGCCTAATTACTGTTTTTGATGGACACTTTTCATACATAGATTTGGCTCCTTTATAGGTATAGTCTCCATGCAAGAACTGAACAGCTGGCCTAGCCAAGGTGACAATCGCTATCGCTTTGGCAACGAAAGTAACGAAACGCTTTGTGTCTTTCCACTCTTCCATATTAGTACGACAGTGACAGTTTGCGTATCGATCGCTACGGAGCGTAAGCGATTGGCATGTTGGCTACGCGGCCTGAACTGTCGCTGCCAGTGATAACGTGCGTGTCAGACAAGCGTCAGTCATATCATAGAGTAACTTATACTAGAGCGGTACTGTCATAGTAAATTTTGTAACCCCAGTAAATTCACTGCCATCTGTCGACACACTTTAAAACTAAAAATGAAGATTTATAAAAATACGATAAAATGGATTTAAATATGGATAAATGATTTTTTAATTTGCATTAATTATTTTTATGATTTTGACCCATGTTCTTTCACTGATATGCGTTAAAATTGTTAAATAACAAACGAAACCGTCAACGCCATCTATACGACAGTAGGCCGAAGCTAGTAGCGCCCTCTGAACAAGAATCAAATTTTCTTAATTTTCGAGGCACGTTTTTTCCTTAGACTGTATCCATCTATTACGGAGTTATATCTATCTTTGGTCATATGGACCGTTTTTTAACGTCAAAAATGTTACTAATAGCGTCGTCTAAGTATAAGTCAGACTAGTGTTATTCCTGTTTGTTGGCTATACGTGATATGATGATGATAGGTAGGTACTTACCACTGGAGCTGGTAGTGTTTGTAGCCTCAACTTGTTCATTTTGTGCTGAGACGCAACCACACACCCACAACGCAACTACGACGGTTCTAGAAAGAAAGCAATGGTCTAATAATCAAGTCTTTTCACCACACCAGCGGCGGTAGCATGGTCGCATTTTTATCGCTTGTCACCATGCCTGTCACGTTCTAAAGCCCCTCCACACTCGTACGCGAAGCCGCAAACGCGAGTGTGGAGTCTTAGTTCGCTAATCAGCGAAATAGACTTGTAAAACAAATAACTATATCACATCACTAATTCGAAAAAGGGGTTTTTCTTCCCTGCTAGGAGGGATCAAAGTGGCACTTTTCTTCCCTGCTAGGAGGGATCACAATAACACTTGTTTGTTCTAGGACACTATTTTTACATTTTTTGCACATTACTTTTTAGCTTAAAATTATATTTTTAAACATCATAAAGACCTCATAGGTGATTTGAAAAGCAGTATGTGTCACATGGTAGCAAAATTATTTCCATCTTGGACGTAACACACTTGAATCCCTCACTACACTCAGTATTCTACTTTAGAATCGAAGAAAGCGAAGGATTCTATTACAGAATCCTTCGCTTCGTTTAGGATTCAATGTATGCCCTCGCCGTAAATATGTAATTTTGCTCCCTTGTAACACAATCTACTAATTGACTCCTGTACGTACCTACGTATAAAATAAACGTCACATAGGTCAAATAAATTACTTACAGTATCGTCCGCACGTCCATTTCCTTATAAATATATCACTAAACTAAACGCGAGCATACACTTATCATTATGACATTAAAACGAGTCACCCGGTCATAGCATCATAGGTATTAGTTAATGACTTGGAATGTAATTACTGTGATTCAGTTCTCTTGGAAATAGGGTGAAGATTCGACTTGGTTCAATGATTAGTCGTGACATGGTGACCTATTTTGGGGACTATCACTACACCTTATAAAACAAAGTCCCCCACTGCGTCTGTGTGTATGTATGATCGCGATAAACTCAAAAACTACTGAACGGATTTTTATGCAGTTTTCACATATCAATAGTGTGATTCTTGAGGAAGGTTTAGGTTTAATTTACGGTTTTGTGTGACCCGTGCGAAGCCGGGGCGGGTCGCTAGTCTGAGACTATGTTGCTATAACTACGTTATGCTAGTACAATGTTAATGTGGCTCTGTGAGCTCACAAAACTACCATAACTCCGTTTTTTTTTTTTTTTCTGATGTGTTTGTATTAATATTGTGTGTAATTGCAGCTGTACAAATAAATCTTTTATCTATAGGTATCTAATCTATCATTTTCGTTCCGTACCCAAAGGGTAAAAACGGGACCCTATTAGTAAGACTCCGCTGTCTGTCCGTCTGTCACCAGGCAGTTGGAATTTTCACAGATGATGTTTTTCTGTTCCGCTATAACAACAAATACTAAAAACAGAATAATATAAATATTTAAGTGGGGCTCCCAGAGAACAATCGTGATTTTTTTGCGTAATGGTACGGAACCCTTCGTGCCCGAGTCCGACTCGCACTTGGCCGGTTTCATTTTTTAATATAAAGTGTACATAGTCTGTTTTTTTATTCCGTAGACTAAAATGACAACCACAAATGTCAAACGTAGAAATAATATGACGCTTAAAACAAACAGTGCTGAATTGCTGATCTTTGATTTCGGTTTGTGAAGTTAGGGCTTGTAGTGTTAGAAGCTTGGCTCTTCAAGAGATCTGATAACTTTTTGACCGTGCGAGCCTTATGGTTTCGTCTTGGCAATATTTTACATGAAAATGTTTTTGGTGGGATTTCGCTTATTTTTGTAAGTTGCTTATGACAATCTTCTATCCCCTAATTTAAAGGGTTGGGGGTAATTTACTATTAAAAATCCTGAAATACGTATCTGGGGGCATCTTTTACACAATCTGCTTATACTGATTTCCCATACAAACTTCAACACCCTTTTTCCCCCTAACGCTCTTTTTTACCCCCTTACGGGGTGATTTTGGGGTTATTTATTTATTCTAAAACTATTCTATATCCTTCCCCATAACCAAAACTATCTACATACCAAATTTCAAATATATCGGTTTCAGCGGTTATTAATTCCCCATACAAAATTCCACTCCCTTAGGGGCTAAAAATTTCAAGTTTTTTTAATTTAACTGTTGTTTGTGTACTAAAACTATCACATACCAAATTTCAGCTTCCTAGGATTTCAGGAAGTATCCTAAAGGTTTTGATGATCATCAGTGAGTGACGAAATCGGGTTTTTTAAGATATGAATAAAATCGAAAGTATATGAGCTATGTAATTGAAAAATTTTACGCTTAATAAGTTTACTAATGCCACCTTATCCCGAGAATTTTGTTTATCTGGTATAATCCAAACCCAAGTTATTGAGATAAAATGTCAACACGACAACTGCCAAAGCGTATAATATAAAATAAATAATTTATAAAAACATAATAATTAATAGAAACTGCGCTGAATTTTTATAGTAAATTGTGTTACGAGTGATTATACAACATAAAATAAAAATACCTTCGATCGGTTCGTATACAAATGGTTAATGGTCGATGACGTTTAGTAGTAGCCGGTCGATTTGCATTTTACCATTGGCAAATAGAAAATAGAGTGTACTATTGTCTAAAGAATAAATAATACAAAGCCTTAAGTACTAACACAATGAGTCCTCCAGCCAAGTGTGGAAATTGCGATAAAAGAATCAACAGCAGGCATTCACTGGATTGTTCCTCTTGTAACGTGGGATACTGCTTAGATTGCCTAGAACGCATCGGTGTTGGTAGCAAACGTTATACCCTAATGTCTGTGGACAATAAAAAAACCTGGAAATGCCGAAGGTGCCATGAAAAAGACTTACCAACATCAGCAAGTACTCCATTGCCCAAGCCTGATATATCAAAACTCCCGTGCTCAGTCTTTCCATCGTCAAATAACACAGCCTGCAAAAAATTACAAAAGCGACGCCCAGATGACTTGTCTTTAACCCACTCATCTACAGACAGTATTTGCACTGTACTTGGCGACACTTTATGTTCTCCTCCAGACTTTACAATAACACAAAACCAACCAGTTTCTAGTTGTAAGTCAGTTTTACCACCCCAAAAACGGCCGGCGCCGACGTCTGGCTCAAAATCAGATGATGAAAGTGCTACTAGGGAGTTCTTAAACTCTGCTCAAAACCTAGCATCAATGACTGTTCCCAACGAGGTTCTCTCTTCATTTACAACAGCCCTCCAGCAACTGCAACGCGTCTTCGACACAATGACACGAGAGATGACCGCGTTCACTACATCGCTCAACAACACCTCTGAGGACGTGGCATCTTTTCGAAATGAAATCTCAGAAATGAAAAGCCAGCTGAAAGAGCTAGATTTTTGTAAATCTGAAGTAAAAAATCTTCGCACTGAAGTGGTCGAGCTGCGCCAAGAAATAGAATACAAGGAACAGCGCCATCTACTGAAGGATGTCGAAATTTTAGGTCTAACAGAACACAATAGCGAAAACTTACAACAAGTAATTCACACAATGTGCGCCAAGTTGGGTGTCGAACTGGACCCTCGTGACGTGGATGACGTGCGGCGCGTGGGCCTTCGCGGCGGTGGCGTGGGCAGCGTCGAGCGGCCACGACCCGTTGTGCTGACGCTGACGCGGCGCGCCCCGCGTGACCAGATCCTGCGCGCCGCCAGAGTACGCCGCGGGCTCACCACTGATATGCTGGAAGTTCCGGGAAGCTCTCGTCGCGTGTACATAAACGAACACCTCACAAAGGCTAACAGGGTTCTTTTCAGTAAAGCCCGAGCCGCAGGAGCTCAACTAAACTTTAAATTCACTTGGACCTCAAACGGTACCATTTATATGCGTCGCTCCGAAATTAGCTCAATAGTACGAATTTCATCGGAAGCAGTGTTGGAAAAACTATACAAGGGACCTGCATCTAATAGTCAACACGCGCCGTTTCAAGGGCTGCCTAATTGATTGCGGTTTGATAATATGTTTAACCCTAATGTGCGCCACTTTTTTACATATTATTAATTATAATTTAGATTTTTATATAAATACTAGGTTTCTTTCTTATGGATCTCAAAAATATCTGTCTCGTGCAATACTTTATCATAGTAGTCTGTTTCTGTGGAAACTTTTTGTTACACTAAGCCTTTACTTTTTAACTAGTTGTATGTTTGTTGCTATTTTTTACTCGATGTCATACATAACACACGCATTTTTTATACTTATCACGCTAAATGTTTTTAACCTAGTCCTATACGAACCTAGTTCTATTTATAAATGACCAAAAAAATAAATTTAAAATTAGGACTTCTCAATGCAGGCTCTCTAGGGACTAATCATAACGAATTTATAGTTGCAGTTCAAGAGCGTAATATAGACATAATGGCTATAAATGAATCCTGGCTTCGGGAAGGGGAAGAGGGGCGGGCACCTGTCTTGCCGAACTATAGCCTGCGCCACGTCCCACGGCCTCGCTCGGTGCGCGAACGCGGTGGCGGCGTCGGCTTTTACATCAGGAAAGGCATTACTGCGCGGCGCTGTGCTCATCCCTCTGACTCCGTAGTTGAACAAATGTGGCTTAAGTTATCTATTAAAGGTGTAGTTTTACTTCTAGGAACAGCTTACCGGCCACCATGGTTAGACATTGATACTTTTATAGATTCACTAACTGAAACTATTTCCTCATTCTCTAGTTATGACTATATTACGTTAATGGGAGATTTTAATATTAATTTGTTAAATAAAGACCGAAATTGTACTAAACTCACTCAATTAAACTATTTAAATTTTACACAATATGTTAATGAGCCAACTCACTTTACAAGTCATAGCAGTACATTGATAGATTTGATTTGTAGCAACATTGCCGTTTTAAACACTCAAGTAGACTATATACCTACTCTTAGTCACCATGCATTCCTAACTTGTGAACTAAATATAAAGAAAATTAAACCTTTGCCTCAGCAAGTTATTCTAAGACCACTAAAAGATATTGATTTACTAATATTTAACAAATCTCTTGAATATATTCAATGGGACAATATCATTTCACTATCAACCGTAAATGATATGGTCAATTCTTTTAATAGCATAGTTTTATCTCTGTTCGACTTATATGCACCTCAAAAACTGGTTATTATCAGAGAAAGAAGCTATCCTTGGATAACATATACGATTAGGGAAATGATGCGCCTGCGTGATCAGGCTCATAATAGGTTTAGGGCATCTGGATTAGATGAACATAAAAAATACTACACTGATTTAAAAAGCTGCGTCAACAAAGCTCTATTTAATGAAACACGGGCTTATTTCAACCAAAATATTAACCATAATGCTAGTAACTCTCGGTCTCTATGGAACAATCTTAAACGTACCGTGAAAATAACTCATAACTCTCAGAACCATGAAATTCCTACTCATTTACGTGACCCAGATCTTATTAATTCACATTTCCTCCAAGTTCCAGGCAGTCCTGTAGCTCCACAACCATATCAGGCTTACTTTGAATCCAACCACTATCATACTTCATCATTTAGGTTAGAGCCAGTAGATGAGATCTCTGTGCTTAAAATAATCAGATCACTTAAATCCTCTGCTCTGGGTGATGACGGTATTAACTTAGATATGCTACTTCTAACTCTTCCTCGTTCACTTAGTACAATAACTGTAATAATAAATAAATCCATAACATCATCAGTCTTCCCCGATGCCTGGAAAGTGGCTTTGGTAACGCCTCTTCCTAAAAAAAATAATATCACTAGTTTTAAAGATTTGCGACCAATAAGCATTCTTCCTTGTATATCTAAAATATTGGAACGCATTGTATACACACAGTTATATGCTTTTCTTGAAAGAAATCAAATTCTTCCTATTCAACAATCTGGGTTTCGTAAATCGCGTAGTACGGCAACTGCACTTCTTGATGTAGTAGACAATATACTATCTGCACAGGATATGGGCAGGGGAACTATAATGACACTTCTTGATTTCTCACGTGCCTTTGATGCTATTAATACAAAATTATTGTTATCCAAAATGAAATACTATGGCGTTGAACCAGACTCAATTAAATGGTTTTCGAGTTATCTTAATCGTCGAACGCAAGTTATCAAACTTACAGATAATAACGGTATGTTTTTGAAATCCAAACCATCTATTTTATCTAGAGGAGTGCCACAGGGGTCGATCTTAGGCCCGCTTTTATTTATCCTATATACAGCTGATGTCCGTGATGTAATAAAACATAGTAACTTCCACATATACGCAGACGATATCCAAATCTACATCCCATGTGATCCTGCTAATGTGGCTGTAGCAGTTGCCAAAATAAATGAAGACTTAGATAACATAACAACTTGGTCATCATCGAACTCTTTAGTACTTAATCCTAATAAATCAAAAGTTATGATTTTTGGCTCCAAGCATCAAATAATACAAATAGATAACCATAAACCTATCATTTCCATTTCAGGCGAAGAAATAGATCGTGTTTCTGAATCGCGTAATCTAGGTGTTATAATGGATGAATGTCTTCGTTTTGAAAGTCACATAGCAGATATTGCCCGAAACTCATTTTATAGACTTAAGGTCCTCTATAGAATCCGTGATTTTCTTAGCGTAGACCTTCGAGTCAACCTTTGTGATACGCTAATACTCTCAAAGTTTGATTACGCGGACGTGGTTTATGGACCACGGTTGTTAGCTAGAACTGAACGCATTATACAAAGAGTCCAGAATGCATGTGCACGTTACTGTTTTAGAATCCCTCCACGAACGCACGTGACACCTTACTTAAATTCATCAGGCATTCTTAAAATGACTTACAGAAGAGAACTTCATCTATCTTCCTTGTTGTTTGGAGTATTAAAGTTTTCAAAACCCGAGTACCTCTTCCAAAAGTTCACCTGGCGTTCAAACACTTCTATGAAATATGGTCTTAGATCGGTCAACAACAAATTAGTAACTTTTCATTACTGCACATCCGCATTTCGAGGTAGTTTTAAATACACAGCAACTAAGTGCTGGAATAATATACCTCCGCCATTAAAGATATTAAATTCTCTTAAAAGTTTTAAAACACAGCTTAAGCGACACCTTCTTCAGATTCAAAATGAACTACCTCTTGGCGGTAGAGCAATACCCTCTTATCTTTGATTATAGCCCAGCCATATAATACATACAATAATGACATTTAATATAATATTATTTACAAATACGCACATTCACACTTTACACTTCAGTATCAGTCTTACCTACGTATAAATATATATCTTAACCAACAAAAACACAAAAAATCCTTTATAATTTTATAAGTACTTATAATAATACTACACACTCAACAACACAATGCACACTTTCATTTCATACACCTTCCATATACCTATTCTTTATCTTTCTTTTTCTCATTTAATGTTCTTAATACTTAAGGTTTCTTTTTTTTTTCTTTTATCACTTAAAACTTTTTTTGTCTTTATTCCTTTTATTATGTAATAGGTACTTAGTGTTTCTT
The DNA here is from genome assembly GCF_947568885.1 of Cydia strobilella. Classification (NCBI taxonomy): domain Eukaryota; kingdom Metazoa; phylum Arthropoda; class Insecta; order Lepidoptera; family Tortricidae; genus Cydia; species Cydia strobilella. Next base: position 1,449,647 of record NC_086064.1, on the reverse strand, counting down.
TTTGTTTATAGGATCCGACTGAAAACCAGCGTTGCAGTAAATTTACTGCAACATTATGCTGAGTCGAGACTCCTTTTTAACATCACGCTGTCTTTAATGCCAATGTCAATTAATTTAGTTAAGAAGTAATGTATCTAGTTAGGTACATTAGTAAACTATTAACCTACATATTTTATGTTTCATGTTTTGTGATGTTAAATAAATTTTCTCTCTCTCTCTCTCTCTCTCTCTCTCTCTCTCATTAGGTTCAAAAAAAAAACGAAGAAGCGCTTCGAGAAAAGGTAGGTAGTGCCCTTGCGCTTTGCTTTGCTCGTCTTGGCGGGAGCACTACCGTGCCTCCAGATTCACAGAAAACTTGCAATGTGCAATGAAAACAGTAAGTAATAAAAACAAATCATAGTTACTATAAAAAGGTTTATTAGAAATAAATATGCTATTTTCAACCAAAAGGGTACTTATTGTCGGTTGTCAATAAGGCGCTATTTCCATATAGCTTCAATTCGAAATCAACCTTATCGACAAGCGACAATGTGGTACCTTTTTGTTTAAAACGTCACAAATATTTAGCAATGACATTTCTTTATTTGGAAAGAATTCTAGGGCACAATTTACAATATAAAATCCTTAGAAATAACACAATTAGCTCCATGCATGAATTTATTTTTATTTTTGGATTCATAATTTATATCGTTGGAACACCGGAAATGATAAAAATACTTTTGTAAACCTTAACATTATTTTATGAAAAAAGATTTAAAATGTTGAAAATTTTTGAGCGGTTGAAACGCTCATAATTTTTGGCGCGAATTCGACAGAGCGTGATGACGTCACACGTTGGGCGGCCCAACTGACGTTTGCTACTAATGACACTAATCTGTCGAACGCGTGACGTCACGTGGCGTTTCGAGCGTTTCGCTCACTAGCTTTTCGCGGGCAAATTTTTGTACTTTTTATTTATAATTTTAAGTAATTAAATGGTAATTTAAAAACGGAAATGCATTTGTAACATGATATAACGGTAACAAACATCCGAATAAAACATATTTCATTCAAATATAAACTTCATGCATGAGGCTAATTATTATTAGATAATAGAGATGTAGAGTTTGACCAAGTTAGCAACGATTTTGCTAGCCCAGATTGTGCAAGTGTTATTTTTAACGTCAAACTTCGCTGAATCTCAGCAAGGAAAGATAAGTCTCTCTTTTCGTTTTCGCCTACTTCTAAAAAGTCCTAAGTTTGTGCTATGTCAAAACAGCAAAGCTTGTTAAGCTTGGTGGGCAACAATGAACTCGACCAAATTATGTATGTTGTTTTCTATGTTGCCGGTAATGTTAAAACGTGTTTTTAATTTTGTCGCATTCTTTCATTCTGTAAACTCTATGGTATACTTGCTTTTAATGTAAAAAAGTCAATATGGATAATTTTAAGAAAATTATGTTAGCTTCGGCAATTATGTGTCAACCAAAGAGAATTAAGTAGACAGAGTGCTCACTCCATACATCAATTAGTTTTATTACCAAAAAAGACTATTGTTTTCGTATTCGACATCTGGCGTCAAGTAGCGGAATTATCAGTAATGCTACTCGACACTAGATGTCAGTTGTGTCGCGACTGACGAAAAGTGTATTGCTCAACAATTTACAACTAATATTATAAGCAGGAGTTGAAAATAGAGTTCCGGTTATAATATTAGCTGAAAATCGTTGAGCATTAGACTTTCCGTTCGTCGCGACATCTATTGTTGAGTAGCAGTACTGATAATTCCGCTACTTGACGCTAGATGTCGACTACGAAAATAATAGTCTTTTTGTATGGAGTAAGCACTCTTTGGTGTCAACACACTGAAATACCTTGTAAATAGTCCCTATTTTAGAATATTTTGACAGCTGTCAACTGTCATTTCTTGTCATCCCTCTGGACCTTCACCGCCGGTTTCTTAAGCCTAGTCCTCGGGTTATCCTTAACATCCTCTTTGGGCAGATGCCCTGGGCTGGTGGAACGCTTGAGCCTTCTGTCTTTCAAAGTCCGGAGCGACCCAGTTTCCACTTTACCTCTTTTTGGCTCTAGAACGTTCTTTACCACCTCAATTTTTTGTGGTTTTGGTATATTTGGTTTGGCATTTTCTTTAGAGTCGCCTTCTGGACTTATATCCTTTGAAATTCTCTTCATATCTTTTGTAACATTCCCTTTTGTATCGTCTACACTCGCAGCTTTTGAAAGCGACCCAGTTTCCACTCTACCTCTATTTGGCTCTAGAATGTTCTTTGCTGTATCTATTTTTTGTGGTTTTGGTATATTTGGTTTAGCATTTTCTTTAGAGTCGCCTTCTGGACTTATATTCTTTGAAATTCTCTTCATATCTTTTGTAACATTCCCTATTGTATCGTCTACACTCGCAGCTTTTGAAAGCGACCCAGTTTCCACTCTACCTCTTTTTGGCTCTAGAATGTTCTTTGCTGTATCTATTTTTTGTGCTTTCGGTATATTTGGTTTGGCATTTTCTTTAGAGTCGCCTTCTGGACTTATATTATTTGAAATTCTCTTCATATCTTTTGTAACATTCCCTATTGTATCGTCTACACTCGCAGCTTCTGAAAGCCTTTTCGAATCTTTTGGAATTTCTTTCCGTGTAAACTCTTGCTCCAAATTCTTAACAATGTTCTGTCTTAAAGATTTCTTCGCATAAGTTTTGACTGATGTTTGGGGGGTGAAAAACTGATCCGGGGTAGATTCGTAGGGAGTAAAAAATTCAGCTTTCGACTTATCCGTCTGTGGAGTCATGGCTACATCTATATCTTCTTCATACGGTGCGGTAACTAATATTTTTACTTTTGAACGAGATGGTCTTGGAGTTATAGTTTCAAGTACAGCTTTATTAGTTATCGGGATGGGTATTTTGAAGTTAATTTTCTTTTCTGGAACAATTTGTTCTTCAGGCTCATCGAAATTAAGAGCCGGGATCTTACATTTCAAATCTGGCAATTCATCTTTGCTCACAATAACTTTGTCAAACACAGGCGGTTGACTAAGCTTCGCTTCTGGCGTTTTAAGTATTTCTTTAGTAGGTGTAAGTTTAAGATTTTCCAAATCATTCTCAATATCTGCCACTCGGTCTTGTATATTATCAGAACTTCTTAAAATTTCAGAAGCAGTCATCAAATTCATGATTTCATTTTTCGTATAACCATCTACATCTGCCGCTTGAAGTATTTCACTGATTCTTACATATATATAATCATCAGATTTAGCGTAATTTTTCTGTGAAAGCTCATAATACGCAGCTTCAATCAAAACTTCCAATTCAACATTAAATAGCTCTTTCTCAAGACTTTTCTCAATTATATCAACCACATACTTCTCAAATTTCTCTCTAAGCTTCCTCATAGCCGCTTTCATCTTACTTTCAACATCACAGAAATTTTCTATCACACCGTTGAAGTAATTCTTAGCCACATCGAATTCTCTACCTCTATAATACACGCTGGCTTCCATTCCAAGCAATTGACACGCCAAAATGAATATTGAAGGCGTTTCACACGCGTAACATTCACATTTGGCATCGTGGTCAAAAAATTCCGGCGTTTTAAAAGCGGCGACATATTCAATAGGTATAGATGGACTAGTTTGATATTTCTTGGGTATGCGTGCGTCGCGCACGGCCTCAAGTTGGGGGGTGGAGGGGGCGGTTTTGGGGTCGTTTTGGATCGGTATTTGGAGGGCACACTCGTTAGATTGAAGGCCGACGATGTGTTTTAAGCGTTGGTCGATTGTCACCTGAAATTAATAATTTTTATGAGTTAATTTGTTTTTAGCAAGTCTGCAACGAGCTTACAATTATTGAAACAAAGGTAATATACTTCTAATTGATATCAAAGATAGATATAACTCCGTAATAGATGGATACAGTCTAAGGAAAAAACGTGCCTCGAAAATCAAGAAAATTTGATTTTTGTTCAGAGGGTGCTAGTAGCTTTGGCCAACTGTCGTATAGATGGCGTTGACGGTTTCGTTTGTTATTTAACAATTTTAACGCATATCAGTGAAAGAACATGGGTCAAAATCATAAAAATAATTAATGCAAATAAAAAAAAACATTTATCCATATCCATATTTATACTTAATCTTATTTATTTTTATTTTTATTGCAAATGTTTTGTATGTTTTAATTATGGATCAATGTTATCTGGATTAAATGATTCAATTAAAAAATTAAAATATTTAAATACATTTTATCGTATTTTTATAAATATTTATTTTTAGTTTTAAAGTGTGTCGAAAGATGGCAGTGAATTTACTGGGGTTACAAAATTTACTATGACAGTACCGCTTTAGTATAAGTTACTCTATGTTGATATAAATTATTCTCTTAATTTTATTGGCAATTTATGAATTAACTGACATATTTCAGTACATTCATTTCAGTACATATATGATGTTGATCAAACATAATAATCATAAAACAAAAGCAGGTACTCGAATAATGTAAATTAAGAGTAATTTATACATGGTTCCTACACTAGGCAGAGCCTGTCCTGTAGGTAGCCGGCACAGTTACGAGTATTCTAACGATATAATATACATATAATTTTTTATATTAAAGGAAAAAATGGAAAAAGTTACACTTCCGGCAGGATTAAAACCCGCAACCTCCCTCCGCAATCCGTGCGTTGCTCTTAACCAATTGAGCTACGGAAGCCTACCAGAACCTTGCAAATCTTTCCATTCCTTCCCTTATGTATACACGCCTTTGGGGTGGCGTAAAGCGACATCTACCGTAAGACGATTACATCTTTTTAACGGTTCTGGTTTTAAAAAGATGTAATCGTCTTACGGTAGATGTCGCTTTACGCCACCCCAAAGGCGTGTATACACATAAGGGAAGGAATGGAAAGATTTGCAAGGTTCTGGTAGGCTTCCGTAGCTCAATTGGTTAAGAGCAACGCACGGATTGCGGAGGTTGCGGGTTCAAATCCTGCCGGAAGTGTAACTTTTTCCATTTTTTCCTTTAATATAAAATTTGGAGTATCGCTCGCAGACGTATCTGCATGTTAAAAAATTGATACATATTTGTTTTTTTTTTACTATATTTTTTATTGTAATGTATTTTCTTTTGAGATTGTGTAATTAATTTTGTCATTACCGGTGGTGTAATGTAATGTTTCATATAAATATATTTGCATGCATTGTACTATGTTTTTATGTGCAAATAAACGATTGATTGACTAACAAGTTTGGGAACAAATCAAATTATTTTATGAAATATTTTGATTTGTGTTTTTTTAAGTAGTCACACTACTATATATAAATTAAAAACTGCTAGAGCTGGTCAAAGACGCCTAGTCTTACTAAAATGGCATATAGTCGAGAAATTCGGACGGGCACCGCCGTGGCGCGGTGGCCTAGGGGTTCATGGCGTTAGCCGCGATAGCTAAAAGACCGAGTCCGGCCTTCACCACTGGAGGGCTTCGTCACTTTTTCTTTAATATATGACATCTATTACAGTTTTTATTGATTGATTAATTGAATGATAGGTAAGCTTTGCAGTGACAAAGTGTGGGAGTGTGATGCTTAAGGCTAAGTTTCCATCGGTCGATAACTCAGTCAATAACAAAGAGAATTAAGTAGACATAGAGTGTTCACTCCATACGTCAGTTTTGTTACCAAAAAAACTGTTATTTACGTAGTCGACATCTAGCGACAAGTAGCGAAATTATCAGTACTGCTTCTCGACAATGCTGTATGGAGTGAACACTCTATGTCTACTTAATTCTCTTTGGTAGCACAAACACAGGACTATGTATAAGTTACTAGGACGTGCACTAGTGCTGCACTCTGGTGGCAGAACATTGCAGTAAATCAGTAATACTCTCTATTAAGACAAATCTATCGACGATCAAAGTCTCTTGAGTGCCACAATGGACAATCATACATACATAGACTTTTAAATACCCACCCTCCCCAATTACCCTCCTTTGCGTCGCGCTGTTGGATAAAAACCGGACAAGTGCGAGTCGGACTCGCGCACCGAGGGTTCCGTACTTTTTTAGTATTTATTGTTATAGCGGCAACAGAAATACATCATCTGTGAAAATGTCAACTGTCTAGCTATCAAGGTTCATGAGATACAGCCTGGTGACAGACAGACAGACAGAGGAGTCTTAGTAATAGGGTCCCGTATTTACCCTTTGGCTACGGAACCCTAAAAACGGGACCCTATTACTAAGACCTCTCTGTCCGTCTGTCACCAGGCTGTACCTCATGAACCGTGATAGCTAGACAGTTGAAATTTGCCGCTAAAACAACAAATACTAAAATCAGAATAAAATTAATATTTAAGTGGGGCTCCCATACAACAAACGTGATTTTTCTGCCGATTTTTGCGTAATGGCACGGAATCCTTCGTGCGCGAGTCCGACTCGCACTCGACCGGTTTTACCCTTTGGGTGCGGAACCCTAAAAACCAAGACTAGATCACAGAATAAGTAATAGTATTATCATACAGAACGGCCACGCACCGCCCCGCCCCGACTCGAGTGACCTCGCCCCGCGACAGAAATCTGGCGGACTTCTGGCGTACTCTCAGTACTATTTTTAAGCAACTTACACTATGACGCATGACGCGTGTACGGACGTGCCGTTCACACATAGAAACGCAAGTGATTTTTGATGTATAGCGTGTCCGCCATGTGACTAGATATAAATCCATGGACTCACTCTGGCCACGTCACACCGACTGGGGTCCATCGCGGCGACACAAACCGCGAGTCTCGCCTCGGCGGACGCGGAGCCGAGAGCGCACGCGGCGGCGGCCCTCCCTCTCCGACGTAAGCGGAGCGAGCGGGACAACGATACCGCGCGGAGGCTGGCCGAGAATATGCTCTGCTTCAGGAGGAGGGAGCGGCGCTGGCGGAGGCACCAGGTGGTTTCTGAAAGAATTAAAAAAATGTGGCTTTCCATCAGAGAAGGTTCCTTATACTTCATGTGCAATAAGGATGCCGATCGCCGATCAGTTTATAATAAAAAAAAAGGATGATTCTATCAAAATTTCTATTAAACTGGTCCTTATTTAACTTAAATCATAAGGACCCTTCTGTGATGGAAAGCCACAAATTAGGAAAAATAAAAAATTATTAAGATTTAATAAGAGGAAAGGGGTGGAGGTGGAGGTTTAAGTCCCACGGTAAGCCCAAGGAGGCTTGTGTTATGGGTACTCAGACAACGATATAAATAATATATAAATACTTAAATACATAGAAAACACCCATGACTCAGGAACAAATATCTGTGCTCATCACACAAATAAATGCCCTTACCGGGATTCGAACCCGGGACCATCGGCTTCACAGGCAGGGTCACTACCCACTAGGCCAGACCGGTCGTCAAAAGTACTCACCATTGTTCCCAACAGTGAGGTAGTGCCTCTGTGCGTTGACGCTCGCACTGAGGTCCCCATAGAGCGCCTGAGCGTCTAAAACACGCCCTATTGCTATAGGCATAGAGTCTATCTCGTTTAAGAGGCCGGCCTGGACCACGCGGATGAGTTTCGCTGAGGCGGCTGCTTGTTTTGTGTTGTGGTAGAATATCTGTGGATAAAAACTTAATTAAAATAACTTATAGTAATGATTTTTTCGCCCAAACCCTAAGTTAAACCATAGAGTAACTTATACTAGAGCGGTACTGTCATAGTAAATTTTGTAACCCCAGTAAATTCAATGCCATCTGTCGACACACTTTAAAACTAAAAATGAAGATTTATAAAAATACGATAAAATGTATTTAAATTTAGATAAATGATTTTTTCATTTGCATTAATTATTTTTATGATTTTGACCCATGTTCTGTCACTGATATGCGTTAAAATAGTTAAATAACAAACGAAACCGTCAACGCCATCTATACGACAGTTGGCCAAAACTAGTAGCGCCCTCTGAACGAGAATCAAATTTTCTTGATTTTCGAGGCACGTTTTTTCCTTAGACTGTATCCATCTATTACGGAGTTACATCTATCTTTGGTTAAACCAAACAGGATATAATAAGATAGAGCGGTACTGTCATAGTAGATTTTGTAACCACTGTAAATTCACTGCCATCTATTGACATACTTTAAAACTAAAAATTAAGATTTATAAAAATACAATAAAATGTATTTAAATATGGATAAATGATTTTTTTTATTTGCATTAATTATTTTTATGATATTGACCCATGTTCTTTCACTGATATGCGTTAAAATTGTTAAATAACAAACGAAACCGTCAACGCCCTCTGTACGTAGTGGCGCCATCTGATCGAGAATCAAATTTTAGTTATTTTCGAGGCACGTTTTTTCCTTAGACTGTATCGATCTATTACGGAATCTATCTTTGCTTTTAACCAATGGTGGGCCAATATCATTGCAATAAGTTTTATGAGACTTACCGCGGCATCACATAAGAAGACTAGCGCCGCCTCCCTGGTTCTCTCGTCCTCCATCATGCGAGCAGCCCATTCGGCCGCCACGGACAGTATGCGACGTAAATGTTCGCTCGGTCTGTACGCACGGGACAGTATGACCCCAGCCGCTTCTAAGTAGGCCGGTCTGAAAAAAAAAACATAATTTTTAGGGTACCCAGAAACGGGAACCTATTACCATAGAGTAACTTATACTAGAGCGGTACTGTCAAAGTAAATTTTGTAACCCCAGTAAATTCACTGCCATCTGTCGACACACTTTAAAACTAAAAATGAAGATTTATAAAAATACGATAGAATGTATTTAAATATAGATAAATGATTTTTTTTATTTGCATTAATTATTTTTATGATTTTGACCCATGTTCTTTCACTGATATGCGTTAAAATTGTTAAATAACAAACGACACCGTCAACGCCATCTATACGACTGTAGGCCAAAACTAGTAGCGCCCTCTGAGCGAGAATCAAATTTTCTTGATTTTCGAGGCACGTTTTTTCCTTAGACTGTATCCATCTATTACGGAGTTATATCTATCTTTGCTATTACTAAGACTCCGCTGTCCGTCTGTCTGTCACCAGGCTGTATCTCATGAACCGTGATAGCTAGACAGTTGAAATTTTCACAGATGATGTATTTATGTTGCCGCTATAACGACAAATACTAAAAAGGAACCCTCGGTGGGCGAGTCCTACTCGCACTTGGCCGGTTTTTTTTATCTCATATAAATCATCACTATCATCAGTTTCGTGTCTTACCATCTTTTGGGAATGTTACTGGTAACACCGGTTGGTCCATGCGTGTAACAGTTGCTGTAACATGACGCGTAACACGATATAATACACAATACTAACCTGTCTTGAAGATGCTAACTGACTCGCAGTGCTACATGCGCCAGCTGCAACGCGTACACGCTCCGTACGTGTAACAGTTGCTGTAACATGACGCGTAACACGATATAATACACAATACTAACCTGTCTTGAAGATGCCGACTGACTCGCAGTGCTACATGCGCCAGCTGCAACGCGTACACGCTCCGTACGTGTAACAGTTGCTGTAACATGACGCGTAACACGATATAATACACAATACTAACCTGTCTTGAAGATGCCGACTGACTCGCAGTGCTACATGCGCCAGGTGCAACGCGTACACGCTCCGTACATGTAACAGTTGTTGTAACATGACGCGTAACACGATATAATACACAATACTAACCTGTCTTGAAGATGCCGACTGACTCGCAGTGCTACATGCGCCAGCTGCAACGCGTACACGCTCCGTACGTGTAACAGTTGCTGTAACATGACGCGTAACACGATATAATACACAATACTAACCTGTCTTGAAGATGCTGACTGACTCGCAGTGCTACATGCGCCAGCTGCAACGCGTACACGCTCCGTACGTGTAACAGTTGCTGTAACATGACGCGTAACACGATATAATACACAATACTAACCTGTCTTGAAGATGCCGACTGACTCGCAGTGCTACATGCGCCAGCTGCAACGCGTACACGCTCCGTACGTGTAACAGTTGCTGTAACATGACGCGTAACACGATATAATACACAATACTAACCTGTCTTGAAGATGCCGACTGACTCGCAGTGCTACATGCGCCAGGTGCAACGCGTACACGCTCCGTACATGTAACAGTTGTTGTAACATGACGCGTAACACGATATAATACACAATACTAACCTGTCTTGAAGATGCCGACTGACTCGCAGTGCTACATGCGCCAGCTGCAACGCGTACACGCTCCGTACGTGTAACAGTTGCTGTAACATGACGCGTAACACGATATAATACACAATACTAACCTGTCTTGAAGATGCTGACTGACTCGCAGTGCTACATGCGCCAGCTGCAACGCGTACACGCTCCGTACGTGTAACAGTTGTTGTAACATGACGCGTAACACGATATAATACACAATACTAACCTGTCTTGAAGATGCTGACTGACTCGCAGTGCTACATGCGCCAGCTGCAACGCGTACACGCTCCGTACGTGTAACAGTTGCTGTAACATGACGCGTAACACGAGCAGAGGTGATGTCAAGAAATCTTGCGGTACTGAAATAAACGTATGTTATTGAATATTTGAAAAACGTTACAAATAAGTTTTAACTATTGCATGTTGTATAAGGCCAAAAAGTCCCAGATATTATTCTAATAAGTTAAAATGCATATGATATCCGCAAATAATATGCATTGAAGGTAATTTTACAGTACATATGGTGCTCCTTTACCGCCCTAGGGCGGTAATGAGCACAATACGTGCCTATGACGAAAATATAAAGGGCCATATGTACTGTAAAACGTTGTACAATACACATGCAAAAAGTAATGTATTAATGTATGGGTGTAATGCTAATGTTTATTGTATGCGTATTATTTCGTATTTAATAAGGGGATATTACTGCAATGTTCTTTTTAGTAAACCATAGAGTAACTTATACATACTGTACCTTTAACAGGTTTTTGACAAGTTTTCAGAGATAATAAAATATGACATTGATGCATCAAGGCGGTTTGTTTACAGAGGACCTACCGGGAAACGCGAATACGAAAATTCGCTGTCTGCCTCTTTATCGCTCGAATATGCAAGAGTGTCAGAGATGTTAGATAAAGAAATTTTCTTGTTTCACGTTAGACACTCAGATTGTGGTAGTGGCGGAGTTTCGCGTAATATTTCCTATTAAAACATGTGTAATTTGGAGTGTTACCGGCGTCCAGGCGCGACAGAACCTCAGTCCAAAGCTTCACTCCTCGCAGAGCGGGTCTTAAAGCCTTATGCTCCTGTTCCAGGGTTCGGCAGCAAGGCACCAAGTCCGGGTCTATGCTCTGAACAGAAAAAAAGATGTATCACTACACCTTAAAAAAGAAAGGCCCCCGCCACGTCTGTCTGTCTGTCTGTATGTTCGTAATAACCTCAAAAACCTAACCTTTCAAGTGGCATAATACGTCAAATAAAAAAAAAATTGAGTTGAAGGAATTTCGATTTTATTTTAATTAATCAAATTCCAAATTTAAATGACTTTAATTGTCCGCGAGGCGGTTCCTGCCACTTAAAGGGTTAAGGATAATCATACTTCTACCATTGAATTAATAGGGAGTATTACTGCAAAATTCTGCCACCAGAGTGCAGCACTAGCACCTATAGAAAACCATAGAGTAACTTATACATACTGTGCCTTAAACCAGTTTTTTGACAAGTGTTCACTATGACGTTGATGCATCAAGGCGGTTTGTTTACAGGTGGCCTACCGCGAAACGCGAATATCGAAATTTCGTTATCTGCCTCTCTATAGATCGAATATGTAAGAGTGATAGAGGCAGAAACCGAACTTTCGATTTTCGTGTTTCGCGGTAGACCCTGTGATTAACGCACTCTCCGCAGAGTTTAGCGTAATATTCCCTATTGGGCAAAGAAGATTGCCGATGTAAATATATGATTAATTTCGAAATATTGTACACCAGAGGTCGGTAAAACGCGGTGCTTTGGAAACACCGCTTAACAAATAACACATAATTTTGAGACTACTGAGAGTACATACGTCACTAGATAAGTTTTGCAATAGACAAACAAAGAGGTGGCCTACCACATATACTTTTTAAAACTATATTTCCATAGACAATGTTTAGCGGGAAAACATTTGATGTTGTCGAGTATAGACGACAAGATGTAAAACTGACCTGATCTTTAATCTTCCACTCATATTTCACAGCTGCATCAGTCAAATCCATCTCCGCCTTCAAGAACATCAGCGTAGCCTCTATCACTTGTATCTTGACGTCGCCCGTGCGCGCCATCTTGTCGAGTATAGACGACAAAATGGCGGACAGCTGCGCGCTGTGGATTGTGCGGACGACGGTGGGGGTGTGGAGAATGACGGAGTAGAGGGTGTCTAGGGAGGGGGGTTGTGCTGAAAAAAGGAGAATATTAGTACTGCGTTCGATTTTTTTTTTTTATCAAACAAGTTAAACAGTATGACAGTAAAATACCAAACCACTGCTAACTTACACAGAAAATACAAAAAGAAAAAGAAACAATATACAAATAATCACAAATTTCAATACTAACATTTAAAAATAAATAATTAACACATTTTAAACTGTTGAAGGACGTGCATCCATCTTCTCACAAAACCTCAAACATTCATCACGCACCTGACCTGTCTGCCTGCAAACAAATCAAACTGAGAGGCTGATGCAAGGAGCGCATGAAAAAAGAATTGATACCGCATAAGCGTCTTTGCACAATAGGCACGATGATTTTAGGCATTTTTACGTCCAAAATCAAATATATATTGCCTCTACTTACCACATATCCACGCCACACGCCGGCCACAGGCGATACTGACGGCCATATACGACCATACAAGGTGACTAGTAACATGACTCACCGCACATCCAAGCGTATCGCTTGCCGGAAGAGAGGTAGTGTAGGGCACGCCACACGCCGGCCACATGCGATATTACAGCCATAGACGACCATACAGGGTGACTAGTAACAACTAACATGACTCACCAGCTCACCACACATCCAAGCGTATCGCTTGTTAGAAGAAAGGTAATGTAGCACACGCCACACGCCGGCTACATGCGATACTGACGGCCATCGACGACCATACAGGGTGACTAGTAACATGACTCACAGCACATCCAAGAGTATCGCTTGCCGGAAGAGAGGTAATGTAGGGCACGCCACACACCGGCCACAGGCGATACTGACGGCCATAGACGACCATACAGGGTGACTATAGAAACTTGACTCACCGCACATCCAAGCGTATCGCTTGCCTGAAGAGAGGAAATGTAGGGCACGCCACACGCCGGCCACAGGCGATGCTGACGGCCATAGACGACCATACAGGGTGACTATAGAAACTTGACTCACCGCACATCCAAGCGTATCGCTTGCCAGAAGAGAGGAAATGTAGGGCACGCCACACGCCGGCCACAGGCGATGCTGACGGCCATAGACGACCATACAGGGTGACTATAGAAACTTGACTCACCGCACATCCAAGCGTATCGCTTGCCAGAAGAGAGGAAATGTAGGGCACGCCACACGCCGGCCACAGGCGATGCTGACGGCCATAGACGACCATACAGGGTGACTATAGAAACTTGACTCACCGCACGTCCAAGCGTATCGCTTGCCAGAAGAGAGGAAATGTAGGGCACGCCACACGCCGGCCACAGGCGATGCTGACGGCCATAGACGACCATACAGGGTGACTATAGAAACTTGACTCACCGCACATCCAAGCGTATCGCTTGCCTGAAGAGAGGAAATGTAGGGCACGCCACACGCCGGCCACAGGCGACAGCGACGGCCATAGACAACCATACAGGGTGACTATAGAAACTTGACTCAACGCACATCCAAGCGTATCGCTTGCCAGAAGAGAGGAAATGTAGGGCACGCCACACGCCGGCCACAGGCGATGCTGACGGCCATAGACGACCATACAGGGTGACTATAGAAACTTGACTCACCGCACATCCAAGCGTATCGCTTGCCTGAAGAGAGGAAATGTAGGGCACGCCACACGCCGGCCACAGGCGACAGCGACGGCCATAGACAACCATACAGGGTGACTATAGAAACTTGACTCACCGCACATCCAAGCGTATCGCTTGCCAGAAGAGAGGAAATGTAGGGCACGCCACACGCCGGCCACAGGCGATGCTGACGGCCATAGACGACCATACAGGGTGACTATAGAAACTTGACTCACCGCACATCCAAGCGTATCGCTTGCCAGAAGAGAGGAAATGTAGGGCACGCCACACGCCGGCCACAGGCGATGCTGACGGCCATAGACGACCATACAGGGTGACTATAGAAACTTGACTCACCGCACATCCAAGCGTATCGCTTGCCAGAAGAGAGGAAATGTAGGGCACGCCACACGCCGGCCACAGGCGATGCTGACGGCCATAGACGACCATACAGGGTGACTATAGAAACTTGACTCACCGCACATCCAAGCGTATCGCTTGCCAGAAGAGAGGAAATGTAGGGCACGCCACACGCCGGCCACAGGCGATGCTGACGGCCATAGACGACCATACAGGGTGACTATAGAAACTTGACTCACCGCACATCCAAGCGTATCGCTTGCCAGAAGAGAGGAAATGTAGGGCACGCCACACGCCGGCCACAGGCGATGCTGACGGCCATAGACGACCATACAGGGTGACTATAGAAACTTGACTCACCGCACATCCAAGCGTATCGCTTGCCAGAAGAGAGGAAATGTAGGGCACGCCACACGCCGGCCACAGGCGATGCTGACGGCCATAGACGACCATACAGGGTGACTATAGAAACTTGACTCACCGCACATCCAAGCGTATCGCTTGCCTGAAGAGAGGAAATGTAGGGCACGCCACACGCCGGCCACAGGCGACAGCGACGGCCATAGACGACCATACAGGGTGACTATAGAAACTTGACTCACCGCACATCCAAGCGTATCGCTTGCCAGAAGAGAGGAAATGTAGGGCACGCCACACGCCGGCCACAGGCGACAGCGACGGCCATAGACGACCATACAGGGTGACTATAGAAACTTGACTCACCGCACATCCAAGCGTATCGCTTGCCAGAAGAGAGGAAATGTAGGGCACGCCACACGCCGGCCACAGGCGACAGCGACGGCCATAGACGACCATACAGAGTAAATTCGTGGTGGAGTAATGTGCTGAAATAGTCAATAAGTGTGATTCTTAAGATACGAAATATAATTTGATGTTTATTAGGTTTATTGAAGGTTTATTATGAAAAATGTAGGGATTATGCTTACGATGTAAGTATTGTTTATTTTCGACAAATGTTAAACTTGTATCTAAACACTCTAATCTGCTTTTGGGTAAGTAAATAAGTCTATAGCCGTTATTATTGTACCGTTTGTGGCCAAATAAACATTAAAATAAAAACTATAACTCACTTGAACTCCAAATGACTGAAGAACGGCTTCAAATTTCCATACAGTTTCCTCTCAACAGCCACATTGCAAGCGTCCAGCACTGTTATCATCTGCAACTCCTCATCGTCACAGCCCTTGAGGGCTTTAGCCTTCACATCCATGACTAAGCCCATGTATTTCTCCGAGCTAAGTCCTTCTGGTTGAGCGAATACTAAGCTCAAAAACCCGTCTAAGAGCGCTTTCTCATACATTCTACAGTCTAACTCACATATACTCTTGTTGTATAACGCTCTGCTTATATTTTTAAAGTCCTGAGCCGCCTTAAAGTGAAGAAATTCATGTCTTAAATATAAATCGAACAGTTGTATCGCTGAGTTATAGTTCTCTGATTTGTTTAAAAGTATAGCAGTGTTATGTATGTCCGTTTGCAGCTTACGGAGGTATTTTTCATGATTTGAGCAACCTAGACGGCATAGATCGGTTAAAATGCTGTGTTGCTTCTTTATAATCATGAGATACGGCTGTAGAATCATATTCACATCCAGTTTTGAGTTAAGGCAGACGGACACAAAGTTTTTAGCCATGAACGACAGTCGTAAAGCGTCATGTAAGCCTGATTTTATCTTACAGTTATCGCATTTCAACAACTGTTCTGTATCTTTTAACTTATCAAGTAAAAGTATTATCAGTTTAAGGCATGTTTCTTGAGTTTCTTCTGTTAATGTTAACTTTGACAAATTATATTCGATAAACACTCTTAATAATTGATTTATATATGGATAAGTTGCTCTCATCGCTTTTAAATATCCCATTTTTTCCGTAGTTTCACATGAAATGATCAAACTGTTTAATACAGTCTCATTGATGCTGGGATTATCATTATCAGTCAATATACAGCAGAATGAGTTTAAGTAGAATGTCTGTAGACAGTGGAATAGCTCCGGAGCATGACCGATGAAGGGTATACAGCTACGAACCGCTGCAGTCAAAACGGAATCTTGAAAATTCAATTTCGTTGCATTTTCCGCTATAACATAAAAGCAATCACTGAACTTTACAAATAGCTCCAGCATTTCTTTCTCAGTTAACTTCTTAAAGGATTTCACATCTTTTTTCAATGATAAACTTTCAAATATCATTCCGAAACTCTTATTTAGCTCCTTAGCATGTGCAGTATTGTACAGAAAATGTAATTTCTTTAATAGAAACACTAGTATAGTATTACAGAATTGTACGCTATCATAGATGAGTATGACTTTCTGTATGTCTTCGATAAGTTTCGGTAATAGTTTGATGATGGCTCGGCGTCCAGTCTTGAACTTTTCAATGAACATGAGTCGGTCAGCGAGTAGGTTCCAGTATGTCTTGCAGTACTCGGAGAGCAGGTTGTCCTGCTCATACTCAAATGGCATGTAGGACAGTTTGAGAACAAGCTCTGGTGGTGGGTGAGACGGCTGGAATTTAAGAACATTATCGTAAGTGAGATACTTCTGCGGAAATGGTGCTGGATAGGACATGTTTTACGAAGGCTAAACAACCACCTATCCAAGCAAGGGCTGACTTGGAAAATGAAATGAAAGTAGAGTTGCATATTCTAGATATTGCTCACCTGTCTCACGATAAACTTGTGTATATGATACACACAAGCCAGAACCTTCACCCGCTCAGGCTTCTCCAGGCCCCTGGTCTGCCGCACACAGTCTATAGATAGGGTCAACAACGCTTTGGTGTCTATCTTGTCGCGCCATGATGGAACTTTGTCAATATTTCTGTAAATAACATTAATTACAATCATCGAATTTTAACTGTTGTGAGACATACTAACATTAAATAATGACTAAAACAAGTGAATCTAAACTGTGAAATTATTTAATGTTAATTACAATCGCCAATATATCTAATTATATACTTTATTAAGTCTTTCAAACAAGAGTAGGTGATGTTAAAAAAAAACGGCCAAGTGCGAGTCGGACTCGCGCACGAAGGGTTCCGTACCATTACGGGAAAAAACAGCAAAAAAATCACGTTTGTTGTATGGGAGCCCCATTTAAATATTTATATGAAAATGAAAAAATGAAAATGAAAATATATTTTTTTTTTGAAAAAATGTAAAAATGAAAGTGAAAATTTCAACTGTCTAGCTATCACGGTTCATGAGATACAGCCTGGTGACAGACGGACAGACGAACGGATAGACGGACAGCGGAGCTTTAGTAATAGGGTCCCGTTTTTACCCTTTGGGTACGGAACCCTAATTAAAATATATTACTAAGCCTTAATTTACTAGTTTTTTCATTCAAATCGACCAACGATGCTTGGTGAAATACCTCGACTCAAACTTACTTTCAAACATCACTACATAGTATAAAATACAGTTGCTTTCCGCTGTCTGTCCCTATGTATGCTTAGATCTTTAAAACTACGCAACGGATTTTAATGCGGTTTTCATCTATCAATAGAGCAGGGTTTCTTAAAGTGGGGTCCACAGACCCCTTAGGGGTCCGTAGCATGTTTATCGGGGGTCCGCAGTAAGTCAGTTACCTACTTTAAATATACTTATTAGAAAATTTTGTAGTAAACTTGACGAAATCTAAGTGTAATGAAACTTAATTTAAAAAAAATATAGAAGGGTTTTTATTATTTTCCTAAAATATTTTTTTACCGGGGTCTGTGGAAATATTTAAATTGTGAAAATGGTCCGTGACTGCAAAAAGTTTAAGAAACCCTGCAATAGAGTAAGTCTTGAGGAACGTTTTAGTGTATAATTTGTAAAGTTTTCGTAAACCCGTGCGAAGCCGGGGCGGGTCGCTAGTAGACATATATATTACTTCGTAAAGACTGGCCTTACGAGCACTACGAATGGGGCCGATACATTGGAGTAAAAATCGCATTTAGTTACACCAGCGCGCTCAGTCGTGTGGCGAATTGCGCTGAGGAAAGGCGTCATCATTGTTGTAAACATAGGATAAGCGTATGCATACAATTCCGACCGAACATTCCACTCGTAGTGCTCGTAAGGCCGGTCTTTACGAAGTAATATATGTCTATGCTTTCAAAGCATAAATTTGATAGAAATAGATAAATATTAGATTGATAAGAGTGTCTACATACCTGCAAAGTATACATAGAACGTTCAGAGAAAACGTTCCCTTGTCTTTTGATGGCAATATCTCTAAAAGTTCCTTGTAATTTGCGTAAACTTTGTCCAGGTCATGGAGATCGTTGGCCGACCCGTCAGCCTTCAATTTAGCGATAAAATCGTTCGCTTCCATTGTAGAATACATAGTTTTACATAACTCGCTTGTCAATACAATAAAACACTTCAAATAATGCAAAACAATTATATTTTGTAGCGCTTCCCTTCAATTCACCATTTGGCCGTTATTTTTCCTACTTGAATTAAATGTCAATTTGTCAAATCTGGATTGTTTCCGATGTCAAGAATTTTTTAAGTTACCTTGAATCGAACCAATCACAGCTCAGGATTCGTTCGTATGAGACATAGACCTAGCATTACATAGACCAGCTATACGCGTGCGCCCGTAAGGGATAGACATAGATGACGTCATAAACGTGAGGATACCATATTGGTAAAAATTACCCCAATATTTGATATCACGCTGGGGCAAAGTTAGCTTGTTTGACGGTATTAAAAAATTGTTAAATAAAATGTCAATGGGCCGTTCTTTTTAGGCGTATAAACAATGAAATACCTCCTATAATTCGCGCAGGTGGTACAAAACTAAACATGTTTAGTAAATAAAACGTAAAATAAAATGTATTATGGGTTTTAATTTAAAGAAATCACAAATCGCAATCACACCAATTAAACTACACCACATTTAATCTTCACAACATTTGTTTATTTATTTTTTGGAATTAGAAGTACGAAAAAACTTCGAGGTCAAAATTACCCATAAAATTATGATATTTTCATCTGGTATCCCTAACATGATTGTTATGCAGCTAAATTAAGAAGAAGTTTAAAAATGGCTGACCTCAGACTCCTACCTACCTACGTAATTTGGGCGGATAATTTTACAAATAATGTTTTGTTAATTTGCGTAAATAATTGTGATATTTTTATTGAAATCGTTTGATTCTACATTGCTTTGAGTGTAACGTAATTTTACGATGTTATTCTCACATATTGCGTTAAGAGGAAGGTGTAAAATACCGTACTTACGTGTGAAAGGTTATGATCTCATATTTTTGCTCAGAGCGGCTATTACAGCCGATTACAGAATAATTCACCAGTATTTTATCAAAGTTCAAAACGCTAACCATCACTATATTTCATAAGAGAAAGCACAATTTCATACAAAACAACGATAATTAAACAAGCAACGAACAAACATGACATGTCACGTACTTATTTGTTTGCCACAACCTCGGTTGTGGCAGCGGTGGAAAAGTGAAACTATGACAAGGACAAACAATAACAGCGCGTTCTCTGCTACTCCTACTGAAAGATACATAAGACTATCCCGTTCGGTCATTTTCCCCCACTCCTCATGACCGATCCAGTTATACTAGATTCATGGTATGAGACAATTTTATGATAATTGAAAACTTATGGATGGTATAGAAAGGATGCCAATCTCCTATGGCAGAATTGTTGCAAAAGTGACCGCTTTCAGCTTTAAATAATAGTTCCTAATCTCTCCGGTGGCGCTAGTTAGGCTCTGGGACATGAGTATAACATGAACCATATAAGGCAACAAATAACCCGACCAAATTACGTAGGTTGTTTTTGGTAGTATTTCGGTGTATGGTGGCGCCGCCTAATTACTGTTTTTTGATGGACACTTTTCATACATAGAGATTTGGCTCCTTTATATAGTCTCCATGTTGAAAACAATTCCCTCTTAACGTTCCGTTGCACGCAAGAAAGGATACTACTGCCATAGATGGCAGAATCCTATAGATGAGCTGTACGCATGCACCCATGAGGGACAGAACATACGCAATGCGACAAAATGATTAGTCGAGTTTTTTTGTTGCTTACTAAATTTACTACTGCAAATACTGATTGATAACTGTTTGGATTGATTGTGTAGAGGAGACATTATAAAGACGGGACGATACGTAATCTGTGGGTCAATAGGATTGGGTAACACATGTATTGATTTCATTAATTCATTTGTCACGTCACAGTGACATTCGACCGAAAATCGATCTAATCCTTTTTTATGTCTATGTGTTAAAACTCTTAATTAATGTAGAAAAATAGGGTTTTAAGGTTCTCTTCATGGTCTAGGAGGTATAAAAACATTATTCTAACAATCTATGTAATTATTTTCATTATTCAGAAGCTTAATCTCCATTAATTGTTTGTAAGGAAAATGAATGTTTATTTAGACTAAATCTCCATTAAAATTTCCAAATTCAATAGGAACAGCAAGTAAATATGTCTGAAAAGGAAACAGAGCCAATAGACGACGAAACGAGGGTAGAAACAGTAATAGTTAAGAATGAGTTAGACTGTACTGAAGAAAAAGGTCAGGAAAAATTTAAAGATATTGCTGTAGAAAAGGGGAGGGGGGGAAAATCATCAGATATGGAGGTGAAGATGGAGATAGTGTGTGTAAAGGTAAAATATCTTTACTTATTACATTCTTAGCTTCTGCATGCAATTTTGTCGATGTGTTTACGGGTCTACCGGGTTTATATTAGAAATAACTCCAAATGTAAAATGAATAAGTGACAATTGACTTGCAAAAGTACAAAAGAAGCTGCATATATATACTGCCAGCATCCACGGAGGTGTGCTTTCTTGCGAACACTATGTGAATGATGTTAATGATTGATAAAAACTGGCCAAGTGCGATTCGGACTCGCGCACGAAGGGTTCCGTACCATTACGCAAAAAACGGCAAAAATATCACGTTTGTTGTATGGGCGCCCCACTTAAATATTTATTTTATTCTGTTTTTAGTATTTGTTGTTATACCGGCAACAGAAGTACATCATCTGTGAAAATGTCAACTGTTTAGCTATCACGGTTCATGAGATACAGCCTGGTGACAGACAAACAGACGGACAGCGGAGTCTTAGTAATAGGGTCCCATTTTTACCCTTCGGGTACGGAACCCTAAAAACTATCCTATGTCCTTCCTCGGGCATCAAACTATCTCATCATCATCATCATATCAGCCCTTTATCGCCCACTGCTGAGCATAGGCCTCTCTTCCAGTACGCCACTTGTCCCGGTCCTGAGCTAATCTGATCCAGAAGTGACCCGCAATCTTCCGGATGTCATCGACCTAACGAACAAACTATCTAAATACCAAATTTCATTCAGTAATCAGTAATATATTGCTTTCATAGGTACAATAAGGTCTTACATTAAAATTGGTATAGTGGTTTTAGCATGAAGAGGTAACAGACAGACAGACATTTCATTTATAATATTAAGTAGGGATTTTAACCACTGGTTTCAAGTATTGTATTGCATTGCACGTACAGTGTGTTTGACTTTTTCTTTTTGCCTGAAATTAATTTTATTATTTATTAAGAAACAAACAGTCTTATAAAACAGATGAGTATTTAAAGTAACATTTTTCTGGCAATAGACCTATAGTTTCCTATATGTAAACGACTATTAATAAAAACTTATTACTAAGTACAAATGACAAACAATACATGCATATTGTACGTATAGTCCGACAAGAAATTGCAGAAAATTAAGAGATTTTTATATGAAGTATATTTTTACAAATAAGGTTGACGAATCAACTTTTAGAACACCGATTTCGTGTTTTAGACTCCCTAGCAAAGAAAAATCAATATTTCAAAAACCATGTTGATGTTTTTATTAGGGTTCCGTACCCAAAGGGTAAAAACGGGACCCTATTACTAAGACTCCGCTGTCCGTCTGTCTGTCTGTCACCAGGCTATATCTCATGAACCGTGATAGCTAGACAGATGATGTATTTCTGTTGCCGCTATAACAACAAATACTAAAAAGTACGGAACCCTCGGTGCGCGAGTCCGACTCGCACTTGACCTTGGTTTTTTTGTTTACACGGGCATTGTTAGATACATAAGTATTTAATTAACACATTAAAATTAACAACTTGATCAGATAAAAGTTAGATTTTGTACGGTAACGCAGCAGAAAAATACCAAAATGGTGTGTCCCTGATTTTTGTATGTGAGAAAACTTTTTTCTGCTGCGAGTTTTAATAATGCCTGTGTAAACAAAAAAGTAAAAAAAAAATTATTCCCTTGATTTTTCGTCTTTTGACGACTGGTCTGGCCTAGTGGGTAGTGACCCTGCCTGTGAAGGTGATGGTCCTGGGTTCGAATCCCGGTAAGGGCATTTATTTGTGTGATGAGCACAGATAGTTCCTGAGTCTTGGATGTTTTCTATGTATTTATGTATTTGTATATTATATATATCTTTGTCTGAGTACCCATAACACAAGCCTTCTTGAGCTTACTGTGGGACTTAGTCAATCTGTGTAAGAATGTCCTATAATATTTATTTATTCTATGTTAAGGAGTCTAGGACTAGGACACGAAATTAAGTGTTCTAAAAGTTAATTCACCCGTAAACCAATATTATTCTATTCTAAAAGGAGGAACCACACTGGGACGGAGAAAGCGAGGCGGCTGAACAAGCGGGCTTGGACAGCGACCTCAACGTTGAAGAGGACGGTGTGCTTGGAACAGGATCTGTGCAGGAACCTGGAGCAGCATTTGTGAATGGTAAGTCTTTTTAGGGTTCCGTACCCAAAGGGTAAACGGGACCCTATTACTCAGGTATTCTTTCAATCTCGGAAATAGATAGATATCACTGGGGGTGAGATCTGGTGGATGCTTAAGGATATCGAACTTAGCACTACGAATTGCGGCCATTGCAACGGCGGACTTGTGTGTCGGGGCATTGTCCTGGTGGAACAGCACAACTTTCGAGAGTTTACCTCGCCGTTTTTCGCGGATCTCATTGCGCAATGTTGCTATTTGTTTGGATTTGGATACTCAATCATTACTACCCCTTTACCATCCCAAAAAACAGAGCCCATGACCTTACCGGCAGATGGGCCCACCTTGAATTTCTTCGGAGTTGGAGATGACGGCCTTTTCCGTGTCATAGACTGCAGTTTCGTTTCAGGGTCGTAATGATGGAGCCATGTTTCGTCCATTGTTATTCGCGCCAATTAAAGTTCCCGGTCTTGCTGTATTAGGTCCAAAGCTTCTTGACACATCAAGACTCTAGTTTGTTACTGCGTGTCAGTAAGCATTCTTGGTACCCAACGCGCAGATACTTTTTTCATACCCAAGCGTTCATGTATAATATTATGCACGCTCCCCGTTGAAATCTTTACATTTTCTGCGAAAACGAACCGTGATTCGACGATCCGCTTTAACTAAGTTTTCGACTTTTTTCACAATTTCTTCAGTTACTGCTGTAGTAGGGCGTCCGGAGCGGGGGTCGTCCATGGTCGATGTTCTTCCACGTCTAAATTCGGCGCATCAACGTGCGACTGTCGAATACGGAGGAACATTAGACCCTAAAATTCTAATCTAAATTGACTTGGTCCGTAGAATTTTTTTTCAAACCCAAGTATTTGATAACGGCGCGCAGTTCAATTTTCTCCATTTTCGCTAACGTACTCAATAGCATTGCAAAGAAATTACCGTAATTTTTTTTTTAAACAAAAGACAGTTCGTTTTTTTTTCATAGCAATCAGCTAGATAGATTAGCTTTACCGGCCAGTATTTAATTTTATAATATTGAAAGAGTTTGCATCTCATTCTCACTTTATATTGAACGCCCCTCGTATGTCATTTTCCTCCCTTATGACACAATCTACAATTTCACATCACCCATTCGAAAAAGGGCT
Organism: Cydia strobilella; assembly: GCF_947568885.1. Lineage (NCBI taxonomy): Eukaryota > Metazoa > Arthropoda > Insecta > Lepidoptera > Tortricidae > Cydia > Cydia strobilella. Next base: position 1,425,385 of record NC_086064.1, on the reverse strand, counting down.
TTTTCTTCCCTGCTAGGAGGGATCAAAGTGGCACTTTTCTACCCTGCTAGGAGGGATCAAAGTGGCACTTTTCTACCCTGCTAGGAGGGATCAAAGTGACAATTTTCTGTTTTAGGGCACTTTTTTTGTGCATACAATTTTTTTAGCTTAAATAATATTCTGGAACATCATAATTTCCTTAAAAAATGATTTCCAGCACCTTGGGCTTTATAGTTCGTTTTTTTAGCATTAGAAAGAAAGTAGAGTAAAACCAAGAAAAGACTGCAACGGTTTTAATAGTACATGCAGTGCAAGTGTTACTTATTCGTCATAATTTCATAGAAGTTTGATGCTTAAAATAACACTTGCACTGCGTGTGTTGTCAAAATCGTTGCAGACTTATCTTGGTCTAACTCTAAGCGATCTTGACGTGTCTTTTTATTAAAAATTACTTTTGAAAAATAACACAGCAAATATATAATCGATTATAAATAATTATAAACGATCTATATACGATCTTTTACATTCTTTTAAATAAATAATTAAATAAAAATGTTATTTATTTAGGTATCAACCCATTACATTAAAATATAATAATAATTATTATAATTATTTAATTATTTTTATTTTGCTTTCATAAGTAATATAAACATATAAATAAATAAATAAATAAATTGAATTGAATTAAATTGAAATGAAACAATTTTTTTAAAAGCGTTTTCAATATTTTTATTTATTTTATTTTTATTTTGTTAACCTATTGTATATGAATTCTGTCAGATTTTGATTTTATGTTTTTTTTTTCTGTATATTTGATGATTTTTGATTAATTTAAAATTACCTTCCAGTTGCACTCGAAGAAAACACATGCAAAAAAGAGGCAGTTGAAGAATTCATTGTGCCAGATCAATTAGGGTGCTCCACTTGGGGCTCCACAGATAACAGCATGTTACTACAGATAACCAGACTCTCTACTTCCATGCACGAAGGAACTCTTTTCAGAAGGAGGTTCAAGGAAAGAAAGAAAAAAGGAAAAGTTAACACTGATCTCGAAGAGACTGGAAAATATCAATGTGATCTATGCAACAAGAAGTTTACAGTAAAAAAGTATTTGATTGGACATCTTAACTATCACAAGTATAAAAAACCGTTTCATTGCGGTATTTGTAACAAAACGTTTTCGTGTGAGACTTACGCGTCTGCGCACGAGAGGATTCACACTGGCGAGAAACCATACAGTTGCAAACTCTGCAATAAAGCGTTCAGGTGCTCTAGCCATCTGATTAAGCATGAAAGAACTCACACAGAAGACAAGCCGTTCTCATGTGAAATTTGTAAGAAGCAATTTAGAGAAAAAACCCAACTGAAGCTGCATGAGCTTTTACACAAAGGGGAAGAGGCGAAACAGTATTCGTGCAAGTTTTGTCCAAAGAAGTTCATACACATGTATAAGCTGACGATTCACGAGCGAAACCACACTGGGGTTAGACCGTTTGAATGTAAAACGTGCGGGCAGAGCTTTGTCCAAAAGTTCCAACTAGACAGTCATAACAGATTACACACCGGTGACAAGCCGCGTATATGCGAAATTTGCGGCAAGCATTTTATAACAAAGGCGGACTTAGTGAGACACGAGCGCATACACACTGGAACCAAGCCGTACAGCTGCGATTTATGCCAGCGGCAGTTCTCCCAAAAAGCGCATTTAAACTCTCACATGTTAGTTCACAGTGGGGATAAACCCTACTCGTGCGAAACATGCTCAAAGAAGTTCAGCTGCAAACCCTCATTGGTTATTCACTCCCGAGTGCACACGAACGAGAGACCGTACGCTTGCAGGGTATGCGGGAGGCAATTCAAACAGGGTGGCGTCAGGAGGAGGCACGAAGCGACTCACACGCGAGACAAAACCATTGTCTGTGAAGTATGTAACGAACATTTCGCCCTCAAAAGGGAGCTGAAGAAACACCAAAGAGTGCACTTGGTGTACACTTGTGATATATGCAATAAGGAGTTTAGGGATAAATTCAATTTTAATAGACATGTGCAGACGCATAGTGAACAAGCGGAGGAAAACGAGGAAAACTAATGGTGATATTTAATCTTCCAAGCAGGGATGTTGCGGATGCCGATTTTTTTACCATCCGCGGATGCGGATGCGGATTTTTAAAGGCTCACATCCGCGGATGCAGATGTCGAGATTAGGCACATAAAAAACGTCAAATTAATTTTTATTAATTTAACACTATTAATTTTTATTTAAAAAAAACGAGACTTTTAGTCTTTGAACAAGAATATAGGTGCCCCACAATCGCATTACCATACTAAAGTCCAAATAAAACAAACTTCACTTCTTGTCGCTGTCCGTCATAGGCTGTGCTCGATCGACGAATCAGAAAAACGAAACGAGATTCCTATTGGCTAATGACGAAATTACCTAGCACTTACGCCGCCGCTAAGACGTTCCTGTACCTACCTGTTCCACATCCGCATCCGCATTAAGCTCCGCATCGATTTTATGCGGATGCGGATGTTGAAAATAATGCGGAAGTTCCGCGGTTGCGGATGCGGATGCGAATATTCGCAACATCCCTGCTTCCAAGTCCCAGAGTCCTTTTAAAAGGACATCGGGACTTAGGTTTACTTGGGAAATACAGGGATACTTTGCACACTACTGTTATCCAGAATTAGGAGTAAACTGACAGCAGTTTTTTTTTAATGTAAAAATATTATTCAAGAATGTAGCTAACATATGTAGTGCATTATTGTTTTCCATCGTGTTTTCTCGGACACGTTCGTATTTGTCATGCTACTTCAGTTAAGCTCAGTACTTTTTGTACCGAGACTGACTGAGATAGCAAGGCACGCGCGTACGTTTCCGTGAAAACTAAGGAAAATAATTATGCACTACATCTGTACATTAAAATAGCATCGTAAAGTAAAACATTCATGAACTTGGCCCGCTTTCTTGAGGGCAAAAACTTGCTAGTGCTAATGATTAAATAAATATCGACAAGTGTTAGTTTATTAATGTGACCATAGAGTAACTTATACTAGAGCGGTACTGTCATAGTAAATTTTGTAACCCCAGTAAATTCACTGCCATCTGTCGACACACTTTAAAACTAAAAATGAAGATTTATAAAAATACGATAAAATGTATTTAAATATGGATAAATGATTTTTTTTATTTGCATTATTTTTATGATTTTGAGCCATGTTCTTTCACTGATATACGTTAAAATTATAAATAACAAACGAAACCGTCAACGCCCTCTATACGAGTGTAGGCCAAAACTAGTGGCGCCCTCTGATCGAGAATCAAATTTTCGTGATTTTCGAGGTACGTTTTTTCCTTAGACTGTATCCATCTATTACGGAGTTATATCTATCTTTGATGTGACACAGTCTTTTACTCGCTTTTGTGAAGTATAATTTTTCACAATTCAGCCGCGTATTCGCTTCTAACGACAATCCCAAAATAACTAGTAAATAAAGTCGCGATCAAAATTTTAAACTAATTACAATGTACTGTCCGCGCGCGAATTCCGTGCACGGCTGAGGAATGTTAGGAATTCTGGGCGTCGTGACGGTGGTGTCATTTTGTACGTACGGGCGCGGCGCACCCCCCCCCACTTCCCCGACCTCCGAATGCACGGAATTGGCGCGCGGACAGTATATTAGGTTTTTATCAGTATAAAACAAGCTTTCAATCATGGCTAAGTTTTTTGTATTAAAAGCTTTGTGTTACATTTTATCAGTCAAAACCTTTGTGACAGAACTTATGACCTGACTAAGTATAAGGCCAAAAGTCGTTCTTAAATACTATATAAATTGATCAACCGCTTTAGGTACAGTCAAGTGCATAAATATATATACATTCCCAAAGTTTCAAAAATATGTGTACGGTCTTACACCTTAGACAATAAAGTCGTGTTCACATATTTTTGAGCCATTTGTCTGGATCGATATTTTTGCCTTCGACTGTACATAGTAGCATAGAGTAACTTATACTAGAGCGGTACTGTCATAGTAAATTTTGTAACCACAGTAAATTCACTACCATCTGTCGACACACTTTAAAACTAAAAATGAAGATTTATAAAAATACGATAAAATGTATTTAAATATGGATAAAATCATTTTTTTTTATTTGCATTAATTAATTATTGCATTAATTATTTTTATGATTTTGACCCATGTTCTTTCACTGATATGCGTTAAAATTGTTAAATAACAAACGAAACCGTCAACGCCATCTATACGACAGTTGGCCAAAGCTAGTAGCGCCCTCTGAACGAGAATCAAATTTTCTTGATTTTCGAGGCACGTTTTTTCCTTCGACTGTATCCATCTATTACGGAGTTATATCTATCTTTGATACTAGGAATCTCGGTTAAGACTTATTTGACAACCGCTTGAAGTACTACTATTTAGTAGGAATCTAGGTTTTTTTTTTTTTTCATGTTATCTATTATTCTTTTTTTGTCTTTCACTGATGAATTATTGCCAAAATGTTTTATTTTGTTTTATTTATTAAGTACAGCCACATCGTATGTATTACATATGTTGCATTAAATGTTGATCGAATCTAAGTATTATACATGTCTATGGTATGCTATAAATATCTTGTAAGTTGTGTAATTCAGTTATAGATAATATATGTTTGGTTTGAGTCGGAATAAATGTTTCTTATTAAATAATTGTCTTTTTATAGTTCTATACCTACCAAAAAAGGTAAAAAGGAACCCTCGCGGTGCTACTCTGTCCGTCCGACTGTCTGTCACATCATTATAGGGGACCGTACCACACTTCCGACAAAACCGAAATTTGACAGCGATTCAGGGTCCAATCATGATATCCCTTTCTAAATTATGACACTATCCCTTTCGGTTATTTAGGGTTGTCAATATTCAAGTCATTATCTTATCTGTGGTCGTGCACGCAAAGGGACGTCAAGTTGTGTCAACCCTAATGGCCGTAACACACCATCGCACCGCACCAAGGTCATTGTGCGACGCAACCATAAGTAAGAGCGAGAATGGATGCGTCGGACAATGACCTTGGTGCGGTGCGACGGTGTGTTACAACTTAATAATTGCATGGAGCTATGCTGAGCCGAGCGAAGCCGAGTTGGTCCGAAGTCAGGAGATAGGGATCGTGCATGAACGGTGGCAGCACAGAAGCCCCCATGTTTATTGGCGCGAAGTGTAAATGTCAAGCTTACGCTTCCAATGTAGCCCACAACATGGCAGAACCTACAATGCGCAAGAAAACGTACGTGAACTGTAGAGGGCAGCATTTGCTTTGGCGTGAAGTGTCAATTTACAGTTTATGATTCCGATTTAGGCCACAAGATGGCAGATCTTCCAGCGCGCACGGCCCCGTATTTTTCAAACAGCATGGTTACGGTGATAGATGCATCCAGTACATTTTTGCAAGACTGCGTTTTGCGGTTGTTATAAACTGTCGGGAATTGACATCTGTCACCGTACCCATGCTGTTTGAAAAATGCTTTAAATATCTCGAGATATATGAATATCAATTTGAAATATAGTCTGTCAAGCCATTTCCGTCAGTAAAAAAAGGGGCAAATTTAAAAAATGCAGGCGCGAAGGGTTATAGTCCCATAGGAAATTTGAACTTTTCTACTGACAAAATTGTTTGGCAGACTACAGTTAGGAACAAGGCTAATTCAGAGTATTCCAGAGGCATTGAAACTAATGTGCAGTTACTAACTGCTAAGCTAAGCTTCAACCCGCGTTTCGTCTGCGTGTGTAATGATGATCTCCGTGATAAAAATTATAATTGTGACATTTTCAACCAAAAGGTACCACATTGTCGCTTGTCAATAAGGTTGATTTCAAACTAAAGCTGTATGGAAATAGCGCCTTATTGACAACTGACAATAAGTACCCTATTGATTGAAAATGGCACGATTTATGATACAGGAGGCAAACGAACAGACGGATCACCTGATAGTAAGCGATTACCGCCGTCCATGGACACCCGTAACACCGGAGGGGTTGTGAGTGCGTTGCCTGCCTTTATGATGGGAGTACGCTCTTTTTTTGAAGGTCGTATCGGTCCGGAAATACCGCAGGCGACAGTTCATTCCACAGTTTAGCTGTGCGAGGCAGGAAGTTTCTGGAGAAACGCACAGTTGAGGACTGCCAACCATCTAAATGGTGAAGATGGTAATGTTGTCGCGTAGGGCGATGGTGAAAAGCGGCAGGGATTAATCCGAACACTTACTCGGAGCACTCCGCGTTATACATGCGATAGAAAATGCAGAGCGAGGCCACATCTATACTCAAATTATTACATACATGTGTTGTGTTCCTGCCGGTGAGTAAGGTTGCCAGAGCTCAACGAGCGTGCGGAGTGTTAGGATCGGCAACGCGCATGTGTACGCAGGCGTCCATAGGCTACGATGACTACTTACCACCAGCCTGGTCGTATGCTTGTTTTCCACCGATGTAGTATTAAAAAATACCAAATTTCATCTACACTGGTTCAGCATGAGGAGGTAATGGCCTAATGGGGTTGGCCGTTCGAAGTAGTTTACAGATGGCGCTAGCATAGGTATTACCTATCTATCCTACGATTAGTGATTTTTTTATGGCCTGGATGCTAGGCAAACTACCCTTTAATTTGATTTGATTTATACATGTGTAATTTTACTATGATTGATTTATATAAACTTAATAATTTTAGGAATAAGGTTTAATCTACAATTTGAATTATTTATAATGTAATTTAATTTATTGTATTTATGTAGTTTAGGTTTAAGATAAAGTTAAGTTACATATCAACAGCTAACACAAATGCAAAGGAGCCTCGTCTGCCAACAAACCACTGTGTGGTTTGGCAGAAGAAAATATGTATTTAGTTGTAAGTAAGATCTTTGAATAAACGTTTTTTTTTTTTTCTTTTTTTAATAATATGACTGAGTACAATTGGTAGTTTAAGAAATGATTTAAATTATAGTTTGACATGCGTGAATTAATATAATGTAATTTAATAATATGATTTATTGTAGTATGTAAGTGCTTTGGTTTAGAACTGTAAATTTGCATATTTGGAAATAAATAAAATAAAATATAGGCAAAGCTCATAAAACAAAACAACAGACAGACAAGTAAAACATATACTGGCGCCATCTATAAGAAGTGACAGGAGTGGCAGAAATACAAACTTAATTCGTGAGAACAAAAACTAATTATAATCATCGTTTATTGTAACACAATTGTTCAACCTAGATATATGTCGCGTTCCATGCCTAGAGGGTCCTTAAGCCGGATTCACATTTGTCTGCCATGTCGTGTTGTGTGGTGACGCGTGACGGCAATCGGTTTCATACATTTAATATGGTTGCAGGACTTCCGGTTCGAACGCCATCTTGATAGTAGCCTCGTGTTTATTCCTTTGTTTTTTGCTCATTAATATTTTAACTATAAAACTCCCGTGAGACTCAAACATATTAGATTATTTTAAACCGGGTCACTCACGTATTATTAAGTCGAATAGCTCGACATGTTTCGGTCCGGGTTCGACTTAATAATACGTGAGTGACCCGGTTTAAAATAATCTAATATGCTCATTAATATTGTTTAAAGTGTAATATCGATAGCTTTATTATACAATAATCTAATGTGGTAGTGTGCAGTGAATGGAGAATTAATCTCAAAGCGTGTTTAACCACCATTTTGGAGTCAACGGCCGGTAGTCCACGTGCTTCTCGTAAAATCCAGCTATCGGTTTTACGAGACAACTACAACAACCACCGAACAGCGTCGTGCTCTAAGAGCATTTATTTCGTTCCTACCCTTTTACGTGACATTGGCTACGGGCAACACCGCCCTCAAGTCCATCAAGAAAAGAAGAATATGGTTGCGTGCACATTTGTCTGACGCAGCGTGCATGCGTGACCACACAACACGACAGACAAATGTGAATCCGGCTTTATGCTACATGTGCATAAGGACTTCTCTCATGGAAATACACATATTTTACCAAGATACGTAGATATTTACTAATTAATCTACCAGAAGATATGTATAAAAACAGTCTCGAAAATTAAAATAGGTGTAAAAACGCGTTCAATAAATTTAATATTATACATAAAGGCCGGGAATGTGTTATGGCAAGTGTTATTTTTTTTTATTTAGGCAACAAACAGTCATATACAAAAATGATGTAATAATAAGCAATGTGTTAATAGACCTTGAGTGCCCTACCTTAATTAAATAATTTCTAATCTAAAGTAGCTAGTGTAGGAGCAGTAAGCGGAAAACAAAGTTATCATTAATTAACAAACTTATCAGTAACTTGAAGTGTATCTATAGGTATATTCATTCATCCATGTATATGTATGCACGGGCAGGTTGCTTACTCGTACATACACTCATAATTAATTTTATATGATTATACCTGCTATCTGTTTACCTAACTTCTCTTTCTTATTATATCTAGTATACTAACTTTATATAATGAAATATTAAACATGCAGTTTGAGCGAAGTGATACATAAAGTTTACACCACGCATAAACTTTATGAGTTTCTGTGGCGCTTCTTTAAGTTTTTTGTACTGAAACTGGTATCGCGGATGTGGGTGTGAAGGCCGCCAAGCTCAAGTGGGATTGGGCGAAACACATCTATAGGGCCAAAATAGCGACCGAATGGGGACCACAGATCCGAGGCAGAGGCAGGCCAAAAAGGAGATGGCGTGACGACTTGGACTTTTTTGTGGCGACTGGCGGGAGCATGCACAAACCCGTGGGAAGTGGTGGAAGACAGGGGGAGGCCTTTGCCCAGCAGAGGGACACAATATAGCAAGGGCCTGACACTCTTTGATAGAGAAAGATAGTCTTATTGCGATTCATATAAGAGGAAAGAGAAAATAGTGCCATGCTTTGTCCTCACCGACCGGGTGGCATCATAGGTAGGAGGCGATGGTGAAATACCGAAATTTATAAGAGTGAAAGAGAAAAAATCGTATACTGCCCAAATTTTATATGAATATTCTTACCCTGGTCGCTCGGTGGCGCGTCTATAACTACTTGTATATACTATGTCTATGCAATATAGGCTTTGTATTTTAAAAAAAATTGCACCATTGTAAAAAAACTATGTTATAAAATAATACAGCCAGGATATGACATACATTTTCTTAAACTAAGTATTATTATAATAACTTATTTAATAATTATACCCATGGACAAATTTAGAGGAACGCAAAAAGTTTTAATTACTGGATTACAGCACCTAAAGTAATTTCAAAATTTGTAATTAAACTTTTTCTGCGTTCCTCTAAATTTGTCCATAAGTATACTTAACTAGTTTTATAGTCTTAAGATATCAATACTGCGTTACTTAACAAAATAATCAGTGAGAAAATCTGTAACTGTTAAAATCTTTATAAAAATCGGGATGTAAATATAATATTTCACGACCAAATAATGAGGGCTTTCACATTAGATATATTTATAATATTAGCGTAGAGAACTCTAGTTTATATTTTTGTTTTTTATTTGGTATTGGTTACCATGTTTTTTTCTGTCAATCATGTCTAATTCTAATATGTTAAAAATTGGTAAAGTGTGTCGTGTTTGATAAAATACTTAAAGTTTGCATCTATCTCAATTTCTCTTTTTGAAACCTAAAACATCATTATCCTCGTCGCGTTGTCCCGGCATTTTTGCCACGGCTCATGGGAGCCTGGGGTCCGCTTGGTAACTAATCCCAAGAATTGGCGTAGGCACTATAGTTTTTACGAATGCGACTGCCATCTGACCCAACCCAGAGTGTAAACTAGGTCTCATTGGAGGCATTGGGATTAGTCCGGTTTCCTCACGATGTTTTCCTTTACCGAAAAGCGACTGGTAAACATCAAATGATATTTCGTACATAAGTTCCGAAAACCTAAAACATATATTACATAAAATAATACTACTTGCACTTGGCGGGCCATAATTCTGTAACTTAATTTATATAAAATGAAGTTTTATTCTATTCTATTAGGATTCCGACTAACACACGAACACATAAAAAAAAATAGATGTATGTAGTGCCGTCATTATCTTAATTGCCGCTTATTACATCTATATGGTCGCCGGGCACTTGCGAAAGGGGGCCAGTGTTCGTCAATTGTGCTTGGTGTAAGTGGCCCTTTTTGTGTTCTAGTAAACTGCTTTTAAACACACTACCAAAATTACATTGGTCGCATCTGTAGGGTTTTATACCAGTATGTGTCATTTCATGTGCCTTTAAATGCCCTCTTTGGGCACTAGTGTAACTACAGTAAGTACATTTGTATGGCTTTTCACCAGTATGTTTTCTTTCATGGACTTTTATACTACTTTTTAGATAACTAGCGTAATCACAGTAGTTACACGTGTATGGTTTCTCGCCAGTGTGAGACCGTTCATGAACATTTATATCGCTTTTATGGGCACTCGCGTAGCTACAGTAGTTACATTTGTATGGCTTTTCACCAGTGTGTATTCTTTCATGGGTTGTCAAATGACTTTTATTGGCAACTCTGAAGCCGCAGTATTTACACTCGTAAGGCTTTTCACCTGTGTGTGTTCTTACGTGGAGATTTAATGCACATCTCTTGGCACTGGCGTAAGTACAGTAGTCGCACTGATAAGGCTTTTCACCAGTGTGTATTCGTTCGTGTGTTTTTAGAACTTTGCTTGTGGAACTAGTGTAACTGCAATAGTTACACTTGTAAGGTTTTTCACCAGTGTGTATCCTCTCGTGTACTTTGATAATACTTTTCATACATGCAGCGTAGCTACAGTACGAGCATTTGTGTGGTTTTTCGACTTTTTCGACAGTATGTGTACTTTGATGATTGTGTAAATACTCTTTCTTGTTACTGGAGAAAGTACAATAGGCACATTTATATCGCATCTCTGTAAGATGCTTTTTCTGATGTTCAAGTGGAATTTCATTCTTTATAGATTCTTCTGGTAGCGTCGTTATGTTTTTATGTTGAGCGCGATCTGGAATACATAGAAAATATTATTAGCGCACAGGAATAAATAAATAAATAAACATATCTGTATAAATAAACTTTTTAGTTTTAAACTAGTTTCTAAGACAGTGCTACGCGCTTCCACGGTGACAATGTACCAAATTTTTATGTAACACTATAACCAGTTTCCTTTAAGTAAAATGAGCTAACTTAAGGTTTTAAGGCACTTTCCCTCCAGGGCCCATTTTTTTTCCACCCAGTATACCTATATGCGCGTGCAATACAGATAGCAAAGAGGATATAATAGGATAGAGCGGTACTGTCATAGTAAATTTTGTAACCACAGTAAATTCACTGCCATCTATCGACACACGATTAAAACTAAAAATAAAAATATCAAAAAATGTATTTATATATGGATAAATGTTTTTTTTTAATTTGCAATATTTGCATTAATTATTTTTATATGATTTTGACCCATGTCCTTTCACTGATATGCGAATACGTTAAAATTGTTAAATAACAAACGAAACCGTCAACGCCATCTATACGAGAGTAGGCCAAAGGTGGTGGCGCCATCTGATCGAGAATCAAATTTTCTTGGATTTTCGATGCACGTTTTTTCCTTAGACTGTAACCATCTATTACGGATCAATCAATCAATCAATAATTTATTGCAAGAACATAGTATTACATAAGTAGATAAACATTTAAAAGAAGCGTGTCTTATGTTCTACCAGAGAAGGCATGCAATATTTACAATATTTATTTACAAGTACAATAAGAGGCGAACAATGTATACACTACCACCAAAATATCACAGAAAATTAAATGTCAAGATATTACACAAAAATAAATTTCATAGCGACCTTCCCCTGTGTCTTAAGCGCAAACTCATCGACATGTGTATCCTGCCTATCCTAACCTACGGTGCTCAAACATGGTCATTAACTAAGGCGTTAAAGTCCAAACTCAAGGTTTGCCAGCGAGCGATGGAGCGCAGTATACTAGGTGTTCGCAGAACTGATAGAATCAGAAACACGGAACTGCGCTCCAGAACTCGAGTTGTAGATGTAGGTGTCCAGACCGCTAAGCTTAAGTGGGACTGGGCTGGGCATGTCTGCCGCATGCACCCTGAAAGACCGAGTACCGAGTGGGACCCACGGAACACCATAGATGGTGCTGGCCGGGGTGCAGGCAGGCCGAAAAGGAGATGGCGGGACGACTTAGACGCATTTTATCCGGATTGGCGGGACACTACAAACGACAGGGTCGAGTGGAGGAAACGAGGGGAGGCCTTTGCCCAGCAGTGGGACACTAAATTAGGCTAGTAAAAAAAAAAAAAAAAAAAAAAAAAAAAAAAAAAAAAAAAAAAAAAAAAAAAAAAAAAAAAAAAAAAAAAAAAAAAAAAAAAAAAAAAAAATCATAGTCAAAACAGTATCTAACAATTTTATAGTATTAAATCAGAGTAACTTATGTCAGAAGTTAAAGTTAGTTGGGATCTTAGCAACTAGATATTAGGGTTATTTGCTAAATAGTCCTTTCCTGAGTAAAAGCATTTGTCTAGTAGCCATTCCGTAAGTGTTTTCTTGAAGCGGAGTTACATCTATCTTTGGAGATAGCAACGGGCGGGTCAATGTACAAAAATCTATATGAAAAGCGTATCTGCTTTATTAAACTTACTCTTTTTCTTTTCATTTCCTGTACTGTCTTCGCAAGTCGGGAAATGCTGGAACTCCTGAATGTTATCACCAATCCTGTATGTGCGGAGCTCCATGTCCACACGCATGTGTTCAAGTCGGACAGAGCAGGTCATCCCTGAGCCCATGGTTTCTGAAACGATGTTGAATTTACACCCACTGGAACCACAGTATAAATAATAGTACTACCGTACAGAAAGGAAACTTCCTACAAAACCGAAGTTTGAAAGCGGTTCAGGGTCGAATCATGCTATCCCTTTCTAATTTATGGCTTAGGGTTGTCAAAATTCAAGTCATTATCTTATTTGTGGTCGTGCACGCAAAGGGACGTCAAGTTGTGCCAACCCTAATAATTGCTAGCAATGCTGAGGCGAACGAGCCGAGTTTGCCCGAAGCGAGGAGTTTCGCACCCCTGCTCAAACAAACAATTGAAAACTTTGACATATCAATATCATTTTGAACATCGATCAATGTTTGCATTTAGTAGGAAATGTATTAACTCGTACAGCTCCTACTAATCACTAATCAATATGTAAACAGGCCCTGAGGCAAGTGTGTGGGCCTTATCGGATAAAAATAAATTGTGACGTTTTCAACCAAAAGGTACCACATTGTCGCTTGTTGATAAGGTTGATTTCTAATTGAAGCTATATGGAAAAAGCGCCTTACTGACAAGCGACAATAAGTACCCTTTTGGTTGAAAATGGCACAAATATTGATTATCACTAAAATAGAGTTAATTAGAATACCTTTGTCTTTGAGAAAGTGACTTAATTTAAGCTCAGGAATGCACCCTTGAAATAAGTAAGTAGGGTTATTGTGCTAGTTTTCGTCCACCTGACGAAATTTGAATATAAATCTACAATTGCATACGATTTGATCAATCAATAGAATGGTGTTGGCAACTGTCAAAGGTTTGCATAGATGGCGCCATCATAGCTTGCCCCTTTAAGTATGAGATTTGGCTCAAAGGGCTGGCATCTTAAAATTCCTAATAAAAAAAAACTGACACAATTCTAGGGATTGACAGGGCAAGCCAGCCCCATTTGTTGCTCCTTCTTAGCCAGCAATTATCTAAACCGCATGCTATTAGCTGCATCTGTAGAAGCCTTAACCAACATTTTAAAATTGCCACTATATAGAATTATAGGCATATATAGTGGCAGTAGTGACAGTATAGGAGGTGGCCTAGGGGTTCAAGGCGCTAGCCCGGATTGCCAAAGACGCGGTTCGAATCCGGCCTTCAGCACTGGAGGGCTTTGTCAATTTTTCTTTAATATATGCCGTCTATTTCAGTTTATAATTTATATATAGTAGTGTGACTGCTTACAACACAAATCAAAAATATTTAATAAAATAATTTGATTTGTTCCCAAAGTTGTGCACTATACATATAGAATATTATACACACACTACACATACACATACACACATACACATATTACACACATACCCATATTATACACTTCCTATCTAACCGCATAGTGAAAGTGTGGAACAGTTTGCCCGAGTCAGTGATCAGTGCACCCTCGATAAACTCTTTTAAAAACAAACTCGATGAACACTTTCAAAGACTACAAAACACAAGTGGACATTGATGTGCACGTATCAGCGTTAAGCTGCCTGTGCATTCACACATAATAATAATAATTATTATTAATAAATACTACGTTAGGAATAATAATTATACAACAAACCTTGGTGCATTACAACCACTTTCTTTTCAGGGCCCAACACATCTTTCACCTCATGTTCCTCATACAGACTCTGCTCAGCCTCTTCTACCTTCACCTGATGGTCTATCTGACCATTCTGTGCACTCTCAGCTTCTTCATAATCAGTGTAAAGGCTAGCAGCCGTTTCTTCTTCACTCACGCCCGGCGAGTCTTCGTCTTCGTTCTCGCATTCGTTCTTTATTCGTTCATTCATTCTTCTTTGCGACCGACTCAATATGCTCGGTGCTCGCTCTCAGCAGGACTTAAAATCCGTGTCCATCGGGCCGGGATATCTCGAAACGTAAAGGCTTCACTAGTAACTGCGGTTTCCAGCGATCGATTTAACGTTGTAACAAAAGGTAATGGTTAATGAACACGCGATTAACGATTTGTTGTTAGTTAATTTAGTTTAAATTCAAATCAATATCCAGAACTAAGAACCATCCAAAATCTGCAGAGCAGAAAATCGTTAAAAACAGAGAGATAAAGATCTACCGCGAGCAGGCGAGCACCGAAGTTCGCAAAGTGAGCATCTATCTTTTTTACGCCGATTAAGGCGTAATTAGAGTGACAGAGAAAGATGCCCGCAATTGACTGTTGACTTCTGGCACTGACATTGACAGGAGTCCAATCGGTTAATGCGCAGCCTTATAATGCACGACCAATAATCGACAGCCACTTTTTGGGTCGAGCTTTATCGCTCGTCAGGTCAGAGGGTCTACCGCAAAGAGTAGTATGATATATGTCTACCGCGAAACTCAAAAATCTAAAGTTCGTTAACTGCCTCTCTGTCGATCGAATGTGCAAGTGATTGAGAACAAGAGGGTCTACCGCGAACCACTCCAGTCACACTTACGTACGAATTTACAAGTGCGACAGAAAGGAAACACGTCGAAAGTGGTTCGCAGTAGGCTCTTAGATGAAAATAAACCGGCCAAGTGCGAGTCACTCGCGCGCGAAGGGTTCCGTACCTTTACGCAAAAAACGGCAAAAAAAAATCCGTTTGTTGTATGGGAGCTCACTTAAACATTTATGTTATTCTGTTTTTAGTATTTGTTGCAACAGAAATCCATCATCTGTGAAAATTTCAACTGTCTAGCTATCACGGTTCATAAGATACAGCCTGGTGACAGACAGACGGACAGTGGAGTTTTAGTAATAGGGTCCTGTTTTTACCCTTTGGGTACGGAACCCTAAAAAGCCCATTATTTAAGCTGATGAATAAGATTGACTGTGTAGAGGCTTCATCAAAGGAAATGTACAAGTACAAAGTACGTGTATGTTAGCTGTGGAACAAAGCGATTGGTTCACTCACACTATATTTTTTGGACACTTCGCACTTTTTGTTTGTTAATGTCACTTAATGTCATTGCTGTATGTGCTGTCCAAGTGCTGTCATTAGTTTTCGTGGTTGCGTTACGTGGCTGCCATTTTGGTTCGAGTTGTATGTTTATTGCTTGTATTAAAGCAACGAGTAATCGAATTTTTTACTGTTTAACTAGCTGGACTAGACAGATTTTAGTTTTAACCAAGCTACAGCAAAAATGTCTGTGTGACCCAGTTGATGACACTCTCCGTACGCTATTATGAAAGAAAGCGACAAATTATTGACCCAATGATTCCGCAAGACAAAATATGTCTGAAAATAAAGAGTGTGAAACTGTAGAAATAAAAGTGGAGAGAGATGTCGAACAAGAGAAAGAATTTGTAGACTGTATAAAAGAAGAACAGGATGAGTGGGGGGATGAGGAGGCTGGTGATGCTGGACTGTATGCTGGACGTGAGGTCAAACACGAGGTGGTCGTCAAGGAAGAACCTGTGCAGCCTAATATTGAATTTGTTGGGGGTGAGTTGTAGATTTATTCTATTGTTCAGTTATAGGTTGTGCTAAACATCTAGCCTTCTCTAAAGTTAGGTAATTTATTCATGCAGTTTGAATGTTATTGCAATACTTCTATTCTTTTTAGGATTCCGTATCCAAAGGGTAAAAACGGGACCCTATTACTAAGACTCCGCCGTCTGTCTGTCTGTCACCATGCTGTTTTTAATGACCGTGATAGCTAGACAGTTGATGTTGCCACTATAAGAAGTACGGACAGCAGAGTCTTAGTAATAGGGTCCCATTTTTACCCTTTGGGTACGGAACCCTAAAAAACTAGGTCTTTACCAACCAACGCTAGCAGCAACAGCTAGGGCTGGTTGCATGTTTGCTATAGCAAGGTAGTTAGATGTTTTGCATAACCTATAACATCTAATGAGGTTATCAGGGCCGGATTTAGGGGAGGACAATCGGGGCAACTGCCCCGGACCTCCACAAAAGAGGGGCCCCCACAATAGAAACTTCGGAAAAATAATTTAGGGCCAGGGGGCCTCCACTCCTCTAAATCCGGCCCTGGAGGTTATAAGTCCTAGCAACCAATTATTACTATTATTATTTGGAGCCTTACCTGTCCCACTGCTGGGCAAAGGCCTCCCTCAATCTCTCCACAGATCTCTGTCCAGTGCTGGGTCTGGCCACTCCTTCAAAAAGGAGTCTAGTTCATCCATCGCCAGCGGGGTCTGCCATGTCCCCGATTAGAGTTTTTGGGCTCCCGAAAACTGTTCATATAAGTAGCAACCAATACTGTTAATTTATTGGCTTATCTTATAGTTTCAGGGGCCCTTACGGATACACTTCGACCCATAGGGATCTTTTGTGCAGTAATTTATTGGCTAAAATCTCTTTGTGTTTAATGAATATTACCATTTACCATATTTCTCTGAAGATAAATGAAGATTGCTAAGGCTTATAATATAAATCATTATACTGTAAAGCAGGGGTCACCAAATGGCGGACCGCGGTCCGCATATTATTTTTTTCCTTCTTTAATAAACTCAAGGAGAAACGGACCGCAATGGTCATTTTATTTAAGGAACCAGACCCCTGAGGAAACTAAGTGGTGACCTCTGCTGTAAAGTAAAATCAGCCTTATACAGTGTGTCGTCCACTATGAGGCTTGAAATGCAGGGTTTCTATTGTACACTCTAAACTAAGCTACTTTTATTATGGGACCAGTCCCCGAAAAAAATATTGGCAGGTTCACACATTTTGGCTGATCAGATGTCAATGTTTTCTATAGGAGATGTTTTTTTTTGCTATTTCGGGAACCTACTCATATTTCTAAGACAAACTAAGATGCTAGAACGGCATAGTAACAACCGTCTAAGAGGTCATCAGTATAAGCTGGTGTCTCACAGGTCCTACAATAATCCTCATAGACACTTCTTAAGCAACAGAGTGGTCAACGCTTGGAACAAACTCCCAGAGGATGTAGTAGCGGCCCAAAGTGTCAATGAGTTTAAGAATAAATTAGATAAGCACAAAGCAAATTCTACTCAACACTGAGAACTCGGTTTATGACTCTGGATACAGGCATTATCAGTTGTTTAAACTGCCTGCCTGCATTACAAATAATAATAATAATAATATATTACGAAACGTTCTCCTAATAATTCTGAAAAGGCTAAGAAAATTATATTGGGTCTGGTAATATTTTATGGGTATCTAATCCGAGTCACTGGTAATATTTTATGACTTTGCTAACATTATTGGCAGTATATTCTTGAGCTTTACGGATTTGAACAAGTTTGGGAACAGATCAATTTATTTTATTTTTTGCCCTTAGGGCTGGTCAAAGACGCCTAGTCTTACTAAGATGGCATATAGACGAGAAATTGTGACGGGTACCGCCGTGGCGAGGTGGCCTAGGGGTTCATGGCGTTAGCCGCGATAGCTAAAGACGCCGGTTCGAATCTGGCCTTCACCACTGGAGGGCTTCGTCACTTTTTCTTTAATATATGACATCTATTACAGTTTTTACTTTGATTGAATTAGCTGCCATACAAAAGGTAAAAGCTTTTCGTAAGGGACATTCTCGTGGAATGCCCCATTAGGGCACCAATGTGCCTATGTCCTATGGGTATAGGAAAGTAGGCACGAACATAAATCTATGCCAAACTTGATAGGGATGGTCACAAAATATATATATATATTTTATTTTATTTGGGATGCTTACTGCCTAATATACATAGGTTAACAGACTTATCTACTAAATGCAAATTACAAGCTTCCACATATATTGCGTAAAGACTACACTTTTCAAAGCGTACTGTCAGTCATTCTACACATGCAGCCTGTGGACCAACTATACGCAGAGGGCATACAACGGCCTACGCGTCCAATATAATAACGCGTTCCGGGTGTTGATGGGGTTGCCGCGATTTTGTAGTGCCTCTGGTATGTTTGCGGAGGCACAAGTTGACAGCTTTGCGGCGATAATGCGCAAGAGGTGCGCTTCACTGATGCGTCGCCTGCGCGGCAGCCCCAACAGCATTCTGGGCGTGTTCATGGAGCGCGAAAATGGCCCCATGCTCAACCGTTGGCAGGGGCTGCATGCACTCGCCGTCTAGTTTTTAGTTTTAGTTTTTATGCGCTACTAACACTAGTAATAAGATTCTAATGTTTACTAACCATGTATGGACCTTTTAGTCTGCAATAAATGATTTTTATTTTTATTTTATTTTTTTTATATACTGCTAAATAACGTAAATATGAAGGTCTCGAAATAGCAAAATATAACACTATATAGGTAGTATATTTATGACAGACTCTATTGCCCTTAAAAATGACGTAACTGTACCATCTGAAGCCTGTGGCAGATACAGAGGCATTGGGAGCCCGTGGAATTATCCCACCCTCTAGTTACACCACTGGCTCCTATTTATTTAAGAATAAGAATAATAATTTGTTTATTGTTTACCGTGTCAATCAAGATTGCAGATTTTGCACTTTGTAATTTTTCCTCAGTCACCCGTTGACCGCGAACGCTGTAAAGGATTCGAAACGTCGGGATGTATTATACATTCAATATACGCGATATAATCCGTTTTCATAGTTTTATATCAAACAAGATGTTAAATTGATACATAGAACCAACGACAAGTTTTAAACACCTTTTATTTAGAAAAAAACATTTTTTTTTAAATAAAACCGGCCAAGTGCGAGTCGGACTCGCGCGCGTAGGGTTCCGTACCATTACTCAAAAAACGGCAAAAAAAATCATGTTTGTTGTATGGGAGCCCCACTTAAATATTCATTTTATAACTATAGCTATAATGGCAACCGAAATACATCAACCTAACCTCACCCAAGGCAGTAATTTTTCCATTTTTAAATTTATTCTAAGCTTAATAGCATCATTCGCAGTCGTTTCTGCTTGTTGAGTGATATACCTATACCGCTGTCTGTGACCAGATAAGACAATGATTAATAAATTAACAATAAATACTATATTTAGGTATCCTTGCCTCCCGCTTGAACCACATATGAGATAACACCCTTGTAACTCAGCCCTAATTAAGGGAATTTATCTACTTGCAGCGCCATCTATCGCGCCACTCAAGTACTAATACACAGCGGTACAGGAATTACGAGGTTTACGGACTCGTGGTTAATTAAGCCTTCGGCTTCGGACTTCAATTCACACTCGTTCGTTAATTCTTGTTTGCCGCCCTTAATACAGAATGTAGGGTCAAGGCGGGAACAGTGTCTCAACGCAAACAGATGCTCGGTCGCCCAAATATCACTATACACTGTTATGTAGCAACCTTACGTGTTATAATAACATTGCTCGTCTATTTGAATTTGTTGAATGTTTCTGTTGTATTAGCAGGGACGCAAATAGCCTCTCTCATTTATTTATTTATAAATACGTTTACACGACTTTACGTAAACCAATACTAAGTATTACATTACATTTCACACACGGATAACAACTCATGTTGGAATTAGGTTGTGTGAGCCGCTGTACCCGGCAATTTTTATCCGAGTTACTGTTCCGTCCTACTATTCTACTATATTCGGCCGCCATTGTTTGTTTTGGTGTCAACGATTGCCGGCAACGAAAATACGAAAGGGTTATAATATGGAAAAATTTATACTGTAAACTGTGAAAGTTATACGGTGGGTGTGTGTGTGTACAGACCATTGAAATGATGCTTTTCAAAGCTTTCTTTTAGTAAAAACATACGTCATTCTCATTATTAACCCTTTTCTAGGCATAGTACGATTTACGCGCGACATACGCGCCAATAGAATTTCAACCCTAGCAATCCGTTTGAGCGACGACCTGGTGAAGGTCGCGGGAATTCGGTGGATGCGAGCGGCACAGGATCGGTCGGAGTGGCGAGCCTTGGGGGAGGCCTATGTCCAGCAGTGGACGTCTATCGGCTGACATGATGATGATAATGATGATGAATCCGTTTTAAGGTTCAAATTATATTGGACTTTCAGGAAATGTGACATGTTTTCAAATGAATCATCAAAGCATGGAATATATTTTTCCTTTTTTTGGAAACCTTGTAGATTGGTGCATCATGGAAAAGGGTTTAAACACTTCGAATTAGCGAAATTAAAACTCTTATTTATATTTTGTCTGCCCAGTCTCAAAACTTTGTGCACGCTACTGTTTGGTAGCCACTAAATAAACTCTTAACTTAAAAATAAATGAAGCTCTGGAGTTGCAGGAGCCTAAAGACTACGGTATCTGCTTACCATAAGCAAAGAGAATTAAGTAGACATAGAGTACTCACTCTACATCAGTTTTGTTACCGAAAAGATTATTTTCGTAGTCGACATCTAGCGTCAAGTAGCGGGATTATCAGTACTGCCACTCGACAATAGATGTCGCGACGAACGGAAATTCTAATGCTCAACGATTTTCAGCTAATATTATAACCGGAACTCTATTTTCAATTCCTTCAGCTTATAATATTAGTTGTAAATTGTTGAACAATACACTTTTCGTCAGTCGCGACACATTTGACATCTATTCTCGAGTAGCAGTACTGACAGTTCCGCTACTTGACGCTAGATGTCGACGACGATAATAGTAGTCTTTTTGGTAACAAAACTGATGTATGGAGTGAGCACTCTATGTCTACTTAATTCTCTTTGTCATAAGTCAGATATTTTTTAAAGCCATACTGTATCTTTCTTTGCTAATCATCCGAGACATTTAGACATTAGGTATGATTTAAACATAAAGGTTTCGTTGTGGCTCATTCTGGCGCTGCTTTTACTACGTTGCCATTTCGATGTGGAAGTGAAGCTCATAACTAGTGTATGCGCGCAAAAAAATCTAAACAGTAAACACATAGGCTAAGTACATATACATTTTATCTTTGTTGAAAAATGCTCATCAATGTTATCTTCTGGGACTTATTTTTCTAGGATAAATATTGTTTGCGACAAAAAGATAACCACAGAATAAGTAATAGTACTACCGTACAGAAAAGAAACTTCCTACATAACCGAAGTTTGACAGCGATACAAGGACGAATAATATATGGCACTGTCCCTTTCGGCTATTTAGGCTTGTCAAAATTCAAGTCATTATCTTATCTGTGGTCGTGCACGTCAAGTTGTGCAAACCCTAACAATTGCTCGGAGCAATGGTAAGCCGAACGGAGCCGAGAATGCCCGAGAGGATCATTTTCGCCCCACCACAGAATAAGTAATAGTATTATCATACAGAACGGCCACGCACCGCCCCGCCCCGACTCGAATTACCTCGCCCAGCGACTGTAGATTGACGGCCGTTTGCCGGCCGCTCAGTACTATTTTTAAGCAACTTACACTATGACGCATGACGCGTGTACAGACGTGCCGTTCACACATATAAACGCAAGTGATTTTTGATGTATAGCGTGTCCGCCATGTGGCCCCACTGACATAACTACGAAATTCTGACTTACGGCAGAAGTGCGCTTTTGTAGATTTATTGCACTTAGTATCTGAAATGAGTGTTTTTATTTCAGATCCGGGAGAACTCTTGGTTAAACGAGAGAACTATGGCGGGCCCAGTCTCGAGGTGCCCGCTGTTGGTAAGGGGCGAAAGAGAGGACGACCTGTTGGAAGAAAGACTAATATTAACATAATCCTGGACAATATCAGTGCGCCTGGAAAGAGGTCAAGAAAAAAACAAACAATATTTATCTGTGACGCTGACAAAAAATCTTTTCCAACTAAAAAGCAACTTGTCCAGCATATGCGCTGTCACTCTGACAAGAAGCCTTTCATCTGCGACATTTGCCACAAAGCGTTTTCTCATCAAACCTACTTGTATCGACATAAGGCTATCCACACCGGGGAGAAATCCTACAGCTGTGACATCTGCCAGAAACGATTCACGTTTTCCGGTTCTTTAGCTAAACATAAGCGGATTCATTCTGATGAGAAACCTCATTTCTGTCAAATATGTAATGCCAACTTTAGAGAAAAGACACAATTGACTCTTCACGAGTTTATACACAAGGGCGAT
Organism: Cydia strobilella; assembly: GCF_947568885.1. Classification (NCBI taxonomy): domain Eukaryota; kingdom Metazoa; phylum Arthropoda; class Insecta; order Lepidoptera; family Tortricidae; genus Cydia; species Cydia strobilella. The sequence goes on along the minus strand of NC_086064.1, from coordinate 1,402,646 downwards.
GCAGCGAAGCGGTTTAGTTGTAAATTTTGCAAGAAAAAGTTCCTATTTCAATATATGGTACTTAATCATGAGCGCTTACACACAGGAGATAGACCTTTCATATGTGGAATATGCGACAAGCGCTTTAAGCAAAAGCATCAGCTTAAAGTACATATTCAAGTTCACACGGGTGAAATACAAGTAAAATCATTTATCTGTGATTATTGTAATAAATCATTTTCAAATAAAGGCAATCTGTTCCAACATATACTTAATCACATGGGTATAGCGAAGTCTCTTTACTGCGAAATTTGCGACAAAATCTTTAGTTACGCTTATATTTCCCGACATCGGCGCACGCACAGTGGGGAAAAACCTTACAGTTGCGATATTTGCCAGAAAAGGTTCCTATGTTCAGGTTCTTTGAAGAAACATAAGAGAAATCACTCTGACGAGAAACCGCACGCTTGTGAAGTATGCAAAAAACGATTTAAACAGCGATCTCAATTGGTTCTTCATGCGCTAATACATCAAGGAGATGCAGTAAAGCGGTACGATTGTAATCTTTGCTCGAAGAAATTCCTACATAGATATCAACTGGTTAAGCACGAACGTGTTCACACAGGCGTCAAGCCTTTGGCGTGTAACTTGTGTAGCGAACGATTTAACCATAGATACCTACTAGACGAGCATTTGCGAGTACACACAGGACACAATGTTTATTCATGCGAAATTTGCAACGAAAGTTTCGAAACAAGAAGAGTCTTCCTTGACCACCGACGGACTCATCCAGAAATCACCAGCACATATTCCTTCGTATGTGATGTGTGTGATAAGGCTTTTAGTTGCAAAACTTACTTGGTAAGGCACAAAGTGGTTCACACCGGGCTCAAACCTTACGCGTGCAACCTATGTGATAAAAGCTATACCCAAATAGGGCATTTATCGGAGCACAAACTGACTCACAGTGGTGAGAAACCATTCGCCTGCGAAAATTGCACGATGCGGTTCACTACTAAACGCTACTTGGTTAAACATGTACAGAGAATACATTCTGGCAATAAGTATGATATGGACGGTAAGAAGTTCAATTGCCAAATATGTGACAAACAATTTTTACGAGCAAATACCTTGAAAATACACGAAAATGCGCACTCTCGCCGAGCTCATCAAAAATGCAATGTATGTAATAGAAAATTCAATAACCAATGGAATTTAAAAAGGCATATACAGACGCATAGTAAACGTGTCGATGCCGAATCGGATTAAGCCGACTAGAAAAAGCTTAGCAAGTTACTTCATACAGTTATCAACAAGGAGCTTTACTCCGTAAAAGAATATATACAAATAATAAAATAAATATTGAACATGCCTTGATTGATTAATTAATTTGTTATAGTTATTTGACATTGATGCGTACTATACAGTACTAGATTTATTTAATAATCCTTTTTATTATTTTATTATATTTTAGACTTAGTATTTATTTTTTAAATATTGACATCATTTACATTGTTTTCTTGTGTTCTTGTATTGACATTGTTTTATATTTTTTATTTTTTACTATTGTGACGTTTTAGCGTTTTTAATTTATTTCTATTTGCATTTTTTTGTTAATATTAATTGTAATTTAATTTATACTGATGTTCAATTCTAATTCTTATTATTATTATTACAAAAAAACGATCATTATACGACAAGTAGTACAAGCTGAAATGTACGTATATTTTACCTGTGTGAAAATTGTATACATGTGATAAATAAACTAAACTAAACTATGCCTACTGCTTTAGCTATGTATATGTAACTGGTCGAAATTTATGTAAACAAAACGGATAAAATAAATGAGTTCAGAATTATATAATTTTCTTACTTCTACTTACTCCGTTGGCTCAGCGACCCAAAATGAGACTTGGCCTCCGACAAGACAGCGCCACTTTTCTCGATCCTGTGCGACCTCTCGCCAATTGGTGACTCGAAGTTCGCGCAGATCTGCCTCCACCCTATCGCACTAGCGATACCTGATAATATAGTATATTATACACGGTGTTTCATGACCCAGTGAAAACCTTAAAACAGTTTGTTCAAAATCGATAGGAGAATCGATTGCGCTATATTTTAATGGAGGTATTTTTTTTTTTTTACATGCTCAGTCTACAAGTTTGTAATGAAACAATATCAATAACTAGCATTTGACACGTTATTTGTCAATTGGCAAACCTTATGCCGTTGCTGCAAGGTATGCAAATGGTCAGTTAACAGTGTTTGCGATCGTAACTAGCAATTGTTTGATGTCACAAACAACGAAGTATCTTGTGTAGAATTACCAGTCGAATAGAATTGGTAAGAGAACTAAACAACGAATATTTTTTTAAATATTTATCGGATTAAAGAATAAATACTCAAGATGATTTTAAAATACAAAAAATCTGTTGGGGTGTCTCATGTTTTCAGTGGCTCAAGTAACACCGTGTATATAGACTCGAGAACTTATTTTCTCTATGGCCGCTCCGATATATCGGATTACGTACTTAAGGGTCCCCGGCAAGCTTGGTTCCATACAAACGTAGTTGGCGTTTGCACCACGCATAAACTATATCTGTGGCGCATATTAGCTTTAAGTTCTTTGTATTATTTTTTGTGATATAAATAAATAAATATAAACTTACGCTCTCGTTTTAAAACGAGTAGTAGTTTGCTCTAAAACTTTGTACTTACAATAGGATAAGGTATATCTATGTCTGTAATTAGTTTATGTAGCTTCAGATGCCATAGTTAAAAAATACAGCAAATTTAAGTTTTTCATACAAAACTTGTTTTTGCTCTATTTCGTTTGTTTTATAAACTGGAGCTATATAACTAATTACAGACCTAGATATACCTCATGTCATTGTATGTACAAAGTTTCATTACAATCCAATAAGTAGTTCTAAAATGAGAACGAAACACCGTTTTTATGGGACGGTGAAATTCGTCCGAACTTGCCGGGGACTCCTAACCCCTTGATAATAGCCGTGTTCAGATATTTGTGAGCACTTTAGCCGCTCCGATGTATCTGATGGCGACTGTACTACAACTATCGTTCACAAGACTTATATTGACCGGGATATAGACCGTGATTACCTTTTGTATTATTTGTGAGCTCCCGATATTTCGACGCAGTTACATGCATCATGTTCACGGGTGACTGAAGATAGCGGGTGGGTGTCAAAGTTGTGTAGACAGCGTTCTGTCTACCCTCATTCTTGCGCGTCGGCTGTATCGTTCACAAGTTCAACACGTAATTAAGTATCAGTAACAATCTTCTTTTTCATTTCTCCTGCTCTGAAAGAGGGTCATTGTTGTTCTAAAAGGTGTGCAGAAAATAATAGTCTCTGCACTAGAGCATTTTACGTTCCAAATACGATTTTTTTTTACGATAAGCAATTAGCTCCATGCATGAATTTATTTTTATTTTTGGATTCATAATTTATATCGTTGGAACATCGGAAATGATAAAAATACTTTTGTAAACCTTAACATTATTTTATTAAAAAATATTTAAAATGTTGAAAATTTTTGAGCGGTTGAAACGCTCATAATTTTTGGCGCGAATTCGACAGAGCGTGATGACGTCACACGTTGGGCGGCCCAACTGACGTTTGCTACTAATGACACTTATCTGTCGAACGCGTGACGTCACGTGGCGTTTCGAGCGTTTCGCTCACTAGCTTTTCGCGGGCAAATTTTTGTACTTTTTATTTATAATTTTAAGTAATTAAATGGTAATTTAAAAACGAAAATGCATTTGTAACATGATATAACGGTAACAAACATCCGAATAAAACATATTTCGTTCAAATATAAACTTCATGCATGAGGCTAATTGAAATTTGGGTTTAAATGAATTTGTTACAAAATTTCCGTTCTAATATTTAACTCCCCATTCCAAAAATAACGATACTTTTGCCTGAATTGTTAAAAAATTGTTAATACTATAAAAATTTATACTTAGTCATGTTTTTAAAAAACCACATGCATTTTACTTTCCTCGTATTCGAAATGAAAAGTAGTGTTTAACTCGGGTGAAAGGCATCATTTCAGCCTCGGACTATGGGCGCTCTCACTGCGTTCGAGCGCCAAACAACCTCGGCAGAGGTGTGTCCCTATCATCCCTTGGTTAACAATCTACTATTTGTTTTTCATGGCCTTTTTCTTTCTTTTATGAAAATCCATATTTTGTCTCAGAAATGTGACATTCAAGTAATATTCACGACTAAACGAAGACATTCCACTTACTTTTGAACCATAGTTAGGTTTTACGTAACATTTGTGGCTTTCCATGTCTTTATGCTCCATGTGCAATCATCAGGACCTTTAATCTTTTGAGATTTTAGATAAAAAGGACCCAAAGGACAGGAAAGCCACATTCTTCGGGGAACTCGGACTGCCTTGAACTGGTTGCACAGCTCGTACGCCTGTTCGTACCATCTATAGCTAAGGCCCAAATTAATTTACGACCACGAAGTCCTCACCTATTAGCTGTGCCTAAAACGCGCACTATGTCTCATGGCAAATCACCACTTGTCCGCGCTCTACAGTATATCAACGCGCTCCTCGCATCAGCACCGGAATGTGATTTATTTGCAAGTAGTTGGATGGATCTGTGTAAAGAATGTATGAGGTACTGTGAGGCGATGGATAAGCGTGAATCATCTGTTTTGTATTAGTTTTTTTTTTCTTACATTTGTTCTGTTGTCCTTTCTAGACTGTATCATGTACCTAGTTGTATAAATACTTTCTATTATAAATTTCTCAGTGTATTAGTTCGCTGTAATGCTGTGTAAATTTTTTTAATTAATAAAATAAAAATAAATAAAAAATTTATCATATAAGATTCGAGTTGTTATATTTGTTCTGTATTCATATTAAACGTTACTTAATTACTCTTGTTTTTAATGTGGTCTTCGTAACCATGACAACGAGTCAACTACTCCTTTTTCTATGCACCAGTGCTTGGATGTTTTTGGGAAGCGGCACGGTAAACTTGTAGTTGATAGTGATTGTTCATGTCTTACTCGACTGTGACTGTGACATTGGCAATATTGGCATCGAATCAATATTTATTTATATAAATAGATATAAATATTTGGGGACAATCTTACACAGATCGACCTAGCCTAGCCCCAAACTGAGCAAAGCTTGTACTATGGGTGCTAGCCGACGATATACATACGTATATAGATAAATACATACTTATGTACATAGGAAACAGCCATGACTCAGATCAGAAACAAATATCTGTATCAAAGATAGATATAACTCCGTAATAGATGGATACAGTCTAAGGAAAAAACGTGCCTCGAAAATCACGAAAATTTGTTTCTCGATTAGATGGCGCCACTAGTTTTGGCCTACTTATAGATGGCGTTGACGGTTTTGTTTGTTATTTATAGTTTTAACGCATATCAGTGGAAGAACATGGGTCATAATCATATAAAAATAATTAATACAAATAAAAAAATCATTTATCCATATATAAATACATTTTAACGTATTTTTATAAAACTTCATTTTTAGTTTTAAAGTATGTCGATAGATGGCAGTGAATTTACAGTGGTTACAAAATTTACTATGACAGTACCGCTCTACCTTATTATATCCTCTTTGATCTGTATACATCACGCAAATAAATGCCCTTACCGGGATTCGAACCATCGACTTCATAGTCACTACTCACTTAGCCAGACCGGTCGTGTTTATCATATTATTGCACTTTATTTGCTACTATTACCCAAGTGACTTAAGTGTGTTTTTGTTTTGTTATTTAGCATGTCGAGTTCCTGAGAAATGCTTTCCTATGAAGAAATCGATGGCTTGGGAATTTTTCACGGATTTAGATCACAAAGAAAAGCTGGCTCAATGCAACTTTTGCAAAAAAGTTATATCATATAAGGATGGATTCAACCTCACTTGTCACACAAAATCTGAACATCCTAAGGAGTTTAATCGTGTCATGGAATCAGATTTCGAGCATTCCCTTGCATCAGACTCACAAGCCAAGGTTACCAAACAGCCAGCCAGCCTGCCACTACCGTCTTCATCGTCCGACGTAGTCATTACTCAATACAGCCACGTGCCAGCTACCGATGTTAGTGATATGCTGAGGCAACAGAAACCATTTGAAGACGAGAAAACGAAAACAATTAATAAAAAACTTGTAAAATTATTTGCAAAACACTACCTTCCGTTTTCCCTTGTTGAGTCTGCTGAATTCAAACAGTTTGTCCAAGAATTAAACCCTGGTTATGAATTGCCATCGAAGAACATGTTGTCCGACGTACTTATTGAAAAATATTATAATGAAACAAAATATACAGTAAAAGACGAGATTGATAAAACAGATCATGTTGCTTTAACTGTAGACGAGTGGTATTCTTCAAACAAAAATGAGTTTTATATAGATGTGACAGCACACTTCATTAACGAGGAAGCTGAGTTAAAAGCATATATCTTAGAATGTGCCCAGTGCGACTACGAAGAGCGCCAAAATGCAGAAAAATTGGCGGAAAAGTTGAGAAAAATTTGCGAAGAATGGGAAATATCCAATAAAATTGTTTCAGTTACAACGGATGATGTCCATAACATAAAATCGGCCGTAGCATTAAATCAGTGGAGACACGTAACTTGTTTCGCCTATTCTTTAAACCTAGCCTTCCAAAATGCCCTCGATAAAAGTAAGCTTATTCATCAGAAGGTTAACCGGGTGGTAAAGTTTTTCAAGCGTAGCTCCTTTGCGCGTAAAAGACTGAAAAGAATGCAAGATATTTTGGGGGAACCAGATCTAAACTTGAAGGAAGATGTTGATGGTCAGTGGCACACGACATGCGCCATGTTCGAACGTGTGATAGAAATGAGGAACAGCCTTCACAGGCTTTTTACTGAAGATTATCCTGATGAAATATTTTTAACAAATAATGATCTGGACGTTATACAAGGAGTGACGGAAGTCTTCCGATTTTTCAAAGACGTGACGAAGGAAATGAGTTCGGGGAGGACCGTCACGATTGCAGAGGTAATTATACACTGAAGAAAAATAAAACTGAGTAACTTTTCTTGTATTATGTTTCCCGCACAAACTTCTTCAATGACGTAATTAACTTGTAGTAGGCGCTATCAGCGTGCCTTTGATCATGACTTTTAGAGCAATAATTCAGAGTAAAAATAAAAAATTGTAAAGTTTTAGTTATAGTATTAAATGAGTTTTCTTTTTGTTACAGATTGTTTATTACGCTAGTGCTTTGAAGTATAAATGTGCAGAATGTTTACTGGACAAAACCTTGCCTGGACGGGTTGGTAACTTGGTTCGATGTCTCGACAAAGACCTCGAGAAGCAATCTTCGAATTTAATACATGACTCTTTGATGCTAGAAAGCACGTTACTAGATCCACGTTTTAAAAAACAAGGGTTTCTCGAATTCTGTACTAATCTTGCAGCGCGTTCTTACATACATACTTCCGCTATGAAAATCGAAATTCCGGAATCGTCGGAACCTTTGGAAGATATCACCCCACCTCCAGCGAAAAAACGAATTGGGCAGACTTTAGATTCAACAGTGAGCGAAGTTATGGAAACTAACCTCGCTTCAATAGTCCAAAAAGAGATGGATAGATATTTTGAGGAGCCTCCTTTGCCAAAAAACCAAAACCCCCACAAGTGGTGGTTAAGTAAGAAAATACAGTATCCGCGACTGTATGCCGTTGCGTGTCCGCGACTAAGTATACCGGCTACGTCCGTGCCGCCCGAACAGATATTTTTAAAATCGGGGCGAATTTTAACTGAAAGCAGGAATCGGCTAAGCGGTTATGAAGCGGAACGACTTGTGTTTCTGAATAAAAATCTTTAGGTTATGATAACAATTACTTCATTAAGGGTCAGTTGCGCCAAACCTTCTGTCACCGTTAGTGTTCTTTTTTTTATTTATTTTTTTAAATTAAATTGTCATTTATTTCAGGCCTAATACACCCATATGTGTTAGTAACTTACATAGCTAATAAAAATAATGTTAGTGCAATTACAAAACAAATTAACATGCAAATTAACTAATGACTAGGAGCTAACTTAGGGCTAGGACACACCGGATGAGCCTTATAAATCTAACATATCACCACAACCTGACTTGGGCTCTATTGCACCTATGGCAATTAGAGCGGTAGGACTGTGTGGGAGGATGGTAGCCTGGGAAAAATCCAGGACCCTTCCGCATCACACGAGACGAGCCGTCCCCCCGTTAGTGTTCGCAAAATTTTATTGTATGGGCAGTTCCATAGATCTCTGCTGCGTGACGTTGATCAGTCTGTTAACTGTGGTTGGTGCAACTGGCCCTAAGGGTTCCGTACCTACAGTCAAGGCAAAAATATCGATCCAGACAAATGGCTAAAATATGTGAACACGCCTTTATTGTCTAAGGTGTAAGAGCGTACATATATTTTTGAAACTTTGGGAATGTATATACTTTTATGCCCTTGGCTGTACATCAAAAGGAAAACTTATAGGATCACGTTGTTCTCCGTCTGTCTGTCGGTCAAGAGTCCGAGAGACCCTTTATCTCGAGTATCGAGGTATCAAGTTGATATTTTTTACCGTATCCTCAGGTCTACAGTCCCCAGAAGCTGTGAAAAATCAAACTTGTAAGTTAACGTAAAAAAATGATACGGCCTTTTATGCCGCAAAAAACTTATAAGTATTTCGACATTCTCAAGGGAATCAAAATTTATAGGATACTTCCCGTTGACCTGGAACTATGAAATTTGTTCCAAAACAGGGAAAATTCAGAAAACTATATAATAAAAAAACATTTATTTCGGACCACAGATATCCATAACAGGTTAGTCGAACATGTACATTACATGCAGGCACTTAAAACTATGTTAGATATAATTAATTATTACTTAACTTACTACTCTTACTAATACATACGTAGCTAGGGAACGATGCAGGTTCGACCAGCGCTGCATATAGCGACTATCGAGCCTACCCGCTATCACACTCAGGATACTGTTGCTACTGTCAAGCACTGCAAAAAAAAATTGTAAAAAAAAATTGGTAAGTTAAATTTGTACGGAACCCTCGGTGGGCGAGTCCGACTCGAACTTGTACGGTTTTTAATGGTGATGTCCCTGACATTTAATAATAATAATATAAATAATAATAAAAATAATAAATAAAGCGAACATTTTGCGATAGATGTTATGATTAATTTTCATTAAACTTAATAATAATACATACAACTTGTATTTACGAAGTAGGAATATTATTACATGAAAATAAATGTATGTTTGCACTCAAGTGTTTTTTTCTTCGTCATTCTTATCAATCTTGTGACCAAAGAGTAGGGTTGCTTGACGACCGCCATCTTGGCGACATCGAGTCGGGACAAATTTTTTGTTTTTGCTCATTAACGTTGTTTGAAGTGTAATACTGATAGCTTATTATGCAGTAAACTAATGAAGACGTGTGCGGATAATGAAGAATTAATCTAGATACGAGTTTATCCACCGTTTTGGCGTCAACGCCAAGTAGCTCCACGTGGCCCTTGTATAGTCGCTATCGCTATACAAGAGCTCATAATATCACAACTACCGAACAACGTCGTGCTCTAAGAGCATTTGGTATTTCTACCTGTAACCGTATCTGGATAGAGCCCTAGAGGCCATAATTGTATTATTTATACTTTTACCGTACACTGGCTGATTTACATCAAGATTGAAGAAATATAACTCGATCCCACGTGGATCCCACTGACGTTGGCGAAATCATCGACAGTATCGATGGAGCCATTCTACATAAAGATTGATTGATTGACCAAAGAATAAAGTAAGTATACTTGTGACTTTGTCAAGTGGTTGTGACAAGTTTGACATTAACTGTCACACGTATATCACCACGTACGGCTGACGACGCAACGGAGTATAATATAGTAGATTCTGATGGTCTCCTGACCATTAATTTGTAAGGGTATATTTGAATTGCATTCCTACTTTTTAGGGTTCCGTACCTCAAAAGGAAAAAACGGAACCCTTATAGGATCACTCGTGCGCAGGGCTCGGAACCGGTATTTTTTTAAAACCCCGAAATAGCCCAATATTTTGTTTTTTTTTAATGCTCATTACGTAGGACCGAATCATGTATTTAGGAAACAATTTTGCATTATTAAAACGTCCCATTAAAAATTAAATTATAAACAAAAGAACGAAAAAGAACGTAATGTAGACTTTTACAATAAATGTTTTCTATTCTATTCTATTCTATAATAATACCGGTATTTTTGTATGGAGCAAATACCGGTTTCCGACCCCTGCTCGTGCGTCTGTCTGTCTGTCCGTCTGTCACAGCCTATTTTCTCCGAAACTACTGGACCAATTTAGTTGAAATTTGGTATACATATGTAAGTTTGTAACCCAAAGACAGACATGTAACGTAAACAAATGAATTTTAAACAAACATGGGGTCCACTTTTGGGGGGTAAATGAGAAAATTAAAACTTAAAGCTTTTTAAACTATATCGTGTTATATATCAAATGAAAGAGCTCATTGTGAAAATCTCAAATTTTTTTTTTTATAATTTTAGGATAAACAATTTAGAAGTTAGGTATTTAAGAAAATAGGCAAAAAATGAACATTCCCCCCTTTATCTCCGAAACTACTGGGTCTAAAATTTTGAAAAAAATACACAAAATAGATCTTTACCTAAAGATTACAGGTAAACCTATTAGAAATTGCAGTCAAGCGTGAGTCGGACTTAATTACTTAGTTTTTGATCCGACCCCTACGGGTTTTTTAAAGACATTTCACTCACGTTTCACATAAAAAATACATTGTTTAAATTGTGTAATGTACGGAACCCTCGGTGCGCGAGTCCGACTCGCACTTGGCCGGTTTTCTTAATACCACGTCGGTGGCAGCCTGTGGATGCCTGCAACTCCAGGGCTGTTACATGCGGCTGTTGCCGGCTCTTTAAAAACCTATACACTCCTTTTTTTAAGGATCTCATACTGTAGCCCCTCGAGAAATTCTCGGCAGGGAGCTTATTCCACAGACGGAGCGTCCGCGGGAGGAAATTAATTCCTCATACACACCATTATAAATTCTCGTGGATTGTCTATTGCTTAACTTTTTTTTTAAAACCTGTAACAGCCGCACCGTGCGGTAAAATTCATCATCACCATATCAGCCTTTTATCGCCCACTGCTGTGCATAGGCCTCTCTTCAAGTACGCCACTTATCCCGGTCCTGAGCCAATCTCATCCAGAAGTGACCCGCAATCTTCCTAATGTCGTCCACCCAACGAGCCAACGGACGGCCACCATTCCGTTAGGCTGATTTTAGTGTCACGCGGACCGTCCGCGCGGATTGCTCCGCACCGGACCAATATGTATTAAGTTAGCGTCTTAGAGTGGACGCGCGGACAGCTTTCTCACACGATTTGGCAGTGCGGAGCGATCCGCATGGACGGTCCGCGTGACACTAAAACCAGCCTTAACATTTTGGCCCACCTCCCATCACTGTCTGGCAACATGTCCCGCCCAGCTCCATTTAAGTTTGGTAATGACGTATCCGACGTCTTGCACCTTGGTGCGGCGTCGGATCTCGACATTCCTCACTCGGTCTTGAAGTATGATGCCGAGCATGGCGCGCTCCATGGCTCTCTGTGCCACTCGGATTTAATGCACAGCCTCCTTAGTGAGCGTCCATGTCTCGGCACCGGTCATGGTGGGCAGGACACATTGGTTAAAGGCGAGTTTTCAGGCATTGTGGAGTGTTAACGGGTTTGAGGATGTCCGCTGCTGCTGGATTCTCCTGGAGATCTCGTGCTGATGTGTTCGTTTTGCGGTAAAATTGATAAAGTTAAATATATAGCGTGTATTTTTGATACGACCACACTATATGTTAGTACTTTGTATATGCCCGATGAACAAACTTTAATATTTTGTATTATAATGTGCAAATTGTATTATTCCCTATTACTTATACTTTAATCGAATTTAAACTATCGTCAGATATATTAACTTAACTAACTTAGCGGTTTCTCACTTCACACCTTCTTCTTAGCCTTCTTTTCTTTTTAGTGGTCACTCAGGCACTGTTAGTGCTTGAAAATGGAGACCTAGGTTCTCCGAAACATGTCGCGCGAGTGACTAAAAATACGTGAGTGAAACCGCTAAGTTAGTTAAGTTATACTTATACTTTGTTTTTATTTAAAACATCAAACTTTCTAACGCGGCGATACAGCTGTCACGAGTGAGGATCATGTACAGTCGAAGGCAAAAATATCGATCCAGACAAATGGCTCAAAAATATGTGAACACGACTTTATTGTCTAACGTGTAAGAGCGTACACATATTTTTGAAACTTTGGGAATGTATATATATTGATGCCCTTGACTGTACGCAACGCATATAATTATTTATATTATATTATAGCCGCACGGATCAGAGCGCTGGTGGCCTAGCGGTAAGAGCGTGCGACTTTCAATCCGAAGGTCGCGGGTTCAAACCCCAGCTCGAACTAATGAGTTTTACAGTACATATGGTGCTACTTTTTCGCACTAGTGCGTAAAGAGCACTTTTCGTGCATATTTCGAAAGTTTAAAGGGCCATATGTACTGTAAAACGTTGTATGATACACGTGCGAAAAGGTAATTCGCAACTCGTGTCGAATTAAAACACTCCCTGCGGTCGTTTTTCGACTTTTCCGCACTTGTATCGTAAATAACTATTTTGTAACTATGTACGAATACGAAATATCATTTTATATTTACCATTTGCTTTTCGGTAAACAAAACATCGTGAGGAAACCGGACTAATCCCGATAAGGCTTAGTTTACCCTCTGGGTTGGAAGGTCAGATGGCTTTCGCTTTCGTAAAAACTAATGCCAACGCCAATTCCTGGGATCAGTTGTCAAGCGGACCCCAGGCTCCCATGAGCCGTGGCAAAAAATGCCTGGATAACGCGAGGAAGAAAGAAAAAAATGTTAGCCGCACAATATATACCCTTTGGTAATTAAGGCTAAATTATTTCATTGCGTAAAACCTAGGTCTCGTTTTATGGTTATATCAAAAATACAAGCTGTATTTTTTCCTTTTCAGTTACACCGCATGGAGAATGGATTTGCAAACAAGAGGAGATACAAAGCGAAGCTACGAGTAGCACAAGTTCGGACAATCAGGCAAATATAGAAAAGCCAGGAAAAAAGAGGCAAAAGTTAGAAAAACGCAAACTTTCAACTGAAACAAAAGCTAGTGAAGAAAACGGAACATATACATGTGATGTTTGCGAAAAAGTCTTTACAAACAAAAAAAAATTGGTGACGCACTTGTATTACCATAACACTAATAAGCCTTTTTACTGCAACATTTGCAACAAACAATTTATGTCCCATAATTACGTGAACCAACACAGACGTACACACACTGGAGAAAAACCATATTTTTGCGATCTCTGCCAAAAGCATTTTGGCACTTCAACTGGTCTTAAAAGACACCTCCGTACACACCGGGGCGAGAAGCCTTACTCATGCACAATTTGCCAAAAGAAGTTTACCTGCAACACACAGATGAACAAACACATACGCACCCACTCCGACGAGAAGCCGCATCGCTGCGAAATATGCGAAAGACAATTTAAGGAGAAATCACATCTGGCTGCCCATTCGCTAATTCACAAAGGAGATGAAGCAAAACGATTTTTTTGCGAGCAATGTCCAGCGAAATTTAATCAAAGACATAAATTGGCTACTCACTCACGCGTTCACTTGGGTTTTAAAGAGTTTGCATGCGAAACCTGTGAAAAGAGGTATACAACAAAATTCCAACTTGGCAAGCATATTAGAGTAACGCACTCAGGACAAATATTAATTTCAAAACCAAAAGTTTATTTATGTGAAATATGCGACAAGAATTTTGTATCAAATATAGACTTAGAAAGACACAAACGTAGCCACACAGGAACTAGGCCGTTTTCTTGTGACGTTTGTGGTAAAAGTTTTTTCCAAGTAGCGCATTTATCGTCACACAAACTAACGCACACTGGGGAGAAACCCTATACGTGTGATATATGCAACAAGCAATTTGCAGTTAAAGGTTACTTGAATAAACACAAACGAATTCACACTGGTGAAGTTTTGTATCCATGTAATTTGTGCGATAAGGTGTTTAGACATAAAGGTAGACTTGAACAACATTTAAAAAAGCATGCTCATGAAGCTGAATAATCTTAAACACACTTACTTACAAACGTATCTGTTGTAAGACACCATTATTATGTATTAAGATGATTTATCTATGTTATATTTTTTTAACTAACACATGTTAACGCTGCTAAGCTAACAATTTGTATGTGCCACACGAGATCTTAGTTATTTATTTGCACCAAATTATGAAATTCGATTTCGATACATATGGGTTCTTTAACGACCTATTGATATTCAATAAATTGTTTTAGAACATTTTCTGGTTTTATTTATCATTTTACTGTGAGCTACGTCGCTAAGTACCTACTATTTAAAGCATTATTTTAATATTGTCTTCGGTTACCGCGATAGTTACTCATGAAATAAAACTATGAAAACGGATTATATCGCGTATATAGATAGTCTCTGATGGTTTCATTATTTTTAGTATGTGTATTTTTGCACTTTGTAGTTTTTCCTCAGTCACCCGTTGACCACGAACGCTGTAAAGGGTTCGAAACGTCGGGATGTATTATAAATTCAATAAACGCGATATAATCCGTTTTCATAGCATTATTTTAAATTGTACAGCGTAAGTACTTGCCATACTAAACAATTTCGATTAAGAGTCCGCAGCAAGCTAGGTTCTCCATACAAACGTAGTTACGCTCTTATTTTAAAACGACTAGCTAGATTGCTCTGATACTTTGTACTTGAAAAATGTAAATAAAAATGTTTATTTGGGTAAAAAATAAATTACAATTACAATATAATGGCTGGAATTTCCTAGTAGATGAATGTATACATCTGTGTCAGGAAACCCCGCTCCTCCGTTTGAGGTTTACAATAGCTGTTTCCGAAATAGACCACATATTTGCAAATTTTATTGGATAGTATATAATGACAATTTCATTCAATAATTCAGAGCGTGTGTGTTGTGTGTGTGTGTGATTGTTGGATAAATGTGGATGGAGTGCGCTGGAGTATCGATCCAGAGGCCGTGAGTTCAAGTCTCACCCAAGGCAGTATTTTTTTTTTAGTTTTAAACAATGTGTACAATCAAATTTCGAGACTTATTGGTCGAAATGGGGCTCGAATTCACTTGCAAATAGCGCCAAAGACGTCAACTGACGCGCGACCACACCTGAATATCAAATAATTATATGCTGAGTGCCTACGGTTGTAGCATGGTCGCATTTTTATCGCCTGTCACGTTCTAACAAGTATGTAAGTGCAAAAGTGACAGGCGATAAAAATCCTACCATGCTACTACCGCTAGACTTAGCTCACGAGATAACCGCCATGTGGGATGTTGACTCGACGATCATATTGTTCCGATAATCGTAACAGCGAACGGTCTCATAGTGAAGTCTCGAACAACTCCTTGAGAACTCTCGCTAGTTGGCTGGATCAAGGGTCAGATGCAGAAGGCGGTGATCTTGGACACGGCGCGTAGGTATAGTAAAAATCACTTGCGTTTCTATGTGTGAACGGCACGTCTGTACACGCGTCATTGTGTGAGTAAGTTGCTTAAAAACAGTATGAGCGGTCGGCAATGCTTATTGCTTATTATATTATGCTTATTTATAATTTATGATTTAAAAATAAATAAAAATAAAAAAATAAAATAAAAGTAAATGCTGTCGCGGGGCGAGGTAATTCGAATCGGGACGGGGCGGGGCGTGGCCGTTCTGTATGATAATACTATTACTTATTCTGTGACATCGGTATCCCTCTTCGCGGCCCTGACCACCGACAGCTTGAGCGCTGATACGGCACCCTAGATTAGGTTTTTCAAAATGTGTTTATACGATTTAATATGTATTTTGTATTAAGAGTTTTGAATGATCCACGGTTAGTTTCACTAGACTTATATTGACCGGGATATAGACCGTGATTGTGATTACCTTTTGTATTGTTTATGAGCAACAACAACGAGATGTAACTGCGTCGAAATATCGGGAGCTCATAAACAATACAAAAGGTAATCACGGTCTATATCCCGGTCAATATAAGTCTAGTGTAGTTTGTATTGTTTTCTAAGTATTTTACTTTATATTCATATTATGAAAAACCTAAACTAATACCTACCTCCAATGAATACCTAAAGGAAATAAAATATGCTAAAAATGTAATATGGATGTTCTTTTCACGTCGATAATGTCAAGAAACATCACACACACACACACTCGTAGAGCAGAAAAAATCTTTCTCGAAAAAAATGTAAAAATATTACTAGAGTTAAACCAAGAAAAGTGTGCAACTTTTTTGATAGCACACGCAGTGCAAGTGTTATTTATACGTCATAATTTCATAGAAGTTTGACGTTTAAAATAAAACTTGCACTAGCTGCTTGTGTTATCAAAATCATTGCAGACTTATCTTATCAGGATCCTTAATTATTATCATATTTATCATCAATGGCCACTGCATCCCTGACGTATGATTGTTGCATCGCTGTGTCAAGAGCGTTTGAGACGTCCAATGCATTTTCGCTTATGGCTATACAAGCCTACCGCTGCACGGCACTTCTTGCCGAATAAAGGATGACTCACGTTAGTCCGGGCCGGAGCTTCCGGCGCTTCGTTTTCTATGGAAAGCATCACGTGACCACCTGTCATGTCATAGAAAAGTAAGCGCCGGAAGCTCCGGCCCGGTCTAACGTGAGTCATCCTTAAGTCGCATGTATGGGTTTGTTGAGTTTCTGGACTTGAGACCAGGCTAACAGCCTGGTGACGCCTCACCCATCAATTATCATACACACACAGGTTAATAGTTAACACGCGGTGTAACTAAATAACCATACGCTTTATGTCTCCTTTATCGGCGTGATAAGCGCATTATGACATACGTATTATGGCTTCCGCTAGCTGGCGCGGGCGCACGCACGCGGATGCAAATGTAGGTAAAATTCGTCGTATATATAGGTATGCGTCCGCGCCAGTTAGCAATTGGTCATACTTACCCGTACCCAAAGGGTAAAAAGGGACCCTATTACTAAGACTCCGCTGTCTGTCCGTCTGTCACCAGGCTGTATCTCATGTTGATAGCTAGACAGTTGAAATTTTCACAGATGATGTATTTCTGTTGCCGCTATAACTACAAATACTAAAAACAAAATAAAATAAATATTTAAGTGGGGCTCCCATACAACAAACGTGATTTTTCTGCCGTTTTTTGCGTAATGGTAAAGAACCCTTCTTGCGCGAGTCCGACTCGCACTTGGCTAGTTTTTCTTCTTTTGAGCAAAGTTATTGATGTTCTATTTACGTATTCTGTTTGAGCTAACGCAAAAACCCGTTATATGAATATAGAATAGATATAAATCTCTTAGCATTAACTACATTTATCTTCTTTTTTTCAGTCCCTCCATATGAACCGGAAGTCGAGCATCAGACGGGGCAAAGCTTCGACGCGACGCCAGATTGTAAAGGAAGCAAAACACATGTAAAGAAAAAACGAAAATATACAAATGTCAAGGTCAAGGTTGAAAAAGGAACTTTCACTTGTGACACATGTAATGAAGTGTTTACAACCAAAGCTCATTTGACCAAACATTTTAGAAATTACCACGGTCCTTTTTGCTGTGATATTTGTAGCAAGGAATTCAAGTATCGCTCTCACTTGTATAGTCATCGACGAATACACACAGGTGAGAATACATACTCCTGCAAAGTATGCGACAAAAAGTTTACATTGTTATCGCAATCGAGCAGACACGAGCGCATCCACGACGACATAAAACCATACACTTGTGAAATCTGTGAAAAGCAATTCAGACAATCATCACAACTGTATATTCATGCGCTAATTCACAAAGGTGAGACAGCAAAACGGTTTGCCTGCAAAGACTGCCCGATGAAATTCACTCACAAATACAAATTGGTCCGTCACGAACGCGTCCACACAGGTGAGAAACCATACGAATGCACTGTATGTTACAAGCGGTTCACGCAAAATGTTCTGCTCGGTCACCATATGCGAGTTCACACGGGCGATAATCCGTTCACTTGTGAAATATGCGATAAGAATTTTCTGTCAAAACACGATTTGATAAGACACCAAAACACCCACACTGGAAGCAAGCCTTATCAATGTGATATATGTGAAAAAGGTTTTACTCAGAAAGGTCATTTGAATGTGCACAAGCTAAAACATACTGGGGAGAAGCGTTACCAGTGCCACGTCTGTCAAAAGTATTATCCGTCATCAAATGGTCTTAATAGACACCTTCGCACACACAGCGACTCTGAGGAGAAGCCGTATCGCTGTGAAGTATGCGATAAACAATTTAAGGAGAAAGCACATCTGGCTGCCCATTCGCTAATCCACAAAGGAGATGAAGCAAAACGATTTTATTGCGAGCAATGTCCAGCGAAATTTAATCATAAATACAAATTGGTTACTCACGAACGTGTGCACTTAAGTTTTAAAGAGTTTTCTTGTAAAATGTGTAAAGAGAGGTTTACAGAAAAATACCAGCTCGAAAACCACATGATGTTAACGCACCCAGAAAAAATTTCAACACCAAAGGTTTTTCCATGCGAAATATGTGACAAGAATTTTGCGTCAAACATAGACTTGGAAAGACACAAACGTAGCCACACAGGCATTAGACCGTTTTCTTGCGATGTTTGTGAAAAAAGTTTTTTCCAAGTAGCTCATTTGTCGTCACACAAACTCACGCACACTGGGGATAAGCCCTACACGTGCGACGTATGCAACAAGCAATTTGCAGTTAAAGGTTACTTGAGTAAACACAAACGTATTCACACTGAGGAAGTCTCGTATTCATGTAATTCGTGCAATAAGGTGTTTAAGCATAAAGGTAGATTGGAACAGCACTTAAAAAAATATAATCATGAATCTGAACGATCTTAAACCGATACGTATTTTACACACTATAATTATGTGTAAACACACAATTATAAGATTAAGGTAAATCTGTTATTTAATTTTTTCTTATATTTAGTA
The DNA here is from genome assembly GCF_947568885.1 of Cydia strobilella. Taxonomy (NCBI): domain Eukaryota; kingdom Metazoa; phylum Arthropoda; class Insecta; order Lepidoptera; family Tortricidae; genus Cydia; species Cydia strobilella. The sequence goes on along the minus strand of NC_086064.1, from coordinate 1,383,482 downwards.
ACACTTGTGTTCCCGCTGCTGAAGTGACAATTTGTATGCGCCACACCAGATCTTAGTTACTTCAGTTAATTGTACCAAATTATTAAATTCGATTTATTTATATTTATTTAGTTATATGAGCCTAGAGTGTCCCACTGCTGGGCAAAGGCTTCCCTCCCCCCTTTCCACGTATCCCATGGCGCGCTGGCAAACCTAAGGGTGGATTTCTGAACTTTTGTCAAAGACCTAGTCTGTGCTCCGTAGGTTAGGATGGGAAGAATACACATTTGGTCCTTCATAAACCAATAGCCCTTCCAGGCACTTCCGGTTCGTCTGGCGACCTCCTTGTCCTGTCGTGCAGAGCACCCAGACCCAGACCCACCCCACTTAACCCAGGACCCAGATAAATGGATGGGATTGACCCAGGTAAATGTATTCTTGGACATATGACATTTCTTCTCCATCCACTACCACTTATTTTTCGGCTGTTAGTCATGAGCTTGATCTTTGACATGTTCATCATTAATTCCATTGCCCTGCTTAGGTCTTAACATGGCGCCGATTTATGAAATTAATTAATTAATTCGATTTATGAAATTTAAAAAAAAACCCTGGCAGCAGAAACATTTTTTGATTTCTTGTTGCATAGCGACCTATTGATATTAATATACTGTTTTAAAACATTTTTTGGTTTTATTTATCATTTTACTGAAAGCTCCGATGCTAAGTACTATTGGTATATTATTATAGGGCATTTTTCTCAGTGTACAATAATAATAGGGTATTCTCCTACTGGTCAAATCAGTTTCTTTTTAGAACTATCAAAACGATTTGCTAATATGAAATTTATATGTAACTTATGGATGGTATAGAAAGGATCGCAATCTCTTATGGCAGAATTGTCGCAAAAGTGACCGCTTTCAGCTTTAAATAATAGTTCCTAATCTCTCCGGTGGCGCTAGTTAGGCTCTGGGACATGAGTATAACATGAACCATATAAGGCAACAAATAACCCGACCAAATTACGTAGGTTGTTTTTGGTAGTATTTCGGTGTATGGTGGCGCCGCCTTATTACTGTTTTTTGATGGACACTTTTCATACATTAAGATTTGGCTCCTTTATATAGTCTCCATGTATGTAACATTAAACAATGACGTCACGGTCAACACCTACTTTTTATACTGGTAACCGATTTTTTAAATAGAATTTGTGTTTAAAAATAACTGCTCTCTAAAAATAATCATCATTATTGGCGATAAACAATAATTAACAACAGCATTAGGTTAAACTTTGAATTCTGTATGATGTCTTGTTCTCTTGCAATACGACCCAGAATTCACCCTGTATATACATTATAGAATAGAATAGTTTTTATTCGTAAACACAGACAATAGACATATATTAAAAGAACATAGTGAAAATAAAGTGTCACGAAATGGCCCCATCTCAGCATGCTGCTGGCGACTTCCAGCGCTGATCTTCCGATGAGACCATCGAGTGAGAATCACGGAAGGTAACAGACAAAAAGAAAGCAACAAAAAGGAAAGAGACATAAAATATGGCGAAAAATAAATTATACATAGTTTACACAAACTAATATAAATTATGTTACATTACATAAAATAAATATTCATGCTAAGTTTCATGTACTTAATTTAAAAATGTCGTAGACAATAGTATATACAAGTAGTTATAGACGCGTCACCGAGCGACCGGGGGTAAGAGAAAGAATATTCATAGAAAATTTGGGCAGCATAGGATTTTTTTTCTTTCACTCTTATAGATTTCGGTATTTCGCTATCGCCCCCTACCTATGATGCCACCCGGTCGGTAATAAGGACAAAGCATGGCACTATTTTCTCTTTCCTCTTATAGGAATCGCAATAAGACTATCTTTCTCTATCAATAAGTGTCAGGCCCTTGATGGAACTCAAAAAATTACTATTTCTATCATAGAGAAATATAAGTTAAGAAAGAGTGGTAACTCCATACATCAGTTTTCTTACCAAAGCGCGAGTGGTTTCGAACTTTATGCATATGCATATTAGGTCTATGTTGCCCTGTGGTCTATGGCCGATTAATCGGTCTTTGGCGTTGAACCTACGGTGCGTATATATCGGTCATTGGCGTCTAAAAGGTTATATACCAGGCTACTAACCTAGTCAGTAGTGACCCTGCCTACGAAGTAGGAGGTCCAGGTTCGAATCCTGGTAATTATTTGTGTTTACACAGAATATATAATACTACCGTACAGAAAGGAATTTTCATACAAAACCGAAGTTTGACAGCGGTTCAGGGACGAATCACGCAGTCCCTTTCTAATGTATGGCACTATCCCTTTCGGCTATTTAGGGTTGTCGAAATTCAAGATATTATCTTATCTGTGGTCGTGCACGCACGCAGGACGTCAAGTTGTGCCAACCCTAATAATGAGGGCTAACGCGTATGAATTCACCGCTAGGGGCGCTAGTGTAGATGGTGGTCTTTTCCATAGTTCGAAATGTCACTTCAATGACTGACAGCTGTTCTTTAGTCTTTTGGACCACCATCAACAGAGGCGCCAACTGGTGAGCAAAAAAACGATAGCCCTCATTGCTCGCTCGGAGCAATGCTGATTGCTGAGCCGAACGGAGCCGGGAATACCCGAAACAAAGATAGATATAACTCCGTAATAGATGGATACAGTCTAAGGAAAAAACGTGCCTCGAAAATTTGATTCTCGATCAGATGTCGCTACTACCTTTTGCCTACTCGTATAGAGGGCGTTGACGGTTTCGTTTGTTATTTAACAATTTTAACGCATATTAGTGAAAGAACATGGGTCAAAATAATAAAAATAATTAATGCAAATAAAAAAATCATTTATCCATATTACATTACATTTATACATTTTATCGTATTTTTATAAATCTTCATTTTTAGTTTTAAAGTGTGTCGATAGATGGCAGTGAATTTACTGTGGTTACAAAGTTTACTATGACAGTACCGCTCTATAATATTATATCCTCTTTGCCCGAAAGGAGGAGTTTCGCACCCCTGGTGTTCATCACATTTTTTTTTAACTGGTGTTATTTATTTACCAGACTTCTGTGAGTTAATATTAAACTTAAAACAATTTTACACAGATCGAATTCGTCATAGATATAGGGACCGTGCGCGTTGGAGGGTCTGCCATCTTGTGGCCTGAATCGGAACCATGAACATGTACTTACATCACATGTACATTGACACTTCACGCCAAAGCAAGTGCTGCCATCTTGTGGGCTACTTTGGAAGCATAAACTACACATTTACGCCTTGCGCCAAAAATCTGACGTCTCCTGTGCTGCCCCCTACAGTTTATGCACGCTCCCTATAGTAGGTAGCCTTCCCGAAAATACAACAGCCAATTTACTTAACAAATACAAAAAAAATGTTATTTGGACGCATAGATTCGGATGATCTCTTATGTCAAAAATAAAACCACTAATCTAATATATAATAACTATTTATTTAAGTATATAAACATTACATCGATTAGAAAAAAATAATTCATTTGCCTAACACAAAAATGAAGGAAATAATATACCTTAAAACAACATACAACCTCACACTACACGTATTTTTAAAAGATTAAATTAAAAAAATCGAATTAAATTATTTTTAAAAAACTTGCATATTATTCAATTGCATTGTCGAATTTTTTTTTTTTAAGTTAACACCTAATTTCTTACAAACTATTCTTTTTTTTAACGCTGCAATTATTTTACAATTTTTGGGTCCGTTTAGTGTAAATTTTGCTAAAAACTTGATATATTACTTTCTCTTGTCACGTAAAATTTTATAAAAAACAATATACTTACGCCATATTCAAATGGAATTTATTTACATTAAAAAAAAATAGTGATGTGCGCCGTCAGTCGAGATTCAAAACCGATACCGGTTTTATGATTATCATTTTTTGGTTTCACTAAAGGAACCCAAACTTGCTCAAACTATGGACAGAGCCGACGCTCCTAACTTAACACCTACCTCGCCGAATCTCTAAGAAATAATCTAATTTATACAGATTTCCATACACCCCGAGAAAAAAACCCTATTCTACACACGATACCAGAAAAAATCCGCCACGCTATCTCGTATAAAATTCTCCACGTTGAAGGCATTGTCGAAAAACATACGTCTATTTATAGTTTGAGTTCTATGGCCGAATTCAAATCGCCGAAAATCTCAATGACAAATTTTTCAATAATTTCATGAAATCGGTAATAATAGTTCTACGCGTTAAACGCTGCATTGAACTGTTCAAATCAGAGGATCTGCCGAGAAAATTCTCTTACATATTCGAGTGATAGAGGCAGATAACGAAATTTCGATTTTCGCGGTAGACCCTCAGCGTTCGACGCGTAGACCGATGCGACATAAAGTGATAAGTTTTGTATGTAAATTTTCTACTTTAATTTAATTTATATGTATTACAATTTCTAGCAACGAAAACTAGTAACAGACACCAGATATATGGTACTTGAAAGTCCATGTCAAAATTCATGTTATTTCATAACGTTGTTTTCCAAATGAGAGCGTAACTCCGATTGTATGGCGGCGGCAAGGTTTGTGTGACTCATAAGTGAGTTGTACAATTTTCGACAACGCTCCGAAATACAATAAGCTTTGAGAATAGCTTCCACAATCCATATTTTCATATAAACATGAATAAATGCAGATCCGAAATACGAAAACAATTTTCGGCAAATACGCGTCTTTGTAAGGTAAATAGAAACTTTCGTAAGCTCTCGTTGACGCCGAATTTTAGCCGAAAATTATTTTGCCGAAACCGTTTTTTCGGAAACCGTATTCCGGAATTCAACCAGCTGATATGAGGAATGAGAAAAAATGCGCATATATGCAAATTATGACGTTGATGTTATAAAAAAAGTATTAACATTACTTTGAATATTCTAAGTTTGAATTAGAACAACGTTTACAGTACATTATGGTGCTAGTACGATAATTAGCACATTACGTAACTACGTCAAAAATTTAAAGGGCCATACGTACAGTCGCCATCAGATATATCGGAGCGCCCAAGGTGCTCACAAATATCTGAACACGCCTCTATTGTCAGGGCGTTAGAGTGCGTGTTCAGATATTGTGACCACCTCGGCCGACTGTACTATAAAAAGTGTACTATATAAAAGTTAAAAGAGGTTTATTTTTCTAATCTAATATCGACGCAATACGCGACTAAAATGGAACCTTTTAAAATAAAATCACGACTTTTTTCAGCATCGAATTAAAGATTTAAATTTTTAAATTCAAATTAAATATTTGCGCATTTTTTCAAATTCATAAAACTCGCGGCTGAAACCGCTTAGTGAACTTAAAATATAAAAAATACAAATCTAGGAACATTAAGAGCTTAAAACGAAATACTCTAAATAATTTATTTAAAACGTGTAAGATGTTTAGTTAAAAAATGTTATCGGAACACACAAATGTAATATCGGTGCGCTTTCAAGAAAGCTTCCGTTGTACCAGGCTTAAACAGTGTAAAACATATTCATAAACCAGCAGTGGGAGTCTAAAGGTCAGTCCAGACGGGATGATCTATTCGACCGATTTGATCGGAAAAGAAATTGGCGTTAATCTCCAATTTTAGATTTATGGTTATATATGAGTTTTAAGCGTAAAAAATGCCCCCAAATGCGAATACTAGCGTCACAAATTGATATTTTTGCGGATGCACCATCATTTTATCGCTAATATCTGTCATAATCGGTGGTCGAATTCGGTTCGCCAAATTGGCGTTTGCGTCCGCACCACCTGATGAGATCAGACAATTTAATCAGAATGGTGAAAAATTGTTCCCGACTGGACTGGTCTTAAAACTCAACAGTCACATCAAAATATTTGTAACGCAATTCTGTTGAGATCATTACAGATTATGGTACATCAATAGAAAATAAAGGAACATTATTTTGTGGGATAAAAAAAAGCTGCAATTTATAATTAAACACGATAACAATAGCCCAAAAACTATAAGTGGTCTTGGTCTATTTATAAGTAGCAAGTATGTATAAATATTTACGTCAAAACATACCGTTTTAACGTTAATTTATAATTATGTACATCAATACATAGATAGGCGAAGGGCAATTAATTAACTGGTTTCCGTATAACTTAGCTGCATCGACTAAATAGTTTTAACACATTATAATCCTGCTACAACTGAAGAGAACATTATAAAATCAATTTCAAATATGAGAATACTTGAAATCACGTCACAGATAAAAACACCTATGTATAATCAATACATACATAAATTACATAATATGTTATTCGAAATAAAAATAAACTAAATGGTGTTAATACACGAACAATTTTCTAAAGAATTTCGGGTATTACACTATTTCCACAGTATTAAAAACCACCTTCATATACATAAACTGTTAAATCGGATAAGATAGAGGTTTAGCCGAAACCAAAGTTGAAATAAATACCAGTTTTTATACATAATGGCGCATTCAAAAAAGGTCTACTTTGTCAGGGACGTGACGCGTAAGGCAGAGACCTTAATAACCTGTAGAAATCTATATTTAATTGAAAGCTAAGTTATCAAATTTTATTCCAAATATCGGCTTCTTAGCTTTATCGGAAGTGTTATAAATACGCGTCACGTACCTGACCCTTTTCTGGAATGCGCCTTCAGTTGTACAATTTTACTAATATAATTTAAAAATTGTGATTCGAAATAAATAAATTCATCGTATCGAAATACTGCGGTTACCCGACTAAGACCCGAGAACCGTGAAGTGTTAAAATAAATAAACCAGCAAAGAAACTTGACGAAGCTATTACACAAAATCGTATTTATCAGATCAACATTAACGGTATCGCGCCAACCCACCATTTAGGATAAATTTGAGATCATAATTTGTAAAATGGGGTTAGGAAGTTATGGGACTTTTTCTTAATTTTTTTGAAATATGTCTGACGAAACTATTATCTTTAAATTATATAAGATAACTTTTCATTTATTAAAATAAATCTTGTATACATTTTTAAGAATGATTAAAAGCGATTGGACAGGTGTTATTAAAGGTTGCCGATTCGAGTCTTGTTCGAAACGTTGAATTTTTCCTTTTCTTTCTTTTTATTAAAAATGTAGACATATCTGCTTGATAAAAATGTAGTTTAACAAACCTTGTATTTTCTTCTTATGGTATCAAGACTATCAAGCCTTCAAAATGTTTTTCTTTCGAGGAAATCGAATTAATCTCTGTTCTCTATTGCTATTAGGAGCAAGAACGTAAACATTGTATGACCTCGAATAGGGTATTTGACTACTAGTCAGTTTCTTTTTTCGAACTGTCAAAACGATATTGCTACTATGAAATTTATATGAAACACTAGCATGTGATGTCACAATCAAATTACCTACTCTTTATAGTTTTATACGGGTTTTAAAATAGAAATTGTGTCTAAAAATAACTGCTGTCTACGTTTCTCTATTAATCTTTTGGTGCTATATTTCATGCACGGTGTAAAATAATTTATTTTAAATACAGTCAAATACCCAATAGTGTTGTTTCACACTGCTTTAGCCGAAACTGATACCGAAAAAAATACAAAATATGACCTTTAGTGCTGTCCCATACCCCTTTAGCCGAAACCGAAATTGATACCGAATTTTGGCAAGTTGGCCGCGCGTTAACAAATTCACTGCATGAAATAGTCCGGGTGGTCAGGATCCTTTTCGAACCGCTTCGCTTCCTCCTGCATGCTCTCTTTGATTTTCAAGATGGCGGCGGACTCTGTCTGGTCGTTCTGGTCACCGCCTGGCCCTCCAAAACCTATGAAAAGTACCCTTTAACATTCATATTTTATATCTAAGGTTGGCTGGTTTGGGTTTGATGTTGGAATTTGTGATGTCGCGTGAATTTTAATTGAATACAGATAATTGATTAGGCAACGGTAGATGCATAAACATATTTTGTGCCTCATACGTGGTATAGATGGCGCCACTTGGAGATGTCTAGGGAATAGATGTCAGATGTGCAAGTACATAACGTATACAATGTGTAGCCTGTAATAGGAGCAAAAAATTAAACTGTAGGCTATATTCCTCAAACTGACCAACATTTGTTCAGCGACTTTTAAAAATAATAAAGACTTTAGACTTCGTATTTTTCATACAAAATAAATATTATCTTCAATGTACGCCATTATCATTGTGATTGACGTTGCCTGTCACACCTTAAACAATACATTGCGTCTTGGAAAAAACTTTAAAGTGTATTAGAAAACAAAACACAAGTTATTTTTAAAAGTCGCTGAACAAATGTTGGTCGGTATGAGGAGTACAGCCTACAGTTTAATTTTCGGCTCCTATTACAGGCCACACATTGTATAATATAGCCTCCCAACTAGTGGACTTTCTATGGAAGTAAAGGACTAGGCGACAAAATGTGCCATTTTCCAACAAAAGGGTACTTATTGTCGCTTGTCAGTAAGGCGCTATTTCCATATAGCTTCAATTAGAAATCAACCTTATCAACAAGCGACAATGTGGTACCTTTTGGTTGAAAACGTCACAAATGGTCCAAAAACCAACAGAGTTGAGAATTAGTTCATTAAATAACTTCTATGTACTTCATTTCGTTATATAGGCACCTAGCGAAATTCCATTGGAGTACTAAGATATTGGTATTTAAGTCAAAATGTCGTCACCATTATTACCTAGGCAATAGAGTCCATTGCCGGGCAAGCGCGGCGAACCATTCGCCGCGCTCGCCCGGCGGTGCGCGACATCTGCCCGGCAGCAATTAGTTTACTTGCTTCGACTCTATTGCCTAGGGAATAAGGGCGATGACATTTTGACTAAAATACCAATATCTCAGTTCTGCAATGGAATTCCGCTTGGTGCCCATATAGCGAAATGAAGTACATAGAAATACCTATCTGTTGATTTTTGTTGGATGGTTATACGGTTGTTAATAAAATTCATGGACAAATTAAAGTTAAACCAAGCTAAGTTCATAATTTCATAGAAGTTTGACGTCTAAAATAACACTTGCACAGTCTGGGCTATCAAAATCGCTGCCAACTTAGCTTGGTCTAACTCAAGCAGAAGAGGAAAAATCTTGGCAAGGGCACTTTATAGGGCCAGTAATATTTATTAGCAGAATTTTCAATTATTTGAGAATTCTGCTAATAAATATTACTGGGTATTGTTTGTGTAATTTAGCAAAACAAAGGTATATTTGAGTCAAAACAAAAAATAATTTATTTAATACGTAACGGCGGAAAGGCTAGTTTTCTAAAAACAAATTAAATTTCTTTTTATTTCGGTTTTTATAGGCTAGTTTCCTCTAGACAAAATTAAATAATTGCTGCTCATAAGTTATATAATAGTAGTTTATGTGACTGCTACATAATAAAAGGCATTAAAATACGAGTGTGGCCGGTTTATGAAATGAGTTTCATAAAAGGATTACATGAGTATTGTAATGCCTAATTATGTACAGTTACATACACTGCTGTCTGGTTTATCTACATCAATATGATAAGCTTCATCAAAACAAAGTAATTTTATACTAACAAATTAATTAAACGTCAAATGGCGGTAAGGCAAACTTTTTCGCGCATGTCACGCATCCGTTGTTTTTTTTTTTAATTCAGAGACAATCAAGTATTATGCGAAATTTGACAAAATTGTTTGCAACTGACACTTCATTTCGAATAAAACGTCATCTCGACTGATATTAGAATAGAGGCCAAATCAAATTTCTTTGTTTCTCAGAAATTTTCTAAATTTGAATGTAATTAAGGTATCAGTTATTGAAAATTATGATGCACCCACAAATACAGGTTTCTTAATATAGATTAGCTTATCGTGTCTGAATATATTATAGGGAGATTATGATATCGATGTAGATAAAGTATTTTAGAAAATAAACATGGACAAATTAGTCAAATATATTTTCTTTCAATAATTGTTGTATTTGTATTGTTAGGAAACTAGCCTGATAAAACAAAGAAATACGATAAAATGAATTGTGTTAACCCATTCATCGCCACTAGTCCTCCCAATGCAACAAACGTAATTGGAGCTAACAGCATTCATACGCCATAATTACGTCATTGCTACGTCATTATGACGTCGCTGACGTCGCTTTGCTACCTGGGTAGGTACAATCCAACATACTGCTTCTGTTCATGGCGTTGAAACGGTTTAGTTTAAGAGAGTTCGAGGAAAAACGATGAGTCCCTTTTTTAATTTGTTTTTATGTTAATTAAAGTCCAAACTCATTTACACATTTATTTAAAATTCTAGTACAGTACGTACTAAAACGGTTTGCATGAAAAAAAGTCAATATGGACCTACTGATGTGCAGGTTGCGGAAAGTTTCCAAAAAGTTGGAAAAGTTTTCCGAAATTTCTAGAAAATCACAAAAAACAAAGGAAAATTTAATTTTGGAAATTGAAACATCGATACCTATACAAAAATATGAGAAGTTTTCCATTTTCAAAGTGAAATTTTGCAATTTTGATCAATTCCGCGACGGCACATCAAAATATGGACTGTCATCGTTTTTTCCCAGTACCCCTAGTGTAAATTTCATTCGATAACGGGACGTGACGTACGCGTTTGCGTTAAGTCATTTTGTATGGGATTTTGAGTTTCCAAAACGTCCCGCTTGGCGCGGTTCAAAATCCCATACAAAAATACACATAAAGCAAACGCGAACGCTCGTGAAATTTACACAAGGGGTGCTGAACTCATCACTCGTAATATTAGGACTCACTTAAGTTGTAGTCCCCCATACCGGAGCCGGAGTCCTCGCGCGGAGTCCCGGGGCCGCCGCCCACGCCGCCCGGAGACGATTTCATTCCGTCCACGCCGCCGAGGCCTGCGGCAAGCATACCGTCACACCGACACACAACATTACGACAAGACAAGGGGTCCAAGATTAAAATCGTATTCACATCGGCAAGAAAAATGTATCCGGATGACAGACGCTACAAAGTCACGTGACTGTTCTAATTAGTAGATTGTGTCACAAGGGAGTAAAATTACAAATTTACGCTGAGGGCGTACATTGAATCCTTAGATTCTATATTAGAATCCCGAGAGGAGCAAGGGATTCTAAAGTAGAATCCTGAGCGTAGTGAGGGATTCAAGTGTGTTACGCCTAAGATGGATATAATTTTGCTACCGTGTGACACGTACTGCTTTTCACATCACCTATAAGGTAATTATGATGTTTAAAAATATAATTTAAACTAAAAAATTAATGTGCAAAAAAAATTAAAAATTGCATCCTAGAACAGAAAAGTATTACATTGATCCCTCCTAGCAGGGAAGAAAAAGCCCTTTTTCGAATTGGTGATGTGAAAACATTATTTAAGTTTTAATTGGCGTTTTTTAACAACGATGTCAGCTTGGCTAGACCCCAAGATACGCGAGTGGTGAGTGAACTTAACAGATCAAGCGGCTGGTGAAAATACCGTGACAACGGCGTCAAAACAATAACGGTACTTGCAGGATGCACACTGTGACACCGCTTCTAAATTTGGTCGAATGTACAAGGGAAACTGTTATTATTTTCTTATTGCAGTCATTGAGTAAAATATTAAAAATAAAGTATATCAATAAAAGACTATCTGGACAACTAAACTGTTTTACATATTTATAAATCTGTGACATCTCAATTAATCTGTACATATAGGTACATACCATATAATTAGTTTTTAATATTTGTTATATTGTATGTTAATATTGTTATGTAAATATGAATTAATTTTAGACATTATCTAAGTGCATGTTTATTATTAGGCATAAAACTTGAAATTTGCATGTCACTGTGTGACTAGGTAGCTTGGCTCACTTAACTGTAACATCCTATGTATACCCTATCTTTCGCAAATAAATGACTTAAGACGTTGATGTTTTGTATGTTCACCGACCGCTTTAAATTCTTGCCAGGGTAATGGATACACTCAAGAGCTATGTGGACCGGTTACATTATATAAAAAATCACTATGTCACCGTTTTTATTGTATGTGGGTGAATTAACTTTTCATGTAGCTCGTTGCCATAGGTCTCTTGGGTGACTTTTAACCCCCCGATTTCATCATTTTCATCGTATTTAAAATACGTTTTTATGGTTATATGTTATAAACCCTTTCCATAATGGGGACATCTACTTAGCATATTAGTAGAACGTATTATAACATTTCTTCAAACAAACTATGCTACATTGTCGTCTGACTGACGGGACAAGATAACAACAAAAAAGTTGATCCACCCATGTATTCGCAGCGCGGGCAGAATTAGAACGTTTAAGAATCGTTGAAGGTAATTTTATTAAGTGGTATTATTAGTTTCTATCACTTTAAAGTAGTGTCCGACTGAAGATTTGGTTTCGGCCGAAACTGTACTTTCGGTAATTTTCGACCAGTTTCAGTTTTAAGCATAAAAATCATGTTTCGGCGAAGTTTCGGTTTCGGTCAAAACTAGAGCAAAACCGAACCTTCGGTTTCGGCAAAAAATTCGTTTTCGGTCGAACACTACTCTAAACACTAATGTATACCAGATATTAACAATGACCTGAAAAAATAAAAAATCATCTAAACTAGTTCAACTATTTTCAGGCCTGCATTTTGTGGGCACTAGGGCTAAAAGTGTTCAGTTTGCTTCATTCTTATGCTACTTAAATATAATGCTATAAAAGAAATATGATCAAAACAAAAATTAATATTAGAAGCAAATAAAAAGAACTTGATGAAGATTTGATCATATTCCTAACCTACGTATCAATCTAACAAAAGGGAAAAATACAGTGGCCCAGAAATATGACAAAAATTTCTAGGAATACTTTTCAAACTGTCTTTAAAAATAAAATTACAATTATTTAACTAAAACAGAACGTTTTACTCGGATTTTCAAAAATTATCAACAATAATCCACATAAACTTTTGTCAACGTATTTTTGGGTGTGGGTAATATTTGCCTTTAGAGCTTAATTTTTATCGCATAACCATGGGTATAACAATTTCTTTCACATTTGTCGAAGATATGCCAATGAGGTTGACAACTGTCAAAGGGTTTTATAGATGGCGCGTAGGTTTTACCTGTCTCTAGTTTTGTGTCTAAATTTGGCTAATAAAGCATCCAGGTCACAAAATTCCAAAAATAAAAAAACAACAATCTGACACTATAATATTCATAGGATTAGTGTCCGACCGAAGATTCGGTTTCGAATTCGGCCAGTTTCGGCCAAAAAATCATGTTTCGGTCGTAGTTGACCGGCCAACCACATTTTAATAGCTTTACCGTAAGTTGGGTTATAGAAAATCGAAATAGTTCCACCCATGGTAATAACTTAAAATTTATATTTATTCAACGCCATAAGTACATAATAAAAAGACTACTGGAAAAAATAAAAAATCAAATAATATAAAAATTTCGAAAGCAAAGGTTAAAAAAAAATGGCGTAAGAAGATCGTTGACTACTAAAATTTCTCAAAAGTGCCGAATTTCAGGAAATTCCAAGCCAAAACGTGGCTGATTTTATTTAAATGAGATTTGATTAAATTTGGCAATACTTTTCTTTTCTATAAAAAATCTACCATAAGCTAGCATTCACTGAAAAACAATGCGAAAACTTTAGCACTAAATTCAAATCAAAAATAAATAAATTGCTGCATAATTATTTTATTCTGTACTACTTCAACTTAGATTTTACTAGTATAATATATATGCTAGCTATAAAAATATATTTAAAAAAGCAGAAGAGCGGTAGCGGCTTGGGTAAAATAGAATAGAAATAATAATAATATCAGAACTTTGCCGTTTTAACAGCAAATAATGTATACGATAATACTGGAAAAAAACCTAATTTGAAAAGCTAACGAGTTGACTCACTGAATACAGTTCGGATGCCATGCGCCTATTACATCTACGCGGTCGCCTTTTTTTTAACCAACTACCAACTTAGTTAGCATCCTAGCAGCATTTCTCCATTCCACGTAGTGTCAGGACACCGTTACTAATATACTTAAAAATACAAATAAATGTACTTCCACAATCGATTCTAAAAATACATACTTATTGTAATTTTTTTTTTGCGTTTAAAGGCAAATTATTTTTTTACATTTCAAATATTCTTAACGATGTTCTGATGTTTCGTAAAACGGAAAACTCAAACCCGCCATAGGAAATCCATGGTATCCCGGCCCCCTTTCAAAAGTGACTTGAAAAAGGGTCGATGATTAAGCGCTATATTCATATGAATTGAAATATTTCTAGTAGGTGTTATATTTGGTTGGTTTATAGAGGAAATCAGAATTGGCAATAACTATAATCGGTCAACAACGAAATCTTAATAACGGAAGATAGAGATACTTTCATGTGACAAGACTACAAAAAGGATTGGAACCGATATGTAAAAAAATCGTTTTTTTACCGATGGACTTATTGCAACCGCGTTAGCCGGGTCCATACAGAGCAAGCATACGCGCGAGGCAATTTCCTCGCGCACAAAACGGCCAGTGTAGACATGCCTAGGCCGAGTAGGCAAGTCGCGCGTGTTATATCGACATTTTTAGACGTGCCTCGCGCGCGCTGCCTCGGCCGAGGCACGACTACACTGGCCGTTTTGTGCACAAGGAAATTGCCTCGCGTGTGTGCTCGCTATGTGTGGACCCGGCTATTGAGGTGACTACATTGGATACAAAATTACATGCGTATCCAAAAAAAATACATATGGATTTCGGCCAACCCCTAATTCGTGACGTTATTTTTGTAATTGTAATATTTTGTTGTTTTGTTAAAAAAAGAATCTAAAGATGGCATATCAGATTACAAAAACGACATTTGTCTGAATTAAATAATATTAGTAAAACAGCGATAAAACAAACGTAGTCTTTGTAATATATTCTAAGGCTTATGGTTATAACAGATGGTCTTAAATTAACTTTACACTGAGAAAAGCAGGCCATTGTGTGGTCATTCATTCGGGTCAGCATTCTACAGGCATTTCTATGTTTGCGTGAAAACTTAAGTTGTTCAAAAAATAAACATTAAAAATAGATCATGGAATTTTAATATGAAAAAAATCAATTTAAAAATATATCTAAAATAATTGAAAAATATTGCTATAGTTGGTCAAGAAAATCAAGTCAGTAAAAAGGCGGCAAATTTAAAAAATGTAGGCGAGAAGAGTTATCGGTCCATAGAAAATTTGAATTTCGCGCCTTTTTCTACTGACAAGATTTGCTTGACCAACTATATTATGATTATGTCCACTGTACATTGTACAGACCTGCTTTGATCAATTCTAGCTTATACCGTAAAACCACCAAACTATAGTCACAAAACTCCTAACTCAAAATTCTAACGCTAAATATTTTCATAAATGGAAAAAGAAAACGCAGACAACACCAAAAAGAAAGATTATTATTGATATAATTACGGATAAAACTCATGGACCCTAGTTGGTGGTTTTACTATAATTATTTAGTGATTGACTGATCTAGTATTACTGTATTACCCACTGAAACAGCTACCTACTAGTATTATTAATATTTAAGCTCGCTTTTGCATAGAGCTAAGTCAGTCAAATACCGACTGTAATCAAGTCAAAACCTATGACATTTTGTTGCGCTTATTAATTACAAAAGTTAAAATCAAATGTTCAATAAACTAAAATAATATAATAAAATTATGTCACAAGTTTTGAATACGCATGATAAGTCAGTCCTCGCACGGGCGTTTATCTGACGAAAATAACTATTGAAAGCGCGGGCAGGGGACTTTCCGGTTTCGGCTAATACCGATTTTGATATTTGTTCTTTTACGTTCTCAGACGCCCTGAAGGCGAGGACTGACTTATCGCCTGGCAACGTATATTAGGTTATATTTTATTAACCTTCAGTAGCCGGAGGTTGTGGTAAGTGCGGGGGCGCGGGGTGCTCCCCCGCCAGCGGGAACTCCGCCCCGAGCGCTGCGCCGACCGGTTTCATCAGTGTATACATGTTGTCGCCCCCTGCCGTAAACGCTTGTTTCGGTTTCGGCCGATACCAGTTTTTTGGTATCGAGCGCGTCACGTCTCTTTAGACGATAGCGAAATAAACTTTTTTTTTCTAATCTAAATTTTGAGTTATTAAAACGTATTGACTGTCTTTTTGTTTCGATATCGTTTTTATGACATAATACAATATTATTTATTTTACGTTTTATGGAATAAATACATAGACAAAATTACATCGGGGCAATAGGTGATGAATAGAAACAAAAAATATAAAAGTCAAGTACAAAAATTTATTTCAAGTAAAATTAATGATAATTTTGCCTATGTTATTCAATTATACATAAAATGATTGTTTTTCAATATTTTAAACATAAAAACTCGATTAAAAATATACTTGGCAAATTTAATTTTGTGAATACACTAAAAGTAAAAAGTACTTAGTTAAGTAAAAGTAGATTTTTAAATTCGAAGGGAAATTTTATTTTTAATCAAGTTATTTTAACAGACAAGAAATCACTAAGTTTTTTTCGGCCAGAAACATTGCCATAATAAAACTAAAAAAATAATAAATGTAGGCATAATTTCTATAGTCCATCCGTGTAGTTGTGTTTATTATTTCTAAAATTATGCGTATCACGATTTTTGTTTTTTTATTTTTATTTTTAGTAAATAACAAATACCTATAACAATAAATGTTTCTGGTCGAAAATCGAATCGATACAAACATAAAAGGGGTCATGTACAAAACTGGGATAACTTAAAAAAAAACATAAAAAGCGGAATACAGAAGAGACCCAAGCGTGTACAACTAAGATTAAGCAAGAGTGAAGCAAGCAGAACGAAAAATAAGATTTTTGTGATAGGTAAATTTACGCTAAATTGATATTTTTTATCGGAAAGTTTTTGGCGCGGATTTTTAATGAAATAAATATTTAAAAACTGTTGATTCTCTTTACATCTTATAAATACATTTGATTTTAGTTTTCTTGGTTACATCGCGCCGAAAACTTTTCACTAGAAAATCATTATACATTAAAGGAAGTGCCACAGTGAAATACCTTGTTTTTAGTGATGTAACGATACAAAAACCTGCAAATGTCTAAATAAATGGTACAGTTGTAAGGTTAGGTTAGACGCCGTCGGCTCAGCCAGTAGTTACAGTAAAGCTGGGGTGCGGTTGACTGATTTGGTACCGATACCGAATTCGAAACCAGAAAATTATGAAATATTTTTCAAATGTTTTAAATGTGAAACTTTTGGAGTGTAATCGTTTTGTACCAGAGAAATGATACCCTAAGGGGCTCAAAAGTACCAACAAGGAAAAAAAAGTGGAAAAGCGTTTGACTATATGAAAATGAACATCCATGATATCTTCTCAAAGCCCATGTTTTTAAGTAATACATATTTCAGTGAAATCCCTACTATGTTATATAAATAAATGCGAAAGTACCTAACTCTCTCTATTTGTCTGTCTGTGATCACTTCACGCTTAAACCGCTATAGTGATTTAGATGAAATTTGGTATGGAGATAGTTTGAGGCCCGGGAATGGACATAGGATAGTTTTGATCGCAGACGAAGTCAAGGGTAGAAGATAGTGATTCCATAATGCAAAAATGAAAAGCGAATAGGGTGCAAACTGTGAACTTGTTTCTGCTTCGAAATAAAATCAAAATAAGCTCATTTCAACCGTTTAAAATTTCACAAAACAGCTAGAAAAAGTTGCCTTTTCCTTATTCAAAATTGTAAGGCACTGTCACTGAGAACATGTAGTTATATTTTAAATGTCGTCGTTCAAGTTTAACTGCCAAAAATCACCGACCCCAAATTCGGTTTCGGTACCCGGTACCAAAAAATTGAGTATCGGTACCCGCCACCACCTCTTGCCGCCGGTCACCTGCGCTCCCGCTCACCTGAGTTGGAGGAGTCCTGCGGGCTGGGCATGATGGGCGTGGGCGGGCCGGGCGGGCCGTTGGAGCCGGGCGGCGCGCCGTAGCCGGGCGAGCCGCCGCTGTAGTTGAGCGGCGCCGCGCCGCTTCCGCTGCCCCCCGCCCAAGCGCCGCGGGGACCCATACCCATTGGTGGCATACCTGGTTAAACATACTGTTTAGCACTCCAGTACACATGTTGCTACCCCATAACCATAGCCCGGATTTTTGGGTGCGGGATTATTAAATACAGAATGGTGTTTTTAGGGTTCCGTACCCAAAGGGTAAAAACGGGACCCTATTACTAAGATTCCGCTGTCCGCTCTCATGAACCGTGATAGCTAGACAGTTGAAATTTTCACAGATGATGTATTTCTGTTGCCGCTATAACAACAAATACTGAAAAGTACGGAACCCTCGGTGGGCGAGTCCGACTCGCACTTGTCCGGTTTTTTTAGTCACGTGGTTCGCAGTCATCAGAGAAATTGATTAGGGGTACGCGCAATAAATTTGAGACACCCTGCCCTTCAGTTTTGGTATTATGGTGGCTGCTGGAAACCATCGCGACCGCGGACTTTTCACGAAGGATGCGGTTTTTCGGCCGCTCCGTGAGAATCTGCTCAATCCTAAGCCGAAAATGGTGACGCCAAAATTATTTTTAGGTTTGGAACCGTATATTGTATAGTCTGTCAAGCCATTTAGGTGAGAAGAAAAAAGAGACAAATTTAAAAAATGTAGGCGCGAAGGGTTATCGTCCCATAGAACCAGGGTTCGAAATTATCAGAAATCACTAGACTTATATTGACCGGGATATAGACCGTGATTACCTTTTGTATTATTTGTGAGCTCCCGATATTTCGACGCAGTTACATGCATCATGTTCACAGGTGACTGAAGATAGCGGGTGGGTGTCAAAGTTGTGTAGACAGCGCTTCAGTCACCCGTGAACATGATGCATGTAACTGTGTCGAAATATCGGGAGCTCACAAATAATACAAAAGGTAATCACGGTCTATATCCCGGTCAATATAAGTCTAGTGAAACTAACCGTGAATCATTCAAAACTCTAATTATCAGTAATCATTGAAAAGTAAGGAATCAAATGGTATTCCTTTATAATTTCCATTTTATAATGATTGCTAATGTTATATATTTAACTAGATCCTCTCTTTTGCCGAAAGCTGTCGTATTTCGGCAGTTCAGAGACAACTTGCCAATAAATCTCTTGGAAATTCCTATCCTAAGACGAGCGGGCTGTAGCGAAGGCCCCAGTCCTTATATAGGTCGCTGTGAAATCTTGAGGATAAAACATATCACGACTCAATATTCTTGTGAAATTTTAACCAGCATGCCGGATATTCTGGTTCTAGATAAATCTGGAATTTGGTGCTCCGAAAATTTAATATTCTACTCATACATTATGCGTTGCAAAATAAAAAGTTCTTCACATGGGTGTCCGTGTTTTACTCCAGCGAGTGTACGAATGGCTGTCTTTTGAACTATCAGGACTCTTTTAACAACAGCCCCAAAAGAGCGTGCCGTGTGACGAAATAGAGCGGAAGTAAGCAAAGTATAGTCTGCTGCAGTAATCACTGACCCGGCATAGAAATGTGTTTGCAGGGGCGTCAACTATCTCTGCAATTTTATGTAGCTTTTCTCGAGATACGTGGCTTCATTTTGTCACGCAACTTGCCACAGACACTGTCAACATGGTGCTTCCAGTTAATGAGCATCGGACTGCTGGTCATGCATGGTCACTTGGACACTTTGGACACATGAGTCCGCCGAGTGTCGGGTGTCTCATCTGGTCCCTGCGGCGGGGGGCCGCGCATGCCGGAGTAGGCGCCGGGGGACATGGGTCCGCAGCCGGGGTTATGCTGTGTCGGGTGTCTCACCTGGTCCCTGCGGCGGGGGGCCGCGCATGCCGGAGTAGGCGCCGGGGGACATGGGTCCGCAGCCGGGGTTATGCTGTGTCGGGTGTCTCACCTGGTCCCTGCGGCGGGGGGCCGCGCATGCCGGAGTAGGCGCCGGGGGACATGGGTCCGCAGCCGGGGTTATGCTGTGTCGGGTGTCTCACCTGGTCCCTGCGGCGGGGGGCCGCGCATGCCGAAGTAGGCGCCGGGGGACATGGGTCCGCAGCCGGGGTTATGCTGTGTCGGGTGTCTCACCTGGTCCCTGCGGCGGGGGGCCGCGCATGCCGGAGTAGGCGCCGGGGGACATGGGTCCGCAGCCGGGGTTATGCTGTGTCGGGTGTCTCACCTGGTCCCTGCGGCGGGGGGCCGCGCATGCCGGAGTAGGCGCCGGGGGACATGGGTCCGCAGCCGGGGTTATGCTGTGTCGGGTGTCTCACCTGGTCCCTGCGGCGGGGGGCCGCGCATGCCGGAGTAGGCGCCGGGGGACATGGGTCCGCAGCCGGGGTTATGCTGTGTCGGGTGTCTCACCTGGTCCCTGCGGCGGGGGGCCGCGCATGCCGGAGTAGGCGCCGGGGGACATGGGTCCGCAGCCGGGGTTATGCTGTGTCGGGTGTCTCATCTGGTCCCTGCGGCGGGGGGCCGCGCATGCCGGAGTAGGCGCCGGGGGACATGGGTCCGCAGCCGGGGTTATGCTGTGTCGGGTGTCTCACCTGGTCCCTGCGGCGGGGGGCCGCGCATGCCGGAGTAGGCGCCGGGGGACATGGGTCCGCAGCCGGGGTTATGCTGTGTCGGGTGTCTCACCTGGTCCCTGCGGCGGGGGGCCGCGCATGCCGGAGTAGGCGCCGGGGGACATGGGTCCGCAGCCGGGGTTATGCTGTGTCGGGTGTCTCATCTGGTCCCTGCGGCGGGGGGCCGCGCATGCCGGAGTAGGCGCCGGGGGACATGGGTCCGCAGCCGGGGTTATGCTGTGTCGGGTGTCTCACCTGGTCCCTGCGGCGGGGGGCCGCGCATGCCGGAGTAGGCGCCGGGGGACATGGGTCCGCAGCCGGGGTTATGCTGTGTCGGGTGTCTCACCTGGTCCCTGCGGCGGGGGGCCGCGCATGCCGGAGTAGGCGCCGGGGGACATGGGTCCGCAGCCGGGGTTATGCTGTGTCGGGTGTCTCACCTGGTCCCTGCGGCGGGGGGCCGCGCATGCCGGAGTAGGCGCCGGGGGACATGGGTCCGCAGCCGGGGTTATGCTGTGTCGGGTGTCTCACCTGGTCCCTGCGGCGGGGGGCCGCGCATGCCGGAGTAGGCGCCGGGGGACATGGGTCCGCAGCCGGGGTTATGCTGTGTCGGGTGTCTCACCTGGTCCCTGCGGCGGGGGGCCGCGCATGCCGGAGTAGGCGCCGGGGGACATGGGTCCGCAGCCGGGGTTATGCTGTGTCGGGTGTCTCACCTGGTCCCTGCGGCGGGGGGCCGCGCATGCCGGAGTAGGCGCCGGGGGACATGGGTCCGCAGCCGGGGTTATGCTGTGTCGGGTGTCTCACCTGGTCCCTGCGGCGGGGGGCCGCGCATGCCGGAGTAGGCGCCGGGGGACATGGGTCCGCAGCCGGGGTTATGCTGTGTCGGGTGTCTCACCTGGTCCCTGCGGCGGGGGGCCGCGCATGCCGGAGTAGGCGCCGGGGGACATGGGTCCGCAGCCGGGGTTATGCTGTGTCGGGTGTCTCACCTGGTCCCTGCGGCGGGGGGCCGCGCATGCCGGAGTAGGCGCCGGGGGACATGGGTCCGCAGCCGGGGTTATGCTGTGTCGGGTGTCTCACCTGGTCCCTGCGGCGGGGGGCCGCGCATGCCGGAGTAGGCGCCGGGGGACATGGGTCCGCAGCCGGGGTTATGCTGTGTCGGGTGTCTCACCTGGTCCCTGCGGCGGGGGGCCGCGCATGCCGGAGTAGGCGCCGGGGGACATGGGTCCGCAGCCGGGGTTATGCTGTGTCGGGTGTCTCACCTGGTCCCTGCGGCGGGGGGCCGCGCATGCCGGAGTAGGCGCCGGGGGACATGGGTCCGCAGCCGGGCCGGGGCGGGGTCATGCGCGGCCCCAGCAGCGCCGCCGCGCCGCCGCCGCCGCGCTCCATCGAGTTGCCCATCATACCGCCACCTAGAAACGACACTAGTTTAAGAGAAGGCTCCCGCAAAATTTCAGTTTTTATTTTGAATTTTTACACATTTTAATGAAGGGCAAATGACATCAAAAAATTCACTCGGAAACTATACTATACTTTCGAGGGCGGACTCTAACAAAAACCTTTAAAAGTTAAAATTAGCTTGATAGAAAAAAATCACGAAAACGTGTCTAATTTATTTATTTTCAATTGTATATCGTTGCCCTGCATACCAGAGCAGAATAATTTTAGTATAAAATAGCTAGTGATATAGCTGAGGGATTTGACTAGCGAAATTTTATTCAGAGGTATGTATACTCTCAGAGTTATTGAGAAAAAACGTTAAAACCCGCGCGATCGTCAAGTCACCCGTCGCAAGTTTCGCGCGGCGCGCCATATTTTTTATTCCTTTCAAATATCCTGGGTTTACGCGCCCTCTTAACACCTTGTCTCAACTTCCTGAATATCTAAAGACCTTATTCAAAAAAATAATTTTTATTTTTATTAAGAAGATAAGCATAATTTTGACATTGATGCAAATTTATAGTGTAAATAAATCCAAATCTATTAAATAAGACAGTTCCAAATTCAAAACTTAAAACAAAAAACAAAATAGGTATTTTTCAAGGGCCTGACACTCTTTGACAGAGGAAGATAGTCTTATTGCGATTCCTATAAGAGGAAAGAGAAAATAGTGCCATGGTTTGTCCTTATCACTGACCGGGTGGCATCATATGTAGGAGGCGATGGCGAAATACCGAAATTTATAAGAGTGAAAGAGAAAAAAATCCTACGCTGCCAAAATTTTATATGAATATTCTTTCTCTTACCCCCGGTCGCTCGGTGGCGCGTCTATAACTACTAAACTTGTATATACTATATGTCTATGGTAGACAGAAATTTCAATAAAAGCAGTACAGTGATCCCCACACTAGGCTCAGCAGAGAAATACCGAATACTGATATGTTGCGGTTATTATAAACTTATGTATAAATAATTTATAACATTCTATGTGTACCCCCTGTAGATGTACGCGAGTAAGCATGTTAAGCACCCTGCCCGTGCATACATACATATACATGGATGAATTATTATTTTTTTCATTTATTTTTCAAAGGCTGCTTATGCAGTTTGTTGGCGAGAAAGCGCTCTTTTTTACAATTTTATGCACCTACTTAAGTTGCTGTCTTACTATGCTTACCCTAAGTTTGACATTAAAGTTAGTCTTAGAAAAAAATATACCTATATAATAAAATATAATATAGATGCACTCAAGTTACTGATAACTTTGTTTTCCACGCTCCTACACTAGCTACTTTAGATTAGAAATAATTTTATTAAGGTAGGGCACTCAAGGTCTATTAACAGATTGTTTATTATTATATTGTTTTTCATATATGACTGTTAGTTGCCTAAATAAAAAAATAATAATAGAAGGCTACTAATCCAAAAACTTTCTTTATATACTTATAACCGAAGTCAATGGAAGAATAAGATTCGAGCCCTACACCCCCGCAGGGGGTAACAGGAAAAAAAAGATATACTTATAAAACAAAACATACCTGGCGGTCCGTTAAAATCGTTGCCCATCCCCATCCTAACAGGCTGGCGAGGTCCACTGGCGTACCAAGGCCCGATGAAGGGCTGCGAGCCCATGAGCTGAGGCTGCGGGCCGTGCGGAGAAGGTTGTGAGCCGGGGTGAGGTGCGGGCGGTGATGGCCGGAGTGAGGAGTTTGGGAAGAAACCGGGTGGCATGCCTCCGCCACCCATGCCTGCAATAAAAAGGTTAAAATAATTTCTTTTTACTAGTAATACTTTAAGCCAACTACAGCAGTTTTTAGGTTTCCGACCACAAAAGGACAAAAACGGAACCCTTACGGCACGGGCACGACATCGCGCGGCGGCGGCAGCGGCGAGCGGCGGCCATAGGTGGGAACGAAAGGTCCGATCGCTGTGTCTCACTCCAACCTATGGCCGCCGCTCGCCGCTGCCGCCGCCGCGCGATGTCCTGCCCGGGCCGTTAGGATCACTTTGTTGTCTATCCGTCCGTCAAGACCCTTTATCTCGCGGAACGCGTGGATCGGGTTGAAATTAAAACCATGTACTCAGGTCTACAGTCTCTTGAAGCTGTGAAAATTAAACGTCTAAGTTGACGTAAAAAAAAACCGGCCAAGTGCGAGTCAGACTCGCGCAACGAGGGTTCCGTACTTTTTAGTATTTATAACATTTAAAACTTTCGCGGTTTAAACACATATTAAATCACATTTAGAAACGGGTCTATCGCGTATGTCTATTTTTAGTATTTGTTGTTACAGCGGCAACAGAAAAACATCATCTGTGAAAATTTCAACTGTTTGGATATCACGGTTCATGAGATACAGCCTGGTGACAGACAGACAGACGGACAGACGGACAGCAGAGTCTTAGTAATAGGGTCCCGTTTTTACCCTTTGGGTACGGAACCCTAAAAAAAGATACGGCCACAAAAATGCCACAAAAAACGTATATTTCGACATACTCAAGGGAATCAATTTTTTTTTAATCTGGTTTTTATTGAGGCTTTAGACACAAATCAAAGTTTACAAGGTACTTTCAGTTGTGCTAGAATTATGAAATTCGGCAAGTAATATCGTCACATACTACAAGTACAGAGAAAATTTTGTTTGTAAAAAATAAAAAAGTTTAATTTGTATCAAACAGTTTTTTTGTATAGAACCTACTCCTGTTGGTTGAAAAAGTAGTTTTTTTTTTTTGTTCTGGTTTGAACTGCCATCAGTCGGTAACGACTATATTCAGTTTTGCTGTATAAAATATAATTTTTGGGTTTTGGAGACCATCGTGTGCGATGTGCTTCCTTTTGAGTCTTTGTACTGTTTCAGTCTTGTCCAGTAATTTTGAAGCTAGTGGATTTGGATGCCTTGCCAGGCGCTCAATATAATTCTTAGTGAATTTTTTGATCTCTTCCTAGTAAAAGTAGTTTAAATCACAAAAATATGATAGTATGTATCCTTAGTAGTAAAAGTAGTTTAAATCACAAAAAGAACTATAGGATTTTATGATAGTATGATGTATTGTATTGTGTTGTTGATATATTGTGTATTGTATGATCGTTGTTAGCTGAGTCCCGAGCCTATTGTCACACTTAGCATTTATAATATTATAATAATGTTAACTATAATTCTAAATGTCATAAATGTATAATACTGCTGTAATTTAAGTTTGTACCTACTACTGTTTTTTTTTAATTTACTGTGACAATACAAATACAAAAAAAATACAAAATACAAAAATCTTTATTTGTTTTAAACACAAATTGCCATGATTTAGGTGATGGAGCCGCCCGGTAAGCAAAAAATTGCCTGTGTCGGGAGGCACCGCTCTTCCCTAGGTTAAAGCAATTTGTACAAATAAAAATTTAAAATCTAAAGATTAATTTCTAAAACTAAAACAACAAAAATGACCATTTAACTTACACTAAATTTTAACAAACTTATGATATTGTATACAATAAATGACTTTATATTTATTTATTGTTTGTGTCAAGTCTTGTCTGCTTTGCCCAAAGGTGAGGCTGGTAGAAAATAACCTATAGCCAGGGACCGTATCCCCTTCGAGGGTTCTGGAAGGGGTATTTCGTAAGGCATTGCTTACCAAAGCCTTTGCTTTTTTATAGTTTTAGGATAGTTTTTGCTCCTTATATTTCTTTCTTGCTGTGCATGCTTGCTTTGGATGGCATTCTTATGCAATACCTACCACTCATGTACTCTTTGTAACTATGTTGAATGTTGTCTGTTTAGTGTGCCTTTTAAATAAAATAAGTAAAACCCTTTCATTTGGCTTCTTAAGCGCTTCATAATACGGGTAAGCTGATACCCGTACCTAAGCGCTAGCCTCTTGAAGTGGTATTGATTATAAATTATAATGCTTATGCCAATTTCAACTTTTCTTCTTTTTTTTTTATCTGGTTTTTATGGAGGCTTTGGACACTCTAGGTGAACATGTCAGCCTCATGGGTGCTATCATAGTTCCCTACTCAAGGGAGAAAAAATAGAATCAAATATTTCTTATTTATGTTTAAAGTGTAGGACAGCATAATTTTTTTAATTAGGAAGGGGATACCCTTTCATTTTAGGCTATCTCTGAAAGAAGTAATAAAATAAAATTAAGTTAAGGACTTGTAATAAAATTAAATCAGTGATGCTGCTATGATTTAATCATTTTGTGTTGATTTCAATTACACTAAAGAAATAAAACATTACAATAACTACCTCTCACATTTTAAAGTTTGATACACCTGCCTTTCATTAGTATCATTCATTATTTGACTATTACTTTCTAAAAGAATCATTCTGCATCTATGATAATGGGTAAAATATGCCTATAACTTGATATTTATACATGGCTTAAAGGACTCGCATCCAGGCCATAAATGATTTAAAAAAAAAAGATATTTATACACTTTTAGGAATATTTTGCATTTCCTTTTTGGTGTAAGGTGTTTCTTCACTTTACACAAGGCAGAAGTTACCATAATACTTTAAAACAAATCTCTCTAACAGACATATAATCTATATAACAGGCAGAATAGTAAATATATGATTTACCTACTTTTAAACACACAAAATTGATATTACAATTAATGTTTTTGCATCAAAACGTGTAAAAAACATGAATAACACGGCAATGTTGTAAAAACCACGCATTATCTCAGAACAAACCACTATTTACACGCAGTGATAAGAAAAACTATGCCCTACATACTGGAGATGAAGTGAGTAAAATGTATCATAAATAACATGTTTATAAGTGATATAAAGCTTCGTACCGTCATTAGGAGGTGCCGGACCGGCATTGTGTCCAATCCCGTTCACTCCATATCCAGAATTAACGAAGCCGTAGTCATGGAAGGCCTTAGCCTCAGAAGAGTGTTCGCAAGTGTCCCGGCGCTCCGGCGCCGCGCAGTACAGGTCCCAGAACACGCACCACCACGAATGCAGGAACCCCGGCGGCTCCCCGAGCGTTATGTTCTTCTCCCATCGTATTTCTGAGAGAAACGTCTGCGCCGCCTTCTGTGCCCCAACATGAAGCAGGTACTCGTACACATAGAGGGCCAACTTTTCGCGAGCCTGAGCGTCCGAAGGCACCGTAGAGCCTTTGCCCTTGGCATACATATCGACTGGAAGTCGACGTTTATGATTAAATTGTTTATTATTTACATTAACGCTTTATATCAATAAATTCAACTTTACAAAATGTCATTGATCGATGGCGACATTTGGCGTCTGTGGCATAGAGAAATCGGATTGTTCTCTATGTAAACAGCGAGCTGTCATAAAAGTGTGTCTATGACTAGTAATAGACAAATTGCATTTCCGCTCCTAAAGTGGCAAATATATTTTTATATTTTTTTTAAGTAGCTATATTATATTTTTTACCTGAGAAATACAAAATTAACTTAGTTATAACCAATTTTTGTTTTCAATTAAGGATTTTTTTTTTAATCAGTAGTAAATTGTTAACTATATATCGAAATAAAATAAATGTATATTAAATTTAACTATAAAAAATGTCGTAAAGGTTTTTAAGAAACAATAAATTAGATTTTAAATTCACAGATTTAATTGCATGACGCGTTGTTTTAAAACCACAGTGTGTAATCGAAAACGCACTTTAAATCTATAAATATCTACAGTTGTCTATTCCTTCTTCCTTTTCGTGTGGCCGTGTCACCGCGTGGTTCACTGCCGCATTTCGCGTGAAAAATATCAAAATGGCAATCAGACCAGTATACAGGCCTACGATCGTCAAAAAGAGGACGAAAAGATTCATTCGTCACCAGTCAGACCGATATGACAAACTCAAGCGTAACTGGCGTAAACCGAGAGGTAAGAAATGTGCACAATTTCGTTCAACCATACCAACTTTGACCATGCCTGCGTACTTAATGACCACTTAACTCATTAAAAAACATTTAAAGAACGTTTCATGTCTAAAACACTAAATGTATTTATTTACTTTGTTCTAACCTAACGTGAATGCATGTCTCATATTTTGTTGTTAGGTTATATTTGTATCCTATTAAGAATACTGACGTTTCTATGGAGTATAATAAAAAATTTAACTAGAATGAACCCCCAAGCTGTTCCTAAATTTATACTGTATAGCATAATATTAGAAATAAACTTACAATCACTTATTTCCACCTACCTTACATCTTCAAAACTCATAGTACTTTATCTATAACCATACAAGTATTACTTTAACCTGTTACTTGTTATAACTATTTTCTCACTTTAAGAATCACATTGCTATTTTCACCCTTCTACCTACCAACCAGTTTGGTCCTGTGGTTTCATATTCTGAATTTAGATCATGAGGTTCCAGGTTCAAACCTTGACTATGGCGTAAGTCTAAGTTTAGTATTTTCTAAAGGTTTTATTATGCAAGGGCACTCTGTGTTATTCATTTCTGTATGATAATTACAATTTGTTACCTTGCTAGATAAGAACTACCAAACCCTATTCCGGATAACTCCATAGTTAATCTGGTCATAGTGGTAGATACATTTTTATTATTTTAATCATTCAATCAAATTTATTTGATAGATTTATGGTTATTATTAAATGATTATATTTTAAATAAATTAAAATAAAAGGGTGAATCAACTATTTCTTGTTGTTATTGTGTCCTGTCAGCCAGGGGACAATATTAGCACAGTTTGTTAGATGGAATGTTATATAACGATCCACAATCCAGCCTTATAAATATCTACCACAAAAATGCATGATTGGTTATTTTAATTACCATAAAATCGGGGTTTTAACAGTGACCCAGGAGAAGGCAACGAGTGACAAGAAAAAGTTAATTCACCCAAAAAAAATATTTATTTAATATATATTTATATAATTAGTCATTTATTTAGTCATTTATTCAATATTGCATTGTCATGTACATAATAAGGTGTTACATTTCATATAGCCAGTTCATGACACCCTGTAAGGGCACACAATAGTACAGTTTTTCTATTCTATTAATTCTAATCTACATATTGTAATTAAGGTAACACAATTACATTACATTACATTAATACAATACATTAAATTAAACTAAATCTATATCTTAAATAGCTAAATAAACCCAATGGCCCTATTGTCTATTAATATACATATATATATAATCTAGAAAAAGTGTCCTTACAGATGTAACAATTTTTATGACTTAAGACCTAGTGTCTCCATGGATTTAACACTGGTGTTGTGACATTCCAGGTATTGACAACAGGGTGCGCAGGCGCTTCAAGGGCCAATACCTGATGCCCGGCATCGGCTACGGTTCCAACAAGAAGACCCGTCACATGCTACCCAATGGCTTCCGCAAGGTAAGGAATGATTACTTCTCTTCCTGTTTTTCCCCTCTGCTCTGTATGAGCATTTGTGTAACTTAGAGATGGGCTGAATATTCAGTAAGTATTCGGTATTCAGCAAGTTTTCCAATGTTAGTATTTGGCCAAATTATGTGGTTGAAGGGCCATATCATCATCATCATGTCAGCCGAATTATTTTGACCCATGTTCTTTCACTGATATGCGTTAAAATTGTTAAATAACAAACGAAACCGTCAACGCCCTCTATACGAGAGTAGGCCAAAGGTAGTAGCGACATCTGATCGAGAATCAAATTTTCGTGATTTTCGAGGCACGTTTTTTCCTTAGACTGTAATAGTAATAGTAATAGCCTTTATTTCATGCTTCTTTTTTACAATTACATAAATTTCAATTATTATTGGTTTATTATTTGCATGTCGCTTGAGCGGAAAAGGCCTCCCCCAGTTTTTCCCATTCCTTAGACTGTATCATCCATCTATTACGGAGTTATATCTATCTTTGGTAATACACAGAGAGAGTCGACGTTTAGTTTTAGTTCGGTCGGATCACTCGGATCGCTTTGCTATCACTGTCACTCCTCGGTCCTCGCTCCCATTCTGTTTCGTTCACGTGTAGTGTACTAAAACGTACTAAGAGCAGGATCATTAGGGAATAGTTCGGTCTAGTACAGTGGAGGGAATCGTGTCTTTTTGATTTTAGTACATGTGCTACACAAGCCTACCCTGTAGCAGGAACCGGCTCGCTATCCCTTATCCGGGTTTTATAAGGGTATTGCATAAGGCTTAACTCACCATACCCTTTGCCAGACGAAACCCTTTCATTTTGCCGTTAAAGCCCTTATATAAAGCTAACCCATTACCCTTATAAGGGTTAGCCTTATAAAGGGCTTCCCTTTTAGCATATAAGCGTGCTAATTAAATCGTCCACCTTGTTCATAAAGCAAACATTACTTCTAATCCGTACTAATCCTGTCTCTTTCACGCAAGGCTGAACTACGATATTACTAAAGAAAAAGCTCTATAAAAAGCGCTTAATGATAAGGGTAACCCTTATTAAGGGATTGAATGGGTTTGCAGTTCAAAAGGGAAAGTCTTTCAATGTGTTAGCCTTGTTAAGGGACACCCATTGAAAGTGTTTTATCGCGGAAAGGGTTGTCCGGTCCCTGCCCTGTAGACAGTGTTTCTGACCAACCGGTTTCTGTTCAGGTGCTGGTCCACAACGTGCGCGAGCTGGAGATCCTGATGATGCAGAACCGCACGTACTGCGCCGAGATCGCGCACGCAGTCTCCGCCAAGAAGCGCGCCGCCATCGTTGCGCGCGCGCAACAGCTTTCCGTGCGCGTCACTAACGCTAGCGCGCGTCTGCGTACGCAGGAGAGCGAATAAACTGATACTTTAGTTATATAATTTGTTGTTTTATTTATACTTTATTTTATTACCAAGCAAAACGTTTAGAAGATTACGGTTTTTTCGTAAAAAAGTTAAGTAACAACATAGAGTAACTTATACTAGAGCGGTACTGTCATAGTAAATTTTGTAACTGCCATCTGTCGACACACTTTAAAACTAAAAATGAAGATTTATAAAAATACGATAGAATGTATTTAAATATAGATAAATGATTTTTTTTATTTCTCACCAAAATCTTGAGCGTTGCTCGGCTTTTTAGTACAGATGGCGCCATCATTAGAGTGCTTCAAGCCCGTCATTTAGTACAAAGGTTTCTCTTATAATGCTGTTTTTAAGCATAAAATTTAGGTCTGTGGTTTTAATTATTTTCTTACCAAGCATAACATAGCATAAAGATAACATTTTTTTTTCTGTAACGTGTAATGTAACACGAATTCTGCGTGTGGACGGAACTACGAGCATTACACGCTTGTGCCGGATGCATCGCCTGTCGGTTCTTAGCGCGTGTCCACACGTTATCTTACAAAACCGTAGTTATGCAGAAAACAACCAGCTCAATTTTTTATCAATGCGAAAAG
This sequence comes from Cydia strobilella, assembly GCF_947568885.1. Taxonomy (NCBI): domain Eukaryota; kingdom Metazoa; phylum Arthropoda; class Insecta; order Lepidoptera; family Tortricidae; genus Cydia; species Cydia strobilella. Next base: position 1,352,137 of record NC_086064.1, on the reverse strand, counting down.
CGACCCAATCCACTGAGTTATGGCAAGTTATGGTGTATTTCACTTTGACAAAAATAGAAAGTTTGTCGCTTTCTACAGAACTACGGTCCGACGTTATACCCGTCTGGGTCTGGAATTTTGGAGTCTGGAGTCTTAATTACCAAAGGATGGTATTCCAACATATTCCAATGTGCATTGCGTCTCACTCTCTCATTAAGTAAAATGTAAGACGCAAATACACATTAGACCAACATATTGGATAGATGGTATACCATCCTAACAAGCGTTGAATCTCGGGCTTCACCTAATATTTTAACCAAATAGTAAAGTATAATCAAAATAATAGGTAATTTTAACATTGAGGGTTGCCCAGCTTTCCAGTCCAGGGGGCGCCATAGGCACCACCGTATGACCGTATAAAAGCGTGGTTCAAGCCCATACCTGCCAAACAAAGTCGGTAGAAAAAGGCGGCAAATTAAAAAAATGTTGGCGCAAAGGATTATCGTCCCATAGAAAATTTTAATTTCGCGCCTTTTTCTACTGACAAGATTTGCATGACCAACTATAGCTTTCCTATCTGTGTAACATCGTAGTGTGCTATGAACCACCATAAATTTTAGGTCTGTGCTATGAACTATAACGGCGTATTTTTTTTTCAGCCACAATGGTAGTGGTTCTACTCGTCGGCAGATGGCGCTAGTAGTATCGTATTTGGCAAAAATAGATATCTCTGGTATTTTTGTAAGTCGATTTAAGGGCAGTCCAGAGCGGACAATCAAATGGCCAATTAGATCAGAAATTAAATTGGCGTCAAAACCATCTGGTATCCACCACGTATCCACACGTACAAAGTACATAGTGGGACCATCTAATTGATTGAAACATTCATAATTGCTCTAAGGGCAAATGTACCCTATATAGGTTGGTACTATAGGGCAAAATTAAACAGATTTTGCGGTAATTGTGTTCTGGAGTGAGCCCAAGATAACTCTGAAGCGATTTTGATAGCACAGACGGTATGACGAGTGTTATGACTAGTACGGGGAACAGATGTAGCTTACTTTATTCTTAAAATGTTAAAGTACCTATATTATTTTGTTGTTATCTTTACTGGACAGTGCAGTTGACTGACCAATTGTAGACCTTATTCTAACGACTTAGGGACGTCGGTTGGTCACTTAACTGTACTGCGCCTAGTGACCATAAGGTCACTAAACTATGTAGTTGTATAAAAATGTAAGCATATATATGTCTTTTATAATACTGAATAAAGATATTTTGTATTTGTATTTTAATCGTCAAACATCTATGAAATTATGACGTTTAAAATAACGCTATAAAAATCGCTGCAGAATTATCTTGGTCTGACTCTATGCAGACATGAGGTCATTATACACATATCCAGTACTCGTCTGTGCCTCACGGCACGGCAGGTCGCATTTTGATCGTTAGGTAACTGCGCGCGTGGTCGCGTGACAAAACCTAATAACTTAAGTTTTGCCGATTCGCTGTCAAAAGGGGACGGCGGAATGCAAGAGTAATTGTTAAAATCAAGTATTTTTGCTTTGATTGTATTTAACTGTTACCTAAAGTTAAACGAATTCTTTATTAGTAAGGACCAATAAAATACTGCGTTGGGGTAAGATTGAAGGGTAAGACAAAAAAAACCGTGTGCCAAAGCATTATGGACGACTTTTCATCTTACCACTCATAAAAAACCCTTCTATCTTATCCCAACGCACCCTTTATTGCAGAACCAATGGAAATTACTCAATAGTTGCTCAGTCAACGAATAAAGTAGGAACATAACAATGTTTAATAAAAATATCATCATCATCATGTCAGCCGATAGACGTCCACTGCTGGACATAGGCCTCCCCCAAGGCTCGCCACTCCGACCGATCCTATGCCGCTCGCATCCACCGAATTCCCGCGACCTTCACCAGGTCGTCGCTCCACCTCGTTGGAGGCCTACCGGCAGTTCGTCTTCCGGTACGCGGACGCCACTCCAGAACCTTCCGGCCCCACCGGCCATCAGTTCTGCGAGCAATGTGCCCCGCCCACTGCCACTTAAGGTTTGCAATTCTGCGAGATATGTTGGTGACCCTAGTTCTACTGCGGATATCATCATTTCTGATTCTATCAAAATATAATAAAAATATCTAATAAAAATATTTTAAACAAAAATTATAAGAAATACTAGACTGTTCAAAGGAAACTACACCTAATCGTAATAACGTTGCTATGATAGAATCTGCAGTGCTACATTTTGTTTGGTGTAACATTGCCCATACCTGTATAAATATTTACAACTTTGCCCATTGCATGGAAACAGGTTTATTTTTAAGTTTTCAATAAGTATAACGATTGCGATAAATGTTCGCTTCTGGTTCCGTTCAGTTCACTTCCATCCGGAATGGCACAATATTGGCAAAACAGTTGGGTTATGATTTTATTTTTTACGATACACACCCGTACTTGGTACGAAGTCGTTAGGGATACATGGTGATGCAAAACGCCGCAGTATTTTCAGTTTTTAAACTTAATTTGGCAACTTTTATAAAATAAGTTTGTATGAAAATTAAATTCGCTTTTTCAGTTGGTTTATGTTATGAGATTCTAAAGTTCGTAATATTGTCTTCGGTTACGGCGATACTTACTTATGAAATAAAACTAAGAAAACGGCTTATTTGTGAAGGGTTCGAAACGTCGGGATGTAATATAAATTCAACATACGCGATATAATCCGTTTTCATAGGTTTATTTCTAAAGTTCGCTTATATTTAATAATTTGTTTATTATTATTATTGAGGCATTTATCTTACTAGGATACCCACACTATGTAAGCACTGAATTCTTCACTGTATGTAAATATTCTAGACATACGCGATTAGTGAGAAATAAAGCCCACTATCAATACCTGTAGGTACCATACCTACATACTTCCAAATTCCAGGCTCAGCTGAGTCAGCTGACTGAACTGCAATAAAACGGGAGGCGTATGGATTATAACATTTCTGCTTTAATTTTTAAGGAAATTTCTACACACTACACAGCCTGTATAAGGATTTGCATGGGAACTTGTTTACGTGAAACCTTATCATAGCACGGCGACCTCTTCAGGGAGCGGTGGTGAGTTACAGCTTAATTGAATAACTTATTGGCCATTAACTACCTATTATCTTATTAAATTAACTATTAGTCAGTTTATCTTTGATTGTTGGTAGTACCATCGCATCGTTGGTCCCTTTCTGATATTAGAATAAGAGCAAAGGATATATATCTGTCATCTTATCGATTTCTATATATATATACCGGGTGTTTTCTGTAACAGGAGCATTAAATTTAACTGTAGGCTGTACTCCTGAAACTAACCAACATTTGTTCAGCAACTTTTATAAATAGCTTGTGTTTTGATTTTCATTACACTATAAAGTTTATTCTAAGACGCAATGTATTACAAAATTTGTTATATTTAAAGGGTGACAAGCAACGTACAACACACAGACGGCAGCGTATAGTGAAAAAAATATTTAATTAGTATGAAAAAGATATAATCTAAAAATTTCATAATTTTAAAAAGTTGCTGAACAAATGGTCAGGTTGAGGCGTACAGCCTCCAGTTTAATTTATTGCTCCTGTTACAGGAAATACCCGTATATCTCGCGTTTCTTATTATTTTATTTAGAGATCTGTGCAGTCATCGAAACTATTGGCTTAGCACCCGCTGCATACAAATATATATGCAGGGGTTTGTATACGCCGCGGTGCAAAGAATTATATAATGAGTCTGTTTAGAAGAATTAAGTTATCAAATTTAACTATTATATGTAATTAAATATGTTTCAATTAATAGTCTGTGTCAGTCCACTACTTAGACTTGAAATAAAGTAGATTCGATATGTCGGCGGCCGATAGTAAGATCAGGCAGATCATGAAATTCCTAGTCATATCTTGAAACGAGAAATTCTTTGTACCGTTCTCCGAGTTGACGGAGGCTCCTATTTCTGGATAGTTTGGTCTGGTCCCTTCGGACATCTCAAGCAACCTAACGAACCTATCCTACCTATCTATTGGTTTTATGTGACTACCGTCAAAACATGACACATCAGGAACATTCTAGTATCTTCCTGATCTTACGATCGGCCGCCGACTGATATGTACACCACTTCTTTTTTTCCTTTTCTTCTTCCATTGCATACCTTCAAAGAGAATTAAGTACCTAGACATAGAGTGCTCACTCTATACATCAGTTTTGTTACCAAAATACTTTTATTTTTGTAGTCGACTTCAAGTGTCAAATAACGGAATTATCAGTACTGCTACTCGACACTAGATGTCACTTGTGTCGCGACTGACAAGTGTATTGCTCAACAATTTACAACTAATATTACAAACAGAAGGAGTTGAAAATAGAGTTCCGGTTAATCCGGATATAATATTAACTGAAAATCGTTGATTATTTTCCGTTCGTCGCGACATCTATTGTCTAGTAGCAGTACTGATAATTTCGCTACTTGACGCTAGATGTCGACTACGAAAAGAATACTTGAGGATACCTTAACGAACACAACTTCTCCGTTTGTTAATAGAACCACCTTAAATACAAGTGGAAACGGCCAATATCGATGTCATCATTCGCACGGTTTCAAACAGTTGTCAAGATTAAATACTTCCCACAATATATATTTCGTAACGTTTCTAATCCAGGTAGGCACTAAACAACAGATTACTTTTTTTTTAAATATTCATCATATACTTAAGAGTAAGTCTCTTGTCGGTGGAGCAATTTCCATGTTTCGCGGTCCTCTGCCTTCTCTTTGACAGCCTGATACGACACGACGTTGAGTTTTTCCTTTATTTGATGCATGTACGCTCTCCTTGGTCTTCCCTCCTTCCTCTTTGCTTCAACTTTCCCTTCTATGATGTTTTTGATAAATTCGTCGTGTCGTATCAGGTGCCAAAGCATCTTTCCTCTTCTATTATCTATATTTCTTAACAAAGTCCCCTTTTCTCCTACTATACGTAAAACCTCTTCGTTGGTTTTTTTTTCAGTCCAACTGATCTTAGCCATTCGACGCCAGCACCACATCTCAAAAGCCTCCAGCCTCTTCCTATCACGTTGCCTCATTGTCCACGTTTCGCTTCCGTACAGTGCAATACTCCAGATGTACACTTTTATGAGCCTTTTGCGTATATTGTCTGATATCCGGGCTTTAAATAGGCACTTCTTTGCGTTAAAAGCTTTTTTAGCCATCGCCATTCTAGTAGTAATATCTTGTGTACATCTGGAATCACTAGTAATTATGCTGCCTAAATATTTAAACGATTTTACCTGTTCTATTGGACTATTATTTAAGTTGATTGGTTTTTGTCTTTGCAGGTTATTGGAGGTATGTTTTGAAGCTACAAGTATTTTAGTTTTCTTAATGTTGATTTTCAGTCCGAACTCGTCAAAAACTGTATTCATTTCAGATAGTAATTCTTCTAGCTGCCTAGGCGTATGTGCCAGTGCAGCGATGTCGTCAGCAAATCGGATAAACTGTATGTTCTTTCCATTAAATGTAACTCCTCCTTTTCCAGACTCTACAAGTTTCCTGATGGCACACTCTATAAAAATGTTGAAAATAAGTGGCGAAAGTGGACAGCCTTGCCTCACCCCTTGTTGGATTTTTGCTTTTCTTGTCTCTTCTCCTATTTCTATAGTAGCTTCTTGATTTTTATAAAGTTCAAAAATGACTCTACGGTCTTTATAATCTAGTCCAGCTTCTTTTAAAATTCTGAACATTATTTTCTAATTTACTTTATCAAACGCCTTTTCTAAATCTATAAATGCTATATATGTATTCTGACTCATGTCTATTCTTCTATCTATAACCATTCTCAACGCAAATATTGCCTCTCTTGTCCCTCTGTTTTGGCGAAATCCGTATTGATCGGCGCTTAAATATTCTTCTGTTCTTGATCTTATTCGGTTTTGTATAATTTTCAATAATATTTTACTGGCCTGTGATATTAGACTTAAGGTCCTATGTTCTTCGCATTTTTGAGTATTTGGTTTCTTTGGCAAAGTAACTATTTTAGCAGTAACATAATCTGTAGGAATTGTTCCAATATCATACATTTGGGCAGTGATTTTATAAATGTCATCTTTAAGTGGTTCATAATTGGCGTATTTTATGAACTCTATATAAATCTTATCATTTCCAGCTGCTTTCCCGGTTTTTAAACTGTTCAGTGCGTTATCAAATTCTCTTCTAATTATACACGGGCCTAAATCATCTAAGTCTACTTCTTCTTCTCTTTCAATATTATAGGACATTTTTTTAATTATATTATTACACAAATTGACCAAGTCCCACAAGCTCAATAAAGCTTGTGTTGTGGTTACTTGTGTGACACAAATCTCAGTTTTGACATTTTGCTGGGACGTCAGTTAGCCGCGACCACGACCAGTGAAACCTGTGTCGAAACGTCGGTAAATAAAGGTAACAAAATAAATTCGCGATAGACCCGTTTCTAAATGTGATTTATTATGTGTTCAAACTGCGAAAGTTTTAAATGTTACATAGAAAACACCCATGACTCAGGAACAAATATCCGTGATCATCACTGAATAAATGCCCTTACTAGGATTTGAACCCAGGACCATCGGCTTCACAGGCAGGGTCACTACCCACTAGGCCAGACAGGTCGTCAAAACTTTATTTTAAATAAGTAAATAAATATAGATATTTAATGGTAGGGTGCGTTGGGATAAGATTAAACGGATTTTTCATGCGGGATAAGATAAAAAGTAGCCCGTAATGCTTCGGCAACAGCATATGGACGATTTTTTGTCTTGCCCCTCATGAAAAACCCGTTCTATCTTACCCCAACTCACTCTATAAAAAACTTGTTAATGTTGGTATTAGATGAAGTTACTGCCGACATGGCTCCATACTTCAGATGTCACAAATGCGGTCGTAAATGCCGGTCCCGCATTGGCTAAATTGGCTTATAAAGCCACGAGAGACGTTGTGCCTCGCATACAGACGCTGCATAAGTCATCTGTCAAGATGTTAAAGGCCTCATGATGAGATGAGAATGATTGAAGTTTTCATTACAACTTTACCCACTCCCTTGTAGTACAATACAACCCACAATGAAATAGCATGTTGTCACATTTACCTACTTTGAAGTTCAATAATTGAGATCAAAATTTAATTTAATTTAACTTGACTTTTTCACAGATTTTAATTGTTATGTAACTTTGCCCACTGAAGTTATCGCTGTGTTACAGCACCAGCTTTACCAGCTGCAGACTCCAAGATGGCGATGAAGACGCTACACCCCATCCAGCATAAGCTGACTCGCACCACGCACCACTCGGTGCGCTTCACTAGCGACGGACTGCCCAAATACAAGACTCTCGTAAGTGGATATGTTTAACAAAACAAAGTCATATCTTTACACACTAACAAAAGGGTGGGGATTTTTTTTGTCCTTAGGCACAATCAGTTAATAGAAGAACTAAGAATATACACAACGAAAAAATACATTACGGTGCGTTGGGATAAGATTGAACGGGTTTAATTATTTTTAGGGTTACCGGGACCCTATTGTCAAGTATTACCAACCAACAAGTATGAAATTAAATAGCAACAACATTCCAGGACTCTTCAGACTCCAGCCCTCCTATTTTCGCGCCGAGCTCGTACCCCAACCACGACTCGGGTGCGCCGAGCCCGGAGTTTCCTGCCAGCTTCCAGCCGGCCGCACATCGCTTGCGACATAATGAGCAGCGTGAGTAACAAAACATGTCAACTTTGCCCACGGAGATAACTTCAACTTTATGAACTAATATATAATTGACATATTTATTTAGATATAGTTCTTAGAATTACAATACCAAAAAATGTAATAAGATTGCTTAAACATAAAAAAATATATAAAGAAATTATAAATTTAGAATTAGAATAATAATAAAGTCTAGCCTAAGTCGCCCTAGGCCTAAGGCCGCGAGCCGCGACTACATTTTGAGTTATTTCTTGTTATCATCAGCGAATTTTTTGTCTTAATTTGCCGCCACTGGGCATTTGCCTTTATGGTAAATTTTAATTTTGTTGTAACTTTGCCCATTAAATTTAACACTAAGAGTTCCTTGTTTTTTTTAATTGTCAGCAATTTAAAAATAATGCATGTGAAATGTTATAGGCATTAAACTGCTAAATCAAATAAACACAATCGTGCAGCAGCGAGCAGAACTTGAGTCTAACAGACTCACACTCTCCACGCTTCTAGACGAACTAAGAAGGAAGCTGAAGAGGCGGGTAGAAGAGTGCCATCTTGATAAGAAAGAAAAGTTGAAGGTAATAAAAATGTTTATGATCATTACAATATGAACTAAGACCAAACCATACCAAACTAAGACAAAAGTTTTGAATATTTTGTGTCGGAAAACTAGATGGCGCTGTACGGCTCCAAGCATGCGGTCACTACTGTCACTAGGTTGTTGAATTTTAAACGATAAAGTTTGCGTTTCACAAATAAATTTCGACAAATGGTGGCTACAATATTTTGCACTTATTTATTTTATTTTACTGTTATATGACTTCAGTCAACGTTTTATTTCGCGATGTCATGTTTAATTCTAGGCGTTAAAACAATCAAACTTGCGCTTAGAAAAGGAAAAACTGGGTCTCACCGCAGAGATAGAGCACGTGAAGCGCCATCTGTTGAAAGAGGAGGCGCACCACGTGCAGCACGCTAGGACCGCGGTCGCGCAGGTACGCTGTAGTAAACACAGATGGCAGTGTTCATAAAAGTTTTATTATCAACAGCAAAGATAGATATAACTCCGTAATAGATGGATACAGTAAGGAAAAAACGTGCCTCGAAAATCACGAAAATTTGATTCTCGATCAGATGGCGCCACTAGTTTTGGCCTACTCTCGTATAGAGGGCGTTGACGGTTTCGTTTGTTATTTATAATTTTAACGCATATCCGTTAAAGAACATGGGTCAAAATCATATAAAAATAATTAATGCAAATAAAAAAATCCTTAATCTATATTTATAAACTTTTTAACGTATTTTTATAAATCTTCATTTTTAGTTTTAAAGTATGTCGATAGATGGCAGTGAATTTACAGTGGTTACAAAATTTACTATGACAGTACCGCTTTATCTTATTATATCCTCTTTGTCAGCAGTCTCCAAGTTGCAAAGCAATAATAGCATTTTTAAGCATAAGTTTCATTTTTGAGATTTTTTCCTTACTTTAGTCAAATGTTGATGTTTTCTTGGCGGCGTTATTTTAAGCAAATGTTCGATTTTATCACGCCAATATCAATAACGACTAATATACGATGGGTGCTTGTCTTAGACACTGCTACCATTGCCTACCATGCCAATTATTGCATAGGTTAAAAAACAGTAACTTTATACAAAATCTAATCCTAAATAATGGGAGAAAGGCAATGTTGCATGTCGGGTAATATTCATTGAAGAAGTTTACAGAACTTTAACCTTTCTGGTTTACGGGCAGGCGATCCAAGGTGTGACAAAGGCGGGGACCTCTGATAGCCTCTTCAGTACGTGTTCGGTGTCCGAGCTACCCAACCTCGTCAGCAGAAACGTGGCTAAAAATGCTCCCTCCCGTGCTGTAAGTATCCTACATTTCCTGTGCGTGTTTCTTGCGGTGTCAGCATGGTCGCATTTTTATCACCTGTCACTATGCCTGTCACTTTCGCACTTACTTATTTGTTAGAACGTGACAGGCATGGTGACAGGCGATAAAAATGCTACCGTGCTAAGCCCGCTGTGGTTTGGTACAAATTTAGCCGGCTATAAAAGCTATGCATCTAAAGTTGGCTACTTTAAAAAGATAACTACAGGGTCTAAAGAAGAGTGACGTGGTAGGAATGGGGTCAGTGGCGATTTCAAGCGCCCTGGGCTTTTATAGATTAGCCGCTCCATAGCCTATAACTGAGTTCGACTCGCGTCGCCCCTTCCCTTGTCGCTTTTCCGGGCCGTTACTCCATTTATTTTGTTCCTAGGTAGGGTAAATACGCTCTGATCGGGATAGTCTTTAGACAAAATGAGAGTGGAGTTTCTTTTTTTTATGGTATAGAAGGCAAACGAGCAGACGGATCACATGATGGTAAGCGATTACCGCCGCCCATGGACACTCGCAACACCAAAGGGGTTGTAAGTGCGTTACCGGCCTTTAAGATGGGAGTACGCTCTTTTCTTGAAGGTTTGAAGGTCGTATCGTATCGTGCGGATGCGGTCCAGAGGGAGAAGCTGGTGTTGGGGTGCCCCTGCCCATAGATGAGAACAGTATTCCGTGTGTGGGCGAACCTGCGCCTTATAAAGCTGTAGGAGGTGGGCCGGTGTGAAATACTGTCTCGATCTGTTGAGAAAATACAACCTAGAGTTTCATGACTTACCAGGCGGGCTGTATGCTTGTTAGCCACCAACGTGGTATTAAAACCTGGTCAGCAAGTTTTTATTGACTTTAATTCAATATCACAGGCTGACAGCAAATTAGCGGCTGCAAGATTGATGCGAGACATCGCAGAACTTCGGCAGCGCGTCGCACAGGTTGAAATCCGGCTTGCTAACGAGCAGAAGGTATGGTGATTCTTCCAACTTCTGTAGCTTTTTTAATCAGTCAGTTGTTGTGTTGGCTACAGTTGAGAAAGTTACTTGATTAAGGGCCTGTTTCACAATGTCCAAGTAAAGTCCTGAATAAGCTACTTGCCACTTATCTGACGAATAAAGTCATCTTTGGCGTTTCATAATCTTCAAATAAGCTTAACTGGTAGATAAATACCTTTACAACTGAAGGTAGTTTTATCTGGCAGTTAAGTTATATGTTAATTAGCTATCAAATACTTTACTTGGTCATTGTGCAACAGGCCCTTAAGCTCAGGCAGGAATGCACCCTTGAAATTAACGAAAAAAAAGTGTTACGTGTAATCTTTACGCGTGTTTGGAGTAAAACTTCTTTGACGTTTATCGCTATGTTCACACTTTGACGTGTGTCCTATTGTGCGTGTGTCACTACTGAGCGTTACTTCCGTCAGAAAAGAATCTGAGTTACCCTCTAGTCGCGCCTAAAGAAGTTTTACTTCAAAAACACAGTGTAGAGATAACCTGTTTCACATATTTCAGCTTAATTTTTATCCCATTTCATAGTCTTTCTTCCTAAAGGAGCAGGATTCTTAGCTCCTTTTCTGGTTTCAGCGCAAGCGGCAAGCGGAGCAGGACATCATGCGCCTACGCAAGGAACTATCCAACACGAAGAGCTGTATCGCCTCGCTGCGACTCGCGCCACCACCGCTGCGTAAACAGTGCTCCAAGTTTGCATAGACAATATAGACAACACCATTTGGCTACAAGTGCTACAACTCTATGACTAGCGACATCTAAAAATAAACAAATACATCGAAATGTATTTATTTATTTAAACTTTTTTGCACAATAAAAAATAAGTACCAATGGCGGACTTAATGCCTTAAGGCATTAAATTAATGTTGGAGTACACCGAGCGGAAGCTGCCCTTGCCCGTGTCATGGGACGCACGCAGAGGCAGCACCCGCCAGGGTGTACCTAAGGGCTATTATGCACAACTTGACGTCCCTTTGCGTGCACGACCACAGATAAGATAATGACTTGAATTTTGACAACCATAAATAGCCGAAAGGGATAGTGCCATATGTTAGAAATAGACAGCATGATTCGACCCTGAACCGTTGTCAAAGTTTGGTTTTGTTTCCTTTCTGTACGGTAGTACTATTATTTATTATGTGATATTAAATACATTATTATTATTTGGCGCTATCTAGTTATTTCGAACAACATTCTATAGAAATAAAGAATAGATGTAACAGCCCCTTTAACGGCCCTTTAAGAACGGCGTGGTTGTCTTCACTGCTGGCAATATTAATAAAATACCTTCTCTTAATCATTGTTGGTATGTGGAATAACTTGGTGGTCAAAATATAACGTATGTAGGTATTCTAGATCGCAAAACTTACAAAACATTTAAAAAAATAACTTGTTTATTTCATTTCGTCAAATGTACATACAGCCTACATTTTGGCTTTAACATCTTTCAACAAAAACTGGCTAACAGCATCCGCCATGCGCTCCGGGTGGCTAATATGCACATCATGTCCACCCTCTACTATCTTCAGACTGAAGTTCCCATTCGGCCAGCACACAGGGTCCTTTACAAACGGCGTCTGGTCGTACCATCCATCATCTATGGAGCCTTGAGCGAGCACGTATAACGTTGGTGTTGTGGAAGCGGTGTAGATGGCGCGGTAAGCGTCGCCGGTGAAAGGCATGTGAGTGAAGGTTTTTTGGCGTTGGTCGTGAGTAAATCTGGTACGAGAAAAAAATTTTTTCTTATAGGTATCTGCTAACTTTCTGGGTTCCAATCCTGTAAACAGTGGCGTAACTAGGGGGGGGGTAGAGGGGGCAAGTGCCCTGGGCGCCATCCAAGGGGTGGCGCCAAAATGGGCAAAAGGCAGCAGCAGGGAAACTTTTGTCAGTCGTCAGGGGGCGCAAATTTGGTGACTGCCCCGGGCACCATATCCTCTAGCTACGACCCTGCCTGTAAGTAACTTCTACCAAGAACAATTTTATCGTTGCGGTTGTAAATTCCGCTATTTGATCCGTAAAATTTTCAGAAAAGTAAAGTAAAGTTATGTAATGGCCAAGGTACGATTTCGGTTTTCGAAAATCTAGCACATGTCGGAATTTATAAGCGCAGCGACGTATGTAGTTATTTTTAGGGTTCCGTACTCAAAGGGTAAAAACGGGTCCCTATTACTAAGACTCCGCTGTCCGTCTGTCACCAAGCTGTATCTTATGAACCGTGATAGCTAGACACTTGAAATTTTCACAGATGATGTATTTCTGTTGCCGCTATAACAACAAATACTAAAAAGTACGGAACCCTCGGTGCGCGAGTCCGACTCGCACTTTGCCGGTTTTTTCATCTGCATGTTGGTGTACAGATTAGGCCCCGAGCCCGAAAAAATCACTTGAGATAATTCATACTATAAGTTCTTATGTGTAATTCTTAAAAATTACCTAAATAGGCCGTCTCCAGCCGATGATAGCACTCTCTCTATGACGTGTTCTGCGGCCTCCTTGTGTAGACTACGGGCCTTCATTAACATTTCCAAAGCCTGAAAAATAAATAAGCGTGTAACATAAGACATCTGCTAAATATTCGTGGTAGATGTGATAGTAAAATGTCCATGTGATTTACCAGGGGTCCCTTTGTTTGACATAATTATTGAAAGTCATAATGTAATGATTGTCATATTATCATTAGTCATAATTCTGAAACCGTTAAGGTTAGGTTAGGTTAGGTTTGTTTTATGGCAATCCTGAAAAGTTACGCGTTTCTGAGAAAAACCAAATTATGACTAATGATAATATGACAATCATTACATTATGACTTTCAATAATTATGTCAAACAATAGAGACCCGATTTACCAGCGTACTTAGTATAGTATACTTTTACTATCTACTCTACCTTTTCGTAAGTATACTTCGGTGGCTCCCCACCTCCATTCAGTTTGCTATACTGCTCGTAATAACTATGATAATGTACGTGGTACCACCGACGGACGCCCTCAACATCTTGGCTGTAGCAAGCATGGTCCGGGAGTGGATCCAGCTCGACTAAGCGCGTGATGTGGCCGGGATAAGCGATGTTGAAGAAATTTCCTGTGAGAAAGGGGGTTTGTCTTGGAGTTGAGGGTATCATTGTACAGTTTGTGCCCTAACCGATCAGCGCCGACACTTTGGTCGGCATTATGCTGAGGCGAGCCTATTTCGTGGTAAACACTGCAAATATGTTTATTTTTTAACATACGATACGAGTTAAGTATTCAATTTCTAAGTTTTCTTTTTCTTTTTTGCAGCTATGAGTATGGTGGCGTAGGGTTGGGGCACACACTACATTTGGCAGCTTTCGTTTCGCTGCCACTAAGTGTTGGAATGATTTGCCACCACCAGTACGTAATTCGAAAACCGTGTCCACCTTTAAAATTCACCTCCGTAAATTCATACTGGCTAAGCAAAGATGCAACACTTAGGCAACCGTGCACACTCAGTCACTCACACACAAATCGCATAGACACTTACATACATACATACACACGAACATTCATAAGACTTAGGTATAGGCTAATTTTAATTAAGTAATTTGATTGTTATTTGTATTTAAGCTTTCAGCGTCACGGAGTGTGCCATGTTGGCTCACACCGTGGCACCAAGCTGAGTAAGGATCATTTAGCGCAACCTCATTCTGTGTAATTATTTCTAGTTTTAGTCTTATGTTATGTTGTGCTAATAAATGCTTTTTCTTTCTTTCTTTCAAAGAGAAGCGTCTAAGCAGGTGAACGCCTTTATGATTTCTCCTTAAGGACGAATTCGAGGACAAAAAGTATCAAATTTCTTCCTAACTCTGTTATGACATCGTCGGTTTATTACGTGAGTACCTACATGTTCTCCTTAAGGACGAATTCGAGGACAAAAGTATCAAATTTCTTCCTAACTCTGTTATGACATCATCGGTTTATTACGTGAACATGTAGTACCTACATGTTCATTACCTTCGCATTTATGAGTACTCCAATCAATAATTGACACCTTCAATCTTATTATAAGGTAACAGTGGTGTCTTTATTACAGTACCATTAGGTAGAGAAGTTTACCCTATAGCTAAGAGGTTCCCAAACTGTGCACCGCGGCGCTCTGGTGGAGTAGACAGTAGAGAGGGTAAGTGCGCCGCGGACTGAAAAAGATTGGGAACCCCTGCTATACCTATATAGACGTAAAGTTAGTTTTAGCTTATTTTTCAAATCACAAAGTTTATCTGTGAATGCTTACCCATCATCGCACCCAATGAGTGTCCCACGTAGATGAATTTGTCCCATTTGAAGTGTTCCTTGACCACCTTCACTGTGGGCACAAAGTCCATGATATTCAGCTGCACGCCTCGTGGTAACTGGTCTGACCTGCCGTTGAGATACATTTTGAAACTAGCTATTCCTAAAACTACTAAAGCGCTAGCAGTTGGAGGTCCTTACCGGTCATTACCCGGGAGATCAACAGACACAGAATAACTAATACTTACTACTACTACTAATACTTAGTACCAACAGATACGTAGTAAAAACAGCGCGGCAGTAACAGCCGGTGAAAGTGAAACCCGGAGCACCCGTCCTTGGCAGAGGTCCTGATGGATCCTCCGTACCCCACGTCAGTGAGACAAGAATTGCTAAGCACTACCAGTTGTTGGTTCTCACCGGCCATTCCCCGGGAGATCCACAGATACGTAGTAAAAACAGCGCGGCAGGAGCTGCAATAGAGGACGGAATCCGGAGCACGCGTCCATCCGACCATGGCAGAGAAACACTGGTGGGTCCCCCTCCATACCCCACGTTAGTCCTGAGACAAGTATTAATCATTATTAACGAAAACGAGACCTAATCGCGTATAGTTGTTTTAAAATTACCTCCGACGTTTCGAGGATGGCACAACTCGCGCAGCTAGAAGATTTTGACGCCAACTTTAGCCAGTCTTCTTCTCCGAGACCACGGGGACAATTATACGCGATTAAGTCCCGTTTTTATAAATAATATTAACGTGTAAAATCGTAAAAGTTCAAATAAGTATCTATTTACAGTCTACACTCATGCACAAATATAGAGGAACAAAAAAAAGTTTAATTTACTAACTTTGAAATTACTTAAGTAAACAAACACCCACTGTAATCCAGTAATTAAACATTTTTTTCATTTCTCATGCTCTGAAAGAGGGTCATTGTTGTTCTAAAAGGTGTGCAGAAAATGATACCTGTCTGTACTAGAGCATTTTACGTTCGAAGTACGATTTTTTTATTTTTTTTTGGATAAGCAATTGAAATTTGAGTTTAAATGTATTTGTTATACAATTTCCATTCTGATATTTGACTCTCCATTCCATAAATAACGATACTTTTGAATAAATGGTTAACTGAAAGTACCCTTAAGAAATACTATAAAAATTTATACTTAGTCATGTTTTAAAGAAAATGCATTTTACTTTCCTCGTATTCGAAATGAAAAGTAGAGTGTTTAACTCGGGTGAAAGGCATCATTTCAGCCTCGGACTATTGGCGCTCTCACTGCGTTCGAGCGCCAAAATACCTCAGCAGAAATGAGTGCCATTCATCCCTTGGTTAACAATCTACTATTTTACGTTCCTCTAAATTTGTCCATGAGTATAGTTATAAACGTGCTGTATCCTAGTCCGTCCGTTGATCGGTTATTACCACCTATTACAACTAATTTGTTACGTAACAGGATTTTTCATGTAAGTACCTACATAAAAAAGTCAGCTCAAATAACTAAAATTTTCCCCTGTAGGTAGTTAAAAAAATGTGAAAAAAAACCTATTTGTGGTAACACTTTAAAAGCTGGGATTTTTTTTTACCAAATACCAATACGACTTCTGAATTATTTGGCACTTAGCGACATCTAGCGACGTAGAATGATACTAACGGAGTACGGTGCGTAGTATGAAGATTGTCAGTCCTTTAATATATGGTCCTTGCAAATATGAACCATGACAAACTGTAGAACAATTGTTATTATCGTATTTCTTTAAGCGGTGTGGCAAATCAAACTTAAAAACTATATAAGTATCAAACTTATAAATTAAGTATTTATAGAAAAACATACTAAAAACGGCGTAGAATATTAGTATAGAAAGATTATACCAATTATACGTTGTGAATTATGGTGAAAAATTTACAAAACTAGAGAACAAATACCTCTAAGTTTGCCCCATGGTGCTTGAATAGTTATTTCTTTTTCTGCCAACTGCATTGCTCTTAACGATCTGTAAATATAGTAATAATATAAAAATATATCATAATAAATACTCGACAACAGATGTCACTAGTTTCGCTACTTGTTATAATAGTTACTTGTTTTACAAATGGATACAGTCTAAGGAAAAAACGTGCCTCGAAAATCACGAAAATTTGATTCTCGACCAGATGGCGCCACTACTTTTGGCCTACTCTCGTATAGAGGGCGTTGACGGTTTCGTGTGTTATTTAACAATTTTAACGCATATCAGTGAAAGGACACAAGTCAAATCATATAAAAATAATTAATGCAAATAGAAAAAAACATTTATCCATATTTTAATACATTTTCTCGTGTGTTTATAAATCTTCATTTTTAGTTTTAAAGTGTGTCGATAGATGGCAGTGAATTTACTGTGGTTACAAAATTTACTATGACAGTACCGCTCTATAATATTATATCCTCTTTGGTATAGGTGTCTTTATAGATAGATAGCGTTTATTCGTGGCAAAAATCGGAAAACACGAACACTTTATCGTGTTTACAAATGTATATAAATAGTACATACCTTATAAGAACCATACGGTCTAAATTGGTAACTATGAATTAAATATCAGTTACACTTGGTTACACTAATACACATTATACAAGTAAGCACCAGCAATGCGTTCAAACAAAAATATTGCGTAGATTAACAGCAGATATGAACATAAGACTAAAATATTAACATTCACACACTATCACTAATTACGTAATATACACAAATTATGCAATCCATACTAATATTATAAATGCGAACGTCTGTCTGTCTGTCTGTCTGTCTGTGTGTTACCTCTTCACAGCAAAGATAGATATAAGTCCGTAATAGATGGATACAGTCTAAGGAAAAAACGTGCCTCAAAAATCACGAAAATTTGATTCTCGATCAGAGGGCGCCACTAGTTTTGGCCTACACTCGTATAGAGGGCGTTGACGGTTTCGTTTGTTATTTATAATTTTAACGCATATCAGTGAAAGAACATGGGTCAAAATCATAAAAATAATTAATGCAAATAAAAAAAATCATTTATCCATATTTAAATACATTTTAACGTATTTTTATAAATATTTATTTTTAGTTTTAAAGTGTGTCGACAGATGGCAGTGAATTTACTGGGGTTACAAAATTTACTATGACAGTACCGCTCTAGTATAAGTTACTCTATGATATAACTCCGTACTCTTCACGCTTAAACCGCTGAACCGATTTAGTTGAAATTTAGTATACAGATAGTTTGAGTCCCGAAGGACATAGGATACTTTTTATCCCAGAACTCACCCCTCAAGGGGGTGGAAGTTTGTATGGGGAATCAATAACCACTGAACCGATTTAGATGAAACTTGGTATGGGAATAGTTTGAGCTGCGGGGAAGGATATAGAATAACTTTTATCCTCGAAATCATCCCGTAAGGGTGTAAATAATGGGGTGGAAATGTATAGTGTGAACCAATTTGGGGGTGAAAAAAGGATGGATTAAAAAGCAGATTTGTTTATGAATTAAGGTATGCAAATTACTAATTCCACGCAGACGAAGTCGCGGGCAAAAGCTAGTAATTGATATAATTCGCGTGTTCGTTCTGTTATCTAGTAAAGATAGGATTTATCTTTACTACAAGACAATTATGGCAATCGGGGTGCCAAAATTGGCGTTTGCGTCCACAGTCACACCACCTGATTTGACCTTATACTTTAGTCACTTTACACTATTTTATTTAAGTACCTACATATTTAGTCGGTAAATAAAATTATTTACTTACGTTTTGGTATACTCCTTATAAATTATTCGAGATATCTTCATAATTTTATGCACTTTGTACTTTTTCTTCAGTCACCCGTTGACCACGAACGCTGTAAAGGGTTCGAAACGTCGGGATGTATTATAAATTCATATAATTCAATACACGCGATATAATCCGTTTCCATAGTTTTATTTCATGAGTAACTATCGCGGTAACCGAAGACAATATTAATATAATAATGATTTTATGAAGTGACAAACAAAACTAAATAAACATATTCCCATACAAACGTAATTCCACTCTTATTTTAAAACTACGTGTTGGATTGTAATGAAACTTTGCACATGCAATGACATGAGGTATATCTAGGTCTGTAATTAGTTTATATAGCTCCAGTTTATAAAACAAAAAGAGATAGATGCCCGCAATTTCCGAACTTCGGTAGGCCCTCTGGAATGTCCCGGAACAAATAGGTAAATATTACAATGAAATACATAGGGCTGCGTTTCCACCAGAGATGTGTGAGGATGCGTAGCGAGGGATGTGTTTGTTAACTATTTATAAGGCATGTGTCAGAAATTGTGACGTTTTCAATCAAAAGGTACCACATTGTCGCTTGCCATAAGGACGCTCTGACAGCTTATTCGTATAAAGATACAATCCAATTTCGTCCTTATGGTAAGCGACAATGTGGTACCTTTTGATTGAAAACGTCACAATTATGCAAATTTGAACCCTATCCCTTTGAAATAAAGTTCAAAATCAGGTGGGAAATATATTTCCTCTTCCTTATTAAGGCTTAAGAACCAATAGAATCACTTCATTTGTTTTCCTCGTTTAGTTAGTGATTATATTGGTTCTTATGCCCAGCGTAGGCCAGTCCAAGGGACGCATTTATTTTATACGTTAGAGGGAGCAAGTGATATTGCTATCTCATTTCACCGCATAGCTGCGTCCCTTGAACTGGCCTACGCTGGGCCATCGTCACAGAATAACTTGGAATAACTAATAGTAGGTACATGTCTTTGTAGTCTGTGGTAGGTACTACCGATCGTGTAGAGGAGCCATGAAACATTTTGAATGTTTAAAGTTCAAAATCGAAAGTCATGTTTGACGTCATCATCACGCCTCATGATTATACAAGTACCTAAACCATACCTAAACTCAATAGATAAGATATGTAAAATTTAGGCTAAAAAGTATTCACAAACAGATGAAAATAAAGCGCAATTAACTATTGTACTTACTTACTGCATATTATTTGTCCGGACAGCTAGACTTACATTGAACTTTGGCTAATTATTAAATTTTATTACTCTTAAAACAGGTTTAAGTGGTTTATACATACACAGTATACATAGACTTTGTTATGGTGAGGCCACTGGTCTGTGGGTTAGGTAAAGATAGTGAGTTGTAAAAGTTTTACTTACTTTGAGTAAAGTCATAAATATTGCTCTTCTATTTTACACCTTAAAGTAAACGTCATTAAATCTATTTTTGTTCACATTTTTTTTTATTACTATAAGAAAAATTACGTTACTAGCAGTCACAAAACGCACATCTGTCAAAAATTCACCTCACTGGCCCAATATTACAGGGTTCTATGTTTCACTTTTATCGAATTGAAATTTGAACATTATCATAGTGACATTAAGTTGATTTTCAACTATCTCAAAAATGTAACATAGAACCTTGTAATATTGAGGCAGCGACCTGTCATATCATCTAATCATTGATAACCTACATCTTCTTTGATTGTGCTCAGTGCTATATACAGTGTATACGATGAAAGTCCTTTGAGACAACTGGATTTTATTTATTCAGAATAAATTTATTTGTAGTTTATGATTTCAACACTTATTTTACGCTATGTTTGATGAGATTTAATCATGGTTAAGTTAAATTTCTAGAAGTGTTCAGTGTTACTGTCAGAAATATTGGTATTTGGTCATAACTTCTTATCATTGAAAACATAACTCGGTAATGAAATTAAAAGATTATATTTAGAATTAGATATTAGCGAAAGATTAGCACGTTGAACGAATGTTGCAAACGGCAAGAAAGTTGTGGCATAAATTGTGTGAATAAAATAGTTTATTAAAATTGATTAAAATGCTTGATTCTGAAAAAGAGTGGTTTATCGAAGCTCCATGGGGAAGAATTTGTGGTAAGTATATTTTTAATTGTTTTTTTAGGGTTCCGTACCCAAAGGGTAATAACGGGACCCTATTACTAAGACTCCGCTGTCCATCTGTCCGTCACCAGGCTGTATCTCATGAACCGTGATAGCTATACAGTTAAAATTTTCACAGATGATGTATTTCTGTTGCCGCTATAACAACAAATACTAAAAACAGAATAATATAAATATTTAAATGGGGCTCCCATACAACAAACGTGATTTTTTTGCTGTTTTTTTCCGTAATGGTACGGAACCCTTCGTGCGCGAGTCCGACTCGCACTTGGCCGGTTTTTTCTTATTAAATAGTTTCTTAGAGGTATTCCATTAAGTACATCACACGTTAAGGGGGAGGGAGGGGGTCAAGAAAATGTGACAAGTTGTGACAAGAGGGAGTGTGAGTCACAAACTTTGTGACATTACTTTAACTTCACTTGTTTCCAAACATTGGTTGGATTTTTTTGGATTCGCTCTACAGTTAAATAATAGGGTTTTACTATTATAAATCGTTCTTATTCATGATTTTTTTTCATTATTATTTACAACGACGGGACTTAATCGCGTAAAATAAGTATTAAATTTACCTCCGACGTTTCGAGGACGGCGTTGTCCCCGTGGTCTCGGAGAAGATGTTTTTTTTTGTTGACGAGTTCCCTCAATTCCTCGTGGGATCCATGAGGGATTGAGGGAACTCCTCAATTTTTAAAGGCATGTGTCCATACACCACCATTGATTAGAGTTGTGCCATTCCCGGTAACATTCCTCAATTTGTATGGGGAAATTTCTCACTCGGTAACATTCCCCATACAAAATGGGGAATGTTACCGGGAACAACACAACTCTAATGGTGATTTGAGTGTTTTCTTAAGCAACTCGAGCATTTTCTCTCGAAAACCACCAGTTTGATGAAGTGGACCTGATGATGATGATAGTTTTGATGATAATGGTGATGATTTTTTAAATGTAGTATGTTAAGCGATTACTCTGGCACCCGTGATCCGATTCGAGTCATTCTTTTTTGATTGAAAGAAGTTACCTCCAAGGTGTGTCCGTAACATTTTTGATTCTGATCTGATGATAAAATCCACGAGGAATTGAGGGCACTCCTCAATTTTTAAAGGCACGTGTATGGTGATTTTGCTGTTACCATAGAGTAACTTATACTAGAGCGGTACTGTCATAGTAAATTTTGTAACCCCAGTAAATTCACTGCCATCTGTCGACACACTTTAAAACTAAAAATTAAGATTTATAAAAATACGATAAAATGTATTTAAATATAGAAAAATGATTTTTTTTAAATGCATTAATTATTTTTATGATTTTGACCCATGTTCTTTCACTGATATGCGTTAAAATTGTTAAGTAACAAACGAAACAGTCAACGCCATCTATACGACAGTGGGCCAGAACTAGTGGCGCCCTCTGAACGAGAATCAAATTTTCTTGATTTTCGAGGCACGTTTTTTCCTTAGACTGTAAACATCTATTACGGAGTTATATCAATCTTTGCTGTTACCTAAAGTAGCTCACTACTTCACTACCTACTCTATTTATATGTTTTAGTTGTGGCATGGGGCTCCTGTTTCAACCCACCTATACTACTGGTACATGGAGCAGTGGACTCAGCGGCAAGCTGGCGTCCCATCATAGAGAGACTCCCTGACCGGTTCTACTACATTGGTAAGCATATCTTATTATTTGAGTGAATCAACTATTTCTTGTTGTTATTGTGTCCCGTCAGCCAGGGGACAATATTATAATAATAATAATAAAAGACGTTTATTCAAGAAGTTGTAACATAGGTACATAATAAAAGTACACGATAATGCTTACAAACCAATTGAAAGGGAAGGTGGCTCAGCTGATGTCTGTGCCAAAACGCCTTCGGGGCACAGCAGCCCCAAAGGTTTTCAGCAACGGACGCTGTTATTCTGCCACCGCCGTAATTGTATCTAGCTAAGGACAGTATAAACATTTACACTATTACATATAGGACATGATAGCACATTAAATAATTTCACGGTTTAGACTCACTTGTTTTAGTCACTCGCGCGACATGTTTCGGAGAGCCTAGGTCTCCTTTCTCAGGCACTAAGACTAAATAAGCTCTCCAAAACATGTCACGCGAGTGACTAAAACAAGTGAGTCTAAACCGTGAAATTATTTAATGTTAATATGTCTCACAACAGTTTAAATTCGATTAATATTAGCACAGTTTGTTGTATAACGATCCACAAACGTGCTTATTAGTGGTAGCTCAGTGGGAAGGCCTTAATATCTACCACAAATATGCATGTTTGGTTATTTTAATTACCATAATTATAGTAGTAGTAGTAGTAAACTCTTTATTGTACAAATATACATATTAAAAATTACATGGCACAAATAATAAGATGTACAAAGGCGAACTTATCCCTTTGAGGGATCTCTTCCAGTTAACCTTTGAGTAGATGAGAGGAGAAAGTGAAAAGAGAAAATTATAATTGGGGCTTTAAGAGTGACCCAGGAGAACGTAACCTTGACAACGAGTGACAAGAAAAAGTTGATTCAGCCCTTTATCCGTATGGCATATGTATATGTCACTGGATTACATATTATAAAAAGGAAAAAAAACTGTTAGCATATGTTGCAGTTGTATTGTATGTTGGGTACGTTTTTTAGGGTTCCGTACCCAAAGGGTAAAAACGGGAACCTATTACTAAGACTCCGCTGTCCGTCTGTCTGTCACCAGGCTGTATCTCATGAACCGTGATACCTAGAGAGTTGAAATTTTCACAGATGATGTATTTCTGTTGCCGCTATAACAACAAATACTAAAAACAGAATAAAATTAATATTTAAGTGGGGCACCCATAAAACAAACGTGATTTTTTTGCCGTTTTTGTCTGTAATGGTACGGAACCCTTCGTGCGCGAGTCCGACTCGCACTTGGCCGGTTTTTATACTTATATAGAGGGGGAATGCATTACGCATAGCACCCAGGCGCGGGGATAGGCCTGGGATGGTTATGTGGGACTCCCATAAATGGGGAAATTACCCCTCCTCCACAGTGGGCGCGTTGATTATCTACACGTCGTGCCCGCCCACGTAGGGACTAACTATACATCTCTGTTATATTAGTAATTATTCATTTTAAGATTTTTTATAATGTAATGTGTACCCATGTAGTTATTTGGCTGTTGTGTTTCTAATTTTGCTATGTATTGTCCATGTCACTGTATGATGTCATTGTAAATGTTTTATAGTTAGTTTGTAATTAGTAGTTTCTTACTAAATGATAGTTTTTAATTGTAACAAAGTCTGATATTTAAATTGTAATTGGTTCCCCGCGATACAGGCACTGCCTAGTGCGGAGACCCCTGGAATGTCTGTAACCTTTAGCTGAAAATAAATGATCTTTATTCTTTTATAGTTAGACCAAGAAAAGTCTGCAACGATTTTGATAGCATACGTAGTGCAAATGTTATTTATACGTCATAGTTTCATAGAACTTTGACGTTTGACTTCTAAAAGAGTACTTGAGATTAACTTAAGTACATAATAAATTTATGAATTTTGAATTTTTTGGGGCGCGAGACCACTGGCCTACGTCGCCTTCGCCTAACGCCTGTTGATGCGTATAATTCTTAAGGCAGATACCATAGGGCATAGACATAGTATATACAAGTAGTTATAGACGCGCCACCGAGCGACCGGGGGTAAGAAAAAAAATATTCATATAAAATTTGGGCAGCATAGGATTTTTTCTCTTTCACTTATAAATTTCGGTATTTCATCGCCTCCTACATATGATGCCACCCGGTCGGTGATAAGGACAAAGCATGGCACTATTTTCTCTTTCCTCTTATAGGAATCACAATAAGACTATCTTTCCGTGTTAAAGAGTCTCAGGCCCTTGGCAGATACAGATGGACTGCAACCCGACTGCAACTTGTATGGGAAATACAGTTGCAGTTGGCGTGCCGTCTGTAGTTCCGGCCCTTAGAATAAGGCCGTAATTAAAGCTTTCCTTTGCAGCTATGGAACTGCCAGGCAACGCCCATTCCGACTGGTTCCCACCCGGCGTCATGATGTCAGCGCACGACCTGGTGTACTCCATGGAGGTGGTCCGGAGACACTTCCGCTGGAAGACTTTCGGCTTCATGGGGCATTCACTAGGGACGCTTCTAGGTAAGAACTTCCGTCAACGCTCACTCAAGGTCATCCATTAGTTGATAGGGCCCGCATGCGGGGAACTATTTTCATTGGTCGATACGCCCCGCGTGCGGGGTGCGGGAGATTTCTGAAACACATGCCATAGGGCCCGCATGCGGGGAACTGTTTTCATTGGTCGATAGGGCCCGCATGCGGGTTGCGGGGGATTTCAAAAACGCATGCCATTATGAGTATCACTAGTCGTTTTACCGCCTGCGGGGAATCACCGCACGCTGTATACCGACTGGTATCCTCCCGGCTCCCGGCGTCATGATGTCCGCCACGACTTGATGGAGGTGGTCCGGTGACACTACTGCTGGAAGACCTTTGGGTTCATGGGGCATTCACTAAGGACACTTCTAGGTAAGAACTTCCGTCAACGCTCACTCAAGGCCATCCATTAGTTGATAGGGCCCGCATGCGGGGTGCGGAATATTTCTGTAACGCATGCCAAAAGGCCCGCATGCGGGGAATTGTTTTCATTGGTCGAAAGGGCCCGCATGCGGGGGGTGCGGGAGGTTTCTAAACACATGCCATAGGTCCCGCATGCGGGGTGTGGGAGATTTAAAAAACGCATGCCATTATGGAGTTTCACTAGTCGTTTTAGCGCCTGCGGGGAATCACCGCACGCTATATACTGGTTTCCTCCCGTCATCGTGATGTCCGCTACGACATTTATAGTGGTGGGTATATGGTGTTAGCACTCCTTCCTTACTTATATTTCTCTATCGTATAATGCAACCTATCGTATTATTTTATTAACTTTATTTCATTCATTAATTAAAAATCATAATTATGGTTGCAGGTAAACTGTACAATCTATCATACCCTGACAGAATGTCGTTCGTGGTGGATTTCGACCCCACACCGGCGTACACAACCATCCGACCAGACCAGTTCGCATGGTGGTAAGTTCTCTTTCTCTCATATTTTAACTTTTCTCCGGATTATTCCCACTTGTTACCACTGGTCATAATAGTTATAGGGGGCAGCACAGGAGCCGTCAGATTTTTGTAGCGAGGCGTAAATCTGAAGTTTATGCTTCAGATGTAGCCCACAAAATGGCAGAATCTACTATGCACAGGAAAACGTACGAGAACGGTAGATGGCAGCACTTGCTTTGGCAATGTACATGTTTATGTTTCCGATTCAGGCCACAAGATGGCAGACCCTTTAACACGCACGGTCCCTATCGTATATTAAAAGATGGCGCGCAAGGCTTTCGTTTTATGTATATCCATCCAGCGCTTTGGTTGGTGCGAACTGTAATGCTGTGTAAATATGTGGTATTTTCTATAAAAAGGAACCTTATTACGCCATTTTTAACGATGCTCCGATATAAATACAATGCCGCGTGACGCTGTGCGGCGTAAGTGCCATTGACAATAAGGTCTCTTTTCATAGAAAATGCCTCATATATTGTAATAATAATAAATTTATCTGTATATGACATTTGGGGTCTTGAGCGCAGCATGAAGCTCAGAACGAGGTGCAAATAATAGGTCAAATAGGTTTCTAGTTCGCAGCTATTTAGGCTATGGTTAACACGAGTTTTTTTTACAGGTACCATTATTATTTCACGATGTATTACCAGAAGTATCACATCTACAACTCGCTGAAGGAGAATGCTCCGAAATACACCAGAGAAAAGGTAAGCGCCAAAAGTTAAGTAAGGTGCGTTGGTGCCTTAACCGCTCGGTCACCTGGGTCACGGCGGCAAGGGTCGAATTTTCTCTTAGGGGTCATCCATTAATTACATCACACGTTTAGGGGGGGGGGGGGTCAAGAAAATGTGACATGTTGTGACAAGGGGGAGGGGGGGAGTCGCAGACTTTGTGACCTCACAAAAATTTTTTTAAATTATTTTATTCGCTGTACAGTTAAATAACAAGTTTTTGGAACGATAATCATTTTTGATCGTTTAATTTTCTTTCCTAATCTGTTATGGGTTATAAAATTACTAATATTTCTTTGGGCAAAAATATTTTGATAAAATATTACAAATACTTAATTCTATTTGCCGATTTCATTGAAAAAATGTGACGTCAGGCGGGGAGCGGGTCAAAAAACCTCGAAATTCGTGTGACGTAATTAATGGATGAACCCTTATATGATAAAGATAAAAGTTTATTATTCAAGTAGGCATATTACAATGCGCTTATGAACGTCAAATAAAGCTACGCCGGCTCTAACCCTACCCCTCTGCCCCGAGAAGATTATAGGTACTGTTATGACAGTTAGTATCAGTATATCATCAAGGCTAACGCGTATGAATTCGCCGCTAGGGGCGCTAGTGTAGATGGTGGTCTTTTCCATAGTTCGAAATGTCAAATGTCACTTGTCACTTCAATGACTGACAGCTGTTCTTTAAGGGGCCCACTGACTATCAGTCCGCCGGACGATATTGGCCTGTCAGTTAGAACAAAAATTTGACAGTTCCGAACAACTGACAGGCCGATATCGTCCGGCGGACTGATAGTCAGTGGGCTCCTTTAGTCTTGGCGCCTCTGTTGATGGTGGTCCAAACCATCAACAGAGGCGCCAACTGGTGAGCAAAAAAACGATAGCCCTCATTGGGGGATTTAAATCTTCTCGAGGCAGAGGTGTGGGGTTAGAGCCGGCGTAGCTTTATTTGACGTTCATAAAAAAGAAAAAGATCAAATAAAGTTATGCAATTCTTTAAGGGCGCCCTCTAGGAGGTGCGAACCGTAGTGTTCTACCTTAGAGGAGAACAGAGGACGCCGTAATTCATACGGATGGACGTACCCATTCTACGTGACCCGTTCAGGGTTGGGATGGGGTCTGCAAAATACCACATCGGTAAAAAATGTTATAATTGTTATAAATGGGTCACGTAGTATGGGTATGTTCTCTAAATAACTAGGTACAGTCAAAGGCAAAAATATCGATCCAGACAAATGGCTCAAAAATATGTGAACACGACTTTAATGTCTAAGGTGACGTAAGAGCGTACACATTATTTTGAAACTTTGGGAATGTATATTATAGGTATATTTATGCCCTTGACTGTACATACAGATACAAAAACCATCCAAGTGCGAGTCGGACTCGCGCACGAAGGTTTCCGTACCATCTATAAAAACGGCAAAAAAATCACTTTTGTTGTATGGGAGTCCCCTTAAATATTTATTTTATTCTGTTTTTAAGTATTTGTCGTTATAGCGGCAACAGAAATACATCATCTGTGAAAATTTCAACTGTCTAACTATCACGGTTCATGAGATACAGCCTGGTGACAGACGGACAGACAGACAGACGGACGGACCGGACAACGGAGTCTTAGTAATAGGGTCCCGTTTTACCCTTTGGGTACGGAACTCTAAAAAGGTTTTGTACCTATATTATACCTACCACATTTTGATTCGTATTCGTTTGACATTGACAGGCGCTGTCAATGTTGGAGCTAAATCGAGGTCTGACAGGTGCCGCAGCGAGCATGGTGCTTGAAAGGATATCTGAGCCAGTAGGGGAGGGTCTTGTCAGGTGAGTTTGACAGCTGTCAAAATAATTTAAAGCATGACCAGAAATTTATGATCACGCGCCATGTTGCGGAATTTCACTGGAACTATTTTTTTCATACTATAGTGAACTGTCACCCTATACATGCGCAACAACAGCGCCCTCTTGACAATGATCATATATTACTGGTTGGGCTTTACAGGTAGTGGTGGGTTTGGAACGAACTTAAACCATAGAGAAACAAGTAAGAGTGCTCACAGTGTCAAAAAAAAAATTACCCTCCCATCCCATAGCAAATGGACCAGCCAAAATGTATGTAAAAGCCAAATTTCATTTCGCGATTTCGTGGTGCCCACACATTTTTTTTCTTATATTTTATAAAAAAAGAATGGGCCCTAGAGGGAAAGTGCCTTAAAGCCTTAAGTTAGTCATTTTACTTAAAGGATTTTTTTTTATATTTTTGTATGTATTATTTCCACAGATACATCTACGACCAGCGGACCAAACAGGTCATTATCCCGCCGAACACATCCGAGCACCTGCGAAAACTGTACACCAACTTCAAAACGCCCACTCTCACAATAGTCGCCACGGAGTCCCTAGAGCGCGGCAAATACAAAGCCACCCCGTTCGCGCTTGACGAAACTTGTTACCCACATAAAAACTATAGAGTTATCACAGTGGATGGGAAACATGATGTGCATGTGATGCATCCGGAGAGGATGGCGGCGTTTGTTGAGCGGTTTTTGTTGTATGGAGTGAACGGGCTGGATAGGAAAGCTAAGCTGTGATATCTGTTTTTTTTGTTTTTTTTTTGTATTAGATGGAAGGAACAATATTACACATTATATGCTTGAGGGGGCTTGGTTACTTTTTTTCTGTTTGACATCTTTTGCAGTTTATAATTTATATATGTGACATTTTCAACCAAAAGGGTACTTAATGTCGGTTGTCAATAAGGCACTATTTCCATAAAGCTTCAATTTAAAATCAACCTTATCGACAACCGACAATGTGGTACCTTTTAGTTGGAAACTTCACATATGACTATTATGACTACTTAAAAAACACAAATCAAAATATTTATTAAATTTTTTTGATTTGTTCCCTAAGTTTTATAATTTTTTTGTTTTTCTACTTTTTATGAGGATTAAAAAGGAAATTGTGTCTTTTTTTAATTAATTATTTAAAGTCACAAAATAAATAATAGTACTAGATACAGAAGATTCACTCTCTAACAAAACGCGTCTATTACGACAGATATGACCGCTAGGTGGCGCAAGCGCGAGCAGGCGTCCGTTCCGTAGCGGTGCGCGGCAACTACTATGGCTAGACACCAAAATTGGTGCGGGCCGCATGTACTTGTAGCGACGCGACGAAATCGCGGAGTGAGCCACGCCTGATAAAGTACAAAACCATTATGGTCTTGAATTAATTTTTAAACTTATGTTATGTGGTAGGGACGGAAAGATGTAGTTTTAGAAAGAACTTTGGTAATTGGTACATTCCAAAGTAACTTACATTAAAAAAAATACAATAAATAGCCGCCAGGTAGGCGCCACTGTCGCGCACACAGCCAGGAACTATTGAAAATCATAATTTGTGCCATTTTTAAACCTAAAGGGTATTGTCGGTTGTCAATAAGGCGCTATTTCCATATAGCTTCAATTCGAAATCAACCTTATCGACAAGCGCCAATGTGGTACCTTTTGGTTGAAAACGTCACATTTAGGGCATGTGGGCATTAAGGTTTTCAGTGAAAATATTTAAAATTGTGACATTGTGACTGCAATTTTTGTATTATTTATGGTGGAAGAAATACATTTATTACTTTGTTACCAAAGACTTTTATTCTATATTTACTCTATCCTTGCTCTAAGAAGTGTATTATTATTATTATTCAGAGCCCACTGTGTCCCACTGCTGGGCAAAGGCCTCCCCCCTCTTTTTCCACTCGTCTCTGTTTAATGCTATATCCGGCCAGCCTGTCAAGAAGGAGTCCAAGTTATCCCGCCATCGCCGACGAGGTCTGCCGGATCCCCGGTTAGACTCGTGGGGCTCCCACTCCGTGGTTAACTTGGCCCACAAGTCATCCGGCATTCGGCAGACATGACCAGCCCAGTCCCATTTCAACTTGGCCGCTTTCCGAGCTACGTCTATTATTTGAGTCTTAGAGCGCAGCGTGGTGTTTCGGACTCGATCTCTTAATTTTACACCTAATATGCTGCGCTCCATAGCTCTCTGGCAAACCTCGAGTTTGGACTTCTGAGCTTCCGTCAAGGACCAGATAGAAGAAGTGTATAAGATAAATAAAGTCTAAGAAAATAACGTGGCTCGGAAAATCAAAAAAAAATTATGCTCGAAAAGATGGCCTCTAGCGATGAAACTTACATGAAAGATACATGTATCTTTCAAAGGCCCTTTTATTTTTCAATAAAATACAGTATCTTTCTTTGCGGATCTTCGATTGAATCTTTCGCAAGTTTAAGTTTTTTACGTGTAAAATACATTGTATTTTTCGTATTATTATATTATATTATATTATGAATAGTGTTTAAATCTAAGCAAGAAATCTTTTAGATGTATTTGCCATGCTAAACTCGCAGGCGCTTTTTTACTTTTTATTCCTGGCTTGTATGTGTCAGACAGAGACATTACACGTGTGTTAAGATCTACCACCGTTTTTTAATTTTCTACTCCTGTTTTACTCCAAAACATGGTCCTTCGAGCCGGATTGAACATTACAGCCAATAATCCAGATTATATAATATAAGGAGCTGACAAGTGAATAAATTAAGAAATTCGTCCGACAAGAGCAAGAGATCAAGCTGACTTGGGAAAGGAGAATTCTGAGATCGTGTTCATGTGGGATTACTGGACTTGAAGACAGAGTTAAGCCTTCAGTATTCTTAATTTTCACCCATCACTCGTCATACAGGTAGTAATTATACGATTTAATACGGTTAGTATCATTTTAATTGTTTTAACTTAACCACATGTACCTAACAGTTAGGTTAACCTTTGTCGCGTCAGATTACTATTTCACTTTAATTTTATTTCGTAATTAGTTAATTTGTATTAGTTATTCACTGATATTTGCCTAGGCTTTTAATTAACTAATAAATCTACGAACTGAATTTAGTAAATCATTATTTAACTGGACGATTAGACATAGGTAGGTGTTAAATAAAACAATAGGTTAGTTTTCACCACCATCTAATTAAATAATTGTTATGAAACATTAAATTTAGATACAATTATTGGTGTTAAAACTTAAACTAAGTAAATAAAATAAATATACACTTAAATAAACTGTTAACTTAGGCATCAACTGTACTATCATACATTTCTTATACATTTAAGTTAATCTAGCATTGTATAACATTTCAGTTGACAACACACGCCTCTCAAAATGTCCGAAGAAAAGGATTTAATCAAAAAACGTGGCAGTTACAAGGGCCGGCTAACTAACTTCTCAAACTACGTGAATTCTTTGGAAAGTTCTTCACTTACCTCAGTAGCCGCCAATGAGTTGCAGTTACGAATCAGTAGAATGGAAAATGTATTTAGTGAGTACGATGCAGTGCAGTTAGACTTAGAATGTTTGTCGGCAAGCATTGACATTCAGTTACCTGAGCGAACTGAGTTCGAAACCCAGTACTTTAGTGCAATTGCTAAAGCACAAGATATTTTAAATTCATTTCATAAAAAGCAAGAAGATCTGGGTAGCGAACGTGCAAGTATTTCTAGTGCTAGCAATCATAAGCTAGTTAAACTTCCCGTCATACAGTTGCCTAAATTTTCAGGCTCTTATGAAAATTGGCTCGAGTTCCACGACACATTCCTAAGCCTGATTCATTCAAATGACGAAATTGACGAAATAAATAAGTTTCACTATTTGAGATCGTCATTGGAGGGGTCGGCAGCAGTGGTTGTTAAATCGGTCGAATTTTGTTCTAAAAATTATCAAACTGCATGGAAACTCCTGTGTGATCGTTTCGATAACAAGCGTTTATTGCTACAAAATCATGTTTCAGCAATCTTTAATATCGAAACAATTACCAAGGAGTCTTCATTTGCGTTAAAACGTATGATCGACCAATTGAACAAAAACTTGCTTGCCTTGGAATCGCTCGGCGAACCAGTAAAACAATGGGATACGTTGCTTATTTACATTGTGTCACATAGGTTAGACGCTAAGTCGTACCGGGAATGGGAAGAATACAAAGGTCGCTTAGATAAAGATAAGCCAATTACTCTGGAAGCCTTTTTAACATTCATGCGAAATCGTTCCGATTTATTAGAAACGTTGGAACTGTCCACAAATAACACTGCCGGTCGTGGTAACACTTCTCACAAAAACACTCCGAAACTTAAAACCCTGTCCGTACAAGATACAAAACAGAACACTGTCGCTAAGTGCCCTAAATGCAGCGGTGAACATTATTTACCTAGTTGTTTACAGTTTCTCGCCCTAAGTAACGCTGCGCGATTGGAATTGCTACCGAGTTTAAAGGTATGCTATAATTGTTTACGCGGTGGTCACTACGCTAATCATTGCAAAAAGCCGGGATGCAAATTATGTAAGCGAAAACATAGCACGTTAGTTCATGTTACAGATTGCAAATCTAGATCGAGCGGTGACTGCGCGTCCGGCCGCGGCGAGGAGGATAATTTAACTAAAAATAATAAATCGATTTTTCCTGTTAATCAATTATCACCTGCCGCGCCCGTCGCATCTCATTCTGGCTTAGGAAATGTTTCATATGATTCCTCGCTCGCTCCTGTACAGACATTATCGGCTCAAATGGCACAAGGGAAATGTGCAAATGGCAAAATGGTATGCTCGCAACTGCATTAGTAAAGGTTTACGACAGCAACAATAAAGAGTATGTCGCTCGCGCCATGTTAGACAATGGTAGTTTTGCATGCCTAATATCTCAGGGTTTCTGTGAGAAATTAAACTTACCAACGAATCAAATTAATACGTCTGTTCTTGGTATAAATAAACAGACTTCTAAAATAGGAGAAATGTGTCTACTTCCTATTAAATCTTTAAATGACACATATTCAGTAACAGTAAACTGTTACGTTCTGCCATCCCTTACTGATGACGTCCCATGTCGTCAAATTGATTTGAGGAATCTTAATATCCCAAGCGACATTTGTTTGGCTGATCCAAACTTTTATAAACCTGCACCTGTCGACATAATCTTAGGATCTGAAGTGTTTTGGGACTCGTTTCCTACACAGCCTCAGATCATCAGACTAGGTCTAGAGCTTCCGATGCTCTGTGAAACTCGCTTTGGCTTTTTGGTTGCTGGTCGGGCAATTACCGACCATCTGCCTTCCAGTATGCAGTGTTTTTTTGCTTCTGGTCTCTCGCACACAGGTAATAATGATTTAAAATGTAACGACGACATCCAAACCCAATTAACGCGGTTTTGGCAGCTCGAAGAAGTTAGCCATAAGTCGTCTCATTATTCACCTGAGGAGAAAATGTGCGAAGAACATTTCGTTGAAAATACTACGCGGCTAGCCGACGGACGATTCTGTGTCAGGCTTCCTTTAAAACAAAGCGAAAGTGTCCTAGGCGACTCATTTCAACGCGCAAAGCATTGCATGCTATCATTGGAACGCAGAATTAAAACCAAGCCCTCTTTTAAAGGTTTATATACTGATTTCATGGCAGAGTATGAAAGTTTGGGTCACATGTCGCATGGTAGGCAGATCTCAGGGGAAGAAAAGGGTTATATAATACCCCACTTTGGAATTTTGCGTGACAATAGCTCCACGACGAAACTCCGTGTTGTGTATAACGCTAGCAGCCCGTCTACCTCAGGTGTTAGTCTGAATGACATCCAGATGGTCGGACCCACTGTGCAAGACGACCTTCTGTCTATTCTTATTAGATTTAGGCAGCACCGGTACATCATTTCTTCGGACGTGGAGAAAATGTACCGTCAGATATGGGTGCACCCTGACGACCGCCACCTTCAAAAAATTCTTTGGCGCAGCTCTGAGACCAAGCCACTATTAGTGCACGAGCTCAATACTGTCTCCTATGGGACAGCCAGTGCTCCCTTCCTAGCCACCAGGTGTCTCAAACAAATAGGTTTGGATTGTGACGATGAGAAAGTCAAAGAAGTCATCGTTCACGATTTTTATGTAGACGACCTGCTGACAGGAGGAGATGAGCTTACGGCAGTGGAAGAGATTCGCCATAAAGTGAATCAAGCACTTTCTTCAGCAGGAATGAACCTGCGTAAGTGGAAGTCAAACGAGTCTCGCCTTCTATGTGAACCCTCTCAATCCTCTGTGGATTTGAATATAGGATCAAATGAGCCCAGCAAAACGTTAGGCTTAGGCTGGCATCCTGAGTCTGATGAGCTGTATTTTCCAATAGGAAAACTAGTTCCCAAAGGAAATACCAAGCGCGACATGCTCTCAGTGATTGCTCAGATCTTCGATCCGTTAGGACTTTTGTCTCCGGTCGTAATCACCATGAAGATGCTACTGCAGCGGTTGTGGCTTCAAAAGATTACGTGGGAAGAAGAACTGTCTCCAGAGATTACCAAACAATGGGTAGAACTCTTGGATGGATTGCCGACACTGAATGATATTAGAGTCCCTCGTCATGTCATTTGCAACTCACACATAGCCTTTGATCTACACATTTTCTCAGACGCATCTGAACGCGCGTACGGCGCTTGTGTGTACGTACGTAGTGTAGACAAAGAAGGTCAGGTGTTCGTTAGGTTATTGATCGCAAAAAGTCGAGTTAGTCCAATTAAACCGACGACTATACCTAAACTTGAATTGTGTGGCGCTCTCGTTAGTGCTCATCTGTATGACAAGGTCATGACTTCACTTAGAGCTCAGGTCAGAAGCACGACATTCTGGACCGACTCGACTATAGTGTTAGGTTGGCTTAAGATGATGCCGAGTAGGTTGCAACCCTTTGTGCGGAACCGAGTGTCGGACATTTTAGAAATCACCGGCAGTTGTACTTGGAGGCATGTTCCAACAGACCAAAACCCAGCGGACTTAATTTCCCGTGGAGTGCATGCAAACGTTATAGACTCGTTAGATTTGTGGTGGTCGGGTCCCAGTTTCTTGCAGCAAGACGTGGCTCAGTGGCCCTTTAATCCTATCACAAAGCAATGCGATGAGCTGCCTGAAACCCGCGTTGAGGTTTCATTGCACGTTAACATAACTCATGAGCCATTAATAGATTTCAATCGTTTCTCGAATCTCTCGCGGCTCATTCGTGCTATTGCTTACGCTCTTCGCTTCATTAAAAAATGCCGAAAAAATGAAGCGTCGACGTCGTCCACGTACCTCAATCATGACGAATTAAATGATTCATTAAAGGTGATTACCAAATTCAGTCAGAGCGAATCATTTTCAGAATATGATATAGTAGCTAAAAAACAAAATTTGCCAAAAAAGAGTAAGCTCTTAAAATTCAACCCATTCCTAGACAACGACAACTTAATGCGTGTGGGAGGCCGTCTTTCCAATTCAGAATTTCCGTACGAGAAAAAACATCCCATTATTTTACAGTCCACACATCGATTCACAAAATTATTATTTAATCAGGAACATAAAAGGCTTCTCCATGCACCGCCTCAGCTGTTGTTAGCAACAATTAAGGAAACCTATTGGCCCATAGGAGGTCGTAATTTGGCAAAGGCTTGCTACCATCAGTGTGTGCGTTGTAAAATTATGAAAGGACAAGTAATTGCTCCACTGATGGGGAATTTGCCAAATTCTCGGTTGTCACCTGGAGGCTACCCGTTTAGGAATGTGGGCGTGGACTACGCAGGTCCACTCATGGCAGCCAGCCGTCAAGGTCGTGGTTGCGCACTAGTTAAAGTTTATGTTGCTATTTTTATATGCTTCACAACCAAGGCGATACATTTAGAATTGGTGGGAGATTTAACTAGTAAAACTTACTTGCTGGCACTGTCTCGCTTTATGTCTCGCCGGGGACAGCCAGACAACATTTACTCCGATAACGGCACTGCATTTGTCGGAGCCTATAATGAAATTACAAAGTTTCTGAAGGAAAACTGCAACTCTTTGGCTGAGACGTTGGCTAGTAAAAACACTAGCTTTCATTTTCTGCCTGCTTATGCACCTCACTTCGGGGGTCTTTGGGAGGCGGGTGTCAAATCAGTTAAATTTCATTTGCAACGAGTGTTGGGAAATTGTAACTTAACCTATGAACAGCTTAACTCTACACTCATCAATATTGAAGCCCTGTTGAATTCTCGGCCACTCACGCCTCTGTCATCACACCCGGACGATCTCTCAGCGCTCACCCCTGGACATTTTCTTGTCGGACGCTCACTCACCTCATTGCCGGTGCAGGATCTGCGGGACCACACTTACCAGCATCTGACACGATTCCACCGAATCGAACAGCTCCGTCAACATTTCTGGGCTCGGTGGACTAAAGAGTACGTCCCAGAACTGCAACAGCGTGTCAAGTGGAGAATCAACCACGATTCCCTCAAAAATAATACCCTCGTTGTGCTGAAGGAGGACAATCTTCCTCCGTTGAAATGGAGACTGGGACGCATTGTAGCCATTCACTCTGGACAGGATGGTATATCACGAGTGGCTGACGTGAAGACAGCTGGAGGAGTCGTTCGACGCGCTTTCAGCAAGATTTGTCCTCTTCCTGTGGCTACCGATTCTGCTTGAAAGGCTTCTTTCAACCCCGGGGGCATGTTTAAATCTAAGCAAGAAATCTTTTAGATGTATTTGCCATGCTAAACTCGCAGGCGCTTTTTTACTTTTTATTCCTGGCTTGTATGTGTCAGACAGAGACATTACACGTGTGTTAAGATCTACCACCGTTTTTTAATTTTCTACTCCTGTTTTACTCCAAAACAAATAGTGACCCGGAATGTATTGGCTCTCATACAAACAGGTGACTTTTCATTTCGCTCAGACTATATCTCTATCAGTTAACTAAAGAGGTTGAAATTGTCAATTATTATTAATATTTTAGTCTTAATATTAATATTATTTTATTTTTTTACTTAGGCTAGGCTTTTTACAATATGTTTATAAAAGTAAAATACAAAAATATTATTATTCATCATCTTCCTCGCGCTATCCCGGCATTTTGCCACGGCTCATGGGAGCCTCGGGTCCGCTTGACAACTAATCCTAAGAATTGGCGTAGGCACTAGTTTTTACGAAAGCGATTGCCATCTGACCTTCCAACCCAGAGGGGGAAACTAGGCCTTGTTAGGATTAGTCCGGTTTCCTCACGATGTTTTCCTTCACCGAAAAGCGACTGGTATAAATATCAAATGATATTCCGTACATAAGTTCCGAAAAACTCATTGGTACGAGCCGGGGGTTTGAACCCGCGACCTCCGGATTGAAAGTCGCACGCTCTTACCGCTACGCCCTATGTTTTGCTTTATCACGGGACCATGGGGTAATTATTAAATCAAGTCATTGTTACCTAAATAAACATATAAAATACACAGTATAAAACAGGTATTATACGTGTATGATTGTATTTTCAGATAAACGTCAGCTTTGTTTTTTTCGAAAGTTACATGTATTTTATAGGAAAGATACAAACTGTCGAAAGACTACAAAATTTACTATGACAATAATCCTCTATACCTAGTCAATTCTCTTTGCTAATATCAACCACAAATATCACATCATATAGCGCCATCTACTTTAGCTGTCAAAACTACAACTATTATTTTACATTTACCAGTTTTGGGAAGAAAAAAAAAACGGCAAATATAAATGCAATAATTTAATTATTATTATTATTTCTATTAATCATATACAATTGTCAATTATTATAATCACAGTATTTCGATACTGACTATAATAGCACAGACATCACAATCATAATTAAATTTATTAGTTTTTTTGATTTTAAAATAAGTTTCATTAAAATTGATGATTTCACTCGGCCATATTATACACGGTGGCTAAAAAATAAGTGCATTCCCGTTGCCAGGGAGGTTTTGGGATTATACTGAGCAACTTTTACTATGGGACCAACCAAGAAATCGCAAAAAAAATTACCCTGGAAAATTAAAATGGACTAGCCAAAAAAAATTTTCGGGATTTCGTGGCTGGCTAGTAAAAGTTGCTCAGTGTAATTCTAAAACCTCCCTGGCAACGGGTATGCCCTTATTTTTTAGCCAACCTGTATATCTAAAGCCATTGTAATGCACACAGATTTTTAAAATAACAAACATTTAAATAGATTATCGACACCAATATAAATATTTTTCTTGCATACTTCCAAAAGCTCGATTTAAGTATTATTTGATATCCAGTGGCGTAACGTGAACTAATCTAGCCGTGGGCAAAACCACATCTGCGAGGCCCTTTTTTAAGTGTTTTCCCAAAGTAATAAAAAGTTGGCTTTGCGAGGCCCCCCCTAAGGCCTCATAAACACGAGCGCTTTCAACGCGCGTTAAAGAAGCGTTTCTTCTTCTTCCTGCCCTTATCCCACGTTATGTGGGGTTCGGCTCATGTTAAAAAAGCGTTTGAATGACACAAATGGAAACGTGTATTTATTCACACGATGGCGGCAGCGCTTTTTATCAAGCGTTGGATTTTCAACTTTAAGCCTTGGTTTTTAAATCGAATCTAGCGTGCGGGCAGATTCAAGCGCTTTTTTAATGCGCGTTGAAAAAGCGCTCGTGAGGCCTAAGTGCGAGGCCGTGGGCGAAGGCCCCATTCGCCCACGCCTGGGTACGCCACTGTTGATATCTATTGGTAAATCAACACAAATCTTGTTAATCTAAACAGCTTTTTCTTCTCGTTGGTTTGTAAATAAGATTTATACGCTGATTTTAAATTATAAATATTAATAAGCATTAGGTTTGTTATGTCGTAGTTGTGAAGTGAAATATTTTGCTTCGCTCTGCAGCTAAATTAGACTTTCGTGCATCGATAATCGAAACATTCGAAACCCTCACAACACACTATCATACTCTTTATGAGTATTATTTCTCTTTCTCTATGGTTTATCCCTTGTTAAACCATAAAAGCTTTTTACAGTACACCTGGTGCTGCATTACGACAACGGTGCTATAATAAGCACTTTACGTAACTCGAAAATTTAAAGGGCCATATGTACTGTAAAACGTAGTACGATACAGGTGCGAATAGGTAATTCGCGACTCGTGTCGATTTAAAAATTCGCCACTCGTTGCAACCTCTTTTTCGCACTTGTATCGTAAATAACTAATGCTTAACATGAAATAAAACTATGAAAACGGATTAATTGAATTTATTTATTTATTTGTATTATAAATTCAATATACGCGATATAATCCGTTTTCATAGTTTTATTTCATGAGTAACTATCGCGGTAACCGAAGACAATATTAATTCTTAACATCTTAAAAAAATCAATTAATATAAAATTGACGAAATTAAGCATCTTCATCATTCCCGCTATCATTAGAAACCTCCCCGTCCCCAATGAAAACCTCCTCAGCCCCCATATTGGGCATTCTCAAATTATTAACCTGCAACACTGACGCCATAGCCATACCAGTTCCAAAACTGTACTCTATGGGCTTTAAACTCTCGTCTACAATGTCTATGGACACACGTTTGACGGGATGATTTTTTTTCCTTGCAACTCTGTGCCTCCTAATATCTTTCAACAACGCCATCTGGTGTTCGTGGTCATAATCGCTTTCAGAAGATGTGGAAAAATCTAAATCTTTTTTTGTGAATTTTATTTGATTATTAGCTGATTGATTGACAGTTTTATTGACAGTATTATTGACGCCTTGGCTTTCGGATTCTTTGTCAGATGTGTAGTTCGATTCAAGTTTTGGATGTAGTTTATTGACAGCTTCATTGATGGTTTTATTGACAGCGTTATTGACAGTATTATTAAAAGCTTGACTGAAAGATCCTTCAGTCTCTTTCTCTGAAGAATAGTTTGATTCTGGTTTAGATTGTTTTTTATTCCATTTTGTGAGTATCAATTCCTTATTCTTACTAGAAATGCTTATTATTTTACTTTTAGCACTTAATTTAGCATTAGCTTCTATAGTATCTTTAATTTCAGATTCACTTTCATATTTATTTACATTAATCTTATATTTCCTTTTACGTTTTGTCTTAGAACCTATTTTATAATCTTTAAACAGTCTGTCCTTATTACTGTCTTTGAGGATTTTCTTTATAAACCCCTTTTTGTCCGTATAGTCCTCCATTTGTCTTGGGAATTCAGGAACGACTTTCAATTCAGGCATAGTTTTAACTAAAGCTTGCCTCTCCCTCTCTCTCATAACGTCTTCTCTCTTTATTAGTTTCCTCTTTAACTCATTAAGCATAAACTTCGTTGCTTCTCTCTCCTTCTTACCCGGGGCTGTCGTCACATCAGCTATATCTTCCCTTTCATTATCTTCCTCAGTTTTGAGCAAATAGAATACTTCATCTTTAACTTCAATTGGTTTATCTTCTATTCTCAAAACCACTTCCTCTTCCGATTCACTTTCCTCCTTCCTCTCTTCTTCAATATTGAATTTTCTTTGCAACTTCTTTAGCCTAATTTGAGAGCTTTGCATAGTGTTTAAACACTTAGCTAATTCATCAATAAGATTATCAATATCTTCATTAAGCACATCTAAATCTAGCTCTTGATCATTAATAGCACAGGAGTCTAGAAACATGTCTAGATTAGTGCATTTCTCAAGTGCCATTTTTAAATCTAAACATGTTCTGGCGACTCCGCTATGGACTTCAGAATACAACCACCTATCGTTCACAGGAAAGCTTTTCCTTTCAACATCTTTGCTTCCATAATTCTTGAATATTCTATACATACGGTCTAAAGCGTCATAATTTTCTTCGAATTCTTCAAGCAAGTGTTGTAATAGTACTGTGTGTATCCAGTATAGCCGTTCGTTGTGATTCTTGAAAACGTGTTGAGTGTGCAAAGGCTGTGTAAAGTGTGCCATTGCGATGTGCTTCAGCAAAGTGGATTGGACGACTAGGAACGCGTGGTGGATTTTCTGTAATAACGAAGAAGATTTAAAGGGGGCTTAAAATTTCTGTAATAACGAAGAGTTAAGAGGGGGCGTAACGCCAGGAAATTAGAAGGAAAGGTAACAAATGAACTTAAATTAGTCATAAGTACTTAGTTATATAATTGTATTGTGATATGCCTATTATGTTAACTTTTTTTAATTAAGTATTTCTATTTGACATTTTA
The DNA here is from genome assembly GCF_947568885.1 of Cydia strobilella. NCBI lineage: Eukaryota > Metazoa > Arthropoda > Insecta > Lepidoptera > Tortricidae > Cydia > Cydia strobilella. Next base: position 1,310,417 of record NC_086064.1, on the reverse strand, counting down.
TATTGATTTAAATGTATTGTGTGTAAAAAAAAATTATACCACGTCGGTGGCAATCAAGCATACGGCCCGCCTGATGGTAAGCAGTTACCGTAGCCTATGGACGCCTGCAACACCGTAATTTCATTGATATTAAATTTGCACGCTTGCATGCAAGCTAGATACATGAACTGTAAAACAAATGTATTGTAACAACCCCATATTATATCAATGCAAATAAATAATTTCTGATTTCTTATGGCGCGCCGCGTGAAACTTGCGACGGAAGATTCGGTCCAGGGCTCGGAACCGGTATTTTTTTAAAACCCCGAAATAGCCCAATATTTTGAATTTTTTTATGCTCATTACGTAGGACTGAATCATGTATTTAGGAAACAATTTTGCATTATTAAAACGTCCCATTAAAAATTAAATTATAAACAAAAGAACGAAAAAGAACGTAATAATACCGGTATTTTTGTATGGAGCAAATACCGGTTTCCGACCCCTGATTCGGTCATCGCGCAGGTTTATGTTTTGCTCTTGTGTAGATCTTACAAAAAAAAAACACCGAAAACAGTTTTTTTTTGTTATTATTATTATAAACTGATCGGCGATTGGCCCTAGTCACACTCACACCTGATGGAAAGTGAAGACAGGGCCTAAGAACATTAATAACAGTATTTATTACAAATATATAAGTAGTATTTAGATATCAACAGTTACACTGTACAATGTCGGTTTCCGAGAGCAAATCCACGAGTTACGATAAAATAATGAACCTCCCACATTTTGAAGTTGGTTAAAAATGAAAATGAAAATGAAAAATGATTTATTGGGTACACAACAGGTTTTAACTAGGATCGAAACAAGAACCTTCTTTTAAGTAAAAAGATACTTGTGCCAGAAGGCTCCGCTCTTCCATTAAGTACAAGGTTTACCAAAATTATCTTAAATTAAATTATCTTAAATCTTAAGCTTATACTTATTATAAGGTAAGATAGGTACATTAGGTACTTTAGATTAAAAACTAAGTTTAATTTAATACATATTATAATAATAATAATAATATATTCTTTATTGTGCATAGTTAAAACAAATTTAGATACATTATAATTAACATAGCGAACTAAGCAACAACAGGCGGTCTTATCGCTAAAAAGCGATCTCTTACAGACAACCTTCAGGTAGTAGAATTTACCGTATGGAAGAAATAAATGGGTAGAAAAATAAACGGATATTATATAATATTACCATGAATTTCTATTTTTATTTAACATGCTTGTGCTTGTGCATGCGTGCGTGTGCGTGTGTGTGTGTGTGTGTGTGTGTGTGTGTGTGTGTGTGTGTGTGTGTGTGTGTCTACATGTGGTATCTATTTTAAACCAGGGGTCGGAAACCGGTATTTGCTCCATACAAAAATACCGGTATTATTACGTTCTTTTGTTTATAATTTCATTTTTAATGGGACGTTTTAATAATGCAAAATTGTTTCCTAAATACATGATTCGGTCCTACGTAATGAGCATTAAAAAAAAAACAAAATATTGGGCTATTTCGGGGTTTTAAAAAAATACCGGTTCCGAGCCCTGTTTTAAACTAAAATTTTTGTGGTATAAATTTTATCTATGTTAAAAAGCGTCGATGGAAATCTGAAATGGGGAATTTCACAAGAATGTTGCTTTAATGCCATTCTTCTAATACTTCTGACAATGCTGAGAAAGCGATATCATGGGTCTGGGGTGTCGTGACTTGGCTAACAAATTGGCAGTATATTCTCGAGCTTATGGATTTGATTGAGGTAGCTTATGCGCAAGGCAAAAGTGTTACGTAAGCGACATTCTCGTGGAATCGGTACAATAAAAAATTACCAAAAAAATACTAACCTAACCTAAAAACTTTGCAAAAAAACGTATTCAGTTGTGCAAATCAGATCAATATTTATATACAGGGTGGCTAAAAAATAAGTGCATTTCCGTTGCTAGGGAGGTTTTGGGATTATACTGAGCAACTTTTACTATCGGACCAACCACGAAATCGCGAAAAAAAATGTACCCTCCCTCAGAACATGGACCAGCCAGAATGTATGACACAGCCAAATTTTTTTCGCGATTTCGTATTTGTTCCCATAGTAAAAGTTGCTCAGTATAATCCCAAAACCTCCCTGGCAACGGGAATGCACTTATTCTTTTGCCACCGTGTATAGTATGCATCTTTCCAAATGACTTTTTTGTCTAAGACGGTAATCTGTTAAACAAAAGCCATTGTTCCTTTTGTGCGTGCGGTCGCCCATTGTGTACCATTGTCTCTGACAATTGCACGCGCCGTAGCACACGCTAGACTCATTTGTACACAATGGGCGACCGCTCTCGCACAAAAGGAACAATGGCCTTTGTTTAACAGATTACCGTCTTAGACGGAAGCACAGGGCGGACACGCTATACATCAAAAATCACTTGCGTGTCTATGTGTGAACGGCACGTCTGTACACGCGGCATGCGTCATAGTGTAAGTTGTTTAAAAACAGTACTGAGCGGCGGCAAACGGCCGTCAATCTGCTTTCGCGGGACGACGGAATTCGAGTCGGGGCGGGGCGGTGCGTGGCCGGTCTCATTCTGTGGTGCAGCGCAAGGCCGCACTGGCAGGGTCGCCATGTGAGGTTCGGCGTTAAAGAAAGCAACTATAGGTTCGAGTTTAGACGTATAATAAGATAAATATCATGTACATGGCCCTAAATACTATAGTCACCTATGCGCGTGTGTGAGTAAGGTGTAGTACACACACATTCATTCAAGTTATTTGAAATGAAGACTATATAAAGTACCTGCACAGGATCTGTAGCATTCGGCAGCTCGGCCCAGGCCAGGTCGTCCCTCAGCCACGGCGCGTTGCCTAGCAACGCGACCGACGCGCGCGACATGAGCGTCGCCAGCGCCGCCTGCTGGCGACACAGCAGCTCGTGTGTGGCTTGCAGCGCTTGCGACACCGAGCCCCTGAATATAAGCGTTAATTAATCAAGCAAAACCGCGAGACTCGGAGAGCGGTAGACTGGTCCGTGCCGCCAGGAAAAAGATCAAGAGGCCACCCGTACGCAAGATGGGCAGATGAAATAGCGTTAACAGCAGGCCGAGGTTGGCTAAACACAGCCAAAGACAGGAAAAAGTGGTATACCTTGGAGGAGGCTTTTACCCGAAGGGGGTCCATTTAAGAACAATAAAAAAAAACTAATTATAACTAATTATTCTGCGAAATTAATTTAATTAATGGTAAATTAACTATTTAAGTGTTTACAATCAATAATTATAAATGTAAAAAATAAAAAAATAGTTACATTGAATGTTACATAAAATTATCTACTTCATATTGTTATTAATTATTGTATTATTACTTTTTTTGCATGGACAAATAAAGCTTTATTATTATTATAATCAAGCAAAAACCTGATCATACCAAGGACTGTTAGTGAAGTGAAGACAGTAACTATAACCATAGAAAAATAAGTAGGTAAGGACAAAGTGCTAACTCCATAGCAGGGATATTGCGAATATTCGCATCCGCATTAGCAACCGCGGAACTTCCGCATTATTTTTAACATCCGCATCCGCATCCGCATAAAATCGATGCGGAGCTTAATGCGGATGCGGATGTGGAACAGGTAGGTACAGGAACGTCTTAGCGGCGGCGAAAGTGCTAGGTAAATTCGTCAAAATCGATGCGGAGCTTAATGCGGATGCGGATGTGGAACAGGTAGATACAGGAACGTCTTAGCGGCGGCGAAAGTGCTAGGCAATTTCGTCATTAGCCAATAGGAATCTCGTTTCGTTTTTGTGATTCGTCGATCGAGCACTTTAGCCTATGACGGACATCGACAAGAAGTGAAAAGTTTGTTTTATTTGGACTTTAGTATAGTAATGCGATAGTGGGGCACCTATATTCTTGTTTAAATACTAAAAGTTTCGTTTTTTTCTTTAAATAAAAATTACTACTGTAATTTTTGACGTTTTTTATGTGCCTAATCTCGACATCCGTATCCGCATTCGCGGATGTGAGCCTTTAAAAATCGGCATCCGCAACATCCCTGCTCCATAGATCTGTTTTCTTAGCAAAACGCGGGCTATTTCGTAGTCGATATCAGTCAAGTAGAGGATTTATCGGTACCGCTATTTGAATAAAGAATAGAATCAGGCGGAAATCCACATTAATTAATACCAAAATATTACTTTGCTAATCCGCGAAAAGATAACGTGCCGTTACTTGACATCAGATGTCACGAGTGTCGCGACTGTTCTGTGACGGGACACGGAGCCGCGGGCTGCGATATCACAAACGAAAGCTAGCGGCGATACTATAGGCTGTCTCTCTCTGTCATCAACGCTGCGCTCGTGTCGTCTCCCTCGGTGTACTGCAACAGTGTTGTGGTACTCACAGTGTGTTATGGCACGCGTTGTCCCTCACGCACGCCTGCGCGCGCCGCGCGAGCGCTAGGTACCGACGCATGACGTCACAGAGCGCGGGCAAACGAGACACTGCGCGTGCGCAGTAGCGGAGCCAGCCGCGGGCTAACACGCCGCTAGCTAAGCTGGCGGCGATACGGCCTAGCGCACCGCGAGATACGCTTAAATAAAAACAATTGAGATTGTTCAATACCGTCCAAACGGGGGGAATAGGGATGGCTGGGGTGAATATTTTTTTTTATACCACGTCGGTGGCAATCAAGCATACGGCCCGCCTGATGGTAAGCAGTACCGTAGCCTATGGACGCCTGCAACACCGGAGATTTACACGCGCGTTGCCGACCCTAACACTCCTCTCCCTCGTTGAGCTCTGGCAACCTTACTTACCGGCAGGAACACAACACTATGAGTAGGTTCTAGTGTTATTTGGCTGCGGTTTTCTGTAAGGTGGGACAAAACTTAAAATGTGATTCATCTGACAAATTTAAAAAAAATCTACACAAAATCATTCGATTGAAAATTATAGTAGATTTTGTATGATACAATTCGTGTAGATAGTTATTAACAAAATGTCTGGTAAATGACGCTTTAAGTTTTGTCCCTATTCACCCCAGCCATCCCTATTGACCCCGGTTGACGGTAATGAATTTTATAACAAATTGTGATTAACCTTTCCGACGCCATGTCAAACAGAAAACCTGTCACTCGGACGCCACGTCACGTCACCAAAGTGTCAAAACTGAAATTGAACTTTATGCATATGCACGTAGGTCTATGTTTCTCTGTGGTCTGTGACGGATTAATCCGTCTTTGGCGTTAGACCTACGGATAGGATATATCCATCGTTGGCGTCGAAAAGGTTAAATAGATAGAAAATGAACAATTTATCACAATAAACTTGACACTAATAGATATATCAAAATGATAAAATTAAAAAATCAATACCATTTAAAAAAAAAAGTTGTTTTAATAAAAAAAAACATGGTACCATAATTTGTATGTATTTTTAGTATTTCTTATCATTTTTATTATATTTATTTAGATAACTCACGTTTTGGGCGGGAAGGCGAGTACACAAGCGCTGACGGCCAGTAGCGCCGCGCCCCGCTCCCCGCGCGTGCACCACCCCCACCCGCCGCCGCCCGCCACAGCCCACACCTGCGGGAGAGGGAACTATACACAGGGCCAGGCGCGGCTTCCTCTAAGGAGCGCTTGTGCAGTGCACTCCCATAAATAATCATAATGAAATTATAGTGCCTAATTAATATATTACTCTTTAAGATCTATCGTACAAAAGTAAAATACCAATTAAATAATTACCTTTATTCATTATAAGTTTATAGACGGCCTATACTACTCGGCCTACTCCTATAATTTCATAGGAATCATAGGTAACGCGCGAAGCGGAGCGCTTTGGATTGCGCTCCTATGAAAAAGATTTAGTACATAAAATCAATAGGAAATTCAATGAGAGCGAAAGAGAAGTTTCGCTACAGTTCCGCACGTGAAACAGAAGATTTTCTATGAAGAAAGAGGTAAAATTGGAGCGGCGCTCCGTAGCCCGTTTGACCTTGCGCCCTCTCGTCGAATGCGCGCGCATTGTGCGCGCCATATATTGTCACTTGTTTGTAAACAGACCTTAGTTAGTAGTCAATTTTAAAGTACGCGCGTGAATGGAATTTTGGCATTTTTTTTATTATAAATAATTAACCAAGAGTTTAAGCAGTAAGTGCACATAATTTGTTTGTTGTGAGGTATTTAAAATGAATGAATTTAACGGGAGAATGTGAAAAAAGTTTACAAAATCGACTCGAGTTCAATATAAAAGGAAAACCTTGAACTTTCGTAACAATGTTCGTCAAAAACAAAAACTTATATGTCATTAAATAAGATCAATATGCAAAAACACCGTGGTTGTGTTATGTCGCTGTGATAAAAGTAACTAGGTGTTTTAGTTTATCGTGTTACCTACCTAAGTACATGTATGTACCTAAGTATATGTCTTGTTTGGAGCGGGCGCGGGCGGGCCGGGCGACGGCTGTGCGGTGAGTTTGCTTGGACCGAAACCGATGTGTTAACAATTTAGCACATATTTCCATAAAATTTTAAAACAACATTCACAACCTAGAATCCATTTGTAAAATGAGCTGCAGTTAGCGTCTATCGGTAGTCAAGATATTCGTAATAGCGAAATTCTATAAGAGAGTTCAATGACCGTATTTTGTGTCGGTTAATTGAATGTGTAGTTTTTTACTGTGATAGTGAACACCCATAATATAGAATCACCAGCCGCCGCTGCACAGGGCGGACACGCTATACATCAAAAATCACTTGCGTTTCTATGTGTGAACAGGGCGGACACGCTATACATCAAAAATCACTTGCGTTTCTATGTGTGAACGGCACGTCTGTACACGCGGCATGCGTCATTGTGTGAGTAAGTCGTTTAAAAGTACTGAGCGGTCGGCAAAGGGTCGTCAATCTGCTCTCGCGAGGCGAGGTAATTAGTGTTGTGTGTCAGAGTAACATCCCTAGTGCGCAAAACGGTCAAGCTGATAAACAAGACTAAGTGCGGGTAGTTCGAAAAACTCGCGCGGCTAGAAGATCTTGATGTCAACTTAAGCACAGATTATATAATAGTTCTTACGAACAGATACTTAACTCTCAAAGAAAACGCAAATACCTACCGTTTTGATACCTACACAAAAATACAATGGAGTGACCTTCAGCGCGCCGCTCCCCGCACCACTCGCACCAGCACAACGCTAGGGTTGCCGACGCTTAGAAATGATAAATACCTACCTACTTAAACAGCGGAGTGAAATAAAATGAAATCTAAATGTACTTATGTCAGTCAACTAGCAGAATTACCAGTGCTTCGCTTGAGAGAGCGGAGTGTATAACTGAGCCAGAACCCTCTTGTTTTGCTGCAACGCACACAGCAATCCTACGCTTTATTTTTTTTAAGTTTTGTTTGTTGCTTTTTTGTATATCTTCTGTTTCTTTTGTTTTTAATATGTGTTTTAATATGTGTGTATTGTGGCAAACGAATAAATGGTTTATCTATCTATCTAAGGCAGTCTTCTTTGAGACCGAGACCAAGGGGACAACGCCGTCCTCGAAACGTCGGAGGTAAATCTTGAAACTTAAATACGCGATTAAGTCCCGTTTTACAATTTAATAATGTGTTGAAATCCTGAGTTTAAATCAGTGAAATCCTTACCTTTTCAGGAGGCGGGCATTCCTGCTCCACGGTGGCGCTGTCCTCTCGAAAAAGCAGCCCACTCTCTAATATACAGATAATGTGCTCCCGGCTGTACAACAACTGCAAAAGAAGTTTCGAATGATTCACGGTAGTTTCACTAGACCGACCGGACTAGATTGACCGGGATATAGACCGTGATTACCTTTTGTATTATACAAAAGGAAGAATGAGAAACTTAAACTTGACGACCGGTCTGGCCTAGTGGGTATTGACCCTGCCTGTGAGGCCGATGGTCCTGGGTTCGAATCCCGGTAAGGGCATTTATTTGTGTGATGAGCACAGATATTTGTTCCTGAGTCTTGGGTGTTTTCTATGTATTTGTATAGGTATTATATATATCGTTGTCTAAGTACCCACAACACAAGCCTTCTTGAGCTTACTGTGGGACTTAGTCAATCTGTGTAAGAATGTCCTATATTTATTTATTTATTTATTAAACTACATTGAAGAAGTTACTGAAGAGGAAGTTAACAATGAGACGGTATATTTACCACATTACGCTGTGATTGAGGAAGAAAAGGAAACCACAAAGACAAGCGATCGTGTGTTTTGGTAATGCTTCTTCGCCTTATCTTGCTGTCAAGACACTCGCAACAAGTGGCAGTAGATGAAGGCAAGGAGTATCGGCTTATATCGAAAACCATAAAGGAAGATTTTTCCATAGATGACATGATGACCGGTGTAGCCGCCGTGCAGGTTTCGACGACAAATAAAAAGACTTCGATTTGAAGTAAACGTGTAATCTATAGGTGCTGGTTACTTTACAAGGTACAGTTGACGTAAACGGTTAAAGGTGTAGAAGTGGTGGTAATAGTATGGAGGCTGATGCGAAAGTGATTAAGCTAATTTTGAATGGTAAAAAGGTAGTCTAAATTTAGGTGCCTCTAATTGGCCGCGATACAGGTTATGTGGAGCGCTCCTATTGGTGCATTAAAATAAGCCTCCGCATAGTAAGCGAGCCCGACGGCTGCGTTTAGCTACTGCATTACAAATAAAAGGTTGCGTTCGCAACAATACCTTCTTTATACAATTTTATGATCTATGAAACCTATGTTTACAAATAAATACACAATAAATATATGATTTATGATTTATTTATTACAACCGTAAAGCTGGATTAAAAAGTAAAACAAAACCATTAAAATGAAATATTTTTATATCAGTGACAACCCTAAAAAGTTATTTACATTTTAAATTGACACATGTCATGTCATTCATCATCTACTTGCTAGGGTTGAAACATACAGAATTTTGCACCACACCAACGCAAGGAAAATACTAACCGTAAAATATCAAACAAAATCAAACTAAGTCAATTCAAAATTAACGTTATTAAATATTTATCATTAGAAATCATCATTTGGGGCGTTTTTTATGAAAAGGGACCTTATTGTCGATGGCGCTTACGCCGCACAGCGTCGCGAGTGTATTTATATCGGAGCATCGTTAATAATGGCGTAAGCGCCATCGACAATAAGGTCCCTTTTTATAGAAAATACCACATTTATAAAAGTCAATTCTATCAGCATAAGGAAACAACTCAAAATTTGCATTTGATCACTTTGCCACACACGTGGATAAAATGCAACTTTCTCATTCGTTTTTGAACAGTCAAGAGAGCCTTTACCAGCTGGTGTGGTGAAAAAAATAAAGTATGTAATCAAAACAATTCCCCGGACTTCCGGTTCGAGCGCCATCTTGATAGTTAGCATCGTGATTAATTACTTTGTTTTTTGCTCATTAATATTGTTTAAAGTGTAATATCGATAGCTTATTATACAGTAAACTAATGTGGTAGTGTGCAGTGAATGGAGAATTAATTTTGAAGCGCGTTTAACCACCATCTTGGAGTCAACGGCCGGTAGTCCACGTGCTTCTTGTAAAGTCTAGCTATCGATTTACAAGAGCTAACAAATCACCGTACACTGTCTTGTACAACCGTACAATTTTTGTCGTTTTTAAACCTCTTAATACCTTGATACTGGCGAAATAGTCCCACTGGGCTGAAGCCATAATTTTAAAAGAAGAAGAAGAAGAAGAAAACAATTCCCCCGTTTAAATAACAGTCCCTCATTCTTTTCCACCCGATATATAAATATAATAGACAGATGTATTTATGTACAGTCGCCATCAGATATATCGGAGCGCCCGAGGTGCTCACAAATATCTGAACACGCCTCTATTGTCAAGGCGTTAGAGTGCGTGTTCAGATATTTTAAGCACCTCGGGCGCTCCGATATATCTGATGGCGACTGTAATAGTAATAGCCTTTATTTCATGCTTCTTTTTTTACAATTACATAAATTTCAATTATTATTGGTTTATTATTTGCATGTCGCTTGAGCGGAAAAGGCCTCCCCCAGTTTTTTCCATTCCTTCCTATTCTGTGCTGTTCTCCACCAGTATCTGTCAAAGTTCACTAGCTGGTCTCTCCATCTTTTATTTGGTCTTTTTTGTTTACTCGCTATTCCTATTAGTGACCATTCTGTGACACGTTTAGTCCACCGGTTATCCGTTGTTCGACATATATGGCCAGCCCAGGCCCATTTGATCTTTTTTATTGCGTATATTGTATCTTTTACTCCAGTTTTCTCTCTTATGACTTCGTTTCTGATTCTGTCCTTAATTTTAATTTTTAACATTGACCGTTCCACAGCTCTTTGACAGATTTTCAGTTTATGAATATGTTTCTCAATGGGGCTCCAGTTTTGGGCACCTTAAGTTAAGGTAGGTAGGACAGCAGTATCAAATACCTTTTTCTTTATGGCCATCCACATGTCACTTTTCAGAATTGATTTTAGAGACCAATATTTTCGCCACGCTCTACTAATCCTGTAGTCTACTTCCTTGTCGAGTCTGTTTTTGAAGGAAACTAGTTGTCCCAGGTATGAGAAGTCTTCAACATATTCCATGTACATGTACTTAATTATATCAAAGATAGATATAACTCCGTAATAGATGGATACAGTCTAAGGAAAAAACGTGCCTCGAAAATCAAGAAAATTTGATTCTCGTTCAGAGGGCGCTACTAGTTTTGGCCTACAGTCGTATAGATGGCGTTGACGGTTTCGTTTGTTATTTAACAATTTTAACGCATATCAGTGAAAGAACATGGGTCAAAATCATAAAAATAATTAATGCAAATAAAAAAAATCATTTATCTATATTTAAATACACTCTATCGTATTTTTATAAATCTTCATTTTTAGTTTTAAAGTGTGTCGACAGATGGCAGTGAATTTACTGGGGTTACAAAATTTACTATGACAGTACCGCTCTAGTATAAGTTACTCTATGATTATATAGAAAACATTCTTAACTCAGGACCAATCTGTGGTGAACACACAAATAAATGCACTCACCAGGATTTGAACCCGGGACCTCGTTTGTGTAGGCAGGGTCACTACCTACTTGGACCCCCCCCCCTCCGTACCTTCCCCTAAATTAGGGGTTGAAAGTTTTAATAACAGAACATCCGTGAGCTCCTGATGACGCTCCTTGGTACGGAGTGAAACATGTCGAGCGTCTGCGACTTAAAATACGTGAGTGACCCGTTATTAATACGTTTAATAGGGTTGAAAGTTATTAATCTCTTACCACATTAGGCCTAAATTTAATAGCAATCCATTTCCTTGACAGCAGCGGTGGGGAGAAGTTCTGCTTCATGAACAACGCCATCTGAAAACAAAAATACAAATAATACAAATACAAATATATTTTTTTCGTTACGAGGCATTAATGAAATTCTCGATTTGATATATGTGTAAACTGATAGTAGTCAATGAAAACATAAAATTAACATACAAGCAATGTTTTGCTGATGGAATTTAAACTGTTGTGAGACATACTAATATTAAATCATTTTACGGTTTAGACTCACTTGTTTTAGGCTCTCCGAAACATGTCGCGCTAGTGACTAAAACAAGTGAGTCTAAACCGTAAAATGATTTAATGTTTTGCTGATGGTTACAGGATTGGCAAAGTGCCAGAGGCCCCTGCTAAGAAATAATTAACAGTAAACTACTATTCCTACTAAGTTACCACCAATTTGCAATACAAAGAAACAAGATTTAATGTTTAAAGATTTGTATTAACCTTATCCGACTTTATTTAATACTTGATGTAAATTGTCTTTCGTAAAGTTTTAAAATGGTCTGCAAAATGCCGACCATAACTTAAGCATTATATTTTAATAAGTCGAGAAGCGACATTCAGATTTAATTTTACAGTTTACTTGAAGATATATCATTAAACTATACTTTTTCTTGTTAAAATAAATAAATATCCTTGAATGAAGGAAGAGATCACGAGGATAAAAATAAACAGTTTTTACACTTTACGTCGTGATGCGACTGACATTTACATAGTGTTAGATCAATCCTCAGCAAATACGTGTAATGGTACTTACGTTTGATTTATGCTTGCGTTTTTAGTTTTATTTTTGCCGGAATAAAATTTCTCCCATTTTCACATTTTACTCCGACGAACGGGACGACGAGACGACTGACAGATGGAGATGACTGACTTTGACAATGGTGAGTGGTGTGAAATAATGCTGTCCAGACGGGAACATTTTTTTCACCAATCTGATTAAATTGTCCGTGCAAATCAGGTGGTGCGGACTCAACGAAGATTTGGCCACTTTAACCAATTTTAAATTTATGGTAATATTTGAAGGCTCTAAATATATAAAAAATGCTCCAAAACACTAATACTAGCGTCACAAATTGGTAATAATCGGCGGTCGAATTTATCGTCCGCACGGCCTGATTTGATCGTCAATTTAATTTAATCAGATTGACGATAATTGTCCCCATCTGGACAGACCCCTTATTTGACAGATGGAAAATATACATTATAAAAGCACTAATAGACGAGCGCACCGGACCGCGACCTAGGGACCAACTAGGGACGGTCCAAGACATGCTCGGTCGTGTGGAAGAAGGAGGGGTAGCAGAACTGATAATTCCGCTACTTGACGCTAGATGTCGACTATCATATCTAAACTGGAAAGACCATATAACATCAATATGTTCAAGGCTCGATCGTTTTGTATTTGCCTTAAGAAAGTTACGTGATTCTGTATCTCCTGAAGCTGCACTTATTGCTTACCATGGTCATGTAGCATCCATTCTTAATTACGGCCTCATCATATGGGGTAACTCTGTAGATGTTGAAAGGGCATTCAAGCTTCAAAAGAGATGTATACGTGTAATTGCAAATGCTCCTGTAGGTACCAGTTGTAGACCTTTGTTCAAACAGTTCAACATCTTGCCTTTGGCATGTATTTATATATTAAAAATATGTACTTTTGTTAAGCGATTTCCACATTATTTCGTAAAGCGTTCAGACTTGTTTTGTGCGAATCCAAGACCACAATATAAAAATCGCCTCAATCAGCCACGATGTATGACTAGCATTTATAAAAAAAATGCTTTTAATATGAGTATTGTGATCTATAATAAGTTGCCAGTTCAAATAAAAGCTCTCGAAGGCAATGAATTTAAGCAAACCTTAAGAAATTGGCTTCTTGCTCGGTGCTTCTATAGTACACAAGATTTTTTAAATAACGTAGAGTAACAGTTTGTGTAAAATTGTAAATAATTGTTATCTTAATGGTTATGGTTATAACTACCATATATGAATGGCTGTTATTATATAATATTTAAAAATATTAATAAGATGTTGTTAGTTATTAATTTTTCAAATGTAATAACATATTTTTTAAGATGCCTTCGTGGATTTGCATGCTGTTGTACACAGCTGAAAAGGTGAAACAGACCACTGTTTACTTACATTAACACCTGTAAACGTTACCCTTTTTTTGCAAATAAAATTATTGTATTGTATTGTATTGTATTGACTACGAAAATAATAGTCTACGAAAACAAACCTGATGTATGGAGTGAGTACTCTATGTCTACTTAATTCTCTTTGACGTTACTTAATAAAATAGCATCATGTTATTTAAATTATTTATTTTATATGAATCATCATAAAAATTACGTTTACCAATTTAAACTAAAAAAAAAACATAATAATTTGTTTACTTATTAAAAATTAGGCTAGGTTGGTCCACACAGAGCGAGCCGCCTCGCGAGGAAATTTCCTTCCTCGCGCGGCAAAGGGCCAGTGTAGACGTGCCTCGGCCGGCAGCGCGCGCGTTTTCCTCGGCTCAGTCGTTTTCTGTATGGGAAGGTGCAATTCGGCCTAGCTTGCCGGGGACTCTTAAGCTAGGGACAAACTGAGCCTACGTACGCAACGCGGCGCAAATGAGGCGCCTTAATTTGTGCATGCTAAAATACCGACACCCAAGGCCAAGGTCGCGCTCGGCCGAGGAAAACGCGCGCGCTGCCGGCCGAGGCACGTCTACACTGGCCATTTGCAGCACGAGGACGGAAATTTCCTCGCGAGGCTGCTCGCTCTGTGTGGACCCGCCTATTTAAAAATGATTAGGCGTAGGTACCGTTTTTTGTGAATATGTACCTCAAGATACTTTAACAAATAAAATTAACATTGTATATACAAACATGTTGCACTTCAATTGCGATTGACGATTTTTAACATGTCAATCGCGATTACTTAATCGAATCGAAAAGTAATCGATAGATGCCTACACTGTTATTAACCCTTTAAACGCCATCGTGAACCTTTTCGGGATGCACGAAGGTTGATATTGGGCCGGAGCCATGCGCGTTAATTGACGTCTTTGGACATCAAAGGGTTAAGCTGATTAATTCCTCAAATTCTCCATATCCAAGCCCTGGTGTTGTTTCTTTACATGGTTCCTCAAACTGACATTCTGCGTGAACGTTGCATCACATATACCACATCTATATTTATTATCACTGTGACTTTTCATATGCAACCTTAACGCCCTAAGCCTAGGGTACGATTTCCCACAATACTCACACCTAAAATTCCTCTCCCCTGTATGCGTTGTCATATGTTCTTTCAACTGACAAGGCAGATAAAACATTCGATCGCAAATATCACATTTATGCTTAGAAATCTTAAGATGAGCTCTCCGGTTATGCTCTCTCCAAGATTTTCTATTATCATAAGACCTATCGCAGTGATCGCAAGCAAATTCCCTCTTCTCCCCGTGAACCTCTATTCTATGTCGACATCTTAAAGCATAAGTGAAAAAGACAGCTTCACATTTCCCACACTGGTACGTAGGTTCCTTCTTATGCATAGTCGCTACATGTAAATATCTCCCATTTTTAGATTTAAATTCTTTCCCGCACTCTTTACACGAGTATTTCACTCCTGGCCTTTTATTATGTGACTTCTGGTGTTCCGTCAATCTTCTTTCTTCAAAGAAATGAGCTCCGCATATATCACAGATGCAGCTCCCGTAATGTATAGCCATATGGTTCCTGAGCGCGTGAAAATATCCAAAAGTTTCATTACAAACTATACAAGCCAAATGACTTACTGTTAATTTAAACTGTAAGACCTCATTTTGAATTTTAAATAAGTATTTCCCGTGCACATTTGTTACGTGAGTTTTAAAATTATCTAAATCGTCAATTTTCTCATCGCATAACCTGCAGTCTACTCTTAAGACATCTATTTGAGGCATTTTTTTATTTATTCTAACTAAGTCTTTATATGTATTAGGGTCATGGCTTAAAGTATGTTCCCTGAGTTCCTTAGGGTCCGTAAAGACCTCTCTGCAGTAGACGCAATGGTAATCACTGAAGGAGGTCTCGAAGGGGCACACGAAGGAGTTTTCAATTATGGTGGTGGTGTTGTAAAACTGTTTGTCCTCTTGATCCATGCATTTTGGGCGTGGTTTCTCTGGTGGGGGAGGTTCTAAAAAAAATGATTTTGGGTTAAACAGACAAAAAAACCGGCCAAGTGCGAGTCGGACTCGCGCACGAAGGGTTCCGTACCATTACGGAAAAAAACAGCAAAAAAAAATCACGTTTGTTGTAAGGAAGCCCCATTTAAATATTTATATTATTCTGTTTTTAGTATTTGTTGTTATAGCGGCAACAGTAATACATCATCTGTGAAAATTTCAACTGTCTAGCTATCACGGTTCATGATATACATCCTGGTGACAGACAGACGGACAGACAGACAGCGGAGTCTTAGTAATAGGGTCCCTTTGGGTACGGAACCCTAAAAACAAAACATCTAGCGTCAAGTAGCGGAATTATCAGTACTGTTACTCGACACTTGTGTCGCGACTGCCGCAAAGTGTATTGCTCAACAATTTACAACTAATATTATAAGCAGGAGTTGAAAATAGAGTTCCGGTTAATCCGGTTATAATATTAGCTGAAAATCGTTGAGCATTAGACTTTCCGTTCGTCGCGACATCTATTGTCGAGTAGCAGTATTGATAATTCCGCTACTTGTCGCTAGATGTCGACTACGAAAATAATAGTCTTTTTGGTAACAAAACTGGGGTATGGAGAGAGCACTCTATGTCTACTTAATTCTCTTTGGTTCTACATGGTTCTACGTACCGTAAGTACACGGTCCGTCCTGCTCCAACAAGCTGCGTAGCTTGTTGCCGAGAGAGCGGAACCGCTTCTGCACCTCTCGCTCACTCTCCTTCTTTCTCTTTTTACGAGGCTTAACGATTTCTTCTTTGATGTCTATGTCCGATACTGGAACAAGTTTGTGTAAAATTGAAATGGGTAATAACTATCATAGAGTAACTTATACTAGAGCGGTACTGTCATAGTAAATTTTGTAACCCCAGTAAATTCACTGCCATCTGTCGACACACTTTAAAACTAAAAATGAAGATTTATAAAAATACGATAGAATGTATTTAGATATAGATAAATGTTTTTTTAATTGCATTAATTATTTTTATGATTTTGACCCATGTTCTTTCACTGATATGCGTTAAAATTGTTAAATAACAAACGAAACCGTCAACGCCATCTATACGACTGTAGGCCAAAACTAGTAGCGCCCTCTGAACGAGAATCAAATTTTCTTGATTTTCGAGGCACGTTTTTTCCTTAGACTGTATCCATCTATTACGGAGTTTTTTATTTTTATTTTATTTATTTATTTTTATTTTTTATCAAACAAGTTAAACAGCATGACAGATTATATCTATATTTGTAACTATTAAGGCCGTTCCATCGGTTTGCCGCTGTCACTGTCACATTTCGCAAGAAAGAACGGGAAAGATCATGCGCGCCAAGTGTCAATTTTGATCGAATTTTGTAGTTTTTTATTTATTTTAAAAACATTGCCTTACACTATCGAAATTCGAAAGCTGTCAAATTACTATTTAAGTTAAGGTTGTTTTTTCTTCTTTTTTTGTTTATGGTGTCACATAATAAATAACCCGAGTAAAGTTGGATTAAAAGTCCTAGTTAGAGGTTACTTTGGGAATTAATTTTATCGAGCTATGTGTCATAATTCGTGTATCGGAGACTGTGTTATTAAAGAGAATATAATCAAGAACTACATATATTTTTTCCACATCTACGAATATCAACGTCTCTTAGAAAAATATGATCATATAAGGAGATTTTTCGCCTTCTGGCTCAGGGAACAACCTTAAATAAAAAAAAATAAAAACCCCATAGAAAAATTAAGTAAGCATAGAGTGCTCACTCGATACATTCGTTTTCTTACCTAAACGCTTATTATTTTCGTAGTCGACATCTAGCGTCAAGTAGCGGATTTATCAGTACCGCTACTTGACACTAGATGTCATGTGCCGCGTCTGACGAAAAGTGTAATGCTCAACAATTAACAACTAATATTACAATTAGAAGGAGTTGAAAATTGAGTTCCGGTTAATCCGGTTATAATATTAGCTGAAAATTGTTAAGCATTAAACTTTTCGTTCGACGCGACATCTATTGTCAAGTAGCAGTACTGACAAATCTGCTACTTGACGCTAGTATCAACTATCAACTACAAATATCAACTACGAAAATAGTAAGCGTTATGGTAACAAAACTGATGTATGCAGTGAGCACTCTGTGCTTATTTCTCTATGCCATAACTCACAGCGATCATCACCAACATCTGCATCCAACTCATCATCGACTGGCTCCGACTCCATGATGTTGGGATCCGGAGGGTCTTCCGCTGGCTCCATTTCTACCTTCACCTCTCCTGGCTTCAGTTCTATTTCGACCTTGGTATCTGAAAGCGGGTCATCAACTATTATGCAATCCATACTAATATTATAAATGCGAAAGTCTGTCTGTCTGTCTTTCTGTCTGCGTGTTCCCTCTTCACGCTTAAACCGCTGAACCGATTTAGATGAAATTTGGCAAAGAGATAGGTTGAGTCCCTGAGAAGGACATAGGATAGTTTTTATCCCGAAAGTCATCCCTTAAGAAAGTAAAAAGCGGGGTGGAATTGAGATAATTAACGAAGTGCCTGCTAATTTGTGTGCATTATATGCTCAAATTTAGATTGCTATATTGCTATGAGATTTTATCCAGGCGCTATTCTTACTCTAGCTGCGGTTACTAAGTCCACGCAGACAAAGTCGCGGGAAAAAGCTAGTTTTAAATAAAGCGCTGGTGGCCTAGCCGTAAGAGCGTGCGACTTTCAATCCGGAGGTCGCTTGTTCGAACCCCGGCTTGTATCAATTAGTTTTTCGGAACTTATGTACCAAACATCATCTGATGAAGGAAAACATAGTGAGGAGACCAGATTAATCCCGATAAGGCCTAGTTTGCCCTCTGGGTTGAAAGCTCAGACGGCAGTCGCTTTCGTAAAAACTAGTGCCTACGCCAATTCTTGGGTTTAGTTGTCAAGCGGACCCCAGGCTCTCATGAGCCATGGCAAAAAGAGGAAGAAGAATCTTACACCGATCAAATTACTTGTAGACTGGGCATGCAAAAATAATAAAATAATAATAATTCCTATCGATTCTGAACAAACTGTCTTTAGGTTTTCAGTGGGTCATGAAACTCATGAAACACCGTGTATAAGGCTCTCTGTCTTCACCATTCCGTCTAAATGTCTGTATGGATAATAATAAAATAATAATAATTCCTATTGATTCTGAACAAACTGTCTTTAGGTTTTCAGTGGGTCATGAAACTCATGAAACACCGTGTATAAGGCTCTCTGTCTTCACCATTCCGTCTAAATGTCTGTATGGATAAAGCTGCTTACCGCTGGGTTGGTGAACATGTATGGAGGCCTGCAGCAGCCGGTCTTCACACAGCAGCACCTGCTCGCGGAAGGTGCATGCGTCCCGCAGCCGCCCGACACACGTCGCACAGATGAGGCGCTCTGTCTCCACAGTACCGTCTAGATGGGACAGCTGTGGGAATGTGAAAGATTATTATTATTATTTTGACGACCGGTCTGGCCTAGTGGGTAGTGACCCTGCCTGTGAAGCCGATGGTCCTGGGTTCGAATCCCGGTAAGGGCATTTATTTGTGTGATGAGCACAGATATTTGTTCCTGAGTCTTGGGTGTTTTCTATGTATTTGTATATTATATATATCGTTGTCTAAGTACTCACAACACAAGCCTTCTTGAGCTTACTGTGGGACTTAGTCAATCTGTGTAAGAATGTCCTATATTTATTTATTTATTATTTAATAAGCAGTCAGGCAGTTATGGCAACTGATATGGCCTGTATCCAGTAATCATAAAGATATATAGTTATCATGAACGAGTATAAGATGTAGTGTTATGCTTGTCTAATTTATTTCTAAACTATTTCACATTTTGGGCTGAAACCACGTTTTCTGGAAGTTTGTTCCAAGCCCTTACTACTCATTTATTTGATACTATTACTCATTAGAGGTAGAGAAAAGTGGTCTAAGGCAATAATGTACTGGATTACTGGAGACAAAAAGAGGAAGCATGGCAGGCCAAGAAGAAGATGGGATGATGAGATTAAGAGCGCAGCAGGAGGTTGCTGGACTACAATAACAAAAGATAGGGATAAATGGAAAGAGTTAGGGGAGGCCTTTGTCTACAAAAGGCATACAGATGGAAATTAGATATATATTTACATATATGTTAACAAATTGTACTTACAAAACACTTGTCTGAAATAAAGGCTATTATTATTATTTATGGTTCTTGGTTTTTCGAGGCATTCTATGAAATACCGGTGTAATGAGATGCACGGGCCGAAGCCAAGTGCATCTCATAATAAAATTATTCACTACATGAATTTTGGCTGTTTTCGGCTCGGTTATAGTTTGATCCTGGTGGTGGTAAGGTAACTGAAGTAGAAGGGAGTTGCAAATCGTTCTGAAGAAACTTTCTGACTATGCGGCATGTGTTTAAAATAACTGCTTTCTGCATAAGTAAATATGAAGATGGTGATATCAATAGGGTTTTTATTGAGGTGTGTAGTTGTTGTGGGATGACACCTGTAGTAGACAAAACAATGGGTACTATGGTAACGTTGGTTAACTTCCACATTCTACCTATTTCATCTTTCAAATTATTATTATATATTTCATAATATTAAATTGAATGAATGAATGAAATGAAATGAATGAAATAGCCTTTATTTCAGACAAGTATTTTGTAAGTATGTTTCATTTTGTTGTTTATGTATATATATATACTGTGTCTGTATCTGTGTCTGTGTGTTTACGAATAAAAACTATTCTATTCTATTCTATATATATATACACATACATTAAAAGAATATAGTGAAAATAAAGTGTCACGAAATGGCCCCATCTCAGCATGCTGCTGGTGACTTCCAGCGCTATATATCTAATTTACATCTGTATGTCTTTTGTAGGCAAAGGCCTCCCCTAACTCTTTCCATTTATCCCTATCCTTTGTTATTGTAGTCCAGCAACCTCCTGCTGCGCTCCTAATCTCATCATCCCATCTTCTTGTAGGCCTGCCACGCTTCCTCTTTTTGTCTCCAGTAATCCAGTACATTATTGCTTTAGACCACTTCTCTCTCCCTCTAATTGTGTGACCTGCCCATTTCCATTTTTATTTGTTGTAGTATTCAATTACAAGACGATATATATATAATGTATAAATACTTAAATACATAGAAAACATCAAACGACATACACAAACAACATAAACACACAATTAAATGCCCTTACCGGGATTCGAACCCGGGACCTCCTGCTGTGTTGGTAGGTTCACTACCAACTAGGCTAGAACGCTTAGGTATCTATCCATTAACATAACACAAGCTTTATTGAGCTTACTGTGGGACGAGATCGATTTGTGGCTTAGAACGTCCCGTAATTATTGATTTTATTTATTTATTTACTGCAAGTAGCACACGCAAGGGTTAGGAATTAAGTAGCTTATCTTAGTTACTATTTATTGAAACATTGTAGTAAAAAAAAAGGGTTTGTTCTTTGATTTTTTTTCAACATACCATCAATCCAAAACAATCCATAAACATATCAGCGTACACTTCCTTTTGACCCTGAAATTCGTAGTCCACGTTTAACAGACGACATTTCTTGATGGAGCCGCAGCAGCGGCAGAGGCCTGGGTCAAATACGGGCCCTTTACGACTCGGGGCACTCATTTTTTAAGAGATTTAGATGAATTATTAAATAGATTATGTATTTAGCCAACCCAACTTGGACATTTATTTCAGACATTCGTTTGACACATTGGCATGTTTGTTTACTTTCGTTCAGAAATAGAATAGAATAGAATAAATATCACGCTTTGATTATTTACATAATTGATTAATTGAGAATGTCTAGAAAATTTATGTTGGTAATTTTAATGATTAAATAAACATAAAAAATATATTTCCGGTGCAAAAATAGGCTAACACTATAAAAAATATTGATAAAAATTGTAAAAATATTGGTACATTTTCTCAGCCTGAACAGGAATATGCCCATTCAACTGTTACGCCATCTGTTGACGAGTAGAATCACTATAATGAAACAAAGCAATTTGACATAATGGAATGAAATTGCAGTATCAAAACGCATACTTCAAGAAGAGAATGCCAAAAAAAAAGAGTAATTGATATTCTCGCACAAAAACCCATGAAATTTTACTGTTTATAAAGCTATGAATGTTATTTGATAATAATGAGTGTTGATAAAGGCAAAGGGCCGATTTTCGACCCTGGCGTATGTCGGTGCTGCGGCTCGATGAAGCGATGCCGTTTGCTGAACGTCGAATATCAGTGCATGGGCCAGAAGGAAGTCTATGCTGATATGATAATGGATTGCTTTGGACTATTGGTAAGTAAATATCAGAATTGTTACAACTATGTCATGGATACGAATGGTTTAACAAATAATTGGAGAGAGCAAGAGAAGGGATGATCATAAAAAATAGCATCGGGACTTTTGCTAGTCCAACCAAGAATTACATTTTTAACTGTCAATTCAGATAATAGGTAGTGAAATGAATACCTGTAACTAACTTGATCCACATTTAAATAATAAAACCGGCCAAGTGCGAGTAGGACTCGCGCACGAAGGGTTCCGTACCATTTCGCAAAATAAAAACGACAAAAAAATCACGTTTGTATGGGATCACAACTTAAATATTTATTTTATTCTGTTTTCAGTATTTGTTGTTATAGCGGCAACAGAAATACATAATCTGTGAAAATTTCAACTTCAGCTATCACCGTTCATGAGATACAGCCCGGTGACAGACAGACAGACAGCAGAGTCTTAGTAATAGGGTCCCGTTTATACCCTTTGGGTACGGAACCCTAAAAATGAGGCCACTTACACCTCTTGATTGTTATGCACAAAATATTACAATTATGGATAACAAAGTTTTTAATTTTATTTAAATGTAAAATAATTAATTAATTATTAGGCACATATAATAATAATAAAAGACGTTTATTCAAGAAGTTGTAACATAGGTACATAATAAAAGTACACGATAATGCTTACAAACTAATTGAAAGGGAAGGTGGCTCAGCTGATGTCTGTAATTACTGTAATATGTAAATAATTATATGTATAATTTTAGACTAAATAAGTATGTTTCCCTATGTGGAACTATGTTGCTGCCCTAACAGGGCGTCACATGAACAGCTCATATTTAAGAACACCTGTACCTGCTATGTGATATGCAATAAATGATTTCAATTTCAAAATAATTTTAATTGTGTCCCA
This sequence comes from Cydia strobilella, assembly GCF_947568885.1. NCBI lineage: Eukaryota > Metazoa > Arthropoda > Insecta > Lepidoptera > Tortricidae > Cydia > Cydia strobilella. The sequence continues at coordinate 1,287,657 of NC_086064.1, read as the reverse complement.
AATTCAAACCTAACAATTTTTTGCCCACAGATGTCACATTTAGACGACAAGCCATCAGCTCGGCTGGTGTGCGCAACATGCGTGGGTCGTCTACGTGAGGCTGCTGCGTTTCGATCACAGGTGCTCCGCTGCGAGGCCGCATTCCTACAGCTAAGGATGTGCGAGACAGAGGCTGCAGGTACTCCTTTAACCTAGCTGTCATTTTCCTAGTCGCAACCCACAGCAAGGGTGGATCCAGGGGAGTGGGGGTCACTGTCATGGTGTCTATGATATCAGTAGATATAAGGTGTGGCACGAGTTTGTGAAGGCCCTCTGCACCTCTGGGTTGCCTTGGGGCAAGACAGTGACCCAAATCATATTTGTGAAGCAATGAATGCTGCCCAACATGTACTAACGAGATCTACATGTACATTTCATCAACATTCATTTGTGTGATGAGCAGTGACCAATGCGGCTGTGACCCTGGTGGCCGAATGGCTCGGGCACCTGCCGCGATAGCAGAGGACGCTGGTTCGATTACAGCCTGGGGCACTGGAGGCCTTGGTCACTTTTTCTTGGTATTTCACATTTATTTCTGGTTATAATTTATATATGTATAGTAAGCATGTTCCATCATTGACTTTGCTCTGTTGTCTCAGCCATTCATTTGTTTTACGGTCTCTCAATGTGATCCCCACCAATTTTCTCTCTAACGCCCGCTGGGCAACGCTCAATTTACGTAGTATGTCTTTGGTGAAAACCCAGGTTTCAGCTCCATAAGTGAGAACAGGCAGGATACATTGGTCAAATATGCGTGCTTTTTGTTCGGCCTTAAGGTTCATTTTGAAGGCAAACTCGAGATTGGAATAGGCTGCCCAGGCTAGTCGTACGCGTCTGTTGATCTCATTGGTTTGGTTCTTTTTTCCAGTCACTATCTCTTGTCCCAAATACACGTATTTATCGACAGTTTCGATGGCGGTATGGTTAACTGTGATATTCGCCTTGACATCTGTGTTGGTCATAACTTTTGTCTTGTCTAGATTCATTTCCAGCCCACACCGTATGGAAGCATCGCTGAGTTCTTGGATCATGCTTTGAAGTTCAGCGGGGTCACTTGCCAGCAAGACAATATCATCAGCGAACCGCAAATTATTCAAGCGACTACCCCATATATTCAATCCACGCTTTTCCCAGTTCAGGCTTTTTAAGATGTCCTCTAGCACCAGAGTAAACAGTTTTGGTGAAAGCGTATCACCTTGTCGTACGCCCTTCTCAATCCGAACTGGCTCGGTCAGCGGGGGTAGGTTCACTTTTAGGGTGGCTCTTTTGTACATATTTTCGATTACAGAGTACAAAGTCAATGATGTTATAAAACGCGTAGCCAATTTGAAGTGGGAATGGGCTGGTCATATAGCACGGAAGACCGATTCGTGGAGCAAACGACTACTCGAGTGGCGACCATGGGGGGAAGAGCGTCCTCAAAGTAGACCCCAGATGCGCTGGGACGACGACATTAAGAAGACTGTGGGGAAACAGTGGCTCCAAGTCGCACAGAACCGCGACGAATGGCGCAAAATGAAGGAGGCCTACACCCAAAGGGTAGAAAAAGGCTAAAGAGAGAGAGAGAGAGAAGCATGTTCCATCCTAGACTGCATCGCACTTCTGCATCTTTTCAAATGACTTTTTCGTCTAAGACTGTAATCTGTTAAACAAAAGCCTTTGTTCCTTTTGTGCGTACGGTCGCCCTTTGTGTACCATTGAGTCTGAGCGCGTGCTACAGCCGCGCGTGTTGCCGCTATAACAACAAATACTAAAAACAGAATAAAATAAATATTTAAGTGGGGCTCCCATACAACAAACGTGACTTTTTTTGCCGTTTTTTGCGTAATGGTACGGAACCCTTCGTGCGCGAGTCCGACTCGCACCTGGCCGGTTTTTTACTTATATCAAAGATAGATATAACTCCGTAATAGATGGATACAGTCTAAGGAAAAAACGTGCCTCGAAAATCAAGAAAATTTGATTCTCGTTCAGAGGGCGCTACTAGTTTTGGCCAACTGTCGTATAGATGGCGTTGACGGTTTCGTTTGTTACGTTTGTTAACAATTTTAACGCATATCAGTGAAAGAACATGGGTCAAAATCATAAAAATAATTAATGCAAATAAAAAAAATCATTTATCTATATTTAAATACAATTTTATCGTATTTTTATAAATCTTCATTTTTAGTTTTAAAGTGTGTCGACAGATGGCAGTGAATTTACTGGGGTTACAAAATTTACTATAACAGTACCGCTCTAGTATAAGTTACTCTATGCTTATATTAATTATACATTATTTAATAATACAGACGAGCAAGCGCGCCTAGACGCGTCAGCCATGTTAGAGGTGGAGATTAAGCTGGAGCCGCCCGACGAGCCCCTGGGCTCCGCGCCCTGCGACCCCGACGACCTTGACGACCAGGATGACCTTGAACTTAAGGAGCATATGGATGAACCAGAGGAACGTGAGTGTTTTGATCTGATATACCATACAAGTATGATAGTTGTTTGTTTTACAAGGAGGCAAAGATGTTGTTTAACCCCTCATACTATTAAGCGAAATACTCGCAAAAATTTACCACGAGCGTAGCGAGTACTTCGAAAAGTGGAATCTTGTGCGATGTGAGTGTTTCAAGGCACGAGCGGTCAGTTTTGAGTTCTGATACCTTATTCGTAACGTTATTTATTACCTAAATCACATTTCTAGTCTTATATAAGTCTTGGAGACTCTTTACCTCTGTAAGAATAATTTGATGATCGTTTTTTTTTTATATATATCTCAGAGACTTTTACATCTGTAAAGAATTTTAGTATTCGTCTGTTGTTTGTATATTTTTTTATTATGGTTTTTTTTTGGTGTAATTTGACATTTAGAGACTGTATACATCTCCATTAAAGTATCTAATATTTAGTTGATTCCATTTTGCTATTTTTTTTTTTTTTTTTTTTTTTTTTTTTTTTTTTTTTTTTTTATATATTCTAATTTACAACTTAATTACTAAACATTTATATTCTCGCCAAACTGTTACGTTTGATGGCGAGATGCGCTCAGTTTTTATACACTTAACCTATTAAACTAGTTTTATAATTTAAACTATAAGTATGTTTTTATTACTTGTAAAAATTTGACATGTATCGTTTTTTCGTCCAGCGGAGCGCGTCAAATGTCAGTCTCCAACGGACTCGGATGACATGCCGTTGAAGCGGCGCAAGAAACGCGCGAGTAACGGCCGACTGCCGCCCGCCGAACAACCGCCCGGTAAGTAATAGTGACAGCCTTTATTTCTTGTATTTTTTGGATTGAATTACAATTTCATTGGATTGGATTACAATTTTATTAATGTACTAGCGACCCGCCCCGGCTTCGCACCCGTAATTCAACTAGTGCATCGTATTGTATTTAGTTACGTTTCTAGGGTTAGCTATTTCTTTAAAGTTTTGCCTTCATGTACATATTATCTTAGTTTGACTACCATTTCGTATGTATCTCTCTCAGTTACTTAAAGTTTAGCTGGAAGACACACATTTACTGTATTCTCTTTGTTATTGTGTTATGTACTTGTTTTGTGCAATAAAGTGTTTACTACTACTACTAATTTACACAAAAGCTTTATAAATTATACATATAAACCTTCCTCTTGAATCACACTATATATTAAGGGGATCCCATGCCCCAATGACCTTCGATTTGAATCCCTTAGTTTTCTAATGTTTTTTGTAGCTTATATTAACAGCAACGGATTTTAGCAATATAGTATCCCATATTTACTTCAAAGTTCATTGTTTTCGAAATATTTGGCATCAAAGTTGAACAATTTTAGGCCAAAAAACTGGTTTTCTGGCCATAACTTTTGTGTTAATTAGTTTAATATTAAAACCTTAGACAAATTTTTAGAGACGTCTAAGACGAACCCAAATATGTAGATTTCGTATAAGTAAGATCTTTCACAGCAATCGAGATACGAAACAAGTGTTTTTTTAGACAATGTTTAAAACAATCATAAATAAATAATAATTCATTTTTTTCACAATCCGGTAGACAAAAATGGAGATAAAAGATTGAAGAACCGATAGCCGCTAGTCTTATAATTCTATATGTAGTGCAAAAGTAGGAGATACGATTCAAAACTTGTCAAAAACCGATGAAAACCTCAGGTAGCCCCTTAAAAAAACCGCATCAAAATCCGTTGCCTTATTTTACAGATCTAAGCATACATAGAGACAGACGGACAGACAGCGGAAAGCGACTTTGCTTTATACTATGTAGTGATTTATTTGCATATCGCGTGTGCGGAAAGGGCCTCCCCATATTTTCCCATTCTTTCCTATTCTGTGCTGTTCTCCACCAGTATCTGTCGAAGTTCCCTAGGTCATCTCTCCATGTATTTGGTCTTATTTGTTTTCTAACCGCCGTATGTACCCATAATACTCATTAGGTACACGTTTCTACAGATGTTGTCAACAATACTTTATTATCTTATTTGCTCGGAAACGTTCGTATTTGTCTTAATGTACTGAGACTGACTGAAATAGCATAACATGTTTGCGCGTCTCCGTGAAAGTAACTTAGAGGCTCCAGTGCCCGACACTGCAACAGTAGCAGTACTGATAATTCCGCTACTTGACGCTAGATGTCGGCTACGAAATTAAAAGTCAGTTTTGGTAACAAAACTGATGTATCGAGTGAGCAGTGTGAGCACACTATGTCTATTTAATTATCTTTGCTTTGATGTAAGCAAAAAGAAGGACAAAGAAGAAAGAAGAGCGATAATAACGTGTTCTTTTCTTTGTAGGTCTGGAAGACCAAGACCGCAGAATGAGCGCAGAAGAAGAGGCCGAGCTAAAGAAACACCGCGCCAATATAAAGATCCTTCTAGAATGCTCTAACGCGACTCCAATACGCTGTTTCAGCGGTTTCGGATACAAATGTTGCTATTGTACGGAAATATACACAAACCCTAATGATTTAAAGACGCACACATTGTCAGAACATGATGTGGGAACGCGAAAAGTCTTAATGCAAAGGAATATGCTGTTTGGGTTTCTTGTAAGACTAGATATAACTGGGTTACAATGTATATTGTGCCATGCAGCAATGGACGGGTTGAACGACTTCACAGAACATTTGAAAGTAACACACGAGAAGAAATTACATACAGATGTGAACAGTCATGTACTTCCATTTAAGTTTGATGATGGTTTAAAATGTGTTGTATGCGCAAAGGTTTTTACCAAATTTAGGACTTTACAAGAACATATGAACGTTCATTTTAGAAATTACATTTGCGATGTTTGCGACACGGGGTATCCGAATAAAAGGATGTTAGGTCAGCATTGTAATATGCATAAAATTGGTGTTTTTAACTGCGAATATTGTCCAAAAAGCTTTAACACGGAACAGAAAAAGAAGTTACACGAGAGATTCGTACATAACTCTAACTTTCTAAACAAATGCGGCGTATGCAAGGAGCGATTCAAATGTTATACATCTAAAGAAAAACATATGCTCGAGATACATGGAATGTCAAGCTCTGTCAAATGTCAAGCGTGTGAAAAGATGTTTAAAAATCAAAGACTGCTAACCATCCACGTGCGAAGAGACCATCTAATGCAGCGGCCGCATAAATGTACACATTGTGACATGTCGTTCTTCGAAAAAAAGGGGTTAAAGAACCATTTGGTAAAGCATACGGGTAGTAGGGAGTTTCAATGTGAGATATGCTTGAAGGAGTTTGGGAGGAGGAAGACTCTGCGGGAGCACATGAGGATACACGAGGAGAGGAGGTTTAGGTGCGAGGAGTGCGGGGTGGGGTTCGTGCAGCGGTGTAGCTGGAAGGGGCATATGAGGGCGAAGCATGGTGTGGTGTGCTAGGAGAGTAAGTTTTAAGATTTTTTAAATAAAACGATTGAAATAAAAATTTGGTATAAACGTGTAAATAATGCTCTAAAACGACCCAAAAGCTTATCAAAAAGGTAGAATATATTTTGTCCAATAATAGCTCAAAAACAATATTACATAGTTTGTCTACGATACAAGATATTTCCGTTTCAAAACTGTGGAAACTGTAATTTTTGTTTAACCTTGTTACATATTATTGAATTTGACTTTCTTACGTTGATTCAAAATCTTCAAACTGTTGGTCGGTGCGATTAAGGGTGTCTAGCAAACTACGGGATCATGGTCGACGCGATTTTAGTAACGTTTGGGTCGAATGCGATGCGAATCTGCTTACATTTTTTGCTACGGTTCTGCTTACATTTTTGGTGGCCCATGAGGGGAACAAGCGTTGTCTATCATTCAACATTTACCTATGAGACCGATTCGCTTGGTCGTGACGTGTTAATGAACATTGAACCTTAAACGCTAGGAATATGGCCTCATTTGGCTTAAACATTCCTGGCCGGGCCAGCTCTACATATCAACTTATTGATATTTACAATAATAATGATCACGTGACCAGTAAATTACCTCATTTGGCGTGATCACGGTAAGCTCAATAAGGCTTGTGTTGCAGGTAATTAACATTTTTTCTCCTTGTTTCAGCCCTCCCCATGTCCAAAGTCCAACAACTGATGCGCGAACGCGACCCGTCCTACATGATCGATACCAACGTTGTCACCGTTGTCGAGAACTCCTACATCTGCCCCTTCAAGTGCCGACACAACCATCTACTCTGCTACTACTGCGGAGCCAACTTCTCCGACCCAACCGGTCTTCGACACCACACCATCACCGAACACCATCCGAAGAAATTCAAAGTAATCGAGCATAAGAAAATGATCAAAATGGACTTGACGAGAATTGATTGTCGGTTGTGTAGTGAGAACATTAGTGATTTAGATGAATTCAAGCGGCATATAACAACAGTGCATAACAAGAAATACTATTTTAACGCGAAAGATTTAATTTTACCGTTCAGATTGACTTTGAACGAACAGCAGTGCGCGTTGTGTGACGAAGTGTTTCCGTATTTTCACGCTTTAAACAAGCATATGAACAAACATTTTAGTAATTATGTGTGTGAGACGTGCGGGTTAGGGTTTGTGGATAAGGGGAGGTTCGTGATGCATCAGCAGAGGCATGAGGAGGGGGACTTTCCTTGTGAAACTTGCGGGAAGATTTTTAAGGCTCAGTACAATAGGTAAGTTCCTATGTTACTTACACGTCATAAGGAGATGGCGGGACGACTTGGACGCATTTTATCCGGATTGGCGGGAAACTACAAACGACAGGGTGGAGTGGAGGAAGCGCGGGGAGGCTTTTGCCCAGCAGTGGGACACTAATATGGCTAGTAAAAAAAAAAATTCTATAGAAATAATTTTTTATTTGGATCGTCATAAACAATACGATAAATACTGATTTAAACTTTCATGATTTCTACACATTATTATTATTATTATAGCTTCTTTATTCCTTAGGAAAAAATCACATTTGGTTACATGTATATAATTTGACAGCTTAAAATAGTAACATTTCAACATAGGTATACAAGCGTTATTTCTAAAACAATTTAATTACAAATATGATTAAATTAATACTAATTTTTATATAATCAGAAAAAAAAAAATATTCGATTAAATTAAATTAACAGTTAAAATGATATTTAAATCACTTAAACACTAACATTTGGGAAGTCATGAATGAATAAAATTCAAAATTTAAAATTTCATTAAAAAAAAAATTCTACACATTATTAAATTGTAAAACGGTACTTAATTGCGTATTTAAGTTTTAAGACTTACCTTCCCATCCCATCACACGTTACATTAATACGATTACACTAGTGCATACATTACAGTTTTTTTTTTTTTTTTTTTTTTTTTTTTTTTTTTTTTTTTTTTTTTAAATATAAACTGATCGGCGATTGGCCCTAGTCACACCTGATGGAAAGTGAAGACAGGGCCTAAGATGGAGTGGTTACATTAGTGTGATTTTATCCCGTTTAACAATTTAATAATAGGATAAATAGGCACCAGCATACATCGCGCGCCTGAATGTTGGGCTTCGCCCGACCCTACAATGCAGGCGCCCTGTTATAGTGTAAAGGGCGCACAAAAATTACACGCATTGCAGAGGTTGCGGGTTCAAGTCCTGCCGGAAGCGTACATTTTTATTTTTTAGGGTTCCGTACCCAAAGGGTAAGACCCTATTACTAAGACTCCGCTGTCCGTCTGTCACCAGGCTGTATCTCATGAACCGTGATAGCTAGACAGTTGAAATTTTCACTGATGGTGTATTTCTCCTGCCGCTATAACAACAAATACTAAAAACAGAATAATATAAATATTTAAATAAGGCTCCCATACAACAAAGGTGATTTTTTTTGCTGTTTTTTGCCGTAATGGTATGGAACCCTTCGTGCGCGAGTCCGACTCGCACTTGGCCGGTTTTTTTAAATATAATACTAATATTCTTGTTTGACTGTAACTTTTTCAATTAAAGGGACCTCCACATCGACCGGGTGCACAACAAACGTGGGCGCGTGTTCTGCCCCAAATGCGACGTGAAACTGATGTCGTACACGCAGAAACTGAAACACTTAGTGGAGGTGCACGGTGACGCACCGCTGTCGTTCCCCTGTAGCTTGTGCGAACGCGTGTTCGGCACTAGAAGAACGCTAACTATACATAGGCGGAAGGACCATTTGAAAGACTACAGGTATAGTAAACTACAGATGTTGATAAACAAGTAACTGTTCAAAAAGTGCTACTTTTCGTGGCTGTTTAGCGTGCGGAAAGTTGGTTTTCGAGAACTAGTGCTTTTTACTTTTCCAATTTTTAAAACTTATACTTGTTCCAATTCGTTACAACTTATTGATGAGTGTTTATATTAGTTTCCTTTAAACGTCGTATTTAACATAAAAACCTACTGTTAATGTAAGAATACGAAAAATATGCATATTTCATATTTTATTACTTACCTCTTCTTCATTATAAGTATTATAACACGTTTATTTTTTAATGTTTAATAAGCGTTCTTAATAAGTTGTCTGAATGGAACGGAACGCCTGTCAAAGAAGAGGCGTATTTTCTTACTGCAAGAATGTTTTAAGTTTCCAAAGGCAACATTCAATATTGTTTTTATAAATATACGATACACAAATAATCGTAAATAACGATATTTAGGTAATAATAGTACAATGTTTTAATATTTACAATTGTTTCTGTCTTATAGAACATGCATTTGAAAAAAAAACTTTCATTGAAGTGGGTTCAATGATAATAACAAAATCTATTCTAGTCGAATAAAAGCTAGAAAAACACCTCTTCATAATGTCAATGTCAGTGATGTCACAGAATTAATAATATAAAAAGTTTCGAATTCCATTCCTTAATACTTGTTGCTTTTCTTATTTTTTCGCAACTGTATTAAAAAACGTCGTTCGATACACGTGCGGATATGTCATTCTTCACTCGTGGCAAGATATCTCGGTACTCGTGAAGTAATGACATACTTTCCGCGCTAGCATCGAAATGTACTATTTTGTGACACACACTTTTATTGCTGACTGTACTTCTTCTCATTTGCATGTCTATCGAGTACTTCTTAAGACCTTTCTAATGAGCCTAAACTTGATGTGTTTGTGTTTTTCCATCGAGGAGTTCCTTTGGGTATCTACCGGCTGCATCATCAGAACACCTCCATGTTAGCATATCATTGCATTGTCACCGGAATTACGATAGTACTCCAAATTTCAACTGAATCAGATGAACCTATATGGTATCTACCGGGAAGTGGTTCAAATTTTAGGTTCAAGATTTGAAGCACTATATATATATATACATACAAAGGTATATACGCAGTGAAGCTAAATAAAAGTGTGTAAAATTCACCACATTTATTCCGCAGCTGCTCAATGAGGGCTATCGTTTTTTTGCTCACCAGTTGGCGCCTCTGTTCTTCTTCTTTTAAAATTATGGCTTCAGCCCAGTGGGACTATTTCGCCAGTATCAAGGTATTAAGAGGTTTAAAAACGACAAAAATTGTACGGTTGTACAGGACAGTGTACGGTGATTTGTTAGCTCTTGTAAATCGATAGCTAGACTTTACAAGAAGCACGTGGACTACCGGCCGTTGACTCCAAGATGGTGGTTAAACGCGCTTCAAAATTAATTCTCCATTTACTGCACACTACCACATTAGTTTACTGTATAATAAGCTATCGATATTACACTTTAAACAATATTAATGAGCAAAAAACAAAGTAATTAATCACGATGCTAACTATCAAGATGGCGCTCGAACCGGAAGTCCGGCGCCTCTGTTGATGGTGGTCCAAAAGACTATAGAAAAGCTGTCAGTCATTGAAGTGACAAGTGACATTTGACATTTCGAACTATGGAAAAGACCACCATCTACACTAGCGCCCCTAGCGGCGAATTCATACGCGTTAGCCCTCATTGAGCAATCATGAAGAGGACACTTTTGATAACATGTTCTTTAAATCATACCAAGGAGTCAGTGAAATAGTCTTAAGGATTTGCCACACTGGATGCGTTCTGCGGTCAGCGGTCAGGTCAAACCCGCATTATGTATGAACAACATTGACAGCAACCTTTGAAGTTGAAGTTTGAGCTGAAATATGGTTGTCTGTAAAGTCGGTTTACGGACGATAATTTTGCGTGATAACGTTATAAGAAAACATTGATAAAAAAGGCCGTAACGTTACCATGGAGATCTGTCCACAACGTGACACTTTTTCGTGTATCGATTTATAAGTCATCACTTCAAAAACACAAATCAGAATAAAAAAAATTGATTTGTTCCCAACAAGGGGCTGACATTCTTTAATAGAGAAAGATAGTCTTATTGCGCTTCCTATAAGAGGAAAGAGATAGTGCCATGCTTTGTCCTTATCACCGACCGGGTGGCATCATAGGTAGGCGATGGCGAAATACCGAAATTTATAAGAGTAAAAGAGAAAAAATCCTATGCTGCCCAAATTTTATTACCCCCGGTCGCTCGGTGGCGCGTCTATAACTACTTGTATACTATGTCTATGGTTCCCAAAGTTGTGCAAGATCTGTGAATAAACTTTTTTTTTTAATAAATATTTGTGCCATTTTCAACCAAAAGGGTACTTATTGTCGCTTGTCAGTAAGGCGCTATTTCCATATAGCTTCAATTAGAAATCAACCTTATCAACAAGCTACAATGTGGTATCTTTTGGTTGAAACGTCACATTTTGTTTCCAGGTACGAGTGCCACTTCTGCGGCCAGAAGTTCTTCACCCGTTTCGCTCTCAATAACCACATGCCGACACACACGCGGGAACGCAACTTCAAGTGTAAGGTGTGCGAGAAAACTTATCCCAGACTCAAGACACTTAAAGACCACATGCGCATACATACGAACGACAGGAGGTATAGGTGTCATGTGTGTGGACAGGCCTTTATACAGAATTGTAGTCTGAAGGGGCATATGAAGAGCCAACATTCTGAATTTGGGTAAACTATGTTTTTATAATTTGTCAGACCAATTTTCGGTGGGGTTCAACGTTTCGGGCACTCTTCGGCTCAGCGTTGCTAAGGTGTTGTTAATATCTGAACACGCACTCTAACGCCATGACAATAGAGGCGTGTTCAGATATTTGTGAGCACCTCGGTCGCTCCGATATATCTGATGGCGACTATAATATTATTATAAATAAATGAGTAGTAAGGAAAAACTCCATTGTAACCAATATCTATTATTGAACCGTTACAAATAGGGGATATTACTGCAATGTTCTGCCACCAGAGTGCAGCACTAGCCTTTTTAGTAAACCATAGAGTAACTTATACATACTGTACCTTTAACAGGTTTTTGACAAGTTTTCAGAGATAATAAAATATGACATTGATGCATCAAGGCGGTTTGTTTACAGAGGACCTACCGGGAAACGCGAATCCGAAAATTCGCTATCTGCCTCTTTATCGTTCGCATATGCAAGAGTGACAGAGATGTTAGATAAAGTAATATTTTTTAAATTGTTTCACGATAGATCCTCAGATTGTGGTAGTGGCGCCCTGGCGCCCCCTACGCAGAGTTTCGCGTAATATTCCCTATTGAATAAGTTTTATAAAATCCTCCCATATAAAAAAATACAGTATAAATAACTTTATTTTAAGTAGTTTTAAGTTATCCCCTATCTATACAAATGTAAATATTTTTAGTGTACCTACTATTTTAAGATGCCTGATACATTATTTGAACCGGCTTCAAACAAAAAGGCTTTGAATCTTGTTTGAATGTTTTCTGTTTCATTTTGTATACGCTGATCGTATGTACGGTCATAGAGAAATAAGTAAGGAATAGTGCTAACTCCATAAATCAGTTTTCTTACCAAAACGCGGGTTATTTCGTAGTCGACATCTAGCGTCAAGTCAGGCCTCCGTCACTCGCTCAAGGCCACGCGCTATATTCCTACCGTTCAGCGTATCGTCGACGATACAACCGACAGAGTGCCGCCGAACGCCCGCCTGAGCGCTCCTACCGCACGTTCCCGCGCTTACGCTTCGAAATGCCGAAACCACGTAATTATTGTGCAGTAGTCAAAAAACAAAGGAAAATTTGTCGTTTTTTCATTGCCGAGAGACGAAGAAAGGTGAAAATACTAATCTTTATGAATTTTGTCACCATTTATTTCGTTGAACATAAGTAGGTAAATCGTAAATTATGGAGTTTTTTGAGTCAGGTATAATTAGTGTTGTTTTTAAATATTTGATTGACTAATAAAAAATGTGGTTGACATTCGTTTTATTACAATAATTATCATAGGTACAACCCTAGCGCATTCTTACGATGACGCGTTGGCACGTGACTCGCACGGCGGGCAACACAGTCTCGACTCTTTGTGCGCGTACTTATGGTACATTTTTTCTCGTCCTGAGAAGCAGGTATTATTATTAAGATTTTGTAGGCTATTATAGCGTAGGTATTTTCGCTTTTGTATGGGAATGATGTATCTGTTACGTAGTAACTATTTATTAATCTGTGGTCAAGTAGTGGATTTATCAGTACCGCTACTTGACACCAGATGTCACGTATGTCGCGACTGACGAAACATGTATTGCTAAAACAATAGGGTATTTGACAACATTAAAAATATATAACGAATTGCTGTCATCCTGAAAGATAATAAAATAATAAAGTATATTTCACTATATTTGAATGTAAATTATGTTTATTTTTTTGGAAAATAAACGAAAGAAAATTTAATATTTTTTGAAATTTCATCAGGGACGTGAACGCTCTGTGATTGGTCAACGCTCGGATGACGTCACACGCGGGTAAAAATTCTTGATTGCCTTGAGTGTTTTAACTGTTTTATTTGTATTTAGTTAATTTTAGTTATTGTTCCACAGTTTTCTGATATATTCCGATTTATCCGTATATCTAGTAGCAAAATATTCATAAGAATCTTAAAATGGAGCCGAAATATGTGAAAGCTGATAGCGCAACCTACCAGACAGACGCATTAATGGTTGCACTTTTCTTTAAAGATAATCCGGATTACTGTGCTGCGGAACTTAGAAATGTAAAAACAGCTGTGTGAGTATACGTAGAAATTGTTTATTTTAAGAACATTTCGATTTCGATGATACGAATACGACGACGATATATATATAGAATACGATGACGAGAATAATATCTCCATACTGCACTTTAGTTTGAAAGAAAAAGTATGCTACTAACTACCTACTAATGCAGAAAGAGCTATGTTATGAGGTTATGTGGTAATAATATAAATACCTAGATCTTGTTTCGTTTAATAACAAAATCCGCTGCTTTAATTACCATATTTATTTACAGTTAAATATTACTTACATCGAAGTGTTCTTCACACATAAAAACATTTATATGCGCTAAAATGCTCTTTGGGTCTCTTCGCGCTAGTTTTAAACACATTTTTCTTTTTTTGGGATTCGTTGAAATGGAAACAAACGATTTGTCTGGATTTTTTATAGGCGTACTTAAACATTGCGGCACTATACACCATTTATATACCATTTTACAGTGAAATAATGAATTCAATGCACATAAACCATAAGATTAACTAAGGTCATTGACTGAGTTTACTCGCGTGTGACGTCACACGTGGCACGTGATTAGCCCCTTTGCAAAAACAGCGTTTAAGGCGCGTTCAAAATAAATAAACTTTAACATTGTTTTTTTTTATATTTAATACAGGAAATTTCACGGAAATATCAATGTAGTGTAATTATTAAGTCATAAACAATAAATTAAAACCATTTTCAAAAATTAGTCAAATAGCCTATTTATAACTAATATTACAAGCAGTAGGAGCTGAAATAGTAGATTGTGTCACAAGGGAGCAAAATGACATATTTACGGCGAGGGCGTACAATTGAATCCTAAACGAAGCGCAGGATTCTATAATTTATTTTTATTGCAAATGTTTTGTATGTTTTAATTATGGATCAATGTTATCTGGATTAAATGATTACTTACTTATAATAGAATCCTGAGCGTAGCGAGGGATTCTAACATAGAATCCTGAGCGTAGTGAGGGATTCAAGTGTTAACGCCCAAGGTGAAAATAATTTTGCTACCATGTGACACATACTGCTTTTCACATCACCTATGAGGAAATTATATACATATATTAGGTTTCAAAACATTATTATTTTAAGCTAAGATCGATACGGACAAAGTGCCAAAATTATGTATACACGACCTTAGTATAGGTACATACTTCTGGCACTTTGTCCGTATCGATATTCTCAGAAGTGACTGTACTGACAAATTAAAAGTACCTACAGCTCATAATTATGTACCTAATATCTTTTCAAAGACAGCAGCAAACAACTAAAATGATACAATGAAAATCAAGTACATTATTTTTGTAGATTTTTCTGGTAACAATGTAAGCTCTTACCCCAGCCCTTTGAACCAAATCTTCGGAAGAACACTATGAAGACTGATATCACTTATATTTTTATTATAAAGTTATTGATTTAAGTATTTACAAATTTATACACAATACAGAACCGCATAATTATGCTTTGTGAAATATTTGTACATAACTTTTTAAATATAAACTTTTTAAATTGCATTGACAAGTATGGCTGCGTTTAAGGAGACCTAAAATGTCAAAATAAAAATTAAATTATTAAACTAATGTTTTTTTACGTTTCTTTGTAAATATTACGCTAATTAATTAATTTACTTCATTTACATATGCTATTAATTAATTTGAAATACGCTAATTACATTTATTGTTTACAATTACAACAAAATATTATTTGTTAGAAAAATTGTATGCACGTAATCGATTATAAAGATATTGTAATCGATTATATGCATACTAATTTCATGTCTTTGTGTCAATATTTCATACTGGCAACAAAATGTCCTTGAACAGAAAAGTGCCACTTTGATCCCTCCTAGCAGGGAAGAAAAGTTCCCTTTTCGAATAGGTGATGTGAAAATAGAATTCCGGTTATAATAGTAGCTGAAAATTGTTGAGCATTAGACTTTTCATTCGTCGCGACATCTATTGTCAAGTAGCAGTGCCTACTGATAAATCCGCTACTTGACGCTAGATGTCGACTACGAAAATAACCCGCGTCTTGGTAAGAAAACTGATGTATGGAGCTATGGAGTTAGCACTCCTTACTTTTTTCTTTATGGTACGGTATAACCCTTTCGCCGCCAAACGTCAATACGCGCGCGTGCATCTCAATATTAAACTTCGTGCATTAGTATCGTGCTTAATGCATTAATAACAGGACATAACACACTAAACAAACACCTACATATCATGGGTAAAACGGACAGCCCCATGTGCAGAGCGTGCATGGCAGAAGAAGAAACAACAAAACATATTCTCCTAGACTGTAAACAGGTAGAAGTATATAGGAGCAAATACCTAGGAAATCCATGCACACTAAAGGAAGCAACTAGCAACCTGAAGACCTTGCTAGGCTTCGTGGAGGAGCTGGGGTGGTTAGAGTAGCGCTACCTCGTTTCACGCAAAATAGGCACATTGGATGTCGAGTTGCGGAAAATGCCCAGCAAAACTAACTAACTAACTAACTAGTATCGTGCTTACGATAGACGTGGCGTTCATATGGTTGACTGAACGTATTTTAAACAAATAAACATTGTTGTTTTTTTTGTTAACTGTACATTCATTATATTTGTACGAGTATTAAACACATATTTGTAAATTGATAGTTTCTTTTTACCTTCAATGTAAAAAAAAAAAAAAAAATATTTACAATAGCCTTAATATTACTAGGTTTCTTAATTATATCTTCAATTACATCTCTGGGAAAGCTGTTTAGAGCTTTTGGCACGTATGAGGACGAAGTCCTATTACCATATACATTATTATTCTTAGTAGTCATGAAATTAGGTTCATTGGGTAAACTGCGAAGGTTATTTTGTCTACTATATCTATTCAGCTCTCCCAAACGATGTTTGTATTCCAGGATTACAGCCAGTTTAGCCTTATCATACACACTTAGTACCCTGCAGTAATTAAACAAGTTTTCATAATTATTTCTATATTGTTGTTTTATTTTTAGCGGAACTATAGTTTTTAATATTCTAATCTGAAGTTTATGGATTCTTAGTAAATAAGTTTTATAGGTGAAAAAATGTGGTTGTCAAAGTCGGTTTACGGACGATAATTTTGCGTGATAACGTGATAAGAAAACATTAATGAAAAATTCTATACTTTTAGTTACCATGGAGATCTGTCCACGTTTCCATGGAAATCTGTACATAACGTGACACTTTTTCGTGCATGCCACCGGTGTTCATCGATTTATAAGACGTTATCACGTCAAAAACCCTAGGATGCATCGTGAATCGAAAGTATTTTTGGCGTTAGATATGTATCTTCAAGAACGCTCGTAAGATTTATATGTTGTTGTGATTCGGTCAAGTTATGTTCTAATGTATGGGGAAGACAAACAAATTATATCCAGCTTGAAACGAATGTTTGGGTATAATGCTTTACTCACACTAGCGTCCCCTCCCCAAAAAACTTTCAACCGGGACATATTTCACGGTAAAGCGCTAAACTGTGGAATGAACTGTCGCCTGCGGTATTTCCGGACCGACATGACCTTCAAACCTTGAAGAAAAGAGCGTACTCCCATCTCAAAGGCCGGCAACGCACTTACAACCCCTCTGGTGTTGCGGGTGTCCATGGGCGGCGGTAATCGCTTACCATCAGGTGATCCGTCTGCTCGTTTGCCTCCTATTTCATAAAAAAAAATATACCCAAAGGTTATAGTGCTTTACCGTGAAATATGTAATAACTAATAAGCATATTTATATTATGAAATGCACGAAACTTCGAGGTAATTTAAAGAGTATCGAAAGAAAAAAAACTTCATAAATACTAAACATATTTATTAACCATCTCCATTCACACACACATGATACTGGTAAGTAAAATAAATAAGTTAAATAACTATGTTACAAAATAAATTATAGTAAAAAATACTTTGGGCTAGTATAGTATTATATAAATAATCTGTGCTTTGGGTTTATTATCATTAAAATACTATTAGAGATGCTATAACTGGAAGTAACTGTTATATACACGATTTTAATACATTGAATACTAAAATGTAGTAATTAGAGAGCTTACCAAATATTACAGATGACTTTAACCCATGGAACGCCAAGGACGTCTAAACGCGTCACTCCAAGAACGGTTATAAACGTTATCGGGTACACTGTCAAACCCTTTACTTACAAAAAAGGTTTACATTTGCTATCTCGTTTTTTTAGCATTAGAAAAATTGTAAACTATTTTGATGTGTGTGTGTGTGTGATGTGTGTGTGTAAAGTGTTTTTCAATAAAAAGACATGTTAATGTCGAGATTGTTTACAATTTTAATTTAATTCAATGCTAAAAAACGAGATAACAATGACGTTGGCATGTGTGTGATTTTTAAAGAAAAATGGGGCTCAAAAGATAAAAATATTCCGGTATTGGCCATACAGAGGTTTAGGTTGTAATGTTTATCCATACAAATATTATAAATGCGAAAGTCTGTCTGTCTATGTGTTACCTCTTCACGCTTAAACCGCTGAACCGATTTAGTTAAAATTTGGTATACAGATAGTTTAAGTCCCGGGGAAGGACATAGGATACTTTTTATCCCAGAACTCACCCCTCAAGGGGGTGGAAATTTGTATGGGGAATCAATAACCGCTGAACCGATTTAGATGAAACTTGGTATGGGGATAGTTTGAGCTGTGGAAAAGGATATAGAATAACTTTTATCCCCGAAATCATCCCTTAAGGGTGTAAAAAATGGGGTGGAAATGAATAGTGTGGACCAATTTGGGGGTGAAAAAAGGATGGATTAAAAAGCAGATTTGTTTAAGAATTAAGGTACCCAAATTACTAATTCCACGCAGACGAAGTCGCGGGCAAAAGCTAGTTGTCTATATGTATATACCGAAATCTTAAGAATATTTGTAAAACATATGTCCACAACAGGGTATTTGCCTGTATTTAAAATAAATTATTTTACACCGCGCATGAAATAAAGCACCAGAAGATTAATAGAGAAACGTAGACAGCAGTTATTTTTAGCCACAATTTCTATTTTAAAACCCGTATAAGACTATAAAGAGTGACGTCACATGCTAGTGTTTCATATTAATTCCATAGTAGCAAATCGTTGGAAAAAAGAAACTGAGGGCCTACCGCGAACCACGTTCGACGTGTTGACTCCCTGTCACACTTACATACGAATTTACAAGTGCGACAGAGAGGCAACACGTCAAACGTGGTTCGCGGTAGGCTCTGATTTAACTAGTAGTCAAATACCCTATTTAAGTTGTCCAAAACTATTACACAATTAGAAATTAGGCTCCATGATTACAACTTTACATTAACCTTTTCGACGCCGTGTCAAACACAAAAGCTGTCACTCGGACGCCATGCGACCGAAGTGTCAAAACTGAAATTTAAACTTTATGCACATGCACGTAGGTCTATGTTGCTCTGTGGTTTTTGACCGATTAATCCGTCTTTGGCGTTGGACCTGCGGTGCCGATATATCCGTCATTGGCGTCCAAAAGGTTAAGAAACATTCATTCATTTACATAACTTATATATTCTACCATAGAGTAACTTATACTAGAGCGGTACTGTCATAGTAAATTTTGTAACCCCAGTAAATTCACTGCCATCTGTCGACACACTTTAAAACTAAAAATAAATATTTATAAAAATACGATAAAATGTATTTAAATATGGATAAATGATTTTTTTTATTTACATTAATTATTTTTATGATTTTGACCCATGTTCTTTCACTGATATGCGTTAAAATTGTTAAATAACAAACGAAACCGTCAACGCCACCTATACGACAGTAGGCCAAAGCTAGTAGCGCCCTCTGAACGAGAATCAAATTTTCTTAATTTTCGAGGCACGTTTTTTCCTTAGACTGTATCCATCTATTACGGAGTTATATCTTTGATTCTACTTAATCGTGAAATTCATCCAAATCTAAACTCTGATGCTGCCTCTTAACATGATTCCTCAAATTAACATTCTGCGTAAAGGCTGCACCACACAACGTGCATCTGAACTTCTTCTCTGCCCCGTGCGACTGCATATGCACTTTCAAGCCTCTAAGTCTCGGATAACTCTTCCCACAATACTCACACCTATAATTCCTTTCCCCAGTGTGCGTAGCCATATGCTCTTTAAGCCTTGAGGGTAAGTAAAATCTTTTATCACACAAATCGCATTGGTGCTTAAATATTTTTAAATGTGATCGCCTATTATGTTCTCGAAGTGATTTTCGGCTGTCATATGCTCTATCGCAATGTTCACATGGAAAAAGCCTCTCTTCACCATGCACTTCGATCATATGACGATATCTTAAAGTATATGAAAATAACACAGCATCGCATTTAACACATTGATACGCCGGTTCCTTTTTATGTGTACGCGCTTCGTGTAAATATCTACTGTGCTTCGATTTAAAGTTTTTACCGCAATCTTTACACGGGTAATTCTCGTCGATTCTCTGATGTGTTTTTTGATGTAAAATTAACATGCGCTCTTCGAAATAATGTGCGCCGCAAACATCGCAGATGCAAGTGCCGAAATGTTCAGCCATATGCTTTCTTAGAGCGTGGAAAAATCCGAAAGAATGATTACATTCTAAGCAAGTTAAGTTTTTCAAAGTTAGTTTATAAATTAGAAAATCGCTAGGGTTGGGGTAGAATGTCGTTCCGTGTACATTATTGAGGTGATCTTTGAAAGTGTCAAGGGTGTCAATTTTGACAGGGCAGAGGCGGCAGTCTATTCGGTGGACGTCGATTTGGGGTAGTTTTTTGACAGCTGTCACGATGTCTTTGTAGGCTGTGGGGTCGTGGGTCAGCGTATGATCGCGCAGCTTGTCAGGGTCCGTGAATACCTGGAAAATAAGCTTTGGTTAAACTTTGTTCAATATGAAAAACACAAAAAAATCGGCCAAGTGCGAGTCGGACTCGCGCACCGAGGGTTCCGTACTTTTTAGTATTAATTGCTATAGCGGCAACAGAAATACATCATCTGTGAAAATTTCAGCTGTCTAGCTATCACGGTTCGTGAGATACAGCCTGGTGACAGACAGACGGACAGCGGAGTCTTAGTAATAGGGTCCCGTTTTTACCCTTTGGGTACGGAACCCTAAAAAATACCTCTCAAAATCGGTTAATAAGGCTAGTTAATATACAACTATTTGCATGTAAAGCCAGCCATAAAATTTATAGTTTATTATGGTTCATTATTTTTGTATGTGGGTAGTTTTGCACCTTGTAGTTTTTCCACAGTCACCCGTTGACCACGAACGCTGTAAAGGGTTCGAAACGTCGGGATGTATTATAAATCAGTTTTCATAATTTTATTTCGTGAAAAAAGAAAATGTTGAAAATATGTCTCAGAAAATCTAATTCGAGGATATTTAATATTATAATGAATTAGTCATCTTCCTCGCGTTGTCCCGGCATTTTTGCCACAGCTCATGGGAGCCTGGGGTCCGCTTGGCAACTAATCCCAAGAATTGGCGTAGACACTAGTTTTTACGAAAGCGTCTGCCATCTGACCTTCCAACCCAGACGGGAAACTAGGCCTTGTTGGTTTCCTCACGATGTTTTCTTTCACTGAAAAGCGACTGGTAAATATCAAATGATATTTCGTACATAAGTTCCGAAAAACTCATTGGTACGAGCCGGGGTATGAATTAGTATTTACCAAAGATAAATATAACTCCGTAATAGATGGATACAGTCTAAGGAAAAAAAGTGCCTCGAAAATCACGAAAATTTTATTCCCGATCAGATGGCGCCACTAGCTTTGGCCTACTCTCGTATAGGGGGCGTTGACGGTTTCGTTTGTTATTTATAATTTTAACGCAATCAGTGAAAGAACATGGGTCAATATCATATAAAAATAATTAATGCAAATAAAAAAAACATTTATCTATATTTAAATACATTTTAACGTATTTTTATAAATCTTCATATTTAGTTTTAAAGTATGTCGACAGATGGCAGTGAATTTACTGGGGTTACAAAATTTACCATGACAGTACCGCTCTAGTATAAGTTACTCTATGCTATATAATTAGAGATACCTGTCGGCAATAGACACAGAAGTAGTCGCTGAAGGAAGTGTCGAACGGACACACAAACGAACTCTCTACTAGAGTCACGCAGTCTTTATACGCCTTGTAGTCCGCGTCCACCACTCGCTTCTTCTCCACCGCCGGTTGGATTTCTGCAATAACAAATATTGATGATAGCCAAGATAGATAATATATGTGGTATTTCCTATAAAAAGGGACCTTATTGTCGATGGCGCTTACGCCGTTATAAACGATGCTCCGATATAAATACAATGCCGCGCGGCGCTGTGCGGCGTAAGCGCCATCGACAATAAGGTCCCTTTTCATAGAAAATGCTCCAAATAATTCCGTAACTAAGTAGTCGGTAAACTTACTGTCGTACAGCAAGGTCGTATAAAGGTTTATTCTACCATTTTATGCAACCAAATAGTCGGTGAACTTATTATCGTACAGCAAGGTCGTATAAAGGTTTATTCTACCATTTTATGCAACCAAATAGTCGGTGAACTTATTATCGTACAGCAAGGTCGTATAAAGGTTTATTCTACCATTTTTTGCAACTAAATAGTCGGTGAACTTATTATATTATCGTACAGCAAGGTCGTATAAAGGTTTATTCTACCATTTTATGCAACCAAATAGTCGGTGAACTTATTATCGTACAGCAAGGTCGTATAAAGGTTTATTCTACCATTTTATGCAACCAAATAGTCGGTGAACTTATTATCGTACAGCAAGGTCGTATAAAGGTTTATTCTACCATTTTTTGCAACTAAATAGTCGGTGAACTTATTATATTATCGTACAGCAAGGTCGTATAAAGGTTTATTCTACCATTTTTTGCAACTAAATAGTCGGTGAACTTATTATATTATCGTACAGCAAGGTCGTATAAAGGTTTATTCTACCATTTTATGCAACCAAATAGTCGGTGAACTTATTATCGTACAGCAAGGTCGTATAAAGGTTTATTCTACCATTTTATGCAACCAAATAGTCGGTGAACTTATTATCGTACAGCAAGGTCGTATAAAGGTTTATTCTACCATTTTTTGCAACTAAATAGTCGGTGAACTTATTATATTATCGTACAGCAAGGTCGTATAAAGGTTTATTCTACCATTTTATGTAACCAAATAGTCGGTGAACTTATTATCGTACAGCAAGGTCGTATAAAGGTTTATTCTACCATTTTATGCAACCAAATAGTCGGTGAACTTATTATCGTACAGCAAGGTCGTATAAAGGTTTATTCTACCATTTTTTGCAACTAAATAGTCGGTGAACTTATTATATTATCGTACAGCAAGGTCGTATAAAGGTTTATTCTACCATTTTATGCAACCAAATAGTCGGTGAACTTATTATCGTACAGCAAGGTCGTATAAAGGTTTATTCTACCATTTTATGCAACCAAATAGTCGGTGAACTTATTATCGTACAGCAAGGTCGTATAAAGGTTTATTCTACCATTTTATGCAACCAAATAGTCGGTGAACTTATTATCGTACAGCAAGGTCGTATAAAGGTTTATTCTACCATTTTATGCAACCAAATAGTCGGTGAACTTATTATCGTACAGCAAGGTCGTATAAAGGTTTATTCTACCATTTTATGCAACCAAATAGTCGGTGAACTTATTATCGTACAGCAAGGTCGTATAAAGGTTTATTCTACCATTTTATGCAACTAAGACTCGTAATAGATGGATACAGTCTAAGGCAAAAACGTACCTCGAAAATCAAGAAAATTTGATTTTCAAACAGATGGCGCCACTACCTATGGCCTACTCTCGGATAGATGGCGTTGACGGTTTCGTTTGTTACTTAACAATGTTAACGCATATCAGTGAAAGAACATAGGTCAAAATCATATAATAATAATTAATGCAAATAAAATAAGAAAATCATTTATCCATATATAAATACATTTTATGGTATTTTTATACATCTTCATTTTTAGTTTTAATCGTGTGTCGATAGATGGCAGTGAATTTATTGTGGCTACAAAATTTACTATGACAGTACCGCTCTATCCTATTATATTCTCTTTGATGATAGGTATACAAGTGCAATAGAGATATCAATAAAAATCTGTATGGAACGCGTCTCTTTTTTAGCCTCATTTTCCTTATTAAAGCAGCTAACGTTATATTTACCGATCTTCTCCAGTCTCCTCAGCCTTTCTCCAGTCTCCTCAGCCTTTCTCCAGTCTTCCTCATCTTCTCCATTAGCTCTCGCTTGCCGCGCTTCACTTTCAATTTCTTATCCTTATTAAAGTAGTTAAAGTTATATTTACCGATTTTTTCCAGTCTCCTCAGCCTTTCTCCAGTCTTCCTCATCTTCTCCATTAGCTCTCGCTTGTCGCGCTTCACTTTCAATTTCTTATCCTTATTAAAGTAGTTAACGTTATATTTACCGATCTTCTCCAGTCTCCTCAGCCTTTCTCCAGTCTTCCTCATCTTCTCCATTAGCTCTCGCTTGTCGCGCTTCACTTTCAATTTCTTATCCTTATTAAAGTAGTTAACGTTATATTTACCGATCTTCTCCAGTCTCCTCAGCCTTTCTCCAGTCTTCCTCATCTTCTCCACGAGCTCTCGTTTGCCGCGCTTCACTCGCCGCTTCACTTTTTTCTTTTCCTTCTTCGGTGATTTCTTTGGCTTCGCCACTGTTACGTCTAAATCTGGAAATATAAATGTTATTTAGACGCGAAAAAGTGAGTTGTTTATTTAGTCTGTACCGTTCTGTTCCCACCAACTTGCTTTAATTTTCAGAAACATCAGCACTTTTACTTCGGAACTTGAAGAAAAGGAAAACAAAACTATCTCCGCCTTATGCTGTATGCGTGTTTTCCACCAATAGAGCATACTACGAAAATTTCTACGGTTCTCATGTAGCAGACATGCATGTAGCAGAGGATCAGAGGGCCGAAGGGACGGAAAATCACGAGCCAAATGGTCGGACGACATTAGAAAGACGGCAGGGCCGACCTGGCATAGGACCGCTGCATTCAGAACACATTGGAAATCCATTAGGCCAAAGAGCATATAATAAGATAGAGCGGTACTGTCATAGTCAATTTTGTAACCACTGTAAATTCACTGCCATCTATCGACATACTTTAAAACTAAAAATGAAGATTTATAAAAATACGTTAAAATGTATTTAAATATGGATAAATGATGTTTTTATTCGCATTAATTATTTTTATATGATTTTGACCCATGTTCTTTCACTGATATGCATTAAAATTATAAATAACAAACGTAACCGTCAACGCCCTCTATACGAGAGTAGGCCAAAACTAGTGGCGCCATCTGATCGAGAATCAAATTTTCGTGATTTTCGAGGCACGTTTTTTCCTTAGACTGTATCCATCTATTACGGAGTTATATCTATCTTTGATTAGGCATATGTTCAGCAGTGGACGCAAATATGCAAGAAGAGAGGATCAAAAATTTGCTCAGAAAAAAAATTATCGGCTTAAAACGTTTAAAAACTTGTAATACACGTAATGAAATGCTTTTTTATGGGACAGCCAGTGGAATGGTTCGAACGGGGTGTAAAAAAAAATGCACTTTTATGTTTAGATATAAATATTTGCAAGTATTTGTGCCGTTCTCAATCAAAAGGGTACTTATTGTCGGTTGTCAATAAGGCGCTATTGCCATATAGCTTTAATTGAAATCAACCTTATCGACAAGCAACAATAAATAAATATTAAATATATAAATATTAGGGGACATCTTGCACAGATCAACCTAGCCCCAAACTAAGCAAAGCTTGTACTATGGGTGCTAGGCGACGATATACATACTTATATAGACAATGTGGTACCTTTTGGTTGAAAACGTCACAGTTAAGTACACATATCCCCTTTATCGACGCCATCATCTACATAATTAGCTCCATGCATGAATTTATTTTTATTTTTGGATTCATAATTTATATCGTTGGAACACCGGAAATGATAAAAATACTTTTGTAAACCTTAACATTATTTTATTAAAAAATATTTAAAATGTTGAAAATTTTTGAGCGGTTGAAACGCTCATAATTTTTGGCGCGAATTCGACAGAGCGTGATGACGTCACACGTTGGGCGGCCCAACTGACGTTTGCTACTAATGACACTAATCTGTCGAACGCGTGACGTCACGTGGCGTTTCGAGCGTTTCGCTCACTAGCTTTTCGCGGGCAAATTTTTGTACTTTTTATTTATAATTTTAAGTAATTAAATGGTAATTTAAAAACGGAAATGCATTTGTAACATGATATAACGGTAACAAACATCCGAATAAAACATATTTCGTTCAAATATAAACTTCATGCATGAGGCTAATTGGTGTCTATTACATCGTCATCTTCAGGGGGTTCGGATACCTCGGGCCCTTTAGCTTCACTTGTGGCTGCTTGACCTCTGAGGCACTAGAATTAAGGTTACATACCATCAACGCCATCCACATAATCGGGGTCCATGACATCATCATCAGCTTCAGGGGGTTCAGATACCTCGGGCCCTTTAGCTTCACTTGTGGCTGCTTGACCTCTAAGGCACTAGAATTAAGTTTACATACCATCAAAGACATCCACATAGTCGGGGTCCATGACATCATCATCAGCTTCAGGGGGTTCAGATACCTCGGGCCCTTTAGCTTCACTTGTGGCTGCTTGACCTCTGAGGCACTAGAATTAAGTTACCATACCATCAACGCCATCCACATAATCGGGGTCCATGACATCATCATCAGCTTCAAGGGGTTCAGATACCTCGGGCCCTTTAGCTTCACTTGTGGCTGCTTGACCTCTGAGGCACTAGAATTAAGTTTACATACCATCAACGCCATCCACATAATCGGGGTCCATGACATCATCATCAGCTTCAGGGGGTACAGATACCTCGGGCCCTTTAGCTTCACTTGTGACTGCTTGACCTCTGAGGCACTAGAATTAAGTTTACATACCATCAACGCCATCCACATAATCGGGGTCCATAACATCATCATCAGCTTCAGGGGGTTCAGATACCTCGGGCCCTTTAGCTTCACTTGTGGCTGCTTGAACTCTGAGGCACTAGAATTAAGTTACCATACCATCAACGCCATCATCCACATAGTCGGGGTCCATGACATCATCATCAGCTTCAGGGGGTTCGGACACTTCCCCGTCCCCAGGCCGCTCTTCTAGCTTCACTCCTGGCTCCTGCTTCACCTCTGGAGGCACTGGAATGTCACAAAGATTCTTAAAATTGCAGTTTCATATTTTTGTAGATTTAATCCAATATCTGACTAAAAAAAAAGGCAACAAAATCACGTTTGTTGTATGGGAGCCCCACTTAAATATTTATTTTATTCTGTTTTTAGTATTTGTTGTTATAGCAGCAACAGAAATGCATCATCTGTGAGTATTTCAACTGTCTAGCTATCACGGTTCATGAGATACAGCCTGGTGACAGATGGACAGACAGAGGAGTCTTAGTAATAGGGTACGGAACCCTAAAAATGGAGGGTAACGTTATGTCTACTTCATTTAATAAACGACTTTTGACCTACAAACGTTTTGTAAAATAAAATAAAATATTCATTTCTTTCTACAACCTAATCAGTCATATCTTGCAAGTAATGTACCCATTTCAGGTGTTATTCACAGTGAGCTAATCAGAATAGAAAATCGCTCGACGTGTCTGGGCCGGCCAAAACGGAGTGAATTTTATACATATATGTCTGTCCCTCACGGAGGTTTTGTTATTAAAAATGTTAGTGGCTGTTACATAACATTTAAATTTCATCGTTCCTATCAAAATACAGATGTAGTGTTTAATTTTAAGTACCTGTTACTAACAAAATATAGATTTTTTATAGTCTGAAAAATATATATATTTTTTTTATTGTGCATAATTGTTTTCCATCGTATTTTCTCGGAAACTTTCGTATTTGTCATGCTACTTCAGTCAAACTTAGTACTTTTTGTACCAAGACTGACTGAAATACAGCAGTTCAAAACAGCAGTCAAAAATTTATACAGGAACAAATCACAAACATCTAGGTAACTTTTTAAAGTGAAACTTTTATTTCTTTCTTCCTCACATAAGTCTAAGTACTCGTACATACTTACATAATATATTATAATACTAAGTCTCTCTCAACACTTGTAATGTTGCGAACCGCATGTTAGTTAAGTAAGTTAAGTGGTAAAGTATACATATATATGTTCCCCGTGAGATACGTTTATGGAAGCATCTGTATTTAAGGACATTTATGCTATTTTAAGTTCTTTGTTCATCCCATGTATGTTTTCTATGTTGTCTCCTTAATAAATAATAATAATAAAACAGCAAGGCACGTTCGTACGTTTCCGTGAAATTTATGTAAGTTTCCCTTATGCACTATGCCCTACATCTGTACCTGTACTATTCAGGGATCTCAAAAACATTTTATCATTATTAGGCACTTTATCACTACATAGTATAAAACAAAGTCGCTTCCTGCTGTCTGTCCGTCCCTATGTACGCTTTTTTTTTTTAATACTACGTCGGTGGCAAACAAGCATACGGCCCGCCTGATGTTAAGCAGTCTCCGTAGCCTATGTACGCCTACAACTCCAGAGGAGTTACATGCGCGTTGCCGACCGTAACACTCCTCCCCCTCGTTGAGCTCTGGCAACCTTACTCACCGGCAGGAACAACACTATGAGTAGGGTCTAGTGTTATTTGGCTGCGGTTTTCTGTAAGGTGGAGGTACTTCCCCAGTTGGGCTCTGCTCTAGATCTGGAATGACGCTGTCCTGTGCCCTACCACACAAAGCGAGATGTCATTCGCAGTGCCCATACCTCTCTTTTGGACATAGTTTAAGGACATACCCGGGTCCATGCTTAGATCTTGATGCGGTTTTTTTAAGAGGAAGGTTTATATGTATAATACATCAGCATTGCACCCGTGCGAAGCCGGGGCGGGTCGCTAGTTGTCTTAATAAAAGTTTTAATCTACAGTTATACGTGGTTATACTAGAACTAAAAACAGATAGCAATACATAATAGCAATACCATTGTCTCCATGCACATGTATGCTGGCCTGAAGCAGCGTCTCCTCGCAGCGCAGCACCTGTCCACGGAATGCACTGGCGTCCCGCAGTCTCAGCACACAGGTGGCGCAGATCAGTCGCTCCAGCTCGGATCCATCTAGGTGTGAAAGCTGGAAATATTATAACAAAGTTTCATTGACATTTTCACCTCAGCAGCTCGAACAAGCCTACTTTCGTCAGGGAGTGAAACAAAGTAGCTTTTTAATTTAGGGAAGGCCAGGAACTGCCACTTTATACTTCTATTACAAATTCGTTTTTTTTTGTCACTATTATTCTGTGTAATTCGACTCGCTTCGCTCGTGATTCAATTATAGAATATTTCGCATTCTCGGGACTCAAAATAAACACTCGCAAGAAATACCAACTTTCCTCTCTTGTTGCACAAATAACTATTGATATGGTTTTTATTTAAATAAAATTTAATATTTTACTCATATTTTACAACCAACAAGTGTTGGACTGTTATAGACATATTCATGCATTCACAACTCTTGAATCTATCATCATCATCATCATGTCAGCCGATAGACGTCCACTGCTGGACATAGGCCTCCCCCAAGGCTCGCCACTCCGACCGATCCTGTGCCGCTCGCAACCACCGAATTCCCGCGACCTTCACCAGGTCGTCGCTCCATCTCGTTGGAGGCCTACCGGCAGTTCGTCTTCCGGTACGCGGACGCCACTCCAGAACCTTCCGGCCCCACCGGCCATCAGTTCTGCGAGCAACTTGAGCCCGAGTTCTTGAATCTATAGTTTCCTAATATAATGAGAATATAACTACTATGTTGTACTGATTAAACTGTAATATAATATGAACCCAACGCACGAAAGTTAGTAAGTTAGTTAAAAATTACGCAACTTAAGTGGGAATGGGCTGGCATTATCTGTCGCAGGGATGATGACCGATGGGGCCAGCGAGTACTGTTCCGGAGACCTCGACTGCGAAGCCGAAGGAGCGGAAAACCACAAGCCAGATGGTCAGACAATATTAGAATGACAGCAAGGCCGACCTGGCATAGAACCGCCACATACAGAACTACATGGAAATCCATTAAAGAGGCATATGTTCAGCAGTGGACGCAAATATGTTGAGAAGAATAAGATGACATCAACTTTGACATTGTTTGCAAAATACTTAGAGAAACAATCAACAATGATAAAATTAAACAATAATGATATTATACATCAATAGGAACAGAACCCTATGGAGGAACCTCATCTTCAGCATAAGGACATGATGTCACGATCCTCAGTATTGAGGGAACGACTGAAGAAGAAGAAGACATCAATATTCCTCTATGCATGGTTGGAGTAGTTGAACATATCCTCATAATTTAAGAGCATGATGGCTCTTGTCGGTAGAGTATGCACCAGTTTTCGCGGTCCTCGGCCAGGTTCTTTAGGTCCCTGTAAAACCATATTAGAAGGCAAGGCGGGAAAAATGGAGCAAAATAGTAACAGGTACCCAAGAGGTTGTACACGCGGCCAGAGGAGACCTCGAACAAGATGGGAGGATGAACTCAAACTCACAGCGGGCCCGAACTGGAGAAGAGTGGCCCACGACAGACCTCAATGGAAAGAGCTAGAGGAGGCCTTTGCCAAGCGGCACACTGAGCTACGGGACATACTCTAGCTCAGAATAAAAGGGCTAGATAGATAGATAGAAGGCAAGATCGAAGCGAGGAGAGGAAGAGGAAAACCACGAACAAGCTACACACAACAACTGAAAGCAAAAGCAAATGTTGTGTCTTAACGGGACCTAAAGTTGAACATATGAAAGTCCATAATTACAAAAACCACCCACAAAATTGTCACAAAATGACTAATCCTTCATCAGATAAAAAGAAAGAAATACATTGGTGCTGTTTGATAAAATTTAAGTATAAAATAAAAGAATATATTTTGCCAACATATTCATATTGCTTGTAAAACACTTTTTTTTTTATCTGGTTTTTATGGAGGCTTTGGACACTAGGTGAACATGTCAGCCTCATGGGTGCTATCATAGTTCCCTACTCAAGGGAGAGGTCAATAAAGTGGTAAACACTGATTGCTTTGTCCGATATAGGCTCTGCCAACCAACAATTGATCTGTCCATTGTGCATGGAGCCCAGACTACCAAAAATTCTTTTTCTCAAGTCCGAATTCCGGACACATTCCAACAACACGTGAGACAAGTCATCAGTCTTCTGACAGTTTGCACACAGTGGTGACGATTTAACACCCATCATGCACAGAAATTTGTTTGTAGGGATGTGTTCGGACCGGACTCGGAAAGCTGAGACTAACACTTTTCTAGAGAGGTTGGCAGAATCAAACCAGGGTATCCACAAATTGTTCTTAA
The DNA here is from genome assembly GCF_947568885.1 of Cydia strobilella. Classification (NCBI taxonomy): domain Eukaryota; kingdom Metazoa; phylum Arthropoda; class Insecta; order Lepidoptera; family Tortricidae; genus Cydia; species Cydia strobilella. Next base: position 1,256,612 of record NC_086064.1, on the reverse strand, counting down.
CATTAAATGGTTAAAGATATTGTTGACATCTATCGCAAACTATTTCAGCTTCTTCTTGCTACGTTACGTGGCGTAAACTTCAAGTTTATATAAAATAGTTTGTGTGTGGAAATATGTTTCTCTTTAAAATTGTTTTTTATAAAACAGACTCAAATTTTTACAACTCATTTAATATGTATTTAATACCAAATAAATCATCTGACTTAACCTGAGGTTTACTTAATTTATAAAAGCAAAGGACATACCATTAAACCAAAGCAATCCACGAACATATCTGAGTACACTTCTTTCTTTCCTTGCCATTCGTATTCGTGGTTCAACAGGCGACATTTCTTCAGCGCGCCGCAACAACGGCACAGGCCCGGGTCGAATACCGGGCCTTTACGGCTTGTAGCACTCATATGTATGTAGATTTCAGCAAGTTCCAGTTAATTTTCCGAATTACAAAGATTTTCTAAATTTTCTTTTCAGTATTGTATTGACGTTTCAACCTGTTTTGCTTGTCGGAGTTGTCGGCGTTTTGTTATTGCAAAATCTCAAAAGACTGACAGAGTGCTATGGGTATAAATTAATATTTATTGGTTTTTAATGATTGAATTTGTACTACAATCATTTTTATTTTAAAGAAATTTAAATTGCTATTTTATGTATAAATGCAAAAAATGAATAAACAAATGTGGTCCTCTTGATATCAGTTGTGTATTTTGGCTATTTAACAACAGATGGCGTTAGAAGTTACAATTTGAATTTTCCTGTTACGTACTGCAAATTGGGCAAATAAATCAAAATATTTATTCAGCTGATCAATTGATTGTTCAAAATTTTAAACAAGATAAGCGTGTTTTGTTATCAACTTAATATGTCTTTATTTATATAATACAATTTAAAATATTTACAATACAATTAAAATATAATACAATTATGATAATATAATACAACTTTGGCTGGCAAGACGCAAGGCATTGTTAATTTGTTACTGGCAACATACATACACATCCTGAAGGACGCGACAGTGTGATGGCGTCGGTATTCGGCTCTTGTGTCTCAAAATTAAAACTAAATAGATGAGAATAGTTCCTTAGTGTTGCAATTTAATTAGTTATGTACGACTTAGTATAGCAATAATATTTTCTGTGAAAATATTAGTAAATTTGTGATAATGGAAGGCAAAAGTACTGACTGGGTACGGGGGCCTAGCGGCCCTACTGTTTGCCGATGTTGTTTTACCGAGGGCTGTTATAAAGACATTTCTACCGAATATTTTTGGATGGGGAAGAGAGAAGTTTACTGCGAGATGCTGACGGAGACGTTCGACCTTAGTGTAAGTGTTTAAAAAACCAGTTGGAGTTTTGTTGGAATCTGCATTACGGCGTCCATTTTCTTCAAGCAAAGTTTTTTTTGTTATACGGCTGAATTAAAAAGTTAAGTGTGTACTCCTTGGAGTTGCGCTGTGGATGTCTATATGTTTTGGGTGGCTTGTGAAAATATTGATTATCTTGAAGCTGTGAATTTGTACTTATGCGGTGAAGGGTGTCTTATACTAGAAGTCAATGCCCTGTTACTATGTATGTCGCAGCCATATTTTTTTTCTTTTATTAGGTAATTATGCTAGTATGTATAATGTAATGATGCTCAACCAACCTTTTTTAATGGGATAAACCTAAAAAAGTTAAGTCAGATCTGGGAGGTCTTTCATAAAACAATCATTTAATCCAGTTAACATAATAGAAAATGTTTTAATAGTCCATTTATCAAGTCATAAGTAAATAAATTAATATTATGGTACAATCTTACACTAATCTACATAGTACTACCGTACAGAAAAGAAACTTCCTACAAAACTGAAGTTTGACAGCGATTCAGGGACGAATCATGCCGTCCCTTTCTTATGTATGATACTATCCCTTTTGGCTATTTAGGGTTGTCAAAATTTAAGTTAATGACTTATCTATCTTATCTGTGGTCGTACACGCAAAGGGACGTCAAATTGTACCAACCCTAATAATTGCTCGGAGCAATGATGACCCGAAAGGATCAGTTTCGGCCCCTGGCTAAACAATATAAGTGATTTTCCTTGTATTTCTCAGATCGCCTTCGCCCAAACATCGGGCCCCAACAGCAATAGCCGTCTGATCTGCGAGCCCTGCATATCCCGGCTACGGGATGCCTCGGAGTTCAAGCGCCAGGTGCAGGAGTGTGAGAAGATGTTCATGCAGTACCTGGATCCGGGACGGACAACGGTTGATGAGCTTCAGATGGAGAGTAAGTCAACTTCAATACTATGTTTCTTCCGCTGCCAACAAACTGTTATACAGTTTGGCGGAGTTTGTGCTTATTTGAAAATAGTTATTTATTTAAACTTTATTGCACCATACATGAAGGTACAAAAGGCGGACTTAATGCCTTAAGGCATTCTCTACCAGTCAACCAATGGGTTCAACCAGAAAGATTAAGTGGGTGCAGTGACTTTTAAAGTAAATGAATTTGTAATTTTTTATATATATAATGAAAATATGTATGCTGTTTCCATGAATAAATGCTTATTTATTTATTATTTATTTTATTTAAAATGTAGGTACTTATTACTGCTACTAATTTTGGTGGTAGTGGTACTATTTTTGGTGGTGCCAGCAGAGGTTTTACCTACCTCTCTCTAGTTTTGTACTATGAGATTTGACTTATCTTATAGCTAGCATATCCAGGACCTAAAATAAAATAAAAACTTTCATACAATTTTTGGGAGTCAGTTTTGTAACGGTCCATACAAAATGTATGTGAAAATGCGTTACAAACTGATATTTTTTTTCTTTTTAAATCGATAGTCCTCGTGATTCTGAGTAGAAAAAACCCAAGAGTTGATGGATTTTCGAAAAAACAGTGATACACTTTTAAGTGCAAATGCCCTTATATGGAGTTACATATATTTTTGGTAAAACCCATACAACATTAAATTTATCCATGAAATTCTCTCCTGTAGCCACTCAAGAGCCGCTGGAGAAGGGGGTGAAGCTAGAACCGGTGAAGCTGGAGAAGAATCACAGCGACGACGATTTCGACGATCGGGGCGGCTTTGACGATATGGACGAAGATGACCGTAAGTACTTATTACCACCCAATGTCCTTTTTTTAGGACAACAGAAACGCACAGCTGTGGCGGTTTCGACGACAGGGCGGCATCGACGACGACGTAAGTCCCTTTTTTTACCGTGTGAGGCCAATGTCCTTTTTATAGTACCTACTCAGAAGAGCCACAAGAGAAGAATCACAGCGACGACGATTTCGACGACCTGGGCCGCCTACGACGATGGCCGTAAGTCCTTATTTTGACCATGTGACGCCCAATGTCCTTTTTTAGGACACAAGACGAGATATGAAGCTGATCGTAAATTGTTTTGTACCATTTGAGGCCCAATGTCCTTTTATTAAAACAACAATAAGTAAAGGCGATATCGATCGGGGTACCTTCGAAGCATAGACTAATATAAGTAAAGAAATAGTAGTAACTCCATACATCAGTTTTCTTTCCAAAACGCGGGTTATTTCGTAGTCGACATCTAGCGTCAAGTAGCGGATTTATCAGTATTGTTACTTGACAATAGATGTCGCGACGAACGAAAAGTCTAATTGCTCAACAACTCGCGTCGCGTTCGCCAAACATTGACGAAATCTAATCGTCACTTTTCTTACAGTCGACGACCAGCCGCTAACAAGACTCGCCAGCAAAGTGCCTAAAAAGGAATCCGTAGACCTCCTAGACCTCCTCGACAACGCCAAAGCGGAGAAGAGGAAATCCTCCACTAAAACTAAATCCAGCCCCGCTAAGAAAGCTAAAACTAAGAAGGAGACACCTAAAGCGACTGCTAGCAAAGCTAAACCGGAGAAGAAAAAGAAAGGTAGGCATCGATTGAGCTTTTTTTGGGTTGGGGAATTGAGTTGACATGAATGTTTTTTTATTGACAGTTTATACCTTGGAATAAATATTACACATTTTTTAATTTAAGCGTTATTTAATGTACGAAGTTTAATTTCGTTGGATACTCAAAGAGACATGTTTTTATGTAATGTGTTTATTAAAAATAATTGCTACTTTTTTTTTTTTTTTAATTTGGTTTTTATGGAGGCTTTGGACACTAGGTGAACATGTCAGCCTCATGGGTGCTATCATAGTTCCCTACTCAAGGGAGAGGTCAATAAAGTGGTAAACACTGATTGCTTTGTCCGATATAGGCTCTGCCAACCAACAATTGATCTGTCCATTGTGCATGGAGCCCAGACTACCAAAAATTCTTTTTCTCAAGTCCGAATTCCGGACGCATTCCAACAACACATGAGACAAGTCATCAGTCTTCTGACAGTTTGCACTTAAAATTTTCGTAAGTTTCTTTGTAGTTAATTTAAAAAATCGATTACTGTTGTACGGGACCATTGAAGTGCCGGAATATCGAGATTCACTGTGTATAAATAAAACACAATATATTTGTGTTGTGTGTGTGTGTGTGTTAATAAAACTAAGTTTTGGTGATGTCATTTTCTCAAAATGATAAATAAATAAATAAATATTAGGGGACCTCTTACACAGGTCAACCTAGCCCCAAACTAATTAAAGCTTGTACTATGGGTGCTAGGCGATGATATACGATACTTCTATGTGACGTTTTCAACCAAAAGGTACCACATTGTCGCTTGTCGACAAGGTTGATTTCTAATTAAAGCTATATGGAAATAGCGCCTTACTGACAAGCGACAATAAGTACCCTTTTGGTTGAAAATGGCACATATTGATAAATACATACTTATACATAGAAACACCCATGACTCAGGAACAAATATTCACAGGCAGCAGGGTGGCATAAAGTAACTTATTTTTTCTTTCCTTGTTCAGTTGTAAAATTTGTTTGTCTGAATTGAACAAACCTAACTTGAAAACAAAAAATACAATAACTTGTATCCCAATGGGTTGCAACTAAACCCATTGGAAGGGATATATTCATTTGTCATACACATATGGTGGTCAAAAAACGTGGGTTCAAACCTCGGTATAGAGCACAACCGATACCCCGGCGCACTCATGAGACTCTGGCGCATACCGGGGTATGCCACGGCATGCCGGCGCCTACCGCCGCGATATCCTCTAACTTGTACCTCAATCTCAAAAATCCTCCGTGATGCTCCAAGGTTGGTCTCAGAGCATTCAAATTTATATCTTAATGTAATTGAAACAGGAAACTTTGATCAATTTAATGTGATCTGCGCTGCGCTTCTCGCTGGTCTTTAACATAGGCAAACAAGAGCTAAATCGAAAAAAAAATAGAATATTATTATATATCTGAATTTATGAGCTTATTGCATGATATAATGTAATTATCAGTATAATCTATTAATGAATAAATAGTTATATCTACTTAAAAATTAAATTAATGTTAAATAAAACTATATTAAAACTAAATTAAAGCTAAATATAAAAAGAAAAACTATATAAAAAGAAAAAATTATACTGAAGTTATAAAAAGAACACCCCGTCCAAAATCTCCGCCTGCGGCATTGACCGCATAACGCTGGCTGCGTTACTTGCTTATTGCATAGAATATTCAAGTCAACTCTGTTTACCAACATTAACATTGGCAGATTTTCTACTAAAATAATATTAATTTGTATATTAGCGGTTTTTTGATGTTCGCCCCTCCCTATTACGAGGAGTGGTGGCAACACTAGCGTCGCATACGCCGCGCTTGGGTGTGGCGGTCAGATTCCATGATGGCAGCGATAAACGCTGTGACTCTCTAGATGTTTTAGCAGTTACAATTGGACACATTTTTAATTAACTCTTATTAAAAACGTAAGTATTATAATCTAAAAGAGAGTTGTTTTAATTTAAATTTCCGTATGTGTGTATGTTCATATTGCATTAATCTTAATAATCGTTTTAGGAAGTAATGAAATTAATATTTCTCCTAAATTATTGAATACTTGAGGTAGTTATACTAGACTAGATTATATTTTAATTTTTTTTTTAGTATAAAGTCTGCCAATACTGTTTTTAAAGTAGTACAGTTGCATGTGTCATAATATGGATATGTCTCAGTTAATGGTCGGTTTTAAATAATTCTCAAGCATCACATTAACGTATCTGGAATACCTGGAATGCTGTAAATAAAATATGGACGTATCTGGAATACCTAAAGTTACAATCACAAGATATTTGTGGAATTTAGCCTCTATCTTTTGGTGTGAGTGTAGCTTTCTATTGGCAATTTGAGGGTTGTTAAAAGCCGCTTCCATACTGTCAGAGCTAATTTCTTGAAGTGCATTTTGTATTTTGTGATATTTTCCCTTTAGGTTTTAGGTCTTCAGGAACATCGGAATTCTCCTTTTTTATTGAGATTCAGAAATTTTATTTCACCTTTTTTTTGTTTATTACTTACAATTTATTTTATACATAATTATATCTACTTTGATGGTAGGATCAGATTAGTAAAATATTTTCCTTTTCATTTAGCAACATATTAGGCAATACTTGAAATGATGAAGAAACCCGAGTTACCGTGGATTGACCCAGTTGAAAAAATAGTTAATTATTAAAACACCAACTTTAAAAATTAAATATTTAGTATGCAAATTTAAAAGTAATTCAGAAAATAATCCAAAGTATTTTGGATCATGAAGCCAACGAACGGGAACTACGGGACTTCAGCCATATTGGGTTCGATTCCTAATATCTAAATATGTATGTTATACGCTACGCTTCGAGTTATCTTCGAAAGGTACGTAATTTTCTACTCAACTGAAAATTAATTTATCGCTACTAACTAATGTGTAATAATAAGTTTTTATTAAATACTGTAAAAACATTTCCATATAACTGGAGTTATATTTGTCGATATATTTATTTTCAGTTTAGTACTGTTATATATATTCAGCTCTGATAGTAAAACAATTGATTCAAAATTTGTGATATTTTTAAGAGACTTATCCATATTAAATAGGCTATTTGAAATGCCTACATGGTTGAAATACGTGAACGATTTAGGCAGATATTGTACTACATTTTTTTTTCTAAAATGTCTTACAAAGTACCAAGAAGACGGCCATGTTCATTTATTTTCTTCCATGTTTCTAACAAATCCCAAAATAATTCCAGCGACTTTGAAATATTTAAAACTTTAATTCGTACACAAGATGTACCAGTTGCGGAGCAATTTTTGGACGCGTTGCACTTTAGTTATTAGACATTTGCATCGAATATCAAACGTTTGCGATTAAACCCCAAAAACTTTAAACTCGAGCCTCAAGGCTTTAATCTACGTATTTATACTTTCACACGTCCGTTTAAACGTCTATAAGGAGCCTCAAGAAAAGCAGTCAATGGGATGTTTTCTTTTCTAGAAAAGAGTTACGATCCGGCGAGAAGTAACGCCGAGACCATACTGACTTACGTCACAGCCTACCCGTTCCGCGTCTCGGACAAAAGCATACTGTGCGTATACTGCCTAGATCTCTATGACGATCCAATCTTCTTCCGCAAGCACATGGAAGACGAGCATAAACATTTCACCCTTAAAGTTGCCTTCCATAATCTCCCCAGCCTGGAGTTCATTAAAGCAGACATCACCGATTTAAGCTGCAGGATATGTACACAAAAATTCCAAAGCTTAGAAGCTGTTGCGGAACATTTAAGCACGCACGGACGGAAAATAGACGCGAACGGGAAGCTAGGCGTCATGCCGTATTACTTACACAAAGATGTGCATAACTGCGCTGTATGCGAAAAGAACTTCCCAACGCTCTTCCATTTAAATCGACATACAATCTCACACTTCTTAAGCTACGTGTGTCATGTTTGCGGAAAAAGCTATGTAGCTACAACAGGCTTGCTCCGACACGTTCGCTCAAAGCATCAGCAGTACGAAGTGACCTGTAAGAAATGCAGAAAAGTCTTCCCAACTATGGAAGCGAAAGAAAAACACACTAAGACAGAAAAATCTTGCATGCCATATGTATGTACGAAGTGTAACGAGCGATTTATAGATTGGAAGTGGAGAAAAAGACATATGGAAACTGTTCACGGACAGATTAAACGCTCCTTTAGGTGTGCGGACTGTAATATAAGTTTTAATAGTGAAAATTCTTACTATGAGCATTTTAAGCTGCAGCATTCTGGTGAATGCTCGACATGCAAGCATTGCGGATTGAAATTCTTGTTCTCGTCTCGTTTGAAACGACATTTGGCTAAGCATAACTTATGAACTTAATTTTTAGGTAATAAGTATAACTGATTTAAATAAGAATAATTGATCTCAATATAAGCTCTGACATAACCAATCTATTTTAAAAATTAACTGTATTTATGATATTTATACAATAACAAAAATAAGTAATTTATAGGTTAAAACTGCGGTTATTTGCGGAATATTTACCATGTAAATATGTATTTGATGTATTTCCGATATTTCCGGCACTGTTATAAGGGCCATGTTCTTCTAATAAATGTAGAAATATATAATTGTCTGTTTCACTTTTACCTTTACCTAACTTGGTTTGAAAACTGAAAATTTCGGTGTTAAGTGTTTCACTAAGAAAAGTCCAGTAATACAGAAGACGTTTTCTTTTCTAGTGGACACAATCGATCCAGAAAGGAGAAATGCCGTGGCAATTATAAAGTTCACGAGCGCTTACCCTTTTCGTGTCAACGACAAGTCTATACTTTGCGTGTATTGCGGGGACTTACATGACGACCCTGCCCAGTTCCGTCTCCACATGAACAACGAACATGCCAAATTTAACTACCGCATGCCATTTGAAAATTTACCAAAATCTGAATACGTTAAAGTCGATATTACTAACCTCAGATGCAGGATTTGCGACGCATCTTTCCCTAAACTGGAACAAGCTTTCACACACTTAAAAGATCACACTAAAATTATACACACTAAATCTCCTCTTGGCGTTATGCCGTTTATTTTAGATAGTCAGTGGACTTGCGCTGTCTGCCAAGAGGGCTTACCTTCTTTATTACATTTAAACAGACATACAATCACGCATTTTAGAAGTTACGTTTGTGAGATATGCGGAAAGTCGTACGTAGCTACCACGGGATTATTGCAGCATGTTAGAAAGAACCACGAAGCTCACAAAGCTTATTGTAGGCGTTGTGGTATGTTTTTTTCATCTATGGCAGCTAAATCGCTTCACCAAAGAACTGAGAAAAAGTGCATGTCACATTGTTGCCCTCTCTGCCCTGAGAGGTTACCTACTTGGGAGCTAAAACAACAACATATGGTAGCACACCATGGTTTAGTTAAAAAGGCGTATCAATGTTCCGATTGTAATGTAACTTGTGGTAGCCGCCGGACGTTTTATGATCATTTCAAGCTGTGTCATTCTGCCGAATGTGTTAATTGCGTGCATTGCGGGCTAAGGTTTGCGACTGCGTCACGTCTGAAGAGACATTTAGGGAGGAAGCATACGTGATTCAATTATAAATACTGTCAATGGTTAGGTTTATGGAATCCAATTATAAAAAAAACTTAATTACAAAAGATACTTGAATTGATTACTTGGTGTTTTAAAATATTAATTTAACGAAACTAGTAATTTAGGCGCCGATATGACTATCACCTATACTGTAATTCTGTTAGAACTAAATACTGAAAAAAAAAAGGTAAGACGTTTCACTAGTTCTCAATCAATGTTAATACATCATTACTAACTCGGCTGAAAAATGGACGTCGGCAATTATTACCATCAAGAACGAGCTGTTAGGAACTGAAATTTTCTCTTTTCTAGAACATAACGAAGATACGAATTCGGCGCGGGCAGCCAGGCGGAACGCGAAAATCATATTAGCGCACTCCACGGCCTACCCCGTCAAATACCACGCGACCGACTTACAGTGTTACGTCTGCTACGGTTCATTCGACGACCCCAGTTTGCTCAGGGCGCACATCGACAAACACAGTCGCGTTGAGAGATCTAATGCAGCTCCACTAGACAAGGCTTATATTCCTGTAGATATCACCGATTTGCGCTGCAAATGCAACGCGAAATTTGACTCTTTAGACAATTTGGCGAACCATTTAATCGCGATTCATCGCTTAAACTTAGACGTTTCTAAATCTCTCGGATTAGTGCCTTTAAAATTAGAGAAAAATCGATTTCAATGCGTCATATGCTCTGAACTTCTCTTGTCTATACAAAGTATCTCTAGACACACAGCTATGCATTACTATCAATTCACTTGTGAAATATGCGGAAGAAAATTTAGAACGAGCCAAAGACTTGACTTCCACATTCGTTTTCGGCATCGAGTGGAAAACGATAAATATTTTTGTAGTCGCTGCAAAATATCTTTCCCCAGCGCAGAAGCAAAGAACGACCATATGAAAACAAGCCAACTATGCCAAACTTATGTGTGCAAAACTTGCGGTGAACGCTTTTTAAACTGGGAGCTTAGAGAAACTCATCAAGTTACAGCTCATAACCAAAAAAAGAGAACGTATCGCTGCATTGAATGCGACGAAGTCTTTAAATACCGCTCTTATTTGTCCCGACACTTCAATAGCACACATACGGACAAATATAAATGCTCATATTGTAATAAGCAATACCATACTTCAACTGAATTAAAGGAACATGTAGCTACACATACTGGTGAGAGGCCATATGCATGCGATATGTGCAATTTGAGATTCACCTGTAAGCAGGGTTGGAAACGGCATAAAGTCACACACGATGATACTAAAAAAAGTGCTTGCCCAATCTGTAATAAATTGTTCGCCAGGCGTTACAGAATTAAAGGGCACATCGAAAAGAATCACCCAGAAGTTAATATATTATAATCATCTTTTATCATCTGTTGGTTGGATTAGTAGTTGTTGAAGTCAGATGGCAATCCCTTTCATCTTAAGAATTAATTCTTGATCTCAGATCCGTTTATAGTGAAAGCAGATGCAAGGAAAGTAACTTTAGGCAACGTGTTCTAGCAAATAGAAAATGAAATCTTCTTTTTTCTAGAAATATTCGGAGGGAAGAGTGTCGAAGCTGCCAAGGAGAATGCAAGGATAATATTGAGACATTCCACGGCGTATCCTTTCAAATACAACGAGGGCTCCTTGCAGTGTTTCGTATGCCTCCAACAATTCGAAGATCCCATTGAATTAAGAACTCATATGGATTCCTCTCATTCTTATAGTGAAAAATCCAAATCGATCATATTTTTTAAACTTGGATGCCTCAGAGTCGATGTCACAAATCTGCGTTGCAAGGAATGCATTGATATTTTTGACTCTGTAGATGATCTAGCGATTCATCTAAACACTAGGCACAGTTTAAACGTAAATCTCAATTATCATCACGGTTTAGTACCTGTGAAGTTAGACAAAAACAAAATGCAGTGTCTCGTTTGCTCTCAGACCTTTTTCAATATTAGAGCGCTGTGTAAACACACTGGAAAGCATTACCGTAATTATATTTGCGATGTTTGCGGAAAAGGATATGAAACTGCATCTGGACTTTATCTCCACGGCAAAGTCGGGCATTCAAACAAAATTGCCTGCCGACGCTGTAAGACATCCTTCCCTACAGTTGAAGCTAGACGACAACACATAAAAACCACTAAAGAGTGCCAACCCTGCAAATGTAAAATCTGCGGTGAGCGATTTCGTCACTGGGAACAGAAAGAGGATCATTTAGTCACAGTCCACAATAAAGAAAGGACAGTATTTTCATGCACGGAATGCGACGCAGTCTTCGAACACAGAGCATTACTTTACGGACACTTAAAAATTGCCCATACTACTGACAACAAATGTTCATATTGTGACACGCAGTTTCCAACGATGACGAGACTGAACTCCCATATTGCCAGGAAACATACTGGCGAGCGCTCGTTCTGTTGCGATGTTTGTGCTATGACGTTTTCTGATAATCAAGCTTTAAAAAGACATATGGTCACGCACAATGACAGCATGAAAATGGCTTGTCCGGTTCCGGTGTGTCAAAGTCTTTTCGCGAGACGTTACCGAATGAAGCTGCATTTAAAGAAATGTCATCCGGAATATGAGGCCAAGTGGCTCTAGAGCCATTATAAGATTTATAAGCTAACTAAAAAAGAAGGAGTGTCATTAAATAGACAATTTATTTTCATAGAAATTTTCATTTGCCATGTAGAATGTAAGTCTGATCGATATGACCTCGGTCTCTTTAAAACAAGAGTGAATAGGCTGTTACTGAACCGGTGAGCTCCATCTTAGGCCCTGTCTTCACTTTCCATCAGGTGTGACTAGGGCCAATCGCCGATCAGTTTATAATAATAAAAAAAAAAAAAAAAAGTTGGCTTGGTCCGACTTTAACGGCTTTTGTACCAAAGTAGTACTGTTTATTATCAATCTGTTACTCGATTATTTACTGATTAAAATTACACTATTCAGCGATTGGATTTTGAAACTTTGATTTTATCGTAATTTTTGTTAAGAATTATTTGTACGAAATTTTCTAACAATTCAGTGGTTGATAGTTTTCAGTTTTATTCTGTAAAAAGAAGTAAATAAAAAAAGCGACGCGTTTCTCTTTTGTTTTATTACATTAAAAACATTGTACAACCTTCCTGTGGCTAATAAAATATGAGTACCTAAATAGCAAAATTGCGATGTTACTGTTATTAAAACCATTTACTATTTTTACACTCATAATGCTAGCAATCCATACTAATATTTTAAATGCGAAAGTGTGTCTGTCTGTTACCTCTCCACGCATAAACCGCTGAACCGATTTAGTTAAAATTTGGTATAGAGATAGTTTGAGTCCCGGAGAAGGACATAGGTTAGTTTTTATCCCAGAAATCATCCTTTAAGGGGGTGGAAGTTTCTATGGGGAATCGTTAAAAAGCAGATTGGGTAAAAAATAACCTACGCAAATTACTCTAACTCTACGCAGACGAAGTCTCGAGCAAAAGCTAGTAATTTCCTAAACCGACCGGGTTTCATATTGAAAAGAGTGTGACAAGTGTGGGTCTTGTCTCCCAACTCGAGGCGTATCTGTCTCGTAGGTATGCAGTTTATTATCTGCATACACAGATGTATATTTTTCAATATTGTTTGCCCTAACCTAAACTATGTAAAGAATTAACATTCCATGTATCCATGTATGTACATGTCAAGGATTGCCTTCGGGGCCTGGACCAGACAGCCTTTATGGCTTGGATGTTGATTGCCTTCGGTGCCTGGTACCAGAGAGCCTTTGTGGCTTGGTTGTTGATAGCCTTTGTGGCTTGATACATGATCGCCTGAAGGGCTCACATTCATGATCGCCTGAAGGGCTCACATACATGATTGCCTTCGGGGCCTGGACCAGAGAACCTTTGTGGCTTGGTTGTTGATAGCCTTTGTGGCTTGATACATGATCGCCTGAAGGGCTCACATTCATGATCGCCTGAAGGGCTCACATACATGATCGTCTCAAGGGCTCACATACGCCATCGTCGTAATGGCGTCGCCTAGTGGAGTTTCCCAAGTTATGTCTGTTTTTATTGTATTAAATCCTTTATTTGATGATGATTGGTTTATTACTTTAACACAAGGAAAACTTGCTTTTTATTTATTTCAAAATACGTATCAAGAAGGCATTAACGAGAATCCGAAGTAGGCAAGCAACGAAAATATTTAGTTTTACATTCAATATCATTTCGCTAAATGCAAAATTGCGTTTCCGTCTTCACCAAAAAATAATAAAATAAATTTCTGTTCATGAAATAAAACTATGAAAACGGATTATATCGCGTATATTGAATTTATAATACATCCCGACGTTTCGAACTCTTTACAGCGTTCGTGGTCAACGGGTGACTGAGGAAAAATTACAAAATGCAAAAATACCCACATACTAAAATAATGAACAATCATAGACTACAAACTTTAAGGCTGGTTGTACATGCAAAATCGGTTCATAAGGCTAGTTATACACTACAATTATTTTTCAAGTAAAGATATATATATATATATACGCGATAAAAAAAAAAACTATGCCGGCTCCAACCCTACACCACGGACCCGAGAAGATTTAATTCCCTCCTAAATTGTAGGAGGGTATCCCAATATGGGACCGGCAACAAACTCGGCGGGACACATCTTTTCAAAACATCAGAATGTCCAGCATCATCCAACACTACGGTCTCACAGTCTATGTCTCGCTTGCTCCTTTATCAGGTGGACTACAGGATCCCAAGCTGGTGGTAGAGAAAAGCCATCTTCCCTATTAAAGTTTGGATATTTCTTAATCTCAATGGTCTCTACAGACTGCAGGAGTGTACAGGCTGGACTGTGAGTGTGGCCTATCATATGTCGGGCAGACGAAACGGAGCATTTCCACTCGGGTGAAGGAACACATAGCTGATGTCAAGCACCGTCGACCTAGGTCTGCTGTCTGTGAGCATGTCATGGATAAAGCCAATCACTCAATCAAGTTTGATAAGCCTCTGGTTCTTGCCAAGGAGAAGCGTTACATACCCAGAATGCTGCGCGAGGCCATTGAGATTAAGAAATATCCAAACTTTAATAGGGAAGATGGCTTTTCTCTACCACCAGCTTGGGATCCTGTAGTCCACCTGATAAAGGAGCAAGCGAGACATAGACTGTGAGACCGTAGTGTTGGATGATGCTGGACATTCTGATGTTTTGAAAAGATGTGTCCCGCCGAGTTTGTTGCCGGTCCCATATTGGGATACCCTCCTACAATTTAGGAGGGAATTAAATCTTCTCGGGTCCGTGGTGTAGGGTTGGAGCCGGCATAGTTTTTTTTTTTTATCGCGTATATATATATATCTTTACTTGAAAAATAATTATAGTGTATAACTAGCCTTATGAACCGATTTTGCATGTACAACCAGCCTTAAAGTTTGTAGTCTATGATTGTTCATTATTTTAGTATGTGGGTATTTTTGCATTTTGTAATTTTTCCTCAGTCACCCGTTGACCACGAACGCTGTAAAGAGTTCGAAACGTCGGGATGTATTATAAATTCAATATACGCGATATAATCCGTTTTCATAGTTTTATTTCATGAGTAACTATCGCGGTAACCGAAGACAATATTAAATTTCTGTTCTTCGAGAACTACCGGCTTTTGCATTTAACAAAGCGCCATCTTTTCAGTACATTTGAGCGTTCTGGTAATTGGTGAACAACTGAACTCTTCTCTTTTCTAGACTATCTTGGATGGAGTCGGGACGCCGCTAAGCAGAACGCCCAAATGATACTCAAACACTCGACGGCGTATCCGTTCCTGCAGATAGCCTCCTTGTTGCGGTGCTGTTTCTGCCGGGAAACGTTCGCCGATCCAGCTCTGTTTAGAGCTCATATGGACATTGTTCATCAGAACGTTGATAGATCCACATGCCATAAAGGAAATCTCGATACCCAAACTAGAGTTGACGTAACTAACCTTCGCTGTAAGAGGTGTATAAAGGCTTTTGTTTCTATAGAAGCTCTAGCGACACATTTACATGATGAACACGAATTAGACATTGAACTAAGTCAGAGCCTGGCTCTAGTGCCATTGAGATTAGAGAAAAATCGCTTCGAGTGCGTCGTTTGTTCTCAAAAATTCACCAGCACCATGCAGCTTTCAAGGCATACGGGGATACACTACTTTAGAAATATATGCGATATTTGTGGGAAAAGATTTGAGAGTCGACGGGGAATTGATAACCATGTTAAAGTACGCCATATGACTCGCACGTTTTACTGCAGAGGTTGCAAACAATCCTATCCAAGCTTAGAAGCCAAAAAAGAGCATATGCGTACGAATAAATCTTGTCTGCCGTTTAGATGTACTATCTGCAAAGAACGTTTTCTCTTTTGGGAGCGAAGAGAGGACCATCTAGTCGAAGTTCACGGAAAAGAACGGAAAATATTTCGTTGTACAGAATGCGAGAAAGTTTTTGAACGGCGCACGTTATTGTACTTTCATTTTAAAGCAGCACATACGGAGGACCACAAATGTCAGTACTGCGATTTGACGTTTTCTACTAGGAGGGATTTGCGCGAGCACACGCATCAGCATACCGGAGAACGCCCACTAAAATGCCACGTTTGTAATAAATCTTTCGCTCGGGACAAAGCCTTGAAACAACATCTGATCATTCACGACGACACCAAGAAGAAAATGTGCCCCGTGTGTAGTAGACTCTTTACGGACAATAAGAAATTAAAAATGCATGTCCAGAAACACCACCCAGAAATATTCTCGCACGAGTATGGACAAAAACGTCAATAATGAAGTTGTGATTTTACAAACTAGCTTTGCTCAGTGTTGTTGCTTTTATACATACTGGTGAAACAAAAAATATCGGTTGCCATTGTTTATTCACTTCCATCTTTCGAAACCATTCGTCATACTCATAATAGTCATTATAGAGCGTGCAGTACTCATTTCCGCACAGTTTCTAAGTCTACGTTGTACAGTCGGTAAAGCTATTAGCTTGACATCCCTGCATACACATTTGTATACAGGGGTGATAAGCTTAACAGTTTTGCTAATTGTATATTACTTTTAACCGGCTTCTACACGAATTAGGACGTGAATGAATGACCGAGGGCATTTCTTTTGTTCTAGAAGATGAACAAGCCACCTCGAGACAAAACGGCCAAGTAGTCGTCAAGAACACTACGGCGTATCCTTTCAAGCTCCCTGAGAACCACATGGTTTGCGTGTACTGTTGCGAGACTTACGAGGACCCTGTAGTGTTTAGAGCGCACATGGAAGACGAACACAAAATATTCGAAATGAAATTCGCATTCCAACATTGCTCTGAAGGCTATATAAAAGTAGACATCACTGACTTCAAATGTCGTATTTGTAAAGAACGCTTACCTGACTTAGAGACGGCCGCTAGACATTTAAAAACTAAACATTACAATCCAGACATAAACTTAAACTATGAAGTGGGTTTACAGCCATTCAAACTCGTCAATAATTCTAAGTGGTCGTGCGCTCTTTGCCAAATGGAAGCGTATTCTTTACGTCAGTTGAGCAGACATACTCAATCACATTATTCCAAAGTAACTTGTGAAACATGCGGTAAATCATACTCTACGCAGAATTCTCTCCGCCAACACGTCCAATTCGTACATTTCGGTCGCCAGCGAATATGTCGGAAATGTAAACGAACATTTGACTCGGCGGAAGAGAAACATGACCACTTGACTAAATTCAAACTGTGTCGGCAGTACTGCTGCACGGTCTGCGATGACCGCTTCATACTGCTCAAAGAGAAAGACGCCCACATGACTGAAAAACATGGCGCCCCGGAGAAAACATTCTCCTGTCCTCGGTGCAACGAAAAACTCACGACTCAAAAGCGACTAGCCGAGCATTTTAAAGTAACCCACACCGAAACTGACTTTGTATGTCACTGTGGAAAAAGCTACAAACACAAAAATAGTTTAGACGACCACGTCATCACACACGCCCAGGAAAAGGGTTATTTTTGTGGAGACTGCTCAAAGACGTTCTACAGGAAATCCGGCTTAGTACAGCACATGTGGATACACAGTGAATATAAGAGATTTGAGTGTGTGCAGTGCAATAAGAAGTTCAATCAGAGAGTAAGCTGGAAAACGCATATGAAGAAGCGCCATCCTGAACAGGCCTTAAGCTTTTAAATGAATTTTAGCACTTATTTAAGCGTAATTTCTACATTCAAAGATTTGAAATACAGATATAGTGGCGCAAAATTAGCCTTGAAAACACAAAATAAAACTAATTTTAGAAGAATGAACTTATTAAATAATATTGTAGGTATTTCAAGAGACGTACATTAAAACGAACAGATACATAGGCATCTTGATAAGTATTGATAATTTCTCATACTTCACTGAATACTCACATATAAACTACTGTTAATTTTTGTTAGTAAGTTAAATAGGCACCAGAACAATCGAATGACCAAGGGCATTTCTTTTTGTTCTAGACAACGATGCCTATCTCAACGCCAAACGGAACGCCGAGATTATCGTGAAATATTCCACCGCGTACCCGTTCAGGCTTCCAGAGAGTTCCATGGTCTGTGTGTACTGCTGTGAGAGTTACGATGACCCCACTCTGTACAGAAAACACATGGCCGATGAACATCAAACGTTTAAAGTGCGCACGGCTTTCGTTCACTGCAGCGAAGGCTATATTAAAGCCGATTGCACGGAACTTCAGTGCCGACTCTGCACACAACCCTTCGATACTTTAGAAGCGATCGCTAGTCATATTCACCTTGAACACGACAAGAAACTAAACTTGAATTCCGAACTAGGCATACAGCCTTTCAAACTCGAAAAGGATAAACTTCTATGTGCAATGTGTAATGCTAAATTCCCTTGCATACGTCAACTAAGTCGACATACCCAAACTCATTTCTTAAAATATACTTGTGATACATGTGGAAAATCTTATGCAACTATCACTACATTGAAGAACCATATTAGATTCTCTCACGCCGGTAACGAAAGGATTTGTAGGAAATGTAGAATGACATTCTCTAGCTTAGAAGCCAAACGCGAGCATTTAAGGTTATCTTCAAAATGTTGGTCTCACCTATGTATGTTTTGCGGCGAACGTTTCATGACGTGGACTTTAAAACAGATCCACTTAAATCAAGTCCACGCAGCCCCTAAAAAGTCCCACCCCTGCCCTGAATGTGGCGAAGTATTCTCTGAACGGAAAAAATACCGCGTTCATTTCAAAATATCTCACACTGATGACAACTTTATGTGCACATGTTGTGGCTTGAAATTTGACACGAAACGCGGTTTGGAAGAGCATAGGGTAGTTCATACGAAGGAGAAGTTATTTCCTTGCACTGTGTGTTCTAAATCGTTTCCTAGAAAAAAGAACCTGGCTCAGCATATGTGGATACATAGCGAGTATAAGAGATTCGAATGTATGCCTTGTAACAAGCAGTTTAATCAGAGAGTCAGTTGGCGGACGCACATGAAGAGCTACCACCCGGATTTAGTTGATATCGAAGGGAAAACGCATGTCAATCTCAATAGTGATAGAGTTAAAGTTAGATCCATATCGTTGCTAACTGACACTAATGATACGTGACTAGGTTTTATAAACCCCTGACCCTATATACCGTCGACATAAGAAATAATGACCAAAGACTTGAGTCTATATATCCTGTCACGTTTTTAAATAGGTACAGATGTAGTGCATAATTATTTTCCCGGAAACGGTCGAACGTGTCTTGCTATTTAAGTCAGTCTCGGTACAAAAAGTACTGAGGTTGACTGAAGTAGCATGACAAATACGAGCGTTTCCGAGAAAATACGATGGAAACCAATTATGCACTACATCAGACATCTGTAACTTCGTTTTTGGTTTGTGATTGGTTGAAATATGACAAGAGAGTTTATTTTGTGGACGTTCGATGTTCCGATGTTTTGAGGCAGATTTTGAACAACAGTTTCTCTTCCAAACTTACAATATCATGTTCCAACATTGTAAAACGTATTGCCGACTGAATACATTGAGATTACTGTTGATGTTATTATTATGAATTAATTAATTTTACAATTGAAATTGCTTTTAATTATCAGAATGACGGGACGCTTAGAAAAGTTAATTGTTATGTTTATATCACATTGCGTCTATTTTACAATTAGTAAATTGTTAATTAGTTTTATGAACACTGCTTTTGGACTGTTTAAAAAACTTAACTTGTTTAGATAATCTGATGCAAAGCATATGTTATTTTTAGCTATAAATCTTCAAGAACCGTTTCTGTCTAGTCTAGGAATCCTATATCCTATCACAACAGTTCAAAAAATTACAAGAATATTAAGACAACATAAGAAGCAGATAGTCGTAGTAAAAAAAAACTATAATTTTCATAGACATAAGAAATACCTACGAGAAAACATTAGAAATTATTATATTTTTAGTTTTGAATAAATGAAACTTATTGTATTGTAATATTGCTTTTTAATGTTTATCCATTTACTGGACCTGTAATATTAAACCACATGTCAAACGTTGGACGTCAAATCGCGTGGAAGAAAGAAAAAAACGTTCCTCCGACGCCACGACACGATGACATGTGACTCATGTGAGCATGTGATGACACTTATAGATTTCAATTTATAATAAATAATTCTACAAAAACTTATTATTACACCAGTTTTGGAGTATTTCCGCTTGCTTGCGTATAATGCACATCGTTTGCGTTCGAGTGTTGGAGTACACCTGGTTAAAATAACGACAATGGAATATGCCGAAGTAACATACATAAAATTGCGATAATTATTGTAACAGGTTAAATAAATAAAACAAAAACTGTACACGCTTATCCCCACCAACCAAAATCAAACAATGACAGAGAGCATTTCTTTTGTTTTAGACATAAAATCGGTCTCCAGTGGTACGGTACGGTCCAACCATAGCATCGAGAGACGAAACGCCGAGATCATAATCCAATACGCGACCGCGTTCCCCTTCCGCCTCCCCGAGAAGTCTTTGCTGTGCGTGTATTGCTGCGAGGATTTTGAAGACCCCTCACTCTTCAGAAAGCATATGGACGATGAACACCAACAGTTTAAAGTTGCCATGGCGTTCGCTCACGTCTCTGAGGGGGACTTAAAGGTCGACTGCACCGATCTACAGTGCAGAACTTGCTTTGAACCGTTTAGCAAACTAGACGACATAGCCGAACATTTATTTAATGTCCACAACTACCCATTAGACCTCAATTACCATTTAGGATTGCAACCTTTCACGCTCTACAAGCACGTACTTCTTTGCGCCGTGTGCGAAGTCAAGTACCCTTGCCTACGAACGCTAAGCAAGCACACTCAAACGCACTTCGTCAGATTCACTTGCGAGACTTGCGGCAAATCCTATTCCATGACCACGTCTCTGAACGCGCATCGCAAATTCTGCAAGAGCAGCGGCCCGGTCTGCCGAAAATGCCTTAGGGTCTTCCCAAGTTTAGACGCCAGGAGAGAACATTACAAGCACTCCGATAAATGCCGTCAACACATGTGTAATAAATGTGGGGAAAGATTTTATACGTGGAATTTAAAGCAGCAGCATTTGTTAGATGTGCATAAGCAGGAGAAAATGCAGCATAGTTGTCCAGAATGCAATGCCACGTTTTCTTCACGAAGCTCTTTTTCTGTGCACTTTAAAATAACTCACACTAACAATTACATTAAATGTACCTATTGCGAACGGAGATTTGATACAGAAAAGAACTTGAAGCGGCACATTGTAGGACACACTGGAGAGAAGTCTTTCCCGTGTCCTGTTTGCTCCAAAACGTTTCCTAGAAAAAATAACTTAATACAGCACATGTGGATTCATAATGCGGATAAAAGATTTGAGTGCAAATTGTGTAACAAGCAGTTTACTCAAAAGATCAGTTGGAAAACTCATATGAGGTCACACCATCCCGAGCTTTATGATAATTTGGATTTCAACCAACCAGTGAAAAGTCTCCGTAAGGACAAATAACCTGAACAAACAGTATTGGTAAACTATTACCAAAAGCGGAAAACAGTAGGTAGTCGTAGTATTACTTAGTCACCTACAATAATTGTTACACAACGAAAGCCGCAAAAATATCTGACACGATCTTATTTGTGGAGCCATAAGAGCGTGTCACATATTTTAGCGGCCTTCGAAGAGTAACATATTATTGCAGGTGACTGTGCCTGTTTTGAACTTAATTATTTAACATAGAATAACAGTTTACGCTGGGTAGAAGTTACTTATTAATTTTATATAAGGGGTGTGCTAATTATTACAATATATTTAATGATAATTCCTTGGTTTTTATTTAACTTCTACGACCCGTATTCAATAAATAATCAATATTATCCCCAAAAATCTGAAAAAAATGGATATTAACTCAAATGGCCGTCAAGTCACAGCAATGTTATTCTCATATCAAAGGGAGCTTCCAGTCACAGGACATTTTCTTTCTTTTTCTAGAAACTGGAGAAATCAGTCGATTCCGAATGGCGAAACGTAATGCGGAGGTTATCTTGCAATACTCGACCGTGTACCCATTCAGGCTGCGCTCCAAGTCGATGTTTTGCTTGTACTGCGACGATGAGTTCGAGGATCCCGCCATGTTCCGCGCTCACGCGCATGAATGCCAGCGCTCCTGCAAGGACCCGACCTCCTTTGCGTACAGTCTTCGCAACCAGGAGCACATCAAAGTAGAGTGCACTAACATGGGATGCCGCGTATGCGTAATACCTTTCAACTCGATCGAAGAAATGGTCAAACATATCTATGACAACCACGACAGCTCTAAACTTAACTTAGACTTCGACACCGGTTTGCAACCCTATAGACTTGAACAAGATAAATGGTTCTGCTTCTTATGCGCTAAGAAATTTCCTTCTCTTACCAAACTCGGCAGGCATACGCCGACACATTATAGAAAGTGCACTTGCGAAATTTGTGGACGTGCCTATCTCACGAAAGAAGCTTTGAAGTATCATGTAAGATGTAGTCACGGCGACAATTTCTCATGTCGAAAGTGCTGGCAAGAATTCCCTTCAATGGAGGAGAAGAGGTTTCATATAAGAAATTCGAAACCTTGTTGGTCTTTCTGCTGCGTGTACTGTGGCGAAAGATTTTTGTCGTGGGAAAACAAGCAAAAACATCTAACCGAAGCCCATGACCGTCCATCAAAGAATTATAGCTGTCCTGAATGTTCCATAACTTTCGATTCACGGAAACTCTTCTATTCACATTATAAATTAAACCACACTGATGAAATTTTCCCATGTACTTGCTGCGGCCTTAAATTTGGAAGCAAAAGAGCATTAGAGGATCACACAATTTCTCATACAGGAGAAAAACACTTTAAATGTATCATATGTTTAAAGGCGTTTTCGAGGAGGAAAAGTCTGAAGCAGCATATGTGGCTCCACAGTGAAACGAAACGATTCAGTTGTTTAGCTTGCGATAAAACTTTTGCTCAAAAAATTAGCCTCAAGGGACACATGAAATCCCATCATGCCGATTATGTTGTCAACTGGGATGTACTTAAATAGTTTGCTTGCGTCAATTCAGCTGACGTCTAACTTAAGTTTTGAGAGAATACTTATGTGTTTGACACTGATCGTAATTTTTTGTTCTTCTTTTTTTTACCAACGGTACATAATAACGGGAGTGTAGTTTTTTTGTTTTCATTATGAAATATTCCTTCAATAAATAGATCATGTCTGATGTATTGTTTAAATTCCAATACCCTTTCCGTATCGTTTAAATAGTTATCCATCCTTAGTTAGTGATCAGGAGTGACACTGACCAATTTCTTTTTGTTTTTAGGGTACACGTTGGAAATACGCGGACGTAGTGAGAGGGAACCAAAACCGAAAATAGTTCTCGTTTACCAGACGCCACAGCGGCGCAACGCCGAACTTATACTAAGATTCTCTACCGCCTACCCTTTCAAAACTAGATTCACGCAAATACTTTGCGCCTATTGCCTTGACGAATACGAGCCTCTCTCTAATCTACGCTATCATATGCAATCGGAACACCTTAGTTCAGACTTTAAAAATGTTTTCTATAGGACCAATGATAATTTAATCAAAGTAGACATAACTAATCTGAAATGTAAAATTTGTGACCAAACCATGACCGATATAGACACTCTTATGACTCACTTGTCTTCCGTACATGAAAAACCTGTCAAATTCAATGCACGTTTTGGGGTTCTACCATATAAAGAAAACTCAAACGGCCAATGGCCGTGCGTTTATTGTCATAAAATATATTCCACGTTTACTCAATTTAATCGTCATATTGGAACTCATTTTATGAATTTTATTTGTGATAAGTGCGGGACTACTTTTATTTCCGACCACGCTTTACGAGACCACCACCGCCAGGTTAAGTGTTGTCGAACGGCGTATAAAGCTCGCAACGGGGTAGTTATGAGGTCTAGACGGAATGCTGAGTTGATTCTCCAGTGGTCTACGGCTTGTCCATTTAGAACGTGGAAGAGTAATCTTAGTTGCGTGTTCTGCCGCCTTCAAACGAGTGATCCGGTCGGGCTTCGAAGCCACATGGCGACGGTCCACGCCGACTACCATGTCCAAGACGCATTTTATAGAAAACTTGGAAAGGAGTATCTCAAAATAGACATCACTGACCTACATTGCAAGCTATGCTTCATGCCTATGGAATCTTTAGATACTTTAACGAATCATTTAAAGAATGATCATCAGCAGTCTATTACAGATGGCCAGCTAGGCGTCATACCTTTTAGACTTAATGATGGATCGATTTGGAAATGCACTTTGTGTCCGAATCAGTTCCAAGACTTTGGGTCTCTAGAAAAACATACCATTGAACATTTGCAAAACTATGTTTGCGACACTTGTGGAGAAGGCTTCATAACAGAATCTGCAATGATAGCACATACAAAGATACCACATGAAAACAAGTACAACTGCAGCCGTTGTGTGGCTACGTTCGTCTCTCTCGACGAGAGAAATCATCATGTAAAAACACAACACACGAATACACCGTACATGTGCAACTACTGCAAAGATAAACCCCGTTTCTCTAATTGGGAGTTGCGTAAGAAACATCTCAAGGAAGTTCACAATTATACGTCTGGTGCAGACAAATACGAATGCGTTACTTGTCAGAAAACATTCAAGACTCGATCTGGCAAGTACAACCACATGGCGAGAACACATCGGGTGAAAAAGGATAGCGATCTAAACTATCCTTGTCCGAGTTGCCCCAAAGCGTTTACTACTAAATTATTCTTAGATAAACACATGGCGAAAAAACATTTCAATATTTAAAGTAGGTACCTACTGTTTTGAACAATATCAAACATCCGACCGAACTAAGCTTTGTGGAGTTGTATTTGTGTAGCTTCAAAACTTATCATGGCATGGTTCAAAATTTATTTTCGAACTTAGATGAATTATATCCCCGAATTGTTACTGATGACGTTCTTTTCTTTTTTTAGGGCCCAGTAAGGAAATAGCTGGACATACTCAGAAAGAACGTAAAACGAAAAAGAGACTGTTCGAAAGATCTGTTAACCAGAACCCGCAGCGGCAAAACGCTGTATTGATACTTAGGTACTCTACAGCGTTCCCTTTTAAGACTCGGTTTAATAGAATTGTCTGTTCGTACTGCCATGACGAGTTTGAACCGATGACGGCGTTGAGGTGTCACATCAAAACTGACCACGTTAGCGCTGATTACAACAGCGCCTTTTACAAGGTGGTAGACGACCTAAAAATCGACATAACGGAATTCAAATGTAACTTATGTTCCCAAGAAATGCCGAGCGTCGATTTCTTTATGAACCATTTGTCCCGCGACCACAGCAAAACTGTCAACTTTGACGTTCCATTTGGAGTATTACCTTACAAGCAGGGGCCGTCCGGGTTGTGGATGTGTCTGGACTGCGACAAAACTTACTCTGAATTCTCTCAAATAAACGGACACTTGCGCAGTCACGTGAAGATATTCACTTGCGACAAATGCGGGGCGACTTTCCTCTCTGAGCACGGCTTGCGACAACATGAGCGTAACTTTAAATGCTACAAAGCCACTTATAAACCTAGATTTGGAAAAGCCCTGAAGCATCGTAGCAACACTGAAATTATATTGCAATGTTCTACAGCGCGTCCGTTCAGAACGTGGGGGCAGAATTTCAACTGCGTATACTGCCGCGTACAGTCCAACGATCCTAATGGTCTAAGAATGCACATGACAGCCAGACACGCTAATACCAATATCCAACATGTTTTCAGTCGAAAACTGAGGAAAGAGTTCCTTAAAGTTGACATCACTGATCTTCAATGCAAGCTCTGCTACTTACGAATCGACACGTTAGACGATCTTATATCCCATCTCAAGAACGATCACAAACAGCCTATCAATGCTGACGTGCAACCCGGAGTTTTGCCTTTTAAATTAAACGATGGATCCCACTGGAAATGCGCTATTTGCACTTGCCAGTTCTCAGATTTCATCTCTCTAAAGAAGCACACCGCTGAGCATTATCAGAACTTCGTCTGCGATACATGCGGTGAAGGATTTATAACAGAATCAGCGCTAATAGCACATACAAAGATCCCGCACGACAATAAATACAGCTGCAGCCGTTGTGTGGCGACGTTCTCTACTCTAGAAGAAAGGAACATCCACATCAAAACTCAGCATACAACACTACCATACATGTGTGCACATTGCAAAGATAAGCCTCGCTTCGCAACATGGGAGTTACGCAAGCGCCATCTCATGGAGTTCCATAACTATAAGCCTGGTGCCGAAATGTACGAATGCACTACTTGCCATATGACCTTCAAGACGAGGTCACAAAAGTATCATCACAATGTTAAAGCGCATAGAACTAAGAAGGAGACAGAATATGGGTATCCGTGTGGTAGTTGTTCTAGAGCTTTCGCGACTAAATTGTCCCTAGATAAGCATATTACTAAGAAACATTTTCACGTCTGATGTTTATAAAGCTACATTACTACATTAGTAACATTTGTATTTTGTATTTGTCCTATAATAATATTTATAAAAAGTAAATTGGTTGGAGGTAATTTTAAATGTCGAAAACATAAATAACACGTTACCAAATGTTAAATTGATATGACATCAGCAAAAGCGTATGACAATCTCATCTTAGAATCTTAGGATCTTAGAATCTCAGTATATTTGAGCGATTAGGTAGTAAAAGTCAAGAGTATATAATCTGGCAGGCCTGATAAGTGATTTTATTTAACCCTCAACGACTCTGATCTCGGAAATGATATTTATAGTACTTAACTACTTTGATTTATTTAGAATAATACTATTTGTAAATATATTTTAATAGATACTCTTATTGTATAGCAAACTAAGGAACTTAATTATGTGTAAGATCTATGTAAATGCTCCTTTCAATATTTAATACTTACCTATGACATCACTAAAACAGTATTTCAATGTTGAAACAAAACGTAAAAGGTTTATTTTTCTAGTGTACGCACAAAATGATATCAACAATGTTCCCCAAAAACCCGTGAAATATTTATTGAAATTATAGAAAATAAAATTATGTAGATGCCTATGTATTTATTGTGTGCAATTAATGAAATTGGTATCATAAATATTATTAAATAATTATACTTTTACAATTATTGTAACAATGCCACTAATAAATAGTTAAAAAAGAATCTGATTTTTATTCAATGTAAGTAAACAAAAATATACAAATCGATAACCGAGCGATGGCGAATAAAGTAAGAAGCTTCTTCAAGAAATGACACAATTTTTCTATTTTTAGGACGCAGCCAAACCGAACACGAAACTGTGATAAAGGTAGAGCCTAGCGTCATACCAATAGAAAATTGGCTCGCAGATAAACCGAGATATCAGCGCAGCGCTCGGGCAGAGGCTAGATATGCCACGAAGAAAAATGCCACCGCAATACTTGAGTGCTGGTCCGTGAGCCCCTTCCGATGGAAGCGCAATCAGTTCAAATGCGCCTACTGCGAAGCCAGCTTCACAGATTGTGCCCTCCTAAGACTTCACATACGCACTTGTTCACCCCAACACAGTGTCAAAGACATCTACAGCAAGTTCAAAGAGATGTCCCTGATCAATGTCGACGTAACTCAAGCCACGTGCCGTCTCTGCTCACTCCCGTACAGTGACGTCAAACAAATGCGAGAGCACGTCATCGAACACGGCTACGATTACGAAATCAACCAGCCCGAAGGCGTTCTCCCTTTCTTCCTCAACAAAGAATCATGGAGCTGCGTCATTTGCCAGCAAACTTTCAACAACTTCTTAAAACTATACGAGCACATGAACATACATTACCAACATTACATTTGTCCAACTTGCGGAAAGGGATATATGACTGCGCCAAGGTTAAGGAAGCATTCAGAGGTTCACATTTCTGGAACGTTTCCTTGCAACGAGTGCCCTAAGATATTTAGAATGCGCGCTGCTAGAGATTATCATAAAGCGCACGCTCACGCCAAAGCGCCTAGATACGAATGCCCTCATTGCAACATGCGGTTTGACGGTTACTACGACAGGATGAATCATCTCAACGCCACTCATAGTGAGAAAAAAGTCTCATATCGTTGTCCACACTGCGAGCTAACCTTTAAGACATCAGGCAAGCGAGCTATTCACGTTCGATCAGTTCACTTCCCGCCGCAGCGCGATTTTAGATGTTCAAGTTGCGAATGGAGCTTCAAAACTGCCTACGAACTGAGAAGACACAAAGTAAAACATTCAGGAGAAAGAAATTTTCACTGCAACGTCTGTGATAAATCATTTCCTAGGAACAGGGCGTTAAGGACGCATTTGAAAACTCATGATGATTTGGGCTGCAAGTGGTGTGGAGCCATGTTTAAGCAGCGGATGCAATTGCTGACTCACATGAGGGAAATGCATTCGGATATGTGCGAACTTGTTAACTTAGGTCCTGATAAAATATAGTGAACAATTCTGTATACAGTGTATAATTTTAACACAATAAAAGCTTTAATATTTTACTTTTTGTCATTATCCACTTCTGACCGTATCTGAACATTAACCTTTAACCTTACTTATTCCTCACAAGATTTTCTTGAGACAAAGTACCGAAATCAGAATGTGCAGATATATAATTAATCAGGAATGGTTGCATGTGGGGCAAGGCTTTTACTTAGTAACGTCTTCTTTTCTTTTTAGGTTCCGCTAATGCGGACGCGGAGGCAAAAGTAGGAGTTAGACGTGTTAGGAAATTAAAGGAGACCGTAAGCGCGCGTCAGATGCGCCGGCGTCGCCGCGCCAACAACGAGTTGCCAGAGGAATCTGAGAAACGCATCTCCAAAACTATGATGCGCAGGAACGCTATCACGCTCCTAGAATGCTCCACCGCTTGGGCTTTCCGCTGGTTCCACAGCGCCTTTTACTGCTCCTACTGTGATGCTAAATTCGTAGACACCGCTCCATTGCGTGAACACGTCCAAAACAACCACTTAATAGATCCACCCACTAATAAAATCTTCGCCAAACTAACCGAAAATAATATGGTCAAAGTAGATATAGGCAATCTCAGTTGTAGACTATGCAACCATCCCTTAACGGACATAGACGACCTGAAAGATCATCTTGTCTCTCAACACCAGATAACTATTAACTCCGATTATAGCGACGGAATATTACCGTTTAAGCTTGACCAAAACGGATTCTTTTGTCAAAAATGTTTCTCTCATTTCGTTAGCTTTTCTAAATTAAATGAACACATCAATACACATTATAAAAATCATATTTGCGATTCGTGTGGCAAAGGGTTTGTATCAAAATCTCGGTTTCGTACTCACGTTCAGTCGCATGAAACGGGAAGCTACCCTTGCGGGGATTGTACTGAAGTGCTAGAAACTAGAGCCGCTAGAATGTGCCACAGGCTGCGTGTGCATAAGAAAGGTGTAAGATACACGTGTCCTCGTTGCCCAGAACTGTTCACGACATATTACGCGAGAGCAAAGCACTTGGTCGACGACCATGCTCAACAACAACGGGACTACGACTGCACAGCTTGTGGCAAATCATTCGAAACCAGCTGCAAGAGAGCAGCTCACTTCCGGACCACGCATAAACCTGCCGAGAAGCGATACGAATGCCCCCAGTGCCACTCTACTTTCTACACCAATACAAAGTTAAGACGCCACGTGCTGACTCACGCAATGGATTACAATCAAACCCAATACACTAAATGATATGACAGCGAGTACAATCGGTGTCTTTCTGTTTTTAGGACCGGCTGAAGCAACTGCGAGCAAATCCGTTGAAATAAATTGGAAGCGGAAACGAAGAGTGGTGGAGGATAAAGCAAATGCGGCTCTTATTCTAGAACATTCTAATGCGGTTGCGTTTAGATGGCAACGCGGTAAAATTATGTGCGCGTATTGTCCGACCATATGCACAAGCGTTAGTGAAGTTCGCACTCACTCTAATACCCATGAAAACAAACTAGACGTTTTCAAACCTTGCGAAGGCGTGCGAAACTCATTCCCACTGAGAGTGGATATAACTGATCTCATTTGTAACTTATGTAAGGAAAAAGTAAATTCCTTGAATGGCTTTAAAAGTCATTTATCCCAACTACATTCCAAGTCATTCAATTCGGAGCACAGTGACGGAGTTATTCCATTTATTCTAACAGGGAAAGAATATAGGTGTGTACATTGCGATATGCATTTCGAAAGCTTCATGAGTTTGTTTATTCACATGAATAAGCACTACCAAACCTTTATTTGTCATACTTGCGGGAAAGGATTTGCCGGCAGGCACAAATTACGAGCGCATCAAATGTGCCACGAGACTGGGCAGTTTGGCTGCAAAAAATGTGATGCCGTCTTTCCTACTAGAGTCGCAAAAAACCGGCATGTTTCTGCCGCTCACGGACCCAAGGGAAGATACCGTTGCCCTATTTGTGAGATCCATTTCGATTCCTATCATTCTAGACTGAAGCATCTGGACAATGTGCATGGGAAAAAAGTTGAATATCGATGTAGCTTTTGCCCTTCTGTTTTTGGAAGTGGTAATCTGAGATACGCTCATATCAGATCCGTCCATAAACAGAAAAAATCCTGAACGAAATCAAGCTGTTCTACATCTAAAAAACAGAAGTAGTTCTTTTAAATAATAATAATGAATTAACCAACATTAAATATTAATCATCGCAGAAATATACTAACTAGTCAAACAAAAGCTCGGTGCGCTTTTTGATAGTGAATTTTCTTTTGTTTTTAGGGTCCACCGACCTCAAACTTAAATGGAAACCGAAACGCAAGTATAACGATCACAGAGACAATGCAGCTATTATAATAGAATGTTCCAACGTGTGCCCGTTCAGGTGGAAGCGGGGGACTTTTACGTGCGCCTTCTGTCCCATATCCTTCGGGGACTTTAGCAGCATCCGAGAACATGCGCTCGAGCACCCAAACCGTGTCGAGGCCATGCGATTAGCGCGACCCTTAGACAACGTCAAAGTAGAAATCACTGGGCTTCGCTGCGAACTCTGCTTACTACACATTAAAGACGTAGAGACATTAAAGGAACACCTACTTCAAATCCATGATAAACCTATTAGCATAAATCATGGCATCGGCGTTACTCCTTTCCTTATAGAAGGAAAAGAGTTCGTGTGCACACATTGTGGAGAACACTTTGAGCTGTTTTCAAAATTAAACACACATATGAATAATCATTATCCGAACAACATATGCTTCCAATGCGGCAAAGCATTCTCCGCCGCGCATAGACTTAAAGCTCACTTAGTTATACATGAGGCCTCAAACAGTATGCAGTATAAATGTTCCAAATGCGACGAGGTTTTCGCGACTCGTGCTTTGAAGAATAGCCACATGGCTTTAGCACACGGCCCCGAATATCGATATCGCTGTCCATATTGTAATGACTCGTTTTTAAGATACGCTGATAGGGCAAAGCATCTCAAGATTGCTCACGATAGGAAAGTTGAGTATCCTTGCCATCTATGCACAGCCGTCTTCTCCATGTGCAATCAGAGAACTAAGCATATACAACAAGTACACATTAGACATAAGCAGTTCTTCTGTGCCTTATGCCCGTATCAGTTCGTCACGGCAGCCCAACTTAGGAATCACATGGTCAAACATGTAGGGGAAAGAAAATACCAATGTCAGGTGTGTAAGAAGTCCTACGCTAGAACCAAAACGTTGAAGGAACACATGCGTATACATAATAATGATAAACGATTTGTTTGTGAGTTTTGTAACAACGCTTACGTACAGAAGTGCAGCCTTCAGAGCCATATGAGAACGCATCACCCTAACGCTGAACCTCTAAAGAAACTCAGATTGCCTATGCCTAATGTATATTAAAATTGTATCATTTATAATCAATAAATTACGTTTTAATAAGTGCAGGACTTTATAATTTCATACATTGAAAATCTCCTTAAAAGGTTACCCCATAAACAATTTTAAATATTTGTCTGAATAGATCTTCAACTTTCAGTCTAATCTCCTTAACCAATTTTTATAAAGTATACATTTACAAACAAGTATGAAATTTTGTTGGCTTTTTATTAAAACAGCCGTAGCCAGTCGCTTTCTTAGATACAATTTGATTAATAAATCGTTGGAAGAGGAGCTTTGATTAGATGTTTTTCTATTTTTAGGACGGAAAGGTGAAGACGTTCAGTACACACCAGAATCCGCTGTTGAGGTCAAACAAGAATTGGCCGAGGCAGAGGATATTGACGCTGCGTCCGCAGCCGTCAAACGGGAAGAGGGCGAACGGAGACGAACCAACTTTAGAAATAACATCTCCACTATTATAGACACGACCACCGCATACCCCTTCAAATATAGAAGGGGAATATACCTCTGTTACTACTGCAAACACACATTCCTAGAACCAGAAAAGCTACGCCAACACAATCGTATTTATCATTCCGAATCGAAAGTACTCCCGAAACCCAGAAAATATGAACCCGTCAAAATGGACTTCTCAACCGCTCTGTGCAAGCTGTGTTTAACTGAAATTCGCGACTATGCCATGTTGAAAGCACACCTGATCGAACACGGCAAAGAGATAGACAATACTTTTGGAGACAGCGTGCTTCCGTACAAGTTAAGCAAAGACGAGCACGTCTGTCAAGTGTGTGGGAAAACGTATGAGATGTTTCTTAGTTTACATAAACACATGAACGACCACTACGAACATTATATTTGTGAGAAATGTGGCAAAAGGTTCGCGACATCGCAACGCATGCTCAATCACACTCGCACTCACGAAACCGGCGTGTTTCCGTGCAAGCAGTGCGATGAGACTTTCTCATCGTACGCTCCCTTGTACACCCACGTTGCTAAGGTCCATAGATTTAACAAGCGATATAAATGTCCTATCTGTAACGAAAAATTCGTGTCTTACAAGCAGAGACTGAAGCACTTACACACGGTGCATGAGCAGAAAACGCCTGTTTTCCCTTGTCCCTCTTGCGACAGAGTTTTCGATTTATGTAGTAAGAGAACGGCACATATTAGGTTCCAGCATTTGCAGGAGAGGAATCATGTGTGCAGTGTCTGCGGGATGAAGTTTTTCAGTAATTATGAGCTTCAAGAACATGCGATCAAGCATGGCGGGGAGAGGATATACCAGTGCGATGTCTGTAAGAAGGCGTACGCTAGAATAAAGACCCTTCGGGAACATATGCGGATACATAACAACGACAGACGCTATACGTGTCCCGTATGTGGGCAGAGTTTCATTCAAAATTGTAGCATGAAGCAGCATATTAGGGTGCATCATCCCACGCATTTGAAAGATGTATTTTAATTGTGACTAATAAATATTAAATAGCAATTGCTTATTGAAATACGTCTTTGTTTCTTATTATAGGTCCGTAACTATTACTCGTTATTTTAATACCTACATTCTGTGCACTTATAGGCATTGATCAAAAATCTGAACATTTTGAACACTCAATACTACGAAATGTATCTTGAATTGAATTGAAAAGAATTGCCCGTTTTCTATACTGTGAAAAAGGCTTCGTATTCCTAAGTTTTAAATCTAGTTCGCTCAGTATTTCTTGCAGCATTGCTAGAGTGAGAAAATTATACGAAAGTATTACTATCTTAGTCTAGTCTAGTAAATCTGTCTCCCGCTTTAGTCAGACTGTGCTCAAAAAGTCGTTACTTATGGGTTATGGACGTCATAATATATCCTTCCTTACATCTTAGCCGTCATTGACTTCAATCAGTCCGATTTGAATAATAAGGTTTATTTGCGCATATGGATAGTGTCGTATCTATCTTTTATACTAATCCCCGAAAAATAACTTTCTTAATAACCCTTGTAAAATACTTAGCCATGCTTTTATTACATGAAAGTGATGAAGACACAGTGGCCAGTGCATACTTTTGCCATACAATAAATAAACAATTAAGCTAAGTAGAGTTCTTTCTATTTTTAGGACCGAAAAACGAAGAAGCCGATCAGGTAAACGAGGATATTACCGCAGCGGAAAACACTGAGGATTCCCTATGGCGCGCGAACCTATGGAATAACGTTAATACTATCGTCGCTATGACCACGGTTTACCCATTCAAGTACAAAGCCAACCTAAACGGCGCGATATTTCAATGTTATTATTGCACAGATGCATTCTGCGATCCAGCAGAAATGAGAAATCATAATCGTGACCGTCATTCTGACGAAAAAAAAGTTCCCAGACCTAAATGTTATAAACCCGTAAAAATGGACTTCACGGCTGCATCGTGTAAGATGTGTGCAGCTGACATTCAGAACTATGCTATGCTAAAAAGCCACTTGACGGAACACGGTAAAGTCATCGACACAAAGCGCGGAGAGAGTATCATGCCGTATTGCCTGGGCTCAGAGTCAAATGTTTGCCAAATATGCAAGAAGAAGTTTCATAAATTCGTGTGTTTAGTCAGACATATGTCAGAGCATTCCGATCGTCATAGATGCAAAAAATGTGGCCAAAGTTTAAAATCTTATGCTCAGCTTGTGACTCACATCCGACAAAATGAATGTAGCACGCGCGAAAACAAGTCAGTTGATATCGGAGATGCTAGTGCATCAGCAGATAGAGATATGGAACAATTTGAAAATGAAGCTTTTGCTAGACATGCCGCCGAGCAGACTAAGTTTGCTAACTTCAGAAATAATATTTCTATAATAACAACCATGACTACAGTCTACCCCTTTAAGTATAAAAGGGGCTTATTTCAATGTTACTTCTGTGACACGACGTCTCTAAATCCAGACGACATTCGAAGCCACAACCGTGCTCAACATTATGATATTAAATCATTTCCAAATTTTAGAGCTTATCAGCCTTTAAAAATGGACTTTGCGGATGCTTCCTGCAAGCTTTGTTTAGCCGAAATACGCGACTATCCTACGTTAAAAAGCCATTTAGCTGAACACGACAATATAATAGACACCTCGCTTAGCGAGAGCGTGATTCCCTACAACTTGAACAAAGATGAGATCGTTTGTCAAATATGTAATGCAACCTACCAATCGTTTTTAACTCTACACAGACACATGAACGTACATTATGCCTGTAACATTTGTGATAAATGTGGCAAAGGTTATAAAACTCACTCACAGCTAGCCATTCATCGCAAAACTCATGAGAGCGGCGTATTCCCTTGCAAGGAATGCAATCAAACTTTCCCGTTCCTTTCACGTCTACATTCTCACAGTGCCAAAGTACACAAACGCAAGATACCACACACCTTATACAAATGCCCCGTTTGTAAAGAGGATTTCCCTACTTACAGACAAAGGTTGATACACTTGTCCCAAGTACATGGCCACAAATTGCCGGAGTTTCCCTGTCCCTCCTGCAATAAGGTCTTCAATGTATGCAGCAATTTGACCAACCATATGAAAACGAAACACTTTAAAAAAGAGAAAAATTACGCATGCACCTTGTGTGACATGAAGTTCTCTACCAATCCTGCGCTTAGAGATCATGTAGTTAAACATAACGGCGAAAGGAAATTCCAATGTGATATTTGCAAGAAGGCGTATGCCAGAATTAAGACCCTGAGGGAACACATGCGTATTCATAACGATGACCGACGGTTCGCTTGTGCTGTGTGTGGACTAACCTTTATACAAAAGTGCAGTATGAAGCACCATATGAGGGTACATCACCCTACGGAATTTAAACAAGAATTTGAGTCATGATCTGTTAAAATGTTCTTATCATATAGTAGATGAACCAATTCTATGAACCAATGTCTCGATTATTAAGTTTTTACAAATACATAATCAAAACTAAGTTTGTTGACGTAATAGATATATCTAATAAATGAATTTCTTGATATAGGGCAGTTTTTGTTAATATCCAAGCCCCAGCCTTTCTCAACTAGCCATAGCTGAAGAAACGAAAAAAGTCTTGACTTTGAATGAACGTATCGTTTAGTTTTTTTTTCTGTTTTTAGGGCGGGAAAGTGAAGAACCCACACAGGCTAAGAAAATGAGCGAAGCAGAGCGCTGGCGCGCCAATTTAAGAGATAACGTTTCTGCTATTATATCTACAACTACAGCGTGTCCGTTTAAATACAAAAAAGGACAATACCTTTGTTTCTTCTGTGTAGACGTATTTCAAGAAGCAGAAAAGCTTCGCGAACACCACCGAAACCAACATTATGATGAGATACAACTGCCTAAGCTGAAAGCGTATGATCCAACAAAAGTGGACATAGCGGATGCTTTGTGCAAACTGTGCTTAGCACAAATTACGGACTATGCCATGTTAAAAGCCCACTTGGCCGAGCACGGCAAACAATTAGTCACAACGAACTCTGCGCAGGGCGAGACTGTGCTTCCATTTAGAATGCTCAGAAATAGCCACATTTGCCAACTATGCGGAAAGCCCTGCGATTCACTAATGAGATTACTTAATCACATGCACGTACACTCCACTCGTCATGTGTGTGGTAAATGCGGAAATCGATTCAGGAGTTCGGTCCAGCTGGCCAAACATATTCAAATGAAAGAGTGCGGTACATATAAAAAGGATTCCGTTGAGGCGGATGATGCCGATGAAAGATTCGCCGGCGAACGGAGACGCATTAGTCTAATAAACAATCTCTCAATTATCATTGCGATGACAACAGTACAGCCATTCCGTTTTGATAAAGGAGTTTATCTCTGTTACTACTGCAAAGAAACTTTCACAGAGCCAGCGGTGCTTCGACAACACAATCGCGACCAACACACTGAAATTAAAAAAATACCCAAATATCACGAACCCGCTAAAGTTGACTTTGTAGGCGCTTCATGCAAGATTTGCTCGAAAAAAATTCCTGATAATCAAACATTGAAATCCCATCTGACTGAACATGGGAAGGAATTGGACATGACTTACGGCGATAGCGTTATCCCTTACAACCTAAACAGTTCTTCTGAGCATGTTTGTCAAATATGTGGAAAGAAATATGAAACGTTCGTAGGCTTACATAGGCATATAAATGAACATTATGACAGCTACATATGTGACCAATGTGGGAAGAAGTTTATCACTTCCCGGCAAATGATCAGGCACGCTCGCATCCACAATTCTCAGGAACAAGGCTTGTTTCCTTGCAAGAACTGCGATCAAACATTCACAATCCGCGCTCATCTCACTTCGCACATTACCAAAGAACACAAACCCAAAGAGCGGAATAAATGTCCTATTTGCAACGAGAAATTTGCCTTTTACGGGCAGAGACTGAAACACCTACGTACTGTCCATGATCAAAAAACCGCCGATTATCCTTGTCCCTCATGTGACAAAGTCTTTGATCTGAGTAGTAAACGATCTGAACATATAAGGTATCAACACTTGCAGGTGAAGAGACATGAGTGTCATATTTGTGGCATGAAGTTCTTTGGTAAACATGGGCTGGACGCTCACTCGGTTAAACATGGCGGTGAGAGGAAATTCCAGTGTGAGGTGTGCAATAAAGCGTACGCTCGGCTGAAAACGTTGCGTGAACATATGCGGATTCACAACAATGACAGGCGGTTCACTTGCTCTGCTTGTGGCCAGGCCTTTGTACAGAAGTGTAGCATGAAACATCATATTAAAGTTCATCATCCTACACTTTTAAAAGATGAAATCGAATCGTAACATAACAATCATACTTTTACTCTTATGTATTAATTTTTATTATAAATAAATAATTTAAATACCTATTAGTAAATATGATTCGTTTTGCTAATTTTCTGCCCATAATTACTTTCCTGAAACTATGAGTTATGACTAAAGAATACCGTAGTATCACGGTGTATCTTTCGGTGTGTCTTAATCATCAAAGCATTGCTTCTTCACAAGTGCGATTTTTTTGTGCTAGGTACCCAATTTTCGAAATAAAAGATTCGTACCCAATCTTCGAAATAAAAGATTGAATCCAAGTCGATTCTTTTAAAATGTTAATCGTCTTGGTCTTATTGAATTGAACTCATTTGCACGTTAAATTATATGTAAGGTTTAACTGAATCGTGCTTTTGACCCGGTGTTGACTTGACAAACTGACATCGCGCTCGAAATGCATGCAATCAATGATTATATGGAAGTCATGGACGTTTTTCTCATTTCTAGGTGATGAGACCTCACCCACCGACAGTGAGAAACAGATAGCTGGCCTGAAAACCGGCGGATATAAAGAAAACGAAGACAAATTTAAAAAATCTAATGTCGATGTCGATGACTTGAAAGCTAGGAAAAAGAACGCTACAGTGCTACTACAATTCACTAAGATATGTCCGTTTAGATGGATGAAGAATTTATACTTGTGTTTTTACTGTGATAACCAATTTAACGACCCAGCGTGGCTGAGGACACACAATGAAAATGAGCATTGCGACAAAACTACTGCACAAGTTAGATGTGCTCTCTCAAAATTGAAGAAATATGAACTGGCCAAAGTAGATGTGACTATCACTGGATGCGCTATTTGCGACGATGTTATAATTGATTTCAATGAGTTAAAAAAGCATCTGCTAGAAAAACATAACAAAAACATTGACCCGAAATCGAATGACGGTATTCTCCCATTTAAAGTAAGGAAAGATGAGTTCAAATGCGCAGTTTGTTCTGAAACGTTCGCTGAATTCAAAAGTTTAAACCAGCACATGAACGTACACTATCAGAATTTTATATGTGAGCAATGTGGAACGGGTTTCATCACCCCAGAGCGTTTGAGGACACATTCCTTTTCTCACGAGACGGGCTCTTTTCCTTGTGACGCTTGTGAAAAAGTTTTTCGATCCACAAATGCCAAGAACGAACATTACGCTCTCGTCCACATGCGGGTTAAGAGGCATCGATGCCCCCATTGCCCCGAGACATTTAGAAATTACTTTCAAAGAAACAAACACGTTTCGTCTGTCCACGGTCTGAAACTTAAAGAGTTTAAGTGTAATTTGTGTCCTAAAGTTTTCACACTAAGTGGGAAACTGGGAGTTCATGTCAGGACGGTGCATTTGAAGCTTAAACGGCACGCGTGCGAAGTATGCGAATGGAAGTTCTATTCTAAATCTGAGCTGAAGGAGCATATGATCCGTCACGGAGGAGAGAGGAAGCATCAATGCTCAGTGTGCAAGAAGTCGTATGCGAGGAAATATACTCTGCGGGAACATATGCGTATACACGAGGATGACAGGAGATTCATTTGTGCGACTTGCGGGGAGTCATTTGTGCAAAACTGTAGTTTGAAACATCACGTGAAAGTCCACCATCCGGTTAAATATGAATTTATGTCATGAGAAAGGTTGTTAACGTCTAATTTTGGCCTTATTATGATATTGAAATCATAAAACAGTGAATTAGGAACTATTTTTTCTGACCATAATTTTAATGTGACATTTCTTGTTCTTACGAAATAAATTGTACCAAAACAGTTTTGTTTTGTCTCAAGTCTTCACCGTCCTTTAAATTAATCTATAAGAAGCTAAACCTGGGAAATGGTTATATTTTAACAATGCACCTGCGTTTACACTTGAACACAGAATAAGTAATATAGCTAATATGCATGAATGTGTTGACGTCGTGATACAAGTACGAATTTTCTGTTTTCTAGGATCCGACTCGCCAATATTACCGGAAATACAGAAGCAGAAAAGGATCGTGCCCTTATTCCAAGTGGCATACGACCGCAGCTTATGTAAGCCGCTGGGCACGATATTGGACTTCGATAAAATTGATCTAAAACTCAGGTCTCCCGCTAAGACCGATCATTATCCTCCGACTACTTCGAGGGATTACACTCCATCCCGAAGTCCGTCTCCTGTATCAAATAGCGGCCATATCACGCC
The DNA here is from genome assembly GCF_947568885.1 of Cydia strobilella. Taxonomy (NCBI): domain Eukaryota; kingdom Metazoa; phylum Arthropoda; class Insecta; order Lepidoptera; family Tortricidae; genus Cydia; species Cydia strobilella. Next base: position 1,216,748 of record NC_086064.1, on the reverse strand, counting down.
TCCCCAGGCCGGGGTCGTAGGGAACTTAGATCCGCCCGTTGAAGTACTAGTTCCACAAAAAAACAAAAAACGACCTGATATTCGACAAAATGCATTAACAGTCTTTGAGAACTCGACAGTGTACCCCTTCATTTATGGGAACAACAAATTCAAATGTTTCGTTTGTTCGCAACCGTTTCTGGAAACTGTTGAATTGAGTCGTCATATGCAAGAGTGCCATGGATTTAGCGCTTTAAAAAGACTGGTCAACAACCGACGAGAGAATGTACTCAAAGTAGATGTTTGTGATATGGTGTGCAAGATCTGTTCCCTGAAACCTAAAGATTTAGCGGAACTGAAGCATCACTTAAAAGAAGCACATCAAAAACCAATAGACCCTGAATTGAAAGATAATATGATACCCTTCAGACTAGACGGACGAGAGGGTTCCTACAAATGTGTTATGTGCGACGAGGAGTTCATCAAAATCCGAATACTGGTCATACACATGAGCGTGCACTTTAATAACTACAGCTGTGAAATTTGCGGTTCTGGGTTCATGACACTACGTCTATTAAAGAAGCACCTCGAAGTGCATGAAAACGGCAACTTTCCTTGTGACCGTTGTAACAAAGTGTTCACTACACCTCATAAGCGCTCGCTTCATATTCGAGGTGTGCATTTGAAACAATATCCGCGACGATGTCCCATATGCCCAGAAAGATTCAATTCTAATTATAGACGGACTATCCATCTTCAGGACGTGCATAATCAGTCGACTCGTGTCCACAAATGTGAGACTTGCGGGCGAGGTTTTAATCTCAAATACCATTTAATATGCCACACCCGCTCTGTGCACCTTCAAGAGAGGAACCAGCAATGTGACGTGTGCCATCAAAGGTTCTGCAATAAGGAAACGTTGAAACGCCACATGGTGATACACACAGGGGAGAAAAACTATAAGTGCGAAGTGTGCGGTATGGCGTTTTTAAGAAGAAAGAACTTAAAAGATCATCTTAGACTACATGAAGGTGTACTACAAGTGTAAAACTAAAAATCTAGAGATGTATTTATTTTTGACGTTTGCTGATCTGTATTATTTATTATTTGTATAAAATAAATTCACACGCACAAAAATTTTACGTAATATGAAATTTAGGGTAATTTTATTTTTTAATAAATAAGTTTAATACACAGAAACGTTTTGTTTTTCTTCTAGGGACCATCCAAGAGAGCCAGTCGTCTATCGTACTAAAAGATGACGACGGCAGCGACATAAAGCTTACTCTACTCAAGACACCCATCGATATACATGATTTGGAATGTGTATATGAAGATAACACATATAAAACTAAGATAAAGAAACAAAAACAATATATAAATAAAATTAAAATAAGTAAATCATTCAGAGGTGACATAGGCAACCTAACAATATTAAAAGATCCGATTTCTCTTGACGACATACAGTGGAGCGATGACATAGGCCAAGGAAATTCGTTCACATTTAACGTAAAGACTTTTCAACGCGCCTATCTTTATAAACCACCGCTCAAAAAATGTATTGTACCCTTAAAAGGCGAAGCCTGGAAGAAAAATGCTTTAACCATATTCGAAAACTCATACGTGTACCCCTTTATACATGCAAGTAACAAATACAAGTGTTTTATTTGTGCTAGAACTTTTTTAGATGCTAACTTATTGAAACATCACACAATTGACGAACATTGTGTAGAAGACCTGAAATCAGAATTGATTAATAGAGTTCGTGACAAAAACATTAAGGTAGATGTTAGTTGTTTAGAATGTAGATTGTGTCCAGACATTCTACCAGACTTACACGCTTTGAAAATACATTTGAAACATCATGGAAAACAAGTTGACGCTGAAATGAATGATAACATTATACCATTCAAGTTGGGAGGGAAAACTTTTGACTGTCAAATATGTGGTGAAAATTATGTTAAATTGCGACTGCTTATAATCCATATGAGCAAGCACTTTAACAACTTCAGCTGTGACATCTGCGGCTCCGTGTTTATCTCGATAAACCTTCTCAAACGCCATCTACAAATCCACGAACAAGGCAACTTTCCTTGTAATAAATGTGACAAAGTATTCAGTAACGCCGCTAAAAGAACTTTACACATGCGAGGGGTACACAAAAAGCAGCATCCAAGAAGATGTCCGATATGCCCAGAGAGATTTAACTCGGACTATCAAAGAACAAAGCATTTGCGCATCGTGCACAACCAGAGCACAGGCCTGTTCAGATGCGAGACATGCGGGAGAGAATACGACTTGAAATATCATCTGTTACTCCATATAAGATCAGTTCACTTACAGGAACGCAATCACGAATGTAGCGTGTGTCACGCTAGATTCTTCTCAAAATACTGCCTGTCTAGGCACATGGTGATACATTCAGGGGAGAAAAACTTCAAATGCAATATTTGCGGTAAAGCGTATGCAAGGATGAAAAATTTGAGAGAACATTCCAGGTCCCACGAACCTGGGGTTACGTGTACTGTGTGTGGGATGAACTGTTGTGACAGTGAAGCGCTTGTAGCGCACATTAATAGTTCTCATGGCGTAACTTAAAGTAAAAAGGAAGAGCGGTGTTGCCCAACACAGGCAAATTTTGCTTACCGGGCAGCACTGTCCCCTACTTTATAAACACCTGTATATTTTACGAAAATTAATAATTTTAATTTTTTAAATCTACATGAAATAAAACTATGAAAACGGATTATATCGCGTATATTGAATTTATAATACATCCCGACGTTTCGAACTCTTTACAGCGTTCGTGGTCAACGGGTGACTGAGGAAAAATTACAAAATGCAAAAATACCCACATACTAAAATAATGAACAATCATAGACTACAAACTTTAAGGCTGGTTGTACATGCAAAATCGGTTCATAAGGCTAGTTATACACTATAATTATTTTTCAAGTAAAGATATATATATATACGCGATAAAAAAAAAATCTAATTTTTAAATCTAATTTTATATTTGAACAAAGTTTTATTCATAGATAGTAGGAACTGGCCTGGCCTGACTTGTTCCCTTCTCATAGCTGTGACACGGTACAAGGAAACACGGTAGATTATGGTATATTCCAAGGACTAAACTTGGAAATAAATTTATAAACCCACACTGTGCCTACTTTGTCATTAAAGTGAACCAAATTTTAGTAGTGAGTATTGTTTTAGCGTAGGCGTTCGTAAAACTCATGTAACAAAATTTTAGTTTTCCTCTTTCTTACCACAACAATTTAAAGATGCAGAAAAAAGGTTGGTTTAATTTTGCACGCAAATCTCAGTTTTTCTTTCCGACCGACAGGTTTAAAAGACAAATTTTCTTCCCCAGGATTACCGGCAAGACAACGACCCGGGCCCAGGACGAGTATCTGGCAAATGACCATATCAGAACGGCAGAACGCCGCCACTTTCCTAGAGTTCACCACTATCAAGCCGTTCTTTTACCAGCAGGCTAATTTCAAATGCTTCTACTGTAACGAAGTCTTCCCAGAGATCCACTCAGTATTACAACACACAGCATTCCACGTCACACCAGAAAGGTGCTGCTTACTCAAACAGTATTTACGGAAAGGGAAACGGGTTATAAAAGTTGATATATCGGGTCTAAAATGCAAGCTTTGTGAACAGAAGTACTCGGACTTAGACGATATCAGAAAACATTTAATCGCGGCTCATAAAAAGGAATTCAATACAGCAGGAAACGGCCTCATGGCATATGATCTAAGTACTAACAACGGTCTCCTATCCTGTCACAAGTGCTCTAAAACCTTCAACTCTTTCTTCCTTCTCAACAGGCACATGAACGTTCATTTCAGCGTCGTTTGCGAAACTTGCGGCCTCGGCTTCATGTCTCACCAACGCCTCATAAACCATAGGATAGTCCATCAAAACGGTGTGCACAAGTGCGACAAATGCCAAGAAGTATTCACCACTAAGTTAAAACTACGTTACCACTTATTTAAAAAACATGAGGTTACCAATGCAAAGAAGATAAAGCCTTTAAAATGTCCTCATTGCTTGGAAAGGTTTGCTGAGCATTATCGTAAAATGACGCATCTGAAAGATGCGCACGGAATCACCTTTTCCTTTGAATGCCAAATGTGTAAAGCAGTTTTTCCCACAAGAAGAGCTTTGACAGAACATACAACTAAGTTACACACGCAAAAAATCCAGTGCAAGGTCTGTGGAAAATGCTTTGGAACAAAGTCATTGCTGAAGATGCATATGAGGGGTCATACGGGTGAAAGGAATTTCTTCTGCTCGATATGTCAGAAAGCTTACATGCACGAGAGAACTCTGAGACAGCACATGAGGGTCCACGGCCCTGTGTGGAAGTTTACGTGCTCCGAATGCGGCAGCGGCTTCCACAATAGGAACGATTACAATAAACATATGAAGCAGTGGCATCCTCAGTGGCAGTTTAAGACTATTGTCAAAAATTTTGGAACTGAACTTATGAATTGAAGGGAATTAAGACGAAAATCAAGAATTAAGGTCATCAATTCGTTCAACACGTTTAATAAAGTGTTTAAACCACTAAGACCTGATTAGATGCTTTGAAATAAATCACGCTTAAGATTGTGATTATTTGTGAACCAATCACAGACTTTTTTATATTTATGTTAGTTTTGATATTTAGTGCCATATATTTAACTATACGACCGATCGTAAAAGATTTGATTTATAGAGTTAGGTAAACATTAGCTTTTGTTTTAAGATAAGTATTATTATAAACCTAAATTCGGATTTTAACTAATTTATTTCTAATAATAATTAAATGACTCAATTACATTACATACATTGTAAGGACTGTTAAGTAACGAACAAGCTTTAATTATTATCTTTAGTGACCTAGAAAATGTTTTTTACAGAAAACCAATAACCAAATCTTATGTTCATTTTGAAATATAGTTGTAGTGCAAATAAATTTGATTTTTCATAATAATATACTTAATTTCTATCGTCCCTGTATACCTGAAGATGAATAAACAAACAATTCATAAAAAATATATTTATTAAATTGCTAAAAGGCAGGAAACGGTTCAACTACAACCTACGTAACAGAAGTATCCGCACTGGATTTTGTTTGTGCATTGCATGTTGTGATGATTTTGAGCACTAAGACGATTGGAGGAAACATTCAAAATAACCTTTGTTCCCTCAGGCCTGGACCCTCGACAAGGAGCCATCACCAGTATATGGGAGATGACGGTGTCCGAGCGACAGAACGCGGCCGTCTTCCTTGAACACACCACCGTCCGACCCTTCGTGTACTGTCGCTACTTTTTCAAATGCTTCTTCTGCCACGAACATTACTCCGAAATCAACACATTACTCCAACACACAGATACCCACGAAATACCTAAAACAGACAAAATTCTTAAAGAGCTACTCCCAAAAGGAAAACGAACAATAAAAGTGGATATATCCGCACTAAAATGCAGAATTTGTAACGAAAACTTTAGCGATTTAGACAAAATTCGAGCGCATTTAACAGACGCACACAATAAAGAGTTTACCAAATCAGGAAATGGCCTAGTTGCTTATAATTTGACTGTTACCAATGGACAGTTTTCTTGTCACATATGCAACAAAATTTTCCAAACATTTATACTTCTAAACCGACATATGAACGTGCATTTTAGTAATGCGATCTGCGAAACATGCGGGGTCGGTTTTATGACGCATCAGCGGTTGATGCAGCACAAAGAGATACATTTACCTGGAGGATATCCATGCGAGAAGTGCAAAAAGGTTTACACAACCAGCTCCAACTTGAGGTATCATATAGAAAAGGCTCATGAGGGTTCCACGCGGATGCGAATGCTGCGTTGCCCACACTGCCCTGAAAGATTCTTCGAGCATTTCCGAAAACTGCGGCATTTGAAAGAAGCCCATGGAATAACTTTCACTTTCGAATGCGAGACTTGTAAATCTACCTTTCCCAGTCGCCGAGCTTTGACGATGCACACGAACAAGTTTCATACCCAGAAAACTCAATGCGAAATATGTAAGAAGAGTTTCAGCTGCCGCACAACGTTAAAAAAGCACATGGTGTCTCATACGGGAGAACGGAATTTCGTATGTAACTTGTGTCAGAAAGCATACCGGCACCAGAAAAGCTTGAAGCAACATATGAGGACGCATTTGCAGGGGGAGGATTACAATAAGTTCATGTGCGCGGAATGTGGGGCCGGGTTTCCGAACCGAAACGATTTCAACAAGCACGTTAAGGAGTGGCATCCGCGGTGCTTCTTTAATTTTACCGTGAATTAATTTAATTTAATTATTTTAATTTTATAGAATTAAACAAATTTTATTTTTGTACAAGAACTAGTCAGTAACTACCTCTTACTCGAAAATATTTACGTAAACCTTACTCAAGCTCAATATGAGTGTAAGTAACATGCCTATATTGCCTATGATCTCTTAAGCAATAAAGATTAAATTTCTATATTATTTCAGTGTTTCTTTTCTTCTATTCCGGCACTGCTTCTGTATTATTAATATTATTATACACCATTTTAGATAAGATGGAGGCCAGTATGGACACTGGCTATGAGCTAGGTAACTATATTACATTAAGTTAAACTATAATTCGTTTCTAGTTTGTCAATATCATTAAACGTGATATTTTTCTTCCACAGACGATAGACCAAGCATTAAAACAAGCGTGTGGCAAATGACGCTCCCGGAACGAAAAAACGCGGCCACTTTCATTCAATACACCACAGTCAGGCCTTTCATATTCATGGGGACGTGTTTCAAGTGCTTCTACTGTGCCGAGTACTTCTCGAAACTTCCAGCTCTACTTGACCATACCAGCAACCACAAAATTCCGGACGAATCAAAGCTTTTAGAGAAATACGTTCACAAAGAAAAGAGGGTGTTACAAGTCGACATATCAGATCTACACTGCCGCTTATGTAGTTTAAAATATTCTGATCTTCAAACGGTTAAAGAGCATTTACAGAATCAACACGAAAAGCCTTTCTATCCCGCCAGCAATGGCATGACTGAATACAACATGGAATTAAAAAATGGTGCTTTCGTATGTCACATCTGTGACAGCGATTTTCACACATTTACGCTTCTTAACTCTCACATGAATTGTCACGTTGGCAAAGTTGTCTGCGAGACTTGCGGAGCCGGCTTCTTGAACAAATACTTCCTTTTAAAACACAAGGAAACTCATTTAGATAACAAATTTAATTGTAAGGAGTGTACTGCTGTATTCGGAAAGAAGAGTCAACTTAAATATCATACTAAAATCATTCATAAGGGTCAAGAGAGAGTAAAACCTAAAAAATGTCCGCAATGTGATGAGACCTTCAAGGAACATTACAGTAAAGTAATCCATCTTAAAGAGGTCCACGGCGTGTCGCAGACATTTGAATGCCATATATGCAAAGCTAAGTTCACATCGCGATGGGCAATCACTCAGCATACAACCCGGTATCACACAGAGAAATATAAATGTGAGATTTGCTCAAAATGCTTCAGCATAGAGTCGAAACTGAAACAGCATATGCGCGGACATACTGGCGAGAGGAACTTTATATGTCCAATCTGCAAGAATGCGTACATGCACAAGATGACACTTCGCAAGCATATGCGTAGTCATAGTGCTGCATACAAGTTTGTGTGTGCGGAATGTGGAGCAGGCTTTCATAACAAGAATGACTTCGTTAAACATACCAAGCAGTGGCACGCGCCTTCGAGTGATCTTATAGTTCGATGAACGTTCAAGTTGTAATAGTGTTAGAAATACCAGCATGAAGCAAAAGACTAAATTTGACTGGCACCTACGAGACGGTCAGGTCGAAATCGAGGGCAACAGTGTTAGGGACAGGGCGTGACAGTGCGTAGAGGAGATGGAGCTGTAGGGTAGGGATATCCCTGATGTGATTGACTTAGCTCACTTAGCAAGAAATATTTTGTCACCGAAATAGCAAGACATTACCTAATGAGTTACCCACTCGTACCAATTAAAGATTGTATGTCATTTATTTATTTTTGTGTAAAGTAAAATACGTTACATAAAAGCTAGCAAGAAATGAAACAGAATAGCACTATCTACATTAATCGATACCTAATGGATATTACATTTAAGAAGCAATAAAAAATTGTACCAATGCTTTAGCTTTTTTAATTAAGTAGGTACCTATTTCGGCGTGAGAGTACTCAAGTTAAAACGCAGGGATAAGACACCTTTCTTACCTGACATCTACGAAAAGGTATCTATATTATCAACTTAATCTGACTTTTATGCTTGTTCTTCCATAAGTTGTTTTATAATGCATGCTATATGATTGTGGTTTCATTAGATAAAACTGCTCTTTGTACGTGAGAACAATTTTAGAGCCAGTGAGGATATAACATCAGCTATCAATTAAACCTGTATATTTTCTTCCACAGGCGAGTCAAGCTTAGAAACGAGTATCTGGCAAATGACAGTGCCGGAACGGAAAAACGCGGCATCGTTCATAATGTACACCACCGTCCGACCGTTCATATTCATGGGATCCAGCTTTAAATGCTTCTATTGTATGGAGTACCATTCAGAACTGCCCGCTCTATTGGAGCACACGTCAGGACATGAAATAACGGAGAATTTTAAGGTTATACTGGAAAAATATGTCCACAAGGGAAAGAGAACGCTTCAAGTAGACATATCTAATTTAAGATGCCGGCTATGCAACCAAAGATACAACAATCTAAATTCTATAAGAGAGCACTTAAAGGCGGAGCATAAGAAGGAATTTTTCCCTGCCACAAACGGTATGACGGAATACAATATGGAATTAAAGAATGGCGCGTTCATATGCCACATTTGCGATAGCGAATTTCATTCGTTTCCGCTTTTGAATTCTCATATGAATTGCCATGTAGGGAAAGTGGTTTGTGAGAGCTGCGGTGCCGGCTTTTTAAACCAGCATTTCTTGATGAAACATAAAGAAACTCACTTCAATATAAAGTTCAATTGTAAGCACTGCGACTCTGTTTTCTCAAAGAAGAGTCAATTGAAGTATCATACAGAAATTATACATAAAGGCAAAGCTAGAGTTAAACCGAAGAAATGTCCTCAGTGCGATCAAACTTTCAAAGAGCATTACAGTAAAATGATACATTTGAAAGACGTCCACGGCATCACTAAGACGTTCCCCTGTCATCTCTGCAAGGCAACATTCACGACCCGTCGAGCTATAACGCAACATACAACCAGATTCCATACAGAAAAGTTCAAATGCGAAGTGTGCTCAAAATGCTTCAGCATAGAGTCAAAGTTAAAACAGCATATGCGCGGACATACTGGTGAGAGGAACTTTATATGTCCAATCTGCAAGAACGCGTACATGCACAGGATGACGCTTCGCAAGCATATGCGTAGTCACAGCGCCGCGTATAAGTTAGTGTGTTCTGAGTGTGGTGCTGGCTTTCATAATAAGAACGATTATGTGAAGCACTCTAAACAATGGCATGCCAATTACGGGGAGACGATTACGTGACGAGACGGACGTGAAGACGACTGAATTGCCAAGTGGCATATGGTTAATAATGTTAATACCATATACGTAAACTAATTACAGATATAGATATAACTTATCCTATTGTAAGTACAAAGTTTCAGAGCAATCTAGCTAGTAGTTTTAAAAGAGAGCGGAACTACCTTTGCATGGAGAACCGAGCTTATTATTTATTATTTATTTATTTAATAAAATACAGAGTATTCTTACTATAATCATAGCCCCGCAAAACTCAATAAAGAGTTTGACTGCATGGGGTCATCAGTCTCTTAGTTACCGGGGACCCTTTAAATCACACTCGCATAGTTTGTGAAGTGAGTGAAGATCAGTGTATGTAAAATAGGGAATATTACGCGATACTCTGCGTAGGAGGCGCCACTACCACAATCTGTTTATTAAGAACCATTAGAATCACTTCTATGTTTTCCTCGCTCGGCGTTTAGTGATTTTGGTTCTTAACAAACACATCCCTCGCTAGCGCTACGCATCCTCGCACATCTCTGGTGGAAACGCAGCCTTAGTGTTAAACTGTCACAGTCACCGAGGTTCGTGGAAGGAAAACTGTAAACCTTTGACTTAAGTATAATTTATTTGTAAATAAAATAGTCGAATTTATTTGTCAATAAAAATAATGCTTATTTATTGCAATGTATTTTATCTTTTTATTTATAAAACCCTTGGACTAGAAATCCGGTTGGATAAGGTCCCTGCCTAAAGGGCAGTCCAGGCGGACCAATGTTTCGCCTAGTCTAGTCTGATTAAATTATCAATTTAATGGGGTGGTTTGGACGCAAAAATTAAATAGGATCGCCGACTTAAAACCCGATTGGAATTAAAATGCCAATTTTTTTTTCTCTCTTTATTTAAGAGCTTGTCACCGAGGTGAACACGACGCTAGTATGCGCGTTTAGGCGCAATTTTTTAATTTAAAGCCCGCGACTGTCACCGTAAATCTAAAATTGGTGATTAAAGTTGTGTACGTGTGGACTTCCATACAATAAAAACTTTGTACTTGGTGTGGACGCTAGGTGAGATTGACGCCAATTTTTTTCTGATCAAATTGTCAATTTGATCCACTAAGCATAAATTTTAGGTCTATGATTTGATCACCCGTGATGTCGGGCCGGGCCTTTCCTTGCACTGCGTGTTCCCAAAAAAACGCCCGTCTGTTGTGATTCTGTGACATCATGTGACATAGACAAAGTAGATAAAATAAAAAAAGTAAAAACAATAACGTAATTAACGTCAAAGTAAAATAGTCTCTGACCGAGAAAGAATCGTAAAATCGTAATTGTTTATCTTACTAGAACGCATATTTTATGAATGGAAATCTAACAAAAACTGTTTTATTATGAACTCGAATAAAGAAAGAAGCATGGATTGGAAGCCTTCACCAAATATCTGCAGATGCTGTCTCACTGACGGCTGTTACAAGAATATTTCATCTGCTTACTATTTTTCTGGTGAAAAAGAAATTTACGAAGAAATGCTGAAAGAAACTCTCGATATACAGGTTAAATATATATCCTAATCTATTTAACGTATGGTTTAAAGCAGTTTTTTTACCGGTAATGTAAAAATCTAATGTATTACGGGCACTCAATATATGACTTCATAAATAGTGTATAATTCGATGTTTACACGTAATATGTACCTTTTAATCACTTTTACTAATAAAAGAATGTTCAATCTTCTACCCGGCAACTGCAAAGACCAGGTAATTAGCAATTATTTCTTATGTTTAATAGATTTCTGACAAGAATGGTGCTAGCAGACTGATTTGTGAAGACTGCATTGGTCGGCTTCGAGATGCCCGTGCTTTCAAGCAAACAGTACTCCAGAGTGAGGCCACACTCAGTCAGTATTACACATTAGAACATAATGAAGGTATGTAAATAAAATAAAATAAATTAGACTCAAACAATGATGTAACATCATTGACCCCAACTGGAGAAATATGTAACAAGACTGAAGCCATCTTTAGACTACAACTTTTTACTTATTTTGTTATGTTTTATTACTTATTAAGTATGGCTGGAGTAGATGTCGTGGCTTCCAACCTCCGTGGCGACCTGACATAGACTGACTGACATACATATTGTAATATTGTAACGACCGACATTTAAATTCAAAATTAGATATTCTTCTCTTCTCTCGTGTCGAGGTTCCCCTAAACAGTGGATGCCCAGAAAGCAGCGGTGCTGACAGCCCGGACCGTGGCATCTCTCAGGTCGGATTCAGAGCAGGAGTGCGGGCACGCGGGGCAGTCCAGCAGTTGCACCATAGTTTGCGGTGCTGTGTCGCAACCACATTGGGTAGAGTGGCTACGAAGCAGTCCCCATTCAGCCATGCTCTGCTTACAACGGCCAACCTGAGACCTGAGCCTCTTCATCGCCTTCCAGATGGGCCATGGTTCTTTGTGGCCGGGTGGTAAGTGAGTAAAATTAGACATGACAATCACAAGACCTATAAGATAGATAAACTGAGTAAAATTAGACATGACAATCACAAGACCAGTTGATGACAGACAGCGGATGACACAGACAGTTCATGGTGCTCCCATAAAACTAGGCAAATTTACATTATTGTTAAGACAGCCTAATCGAGAGCCTGTTGCCCACTGCTGGGCAAAAGCCATTTCTCCCGGTTTTGTGCAATCTTCTGCCATTTTTAAAAAAAGAGGAGTACCTAAAGCTCATCACGCCATTGCTCATCAGTGTTGGCCGAACGTTAATTGCAGTTAACCATTAACCAGTACAAATTAAACCGTAACGGACGGTTACAATTTACGGTTCAATTTGTACTGGTTAATTACGTACATTAACGTTTCGGCCAACACTGGCTGACGTAGTCTGCCAAATCCCTGTTTTGAAAAACTATAAATGAAATTAGGATTTTCCTTAAATCTGCTCATGGATTATGCGTAGTCCATAGTTTTAAGCCCTTATGGTTGTAACTATAGTGGACTGCCAGCTGCCACAGTTCAATACAGTAAATAGTTTTGTTCGGAACGCACCCAAAATGACGTCACGGACGGCCGACTGCGTCCGAAATTTGAAGATCGGCAATCGTCGGGGGCGAACCATTCACAATTGGGAGAGGAGTGAGACAAGGCGACCCACTCTCTCCAAAACTATTTATAGCGGTTCTGGAGGATATTTTCAAGAAAATGGACTGGAATCGAAAAGGAATATGGATATCAAACAAAAAACTAACGCATTTAAGATTTGCTGATGACATAGCCATCTTTAGTGAATCAGCAAAAGACATGGAAAAAATGCTACAAGAACTGGACTTTGAAAGCAAAAAAATCGGCCTGCACATGAATGCATCTAAAACTAAAATCATGTCAAACTACAACAAGAAGACTATCAAAATAGAGGAAAAACCCATAGATTATGTGGAAGACTATGTATATCTGGGAAAATTAGTATCTTTCGCAACAACCAGTAATGAAAATGAAATTGATAGAAGAATAAACACAACCTGGAAGAAATATTGGGCACAAAAAGAAATTCTCAAAGGCAATTACAATCTTAACATGAAAAAGATCATAATGGACTCCTGCATTCTTCCTAGCTTGACATATGCATGCCAAACATGGGTTTACACGGAAAGAGCGAAGAACAAAATTCTATCTTGCCAGCATGCAATGGAAAGAAGTATTTTAAATTTAAGAAGAATACAAAAAACAAGAAATATAGACATCCGCAAGAGAACAAAGATAACAGATGCCCTGCAGTTTAGTCTGAAACAAAAGTGGAGGTGGGCAGGTCATGTAGCAAGATATCAGGATCAAAGGTGGACAAATCTTGTAACAAAATGGCCAGGCCCAGCTGGAAAGAGAAGAGCGGGAAGGCAAAGAAAAAGATGGGCAGATGACATTGTACAGGCTGCGGGAAAAAAATGGATGGATGTTGCCACCGACAAAGAGAGGTGGAGACAGATGGAGGAGGCTTATACCCTTGGGGACCACTAATGTGGGACAAAGCTAAATAATAATAATAATAAATCGTCGGGGGCCTATATAACGTCCGCCGACAGCAGCCAACGGCAATCTTCAAAACTTCATTGAGCGATAAAGTTGTACTGTAATTCAGTCCTAAATGTGAAATAAATCTTTGTAAATAATTTAAAATAATAGTCTTCATTGAAGATCCACTAGGCATCCCTGCACTATATTTAGAAAGGAGCCTAGGCTTCAACAGTTCGATTGTGTAAGACTATATGTGGCTTTCCATCACAGAAGGGTCCTTATGCAAGGGTACTTATTCAAGTGCAATAAGAACGTTTCCATCTGAAATTCCAATAGGAACTAATAAAAAGGTCCGTATTGCAGATAAAGCATAAGGACCTTCTCTAATGCAAAAGCCACATATGCAGTTTTCATTTCATTTCATTTATTCCTTGCTTAGTGTGTGTACAAAAGATCTTATGCATAAATCATTACATGTCTCAACACAACCCTGTGAGGGTATTGCAATACATTTAAGAGCTAAGAACTAAAGTACCTATACAGAATAACAGAATAACAATTAATGTACAAATGTTATAAGTTAGGCAGTTGCATATTTAAAACAAAGTTGTGGCCATTAGGGCCATGTAAATATTGAAGATATTGAATACATTTACAGATATCATCATGGAGACAAACCTAAAGTTGTCGGATGTGAAGGCGGAACCATTACCACTAGATGCAGAGGGTGTCAGCGATGGATGTCAAGATGATGCCAGTCTTGATGATGATGGTGAGTACAATCGCCATCAGATATATCAGAGCGCCCGAGGTGCTCAAAATATCTGAACACACACTCTAACGCCTTGACAATAGAGGCGTGTTCAGATATTTGTGAGCACCTCGAATCAGATTGACGGCCGTTTGCCGACCGCTCAGTACTGTTTTTAAGCAACTTACTCACACTATGACGCATGCCGCGTGTACAGACGTGCCGTTCACACATAGAAACGCAAGTGATTTTTGATGTATAGCGTGTCCGCCCTGTACCCCTGCTATACTCTATCCTCTTTGTTTTAGAGATCCTCGCCAACGTAAAACTAGAGCTCACAAAAGACGCGAGTTCAGAAGACGGCGCCAGGAAACCCGCGAGACTCAAACGGAAAACGAAAACGAAGAAAAGTAGAATTAAACACGAGAATACAGGTAGGCATTTGACCCTTTGAACTAGAGATGCCACGAATATTCGGCAACTATTGGGCCTATTCGGCCATTTTGCCGAATGTTGCCTACTATTCGGCCAAATCGCGAATATCTACTGCACCTACCTAAAAAGAAAAATTGCACAATAAAAATAACCAAACACTAGTAGTACCATAGAGTAACTTATACTAGAGCGGTACTGTCATAGTAAATTTTGTAACCCCAGTAAATTCACTGCCATCTGTCGACACACTTTAAAACTAAAAATGAAGATTTATAAAAATACGATAAAATGTATTTAAATATGGATAAATGATTTTTTTTATTTGCATTAATTATTTTTATGATTTTGACCCATGTTCTTTCACTGATATGCGTTAAAATTGTTAAATAACAAACGAAACCGTCAACGCCATCTATACGACAGTTGGCCAAAGCTAGTAGCGCCCTCTGAACGAGAATCAAATTTTCTTGATTTTAGAGGCACGTTTTTTCCTTAGACTGTATTTATCTATTACGGAGTTATATCTATCTTTGGTAGTACTGATAATGTGATAATTCCGCTACTTGACGCTAGATGTCGACTACGAAAATAATAGTCTTTTTGATAACAAAACTGATGTATGGAGTGAGCACTGTATGTCTAATCGACAGTCTACTTAATTCTCTTTGATGGCAATAACAAATGCAGCACTTGAAGTTAAAATTCACCAAATACTTTAGTGTGGTCAGACTACATGTTAAGAAAGTCGTTGAGTATGGTATAAAATACAAATTATGTCCGAAGTTGTTTCTTTATTGGGTCTGCATAAGGCTGCGTGTCCACCGGAGGTGCGAGGTTGCGTTGCGAGGGATGTTTTTGTTAAAGAACCAATAGAAAGAGGCGTCGTCGCCTAAGAAACAATAGCATCATTTCATTTACCTATTCTCGTGAATAGGTAAATAAAATGATGCTATTGTTTCTAAACAAACAGATCCCTCGTTATGCATCCTCGCACATCTTTGGTGGAAACGTAGCCTTATAGTTATACAGATTAAGGGCCAGTTGCACCGACCACAATTAACAGACTAATTAACGTCAAGCAGCAGAGAACTATGAAACTTTCCATACAATAAAATTTAGCGAACGGTAAAACCATAGAGTAACTGATACTAGAGCGTTACTGTCATAGTAAATTTTGTAACCCCAGTAAAATCACTGCCATCTGTCGACACACTTTAAAACTAAAAATTAAGATTTATAAAAATACGATAGAATGTATTTAAATATAGATAAATGATTTTTTTTATTTGCATTAATTATTTTTATGATTTTGACCCATGTTCTTTCACTGATATGCGTTAAAATTGTTAAATAACAAACGAAACCGTCAACGCCATCTATACGACAGTTGGCCAAAGCTAGTAGCGCCCTCTGAACGAGAATCAAATTTTCTTGATTTTCGAGGCACGTTTTTTCCTTAGACCGTATTTATCTATTACGGAGTTATATCTATCTTTGGTAGTACTGATAATGTGATAATTCCGCTACTTGACGCTAGATGTCGACTACGAAAATAATAGTAGTTTGATAACAAAACTGATGTATGGAGTGAGCACTGTATGTCTAATCGACAGTCTACTTAATTCTCTTTGATGGCAATAACAAATGCAGCACTAGAAGTTAAAATTCACCAAATACTTTAGTGTGGTCAGACTACATGTTAAGAAAGTCGTTGAGTATGATATAAAATACAAATTATGTCCGAAGTTGTTTCTTTATTGGGTCTGCATAAGGCTGCGTGTCCACCGGAGGTGCGAGGTTGCGTTGCGAGGGATGTTTTTGTTAAAGAACCAATAGAAAGAGGCGTCGTCGCCTAAGAAACAATAGCATCATTTCATTTACCTATTCTCGTGAATAGGTAAATAAAATGATGCTATTGTTTCTAAACAAACAGATCCCTCGTTATGCATCCTCGCACATAGTCTGGGACCGGTCTGAAAACCAGCGCCGGGCATCTCAGCCCGGCACACGCTGAGACTGGAAACCCTTTGCCCAATTGATTGTACTTACTTATAAATTAATAATTGTTTTTTCTTATTCTTGTTTTATGTAATTTTATTTTATTTTCTTTTGTACTTTCATTTCATCTTCTTTTGTATTTGATAATGTGGCAATAAACAATTCTTATTCTTATTTACATCTCTGGTGGAAACGTAGCCTTATAGTTATACAGATTAAGGGCCAGTTGCACCAACCACAATTAACAGACTAATTAACGTCAAGCAGCAGAGAACTATGAAACTTTCCATACAATAAAATTTAGCGAACGGTAAAACGGTGACAGACGGTTTGGTGCAATCGGCCCTAAGTATTGTGACAGTTTAAATCAATAATGAAACTGTCTCTTTCAGACTCGGATCAAGAAAAGTGGAGGGCGTTAGCGGAGCGGCGCGGCGCCGGGCCGCTGCTGAGAGAGAACTCGCTCCAGTTACTCGCCAACTCGACCATGTCCGTGTTCCAGTGGAACAAGAGCTGGTAATGTATGCTTCTTCTTTAAAAAACCCTGTTAATTTCAGTCTGATCAGTACAAGTAGATGGCGCTACCGGCGCGGCACTGGGCCGATGCTTAGAGAACTCGTTCAAGTTACTCGCCAACTCGACCATGTCCGTGTTCCAGTGGAACAAGAGCTGGTAATGTATGCTTCTTCTTTAAAAAACCCTGTTAATTTCAGTCTGATCAGTACAAGTAGATGGCGCTACCGGCGCGGCACTGGGCCGATGCTTAGAGAACTCGCTCCAGTTACTCGCCAACTCGACCATGTCCGTGTTCCAGTGGAACAAGAGCTGGTAATGTATGCTTCTTCTTTAAAAAACCCTGTTAATTTCAGTCTGATCAGTACAAGTAGATGGCGCTACCGGCGCGGCACTGGGCCGATGCTTAGAGAACTCGTTCAAGTTACTCGCCAACTCGACCATGTCCGTGTTCCAGTGGAACAAGAGCTGGTAATGTATGCTTCTTCTTTAAAAAACCCTGTTAATTTCAGTCTGATCAGTACAAGTAGATGGCGCTACCGGCGCGGCACTGGGCCGATGCTTAGAGAACTCGCTCCAGTTACTCGCCAACTCGACCATGTCCGTGTTCCAGTGGAACAAGAGCTGGTAATGTATGCTTCTTCTTTAAAAAACCCTGTTAATTTCAGTCTGATCAGTACAAGTAGATGGCGCTACCGGCGCGGCACTGGGCCGATGCTTAGAGAACTCGCTCCAGTTACTCGCCAACTCGACCATGTCCGTGTTCCAGTGGAACAAGAGCTGGTAATGTATGCTTCTTTTTTAAAAAACTGTTAATTTCAGTCTGATCAGTACCAGTAGATGGCGCTACCGGCGCGGCACTGGGCCGATGCTTAGAGAACTCGCTCCAGTTACTCGCCAACTCGACCATGTCCGTGTTCCAGTGGAACAAGAGCTGGTAATGTATGCTTCTTTTTTTTTTAAACTGTTAATTTCAGTCTGATCAGTACCAGTAGATGGCGTTACCGGCGCGGCACTGGGTCGATGCTGAGACTCGCCAACTCGACCATGTCCGTATTCTTCTTCTTTAAAAAAAACCTGTTTTTTTTTTTTAATACCACGACGGTGGCAAACAAGCATACGGCCCGCCTGATGGTAAGCAGTCACCGTAGCCTATGGACGCCTGCAACACGAGAGATATTACATGCGCGTTGCCGACCCTTTAAAAACTTGTACACTCCTTTTTCCTGTTCATTTCAGACCATGATTTCCGCCTAGGCCCACAAGGCCCAGGCAACCTAGCAATGGTTTTGAGATAAGGGGACCCCACTAAATGCTAAGTGCCATAGCAAGTGCTAGTCACAAGACCTGTTATGTTATAAAATTAGTTTAATAGGTTAAGTGTATAAAAACTGAGTGCATCTCGCCATCAAACGTAACAGTTTGGCGAGAGTATAAATGTTCAGGCATAGAGTAACTTAAACTAGAGCGGTACTGTCATAGTAAATTTTGTAACCCCAGTAAATTCACTGCCATCTGTCGACACACTTTAAAACTAAAAATGAAGATATATAAAAATACGATAAAATGTATTTAAATATAGATAAATGATTTTTTTTTATCTGCATTAATTATTTTTATGATTTTGACCCGTGTTCTTTCACTGATATGCGGTAAAATTGTTAAATAACAAATGAAACTGTCAACGCCCTCTATACGAGTGTAGGCCAAAACTAGTGGCGCCATCTGATCGAGAGTCAAATTTTCGTGATTTTCGAGGCACGTTTTTTCCTTAGACTGTATCCATCTATTGTGTTTAGTAAGTGAAATAAAACTATGAAAACGGATTATATCGCGTATATTGAATTTATAATACATCCCGACGTTTCGAACCCTTTACAGCGTCCGTGGTTATAGTTTTATTTCATGAGTAACTATCGCCGACCGAAGATAATATTATTTGTGCCATTCTCAATCAAAAGAGTACTTATTGTCGCTTGTCAGTAAGGCGCTATTTTCATATAGCTTCAATTTGAAATCAACCTTATTGACAAGCGACAATGTGGTACCTTTTGGTTGAAAATGTCATATTTAATAAGCAAGTTGTAAATTTGAATATATCAATAAATAAAAAAATCCATATTTTAACACTTGACTGTACCTATTTATATTAAGGCGCTACTACACTTTGTTACAGGTACCGCTGTTTCTGCTGCAAAGAGCCATTTCCTGACATGGCCGGCTTAAAACAACACACACAAACCTCTCACACACTAGAACACGTCAAGAAGAAAATCATCCTCCAGCAAAACCGACTCGTCAAGGTCGAAGTCACCGATTTAAGCTGCAAAATATGCCAAAAACCTATAGAAAACTTGCCAAAATTAAAACTACATTTAGAAGAACATGACATCAATATTGAAGGCGAAGACCTACTTGTACCATTCAAAATTGAAGCTGATTTAAAATGCCAAATATGTTCAGAAAATTTTTCAGTTTTCAGGCTGTTGAATATGCATATGAATAAACATTTTCAAAAGCAAGTTTGTCATATATGTGGTGCGGCGTTTTCTAATCTAGTCTTTCTAAATTTGCATAAAACTAGGTCTCATAGACCGTTCCGTTGCAAGCATTGTAACGATGTGTTTTCTAATAAAATTGATAAAAAACATCACGAGATTTCTGTGCATAACGTAAAGTATGAAAGGAAATTACGCTTCCCATGTCCATATTGTGATGAAAGATTTTTTCAAGAAAATTTCAAAGTTTTACACATGGTGGAGAAACACGGTTTAAGAAAACCTGAGCATAAGTGTTTAGTGTGTGAAAAATCCTTTGTGACTAGGAGTTTGTGTAATAATCATATGAAGAACGTTCATATGAAGGAGAAGAATCATGAGTGTGATGTGTGTCATAACCTGTTTTATACGAGGTCGGATGTGACGCGGCATAGAGTGACGCATACTGGGGAAAAGCGGTTTTCTTGTACTTTATGCAGTAACCCGTTTGCGACTAAGGACTCTTTGAGGAGGCATATGAAAAGAACTCATGTTGGTTTAAATTAAATTATTGAAGTTATGTTGGATTTTATTTATTTAGTACTGAACCAGTAAACATACAGTAAACTTTCCGTTGGTGAGCTACGGTGCCATAGACAGACATTGGAGTGAAACATATACTTGGTCAAGCAAATCTTGTCAGTGGAAAAAGGAGCGAAATTCAAATTGTCTATGGGACGATATGCCTTCGCGCTTACATTTTTGAAATTTGCCGCCTTTTTCTACTGACAAGATTTGTTTGACTAACTATATAAAGGGGCCCACTGACTATCAGTCCGCCGGACGATATCGGCCTGTCAGTTGTTCGGAACTGTCAAATTTTTGTTCTAACTGACAGGCCGATATCGTCCGGCGGACTGATAGTCAGTGGGCCCCTTAACACCCCTTTTTCGCGTCGGGAGCTAACCTTCTCGACGCCTCTAACACAAAAAACCGGCCAAGTGCGAGTCGGACAGACGGACAGTGGAGTCTTAGTAATGGGGTCCCGTTTTTACCCTTTGGGTACGGAACCCTAAAAACTGTCAATCGGACGCCACGTCACCGAAGTTTCAGAACTGAAATTGAACTTTATGCATATGCAGGTAGGTCTATGACGGATTAATCCATCTTTTGTGTTGGACCTGCGTTTCGGATATATATTTGTCGTTGGCGTCGATAAGAATAAAAATAGCGTTAAAACCAATGAGAATTAAGCAGACATAGAGTGCTCATTCCATACATCATTTTTGTTACTAAAAATACTTATTTTCGTAGTCGACATCTAGCGTCAAGTAGCGGAATTATCAGTACTGCTACTCGACTATAGATGTCGCGACGAACGGAAAGTCTAATGCTGAAAGATTTTCAGCTAATATTATAACTGGAGCTCTGTTTTCAACTCCTGCTAATATTAATTTAGTTGTTGAGCAATACACTTTTCGTCAGTCGCGACATCTAGTGTCGAGTAGCAATACTGATAATATTCTTTGTTGATTCATAATAAAACATAAAACTGATGTGTGGCGTGAGCACTACTTAATTCTCTTTGGTTAAGACTTAAATATAGTCTGTCAAACTTTGTCAGTAGAAAAAGGCGCCAATTTTTTTTTTTATAGGACGATAACCCTTCGAGCCTATTTTTTTTTTGATTTGCCGCTTTTTTTACTGATGGAAATGGCTTGACAGACTATACAAGTTACTAGAGTCAGACCAAGAAAAGTCTGCAACGATTTTGATAGCACACGCAGTGCAGGTGTTATTTTAAACGTCAAACTTCTATGAAATTATGACGTATAAATAACACTTGCACTGCGTGTGCTATCAAAATCGTTGCAGACTTGTCTTGGTCTAACTTTAGCTTCTTTCCGCTACTTCGTCTGTGTAAAATGGAGTTGGCAACTGTCAAAGCTTTGCATAGATGGCGCCATCATAGCTTGCCTCTTTTTTATGAGATTTGGCTTAAAGGGCTGGCATCCAAGGCATAAAATTCCATTAAAAAAAACAAAAAATTTACCTAATTCTAGGGATTGACAGGGCAAGCTATGCTGGCGCCATCTGCTAAATACTTCGACCCAACCCCATTAGTATAATAGTATTCCATATACCATTTGCATAGTTAATTCCATCTCTACAATCCTACAAAAGGGTGATTTCAAACAAAGGGATGAAATGCACAGATAATTTGTTTAACAGATTTTTATTTACAAAAAATATTTTTTCACATATGTACAAAATAAAAAAAACTATCTTATAATAAGTACTGGAAAGACGCTACAAACGCGGATAGTTGTTACCTTTTCGCCGCCATTTCAAATATAGTTTGTCAAGGGACTTCAAAAAATTTCTACAATTTCTTGTCCGACTATAGTGTGATCTCTACTGATATATCAATATTATTGTCCTTGTATCTCCTCCAACGTCACCTCAATCTTAACATCATTAAACAGCCTGCCATCCATCCGTCGTCCGTGGCGATTCTTCAAATGCTTGCTCAGCGAATATTTCATCTTAAACTTGCACGCGCAGTAGTCGCAGGAATATGGTTTTATTTCAACATCGGTATGCGTTCGTCTTATATGTTTCCGCATTCCGTGCGCTGTGAAAAAACTCATATCGCATATTCTACACACGTGGTTCCTTTCTGCATTATGTATTCTACGGATATGTAGTTTTAGGTTATTAGGTGTTAGAAATGTTTTATCACATATATTACATGTTGCTATAGGTCTTTTCGCATCATGGACTTGATAATTATGCTCTTTATATAGATATGAATATTTAAATGTTATATTACACTCCAAACACATTCTTGAATTGTGTCTACCACCTAATTTGACCTCTTTACATGTGCATTTGTCTTCTAAGCATTTTTTGCATTTACGCAAATGTACAACTCTCCTATGTACATCTAAATTTTTGAAATTGATATACGCAGCTCCGCAGGTTTCGCAAACATAGTTAGGGAAGTGTGTATTCATATGCATGCTTAAATATGCGAAAGTATTACATAATAAATGACAAATAGCACAGTAGTAACCGTTATCTAATTTAAATGGTATTAATAAATGTCCATCATCGGTGAAAGTGAAATCATGAATGATTGTTAAATGCTCTTGTAGCGCTTCGATGCTTTCACAAGGTTCTAAGCATCTAGCGCAGTGCAGCGATGATATATCAGCCTTTTTGTAGCATAGATGAGAGACCGGATTAATTTTGATCACTAATTCCTTGGTGTGAGAGTGGGTTGTAGAGTGTTCTCTAAGCTGGGTCATGTCGGGGTAGGACTCGAAGCAGTAGAAGCAGGTGAACTTGCTCCGGCCGGCTTTGAACAAGCACATGTTGGAGTTCCGGACGAGTTTGAGAGAGTTGGCGCGCATGTCGAGGTGACGCTGCGTTACTTCCGTTTGAGTCTTCTTTGGCTTCTCTTTTTTCGACTTAGGAACTGAAAGAGATAGAGTTAGGTTTTAGGATTGATTATTATAATACTTATTGGTGTAGTGTCCAAGCGAAGTTTGATTACGGCAGATTTGCAATATAAAAACCGGACAAGTGCGAGTCGGACTCGCCCACCGAGGGTTCCGTACTTTCTAGTTTTATTCTTTGAATCCGAAACAAATCTAAATATCTAAATATTTTGAAATATGTCTCACGATAGTTTAAGTTCGAAGATACAGCCTGGTGACACACAGACGGACAGAGGAGTCTTAGTAATAGGGTCCCGTTTTTACCCTTTGGGTACAAAACCCTAAAAATCATATTTCGAACGAAGGTGAAATGGCCATGGCTAACTGGCGTTGGAACCTTAGGGGTCATCCATTAATGGCATCACACGTTTAGCGGGGGGGGGGGGGGGGGGTCAAGAAAATGTGACAAAGGGGAGGGGGGAGTCACAAACTTTGTGACGTCACATTAACCATAGAGTAACTTATACTAGAGCGGTACTGTCATAGTAAATGTTGTAACCCCAGTAAATTCACTGCCATCTGTCGACACACTTTAAAACTAAAAATGAAGATTTATAAAAATACGATAGAATGTATTTAAATATAGATAAATTATTTTTTTTATTTGCATTAATTATTTTTATGATTTTGACCCATGTTCTTTCACTGATATGCGTTAAAATTGTAAAATAACAAACGAAACTGTCAACGCCATCTATACGACTGTAGGCCAAAACTAGTAGCGCCCTCTGAGCGAGAATCAAATTTTCTTGATTTTCGAGGCACGTTTTTTCCTTAGACTGTATCCATCTCTTACGGAGTTATATCTATCTTTGCATTAACTTATTTAAATTATTTTATTCGCTGTACAGTTAAATAACAAACATGAATAATACTTAATTCGATTTGCCGATTTCATTGAAAAATGTGACGTCACACCAGGGGGGGAGGGGTTTGCCAAATGTGACCAAGTGTGACAAGGAGGGGGGGAGGGGGCAAAAAAAACCTCGAAATACGTGTGACGTAATTAATGGATGAACCCTTACGTGGGAAAAGTGTGAATTATTAAAACAGGTACAGTAAAGACTAAAGAAGTAGTTGTATATTTGAAAATCAATCAAATAAAACTAACAACTATGGCTATAATAATTACTAACCAACTTTGTGTTTAGGGCTTCTAACCAACTGGTCGGAGCCCAGCAAGCTCCTGGTGAGCTCGTTCTGCCGGAGGTTGTCAGCGAGCTCACTGATCTCATCTCCAGCTCCGGCCACGCACGACCCGTCCTCCAGCTTTATGATGTAGATCTCGTCTGGAACACATTTAAATATGTTATTTTAATATTGTTTACCAATAAATCTAATTAAAAAACTGGAATCTCGAATTATGTTCCCGGCAAGCTCTGCCGAATTGCACCTTCCCATACAAACGGAGTTTCGTACTCATTTTAAAACTACGTGATGGATTGTAATCAAACTTCGCACATACAATGACATCTATCAGTGCTGTTTATCTATGCATGCATGTAATTAGTTAATATAGCTCCCGTTTATAAAACAAACGAAATAGAGCAAAACATGTTTTGCATGAAAAACTTAAATTCGCTGTATTTTTAGGGTTCCGTACCCAAAGGGTAAAAACGGGACCCTAATATTACTAAGACTCTGTTTCTACATATGATATATTTCGGTTGCCGCTATAACAACAAATACTACAAAGTACGGAACCCTCGGTGGGCGAGTCCGACTTGCACTTGTCAGATTTATTTACTATGGTACCTTATCCTATTGTAAGTACAAGTTTCAGAGCAATCTAGCTAGTCGTTTTAAAATGAGAGCGTAACTACGTTTGTATGGAGAACCGAGCTTGCCGGGATTTACATTTCTAGGTTCTCACATTTTCGTAATTTGAAAATTATTACAATAATTATATAATCACCATCATCATTGCCGCCAGTGAACTGCGTGAAGTCGAAATCCTCATAGGAGAGCTCCACGTCCTCGCACACCTCCATCTTAATGTTCCCGTCTGCTATCTCCTCTTCTGTAACAATCATATGTTTTAAATTTAGTTCAAATCCACAGATATAAATATACCATAAATGACGCAAATGCATCTACTACGTGTCCGAACCACGACCCAGCGTCGAGGTTGACCGTCGCTATTTACAGTCCACGCGCGTCAGTTGTTGCAGCCGGACGTGAAAACTTAAAAAATGCTTCGTTGCGTGATAATTACCTGCAACAGTCCAAAAATAGCGAGCACCCAAAGGCAAGGACATATTTCCTATCACAGGTAAGAAATTTTAAAACATAATATTATGCGTAAATTTTGTATGAAAAAGTCGGCACGCGTGGTTTCAATACAAATCGTGATATTTGCGTCATCTAGCGTATATATTAAATCTGTGTTCAAATCACACATATTTGTTCCCGAGTCATGGGTGTTTTCTATACATAAGTATGTATTTATTTAGTAACCTATTTATATAACATTTATTAATGTTATAAAATATTTTCATTTCATTTTCATCCTCTCTTGTGTCAGCATTAGTGCTGGATTAGTGAGATTGTATTGTACCATCCATTCAAATTTGACTGTGTATTTTATATTGCCAATTATATTGTGTATTGGCCGCTAAAGCTTAAAAACTTAAAACAAATCATACCATCATCTTCCGACTCTATCCTTGTGTTCTTCAGTTTTTGCGTTATAGCCTTCCCAGCCTCTATGACCTGAGCCTTGAAGGCGGTCGCCTCCCGCAGCCGTGATACGCAGTCGTCGCAGATTTGACACTTGCCGCCCACATCTTCATACGATATCTGTTGGAAATATTAAAGAGAAAAGTTAGAACATGAAAACTTTAATGGCTCTACACTGTCTAAGTACTTGTGATTTTATATCTATTGTCCATTTCTTATTTTTCTCCTTATGTTCGCATGCTTCTTAACGGCCCGGCCACGACATCGCGCGGCAGCGGCAAAAAATATTTTTCATACAAGCTTTTATCACTGACTGTACTTTTCTTTTAACACGTTCACTGATCCCCATATGAAATGATAGGACAAAGTCACACGTCCATGTGTGCTTTCACTTTGAAGTTGTAAATCCATAATGGAAGCAGGGACTCCTGAAAAACAGCTTCATGATCCTGATGATGATAGGCAACTAATACTCAGCAACACAATTAGGTTGCATTGTATAATCATTTTTGAGGTGTCGGATCACACAGGATAGGAATGAATGGCGAAACCTAGTATCAGAGGCCAAGATCCACTTCGGGTTGGTGAGCCAGCGAAGTAAGTAAGTGTATTATCATTTATATATGGCCACCTCCTCTGTCTATTAAAAGATCAGCTTGATAGTACCATGTCCATGACATTACATTGTCACCCAAATAACATATGTATGTAGTTTCAGCAGCAGCAGGGAAATGGGGCTAATTTAGCTAACAAGATTTGACACGAACAAACATTGCTAGTTAAATAAAAGCGTGTAAAAATGTCTAGTTCAACAATAAGTGAGTGGCTTAAAGGACTCGCATCCAGGCCATAAATGTAAAAAAAAAACTAAGTAATTTATTTTAATAGTGTTTGCTCAGATTGCTGAGAACCGAAGAAAGAACTTTGACTGAAGAAGATATTGGTACTGTATAAACTGCTGCAAGTCCAAAGATTATAGGCGTAAAGTTCAATACGATTGGAAGATCATAACATATTATAACAATGATGCTAAGTAGATACTACGTACCTGACTCAGTATCAGTACTATCAGTAGTCTTTTTATAGATTTAAGTTAAGTACCTGTTAACAAGAATTATTAATACTAACACCTCGCTCACTAATTTTAGCATAGGTACTGTATTGAATAGTATTTCTGTAAGCAAAAACCTGTGCTTATCTTATTAGCTTAATAAGTTAACCGCGTAACTTAGACACACACGTACTTACAACCCGGAAAAATAAAATGTTTCAGAAAGCCTGGATGCTGTAGATATACTTAGATTAATGCTAAATTCAAACTAAACTAACTTACAAATATATTGAACGTATCGAGCAACATATCGGAATAGACTTCCTTGCGTCCATCCTCCTCGTATTCCTCTGAAATATCTTTTTCACAACCCACAGCGAGGCAACACCGGCACAAATCTAACTGCCTCATGATTGGTAATATCAAAGAAACATTATTCAAAAATTAAAACCTAAATAAATCACTTCAACGCGAGCGCCCGCCATTACAGAGCTGTATTTCCGTGGTTAACAAACAACAAACTCGTTTTCTGACAGATAACGTTTCATACATTACGTAATGACTTGAAACTTGTAGAAATACTAGATTTATATCAAATTTAAATTATATTATTTTACGGTGCTGAAATTAGACTATTATTAAAGAAATCATGTGTATTTTTTACGATTTTTAATAAATTATAAATACGACTGTGGAAAATTGACCAGTGAAAATCAAGCTATTATAATCTTGTCCAATTAAAAGTAAGCTATAATTTAGTGACCAATCAGCACGCGTTTTGTTCAGAGACATCTAGTTATTTATCCAAAGATAGACGAAATCAGCCAGCCACATAGTCGTAGTAGTTACAGTTAGTTAGGACAGATGGCAGTATTACATTCAGTTACTATACTCGTAACTAGATGGCGTTATGGCCGGTTAACAATGAAATTAATTGGTCACCAAGCCACTTTTGGGCATCTAAATAAAAATAATATTATCATAGAGTAACTTACGGAGTTATATCTATCTTTGATATTATGCACAATAAGGTACATAGATTATGAGCATACCAAGCCACTTTTAGCCATCTATTCCATCTGTAATTAAAATAAAATGTACAATGATATTCTTCTAGTTTTTATTCAGTAATTTGCAGAATAATTCACAACTCATTGTCTACCTAGTGGTAGGAGGGCGAATCAAATTTTTGACCGATCCACAAATTGTAAACTTCGTTGTAAAGTTTCACCTTTAAATAATGGCATTTCTATGTTTCAGTTTATGGTGTATGCTAAAACATTCAAAGCCCGAACTGTTAAACGTAATAAACAGGAAACCATGTATATTAGAAGCCCGATTTCTTTAAGTCCAGATATATATAGAGTAACGCAAGAGACACTCAAAACTGTCGGTCAAAAAGTTGATTTGCCTAGATAAATGTCAGATTCTACCGTCACGTAAGAACTATATAATCTGTGCCAGCGGTATCGTGGTCACATCTTTAACACCTGTCATGTCATGCGTCACTTTCGCACTTACATAATTGTGAGAACGTGACAGGCATGGTGAAAAATGGTAAAGAGCGGGCCATCTTAGCCCTATAGAGCCACGAATTCTGATCTCGTTCAAAGCAGTGATTCTTTTTCAATTTTTCCTTAATTTAAAAATAACAACCATCTATATGTTACTAGAGTTAGACCAAGACAGACTAACGATTTTGATAGCACACGCAGTGCAAGTGTTATTTTAAACATCAAACTTCTATGAAATTATGACGTATAAATAACACTTGCACTGCGTGTGCTATATAGTTACAATTATGTGCTCTGCTGCAATCACACTATGTATGTCCATGCTGGCGCTTCAAATGCCTTCTCAAAGAGTCCTTCCCCTTAAATTTACTCTCGCAAATCCCACAAACATACGACTTTTCATCTAAATGCGTTTTCTCATGCCTTTTCTGATCAAACTTGGTAAAAAACCTCATCTCACAAGCGTGACAAGGAAAATTCCTCTCTCTAACATGCACGGAACGTATGTGAATCTTCAAATTCTGCAGATTTGGGAACGTTTTTGGACATAAAGAACATTTACTCAACTGTCGTTTCGCGCCGTGCTCTGAAATTTTATGCTCGATCAGCTGATACGTGTAAAGGAACGTTTTACCACAGATAAGACAATACCTCTTAGACATGGAACTGTTATGGTGTGTCCTCATGTGTCTAACCCGCGCGTAACTTGTTAAAAAAGTATCAGAGCATAGACTACACTTTTTTTCTTTATGCCGCGTTTGCAAATGGATTCTTAGACTTATTCTATTTATATACGAATTCCCGCAAATTTCGCATACATTATTTGAATAATGATTGTTCATATGGATTGATAATCTCATGTATGTGTTGAATATTTCACTACATAAAACACATTCAAAGGAATCTTGTAATTTATATGGTATTAAAAAATGTTCAGCATCTGCAAATTTGATCTCATGGCTTTCTATAAGGTGTTTTTTCAAAACGGTCAAATCTAAACAAGCTGCTCCACATTTTATGCATTCTAAATTTGAAATATCTGCATTTTGGTATGACATGCCTCTCAAGCGATTGAATTTGATTTTTATCGCCTCTGCATTAGTGTGTATTTTCGAATGTTCTCTCAAATTATTTATATTTAGAAATGCCTCTTTGCAGACAAAGCAGCCAAATTTGGTCTTCAAAGATTTGAATAGACATAGATTTGAGTTGAATACAAGTCTTAATGAGTTTTCCTTCAAGTCTTTGTGGTTTTGTGATTCCGGCTGTTTTAAATTTTGCTGCACACTCCTTTGATCACCTGAAAAATGAAAAAGAACATAATTCAAATTCATCTTATACATTTACAAATAGATTAGTATTCTGATATATAATCCTAAAGTGTATAGTTATTAGGTATACAACGGAAGTTTAAAAATAATAGAATATCATTACATAATTGTCCCTTTCAATTCTCACCTTTATCTCTTCTTTCTTTCAATAAACTCGGTTCTTGTGTTAAATTTGTTTCATCATTTTCACTGAAACCCATAACCTCAGTATTATCCGCTACAGAAGTCTTCTCATTATCATCATAAAAATATTTCTTGGAGTTCAGTTTTATGACATAAAGACCTGAAAAATAGACAGCGAACTAAACTATACTATGTAACATGTTATAATTTTTCAACTTATGTGGTCGCCATTTTTCATTTACAAAAATGTCATGCACATGCCAACATCATTGTTACTTGCAAGCAAATACAGATATGTACTGCATAAATGTTTTCCATCGTATTGTGTCAGAAACGTTAGTATTTGTCATGCTCGTTCAGTCAATGTCAGTACTTATTGTAGTAATAATGACTGAAATAGCAAGACACGTTCATAAATTTCCATGAAAATATGATTTTTTCATTTTCATTTTCATTTATTCGTTGCAACCATGGTATTACAGATGTTCTTAAAATAAAGTGAGTACAATCATGGACCCTACTAGGGCGTAGCAACATTTTATATCTACATATTTCTAAGGTAGTCTTATAAAATAAATCTATAAACAATAATAACAAATAGAATAGATAATTAAAATCATACATTGTCTATATTATTATATCACTATAACATTTATCATGCTCCATTTTTATTAAGTACATTATTATTATTATTATTTGTCTAATTATTCATAAATTCTTGTAGGGTGTATGGGCATTCAGTTAGAAGGTAGCTCTTGAGCTTGTTTACAAAATTATAATATTTGGTTTCATTTCTTATAAACTGAGGGACGTGGTTATAAATTCGAATGGACATTGAGTAAGGGCCTTTACTGAACATTTGGAGGTTAGCTGGATTTGCTTGCACAAGTTTATTTCGATTACGTAAGTTATGTAGTCGTGGTTTGGGGTTTTGGATTTTAAATAAGTCTTCGTATTTTCGCACAAATTTACAAGTTTCCAAGATGTATAAGGATGTGAGGGTGAGTATTTTTGATTTCGCGAAATGTGGTCTGCAACTTTCTTCACTTGTTGTCTTGGCTAGAACTCGTATGCATCTTTTTTGTAGTAAAAATAGGTCACTAACTGATGGTAAATAATAATGCAATGCATCTGTACAGTGCTGTGTAATGCTATAAAGCCTCCTCCACCCCTGGCTTGGTCACTTTTTCTTTAGTATCAGTATTTAGTATTTTGGTAGTTTTTCTTTGGTCGTTTATTTCAGTATATCACTTAATATGAACTTCACCTTACCTGTATCTTCAACGGGTTGTGGTCCTTCATCAAATTCTACACTAATTTTGTCATCAAAATCATCACAGTCATCATTTTCTACTTTCAAATCTGCCGATGCCAAGTTGATTGATTTTATTACTTTAGCTTTGAATTCTGCTGCTCCCCGCAGATCAGTTGCACACTGTTCACAAATTTTGCTGTTTCGCATATCTTGTGGTACCTAAAATTTATACCACTTATTATAAATGCAAAAATAACTCTGTCTGTCTGTTACCTCTTTATACTTTAACCACTGAAGAGATTTGGATGAAATTTGGTATTGAGATGTACTGTCAGAGTCCAATGCCATGAGGTTGAGAGCTTTGGTAAGCTTCATTGCAAGTTTGAGTCTGGCCTGAAGCAGTGAATTTTAGCAGTGAATCTGCCATTATAATAGGTAGACACAGTAGCATATGAAATATGAACAATAGGGATGCGTGAGATGAATTACTTACTTGATATCAACCCTTCATGATGTAAGCTACACCATGCAGCATTGTATTTACTGTTTTAACAGAGTAAAGGGCATAGACGCAACCGCGCACCGGGACACATTGGGTGACCAGTGGTCTAGGGTTTAAGCGCAAACATGAAAGTACTTACGGTTACATTATAAGTTTTTAATAATATCTCAGAATAAATTTCATTCTTTCCTTTATGATAATGTTTATGGAAAATGTCTTTCGTGCCTTCTGGCCCTAGGCAGAACAGGCACGTGTTTGAGGACATAATTATATGACTTTCGTCAGATTATGTTATGTTGATATTCTAATGTTTCTTTTAAATATTGTATATTTCATGTTGGATTGGATATTGGATAGAAAAGAGACAATTTCCGAAACATTGTTTTGACAGAAAAGTGCGTTCAAAAACGGCAGTATGAACTTGTTCAACTATTTTAATTGCAAATTTATCACACTCTCCAACATATTAATATTAAATAAATTATTAAAACCAACAAAAAAAACATAAACAAAATTTCACTTCTAATCAATGTTGTAATTAAACTCATACATTCACAAAATTGCAAAAACCTTTTCCTGCACCAAGATAGATGCACGAATCAGAAATATTGTAATTTTTGAACGCACACATAAGTTGTCACAGACAGTTCACAGCAGTATTTTCTCTTATAAACATAAAATTACTAAAAATAACATAAAAATAACAACATACTCTGGCAAACCCACTTTTCAATAGAAAAAGGCCCGAAATTAAAATAAAATTTCATACTTCCTATGAAAAAACACCCACTCGCGCCAATTTTTTTTAATTTGCCGCTTTTTTCTATTGATGAAAATGGCTTGCCAAACTATATAGTCGAATATAGAAACATGACACAAACAAGACTATAATATTAAACATTTATATAAATAATTATAAAAATAAAAGTAAAATTAAAAGTAAGGTGGTTACAATCAAGACATAACAATCATAACATAATAAATGTATAGGTAGCGTCGAGTGTGATTACAGGTTTAACAGTATAACGAGCCGAGCGTTGGCAAGGTAAAGTAACAAATAATAAAATGCTTAATTTTGACATACTTGAAGTAAACATTAAGTTAAATACGTGTACAAGTTTGGGAACAAATCAAATTATTTTATTAAATATTTTGATTTGTGTTTTTTAAGTAGTCACACTACTATATATAAATTAAAAACTGTAATAGATGTCATATATTAAAGAAAAAGTGACGAAGCCCACCACTTGGCTTCGTCACTTTTTCTTTAATATATGACATCTATTACAGTTTTTAAATACGTGTATTATAATATAAATTACAGGCTGTATTAGTTTAAACATTGTTTTACTTGACTAACTCCTGTCGCTCTACCTGTGACGTTTTTGTTTTATTTTTACTGGCTGTCGGTTGAGCTTCGGGCTTGATCCTCTTCGATATCATGTCATCTGGTATAGGTCTTTGTCCATAACTGAGAAAATAAAATTAATTGAGCAAATTTACACGCCCAGAGTTATCGGGGCATAATTATCTATACTCTGGCAAACCCACTTTGTCAGTACAAAAAAGCGCGAAATTTAAGTTTTCCACGGAAGCACAACCCTTCGCGCCAACATTATTAAAATTTGCCGCCTTTTTCAACCGATGGAAATAGCTTGCCAAACCGCTATACGCTCTAACTTGTCCTAATTGACTTTATAACGATTAAAAAATGTGTTACTTGTCAACGCCAGGTCCTGGTGTGAGATGGAAATGCAATGACTTGAAGTTGGCCTGCGACTCAGACGGCAGAAACTTTGTGCGACAGTTGTGGAAATGGTAGTCACTGGAAGCAGAATGTATACATAAGTTAAATACAAAATAAGCCTGCACTCTTTTCCATTTAATTTAAGACATTATTTATGTAGTTTATGTGGTGCGGAGGGATGAAAGTCATGTGACGAGAAAGGTATTACGAATAAATGTGGAGGGAGGTACGAGGAGAGGAAAACCGAGGAAAAGATGGAATGACTGTGTGAGAGATGATATGAAACGAACGCAAGTGAATGATGAGATGACGGGCGACAGAAAGGTATGGAAGAAAAAGACATGCTGCGCCGACCCCAAGTGAATGGGACAAGGGCAAGCGAATGATGATGATTTATGTAGTTCAATTGCCATTTATTACTATGTTCTAATTACAAAGAAAAATTATTTGGCCCACAGTCCTTCCTGTAAAAACTCCTAAAAACGATGTAGAAAAACTGAATTACTTGATATTAGGCATCGCTTTAATGCCCGCTGAAATTCCGGTCATCACGCGTTCATGCCAGCGGTTCCTCAGCTTTTCGTTGTTCTTGAGTGAGTATTTCTTTATGCTCACAAAGGCACTGTACTGCCGTTCGAACAGCGGTAGCACATCAAAGTTCTTTGATAAGTTCTCGTTGAATTCTGCATCTGATATGAAGAATTATGTAAGCTTGTCAAGGCAAGGAAATAATCATAAAAGACAGCAATAGTTTGAGAATAAAAGCCATCTCCATCTCACTATTACTAGTAGTATTTAAACTTTTACACATTATTAAATTGTAAAACGGGACTTCATTGCGTATTTAAGTTTTAAGGAAGTCGTTGTTCCCGTGGTCGCGGAGAAGACTAGCTAAGGTTGATAAAGTTGGCTGGTTGAAGTTGGATGACAACTTTAACCAGTCTTCTCCGAGACCACGGGGACAACGCCGTCTATGAAACGTTGGAGGTAAATCTTAAAACTTAAATACGCGTTAAGTCCCGTTTTACAATTTAATAATGAGTGCCTTCTTTCCTTACAACTTCTGTGTGGTTAGGCCCCTGCAAAATTAAATTAAAAAGCATACCTTCGTCTGCTTCTGTGTGTTGCTGATTATTACATTGAAGATGTGGCTGATCAGTGTCTTGATTAGACATATTAACTTTGTGATACTAAAATCAATCTAT
The DNA here is from genome assembly GCF_947568885.1 of Cydia strobilella. Lineage (NCBI taxonomy): Eukaryota > Metazoa > Arthropoda > Insecta > Lepidoptera > Tortricidae > Cydia > Cydia strobilella. Next base: position 1,182,137 of record NC_086064.1, on the reverse strand, counting down.
TTATAAAAGTAAAATAAAATAGCAATAACATGTAAAAAAATAAATGGCAAAAAAAACTAAGAACCTTATAAATTACCTAATCTACCTAATTTTTTTAGAGAGCGTTTTAATGTAATTTTTATCTTTTGCCATGTGGGTTTAGCAAGAATCGTGATGTCAGTCAACTTGACTAAACAAAACGAGGGTTTATTTTCAAAATCTAACCCAAAGAGTAAAGTAAGTATAGTTTGTCAAAGGACTGTCTCACTTCAAACGTAGACAGAGAGAATCATACTATCTTTGTCTTACACTAGTACTAGCACCCAAAAGAAAAGTGTGAGTATAGTTTTTTGTTCTTATTTGCTGACAATTTGGTTTGATTTTGGTTTGGTTTGGGGAGGCTAGTTCGCAGATCTGCGAAATCGACTCCACACTCACGTACGGGGCTTCGCGCCGCGATTCGCGCACGGGTGTGGGGGGCTTAAGATCTAACCTTTGATTCATTTCCAAACAGAAAAATACATCTGATGTCAAGAAAACAAAAAGACTGTATGAATTCCTCACGCCAAAGTCCAAAAAAGTCAAAAAACTAAAAAATCTGTCAGTCACAAATGTCAGTTCTTTACTGTCAAAAATTAATTGGAATTTTGGTTTATCGTGATTAGCATTAATCGAAATGAATTGAAATTAATCGTGGAGTGGAAATCAGAGAACAAAATGGAGATAACAGTGGAAAGCCTCCCGCTGCTGGGGGTCTGCAACCTGTGCTTAAACGAGGGGGCTGTGAAGAGTATGCTTGCCTGTAGTTCGGCCGATGTTCCGTCTTACTCGGATATATTGTTAAAATGTTTCAGCATAGACGTAAGTTGATTCTGTTGTAACATGTGTGAAATTACGATTCTGTGCTCTCTTGCTACCTATCGCTGTGTCTCGATAAACGTAAACATTCTACTTATAGCACACTTGATTTCTATTCCAATAGGATGTTGATGGCTTGGCATTAATATTTATTACGTTCCAAAGTTCGTCTGGACCTTGAAGTATAGTTCCTTGCGTGACTAGGACGCGCCTTCTGCCCATTTTGTAAATTTTCAAAAGAGTAATTTTAGGGAACTTTTCTGTACATTGATTAGTTCATTTATTCAATCACTCACTTGGGATTTTGCTTTTAGTTTTTGGGTTAGGGTCTGGGGACTAAAGATGTATGTAATAGGGAATGTAAACCGGTTTTTATTTGTATGAAATTTCGGTTAATAACCGGTTTTCCCATAGAATTAAAAACCGATTTACAAGACAGTTGAAATTTTCACAGATGTAATTCTTTTGCCGCTATAACAACAAATACTATAAACAGAATAAAATAAATATTCAAGGCTCCCATACAACAAACGTGATATTTTTGCCGTTTGCGTAATGGCACGAAACCCTTGGTGCGCGAGTCCGACTCACACTTGGCCAGTTTTTTGATAACTGATTTCTTTATTTGAATCTGATTTGATAAGTCTAAATTCTTATTTCTATTTTTAGATAAGCTTGATGGAGCTGGGGGACACAAAGCAGTTGGTCTGCGACTCATGTGCCGCTCGGTTAATGGAGAGCATGGTGTTCAAGGACCAGGCTTTGCAATCTCTCCGCAGTCTTGAAGACTCGGCCAAGATGTTCAGTAAGTTATAGACTTTTTATAAAACTGAATCGGGATCTGCGTACACTTACGTTTATTATTTGGCCTGACGTTTCGAACCTGGCATTACGTCCGTGGTCACAGGCAAACTGGCGAGGAATCTTGATCTGATTATTCACTTGTATGCTAGGGTTGTCACTTTGCCTACACACAACACTCACGACATGCGTCGGTTTGTGACTGGATGTTTATTCACGTTTACATTTGCTAATCACCGGATTCTACGAAGATGAAATCCCATGTCTCTCATTCTGGTTGAAATTGCGATGTTTTTTTTCATTTCAATTGCTTCACGTACATTGTGGAGCTCAATCCAGTGGCTGAGCTCCACAATCCCAAAGTGCCGGGCAGTGCGTAGCACCACTGGAGTTGCAGGTACGGCAATTGCTTAGTTAGGTGCCGTATGCTTGTTTGCCACCGATCTGATGTCAAATAAACCTTATTTTATTGTAAATTAGCTTTTGCCCGCGACTTCGTCTGCGTGGACTTAGTAACAGTGGCTAAAGTAAGTATAGTGCCTGGAAAAATTCTCATAGCATCATTCAATTTTAAGCATATTATGCACACAAATTAGCAGGCACTTTATTAACTATCTCAATTCCACCCCGCTTTTTACTTTCTTAAGGGATGATTTTCGGGATAAAAACTATCCTATGTCCTTCTCAGGGACTAAACCTATGTCTATGCCAAATTTAATCTAAATCGATTCAGCAGTTTAAACGTGAAGAGACAGAAAGACAGACAGACTTTCGCATTTATAATATTACATACATACAAGGACTGCTGAGACAACAGAGTAAGGTCACTGATGTTGTAAAACGCGTAGCCAGTGGGAATGGGCTTTTCATATAGCACGAGAGACTGATTCTTGGAGTAAACGACTACATGAGTGGCGACCATGGAGGGGGGAGGGGGGGAGCGTCCTTAAAGTAGATCCCAGATGCGTTGGGATGACGACATCAAAAGGACTGTGGGGAAGAAGTGGCTCCAGGTCGCACAGAACCGTGACGAATGGCGTAAAATGAAGGAGGCCTACACCCGAAGGGTAGAAAAGCGCTAAAGAGAGAGAGAGATATAATTAAGTACTACACTAACAGCAACACTGCAAAGAATATTCTTTGGTGTAACTTGTTTATTTATATTTCCTATAGTTTTGGATGGATTTAAATCTTCTCGAGCAGTGATGTACTGATGTATAGGTACAGTCGCCATCAGATATATCTGAGCGGTCAAGGCTCTCACAAATATCTGAACACGCCTCTATTGTCAAGGCGTTAGAGTGCGTGTTCAGATATTGTGAACACCTCGGGCGCTCCGATATATCTGATGGTGACTGTACTATGTAGGGTTAGTGTAGAGAGAGAGAGGGTTAGTGTAGCTTTATTTGACGTTCACACAGAATAAGTAATAGTATTATCATACAGAACGGCCACGCACCGCCCCGCCCCGACTCGAGTGACCCCGCCCCGCGACAGCAGATTGACGGCTGTTTGCCGGCCGCTCAGTACTATTTTTAAGCAACTTACTCACACTATGACGCATGATGCGTGTACAGACAGCACGTTCACACATAGAAACGCAAGTGATTTTGGATGTATAGCGTGTCCGCCCTGTAACGTTCATAAGCGCATTGTACCTAATATGCCTAATTGGAAAATAAATTATCTTTATCTTTATCAGACGTGAAGAAAGAGAGCGTTGAATTTATCGACGACGCCGGCAGCCTAGCGGACTTCGACATCGACCCCGACGCCGACGATGATGATGATGATGACGATGACAAAGGTAACGTTGGTTTTTTCTTGAAAAATCATATTTATATCCCGTAGAACTTTCACATGCCTTTTATCACATTCGGTTCCTTAGTTTATCCGTGAAAAGGATTTTTTTTTTATCTAGTTTTTATAGAGGCTGGACACTCTAGGTGAACATGTCAGCCTCATGGGTGCTTTCATAGTTCCCTACTCAAGGGAGAGGTCAATAAAGTGGTAAACACTGATTGCTTTGTCCGATATAGGCTCTGCCAACCAACAATTGATCTGTCCATTGTGCATGGAGCCCAGACTACCAAAAAATCTTTGTCTCAAGTCCGAATTCCGGACGCATTCCAACAACACGTGAGACAAGTCATCAGTCTTCTGACAGTTTACACACAGTGGTGACGATTTAGCACCCATCATGCACAGAAACTTGTTTGTAGGGATGTGTCCGGACCGGACTCGGAAAGCTGAGACTAACACTTTTCTAGCGAGGTTGGCAGAATCAAACCAGGGTATCCACAAGGGTCTATCTTGAATTGTTCTGTACCACATTCCAACACCCCTTGATAAAGCTTGTTCTCCAAAATGGTATTCCCATTTCTGTAAACATCTTTTTTTAATTCTGGGAATTACTTCACTTGAATATGGTATAGAATCGAGTACAGAGCCATCCATTACAGCGGTTTTAGCAAGCTTATCTACTGCCTCGTTTCCTAGGTAACAGACAGATTATTTTTCTTAAACTGAAATAGATATCATATATGGTGGCAAGCTCGGCCGAATTGCATTAGTTCATTACTCACAAAATCTTATTTCATTTCAGCATTATCAGTCATTGTTAAAAAGGAGCCCATCACAGAAGTGTTCAAGCCGCGCAAAACCAGAAAAAAATACATCACCATCACCGTAAAGAAGTCCAAAGACTACAAAGATATATCCGATACTGAAACAATGCTCTCACAAGGTCTGTTCCCGTTTAAAATACGAAAAAACAGGCTGTTTGCATGCGCCATATGTCCAGAAACACTTTCCAATCTTGAGGATATGAAGAAACATGTGTCACAACATAATAAGAAAAATATACATATAGCTTTCAAGAAAATGATGTTCTCTAATTCACAAAGGTTCTATAAAAGCGCTACGCAGTTACGGTGTAAAATATGCACGACAGATTTAAATAACTTCGAAGATTTGAATGCACATGTAGAAAATTGTACTAGACTTAAATATACTAACGGGAAATGGAGTAACTTACCATTCAAACTTGAAAAGGATCAACTAGACTGTCCTGTTTGTAAGAAAACTTTCCTAAATTTTGTAAGTTTAAATACTCATATGAACATACATTACCCGAATTATATCTGTGAGAATTGTGGAAAAGCTTTTGCTTCGAAAGCGAGATTGAGAGGACATATGAGGACGCATGAAGTCGGTGAGTTTCCTTGCAAGTACTGTGATGCGGTCTTCGATAGAGTCACTAAGCGAGAGAATCATGTGTCTAAGGAACATAAGGCCGGAGTGCGGTACGCTTGCAAGCGTTGCAATATATCTTTAACATCATTCTACGCTCGACAGAAGCATTTAGCTGAGATTCACAACGAAGAGCTAAAACGATACAAATGTAAAGCATGTCCGCAGAGCTATATTACCCCGGGACACTTATCGAGTCATGTCCGGAGAGATCATTTGAATGAAAGGAACCATAAGTGTGATAAATGCGACTTAGCTTTCTATACTAGGAACGCTTTAAAAATGCATATGATCAAACATGACGGGGAAAGGATCCACGTATGTCACATATGTCAGAAATCGTATCAAAGGAAGAAAACGCTTAGAGAGCATATGAGGATTCATACTAATGACAAGAGGTTTATTTGTCCAGTGTGTGGGAGGGCCTTTACGCAGAAATGCACGTTAAAAGGGCATCTGAAGGTGCACGAGAGGAAAGTGGAGATAGATGAGAAGATTATGCAGCCATTGCACTCTATTTAAATCGCTAAAAAGCTCTAATAAAGTGTCCGAGGTAAAAATAGGGAATATTGACTCTGCATAGGGGGCGCCACTAGCACAAACCTCCTTAATGCATCATCAAAGATCAAAGATCTATGAAGTGTATAAGATAAATAGTCTAAGAAAAAAAAATTATGCTCGAAAAGATGGCGCCATACCTTTGGCCTATACTCGTGTAGATGGCGACACCGTTTGATACTTAACAATTTTAACACATCAGTAAAAGAACATAGATCAGTCAAATGGCTTTCTAAAAGTTTTAATCCTGTGTCGAAAGATGGCAGCACATTTACTGTGACTACAAAAATTATCATGACAATAAGCCTCTATACCTACTAAATCAATCAATTCTCTCTCTCTTATATATATATATATATATATATATATATATATATATATATATTATGTTTACAGTATAGTATATATAAGTTATTCTATGATTTACGGTTTGTGCTAGTGCTGCACTCAGGCGGTAGAACATTGCAGTAAAACTACCTATTGTAAAAAGCCCGCCGCCATCTTGAATTTTTACATGTTTAGGGTTCTGTACCCAAAGGGTAAAAACGGGACCCTTTTACAAAGACTCCGCTGGCTATCCGTCTGCCACCAGGCTGTATCTCATGAACCGTGATAACTAGACAGTTGAAATTTTCACAGATCATATATTTCTGTTGCCACTATAACAACAAATACTAACAAGTTTGGGAACAAATCAAATTATTTTATTAAATATTTTGATTTGTGTTTTTTAAAGTAGTCACACTACTATATATAAATTAAAAACTGTAATAGATGTCATATATTAAAGAAAAAGTGACGAAGCCCTCCAGTGGTGAAGGCCGGATTCGAACCGGCGTCTTTAGCTATCGCGGCTAACGCCATGAACCCCTAGGCCACCCCGCCACGGCGGTGCCCGTCCGAATTTCTCGACTATATGCCATCTTAGTAAGACTAGGCGTCTTTGACCAGCTCTAAGGGCAAGCAGTGCGCGCTTGCACCTCCTAAACGAACTCCTTACGGATTTACGTTGTAGCGAGAGAGACTGGTGCTGCCATCTATGAACAAGTTTGGGAACAAATCAAATTATTTTATTAAATATTTTGATTTGTGTTTTTTAAAGTAGTCACACTACTATATATAAATTAAAAACTGTAATAGATGTCATATATTAAAGAAAAAGTGACGAAGCCCTCCAGTGGTGAAGGCCGGATTCGAACCGGCGTCTTTAGCTATCGCGGCTAACGCCATGAACCCCTAGGCCACCCCGCCACGGCGGTGCCCGTCCGAATTTCTCGACTATATGCCATCTTAGTAAGACTAGGCGTCTTTGACCAGCTCTAAGGGCAAGCAGTGCGCGCTTGCACCTCCTAAACGAACTCCTTACGGATTTACGTTGTAGCGAGAGAGACTGGTGCTGCCATCTATGAACAAGTTTGGGAACAAATCAAATTATTTTATTAAATATTTTGATTTGTGTTTTTTAAAGTAGTCACACTACTATATATAAATTAAAAACTGTAATAGATGTCATATATTAAAGAAAAAGTGACGAAGCCCTCCAGTGGTGAAGGCCGGATTCGAACCGGCGTCTTTAGCTATCGCGGCTAACGCCATGAACCCCTAGGCCACCCCGCCACGGCGGTGCCCGTCCGAATTTCTCGACTATATGCCATCTTAGTAAGACTAGGCGTCTTTGACCAGCTCTAAGGGCAAGCAGTGCGCGCTTGCACCTCCTAAACGAACTCCTTACGGATTTACGTTGTAGCGAGAGAGACTGGTGCTGCCATCTATGAACAAGTTTGGGAACAAATCAAATTATTTTATTAAATATTTTGATTTGTGTTTTTTAAAGTAGTCACACTACTATATATAAATTAAAAACTGTAATAGATGTCATATATTAAAGAAAAAGTGACGAAGCCCTCCAGTGGTGAAGGCCGGATTCGAACCGGCGTCTTTAGCTATCGCGGCTAACGCCATGAACCCCTAGGCCACCCCGCCACGGCGGTGCCCGTCCGAATTTCTCGACTATATGCCATCTTAGTAAGACTAGGCGTCTTTGACCAGCTCTAAGGGCAAGCAGTGCGCGCTTGCACCTCCTAAACGAACTCCTTACGGATTTACGTTGTAGCGAGAGAGACTGGTGCTGCCATCTATGAACAAGTTTGGGAACAAATCAAATTATTTTATTAAATATTTTGATTTGTGTTTTTTAAAGTAGTCACACTACTATATATAAATTAAAAACTGTAATAGATGTCATATATTAAAGAAAAAGTGACGAAGCCCTCCAGTGGTGAAGGCCGGATTCGAACCGGCGTCTTTAGCTATCGCGGCTAACGCCATGAACCCCTAGGCCACCCCGCCACGGCGGTGCCCGTCCGAATTTCTCGACTATATGCCATCTTAGTAAGACTAGGCGTCTTTGACCAGCTCTAAGGGCAAGCAGTGCGCGCTTGCACCTCCTAAACGAACTCCTTACGGATTTACGTTGTAGCGAGAGAGACTGGTGCTGCCATCTATGAACAAGTTTGGGAACAAATCAAATTATTTTATTAAATATTTTGATTTGTGTTTTTTAAAGTAGTCACACTACTATATATAAATTAAAAACTGTAATAGATGTCATATATTAAAGAAAAAGTGACGAAGCCCTCCAGTGGTGAAGGCCGGATTCGAACCGGCGTCTTTAGCTATCGCGGCTAACGCCATGAACCCCTAGGCCACCCCGCCACGGCGGTGCCCGTCCGAATTTCTCGACTATATGCCATCTTAGTAAGACTAGGCGTCTTTGACCAGCTCTAAGGGCAAGCAGTGCGCGCTTGCACCTCCTAAACGAACTCCTTACGGATTTACGTTGTAGCGAGAGAGACTGGTGCTGCCATCTATGAACAAGTTTGGGAACAAATCAAATTATTTTATTAAATATTTTGATTTGTGTTTTTTAAAGTAGTCACACTACTATATATAAATTAAAAACTGTAATAGATGTCATATATTAAAGAAAAAGTGACGAAGCCCTCCAGTGGTGAAGGCCGGATTCGAACCGGCGTCTTTAGCTATCGCGGCTAACGCCATGAACCCCTAGGCCACCCCGCCACGGCGGTGCCCGTCCGAATTTCTCGACTATATGCCATCTTAGTAAGACTAGGCGTCTTTGACCAGCTCTAAGGGCAAGCAGTGCGCGACGCCTAGTCTTACTAAGATGGCATATAGTCGAGAAATTCGGACGGGCACCGCCGTGGCGGGGTGGCCTAGGGGTTCATGGCGTTAGCCGCGATAGCTAAAGACGCCGGTTCGAATCCGGCCTTCACCACTGGAGGGCTTCGTCACTTTTTCTTTAATATATGACATCTATGCCAGTTTTTAATTTATATATAGTAGTGTGACTACTTTAAAAAACACAAATCAAAATATTTAATAAAATAATTTGATTTGTTCCCAAACTTGTTCATAGATGGCAGCACCAGTCTCTCTCGCTACAACGTAAATCCGTAAGGAGTTCGTTTAGGAGGTGCAAGCGCGCACTGCTTGCCCTTAGAGCTGGTCAAAGACGCCTAGTCTTACTAAGATGGCATATAGTCGAGAAATTCGGACGGGCACCGCCGTGGCGGGGTGGCCTAGGGGTTCATGGCGTTAGCCGCGATAGCTAAAGACGCCGGTTCGAATCCGGCCTTCACCACTGGAGGGCTTCGTCACTTTTTCTTTAATATATGACATCTATTACAGTTTTTAATTTATATATAGTAGTGTGACTACTTTAAAAAACACAAATCAAAATATTTAATAAAATAATTTGATTTGTTCCCAAACTTGTTCATAGATGGCAGCACCAGTCTCTCTCGCTACAACGTAAATCCGTAAGGAGTTCGTTTAGGAGGTGCAAGCGCGCACTGCTTGCCCTTAGAGCTGGTCAAAGACGCCTAGTCTTACTAAGATGGCATATAGTCGAGAAATTCGGACGGGCACCGCCGTGGCGGGGTGGCCTAGGGGTTCATGGCGTTAGCCGCGATAGCTAAAGACGCCGGTTCGAATCCGGCCTTCACCACTGGAGGGCTTCGTCACTTTTTCTTTAATATATGACATCTATTACAGTTTTTAACAAATACTAAAAACAATAAATATTTAAGTGGGGCTCCCATACAACAGACGTGATTTTTTTGCTCTTTTTTGCGTAATGGTGTGGAACTCCGACTCGCACTTGGCCGGTTTTTTTAGTCCGATCGTGTTGGTAAAAAGCCCGCCGCCATCTTGAACTTTAACATTTTTACAATAGGGGATATTACTGCAATGTTCTGCCACCAGAGTGCAGCACTAGCCTTTTTATTAAACCATAGAGTAACTTATACATACTGTACCTTTAACAGGTTTTTGACAAGTTTTCAGAGATAATGAAATATGACATTGATGCATCAAGGCGGTTTGTTTACAGAGGACCTACCGGGAAACGAGAATCCGAAATTTCGCTATCTGCCTCTTTATCGCTCGAACATGCAAGTGACAGAGATGTTAGATAACGAAATTTCGATTTTCTTGTTACGCGATTGACCCTCAGATTGTGGTAGTGGCGACCCCTGCGCAAGTTCGCGGAATATTCCCTATTCTTACATTAATTTGGGATCAAGGACGTTAGTTAGCTGTTTGTCTCGTAATATAGTTTCTGTAAATATGTAGTAAGAACCAAGTTTAATGTTAGGCGTAACAGATGGGTTGTATTTATAATGTAATATAATACTTTTTTTTAATTTACATGTCAAACAATTGTATTATACGTTTATTTAACAATTAAGATCTGTTAAAATTAGGCTATGGTATTGGTATTGCAATTTGAGCTATATGGCTTTATCAGTAAGGTCACGATTTGGTTGTATTACTTTGTCACAAATTGATCACACAATATTTTGTGAAATCATAGACAATACAAGGAGTGATAGAGCAGTGCACATTGTGTAAGTGTAAATTTAACAGCTTAAGTAAATGGCGTTGTACGGTCCCGTATTTAAATGCGGTAACCAACTTCTCAAACTGATTAAAGTCGAAAATCCAGTCATCACAATTACGTATGCAAAACTCCTCCTTTCGGGCATTCTCGTCTCCGTTCGGCTCAGCATTGCTCCGAGCAATTATTAGGGTTGGCACAACTCGACGTCCCTTTGCGTGCACGACCACAGATAAGATAATGACTTGAATACTGACAACCCTAAATAGGCGAAAGGGATAGTGCCATATTAGAAAGGGACAGCACGATTCGTCCCTGAACCGCTGTCAAACTTCGGTACTATTATTTCTTCTTCTTCTTCTTTTAAAATTATGGCTTCAGCCCAGTGGGACTATTTCGCCAGTATCAAGGTATTAAGAGGTTTAAAAACGACAAAAATTGTACGGTTGTACAAGACAGTGTACGGTGATTTGTTAGCTCTTGTAAATCGATAGCTAGACTTTACAAGAAGCACGTGGACTACCGGCCGTTGACTCCAAGATGGTGGTTAAACGCGCTTCAAAATTAATTCTCCATTCACTGCACACTACCACATTAGTTTACTGTATAATAAGCTATCGATATTACACTTTAAACAATATTAATGAGCAAAAAACAAAGTAATTAATCACGATGCTAACTATCAAGATGGCGCTCGAACCGGAAGTCGTTGAAATGGGTACTATTATTTATTCTGTGGCAATCTAATTTAGTTGTCAAATTGGCAGCTAATTAATATTATGTAGGTACTACTTTGAGCTTCTTAGTTCTTGATATGTTTCACTATGTTAAAAATATTTTTGTTAATAAAAGAAACTGAGAGAAATTTTATATACCTATATATATGTATTTCAAATAAACGTTGCCTTTGGTTAAATACAAGTTTATTTATAAAGTGATATAAATGTAAAGTATTCATAGTTATTATTAAACATTATTTAAACGGTATTTTGTTAGTTTACCTATATACATGCAACCTTTTGATCGTCGGGACTATTTTACATAACGCATAATATTAATCTTCGTATGTATTGGTATGTATAAGCACTGATCAATGTGAACGAATTTAAACCTTTTGTATTAAACAATGGATCAAACAGATGGGACTTCCGGTTCGAGCGCCATCTTGATAGTTAGCATCGTGATTAATTACTTTGTTTTTTGCTCATTAATATTGTTTAAAGTGTAATATCGATAGCTTATTATACAGTAAACTAATGTGGTAGGTAGTGTGCAGTAAATGGAGAATTAATTTTGAAGCGCGTTAACCACCATCTTGGAGTCAACGGCTGGTAGTCCACGTGCTTCTTGTAAAGTCTAGCTATCGATTTACAAGAGCTAACAAATCACCGTACACTGTCTTGTACAACCGTACAATTTTTGTCGTTTTTAAACCTCTTAATACCTTGACACTTGCGAAATAGTCCCACTGGGCTGAAGCCATAATTTTAAAAGAAGAAGAAGAAGGATCAAACAGATCAGTGCTTAGACACTACGAAACGGTTAAACTTTATCAGAATGCATCGACCCTTTGAACGTCGCGCCTATCGTGCGCGGCGCGTGATCGTGCCCCTGGTCTGAATGCGCGAAGGTTGATATTGGATTGTCGCCGTGCGCGTCATTTGACGTCTTTAGCGGACAAAGGGTTCATTTGTGACGTTCTCAATCAAAAGGTACCACATTGTCGCTTGTCATAACAATGCTGATACGTTATTTGTATAAAGATAAATTTCGTCTTTATGGTAAACGGCAAAGTGGTGCCTTTTGTTTGAGAACGCCACATTTTATAGTGTAATCTTTGCCGTCTATAACTGACTGGCGGCGTTAAACCTGTTGATGTTAAAGGGCGTGAAATAAAGTAAAATTAATTGATGACTAAACTTTATTTATACCAAAATAAACAGTTGTAACACATACATTGAGCACTGTGCTTTAAACGTCTATTCTAAACAAAAAACAAATACTCTATGGCCTTATTTGGCGCCAAAATGTGTTACATATATATCTTCTACTTTATCAATTCTATAATCAAATTGATTTTTAATACGTAACTATAGTGGAGTAATAAAATGCTTACAACTACATTTGTACAATGTTAAATCATTTTTTTAATAAAAAAAACATGGCTGAATGTCAACCGGCAGAAGTCTTGGTAAAGATGTCCGATTGACAGAATGCATACTTGTATTGAATCTATGGTAGATATACTTTTTTAATAAGTTAAAGGCATAGATATTATGTGCCAAGCACTTTCTAATTCTTACAACTACAATGTTTGTACACAAGTTTAAATTAAATGAATTATAAAAAAAAAGACTAAAATGTCAGTTGGCGCAGTTATTATTCTGAGGTTGGCGCGAAATGGTTAAAATGGCCGACTGACAGGAACAAGTTGTTCTGAATCTATGGTACGCATTACTAATTTTAATAGAATATTTGTACAATTATTCTAAATTAAAAAATATGGCCGAATTTTAGCCGATTGACTGTTAAACGCGATTTCTTTAAAAATTCTATATATTAAACAGAATATTTGTATGATTTTAAATAAAAAACATGGCTGAATGTCCGTTGCCGCGAAAATTTTAAAATGGCCGACTGACAGTAATCATTTCTCTATGGTATCACTATTTTTTTAATAGATTGGTTAGAAGGCAAAGGCTTAGATATCCATGCCTAGCAGTCTCTTGTCGAACAAGAACTCGCCGAGGGCCAAATGACGGTCCATCATTGAGCGTGGTGGCCCTTACAAGAGAATATTTGTACAATGATTCTTAAAACACAAAATGCCGCGAAAAATTCAAAATGGCCGACTGCCATGTGACGTTTATCTATAGTAACACTATTTAGGCTTAGATTTAGATGTCCATGCCGATAAGTTTCTTGTCGAACATGAATTCGCCGAGGGCAGAGTGGCGGTCCATCATTTTCTTGAGGGTGGTGGCCTTGCCGGCCAGGTCGCGCTGGCCCTTGTATTGCTCCTCCAGGAACTCGCCGGTCAGGTAGTCGACCAGCTGCAAGGAAAAGCGTTTGTTTAAATAACTATTAAATTAAAAAAAATGTGTTCATGTCCGTGTCCGTAATCCTCATCCTTATTTTCATTGTAGGGTATGTGACGGCAAAAATCGGACACTTACATATTTCGCAATAGTATGCTATGTGACGGCAAAATCTTACACTTTTTTCCCCTAGCTCTCATCCGCCAACCGATAGGGAACTTCTTTCCAAAAACCCCTACGCTATATGCCAATGAAACCATAAGAAACGCCAATGGCATGGCATGGAATGAAAATCAAATGTCACCGTACCCTTCGCGTTTGAAAAATACTAGCAATAGCTGGTCTATCACCACTGACAGGACTATTGTAGCCAATAAGCCTGACATCGTGATGATAGATCGAACGCAACGCCGGGCCGTGCTCGTCGACATCACCATCCCCCATGATGAGAATCTCTTGAAGGCCGAGAAGGACAAGTCCAGCAAGTACCTAGACTTGGATCACGAGATAACCGCCATGTGGGATGTTGACTCGACGATTGTTCCTATAGTCGTGTCAGCGAACGGTCTTATAGCGAAGAGTCTCGACCAACACCTAAAAGACTCTCGCTGGGTGGTTAGATCAAGGGTCAGATGCAGAAGGCGGTAATTTTGGACACGGCGCGGATAGTACGTCGGTTCCTCACTCTGCGGCCCTGAGCTGGTACTTTAGGTTCATGGTATGGTAAGGGGTACTTACGTGGTAGTCGTTGAATTCTGGGTCATCCTCGCAGGCTGAAATGACGGTGCGGATGCTCTTGGTGACCTCGTTCTCCATCATCAGGGCCTGTTCCAGGGCGTCTACGCCAGCCTCCCAGGTCTTGCTCTCCGGGGGCTAGAAAAAAAAGAATAAGTCAGTTTTTCTCTTCTACCGACTGCTGTTGTTCAAGGTAACACAAGTTAGCCTAACTTATTTACTAACTAAAGCACTTCCGGAGGCGTAACTAGGGGGGGGGGCAGAGGGGGCAAGTGCCCCGGGCGCCATCCAAGGGGGGGCGCCAAAATGCAGCATCAGGAAAACTTTTGTCAGTCGTCAGGGGGCGCAAATTTGGTGACTGCCCCGGGCGCCATATCCTCTAGCTACGCCCTGAGCACTTCTAGCCTAACTTAGGTTATCTTAGATATGAAGTGCTATAACTAGAACAAAGTATCGACTACGATGAGCTTCAGCGCGCGCTCACGCTCCTCGGAGGCCGGCAATAACTTAGCGAAAGACCATCCCGATCGGTCATATCCCCCCTATCCCCTTGTCTCCATACTCTCCATAGTTATACTTCCTCAAGCTGTTAGTAATGCAGTCTACTTGATTGTAACAACTCACCCTGATCTTGATGAGAGAGGATACATCATGGGTGAGCTCTCCTCGCATGAGCAGGTAGTCAATGAGTTTGAGCGCGTGTTCACGCTCCTCGGAGGCCGCGTCGAAGAACAGTTTGGCGAAGCCTGGCCTGTTCACCTGTGGACGACAATATAAAATTAGATAGGTATAGTACATGCTGTGAGTTTGCGCCTGGTGTAATGTAATAACTTTTCACAAGTTGGTGTATGATTAAACCCAGGTAGCAAAATGACGTCAGCGACGTCATAATGACGTAATA
The DNA here is from genome assembly GCF_947568885.1 of Cydia strobilella. Classification (NCBI taxonomy): domain Eukaryota; kingdom Metazoa; phylum Arthropoda; class Insecta; order Lepidoptera; family Tortricidae; genus Cydia; species Cydia strobilella. The sequence goes on along the minus strand of NC_086064.1, from coordinate 1,167,094 downwards.
ATGCCGTCATTATGACGTCGCCGACGTCATTTTACGTCATTTTGCTACCTGGGAATAATCCATCTGTTACCAGATAAGTCTAATTGTACGTTAAAAAGTCCGTTTAAGCAAAGATAGATATAACTCCGTAATAGATGGATACAGTCTAAGGAAAAAACGTGCCTCGAAAATCACGAAAATTTGATTCTCGATCAGATGGCGCCACTAGTTTTGGCCTACTCTCGTATAGGGGGCGTTGACTGTTTCGTTTGTTATTTATAATTTTAACGCATACCAGTGAAAGAACATGGGTCAAAATAATTAATGCAAATAAAAAAATCATTTATCCATATTTAAATACATTTTATCGTATTTTTATAAATATTTATTTTTAGTTTTAAAGTGTGTCGACAGATGGCAGTGAATTTACTGGGGTTACAAAATTTACTATGACAGTACCGCTCTAGTATAAGTTACTCTATGGTTTAAGGTAGATAGACGAGCAATGGCGTTTTCCAGCTGATCAAAAGCTCTAAATTACAACTAAGCATCTTGAGCATCGCCGTCGAGTCGCTTGCCTATCGGTGTTCTATCGGATACATTTCGGGGAGTGCGCACAGGAACTGCACGACCTGATCCCACCTTCCCCTTTCCATCATCGGACATCCAGGCGCGGGGAGCGTATGCACCCGTTCGTGGTCCACATTCCATTCGTTCGGACGAAACGTTTTGCCTCCTCCTTTTTGCTACGGACGGCTAAGGAATGGAATGCGCTCCCGCCATCTGTATTCCCTGATCAATATGACCTCGGTCTCTTTAAAACAAGAGTGAATAGGCTGTTACTGAACCGGTGAGCTCCATCTTAGGCCCTGTCTTCACTTTCCATCAGGTGTGACTAGGGCCAATCGCCGATCAGTTTATAATAAAAAAAAAAAAAGCAAGCTTTAGCCCCCAAAAGCATTTGAATTCCTTAATGAAAATTTTCAGGTATGTACCTAAACGTAGGGTAGGTTTCCTGCACCTCCCTGAATTCACCATGCACTGCACTTGTAAAATACTGCAAAATATTGTAGAGTACTGCAGTGAAGCGCCCATGGCGAGGTACTGCAATAAAGCGCGGTCCTGGATTTGGTGACGCATAACGGGCACGAGCAAAGCTCACCCCACCATGAAGCCTTAAGGACAATAAACTACTCACCCCATCTCTAGAGAAGTGGGCTCCCATGGCAAGATATTGCAATGAAGCGCGAACTTCCATTTGGATCTGGCGACGCATGGCCGATCGGCAAGTACCGTGTATGGTGATCCATTCCTTGGGCACGTTCACTGGCGCCACGGAGCCTGGAAGATAGGAAACCGTTAATAATACAGAATACTTATACAGAGATGTCTATTCTCTTTTGCCAGATAGGCAGTATATTAAAAATGTCCACAATTTTGATGCAAGAGAGTATCTTCCTCTTTTCCCAAAATCCTAAAATGGTCCCGCCGGAAGATCAGCGCTGACCTTCGGGTCAGCATTATGCTGAGGCGAGACCATTTCGTGGTAAACTTCAACTCCTACCTATTTTATAAGTTCCTATAGCTTTAGTTATACTTTTGTATGTAATTTTAATTTTAAGTTTATCACGAATAAAACATTTGATTGATTGATTGATTGATTAAAAGGGACTTATGTTTTAAATGGTATTTTCACATCACCTATTCGAAAAAGGGCTTCTTCCCCGCTAGGAGGGATCAAAGTGGCACTTTTCTTCTCTGCTAGAAAGGATCAAAGTGGCACTTTTCTTCCCTGCTAGGAGGGATCAAAGTGGCACTTTTCTTCAGTGCTGGGAGGGATCAAAAGAGGCACTTTTCTGTTCTAGCACAGGATTTTTTTCTTCTTTGCATAGTACTATTTTTTTGGTTAAATAATATTTTGGAACATAACAATTTCCTCATAGGTAATGTGAATAGCAGTATGTGCCACATGGTAGCAAAATTATTTCCACCTTGGGCGTTCACTCTCTCTCAGGATTATATATTAGAATCCCTCGCTACGCTCAGGATTCCATTATAGAATCCTTCGCTTCGTTCAGAATTCAATGTACGCCCTCGCCATAAATATGTTATTTTACTCCCTTGTGACACAATCTACTATTCTTTGACTAAGATTATATGATTGCTGGTGAGAATAACTTTAAATTACAAATTGCGCCGTGACGCAAGGTATTGACACCGATTTCTTTGGAGTACTGCCATAATTGATGTATTTCGGGAATGTATACTATCAAAGATAGATATAACTCCGTAATAGATGGATACAGTCTAACGAAAAAACGTGCCTCGAAAATCAAGAAAATTTGATTCTCGTTCAGAGGGCGCCACTAGTTTTGGCCTACACTCGTATAGAGGGCGTTGACTGTTTCGTTTGTTATTTATAATTTTAACGCATACCAGTGAAAGAACATGGGTCAAAATTATATAAAAATAATTAATGCAAACAATAGAATCATTTATCCATATTTAAATACATTTTATCGTATTTTTATAAATATTTATTTTTAGTTTTAAAGTGTGTCGACAGATGGCAGTGAATTTACTGGGGTTACAAAATTTACTATGACAGTACCGCTCTAGTATAAGTTACTCTATGATACTATATATGTATGTAATTACTCTCTTTTGCATGTAAACAATAATACATGAGTGCATTGTTGTAACAGTATTCAAGTTTTTCAGGACTGTGCGAACTGAGAAAAATCTAGTAATATTGTAAAAAGAAGAAGTAAGTAGCAATTAGTGGTGGTTTTGTGTACGTATGATAGTAGGGATCCAGGGATGTTGCCTGTATTGAAAATAAATTATTTCACACCATGCACGAATTAAAACACGAAAAATATTAGAAAACCCTAGACCGCAGTTATTTTAAGACATAACTAATTTCTATTTAATAAATCCGAATGAACTATAAAGAGTAGGTAACTTGACCGTGACGTCATTGTTCTGTTTTTCATATAAATTCCATGGTTGATAGTGGCTAATCGTTTCGACAGTTCAAAAACCGGCCAAGTGCGAGTCGGACTCGCGCACCGAGGGTTCCGTACTTTTTAGTATTTGTTGTTATAGTGGCAACAGGAATACATCATCTGTGAAAATTTCAACTGTCTAGCTATCACGGTTCATGAGATACAGCCTGGTGACAGACATACAGACGGACAGCGGAGTCTTAGTAATAGGGTCCCGTTTTTACCATTTGTGTACGGAACCCTAAAAACTGATTTGACTAGTCAACTACCCTATTGAGTCTAAAGTTTTTGCAATGAATGCGGAAGGAAGCTTTAAAAGGAAGTTTAAGATGACCTTGCTTATTACCTACTACGGAAAGATTTTAAATTAAGTACCTAGATTAAGAGAGAAGAGCTAAGCTATGAGTGTAACTTGTATACCTTGCATCTCAAAGATAATTTTAATTTAAAAAACAGAGCTCGCTACGATATACAGACTTGTTGGCTGTGACGTGTGAAAGCCTCGCATTTGTCCCTTAACCTGTCAATGTCAATGCTGTGCAGCCTTGTAAATTTAATTTAAAGGCCACGCGCTTGTGACTCCAATAGAGTTGCACGCGTCCATAGCCTGCGGGGGCCGCTTATCATCAGCCTCTTTGGTAACGTCATAATAATCTTGGTATAAAAAATGTCAACATCTTTATTTATAAAGTAATAGGCTCAATTAGGCATATTATTATCTTCCATATTTGGTCTAAATGAATATAAATAGGTGTAATTAATAGCTACGTGCGTACAAGCAAGTACAAGTATGTATTTATACTATTTATCGACAACGACAAGGCGAAGGGGTCAACAGGTCAACGAATTCAATCAAAGATGGCTGCCGCGCGCGCTCAATTGGCAAAATGGCGGGTATTGTCTCTTCCGGAAGTGAAGATAAGGTTATAATAAGATGATCTCATTGGTAAGGATTATTAGGAACCTCTGATTCGCAAAACCGGTTGTGTAGAGGAACTATAAGAACTCTTAGTCGGTGTGAGTTCTCTTGCCCATAGCATTGAGGACGCTTTTAAGATGCATATATATATGTTACCATAGAGTAACTTATACTAGAGCGGTACTGTCATAGTAAATTTTGTAACCCCAGTAAATTCACTGCCATCTGTCGACACACTTTAAAACTAAAAATAAATATTTATAAAAATACGATAAAATGTATTTAAATATGGATAAATGATTTTTTTATTTGCATTAATTATTTTTATATGATTTTGACCCATGTTCTTTCACTGATATGCGTTAAAATTATAAATAACAAACGAAACCGTCAACGCCCTCTAAACGAGAGTAGGCCAAAACCAGTGGCGCCATCTGATCGAGAATCAAATTTTCTTGATTTTCGAGGCACGTTTTTTTCCTTAGACTGTATCCATCTATTACGGAGTTATATCTTTGATGTTACCTATTATAAATCTGCCAATCACAAGCGATGACACAATCAATTATCAACTTATTGTGAATTCGTACTCGTCAGTAACTAGACCGGGAATGACTTGCATCAAATAAATCATTATTGCAAATACTTACAACATTGTATCATTGTATTCACACAAATAAAACTGTCATAACTTTTATTTTATCTTCAATTGATTGACTGATTGTCTTTGTTTAAAGATTACTGAAGATAGGAGTAAGCATGAGCAAAGAGAATTAAGTAGACATATAGTGCTCATTCCATACATCAGTTTTGTTACCAAAAAGACTATTATTTTCGTAGTCGACATCTAGTGTCAAGTAGCGGAATTAACAGTACTGCTACTCGACACTAGATGTCACTTGTGTCGCGACCCACGAAAAGTGTATTGCTCAACAGTTTACAACTAGAGTTCCGGTTATAATATTAGCTGAAAATCGTTGAGCATTAGACTTTCCGTTCGTCGCGAGATCTATTGTCGAGTAGCAGTACTGATAATTCCACTACTTAACGCTAGATGTCGCCTACGAAAATAATAGTCGTTTTGGTAACAATACTGATGTATGGAGTGAGCACACTTTGTCTACTTAATTTTCTTTGGTATGAGTCATGCTTAGCTAACTAACCAAGCTAACTGCATGCCATTCACAATGACAAAGTGTGGCAATGTCATCATTAATGACAAATCTCTATGAAAAACATGACGTTTATAAGACCTCACTTTGTCCTATTAAAGTCGGTGCAAATACTGCAAAGTGCAAAGTTAGCTTATTATACGAAGTTCGTATTACGAACTCTATAGAGAGCGTACATGAACTATAGGGGGCAGCACAGGAGCCGTCAGATTGGCGCGAGGCGTAAATGTGAAGTTTATGCTTATGATGTAGCCCGCAAGATGGCACCTCCTACTATGCACAAGGAAACGTACGAACGGTAGATGGCAGCACTTGCTTTGTCTGTTTCCGATTCAGGCCACAAGATGGCAGACCCTATAACGCGCACGGCCCCTATATAATGTGTACGCACGCATAATATGTCGTTATTATGTAATGAACAGGCCTGGTAAAATCCCCAAGATCTTGGTTTTCCTTAAAACCGTATTAATATGCTACTTGAAGGCGTGTTTGACTAATGTTTAATAGTTTACCTATTTAGGTAACTAGGCGTTGCGTGAACTAGGTCATCATTTTATCACATAAACACAATTAGGAAAACGTGACTAATTATTGGACTTTTGACCAGGGGCGTAGCTAGAGGATATGGCGCCCGGGGCAGTCACCAAATTTGCGCCATTTTTGACGACTGACAAAAGTTTCCCTGCTGCTGCCTTTTGCCCATTTTGGCGCCCCCCGTGGATGGCGCCCGGGGCACTTGCCCCCCCCCCCCCCCCCTAGTTACGCCACTGCTTTTGACCCTTAGGGCATTCGTAAGTAAAAACAAAGGATATTCGTACGAATCGTGCGTATTTTAAACGTCAAGATTCTATGAAATTATGACGTTTAAGTACCTAACACATGCGCAGCCTAGGCTATCAAAATCGCTGCCAACTTAGCTTGATCTAACTATATGCCAAGTGTGTTCACTGCAATGTGATTTTATTTGTATGCCCTTATGATAAACTAGTTTTTGCCCGCGACTTCGTCTGCGTGGACTTAGTAACCGCAGCTAGAGCGCCTGTACTTAGTGTACTGGCAATCATTCAATTTGAGCATTACACAAATTATCAGGCAATTTATTATTTATCTCATCCGACATAAAAACTATCCTATGTCCTTCCCCGGGACTCAAACTATCTATATGCCAAATTTCAACTAAATCGGTTCAGCGGTTTAAGCGTAAAGAGGTAACACACAGACAGACAAACTTTCGCATTTATAATATTAAAGTAAAAGTATGGATAAAGATATTTTGATGTAGCATATCTGTATGACAGGGAACTTCTTACGGGTTAAAGAAGTGGATATGTTTGCTGTTGTTTAGAAATACTTTTCTATAAAATAATCTAAACTAAATACCTAATGTATGTACGTCATTGACTACATAGTTGCGGATAACCCTACATGCACTTGAGAGTTAAGAGTTATTATCTATTTACATCTGTCATCTCAAGATACAGAGTGTCAGTCACGTACTGGTTAATAGCCTCACGTACTGATATGATTAGATTTAGACGTGGCAATGAGACACGTGTTGCTATGGTGGCTACCGATTCTAACCGAATGAGTCGATGCGAAATTTAAGACATATGCACCACATCTATAAATAAATATAAATATTTGGACACAATAGGTACTTAACCAAAGAGTCGCACTTGGGGGGCGTTTAAATATTACGTAACGCAATATTTGAAGATCCCCCCCCCCCCGATTGCTTTGTCATTTAATGTACTGACAAACGCTTATCAGGACCGAAATAGGTCCCAGTTGTTTACTGCGTATATGAACAATTTGCAATAAAACACTTTGTACAATATGGTATTTGACTTAGTAGTCGTTTTGACAGTTTGACTAGTGTCAAACCGTCAAAACGATTTGCTACTATGGAATGTATATACTAAACACTATAACATGTGACGTCACGATCAAATAACCTACTCTTTATAGCAAAAGCTAGTTAGAGATAATAGTACTTAGTACTTCTTAGCTGACCATATGAAGGAATAATTATATTACTTTAAAATATATATATATATTACTAGTATGTAGGTATTTAGCATGTGTTCAACCATAGCTTAAAAACTACTGCGTCGATATTGGTAAATGAGATGTCAATCAACACACAATTAATTAATTTATTTTTCTAACATAGACAACATTTTCAACGCTTTGACAGACGAGACATTTTTATGGATAAAAACAGTAGTTTAAAACTTTTTTTTAATGTTTTACTTGTTTATCTATCTTAATCCTGTTTAACAATTATGACCCACTAACATATAAATACCTATAATTCTGTGATAATAAATGTATGAAACCAATACCATATATAAGGCAATACAGATTATGTTTATCAGTATGTTTACTCTCTACTAATCATGTTTAATTGCTGTTGTGATTCAAAAGTACGTGATAACAATATTTATTTTATGTTTCCGACTATCATGTACTGTTGTACTGTCTACACTCATGGACAAATTAAAGACGTACGCAAAAAAAAAGTTTAAATGCTAACTTTTTTTTTATATACTACGTCGGTGGCAAACAAGCATACGGCCCGCCTGATGTTAAGCAGTCTCCGTAGCCTATGTACGCCTGCAACTCCAGAGGAGTTGCATGCGCGTTGCCGACCCTAACACACCTCTCCCTCGAGCTCTGGCAACCTTACTCATCGGCAGGAACACAACACTATTAGTAGGGTCTAGTGTTATTTGGCTGCGGTTTTCTGTAAGGGGGAGGTACCTCCCCAGTAAGGCTCTGCTCTAGATCTGGAATGACATCCGCTGTCCTGTGCCCTACCACACAAAGCGAGATGTCATTCACAGTGCCCATACCTCTCTTTTGGACGTAGTTTAAGGGCATACCCGGGTCCAACTTTGAAATTAAAGCCTGACCAGTAAAAAAAATTAGTTCCAGTGAAATTCCGCAACATGGCGCGTGATCATATTCCTGGTCAGGCTTTACTTTAGGTTCTGTAATCCAGTAATGGGGTTGGCAACTGTCAAAGGTGGCGCCATCATAGCTTGCCCGTTTTTCTACGAGATTTGGCTTAAGGGCTGGCATCCAGGGCATAATTTAGTGGAGGTTATACCGTGCTTGCAGTTGCAGGCAGTTTTAGTTTTGCCAGTAGCCGCTGGCGCTAGCAGCTTGCAAGCTGGTTTTTGACAGATGGTATGGTCGCATTCATAATTATTAATTGTCTATGGATTTGTTTGTTTGTTTCTTGAATGTTTTTCTTGTATACTTGTTTTTTTATTTTTGTTTGTGCTCTTCATGTATTTCTTTTTTGGTTTGGTTAATATGTTTGTATATAATTAGGTATTCTTTGTGTGTATCTTTGTAATGTTTTAATATGTATCTTTGTGTGTTATCTGTCGTGGCATCACCGAATGGGCCCTACGGCCAGCGCTGGCTTTATAGCTAGCATTATGCTGAGTTGGGTCCATTTCGTGATGCACACTTGATGATCTCTTCTTTTCTTGTCTGTACATGTTCGTACTTGTGTTGTGATCGTCACGAATAAATGTCTTTTATCTTTATCATAAAAATTCATTAAAATACACAAAAATTTGACACAGTTCTAGGGGTTGACAAGGCAAGCTATGCTGGTGCCATCTGCTAAATTCTTCGACCGGCCAACTCCATTAAAACTTTATTTTTGCTTTCCTCTTTCATCCATGAGTATATAACCTTGTAAGGCCCATCATATAATTTTCCTATTTTTAATTTGAACCTTTTTATATAGTTAAATGGGATGAATTTCGTTGGTTTGAGAAAGCATTGAAAGTACTGAAACAAAATATGCGTTTTTTTATTATGTAGGAGGAAACAAGCAGACGAATCACCTGATGTTAAGAAATAACCATCACCCAAAACCAGAAGGGTTGTAAGTGCGTTGCCGGCCTTTAAGATGGGATTATGAATACGCTCTTATTTTGGTCCTAAGGTTGTATCAGTACTTTATTTGGTTTATGAAAGGTACTAATTAGATTTAAACGGAGTGTACACCCAGCTTGCTGTACATTGTAATAGAAATAGGGCTGTTGACTGGTAAATCATCATAATTACCCCGGGGTTTTGGGTGTGGAAAACAGAAACTATTTCAATATTTCTAAGGACATGAGGAATTTTGAGCTTACTACCTATTTTTAATTCATAGTGTGGTAACTGTTTAACAATAAACATACAATAAAATTTTTTAACATGCAGATACGTCTGCGAGCGATACTCCAAATTTTATATTAAAGGAAAAAATGGAAAAAGTTACACTTCTGGCAGGATTTGAACCCGCAACCTCCGCAATCCGTGCGTTGCTCTTAACCCACCACCACCCCAAAGGCGTGTATACATAAGGGAAGGAATGGAAAGATTTGCAAGGTTCTGGTAGGCTTCCGTAGCTACATTGGTTAAGAGCAACACGGATTGCGGAGGTTGCGGGTTCAAATCCTGCTGGAAGTGTAACTTTTTCCATTTTTTCCTTTAATATAAAATTTGCACTAAACATACAGTTTTAAATACACAAAATTGTTCCCACACCCAGAACCCGAGGGTATGTAAATCATCCTATTGCAGTCCAGTGTCAAATATCAACCAATCACAACTTGTTAACTGTAATTTGACCAATCAAAGCACAAAAACAAAGTTTACTAATTTGTTATGAGCATTTGATTGGTTACAAAACGTAAGACACTTCAGTTTTCAAACTGTGGAAGCAAATTGACTTTTGTACGTTGATTTTCTTATGTAGATCTTCTTACTCGGTCCCTCATTGCTGAGGATCGCGACCATGTATGCTCCGTCTCCATAGTGTGCGGTCATAAGCCACATGAGTCACGCACTGCATGTCTTATGTAGATAACAACCTTTAAACCCATCAAGTCTCTCTTATATAAAGAGGATTACAGCAGTGATATAATTGTAATAAAATAGTAATATTGTTACTTTAATCCAATTCCATCCATCCAATCCATGTTACCTCTTACCATGAAGAGGTTATATTGGTTCTATACATATTGGAAACTTGGAAAGAGCATGTAATTAATTTTGGGGTAGCAATAACAATTTGAGTGTATGATGTCATTTTGTTTTTGTGTTGCACAAAAAAAATCTAATTGTGTACCATTCTTCCTTTATTGGAAACAAAAGTTAAAGCAGGAACTGTGTATGTTGCTAATTAATGTAATAAATTGTAATTTGTATTAGAAAGACGCAGTATTATTTGGCAAATGACCTTTAAATCTTTAATCACTGCGCACAGCCAGTGTCTACCCGCTGACACAAATTAAAAACAAAGAAAATAAAAATAAAAAAACAAAGAATTTACTCACATTGGGTGGCCAAAGCCGGGGCGAAGACAGCCAGGAACGAAACGACGGCAAGCATTGCAGCCTTCATGTTTATTCTACAATAAATCACAGATACTTTGACGATAATAATTAAAATTAATCAAGAGTGTAGAGCGTATGTCCTCGCGATAGTCTGGCCTTTACACTCACTGGTGCAGAAGGCGACTTATCAAAGCGAAACCGAATGAAAAAGACAAGAATTCACCTCAATGGCTCTGATTGTACAAAAATAATGAAGTGCGCAGCGATAACTCCCTTGACAGGAGGTTTCCACTCAATGACTATGCGAGTACGCGCGACAGAGACAAAGGATGTGAGTCGCTCTTGGAACACAAAACTGGCGGAGGTTTTGTGTTCCAAGTGATTCGGTCCAATTTGTTACAAGCTAAATACTAACAATGTAGTCATTAAATATGGTGTTAATACTCTCTAATAGATCTTAAATATGTTTAACTTCGTTTTTTAAGCCTTAGATAGCTTCCATTTGGAGTAAATAAGAAGAAATGATGTAATATGAGGAAAATTCTTGAAACACAAAACCTCAGGTTTCAAGTTTTGTGACAGCTGATACGGTCCGAAGTGCGGTAAACATGAAGCGGGAGGCAGGGTAATAATAATACCTGCTGTAAAAAACTACCCTTCTAGAGGGGAAATATTATAAAACGTTTTTTATTATATTTAGCTTCAAGCATGATCAAGAAATATACAATTCGTATAATCATAGTTTAAATATAAGTTATCGATGTGGGAGTTTTCGTATATTTCCACTTTTACATGTTAGCGTACGATTTTAGGGTAATATTTTTTTGTACACTAGGCACACAAGGTTCTACGCACCAACTTCACGAAATAGTTGTCTCACAAGTTCCACAGAGTTCTGTAAGTTCTGTTTGCTACTACGCTGTTATCTCATAAATCGCATTATATTTTTGTCCCATTTGCGGACTATACACTATCAGTTTTATACCTCCTTTGTTGTTGGAAGTCGCCTTCTGCGCCAGTGTGTGTAAAGGCTGCACTTTCGACGCATCTGTTTTCTACGCTTCAATCGCTTGAATTTAATCGCGACACTCTAATTTGGTGAGTGATTTTAATTATTTAAATCAACAATGACATTGGCTTATCTTTGTTTCCTTTGCTTTTTTGTTTTTTTTTTCTTAATTGTATAGTTTTTTTCACGTTGATTCATGATTTTATAGCGTTGGATTAAATTATGGGTTTAATCATATAACATTTCAAAGGTGTCTTATTGCATTTTACCTACATTTTTACACAATCTGTTTTAAGATTTTTTCCCTCAATATACTTTAAAATAGGTACTTCTTTTTACCCGTTTCATATTTACAATATTTTAGAACATTGGAATGCTTTCAAGAATTAGTTATTTTAATTTAGGTACCTAAGGGGTAAACTGTCCAATGATTGACCCATGTAATGTAATAAGGACTTGCTTAAAACTAAAAACTAGTAATAATGTGTAGAATAACATAAAAATAAATCATTAACTTTTTACATTACTTTTTATTAGCATTCTAAGATATTATAGCCATTCAAAATTTAGTTTCAAAGTGCAACAAATCACTGCATTTTATCTTTTCAATCTGTCTAGAAGAGAGGTTTATTTATAGGGACAGAATATACATATTGTTGCTTCATTCTAACTACACTCATGGACAAATTTGAGCAACGCAAAAAAATTAATACTAATTTTGAATAAATTACCTTAGGTAATTAAACCTTTTTTTTCCGTTCCTCTAAATTTGTCCATGAGTAGGTATATATTTGCTTCTCTATCAGTTGTATTGATAAATTGCTGCTTTATAGTATATATGTGTCATTCTCAAGTAAAAGGTACCACATTGTCGCTTACCACAAGGATGCTCTGAGGCTCTGACTGGTTATTCGTATAGAGATGCAAGCAAATCTCACCCTTATGGTAAGCGACTATGTGGTACCGTTTACTTGAGAATAGGGAATGCAAAACCGGTATTTATTTGTATGAAAATTTGGTGAATATTCCATACAATTAAAATTCGGTTTTGCATTCCCTACTTGAGAACAACACATATTAAGGTTAGTTATGATCAATTTAAGATCTGGCCACGAGATATATTTTGTCATTTTGTGCAATAAAATATAAATAAATAAGTAAATAACCTATTTGTTTCAGATTCTGAACAATGAAGGTCCTAGCTCTCGCTGTATCTTGCCTGCTGGCGCTCTCCGGAGCCCTGGCGGCTGACTCCTGCTACCAGGATGTCTCCATGGACTGCTCGCAGGCCTCCAACAGCATGGGTAAGCATTTACTAGCATTTGTCACGGATTACTAGTTCCTAGAGCTGGGAAATAGGGGTCATCCATTAATTACATCACATGTTTAGGGGGCGGGAGGGGATCAAGAAAATGTGACATGTTGTGACAAGGGGGAGGGGGGAGTCACAAACTTTGTGACGTCACACTTCACTTGTTTCCAAACATTAGGAAAAAGTAGAAGAAAACATTGTTTGACGCGACATTTTTTTTATGGGGCAGGTCGGCCAACCCTCCATAAAGAGGGCAAAAATTTTTCGCGTCAAAAAATTTTTTCTTGAACCTTTTCCTAATCAGAACCCGATACCGAATATGTCCTTAATTAAACGGATCCCCACTATTTTTATTACAACTTGTATATATTATAGATAATTTCTATAGGTATACCTATACACATACCTATTTATTATCTTGTGCTTAATTTGATTGATTTATTTTATGACAATGATCTCAATCCCTATCTAGTCAGAGAAAGATAAAAACAAATATTTCACAATATTTACCTCGTACAATGTAAAACTCAAACCTCTGTTAAGGGGCCCACTGACTATCAGTCCGCCGGACGATATCGGCCTGTCAGTTGTTCGGAACTGTCAAATTTTTGTTCTAACTGACAGACCGATATCGTCCGGCGGACTGATAGTCAGTGGACCCCTTTATTGATCGAAACATTCGATACAAATATCGAATATATCGATCAAAAACAGAGGTACAAATAAAATAGGCATCTATCGAACAACGAAAAATATTAGGGCGCGTTTACACTGTCGGTTTTAGGCATATCTGCGAGTTCGAATCGCGATATTCGCGATAGGGGCATTTATTTTTTGTGATATTATAATGTAGTCATGTCTAGGATGTAATGTACCAAGAAGTCAGTTGGGCCAAGTGCAACTTGTGGTGTTCATTAATTGCGTGAGGTGTTCATGAGGATTTTTTACCCCCCCCCCCCCCTCGCCCTCGGGTGAGATGTCATGAGATTTGCCCCTTCCCCCCACCCTAATCTCAAGTGAGATATCACTATTTTTTGCTGGAAAAAAAATTACGTGATATTTCACGTAGGTCCCTACACAAACATACAAGTAGGGCTTACGTTAGATTAGATCGTAAGTGTTAAGGGGCCCACTGATTACCAGTCCGCCGGACGATATCGGCCTGTCAGTTAGAACAAAAATTTGTCAGTTCCGAACAACTGACAGGCCGATATCGTCCGGCGGACTGGTATAATCAGTGGGCCCCATAAGTGGAACGTGAGCCTCTATTTGATTGAATTTTGTTGTATATTATCTAATTTTGCTTCATGCTTACTAAGAGTTTGGTAAGTGAATCATCATAATGAATATGCACTTTCATAATTCAGTTAATCCTCATCCTCATCAAACACTATACTTCACTATAGTCGTCATCTTTATTTAAGGCCCATTTACATTATACAACTTTTTTGCACATTCCATACAATAAAATTGAGGCAAATAAAAAATTGTTCAGCCCCCCCACCACGCTTGTCACACTTTTTCATAGAATAGATCGTTAATACGTACTGTCACACTTGGCACGAACGGAACTCTATTTTCAACTCCTTCTGCTTATAATATTAATTGTAAATTGTTGAGCAATTCACTTTTCGTCAGTCGCGTCACAAGTGACATCTAGTGTCGAGTAGCGGTACTGATAATTCCGCTACTTGACGCTAGATGTCGACTACGAAAATAATAGTATTTTTGCTAACAAAACTGATGTATAGAGTGGGCACTCTATGTCTACTTAACTCTTTTGGATAATCTTCCTGCGTAGTAGAAAACGAAAAGTGTTGCCAGTATAACCCAAAAATCTCCCACAGTGCTGGCAAAATGTAACGCAATCTACGGCGGTTACGGTCACCATGGCAACCTCGCGTCCGAGATGCAAGCGTACGCGAACCTCCATCTCGCTCGCTCGTACGAGTTCCTGCTATCGGCGTCCTACTTCGACAACTACCAGACCAACAGGAAGGGGTTCAGCAAGCTGTTTAGGAAGCTGTCCGATGACGCTTGGGAGAAGACTATTGATCTCATCAAGCATATAACTACTCGAGGTAAGTTATTGTATATTTAAAAAAAACGGGAATTTTAAGTTTTTATAACACTTTAAACTCCCGCGTTTTGGACACATAATTCGCGAATTTGTACACATAATTTTTGAATTCATTCTAACGCGATTAAAATTCATTGTTTTACCTTTTTTCCGACGTTTCAACTAGGTTGCACTTGCAACAAATACATAAATGTTTCTTGTATGGTTGCTCTTTATTTTCAGCGGAGTCTTTAGTAGTATTTGGTAGAAGGCTCCATGCACCTTAAAAAGCAACACATTTGTTTTGTTAATTATCTGCAATCTTTCTCGTTTTTTAGTAGAATAAAACTATAGGTCTCGTATTACTATTTTTTTTATACTTTACTCCGTTGGCTCAACGACCCAAAATGAGCCTTGGCCTCCGACACAAGACGGCTTGAATATGATGTATATAAAATTTAACATGTGTTTATCAATATTATAGTTGCTAAGTAATCTAATCTGGTCCCTAGGTGGTGTGATGGACTTCGCCCGCCGCTCCACCTTGGACACCAGCAGCAAAAACTTCACCGTGGAGCTGAATGAGCTGGAAGCGCTTGCCAAGGCCCTGGACATCGAGAAGGAGATCGCTGAACGCGCCTTCCACATCCATGGTGAAGCGACCAGGAACAGCCAGCACCTCCATGACCCTGAGGTAAGATATTAAGAGTCTGCAGCAAACTCGGATCTCACCTTCCCATACAAACGGAGTTTCGTTCTTTTAAAACTATGTGTTGTATTGTGATGAAACTTTGCACATACAATGACATGAGGTATATCTAGTCCTGTAATGAATACACTTCCATAGGTTTATAAACTACTATGACATTATGACGTATAAATCAGAATAAGTCTAAAAAAATCGTTGCAGACTTATCTTGGTCTAACTCTACCAATAGTTTAATGACAAATACTAATTTACCCCCCACTCCAATACTCACCTGGACCAAAACTACCAAAAATAATAGCGCATTCCCTGCCTGAATGCCAGTTAGTATTTGCTGTAACAGGAAAGAACCAGTGAGGGTCGCAGCCCCTTTCTCTCAATCTACCTTTAGAATAAATGTCAAGAAACACTACCTAATTTACAATTCCCACAGATCGCCCAATACATGGAGGAAGAGTTCATCGAAGACCACGCTAAGACCATCCGCAACCTGGCCGGCCACAGCGCCGACATTAAGAAGTTCATCGCCCAGAACGATGGGCAAGATCTTTCCATCTCGCTCTACCTGTACGACGAGTATCTTCAGAAGACCGTCTAAATTATAAATAGTCTACCATCTCAAAAAACTACCATTTTAGTAGAAATTTGGTTACGCTGGTAACCCATTATAATTAACCGCCATCTTTGAAATAGAATTATAAATATCCATTATGGTAGAAAATCGGTTACGCTAGCTAGCCGTCAAACATACTACTATCTAAAAAAAAGTGGTGTTTTGTAATAAATATTACACAGTTTAGTTGATTTAAAATTAAGCCTCCACTCAAAAAACTACCATTTTAGTAGAATATTGTTTAAGCCATTTCAACGTGTACAAATAGGGCTGTTTAAATTATGTGATATGTAAGTTTTTTATCATTCATTGTGTATTATGGCCTAGTATAGATGTATTTTCAGTTATTTTCCAAATAAAAATTCTTTAATCGCCTAACGTAGTTTTTTTCGTAGTAGGTGTATACATATAGTACTTATAAGACAGAATCTATAATAATGGCATTTTTATTAATATAAAAATGCTAGTATGCTTTGTTTAGCTATGGCAACATTCAATTTGAATAAGGAGGATATCTATACTGAAGTCTGTCAAGACATTTCCGTCAGTAGAAAAAAGCGGCAAATTTAAAAAAAATAGATGCTATAGTTGGTCAAGCAAATCTTGTCAGTAAATAAGAACAAAAAAACTATACTCATCGTTTTCTTTTGTGTGCGAGTACTAGTGTAAGACAGAGATAGTATGATTCTCTCTGTCTATGTTTGAAATGAGACGGTCCTTTGAAACTATATTTGCGAAGGGCAATCGTCGCATAGAAAATTTGTAGTTGACTTCCGGTTCGAACGCCATCTTGATAGTAGCCTCGTGATTAATTCCTTTGTTTTTTGCTCATTAATATTGTTTAAAGTGTAATATCGATAGCTTTATTATACAATAATCTAATGTGGTAGTGTGCAGTGAATGGAGAATTAATCTCAAAGCGTGTTTAACCACCATTTTGGAGTCAACGGCCGGTAGTCCACGTGCTTCTCGTAAAATCCAGCTATTGGTTTTACGAGACAACTACAACAACCACCGAACAGCGTCGTGCTCTAAGAGCATTTATTTTGTTCCTACCCTTTTACGTGACATACGCTACGGGCAACACCGCCCTCAAGTCCATCAAGAAAATAAAGAAATTTGTAGTTCACGCCTTTTCCTACTGACAAAGTTGTTTGACCGGCTATATGTATGTAATACCCTTTGCTGTTGCGTGTTTGACTTTCAATAGAATAGGTGTCATTGACCTCTATATCATACCACATGATAATGATAAGTCAGATGAAAAGGTTAGATATTGTCAGATAAGGCGACGTGAATCGGACGTGACATTTACGACACGAGCTATCTGTAATCTGTCAAACCTGCCAATGCACGATCTTCGGCCGAGAGAGGGGCCGAATATTCGGCCGAAACCACTATTCGGGGCATCTCTAGGTATAAATACCAATGGTCCAAAGTGAAGGGCAAAACCTAGATTAGTCTAGTATCATGTCATTAGCCTTTAATAAAGAAAAAAAGTAAAATACGAAATTACTTCCTGCCGAGACGTATCAAAGGTTGTGTATAAAAAAGGATTGAAAAAAAAAAACATTTTTGCTTAGACTGGAACGGGTCACATGATTAAAATGCCAACCGATTGCTTTATGCTTTTTGCCCACAACCTTATGTTAATATGGTTTGTCAAAGGACTGTCTCATTTCTTTGTCTTACACTAGTACTGGCACCCAAAAGAAAAGGAAGTGAGAGAGGGGAAGATCTCTTTTACTGACAGTTTGGTTTGACCAACTATACCTTTGCACGTGTTACCGTAAAACGTATAACTATGTATAACGATAAAATAACTTAATTTACAGTGGTGAAGGGTAGAATAAGTTTTCTGCCAACAAACTAATTAATGTACCTCTTTTTTTAAATAATAAATATATTGAAAAAAAAACTTAAAATTATCTAATATTTTATTATGGAATTAAATACATTATCATACACATTTAATCATTATTGTTCAGATACAAATTTTTCAATTAATTTACGTAAGTTGGCGAAACATATATAAACTCAATTATAATCAAATTAAGTAGGTATAAATAATCAATAACACTTGACATAATTATGCTTTGTTTGTGTAATTTTGGCTAAAATAAATTTTATGACAATGTAGTTTAGTGCGTAGATATATATAGCAATATATCGTAATAAAGTGGAAACTTAATTTATAATTACATTTTTTACACTGCAGGTACTTCGGTGTTCCATTTATCTTGATTTGTTAAATGTACAGTCAGCAAAATTTAAGAAATTACTGAAATAATAATCCCACGTGTTTGGGTGGCTACCGTTCTCCAATCCACCAACGGAGCTGTAGCTGACGTATACGAGGCGTCATGTCCGACGCAATTTGTACAAACTTTTTATAGAATTTTTTGTGTATAATCCACAGCAAAGAGAATAGATAGTATATAGGGTTACTGTCATAGTAAATTTTGTAGTCACAGTAAATTTACTGCCATCTATCGACACACGATTAAAACTAAAAATGAAAGTGTATCAAAATATGTTCCCCACTGTTCTTTCACTGATGTGTTAAAATAAAATTGTTAAATATCAAACGGCGTCGTCAACGCCATCTACCCGAGCATAGGCCAAAGGTGTGGCGCCATGTATCCGAGAATGACTTTCTTGATTTCCGAGGCACGTTTTTCCTTAGACTTTATTCATATTATACGGAGTTACATGTCTTTGTCCACAGTAACTCACTGATTGCGAGTATATCATCCGAAATTAGCGTTCAACTCAAACTGATGATGACTCTTCATATGGCTCTTCAAGCTTCCATTCTGTGTAAATGTCGCGTTACAAATATCACACTTGTACCTCCTCTCATTCGAATGTGACCTCACATGCTCTTGCAAAGATTGTAACCTGGGATAACATTTATCACAAAACTCACAACGAAAATTCCTTTCCCCAGTATGCGTCGCCATATGCTCCTTCAACCTTGAGGGTAGGTAGAATCTTTGATCACACAAATCACAATGATGCCTATATACTTTTAAATGATTCCTCCTATTATGTTCCATAAGCGTTTTCCTTCTATTATAAACTTTATCACATAATTTACATGGAAATGTTCTTTTATCCCCATGCACTTCTATTAAATGTCTATTTCTCAAAGCGTAGGAGAGAAAGCTAGAATCACATTTGTAACAATTCACTGTAGGTTTTTTCTCATGAACCGTCGCTACGTGTAAATAGCGACTGTATTTAGATTTCAAGTTTTTCCCGCATATTTCACACGGGAAATTAGCTTCCACCTTATTATGGCTTTTTATATGAGTCCTCAATGAATTTTGTTCTAAAAAGCAGGCTCCACATTGGTCGCATATAAAAGTCCCGAAATGCTCTATCATATGTTTTTTCAAACTGTCGAAATATGGAAAGCTGCTATTACATTCTGTGCACTTTATATTGTCTAAGGTCAACTTGAATTTTAGGAATTCGTTTTGCACGGGAAATATTTTTTTGTTGTGTACGCTGCTTATATGTTGTTTGAAGTCTTCTAGTGTTTCTATCTTCGCTGGGCATAGTCTGCAATCTATCCTAAAATATAAATAGTTAAATTTATAAGATTTCTTTAACTTTAAAACTAGCCAAGAGAATGCCGGAAAGATATGCTCAGTGTATGGTTCCGTGGTCTTTATTGTATAAGAAATACAACAGGAAAATAAATCTTCATAACCGTTTTTAACAAGCGATCCGACACCGCCAGAAAAAAACACACCTAACAGTATTTTTCAAGATTTTTTCAGAAGTCATATTTCAGATTTAAACACAGACATTCTGACTTCTGACGCTCATAGCATGGTATAAAACACCCCAAGTCAACAGAAGAAAGGGCATAAAAATATCCCCACTTTACGTGTAGGGGAGGTACCCCATATTTTTTTCCAATTTTAAATTTACCACTCATTCGGCATGATTGATTTATACTATAGTACATCCATGCTAAATTGCAGCTTTCTAACACTAACGATAACGGAGCAAAGCCTCGGACAGACATGGCGAATGATAACTTCTTTTTCTTCAGTGTGTGTGTACTACACCTTACTCACACACGCGCATAGGTGACTATAGTATTTAAGGCCATGTTCGTGATATTTAACTCATTATACGTCTAACCTCGAACCTAGTTGCTTCCTTTAACGTCCCACCTCACATGGCGACCCTGCCAGTGCGGCCTTGCGCTACACCACAGAATAGTATTATCATACAGACCGGCCACGCCCCGCCCCGCACCGACTCGCATGCCCTCGCCCCGCGACACCAGATTGACGGCCGTTTGCCGCCGCCCAGTACTGTGTTTAAGCAACTTACACTATGACGCATGCCGCGTGTACAGACGTGCCGTTCACACATAGAAACGCAAGTGATTTTTAGGGTTCCGTACCCAAAGGGTAAAAACGGGACCCTATTACTAAGACTCCGCTGTCCGTCTGTTACCAGGCTGTATCTCATGAACCGTGATAGCTAGACAGTTGAAATTTTCACAGATTATGTATTTCTGTTGCCGCTATAACAACAAATACTAAAAACAGAATAATATAAATATTTAATTGGGGCTCCCATACAACAAACGTGATTTTTTTGCTGTTTTTTTTTCGTAATGGTACGGAACCCTTCGTGCGCGAGTCCGACTCGCACTTGGTATTTGATGTATAACGTGTCCGCCCTGTGGCTACACAGGCAGCGCGCTGTGCCTGTCAGGGGAAAAAGTTGTTCGTTATCGATGTGATACCTGGTGATGTCAATCTTGGGTATCTTCTTGTTTTCCGTCATGCTCTCGAACATGCTCGGCTTGTGCTGCATGGTGTGTTCACGCAGCTCCACGGGGTTCGTGAACTGATCCTAGAGATAACACATTTATTTTAGCCTCCTAAGTCCAAGAATTGTCAGATTCATTTTTGAATTTGAAACCTTGACTTATCGCAAATTCAAACCCCGGCTCGTACCAAGTTTTTCGGAACTTATGTACGAAATATCATTTGGTATTTAATAGTCGCTTTTCGGTGAAGGAAAACATCGTGAGGAACCTGGACTGATCCCAATAAGCCCTTTTCCCCTCTGTGTTGAAACTGTTGAAAGGTCAGATGACAGTCGCTTTCGTAAAAACTAGTGCCTACGCCAATTCTTGGGATTAGTTGCTAAGCGGACCCCAGGCTCCCATGAGCCGTGGCAAAATGCCGGGACAACGCAAGGAAGATGATGAGTTGAGTCATATGTTATAGGTACTAGCGACCCGCCCCGGCTTCGCACGGGTTACACAAAACCTTAACTAATTATACATATAAACCTTTCTCAAAAACACTAGCCTCTAAGGGTAGGACAGACAAGACCACAGCGTATTTAGTATATGTATACTGTACGTGTACTTTTGTTTAGTATAGTATACAGGGTACGTACCCTGCAGTTAGTAGCAGTAATAGTTGTGAAACACTCTAAGGGTAGGACAGACAAGACCAGCGTGTTTATACGTACCCTGCAATAGTAGCAGTAATAGTTGCTGATCCTATTATGGAACGGGCACACGTACGAGTGAAGCACTATTGTAATAGTGTTGTGGTACACCATGTGGTCCTGGTCATCGGGACCCTTTTTTTGTGGCTTTAACTTCTTAGGCGGGGATGCTGTAAAAATAGGTAAGATCAGAGACTAGTAAATATTCAAGACGAACAATCTATATACACTTAGGAGCAAAAAAATCGACTCAAATCTGTGTTGGATTTAAAAACGAAATATCTCCGAAACTAATTCGCGTATTCCTAAAGTAATAGTACCATTAAAAAGCTGCTAAATTTACCTTTTTAAAAAACACAAAATTCCTGAAGTATTATTTCAGATACTGAAATCTGAGCGATTTTAGCAAAATGGGGTAAAATCACGTTCAATTAACGTCCTGAAAATGGGAATAAAAGCAATTTTGTAGAGAGAAAACCATTTAATTTTTCCTGTTTAATATTTTGTATTTCCGCCGCGGGCCTTCTTGACGCATGCAATCCGGTTCTTCATGGATCTTATCAGCTTCCTGATGGTATCCTGCGGACAAGCTTCCCATTCCTCGACCAAAGCCTCTTTCAGGGCCAAAATCGTGTCAGGAGCGGGATCCCGGGCTCGAACCTTCCTTTTTAGATAATCCCACAAGTGCTCGATGGGGTTCAAGTCCGGACTCAGAGGTGGCCATGCAAGGGTGGGGATGCCAACCTCAGCAAGGTACGCCCGCGTGACTCGTGCGGTATGACAAGGGGCGTTATCTTGCATGAGATGGAACCCCTCCTCATAAAATCCTGCATAGGGGACGACATGATCTTGCAGGATATCTGTGATGTAACGATCTGCGTTCAAACCACCTCCGCGGCCCCCACCAGGAATGAAAACCAGCTCGGTCCTCCCTTCCATGGATATCCCCGCCCACATCATGACGGATCCCCCTCCGTAGGCGACCGTCTCGGAGATGCAGCACTGCGCAAATCGTTCTCCAGGTCTTCGGTACACCCGTCTTCTTCTGTCACTGCCATGGAGACACACCCTGCACTCATCCCTGAAGAGTACGCGGCTCCATTGTTCGTACGTCCAATTTTCGTAAGTGGTTACGAAATCCATACGAGCGTCCCGGTGCCTCCCTGTCAGTTTGGGCCCTGTGGCAGGCCTTTTTGGGGTAAGGTTGGCTTCCTTAAGTCTTCGACGAACTGTCCACTTGCTGACTGGTTGCTCTCGGTTCTGCATCAGCTGCCGCTGGATGTCAACGCTGGTACGCTGTCGATCACGAAGACTGGCCGTAACGATGAAGTGGTCCTCTCTCCTCGATGTGCACCTGGGACGGCCAGATCCAGGTTTGCGAGCAAGGTTTCCAGTCCGAATGAACTTTTGGTTGACTCTGGAAACAGCAGACTGACTTAAATTCAGCTGTTCAGCAACTGCACGCTGCGTAAGGCCTTGATTGAGCAAGACGATAACTTGGCCGGCTTCAGTTTCTGTCGTGTCCATTTTCTTGCAGGTAATTCCAGGGAATGATTGCGGGAGATGTGCACAGGTCAACTGCTGATAAGAGACTGATAAGAAATAACGGATACACCGGTTTTTATGGCCCTCAAAGGTGCGCAACTCGTGCATAATCAAAGCAGGTAAAATGTTGTTTTCTACAAAAATAACAATAACCTGAAATTTACCAATCCGATTTCAACGGTTGTTAATGTTTTTGATAGCTTAATTAATAAACAATAATACTGCAATTTAATTTTCACTGAAATATTAAACGTTTTCAGAAAAAATAAAAAAAATAAAAAATGTGACTTGAGTCGATTTTTTTGCTCCCGAGTGTAGAACACCGCGCTTTCCAATCATCCTGAATGTGTACTAAAATGAGAGATCAGTTGGACGAATTGGGGCATCCCGGGCTCGTAAAGTGTTAACCACTGCGGGCGATGTGTGCACCCTCGTGGACGTCAGCTGCCGCTCAGTTGGTGGGTTTAGGAATGGCAGTCTAGCAGCCAACCAAATACGTAAAAAAAGTAATTACATTTTAGTCGTCGCCTCCCGATTGAAACTTTGTCAGAGGATAGTTGAGATGTTTCAAAAAACTTCTTTTCCCGTCGTTGCTCAGAGTGGACGTGTGCTTGTCGGATATTTTTACTAATTTATTAATTTAATTTGTTCGCGAATTGGTTTATAGTAAACGACTTCAAATTATCGGTACCTCCTTGTCCTTCTTAGGATATTTCGAACTTGGCCTGTCGGCCATATTGAATTGTGTCGGACTTCTCGCTCTGGACCTGTGTTGTGGTGGTTGCTTGTGAATACCTGTGCTAAATATTTTTTTCACTTTTTGCATCTTTTGTGCTCCGCGGTGAGGATTCGAACTCGCGGCCGCTGCGTCGCAGTCCACCGGCCAAGCCGCTAGGCCACGAGTGATTGGACGGCGCGACGCGAAATAGCTATACGACTTCTAACTGCGCAGCCGGCTCTCGGAATTTGGTCCTTATTGCTAACACGCCAAGACTCATATTAGAGTGACAGTATGTCTTGCCTTGCCTGCGATTTACCGATTGACGGCAACAAGGATTTGAAATGTGTTGGGTGCGGAAATAATTATCACTGTTCATGTTTAGGTTTATCTACAGCCCAATGTACAGAACAGTTCAAACAAAATTGGCTATGTTCATTTTGCACATCAGTCAATACACGCCGTCGCAGGAATGACAATACACCAGTCCAACCGACTGCGGAGATGTCATATTTTAACGACTCAGTGATGTCTTATGAGGATGCGTCTTATAGTAATAAGGACGCTACTGACATTAATTGTACGAGGTTATCAATCAACAGCACACTCCAGACCACACCTCCAAACTCGTTCCAGCTTCCCCCTCGAGTTCGAGATGCCAATCATTTTAATGCATCTTGTCCCGCAGAATTATTAAATGATATCCTGTCAAAGGTAACTGCATTGCAGACACAATTTTCCGCAATTCAAACGATCCAAATGGATCTATCCCAAGTCCGAACAGACATAGCCGAAATGAAGAATAGTATTGATTCTAAATTAGATGATTTAGCTGGGAGAATGAGCACTATAGAGTCACGCGTCAGCGCGCTGGAAGACTGCAAAACGGAACTTGATGACGTCAAAAAAACACTCAACGACATCATGACAGACTCTAGGAAAAATGAACAGTGGGTCCGGCGCTCAAATATTCAGATTAACGGAGTTCCTGAAACAAAAGGAGAGAATCTCTTCACTGTGATAAACAGCTTAGCAGAAGCGTGCGGCTTTTCGTTGAACACGAATACTGATATCGACTTTGTTACCCGGGTCGCCGTGAGAAACGATACGGACAACTCCAAACCAAAGCCTATTATAGTGAAGATGCAGGCTCGCTATAAAAAGGATGACTTTATGGCGTGTCTGCGTAAACTGAAAAATTTAAAAGCCGCTGACCTGGGTTACGGTGCTAGCCCGAATAAAATTTATATAAACGATCACCTGTCCAGCTACAACAAATTCCTTCTCAAAGAAGCGAAGCAACGGGCCGCTGCGAAAGAATATAAATTCTGCTGGGTTCGTAACTGCACTGTCATGGTTCGCCGCAACGAGAACTCGCCAATTATCTATATTACGTCTGAAGATTCTTTAAACAAAATTGTATAAGTGCTATATTTTTAGTATTGCTAGTTTTAGGTTTATACTTAGGATATTCTATAAAAGTATTGATTGTCATCATCGCTCTAATTAACGGAAATAATTTGAAAAATTGCAGAAACAAAGTATACTATAATAAATATAATAATATTAATAATTATTTACATTGCCTTCTCAAAGTTACGAACTACAATAAAAAAGTTAGAAGATTTTTGTTATACTCTGTACATTTCTAGAACCGAAAAAAATATTCGCTTTAATTCAAAATCATTTTGGTCCTTTATAAAATCAAAAACTAATAATAGCGGCATACCAGACTCTCTCTTCTTAGATAATGATATAGGCTCTAGTGGTCAACATATTTCAGAATTATTTAATAAATTTTTCCAGTCAGTCTTTGTAAAAGATATTGATTTATCTATTAACACTACTAATAACAATCCATCCAATAATATTTTAAGCCATGTTAAGATTACATCAACCATAGTTGAAACTTATTTAAAATCATTACAGGTTTCCAAAGGAAGTGGACCTGATGGAATCCATCCAGTTTTTCTTCATAGATGTCGTACAACGTTAGCAGCACCAATTAGCTTTTTGTTCAACCTTTCTTTGGAGACCGGTGTGATGCCTGAGGCCTGGAAAAAATCGATTGTTGTTCCTATCTTTAAAAGCGGTGATAAACGGAATATAAAAAATTATCGTGGTATTTCAAAACTATCCGTAATACCTAAGCTTTTTGAAAAAATTATATATGATACGCTATATCGTGTAATTAGACCAATGCTTATTCCTCAACAACATGGATTTATTAACAGAAGATCCACTGAATCCAACCTTTGCGAATTACTTGATTATTCTCTGGTCGCTATGGATAAAGGTTCTCAGGTGGACGCCATTTACACCGATTTTTCTAAAGCGTTTGATAGAATCCCTCATTCCATACTTATAAGCAAATTAGAATCATTTGGAATTCACGGCAACCTTTTGAGATGGCTCACATCTTATCTTCGTAACAGAACCCAAGCGGTGGCGGTTAAAGGTCACACTTCTAGCTTTGTGCCTGTGTCGTCAGGGGTCCCTCAAGGCTCCCATCTTGGTCCGTTGTTATTCAACGTTTTTATTAATGATGTCATTGATTGTTTTCAGCATTCGGAAGTCTTATTGTACGCAGATGACATGAAGATATTCAGTGTTATCACGTCACATAACGATTGTCTCAATCTACAATATGATCTCGACAGATTGAATAACTACTGTCAAAACAATAAACTAGGCCTTAACATTGAAAAATGTTGTTCTATCACATTTTCCCGTAAACGTAACCCCATAGTTTATGACTACTCCATAAATGACAACCGCCTTAAAAAGGTGACGGAAATAAAAGATCTTGGCGTAAATATTGACCATGAGTTGCGGCTGACCGCCCATGTTGATAAAATTGTTCGGAAGGCCTACAGTATGCTCGGGTTTATATTTAGGCAGAGTAAAGATTTTAAAGATCCTAAAACAATTATTCTTTTATATAATGCTTACGTAAGATCTCACCTAGAGTATGCTTCCACAGTATGGAGTCCTCATTTCTTTATCCATATTAATGCAATAGAAGGAATTCAAAAAATTTTTATCAGGCGGATGAAGTATAAATTCAAAGAATTTGATTCAAATAATATTATACCCCTTCAAATCAGACGCGAAATTAGGGATCAAACCTTACTATATAAAATCCTAAATGGGCTGGTCGACTCCCCCGCGCTACTCGCCCGCGCCTCTCTGCGCTGCGCGTACCCCCGCACGCGCTCCTCTAAATTATTCGCTGTCCCTTTCCATCGAACCACTTACGCAAAGAACAGATTTATCGTAAGAGCGTGTAAAAATTACAATGACAAATATTCTCATGTTGACTTGTTTTTCATTCCGTCAGTACAAATATTTGTTTCTGCAATTAAGAGCAAATGAACAAATAATATAATATAACTCTGCTACTATTAGGGCAAATAATATAATTGATTTTGATAGTTTACTATTGTAAAATTAAGTTAAATTAATGCATGTCACGTTTGTGGTTTCAAATTCGCATTGTTTAGTTCTTTAGCACTAGATCTAGAGATAGTTTAATTGAATTGTACAAACAAGTCTTGTCTGAGCAACCATAATTATCTAATTTCAGTAGTGGAAACTGTTTTGGCTTATGTATGTATTTAAGTGTAATTATCTATATGTCATCTTTCGCTGTTTGTTTCCCATTATCAATAAATAAATAAAAAAAAAATGTTGCGCGCGCGCACCGACCGCCATCGACATCGACAATAAGGTCTCTTTTTATAGAAAATATCACATATACTCACGTGGTCCGTGGTCCAGCAATTCATCTAACTCATCCTGCAGTGCGAGCGCTCTATCGAACAGCTCTCGTTTCGATCTCTTCTTCAGCACTAAGGGTCGCGGTCGCGTTTTCTTACGCTTCTCGGGTGTCTCTGACTTTAGCTCTATCTTGTGCTCTATCTCCACTTTGCATTCTGGCTCTGTTGAGATAAAAATGAGTTGTTAAAATGGGAAAGACAGAGTTATTAAATATTTAATCTTGAGGTTTTTCTCTAGAAACTATATCGATTCGAATACCAATTTTTTGACTTTCGCTGGATAGAAAGAAATCACAAACATAGATCTAAAAAGCACCTTACTTCTAAAAATGTGCAATATTGTGTTTAATTGGACTCATCAATTTTCTTTTGTTTTGGGTAAGCTTACAAAATATTAAAATTCAAAAATATGATATCCGTGATCTTGGGCACGCACAGCCATCTCGCTCATGCTTACATTCAGTATGAGTAAGAGAAGAACCTGAGCCTACGGGGCCTTAAGTAATGTTGCAACCCTCAGTCTCCCTGTCTGTATATAAAGGTTTACTCATACAGATTACTCTATCGCAGGGGTCGGCAACCTTTTAGCAGCCAAGGGCCACATAGCGGTTAGCAAAATTGCAGCGGGCCGCACTCTGTTAATAATTCGTGAACTTATTAGACAAAAGGTAATACATTGTCGTTTGTCAAAAAGGACTTCTTTTAATATACATTTTTATGCAAAAGAGTGCCGAAATTCAGATCGCGCTTCGCGAGTTCTTACATACAGGGCGCCCCTCATCGTCTTACATGCAGGGCTCCTGCGGCGTCCCTCACAGTTATTCAGCGCGCTTCGCGCGCTCCTACATGCAGGGCGCCTGCGGCGTCCCTCACAGTTATTCAGCGCCATTCGCGCGCTCTTACATACATACTTAAAGGTCGGGCGGAGCCGGACATTCATCGCGCTACATGCGCCTGCGGCGCCCCTCACAGTTATTCAGCGCGCGCTTACATGCAGGGCGCCTGCGGCGTCTCTCACAGTTATTCAGCGCGCGAAAGCGCGCTCTTACATGCAGGGCGCCTTCGGCGCTCCTTACACTTAAACGACATTCATCGCGCTTGGCGCGCTGTTACATGCAGGGCGCCTGCGGCGTTCCTCACAGTTATTCAGCGCCCTTCGCGCGCTCTTACATACAGGGCGCCTGAGCCGTCCCTCACACTTAAATGTCGGGCGAAGCCCAGCATTCAGCGATGCGCGCTTTTACATGCAGGGCGCCTGCGCCTGCTTTTACATACAGGGCGTCCTTAAAGGACGGGCGAAGCCCGACATCCAGCGAACCCTCCACACTTAAAGGTCGGGCGAAACCCGACATTCAGCGCGCTTGGCGCGCTCTTACATGCAGGGCGCCTGCGGCGTCACTCACAGTTATTCAGCGCGCGCTTACATGCAGGGCGCCTGCGGCGCTCCTTACACTTAAATGTTAGGCGAAGCCCGACATTCATCGCGCTTGGTGCGCTCTTACATGCAGGGCGGCTGCGGCGCTCCTTACACTTAAGTTTCGGGCGAAGCCCGACATTCATCGTGCTTGGCGCCCTTCGCGCGCTCTTACATACAGGGCGCCTGCGGCGCCCCTCACACTTAAAAGTCGGGCGAAGCCCGGCATTCAGCGATGCGCGCTTTTACATGCAGGGCGCCTGCGCCTGCTTTTACATACAGGGCGCCTGCGCCTGGTTTTACATACAGGGCGCCCTTAAAGGTCGGGCGAAGCCCGACATCCAGCGAACCCTCCACACTTAAAGGTCGGACGAAACCCGACATTCAGCGTGCTTCGCGCGCTCTTACATTGCGATAGGCAGACACTCATATTGGCACGTCTGTGCATATTGAATGATCGGCACATTTAATGTAGATCTTGTGATAACCCAACCCAACATTCAAATTCAAATAATTAAATTGAAATGAAAGACTTTTCTTTTTCACTCGATCACTTTAGTGACGTAGGACTGATGTAACCCGGAGGCTCGCGGGCCGCAAGCGAGGGGTTCGCGGGCCGCATGCGGCCCGCGGGCCGCCGGTTGCCGACCCCTGCTCTATAGTATTTAAGTTCGAGTTAGGTAAGTAAAGTATTGATAAGTTTGTTTGTTTTGGATCAAACAAATCCATACTAATATTATAAATGCGAAAGTCTGTCTGTCTTTCTGTCTGTGTGTTCCCACTTCACACTTAAACCGCTAAACTGACTTAGATAAAATTTGGCATAGAGATAGGTTGAGTCCCTGAGAAGGACATAGGATAGTTTTTATCCCGAAAATCATCCCTTAAGAAAGTAAAAAACGGGGTGGAATTGAGATAATTAACGAAGTGCCTGCTAATTTGTGTGCATAATATGCTCAAATTTAGATTGCTATGAAAATTTTTCCAGGCGCTATTCTTACTTTAGCTGCGGTTACTAAGTCCATGCAGACGAAGTCGCGGGCAAAAGCTAGTAAAATTATAATTTAAATGCTGAGGCCAAGACTTTTATTGGGGAAGTGGGCAGACGGTTGCGGGAGAGTGGTCATGACCCTCGCTCCGGGTCGTTCCTTTTGCAAAGGTTGTCCATCGCTGTTCAACGTGGCAACGCGGCGGGCGTGATGGGCTCCTTTGCGTCTGGAGGGGCGCGGGGCGCATTTTGTGAATAGTTTTTGTGTTTGTTAGTTTCTAGTTTAGGTTAAGATTTTTGTAATGTTTTATTTTACTTTATTGATGATTTTTATTTTTATGAATTGCAGAATTTGACATGTAAAATTTGTAATTTTATGAATCCTTAAAATAAATATTTAAATGAGTTATTTACCATAATCATGGTCATCGTCATGTGCGCCCACGGACGCGTCTGAGTCAGGGACAGGTTCCACCTTCACTTTAGTTTCCACCAGAGGCACTTCTGTAATTAATTAAAGTAAAGAGTTAACAAAAACAATGCACAGTGTCCCAGAACAACCACGTCACAGTGACACTGGAGGTAGGTCAACTGAAGAGGCACCTAACAAGCGTTTTTTTGCATGGTTTTCGAGTTATCGATGCAGGTAGGTACTTATTTCAGTAATAACTCGAAAACCGTGCAACTTTTACCGGGGTCATGTTAGGCTGGTTAGGTTCCTCTTGAGTTGACCTACCTCCAATGTCACTGTGACATGGTACTTCTGGGACACCTGTATCAGAATAGGGTTTCTAAAAGTCGGGTATGTGAACCCCCAGGGGGTTTGCCAGTCATTGTATAGGGTAGCGTTTGAATTTAATTTTTTTCTTAATATAGGAGGCAAATTAGCACACAAATCTCCTGATGGTAATAAAGTTATTACCGTAGCCCATGGACACCCGCAACAACAGAGGCATTGTAAGTATGTTGCCAGTCTTTAAAGAGTTGGGATGGGATGAGGTTTAATTCTTTAAAGTATTCATGCCTAAGCCAAGAAAAATTTGGGTGGTTGTTATTCACATTTATGGATTTAGATGAAACTTGGAACTAGATGGGCCGAATATTCTGTACTAAGCATATTTTTTTCAATGTTGGCATTCGGCCGAATAGTTCGGTTCGAACAGCCGAATATTTAGCGAATAAACAAATTTCTTTTGGCTTCTTGGAACACAAGAGTAGTTATTAAACTGAAAAGGGCCATAATCTTCTTTGGACCAAAATTCATCCGATAAAATGCATCTCTCGATGTCTTACCATCCTTTTTCTCTTGACGGGCGTTGAGGAAGGCCTGCTCGCTCTGCAGGACTTGCTGCCGGAAGATCACAGCTTCCCGGAGACGTCCAACACAAGTGGCACAAACTCCGATGTCCTTAGGTTCCCCGTCTAAGTGGGACAGCTGAAAGTATATAAGATTTAAACATGCCGTAGGGGCCTGAGTTTTGAACAAATTAATAATTATTATGGTACAAACTTGTGCATTACGTAGTCTGTTCAATGCAGGATTGATACAAGGTTAAGTAAATAATAAACTTACAAGTAAGCCGAAGCAATCCATCAACATATCGGAGTAAACTTCCTTCTTCCCGAGCCACTCGTATTCGCTGTTTAAAATACGGCATTTCTTTATGGAACGGCAGCATCGGCATAGCGCAGGGTCAATTATGGGGCCTCTAGTTTTACCCAAAGATGTGCCGGCCACCGCCATGGCGATAACACTAGGAAATTATATTTATTTTATAAACACACTGGGAATAAATACTTTGGGGAACATAGCATATTTGACAGACAGGATTCGTTCGAGTAGAACTGATTCTTGAACATGAACTTGACATGAACTGAAAGTTAATAAAATATGAATAATGCTTTAGACGAATACATACATAACTAAATTGTTTTACTATGTTATTTTAAAGTAATAAATAATTTTTATTCAATAGAAGATTTAATTCAATTTTTAGATTTAATTTGTTTCTAACAAAAAAAAAATACTTTCTACTCGAACTGTTCTTCGAACTTCACGTTTTGTTTTTGCATTTAAACTTGCCACCAAATAGTAAGTATTTATTAATCTGTGACCAAAGAGGGGTGTTGCTTATAGATTACAATCGACTATCGATTATAATAGATTAGAATCGAGATTAGGTCGTATATTCAAAATACCAATAAAATACTTTCCATTTGATAGGTACTTTTTAGGGTTCCGTACCCAAAGGGTAAAAACAGGACCCTATTACTAAGACTCCGCTGTCCGTCTGTTACCAGGCTGTATCTCATGAACCGTGAGAGCTAGACAGTTGAAATTTTCACAGATGATGTATTTCTGTTGCCGCTATAACAACAAATACTAAAAACAGAATAATATAAATATTTAATTGGGGCTCCCATACAACAAACGTGATGTTTTTGCTGTTTTTTTCCGTAATGGTACGGAACCCTTCGTGCGCGAGTCGAACTCGCACTTGGCCGGTTTTTATTTCCCTTGAAATGGCTTTATTCCAGTTCCCATAGCATTGCACTGAAATATTTGAAATGAAAATATCTAGTCTTCTTCGCTCTGCATAAACCTTACGCTTTATTTCTTTAGCCTTTTTATCCACATTTGGGGAAAAAATCGAATCACATAGGACGTTGTTCCGCGTTAGAGGGAGTCTTATTTCGATCTCCTTTCACCGCATAGGTAGTAGTGTCCTGTAGATTTGCCAATGATAAAATGGCTCAACGTGTATGTAGTCGCCTTCGGATATATCGGACCGAAGTCTTTCACGAATAAATTAACAAAGTCTCTATTTACATATTTAAAAACCGGCTCTATCGCAAATTTAATTTGTTACCTTTATATTTTATAGGTTTTCGAATATGTATGTGTTCAAAACGTAAAAGTTTTAAATGTTAAAAGTCTCTATTATCAAGACAAAGTGCAAATTCAGATATTTTAGAGCACTTTCTCCGTTCCAGTACGTGATGGGGCTTAAGATTAGTAGAAAAAAAGCAACATCGCCGGTAAAATATTTTATTAAAAAACTTTACAATGTACATTTTATCCAGCTTACCTCTAATTTGTATAAATGTGTCGTTTCCAAGCAAAAAGTCCCACTATGTCGCTTGCCATAAGGACGCTTTGAATTCCTATAAAGATACAAGCAAATCTCGTCCTTATGGTGAGCGACAAAGTGGGACCTTTGACACAAATGTATTTTAATACTCAGATCACTGTCTGTATACTTCCTATAATTCTTATTATAAATATAACTTAAAATTACTATAATACATTAAGTAAAAATTGTGATGGCATAAAAAAAGAAATGGAAATAGTAAGCGTAAAAATGAGTTTGTGCAGAAAGAGATAGAGTTAGACCAAGCTAAGTTGGCAGCAATTTTAATAGGCCAGTGTGCAAGTGTTATATAAACGTCATAATTTCATAGAAGTTTGACGTTAAAAATAACGCGCAGTCTGGGCTTACAAAATCGCTGGCAACTTAGCTTGGTCTAACCAGGCGTGGCTCACTCCGTGATTTCGTCGCGTCGCTACGAGTACATGCGGCCCACACCAATTTTGGTGTCTAGCAGTAGTTGCCGCGCACCGCTACGGAACGGACGCCTGCTCGCGCTTGCGCCACCTAGCGGTCATATCTGTCGTAATGGACGCGTTTTGTAAGAGAGTGAGTCTTCTGTACCTAGTACTATTATTTATTCTGTGGTCTAACTCTATGATTTGATATCTCTTTCCGCACAATTCTAATAG
Organism: Cydia strobilella; assembly: GCF_947568885.1. Classification (NCBI taxonomy): domain Eukaryota; kingdom Metazoa; phylum Arthropoda; class Insecta; order Lepidoptera; family Tortricidae; genus Cydia; species Cydia strobilella. The sequence goes on along the minus strand of NC_086064.1, from coordinate 1,133,251 downwards.
TGTTTATTAAAATAATACTTTCGAAACCTTTATATTCTTAAAAACCTGGAAAATGATACATTTATTTGCATTTTAAATTACATAGGGTCATTGTGCTAGTTCCCGTCCATGCTCTAGTTTTCGTCCACTTGACGGAATAGCAAATAATATATTTCCTATTTAATTTGCTACTTGCGAAAGATACTAATTTACTTTTTAACCGACTTCAATTTCATAGAAGGAGGAGGTTCTGTATTCGGTTGTGGCTATTTTTTTTTTTTTGTATGTTCACCGATTATTCCGAGACCCGTGGTCCGATTTGAGTAATTCTTTTTTTATTATTTACCTATGTTCAAACTTTTTGAATAAACGTCTTTTACTATTATTATTATATATTTTTAAGACATTAAGAATGGCAATAAGTCCAAATGTGTGCAGCGATGTAGGTTTATATTCAAATTTCGTCAAGTGGAAGAAAACTAGCGCAATGACCCTATTCCATTTTTGTTAATCCCATTTTAATAAAAACAATTCAATGTATAAATTAGTAAAAATTAAATACTCGTAATGTAAATTGTATAATAAAGGTAAAAGTAACATAGACAAGGGAATACTAAGACGCAAATAGTGTAAAATATTTTTTTATTGACGTTCAGCGAACGTAGATGGCGCTAATCGCACTTAAACTATCGTGAGACATATTTCAAAATATTTATCAGTACCAATGAGGATATAATAAGATAGAGCGGTACTGTCATAGTAAATTTTGTAACCACTGTAAATTCACTGCCATCTATCGACATACTTTAAAACTAAAAATGAAGATTTATAAAAAATACGTTAAAATGTATTTAAATATGGATAAATGATTTTTTATTTGCATTAATTATTTTTATATGCTTTTGACCCATGTTCTTTCACTGGTATGCGTTAAAATTATAAATAACAGACGAAACAGTCAACGCCCTCTATACGAGAGTAGGCCAAAACTAGTGGCGCCATCTGATCGAGAATCAAATTTTCGTGATTTTCGAGGCACGTTTTTTCCTTAGACTGTATCCATCTATTACGGAGTTATATCTATCTTTGTCAGTACGAAACATGTCGCCAAAAGCGACTAAAAATAATAGTGAGTAAAAACCGTACTGATAAATATTTTGTAGATGGCGCTATACGGGCCCGTATATTTTTGCCCTGGCTAGGTTGTAACGTTTTTATTACTTTACACCTCTTATTATTTCTCTGTCTATGGTAAAATACAGTAGGATGACGTATTTCCTAAATATATAACTTTCTTTTTAGGGTTCCGTAACCAAAGGGTAAAAAACGGGACCCTATTACAAAGACTCCTCTGTCCGTCCTTCTGTCTGTCACCAGGCTGTATCTCATGGACCGTGATAGCTAGACAATTGACATTTTCACAGACGATGTATTTCTGTTGCCGCCATAACAACAAATACTAAAAAGTAAAGTTGTCCGGTTTTATTAAACATTTATTGAATGAAAACTATGAGGCGGAATATTTGCAATATTATCATAATATAAACAAAGTACTAAAAATATAAGGCTACTTAAAACCAATACATAATCGAAAATTATAAATCATATTAATTTAATTTACATTAAGTAGCAGCACTAAGGCCCAAGACGATTATATGTGCAACACGAGAGCAAAGTTATTTTACATCTCGTGTTTTTGAGTCCCTCGCTACGCTCAAGTTTCTAACTTAGAATCACTCGCTTCGCTCGATATTATAGAATCTTTCGCTTTCACGGGACTCAAAATAAGCACTCGCAAGAAAAACCAACTTTCCTCTCTTGTTGCACAAATAACTATTGCTCACTGGAAACGTTCAATAAATGCGATGTCTGGAACCTGGGGGGCCTACCGCGAAAACAGAAATTCGCAAATTGCGGGATCTTTCTCTTTTACTCTCATTAGGACGTAATTAGAGTGACAGATAAAAATGCCCACAATCGACGAACTTCGATTTTCGCGGTTATAGCCCTATAGGATATGGCGCCCGGGGCAGTCACCAAATTTGCGCCCCCTGATGACGGACAAAAGTTTCCCTGCTGCTGCCTTTTGCCCATTTTGGCGCCCCCCCCCCTTGGATGGCGCCCGGGGCACTTGCCCCCCCCCCCTAGTTACGCCACTGGGTAACCCCTGGTTATGACGAGATAACTTTTATACTTCAGAAACCCGAGTGGGGCAATAACAGTGTAGCGCGCGACTTAGTATAAAGATTTACAGTCTTTTCTATTTACTCGTCTTTGTTGGAAATGAAACCATAGACAAATAATACTAAGACGTGCAAAGTACTGCAGAATATTGTATGCGCGACTTAATATTACTTTATCCGTGAGTGAAATAAGTAATGTGATGTATTTAGAGCAGTCTTTAAAAGCAAAAAATAAGTTATTTTTTTTATGCTTTCTATCATGTATAACTTAAAATATTTAAGAAATAAATATTAAAATAATACAGTCGAATTTCCTAATAATAAAAAAATGCATATTAGTTATATTACAATTATTGTTCGAAGTAAATACCGCTTTGCACGACTTAAAAAATGTTTGATATGCGAGTCGTAATAAAAGTTATCACTCCTGTGGAATGGTTCACATCTTGTTTGCATATAGTATCCTGAGTTGAGTGAATAGGGGATATTACTGCAATGTTCTGCCACCAGAGTGCAGCACCAGTCTTTTTAGTAAACCATAGAGTAACTTATACATACTCATACTGTACCTTTAACAGGTTTTTGACAAGTTTTCAGAGATAATAAAATATGACATTGATGCATCAAAGCGGTTTGTTTACAGAGGACCTACCGGGAAACGAGAATCCGAAATTTCGCTATCTGCCTCTTTATCGCTCGAATATGCAAGTGACAGAGATGTTAGATAACGAAATTTCGATTTTCTTGTTTCGCGATAGACCCTCAGATTGTGGTAGTGGCGCCACCTACGCAGAGTTTCGCGTAATATTCCCTATTTGGTTCCTTTTATTTAATAAAAGTAAGATTTTTTCAATATGTAGAACTTTTGTACCTATATAAGCAAAGCCTCAATCAAGTAATGATTTTATTACACAGGTAAGACAAACCCAATTATTTGGTTTAATCCACAGAAGAGACGTGAACTTTATTGCTATTTATGACCCACGCAAGCCGTGTAACTTTTTTTTAAAAAGAACGTAGATATATTAATAAACAAATATTTGACCTAAGCGTTCACAACTAAAGCAGTCCATTTCAAGTCTCACCTTAGAAATAGCATTGCTCAATATCGCACTCAGGATGGTGACTCTTAATATGCGATTTCAAGCTCGCATTCTGTATAAAGGCCTGCCCACATATATGGCATCTGTACCGCCGATCGTTCGTATGCGTCCGTATATGATACTGCAAAGATTTAAGTCTGGGGTAGCTTTTATCACAGTACTCGCAACGGAAGTTCCTTTCCCCAGTATGCGTTGCCATATGCTCTTTCAGCCTGGATGGTAAGTAGAATCTCTGGTCGCAATATTCACACTGATGTTTTAAGACTTTCTGATGATTCCTACGCTGATGTTCTGTCAAAGTTTTCTGTCTGTTATAAATTTTATCGCATAAATTGCAAGGATACGTACGTTTCTGTCCATGCGCTTCGGTTAAATGTTTATTTTTCAAAGCGTAAGACATGAAGCACTCATCGCAACGCGGACAGCGTATAATAGCCTTTTTCTTATGAACAATATCCACATGCATATCCTTATAATGATTACTTTTGAACACCTTACCGCAAACTTCACAAGTATGCTTCTCGTCGTCCTTATGTCGTTTCAAATGGGCGTCTAACCTAGGTTTTTCTAAGAAACACATCCCGCACATGTCACAAGTGAAATTACTGAAATGTTCGACCATATGAGTGTTTAAAGCGTTAAAATCCTCAAACACATCACTGCACATGACACAGACTAGGTCGTTCCAAGTTAGACGGTAGAATAACATCTTGTCGGGGGCCTCGAAGTATATCTTTTTGCCGTGTATTTGGTCTATATGTTGTTTGAAGGTGTTGAGGTCGTCTATTTTAGTGGTGCAGAGGCGGCAGTCGATGCGGGTGATGTCGATTTTAGGCATTTTCTTGTAGCCCATTAGGAGCTGGAATGGTTTCGTGTCGTGGGAGACTGTGTGCGCTCGGAGGTCCTCTGGTTTGGCGTAGTAGTCCTAGAAATAAAATGTTTTTATTTAGGAGAAAGGCTACATATGTACTGTCCGCGCGCGAATTCCGTGCGCGGCTGAGGAATGTTAGGAATGTTGGACGTCATGACAGAGTGGTGTCATTTTGTACGTACGGGCGCGACGCACACCCCCCCACTTCCTCGACCTCTGAATGCACGGAATTGGCGCGCGGACAGTAGAGTATAAGCCAGGTAACGTTATGACTGTATTTTATTCTGACATACAGTCTACCTGTCATACGGATACTACATACCATACAGTAAAATCAGTAATAAGTAATTTCTAATATTTCTGAACCAGTACCACAGAATATATAATAGGACTAGGTATACAGAAGATTCACTCCCTAACAAAACGCGACTACTACGCGCAAGGCGGCGCAAGCGCGTGCAGGCGTCCGCTCCATAGCGGTGCGCGGCAATAATAATAGTACGCAATTTGACATGTAATTATTAAGTATTTGCGAAATGTTGTAATTTGTAATTTAGTATAATTTTGAGTAGTTTTAGGATACTTTTTTATAGTTTTAGGATAGTTTTTGCTCCTTATATTTCTTTCTTGCTGTGCATGCTTGCTTTGGATGGCATTCTTATGCAATACCTACCACTCATGTACTCTTTGTAACTATGTTGAATGTTGTCTGTTTAGTGTGCCTTTTAAATAAAATAAAATAAAAATAAAATTACTATGGCAAAACCTAAAAATTGAGGCGGCCGCAGGTACTTGTAGCGACGCGACGAAATCGCTGAGTTGAGACACGCCTGACAGTACGCATGACAAAATATTGTATACCATGGATATGGTAAACTGCGGAAAAGAATCATGCAGTCGCCATCAGATGTATCTGAGCGGACAACGTGTTCACAATATCTGAACACGCACTCTAACGCCCAGACAATAGAGGCGTGTTCAGATATTTGTGAGCGCCTCGGCCGCTCCGATATATCTGATGGCGACTGTACCTATTACCTTTAACAGCATTCATATTTTTTCCTGGGGTCTGACAATAAATAATTTCATTTTAAGCTTATGATTAAATATTCTAAGACAGTGGTTCCCAAAGTTACCTGGGCTCCGACCCACCTAACAAAAACTGCCATTTTTGGGGCCCAACTCTTGTTCGCCTTAAAAAGGGGGCACACACATAGACATAGTATATACAAGTAGTTATAGACGCGCCACCGAGCGACCGGGGGTAAAAGAAAGAATATTCATATAAAATGTATACTACGCAATTTATCCGGTTTGCATGTCCAATTTCTTTCACTCTTATAAATTTCGGTATTTCGCCATCGCCTCCTTGCTATGATGCCATAACCCGACCATGAAAAAATGTCGGTGATAAAGACAAAGCATGGCACTATTTTCGCTTTCCTCTTATAGGAATCGCAATAAGACTATCTTTCTCTATCAAAGAGTGTCAGGCCCTTGGGTACATAATATTATTGGTAACCCTCAGATTTCCTTGTAGTTTCAGGGCCCACTTAATATTTGCTCGCGACCCATAGTTAGGGAAATGCTGTTCTAAGACGATGAGTAGATTTTCTTCTGACATACAATCTACTGACATATGTGTACAACATACCTTACAGTAAAAGCAGTAGTAGTTATTCCTCCTATTCTTGAACGGACACACGTATGAATACTCTATTATGGTGAGTAGATTTTCTTCTGACATACAATCTAGGTCTCTGTCGTATGTGTTTTTCTTTTCTACCGGCGGTTTCTTCATCACTTTAGGTGCTTTCTTTGCTGAGGTACCTGAAATAGATAAATGAAATGTTTGTTTACATTATGGGTGCTAGACGAATCTATTATGTGTCGAAGTCATAGGTCCTACTTTGTCGCTTACCATAAGGACGAGATTTGCTTGTATCTTTATTCGAATAAACATTTATGGCAAGTGACAAAGTGGGACGTTTTCCCGGCCGCGACACAGGTACACAGGGTGTTTAGTAGCTAGGTGCAAAGCTTATAAGGGCTGATAGGTGAGGTATTTAGCGGTATTTATGTTTGAACTATTTTAGCCATATGTGTCTTAGACGAAATTTAATATTTTTTTAATTAATGAAAAAAAAAAAAAGTTTTTGTAGAAAAATACCTAGATTTAGATAGCTATGTGTTAAAAGTACCCAAATAAGTGTTATTTTGTAAACAACCTACTAAACCCCCTGTATAATAAGTAGAAAATAATAAATAAAATAAAGATTATAGGACATTCTTACACAGATTGACTAAGTCCCACGGTAAGCCCAAGGAGGCTTGTGTTATGGGTACTCAGACAACGATATATATAATATATAAATACTTAAACACATAGAAAACACCCATGACTCAGGAACAGATATCTGTGCTCATCACACGAATAAATGCCCTCACCGGGACTCGAACCCATGACCATCGGCTTCACAGGCAGGGTCACGACCCACTAGGCCAAACCGGTCGGCCAAAAAAAAAGAAGAAAAATGTGGAAAATTCAGTGTCTTGGTCTTGTATTGGTAGCTCAAATAGCAGAGCACTGGGCTGGGTTTGCAGATATTTCTGCTTGATACAAAATTAATTTAAAATACCTACCATGAGAAATGTCTGGTTTAGAAACCTTTGGCTGCCAAAGACGTCAACTGTCGCGCGCGGCAACAGCCTAATTTCAACCTTCATGCATTCAGACAAGGTTCACTATGGCGCGTCGCTCACGATGAGACGTGACGTTCCAGGGGTTAAAGTAAATAATCATCGATGTTTTTAAGCTAATGAGGGCTATCGTTTTTTTGCTCACCAGTTGGCGCCTCTGTTGATGGTGGTCCAAAAGACTAAAGAACAGATGTCAGTCATTGAAGTGACAAGTGACATTTCGAACTTTGCAAAGACCACCATCTACACTAGCGCCCCTAGCGGTGAATTCATACGCGTTAGCCCTCATTGATGTCAGTTTTGAATACCATGCTTCTCTTTGCGGCCTAGTAAATAATGCCGTTTTTGCGAATATTTGAAGTGCTCTAGCGCTTTAAAAAACAAAAAAAAAAACAAAACATTCCGACACAGATATTAATAAGAATTATGGATGGTATAGAAAGGATCGCAATCTCTTGTGCCAGAATTGTTGTAAAAGTGACCGCGTTAAGCTTTAAATAATAGTTCCTAATCTCTCCGGTGGCGCTAGTTAGGCTCTGGGACATGAGTATAACATGAACCATATAAGGCAACAAATAACCCGACCAAATTACGTAGGTTGTTTTTGGTAGTATTTCGGTGTATGGTGGCGGCGCCTAATTACTGTTTTTTGATGGACACTTTTCATACATAGAGATTTGGCTCCTTTATAGTCTCCATGATAAGAATAATCTGTGTTGAAAAAATCATTGCTCTAGCTTCAAAAACGACGGAGGAAACAGTCGAGTAAGTTTGTATGGAGAAATGACCACTCCTCTGTTGCCTCTTAAAAATATCTGACAATAGAGGCGTTTATATGTTTACGAACACCTTGGCCGTCATGTCATGCATCTATATCTGAACGTACAAAAATTTCAATTCATAGGTATCAGAAATATTGGGGCATTTTCTATGAAAAGGGACCTTATTGTCGATGGCGCTTACGCCGCACAGCGTCGCGCGACATTGTATTTATATCGGAGCATCGTTAATAATGGCGTAAGCGCCATCGACAAAAAGGTCCCTTTTTATAGAAAATACCACATATTATTTTACATTAAAATAAGTCGAGAGATAAATAAATAAACATGATTACACAATATTTCGTGTTTATTGTATGTGCAATAATTAAGTAAATAAATTTTGTCAATTGTCATGTACATATGTGACGTTCGCAATCAAAAGGTACCACGTCGTCGCTTACCATATAGGACGCACTGACAGGTTATTTGTATTAAGATACAGGCAAATTTAATCTCTCTGGTAAGCGACAAAGTGGTACCTTTTGATTGAGAACGTCACATATAAAGTGGGTCCTGTAACACTAACTCGCGCACAGTCGATCAAGAATCTAAGATCCTTCATACATTCTAATATAATTTAATATACCTCGCGCGTCTAAAGGGGCCCACTGAGTCCACTGACTATCAATCCGCCGGACGATATCGGCCTGTCAGTTAGAACAAAAAATTTGACAGTTCCGAACAACTGACAGGCCGATATCGTCCGGCGGACTGATAGTGAGTGGGCCCCTTTAATATGGGATAAACATATTTCTTCAATTATTTTTAAATTAAGCACATATAACTTAACTAAAACTCATAGTAAATAACATAATAACAAAACAACTAGAACTAGAGTCAGATTAATGTAACTCTTCACTGACATTGCAGTTTGCACAGTGTGGACTGTGGACGTACCACTATATACAAATTCCTATAAAATTAAGACCTAATTAGTGGCAATACCACACTTTGTTGCTGCAGTCTGTGCAGAATTACACTACCGCTCAAAAGTATTTAGGCACCCGCAATTTTCACCTTACAATTGTATACAAAAAATATTTTCTAAATCATACTGTTCGATCGCAGGCAAATGACTCTCTTACACGTTGGATAGAATTTTTATTTAGGAAAATATATTCAGCCTCAAATTGTCGCCAAGGTGATCCTTTAAAATTTCGAGTTTACTTTATGCAACGATTTAAAAAACCCTTATGTACTAGTTCATACAAAATAAAACATGTCGAGCGTTTTCGACTTAAAACACGTGAGTGACCCGTTATTAATATATTTAATATGTCTGTGTCTCACGGAAGTTTTGTTAATAAAACGATTTTGTACTGGAAAACGATTTATGGATTTTTTTACGCTTGCCATTTGGTAAATAGGCAATGTACACGAATATTCTGCACATCATTTTGAAGCTCGATATGTCTGTTAAATTAAAAAAGTAAACTCCATAATAAACTGTTACCCGACTGGGTCTTAGCGGTTATTCTGAAAGTCGACTTTGTATACATTTGTATGGAAAAAATTACGAGTGCCTAAATAGTTATGAGCGGTAGTGTAGCTTAGACTCTATTATAGTTGTTAATACAACTAAAATAGTTGTTAATACAATTTGAGTAGTTTTAGGATATTTTTTTTTTCTTTTTATAATTTTAGGATAGTTTTTGCTCCTTATATTTTTTTCTTGCTATGCATGCTTGCTTTGGATGGCATTCTTATGTAATACCTACCACTCATGTACTCTTTGTAACAGTGTTGAATGTTGTCTGTTTAGTGTGCCTTTAAAAAAAAAAACAGCTGATATCAGCAAATATCAGCTGGCGGCCCTGGACTCAATAGAGCGCCGGGCTCATAGACTCTTTGGCGATGATCCATCTGTCAAGTCAAGGATACAGAGCCTTGAGCATCGCCGTCGAGTCGCTTGCCTATCGGTGTTCTATCGGATACATTTCGGGGAGTGCGCACAGGAACTACACGACCTGATCCCACCTTCCCCTTTCCATCATCGGACATCCAGGCGCGGGGAGCAGGGTCCACATTCCATTCGTTCGGACGAAACGTTTTGCCTCCTCCTTTTTGGTACGGACGGCTAAGGAATGGAATGCGCTCCCGCCATCTGTATTCCCTGATCAATATGACCTCGGTCTCTTTAAAACAAGAGTGAATAGGCTGTTACTGAACCGGTGAGCTCCATCTTAGGCCCTGTCTTCACTTTCCATCAGGTGTGACTAGGGCCAATCGCCGATCAGTTTATAATAAAAAATAAAAATAAAACAACATTTCCGGTCGGTCGGGAGAAAACACGTTATGAGTGCAGACCGCGGACCCTGAATGAACTTGTTCAGCGTTTTAGGCAAGCTCAACCGAATATTCGGCCGAATATTCTTATTCGACAAAGTCCATATTCGGCCCATCTCTAATCTATACGATACATATGTGTACAACAAATGAAAATAATAACTGTCAATTTGCAATGCCATCTAGTGAGCTGTATTAGTGTTTAGGCACACGACTTTATATAGTGATTGATAGTCTGTATTACTTACTAGTCTCTAATAGAGTCAAGCTAACGATCAAAATAATACTATGAGGACACCTGCTTAGTAAAAAGTCGGATTTTATCCATAATAATTAATTAACCTTTTTTGATTACAATGTAATTAAACGTACTTAACATTAATCCAATAAAAAACCGGACTTCCACTCCGAAAGTGAGATAATTGATGCCTCGCCTGACAATAATGAAAGTATTATGCTCAAATTGAATCATTGCCTTTATATTTTATCAAGGCGTTAGAAGTTAGAATTGACTTTCAAATAAGAATATAAGAAAGTTGGTATAGGAAATCAATAAAAAGCAGATTGGATAAAAAAAGAAGCTACCCAAAATACTAATTCTACGCAGACGAGTCGCTAGCAGAAGCTAGTTTATAATATGAGTATGGATAGTATGGATTCAGCTATATTTAAAACTAACTGATTCATACTTATAATGCATCATCAAATGATTTACTAGCACCAACAGAATGTATAAGAACATTCATAGACTCAAATTCATCATGCTTTCTGTCATGTGATTCCGTTCCATCATTATTTGGTTCATTTAATGATTCTACTGTAACTGAATCATTATTTGGTTTATTTAATGATTCTATTGCAGCTGTAACATTTGGCTCATTCACTGGTTCAATTTTAATATCATAAGAGGCATAAGACATTTGCACTAAATCTGATGTCTTATTTATATCATTAACAGAATTTGAATTATCTGGAGTCATTTGACTCTTGAAATGATCTTTTATTAATTCATTTGGACTAGTAAATGATGTGCCTGCCTCTGTCGATTCACTTGAATCTGACTCTACTATTTTGTCTGTATTAACATTTGGTTTTTCTGGAATTATTTTACTGAAATCATCTGTTATTGATTCATTTGGATCTGTCGATCCACTTGGATCTAACTCTGCAATTGGATCATCTGTAAGATCAATTGGTTCCAACCGGCTGAAATAAGCTAAAAATCTGTCTCGCACAGCTACAGCTACATTAGACGCCCTATGATTTGTTGGTTTGAATAGTTTCAAAGCGTTTAGTTTCTTCGCTCCACCTTTAACAATTTTCTTCAGTGTTTCATAAGGAAGTGTTTTACCATGCTTCGCTAAAACATAATTATGCAAGCAGCATATCGCTTTGAGTATAGCAACCGCTGCATCTATCTGAGTCTCCATAGGACTGAGCAGAATTGTCCAGGATTTCATGAGCATTTCAAAGGTTTTATCCACAGTACAGGCTTTTTCAAGATACCGGTTGAATATTTCTTTCTGCGGAGTGAAACTTTGAGTTTTCGGGAAGACTCTTAGTAAATTATGTCGAATAGTGAACGCTCCATCGCTTATAAGGACATACGGGCACGGTTCTATTTCTCCAGGCAGCGGTGTCCATGGTAAAAAGTCTTTTTTTTCCATATATTTCCCAAAAAACTTGGAGTTTTCTAATATATTAATGTGGCCGTCTTTCGCATAGTTCCCTATGTCTAAAGCGAGGATTTTGTTATACGGATCGGTGACAGCTAAAAAGGCTATGGTAACAAATCTTCTATGACAATTTCTGTCTGAGACTCTGGGGTAGTCTTCTGTCTGAGGTGTTGTCTTGTATCTTTTGTCTTCTGATAACTGCTTGGCGATGATATGTCTGCCACCTATGCTGCCTACACAATTAGGAAATTTGCAGATTTCTTTAAAGTCTGCCTCCGCTTGTCTCCATGTATGGTCTCTCGGTGCGGGCATGTAGACGGGCTGTAGGGTGCCCCAGAGGGCGCGGGCCACGTCCTTGACGATAGCGGACACCGTGGTCCGGCCCACCCTGTATTTATCTGAGAGTTCTTTGTACGATAGCCCGGCGCGGAGGTGCCTGAAAACGAGAAAAGAATAAATGTAATAAATATTTCTATGAACAAGTTTGGAAACAAATCAAATTATTTTATTAAATACTTTGATTTGTGTTTTTTTAAGTAGTCACACTACTATATATAAATTATAAACTGTAATAGATGTCATATATTAAAGAAAAAAGTGACGAAGCCCTCCAGTGGCGAAGGCCGGATTCGAACCGGCGTCTTCGTCTTTTTTAGCCGCGATAGCTAAAGACGCCGGTTCGAATCCGGCCTTCACCACTGGAGGGCTTCGTCACTTTTTTATAATATCTTTTTTGTTTGCGCTAACAACAAGTAGCCGAAAAAACCTCGCGTAATTTGTGCAGCCCTTAACCCTCTGTCGAAAACCTCGCCCAATGGTCATACTCATTGTACCCATTGCGTTACTCAATCATTATACTCATTGTGTTATTGTACCTAGTGTACCTACTACTGTTTTTTGTGCTGTGTTTTTTTTAACTGCGACAATTTTTCTTTTTTTCAATTTTTTTTTGTATGGACTGACGTTTATCTGACATAGCTTTTTACAGTATGAATCTTCTCAAATGATTTTCACGCCTAATACCCTAATCTGTTAAACAAAAGTCATTGTTTCTTTTATGGAGTGATGGGCTACCGTGTCTGAGCGCGTGCCAAAGCAACAATATCGTTTAAAAAGCGACTGATTTGTGGTGGTTTAAAGATTCAAATATATGTATTAATATAAATTGTGATTTATCTTGTATAGATTAAGTTTTTATTTTTATTTAATACCAAAGATAGATATAACTCCGTAATAGATGGATACAGTCTAAGAAAAAAACGTGCCTCGAAAATCAAGAAAATTTGATTCTCGATCAGAGGGCGCTACTAGCTTTGGCCTACTGTCGTATAGATGGCGTTGACGGTTTCGTTTGTTATTTAACAATTTTAACGCATATCAGTGAAAGAACATGGGTTAAAATCATAAAAATAATTAATGCAAATAAAAAAATCATTTATCCATATTTAAATACATTTTAACATATTTTTATAAATCTTCATTTTTAGTTTTTAAAGTGTGTCGATAGATGGCAGTGAAATTACTGTGGTTACAAAATTTACTATGACAGTACCGCTCTAGTATAAGTTACTCTATGTTTAATACTAAGCTATATGTATTACTTACTTAGTACAATGCCATAACTTCAGCGTACGAAGATGTAAATAAAAAATTGGAATTGTCTCAACTGACTCCACAAGACAGGCCTAGCCTATTAGTGTGGAGATCATAGGTTAATAAAAAAAAAGTATCATAAATTAATTTTAACAAGCAGAAACGTCTGCGATCGATGCTATTAAGCTTAGAATATATTTAAAAGTGGAAAAAAGACCGTGAGACCAGGCCGTGAGTTCAAGTCTCACCCAAGGCAGTAATTTTTCCACTTTTAAATTTAATATGTATCATTTTTGGTAAATAATTAAAACATTTTACGGTTTAGACTCACTTGTTTTAGTCACTCACGCGACATGTTTTAAATTCGATTTTTGGTAAATAAACTATTTTTTTTTATATGAGCGCTCGCCTGCATTGAGGTGGTCGATGGTCCTACATTACCAAAACATGTTATGCTGCGTACGAGCGGTTCGGTCCGAGGCATGCTCGCCCCGAGCGGCGAGATGTGCGTGATAATGTGTTTATGTTTAGAATAGAATAGAATAAGATTTTATTCGTAAGCACAAACAAACAAGACATTACATAAAAAGAAAACATAAAATAAGATTAAAGTGCCATGAAATGGCCTCATCTCAGCATGTTGCAGCGCTGATCTTCCGATAAGACAATCAGGTGAGAAGAATCACGGAAGGTAATAGACAAGAAGAAAAGAGGCATAAAATAACATACAATAAACAAATAGTTAAATAAGAAAAAGGTACACAGCAAGAAGATACAACGTAACGATTAAATAAAAAATTATTTGTGATATTTTCTATAAAAAGGGACCTTATTGTCGATGGCGCTTACGCCATTATAAACAATACTCCGATATAAATACAATGCCGCGCGACGCTGTGTGGCGTAAGCGCCATCGACAATAAGGTCCCTTTTCATAGAAAATACCCCATTTATATAAAACAAGCAGTGTTTGGGTGAGGCAACGCGCTCGCGGCGAGCCGACTTTGTGCGCCGCACAAAATGGCGTCGGACGCGATAACAGCTGCTGATGCGTTTATTATAATATAATTCATCGAATAATTAATAAAAAGAAGAAAATTTTTTCTCGGTGGTGGATGAAACATTTATATAAAAATCGTGATTCATGTGGTTATACATTTACTTCACCAACTCTTCATTCACTACTAGGAGAAAAGAGCGTGTACTCCCCCCCCCTCCGGCACTCTATCGCCTCGACAATAGAGGCGTGTTCAGATATTTGTGAGCACCTCGACCGCTCCGATATATCTGATGGCGAAAGAACTATATTGGTTTTACGGTACCTAAGAATGCTCTTTATTTTATTTTTATGATATATAAATGTCGCCCGTGGACACCCCAGAGGGTATGTAAGTGCGTTGTCGGACTTAAAATGGGAGTACGCTCTTTTCTCCTATAAATATAACATAAACTTGTGCTATAAGTGTCTATACTTAACTATACGTACCTTAAGCAAATCGCCAGTCTTTCCCTCGTCGATATGCATTTTCTAAAATTCGTATCAGTCTTCTCAATCACCAGCTCCACCATACTATGTAACTCTTCAAAAGAGCTTTTAGACATATTCATATGTTCATAAAAGATCTCATCGGTCTCTTTGCATAACTGTTCGTACTCCGTTTCACCTTCGCTTCTGTCCCGGATCCATCGCCTCCTCTTTTTAGACTGCCCGGACACATCATCGACGGGTAATTCTAAATATTCATCGCTGGAGTCTTCGGAGTATTCTATTTGGATTTCGTCTTTGATGTGGATTTCTTCGGTGAGCAGTGCGGGTATTTGTGTAGTTTCAGAAAGCCCGTCTGTGTCTGTGCAAAGCAAAAGTAAATCTTGTTCTCTCACTACAAGAAGCTATTGTAGAGGTTAGTTGTAAATATATTTGTTATTAGTAGATATATCCTTATATGTAGACACGCAATATAGTTGGTCAAACCAATTTGTCAGTCAGTAACAACCAGGAAAATTATACTTATCCCTTTCTTTTGGGTGCTAGTACTAGTGTAAGACAAAAATAGTATGATTCTCTCTGTCTATGTTTGAAATGAGACAGACCTTTGACAAACTACATATACACATATTATATATTCCAAAGATAGATATAACTCCGTAATAGATGGATACAGTCTAAGGAAAAAACGTGCCTCGAAAATCAAGAAAATTTGATTCTCGTTCAGAGGGCGCTACTAGTTTTGGCCTACAGTCGTATAGATGGCGTTGACGGTTTCGTTTGTTATTTAACAATTTTAACGCATATCAGTGAAAGAACATGGGTCAAATTCATAAAAATAATTAATGCAAATAAAAAAATCATTTATCTATATTTAAATACATTCTATCGTATTTTTATAAATCTTCATTTTTAGTTTTAAAGTGTGTCGACAGATGGCAGTGAATTTACTGGGGTTACAAAATTTACTATGACAGTACCGCTCTAGTATAAGTTACTCTATGTATATTCTTATGTGTAGAAGCGCTGGTGGCCTTGCGGTATGAGCGTGCGACTTTCAATCCGGAGGTCGCGGGTTCAAATTCAAACCCCGGCTCGTACCAATGAATTTTTCGGAACGTATGTACGAAATATCATTTGATATTTACCAGCCGCTTTTCGGTGAAGGAAAACATCGTGAGGAAACCGGACTAATACTAACAAGGCCTAGTTTCCCCTCTGGGTTGGAAGGTCAAATGGTAGTCGCTTTCGTAAAAACAAGTGTCTACGTCAATTCTTGGGATTAGTTGTCAAGCGGACCCCAGGCTCCCATGAGCCGTGGCAAAATGCCGGGATAACGCGAGGAAGATAATGACGCAATATACACACAACACACACTCTCTCACTGTCTCTGTTTAGCACAATGGTTGACTGCTAGAGAATGCCTCAAGACGTTTAGTCCGCCTTTTGTACTCTTTTTGTGTAAATTAGTGTAAAGTTTAAATAAATAACAATAAATAGCACAACTCTCAGAGCAAAAACGAAAATAAATAAAAACCTACTAACTAACTCATACATCATGTGCATTACAATTTATAATAAGTTACCGGATGAATTTAAAAGGGGAAAAGAATACAACATTTAAGAAAATGATGAAAGCTTGGCTGTGTGGGGAATGTTTCTACAGTGTGGGCGAGTTCCTTAATAGTTAAGTTAATATAATATGCATGGACTTAGGCTAGTTTAATTCAATTTGTATGCCAGTTTGTAGGCACAATGTGGAGATCCTATGTAATTACATATTGTAAATAGTTTTAAGACCTCTGTAACCCATATTGACAAATAAATGATCAATCAATCAATCAATCAACTATCTACTGGAAGAGATCCCTGAACGGGATAAGTTCGCCTTAGTAGAAATGATGTGTTTTTCCTGTTTTTTGTTTGTTTTTGTACAATAAAGACAGAAAAAAAAACCTAATTCAATTTGTTAGATTCACATCAGATTTACAATCTGGTGCCGTTAGATTTCGTCAAAGATAGATATAACTCCGTAATAGATGGATACAGTCTAGGGAAAAAAACGCGCGTGCCTCGAAAATCACGAAAATTTGATTCTTGATCAGATGGCGCCGCCACCTTTGGCCTACTCTCGTATAGATGGCGTCGACGGTTTAGTTTGTTATTAAATTTTAACGCACATCAGTGAAAGAACATGGGTCAAAATAATGAAGATGAAGAGCATTCTCGTCTCACAAGTCCAATTCCACATCTCGACATTGGCAGAATCCACCTTGCTAAACTAAGCGAGGAGTAAAGTCATGAAGAAAAAAAATTGCTCGGAACAATGCTAAGCCGAACGGAGCCGAGAATGCCCGAAAGGAGGAGTGTCGCGTCGCCCCACTGGTCAGGCTAAGCTAACTCTGCACCGTGTTTGATAGCACAGAGTGTGCAAAGTCATAATTTTATAGAACTTTGACGTGTATATAGTTACACACTATGTTATCAAACATGGTGCAGAGCTTAGCATTTTTTTTTATACCACGTCGGTGGCAATCAAGCATACGACCCGCCTGATGGTAAGCAGATACCGTAGCCTGTGGACGCCTGCAACACCGGAGATATTACACGCGCGTTGCCGACCCTAACACTCCTCTCCCTCGAGCTCTGGCAACCTTACTCACCGGCAGGAACACAACACTATGAGTAGGGTCTAGTGTTATTTGGCTGCGGTTTTCTGTAAGGTGGAGGTACTTCCCCAGTTGGGCTCTGCTCTAGATCTGGAATGACATCCGCTGTGCTGTGCCCTACCACACAAAGCGAGATGTCATTCACAGTGCCCATACCTCTCTTATGCTGCATGACTAGTTTATTGTTCAATGCGCTTATGAACGTCAAATAAAGCTACGCCAACTCCAACCCTACACCTCTGCCCGAGAAGATTTAAATCTCTCCTCAATGGGTTAATAGATAGCGCCATCATAGCTTGGCCTGGCCCTTTCTCTAGTTTCGTTCTATGACATTTGGCTTATGAGTCCCCGGCAAGCTCGGCCGAATTTCACCTTCCCATACAAACGGAGTTTCGTTCTCTCATCTACGTGTTGGATTGTAATGAAACTTTGCACATACAATGACATGAGGTATATCTAGGTCTGTAAATAGTTTTTAAAAAGTTTCAGAGCAATCTAGCTAGTCTTTTTAAAATGAGAGCGGAACTATGTTTGTATGGAGAACCGAGCTTGCCGGAGACTCTTGAAGAGCTGGCACCCAGAGCATAAGATTCTATTAAAAAAACAAAAATTTGACACAATTCTAGGGATTGATAGGGCAGGCTATGCTGGTGCCATCTGTAACACACTTCGACCGGCCAACCCCATTAGAGGAGGGTATCCCAATATGGGACCAGCAAGAAACATGTTTTCAAAGCTTACCTGCTTTCTGCTTCTTAGCCGTCTTCTTCTTTTCCTTCCCGTTTGTCTTCTTCTTTCTTTTAGCTTTCTTCTTGATGGGCTCGTCGGAGTCGCTGGAGCTCCCGTTATAGTCCTCGGAGTCTTCGCTCTTCACTTCGGAGTCTTTGAGGGGCAGCTCGTTGGGTTTGGACTCAGGTTTCAGGGGTTTGTTGTCTGTAATAAAATAAATTGTCAGTGTGAACCAAGGAATGAACCAAGTCTATAGTCTGCTTTTAGGGTTCCGTACCCAAAGGGTAAAAACGGGACCCTATTACTAAGACTCCACTGTCCGTCCGTCTGTCACCAGGCTGTATCTCATGAAACGTGATAGCTAGACATTAGAAATTTTCATGTAAATACTAAAAAGTACGGTAATAAGCACTAAAATTGTGTGTTTTGCAGCATCCAAATAAACGTTTTATCTATCTATCTATCTATCTATCTACGGAATCCTCGGTGGGCGAGTCCGACTCGCACTTGGCCGGTTTTTTATTTAGTAGACTAAAATTACATTTCGTGTGTTGCTAGTTTTTTACGTCTTAGTTTATACCTTCATCATCGCTATATGTGGGTAGTGCGTCGTCGTGGTCGTCCCCAACGGAGTTGTGGTCGCTGTTGTAGTCCTTGGGCTCAGTCTTCAGCTCTATGTTTTCTAGCTCCAGCTTTTTTAGTTTGTTTTCTGGAACAATAAGAAATAAATTAAAAGTGGAATAAATCAATGTCTTGGGTCTAGCGATCCGGTGGTCGTGAGTTCAAGTCCTACCCAAGACAGTGAATTTTTTCACTTTTAATTTGTCTCTAAGCTTAATAGCATCGTTCGCAGAAGTTTCTGCTTGATACAAAATTAATATGTGACGTTTTCAACCAAAAGGTACCACATTGTCGCTTGTCGAAAAAGTTGATTTCTAATTGAAGCTATATGGAAATAGCGCCTTATTGACAACCGACAATAAGTACCCTTTTGGTTGAAAATGGCACATATATATATAACACTTTAAACTCTCGCGTTTTGTACACATAATTAATGTCATTAGTAATGACTCATTACCGGGTCTGACGCGATAAAATTTCATTATTTTTACCTTTTTTCCGACGTTTCAGCTAGGTTGCAAGCTGTGGTCACGGAAGACTGACGTCCCAGTCCCAGCAAAATGTCAATTGAAATTTTGGTAAACGTCGGAAAAAAAAAATAATGAAATTTTATCGCGTTAGACCCGGTAATGACATTAATTATGAGTACAAAATTAATAAGAAAAAAATATTAGAACCGGTAACGTAAAACAAGCAAAAAGTGTCAGTGAATATCTTTAACCTTACGATTTTTTCTGTAAAAACTTTTTTTTTCCAACAGTTTAAAATGCACCTAGCCTTAAGTCCCCCGCATCATATGAATCAATTCAAAATGTCAAATGCATAGAAGTTTTGGGGGTTTCAAGCATTTTTATCGGGAATTTTGCAATTCTTATTCATAATTGTGGTAAATCTTTGTCTATCTTTGATTAATCTCTCTTTAATAGATACTCGTAAATAAATGTTAGTGGTTTAAAAAAAGGGCCAACTAAAATAAATGCAAAATTAAACAGGTTGAAAAAATGACACATTTAGACGTTAAAATACCATTGTGTATATTAGAATGTATATTGTGTTTATAAAAATAAGCAAAGAAGAATTTTGATATCTGTTTTTCTGGACCTACATCTACAGTGGCGCCAACTGGTGAGCATAAAAACGGTAACCCTCTTTGCGGATTGACAACTCGCTTCACCGAAACAACGCTACGCACAGAAATAATTTTACAAATAAAGTGTTACTGTGTTCAAGTGTTGTTCGAGTCATTCTGAAGAATATTTTACCATAGTTGATGTTATTGCTGTCCTCCTCAGGCGGAGCCAGCTTCGCCTGCAGGAACAACTCCTCACATTGCAGCACCTGGTGTCTGAACGCTATGGCTTCGCGCAGGCGCACCACGCATGTCGCGCACACGCCGGAGTCTTTTTCATTATCATCTACATGGGATAGCTGGAAGAAAGATAAGCTAGTTAAGTGGGTTCAAAATGAGCAAAGTATCATAATGAACTATAAAAATTTGAAATGATTAAAAAGTATGAAAGTACAAGAGCTCAATGTATCATATAAGCAAAGGCAAGGGCGTCACCAGCTGCTGATGCTGAGTGGATATGGCCGATCCAAGGGGAGGGGCATACATTTAGATACAAATTTTATTCTCTAGGGGGGGCAGCAGACGTCCCAGGGGGCGGCAGGGACCCTGCCTGTACCACATTACAATCTATAAATTGTATATACAGATCTCAATCACAATGAAAAAATCAGGGCTCAACTGCACTTTAGCTGACGCGGAGTTCAGGGCTCATATTTTTTTATAGAAAGTACTCATCATAAGGAATCTCCCTGCCAAGTCTTATGGTGCGAAACCCCAATAGTTTTCGAGAAAAAAAATGTTTAAGTACCCATACAAATATCCTATACACGGCTCTGGCGCATTCAGTTGTCAAAACTGATGTTTTTTTTTTTTCTAGTAATAGTTTGTGTTAAGTGATGCAATTGAATATATGTTATGTATGGTCTGTATAGATTAATTACCCAAAATTTTTGTTCCCCAATAGCTTTTGTTCCATTCGCATTTTTCCCCATTCTGCTTTTTCGCTCGTATTTTAGCCCTGAACATCGCGTCAGCTAAAGTACAGTCCTTCCAAAAATCAGTCAGTTGATCATCATTGATTTTTAGGGTTCCGTAGCCAAATGGCAAAAAACGGAACCCTTATAGTGTCGTCATGTCTGTCTGTCTGTCCGTCCGTATGTCACAGCCACTTTTCTCTGAAACTATAAGAACTATACTGTTGAAACTTGGTAAGTACATGTATTCTGTGAACCGCATTAAGATTTCACACAAAAGTAAAAAAAAATACAATAAATTTTGGGGGCCCCCCATACTTGGAACGGAAACTCAAAAATTTTTTTCAACAAACCTATACGTGTGGGGTATCTATGGCTAGGTCTTCAAAAATGATATTGAGGTTTCTAATATCATTTTTTTCTAAACTGAATAGTTTGCACGAGAGACACTTCCAATAACTTCTAAAATAAGAGAATGATAAAACTGAAAAAAATATATGATGTACATTACCATGCAAACTTCCACCGAAAATTGGTTTGAACGATATCTGGTAAGTAGTTTTTTTTTTAATACGTCATAAATCGTAAACCGCAATTTAACTTTCTCACGTTTCGCATAAAAAATACATTGTTAAAATTTGTAATGCACGGAACCCTCGGTGCGCGAGTCCGACTCGCACTTGGCCGGTTTTATTCATTTATTGATAGTGTATCTAGTTTTTAGTTATCAATGTTTATCAAAGAATTCTTGCCTTATCAATAGATTGTAATCTTGTATATTGTCATGGACCAATAAAGAAATTTCTTTATTGGTCCATGGTAATATCAATTACTTTTAAAGATTAATATAATTACAGATTAATTTTAATGTTGTTCAACGTGAAGTTCTAGACCATTTATTTATATTGATAGTTCAGGAAGAAAACTACTCACCAATATACCATAGCAATCCATGACCATGTCCGCGTAGACTTCCTTCTTGCCCATCCAGTTATATTCAGCTGTTAGAACCCTACATTTCTTTATAGCTCGGCAACATCTGCACAACGCAGGATCTATGATGGGCCCGTTACTCTTTTGGACACTCATTTTTAACTTTTAACCGTCTTATTCTCACTTTAAAACTATTTAGGGACGTTTATAGTGGTCACTAATATAATATCCATACATAGTATTTAATTAAAATCGCTTAAAAACTATTATAAATACATTTTATGTGATAAAAACGCTACATTCATAGCCGAAAGCTTCGCTACACGCCAAACCAAAATGTCAATAACCAATTGCGTTTCGTTATTGCTTTGGTATACAGCGTTGTAGCTCGATTATGAACCTAGTACAATTGACTGTATTTCGATTGTGAAAATATTTGCATTGTCTGTAGATTAAAAAGAAACGTCTGAAACGTGCAAGATGGCGACATTATCTTCGCTTGTTCGAATTCCTCGTATTTGAGATTTGTCCCGTTTTGTTTGTTTTGATTTTAAATTCAATTTGATAATGGATGTTGAAGAGGATAAATTCTTCGGTTTGTGCAAATGTTGTCTTCAAGACGGCTGCTTCAGGAGCTTGTGGGCTGAACATGAAGATAACGGGGTGTTGCAGAACTATGGGAAAATGCTTAACGAATGCTTTTCGTTGCAAGTAAGTCATGGTTTTTGCCCGTAATATTAAATTTTGGCCCTTAAAAAGATTTTGAAGTCTTGCAAGTATTTTATTTATGGATCCTTATAAAGATTCAAATACAACTGAATTAAAGTAGGGTTATGTTATTAATCATTTGTGACTAGATCCTATAATAATAATATTATCTGAATTATTATTAATAAACCTTGTTTAAAAGAACTTGACTTATTGTAATTTTAATTGTAATTTCTTTTTTCTGTTAATCTGATTATCATCACTATTGATCTCTTACTAAATTAATTATGTACTATTATAAATATTTGCGCCAAATTGTAATTAATCGTGTAATTGTATTTAATTCAAATTTTATCAGGCTGAGTGACATACATATATCACTGACAAATATTTTCACATGTCTATCTTGACTGAATGTATAGTGGGAAGCAATGTATATAAATTAAGATCTTATGTTACCATATGTTCATTGTGAATAAACGATTTCATTCATTCATTCATTCATGAACAGCCGTTTCCCCACTTACTGCCAATTGAGCTAAGAAAACAACTAATCATGTTTACAGTGGCCGAAACCCAACAACTTTCATTTGGAGCAGATCTGCGATGATTGTTCCAAGCGCACCTTGGATGCTTATAACTTTCGAAAGCTGGTCCTATCGAGTCACAAGCAGCTTGTGTCCTGTACTGAGCAGCCGTCTGAGGTTACAGAAGTTCTTGGTAAGAAAATAACTTTTTTTTAATCAGTGATTTAAATCGCGATTTTAATCAAGGGATTTTTTCAAAAAAATCATTGATCTAAATCATTAAATTTTTATTACAACCAAATCGGCCCAAAGTTGTTTATATTTATATTTATTCAACATTACATGTCATGTGCATTTAGAGAATTCCCCGGACCACTACGGCACGCACAGATTTCGCTTTTCGCCCGGTCATTCGTAGTTGACTAGTGAATACAACAAAAAGATGTCTGGAAGAAAAAAAGATGCTGTGAGGGTTTATTTCGATGAAAAAAAGCAAGAAAATGAAAAAATCAAAAAAGTCTGATTTAAATCAAATTAATCGGATTATTATGTTTTTTTTATAAAAATCATGATTTTTATCAACCCTGCTTAATACACAATGTACTATTACAAGCTTTTATATAACTAGCAATGTTTCTATTGTATGTATGTTCTGACCCACTGATTAGACCGACTTCTCACTATTCGATTGAGCTTGAACTTTACATATACTTTACTTTACATTACGTAAGTTGTGACAATGTAATCGTGCTCAGTGGAGGATGCGGACGAGGAGGGCCGACCCCAAGTAAATGGGACTACCGGTCTAGGGGAAAGAAGAAGTTGTGACAATGCAATATAATGATACCATCGAGCTGATCTGTGGATGGACATAGAAGGTGATAGGATAAAACAATGCAACCTAATTGTGTTTGGGTTTGAATTGACTCAATGAGTATTATTTACCTGTTGAAAGAAAAGTATATGTTTTTATTATTTTTTGTTATAGCTGCATCAGAAATACATCATCTGTGAAAATTTCAACTGTCTAGCTATCACGGTTCATGAGATACAGCCTGGTGCAGCTGGTACGGAACCCTAAAAACTTATCGTTTCATAAATTGAACATGGTTTCTGTCACAGATGCTGCATCAGGAGAAATAACCCTGATTATAAAAGAAGAGGCTTACGAAGAAACTGTAGATTTTGTAAAATATGAAGAAACGGGAGAATTTGAAGAAGTGGAGTATTTAGAGATGGAGGAGGAGAAAGAATACAAAATGGATGTATTGAACGTGGAGACTCAGGAAGAACAACTTGTTGATGGTAAGTTTTTTGACCGAGTAGACCACGGGCCAGGAACAGATTTCCGTGATCAATTGCCTCCCGGGCGAAAACTCGTGTAGTGGTTAACGGCTATGTATGATGAACCCTAGTGAACGTCAGTAAACATGTTAAAAAATGTTTATGTGACCAGCTGACGGTCTTTCCACTTCTATACAACCGGCTGACGATTTTTTTATTAACTTAGTAGTATAACGGTAGTAAGTATAACGGGTTAGCACTGATTGACTAGCATGCTATTTTTTCGCGGATTACCAAAATATTGGTATAAATTAATGTGACTTATATTGACCGGGATATAGATCGTGATTACCATTCCCGGTCAATATAAGTCCAGTAAAACTAACCGTGAATCATTCACAACTCTAAATTAATGTGGATTAATTTGTTTTAGACCCAGACTACTACCCGGAAGTGCCCATTAAACAGGAAAAAAGATGGCGGCCGAAGAAGAAAAAAGGCGAGCACAAACGCTGTTACAAGAATTATTCCATCGACGATTTGAGGCAGAGCTTTGAGGTACCTAATATTCTTGAAAGCTTGTTTTTTTTTTATTTATCAGAAAATTATACATGTTTACAGTTAGGCACCAATGCGCTGTAATAAAAAAAAATCTAACTATGTACCAAATAAAATAATAACATTAATTTAAAAATAATCATATCAACCATTTGAAAAAGGGCTTTTTCTTCCCTGTTTGGAGGGATCACAGTGGCACTTTTCTTCCCTGGTAGGAGGGATCACAGTGCCACTTTTCTTCCCTGCTAGGAGGGATCACAGTGCCACTTTTCTTCCCTGCTAGGAGGGGTCAAATTGTCACTTTTCTTCCCTGCTAAGAGGGGTCAAAGTGCCACTTTTCTTGTCTGCTAGGAGGGGTCAAAGTGCCACTTTTCTGTTCTAGGACACTATTGTTTTTGCATAACGATAATGAACATGATAGTGAAAATGATTTCCTCATAGGTGATGTTGATGTGATATTATTAACGGATAAATGTGACGTTTTTGACCAAAAGGTACCACGTTGTCGCTTATCGATAAGGTTGATTTCTAATTGAAGCTATATGGAAATAGCGCCTCACTGACAAGCGACAATAAGTACCCTTTTGGTTGAAAATGGCACAAATGTTTGACTGTGCAGGCGGCTAGGAGCGGAGTGATGTCGGTGGCGGAGGCGGCGGCGGCGTACCGCGTGCCGCGCAAGACCGTGGCCGCGCGGCTGCTCAGCCACAGGAGGGGCAGTCAGTACTTTGGATTTCTTGCTATCTCTCGGACAGACAGACGCACGAGTGATCCTATAAGGGTTCCGTTTTTTCCTCTTGAGATACGGAACTCTAAAAAGTGTAATTTTAATTCAATAAACGGTTCATAACCCCACAAGTAACTAGAGATTAAGATTCTTGACTTAAGATTGTGTGAGATGAGGCATAAGAGGTTTTTTTAGGGTTCCGTACCCAAAGTGTAAAAACGGGACCCTATTACTAAGACTCCGATGTCTGTCCGTCTGTCACCACTCACCAGGCTGTAACTCATCAACCGTGATGACTAGACAGTTAAAATTTTCACAGATGATGTATTTCTGGTGCCGCTATAACAATACAAAAAACATAATAAAATAAATACTTAAGCGGGGCTCCCATACAACAAACGTGATTTTTTTGCCGTTTTTTGCGTAATTTACCGACTGTAAAATTCAAAGCACGAATTTTATACGACACTTCTACAATTAATAATTATTCGAAATAAACTAATTACATTGTCTTATTTCAGTTCCTATGACTTCTAAGTCTGAGAAAGACGACGGCCTGATGAAAGAAGTGAAGACCCTATTAACGTACACGAATATGACGCCGTACAAGACCCGTACGGCCCACTACCACTGCGCTTATTGTGGCACGGATGGACCCATGTTCGAAGATACTGACGAGTTACGGACCCACACAAGGACACAGCATGCAGGTAACATGACCACAACATGACACTAATATGATCCCTAAATGACCTAAAATAAGCTTCAAAATGAGCCCCAAGATGTCCTCTAATGACCAGCATGACCCCTCAAATGGCCACCAACATGAGTTAAACGTGACCCCAATATGACTTCTAATATGACCTGAAGATGACCTCAACATGATTTCAACTTGACGCCATATAAGACCCGTACGATGCACTATTATTGCGCTCTGTACACGAATCTCGAAGATACTGACGAGTTACGGACCCACACAAGGACACAGCATGCAGGTAACATGACCACAACATGACACCAATATGACCCTAACATGATCCCTAAATGACCTAAAATAAGCTTCAAAATGAGCCCCAAGATGTCCTCTAATGACCAGCATGACCCCTCAAATGGCCACCAACATGAGTTAAACGTGACCCCAATATGACTTCTAATATGACCTGAAGATGACCTCAACATGATTTCAACTTGACGCCATATAAGACCCGTACGATGCACTATTATTGCGCTCTGTACACGAATCTCGAAGACACTGACGAGTTACGGACCCACACAAGGACACAGCGTGCAGGTATGATCCACAATATGACGGTAACATAGCCCCCAAGATGTCCTTTGACATGACCTACATGACTTATATTGACCGGGATATAGACCGTGATTACGTGAACAAGATGCATGCATCGAAATATCGGGAGCTCAAAAACAATACAAAAGGTAATCACGGTCTATATCCCGGTCAATATAAGTCTAGTGAAACTAACCGTGAATCATTCAAAACTCTTATTACCTACATGACCTTAAAATAACCCCAATACGACTAGAACATGCCCCCAAGATAAGAGGCATAGAGTAACTTATACTAGAGCGGTACTGTCATAGTAAATTTTGTAACCCCAGTAAATTCACTGCCATCTGTCGACACACTTTAAAACTAAAAATGAAGATTTATAAAAATACGATAAAATGTATTTAAATATAGATAAATGATTTTTTTTATTTGCATTAATTATTTTTATGATTTTGACCCATGTTCTTTCACTGATATGCGTTAAAATTGTTAAATAACAAACGTAACAAACGAAACCGTCAACGCCATCTATACGACAGTTGGCCAAAACTAGTAGCACCCTCTTAACGAGAATCAAATTTTTCTTGATTTTCGAGGCACGTTTTTTCCTTAGACTGTATCCATCTATTACGGAGTTATATCTATCTTTGTAAGAGGTCATCTTGAGGACATATGACCAAAACATGATCCCAATGTGACATCAACATGAATCCATATAAGACCTGTACGGTGCACATGACCCCAATATGACACTAACGTGAATTCAAATGTCTTTTTGTTTCAGGTGAAAGAACCAAAGCTGTAGAAAATTTCCTCCGTCCACTCTGGCTCAACGAGATCCTCAAAGTTGACATCGAGAACCTCCTGTGCACCGTCTGCTGCACCCCCCTTGTGACTTGGAACGACATGTTCCTACATCTCACCGAGAAACATGGCCTGGTCTTCGATGAGGCCTACACTAGAGTCATACCTTACATACTGAAATCGGACCTCCACTGTGCTCTATGTAAGGCTAACTTCCCGAATTACCACCACCTAGACTCACATATGAACGCTCATTATAATAACTACATGTGCTCCGAATGTGGTGATACTTTTGTTGCTTCATCCCGATTGAAGAAACATCTTAAAATCCATGACACGGGGAGATTTATATGTGATGAGTGCGGCAAAGTATTTTCTTTAGATAAATACAGGAAAAAACATGTCGAACTAGTACATAAACAGGAACAGAAAATACAATGTCTCTATTGTCCGGAGAAATTCCTAAACACTTATCCGAGACATTTACATGTCCTAGAACATCATAGAGAGAAAGTTAAAACTATAACCTGCGAGTTGTGTGGGAAGACTTTCGATTGGAGACCCTATTTTCTGGTTCATGTCAGAAGGAAACATAATGATGAAAAGAATTACATTTGCAGATATTGCGATAGAAGGTTTTTCATGAAAATCGAGTGTAAGCGACATGAGATGTCGGCTCATTTGAAAATCAATACCAAGTGTAGGGTGGTCGCCCAATTGCCTCAAAAGCCAGGGAAATATGCTTGTAGTTTTTGCGGTAAGCAGTATTTAAATAAGAATTGTTTGATAACACATTTTGACACGCATAAGGTTGTGTTAAATATTGACGAGTTAAACGCCATTACTGAGAGCTGTGCGCTTAGTAAAAATGGGCTTAATACTTCAATTGATTCTTAAAAATCATACTAAAGCAAAGAGAATTAAGTAGACAGAGTGCTCACTCCATACATCAGTTTTGTTACCAAAAAGACTACTATTTTCGTGGACGACATCTAGCGTCAAGTAGCAGAATTATCAGTACTGCTTCTCGACAATAGATGTCGCGACGAACGGAAAGTAATGCTCAGCGATTTTCAGCTAATATTATAACCGGATTAACCGGTACTCTATTTTCAACTCCTGCTGGTAATATTAGTTGTAAATTGTTGAGCAATACACTTTTCGTCAGTCGCGACACTAGTGACACCTAGTGTCGAGTAGCAGTACTGATAATTCCGCTACTTGACGCTAGATGTCGACTACGAAAATTATAATCGTTTTGGTAACAAAACTGATGTATGAAGTGCACTATGCTGACTTATTTCTATTATTATAATGTTAAATATATTAAACCGGGTCACTTACATATATTAAGTCGCCGATTGCTCGACATGTCAAGATGCTACTCGTTATGGAGCGAAACATGTCGTGCAATACGTGAGTGACCCGGCCATTAAAATCAACAGCAAAATGAAAATCGACCAAAGACATTAAGTCGAATATTGTGTTACAGCCTGACCAGTAATATATGGTCATTGTCAAGAGGGCGCTGTTATTCTCATGTATAGAGTGACAGTCAAGTATAGTATGAAAAAATTAGTTCCAGTGAAATTCCGCAAAATAGCGCGTGATCTATTCCTGGCCAGGCTTTATTTACATATAAAATGAATTAGTGTGTACACTTTTACATCGCAGAGTTGTGAATCATCCGCAACCGTAGAATAACTTAGTTTTAGGACTTTAATTGTGACGTTTTCAACCAAAAGGTACCACATTGTCGCTTGTCGATAAGGTTGATTTCTAATTGAAGCTATATGGAAAAAGCGCCTTATTGACAATCGACAATAAGTACCCTTTTGATTGAGAATGGCATATTTTATGATAGTAAAGCGTAAAGTACCTACTTACTGATGTGTTATTGTATTTTTAATAAAGTTATTGAAAACACATTTTATTTTTATTTTTCCCATCACGGAACAATGATTTTCCGGACCTTTGGGAGGTGTGCGCGGAGCCGAAGCCAACTCGTAGAGGCCGTTTTGACACTAGTGAAATGCAAGGAGTAGTCTTGTTTATTATTATTTTACCCCTAGTTTGTTTATTTACCTGACTACGACGAACAAAAGGAATTATGAATTTTGGAATTTGATGGTATGTACTAGCAAAGATAGATATAACTCCGTAATAGATGGATACAGTCTAAGGAAAAAACGTGCCTCGAAAATCAAGAAAATTTGATTCTCGTTCAGAGGGCGCTACTAGTTTTGGCCTACAGTCGTATAGATGGCGTTGACGGTTTCGTTTGCTATTTAACAATTTTAACGCATATCAGTGAAAGAACATGGGTCAAAATCATAAAAATAATTAATGCAAATAAAAAAAATCATTTATCTATATTTAAATACACTCTATCGTATTTTTATAAATCTTCATTTTTAGTTTTAAAGTGTGTCGACAGATGGCAGTGAATTTACTGGGGTTACAAAATTTACTATGACAGTACCGCTCTAGTATAAGTTACTCTATGGTACTAGAGATGCATCGGATAGTTGTTTGGCCGGATCCACTATCCGGTTCGAAGGACCAAAAAGAGATATACGGGGCTACGGGGTGCCCCTCGTACAATCTTGAAAATGAAACGATTTATTTTAACGAAACCACGGACCCGAGAAGATTTAATTCCCTCCTAAATTGTAGGAGGGTATCCCAATATGAGACCGGCAACAAACTCGGCGGGACACATCTTTTCAAAACATCAGAACAATTTAGGAGGGAATTAAATCTTCTCGGGTCCGTGGTGTAGGGTTGGAGCCGGCGTAGTTTTTATCGCGTATATATATATCTTTACTTGAAAATAATTGTAGTGTATAACTAGCCTTATGAACCGATTTTGCATGTACAACCAGCCTTAAAGTTTGTAGTCTATGATTGTTCATTATTTTAGTGTGTGGGTATTTTTGCACTTTGTAATTTTTCCTCAGTCACCCGTTGACCACGAACGCTGTAAAGGGTTCGAAACGTCGGGATGTATTATAAATTCAATATACGCGATATAATCCGTTTTCATAGTTTTATTTCATGTGCTCAAAAATTTATTAATTTGAGTAAACTGGGTATTAAACACTTGATCAATATTTGCTGTTTATTTCGTTTATTTGCTATTTTTCTGTACCTAATAAGTGGCCGACTAATCGCCGACTACAAATGTGGCCGGATAGTCGGCTTTCCCGACTAGTCGGCGACTAGTCGGTACATCCCTAGTAATTAGTATATGCTATGTGACGGAAAGTGCTGATGGGCGTAATGTTAACCATTGAACGGACCGTACACCTATAATGTGACGTTTTCAATCAAAAGGTACCACATTGTCCTTTACCATACGTATCTTTATACGAAAAACCTGTCAGAGCGGCCTTCTAGCAAGCGACAATGTGGTACCTTTTGCTTGAAAACGACACATAGAAAACATAGATAGATAGGGTAGTAACTGTACTTAAAACTCTTAAAAGCGATGTAAATTACACCATATAGCTATCTAGTAGTTACGGAAATAATATAAGGCGGTTTTCCCGTTTGAGATTTTTCTATTAGTCTATTTTTATATTATTTATTATCTGCGGTTCATAGCATTTACATAATGTACCTGTCAATGACTCACGTTTCGTATGCGAGAATAAATTAATATAACTATCGGTCCTAAGTAAGACTCCATCTCAGAGGGGCTACCGCGAAAACCGAAATTCGCAAATTGCAGTGTTCTTTCTCTTTTACTCCAATGAAGGTGTAATTAGAGTGACAGGGAAAAATACCCGCAATTTGCGAACTTCGATTTTCGCGGTTATAGCCCAGAAGCTTCGCTCCACATTTTACTTTTATCAGTCGATTGAGCGAACTCCATATGAGTAGGTGGACGAACATGTATTTATAATTTAGTGTACCTTGTGACAAGGGCGTAAGATTCAATATTGCTTGAGCTGAAATTAATGTTTTACTCGTGAAGCTTTGTTTTGTGAAGTTAAGGTATTTATAGACCCTGTATCGCGGTCTTATAAAGGGAATAAAATGTGTCTTCTTCAAGCAAAAGGTGCCACTTTGTCGCTTGCATTAAGGACGGTCTGACTGGTTATTTCAGTTATTTGTATAAGTTGTATAAAGATACTAGCAAATTTCGTCAACCTTTCGTCACAAATAATTAATGTTGTTGCCTTTATAATAATAAAAAATAAAGTATGTGTCACAAATAATTTTGAAATTTTAAATTTATAATAGTTATTTACTTTTAGTGGCGAAAATGTATGGAAAATGGATGTGTTTCGTGATATTAGGTAAGTGAAAAATCCTAGAAAAGGGAAATAAGCAAGCAAATATGTAAGTTTTATTTAGGATAAACAAGCTGTATTTTTATATCGCAGATCGATTGGCCCAATTACTACCTTGGCATTGTATTTTGTACAGGATGGTTAGTAAGTCTAGATGATGTTTTTTTTTTCGGAAATTCTGGAAAAAAATCAAGGTAAGCCTTAAATATTCGCAAACTATTTAAAAAACGTATAATTTCGATCCCCAGCCGAAGTTTCCGATCTTTTTCAATGTGGAATCTTTCCAACGGCACATCAGGCCCCGTACTCCGTAGCCAACACGCCAATCGCTAACGCTCCGTAGCGATCGAAACGCAACTGTCGCTGTCGCACTAATATGGAAGAGTGATAGAGAGACACAAAGCGTTTCGTTGTCGAAGCGATATCGATTGTCACCTTGGCTAGGCTGGCAGTCTTTCTAATATAAGTTATATAGAGCGGTTTAACAGACCGAGGCAATCGAAACGACAAGTTAGACCCAGAAGTTCAACTGAGAAAATTCATTTGCCAAAAAATAATAGGTTTGCAAAATACGCCTTAAATATTCGCATTCACACCTAAACCTAATGGCCCGAAACCTAAGCTCTTATTTTGAAGTCTGGTTTACGACAAAAATAAACTTTTTAAAGGTCATCATTGCATCGCCGTCAGC
Source organism: Cydia strobilella (assembly GCF_947568885.1). Lineage (NCBI taxonomy): Eukaryota > Metazoa > Arthropoda > Insecta > Lepidoptera > Tortricidae > Cydia > Cydia strobilella. The sequence continues at coordinate 1,100,670 of NC_086064.1, read as the reverse complement.
GCATCGGTCCAATGTTATTACATTTATAACATTTATTACAAACGCTATTCGGTAGTGAGTCTAGGTGTCGGAGAGAGATAAAAGAACTTAGATAAAACCTCTTGGTCTAGCACCAAGTTTTCAGACAGACAGAGTTGCTTTCCTATTTTTACTATTAGTAGGGATTATTGAATATTTTTGGCAATTGAAAAAAAAAACAATTATTGTTAACGATGTTCTGCTATTTCGTGAAACGGTACCGTCAACCGGAGTGAATAGGGATGGCTGGGGTGAATAGGGAAACTTAAAATTTGATTTACGTGACAAATGCTACTTAAAAAAATCTTTAAAATTTCTTCTTCTTTTTAAAAAAAATATTACCCACACAAATTGTGTGATTCCATTGAAAATTATAGTAGATTTTGTATGATTTGTGTGGGTAGTTATTAAGAAATTGTCAGGTAAATTACATTTTAAGTTATGTCCCTATTCAGTATTACACACACAACACACACAGGCAATTTTTTGCTTACCGGGCGGCTCCATCACCTAAATCATATCAATTTGTGTTTTAAACAAATAAATAATTTTGTATTTGTATTAGTATTCACCCCAACCATCCCTATTCACCCCGGTTGACGTGATGGTATATAAACTCGTCCTTTTGTTAGGTACACCGAGCCCCCTTTCGTAAGTGACCGGGGATTTTAGGTAAAGATTATAATAAGTGTAAATAAATATTAGTAGGAAGATATCGCTTTTATAAAAGTTGCCTGAGACGATATCTTGGTAAGCGATCGCCGATGAACAATAACAAGAACAAGATATTCAAGATACTTATTGCAAATTCAAGGTAAACCCCGTTATACCAACAACAACTAAACTGATCAAAAATAAACTATATATCAATGCAATAAGTTTTAAAATATATTTAGGTAAAGCTGAAGTAGTATCTAAAATTCAAAGGCCAGAGTTGGTAAACATTTTATTGGCACTTGTGTCGTTTTAAATGTATTGGAATATACCGGTTGGTCCGTTTTCCTTGTTTCATATGTTTCTTCGAAGGGCTTGCACACAACATGCCAGCTTCACTAATAATATATGGGAAAAACACATATATAAAATAAAGGGATTCGTTTTTTTAACCGATTTCAAAAACGTTGGGGTTGGCCGGTCGAAATAATTAGCAGATGGAGCCAGCATAGCTTGCCCTGTCAATCCCTAGAATTGTGTCAATTTTTTGTTTTTTTATTGAAAAGGAACCTTATTGTCGATGGCGCTTACGCCGCACGATAGCGTCGCACGGCATTGTATTTATATCGGAGCATTGTTAATAACGGCGTAAGCGCCATCGACAATAAGGTTCCTTTTTATAGAAAATACCACATATTAAAACGAGTAAACAACTTACGTTTTTAAGTCGAATTTTGCTCAATTTAATCAGCTCCATTTATTATGATATAGGAAGCCAACGATAACGAGAAGCTTCAACAGAAGCACCCGTTGACGAGCCAATACAGGCACGGTCGCGTTTAAAAAAAAGAATTTTCCAAATCGGCCACCCATACTTCGGGTGTATACAGAAATCGGGTATATGCGAAAAAAAAAAAGAACCCTATGTCATCAAAATCTTTACAGATCTCGTCATCGTAACCTGCGGCAGCCCTGGTAGATTCTACCACGACTACCACACCAGTCATGACAAGAATCCGTGGTCTGGGGACTGGAGCCAAGGCTGGCCGCACGACTCGTTCGGGCAAACGACCCCTCGGCCCACCAGACGGAGGACCACAACTGCAAGAGTTGTAACTGAGAGGTTGTAGGGCTTTTTTATCTGCTTCCTACCCCTACCCTCTTGCTCCATCTGACCCCCATGACCCGATGGTCCTAGGTTCGAATCCCGGTAAGGGCATTCATTTGTGTGATGAACACTGATATTTGTTCCGAGTCATGGGTGCTTTCTGTTTGGTATATATACGTGGGGTAACCACACTTCGGGGCTTTAATTATTTGTTTTATTAGAAAATTAGCGATAATTAAATACAGCTAATTTTAACAACGGAGTTACTGTAGTATACTATTGAGCATTAACTGAGCCACAATCAAGTGTTTTGTATCACCAATTTAATGTCACCCTTTATATATACATATGTGTTTATCTATAAGTAGTAATATGTATATAGTATGTGTTTGTGTGATTAGGTATTTATGTGATATTTTGTTATTGTATTTGCATGGCTTTTGTCTGTATTATTAGCAAATAAAGAACTGAATACTATTTATATAAGTATGTATATCGTCGCCTAGCACCCATAATAAAAGCTTTGCTTAGTTTGGGGCTAGGTTGATCTGAGTAAGATGTCCCCTAATATTTATTAATTTATTTATATATGTGGTAAACTCAGTCCACGGACACACTAAATTTGCATCCACTTGACGACACATGACACAATGTACACGTTCAAAATCAAATAATTTGAATTCTTAGCTAAACACAAAAATTGTTTACGGTCGCAATTATTTTTGAAATTTTATTACAGTACCCCGACCCCAACGCTTCCTCAACCCGTTGTCAGAGACGTCGAAATAAGACTGGGAGAAAGCCAGACAACTAACTCCCCCACTCCAAGTCCCAGACCTATAACTTTAATACAAGATGAACTGTCTCTCGTGAAAGAGCAAAAGCCTCAGAGTGTGATAAATTCTAGCCCGAATCGTAATAATTTTCAAAGTGTAGCAGTTGAGAATTTTAAAATCAAACCACAAGCAGAAATGGCTTTATCAAATAATGATAATAAACCAGTCATTCCTGCGTCAGATAATAATAATGGTTTCGGAATAGCAATAGGAGATGATAATTCCGAGGCTGAACCTATTAAACAAGAAACTTCTCTTCCAAATAACGATGCCAAACCTCAAGACAGCATTGGAACTGATCAAATTGCACCTATAAGTACTATAGATTCAGCTGACAATACAGCTAAACCTATCCATGCAGATACAAATGAAAGCAAAAAGCCCGTTACAGATGATGATGATTATAATGAACAATATTTAACATCGATAGACGCAGCTTTAGGTGGTATTAGAGGAACTAATAATGGGAAAGATACAAAAACACCATTGTTCGATGAGAAGGCGAGTATGTGGCATGTCGCTATTTATGAGAAAAAGAAGGCATTGACTGATGAAGAGTATATTTATACATGTGGAGGATCGTTGATCAAGGCTGATATAGTTATTTCAGGTAGGTTTCATGATATTATCTTGAGATAACGTCATTTGATTCAAATGTCAACATTGCTGAACATACGGTCAAATCAGCAACTGTTATAATATTAATAAAGTCATAAAATTCATGGTCTTCGTTTGATCTATACTGAGCGAGGCCAAGGTACTCAAATATATCTGCAAAGTTTAACGTCTTGAACCCCAAGGTGTACAAAAAATATCTATTGGCGGCCACAACCGCTTTAGCGAGCTGCATAAAATTGCATTGAATGGAAGTTTATGGGTCAGAGTATAGCAAAAGGGGCCCCATTTTAGGACATAGAAATTTTTCATAAAAAAATTTTTTTTTCTCATTTTTGCAACTTTTTTGATTAGAACTTTAAAGAACACATTAAAATAAGCATCTTTTATTGATTACAATTTTTTGATTAACTTGCCCGTTTAAGAACTACAGCGGTCCAAAGGGGGCGCATATGTCCCAGACGCTTTTTTCCCCAAAGAGTAATATTTCCGAGAACAAGCCCTTCTTACCCTGAGCCGACGGAGCCCCGCTACGCGGGGCTCCTATTTCTGGGCGGTTTGCCCTTCGGGCATCTGAAGCTACCTAACGAACCTAACCTACCTATCTATCGACTTAGTGTGACTATCGTGAAAACATTACTCTTTGGGGAAAAAAGCGACTGTGACATACGCGTGTGATTAAATTAACTACTGAAAAAATTAACGCCTGGTTAAAAAGCAGAATGGAGAAAAACGTTATTTTTTTTCATCGTAAATTTTCTAAGTGTCTGGCTCCTTAGTAATCCCATGGCCGAACTCGCAACTTCAGATCGCTCTAGTTCCTAAATGATCAAGTTTATAAAAAAACTTCTCTCAATAAAAGAGGCTTATTTTAATGATTACTTGAAAATAAAAAAATAAAAAGGAGCAAAAATGCAAAAAAAAAATGTTGCTCGTAAATTTTCTAAGTCCTAAAATCGGGCCCCTTTTGCTATACCCCAACCAGTTTATGTGGCTCAGATTTAAAGATGCAAAATTAAATGACAGTTACGGAGTTTCTGTGCCGGCCCGAGTCCTTCATCAGGGTAGAGCGGAATCCCGCTGCCACGCCACTCCAAGCGTATTTTGAGCCCGCGCCACACTCGCGTCTTTTAAAACTTTAATTTTTTTTTCTCATTTGTCATTTTGGCGCCCCCCTTGCCATCCGTGGCGCCTAGAGCGGCCGCTCCACTCGCTCTACCCTAGATCCGGCCCTGTTCCTATATCATAAACTCATTTATGAATGCTATATTGGTCCCTGCTTTGTTCAGCGGGGCACTGCTTCTGGTCCCCCGTGTGGCAGGCGCTGCCGACGACGCTGTTCAGGGTGGCAGCCGGCAAGCTGTATCCCGGCTACGATGACCCGAGAGACACGAATGCACAGTATTCTGAGGTAAGGACACATACTCCATAGTGCTGCAGCGGGGCACTTCTGGTCCTCCGTGTGGCAGGCGCAGCCGAATGACGCTGTTCAGAGTGGCTGCCGGCAAGCTGTATCCTGGTTATGAAGACCCAAGAGACACTCAGGCACAGTAATCTGAGGTAAGAACACAAGCAATTATGACCTCTATAATGTTGCAGCGGGGCACTTCCAGGGACCGGACAACCCTTTCCGCGATAAAACCCTTTCAATGGGCGACACTTAAACACGGCTAACACATTGAAAGACTTTCCCTTTTGAGCTGCAAGCCCATTCATACCCTTACCTTTGACTAACCCTTACCGAAAAGCTAACCAAAAATAAGGCTAGCACTTAATAAGGGTTACCCTTATCTTTAAGCGCTTTTTATAAAGGTTTCCCTTTGCGTGAAAGAGACAGGATTAGTATATATCTACGGTAGTGTATGAAAAGGAAACAAAATACGTGCCTAGTCAAAGAACGCCGCCGTCGCCGCCGACGATCGCTCGGATTCGAAGTAATGTGTGCTTTATGAACAAGGTAGACGACTTAAATTAGCACGCTTATATGCTAAAAGGGAAGCCCTTTATAAGGCTAACCCTTATAAGCAATATGCAAGGTGTTGGTGAGCGGATGATAAGGGTTTTGTAAGGGTATTTGGGCTACCGATTACTCAAATGTGGTAGCTTTATATAAGGGTTTTTAAAACCAAAACAAAGGGTTTCGTCTGGCAAAGGGTATGGTGAGTTAAGCCTTATGCAATACCCTTATAAAACCCCGATAAGGGATAGCGGGCCGGTCCCTGGGCACTTCTAGTCTCACGTGTAGTAGGAGCTGCCTATCTCTATCGTACTAATATGGAAGAGTGATAAAGAGATAATAGCGTTTTGTTTCGTTTTCTGCATACTATTGCCATCGTGCTCGGCCCCCAAAGGTGGCAGCCGGCATCAATCTGTGTCCCGGCTATGACGCTCCGACCACACAGCATGGCAGGTCTCATGGTTGATATTGATATTTTGCCCTTGGTTCTAACTGTCATTCTGTTATCGCACAGCGCTCCGGACAGGGATCGCCATTTTAGCCGGGTGGTCTATTCTATATTCTAATCCGCAAATCATGTCGATAGTTCGATACCACCCTAACAGCATTTATACGTCATTATGACGTCAGTGACGTCATTATGACGCCATTTTTTTTATTTTTTTATTAAGAAACAAACAGTCTTATAAAACAGATGAGTTTATAAAGTCACTATTACGCCATTACGCCATTATTACGTCATTATGACGTCGCTGACGTTACTTTGTTACCTGCCCAGGTAGCAAAAAGACGTCAGCGACGTCATAATGACGTAATAATGACGGCATTATTACATCATAATGACGTCGCTGACGTCATAATGACGTATAAATGCTACCTGGGTGGGCAGACAGGACGAGCCGTTGCCGTTTGTCCATAGCTTTTGGACTAGTTTTATGGTTTTACAGTACTAATAATTTTATATTTACAGATTAGAAACATATCAATATCAGACATGGACATGGACGATCCGTGCAAGCAGCTAGACCTAGCGTTCATGAACCTGGTGACGCCGTTCAAATACACCAGCGTCGTCAAGCCGGTGTGCTTCAGTTTGGACTGGAACTTGGAGACTTTTAGGGAGCTCAAGGAAGGGAATACAGGAAAGGTTAGTGTACAACATTGACAAACGCCTCGTATAGTAAAAATTGTGACAAATTAAATTAACGTTTATTTCGAGCTCATGGCTCATAAAATGTTAGACTTACAATACCTATAACTTAAAAAACTATGTTAGTGACAATAAATATCTTAACTAAATTTACAATGTTACTGAACTGTTACTGGGCTTGTGAAGTCCACAACTGCATTATGTACGGACAATCAATTCTATCCGCAATCATAGACAGGATCATGGTATAATAATATACTCCGCCTGGTACTCTCTTCCGAGACTCGTGAACCTTTTAACAGCACGATGACGTAGGCTTGTGTCAGTCACGTGGTTCTCGAGTCTCGGAAGAGAGTACCTTGTTTTATTATACCATGGACAGGATGGTGTTGGGGCTGGCGCGCACGCGCCGTACTAGCGATGCGGCTCGCAGGCGCATTGCTGCTTTAAAACAGGTTACGCGCGCCTCGGCAAACATTTGTGAGGCGCTGCAAAAGCGCGGCAGCCCCATCAACTCCCGGAACGCATTATTTATTGAACTTGTGACAAATGCTACGAAAAGTCATGTGATTATTTCCATACATTATTTAAGTTTCGAGTTGCGTTTTCTACCAACGATAGTCCCTTAAAACTAGTGTTTACGCCAATTCTTGGGATTAGCCAAGCGGACCCCAGGCTCTCGAGTCGTGGCAAAAAGTATTAATGCTCGAAAGATTGTGATTTTGGTTGACACGATATTAACAGTCTAAAATCAATGTTGCAGCTAGCATAAAGTAACTTATACTAGAGCGGTACTGTCATAGTAAATATTGTAACCCCAGTAAATTCACTGCCATCTGTCGACACACTTTAAAACTAAAAATGAAGATTTATAAAAATACGATAGAATGTATTTAAATATAGATAAATGATTTTTTTTATTTGCATTAATTATTTTTATGATTTTGACCCATGTTCTTTCACTGATATGCGTTAAAATTGTTAAATAACAAACGAAACCGTCTACGCCCTCTATACGAGTGTAGGCCAAAACTAGTGGCGCCCTCTGATCGAGAATCAAATTTTCGTGATTTTCGAGGCACGTTTTTTCCTTAGACTGTATCCATCTATTACGGAGTTATATCTATATTTGCAGCTAGCAAGCTGGGTCGCTTTAGAGAACGGTGAGTGCGTACCCCGACGACACAGCTGGCTGTCTCTCCCGTCCGTCAAGAACGATTTGTGTCAATACAAGCTACACTACAAAACCACTGGAAGCGACATAATCTGCGTCGGTGAGATAAATAGTGAGTGAGTAAGCGAAGACTTTTCAACCATGTTTAGAGTTCCGTACCCAAAGGGTAAAAACGGGACCCTATTACCAAATTACTAAGACTCCGCTATCCGTCTGTCACCAGGCTGTATCTCATGAACCGTGATAGCTAGACAGTTGAAATTTTCACAGATTATGTGTTTCTGTTGCCGCTATAACAACAAATACTAAAAACAGAATAAAATAATCCCTCCCTCCAAACTTAACCTTTTGGACGCCAATGATGGATATATCGGCACCGCAGGTCCAACGCCAAAGACGGATTAATCGGTCAAAGACCACAGAGCAACATAGACCTACGTGCATGTGCATAAGGTTCAATTTCAGCTTAGACACTTCGGTGACGTGGCGTCCGAGTGACAGCTTTTGTGTTTGACACGGCGTCAAAAAGGATAAACCTACTTTTAATTGCCTTAACGACTTGTTCTTCAATAAACATTGCACGTTATTTTTAGAAACAACTACGTGCGCTACTGACAGCGGCAATGGCATGGTATTTTACCAAGACAAGATCCCATACCTCCTTGGTGTTGCCACCGACCCGCCCATCCATCGCCAATGTGCCAGATTCCACAGCCGCAGCTACGCCATAAATCCCATAATCAACGAGAGTGAACTTTTAAGGAAATACTTGAAGGGCATTACTGATGTCTACAATTTGGGAGAGTGTGAGAACTTGTACAAAAATCCGACTGAAAATAATCAGAAGAATGAAACGGACAGTGGGTTTGGGGATGGATTCGTGCAGGTACGTAACGGCCCAGGTTTCTTTGGCTCCTTTTGGTTTTTTTTTAAGGCTCTTTGTCTGCTGTGTTTAAAGGAAAGTTGCCAGTGCTCCCGAGGATGAATCCGTGCAAGCTTGTAGTGTCGACATTGTAACAACAGTCACCAAAAAGGCAACTTCACTAGAGTTGCAGGCGGCGGTTGCTGCTTAGCATTAGAATAAGAATAAGAATAATAATAATAATGAGAATGAGAATGAGAATGAGAATGAGAATGAGAAAGAGAATAAGAATAAGAATAAGAATAAGAATAAGAATAAGAATAAGAATAAGAATAAGAATAAGAATAATTTATTGACAATAGAAAACAATTTTACAGACACATGGATACGGTGGATCCCAAACTAGGTTATGCCTGTGGGCTCCTAGAATGCAGTTGACATTATAGAATATTACACCTATTTTATTTAAATTTGAATAATTAAGACTACAAAACCACTACTACTATAAAAGGAAAAGTTAATTTAAGAAGAGATTAATTAAATACCATAATAATACCATAGTAATATGTACCATTTATTGCAGTCAATAAATGAAATGAAATGAAATTAGGCCAACGGTGCCAAACAAGCGTATGACCTTGTTTGGCACCGTATAAAAACATAGCGACCTGCAGTGGTATTTGCATTGACTTTATGTTTATCTAGTTTTTAGGGTTCCGTACCCAAAGGGTAAAAACGGGACCCTATTACTAAGACTCCCTGTCCGTCTGTCCGTCTGTCTGTCTGTCACCAGGCTGTATCTCGTGATCTGTGATAACTAGACAGCTGAAAGTTTCACAGATGATGTATATCGATTGCCGCTGTAACGACAAATACTAAAAACAGAATAAAATAGAGATTTAAGTGGGGCTCCCATACAACAAACGTGATTTTTGACCGAAGTTAAGCAACGTCGAGCGGGGTCAGTACTTGGATGGGTGACCGTTTTTATAGTTAACGGAACCCTTCGTGTGTGAGTCCGACTCGCACTTGGCCGGTTTTTTGTTCTAGATTGAACCACCTGATGAAGACGGCATCGTGTTCACCGCGCAAGGCATAGGCTCCATGCCCGTGCCGACGCTGCCGGGCTCCAGCGCGCCCTCGTTCCAGTGGCACGTCGGGGTTTACAGCAAGCGCTGGACGCCGTACATGCAAATATGCGGCGGGTCACTCGTAAAACGCGACTTCGTTATATCAGGTCATTAATCATCATCATGGTGGCTTTTTGGCATAGACATAGTATATAAATACAAGTAGTTATAAACATGAAACCGAGCGACCAGGGGTAAGAGAAAGACATATTCATGTATTGACAGTTTCATGCTTGTTTCATGTATCCTTTTCTCTTTCACTCTTATAAATTTCGATATTTCGCCATCGCCTCCTTGCTATGATGCCATAACCCGACTATGAAAAAATAAGGAACTCTATATTAGTACATTTATGTAACAAATTGTGCAATTTTCAACCAATAGGGTACTTATTGTCGCTTGTCAGTAAGGCGCTATTTCCATATAGCTTCAATTAGAAATCAACCTTATCAACAAACGACAATGTGGTACCTTTTGGTTGAAAACGTCACATTTTCTCTTTCCTCTTATAGATAGGAATCGCAATAAGACTATCTTTCTCTAGTAAAGAGTGTCAGGCCCTTGCCTTTGGTGATCCAATCTTGGATGTAGGCCTCTTCCCTCTTCTTACACTCCTGTCGATCTTGTGCCCGATTCATCCGGTCCCGACCTCCGTGTCGTCGGATGTCGTCCACCCAGCGCTGCGGTGGTCTATCTCCCTCGGGTGTCCGCTCTGGGCCTCTATTCAAGGACTCGTCTTGTCCATTCTTTCTTAATGTCTGTTCATTCCACAACACACACACACACACACACACACACACACACACACACACACACACACACACACACACACACACACACACACACACACACACACACACACACACACACACACACACACACACACACACACACACACACACACACACACACACACACACACACACACACACACACACACACACACACACACACACACGCGCGCGCGCGCACCTAAACAGTACCTATACACCCAAAATTGCACCACCTGTAAACCTACTAAATTTAGCTCTGTAACTAGTATTATTGTTATTACCTACTGATTAGTAACTTCTTTAAATTTAAGTATAGTGTCTTATTGGCATTTCGCACAAATCATGTCACTGATATTTCGTGTCTGGATTGGTTACCTACGTGACAGGCCACGCCTAGTGTAGGAACCGGTACAACCGTCATTGTAAATGCATAAATGTACATAAATTGTCCCTTAGTTTTAAGACCAGTTAATTTTGTTTCTGCCTAATACTTTGTGTACAATAAATGATTTTTACTTTACTTTACTTTATTCTCGCAATGTGCCCCGCCTATGTCCACAGGACAAAGAACTTTGTGGTGCAATTTCGGGTAATTAGATAAAGTTCCTAAGTATAAATATTATGTACTGTCCGCGCGCCAATTCCGTGCATTCGGAGGTCGAGGAAGTGGGGGGGTGTGAGCCGCGCCCGTACGTCAAAATGACACAACTGACCACTCTGTCATGACGCCCAACATTCCTTTTAACATTCCTCATCCGTGCAGGGAATCACGCGCGGACAGTATTTTTAATTTTGTCGCGTATGTTCTGTTCCTCAAGGGGCCACGTAAGTACCTCTATGGTATAGTTGCTTTTAGGTTGCAATATAAGCCTGTGATATTGATTGTTTCAGCGGCCCACTGCTTTTGGGACGACGTGGGCGGTCAGCAGCCGGCGAGCCAGTTCGCGGTGGCCGGCGGCAAGCTGTTCCGCCCGTGGAACAACACACAGGACACTTACGCGCAACATTCTGATGTAAGTAACTAACGTTTTAATTATGTGTTACTTACGACACAGTTAACGCTTAGGCTTGGTATTAGGGGGTACTGGCTTAAAATTTATGGCCTGATATTTTTTAAATTAATTTTTAACAAGCAGAAACGTCTGCGATCGATGCTATTAAGCTTAGAATAAATTTAAAAGTGGAGGTCTTGGTGGCTCAGTTGGCAGAGCGCTGGAGTATCGATCTAGAGGCCGTGAGTTCAAGTCTCACCCAAGGCAGTAATTTTTCCACTTTTAAATTTATTCTAAGCTGATATTTTTTTTTATTGATTTATCTTTTTCATTTATTCTGTATAATATAAGCGCTATTACACAATTCACAATACGCGCGTTACATACGTTTTTTCGGGACAAGTTGTGATTTCGTACTTATTCTGCCCGGAATCAAGTTCTGCAAACCAGCCAAATTGCATCCAAAAAAAAAACCGGCCCTCATTAAAGATGTCGTTGTTTCACCGCGCATAAAGCAGGGGACCTAAATGCATGAGAATGGAGACTTTAGAGTCTACCCAGGTAGCAAAATGACGTCAAATGACGCCAGCGACGTCGTCTTGACGTAATAACGCCGTCATTATGACGTCGCTGACGTCATTTTACGTCATTTTGCTACCTGGGTAAAGTCTAAAGTTTAGACTTTCGCAGATCATAATTTAAAGCCCGCTCCAGACTACGCGGCGCGAAGCCGCGAACGCGAATGCGGAGTCGATTTCTCCGATTAGCGAACTAGACTCCACACTCGCGTTCGCAGCTTCGCGCCGCGATTCGCGCACGAGTGTGGAGAGCCCTTAACGTGTGTTTTTGTCATGTCCTCAGGTATCGAAGATAATCCTGCCCGTCCGGTTCCGCGGTGGCACCACGAGCTTCCAAGATGACATAGCCATCCTCCGGCTGTCCAGCGCCTTCACGTACGCTCCCGGCGTGCAGTCGGTGTGCGTGGACTTTAACAGGGAGTTCGAGTTGAAACAACTGCAACCAGGGAACATAGGAACAGTAAGACCATAGAGTAACTTATACTAGAGCGGTACTGTCATAGTAAATTTTGTAACCCCAGTAAATTCACTGCCATCTGTCGACACACTTTAAAACTAAAAATGAAGATTTATAAAAATAAGATAGAATGTATTTAATTATAGATAAATGATTTTTTTTATTTGCATTAATTATTTTATGATTTTGACCCATGTTCTTTCACTGATATGCGTTAAAATTGTTAAATAACAAACGAAACCGTCAACGCCATCTATACGACTGTAGGCCAAAACTAGTAGCGCCCTCTGAACGAGAGTCAAATTTTCTTGATTTTCGAGGCACGTTTTTTCCTTAGACTGTATCCATCTATTACGGAGTTATATCTATCTTTGGTAACACCAACGTACCTTTCAGAAACACAGTTGAAGGGTACACGGAAAGAACATGTCTAGTGTAAGAGGAAAAACACCAGAGCACAATTGAAACAAATATTTATTAGGGAATCACAAAGATGAGAGTTAAATTTAGTCATGGATAGTACGTGGCGTGGTTCACGCTCAAAAACCGATCTGCAAGATGGAGGACGCTCCTAGCAAAGAGGATATAATAAGATAGAGCGGTACTGTCACAGTAAATTTTGTAACGGCTGTAAATTCACTGCCATCTATCGACATACTTTTATACTAAAAATGAAGATTTATAAAAATACGTTAAAATGTATTTAAATATGGATAAATTATTTTTTTATTAATTATTTTTATGCGTTAAAATTATAAATAACAAACGAAACCGTCAACGCCCTCTATACGAGAGTAGGCCAAAACTAGTGGCGCCCTCTGATCGAGAATCAAATTTTCGTTTTTTCCTTAGACTGTATACATCTATTACGGAGTTATATCTATCTTTGCTCCTAGTGATGTGTCATTCCGGTTATAGTAGTGATGTGAGGACCGATAAATGACGATGCTGCCTTTTACTAGTTACTTAATTTAGTAACATTTTGAGTAATCGAGGTTTTAAAATTTGGAACCATGTCAAAATGTATGGTACTTCCGTGACCAGGTCTTTTTTAACTAAGAAAATTGTAATATTGTCTTCGGTTACCGCGATAGTTACTCATGAAATAAAACTATGAAAACGGATTATATCCCCCGTCACCCGTTGACCACGAACGCTGTAAAGAGTTCGAAACGTCGGGATGTATTATAAATTCAATATACGCGATATAATCCGTTTTCATAGTTTTATTTCATAAGAAAATTGTGTTACATATATTATACAGTGGTAGCAAAAGGTATAACTAATAGTTCATTAAGAGCTCTACATTTTGAAATGAAAATGTCATTTTCCGAAAAAAGTGACTAGACATGTTCTTTCCGTGTACCCTTCAGTTACGCAATATGAATGCGTACCGTATTAATCGTAAACATGAAGAAATCAACGTGTTATGACTTATGTCACAATTTCGTCTCAGCGAATTTATCTGTTAAATTGTAAGGGTAATAGAGATGTGAAATTTAAAATTAAAATAATATAAATATTCTTTTCAAATTAAATTTCAAAGGGCATGTAAGGGCAAAGTCGATATTCAGGTCGAACCATAATACTCACAATCGATATGTGATAACCCCGTAAGAGTGATAAGTATAGATATATGTAAAAACAATAATGTTAGAGTAGGATAGCGCTTTAGAGAATAAAGAACACTTCCAATATGTCGTTGTTTCAATCAGCGAGTCCTTACAAAATTATCAATTGCCATCCAGATAATGCTATTTTTATCAAGTATCAAACAGAGCAGAATATTGAGGCCGCATATTAATCATTTAATTGACGACCAACCAAAACCAAAACCAAAAATAACCTGGAAAAATCACAAAAAGAATTATTGCATTTTTCACGTACAAATTTAATTGAAAATGAAAATGAAAATGAAAAAATATTTATTTAAGATAAGTAGGTACAATAAACTTATTAAGTAACCTATATTTACAGACTTAAATTCACTAATTTACTATGTAAGAAACTTATCTTAACGTGCGATGCAAACTCGGTATCTGTGGTCCCCGCACTAGGCAAGCCTGCATTGCGGAGGCCAGTATACTCGGTGTGGTACAGATAGGGTATGAATGATGAATGAATGATTTATTTGCATATGAATATTGGGTTACATATGTAGGTGTTGGGTACAATATTTTGAGTTTGTTTCACCAAGATTCTACCTATACAGGTGTACATGCACTGTATATTGGCTTGATTCGCTACTAACAGTAGTAGAATTTCGCTAAATCACAGAAAATTAATATTACTACTTAATTATAATAAGTATCTTACAGGTTAGGTAATTATTACTCATATTCGTTTAAGTTGAGCTTTATTTATTGCAGATCCTCGGCTGGGGTTTGACGGAACAGAACGGCAGTCCATCACAGCGCCTCACGTACCTGGACCTCCCGTACATTGACGTCGAAGAGTGCTTTGCGGAGTCCGAATCCTCCTTCCTCAAGTACATCACTAGCGACAAGATTTGCGCCGGAGACACTATTACCGGTAAAACACTAATTTTAAGGGGAAGGCTAAAAAAACCGGCAGGCTCAAAATAGTACTGGGACGGCCAGCTCTATCGCATGATTTGAACGGGCTGGACTCTGGTGTGAGTCTGGTGGAGATCGCGAGGTCTTTACCCACCTATGAGGCTAGATTACATAAAGATTCGAGGTAAAGAGAAGAGAAACGTACATTACATTACACAGCGTTTTATGCCATCTGAGCTTAGTTTTGTGCGCTTATTCTCAACATTTCTAAGCGGTTTTTGACTTACGCGATTTTGTTTCAGGCAAGGCGCTCTGCCGCGGGGACAGCGGCGGCGGCTTCGTCCTATACTCTTCCGAGATCCCGTACCTCCACGGCGTCGCGTCCACCGCCGCCGGCAACCAGAACCTTTGCAACGCCTTCGCTCTGGCCGCCTTCACCAGCCTCTACGCACACCGCGCTTTCCTTAGAGACAACATTCCGAACATAGACAAGGAATGTATTAAACAAGAGACTACAACACAGTCCACACAAAGGGTAAATGTAGAAACGGCTCTGGGGACAGTGGGAGCTGTGAGTACCACAGAGGTTCCGACATCAGTGTATACGAACGTGCCCTATTTCCCTTACCCTAATCATTTTGTGTGCAATTGCAATTGTAAGCCTTAGCTTTAGTCGTAATAAAATGGAAAGAGAGAATGTCTTTTATTTTAATTTATTACGGTGAAAATATATACCTACGCTCTACATCCTATAAAGTCGGGCACAGACTGACGTTCAGCTCGCGCTCCTACTGACTGCTCTGAACCGCCGCTTCCGCGGACTTCCGGTTCGAACGCCATCTTGATAGTAGCCTCGTGATTAATTACTTTGTTTTTTGCTCATTAATATTGTTTAAAGTGTAATATATATAGCTTTATTATACAGTAATCTAATGTAGTAGTGTGCAGTGAATGGAGAATTAATCTCAAAGCGTGTTTAACCACCATTTTGGAGTCAACGGCCGGTAGTCCACGTGCTTCTCGTAAAATCCAGCTATCGGTTTTACGAGTCAACTACAAATAATAACTACCGAACAACGTCGTGCTCTAAGAGCATTTGGTATTTCTACCTCTAACCGTGTCTGGCTAGAGCTCTAGAGGCCCATTATTTTATTATTTACCGTACACTGGCTGAAATATTAATTCGATCCCACGTGGATCCCACTTTGACGTTGGCGAAATCATCGACACTATCGATGGAGCCATACTACCTAAAGATTGATTGATTGACAGCTCTGACGGACGTCAGTGACGTCACAAGGGACGCCTCTGACCTACATCTTAAGGGTGAATGTGTGCCTCGCTTCACACATGATTCTAGATTAGCTCTCTTTGTTCTCTTGTTGATTTTCTTCTAACTTGTTAAGATTATAGTCCGTTAGAAGGCGCACCACATACGAGCTGAATTTATCAGAATTTCAGCACCGAATGTCACTGAATAATAAATAAGGTTTATAGAATAAATTCAGATATTCCATACCATAGAAATTCCGGTGCTGAATTTCAAACAATTTTACCTCTACGCCTCCGCGCCTAGGATCGCCTTAAGTATATGTGATAAAAAAGGTCTGTATTTTTATGGTATTTTTAAGTATATAGGTATGTTTTCAAAATTTCTTGGCTGGATTTCTTATTAAATTATTTTTGATTAAAGCGCAATCTAACTAAAATCAAAGATAGATATAACTCCGTAATAGATGGATACCTACAGTCTAAGGAAAAAACGTGCCTCGAAAATCACGAAAATTTGATTCTCGTTCAGAGGGCGCTACTAGCTTTGGCCTACTGTCGGATAGATGGTGTTGACGATTTCGTTTGTTATTTAACAATTTTAACTCATATCAGTGAAAGAACATGGGTCAAAATCATAAAAATAATAAATGCAAATAAAAAAAATCATTTATCCATATTTAAATTCATTTTATCGTATTTTTAAAAAATCTTTATTTTTAGTTTTATATGTGTCGATAGATGGCAGTGAATTTACTGTGGTTACAAAATTTACTATGACAGTACCGCTCTAGTATAAGTTACTATATGCTAAAATATAAACGTAGTACTATCCTAGGCAAAAACTATGCAAAAACCAAAAACGTTATTACCTAAGTTCCCTTTTTATCATTAGATGGTGCTCTCGTCAAAATGAATTAAGTTTCCCTACTTGGCAATAGAGGGCAGTGTATTAAACCCTGTCAGAGGTACGATTTTATTATTTTACAGATTTTAATCAAACTAATTTGTAGTGGAAAAATAACAGATATTATTTCAAAGAGTAGTATTTACAGCAATTACATTTCTATAGTAGTCTGTGTTGGAATTAGTACGTACTTTTAGGCAATTACCGATTGAGTCAAGCGCTATAACTGTCAATGTCAATGTCAGTCGGCTGTTATTCACTAATTTCACTATCCTAAAGTTTGCCGGGTACCGTTCATACTTGTTCATTCTTGTTCGTTATTTGATATGGTTTTTCTCCTATCAAATAGGAACATATGTACTGGTTAAAATTAAGAAATGGAGCAGTGGCAAGCTATTATAGAGAATTTAGAGCGTCCACGGGATCAGTGTCACCGTACGTTCGAGAAAACATTGGAAACTGCAGCCGCTTTGTTAAGTACCGCGGCGACTCAGCTCGCCCCTTTTGAAACAGGTAAATGAGCAGAGATTTTATAACTTTTCGAGGCTCGCTGCTTCTTTGAAGGTCAAAGTACCTATTGAAGTACAGATCTTGGTGTTTAAAATTGGAATATATGCTCCAAGAATACAGAGGGCACTGAGGTTACAATGAAGTTTAAAAAAATCATCATTTTTGCATTATTCCGGGTTGGACTAAAGCAACGGGGGTGCCGAAAATTTTCATCGGAGTGATGTTATTATGACACCTATTTCTTATTGTGTTATCGTAGAGAATACACTAAAATAAGCATGTTTTGTAGGAAAAACTTTTCTCTAAAATCAAAAATGGCCGAGATATTTGACCCGCAAGTTGAAACCACTACTTGACAAATTAAAATCAATCATTTGGAACAGTAAATTTAAGTAACAGAGAGACAAGATAGGTGCGACGACGAGCGAAAGCGAGGAGGAGTGTGTTAGGTTGACCGCAATGATCGCGATCAAACATCATCAAACAGAGACACGCCTGAACAGACATGTTATTGTACCTACTAAAAAAATTCTAAGTCTTTTTTTGCACCCCCTTTGCTTTAGGCCAACCGTTAAATTACACCCCTTCTTTTGCATTGGGGCTTAAAAATGCAGATGAATCTAAAACCAATTTTTCTCCATCCCTTAACACTCAACAGCAAACTGGCGGCATTTAATCGGTTGGTACTGTAAGATGTTTTTAAGACAATTTTTTATTTGCCATCATCCCAGAATGGCTGGTGGAGACTCTGCTTCATTCTCCAGTCGAGCTCTTGACAACTGTGTCCCAGAAGCGTGGCGACGAGGTGTGGCGTAAAGCTGTGGCAGACGCTCTGAAACTTATGGCAAGCGTAGCTGGATTGTCTCATAAATACTATGAGCAGATTGTTGATGTAAGATCAGTTTTATCTTACCTTATCATCTTAACTAACTTAGCGGTTTCACTCACGTATTTTTGAAATTTTCACAGAAGACAGATATTTCTGTTGCCGCTATAACAACAGATACTAAAAACAGTAAAACTAATATTTAAATGGGCCCCCATTCAACAAACGTGATTTTTTGCCGTTTTTTTTGTAATGGTACGGAACCCTTAGTGTGCGAGTTCAACTCGCACTTGGCCGGTTTTTTAATGTCATCTTGGTAATAGTTGAAATACTGTCAGTAGACCTTGAAAGACTGGTTGTAGTTGTTGTTTAATTCTATATTAATGTTGTATAAATGTATACACTTTCCCTGAGAACTACTTTTATTCAGATCTGCCTTCTAAACTACGACCCTGAACTCCGTAAACATGCGCTTGCATGCCTTGCTGAGGTCGCTAAACATTCAGATGCTGCTACCAGAGACTTCGCAAGACACGTGCAAGCGTTGGAAGAAGCTACGCAGTGTCGTGCGCCTATAGCACTTCTTGTTGGTATGTACACATGACAATTACCTTGTCTATGAAGACAGTTTACAAAAATTACACACGATAATTACCTTGTCTATGAAGACAGTTTACAAAAATTACACACGATAATTACCTTGTCTATGAAGACAGTTTACAAAAATTACACACGATAATTACCTTGTCTATGAAGACAGTTTACAAAAATTACACATGATAATTACCTTGTCTATGAAGACAGTTTACAAAAATTACGCACGATAATTACCTTGTCTATGAAGACAGTTTACAAAAATTACACATGATAATTACCTTGTCTATGAAGACAGTTTACAAAAATTACACATGATAATTACCTAGTCTATGAAGACAGTTTACAAAAATTACACATGATAATTACCTTGTCTATGAAGACAGTTTACAAAAATTACACATGATAATTACCTTGTCTATGAAGACAGTTTACAAAAATTACACATGATAATTACCTTGTCTATGAAGACAGTTTACAAAAATTACACATGATAATTACCTTGTCTATGAAGACAGTTTACAAAAATTACACATGACAATAACCTTGTCTATGAAGACAGTTTACAAAAATTACACATGATAATTACCTTGTCTATGAAGACAGTTTACAAAAATTACACATGATAATTACCTTGTCTATGAAGACAGTTTACAAAAATTACACATGACAATAACCTTGTCTATGAAGACAGTTTACAAAAATTACACATGACAATTACCTTATCTATGAAGACAATTTACAAAAATTACACACGATAATTACCTTGTCTATGAAGACAGTTTACAAAAATTACACATGATAATTACCTTGTCTATGAAGACAGTTTACAAAAATTACACATGATAATTACCTTGGTTATGAAGACAGTTTACAAAAATTATACATGATAATTACCTTGTCTATGAAGACAGTTTACAAAAATTACTCATGATAATTACCTTGTCTATGAAGACAGTTTACAAAAATTACACATGATAATTACCTTGTCTATGAAGACAGTTTACAAAAATTACGCACGATAATTACCTTGTCTATGAAGACAGTTTACAAAAATTACACATGATAATTACCTTGTCTATGAAGACAGTTTACAAAAATTACACATGATAATTACCTAGTCTATGAAGACAGTTTACAAAAATTACACATGATAATTACCTTGTCTATGAAGACAGTTTACAAAAATTACACATGATAATTACCTTGTCTATGAAGACAGTATACAAAAATTACACATGATAATTACCTTGTCTATGAAGACAGTTTACAAAAATTACACATAATAATTACCTTGTCTATGAAGACAGTTTACAAAAATTACACATGACAATAACCTTGTCTATGAAGACAGTTTACAAAAATTACACATGATAATTACCTTGTCTATGAAGACAGTTTACAAAAATTACACATGATAATTACCTTGTCTATGAAGACAGTTTACAAAAATTACACATGACAATAACCTTGTCTAATAAGACAGTTTACAAAAATTACACATGACAATTACCTTATCTATGAAGACATTTTACAAAAATTACACACGATAATTACCTTGTCTATGAAGACAGTTTACAAAAATTACACACGATAATTACCTTGTCTATGAAGACAGTTTACAAAAATTACACACAATAATTACCTTGTCTATGAAGACAGTTTACAAAAATTACACATGATAATTACCTTGTCTATGAAGACAGTTTACAAAAATTATACATGATAATTACCTTGTCTATGAAGACAGTTTACAAAAATTACACATGATAATTACCTTGTCTATGAAGACAGTTTACAAAAATTACACACGATAATTACCTTGTCTATGAAGACAGTTTACAAAAATTACACACGATAATTACCTTGTCTATGAAGACAGTTTACAAAAATTACACATGATAATAACCTTGTCTATGAAGACAGTTTACAAAAATTACACATGATAATTACCTTGTCTATGAAGACAGTTTACAAAAATTACACATGATAATTACCTTGTCTATGAAGACAGTTTACAAAAATTACACATGATAATTACCTTGTCTATGAAGACAGTTTACAAAAATTACACATGATAATTACCTTGTCTATGAAGACAGTTTACGAAAATGGTTTTATCAAACTACACTAAGGAGTGCGAGTGGGGAATGTATAATTTGATTATTTTTTTCATTTTTCAGAAACCAAACAGTCATATAAACATATCAAAAATGCGATACAAAAGGTACCGCAACGAAAGAGAAACACAACAAAAAAGACCTGGAGGTTAACTATTTATGTTAACTAAAATAAATACAATCAATACTAATATTATAAATGCGAAAGTCTGTCTGTCTGTCTGTGTGTTACCTCTTCACGCTTAAACCGCTGAACCGATTTAGTTGAAATTTGGTATACAGATAGTTTAAGTCCCGGGGAAGGACATAGGATACTTTTTATCCCAGAACTCACCCCTCAAGGGGGTGAAAAGGGGGGTGGAAATTTGTATGGGGAACCAATAACCGCTGAACCGATTTAGATGAAACTTGGTATGGGGATAGTTTGAGCTGTGGGAAATGATATAGAATAACTTTTATCTCCGAAATAATCCCTTAAGGGTGTAAAAAATGGGGTGGAAATGTATAGTGTGGACCAGTTTGGGGGTGAAAAAGGATGGACTAAAAAGCAGATTTGTTTAAGAATTAAGGTACCCAAATTACTAATTCCCCGCAGACGAAGTCGCGGGCAAAAGCTAGTTATAACTAATGCATATCTATATCAGAATATTAGATTCAGAACTGCTATCTGTACTTAGGTACTAAAACAACTTACGTTTAGCAATATTTTTTAGACTAACTAACGAATTTTGAAAGCAATCTATTTTGGATAGATGTTTATTATAGTAACTATATCCTGTTTTTAGGGTTCCGTACCCAAAGGGTAAAAACGGGACCCTATTACTAAGACTCCGCTGTCCGTCTGTCTGTCTGTCACCAGGCTGTATCTCATGAACCGTGATAGCTAGTCAGTTGAAATTTTCACAGATTGTGTATTTCTGTTGTCGCTATAACAACAAATACTAAAAAGTACGGAACCCTCGTTGCGCGAGTCCGACTCGCACTTGGCCGGTTTTTTTTTTATTCCGTAGACTAAAATTACATTTCATGTCGTGCTAAGAAATGTCATGTCTTACACATGAAACGCCATTTTAGTCTACGGAATAAAAAAACAGACCTTAGGAACTCGTCTGAAAAAGGTACTATTACACTAAAATTTACAACTTAAGAACTTAACATTAACTATAGACAAAACATAGGGGCCTTTCACACTGACCTCACGGTGACTGTGATTTATTCACTCTTGTGTACACAATAGGTACACTAGGTACAGGTCGAGATACTTCGGCAATTTCCTCGCTGGGCGTCAAGTTCTGGGTGGATATATGAAAATTCGCATCCATAATGTACTGCATTGCATTCTA
Source organism: Cydia strobilella (assembly GCF_947568885.1). Lineage (NCBI taxonomy): Eukaryota > Metazoa > Arthropoda > Insecta > Lepidoptera > Tortricidae > Cydia > Cydia strobilella. The sequence continues at coordinate 1,078,281 of NC_086064.1, read as the reverse complement.
AACGTTAGTAAAGGAAAATACGACTACCTATATTCCGTTTCTGGATTCGAAAAGTTAAAGGGGTAGCATACTTATTTCTTAGATTAAGTTTAGTTTTTTCATAATGTTTATAATCTAGATTTAAGTATGTAACTAACACCACGAGTCCTGTATTCCGAAATCCATACTAATATTATAAATGCGAAAGCGTGTCTGTCTGTCTGTTACCTCTTCACGGTTAAACTGCTGAACTGATTTGAAATTTGGTATACAGATAGTTTGAGTCCCGGGAAAGGACATAGGGTAGTTTTTATCCCAGAAGTCTTCCTTGGGGGTGAAAAGGGGGGTGGAAGTTTGTAGCTCTATTTCAAGCAAGAGTGAAAAGGCTATATATAAGCCTGAGCTACTAATAACCTATTCTATGACACAACTTTATTGATGTACTTCAATCGACAAATCGATCTAAAGATTTTTAAAAGAATGTTTTTGCCAACAGGTGCGCTGTGCGAACACCACCCTGCAGTCGTGTGCGATGAACTGACTCGCATCTGGCGCGGGTATCTCAACATGCTTGGCAACAATAAAAACACGGTGGGACCATAAAAAAATATCATTAATCAATCAATCAATCGTTTATTGATAACAAGCGTTACAGTTAGTTTTCTGTTTAGCACACGTTAAAAATGAATAGTTCCATGTAAAGTAAAATATCTCATCTATTTTAATAGTTGGAGAGAGTTCATTTTAAAAACTGTTCTTTAAGGCCGTTCCATCGGTTTGCTGCTGTCACTGTCACATTTCGCAAGAAAGAACGGGAAAGAAAATGCACGCCAAGTGTCAATTTTAATCGAATTTTGTCGATTTTTATTTATTTTGAAGATTACCTTAAAATATCGAAATTCGAAAGCTATGAATTCGAAAGTTAAGATTGTTTTTTCTTCTTTTTTTGTTTATAGTATCACATAATAAATAACCGAGTAAAGTTGGATTAAAAGTCCGAGTTAGAGGTTACTTTGGGAATTAATTGTGTCGAGCGAAGTGTCATAATTAGTGTATCGGAAGCTATGATGTTAAAGATATTATAGTCAAGAAGTACATATATTTTTTCCACGTCTACTAATATCAACGCCTCTTAGAAAAACATGATCATGTAAGGAGATTTTTCGCCTTCTGGCTCAGGGAACCGCCTTAACACATTCAGTGCCAGCGTAAGCTACTCGCTACGAGCGAAGCCGATAACACGGGAAACTCTACGAACAAAGATTACAAAGAACCCGCCTAGCAATGAATGTGTTAAAAACACGACAATATTTATTTTTCAAATGTTTCTTATAACCTTATTACATTTTAAAAGATAGATAGATAGATAGATAAATGATTTATTTGTACAGCTGCAATTACACACAATACTAATACAAACACATCAGAAGAAAAAAAAAACTAATTACTACTTACACTAACAAAGAAATAAAATTATAACGAAAATACCCTAATAAAAATGAAACAGAAATGGTGTAAAATTATGTGCAAACTGTGTGCGTTGCAGGACAAAAGGGTCACGGCTCAGTGATACGCTTCGCTCTTTGGAGCAAAGCACTGTTTTTCTGCCGGGACCCAGGTCACAACAGATAATATATATACGATGTGCTTACGTAAGCGGAATGAAATGTACTGTGTAAAGTGTGATTATATGTGCATGTCGTGTGATAATTACTTGATTAAATATTAAGACAGTAGGTCAAATGACCCGTGTGTAGTGTACTGTGTGTAAGTCTCCAAGTTGTGTGACATTTTAGTTGTGTGGCATCAGCCCCACCATGTTATATCCCGAAATCTGCAACCAAATAGCCGAATGGAATCCCAGCGGTTTGTTTAAAACATCATATTACCTTTGTATTTTTAGGACACAGTGACTAAATCAGCTCTAGAAGGCGTCTGCAGTCTCTTCAAGCATTTCGGCGACGAGTTACCTTGCGCTGAACTCAACCACTTCTACGATAACCTCGCCAAAGTATACATCGATAAATCTGGCTGCCAGACCGGTACGCATATACACAAAAAAAAAGAAAGAAAGAAAAAAGAACAGACAGAAGAAAGTTGGTTATGACGCCCAGTCTTGCAAAGATTGCATATACTCGAAAAATTGGGTCGGATACCTGGCCTAGTGGGTAGTGACTCTGCCTATGAAGCCGATGGTCCCGGGTTCAAATCCGGCATTTATTTGTGTGATGAGCATGGATATTTGTTCCTGAGTCATGGGTGTTTTCTGAGTATTTATCTATATACCTATATTGTTGCCTAAGTACCGAAAATAGAAGCCTTATTAAGCTTAATGTGGTTCAATTTGTGTAATATATAATGTCCTATAATATTTATATTTATTTTATACATTTTGAACGAGTACCATATGTACATATCATGTTATAGAATAGAATGTATTTTCAGTATGCTACAGTATTCTGGCCGAACATGCATCCTTGTTCCGTGAACGAGTTTCAGCAGACCGTGCGCTGCGCTCGAAGCTGTGGGGCGCCGCGCCCCCTGCCACTCTGCTCGGTGTGTACGCAGTGGCACAGTGTGAGACCAAAACGGCATTTATAGTAAGTCATAAGCTATACAATATAGTGGTTTATTCCAGCTTGGTTTTCAGTATTCTGACCGAGCACGCATCATATTTCACGAACGAGTGTCAACAGACCGTGCGCTGCGCTCGAGGTTAGGGGGCGCCGCCCCCTCGGCAATGAAGCTCAGCGTGTACGCACTAGCGAAGTCTGTGGACAACACAGCATTAGTAGTGAGTCATTAACTGAACATTAAGCATACTATCCTAGCAGAGCATCTCTTTTCCGCGAACGAGTGTCAACAGACCGTGCGCTGCGCTCGAAGCTGTGGGGCGCCGCGCCCCCTGCCACTCTGCTCGGTGTGTACGCAGTGGCAGAGTGTGAGAACAAAACTGCATTTATAGTAAGTCACAATCATAAACTATGCAGTGGTTTATTTCAGCATGTTACACTATTCTGACCGAGCACGCATCTCGCGAACGAGTCTCAACAGACCGTGCGCTGCGCTCGAAGCTGTGGTGCGCCGCTCCCTCGGCAACGTTGCTCAGTGTATATTGTGAAAAATTCAGTTCTCTAGGTCCAACGGTTTGGGCTGGGCGTTGATTTAACTGAGTCAGTCAGTCAGTCAGGACTTTTACGTTTATATATATATCATCATCATCATCATCATCATCATCATCATCATCATGTCAGCCGATAGACGTCCACTGCTGGACATAGGCCTCCCCCAGGGCTCGCCACTCCGACCGATCATGTGCCGCTCGCAACCACCGAATTCCCGCGACCATTCACCAGGTCGTCGCTCCACCTCGTTGGAGGCCTACCGGCAGTTCGTCTTCCGGTACGCGGACGCCACTCCAGAACCTTCCGGCCCCACCGGCCATCAGTTCTGCGAGCAATGTGCCCCGCCCACTGCCACTTAAGGTTTGCAATTTATATATAAAGATAATTATTATCATAAAATTAACATTCAAATAAAAAACAATATTGAAATAAAATTAGATATGTTTCTAGAAGTACATACCGAAGTAGCTTATACATAATAAGTACTTCTAGAAACATGCGTGTCCTCACAGTGCCTCATATATGGATATGTATGGGTATATATGGGTACAGTCGGCGATAAAAGCTTGTACCAAAAATGAAATTTTTGCCAAAAAACTTATTATATGTGACGTTTTCAACCAAAAGGTACCACATGAGTTGCCTCCTGAGGTATTTCCTTTGTGCTACGACATGGGACTCTTCAAGAAGCGGGTATTTATTATGCTTAAGTGGCTCCTGTGATGTTGCTTACGTCTATGGGCGACGATGACTGCTTCCCATCAGGCGGCTCGTCTGCTCGTTGCTGACTATCACATATAAAAAAAAAAAATTGTCGCTTGTTGATAAGGTTGATTTCTAATTGAAGCTATATGGAAATAGCGCCTTACTGACAAGCGACAATAAATTAAATTAAATTAAATTAAATTGTCATTTATTTCAGGCCTAATACACCCATATGTGTTAGTAACTTACATAGCTAATAAAAATAATGTTAGTGCAATTACAAAACAAATTAACATGCAAATTAACTAATGACTAGGAGCTAACTTAGGGCTAGGACACACCGGATGAGCCTTATAAATCTAACATATCACCACAATAAGTACCCTTTTGGTTGAAAATGGCACATTTTAATACTTCTTACTATTACAGAACATATTAACATCCGAGGTTCTTCCCCACACCCAGTCCCCGTCCTACCAAGTGAAAACGACCGCGTTACGAATACTGGGCGCGACCAAAAGTTTCGGGGATCTGTTGCAGTTCGCTGACATACATACACTCGAGTACGAACTGAGGGGGAAGGTGTCACATGCTGATGCCGAACTTGTGAGTACACAGCGCCATCTACATCAGTTGTAAAGTTTCGGAGATTTAATATATCTATAATTTTGTATTGCCTATTTTCACTTCACATAACAACTATTAGCATATAATTATTTAATTTAATTCTTCTTCTTCTTCTTCCTGCCCTTAATCCCAACTTCATTTGGGGTCGGGCCTTCTTGTGCGCTTGCGCCAGGCCAGTCTGTCCTGGGTTGTCAACAATGGGATATTCTGGGTTTTTAGGTCCCTCTCGACGGTGTACCACCAAGTGGAGGGCGGTCTGCCTCTGCCTCTTGGTCGCTGCGTGCTATTAATGTCCAGCACTGTTTTTACGGGGTGGCTATCGTCTCGCCTCATGGCGTGCCCGTACCATCTTAGTCGCCCCTCCTTGACCTTCTCGGCTATTGGTGCAACTTTGAAGGAACCTCTTACATATTCGTTCCGCACTTTATCTAAGCGCGTCACGCCTCCTGCCCACCGGAGCATTTTCATCTCTGCTGTGTGGAGCTTTTGCTCGTGCTTCCTCAAAGTTGCCCAGCATTCGGAACCATATGTCATGGTAGGTCTGACGGCCGCCTTATATACTTTGCCCTTAGTTTTTATTGGCACTTTTCTATCACACAGAACGCCGGACAGCGTTCTCCATTTAAGCATTTAATTATTTAATTTAATTATTTTTTTAATAATTTAATTTTTTTATTTGGTATGTTTTGTTTGTTTGAATTTTTTAATTATTTTACTTAATTATTATTTTTTACAATTTGACGATCTTTTTGTGAGTTCATGTTATTTAGAAACATTGTGGCATTGTTAAATATCATGTACTTTCCAATAAGAAATTTATAAATTAATCTAATCTTGACTCAAATAAATTGATAATCCATTTCTAGGGTTCCGTACCTAAAGGGTAAAAACGGGACCCTATTACTAAGACTCCACTGGCCTTCTGTCCGTCTGTCTGTTACCAGGCTGTATCTCATGAACCGTGATAGCTAGACAGTTGATCACAGATGATTTATTTGTGTTGCCGCTATAACAACAAATACTAAAAACAGAATAAAAGAAATATTTAAGTGGGGCTCCCATACAAGAAACGGGATTTTTTTGCCGTTTTTTACTTAATGGTACGGAACCCTTCGTGCGCGAGTCCGACTCGCACTTGTCCGGTTTTTTGCATTACTTATTAGCGTTGTTGTAATGTATTGTTGTGTTGTATGTGTGTACGAATTGTTGTTTTTTTTAGGGTTCCGTACCCAAAGGGTAAAAACGGGACCCTATTACTAAGACTCCACTGGCCTTCTGTCCGTCTGTCTGTTACCAGGCTGTATCTCATGAACCGTGATAGCTAGACAGTTGAAATTTTCACAGATGATTTATTTGTGTTGCCGCTATAACAACAAATACTAAAAAGTACAGAACCCTCGGTGCGCGAGTCCGACTCGCACTTGGCCGGTTTTTTGTTAAATGTATTTATTTTCTAGGTATATATTTTTATCTATTTATTTTCTCTCTCGCAGATATTATGGTGCGTAGAATACAGCCTACCGAACAGCGAGCGACTGTTACAGGCCGCCATATTGTTTTACGATAATTTGCCGCAAGCCACGCGTAAGAAGATCGTTGTCAAAGGCATTTCAAACTCGCCGCCGGAGCTCAAACGAGTGAGTTACGATGCATTTGTCTAATTGTGCCATTTTCAACCAAAAGGGTACTTATTGTCGTTTGTCAGTAAGGCGCTATTTCCATACAGCTTCAATTAGAAATCAACCTTATCGACAAGCGACAATGTGGTACCTTTTGGTTTAAAACGTCACAATTACTTACGAACTCTTTAACTATCTATTTACTAGCTATCTCTTTTTCTCATCGTATATAATTTAGTGGAGCGTTTAGAATCAATTTTCACCGGCGTTAATAATTTTTCACCTCAGCAGCTCGAACAAGCCTACTTTCGTCACTCCAGGGAGTGAAACAAAGTAGCTTTTTAATTTAGTGAAGGCCATGAACTGCCACTTCACACTTTTATTCCATTTTTTTTTTCTCTGTATTATTCTGTGTAATTCGAAATACATTTTAACCTTTAATATGTTCTCACTACTGAGGTGAAAAATTATGTGTGCAACACGAGAGCAAAGTTGTTTTACATCTCGTGTTTTTGAGTCCCACGCTACGCTCAAGATTCTAACTTAGAATCGGGCTTTGGCCCGCAGTACACGCCGCGCCCTCGACCAGTGAAGACGTGTCGTGTCTCCGTGAAGACGGTCCTCGTAAATTGGACCGAAACATGTCGAGCTATTCGACTTAATAATACGTGAGTGAACCGGGTTTAAAATAATCTAATATGTTTGAGTCTCACGGGAGTTTTATCGTTAAAATTTCCTCTCTTGTTGCACAAATAGCTAATGTCCATGTTTTATTAACACTTTTAGTGCGAAGCGCCCCATTCCCAAAATGAACCCACCTAGCGGGTTCTTGGCAGTGAATGTAAGAAATATTTGTCACAGGCAACCATACAGTTTTTGATATCACAATCGTGCGAAGACTGGGAAGCGCGCGTGTGGCGCGATCTTCTGGAAGACGATGACGTCACGATCGTGACAGCTGTCATTCGAGAGCTGGCCGACTGTCTGGTAGCAGCCTTACAGGCGATACATGAAGACGAAATTGAGGTATCAATCATCATCATCATCATTAATCATCCTGTCCTGGCCGGTTTCGGCCACGGCGACTGGGTTTGCACTGGCTAGTGAGAGCTACGATCGTGAGCTCTCAGGTGGCTGAGGTAATGAATGAATTGAGGTATAAACCGTGTATAAGTGTGTAATTTACGTTGTAGTGTATATTATGTTCATTAATTATAAGTACCGTCACCCGGGGTGAATAGGGATGGCTTGGCTGGGGTGAATAGGGACAAAACTAAAGTACATAGAAATAATCAATAACTCAGCAACAAATGTGACGTTCTCAACTAAAAGGTACCACATTGTCGCTTGTCGATAAGGTTGATTTCTAATTGAAGCTATATGGAAATAGCGCCTTACTGACAACCGACAATAAGTACCCTTTTGGTTTTTTATTTATTTAACCTTTATTGCACAGTACGAGAAAATACAAATGGCGGACTTAATGCCATAAGGCATTCTCTACCAGTCAACCATTGGGCTAAACAGAAACTTTACAATTGGTGCGGAAAAGAAAATCAGTACAGAGAGATAAAAGTCAAACATTTATTCAGCAAATAGGCCACAGGGGCACTTTTACATGCCAATTTTTACAAGCAATAAAATTAACCAAAAAGTACAAAAAACAATTACAAATATGAGATGTAAAAGTCTGTAGGTGTCAAGAGATAAAATATATATAATAAAAAAACGATCATTAAATTATCCTTAGAGGTGTAAAGGGTCTCCAAGACTTGAATTGTTATATTAGTAATAAAACGACAAGAAATTAAAACAGTCAAACAGACAAGAACCGAATGATATCTGAATACTACTTACTATTATCAATAATATGTAGACACACAAATAAATATTACTTTTATTGGGAATCGAACCTAGTATCTCCAGCTCACTACTGACTTAGCTAGTAAGCTCTGAAATGAGTATCTACACAGTAACCCGGCCTAAGTTTTTGTGCCAATTGAAAACCAGAAACGCTGATTAATCTATTTCTATTGCAGTCTCAGGAGCTGCCCCCAAAGCTATCCTCCCTACTACGCCTAGCATCTCTAGTTCCGCCCGCACATGCGGTGCCGCTGCGTGCGTGCGGCCCGCAGCTGCGGGGGCTCATTCACCACGCCGCTACACTAAACGCCGCAAAAACTTTACTTGCGGGGGCCAGTGACTTGTATAAGGTGAGTGTAGAGCCATATGTAGTCTTCCTACTAGCATCTCTAGTTCCGCCCGCACATGCGGTACCGCTGCGTGCGTGCGGCCCGCAGCTGCGGGGGCTCATTCACCACGCCGCTACACTAAACGCCGCAAAAACTTTACTTGCGGGGGCCAGTGACTTGTATAAGGTGAGTGTAGAGCCATATGTAGAGTCTTCCTACTAGCATCTCTAGTTCCGCCCGCACATGCGGTACCGCTGCGTGCGTGCGGCCCGCAGCTGCGGGGGCTCATTCACCACGCCGCTACACTAAACGCCGCAAAAACTTTACTTGCGGGGGCCAGTGACTTGTATAAGGTGAGTGTAGAGCCATATGTAGAGTCTTCCTACTAGCATCTCTAGTTCCGCCCGCACATGCGGTACCGCTACGTGGGTGCGGCTCGCAGCTGCGGGGGCTCATTTACCACGCCGCTACGCTAAACGCCGCAAAAACTTTACTTGCGCAAAAGCTTTAATTTACTAATATTGTCTTCGGTTACCGCGATAGTTACTCATGAAATAAAACTATGAAAACGGATTATATCGCGTATATTGAATTTATAATACATCCCGACGTTTCGAACTCTTTACAGCGTTCGTGGTCAACGGGTGACTGAGGAAAAATTACAAAATGCAAAAATACCCACATACTAAAATAATGAACAATCATAGACTACAAACTTTAAGGCTGGTTGTACATGCAAAATCGGTTCATAAGGCTAGTTATACACTATAATTATTTTTCAAGTAAAGATATATATATATACGCGATAAAAATAAACTATGCCGGCTCCAACCCTACACCACGGACCCGAGAAGATTTAATTCCCTCCTAAATTGTAGGAGGGTATCCCAATATGGGACCGGCAACAAACTCGGCGGGACACATCTTTTCAAAACATCAGAATGTCCAGCATCATCCAACACTACGGTCTCACAGTCTATGTCTCGCTTGCTCCTTTATCAGGTGGACTACAGGATCCCAAGCTGGTGGTAGAGAAAAGCCATCTTCCCTATTAAAGTTTGGATATTTCTTAATCTCAATGGCCTCGCGCAGCATTCTGGGTATGTAACGCTTCTCCTTGGCAAGAACCAGAGGCTTATCAAACTTGATTGAGTGATTGGCTTTATCCATGACATGCTCACAGACAGCAGACCTAGGTCGACGGTGCTTGACATCAGCTATGTGTTCCTTCACCCGAGTGGAAATGCTCCGTTTCGTCTGCCCGACATATGATAGGCCACACTCACAGTCCAGCCTGTACACTCCTGCAGTCTGTAGAGGGGTATTGCATTTTACAGGCCTCAGGAATTGTGACATCTTCTTCATTGGCTTGAAATATGTTTTTATAGAAGCACGCTTCAAGATGTGGCTGATCCTGTCCGTGACCCCCCTGACAAAAGGCAGAATGGCAGGCCTGCGCTCGACTGTGGGGATCTTAATGTGGGACCTCTGGTTGACCCGCGGTATCCTGAGCTCGTTTGCCTGGAGCGCGCGCCTGGCATGCTGGAGCTCCGCGGCCAGATGCTGGTCATCACATATCCTCTGGGCTCTCTGAAACAAAGATTTGCCTACTGTAACAAGTTGACTGGGATGGTGATGCGATTTGCCATTTAAGTACCTATCAGTATGAGTAGGTTTCCTATACACAGTGCGACCTAGGGTGTTATCAGGATTTCTTTTTATCAATACATCTAAGAAGGGGAGAGAACAGTCTTTTTCCAACTCCATAGTAAATTTTATTTTGCTATGGATGGAATTTAGGTGATCCAAGAAAGTTGAAACACTACTTTTGGAAGTATAGTAAAAGTGTCATCTACGTATCTTTTAAATATCTTCGGTCGCACAGGAGCCAATGAGAGTGCCCTCTCCTCGAAGTCCTCCATAAAGATGTCAGCGACTACTGGAGACACCGGAGACCCCATGGCCACGCCGTCGACTTGAAGATAGAATTCACCATTCCATAGCAAGTAGCCAGATGTAAGGCAATGTTCGAGGCAATTTTACAGCTTAGCATATTCCTCTGACATGTTCTGCTCACATAACCTCTTCTTGACAATTTCAATGCAGTCTTGTACCGGTAGGCTTGTAAATAGCGACTGGACGTCAAAACTGACCATGATCTCATCTTCAGTCAATGTTAGGTCTTTAATCTCACCGCTGAAATGGTAAGAATCCTTTGTATGCGTGCTAGTGTTACCACGTAATGCTGAGAGGGCTCCCGCGAGGTACTGAGCCAATTTATATGTGGGAGCATCTATCTGGCTCACTATGGGACGTAGTGGGGCACTAGGTAGGTAGGTTAATTTACTGTTTAAATAATTGAGCAAAACTTTCAATTGTGAGTTCAATAATTTTTGAACTTGAAATCGGAGTACTTTCTGTCCTGGCGGCTAAAATATACCTTTGAGCTCTATCAGAAGGTCAATAAGGCACATAAGTTAATGTATTGCTTGCTTCGCTTGCATTTTAAGAGGTTATAACAAATAAATTTGTATTAATTATATCTGCCAAGTTAAACCTGTTTGACAGCACTGGCTTCCCTCGAATGCGGTTGACCCACAGACACAGTATTGTATGATCAGTTGCCAGTTTCTAACTTTATTATTTAATTTCAGTCAATACGGTTGCACAGATGTCGGGATGAAGCCACTCTGCACGCGGCATGTCTCGCGCTCGTGCAGTCTCCTGAAGATGTTGATATAGATGCTGGTGAAATTCTGACCGCGCTACATGTGAGTATAAGCAAAGATAGATATAACTCCGTAATAGATGGATACAGTCTAAGGAAAAAACGTGCCTCGAAAATCACGAAAATTTGATTCTCGTTCAGAGGGCGCTACTAGTTTTAGCCAACTGTCGTATAGATGGCGTTGATGGTTTCGTTTGTTATGTAAAAATTTTAACGCATATCAGTGAAAGAACATGGGTCAAAATCATAAAAATAATTAATGCAAATAAAAAAAATCATTTATCTATATTTAAATACATTTTATCGTATTTTTATAAATCTTCATTTTTAGTTTTAAAGTGTGTCGACAGATGGCAGTGAATTTACTGGGGTTACAAAATTTACTATGACAGTACCGCTCTAGTATAAGTTACTCTATGGTATAAGCGATCTTTTAAATTTTTGGACCCGGGCTATATGGCGGATTTTTTGTCGTACTGTCACAGGGCGGACACACTATACATCAGAAATCACTTGCGTTTCTATATGTGAACGGCACGTCTGTACACGCGGCATGCGTCATAGTGTGAGTAAGTTGCTTAAAAATAGTACTGAGAGTACGCCAGAAGTCCGCCAGATTTCTGTCGCGGGGCGAGGTCATTCGAGTCGGGGCGGGGCGGGGCGTGGCCGTTCTGTATGATAATACTATTACTTATTCTGTGGTACCACAGATTAATAAATACCTATAGTTACTACGTAACAGATACATCATTCCCATACAAAAGCCAAAATACCTACGCTATAATAGCCTACAAAATCTTAATAATAATACCTGCTGCTCAGGACGAGAAGAAATGTACCATAAGTACGCGCACTAAGAGTCGAGACTGCCTTGCTCGCCGTGCGAGTCACGTGCCAACGCATTATCGTAAGAATGCGCTAGGGTTGTACTGTTACTTATGCTATTATTGTAATAAAACGAATGTTGCGAATCAACCATATTTTTTATTAGTCAATCAAATATTTAAAAACAACACTCAAAACCTGACTCAAAAAACTCCTTAATTTACGATTTACCTACTTATGTTCAAAGAAATAAATGGTGACAAAATTCATAAAGATAGATTTAAAATACTACTCACCTTTCTTTGTCTCTCGAAAATGAAAAAAAACAACAAATTTCCTTTGTTTTTTGACCTTTACACCCATCTACTGCACAATAATTACGTGGTTTCGGCATTTCGAAGCGTAGGCGCGGGAAACGGGCGTTCGGCGACCCTCTGTCGGTTGTATCGTCGATGATACGCCGAGCGGTAGGCATATAGAGCGTGACCTTGAGCAAGTGAAGGAGGCCTGGTGGTACTGTATTCTGCCATTTGTAACATACTAATAGCGTATAAAAAGCAAATCATTTTTAATCAACTTCTAATATCTAAGTAAATAAGAAAATATCTTAGTTTAAGGATGGTATGGAGCTGTCTTCAAATTATTATTTATTTAAATAAATAGAAAATTAATAATTTTAATACAACACCTCTTGCTTCATCATTGTTGTAGATAATGTAAATGAAACTATTAATTATTATATATTGTGAAATAAAACTATGAAAACGGATTATATCGCGTATATTGAACACCCGTAGTCACCCGTTGACCACGAACGCTGTAAAGAGTTCGAAACGTCGGGATGTATTATAAATTCAATATATGCGATATAATCCGTTTTCATAGTTTTATTTCATGAGTAACTATCGCGGTAACCGAAGACAATATTATTATATATTGGTTTTTTTTTCAGATAATATTTTCTAGCGACGTTGAACCGAAGATACACATCGAGGCTTTAAGGAAATTCGACTATTTACTCACGAAGGAGAAAAAATCGGACATAGACATTCGTGATGTAAGTATACCTTGTAATTCGATAAGTTTAAGTTTTTAACTATTTTCCTGACATAGTACGATTTTTCGACCACATTCGCGCTAGTAGAATTTCAACTTTAGGTTTCGGATTTAAGGGTCAAATTAGCACTTTCGGGAAATGTAACTGGTCTTCAAATTAATCATCAAAGCTGGATTAATTGGAATTTATTTAGATTTTTTGGGAAAACCTACAGTTTTTCAATTTTTAATTTGAACCTTGTTCTATAGTCAATTGGAACGATTTTTGTTTGTTTTACAACACAGTGAAACAAAAGAAATGCTACTTTATTTGTTTCGTGAAAGGTTCAAATTAGATTGCAATTAATGTGTTTAGACTCACGAGGTTAAGCCTTACGATTAAGTAAAGATTGATAAGTGATACTCGTATAATGTTTGAATATTTTAGGTAATACGCTCAGTAGAGAAACTAAGATCGCGCGGCGACCGAACAGACCGAGATGTTCGGATACTCCACAGAAAAATCACTATGTTCTTAGGTAAGTTTTACAGGATGGTAAAAAATAAGTGCATTCCGTTGCCAGGAAGGTTTGGGGATTATACTGAGCAACTTTTAAGGGGCCTACTGATTACCAGTCCGGCGAACGATATCAGCCTGTCAGTTAGAACAAAAAGTTGACAGTTCCGAACAACTGACAGGCCAGGGAATGCAGGCGGACTAGTAATCAGTGGGCCTCTTTACTATGGGACCAACCAAGAAATCGCGAAAAAAAAAATTACCCTCATACAAAATGAACCAGCCAAAATGTATGAAACATCCAAATTTTTTTTACGTTTTCGTGGTTGTTCCCATAGTAAAAGTTGCTCAGTATAATCAGGCCTCCGTCACTCGCTCAAGGCCACGCGTTATATGCCTACCGCTCGGCGTATCGTCGACGATACAACCGACAGAGGGCCGCCGAACGCCCGCCTGAGCGCTCGCACCGCACGTTTCCCGCGCTTACGCTTCGAAATGCCGAAACCACGTAATTATTGTGCAGAAGTCAAAAAACAAAGGAAAATTTGTCGTTTTATTTATTGCCGAGAGACGAAGAAAGGTGAAATTACTAATTTAAAATGTATCTTTATGAATTTTGTCACCATTTATTTCTTTGAACATAAATAGGTAAATCGTAAACTAAGGAGTTTTTTGAGTTAGGTATTATAAGTGTTGTTTTTAAATATTTTATTGACTAATAAAAAAATGTGGTTGGCATTCGTTTTATTACAATAATCATCATAGGTACAATCCTAGCGCATTCTTAGGATGACGCGTTGGCACGTGGCTCGCACGGCGGGCAACACAGTCTCGACTCTTTGTGCGCGTACTTATGGTACATTTTTTCTCGTCCTGAGAAGCAGGTATTATTATTAAGATTTTGTAGGCTATTATAGCGTAGGTATTTTCGCTTTTGTATGGGAATGATGTATCTGTTACGTAGTAACTATTTATTAATCTGTGGTATAATCCCAAAACCTCCCTGGCAACGGGAGTGCACTTATTTTTTAGCCACAGTGTATAGTATGCACATTTATACAATACAATATTTTTTATTGCACAGCTCACAAAGTTCACAGTACATGTACAGAAACATAAACACAGACATTTTTTATACTGTTAGAAGTATTAGAACAAATTAAATTATTTACAGAAAATACTTTAATTTGTCTTTGGGGCACTGGAGGCCTTGGTCACTTTTTCTTAGTATATGACATTTATTTCTGTTTATGATATTTTTTTATTAAAAACATGTCGCGCGAGTGACTAAAACAAGTGAGTCTAAACCGTGAATCTATTTAATGTTAGTATGTCTCACAACAGTTTAAATTCGGATATTTTTTTATGTTATAATCACTAAGATCCTAAGACCCTATTACTAAGACTCCGCTGTCCGTCTGTCTGTCTGTCCGTCTGTCACCAGGCTGTATCTCATAAACCGTGATAGCTGGACAGTTTAAATTTTCACAGATGATGTATTTCTGTTGCCGATATAACAACAAAAACTAAAAACAGAATAGAGTAAATATTTAACTAGGGCTCCCATACAACAAACGTGATTTTTTTACCGTTTTTTTGCGTAATGGTACCCTTCGGGTGCAAGTTCGACTCGCATTTGGCCGGTTTTGTTTTCAGATTTTAAAATACATTCTCTCTGCTTATTTTAAGGCAAGCACGGGACCGTGGATATGAACAATAACAGAGATACTTGGGACGACGCCGTTGTGGTTGACTTGAAGAAATCCCTCGCACTGACGTTACCCCACCAGGGGAGCTCGTATAAGGTAGGTATATATGCAGCTCTTGGCAGCCCCAGCCACACGCACTGTAGCGCACAGAAACTCTCCGGCCGTGCGAGCCCTAAGACTTTTGAACTCGCTTCTGTCATGGGCACTAGAAAGTGATATTTGGGACTTCCGGTTCGAACGCCATCTTGATAGTAGCCTCGTGATTAATTCCTTTGTTTTTTGCTCATTAATATTGTTTAAAGTGTAATATCGATAGCTTTATTATACAATAATCTAATGTGGTAGTGTGCAGTGAATGGAGAATTAATCTCAAAGCGTGTTTAACCACCATTTTGGAGTCAACGGCCGGTAGTCCACGTGCTTCTTGTAAAATCCAGCTATCGGTTTTACGAGACAACTACAACAACCACCGAACAGCGTCGTGCTCTAAGAGCATTTATTTTGTTCCTACCCTTTTACGTGACATTGGCTACGGGCAACACCGCCCTCAAGTCTATCAAGAAAAGAAGAAAAGAGGAAAGTGATATTTTTGCAACTTCTTGGGCGAATATATGTCGGACATGTCTGGCATACTGTGAAACTCTGGATGTCACTTGAAATTGTTTTGTTGTCTGTCATTTCTTGTATACCTTTTATCTTTTTCATTAATTTGTATAGTTCATTAGTTCTACCAAAGATAGATATAACTCCGTAATAGATGGATACAGTCTAAGGAAAAAACGTGCCTCGAAAATAAAGAAAATTTGATTCTCGTTCAGAAGGCGCTACTAGCTTTGGCCTACTGTCGTATAGATGGCGTTGACGGTTTTGTTTGTTATTTAACAATTTTAACGCATATCAGTGAAAGAACATGGGTCAAAATCATAAAAATAATTAATGCAAATAAAAAAAATCATTTATCCATATATTTAAATACATTTTATCGTATTTTAATAAATCTTCATTTTTAGTTATAAAGGGTGTCGACAGATGGCAGTGAATTTACTGGGGTTACAAAATTTACTATGACAGTACCGCTCTAGTATAAGTTACTCTATGGTTCTACTGTAACGCTGTACAAATTTTGTATGTAACAAATAAATAAACAAATATGAAGGGTACACGGAAAGAACATGTCTAGTCACTTTAGTAACATTTTGAGTAATCGCGGTTTTAAAATTTGGAACCATGTCAAAATGTATGGTAATTCCGTGACGAGGTCTTTTTTAACTTAAAAAAAAATTGTGTTACATACACACAGCACAAACTTGGTCCCAAGCTATTCTGCCTATCAATTATGGCGGGCTGGGTATTCGCTCCACGGGGGACCTGGCTCTCCCTGCTTTTCTCTCATCTGTGCATAGCACCGTCAGTCTCATCAGTGATATTCTTAACGTCCTCAATCCCACTGATTTGATAGTGACGGGCTTGGCAGAAGCGGAGTCTACATGGGGAGCCAGATTTCCCGGTGAGAACCCACCTACAGAAAAAACTAGCCAAGCTGCCTGGGACTTGGTAAATATAAAATCAGCCCACAAAACACTTTTGAACGACAGTTGTAACCCCAGTGAGCGTGCTCGATTACTGGCAGTATCTGAGCCAGAGTCGGGACATTGGTTACACGCTTTGCCGTCGCGGAACATAGGATCTCTTTTGGACCCGGCCGCACTGCGTGTGGCCGTATGCCTCAGGCTGGGGCTAAAGACCTGTGAACCGCACCCCTGCTGCCGCTGCGGAGGCCCAGTCGACGCCCTCGGACGCCATGGACTATCTTGCCAGTCGAGTGCGGGCCGAAATTTCAGGCATTTGCGGCGCTTGCAGTCGAAACCTTTGGGCCATGGTCATCAGACACCAGACAAGTTGTGAAAGAAATTTCAAATAAACTTGTCTGGGTGTCTGGCGATTTTCGAGCGGGCGAATATTTCGCTCAGCGGCTAAGTCTGGCAATCCAGCGGGGAAACGCAGCAAGCGTCCTGGGGACGATGCCCCATGCAACTTTAGGTTTTTAATATCTGTATTATGAAATTTGTATTATAAATGTTTGTTGTGAAATAAAGAGAATGTATAAATCGAAAAAAAAAAAAAAAAAAAAATTGACAGTTCCGAGCAACTGACAGGCCGATATCGTCCGGCGGACTGATAGTCAGTGGGCCCCTTAAGGCCCATACAACAAAAATTGGCAGTTGAATTTGAATTCCATGTGGAATTTATTTTGTTTTCAAATCTAACTTAACAAAGTAATAATGTTTTTTTTTTTGGAAATTCTTACCCCCTTATTCATAAAACTTTACGTGCCTGATTTAGTTAAATTATGTTTTATCCTTACAAAAACATAAGTCAAAAACAGATAAAAACAACCGATTCACATCTAATTCAGGCCAGTAACGCGTTTATTTTAAATAACGCCATTAATATTGTAATATTAATACCATTTTATTGTATTGCATGATGTATACTTGTATACGTATAGTAAATCAATTATTTGACTTTGAAAGTACTATAAACGAATGTAAATTCACTAAATCTTTGCACAATGAATATTATAGTTGTCGAAATCGTTGCATAATGATTTGAACATTCAGTTATTAAAATGCATTGAGTTTGATGTAGGCTCTTATTCAAAATTTAAACTAAAAAATTATAAAAATGTTACCATGTAATGTTTTTAGGTGGATCTCAAAACTATATTGCTGCTGGCGCTACAGCAAGAAGACCCGCGCACGCTGCTGACGCTACTGGCCATGTTGTGTGTCAACCGTATGTATTTATGTGTACCTAAAACCAAAGTTATGTATATATAGAATGGCAAAAATAAGTGCATTCCCGTTGCCAGGGAGGTTTTTGGGATTATACTGAGCAACTTTTACTATGGGACCAACCACGAAATCGAGAAAAAAAGACTTCGTGGTTGGTCCCATAGTAAAAGTTGCTCAGTATAATCCCAAAACCTCCCTGGCAACGGATATGCACTCATTTTTTTGCCACCGTGTTACCGTTTATAAATCCGTATAAGATAAATAAAGTCTAAAAAAAAAACGTGCCTCGTAAAATTAAGAAAAATTTATGGTCGAATGCCTCGAATAGATGGCGCCACATCTTTGGCGTATACTTGTGTAGATGGCGTTGGCGACACCGTTTGATATTTATCAATTTTAACACATATCTGTGAAAGAATATTGGTCAAAATCATATGGCGTTCTAAAAGTTTTACTCCTGTGTCGAAAGATGGCACTAAGTTTATAAAAAGTTACTTTAACAATACGCATCTGTACTAAATTCTCTTTGGCAAAACTAAATCAATTCTTTACTTTGTAAAATATGTTTTTATTAAGCAGACTTCAGTTTATATTTTCTTATATTTAAATACTAAATGTAAATACCTAATGTACCTATACGTTGCAAGAAAATATTTGTGCCATTCTCAATCAAAAGGGTACTGTTTGTCGGTTGTCAATAAGGCGCTATTTCCATATAGCTTCAATTTGAAATCAACCTTTTGGTTGAAATGGCACATTTATCGATTTGTATTTCACAAGCTGGCAATGTACCTATGTAAGTATCTATGTATGTATGTATGTACGGGTCAAATCTTGCAAGTTAAATTTGACCCACTTCCCGACTTCCAATGAAGCTGAATATTTGCATACATATGTAAGTCGGGTGACAATGCAATATTATGGTACCATCGAGCTGATCTGATGATGGAGACAGGAGGTGGCCATAGGAACTCTGTGATAAAACAACTCAATCTAATTGTGTTTGGGGTTGTTAGAATTGTCTCGATGAGTGTTACTTGCCTGTAGAAAGAAAAGTACAGTCAGCGATAAAAGCTTGTACCAAAAATTAAATTTTTGCCAAATAGTTATTATTTATTTTCTTTGTATCTTCTCGGTATTATAGATATAAAGACTTATCTATCGATATTTCATTTAGTCAAGTACTCGTTTTTACCAGGGATGTTGCGAATATTCGCATCCGCATCCGCAACCGCGGAACTTCCGAACATCCGCATCCGCATAAAATCGATGCGGAGCTTAATGCGGATGCGGATGTGAAACAGGTAGGTACAGGAACGTCTTAGCGGCGGGGTAAGTGCTAGGTATTTTCGTCATTAGCGAATAGGAATCTCTTTTCTTTTTTGTGATTCGTCGATAGAGCACGGTCGGACAGCGACAAGAAGTAAAAAGTTCGTTTCATTTTGACTTTTAGTATAGTAATGCGATAGTAGGGCACCTATTTTCTAGTTCAAATAAGTTTGTTTTTTTTTTTAAATAAAAATTACTAAAGTGTAATATTTGACGTTTTTTATGTGCCTAATCTCGACATAATAAATTATTATTTATTCGTAATTAATTATTTTTAGGCCCTATCTACACTATCGTATTGGGAAACTGTAAGGATAGCTGTAAGATTTATTAAATAAATAAACATCCGCATCCGCAGATGTGAGCCTTTAAAAATTCGCATCCGCGTCCGTCAAAAAATCGGCATGCGCAACATCCCTGGTTTTTGCCAGGAAAATTCAGTCCAGGAAAAGTTTAATAATAATGTTAATTTCTAGTGTCATCCAATAAGGACGCAAACACACAGAGAGCAATAATACGCGTAGCGCGCTCATTAGCGAACGCACACGCGGCGGGCGGCGGAGATTACACCGCGCACATACAACACGCCGTGCGGTTATGCGACACAGCTGGCGTAGATTTATTGCAGGCGAGTACAATACAATATGGGATATTACTGCAATGTTCCGCCACCAGAGTGCAGCACTAGCCTTTTTAGTAAACCATAGAGTAACATATACAGGTTTTTTTACAAGTTTTCAGACATCATTTTTTTAGTTTGTATTTTTTTTTAGTTTAGTTTAAATCACATGTCACAAGAAATTCAAAGCGAAACTTAAATTATTTCTGTTGGTAAAGTTATTACAGCGTTGACGTTTTTTAACTTTTATTATTTGACTTTTAATTCGACTATTGGCTACCTATTTATCTTTGACATATTGTATTATTTTGACATTTTGTATAATTGTAAATGAAATTATTTAATTGTAAATTATTTGTAAATATTGCATGTTTTATTTAATAATATAAACATTTATTTATTATTAAAAATGGGAAATACATATTTATTTTTAGTTTTTTAAGTTTTATATGTATTTCCCATTTTTAATAATAAATAAATAAATAAAATAAATAATAAATAATAATATAAACATTCACAATGTATTATTGTATATGAATAAATGAAATGAAATAATAAAATATGACATTGATGCATCAAGGCGGTTTGTTTACAGAGGACCTGCCGGGAAACGAGAATCCGAAATTTCACTATCTGCCTCTTTGTCGCTCGAATATGCAAGAGTGACAGAGATGTTAGATAGACAGAGACAGTGATGTAATTAATGTATGACCCCTAATTGTATGTTAGTTTTAATGTGTTTTTGATAAATAATATTACTTATAGTTTAAAGTTAGACAAATAAATCATCTTTAAATAAATGTCACTTTTCCATAATTTCCAGTACAGCAGCAAATCGTGCGGGGCACGCAAACTGCTGGCCACGGCGTTATCTGCATTATGTGAGGAGCCCGATGTGTTGCGGAGGGTAGCAGAGCGTACGAGCGTCATGTTGGCTAGTTCTCAATGTAAATTTTCATATATTTTTTTATTTTCATTTCCATAAGCATCGTGAGGAAACCGCGGACTAATCCCAATAAGGCCTAAGGTCGGTTTTTTTATTCCGTAGACTAAAATGACGTTTCATGTGTAAGACATGACATTTCTTAGTACCACATGAAATGTCATTTTAGTCTACGGAATAAAAAAACAGAATATAGTTTCCCCTCTGGGTTGGAAGGTCAGATGGCAGTCCCTTTGGATACATCTCTGACAAAGTATCTAATATTTTATTCCATATTAATTAATTTCATGATTTAGACTCACTTGTTTTAGTCACTCGCGCGACATGTTTCGGAGGGCATAGGTCTCATTTCTCAAGCACTAATAGTGTTCGGCTTATTCGGCGCGCGGCAGTACGCAATACACGTTCGTCGTGAACGCTACTCGACCTATTAGTGCTTGAGAAAGGAGACCTAGGCTCTCTGAAACATGTCGCGCGAGTGAATAAAACAAGTGTCTAAACCGTGAAATTATTAAATGTTAGTATATCTCACAACATTTTAACTTCGATGATTCCATATTTGTAATTTTTGGTTAATTTTATTGCTTGTAAAAATTGACATGTAAAAGTGCCACTGTGGCCTATTTGCTGAATAAATGTTTGATGTTTCGTAAAAACTAGTGCCTACGTCAATTCTTGGGATTAGTTGTCAAAGCGGATCCCAGGCTCCCATGCCACCGCAAAAATGCCGGTAGCAAGGCAGAAGAGAACTCACATTTTAAAAACTTTGTTTTAGCCACGACAAAACGTGCCGGTCTCGACATCGCAGATACCATTCTAACGTCGCTAGAGAACAACCATGCTCTAAGCAAAACCATGCTGCCCGAACTTATCACACTTATAGCGAAAACTTACGAAAGCGACACCAAAACAATATTCACAATCGCGTCAAAAGCGTTCGTAGACAAAAAACAACTTTTCGATGAAGAAACTGTCAGAAAAACTATATTTAACGTTTTGGATAATATATTGAAAAGCAATTTATCCGATGTCAAAATTTATAAACACACTGTGAAAGTGACGATTGAATTTGTCAAGAATTTACGAGATGTCAAATTGGATGAATTGGCAAATGTTGTTTTTGACATTAGTAAATATGATGTCAATGTCAAAACGCTATATGTATTGGCAGTTATGAAGAGCGAGTTCGATTTTGACAGTGACATATCAAGGAAGATTTTAGGAAGGGAGGATTGTGTTTTATTGAATTGTTTGCTGAGATTGACTATAGATAAAAACGACGTCTTCAAAATGGAGGTGATCTTGAAATTTTTAGAGGAATATTCCGAAGGCATTTTGGAGCTGAAATATATGGTGAGTTCAAAACAAGGGTCTCTATTGTTTCCCATATAGTTTTAAGTCATAATGTATTGTTTGTCCACATTTTCGTTAGTCATAATTTGGTTTTTCTCAGAAACGCGTAACTTTTCAGGATTGCCATAAAACAAACCTAACCTTTTTTTTTCGTTGGAAAAATGCTTTATGCACACCCACGACCCTCGGGGGAGAAAGTGCGGGTTATGTGGGACTCGGCAAAAGGCGCCACTACCCACTAAATGAAATGAAAATGAAATGAAAATGAAATGAAAATGAAATGAAAATGAAATGAAAATGAAATGAAAATGAAATGAAAATGAAATGAAATGAAAATGAAATGAAAATGAAATGAAAATGAAATGAAAATGAAATGAAAATGAAATGAAAATGAAATGAAAATGAAATGAAAATGAAATGAAAATGAAATGAAAATGAAATGAAAATGAAATGAAAATGAAATGAAAATGAAATGAAAATGAAATGAAATGAAATGAAATGAAAATGAAATGAAAATGAAATGAAAATGAAATGAAAATGAAATGAAAATGAAATGAAAATGAAATGAAATGAAAATGAAATGAAAATGAAATGAAAATGAAATGAAAATGAAATGAAAATGAAATGAAAATGAAATGAAAATGAAATGAAAATGAAATGAAAATGAAATGAAAATGAAATGAAAATGAAATGAAAATGAAATGAAAATGAAATGAAAATGAAATGAAAATGAAATGAAAATGAAATGAAAATGAAATGAAAATGAAATGAAAATGAAATGAGAATGAAATGAGAATGAAATGAGAATGAAATGAGAATGAAATGAGAATGAAATGAGAATGAAATGAGAATGAAATGAGAATGAAATGAGAATGAAATGAGAATGAAATGAGAATGAAATGAGAATGAAATGAGAATGAAATGAGAATGAAATGAAAATGAAATGAAAATGAAATGAAAATGAAATGAAAATGAAATGAAAATGAAATGAAAATGAAATGAAAATGAAATGAAAATGAAATGAAAATGAAATGAAATGAAAATGAAATGAAAATGAAAATTGTTTTATTTCCTTGTAAGCTTAGTCTACAAATTGCCATCAGTGGTTGGGACTTCCTTTTAGGTGAATGAACCTGTATCAGGATGCCCCGCTCCTCTATAAATATAACAGTCTTTTTTTATTTACTAAAAAACCAACGGTATGCCTGCGCGCCGCCAATGGGCGTAGCCACGGGTTCTCTTAAGTACGCAACCGTGACCACGCCGGCGCCGCCCGCCACTACTAGCCCTGAGGGTCATTGGAGCACGCAAGCCCCTTCACCACGGCAAGGTGACAGCATTGGAAGGGGAAAACAAACCTAACCTAACCTAACCTAACCTATCTTTACGATAGTCTGAAAAGTTAACGGTTTCAGAATTATGACTAATGATAATCTGACAATCATTACATTACTTTCAATTATTTGACTTTCAATAATTATGTCAAACAAAGGGACCCCTTCAAAAAGAAATATACATCGTAAGTCGTAACGTTACTTGTATGGTTGGCAGTCCTCAACTGTGCGTTTCTCCAGAAACTTCCTGCCTAGCACAGCTAAACTGTGGAATGAACTGTCGCCTGCGGTATTACCGGACCGATACGACCTTCA
Source organism: Cydia strobilella (assembly GCF_947568885.1). NCBI lineage: Eukaryota > Metazoa > Arthropoda > Insecta > Lepidoptera > Tortricidae > Cydia > Cydia strobilella. The sequence goes on along the minus strand of NC_086064.1, from coordinate 1,054,532 downwards.
AGAAAAGAGCGTACTCCCATCTTAAAAGCCGGCAACTCATTTACAACCCCTCTGGTATTGCAGGTGTCCATGGGCGACGGCGATTCGTCTGCTCGCGTCCGATGACGTCAAATTGTTTTAAGATTGTTTTTTTTTCAGGAAACAATACAATTAATATCAGACATAATCACAAACTTCACACCAACATTATTGAAAGAATTCCATAAAAACATCAAATTATGTTTTACATCTTTGAAAAAACACTGGAAAAACACACCAAAGACAATAATCGCCAGCATTCAAACCTGGTTAAATATGCTGCCGATTAAAAAAATAACCGAATCCATAGAGCATGAACTATTCACAACCGAACATCACTTATACATACAAGCTTTCAACATAATGTCAAACATATTTGACATGTCTGAACTCATTTTACCAGATGTCAAAGAGCAAATGTCAAAATGGCCAAAATATTTGATGAAATTATACGCGTCTGGCAGATTAGAAGAATATTTCTACGAAGAAATGTCATATTTCACTGACATGCTGACAGTCAGTTTGAAGTTTTTGACAACAGAAGATGTCGAGAAGATTTTGAAAGGGGAGAAGCCTAAAAATGGCATTTCGTTTGGGGCATTTTTCATTGAAGGATGTTTTGAAGTGTTTACTGAGAAACCTTTTATTTTGTTGCAAGATGGAATAAAGGAATGTAGCGTTATTTTGAATGATATAGTAAGGATGACTGTGAAGAAATGTTTCAAGGAACGATTTGAAAATGTCCTGGAATTGGTGAATAAGGTAAGATACTCATAATCATTTATTTATAATAATATTTCATATTACACGTCATAATTTAATTTACATAATATATTCAATTCATTCAAATAATCATTAATTAAAATAAAATAAAACAATATAAAAATAATCAACACATTTTAAATATCCAATAATTAGACCTTATATTGACCGGGATATAGACCGTGATTACCTTTTGTATTATTTGTGAGCTCCCGATATTTCGACGCAGTTACATGCATCATGTGTCATCGGACCAACAAGTGTGAATGCGACCGTTGACGTTGAAAGTGAACGCAGCCGACGCGCAAGAATGAGGGTAGACAGAGCGCTGTCTACACAACTTTGACACCCACCCGCTATCTTCAGTCACCCGTGAACATGATGCATGTAACTGCGTCGAAATATCGGGAGCTCACAAATAATACAAAAGGTAATCACGGTCTATATCCCGGTCAATATAAGTCTAGTGAAACTAACCGTGAATCATTCAAAACTCTTATCCAATAATTATTAAAAATACAAAATTATAAAATTAAATTAAGATTAAATCGTTATTATTATATTCTGACATGTCATAAAAAGCATTTGTAGTCAACCATTTTTTTAACTGATTATAGAATGTCTGATAATTATGTTATATACAATTTGTATACTCTGTGGCTAAAAAATAAGTGCATTACCGTTGCCAGGGAGGTTTTGGGATTATACTGAGCAACTTTTACTATGGGACCAACCACAAAATCGAGAATTTTTTTTTGGTGATTTCATACATTATGGCTGGTCCATTTTCCATGGAAGGGTATTTTTTTTTTCGCGATTTCGTGGTTGGTCCTATAGTAAAAGTTGCTCAGTATAAAGCCAAAACCTCCCTGGCAACGGTAATTCTCTTATTTTTTAGCCACCCTGTATTACAATTTGTTTTATAAGTTGTTGAACTGATGTTTAAATAATTTAATGAAACAAATACATTAATAATATTGATGTATGATGGGGATGTATTATAAATTCAATATACGCGATATAATCCATTTTCATAGTTTTATTTCATGAAACAAATACACTTCAATAAATGTACAACGTAAATGTGTGTATGTTTTTATTACAATAATTGTACTGCACATTTTCTTTCAGCTCTGGCCGACGTACGAGATACACGCGACCTTCGTCCAGAAGCACTGTCTCCTAGCCAACCTACAGTGCCTCGGACCGGGGCCGGATTCGAACCCACTACAATGGGCGACACGGGTCGTGTGCTCGCAAAATGCGTCGTTCGATCAACGGACAAAGCTTTTATGTTTCTTACCGGAGGAGGCATTCAAGTTAGTATTTTTAGGGGTTCCGTACTCAAAGGGTAAAAACGGGACCCTGTTACTAAGACTCCGCTGTCCGTCCGTCTGTCTTTCTGTCACCAGGCTGTATCTCATGAACCGTGATAGCAAGACAGTTCACATTGTAATTGTATTTAGAATTATGAATTTCATTAAATAAATTAAAAATTAAATTAAATTGTCATTTATTTCAGGTCTAATACACCCATATGTGTTAGTAACTTACATAGCTAATAAAAATAATGTTAGTGCAATTACAAAAAAAAAAATGAAAAATGATTTATTGGGTACACAAACATTTACAAAACAAATTAACATGCAAATTAACTAATGACTAGGAGCTAACTTAGGCCTAGGACACATCGGATGAGCCTTATAATTTAACATATCACAACAAATTATCATCATTTTTGACTAGAAAATGCAACAAATAATTAAAACTCAACACAATACAATTCAAATTAAATAATTAAGTTAAATATTCAATAATTAAATTCAATAATAATTAAAATTACAATTATTACAATTAAAATTTATGTTTTGATTTACGTATGATAACTTCTCATTGAATAAAGCGTCTAATTAAATAAGTTAGTTGCCAAGAGAAATTGGGACATAAAGGGATATTTGTGTGGTTGCAGGTTACCGGAAGTAAAGGGCTCAGTGTCCTCATTATTTCCGGCCCGGTTGAGGGAGCTGCGCCCCGCGCTGCTCGAGGCGGCTGCAATGCGGCCTGACGCTTTGCTGCCGACTATCGCCGCGCTTGCAGGCAGTAAGTCCGCTTTTTAGTGTTCCGTACCCAAAGGGTAAAAACGGGATCCTATTACTAAGACTCCGCTGTCCGTCTGTCTGTCAGCAGGCTGTATCTCATGAACCGTGATAGCTAGACAGTTGAAATTTTCACAGATGATGTATTTCTGTTGCCGCTATAACAACAAATACTAAAAACAGAATAATATAAATATTTAAATGGGGCTCCCATACAACAAACGTGATTTTTTTGCTGTTTTTTCCGTAATGGTACGGAACCCTTCGTGCGCGAGTCCGACTTGCAGTTGGCCGGTTTTTAATACCACTACAGCATTAAATCTTAACAGGTGTTACTCATAGGAAAAGTATTGTATCAATCACTGATATAACAAGCTTTTTAATGTCGTTCCTTACTTAGGCCACTCAGCATTGTATAAAATAAAATACTGTTTTGTATTAACCGTGGAACATTTTCAGATGACACAAGCACAGGCTGGTGGGACACGGCTTTAGAGTCCTGCATAGCGTCGTCAGCTAAACGGAACAACGTGGACTTGTGTGGAACACTGTTCCAGAAATGTCAAGGCGAAAGGGCCTGCGAGCGCGTTTTAGTTCCATTGCTGAGGTAAGATAATATCCTTGGAACTCTCGCTACGCTCATGACTCAAAATTGGAGTCATTCTTGCTCGAGTCTTAATACTCTTTATATTATGCTCGGGTAAGTGTGTGTGCGTAAATGAGTGCGTGACTGAGTAAGTTCATAAAGTGCTTATGTACAGTCGCCATCAGATATATCGGAGCGGCCAAGGTGCTCAAAAATATCTGAACACGCACTCTAACGCCTTGACAACAGAGCCGTGTTCAGATATTTGTGAGCGCCTCGGCCGCTCCGATATATCTGATGGCGACTGTACAGTCAACCAATTTGATTCCTAGGCCACTATAGAACCATATCATAATGAATCAATTTGTTAATCTTCTACGACGACAGCGCTTTATTAATTGTTGTATGTCATGTATCTAGTACAGAGACAAGGTTCTATAGTGGCCTAGGAATCCAATTGGTTGACTGCACTTTTGCAATTGGTACATGGATGTTACAATTATGAAAAGTTTCACTTTTACATGGATCCCGGTGGGGTGTAACAACATGAATTACGGTGTCTCGCTCGTTTTAGTTCCATAGTTAAGGTAAATAACTTGGGATTTTAGACAAATCATTCTAGAACTGTGACAAACTATTATTACGAGGCTATTGTGCCCCACTGCTGGGCAAAGGCCTCCCCCCTCTTCTTCCACTCCTCCCGGTTTTTAGCTACATCTGGCCAGTCGCTCAAAAAGGAGTCCAAGTTATCCCGCCATCGCCGACGAGGTCTGCCGGATCCCCGGTTTGACTCATGGGGCACCCACTCTGTGGTTATTTTGGCCCACATGTCATTCGGCATGCGGCAGACATGACCAGCCCAGTCCCACTTTAACTTGGCCGCTTTCCGAGCTACATCTATTATTTGAGTTTTAGAGCGCAGCGTGGTGTTCCGGATGGGATGTGCTGCGCTCCATACCTCTCTGACTAACACAAACTTTTTTTTACCAGACACTCGTCGACTGACATATGTGAGAGATTCCTAGCGTCAGTGCTAGATCGGATCGTAGGTAACCTGAGGAAGGGACCTAGAGGTGACCCGGCGCATCCCAGCTACAGGAAACGCTGGGAGAATCACTTGATCAGTCTGCATTTGTTGCTGGTCGCTTTCGAAAAGGTAAGTTTAATAACGGTTTAGACTCCAGTTGAGCTTACTTGGCAAACATAATTATAAAGAGAATTTCATAATCCTTTACTAGTTTTCCATTCATCTACTTGAAGGTTATCTAGAAGTGATCGCTTACAGGGATAAGTTCGCCTTTGTACCTGTTTCTTAAAATTGTTGTGTACAATAAAGTGATTATTACTACTACAAACAACATCAGATTTACAGGGTGGCTAAAAAATAAGTGCATTCCCGTTGCCAGGGAGATTTTGGGATTATATTAAGCAACTTTTACTATGGGACCAACCACGAAATCGCGAAAAAATATTTGGCTGTTTCATACATTTTGGCTGGTCCATTTTCTATGGGAGGGTTATTTTTTTTTCGAGATTTCGTGGTTGGTCCCATAGTAAAAGTTGCTCAGTATAATCCCCAAAACCTCCCTGGCAATGGGAATGCACTTATTTTTAGCCAACCTGTATAACGAGTTTTAAAACCCTTCTTTTATTTGAAAATTAACCCTCTTAAATGCCATATATTTTCTTCAATAACAAATAAATTGATATCTGATAGGAAATTAGTGTTTTAGTTCTGTTTTTCGGAACCCAATAGCTTTATACGTTAAAAATAAAAATAATGTTAATTTTGTATTAAATAATTACGTAAATGTACGTTTCCAGCTACCAACATCGTCTTTAGAATCGCCAGCGTCAGTTTTATACAGTGCGACCACTGATGCTACACCCTGGCACCTTGTGAGGGAAACATGCATATGGTGCCATCGGCTCAGAGATAATTTACACTGCCCCTTGCCAGATGATCAACTTTTCCCTATGTACAGGTAAATAGATGTCAGAAACTATATATATTTAATTTATCGTTCCTATACAGCGCAACTGCCGAAATAGCACCTTGACGTCTGTTGCGATTTCTGAAAATAGTTAATAACATAGTTGAGAAACCCTACACCTGCGACGTATGAAAATGTCGATGGTTATAATCGTCATTATACAGTGCGTCCACTAAAGCTAGAACTACAGCTACCCAAGTCGTCTTTAGAATCGCCAGCATCAGTTTTATACAGTGCGACCACTAAAGCACCTTGTGAGGGAAACATGCAAACTGTGCCATCAGCTCAAAGAGCGTTTACACTGTTCTAATTTGGCAGATGATCAGCTCTACGCATTGTACAGGTAAAAAAATGAATGTTTTACAGCACAGCCAATAACGCGGTTGTCACTGATGCGAATCCGCAGCCGCTCAGGTGTGTGAGTGAGACAGCGCCATGCACGTACAGAGCGATGTCCCGCTTGCACTGTGGAGCAGCGTGCAGATCCGCATCCAATGAGAAGACTGCCTAAATGAAAACTACAAAAAACAATAGTTATTTGAGTCGTAGACCATGTGGTCTATGTATATGTATACATATTTAATATGTCGTCCCTATACAGTGCGACTAATAAAATTGCATCCTGGTACGTTATACGCATTCTGAAAAAAAAAACATAGGTGAGAAACTCTACATCTGCGAAATATGAAAATGTCGACCTATTTGTTTATTTGACTTGGCGACGAAGGTTTGTATGAAAAATTATATTTTATACTAATTATTTTTTGTGTTTTCTGCGCAGAAAGCTCCAATGCCTGATATACAACGTGATGTGTGCTGCCATCTGTCGGCGGCGGCCGGCGGCGCCTCCGTACGAACAGCTGCTCAGTACAGGCGCGTTACAGAGAATTGTCGATGAGAAGGAAGAATATGTGCTGCCTATACGCGCTAGCTGGGTTAGTATGGCCAAATAAATACTTTAGGTTTAGAGGAATATATGACACCACCACAAAACATATGGCGTCCGTACATCGCCATCTGCTTCAGCGGTCAATTTGGTTGCTACAACTATGAATATGGCTTGGCTGTATTTTGCACTACTTTACGTGTTTTATTTTAATATTGTTTTAATGAACATTTCGAGAAATCGTTTAATGATTCGCAAGAAAATAAAACGTCAATCAAAATGGCATCATTTTGATATTTATGTTGTCTTCTTTTTTCAGACGCAGCGCACCAAATTATTTCCCGTGGCGGTTCCGCTCGAGCCCAGCACTCTGTCCCCCTCGCACACGCAGCGCTCGCGCATCTTCCTTCGCACTCTCTCCGAGGACCCCATGCTGTTCGATCTACACTCCAGTGTGGAAGAACAAGTATGTACTATAGAGTATTTTAATCAAATCTACATTCCTATTTGGATCAGGCTTAAAAACTCAGTAACACAGGTGAAAAACTCTACACCTGCGCCATAAGAAAAGTACAATGTTTAGAAAATAAACGAGAAATGGAAAACTTCAGACTCGGGCGACTTGAAACTCCGCGATATCAACTGAGCAACTGAGACTAATATGCAGCAAATACCTCCTGGTTATCTTATTGAAAGTTTACATTTTTGCCACTTTGGAGCGCGATTATCGTTTATAATTTTATTACACATAGCCATTAAAAAAAACATTAATTTGACAGATGGAGGTACAAGACATATCCCTCGTAGAGACGCCACTGAACTCTCACCCCTGTGCCGGCACGCTCACGGCGTTACTACGCCACGCGGCTGGGGTGTCCACGCTGGCGTCACTATGGCGTATTCTGGCGTGTTTATTGAAAGGCGGGACATCGGGAAAGAATCTTAAGTGGCTACTAGCTCAGGTACAAGATATTTCTCTCATGGAAACTCACTGAACTCTCACCCTTGTGCCGGCACGCTCACGGCGGTACTACGCCACGCGGCTGGCGTGTCCACGCTGGCGTCACTATGGCGTATTCTGGCGTGTTTATTGAAAGGCGGGACATCGGGAAAGAATCTTAAGTGGCTACTAGCTCAGGTACAAGATATTTCTCTCATGGAAACTCACTGAACTCTCACCCTTGTGCCGGCACGCTCACGGCGTTACTACGCCACGCGGCTGGCGTGTCCACGCTGGCGTCACTATGGCGTATTCTGGCGTGTTTATTGAAAGGCGGGACATCGGGAATGAATCTCAAGTGGTTACTAGCTCAGGTACAAGATATTTCTCTCATGGAAACTCACTGAACTCTCACCCTTGTGCCGGCACGCTCACGGCGTTACTACGCCACGCGGCTGGCATGTCCACGCTGGCGTCACTATGGCGTATTCTGGCGTGTTTATTGAAAGGCGGGACATCGGGAAAGAATCTTAAGTGGCTACTAGCTCAGGTACAAGATATATCTCTCGTGGAAACCCCACTGAACTCTCACCCTTGTGCCGGCACGCTCACGGCGTTACTACGCCACGCGGCTGGCGTGTCGACGCTGGCGTATTCTGGCGTGTTTATTAATTTTAAATTTATTTATTTAAAAAAATATACTTATGTCTAGGTATACAAAAGTTTCGTTAAACTGTAAACAGTTTGTTGGCGAATAGTGCGCTCTCAATTATAAGTAAGTACTTTTTATGCGTTATATCTACTAAGTACAGAACCAACTGTATATGTATACTATATTGAAAGAAATTGCGACCAATCTCAAGTGGCTTTTAGCTCCGGTACAGTCAAAATGATCCTTCTGTTGACTATTAATGAAAAAACCCGGCCAAGTGCGAGTCGGACTCTCGCACGAAGGGTTCCGTACCATTACGCAAAAAACGGCAAAAGAGTCCCACAAAATATTTTTTTATTTATTTATTTGTTTTATTTTGCTTTTAGTATTTGTTATAGCGCCAACAGAAATACAGCATCTGTGAAAATTTCAACTATCTAGCTATCACGGTTCATGGGATACAGCCTGGTGACAGACGGACAGACAGACAGACAGCGGAGTCTTAGTAATAGGGTCCCGTTTTTACCCTTTGGGTACGGAACTCTAAAAACTGATTTTGACAAATTGAGAACCTCCTTCGAAATCTTGAAATAAATGTACAATAATTAGAAATAAACGAAAACATCAAAACATTACTGACTCCTGAATGTTCAAACTTAAATGTCCTCCCCAGGTGATCTGCAACTGTAAAGAGGAATTGAAGCCGCAAGCTAGTGTTTTGCTCCCTGGTTTGCTCGCCGTGCTCGCCTCTATTGATGAGGGGAAGTGTATGAACGGATTGCATTTGGATGTTGTAAGTATCTTTTATTTATTCACTTTTATTGCTATTTTCTCGCGCAAAAAAGGTATGTCTCGAATCATAGAGTAACTGATACTAGAGCGTTACTGTCATAGTAAATTTTGTAACCCCAGTAAATTCACTGCCATCTGTCGACACACTTTAAAACTAAAAATGAAGATTTATAAAAATACGATAGAATGTATTTAAATATAGATAAATGATTTTTTTTGTTTGCATTAATTATTTGTATGATTTTGACCCATGTTCTTTCACTGATATGCGTTAAAATTGTTAAATAACAAACGAAACCGTCAAGGCCATCTATACGACTGTAGGCCAAAACTAGTAGCGCCCTCTGAACGAGAATCAAATTTTCTTGATTTTCGAGGCACATTTTTTCCTTAGACTGTATCCATCTATTACGGAGTTATATCTATCTTTGCTCGAATGGAGTTGGCAACTGTCAAAGGTTTGCAGAGATGGCGCCATCATAGCTTGCCCCTTTTTCTATGAGATTTGGCTTAAAGGGCATCCAGGCCATAAAATTTCATTAAAAAAACAAAAAAAATTACACATTCTAGGGATTGACAGGGCAAGTTATGCTGGCGACATCTGCTAAATACTTTGACCCAACCCCATTTCCCAGCTGGTGTAGATGGCGCTTTACGGCGCCGTACATTAACTCTGGTTGTTGACGTTTGACAATTCAGTTTCCACAAATATAAGGCGCCGAATAGGGCCATCTGGTTCCGCTGTCAAACTTTTACACATATTTTTCTTAATCTTTTCACCTCTTTGCCATAAATATCTCTTCGCTTCTCAATATCAACTGTAGACAGAGATATGTTTCATGTTATGGTCATTCACTTAAAACGAAAGTGGAGGATCCGCGCGAAATCTGCCTTTTCATACAAACGCACGCACGCAAACGCAAACTTTTCATTTGTGACGTTGTCAATAAAAAGGTACCACATTGTCGCTTACCATAAAGACGAAAATTGCTTGTATCTTTATACGAAAAACCTGCCAGAGCGTCCTTATGGCAAGCGACAATGTGGTACCTTTTGCTTGAAAACGATACATTTTCCTCTTTGGATATTAACATAATTGAAAAAAAATTGACACAATTTGTGACGTTTTCAAGCAAAAGCTACCACATTGTCGCTTACAATGAGGACGAAATTTGATTCCATCTTTATACGAATAACCTGTTAGAGCGTTCTTATTGGCAAGCGACAATGTGGTACCTTTTACTTGAAAACGACACATTTGTTGTATAACAACTACAGCTATACCCCTACGTTTGTTTTTTTTTTTTGAATTTTTAATTTTTACAAGTTTTAGGAGCATTTAAAAGTTTGTATGAAATCGAGCATTTAAAAGTTTTTCGCACCAAATTTTTACAATAATAAAAAAAATAAAAATAAAACAAACGTAGGGGCATAGCTATGATTAATATACATCGAATTATGTAAAAATATTTTCCATAATGTTAACATCCAGAGGAAAATGGGAACTACGTTTGTACTAAGAAGGGGCCTTACCTTTCCTCTTAAAAAAAGTAAAATTAGTAAAATTTCTTTCAGCTCGACACCATATTATACTGGAAAGAAGACATCACCAGCGGAGACCTGAACATCATCACCCATCACCTCATCAGAACGTGTATGGAGAATCGTCGTAAAAACGTCTTTGACGGCTTGCTTAGAACTCTGCAAGGGTTGTTGGAGTTGTATGGAACCATACAAGTCGAGTGGAAGAGCTTTGAAACGTATTATGAAGGTTTGTAATATGTATTACCTCAACAACTCACCTCATTACCTCATTTCACCTCATTCGCTCACCTAACCTCAACACCTACAATTTTACCAGTTATTTGCAGCCCTCAATAACTTAAATTAAGTTTCTTATGTATTAAGGCATATCATAGAGTAACTTATACTAGAGCGGTACTGTCATAGTAAATTTTGTAACCCCAGTAAATTCACTGCCATCTGTCGACACACTTTAAAACTAAAAATGAAGATTAATAAAAATACGATAGAATGTATTTAAATATAGATAAATGATTTTTTTTATTTGCATTAATTATTTTTATGATTTTGACCCATGTTCTTTCACTGATATGCGTTAAAATTGTTAAATAACAAACGAAACCGTCAACGCCATCTATACGACTGTAGGCCAAAACTAGTAGCGCCCTCTGAACGAGAATCAAATTTTCTTGATTTTCGAGGCACGTTTTTTCCTTAGACTGTATCCATCTATTACGGAGTTATATCTATCTTTGGGCATATCAAGTATCCTTAGATACGAGTATGCTATCGCTACCATATAACGCTATACTTTAGACCACAGAATAAGTAATAGTATTATCAATACAGAGCGGCCACGCCCCGCCCCGCCCCGACTCGAATGCCCTCGCCCCGCGACAGCAGATTGACGGCCGTTTGCCGCCGCTCAATACTGTGTTTAAGCAACTTACACTATGACGCGTGTACAGACGTGCCGTTCACACATAGAAACGCCAGCGATTTTTGATGTATAGCGTGGCCGCCCTGTGCTCCAGACGTAGGTCTTGATAAATTAATCATTAAGTTTAGAAAATATTTTTATAGTACATATGGTGCTACTTTCTCGCACTAGCGCGTAGAGAGCACTTTTCGTGCATATGTCGAAAGTTTAAAGGGCCATATGTACTGTAAAACGTTGTACGATACATGTGCGAATAGGTAATTCGCAACTCGTGTCGATTTAAAACACTCCCTGCGGTCGTGTTTTAATTTATCGCCACTCGTTTCGAATTTCCTCTTTTCCATAATGTCAATATCCAGGGAGGAAAATGGGGACTACGTTTGTATGGAGAAGCAGTGGTCACTCATCCACAATCTTCTTAAAAAAGTACTATATGTGTCGTTTTCAAGCAAAAGGTACCACATTGTCGCTTGCCATAAGGACGCTCTGACAGGTTATTCGTATAAAGATACAAGCAATTTTCGTCCTTATGGTCAGCAACAATGTACCTTTTGATTGAAAACGTCACATATTTTAATTAACAACTCATTAAATATTACCCATTTTTTTAGATCCCCACCACGAAACCCGAAATGCATTATTCAAAATAATCAAAATGATATCAAAAACCAAATACATACCCACAGTACTATCAAAAATCGTGGCAAAATTAGACACAGATCCCTCAAATGTGTCCGAATGTTTCGGCTTGGCCATGGCGTGTGGGATACCTAGCGAAAAGGGACCAGCATTGGGGGAATTTAGGAGATATTTGGAGAAGTGTAACGGGATCACGAGTTACGTTCGTGTGCTGTATTATGCCTCTTTGGGTTTTGCGGAATGCTGTGGTGAGCAAGAGTTCAGGTGAGTTACAATTTATGTAGCCTTTCTCGATCTCTATCTATCTCCTACCCCCATTAAGAGTGAAAGAGAAAAAGGATTATGCTGCCATACATTAACTTGTCAATACATGAATATGTCTTTCTCTAACCCCTGGTCGCTCGGTTTCATGTCTATAACTACTATAGTACTACATTTCGGGAAGTGCGCACAGGAACTGCACGACCTGATCCCACCTTCCCCTTTCCATCATCGGACATCCAGGCGCGGGGAGCGTATGCACCCGTTCGTGGTCCACATTCCATTCGTTCGGACGAAACGTTTTGCCTCCTCCTTTTTGGTACGGACGGCTAAGGAATGGAATGCGCTCCCGCCATCTGTATTCCCTGATCAATATGACCTCGGTCTCTTTAAAACAAGAGTGAATAGGCTGTTACTGAACCGGTGAGCTCCATCTTAGGCCCTGTCTTCACTTTCCATCAGGTGTGACTAGGGCCAATCGCCGATCAGTTTATAATAAATAAATAAAAAATACTATGTCTATTAAGTAGATAGAATTCACCGATTCTTTATGTTTATTTTATATATTCTGAAGTTTTTTACCTGTCCCATTTTCTCTTTACAGGAAAATTGCGGACTATGTAACTAAAGTGATCTCTTACGACCGAACCAAATGCCTCTACATACTGTCATGTTACCTGTCGCGCGGACGCCGAAGCGAATACATCGTCGACATGTTTGATACGATAGACTTGCCTCACATGATCGACAAGGACCAGAAAGGTAATACATTATTAACCAAAGTGACATACTGTCATGTTACCTGTCGCGAGGACGCCGAAGCGGCTACTTCGTCATGTTTGATACGATAGACCTGCCTCACATGATCGACAAGGACCAGAAAGGTAATAAATTACTAACCAAAGTGACATACTGTCATGTTACCTGTCGCGAGGACGCCGTAGCGAGTACGTCGTTGACATGTTTGATACGATAGACCTGCCTCACATGATCGACAAGGACCAGAAAGGTAATACATTATCAAAGTGACATACTGTCATGTTACCTGTCGCGAGTACGCCGAAGCGACTACGTCGTCGACATGTTTAATACGATAGACCTGCCTCACATGATCGATAAGGACCAAAAAGGTAATACGTTACTCACCAAAGTGACATACTGTCATGTTACCTGTCGCGAGAACGCCGAAGCGAATACATCGTCGACATGTTTGATACGATAGACCTGCCTCACATGATCGACAAGGACCAGAAAGTACATTACTGACCAAAGTGCCTTCAGACCTAAGTTGTCTTACGGTAGATGTCGCTAGGGTGCCTCCCTATAAGGCCCATATGGGGGAAATATTTGCTGTGTTGGGTGAGGTCGTTGTCGTGAGTTCAAGTCTCATCCAAGACAGTATTTTTTTAGGTTTTTCCGTACCCAAAGGGACCCTATTACTAAGACTCCACTGTCAGTCCGTTTGTCTGTTTATCTGTCTGTCACCAAGCTGTATCTCATGAACCGTGATAGCTAGACAGTTGAAATTTTGACAGATGATGTATTTCTGTTGCCGTTATAACAACCAATACTAAAAACAGAATAATATAAATATTTAAGTAGGGCTCCCATACAAGCGTGATTTTTTTGCCGTTTTTTTACGTAATGGTACGGAACCCGTGCGCGAGCCCGACTCGCACTTGGCCGGTTTTTCCACTAATTATTTATTTTAAAGCTTAATTATAGCATCATTCGCTGACGTTACTGATTTATAAAAAATTAAAAAGACTCATATGTGACGTATTCAACCAAAAGGTACCACATTGTCGCTTGTCAATAAGGTTGATTTGTTATTGATGCTATATGGAAATAGCGCCTTACTGACAACCGACAATAAGTACCCTTTTGGTTGAAAATGGCACATATTAATGGCACAGCAACGGCCTTCTGAGGGCGTTGGCTGAGCGTCTCGACTCTCCTCTCACTCGCTACTGGGTGTATGGATGGTATAGAAAGGATCGCAATCTCTTATGGCAGAATTGTTGCAAAAGTGACCGCGTTAAGCTTTAAATAATAGTTCCTAATCTCTCCGGTGGCGCTAGTTAGGCTCTGGGACATGAGTATAACATGAACCATATAAGGCAACAAATAAACCAACCAAATTACATACGTTGTTTTTGGTAGTATTTCGGTGTATGGTGGCGCCGCCTAATTACTGTTTTTTGATGGACACTTTTCATACATAGAGATTTGGCTCCTTTATACAGTCTCCATGACTGGGTGGAAGGGGCGATTGGCAGGGCCAAGTAGAGCAGGTTGTCTGCCTTGCTTGCCCCTGCCAAATAATTTTTCCTATATCGTGTAGCTAATATATGTAGTTTTTATATTTGTATTGTTCAATTTTAATTATTGTTGTTTTTGTATTGTGCCACTAACATAGTTATTAAGATACTCTGTAACTAACAAACTATGGATCAGCTCGGTCTGAAATAAATGATTTATTATTATCATAGAGTAACTTATACTAGAGCGGTACTGTCATAGTAAATTTTGTAACCCCAGTAAATTCAATGCCATCTGTCGACACACTTTAAAACTAAAAATGAAGATTTATAAAAATACGATAGAATGTATTTAATAATAATAATAATAATAAAGCCTCTTTATTCCCATATAACTTATAGCTACATGATACATAATTTAAATTTAATCTTTTTTTTTTTTTTTTTACTTAAATTATAGGGACCCCTATTGTAGGGTATAGGCCTCCTCCAGATTCTTCCACCTCGTTCTGTCCTGGGCTACTGTTAGCCAGTTTTTACCCAGTTTTTGTTTGTATTTAAATATAGATAAATGATTTTTTATATTTGCATTAATTATTTTTATGATTTTGACCCATGTTCTTTCACTGATATGCGTTAAAATTGTTAAATAACAAACGAAACCGTCAACGCCATCTATTCGACTGTAGGCCAAAACTAGTAGCGCCCTCTGAACGAGAATCAAATTTTCTTGATTTTCGAGGCACGTTTTTTCCTTAGACTGTATCTATCTATTACGGAGTTATATCTATCTTTGTTATTATTAATAAATTTCTGTTACAGCGTTACTGCTAGTAAAACACGGGTTACCTCTGATGGACGAGACAATGAAAAGACGGTGCGTGGCTCAGATAGCTGCATTAAAACCTGCCACGGCGAAGGTTAGGAAACTCGTGGTAGACGTCATGCAGAAGGCTTACGATGGTGAGTGCATAGGGAACGTTCGCGATTTGTAAATTCGCTGAGTAATGTTGATCATTATTATTCATAAAGACTAGGGATGAAAATTCCGAAAAAAATCAAATGTTTTTTTATCGGTTTTTTCCAGTTCGATTCAGAAAAATTTAATACGTCACACTCAATGCCACTGATGAGTGATGACAGTGTCAATGCCATAAACAAACACATTAGACATGCAACCTTAACCTACCTGTTTAAATTCCTAATTAAGTATATTGAAAAATACATTGTTTTCCTCGAAAGAAACTTGAAAAAAACGAGCCGTTTTGAACTTTTCCCGCAATTTTCCCGGTTTTTTTCAACGCTAATAAAGACGGGACTTAATCCTGTAAAATTAAGTTTTAAATTTACCTCCGACGTTTCGTGTACGGTGACAACACCGTCCAATCACCTGAATATATCTGAAACCGCCGCGGCGCGCCGAGTGGCGTTGATCAGTCTGTCAAGTGCGAATGGTGCAACTGGCACTTAAACTTTCAAGGTTCTTACTCATTATTATTCACATGGAACCCAAACATTAGTAAATGTAAGTCAACCCCGGAGAAGACTGGCTAAAGTTGACATCAACATCTTCTAGCCGCTCAAGTTTTTAGGGTTCCGTACCCAAAGGGTAAAAACGGGACCCTATTACTAAGACTCCGCTCTCCGTCTGTCTCTGTCTGTCTGTGTCTGTCTGTCATCAGGCTGTATCTCATGAACCGTGATAGCTAGACAGTTGAAATTTTCACAGATGATGTATTTCTGTTGCCGCTACAACAAATACTAAAAAGTACGGAACCCTCGGTGCGCGAGTACGACTCGCACTTGTCCGGTTTTTTTATATTTCAGATTTAATATTATCTTCGGTTACCTATATAGAACAAAAATAAAAGTCATATTAGTTAAAACAGAACAAAAAACTATTAAAATCTCATTCAAATTAATAACACATTTAACTTTAAGTATCATTTAAAAATTACAATTTTTTGTTATAAATTTAGGTAATTGTCATAGTAATTTAGGTAAATAAGTATGTCATTGTTTTAATAAATTACTTAGAAGGTAACATTATCATTAAAAAAGTCATTTAAGTCGTAGTAACAGCAGTTTATGATGGTTCATTATTTTTGTATGTGGGTATTTTGCACTTTGTAGCTTTTCCTCAGTCACCCGTTGACCACGAACGCTGTAAAGGTTTCGAAAAGTTGGGATGTATAAATTCAATACACATACATACATACATATAATCACGCCTATTTCCCGGAGGGGTAGGCAGAGACCACGGATTTCCACTTGCTACGATCCGGACATACCTCTTTCGCTTCCTTCACTTTCATAACATTCCTCATACACGCTCGCCGGTTTAGGGTGCTCTTGACCTGGCCTTTCTTCAGGATTTCCCCGATCTGATCAGCGAAAGTCCGCCGAGGTCTGCCCCTTCCAACTCCCGTTTCTACCTCTCCCTTATACACTCTCTTTGTTGTTTGTGTCTGTTTATAAATTCAATATACGCGATATAATCCGTTTTCATAGTTTTATATTATTTCAGAGCTCTTCACCACACCACCACAGCCACCAGCCAAGCGACAGAAGACAGAAACCACCCCCATTCTCAGCGTAAGCAGAGATGACATATACACCAACAGTATACTGACTTGCCTCGGAGTGTACGCCGAGGACGCTAACGAGGAAGTCGCGAAGGTTGCGAGAGACGCTTTAGAGGGGAATTTAGATAAAGATCTTGGGGCAAGGTGAGCTGACACATTGTGAAACTTTAGAAAGATTTTGTTTTTGTTTTTTTGAAGTTAGGCTAGGCGAAAAAAGTGTCGCTGGCGAGGTTACGGAAGAGTATTTCCGCTTTCCTGGGATGTCCGTCTTTGGATCACAAAACTTACATATGTATACCAAATTTCAACTTAATTGGTCCAGAGCAGAGATGACATATACACCAACAGTATACTGACTTGCCTCGGAGTGTACGCCGTGGACGCTAACGAGGAAGTCGCGAAGGTTGCGAGAGACGCTTTGGAGGGGAATTTAGATAAAGATCTTGGCGGAAGGTGAGCTGACACATTGTGAAACTTTAGAAAGATTTTGTTTTTGTTTTTTTGAAGTTAGGCTAGGCGAAAAAAGTGTCGCTGGCGAGGTTACGGAAGAGTATTTCCGCGTTCCTGGAATGTCCGTCTTTGGGTCACAAAACTTACATATGTATACCAAATTTCAACTTAATTGGTCCAGAGCAGAGATGACATATACACCAACAGTATACTGACTTGCCTCGGAGTGTACGCTAACGAGGAAGTCGCGAAGGCTGCGAGAGACGCTTTAGAGGGGAATTTAGATAAATATCTTGGGGCAAGGTGAGCTGACATATTGTGAAACTTTAGAAAGATTTTTTAGGGTTCCGTACCTAAAGGGTAAAAACGAGACCCTATTTCTAAGACTCCGCTATCTGTCTGTCACCAGGCTGTATCTCATCAATCGTGATAGCTAGACAGTTGAAATTTTCACAGATGATGTATTTCTGTTGCCGCTATAACAAATTAAAACAAGAGTGAATAGGCTGTTACTGAACCGGTGAGCTCCATCTTAGGCCCTGTCTTCACTTTCCATCAGGTGTGACTAGGGCCAATCGCCGATCAATTTATAATAAAAAAAAAAAAAATAATACTAAAAACAGAATAAATTCAATATTTAAGTGGGGCTCCCATACAACAAACGTGATTTTTTTGCAGTTTTTTGCGTAATGGTACGGAACACGGAACCCTTCGTGCGCGAGTCCGACTCGCACTTGGCCGGTTTTTTAAATTATAAGTCCCGTGGGACTTGAACATATTAAAGTTATTTTAAACGTGTTACTCACGTATTAGTCATAGTTTTAGTCATATTAATTTTATAAAACCGGTTTACATGTCAAAAAAAAGATTGGCATTAAATTAAAATATTGTAAAATGAATAAGTTAAAATTAAATTACAAGTCTATGAACTTATTTTAAAGACAAGAAGATCTGACCTATAGTTTCATAACAAAATAACGTATAAATAGGTCCGTGGCTATTAACTACATAAGAGAAAGACTTAGTAGACAATATGAGAAAATAAATCATTAAAACTTGCAATATTATTAAGTCGAATAAGTGCTCGACATATTTCGATACAATTTTCGAGGATCTTCTGCGCGGAGCACCATCTGCATGCCTTTACTGAATATCCATACTAATATAATAAATACGAAAGTGTGTCTGTCTGTCTGTCTGTTACCTCTTCACGCTTAAACCGCTGAACAGATTTAGTTGAAATTTGGTATAGAGATAGTTTGAGTCCCGGGGAAGGACATAGGGTAGTTTTTATCCCAGAAATCATCCTTTAAGAGGGTGAAAAGGGGGGTAGAATTTTGTATGGGGAATCGATAAAAAGCAGATTGGATAAAAAATAAGCTACCCAAATTACTAACTCGACGCAGACGAAGTCGCGGTCAAAAGCTAGTGAATAAATATGAATATGTACGAAAATCTATCTGGAAATCGGCTCTTCTTTACCTAAGTAAACCGTTTAAAAATATATATTTAGAAAGATTTCATTAATTTTACAATTTAACTCACGTAATTTTAGTTATTAGGCGCTGTACAATCAAGGGCATAAATATATATACATTCCCAAAGTTTCAAAAATATGTGTACGCTCTTACACCTTAGACAATAAAGTCGTGTCCGTAAAGGACCACCATCTGACACTAATGTCATAGGTATCCCATGTCTGGCAAATATTGATTTCAAATTTATTATGACATTTTGAGCCGTACTATTATTTTTAAACAAGGCTGTCTCTATGTACTTTGAGTAATAATTAGTTACTACAATGTAGGTTAAGTTATCAAAGTGCATTAGATCAATGCCAACTCTTTGCCAGGGATATTTGCTAATTTCATAGTTTTTTAAGGGTTCCTTTTGATTACATGGCTTGAACTTGGCACAGGTGTCACATTGTTCCACTACATTTTTTATATCAGCAGACATGTTAGACCAATATAATGAATCTCTAGCTAATCTTAGACACTTATTTATCCCTTGATGACCTTCATGCAATTTATTTAATATTTCTTTTTGCATGGACTTTGGAACAATTAAAAAACTATGAAATTAGCAAATATCCCTGGCAAAGAGTTGGCATTGATCTAATGCACTTTGATAACTTAACCTACATTGTAGTAACTGATTATTACTCAAAGTACATAGAGACAGCCTTGTTTAAAAATATTTTTGAGCCATTTGTCTGGATCGATATTTTTGCCTTCGACTGTACGTCTGCCATGCCTAAAACTTAATGTTGTCTCAGATTTGCAGAATGCTTTTTATTGGCCGTATATTTACCCGCACACACGGACAAGCCGCCAGACGTGTGTGTGTGCGTGTCGGCATTACTGGAGATGTTATTCGGCGGGGTGCGGGGCGCGGAGGGGTTTAAGGAGATACGGCTGAGGGAGGAGCCTCTACCAGTCAGGTGAGTCTGTCCCTTTCCAACTACAAGCATTAGCATGTGTCGCACCGTGTCGCGAGAACAACGGCGTCACTGGATGGCTGCCGGCCGGTGTCCGCACGGATTTTATTCCGGAGTGCGCGGATTTATTCAACAGTCCATAGTATGCAGAAAATTCGTCCGGCGCCGCACCGCAACCAATCTTTTATTTATTTTATTTATTTATTTAAACTTTATTGCACGATATAAAATTGTACAAAAGGCGGACTTAATGCCTTAAGGCATTCTCTACCAGTCAACCATTGGGTCAAACAGAAACGTGTATATAGTGCAGGATTGTAGAAAGCGAGAGGAAATATGAAACACAAATCAAATTATTCTAAACAATATATATTTTGTTTATACACTTACACATATAAGAATAATAACAATATATACCTACATATATACAAACATGCATACATACATACATATATAAATACATATATAAATAAATATTGTATTATGTACCCAAGTATACATATATCTTCAGCAAACCACAGATTTTAATCCGCATACAGATTATTTTCCGCAATGCGCGCACTTCAAGGAGGTTGCATACTTCACAGATTTTGCGAAAAAAAAAACGCACGGCAGAAATCCGCAGTGCGCGCGTAGCCTTACTCGGTAGCAGAGTCTGTTTAACCCTAGTGCCTTGAAACCCTGGCAACGCTCGTGGTTTAGTTTTGGAATCTTTCGCCTGCTCAGGTATCAATAATTCAACAGTAGCACGAGTCAAACAATAACTTTGCCCCCTTGTAAAGCAAATAACAATTTCATCACACTCGCTCAGTAAATGTGGAATTGCACGCAGGCTAAGCGGGATCTATAGAAAAAGCGTTTTCCCTAGGGAGTTATGAAGTTTATAGTATTATAATTAACAGTTTTTTGTCTTTATACTTCATTTTTGTATCGCAAGTGTTATGGAAAACAGTAACTCGGGGCGTAATAATATTGCAAACTCGAGTCTATAAATCGCTCCGGCAACCGTCGCGATATAACTGTACTCTCGTTTGTATTATTTAACTTACACCCCATGTTGCACAATGTACTATTTGTGCAGAGAGGAACCGGGGTCGAGATTGCTGACGCTCAGCAGGACGTTTCAAGGCACGTTCGGGAGCTACAGCGCGACTAGGGGACGGACACGCACACGAAGCAATCCCAGTACTGTCAGATCAGGTACAGAATTAACGATTTAGTATACAGCTCAAAAACAAAACCACTAGCAAAGATAGATGTAACTCCGTAATAGATGGATACAGTCTAATGAAAAAACGTGCTACGAAAATCAAGAAAATTGATTCTCGATTAGATGGCGCCACTACCTTTGGCCTACTCTCGTATAGAGGGCGCTGACGGTTTCGTTTGTTATTTACCAATTTTAACGCATATCAGTGAAAGATCATGGGTCAAAATCAAAAAAATAATTAATGCAAATAAAAAAAAACATTTATTTATATTTAAATACATTCTATCGTATTTTTATAAATCTTCATTTTTAGTTTTAAAGTGTGTCGACAGATGGCAGTGAATTTACTGGGGTTACAAAATTTACTATGACAGTACCGCTCTAGTATAAGTTACTCTATGCCTATTACCAAGGACTATTACATTTTGTTTTCAGATGCCAACAATTCGGCGATTGACGTTCAAATATCGATCGATAGTATACTGCATACGCTGCTCGATTTCGCTAAGGTATCACACACTCTTTTGTTGTTATTCTGACCATCCATACTAATATTATACATGCGAAAGTCTGTCTGTCTGTCTGTCTGTTCCCTCTTCACGCTTAAACCGCTGAATCGATTTAGATGAAATTTGGAATAGGATAGTTTTTATCACGAAAATCATCCCTTAAGAAAGTGAAAAGCGGGGTGGAATTGAGATAATTAATGAAGTGCCTGCTAATTTGTGTGCATAATATGCTCAAATTGAATGATTGCTATGAGAATTTTTCCAGGCGCTATACTTACTTTAGCTGCTGTTACTAAGTCCACGCAGACGAAGTCGCGGGCAAAAGCTAGTAGAGAAATAAGTAAGCATAGAGTGGTAACTTCGTACATCAGTTTTCTTACCAAAATGCGGGTTATTTCGACTTGGGCCTTAGTTGCTTGATATTAAATGATTTTTAAATTGGGTAGTTGACAATTTTTTTAATGGTATCAGTCGATCAGGTTTGTTTTGAGGATCAAATGTCTGTATGGGACCTTTTGTCTTAAAGCAATACAATGATGGTCAAAGTCTGGCACCCGCATTTTACTGACGAAACGCTTCTAACAAAATGGCAACACATCGTGACGTCACTGTGTCACTTTGCTTAGAAGCCGTTTCGATGTATGGGAAACAAGGAAATTGCGATTTTGTCGGTGAAATGTTGCGTTTGTGTATATTGTTGCTATACAATATTTTTTTAAATAAAATGTAAGGAATCGAATGGTACCGTTACATTTTTCCTATTTGGAAGTTTAAAAAGTTTTTTTTTTTTCGAAAATTTAAGGACTTGTATTTTTTATTATTCCCATATATTTTTTAAGTTTTCAATTTATTGTGATTAATTGCTCATTTTCTATCTATTTAACTAGATTTAGTTATACAATTCAACATGTGTCAACTACCCTATTGATTTGTTTTCCAAATTTTTCAGACATCAACCGATGCAGCTCGTAGCCTACTCATTGAAGTTTTACGCTCCGTTCTCTCAAACACCAAATTCGATGTGGCATCTACACTAGTCCCACTGTTGGGCACATTGTTGGGCCGAGAGCCCACAGATCTGACGCCTTTATACATTGATATATGTAGAGTTTTAGAGGGGAAAGTGGGGTAAGTAGAACACAGTTGGACATGTTGGGCTAGTTGCCCACAGAAATATTACGCTCCGTTCTCTCATAGAGTAACTTATACTAGAGCGGTACTGTCATAGTAAATTTTGTAACCCCAGTAAATTCACTGCCATCTGTCGACACACTTTGAAACTAAAAATGAAGATTTATAAAAATACGATAGAATGTATTTAAATATAGAAAAATGTTTTTTTTTTATTTGCATTAATTATTTTTATGATTTTGACCCATGTTCTTTCACTGATATGCGTTAAAATTGTTAAATAACAAACGAAACCGTCAACGCCATCTATACGACTGTAGGCCAAAACTAGTAGCGCCCTCTGAAAGAGAATCAAATTTTCTTGATTATCGAGGCACGTTTTTTCCTTAGACTGTATCCATCTATTACGGAGTTATATCTATCTTTGGTTCTCTGAAACACAAAGTTTGATGTGGCTTTATACTGGTCCCACTTTTGGGCACATTGCTAGGCCGAGAGCCCAGGAAACTGACGCCTTTGTATTAGATGTGTGCAAAGGGGAAAGTGGGGTAAGTTAGGCCTCTTTTAGCAGGTTGGACTAGTTGCCCTCAGAAGTATTTCTTACAGTTCTGCTAACTAGCCTCATGCATGAAGTTTATATTTGAACGAAATATGTTTTATTCGGATGTTTGTTACCGTTATATCATGTTACAAATGCATTTCCGTTTTTAAATTGCCATTTAATTACTTAAAATTATAAATGAAAAGTACAAAAATTTGCCCGCGAAAAGCTAGTGAGCGAAACGCTCGAAACGCCACGTGACGTCACGCGTTCGACAGA
The DNA here is from genome assembly GCF_947568885.1 of Cydia strobilella. Lineage (NCBI taxonomy): Eukaryota > Metazoa > Arthropoda > Insecta > Lepidoptera > Tortricidae > Cydia > Cydia strobilella. The sequence goes on along the minus strand of NC_086064.1, from coordinate 1,031,036 downwards.
TTAGTGTCATTAGTAGCAAACGTCAGTTGGGCCGCCCAACGTGTGACGTCATCACGCTCTGTCGAATTCGCGCCAAAAATTATGAGCGTTTCAACAGCTCAAAAATTTTCAACATTTTAAATATTATTTAATAAAATAATGTTAAGGTTTACAAAAGTATTTTTATCATTTCCGGTGTTCCAACGATATAAATTATGAATCCAAAAATAAAAATAAATTCATGCATGGAGCTAACTGCTGTGTAAAAGCACCTTTACAGTACATAAGGTGCACTAGTGCGGTAATAAGCATTTTACGTGCCTATGTCGAAAATTTAATGGTCCATATATTATGTAATGTAAAACGTTGTTACACGTGCGAAAAGGTAATCTGCGACTCGTGTCGACTGAAAACACTCCGTTCGGCCGTGTTTTTTATATGGGCACTCGTTGCGAATTTTTTACTTTACGCACTTGTATCGTAATGTACTATTATTTTAGCAAAAACAGTGTTATTAAGGTTCTGCATTACGACCGTGGCAAACAAGCGTATGGCTCACTAGATACACATGCAAGCTCGTTGCCGAACAATCCTTGTATTGTTTTCAAAAATTGACAATTGAACGAATATTTTTAGTCTATAGTCTGTCAAACAACTTTGTCAGTAGAAAAAGGCGCGAAATTCTAATTTATCGGACGATAACCCTTCGCGCCTACATTTTTAGTGTTTTCTACCCAAAGGGTAAAAACGGGACCCTATTACTAAGACTCCACTGTCCGTCTGTCCGTGTGTCCGTCCGTTCGTGTGTCCGTCTGTCCGTATGTCTCATTAACCGTGATAGCTAGACAGCTGAAATTTTGACAGATGATGTATTTCTGTTGCCGCTATAACAACAAATATTAAAAGGTAAAGGAACCCTCTGTGCGCGAGTACGACTCGCACTTGGCCGGTTTTTAAATTTGCCGCTTTTTCCTACTGACTGAAATGGCTTGGCGGAGTATAATTTATGGTAAAAGCACAGAATAAATAATAGTACAGTCGAAGGCATAAATATCGATCCAGACAAATGGTTCAAAATATGTGAACACGACTTTATAATCTAAGATGTAAGAGCGTACACATATTTTTGAAAAATTGGGAATGTATATATGTGGTATTTTCTATAAAAAGGGACCTTATTGTCGATGGCGCTTGCGCCGCACAGCGTCGCGCGGCATTGTATTTATATCGGAGCATCGTTAATAATGGCGTAAGCGCCATCGACAATAAGGTCCCTTTTTATAGAAAAATACCACATATATTTATGCCCTTGACTGTACTACCGTACAGAAAGGACACTTCCTACAACACCGAAGTTTGACAGCGATTCAGGGACGAATCACGCTGTCCCTTTCTAATATATGCCACTATCCCTTTCGGCTATTTAGGGTTGTCAAAATTCAAGTCATTATCTTATCTGTGGTCGCGCACGCGAAGGGTCGTCAAGTTGTGTCAACCCTAATAATTGCTCGGAGCAATGCTGACCCGAACGGAGCCGAGAAAGCCCGAAAGGAGGAGTGTCGCCCGACTGGTAAAAGGCATTTTTATTTCAGCCTTCTGGCCCCCGTCGAGAGACTTCGGGCCCTTACAGCTGGCTCAGAGGGCGCTGCGCTTACAAGGCTTTTGTATGAAGAGGTCGCAATGAGGTGTTTGGGAGACGCCATTTTTCAATTAGGGTTAGTAAATTAACTGACTGTCGAAATTATAGACATAGTATAGTAGTTACAGACATGAAACCGAGCGTCCAGGGGTAAGACATATTCATGTATTGACAGGTTAATGTATGGCAGCATAATCCTTTTTCTCTTTCACTCTTATAAATTTCAGTATTTCGCCATCGCCTACTACCTATGCTGCCATAACCCGACCATGAAAAAAAACCCGGTCGGTGATAAGGACAAAGCATGGCACTATTTTCTCTTTCCTATAGGAATCGCAATAAGACTCTTTCTCTATCAAAGAGTGTCAGGCCCTTGGTCGAAATTAAATGAACATCAAATTTATTCAGTAAATGTCAGTATAACAATGAAAAAACAATTCAATTAACTTAAGACTAAACTTAAGCCTAGTCAAAAAGTCCCCCCCGAGTTGTCCCTGGCGCAAAGGTGCCCATCACACTAGCCGCGTTACCACGTTGAATTGCGATGGTCCTGTTGAAATATATGTGACGTTTTCAACCAAAAGGTACCACATTGTCGCTTGTCGATAAGGTTGATTTCTAATTAAAGCTATATGGAAATAGCGCCTTATTGACAACCGACAATAAGTACTCTTTTGATTGAGAATGGCACATATATTAAAAAAATAATTTAACAAGCAGAAACGTCTGCGAACGATGCTATTAAGCTTAGAATAAATTTAAAAGTGGAAAAATTACTGACTTGGGTGAGACTTGAACTCTCGGCCTCTGGATTAATTTGGTAAAATTTATATATTTAACTTCCAAATGAGGGGTGTATTCCCATCGGCCAAATGGCCACCGATGGGAATAGGTGCATTTATAGAGTTAGACCAAGATAAGTCTGCAACGATTTTGATAGCACACCCGGTCATAGAGAAATAAGTAAGCATAGAGTGCTCACTCCATACATCAGTTTTCTTACCATAACGCGGGTTATTTCGTAGTCGACATCTAGCGTCAAGTAGCGGAATTATCGGTACCGCTACTCGACACTAGATGTCACGAGTGTCGCGACTGACGAAAAGTCACTCAACAATTTTCAACTAATATTACAAGCAGAAGCAGTTGAAAATAGAGTTCCGGTTAATCTGGTTGTAATATTAGCTGACAATTGTTGAGCATTAGACTTTTCGTTCGTCGCGACATCTATTGCCAAGTAGCAGTACTGATAAATCCGCTAGTTGTCGATTACGAAAATGTTTTGCTAAGAAGACTGATGTATGGAGTGAGCACTCTATGCCTACTTATTTCTCTATGGCGTAGTGCAAGTGTTATTTTAAACGTCAAACTTCTATGGAATTATTACGTATAAATAACACTTGCACTGCGTGTGCTATCATAATCGTTGCAGCCTTATCTTGGTCTAACTATGAATCATTCCCATCTGTCCCCGCCTCATGTATGGCGGCGGTCACGTCGGGCGGGAACAAATGGGAATACTCCGGATAAGTAAATTTAAATACAATTTATATTTACATTTACAGACAGCCAGAGGACATCCAAGATGTGGTTATGAACGAGACGGCAACGTTCTCCATTCAAGGTTTTTTAAAATTCTAATCTTTTAAAGTAGCTCATTGTATACTCGTATCTATAGGCACAGAATAAGTAATAGTATTATCATACAGAGCGGCCACGCCCCGCCCCGCCCCGACTCGCATGCCCTCGCCCCGCGACACCAGATTGACGGCCGTTTGCCGGCCGCTCAGTACTATTAACTTACTAACACTATGACACATGCCGCGTGTACAGACGTGCCGTTCACACATAGAAACCATAGAGTAACTTATACTAGAGCGGTACTGTCATAGTAAATTTTGTAACCCCAGTAAATTCACTGCCATCTGTCGACACACTTTAAAACTAAAAATGAAGATTTATAAAAATACGATAAAATGTATTTAAATATGGATAAATGATTTTTTTTATTTGCATTAATTATTTTAATGATTTTGACCCATGTTCTTTCACTGATATGCGTTAAAATTGTTAAATAACCAACGAAACCGTCAACGCCATCTATACGACAGCAGGCCAAAACTAGTAGCGCCCTCTGAACGAGAATCAAATTTTCTTGATTTTCGAGGCACGTTTTTTCCTTAGACTGTATCCATCTATTACGGAGTTATATCTATCTTTGTAGAAACGCAAGTGATTTTTGATATATAGCTTGTCCGCCCTGTGCTTTAGGTACCGTGCGCGTTGGAGGGTCTGCCATCTTGTGGCCGGAATCGGATACATAAACATGTACATGTAACGTTCTCGTACGTTTTCTCGTTTGGTTTTGCCATGTTATGGGCTATATTGGAAGCCTAAACTTCACATTTACGCCTCGCGCCAATTATCTGTTGGCTCCTGTGCTGCCACCTACAATTGATGCTCCCTATGGGGTCGAAAATCATATGTTTAGGGAGTTTTACTTTCCATTTATATATTTTTTGTGCTATGAAGTCGATGAATAATGCAAATTCGAAATAATTAGATCACTAAGGTGACATTCACTTTTATTTTTAGTCACTTTGGCGACATGTTTTCGGACTCTTCGGGAGTCCTTCCTCACTTTCCTCAGGCTAAATAAAATTAATAATATTAATAATAATATGCTATTTCGATTAATGCAAATTCGGGTCGAATGGGGTTGGCAACTGTCAAAGGTTTGCAGAGATGGCGCCATCATAGCTTGCCCCTTTTTCTATGAGATTTGGCTTAAAGGGCTGGCATCCAGGGCATTCATCATCATCATATCATCATCATCATGTCAGCCGATAGACGTCCACTGCTGGACATAGGCCTCCCCAAGGCTCGCCACTCCGACCGATCCTGTGCCGCTCGCAACCACCGAATTCCCGCGACCTTCACCAGGTCGTCGCTCCACCTCGTTGAAGGCCTACCGGCAGTTCGTCTTCCGGTACGCGGACGCCACTCCAGAACCTTCCGGCCCCACCGGCCATCAGTTCTGCGAGCAATGTGCCCCGCCCACTGCCACTAAAGGTTTGCAATTCTGCGAGCTATGTCGGTGACCCTAGTTCTACTGCGGATATCATCATTTCTGACTATCACGCAGAGAAACCCCGAGCATAGCTCTCTCCATTGCCCTTTGCGTGACCTTGAGCCTTCTTATGAGGCCCATTGTTAGCGCCCACGTCCAGGGCATTAAAAAAAAACAAAAATTTGACACAATTCCAGGGCATTAAAAAAAACAAAAAAATTACACAATTCTAGGGATTGACAGGGCAAGTTATGCTGGCGCCATCTGCTAAATATTTCGACCGGCCAACCCCATTGGATTTGTTGTATTATTTTCATTCTGATATTAAACTTATCGTACACTATAAACGATGTTTCTAATTTCAGATCTAAAGCACGCATTCGGGAAATTGTCAAACTGGGACGATCTTGCCCTGCAACAGCGGAAATCGGTTAGGGGCACCCTTCCCCCTCTCTGGACCGACAGGAGGGATTTCATTACTTTACTGGACTCCTATCAAGGTAAACCTTCAAGGGAATATTACGCGAAACTTCGTAGGGGGCGCCACTACCACGATCAGAGAGGCTATAGAGAACATATACATAGTATTTGATAGTATATACAAGTAATTATAGACGCGTCACCTAGCGACCGGGGGTAAGAGAAAGAATATTCATAGAAAATTTGGGCAGCATAGGATTTTTTCTCTTTCACTCTTATTAATTTCGGTATTTCGCCATCGCCTCCCACCTATGATGCCACCCGGTCGATGTTAAGGACAAAGCATGGCACTATTTTCTCTTTCCTCTTATAGGAATCTCAATAATACCATCTTTCTCTATCAAAGAGTGTCAGATAGAGAAACGAGAAAATCGAAATTTCGTTGTCTAACATCTCTGTCACTCTTGCATATTCGAGCGATAAAGAGGCAGATAGCGAAATTTCGGATCCGCGTTTCCCGGTAGGTCCTCTGTGTACAAACCGCCTTGATGCGTCAATGTCATATTTTATTATCTCTGAAAACTTGTCAAAAACCTGTTAAAGGCACAGTACGTATAATTTACTCTATGGTTTACTAAAGGGGCTAGTGCTGCACTCTGGTGGCAGAACATTGCAGCATAGAGTAACTTATACTAGAGCGGTACTGTCATAGTAAATTTTGTAACCCCAGTAAATTCACTGCCATCTGTGCATAACACACTTTAAAACTAAAAATGAAGATTTATAAAAATACGATAGAATGTATTTAAATATAGATAAATGATTTTTTTTATTTGCATTAATTATTTTTATGATTTTGACCCATGTTCTTTCACTGATATGCGTTAAAATTGTTAAATAACAAACGAAACCGTCAACGCCATCTATTCGACTATAGGCCAAAACTAGTAGCGCCCTCTGAACGAGAATCAAATTTTCTTGATTTTCGAGGCACGTTTTTTCCTTAGACTGTATCCATCTATTACGGAGTTATATCTATCTTTGATTGCAGTAATACCCCCTATTAGAATAATTTATTTTTAATATAAAATAATAGTGTTATTATAGATTAAAAAACATACGAAAGGTTAACACGCACAATATCTATTGAAAACACTTCTTTTAGACATGACTATTTAAATTTCCGCTTCCCAAACGTTGTCTGAAAGAGATCGCTTAGTAGCGATAAGACCGCCTGTTTGTGTTTCTGTTTTCTTTTGTATTGTTATCTTTTATTGAGGTGCGCAATAAAGAGTATTTGTATTGTAAAATAGTTTCTAAAAACGTTCCAGCGCCAGAAAACGCAGAGATCTGGTTTGACAAGATGGCCGCCGCGTTTAAACAACAACCTGTCAACTCTTGGCGCTGGTTGAGAAAAGCTGACCAGTGGCCGCGGAGGCACTTTGAGATATCCGCCGTGAGTATTGTAAGGGCTTGTGCACAAATCCCCCCCCCCCCCCTTTGTGATATTTGGTGAGGTTCTTGCCCCCCCCCCCCCCTCCTACCCCTCCCCCACGTAATCTCACGTGTATTTTTTTAAAGATAAATAATATTTTATATGTAAGTAAATCTTGATTATTTTTCGTAAAAATATTACTCGTGGTAAATATATATTTTTTTTTTCTACTTTCGTTCACTATAAAAATACACGTGAGGTCTCCTTTATGGGAGGCTTGAGAAAGGAGACCTAGGCACTCCGAAACATGTCGCGCGAGTGACTAAAACAAGTGAGTCTAAACCGTGAAATTATTTAATGTATGGATATTTATTTATTTTTTATATGGAAAAGTGATTGTTTTATTTTAACAGACAACAGAGGCTTTGTCATGGCAACACGATCCTACCGAAACTATGCCCTCACAACTCTTCAAGACTTCCGACTGTCTCGCGGAATGTGCGGCCAGGCTCATGATCAGGTAAACTAATTCACATGGTTAAATCAATAGTAGCAAAGAGGATATAATAGGATAGAGCGGTACTGTCATAGTAAATTTTGTAACCACAGTAAATTCACTGCCATCTGTCGACACACTTTAAAACTAAAAATGAAGATTTATAAAAATACGATAAAATGTATTTAAATATGGATAAATGTTTTTTTTATTTGCATTAATTATTTTTATATGATTTTGACTGTTACTGAAATGCGACTGCATGCATGTGACTTATATGCGTTAAAATTGTTAAATAACAAAAGAAGCCGTCAACGCCCTCTATACGAGAGTAGGCCAGGTAGTGGCGCCATCTGATCGAGAATCAAATTTTCGTGATTTTCGAGGCACGTTTTTTCCTTAGACTGTATTCATCTATTACGGAGTTATATCTATCTTTGATAATACCGAGATTTGCTTTACAGATCGTCATATTACAACTCACTCCAACTTAGCGAAAAAGATGACAAGACAAGCAAGCTGTCCCGCTCGCACGAGCTGAGATGGTGCATGCGAGCGAACGAGATGGGCATACCGAATTTAGCGCTACAATGCGTCGAAAGAAACGTAGAGTAAGTAAAGAAATATTTTAGAAATTTAGACACATTGTGTCCAGTCACTAAAAAAAGTGTATATTTTTTCGATTTTTAGGGTTCCGTACCCAAACGGTAAAAATGGGACCCCATTACTAAGACTCCTCTGTCAGTCTGTCTGTCACCAGGCTGTATCTCATGAACCGTTATAGCTAGACAGTTGAAATTTTCACATATGATGTATTTCTGTTGCCGCTATAACAAAAAACACTAAAAACAGAATATATTAAAAATGGGATTATGGGAAATTAATGGGAGGACCCATATCCCATACAACAAACGTGATTTTTTTGCCGTAATGGTACGGAACCCTTCGTGCGCGAGTCCGACTCGCACTTGGCCGGTTTTTAGGGTTCCGTAGCCAAATGGCAAAAAACGGAACCTTTATCCGTCCGTATGTCACAGGCCACTTTTTTCCGAAACTATAAGAACTATATTGTTGAAACTTGGTAAGTAGATGTATTCTGTGAACCGCATTAAGATTTTCACACAAAAATAGAAAAAAAAACAATAAATTTTGGGGGTTCCCCATACTTAGAACTGAAACTCAATTTTTTTTTTCATCAAACCCATACGTGTGGGGTATCTATGGATAGGTCTTCAAAAATGATATTGAGGTTTCTAATATCATTTTTTTCTAAACTGAATAGTTTGCACGAGATACACTTCCAAAGTGGTAAAATGTGCACCCCCCCCCCCCCCCCCCTGTAACTTCTAAAATAAGAGAATGATAAAACTAAAAAAAAATTATGATGTACATTACCATGCAAACTTCCACCGAAAATTGGTTTGAAAGAGATCTAGTTAGTAGTTTTTTTTTAATATGTCATAAATCGTAAACCGTAATTTACCTTTCACTCACGTTTCACATTAAAAATACATTGTTTAAATTGTGTAATGTACGGAACCCTCGGTGCGCGAGTCCGACTCGCACTTGGCCGGTTTTTTAAATTGTGTTTGGGTTAAAATCTTAACTTGCAGAGAGCTTAGCGGGGTCGAGACGCTGGCTTGGTTGAGACAGAAGCTACTAGCGCTTCGACAAACGGCACTAGAGCGGGAAAACTCGGAACTATTGCGGGACGTGCTCAAGAAAGCGGGTCAGTATCACATCTGAGATCCTTCTTCCTACTTCCTAGCGTTATCCCGCCATTTTTGTCACAGCTCGTAGGAGCCTGGGGTCCGCTTAATAATCCCAAGTATTGGCGTACGCACTAGTTTTACGAAAGCGACTGCCATCTGACCTTCAAACCCAGAGGGGAAACTAGGCCTTATTTGGATTAGTCCGGTTTCCTCACGATGTTTTCCTTCACCGAAAAGCAACTGGTAAATATTATTAGCTATTTATGCAACAAGTGCGAAAAGTGTATGATTTCCGACGAGTGGAATTTTATTCACGAGAGAGCAAAGCGAGCGAGTGTATAAAGGAATACGAGTCGGAAGTCATCTTTACGCACGTGTATCATACAATGTTTTACTATGCATTGTGCGAGTAAATGAAAAAATATATCATGGCAAATAAGTTTAATTATTATCAAAAGGAGTGTTTTAAATCGACACGAGTTGAGAATTACCTACTCGCACTTGTATCATACAACGTTTTACAGTACATATGGCCCTTTAAATTTTCGACATAGCTGCGTAATGTGCTAACTATCGCACTAGTGCGGTAAAGTAGCACTATATGTACTCTAAATAACTATTTCATCATACTCGCTCAGTAAATGTGGAAATGTACGCAAGCTTAGCGGGAACTATAGAAAAAGCGTTTTCCCTAGGGAGTTATGAAGTTTCTAGTATTATAATTAACAGTTTTTTTGTCTTTATACTTCATTTTTGTATCGCAATTGTGATGAAAAACATTGTGTGTAACTCGGGGCGTAATAATATTGCAAACACGAGTCTATAAATTGTTCCGGCAAGCCGTCGCGATTTAACTCTCGTTTGCAATATTTAACTTACGCCCCATGTTGTACAATGTACCATTAATATGTACTTGTCTGTTATCGCATATTTTTTTTCAGAAAAGTGCACTCCGCAATACTCGCACGACCCTTCGGTGTGTATAGAAATGTACCATTTGATGCTACTACTCCATAATGATTTAAACTGTAAGTACATAAAATTGTACGTGCTCACAGGCTTCGGTCCGGTGACATTCCATTGAATATGTTTGCTCATCTGATGAGGAAAGCAGAGTCGCCCAACTGCGATATTTGCGACTCTGTCGAGGATGTACCGGGGCTCGGAACCGGTATTTTTTTAAAACCCCGAAATAGCTTAATATTTTTAAATTTTTTATGCTCATTACTTAGGACTGAATCATGTATTTAGGAAACAATTTTGCATTATTAAAACGTCCCATTAAAAATGAAATTATAAACAAAAGAACGAAAAAGAACGTAATAATACCGGTATTTTTGTATGGAGCAAATACCGGTTTCCGACCGCTGGGATGTACAGCACTTCCTAATGGAATGTGTTCAGACTCGAGACAAGAGGGCGCAACTATTTGAAGCTAGGGGTTATGCAGTAACTGACATTTGGGGTTTTTCACACGATATTGGCGGAACCCCTGTCTAAAACTGCGAAATTCGTGTACAGTTTTTTTTATGTATACTAACACTTATTGAAACTGTAATGTAGAGGTCCAACGGAGCCGACATGTCTCAGTGATAAAGGCACCTTTTAAATATGTAGATAAAAAAAAAAGTACATCTTTTTTAAATTATAAACTGATCGGCGATTGGCCCTAGTCACACCTCGCTGCCCCCATATTACAGGGTTCTATGTTACATTTTTAAGATAGTTGAAATTCGACTTAATGTCACTATGATAAAGTTCAAATTTCAGTTCGATAAAAGGACCATAGGACCAGCTGTAATATTGGGGCAGCGACCTGATGGAAAGTGAAGACAGGGCCTAAGATGGAGCTCACCGGTTCAGTAACAGCCTATTCACTCTTGTTTCAAAGAGACCGAGGTCATATTGATCAGGGAATACAGATGGCGGGAGCGCATTCCATTCCTTAGCCGTCCGTACCAAAAAGGAGGAGGCAAATGGTTTCGTGCGAACATACAGGAACAGGATAGAGCGGTACTGTCATAGTAAATTTTGTAACCACAGTAAATTCACTGCCATCTGTCGACACACTTTAAAACTAAAAAAAAAGATTTATAAAAATACGATAAAATGTATAAATATGGATAAATGATTTTTTTTATTTGCATTAATTATTTATATGATTTTGACCAATGTCCTTTAACTGATATGCGTTAAAATTGTTAAATAACAAACGATACCGTCAACGCCCTCTATACGAGAGTAGGGCAAAGGTAGTGGCGCCCTGATCGAGAATCAAATTTTCGTAATTTTCTAGGCACGTTTTTTCCTTAGACCGTATCTATCTATTACAGAGTTATATCTATCTAATAATGATGAATACTGTTCCAAACTCAATGTTTCTGTTTAGCCCAATAGTTGACTGGTGCCTTAAGATGTAAAGTCCGCCATTTTGTACACTTTTTTGTGCAATCAAGGTTAAATGGGGCATTTTTTATGAAAAGGGACCTTTTTGTCGATGGCGCTTACGCCGCGCGACATTGTATTTATATCGGAGCATCGTTAATAATGGCGTAAGCGCCATCGACAATAAGGTCCCTTTTTATACAAAATACCACAAATAAATACTATGTTTCAGCTCTGCAACACCACGATTTGCAGACAATACTTGTGGCAGTCCACCGGTCGTCCTCACAGGTTGACTGGAATACGTGCTCCAAAGACGCCATAAGCTCGGTTTTCGAAATAGCCCTGGGTCATTATGATAAAGCACTGGAAACAGGTGAGTGATGTGATAATGAGAAGGGAATGGGGGGGGGGGGGGGGGGGCGGTTGTCATAGAATCAGGCATTACTTTTAGGAATAGTATACCCGATGCCTGCCGATGGCTGCCTGTGAAGCCGATGGTCCTGGGTTCGAATCCCGGTAAGGGCATTTATTTGTGTGATGAGCACAGATATTTGTTCCTGAGTCATGTGTGTTTTCTATGTATTTATTTAAGTATTTATATATTGTATATATCGTTGTCTGAGTACCCATAACACAAGCCTCCTTTGGGCTTACCGTGGGACTTAATCAATCTGTGTAAGAATGTCCTATAATATTTGTTTGTTTATTTATTTATATTGTGTGCTAAGGGCGGTAAACCAGAATTTACGAACGAGTGTGAATTGAAGCCCGAAGCTGAAGGCGAGGGCTTAGTAACAAAGAGTTCGTAATGCCTGCACCGCCCGTGGCCCACACAATATTTTTCATCACACTTGTGAGGAAAAAAAGCAAAAAAGAAATAACTTCTGCCTAATATCGAACGTACATTACAGCCCCAACGGCGAAATTTAGGATTTACGAACCGCATCGCCTAGAAAGTGTGATGAAAAAAGTTATTACAGCCCTAGATCGAAATTTAGGATTTACGGACCACATCGCCTACGTGTAACCTTTAAGAGTTTTGAATGATTCACGGTTAGTTTCACTAGATTTATATTGACTGGGATATAGACCGTGATTAACTTTTGTATTGTTTTGTATTGTTTATGTATTGTAGTCATAGTAATACCTTTTTCCTCTCACTAGCTCGGAAAGCCGTCTTTTATCCTTTAAAACAAGCGGGGAAAAACGCTGGAGTTTGGTTCTGACCGCGGCCGGGGTCGGTTGTGTTCCGGGGGCCCTTTACAATGGCATTCGCAATTGCATCTTGTCACCAGATGTTGACCGGACCGTGATAGTTTTTACCGACGCGAGCATCTAGATATGCAGTTTACGTTTCTCTAAAATATCTGCTTATCTCGAAAAACGTGGGTTGGTTGTATGTGAAAATGAAACAGTGAGTGGCAATGTTAACAGTGCAATTTACCGGTGAGATTTTTCCATTTCACGTCTTTTAAATAACGGTCCGTTCTTAACAGTGTTTGCAGGTACAACTACATTAGGCATTGTTGGGGTTAAGTTAGTTTAAAAGCAAACGACTTAATAGGCTACAAATTGTACGCCTGAGCCTTCCTCGGGAGTCGCCCTGTTGATGGGTGGGGGCCGCATCGCATGAGGGTCCGCTCGGTGGTTTTTAGGGTTCCGTGCCCAAGGGGTGGAAGCGGGGCCCTGTTGCTGGGACTCCGCTGTCCGTCTGTCCGTCTGTCTGTCGCCGGCCTGTGTCTCGTGAACCGTGATGGCTGGACGGTTGAAGTTTTCACGGATGATGTGTTTCTGTTGCCGCTACAACAACAAATACTAAAAAGTGCGGAGCCCTCGGTGGGCGGGTCCGGCTCGCACTTGTCCGGTGTTTTGAGTTTATCCCGAACGTGCAGGCCGACGGACGCGGGGGAGGGGGCTCAACGAACAAAGAACTTATCGAAACCATCGTATTATTACTGACTGCGAGTACGACGTTGACCACGTTACGCTTCAAAATTCCTTTTGCATTGTCTACACGATTTCCTGCATAGTCAGTGCTACAACATGTGCAGTGACAAAAAAAGGGTATTGCCACTTCACTACGCGGAATTAGAGGACTCTACCACTCAAAATTGATAGCTATGCAATTCAAGTAAGGTGCTATTTGTGTGTTTTTTTGTGGTGCTATTTGTGTATGAATTGTTTAAATGAGTGTTGTTTAAGTGACAACGTGCCGTCCTCTTGTGCTCGAAGTATAGGCATTTTGGTAGACTTCGTTTTTTATAATATAGGAGGCAAGCGAGCGGGGAGAATCGCGTGATTGGGAATTGATGTCAAAACGGCAAAAAATAAACAAGAAGATAAAATGCTACCTATAGGACATCCTAAGACGCCCAAAACCTCATCTCTTCGAAGCCGCATAAAATATAGCTACAGAGCTCCATTCCGGCATCCCTCTGAGTGGCTCAAATGGCAGACGACAAAGGCGAATTCATCAAAGCAGCAAGAGAAATATATCAACTGGACGATACCGACAGCGAATCAGACGAAGAAGAACCAACACCTCGAATCGACGAGCAAACGGCATCTCAAGATGATATTGGCCTCGCTTGGCACAAGATGTTACGAAGACCGAAACGAAAACGATGAGAAGCATATCACCAACGCTCTCCCTCGACGACATAACCTACCCCACCTACCTTCCAATATTGGCTTAAGGCTGCATAGCCGGCTGATTATAATTATCCCTTTCCCATCCCAGAGCGTGTCACTCCCCATAAAATTACGTCCCCTGGTATGCCGGCTAGTCCGGAGCAGGCATGTTCCTGGCTGGGTGTGGCGTCTCTTGTCTTGTCTTGTCTTGTCTTGTCTTAAAACAAGCGGGGAAAAACGCATTTTATCCACTATTGGGGAAAGTAATTTGACCTTGGATGGAGCGTGTTTAAGTAGCTTGACAGATAACAAAACGTAAAACGCTCATAATAATGGTTCGTTCGATATTAATTATCATTAAATAAATGGTTTGAGAATCTAATAAAAAATACCAGATTTAGCTTTATTTAATGATTTTAAGTCATAAACCTTAAAATTCCATAATAAACGTTTGTTTTTTAATAATTATGTTAAATATAATTCTGAACGCACAAGTTAAGTCGATGCAATTTCAAAACGCATCATTGACATTTCATACGTCAGAAATGTTAACATTGTCAACAAAAAAATTACTTAAAAACTTCTTACGTAAAAGTACAGAATTTCCAGAGTTTTTTGTTATAATATCGTAAAAAAATTAGTGATTCCAGTTGATGAAGATGATCTAACGCCTGTGGATGTTGCACTTTCCTCGCTATAGTGTGGAGAAAAGTTTTGTGTTACACACGGGTGCAAATGTATTTTACTTCTCGTGTTTCAATTCCACACTCGCGGGTAAAATACAACTTTGCACCCTTGTATAACAAATAACTATTACGTGCAAGTGTGGTGAAAATCCATATTATGACATTCTTACACAAAACAACCAAGCCCCAAACTGAGCATAGCAAATTTGCAAACTGTAGTTGGTCAAGCAAATTTTGTCAGTAGAAAAAGGCCCGAACATATTTTCTATGGTACATCCCTTCGCGCCTACATTTTTTAAATTTGCCGCCTTTTTCTACTGACAACATTTGCTTGGCCAACTATAATAAACGTGCAATGTACCCATTTCTCACAGACAATAAAGATTATGATTATGATTATAAATAAATTGTTATCTTTTTTACCAGGTACAACAGACACAGACAATGCTCTAGCCAACATGTCCGAAGTGGTCACTCGCGCGGCCGCTCTCAACATGCCTAAGACTGACTTGTTTTTAGCTGTTCTACTGAACAGGCTGAATGGATTCCAAGGACAATTAGAATGGGAGACCACACGAGATTTACTAGAGAAGGTATTTTTAATAACGATTAAAATGTAGATGTCAATGAATATACAAGTTATCTGCTTTGCCCGAAGGTTGACTGGTAGAGAATGCCTTGTAGCATTAAGTCCGCCTTTTGTACATTTGTATTTTCTTTTGTGCAATAAAGATTAAATAAATAAATAAATATATCTAATAACATTAATCTAGGGACAAATCAACGGTTAAATCCATCGGAAATTGTTTAGAATGAGGGCTATCGTTTTTTTGCTCACCAGTTGGCGCCTCTGTTCAATCAATCAATCTTTAAGTAGTATGGCTCCATCGGTACTGTCGATGATTTCAACAACGTCAAAGTGGGATCCACGTGGGATCGAATTAATATTTCTAGATTTTCTTCAGCCAGTGTACGGTAAATAAAATTATGGGCCTCTAGGGCTCTAGCCAGACACGGTTAGAGGTAGAAATACCAAATGCTCTTAGAGCACGACGTTGTTCGGTAGTTCGTTGTTGTTGTCTCGTAAAACCGATAACTGGATTTTACGAGAAGCACGTGGACTACCGGCCGTTGACTCCAAAATGGTGGTTAAACACGCTTTGAGATTAATTCTCCATTCACTGCACACTACCAAATTAGATTACTGTATAATAAAGCTATCGATATTACACTTTAAACAATATTAATGAACAAAAAATAAAGGAATTAATCACAAGGCTACTATCAAGATGGCGTTCGAACCGGAAGTCCTGGCGCCTCTGTTGATGGTGGTCCAAAGGACACAAAGAACAGCTGTCAGTCATTGAAGTGACAAGTGACATTTGACATTTCGAACTTTGCGAACTATACTATACAAAGATGGAGACTATATAAAGGAGCCAAATCTCTTTTGCTGTTTTTTTTCCGTAATGGTACGGAACCCTTCGTGCGCGAGTCCGACTCGCACTTGGCCAGTTTTTTATGCGTTACTAACACTAGTAATAAGAGTGTAATGTTTGCTAACCATGTATGGACCTTTTAGTCTGAAATAAATGATTTTTATTTATTATTTTTTATTTATTTATTTATAATGTGTAAAATGTGTTTCTTTTTTCTCAGCTCGCTCCTATACTCCCCACTCTGGACGTGTTCTCTCTGGGCCTTCTAGAGAAGAACGCTCATAAATTTGCAGCGGAACTCCAACGAACTTTAGCCGCCATGTTGCCTAAAGATGCCAGCGTGGAGAAATACAGGTTATATGGGGCATTTTCTATGAAAAGGGACCTTATTGTCGATGGCGCTTACGCCGCACAGCGTCGTGCGGTATTGTATTTATATCGGAGCATCGTTAATAATGACAATAAGGTCCCTTTTTATAGAAAATACCACATATTCTTATTTTCTAGAGATGTCACGAATATTCGGCAACTATTCGGTATTCGGCTTATTCGGCCACTGCCGAATATTCGGCATTAACTATGGAGTCAAGAGCGGTGCGGATCTGGTGAGACCAACATATTGGCACAGTGTATAAAACAATATAGTCATTAGACGAAGCCGTCTGTGCTCTGAAGAACTGTTTGACATGATGCCATAGAGTAACTTATACTAGAGCGATACTGTCATAGTAAATTTTGTAACCCCAGTAAATTCACTGCCATCTGTCGACACACTTTAAAACTAAAAATGAAGATTTATAAAAATACGATAAAATGTATTTAAATATGGATAAATGATTTTTTTTATTTGCATTAATTATTTTTATGATTTTGACCCATGTTCTTTCACTGATATGCGTTAAAATTGTTAAATAACAAACGAAACCGTCAACGCCATCTATACGACAGTAGGCCAAAGCTAGTAGCGCTCTCTGAACGAGAATCAAATTTTCTTGATTTTCGAGGCACGTTTTTTCCTTAGACTGTATCTATCTATTACGGAGTTATATCTATCTTTGCATGATGCCAACGGCCGCTTTCTATCACCGCACCGCTCGCCATCGGCAGGGTGTTCATCCTCACACCCTAGCACCTAAATGGTCGCGTACTGTGCGGTTTAAGAGGAATTTCCTCCCGCGGACGCTTCGGCTGTGGAATGAGCTCCCTGCCGAGGTTTTCCCGAGGGACTACAGTATGGGGTTCTTCAAAAAAGGAGTGTACAGGTTTTTAAAGGGTCGGCAACGCGCGTGTAATATCTCTGATGTGGCAGGCGTCCATAGGCTACGGTGACTGCTTACCATCAGGCGGGCCGAATGCTTGTTTGCCACCGTCGTGGTATAAAAAAAGGGCAATCGTGCGGGGTGCGGGGGGTGGGTCGCGCGCACCCGCAATGTATCGCAGTTTACACATACATTTTTTGCGCATAATTTAGAATAAAATGTTTCTGTTTGTACAGGAGGTGCCTGCAGCTGGTCTGCGACCCAAATCACTTGCTGACACACTATTGCGAGGAGCTAGTGATGGCTTTAAGAAACAGAGGTAATAAATAGTAGATTGTGTCACAAGGGAGCAAAATGACATATTTACGAAGAGCGCGTACATTGAATTCTGAACGAAGCGAAGGATTCTATAATAGAATCCCGAGAGTAGGTAGGGATTCTAAAATATAATCCTTAGCGTATTGAGGGATTCAAGTGTGAAAATAAATTTACTACCATGTGACGCACAAATTTTCACAAATTTCGCATCACCTATGAGGAAATTATTATGTTTCAAATCAAAATATTATTTAAGCTAAAAAAATTGTATGCAAAAAAAACTAATTGTGAAAAGTGCCACTTGGATCCCTCTTAGTAGGGAAGGAAACTGCAACTTTGATCCCTCCTAGCAGGGAAGAAAAAACCCTTTTCCGAGTAGGGCATGTGAAAAAGTTATATCCGTTATGCTTTACAAAGTGACACGATGCTGAAAACTATCCATAAATGTCAAAAAACCAGACAAGTGAGTCGGACTCGCCCACCGAGGGTTCCGTACTTTTTAGTAGTAGTAGTAAACACTTTATTGCACAAAACAAGTACATAACACAGAGAGAATACAGGAAATGTGTTCAAAGGCGAACTTATCCCCTTAAGGGATCTCTTCCAGCTAACCTTTAAGGGGATCCCATGCCCCAATAACCTTCGATTTGAATCCCTTAGTTTTCTAATGTTTTTTGTAGCTTATCATATTAACAGCAACGGATTTTAGCAATATAGTATCCCATATTTACTTCAAAGTTTATTGTTTTTGAAATATTTGGCATCAAAGTTGAACAATTTTAGGCCAAAAAACTGGTTTTCTGGCCATAACTTTTGTGCTAATTAGCTTAAAATTAAAACCTTAGACAAATTTTTAGCGACGTCTAAGACGAACCCAAATATGTAGATTTCGTATAAGTAAGATCTTTCACAGCAATCGAGATACGAAAAAAGTGTTTTTTTAGACAATGTTTAAAACAATCATAAATAAATAAGTATTCATTTTTTTCACAATCCGGTAGACAAAAATGGAGATAAAAAATTAAAGAACCGATAGCCGCTTGTCTTTTAATTACATTGTGACCATCAAGACGGACTTTCTTTCCTCGCCTATTACTGAACCAGCCTAGTCCACCTCTACTGGTGAACTATTATTCTAAATCTCTAGATGGCAGCCGTTGGAAGAGTACGTTGGACAGAATGACAGAGAAGATATTTGACAACCCGTACGCCGGACCGAGCTACAAGCTACTCGACAAATACAAGGACGATTTGTATGGCATGTATGAATTCGGTGAGTGTTGTTTTTACAATCAATCAATAATTTATTGCAAGAGCATAGTTGTATTACATAAGGTAATAAACATCTAAACAGAAGCGTGTCATGTTCTACCAGAGAAGGCATGCAATATGATATGATATGATATGATTTATTTATCTCACAATATACAATTGCACTTAAAATTACACATGGTAGATTCTTAGGAATTTATATTGTGATTGTCGGTTTTTTACATTATGAATAATTGAATATGAAAAATAACAGAGACAATCAAAATTATAGGTACATTCAAAATTATTAAATTACAATAGTATGTCAGCAGTTTCGTTAAATTCTACATAATAGATTAACAACATAATAACAATACTTATTTATAAGTACAATAAGAAACGAACAATGAACCACCACCACCACTACCACCAAACTCACCAAAATACCACCAAAACACCACGACCACCACCAAAACCACGACCACCACCAAACCAACGAACTACCACCAAAATATCACAGAAAATTAAATGTAAAGTTATTACACAAAAAAAATATTTAGTTTGATCTCTTAGGCTTAGAACGCGCTGTGGTTTTTTTCAAAACCGGTTCCGCAACCGCAAAAAATTTAACGTATGGCATGCTTTATAAGCGTACGCACTTAAAAGACTGAAACCGCAAGAAAAACACCGCAGTGCGTTCTAAGCCTTAAGTATGGTCGTTTGGGTCAAATATTGGAATGTAATGGGGCATTTTCTATGAAAAGGGACCTTCTTGTCGATGGCGCTTACGCCGCACAGCGTCGCGCGGCATTGTATTTATATCGGAGCATCGTTAATAATGGCGTAAGCGCCATCGACAATAAGGTCCCTTTTTATAGAAAATACCACAAATAATCTTAGAATATTAAACATATTAATAACGGGCCACTCACGTATTTTAAGTTACGTACTTAAAATATGTGAGTGACCCGTTATTAATATGTTTAATATGTCTGTGTCTCACGGAAGTTTTGTTATTAAAATCTTAGAATATGTCAACCAATTCACAGAGCCAACATCAGAATTCGCTTCACGTGCAGAGTCCAAGCTGAGATCCATCGTATCCATACGAAGGGACCCCCAAACTACCCTTAGACTGTCGGACCTCTGTCCCACACTACTGGGTCCTATAGAGCACACGGGGGTTGAGAAGTGGCTCGGCTTGCGAGGGGTTAAAGTTATCAAGTTTTATGACAAGGTAAGGGGACCAGCCAGGGGTCAGAAACCGGTATTTGCTCCATACAAAAATACCGGTATTATTACGTTCTTTTTCGTTCTTTTGTTTATAATTTCATTTTTAATAAGACGTTTTAATAATGCAAAATTGTTTCCTAAATACATGATTCAGTCCTACGTAATGAGAATAAAATAATTCAAAATATTGGGCTATTTCGGGGTTTTTTAAAAATACCGGTTCCGAGCCCTGGGACCAGCGGAAAGCGAGGTTTTTTGATCGCGGCCAAATGGGGCATTTTCTATGAAAAGGGACCTTATTGTCGATGGCGCTTACGCCCCACAGGCTGTGGGCCACAGCGTCGCGCGACATTGAATTTATATCGGAGCATCGTTAATAATGGCGTAAGCGCCATTGACAATAAGGTCCCTTTTTATAGAAAATACCACAAATGTTTTCTCTTAAACTGTATTTGTAGGAAGTGAACAACAAAGGTACAAATTTCCGATAGTTCGCGATGTTGAATTGGTGTCCAATTATGTCTCCTTTTCTGTTATCAAAGAGGAGATATAATAGGATAGAGCGGTACTGTCATAGTAAATTTTGTAACCACAGTAAATTCACTGCCATCTATCGACACACTTTAAAACTAAAAATGAAGATTAATAAAAATACGATAAAATGTATTTATATATGGATAAATGTGTTTTTTATTTGCATTAATTATTTTTATATGATTTTGACCAATGTTCTTTCACTGATATGCGTTAAAATTGTTAAATATCAAACGAAACCGTCAACGCCATTTATCCGAGAGTAAGCCAAAGGTAGTGGCGCCATCTGATCGAGAGTCAAATTTTCTTGATTTTCGAGGCACGTTTTTTCCTTAGACTGTATCCATCTATTACGGAGTTATATCTATCTTTGCTATAATTTTAATACGTGCATGTTAACCGAAAACTATTTATTGTGTGACAGAATGACATGACAGCGATTCATATCAAAAACATATTTGGAACATTGCAGTTCCATATTTAAACAAACACTGTAGATGGCGCTGCTGGATATTAAAAACTACAAAGTAAGCATCGACATCTAGCGTCAACTAGCGTAATTATCAGTACTGCTACTCGACACTAGATGTAGTAATAGATGGATACAGTCTAAGGAAAAAACGTGCATCGAAAATCAAGAAAATTTGACTCTCGATCAGATGGCGCCACTACCTTTGGCTTACTCTCGGATAAATGGCGTTGACGGTTTCGTTTGATATTTAACAATTTTAACGCATACGAGTGAAAGAACATGGGTCAAAATCATATAAAAATAATTAATGCAAATAAAAAAAACATTTATCCATATTTAAATACATTTTATCGTATTTTTATAAATATTTATTTTTAGTTTTAAAGTGTGTCGACAGATGGCAGTGAATTTACTGGGGTTACAAAATTTACTATGACAGTACCGCTCTAGTATAAGTTACTCTATGATTATAGGTTATGGGCCCTTATTTCTTTATGGTTACAGGTGCAAGTATTTACCGACTCCATCCGTCGTCCAGTCGTCATATCAATGCTATTATCATGTGGACGCACACATCGCGTCATACACAAGACGGGCGAGCCGCTGACGCGTGACGCGGCGTCACAACGCGTCGCCAGCGCCCTCTACGCTACCGCTTACACCGTAAGTATAGGGTATTTGACTGTATTCAATAGTACATTGGGCAGCATGGGGCGTAAGTTAAATATTGCAAACGAGAGTATAGTTAACTATACAAAGAATCCGGAAACCGGAATATAATGGAGGTTGCCGCTGTTTCCCACGATGTTCCTTGACGGTGTTGGTGATGTTGTGAGATGACGGAAGGTTGGCGAAATCAAATTGAGACGAGATCACTTTGTCAGTCCTTCTCGACCAGCAATTGAATGTCGCAGTAACTTACTTCCGAGGCTTCTTCACTGGAGCTCTTCGTGCAGACATCTCAGTAGGTGCGTGTTCCTTCGGCGGGTTACCACTGTAGCGAAATGGCAACCGTGCACGTCGGTCTCCGTGGGAACCCCACTTTAGAGGAACGTGGTTGGGTGAGTAAAAGCGACCGTTGACGGGTAGACTTAGACTGATTTATTAAACCATAGTCAAGTGTTTTATACATCTACAGGATTCACGGAGCAGTCTTGAAGTCCCCTAACTACGACTGCATGCTACAAAAACGCACGTTCAAAGTCCCAGTTCCCCCGACTGTATCAGCCTTCGCTCAACGTCTGCCTAACTTCACCCATCCTTTTGTCTATAACAAAGTCAATACTAAAGTCCCTATCAAAAAGTTGACCGTTAGAGCAGTTCAGAAAAGAATATCCTCTTGGCTCAGCTCTCTTTCCTACGAGGACATAGAAGAACTTCTAAAAGTTGACAAATAAATAATTTTCTTTTCACACACACACACACACGCACGCACGCACGCACGCACGCACGCACGCACGCACGCACGCACGCACGCACACACACACACACACACACACACACACACACACACACTTTAGAATCAATATAATTTAAGATAGTTATAGAATGCTTGTTTCTTAATAATTTATTGTAAAAAAATGTGATATTAATTCTGTTTTCTATCTCCTCTTCTTATAGGCTTTAAGTTACGTTAATTAATTGTATAAACTCATTCGAGTCTGGGTTACCTACGAGACAGGCTAAGCCTAGTGTAGGAACCAGAGTAACCTGACTGTAATTTTCTATGCCAGTAAAAAAAAATAAAAAATCTACGGCGGTACAGACATTATCTTAATCAAATCAGCGCGTGCTCTAACCTATACTAAGTTATCGACACGCGCGGATAATATTTTGCTGACCGCCATATAACGTATTTTTAATTATGTGTTTTGACAGGTGACGCTGCTAGACGAAGAGAGCGCCCTCATCGAGTTTCTAGAAGGCCATGAACGACTGAGGGTCATGATTGCTAACACTTGTAACTTGGATGGTATGTATGGTATGGTCAAAGAGAATAGAGCAGGGCTCGGAACTGGTATTTTTAAAAAACCCCGAGATAGCCCAATATTTTGAATTATTTTATGCTAATTACGTAGGGCTGAATCATGTATTTAAAAAACAATTTTGCATTATTAAAACGTCCCATTAAAAATGAAATTATAAACAAAAGAACGAAAAAGAACGTAATAATACCGGTATTTTTGTATGGAGCAAATACCGGTTTCCGACCCCTGGAATAGAGTGTATAGAGGCGTATTGTCATAGTAAATTTTGTAGTCACAGTAAATTTACTGTCATCTTTCGACACAGGATTAAAACTAAAAATGAAAAAAAAAAATAGATATAGGGATAAATGGTTTTTTCTTTTTATTTATTATTTTTAGAACGCCATATGACTTCGACCCATTTTATTTCACTGATGTGTGTTAAAATTGTTAAATATCAAACGGTGTCGCCATCTTTTCAAGCATACATTTTTCTTGATTTTCCGAGGTACGTTTTTTAGGGTTCCGTACCCAAAGGGTAAAATTGAACCCTATTACTAAGACTCCGCTGTCCGTCTGTCTGCTTGTCACCAGGCTGTATCTCACGAACTGTGATAGCTAGACAATAGAAATTTTCACATATGATATATTTCTGTCGCCGCTATAACAACAAATACTAAAAACAGAATTAAATAAATATTTAAGGGGGGCTCCCATACAACAAACGTGATTTTTAGCCGTTTTTATAGATAACTAGCTATTGCCCGCGGCTTCGCCCGCGTGATTTAAGAGTCAAATGAAATGGGGGTCCCCCATTTTGACCCCCATTTCACCCCTTTGGGGGGTGAATTTTGAAAAATCCTTTCTTAGTGCACCCCTAGACCTTATAAGAAACCTACGTGCCAAATTTGGAATCTCTAGAACCAGCGGTTTGGGCTGTGTGTTGATATGTCAGTCAGTCAGTATCTTCTTTTTTATATATAGATGGTACAGAACCCTTCGTGCGCGAGTCCGACTCGCACTTGGCCAGTTTTTTCTAAGACTTTATTTATCTTATACACTTAGTAAATCTTTGGTTGAAGTGTTTAACTATAGTTGTGTGTTCCACAGTGCTACATGGCGTAAATCGTCCGGCGGATTGTCTCCTGGTAGTGTCGCCATCAGCCAGCTCGCAAGCACACGAGCAGCTCTGCACGAAAGTTCCCGCAAATGCTCTAAGGTAAATCACTCACATAGATATGTTTGCCGAGGCGTGGGCGGATGACTTTTTCGCTATTAGGCGGAAAAGAATTGCGAAGCGCTGGTGGCCTAGCGGTAAGAGTGTGCGACTTTCAATCCGGAGGTCGCGGGTTCAAACCCCGGCTCGTACCAATGAGTTTTTCGGAACTTATGTACGGAATATCATTTGATATTTATACCAGTCGCTTTTCGGTGAAGGAAAACATCGTGAGGAAACCGGACTGATCCTAACGAGGCCTAGTTCACCCTCTGGGTTGGAAGGTCAGATGGCAGTCGCTTTCGTAAAAACTAGTGCCTACGTCAATTCTTGGGATTAGTTGTCAAGCGGACCCCAGGCTCCCAGGAGCCGTGGCAAAATGCCGGGATAACGCGAGGAAGAAGAAGAAGGCGGAAAAGAATAGCCTCGATGCGGCGGCAGCAACAGTATGCTGAGGGTGTGAGGGTGTCAGCGGAGCGCCTGCACTGCCCGCTAACCGAGTACTGGGTGGAGGTTGTCATTGGCAGGGCTATGGATGGTAAAGAAAGGATCGCAATCTCTTATGGCAGAATTGTTGTAAAAGTGACCGCGTTAAGCTTTAAATAATAGTTCCTAATCTCTCCGGTGGCGCTAGTTAGGCTCTGGGACATGAGTATAACATGAACCATATAAGGCAACAAATAACCCGACCAAATTACGTAGGTTGTTTTTGGTAGTATTTCGGTGTATGGTGGCGCCGCCTAATTACTGTTTTTTGATGGACACTTTTTATACATAGAGATTTGGCTCCTTTATACAGTCTCCATGGGCAGGGCCAGGTAGTGAATAAAAATATCTACTACTTGCCCCTGTCAGTGGAACACTTATTTTTATTTTATTTTTTAAATTATTTGTTTTTTTTTTTTTTTTTGCTTTTATCTTTATTTATAATTAACATGTAACACTAACATAGCCTTTTAGGTTTGTACTACAACTAACATTTTTTATGGAAACAATGTCTGAAATAAACAATTTTTTTAATTTTTAATTTAATAGCTTAACCATACAGTTTATGAAAAAAACCGGCCAAGTGCGAGTCGGATTCGCGCACCGAGGGTTCCGTACCTTTTAGTATTTGTTTTTATAGCGGCAACAGAAATACATCATATGTGAAAATTTCAAATGTCTAGCTATCACGATTCATGAGATACAGCCTGGTGACAGACAGACGGACAGCGGAGTCTTAGTAATAGAGTCCCGTTTTTACCCTTTGGGTACGGAACCATAAAAAACCGACCAAGCCCAAGGGGGTGAAATGGGGGTCCAAAGTTTGATTCTTAAATCACGCGGGCGAAGCCGCGGGCAAAAGCTAGTTATCTATAAAAACGGCAAATAAATCACGTTTGTTGTATGGGAGCCCCCCTTAAATATTTTTTTTTTCTGTTTTTAGTATTTGTTGTTATAGCGGCAACAGAAATACGTTACATCATCTGTGAAAATTTTAACTGTCTAGCTATCACGGTTCATGAGATACAGCCTGGTGACAGACGGACAGACAGACAGACAGCGAAGTCTTAGTCCCCATATAATCTTAAAAATATAAGATTGGAGCTAGGATTTTTTTTTTTTTTTAGTAATAAGGTCCCGTTTTTACCCTTTGGGTACGGAACCCTAAAAAAGCGAGACGGATTAATGATAACATTTTTTTTTACAGAACATATGGTGCTACTTTCCGTCACTAGTGCGGGAATGAGCACTTTTCGTGCCTATGTCGAAAGTTTAAAGGGCCATATGTAATGTAAAACGTTGTACGATACACGTGCGAATGGGTAATTCGCAACACGTCGATTTAAAACACTCCCTTCGGTCGTGTTCTACTTTACGCACTTGTATCGTAAATAACTATTTTTCCTTAAGACCGATTCACGCTTGACCGATTTTTGATATTTGTCGTTATGCTGTATATTTTTGTTAATAACTACATTGAAAAGGAAGAGAAGAGAGTGGGAAGATTCGCACGCTTCTGGTAAAGCTTGGGTAGCTCAGTTGGTTACCGGTGGTGACCGAAAGTTCGCAAGGTCGCGTCTTGTCCAAAGCAGTTAATTTTTTCTTTAATATAAAAAAAATGTATCGCTCGCAGACGTAGGTATCTGTTAGTTAAAATTTAATTACACCGAGTTTATTATATTAGATCATTATATATACAAGAAAATCAACAAAAAACAGTTTTATTAACAAAACTTCCGTGAGACACAGACATTTTAAACATATTAATAACGGGTCACTCGCGTATTTTAAGTCGAAAAACGCTCGACATGTTTCACACCGTACCGAGGAGGTCCGGAGGAGGAAGTCCGTCACCGTCAACGCAAGCTCCCGATGACGCTTCTCGGTACGGAGTGAAACATGTCGAGCGTTTTTCGACTTAAAATACGTGAGTGACCCGTTATTAATATGTTTTAAAAACCGTTTGTCCAGGTCTGCTATGGAACAGAGCAGTTCCTGTGTTCAAGATTTCATCTGGAAGAAACGCAAATTCACGGACTCGCTCGCCGACATGACTCTTCTCACTTGGTTGTTGGGTGAGTATATTCAAAATTTTAATTAATTAATTAATTGATTGTTACATACAAAAATTGTACAGCAAAGAGGATATAATAGGATAGAGCGGTACTGTCATAGTAAATTTTGTAACCACTGTAAATTCACTGCCATCTATCGAGACACTTTAAAACTAAAATGAAGATGTATAAAAATACCATAAAATGTATAAATGATTTTTTTTATTTGTATTAATTATTTTTATATGATTTTGATCCATGTTCTTTCTCTGATATGCGTTAAAATTGTTAAAAACCAAACGCCATCTATCCGAGAGTAGGCCAAAGGTAGTGGCGCCATCTGGGTCAGCCGCATTCGAGGGAAGCCAGTGCTGTCAAACTGGTTTAACTTGGCAGATATTCTGAATCAGATTAATTAATAAACTTCTTCTTCTTCTTCCTAGCCTTATCCCTTCATTTGGGGTCGGCTCTCCTCGTCCTTAGGTGCCAGGATCGCCTGTCCTGGGTTGTTTGCGTTTCAAGCTGAGCCCGTTCCAGGTCTTTCGATACGGTTGTCCACCACGTAGCTAGGGGGCGCCCTCCGCCTTTTCTCTTTTCCGGGATTGCTAAAGCCTTTTTAACTGGGTACTCTTCATCCCTTCTCATCACGTGCCCGAACCAGCGCATTCGCCTCTCTACCATCTTATCACCTATGGGTGCGACTTTGAAGGAGCCCCTGATGTATTCGTTGCGAATCCGATCCAGCCTAGTTACACCCGCCGACCATCGCAGCATCTTCATTTCGTTCACGTGCAGTTTGTTCTCGTGGGTCTTCTTTGCCGCCCAACACTCAGTGCCGTACAGCATAGCGGGTCTGATTGCCGTTTTGTAGACTTTACCCTTAAGTTTTATTGGCATACTGTTGTCGCAGAGCAATAAACCAGATTCTGAATCTGATCGAGAATCAAATTTTCTGGATTTTTGAGGCACGTTACTTCCTAGACTGTATCCATCTATTACGGAGTTATATCTATCTTTGTGTGCAGGTTTGGGCGACCGTCACCTTCAAAATATCATGTGTTCCCGCGTCGGCGCGGTGCGGGCTGTGGACTTCGGTGACGTGTGGCGTTGTTCCGAGCTTCCAGCGAGACTTACAAGGAACTTGCTTGCTGTAACCGACACACAAGGTAGGACAATCCACTGAACCAAATACCTATGTAACTCGCAGTAAGTAGCAGGGATGTTGCGAATATTCGCATCCGCATCCGCAACCGCGGAACTTCCGCATTATTTTCAACATCCGCATCCGCATAAAATCGATGCGCATGTGGAACAGGTAGGTACAGGAAAGTCTAAGCGGCGGCGTAAGTGCTAGGTAATTTCGTCATTAGCCAATAGGAATCTCGTTTCGTTTTTGTGATTCGTCGATCGAGCACTTTAGCCTATGACGGACAGCGACAAGAAACGAAAAGTTTGTTTTATTTGAACTTTAGTATCGTAATGCGATTGTGGGGCACCTATATTCTTGTTCAAATACTATAAGATTCGTTTTTTTTTTAATAAAAATTACTAGTGTAATAATTGACGTTTTTTATGTGCCTAATCTCGACATCCCCATCCGCGGATGTTAGCCTTTAAAAATCCGCATCCGCATCCGCGGATATAAAAAAATCGGCATCCGCAACATCCCTGGTAAGTAGCAGTACCACAGAAATATATATACCATAGAAGACGCAAATGCATCTACTTCGCGTGTCCGAACCCCGACCAATCGTCGAGGTTGACCGTCGCTCTTTACAGTCCACGCGCGTCAGTCGTTGCAGCCGGACGTCCGTGAAAACTTAAAAAACGCTTCGTTGCATGATAATTAACTGCAACAGCCCAAAAATTGTTAGCACCCAGTCAAGAACATATTTCCTCACAGAAAAGAAATTTTAAAATTATAAAAAAAAATTAAAATTAAAAAATTAAAATTCCTTTTATTTGCATATAATATGGTACAACAAGGTGATATTGGAAAGATTTTCCCGTACAGTGACATATTTTGCTGGTTAAGCATTAATGAGTAAATTTTGTATGAAAAAGTCGGCACGCTTGGTTTCAATACAAATCGTGGTATTTGCGTCATCTAGTATATATTAAATCTGTGAGCAGTACTGATAATTCCGCTACTTGACACTAGATGTCGACTACGAAAATAATAGTCTTTGTGGTAACAAAACTGATGTATGGAGTGAGCACTCTATGTCTACTTAATTCTCTTTGATATAACTGATTTCTTGCAGTGCTAGAAGCCCGTTTGCATTCGTCTCTGTCAGCCATGCGGGGCTCCGCCCTCCTGCTCGAGGCCGCTGTCCGCGTCGCTTTCCATTGGATGGAGCCCGAGATAGAAGACCAGGTAACAATAGAATATATACCTTACTTTAACGGTCTTCTAGCTGTAATAATAGAACATTACCTGTAATAAAAGAACTTTACCTGTAATAATAGAACTTTACCTGTAATAATAGAACTTTACCTGTAATAATAGAACCTTACCTGTGATAATAATAACCTTACCTGTAATAATAGAACATTACCTGTAATAATAGAACTTTACCTGTAATAATAGAACCTTACCTGTGATAATAGAACTTTACCTGTAATAATAGAAGCTTACCTGTAATAATAGAAGCTTACCTGTAATAAAAGAACCTTACCTGTAATAAAAGAACCTTACCTGTAATCATTTCATAGAAGTTTGACGTTTATAGGTTATAGGTTTTCGCGGGCTTGGTTTCCGCAACTCGACGTCATATATCTTACTTCACCGTGATACAGTTTTAACTAGTACGGGGAGTAAAGGACTCATTCTTCTCATAATGTATAACTTTACAACTAAATTAGTTTATTTACGTACCTAAATCAGACTGATGTATGTACCTTAATCCTTACCTATTTATAAGTAATGTAACTTTTAGTTGTGTTATTGAAATAAAGAAATTTATTTATTTATTTATAAATCAGCTACAGGCTTCGTCAATCTTAAGGTGGTTCGATTTTCATACAAAATTCAATCTGCTTTAATTAAGGCACTACACACTATTACTACACAAATATTTGCTCATTTATCTACTTTCGAATATTCGTTTGCGCTAAATTAATAGAAAAACTTTTGTTTCATACAGAAATCATACATAAATCAACGTAATTTTTTCATCAATTTTACGTATGTGTGTGTCACAAATGTCGTGTACAAATACGTTGCGTGCGGCGTTGCCGCTCTATGACGTTGGCGACGTTGCCTGGCCGACCTGGCAGGATTTGCAGTGCCGTCGTGTTTAGTGCATTTTTATTTGACAGTGTTGACACTGACACATAGGGTCATGTTTATTGTGACTTATCAACATGGATACCTACATCTATGCTTATCAATTTGTTTGTATAAATTGAAAATGATAGCAACGTCTAAATCAAGTTACAAAAATCATCGGTGTTCTGGTCCGCGAAAATCCAGAAAAATTCAGACTCAATTGAAGCGGAATTCATGATGGTGAAGTTTCGTAAGGTAGGTACAGTTTCATTCCTTCATTGTACATTGTAATTTTCTCGTGCCGATCTTTTTAGAAAATAATTCTCACTTCTTCCGTAATAGATATAAGCAGTGAACAATACCTATATAATGTAATTATTACTGTTTTAGTTGCCGAATAGTCAATGTGTCACTAACTCTAGGTTTTTTTAGGTATTGTGCAAAATGAAGAGGCATTCTTGGAAATAAAATGTTTTCCTTCATTAGCCAGAAAAAATCAGGACATCCTCACTGCAATAAAGTAAAATAAAACATTTCCTGGGGATGAAAATTATGGAATTTTGTCTATGAATGAAAAACACAATTATTACTAGGTAAGTAAATCATAACTTTATTAGAATCCATATTGTTGCATCATCTTTCTTCCTATAACATTAGAGATTTTGTGCTATCATGATATTATTTTTCTTTCAGGTACAGGGACAACTACGGATAACAAATATGAAAAAATGTTATTTCATTTTTTGTGTGAATCCATCTACACCAACAAGACATCCACTGCTGGACATAGGCCTCCCCAGGGATCTCCACAACGACTGGTCTTGCAAGACCGGCCAAAATATCGAGAAATAAATAATATAAATAAACATGATAAATATCCCGTTTTCTATAATAGTTATAATTAGAAGGCCATGCAATGTTGTTACTCACTGTACCTACTTGAATCCAAAAAATATATATATAAAAGTTTTAATTTTATTTTACAATTACTACTTTATTATTAGTACATTACGATACAAGTGCGAAAAGTAGGAAATTGGCAACGAGTGGCGATAAATTGAAACACGACCGAAGGAAGTGTTTTAATCGACACGAGTTGCGAATTACCTTTTCGCACGTGTATTGTACAACGTTTTACAGTACATAATGATGGCCCTTTACATTTTCGACATATGCACGTATTGTACTAATTACCGCAGTAGGGCGGTAACGTATATGTAGCACCATATGTACTAAAAAGTATTTGACAGTACATATGGTGCAACTTTCTCGCCCTAGTGCGTAAAGAGCACTTTTCATGCATATGTCGAAAGTTTAAAGGGCCATATGTACTGTAAAACGTTGTACGATACACGTGCGAATAGGTAATTCGCAACTCGTGTCGATGTAAAACACTCTCTGCGGTCGTGTTTTAATCTGTCGCCACTCGTTTCGAATTTTCTCTTTTCCGCACTTGTATCGTAAATAAATGTTTCAAACTGCAAGGGTACGATGATAGATCTCAATTCAATATAATTTTGCAACATTTGGCATTATTAGGTTATAAATTGTATGGAGATGAAATCTATCATCGTACCCTTCCAGTTTGAAAAATACTATAGAGGCTGGGCAGTAAGGGATGGCTTTACTTGTAGAACTATATTTAGCGCTTTAAAAAAAAACTGATACCTGACACTTACAAACCTGGACTTCCTTGGGCTAGTGCTACTAAGAATCGTCAGTATTCTCCATCCTTTCTGAGTTGGAAGAACCCAAAAAGGTGAGATTTGTAAAAGTCAGGTTTTCAATATATGTGGCGTTTTCAACCAAACGGGTACCTACTTATTGTTGTCATATTTCCATAAAGCTTCAAAATGAAATCAACCTAATCGACAACCGACAATGTGGTACCTTTTAGTTCAAAACGTCACATATTTTTATAAAACGTTATAAACTAATTTATTAATAATACTGAATATCTGGGAGAAAAAGGAAACATAAGTAAAAACTCAAAAACGCTCGTTTTCCCAGAGATAAGACCTAGCTAGATCGAACCCCTTACAGCAAATTTCATCGAAATCGTTAGAGCCGTTTCCGATATCACTGAAATATATTTCGGTTATATCGGAATCGGACAAGAATTCGAAGAATAAAAGGTATAAGAAACATAAGATAACACAAAAAGGACAAAAAAAGTACCCCTGACACCAGTCTCGAACCCGAATCCTCTTGCACGTATTTCCACGAACATACCGCAACGCCATTGCAGCATACTTACACTGTATGAAATTGCCTACTACAAGCATCACGGAAACACTGTTTGCATGTGTGAGTAATAGTAGGAAATAGCATGACAGAAACACTCTGTCGACTTTAAAAGTGTTTTTTGCACTAATGAAGTATTCAACGTTTATTATAATAGTTCAATATTTATGTAAAGAGTGCGCTAAACATACTTTTAAGTATACAGATACCGACACTATTCCGCAAAAAAATAAAACCTGAAAATTTGCGAAAGTGACGCCATCTAGCGGGGTTTAAGCTTTGGGTAACCTAGTCGAACCACCTTAAACACTAAATTAAACTAGGCCAAGTCCCCACTTCGGACCGTAGCCGGTTCAAAAGTCCCCATGACACTGGCAGCGTTGCCCCGTTGAATTGCCAAGGAGATCTGTTGGACCAGATACGATCCGGAGCGAGGATCGCCACCCCTTTCTCTTAGTCGCCGACCCAATTGCCACACAAACTCCTTAGCCTCCGCACCTCAAGATCCTGCAGTCTCCACCGCCACCGGTATGAACTCATACGTCGGTTCCAAGGCAGAGTACTTTATATGCTTCTGTTTGGCCGCATACTCCGCAGCCGAACCAGCAGTACTGATGGTGTGATTCAGATGGGACGGGGCAAAGGTGCTAACACACGTTGCGTCCCATAAGAGGCACCGGCCCTTCTGCCAAGGAACCAACGTAAGACCATCTGGCCTTTTGCCGTCCGAACGGCACAAACCCGGAGGCTCCAGGACGCAGGGAACGCTGGCTGAGACCAAAGCCCTGCGAACTACCTCATTTA
This sequence comes from Cydia strobilella, assembly GCF_947568885.1. Classification (NCBI taxonomy): domain Eukaryota; kingdom Metazoa; phylum Arthropoda; class Insecta; order Lepidoptera; family Tortricidae; genus Cydia; species Cydia strobilella. Next base: position 998,032 of record NC_086064.1, on the reverse strand, counting down.
TCGCGTGGTGACGCGAAAAACGACCAGCGCACCTCTGGCAACTAAGCCCATGGTGTCCGTCCTCCTGAACCATGGCTCCACATATACATCTATGCACCTCGCAAACTTTCGAACCCAACCGTAAGGCAGCCGCAATCCTTAAAGAATCATTATCCAGCAGCGTGCCTAACTGGGGGGAAGGTAATGCATGAAGCCATGCTCCTGACTCACACCTAGATGCGGCCTTGAGGCGCGCTAAATCAGAGCCGACTGCCTCGCTCAGCAAATCCGTAACCACCTTCTTACACAATATGTCATCCCAACCTCTTTGAGTGGTTGGATTTATTTATTATTTATTTATTTTATATAATGCGCCTATTTTGCGTGATGGACTAAGTTTGACGTTTAAAATAGCACTAAACACTTTCTGGGCCATACAGAAATAAGTAAGTATAGAGTGCTAACTCCATACATCAGTTTTCTTACCAAAACGCGTCGTGTGTGTACGTTTTTCAGATGCGACACGTTCGCGGTATCCTCCGCGGCAATATGTCATCTTACGACGTGTGTCGTGACGTCACAAACCGCTCCCAACTCAAATATAAAGAAAAATATATACAGCTCTTAGAACGTACGCTTGGAGACTCGCACAGGGACCTATATAGCGTCGAAGAACAGGTGAGTTATATTTGTCACGTGTAAACTGTGTTATTAGATTCCAGATACTTTAAAAATGTGGTATTTTCTATATAAGGGGACCTTATTGTCGATGGCGCTTACGCCATTATTAACGATGCTCCGATATAAATACAATGCCGCGCGACGCTGTGCGGCGTAAGCGCCATCGACAATAAGGTCCCTTTTCATAGAAAATGCCCCAAATACAGTCCAATAGGGGATATTTATTTATTTTAAACTTTATTGCACATAAAAAGTGTACAACAGGCGGACTTAATCCCATTATAGGCATTCTCTACCAGTCAACCACATTACTACAATGCAATATATTGCTACAATGATATTACTGCCATGTTCTGCCACCAGAGTGCAGCACTAGCCTTTTTAGTAAACCACTATGGTTTATGGTTTATGGTTGGTTTTGTGGTATGGTAACTTATACATACTGTACCTTTAACAGGTTTTTGACAAGTTTTCAGAGATAATAAAATATGACATTGATGCATCAAGGCGATTTGCTTACAGAGGACCTACCGGGAAACGCGAATCCGAAATTTCGCTATGTCTCTTTATCGCTCGAATATGCAAGAGTGACAGAGATGTTAGATAACGAAATTTCGATTTTCTTGTTTCGCGATAGACCCTCAGATTGTGGTAGTGGCGCCCCCTACGCAGTGTTTCGCGTAATATTCCCCATTGGTCACATTTTTACAAGCTTTTTATTAACTTGCAATGTACAGTCAAGGGCATAAAAATATATACATTCTCAAAGTTTCAAAAATATGTGTACGCTTATATTATTGCCTTCGACTGTACTTACCTATGTATTTATGTATGTATGTACGGGTCAAATCTTGCAAGTTAAATTTGACCCACTTCCCGACTTCCGATGAAGCTGAAAATTTGCATACATATGTAAGTCGGGTGACAATGCAATATTATGGTACCATCATAGAGTAACTTATACTAGAGCGGTACTGTCAAAGTAAATTTTGTAACCCCAGTAAATTCACTGCCATCTGTCGACACACTTTAAAACTAAAAATAAATATTTTTAAAAATACGATAAAATGTATTTAGATATGGATAAATGATTTTTTTTATTTGCCTTAATTATTTTAATGATTTTGACCCATGTTCTTTCACTGATATGCGTTAAAATTGTTAAATAACAAACGAAACCGTCAACGCCATCTATACGACAGTTGGCCAAAGCTAGTAGCGCCCTCTGATCGAGAATCAAATTTTCTTGATTTTCGAGGCACGTTTTTTCCTTAGACTGTATCCATCTATTACGGAGTTATATCTATCTTTGGTTTTAAGGGAGTCCCCTCTGCCAACAAACTGTCTTGCAGTTTGGCAGAGTAATTAAATGTAAAATAGGGTTTATTTCGCCAGAATAAATGTTTTTTTTTTTATAATAGTCTTTGCATGTTGCAGATATGCTGCTTGTTGCGGCACTGTACGTGTCCGGAGCTCCTGAGCGTTGTCCGCGCCGGCTGGGAGCCCTGGGTCTAACCTCTGTTGGTGGCAAGACCCCAGCACTAGCATAATGCGTGCGACTTTCAAGCCGAACCCCGCAAGTTCTAACCCCGGCACGTACCAATGTGTTTCTTGATTAGATTTTCTTATAAACTGTAATAGATGTCATATATTAGAGAAAAAGTGACGAAGCCCTCCAGTGGTGAAGGCCGGACTCGGTCTTTTAGCTATCGCGGCTAACGCCATGAACCTCTAGGCCACCTCGCCACGGCGGTACCCGTCACAATTTCTCGACTATATGCCATCTTACTAATACCGTCACCGTCGACGCAAGCTCCTGATGACGCTCCTCGGTACAGAGTGAAACATGTCGAGGGTTTTCGACTTAAAATACGTGAGTGACCCGTTATTAATATATATTTAATATCTTACTAATACTTGAAACACTAATCAAAAATATTTAATAAAATAATTTGATTTGTTTCCAAAGTACATAACTTATAGATTTTTGAAATAAAGATTCAAAGATTTATTTGTTCAACATAGGTAAGTAACAAGATGTTAAATACATATTTCAGTATCACTATGTCGTGCCTATTGGCATACAAATTCAATAAAAATATACGCTAATCATAATATCACAGAAAAACAATAATAGTCAAAACAGGGTTATGTCACGCAGTAAATAAATAAAGAATTTCACAGAATGGCTGCAATTTATTCCAACAAAGTGTTATGAGGTGAATGTCAATGTGCAAATCTTGTATAAATTTACCCCCCTATTCATAAAACTTTACGGGGCTGATTTAGTTAAATTATGTTTTATCCCTTTCTTACAAATACATAGGTCAAAATGACAGATAAAGACAAACGATTCATGGGTAATTCAGGCCAGTAACGAGTTTAGGAATAACGTCATAAGTGTATTGTCGTTGGATGTAATAAATAAAGAGAAATAAATTGAATTATAAGCATATAATGTATTTTATTTTTAATAATATTTAAATATAAAATTTAACTTACTTCTTAATACCCAAGTTTAACAATTCCATTTTATTTGTTTTCATAATATTTTCGAATAAAATATCTCAAACATGAGAATAATATTATAACATAAGTCTTATTAACACTGAATAGTTCCACTCATTTTGCCCATTTGATGTGACCCTGTCAGCATAGAGTAACTGATACTAGAGCGGTACTGTCATAGTAAATTTTGTAACCACAGTAAATTCACTGCCATCTGTCGACACACTTTAAAACTAAAAATGAAGATTTATAAAAATACGATAAAATGTATTTAAATATGGATGTTTTTTTTTTATTTGCATTAATTATTTTTATGATTTTGACCCATGTGCTTTCACTGATATGCGTTAAGATTGTTAAATAACACACAAAACCGCCAACGCCCTCTATACGAGAGTAGGCCAAAACTAGTGGCGCCATCTGATCGAGAATCAAATTTTCGTGATTTTCGAGGCACGTTTTTTCCTTAGACTGTATCCATCTATTACGGAGTTATATCTATCTTTGAGAATACTTAGTATATAAAAAAATATAGGAGCATGTATGTACCCAATTACTTATTATTAGTAGCAGTACTTATAAATTCCGCTACTTGACGCTAGATGTCGACTACAAAAATAATAGTCTTTTTAGTAACAAAACTGATGTATGGAGTGAGCACTCTATATACTTAATTCTCTTTGACAAAGGGTAAAAACGGGACCCTATTACTAAGACTCCGCTGTCCGTCTGTCTGTCTGTCACCAGGTCTCGTGAACCGTGATAACTAGACAGTTGAAATTTTCACAAATGATGTATTTCTGTTGCCGCTATAACAACAAATACTAAAAACAGAATAATATAAATATTTAAATGGGGCTCCCATACAACAAACATGATTTTTTTGCTGTTTTTTTTTTTTCGTAATGGTACGGAACCCTTCGTGCGCGAGTCCGACTCGCACTTGGCCGGTTTTTTACTTTATACTCTACAGTTTAGATTTACACTCAAACTTCTTATCCAAAAACTCACACAGCACTTTAAGAAATCGCTCCGGATTGGTAAAATGCGCATTATGCCCGCCCTCTACCGTCACCACAGTGAAATTCTCCAGAGTTTTCTCCAAATCACTGATCAGCTTCAATGTTTCCCGTTTGCCGTTGGAACCCTGGAACTCTTTGGCAGCGATGAGCAGGGTTGGTGTGGGGGTGCAGAACAGCTGGTGGTAGTAGGAGGGGGGGTAATTTGGTGGTGGAAGGCATAGGAGACGAGGGTCCCAGGATAATCTGGAAATAAAATTAAATAATATAGATCTTAGCTGTATACTTTTGGTTTGTTTACCTATATGATTTTACTAGTTGAAAGTGTTATTTTTTGGCTCGTAGAAAAAGTATTGTATACAATAGTGATATAATCAAGCTTTTCAATCTCGTACCTTAACATAAGCAACTCAGCAAGCTTCGTTGCTTAAACACGGTACTCGATTTAAAGCTCTCTATTATATCACGATTGTATAAAATACTATTTACTACTACTTGACTGTAATGGTTGAATTAAGATTTCGTATACGAAACTATAATTGCGTACTTTTCATGTATGGGCTACCAACTCAACTATAATATTCATTTCGATACGCTGTAGTCAACTATAAAGAATTTGATCAATCACGTGCCGCCGCGCTCTCATAGAAAGGACATAAACGGACAACAATAGTCGCGCGTTTATGTCTTTTTTTACTACATTTTTGTCTACTGAGATACGTAACAATCTTTATTAATTATTTAGGTTTTGTTGTAAAAAAAGTATTATCTTAGATGACTCATAGAAAAAGTATTGTATACAATAGTGATATAATCAAACTTTTAAACCTCGTACCTTCGGAAAGTAATGCTCAACAATATTCAGCTAATATTATAACCGGATTAACCGGAACTCTATTTTCAACTCACTTTCAGCAATAAACTTTTCGCCAGTCGCGACACACGTGACATCTAGTGTCGAGTAGCAGTACTGATAATTCCGCTACTTGGCGCTAGATGTAGACTACGAAAATAATAGTCGTTTTGGTAACAAAACTGATGTATGGAGTGAGTACTCTATGCTTACTTATTTCTCTATTATTATATCATGATTGTATAAAATACTATATTTCACACCATTTATGACATAAAGCATTTATAAATAGTGAAACCAAAGAGGATATAATAGGATAGAGCGGTACTGTCATAGTAAATTTTGTAACCTCTGTAAATTCACTGCCATCTATCGACATACTTTAAAACTAAAAATGAAGATTTATAAAAATACTTTAAAATGTATTTAATTATGGATAAATGTCTTTTTATTTGCATTAATTATTATATATGATTTTGACCCATGTTCTTTCACTAATATGCGTTAAAATTATAAATAACAAACGAAACCGTCACCGCCCTCTATACGAGAGTAGGCCAAAGCTAGTGGCGCCGTCTGATCGAGAATCAAATTTTCGTGATTTTCGCTAACGTTTGTTCCTTAGACTGTATCCATCTATTACGGAGTTATATCTATCTTTGGTGAAACGTAGACAGCAGTTATTTTTAGAAATAATGTATATTTTATAAACCGTATAGGGGGAGTTGGAGGGCCATCTTGCGGCCTGAATGGGAAACATAAACTGTACATTGACACCTCACGCCAAAGCAAGTGCTGCTATAGAAAGAGTCAGACTTACTCATAAAGGTCTTCTCCGACCCTGACCATGTTCCGAGATAGTACGAGGTGCGCCTGCGACTCGGTGAAGCCGCGCGCCTTCATCACCGCCTCTACAGCGCGTTCCTTACTGCCGACAAACATTTCGTTTAAAATAAAATAAATTTTAGTTTTTTTTCTGACTACACGCAAAGATAGATATAATATAATCTATCATATCCTCTTTGCCTTTGGGTACGGAATCCTAAAAATACAAGACCTCAGTTTCAATTTTTTTAACTTCCAAATAGGAAAAAATAGTTGATTGTACAACAAGGGCATAAAGCGATCCATTTTTATCCGAGGCAATTTATTAGTTCGAGCGCAGCGAGGACCAATATAGTCGAGGATAAAAATGGACATTTACGCCCAAGTTATACACTTTGCTTTTCACTTCGAGTGTGAGTAAAATATACAAAAATATCCAATATTTTAGGTTATTTTATTTTACCGTGTTTATTCAAGACTAAAGTAAATCGCGGCGCGGGGCACGCCGGGCGGGGGCGCCCCGGCATTGCTGGCACTGCTGGCAGTTTGTTTGGCAGATTTTGGACTTTATTGCTAAGTCAATAAGGTTCGTAATAGATGATTTTACTTTATGCTCTACAACATAATATGCAACTTTATATCGTCTATGCACGACTTAAAATCGAACTTTACGAGCATAAGAAGTGAAAATACCAATTGGTAACATTCTATTCCTTACGTTTTATTTTAAAAATTATTGTATATACACAATATACATAAACGCAATATTTCACCGACAAAATCGCAATTTCCTCCTTTTCCATACATCGGAACGGCTTCTAAGCAGTTAGCGAAGTTTGATTTGTGACTTTTGTATTGCTTTAAGACAATAGGTCCCGTACAGACATTTGATCCTCAGAACAAACCTGATCGACTGCTACCATTAATATAAATACCCTATTATCGTAGTATTTCTCGTGGAAAGACACGAAGTACTCCTGAGGGTCATGGTCCTGTACTTGGAGACGAGCCAGCGAATGCCCTGGGTCGAGTAGAATCATCTTCGATATGCGGTGAGGATACACCGGATTGAATGAATATCGCACTCACCTGTAGATCCTCTTCTGCGCGAACTTGTCATAATTATCATAGTACTTCTGGTGGAAGGAAGCGAAGTATTCCTGAGGATCATGTACTTGGAGACGAGCCAGCGCAGGCCCGGGGTCCAGTAGAATCATCTTCGATATTCGGTGAGGGTATACCGTGTTGAAGAATAAACCTGTAACATGGCAAATTCATGATAATTCGCTTGCCCTTCTCCCATTTATTTGAGGTCTATCCATAATCATTCATGATGGTTTTTTTGTCAAACGACCGTACGGCTAATATTTAACTTAACTAATAAAATTAAATGATGTTGCTTATTGACTGTCAAGTGTCAACACATTGAAAATAGAGGATGGCGAATCCTGTTTCCACCGTGATACAGTTTAATACTAGTACGGGGAACAGATGTAGCTTACTTTATTCATAAAATGTTTAAGTACCTATATTATTTTGTTGTTATCTTTACTGGACAGTGCAGTTGACTGACCAATTGTAGACCTTATTCTAACGACTTAGGGACGTCGGTTGGTCACTTAACTGTACTGCGCCTAGTGACCAAGGTCACTACACTATGTAGTTGTATAAAAATGTAAGCATATATATGTCTTTTATAATACTGAATAAAGATAACTTTGATTTTGATTTTGATTTTGATGGATTTGAGAACACCAATGGTCCAACGGACGAGAATGTGAAATATGTCGAGCATACGAAGTTTACTAAAAAAGGTTTTCCAAAGGAAGATAAAAAATTTACTAAAAAAAATGCCAACATTTGTGTATGACTTGTCTCACGTGTTGTTGGAATGCGTCCGGAATTCGGACTTGAGAAAAAGAATTTTTGGTAGTCTGGGCTCCATGCACAATGGACAGATCAATTGTTGGTTGGCAGAACCTATATCGGACAAAGCAATCAGTGTTTACCACTTTATTGACCTCTCCCTTGAGTAGGGAACTATGATAGCACCCATGAGGCTGACATGTTCACCTAGAGTGTCCAAAGCCTCCATAAAAACCAGATTAAAAAAAAAAAAAAAAAAAAAAAGACACCGATGGCTTTAAAGTACCACAACTTCCGTTAAGCATCTCGCATTTGAGTAACATTTAGCGTTGCATTTAACGTTGTTAAATACATTATAAAAATACATGAAAGTTTATGAAAAATAACCATGTTGTTATTGTTTAATACGACATTGAATTTTGTCCAGATTTCACGCATACGTTACTTAAATAGATAAATACATACTTAAATATGTACATACAAAACACCCGTGACTCAAAACAAATATCCTTGCTCATCACACAAATAAATGCCCTTACCGGGATTCGAACCCGGGACCATCTAGTCACCCACTAGGCCAGACAGGTCATACCTCCCTCGCAGCCCATGGAGTGCCCCACAAAGATGAACTGCTTCCAGCGCAGATGCCACACGGCCACCTGCACGGCGCCTACGAAGTTCAGCCTCGATGGCACCAATCCTGCGCAAACAAAATAGATGGGCATTTCTTGAACCCGGGTATGTCCTTAAACTACGTCCAAAAGGGAGGTATGCGCACTGTGAATGTCATCTCGCTTCGCTGGTAAGGCACAGCACAGTGGATGTCATTCCAGATCTAGAACAGAGCCCAACTGGGGAAGTACCTCCACCTTACAGAAAACCGCAGCCAAATAACACTAGACCCTCATAGTGTTGTGTTCCTGCCGGCGAGTAAGGCTGCCAGAGCTCAACGTGGGTGCGGTGTTAGGGTCAACAACGCGCGTGTAACACCTCTGGAGCTGCAGGCGTACCTACATAGGCTATGGAGACTGCTTAACATCAGGCGGACCGTATGCTTGTTTTCCAATATAAAAAAAGTACAGGACTCAACTTACTCTTTCTCAAATATATCAATAGATGGCAGCATTAATTTCAACAGTCAAAAACAAGCTATACAAAACTAACTAATCACCATTAATAAACCCACCTGCAGGGAAAGGATCAGAGCGGCCATGTCCGGGCAAGTCCAGAGCCACGTAATGGTACGAGTCGGGCAATAACTGCAGCAGCGGCTCAAAGGTGGCAGCACTGTCCCGCCGTCCGTGTACCAGCAGCACTGGAGAGCCTGCCTCGTTGCCCCAAGATACCACTGTAATATAACAGCTTTGAATGATTCAAGGTTAGTTTCACTAGACTTCAAGGTCACTTCAACAGAACTCCACTATATATTAGGTACCAAGATTTCAATCGTGAAGATGCGTTTAAACTGTCAAATGTGTGGAGTTCTGTGATTTGTTTGTGTAAAAAACCAGTGATATCCGAATCATACACTGTGAGTGTAGTGTGCTTGGACAGACCAATGATTGTGAAGGCGACCGATGGTAACGTTGAAAGCGAACGCAACCGATGCGCACGAATGAGGGTAGATCGAGCGCTGTCTACACAACTGATGCCCACCCGCTATCTTCAGTTACCCGTGAACAAGATGCATGTAACTGCGTCGAAATATCGGGAACTCATAAATAATACAAAAGGTAATCACATCCATATCCTGGTCAATATACTTGTCAAACCCCCGTGTGCTAGCAACCTTAGGAAACACTTCTTGCCGAATCGTGTGGTAAATGTGTGGAACTCTCTACCAGAAACTGTTGTTAGTGCGCCGTCAGTGAATACTTTCAAAAATAGACTAGATACACATCTTAGAATTTTGAAAAGTGCAAAATAAAATACATGTGCTCAATATACACGCATTAGCTCCAAGAACTGCTACCGTATCAAATAAATAATAAAAATAAATAAATATAAGGCCACTGTAATATAATGTGTTATAGTGACAGTAGAGTTAGTTTAGGATCAGAGTCGTAGAACGGAGCCGAGAAAGCACAAAAGGAGGCGAGTCCCCCTACTGCTTTTTATGCAATGCCCCTATATCAAAATAATGGTTATTTTAGCGGTGGTTTCAGACAGTTCTTTTATTTATGACAGGTACAGACGGACTGCAACCCGACTGCAACTGTTGCAGTTGGCATGCAGTCAGCATGCAGCTCCCATACAAATTGCAGTCGGTCTGCAGTCCGTCTGTATCGGCCCTAAGTGGCTATTATTATTATTTATTTTATTTATTATAATCAAAAATTTTTTATCTGGTTTTTATTTAGGCTTTGGACACTAGGTGAACATGTCAGCCTCATGGGTGCTTTCATATAGTTGGTCAAATCAATTTGTCAGTCAGTAACAAGTGTAACAACCAGGAAAATTATACTCATCCCTTTCTTTTGCGTGCTAGTACTAGTGTAAAACAAAGATAGTATGATTCTCTCTGTGTATGTTTGAAATGAGACAGTCCTTTGACAAACTATAGTTCCCTACTCAAGGGAGAGGTCAATAAAGTATAATCAAATGTTAAAAATTACAATTAAACAAAGCTCCCCAAAACTGTAATTAGTTTGACTGTGGAGTCGAGTATCAATCTCTTTTTACATTAATTTATAACGTTTTTGCTTTTTGGCTAATAACAAATGATTCTAAATAAAACAAATGAATTTGACTATTCTTTTGACTGTTATGTCAGTGTCACTCAGATTTGTCCAATTGTCCAATCAGGAGTACGGTACGCTTATCACCATGCCTGTCACGTTCTAACAAGTATGTGAGTGCGAAAGTGACGGACTTAGTGATAGGGGAAACCATGCTGCGCGGGCAGTTGTGATATTTTGATGTGTAGTTGTGTTGTGTTTAAAATCATCGTAAACACTATTTTTGGCGCCAATTCCTAGTGTAATTCTACTCGTGAGTATTTGTTATATGTTTTTTAAACTTATAAAAGCAGCCTTTCAGAGATTACACCCTATGTACATTTAAAATGGGATTACTTACTTGCTATTTTTCCCCATGGTGCATTAATTGTCCACTCTCTTAAAACTTTCATAGTTTACCTTAATTGAGCAAGTTAATCACTTAGCTTAATTTAGATTTATTGTAAAGTGAAAATACTTAATTATCGCGATTAAATCGATGTGTAAACTGTAAAGAAAACCAAAACAAAGTTTAAAGGTCATTTGACGTGCGATTGACACGAGAGTGACATTAGTGACACTGACAAATTATGTTCAGAAACCACAAGTTTTTGCCGTGCGTTGCGTGCGCTTATATTTGGCTTATATGCTTATATACGTAACACAGTGTGTTATAACTATTACACCAAAAAATATAATACTGCTTACACACATCGCCCTATTTATTTGCCGAAATTTTCTGGTTTCATCTCTTTTTTTTTACCTTATAAATGCGTAACAGACTACCGCACCGCACCGCGATTTTGGTGCGGTGCGGTAGAAATTAAAAAGTGGTAACACTGTAGTGTCGTCCCTTTCAAATCAATCTAAGAAAAACGGGACGACAGTACAGTGTTGCCACTTTTTAATTTCTACTCTTTTTTGCCAGACTGTACGTGCGTTAAGAACGCAGCTATAATTTAGAGCGAGAAAGAGATATTTTGACCGCACCAAGGTCGCGGTGTGGTGCGGTAGTCTGTTACGGCATATATTTGGCGCGCATTCTTTTTCTTTTCTTAAACCGAAATGTACGCAGTACTTTGCGTAGCGTAGCATCGCGAAGTATTATTAAAAGGGCCAAACTACAAAGCTTGCAGGGTTAAGGAAACAGGTTTTATTTTAAAAGATCTTATTTAATGAATGACCAAAAATTTACATTTTCTTATCAAATATACTTTACACCACTCGAGCTTCTCAATCAAATCGTCACAATTTACAGATCAATAGAGATCAATCCACAAACAAAACTTCATACGAAGCTGGAAACACAATAAATTTTTCGAATCGTTAACTCGTTATTTCTTGGCATAAGTGCTCGGGCCTGGCGCGAAATTTCGTTATCAGTCTCTCTATCGCTCAAATATCTATGCAAGTGTGATAGAGAGGCAGATAACGAAATTTCGATATTATGAAGTAAGTCATGGCAAAAATGCCGATGCCGAAAAGAAAACCGCTGATGATTTGCAATTGTTTTTTCATAGCGATAAGAAGAAAGACAGTACAAATTTCTCAAGAATTACCTATAGGTAAATGGTGATAATTTGATTGTATTTTTTACTAGTTTATACTACCAATACATATAACTATGTATTAAATAAGATATGGGGCTTGCAAACACTTCAAAAGAATTTCAAGCCGGCAGTGTACCTAAGTACATACCTACAAAGGCTACAGATGTCAGAAGGGGGTTCATCGCGCAAATCGAAATTTCATTATGTACTTTTCTATCGCTCGAACATGCAAAGCCCACTCCAGACTACGCGGCTTCGCGCCACGATTCGCGCACAAGTGTGGAGGGTGCTCAAGAGTGGCAGAGAGATAGCCGGTCAAACGACTGGCAGTAGGAAAAGGCGCGAAATTCAAATTTCCTATGGGACGATTACCCTTCCCGCCTACATTTTTTAAATTTGCCGCTTCTTTTTACTGACGGAAGCTAGCTAGCTTAACAGACTAGCGAAATTATCGCTCTTGCATATTCTAGCGATAGAGAGGCAAATATGCAAATGAGCAAAATAGTTCGCGGTGAGCCCCGCTAGGCCCTCCTATTGTGCGTTTTTTTTACGCATAAGACGGAAGAGCTGAGAGAATACAGATAATTCCATTGCGTCATCGGCGAGCTTATGAACTTAAGGGCAGTCCAGACTTGGCAATTTTCCCCACAATCTGATTAAATTGTCAATTTAATTGTGTGGTGTGGGCGCAAAATGAAATTGGCTCGCCGATTCTTCATTCGATTGGGAATCGCCTACGTTGGACCAAGTGTGCTCGGTATTAGATACAACTGATACCTATAAGAGAGCAAGAAAGTAACTGTTGTATATATATATATAGGTATGTACTCAAATAAAAGAACCACATTTCCTTAGTATAGTAAACTATTCTAAAAATCTTACGTTACATTAAAATTAATAACGCAAATAATGTTCCCACAAATCGTCCGTGTCGAGAGTAACACTTTTTAAAGTTCTTACATTCTAAACACCTAGATTTCTCACCTTACCATAGTTACTACACTAGTTCACTTATAATTTTAAATCACTTTTAATGTAGTCTCACATGTTATAAATTAAATTTACGCACCAAAACATATATACATTTTGCCACGTTGGACATAAAGGACTAATAAGTAACCACTTGATTCGCCGTAAATCGTCGCCAGACAAGAACATTACGGAGATTTAAAATTTTCCTCTACTTTAAGCCTGCTCCAGACTACGCGGCGCGAAGCCGCAACGGCGAGTGTGGAGCGAACTAGAATCCACACTCACATTCGCGGCTTCGCGCACGAGTGTGGAGGGACCTTTAGATTGTGTTTATGATTACTCTAGCGTAGTCCCAAGTGAATGAGCTTGGTACAGCCAAGAACACATTGTGATACTGCTGACTCCACTCTTGTCCAAGTTGGAAAAAAGGATGCCTAGATTGTTCTCCGACTTCTTTCGATATATTCCAATTTTGATTATAGATTGCCAATACATCTTCTTTGGAATGGACACTATCAGGTGGTGGTAACATAATCGTTCCTTAGCCAGGTTTTGCTGGAGTTACAAGTCCTAATTTCGGTCTGGATACAAGATGCCAACTGGTTACTTCTCATTGAATTAAATTAAAGGTCTTTTTTGACCATTCATCAGTTAATACTGCATCCATGTACGTACAACAATCCAGGTGCTGCTTGCATCAATAATTGGCTGATATTCCTTTGACTTTCGTAATCCTGCTGGAAAATCCAGCCTGGAACTATAGATCATCGTTTCCAGGTGTGGTCAGGTCTTGACTTATTGTCCTATGTCCCCTAGATGGGACAGAGGGCTTCCACAGTGCGCCGCCATCGGTCTTGAGCTTCATGCTTGACTTCGCTCCAAGTCTTTCCAATAGCCTTCGCCTCTGCAATGATAGTCCGGTGCTAGGTCTGCTTTGGACGGCAACGTTTCCTCTTTCCTTGGGGATTCCAGTCTAATGCTTGCCTCGGTATGTGTTCAGGATCCCTTCGGAGTGTATGCCCAATCCAACTCCATTTCCGGCGCTTGATCTGCTGGTCGATCGGAGTCTCATTGCAGCATCTCCACAGGTTGTTATTGGAAATTTTCTCGGGCCAGTATATACCGAGAATGCGGCGGAGGCAGCGGTTAATACAGACTTGTAGCTGGCGCGAGATGTCTTTTGTGATTTTCCGCGTCAGGTCAGGTGCTGCTCCATAACCTTCAGTTGGCCTCCTTAGGTGTTGGTCCTTGCGTCTACCCAAGTCCTTCTTAAGCCTGGTTACTCCTGAGTTTGATTTTGTCATGTCACTCTAGTGGCTCTAAGATTACAGGTCTTCGTCCCCGTCAGGTCTGTGTCTCTGCAGCACAGCTAGCCGCTGCTGCGTCACCTCCAGGTGGTGCTTGCGCCACTTGATGCGTCGGTTCTGGAACCACACCTTCACCTGGAACAGAATTAAGCTGATATTCATTTGTTCTGGTTTACGCCATCGTGAGTGAGTACGGTTTCATTTGGGGTCTTGTTTGTTAAAAATACGGGTGGGCTGGCTAGAGTGGGGAGATCTTTACACCAGCCACAAACCAAAGAGACTTAAATAGATATCGAGTGCTTCTGTTAGCCGTAACGCATGAGCAAGGTACAGTCGCTCGGGGCCGACCATTTATTGCTGCCGCTCAGACCCTGCCTCCAGCAGTCCCAGCTGCTCAACACCTGCAACTATATACTGACCTGTGCTTCCGTCAGCTGTAGCGCATGAGCCAGATATAGTCTCTCGGGGCCGACCATATATTGCTGCCGCTCGAACCCTGCCTCCAGCAGTCCCAGCTGCTCAACACCTGCAACTATATACGGACCTGTGCCTCTGTCAGCTGTAGCGCATGAGCTAGATATAGTCTCTCGGGGCCGACCATATATTGCTGCCGCTCGAACCCTGCCTCCAGCAGTCCCAGCTGCTCAACACCTGCAACTATATACGGACCTGTGCCTCTGTCAGCTGTAGCGCATGAGCTAGATATAGTCTCTCGGGGCCGACCATATATTGCTGGCGCTCGAACCCTGCCTCCAGCAGTCCCAGCTGCTCAACACCTGCAACTATATACTGACCTGTGCTTCCGTCAGCTGTAGCGCATGAGCTTGATATAGTCTCTCGGGGCCGACCATATATTGCTGCCGCTCGAACCCTGCCTCCAGCAGTCCCAGCTGCTCAACACCTGCAACTATATACTGACCTGTGTCCCTGTCAGCTGTAGCGCATGAGCCAGATATAGTCTCTCGGGGCCGACCATATATTGCTGCCGCTCGAACCCTGCCTCCAGCAGTCCCAGCTGCTCAACACCTGCAACTATATACTGACCTGTGTCCCTGTCAGCTGTAGCGCATGAGCCAGATATAGTCTCTCGGGGCCGACCATATATTGCTGCCGCTCGAACCCTGCCTCCAGCAGTCCCAGCTGCTCAACACCTGCAACTATATACTGACCTGTGCCTCTGTCAGCTGTAGCGCATGAGCCAGATATAGTCTCTCGGGGCCGACCATATATTTCTGCCGCTCGAACCCTGCCTCCAGCAGTCCCAGCTGCTCAACACCTGCAACTATATACTGACCTGTGCCTTCGTCAACTGTAACGCATGAGCAAGGTACAGTCGCTCGGGGCTGACCATATATTGCTGCCGCTCGAACCCTGCCTCCAGCAGTCCCAGCTGCTCAACACCTGCAACTATATACTGACCTGTGCCTCTGTCAGCTGTAGCGCATGAGCTAGATATAGTCTCTCGGGGCCGACCATATATTGCTGCCGCTCGAAGCCTGCCTCCAGCAGTCCCAGCTGCTCAACACCTGCAACTATATACTGACCTGTGCCTTCGTCAACTGTAACGCATGAGCTAGATATAGTCTCTCGGGGCCGACCATATATTGCTGCCGCTCGAACCCTGCCTCCAGCAGTCCCAGCTGCTCAACACCTGCAACTATATACTGACCTGTGCCTCTGTCAGCTGTAGCGCATGAGCCAGATATAGTCTCTCGGGGCCGACCATATATTGCTGCCGCTCGAACCCTGCCTCCAGCAGTCCCAGCTGCTCAACACCTGCAACTATATACTGACCTGTGCCTCTGTCAGCTGTAGCGCATGAGCTAGATATAGTCTCTCGGGGCCGACCATATATTGCTGCCGCTCGAAGCCTGCCTCCAGCAGTCCCAGCTGCTCAACACCTGCAACTATATACTGACCTGTGCCTTCGTCAACTGTAACGCATGAGCTAGATATAGTCTCTCGGGGCCGACCATATATTGCTGCCGCTCGAACCCTGCCTCCAGCAGTCCCAGCTGCTCAACACCTGCAACTATATACTGACCTGTGCCTCTGTCAGCTGTAGCGCATGAGCCAGATATAGTCTCTCGGGGCCGACCATATATTGCTGCCGCTCGAACCCTGCCTCCAGCAGTCCCAGCTGCTCAACACCTGCAACTATATACTGACCTGTGCCTTCGTCAACTGTAACGCATGAGCAAGGTACAGTCGCTCGGGGCCGACCATATATTGCTGCCGCTCAAACCCTGCCTCCAGCAGTCCCAGCTGCTCAACACCTGCAACTATATACTGACCTGTGCCTCCGTCAGCTGTAGCGCATGAGCCAGATATAGTCTCTCGGGGCCGACCATATATTGTTGGCGCTCGAACTCTGCCTCCAACCTTTCAAGCTGCTCCGGTGTGAAGATGGTTCTGATGCGTTTGCTTCGTCCGGAACTGAAACAATTATTAGGGCCGTGTTACACCTTCCTGAAGATTCTACAGATTTATCTCGTCGCCGGACACTTTTTCCACTCTTGTTTGTAACAACCACGACAGACTACCCACACCTTAAGTAATAATTTTCCGATTGATTTCATTTTTATTCAATTTGCGGGTACGGCAACATTGCCAGAATCAGGTATATAACGCGGCCCTCCTACCCGGAGCAGTCAGTCGTCGCCGTCGATTGAAACTGTAAACACTAGACACTAGTAAATTTCTGTAGAATATCCCGTCGACGCAAGCTCCTGATGACGCTCCTCGGTACGGAGTGAAACATGTCGAGCGTTTTCGACTTAAAACACGTGAGTGACCCGTTATTAATATATTTAAAAAACGTTTGTCCAGGTCCCGCATACGTATCAATTTGGTTCAGTAAGGGGGCGGACTGATAATCAGCGCTGCGCGGTCAATTCTTAATGAAATGGCTGGCGCAGCATATATGCTGAGCCCTTTCCTTTTGTCGCGCATGCCAATTGTTAATGTTTATTTATACATACATACATACATATAATCACGCCTATTTCCCGGAGGGGTCGGCAGAGACCACGGATTTCCACTTGCTACGATCCTGACATACCTCTTTCGCTTCCTTCACTTTCATAACATTCCTCATACACGCTCGCCGGTTTAGGGTGCTCTTGACCTGGCCTTTCTTCAGGATTTCCCCGATCTGATCAGAGAAAGTCCGCCGAGGTCTGCCCCTTCCAACTCCCGTTTCTACCTCTCCCATATATACTCTCTTTGTTAGCCTTCTTTCACTCATTCTTTCCACGTGTCCAAACCATCTCAACATACCTTTCTCAATTTTTATTTATGTTTATTTATATATTCCTGTAATCTCTCTTTTTTTTTGTGTGGCAATAAATGCTTTCTTATTCTTATTTTATTCTTATATGTGTATTCTGTGTGTGTTACTGTGTATTGTGTGTGTGTGTTTTATAGTGTTATATGTGTGTGTGTGTGTGTTATACCTGCTACTACAGGAGAGTGCGTGGCTGCGAGGGGGCTTCAGCTGCGGCGGCCTCGTCTCCGGCCGCGGACTGTCTGCAACAGAAATCAGAAATTCGTTTATTGTGAACCATGGTACATAGTTTTTCTCAATTTCAATTTTAATTTTAATATAACCATTTCAAAGATAGATATAACTCCGTAATTGATGGATACAGTCTAAGGAAAAAACGTAGGCTACGGAGACTGCTTAACATCAGGCGGGCCGTATGCTTGTTTGCCACCGACGTAGTATAAAAAAAAGTGCCTCGAAAATAACGAAAATTTGATTCTCGATCAGATGGCGCCACTACCTATGGCCTACTCTCGTATAGAGGGCGTTGACGGTTTCGTTTGTTATTTAATAATTTTAACATGGGTCAAAATCATAAAAATAATTAATGCAAATAAAAAAAATCATTTATCCATATTTAAATACATTTTATCGCATTTTTATAAATCTTCATTTTTAGTTTTAAAGTGTGTCGATAGATGGCAGTAAATTTACTGTGGTTACAAAATTTACTATATGACAGTACCGCTCTATCCTATGAAATACACATTTATTTACATACAAGATATATACAGTGGTACTACGTAAACGAAATTAATAACTAGCTTAAATCTAAAATAGGCCCTTGAGGCATTGTACCAAGGATGCTGGCGGCATTTCCCCGCTGTATTGCAATGCTGATACGTTGTGCGAGAAAGCCGCCAGCTCTTCGGTCACCAGTTACGTCAACCAGACGCTTCGCGATTTCTGCAAACAACTTATGCGCGCTGGGACCCCATGGACCTAGAGTTTCAACTCCAAATGGAACGAAATGATACTCTCTACCGAGGCTCTTATATTTATATCCTATTATATCCTCTTTGACCATTTTTTCACATTGCTTTAGGTAGGTACATAAATTTACTCAAACTTTCATTACAATCCAACACCTAGTTTTAAAATGAGAACGAAACTCCGTTTGTATGGGAAGGTGAAATTCGGCCGAGCTTGCCGGGGACTTAACGCTACGTGTGCTACGCCGTAGCCGGTAGCAGCGTAGCACTGATCGTAGAAAGTGACGATCAAAGTCTATGGATACATAAATCATGCATGGCGACGGAACGGTAAAATGAAAACTACAAAAACTTGTTTAGGGTACCTCCCATCCAGTTTTTTCGCTTTAATCCAATGGTGTGGGGCAGCGGTTCTCAAACTTATTTGGCGACAGAACCCTTTTGGAAAGCGATATATTTGACGGAGCCCCAAATAAATAAAAATCGTGACTATATTTAACTGAAGACCAGAGATAATATTTGACTATTTTTTTGGTTCTATTTCTCGTTATAATTTATGAATCTATCCTGCACCAACATTTATGTCTCTGTTTGACCTAATGGTTGACTGGTAGAGAATGCCTTTTGGCATTAAGTCCGCCATTTGTAAATTTTTCTTTGCTTGTGCAATAAAGTTTAAATAAATAAATAAATAAATATATAAGAGCTCGTTATTGTAGGTATAACAAGTGGCGAAGATGCTATTTTTTTTGCACTTTTACTTTTGAAACAATTTTTTCGCAGCTCTTTTTATTTTCAACTCAATGGATAAACATTTCATATATTTGTGATGTTTTATATGTATAT
Organism: Cydia strobilella; assembly: GCF_947568885.1. Taxonomy (NCBI): domain Eukaryota; kingdom Metazoa; phylum Arthropoda; class Insecta; order Lepidoptera; family Tortricidae; genus Cydia; species Cydia strobilella. The sequence continues at coordinate 978,652 of NC_086064.1, read as the reverse complement.
TTTACTTGGGTGAAATTGTTCTACTTATATATATATTTTTATTATTCAAATAAATAAAAACCGGCCAAGTTCGAGTCGGACTCGCGCACAAAGGGTTCCATTACGCAAAAAAAACGGCAAAAAATTATAACGGCACGGTTATAACGGCAACAGAAATACATCATATGCGATGCAGCGGATGAACTGACCAGGAAAGGTTCAGAAACACCGGCATATGGACCCGAGCACATCATGCCCCTACCAATATCCTACATACACAACCAGCTAGAACAACATCACAGACAACTGCACAACAAGTACTGGAATGAAATGAAGACATGCAGGCAAACCAAAGAAATTCTACCGGAACTGAACCACAAACTTACCAAAATATTACTGAAAACACCAAGAAGCCAACTACGTAAAATAGTAGGATTAATAACAGGACATAACACACTAAACAAACACCTACATATTATATGGGTAAAACGGACAGCCCCATGTGCAGAGCGTGCATGGCAGAAGAAGAAACAACAAAACATATTCTCCTAGACTGTAAACAGGTAGAAGTATATAGGAGCAAATACCTAGGGAATCCATGCACACTAAAGGAGGCAACTAGCAACCTGAAGACCTTGCTAGGCTTCGTGGAGGAGCTGGGGTGGTTAGAGTAGCGCTACCTCGTTTCACGTAAAATAGGCACATTGAATGTCGAGTTGCGGAAAATGCCCAGCAAAACTAACTAACTAACTAACATCATCTGTGAAAATGTCAACTATCTAGCTATCACGGTTCATGTAATACAGCCTGGTGACAGACGGACAGACAGACAGACAGACAGACAGACGGACGGACAGACCGACAGACGGACGGACAGACCGACAGACGGACGGACAGCGGAGTCTTTAGTATATAATAGGGTCAAGTTTTTACCCTTTGGGTACGGAACCGTAAAAATCATCGCGGGAAATCGTAGATACTTGAAATTTGTTCTGTGATTTTGAGGTTATCTTCTGAATTACCTACCTACTGTAATTACGTTTTAGAGTACATTATGGTGCTACTTTCCCGCACTAGTGCGGGAATAAGCACTTTCGGTGCCTATGTCGAAAATTTAGAGCGCCATATGTAGGTACTGTAATGTAATAATAAGTAATTCGCAAACTGGCGATAAATTAAAACACGACCGAAAGAGGGTAAATCGACACGAGTACTTTTTGCACTATTTGTGATGCAAAACTTGCGACGGAAGATATGACCATCTCACGGGTTTTTTACCTTTTATCTCAATTACTCTGAAAAGAATCTTCTCTTTAAATATCGCTCGTCAGATCCCTAGACAATATCACTAGATATTTTTTTATTTATTTATTTATTTAAACTTTATTGCACAAGCAAAGAAAAATGTACAAATGGCGGACTTAATGCCAAAAGGCATTCTCTACCAGTCAACCATTAGGTCAAACAGAGACATAAATGTTGGTGCAGGATAGATTCATAAATTATAACGAGAAATAGAACCAAAAAAATAGTCAAATTATGTATATATACATAAAGATATTGTAGGTATACTAAAATGGCTATAGTATACAGGCAGGCAGGGGCGTAGGTAGAGGATATGGCGCCCGGGGCAGTCAAAATTTGCGCCCCCTGACGACTGACAAAAGTTTCCCTGCTGCTGCCTTTTGCCCATTTTGGCGCTCCCCCTTGGATGGCGCTCGGAGCACTTGCCCCCTCTGCAACTCCTTAGTTACGCTACTACAGGCAGGGTAACAATAGGTCAGAGTTGGCAGATTGTACTTTTTGCGAACCTACTAAACATGTAGTCAAACCAAGAAAAGTCTGCAACGATTTTGATAACACACGCAGTGCAAAGTTAACTATTTTAAACGTTAAACTTATATGAAATTATGGCGTACAAATAACACTTGCAATATGAATGGTATAGAAAGAATGCCAATCTTTTCTTGATGGACTTGAGGGCGGTGTTGCCCGTAGCCAATGTCACGTAAAAGGGTAGGAACAAAATAAATGCTCTTAGAGCACGACGCTGTTCGGTGGTTGTTGTAGTTGTCTCGTAAAACCGATAGCTGGATTTTACGAGAAGCACGTGGACTACCGGCCGTTGACTCCAAAATGGTGGTTAAACACGCTTTGAGATTAATTCTCCATTCACTGCACACTACCACATTAGATTATTGTATAATAGAGCTATCGATATTACACTTTAAAGTTTAAACAATATTAATGAGCAAAAAACAAAGGAATTAATCACGAGGCTACTATCAAGATGGCGGTCGAACCGGAAGTCGGATGCCAATCTGTTATGGCAGAATTGTTGCAAAAGTGACCGCTTTCAGCTTTAAATAATAGTTCCTAATCTCTCCGGTGGCGCTAGTTAGGCTCTGGGACATGAGTATAACATGAACCATATAAGGCAACAAATAACCCGACCAAATTACGTAGGTTGCTTTTGGTAGTATTTCGGTGTATGGTGGCGCCGCCTAATTACTGTTTTTTGATGGACACTTTTCATACATAGAGATTTGGCTCCTTTATATAGTCTCCATGACTTGCAATTATGCTATCAAAAACATGATATATTTAGCAGTTCGTTAGGGTTTTTTTTTCCCTTTGATTTCCAAGACTCCCTTTGTTAGGGTTATTTAAGAAGAAAGTTTATTCTTTATTAAATAAATTAAAAAAATTATAAAAAAGTTAGGTTAAGTTATCTCATTATTTTTTAATTTCACAGTTGTTATACTCAGATAGCATTTCATAGTATTAACTTTATTAAAAAAATGTTTACATATAGGAAACTATAGGTCTACATTATAAGAAATTCTAGCTGTCAGCTTATTTACCTACATGTTTTATAAGACTGTTTATTTCTAAATAAAAAATAAATAAAAAACTACCCCGCCCAAAACCGTACTAAAATCGTACATTTTGCCCGGATCGTACGTTTTAGTACCATTTTCGTATGAGTGGTTCAAAAACATGCTAAAACTGCGTAGGAAAAATAGTGATAGACCAAAAAAGTAACTATGTGAGCGGTTCTTTTTTTTTGCCACTATCTCATTTTACAGTGTCACATGACTTTGCAATTTAAAAAAAAAAATACTTGGCATATCAAAATCGTGGGTCTTTTTTTTCTGATAGCTCGTTTTCTTTGCTCACAGAATATTGCTAAATAATACGGCAAAAGCCTAAAGATAATTTTAACTTTGATAAAAAAAAACATCCAAATTTCAAATGTCCCATTGCAAAATTTGTCACTTCAAACCTAAATATTCTCAAGACTGTCAGAGAACGGGTGTACATTTTTTTTATTTTAATCTATCTTTATTAGTATTAAGATTCATTTTAGATTGAATTCGTTTACTGAACATCAGTTATATTGTAGAAATTAATATAGAAAGCATGTCCTAGAAATTTCATTTCATTTCATAAGAAGTTTTCCTGTTTTTTTTCGGTCCTGCCAACTTTAACCTATTTGACTACGTTTGTATGGAGAACCGAGCTTGCAGGAGACCCTTAACACATTAAAATGAACACCTTGATCAGATAAAAGTTAGGTATATTTTGTACGGTAACGCAGTAGAAAAATACAAAAATGGTGTGTCCCTGATTTTAATATGGGAGAAAACTTTATTCTGCTGCGTTACTGTACAAAATGTAACTTTTATCTGATTCGTACTTTTCTAGGGACACGAATTTAAGTGTTCTAAAAGTTCATTCACCCCCCTACTTTTTTTTTTTCAAGTTTGGAATTGTTTATTTCCACTCCAAAATTTCCAGACATTTTTCGATCTTTCCATTCCGTGACCGCCATACAAATTCTATGAAAAATGGTAACGGAATGAAAATAACACCTTGGGACACTTTTTTTTCTCCTATAGAAAACGCTTGTGATTCTGAGTAGAAATAACATAAAAATTCACAAATCTAAAAAAATACCTACCTTAATTTTTAATTTATTATATATATCTTCAGTAATATTTAACATGTACAATTTAAACTTATGCTAACAAAACCTAAAACTAAACCTTAAATATAAAAGACTTCCCCCAAATCACCCCCTTCCGGCATGGTCGCAAGGACGCTAGCGGCGTTATCCCTCTGCACCGCCAGACTTAGCCTCTGGGCAAAGAAAGAGCCCGCCCTATGATCGCACGAGACGCCTATCAACCGGACCGACACTTTACAAAATTCTTGGTGTCGGTCGACCACGGGCCCAATGGCTCTTCAGTATATTTGTCTTACAAATTTTACATGTCAAAAGGGTAATTACAATACCTTAAAATAAAACTATGAAAACGGATTATATCGCGTATATTAAATTTATAATACATCCCGACGTTTCGAACCCTTTACAGCGTTCGTGGTCAACGGGTGACCACGAACGCTGTAAAGGGTTCGAAACGTCGGGATGTATTATAAATTCAATATACGCGATATACTTACATTATTCTACCTAAGACATTCTGCAATATGCCGTCGGTATGTCGGTAAGATTCAAAATTGCGATATTTTCACATGGAAAAGTTTCGAAAATTTCTCTATTATATTTTGCAAGCCCATTTTAAAATTGAAACGGTAGCTATTTAATCGTCTCGTTAAGAGTCCCCGGCACGCTCGGCCGAATTTCGCCTCCCATACAAACGGAGTTTCGTTCTCATTTTAAAACTACGTGTTGGATTGTAATTAAACTTTGCACATACAATGACATGAGGTATATTTAGTTCTGTAATTAGTTGGCTCCAGTTTATAAAACAAACGAAATAGAGCAAGAACAAGTTTTGTATGAAAAACTTAAATTCGCTGTATTGCACATCTATTCATTGTAACCCTACCTTGCCGGAGCCCCGACGGCGCCATGCTCCTACAGAACCCCTCATTGAGCCTCTGAATCTCCTGCCCAGCCCAATAGCCCAGCTGTGGGCTCCTCAGCCGCTCCACACTCAAATTCATCGCATCCTGCTCTGCCCCCGACAACCCCAAAATGGCCGCAATCGTAAACGACTTGCCAGCCAAACTAGTCTTCCCTGTCAAATCCACCCCGAACTGACTATCTTCTTCTGTAGACACTGGCGACGAACGATCGAAGCCATCTTGATACGACACAGCTAACAAATCCGTCAAGTTCGGATACACAGATGGACGCTCCATATTACACAAATTCACATTTCAAATTTAGAACGCTCACATTTTTTTTTAATTGACTTGAGTTTATTAAGTTACGACTGGCCGCCGCGACGCGATTGCGGTTTATGATTGAAAGCGCATTTTAAAATTGGAAGGCGGGGCGACGTCAAACGATCGGTTTGGCGGGAAAAAAATGACATCGCATAGAGCGGTCAATTGAGGGTGCAATTTGGGGGGTGGTGGGGGGAGTTTGAGTGCTGTGATTGGTCGGGGCGGCGCGTGCGCGGAGGGGCGGGGCCAGATTTAGGAGGGAGTGGTCCCGCAGTGATTTGTGGTCCCGAAAGCCTTTGATTGAGGCAGGGAGGCATTCGGCGTGCGATGCCGAATGTAATATTGCTGCAATCTAATGATGTCTACTTTAATTATGACTTAGCTGTGATGCACCAATTATTCGTCTAGTATTTAATAATAGGACTAGGAGCATAAGTGTTTCTCAACTTCATGTAGCATAACACGTATGTGGGTAACATAGGTATTTAGTGAACAATAGGTACAAAATTACATCACTACATAGTATAAAACAAAGTCGCTTTCCGCTGTCTGTCTCACTTCGCTGGCTCAGCGACCCGAAGTGGATCTTGGCCTTCCGATACTTGATTCCGCCATCCGTTCCTATCCTGTGCGATCCGACGCCATTCAGCCGCTTGGATGTCACATAGGTCTTTCTGGATCTCATCGATCCACCGATACCTAGGCCTTCCGACTGGACGGCTCCCAGTTGGTCGCCCCAGATAAGCTCTCTTGGCCGCACGATCCTCTCCCATCCTCACCACGAATTATTACCTTACCTAACCTTATCTTACCTTAACTTGTATTGCCTTGCCGAAGAACTAATATACGAAACGAATATGAATCATTTTTAGGTTCCGTAGCCAGTGTAAAAACGGGACCCTATTACTAAGACTCCGCTATCCGTCTGTCTGTCCGTCTGTCTGTCAGCAGGCTGTATGTCATCAACCGTGATAGCTAGACAGTTGAAATTTTCACAGATGATGTATTTCTGTTGCCGCTATAACAACAAATACTAAAAAGTACGGAACTCTCGGTGGGCGAGTCCGACTCGCACTAGTCCGGTTTTTTGATATATACTTACATATTGTTTTTTGTATTTAATTCAGCCAAGTGCGGCCCTGCGCGTCTTGCCCCCACCCCGTGAAACAATTTAATATCATAATCTGTGCGCCGAACGCCGATACCACGGAGCTACAAACAATTATGGAGGCGCCGCAGGACTTGGAGCGACCATGCCGTGGAGGAGGCATCATAACTTCTATGAAATTATGACATATAGATAAGACTTGCACTGCGTGTACTGTCAAAATCTCTGCAGATTTTTCTTGGCCTAACTATTGGCTTTCTTTATTGTCTCATCTTAACACATGTCAAAAATACAATCTTCTGCTGCGTTATCCCGGCATTTTGCCACGGCTCATGGGAGCCTGGGGTCCGCTTGACAACTAATCCCAAGAATTGACGTAGGCACTAGTTTTTCAATCAAAAATAATATGTCAAAAATACAGTAAAAATAAAATTTAAAATACACAAAATTTAAATAAAACAAACAATAAAAAACAGTAAATACAAATGTAAAAAAAAAACAATCAAAAATCCGACGACATGTCTGGCTTAGTGCCTATGAAGCCGATGGTCCTGGGTTCGAATCCCGGTAAGGGCATTTATTTGTATGATGAGCACAGATACTTGTTCCTGAGTCATGGGTGTTTTCTATGTATTTATGTATTTATATATTATATATATCGTTGTCTGAGTACCCATAACACAAGCCTCCTTGGGCTTACCGTGGGACTTAGTCAATCTGTGTAAGAATGTCCTATAATATTTATTTATTTATTATCAGTGAAAGAACATGAGTCAAAATCATATAAAAATAATAAGTACAAATAAAAAAAAAACATTTATCCATATGTATATACCGTTTTTGATATTTTTATTTTTAGTTTTAATCGTGTGTCGATAGATGGCAGATGGATGTTTCTGTGTATTTAAGTATTTGTATACATTATATATATATATATATATCGTTGTCTAAGTACCCACAACACAAGCTTTATTGAGCTTACCGTGGGACAGTCAATTTGTGTAATAATGTCCTATAATATGTATGTATGTATGTACACTACAGGTAGTTACTGAAAGGCAACATTTCCTCCTCGGACCAAATTACCTCGACTGTAATGAGTGCCTCGGTTAACAAGATACTATTAACCGGTTTATCTAATACCAAAATGCATAGTGTAGGATTTCTGGTAGCATAGTTGCATAGTACGAACTCTCGCTGCATACAAATGCAGCAATTGCAAGAAGACGAATGGCTAAGCGCAGCTCAGTTGCAGAACGACGAAATTGCATATACAACGTGTGATCAAAGACCTACATAACTCCGTATAACATGAATTGTACCTATTTTAGTATTTAAGATTTATATTTGTACTTAGTTATTAAGGTATGTTTTTTTCGTGGCAATAAATATTTTCTGATTCTGATAAAGTCTGAAGGGCTGACTATAAGTCCGCCGGACGATATCGGCCTGTCAGTTGTTCGGAACTGTTAAACTTTTGTTCTAACTGACAGGCTGATATCGTCCCGAAAAAACGTGCCTCGGAAATCAAGAAAGTTTGATTCTCGCACAGATGGCGCTACCAAAAATACCAACCTTTGGCCTATTCTCGGCTTGATGGCGTTGACGGTTTCGTTTGATATTTAACCATTTTAATATATATCAGTGAAAGAACATGAGTCAAAATCATATAAAAATAATAAATACAAATAAAAAAATAATTTATCCATGTATATACCGTTTTTGATATTTTTATTTTTAGTTTTAATCGTGTGTCGATAGATGGCAGATGGATAGATGGCAGTAAATTTACTGTGACTACAAAATTTATTATGACAGTACCCCTTTATCCTATGTATTCTCTTTGCTCTAACCAAGCTAACGCTGCACCAAATTTGCACTGACAGTGTGGAGGTACCGCTGTAAACGTACGTCATGTTTTCAGATGAATTTTACGTTTTGTGGTAGTATTTTTCCACTCTAACACTGCGAAATCTGTGTAGCGTCAGATTGGTCTGACTTTACCTAATAGCCTTTTTCGGGTTCCGTACTTCAGTACGAATTAGTTACAAGTTAATTAGGAGTTGAAACTACGTCCATGGGGTCCCAGCGCGCACAAGTTGTTTGCAGAAGTCGCGAAGCGTCTGGTTGACGTAACTGGTGACCGAAGAGCTGGCGGCTTCCTCGCACAACGTATCAGCATTGCGATACAGCGAGGAAATGCCGCCAGCATCCTTGGTACAATGCCTCAGGCCTATTGTAGATTTAAGCTAGTTATTCCTTTCGTTTACGTAGCACCACTGTATATATCTTGTATGTAAATAAAGTGATAAAAAATAAAATAAAAATTATTTGTAGATCTGTGTGGATGATAAGTTTGTTCAGATAACGCGATCGCCACACCGCAGCCTCGAAAGTGACATCATACTGGGGCAAGTTGAAGGCAAGCGCGCTAGAGGAAGAGCCCCCGCAAGATGGTCGGATTCCATTAGACAAGCATGTGGTTCCATGCAGAGGGCAGCCCACATAGCCCTTGATCGCGGTAAATGGAGGGATATAGTTGTTAGTCACGATCCTCAGTCATGAGGGAACGACGAGAGACTTAAGTTTGTTTGTAATTGATGTTACACGTTGTATACCTTATCTGCAGTTACATCTGTTTGGAGCTGTGCTCGCAGCTCAGCCAATAAGCACGGGCAAAATAAGAAGATGGCCGTGAGGAGTCGGCAGCAATCGGGGGATTTCGGATTGGATGGAAAATCATTGTAAATGCAAGGGTGCAAAGTTGTATTTTACCCGCGAGTGTTTTAACACACGAGAAGTAAAATACATTTGCACCCGTGTGTAACACAAAACTTTTCCCCTCACTATAGCGAGGAAAGTGCAACATCCACAGGCGTTAGATCATCTTCATCAACTGGAATCACTCATTTTTTTACGATACTATAACAAAAAACTCTGGAAATTCTGTACTTTTACGTGAGAAAAAAGTGTTCAGAATTATATTTAACATAATTATTAAAAAACAAACGTTTATTATGCAATTTTAAGGTTTATGACTTAAAATCATTAAATAAAGCTAAATCTGGTATTTTTTTTAGATTCTCAAACCATTTATTTAATGATAATTAATATCGAACGAACCAATATTATGAGCATTTTACGTTTTGTTTCTGTCAAGCTACTTAACATGCTCCATCCAAGGTCAAATTACTTTCCCCACTAGTGGATAAAATGTGTTTTTCCCCGCTTGTTTTAAAGGATAAAAGACGGCTTTCCGAGCTAGTGAGGGGAAAAATATTTTTCCTACTCGTCGACTGTAACAAGTAGAAAATAGTACATTATTGTCGAGGCTCGGAAGTAGCTACTTCCTGGCTGAGGATTCGTTTTAAACGGACGTCCTTGGGAGTCCGTTTAATTGAATCCGAAGCCAGCAAGTAGCCTTCCAGCCGAGTCATATATAGTGCTTTTCTCAAAAATGGCGCAATAAACACAAATATGATAGAAATATTTTACAGAAGCAACGTTATTATGTACATATTTTCACAGAAAAAAGTAAAAAGATTTGCTTTGCCGCCTTTTTATTTTTTAAATTAAAAATAGAAGTGTATTTTTCTGCTGAAAATACGCCAACCTATTTGAAACACCTAAATAGTCGTGGTACCAACATTGTAATAATAAGTACTCAATTCAATTCAATTCAATATATTCTTTATTTAAATAGGCCTAGCAACAAGCACTTTTAAATTGACAAGTTTTAAATATTACCTTAATCTAAATATCAGAGCAATTTATTGATGCAGTTATTATTATTCTTAAAAACATTGAATTATTATAGATATGTCAAACTTAATAATAAGAATTCACAAAAGGATCGTCAAACACCAAAATTGATTGATGGACTGATCATCTGTTTGGCTGTTTCATGGACCTACGCCTTCATTTGATATGGCCACTTCAACTTTTAAAAAGTTTGGAACTCGACAAATAATGGAATTTGTATGCAACATTGCAGACCCGAAATCGAGACTGCAATGTTTTTAACTTTTTTAATTTTATGGCTGACCATAAACTACGCACTTCGCGACCTACTTTTTAACCGGCAACGTCGACTTTGCCGTCCATTTTTGAGAAAAATAAATTACTTCACACCATGCATGAAATAACGCACCAGAATATGACACATTGTGTGCCGGGAACCGGCGGGCCCTCTGTTCGTAGTCGCTTTCCCTTACAAAGCGGGAAAACGCTAGAATCGGCTACGAGTGTGGTGCTACGAAAACGGCGGCACTGAATGCGTTAATAGAGAAACGCAGCAGTTTTACACACAACTTCCATTTATTCGGCAATTCGAACCGAACTATGCGACAGAATAAGAACATTGAAAAATTTGCGAAATACCGAATAATTGGCGAATATTCGGCCCATCTCTAACCTATTATACCTACATTAGAAACTTAAATAAAGCAATTTTTCTCGCGCTTCGCGGTCGCTCGGTCTAATAATAAAAATTAAATTAATGTCAAAATGAAAGGAAGGCTTTTTGGGTGCTTTTTAGGCTTCCGTACCCTAAGGGTAAAAACGGGACCCTATTACTAAGACTCCGCTGTTCGTCTGTCTGTCTGTCACCAGGCTGTATCTCATGAACCGTGATAGCTAGACAGTTGAAATTTTCACAGATGATGTATTTCTGTTGCCGCTATAACAACAAATAATAAAAAGTACGGAACCCTCGGTGCGCGAGTCCGACTTGCACTTGGCCGGTTTTTATGATCGTTCAGCAGGCTCTCTCATGATCCGAATTAATTATATCAGGTAGAATAAATATTTATTTAAACTTTTTTGCACACAATATATACAACAATGTACAAATGGCGGACTTAATGCCAAATGGCATTCTCTACCAGTCAACCATAGGGCCAAACCGAGACACTTACAATTGGTGCATAGAAAAAAAAACTATGAATAAAAAGAAAAGCAAACTAATATACTTATAAACTACATATGTTACATAAACAAACAAACAAACATACATACTCATTACACACTATAAATATACCTATAATAGGCATATACATACATTTATACTATAAATATAATATTATAAATATATATTCCGTATAAGAAGATAGTTTATAATTTATCCTGCGTGTGTAAAAATGTGGATATGATATGACGTTTACCTTACCCGATAAATATCGTCATTCTTACTTCACGCAGTTATTTCTAATGCTAAGAAAATCGAAATACTAGCTAGGCTAGCTAGTATCTCGCCGCGAGATATAGCCTACCCGTCCCTCTTTAATTAATACAGTTAGAAAAAGACGGGTAGTCTATCTCGCGGCGAGATACTGTCGCGCCAATCATGTGCTTGGCCTACTGATTACATAAGTTTTTTTTTCTATTCGTCGAGTATAATCTGTGTATTACAACTTAACATGCAACACTACAACCTTACTCTTTTCAACGTTGGATAGTCTATGGCACTTCCGACTCAAGCATAAGAATTTTATCGATACGGTTTAGTCAATTATAAAAATTTTGAAAATAGAACTTCATACATTTCGATAAAATGTTTCTTGTTTAAGGAGACTCGATTCAATGCAAAATTAGACTACTTACTTAGCCTACACGCTGCTGCGTCGCATCTGCTTTGTGATTGGTTGGCCAACAAAAACATTTTATTTTATGTTGTAGTAGAAATAATTGCTTCATATGTCAGTAACGCACATGTGACACCCTTCATATAGCAACATCCATACCCTAAAAGCGCTTAGCGTTGCTTGTTAGTCTCCATAGGCTACGGTGGCCAAAATTGAGAAAAAAACTGTCTTAAAACTGAATTTAGCAAGGAGCAGGTACCAGGGCCTCATGAGTTACGAGGAGGTGTCGTTGACCAACCCGCCGGGGGCACCGGGCCCGGCGGCCGGGGCGCGAGGTATCGCGGGCTGCGGCAGCTCGCGTATCTTAGCTGTATAATTTTGGTTTGTTTACTTATATGATTCTACTAGTTGAAAGTATTATTTTTTTGTCTCGTAGAAAAAGTATTGTATACAATAGTGATATAATCAAGCTTATCAATCTCGTACCTTAACTTAAGCAACTCAGCAAGCTTCGTTGCTTAAACACGGTACTCGACTGAAAAACTCTCTATTATATCACGATTGTATAAAATACGATTTTACACAGTGTGACGAAAATAAAGCATAGGTAGTCACCACAAGGTTTCAAAAGCAAAATAATTTACCAATTTGTAAACCGAAATAGTTGCTAAAGTTAACATTTGAAAACAATTAAAAAAAGTAGAAACAAATCGTCAACTCATAATTCGTGATAGAAAACAATAAAGGATGACTCATGTTAGACCGGGCCGTGACCGGGCCGGAGCTTCCGGCGCTTCGTTTTCTGTGGAAAGCATCACGTGATCACCCGTCATGTCTACAGTTGTGCCGTTCCCGGTAACATTCCCCATTTTGTATGGGGAATGTTACCGAGCGAGAAATTTCCCCATACAAAATGGGGAATGTTACCGGGAACGGCACAACTCTACTCATGTCATAGAAAAGTAAGCGTCGGAAGCTCCGGCCCGGACACGGAGCGGTCTAACGTGGCTCAGCCTTTAAGTCCCAAATTAAAATTTGTATTAATCTATTTGATAGGTATGAGTACCTAACATCCCTACTGAAAGCCGTCGGAACCCTGTCGCCCGATCTGAAAACTGCATAATTCACAAAATCACATGTAATTAGATTTAATAAATTATGGGAACCCTTTTGCAACATGATTCGTCTTATGCCATTTTGTACATATTATTGTACGATAACAAAACCTAAATAATTACAGCCAAACTTTAATTTTGCAAAATTCTAAATTCAAAACTGTCTATTCTACGAACGGCCCTCAAGGGCTCTTTCACAACTTCCTTGCTGCCACTTGTTGCGTATTCTATTTTAATCTTAAATAAATGATTAAACAATTAAACCTATTATAAAATACTGCATAACAATCCATACTGATAATATTGTCTTCGGTTACTGCGATAGTTACTCATGAAATAAAACTATGAAAACGGATTATATCGCGTATATTGAATTTATAATACATCCCGACGTTTTGAACCCTTTACAGCGTTCGTGGTCAACGGGTGACTGAGGAAAAATTACAAAGTGCAAAAATACCCACATACTAAAAATAATGAACAATCATAGACTATATTGTATGCCTGTCGGCGAAGCATAGCGTTCTATAATACTTTTTGTACTTACCAACACTGTTACCTATGTTTACAAATAAATCATTTGAGTTTGAAAAAAAAAAACATAAGGCTGGTTGTACATGCAAAATCGGTTCATAAGGCTAGTTATACAGTACAATTATTTTAAATATTATATTATTAATATATTATAAATGCGAAAGTCGGGTTGAAATTTGGTATACAGATTGTTTGAGTCCCTGAGAAGGACATAGGATAGTTTTTATCTCGAAAATCATCCCTTAAGAAAGTAAAAAGCGGGGTGGAATTGAGATAATTAATGAAGTGTCTGCTAATTTGTGTACATATTATGCTCAAATTGAATAATTGCTATAAGACTTTCTCCAGGCGCTATTCTTACTCTAGCTGGGGTTACTAAGTCCACGCAGACGAAGTCGCGGGCAAAAGCTATCTAGTCTATGATTGTTCATTATTACCGCTGTAAAGGGTTCGAAACGTCGGGATGTATTATAAATTCAATATACGCGATATAATCCGTTTTCATAGTTTTATTTCATTAATCCATACCATCCATACTTCCATACTAATATTATAAATGCGAAAGTCTGTCTGTCTGTCTGTCTTTCTGTCTGTGTGTTCTCTCTTCACGCTTAAACCGCTGAACCGATTTAGATGAAATTTGGCATAGAGATAGGTTGAGTCCCTGAGAAGGACATAGGATAGTTTTTATCCCGAAAATCATCCCTTAAGAAAATAAAAAGCGGGGTGGAATTGAGATAATTAATGAAGTGTCTGCTAATTTGTGTGTATAATATGCTCAAATTGAATGATTGCTATGAGAATTTTTCCAGGCGCTATACTTACTTTAGCTGCTGTTACTAAGTCCACGCAGACGAAGTCGCGGGCAAAAGCTAGTGTGTAATATTTCGGAAACCTCGTTGGTTATATTTATGTTGTCACCAAATATCCTATTTATAATGTACTAGCTTTTGCCCGCGACTTCGTCTGCGTGGACTTAGTAACCCCAGCAAGAGTAAGAATAGCGCCTGGAGAAAGTCTTATAGCAATAATTCAATTTGAGCATATTATGAACACAAATTAGCAGACACTTCATTAATTAATTCAATTCCACCCCGCTTTTTATTTTCTTAAGGGATGATTTTCGGGATAAAAACTATCCTATGTCCTTCTCAGGGACTCAACCTATCTCTATGCTAAATTTCATCTAAATCGATTCAGTGGTTTAAGCGTGAAGAGGGATCACACAGACAGATAGACAGACAGACAGACTTTCGCATTTATAATATTAGTATGGATTTATAGGTTCTTTGTTTCTTTAAATGCTTTGTCTATATTTAAACTCTTGATCCCGATTCAAATAAATGATTAAACATTACAGGCACTCAAGGCGACGGTGGCCCTTATAAAAAAGTAATAAAACGCAGGGCTGTCTGTTCCGCCGATTAGGGCACTTAATATATGGCCCGCGATATTAGGACGTGGAATTTTAATTACCGCAGGGGACAGCCCTATTGACAACGACGGGTAGGGTTGACGAGCAGATTTAATAATAAATCCATTTATTCAAGACAACATAGGTCCAACACAATCATATTACTATGTAATAAACAGAATTAAAAATAAAATAAAATAATAAACAGTATAGAAATTTTGAAATATTTGAACATTCATTCATTCATTCATTTAGTTTATTAAATTTAATTATATTAGAAAGCCTTTTATCTGTATGGCTTATAAAATAAATAAGATAAAAAAAAGCTTTTTATCGGACGAAATATACGTAGTTAACTCACAGATAAAACACAAAAAAAATATAATAATTAATAAATTATTGAAAAAATTTCAATAGTTTAAAAATGCCGATCAGATATAATAAAAAGAGCCTTTACACAATAAAAAAATGGTTAAAATAATAATTAAATTAAATAACGGGTTATATATGTATACATACCTACAATACATACAATTATCTTCTTATTTAATTAGGTATTTAAATTTAGTATGATATGTCATAATTTTCAGCGACCTCGGAATGTAATAAATTTCAAACGAAGCTTAAGTACTAAATAAAATGATTACAAAATAGAAATAGTATATTAGTAATTTTATTATAGTTCGTTTTTTTAGCATTAGAAATAAGGTAAGCTATTTTGAAGTGTCATTTTATTGAAAAACACTTTTGTAAAATAAGTCACGGCAAATACGTAACAATTATTTATTTATTATTATTCGGAGATCCAACAGCCTATAACATGTCCATAGGTTTTATAAATATGATACAAAAAGCCAATTACAGGTTCTCACCAGTAGCTACATATTAACAAAAACAATTGGTGGTTAGCACTATTGCACGATTCCTACATTTACACGCCAAAGCTATATAAATCATATAGTTATAAATCATATATGATCATTTACATTCTTTTGCTTTCATAAGTAACGGTTACCGACGGTAACCGATTTTTAAAAAGCGTTTTTCAATAAAAAGATGTTAACATTGTTTACCTTTTTTCTAATGCTAAAACCACGAACTGTATATACTATAAATATTTTCTATTTTTTAAATAAACTAAAAACTTAACAGCAATACCGATTAACACTAACTTAAAATTTAATATAAAAAAATAATAGAAAGAATACAAACTAATCCATGTTAATAAAGGTAGCTTAAAATACTGAAGATCTTTTTTTTTATAGTCCTTTTTTTATTCGTAATAAATAAATATAAATAACGCCATTAATAGTGTTAACTTATAAAATTAAGTACCTACTACCTAGTACCTAATCTCCTCCTTTGAAAGTACAACATATTATTATTCAATTAAAAGTAAAAGTAAAACTAACTAAGAATAACAACTTATAAATAGTAAAAATTAAAAACAAAACTACTCTTAATTAATTAGTACTCTAAATTAAACTACTCTTATTAAATTAATTAGGTTTGTAAAATGTTGGTCTTTATCCTTTTTTTTTGTTATAAACATCCGGTACTGAAAAATATAATTGAAATTAAACATAAAATAAATATTACATTTTTAAGTAATCGCCAACCCTGAAAGAGGGTGCGCGTATCAAAAAGCGCATCATACGATTGCGGGTCGCTTAAACACGAGGGGTGAGGGGTGGGGGAGCGGGCTAATATTGTGTACACAACACCAGTGTCGACGAAATGAAAACTTGCTTCGTTATACTTACGACAAATGAGGGTTTATGACATGTGGAAGGGTGATGAGCTATGATGACACCTGCATTAAGTGATTTGGCTTTTTAGCGTTATGTAGTCATCAAAAAACCTTAGTTATTTTAACTGGTGACCGAAGAGCTGGCTGGCGGCTTCGAGGAACGCAAGCACAACGTATCAGCATTGCGATACAGCGAGGAAATGCCGCCAGCATCCTTGGTACAATGCCTCAAGGGCCTATTTAAGATTTAAGCTAGTTATTAATTTCGTTTACGTAGTATCACTGTATATATCTTGTATGTAAATAAAGTTTAAAAAAATTCTAAAAAAAATTAGGTACCTATTTCAATTTGACTTATTAAGTATACAGGGTGGCCAAAAAATTATTGCGACAGAAAGACATTAGTGTTTCATTTGCTATGCCGCAAACGATTGACATCTTGGCTAGACCTCCAAGTGTGTCGTATGGATGTTGGCGATCCTTAAATTGTATTTGTATTATGTTAATTTGTATTTGAGTTGTGTTTGTATTGTATTTATTCAATATTTTTTGTAAATAACTGACATGTAATATTAATATTATCAAAGATAGATATAACTCCGTAATAGATGGATACAGTCTAAGGAAAAAACGTGCCTCGAAAATCAAGAAAATGTGATTCTCGTTCAGAGGGCGCTACTAGCTTTGGCCTGCTGTCGTATAAATGGCGTTGACGGTTTCGTTTGTTATTTAACAATTTTAACGCATATCAGTAAAGGAACATGGGTCAAAATCATAAAAATAATTAATGCAAATAAAAAAAATCATTTATCCATATTTAAATATATTTTATCGTATTTTTATAAATCTTCATTTTTAGTTTTAAAGTGTGTCGACAGATGGCAGTGAATTTACTGGGGTTACAAAATTTACTATGACAGTACCGCTCTAGTATAAGTTACTCTATGATATTATACAATAAATGATTATGATTAAAATGATTTCCCCATCATAAAGTTCGTACAGGTGATCCTACCGACTGCGCCAGTCGCCAACATTTCGCTCGTTTTATTTCATTTCAGTCGTAATTGAAAAACTTTGTCGTTCTCGTAGCGTTTCATTTCGACTTCTTGATTTGTTGTTTTATTATGTAAATAATACTTACTTCCTTACTTATTTTTTTAAAGTAACCAAAGACCTATTTAACTCCGTATAAGATGAAGTCTAAGGACAAAACGTGCCTCAGAAATCAAGAAAATTTGATTCTAGCGCAGATGGCGCCTTTGGCCTGTTCTCGGCTAGATGGCGTTGACGGTTTCGTTTGTTATTTAACAATTTTAACACATCAGTGAAAGAACATGGGTGAAAATCATAATAAAATAATAAATATTACTGATCAGGCTTTAGTTCACCGTATAAAATGAGCCCCCCCTAAGCATATATTAATTTTATATCCGTTTCTTTAATGCGTACCACGATGGTACTATAAGTTGTTAATATTATTATTATTTGTATCTCCTCGGATTTCACGGGCCTATAAATCCCGGTCTTTTGATAGGCTTGCGTGGGGATATAGATCCAACACGTAGAGGCCCCTTGGAGAGCTTTAATGTCATGTAGAATGCCTGCTGGAACCCGTTCACAGGTGCAACAATAGACACCCATGAACCGGTCGCAGCAGGCATTGGGACTATTGTAGAAAAAGTGAACAGTATACCGGTCTATGGATTGGAGTTTGGGTGGACAATGAGACTGGGCTATTGAAAAGAAATAATAATGCTAACACACGTTATATTATTATTATTTGTAATGCAGGCAGGCAGTTTAAATAACCAAAAATAACTGATAATGCCTGTATCCAGAGTCATAAACTGATTTCTCAGTGTTGAGTAGAATTCGCTTTGTGCTTATCTAATTTATTCTTAAACTCATTGACACTAATATGTTATATATTAATCATTTTGGCTACAGGGTTAATGTATTTTTTCTACTCGTCGACTGTAATAGTTGAATTAAGATTTCGTATACCAAAGTGGAAATGGGTACTTTTCATATATGGGATCCCAAGTATCCCAACTCAACTATAATATTCATTTCGAAACGATTTAGTGAACTATAAATTGACCAATCACAGCTCACCAAAATCGAGAAAAAAATTGTTTAAAAATTGAATTTAGCAAGAAGCAAGTAGCAGGGCCTCATGAGTTACGAGGAGGTGTCGTTGACCAACCCGCCGGGCCCCGGCGGGCCGGGGCGCGTACGCGAGTATGAAAGTATCGCGGCAGCTCGCGTATTTTAGCTGTATACTTTTGGTTTGTTTACCTATATGATTCTACTAGTCTAAAGTATTATTTTTGTTGACTCGTAGAAAAAGTATTGTATACAATAGTGATATAATCAAGCTTTTCAATCTCGTACCCAATAATGCCACTCAGCAAGCTTCGTGGCCTTAACACGGTACTCGACTGAAACTCCATTATATCACGATTGTATAAAATACTATTTCAAAAATACACAATGCTAGTCTGCAACCGCCTAAATTATTCCCAGAAACTAAACAACAACGCATCCAAATCCGTTTAACAATACCTTTACCAAACAGCGTTCGGTAATCGCTACTACATATCGCTACATAGCGCTATAACCACGCTATTCAGTGCTGTATAACTGTATAACAGCGCTATAACCACGCTACAGAGCGCGCTCCGAGCTCGGAGCGCCATAAAGCTAATAATGGCTATAATAACACAGTCGCTATCTCATTATGTGTTATGTACATACTGAATCACAGCAGGACAGGGGCGCTGTGGAGTTGTCTCGTGTAATAATTAACTAAAATATAATTGTTTTATTTTAATTAGTACCTCTAGCCTGCAATAAGTAGCCTGTACGCATTTTTCTTGTGAACATCATAGAAAATTAGACTTTAAGAGTCTCCGACAAGCTCGGCCGAATTTCACCTTCCCATACAAACGGAGTTCCGTTCTCATTTTAAAACTACGTCTTGGATTGTAATAAAACTTTGCACATACAATGACATGAGGTATATATCTAGTTCTGAAATAGCTCTAGTATATAAAACAATCGAAATAGAGCAAAAACAAGTTTTGTATGAAAAACGATTCGCTGTATTTTTTTACTATGGTATCTGAAGCTACATAAACTAATTACAGACCTAGATATACCTTATCCTATTGTAAGTACTTAATTTCAGAGCAATCTAGCTAGTCGTTTAAAAATGAGAGCGTAACTACGTTTGTATGGAGAACCGAGCTTGCCGGGGACCATTAAAGCCTAATTTAATAATTTTCTTGTTTGACTCCTATAAGTCTTATTCATACCTTCTATATACATACATCAAAATACTAATGTATTTCTAAGCTATATATTAAAAACCCTAGTAAAATGTACCCAAATCTTTGAACCGGAAAACCGGAATGTTGCTCGGTTTTGTGAACGTTTTTGACCCTAATAGAAAACATTAAGCTCGTTTTCTTCTCTAACCCCTAAGTGCCTTAACTCTTCTCACCCTCCTACCAAAGAAATACATCTCTAAATTATATTGCCCCCCCATGATGCCGGTGGTCAAACATCAATATACTTATGCTCGTGTGATAGAGATAGGAACAGGCGGTTATATGTACGAAATTCTTAGCGTTCTTACTTTAGTCTAAAAACCGTTTTATACAGGCGACTCCTTCACCGCCCTGTGCCGGCGGCACGCCGCCCGCGCCAATAAACCGGCCTTTGTCGTCATTTGTCATCCATTGTCGCCACGCGCCGAAAAACAATTAAATCTTGTCTATGTGAATATTTGAATACTTGTTTTTTTGCCAACGAGGTAATGGGTTTATGCGTTCGTTTGAGTTTTATTTGAATTTGATCATGGAGACTGTATAAATTTGATGTTGTGGGGGTGTTTTTGTTTAGAAAATATTAGTCATACAGCCTCTTGTCTATTTTTTGTTATTTTAACTTTATAACTTAAGTCCCTGGCAAGCTCGGCCGAATTTCCTTCCTTCCCATACAAACGGATATTCGTTTTCATTTAAAACGAAACAAAACTTAAATTCGCTGTATTTTTTTTACTATTGTATCTGAACCTAATTACAGACCTTATCCTGTTGTAAGTACAGTACAAAGTTTCAGAACAATCTAGTTAGTCGTTTTAAAATAAGAGCGCCGGACCTCGTGAAAGCCAAGAAGTCCACACCTACCCCAAGATAAAGGTAAGGTAGGTAAGGTACCTAGACTTGGCACACGAGATTACCGCCATGTGGGATGTTGACTCGACGATCATTGTTCCTATAGTCGTGTCAGCGAACGGTCTCATAGCAAAGAGTCTCGACCAACACTTAGAGAGACTCGCTGGGTGGTTGGATCAAGGGTCAGATGCAAAAGGCGGTAATTTTGGACACGGCGCGGATAGTACGTCAGTTATTCACTCTGACCCTGACCACCGGCAGCTTGGACCTTGCCCCGCTGCTGGCGGCACACTAGGTTAGGTTTTTTATAATGTGTTTATGTGTATTTTGTAAGTGATTTTTTTTATATTCGTGATCGGCAACGCAGGCTTCGTCAAGTGGATACAAAAGCAAATCAGCAACAGGCTTCGTCATCGACTTACAAATGATGTAATCCGCAACAGGCTTTGTCTAGCTTAACCACTAAATTAAACTATTTAGGCTATGGTGCCACCCCGGACCGTAGCCGGCCCAAACGTCCCCATGACACTGGCAGCGTTGCCCCGTTGAATTGCCAAGGAGATCTGTTGGACCAGGTACGATCCGGAGCGAGGATCGCAACCCCTATCCCTCAGTCGCCGACCCAATTCCCACACAAACTCCTTAGCCTCCGCACCCCAAGGTCCTGCAGTCTCCACCGCAACTGGTATAAAATCATACATTGGTTCCAAGGCAGAGTACTTCGTATGCTTCTGTTTAGCCGCATACTCCGCAGCTGAACCAGCAGCACCGATGGTGTGACTCAGATGGGACGGGGCAAAGGTGCTAACACACGTTGCGTCCCATAAGAGGCACCGACCCTTCTGCCAAGGAACCAATGTAAGACCATCTGGCCTTTTGCCATCAGCCCGGCACAATCCCGGAGGCTCCAGGACACAGGGAACATTGGCTGAGACCAAAGCCCTGCGAACTACCTCATTTATCGCATGGTGACGCGAAAAACGCCCAGCGCACCTCTGACAACTAAGGCCATGGTGACCGTCCTCCTGAACCATGGCTCCACATATACACCTATGTACCTCGCAAACCTTCGAACCCAATCGTAAGGCAACCGCAATCCTCAAAGAATCGTTATCTAATAACGTGCCTAACTGAGGGGAAGGCAACGCATGAAGCCATGCTCCTGATTCGCACCTAGATGCGGCCTTGAGGCGCGCTAAATCTGAGCCAATAGCCTCGCTCAGCAAATCTGCAACCACCTTCTTACATAGGATGTCGTCCCAACCTCTTTGGGTCGCAGGATTGCTTGGCGGTTCCGTACCCTGACAAAACGATGACCACTTGACAAATGCCTCCGCAGCAAAAGGTATCTGGGAATTGCCACCATTGTCAGACAATATTCGAGTGACTAGTCACAAAGTACCATGTGCCGAGGCAAGGAAAGCCACTACGCCTACTTCACGACACCGACGAACCCCAAGACCCCCGTGACGTACCGGAAGAGCAGCCTGGGTCCACTGCGCCTCATTCAGATGTACATTTAATATTGACTCCAGCGCTAACTTGAGTGTGTCATCTAATTTCGCTACATCGTCATGAAACATCCAGGTGGGAGATGTTCTTAAAATATACATTATCCGAGGCATCGCGAAACAGTTCCGCAGAAGAACAAGCGAGACATGCGCGGATAAATGGCTGAGGTGCATCTGGGCCTTAGCTAAAGCCAACCTTTTCTCTTCCAGAGCCGAACTGACGCCTTCCGGAAATATAGGAGCACCCAAAAGAGAAAAGGTTGACTTTTGCAAGCGTCGCACCCCTGGCAATACCGCCTCAAATCTCGATATGGTATTAGCCTCATCGGAATCGCAACAGAACAGTTCGCATTTGCCCGAATTTATCTCCAAACCGATCCCTCTCAAAGCCGGCACCAGCCTTTCAACATCGTTCAAAACTGTTTGCGGATCACCTCCAATCGTTCCGTCATCCAAATACCACACGTTCAGGGGTGAATCTAAAGATGTGATAACCTTTTGCATGGCCAAGCAAAATATTAATGGACCCAAAGGATCTCCCTGTTGGGCCCCAACCCGCGAGGATATCAGGGTGTCGCTATACTGTAAATGGCTGTCAGCATGGTAACATTGATAAAGGAACGGGTAAATCGATGGTACTTTGTTCATAGTTTCATCAAGAATAGTGTCCCTCTCAACGCTATTAAAAGCATTCTTGATGTCTATCTTCAAAATAACGGCACCCGTATCCCTATTCGCTAGTGCAAATGCTCGAGTGGCATGGATCGCTGCTTCACAACCCTGCGCGGTACCAAACCCCACTTGAGTTGGCTGCAGATAATCGGCCATCGGTTCTTTAACAGCCCGACAACACAATTTAGCCGTGAGTCGACGAATTGTGCATCCTATTGCTATCGGCCTGACCCCACCGTCCTTTTTGGTAAGAGCGCAAAGGGAAGCGCCATATAAATACGGACTGACAAGGGGATTGAGCGATCCCTTCAAAAGGAAATTACATAAGTTCGTTAATGAGTCGAGTAGCCGGGGCCCATTACTACCCGCCGTAGAAGATGTCAGTTCCTTAAGATGCTGCGGACGCAAACCATCCAAACCCGCAGCAGACCCGTTGTAAAATGAACCTAACGCCTCCCCCACATCAGCCGGCGTCACCGACAAGGAAGGGCTCGAAGCATCAGGTTCCGGCGGAAACACTAGAGACCTGGACGGTGACGGATGTTTCTCACGAAGATGAAGGATGAAAGTTTCATCGTTCGACGGCGCCAGCGACGAGTCTGACAAAAGGAGCCGGACCGCACCTCTCAAGTCACCATCATGCACCTTGCCCTCTATGCTCTTATACAAAGACCTTGACTTCCGCGATGAGTCCTCTGGGAAGTATAACGTTGCGCTATCCACGTTTTCCTTCACCTTGGAAGTCAAGGACTTCTTAGTACCTTTCTCTGGAACCCGCAAAGCAGAAAAAGAAAAGGACAACAACGAGAACCAGTCCTCAACGCTATTGGACTGTACACATTTATCCATTATGGCCCCTAATCTCTCCGCTGCCAAGCATCTCGCGCCCTTTGGGATGTGCTTTAGGACATTTACCTTAGCTTTAAGTTCAGTCAATTTATCGAAGCAAACGTGAGGAATGGGTGCTGCTGGGGACGAATTACCGTTATTTGGTGACGCCAACGATGGACTGTTAGGTCCCGGAACCCCCAAGGTGCCCAGACTAGGAGATAAAATGTCCCGATGGACACGTGTTATGTGGACCTTGCGGCCTTTCGGCACCACATAAAGCCTTGGTGATCCAGGGCAGTAGGGACATACCGACTTAGAGGGGCTGCTCATTTCGATTATACTAATACACTAATATTTAAACAATTTTACGTAAACCCTTGAAAACCATATGCAAACACACTAATAAATATATAAAAAGGAGATGTAAAAATCAGCTATTCACAGTAAACATGACAAAGATGAAAAAAACAATTTGACATGAAAAATATAAAAAATCATCAAAATTTGTATATGTAGCACTAAAATGTCAAAAAATATTTAAAAAAAACAATGTCATAATCATTAAAAAACAAAAACAAAACTAAGAATATATACAACACATGAAAAAACCGGAATTAAAAATTATATGACTAGTTATTGAATAAAACAATGACAATGAATTTTTTTAAATGTCAGTAACGATAAAACAGAAAATTAATGCCTAAACTATAAATATTAAAACATTAATAACACAGATTTAATGTCACATCAAAATAAAAATAAAAAACAAAAACAAAAGTTCAATTCCGGGATTCGAACCTCCGCCCACCTAGCGCGCAATGCAACAATCTCACGAGTCACCCACTAGACCGCGGCGACCGATGACGTCGTCGACGAAAAATAGAATAAGTTCCAACCGGTACCGTTGCGCATACGGTATGTGGTACAGATTTAATGTATGTGGCATACCCACAGCTCAAATCACACACCAGTCACAACAAAACTACACGGCTCACTTCCACTTTTTAAACACTAAAGTTATCACCCATACCTAAACCGGAACTATTGGCCACAGCAAACGCTCGAATAAAAACATAATTGCGCGTTCATTCCGCCGATTCCGTTGAATGGTATGATTCATTGTGTGTTGCTCCGATAGTCACTGCCGCCTCCTCGAAATGCGATTTTACGCCACTGTTGCCGAACTTTCAAGCGAGATAACATTTCTACTTATTCTTTGCGAAAGATAATCGTCGTAAAAACTCAAAATGTAGTATATCTTTCGCTTGATTATTTTATAAACATAAATATAACACAGAGCTGTTGTTAACAGCGCGGGCGGTCTACCCTCTTCTACTATCATATTCATATTATAAATTACCTAGCCTAAGATGAAAATATGGAATATAAATAAAGAGTTAACAAATAAAGCAAAAGCCATTAAAGGCCATCGTCATCAATTAAATATTTAAATAATCGCTTTCAGGCAAAAGCGGCAATTTCAGCTCCAAACGATTCATAACGACATCCACCGTCGGTGTTCACAGACCACTCAGTAATAAATGAAGACTGTTAATGTTTTTATAAAAAATATTAGCTTAACTTTAGATGCCAGTAAAGGCTTTATTAAAAGAAAAACTTCGCCCAGTGTTGGTAGTAATTAATATTTTAATTTAGAAAAAAAACTTATTCACTCAATGGCAGCAAAAAAAACCGGCCAAGTGCGAATCGGACTCGCGGACCGAGGGTTCTGTACAAACCTGTAGGTATATAAGTAAAAGTTCACCGTTTGCAAACTCAGCTCAAAAGGAAATCGGGAAGTGGGTCAAATTTTGCTTCCAAGATTTGACCCACACTAACATACAGCTACATACTGTTCAGCAGTGGAAGTGGAATGGCTGGTTCAGATATGGAGGCGAGGAAACGAAAGTCCGTCTTGTGGTCACGATATATATTTTAAGTAAAAAAAAGAACCCCTTACTGGAAGTAAGGCGTAATTACAACTTTTTGACATATATGTGTAGCATATTCCCCAGTAGCATTTATACGTCATTATGATGTCAGCGACGTCATTATGACGTAATAATGCCGTCACTATGACGTAGCTGACGTCATTTTGCTACCTGGGTTGAGGGGAAACAGCGACTGTCCCGACTTGGTGTCAAGACTTGTAACTTTCGGTTCCGTTCGTGCCTAAGAACCAGGAGTCGTAGCACGGTACGCTTATCACCATGCCTGTCACGTTCTAACAAGTATGTGAGTGCGAAAGTGACGGACTTAGTGATAGGGGAAACCATGCTGCGCGGGCTGCTCAGGCCGCGGTGTCCTAGTCTTCTGGCTGTTCCTCTTGCGCATACAGTTTCCTGTAGAAACTGCAGTTCTCCGAGCACTCAGGACGATTAACGCGTTCTTGACATCAGCTCCTGACTGCGATGTGTTTGCCAGCAGATGGCTGAATGTGTGTCGTGAATGTGTGAAATACTGTGAGATGATGGATGAATGATAGCTTTCTAATTTACCTTGTTGTCTATTGTGTATTGTTTGACATGAAATTGTATATGTAGTCGCAAAATCACTTGACATAGGTATTTTTAATTAATATTATTTGCATGACTAAATTGTATTTCAATAATTATGTACTGTTTTGCTATTTGCATGTATAAATTTGCCAGCGCTTTGGTGCAAACTGTAATGCTGTGTAAATATTAATAATTGTAAGCATAATATTTAAAAACGCCTAGGTAAGGTGAAGTTTTAGTTATTGTTATTACGTTTACAATGGTAACCGGATGAGACAGAAAAATAACATGTACAGAGACTGTAAAGAGGAATATATATAATAATAAGATTAGGTGCTGATGGACTTGCCAACACATACCTTGTAAAAACCATAAAAGCTTGTAAAAACGAGGTTTACTATCATCATTATGTAACGGTCTGTGTCCGTAACCGAATAATACGGAGCCTGATATTGTTCGCATTGGTGATGGATAACGATTTCCCAATTTACCGCGGGACCCGCCTATGTATGAGTAGGTAAGGCGGCGTTCACATAAGCTAATATTTGGGGCATTTTCTATGAAAAGGGACATCGGACGGACGGAAAGGGACGCTTACGCCGCACAGCGTCGCGCGGCAATGTATTTATATCGGAGCATCGTTTATAATGGCGTAAGCGCCATCGATAATAAGCCCTTTTTATAGAAAATACCACATTTAATATCTGGGTAACCGAGCATTGCACGGAAAACATATAAATACTCAAAAATGCGCGATTTCCCAGAGATAAAACCTAGCTAGATCGATTTTTCGCCCCCGTATAGCAAATTTCATCGAAATCGTTAGAGCTGTTTCCTTAAATTTTGGTTAAATATATAATTATACAAGAATTGGTCGTTTAAAGGTATACGATTTATTTATTTAGGCGTATCAAAGTTAAAACAACGGCAATTTTTTTTTCATGGGAGTCGGAGTCACTAAGGGGTTGGGGGGGCAGGCGCCCTCTCCCTAGAGAATAAAATTTGTAACTAAATATATGCCCCTCCCCCTCCCATTGGCCATCGACTATATAAAGTATTAAGACCATAAGAATCGGACGCCTGCGACGGGCAGGGCACGTGTTACGAATAGACGAGGCCAAAGTACCCAAACGCCTCCTAGAGGCCGAACGGAGGGCCGCAGAGGCAAACCCAAGCTCAGATGGTTGGACGGCGTATACCGGACATCAGGATTTTGGAAGTGAAAAGTTGGAGAAGTAAAGTCCGACAATGAATTCTTTAAAAAATTAGCAGAACACCTGATTAAAAAAGCCTATTATACATTAAATGATTTTTTTCACGACCAATAATTATAATTATTAAGTACCCATTATATAACCTTGTACAAAAACCTCGTTCTCCTCTTGAATAAACTGTTTGCTGTGCCCTACAGGGTGTCATGTTGTACACAATTCTATGTTAAGTATAGGTTAAGATACAATGTGATATGCAATAAAGCTTATGAGTATGAGTATGAGTATGAAAGCCACAAATAGAGCGGACTGGAGAGTATAATGAGTATTGCTTGGCCAGGCTAAGGCCCACCCGCGGCTGTAGTGCCTCAGGTGATAAGTTAGTTTGTAATTAGTAAGTAAGTAGTTTTA
This sequence comes from Cydia strobilella, assembly GCF_947568885.1. Taxonomy (NCBI): domain Eukaryota; kingdom Metazoa; phylum Arthropoda; class Insecta; order Lepidoptera; family Tortricidae; genus Cydia; species Cydia strobilella. Next base: position 950,653 of record NC_086064.1, on the reverse strand, counting down.
AGTTATGATCTATGTAACGCTTTGGCGTAAGCTGTAATGTTATGTAACTTGATTCAATAAATAATGATGAAATAAAACTATGAAAACGGATTATATCGCGTATATTGATCCCGCCGTTTCGAACCCTTTACAGCGTTCGTGGTCAACGGGTGACTGAGGAAAAGCTACAAAGTGCAAAATATCCACATACAAAAATAATGAACCATCATAAACTATATACTTTAAGGCTGGTTTATTTAATGAGTAGGTATAATAACTATCGCGGTAACCGAAGACAATATTAAATGATGATGCTTTAAGTAACCTTTGGTGTACAGCAGTGGCGTAGCTAGGAGGGGGGGGGGGCAGGGGGGAGGGGGGCAAGTGCCCCGGGCGCCATCCAAGAGGGGGCGCCAAAATGGGCAAAAGGCAGCAGCAGGGAAACTTTTGTCAGTCGTCAGGGGGCGCAAATTTGGTGACTGCTTCGGGCGCCATATCCTCTAGCTACGCCCCTGGTGTACAGTGTACACGGAGCCTTACCCCCGAACCAATTTGCGGCGTTATTAATTTGGAACAACATTATAATTAATCATGCGCAGTGCATGAGCCACGGACCACGGCGGACAATCGGATATGGCATAATTGCATATCTATTTATTTTACAAGGGGGCAAAGTTGTTTAACTCCTTGTGCTAATATTGATACCTGAGCAAGCGAAAGATTCCGAAATAGAAGCTAGCGTAGCGAGTATTTCGAAAAATAATAATTTAGAGCGTTGCGAGGGTTTTAAGGCAGAGTTAATCAAACTTTGCTATAGAGTAAACACAAAAAATTTCACCACTCCAACGCGACGAAAAAACTACCTAACTGTAAAACATTACTTAATGAAATCCAAATGAAGAATCCATACTAATATTATAAATGCGAAAGTCTGTCTGTCTGTCTGTCTGTCTGTGTGTTCCCTCTTCGCGCTTAAACCGCTGAACCGATTTAGATGAAATTTGGCATAGAGATTGGTTGAGTCCCTGAGAAGGACATAGGATAGTTTTTACCCCGAAAATCATCCCTTAAGAAAGTAAAAAGCGGGGTGGAATTGAGATAATTAACAAAGTGCCTGCTAATTTGTGTGCATAATATGCTCAAACTTAGATTGCTATGAGAATTTTTCCAGGCGCTATTCTTACTCTAGCTGCGGTTACTAAGTCCACGCAGACGAAGTCGCGGGCAAAAGCTAGTATTGAATATTTATCATTCTAAATCATAACAAAAGTCAACGCCACCAGCAAACATGAGGACACAATTAAGAGCGTACTACCATCTTAAAGGCCGGCAACGTACTTACAACCCCTCTGGTGTTGCGGGTGTCCATGGGCGGCGGTAATCGCTTACCATCAGGTGATCCGTCTGCTCGTTTGCCTCCTATTTCATAAAAAAAAAAAATTTGCAACAAATTACTTTGTCACTTGTGGACAAAATGCAATTAAAAAAACCGGCCAAGTGCGAGTCGGACTCGCGCACGAAGGGTTCCGTACCATTACGGAAAAAAACAGCAAAAAAATCACGTTTGTTGTATGGGAGCCCCATTTAAATATTTATATTATTCTGTTTTTAGTATTTGTTGTTATAGCGGCAACAGAAATACATCATCTGTGAAAATTTCAACTGTCTAGCTATCACGGTTCATGAGATACAGCCTGGTGACAGACAGACAGACGGACAGACGGACAGACGGACGGACAGACGGACAGCGGAGTCTTAGTAATAGGGTCCCGTTTTTACCCTTTGGGTACGGAGCCCTAAAAATGGAGTATCCATTCCCATTTCACATTTACTCCTTGTCACATCCCTCCACTCGAAACTAAAACGACAAAACCCCCACACCGTATCAACCATCTTGCTACCTCTCTCCTTCACCGTGTGAGTGAAAAGGAACGTACTCTACCGTCTACCCTCAATTAATTGTACGTCATAATTTAAACTGGATAATAGTTAGCCAGGTTCACCGTCACATACTTACACTTATCTAGGAGATAGAATAGAATAGTTTATTTTACAAACAGATAGGGGATAAATTACCTATTGATATGATATGATATGATATGATTTATTTATCTCACAATATACAATAATTGCACTTAAAATTACACATGGTAGATTCTTAGGAATTTATATTGTGATTGTCGGTTTTTTACATTATGAATAATTGAATATGAAAAATAACAGAGACAATCAAAATTACATTCAAAATTATTAAATTACAATAGTATGTCAGCAGTTTCGTTAAATTCTACATAATAGATTAAAAAACATTCAATAAATTAAACAATTATCTAGAAAATAAATTCGCCAGGAATGGGTCGTTATTAACTCTATAAAATAAATAAACAAAATGTCACAGAAATTAAGGTCACCATTAAACTAACAAATAAGTAAATTACAATAAACCTTACAATTCCGATGTCAGCAAAGTACTATTTAAATAAATCTAATTATATAGTGATTTTATAAAACTCCTTTATGGAATACAGTGGATTATCCAATAAAAAGTTTCTCAAACGGCTCTTAAATTTTCTGTCAGAGGGCTCGTCTCTCAAGTCTTGGGATAGTCATTATGCTGCTAACTAGATATTGTTTGTCAAAGGACTGTCTCATTTCAAACATAGGCAGAGAAAAATATACTATCTGTCTTACACTAGTACTAGCACCCAAAAGAAAAGGATGAGTATAGTTTTTTTAGGGTTCCGTACCCAAAGGGTAAAAACGGGACCCTATTACTAAGACTCCGCTGTCCGTCCGTTTGTTCGTCTGTCCGTCTGTCTGTCTATCACCAGGCTGTATCTCATGAACCGTGATAGCTAGACAGTTGGAATTTTCACAGATGATGTATTTCTGTTGCCGCTATAATAACAAATACTAAAAACAGAATAATATAAATATTTAAATGGGGCTCCCATACAACAAACGTGATTTTTTTGCTATTTTTTTCCGTAATGGTACGGAACTCTTCGTGCGCGAGTCCGACTCGCACTTGGCCGGTTTTTTTGTTTTTATTTACTGCCAATTTGGTTTGACCAACTGTAAGTAGGGGAGGGTAGTCATATGGGATTGTTTTTGGTGAATAATCTGTGGGAAGGTAGAGACGGCCAATAGAGACTATAATTAAATATCTAGTTAAAAAACTAAAATATGCTAATGGTAAAATTTAGTTGGTCAAGCAAATCTTGTCAGTAGAAATAGGCGCAAAAATCAAATTTTCTATGGGACGATAACCCTTCGCTCCTACATTTTTTAACCTTTTGTATGAGCATGTCAAAAAATTACCATATAAATAGCAATGGTGACAACTTCATGTTTAAGTTGAATATATGTGATGTTTTCAACCAAAAGGTACCACATTGTCGCTTGTCGATAAGGTTGATTTCTAATTGAAGCTATATGTAATAGCTCCTTACTGACAAGCGACAATAAGTACCCTTTTGGTTGAAAATGGGACATATATGGAGCAGATCTACTCCTAAGCATACGAAAGGTTAAATTTGCCGCCTTTTTCTACTGACAAGATTTACTTGACCAACTATACCTACGTAGGTAGATAATTATTCATATAACAGAACTATACTTGCTCCTAATAAATACGTGGTCAAATTGTTGGGGTAATTTCCGCCCATTCTTTAGGTATTGTATTAATGTTTTATGAGTCCCTATATACGAGTATCCATTAAAACCGCCCTCGGCCGCGGCGCAATATAAAAGTTAACCTATCTGCCACCGCTTTATTGAATATTTTTATTATAGCGATACACACGTCTCGCCCGCGCGGACAACAATTCGGACATTCATATTTGACTCTTGGACCGTGGTGCCCAGGCGCTCACAAATTGTTTCGGCAGCTGGCTAAAAAAATCTGCGAGGTCACCGGGGACCGTAGGGCTGGCTCGTTCCTCGCCCAACGGATCAGCATAGCCATCCAAAGGGGGAACGCAGCCAGCCTTGGGAACCCTTCCACAGGGCTCGGAATGTTTTATTTCTTTTTTAGGTATTCGTTTTAGTTTTGTAGGTAGTTTTAATTTTCGGTTACTTTTTATTGTATATTATAGTATATAGTATGAATTATCTCAGATGATTGTTTCGGGCTCGGGCCCTAATCTGTTAAACAAAAGGTATTGTTTCCTTTATGCAGTGGTTACACTGCTTACTGCTAATACGGCATAAGTAACGGAAACAAGCCCGTTTGAAAAGCAAATTTACCATCCTATTTATATGGTTCGAATTCATGAAACAGCCTATTCGGAAATAATAAGTTTTGTTATCTCCAAAGAAAATACCACCATGTTTGTTCTCTGAATGAGCTGTTACATAATTATCACGATACTTGCTTTTTAAGCGACATGGTTGCTTTAGCACGTGCTGAAGACCGCTCTTAAAAGAAACAATAGTTATTTGTGCAACAAGAGAGGAAAGTTGGTTTTTCTTGCGAGTGTTTATTTTGAGTCCCGAGAAAGCGAAAGATTCTATAATTGAATCACGAGCGAAGCAAGTGATTCTAAGGTAGAATCTTGAGCGTAGCGAGGGACTCAAAAACACGAGATGTAAAATAACTTTGCTCTCGTATTGCACACATAATTTTTCACCTCAGTAGTGAGAACATATTAAAGGTTAAAATGTATTTCGAATTACACAGAATAAACAGGAAAAAACAATATTATAATATGTACGATACGATACGATACGAGACGAGACCGTACCGTACCGTACCGTACCGTTCCGTACCGTACCGTACCGTGGCCATCACTAAATTAAAAAGCTACATTGTTTATTGTTTCACTCCCTGGAGTGAGGAAAGTCGCACTCCTCACTCCAGGGAGTGACGAAAGTAGGCTTGTTTGAGGTGAAAAGGCTTTTGTGTAACAGATTAGAGCCCGAAAAAATCATCTGAGATAATACTATAATAGGTAAGGTCCATGTGGCGAAGAATGTGGTGGTGTGTGAAGAATGTGGTGTGTGAAGAACTCCTTTCGGGCATTCGCGGCTCCGTTCGGCTCAGCATTGCTCCGAGCAATTATTAGTGTTGTCACAACTCGACGTCCCTTTGCGTATACGACCAAAGATAAGACCTGAATTTTGGCAACCCTAAATAGCCGAAAGGGATAGTGCCATACATTAAAAAGGGACAGCATGATTCGTCCCCGAACCGCTGTCAAACTTTGGTTTTGTAGGAAGTTTCCTTTCTGTACGGTAGTACTATTATTTATTCTGTATCGATACTCGAATTTGGCAGAATTGTGCTTATATAGTTTGGCCAGGGACTGTCTCATTTCAAACACAGACAGAGAGAATCATACTATCTTTGTCTTAAACTAGTATAGCACCCAAAAGAAAAAGATGAGTATAGTTTTTTTTTGTTCTTATTTACTGACAATTTGGTTTGACCAACTATATTAATATATTATATACTAATAAGTAGTATATAATATATTATAGTGAATAACATGTTTTGCCATACCCTTCCAGGGTCCAATATGTACCTATGTAACATACTGGTATGCAAATAAAGATCTCTATCTATCTCTATCTCTATTAACTGCGCGGTAGCCATAGACAAAAGAGTGAAGTGAAGAGTAAGTCACCGGTCACCGAGCATGTTAGCCGTTCAGCTCGACGGTGTGTCTCAGCGCGCACATCAAAGGCCACTTTATGAAATTATTCTCGTTTGAACTCCACAATAACTATTTTGTAAATTAAATGGCGCATATTTTTGGCTGATATTCTGTTATGAGTTATGAATTGTTTTATCTCAAACAATGTAATTGGCTTTGTAACATCGTAATGTCTCAAATGTATGTTGGAGACTCCGTAGATGAATAAATAAAATGCCATAATCGAATTTTAACTGTTGTGAGACATACCCCAGCCGGCTTTCTCGGCGCGCGCGCTACGGGCGACGCGGCGCGCGGCAGTACGCGATACACGGCCGTCGTGAACGCTGCTCGCACTATTAGTGCTTGAGAAAGGAGACCTAGGCTCTCCGAAACATGTCGCGCGTGTGACTAAAACAAGTGAGTCTAAACCGTATAATTATTTAAATAAAATGCCACATTAGTTTTCCAAAATAAATATATTGTGCATCCGCACAGGCAAACCATCTGAATAGAATTAATTCTTGACATCTGTCTGAAACTTTTTTATACTACGTCGATGGCAAACAAGCATATGGCCCGCCTGATGGTAAGCAGTCTTCGTAGCCTATGGACGCCTGCCCACATAACAACATCATTGTTGTAAACCAGTTCCAACACCTAATGTATCTAGATTCTAGATAGTATCTATCTATAGCCTAATACAATTTGTTTTGTAGGAATGTATTTGTTTAGTATAATGTAATATATGTTTCTAGGGTTATTCTTTAATGTGAAACATGTACCTATATACATTACATCACTACATACATAGTATAAAACAAAGTCGCTTTCCACTGTCTGTCTGTAGATTAGATTTTTAAAACTACGCAACGGATTTTGATGCGGTTTTCACCTATCAATAGAGTAATTTTTGAGGACGGTTTTAGTGTATAATATGTAAAGGTTTTGTGTAACCCGTGCGAAGCCGGGGCGGGTTGCTAGTATATATATACAACATACTACATATTAAATCATTTTACGGTTTAGACTCACTTGTTTTAGTCACTCGCGCGACATGTTTCGGAGAGCCTAGGTCTCCTTTCTCAAGCACTAATAGTGCGAGCAGCGTTCACGACGACCGTGTGTTGCGTACTGCCGCTGCCGCGCGCCGCGTCGCTCGCTGCGCGCGCGCCGAGAAAACCGGTTGGGGGAGGTCTTGCGCTATCGTTGTAGGCGGGCACAGTGGTGTGTTTGGGTTTGGGTCACCTAACACTTGTAGCGTCACACAGCACGAACTCACTATGTCGCGCGAGTGACTAAAACAAGTGAGTCTAAACCGTAAAATGATTTAATATTAGTATGTCTCACAACAGTTTAAATTCGAACATACTACATGTTAAATGTTACTGTATGTTAAATTTTAATATAGCTTTGCGTTTTATATTTTGTTAGTTGCAGTAGCAGTAGCACCGCCCACAATCTTTGCTTTGCCTTAAGGACTGGCAGAGAATGCTTTTGGCTAGATCTACCTTTTGTAAGATAAGTTTCTTTTGTGAAATAAAGATTAAATAAATAAATAAAATACATACTTTCAAAACGTACGTGCTCTAAAGGGGCCCACTGACTATCAGTCCGCCGGACGATATCGGCCTGTCAGTTGTTCGGAACTGTCAAATTTTTGTTCTAACTGATAGGCCGATATCGTCCGGCGGACTGATAGTCAGTGGGCCCCTTGACTTAGTTACAAAGCTACCCAGGTAGCACTATGACGTCAAATGACGTCAGCGACGTCATAATGACGTAATAATGCCATCATTATGACGTCGCTGACGTCATTTTGCTACGTGGGTAACGACTAACGTTCATAAAGATAGCCGATTTGACTGATAAGGACACCCCATTAAACAGCGACACAAATGCGCAAATAATGCAAGTAGCGATGTCAACGACAAGTACTCTACTCGATGGGGATGGACCCCGCTGCAGGTGGCCCGTATGCTGTTTTAGGGGTCCGTGGGAACTTAGAAACGCTTGTTTTATAGTTGGTCAAACCAAATTGTCAGTAAATAAGAACCAAAATAGTTATTTGTGCAACATGAGAGGAAAGTTGGTTTTTCTTGGGAGTGTTTATACGCTACGCTCAAGATTCTATCTTAGAATCACTCGCTTCGCTCGTGATTCAATTATAGAATCTTTCGGGACTCAAAAACACGAGATGTAAAATAACTTTGCTCTCGTGTTGCACATATAATTTTTCACCTCAGTAGTGAGAACATATTAAAGGTTAAAATGTATTTCGAATTACACAGAATAATACAGAGAAACAAAAAAAAAAGAATTTGTAATAGAAGTATGAAGTGGCAGTTCAGTGGCATGGCCTTCACTAAATTAAAAAGCTACTTTCTTTCACTCCCTGGAGTGAGGAAAGTCGCACTTTCCACACTCCTGGGAGTGACGAAAGTAGACTTGTTCGAGCTGCTGAGGTGAAAAACCTTTTTTTTGGGTGCTAGTACTAGTGTAAGACGAAGATAGTATGATTCTCTGTCTATGTTTGAAATGAGACAGTCCTTTGACAAACTATATATAAATAATTTTAATTTAGTCGTTACGTTGTATCTTCCTGCTGTGTAACTTTTTCTTATTTAACTATTTGTTCATTGTATGTTATTTTATGTCTTTCTTCTTGTCTGTTACCTTCCGTGATTCTTCTCACCTGATGGTCTCATTGGAAAATCAGCGCTGGAAGCCACCAGCGACATGCTGAGATGAGGCCATTTCTTGGCACTTTAATCTTATTTTATATTTTCTTTTATAGTATGTATTGTCCTGTTTGTTTGTGCTAACGAATAAAAATTTATTCCATTCTATTCTAAACGGTTCGATTCACCAGATTTTTTAATTAATAGGTATCACCTTAAACAGAAATAGATGTCATACTAGTACATGTTTAGACACTAGAGAAATACGGTTAGTTTCACTAGACTTATATTGACCGGGATATAGACCGTGATTACCTTTTGTATTATTTGTGAGCTCCCGACAAGCGTGAATGCGACCGTTGGTAACGTGAACGCAGACGACGCGCAAGAATCAGGGTAGACAGAGCGCTGTCTACACAACCCACCCGCTATCTTCAGTCACCCGTGAACATGATGCATGTAACTGCGTCGAAATATCGGGAGCTCACAAATAATACAAAAGGTAATCACGGTCTATATCCCGGTCAATATAAGACTAGAGAAATAATTAGGTACCACAAAACTTCCCATGCCCCAGGCTGAATAGAATAGAATAAGATTGACGAAATCTTGTTTCGTAACAGTAACACACACAACACAACACAACTTTGACACCCGACCCGTGAACAAGATGCATGATGCATCTAACTGCGTCGGAAATCGGGAGTTCAAAAACAATACAAAAGGTAATCACGGTCTATATCCCGGTCAATATAAGTCTTGTTTCGTAGTTGTACAGACATTGACCAGGCCAGCTGCTAAGCAGAAACTTACAAACAGTGGATATTAAACTCGGTTTGATGTTGAGTTCATCGAGAGTTCATGATTGATTGATTGATCATTTATTTGTCAATAGTGGGTTTACAAAGAGGTCTTAAAACTATTTACAATGTGTAAGTACATAGGATCTCCACACTGTGCCTAAAACTGGCATACAAATAAAAATGAAAAAACCACCAGCGCTGCTGCTGCTGGCCTGGTTATTTTTAGTTTCATTCTATTTATTTTAGAAAACTTATTATAAACAGACAATTTTTACATTTTTTGGTTTAAAAATCGTACTTAAGTTAATGGAACCCTTGCATTTGGCGTCGGTTCTCGCCACGGATTAAGGCAATTCATGACAACACTCATACCCCCACAACAAAAAATGTCCAATCACATTTCATCACAACTCTAATACCAACCTTATACGACGGTTTTAAAGTTAAAAATCCTTTATAAACTAAAGGGGAGATAACAGTATGAAGTCTCGTCGCGAGGGTCTGATAGATTTTAATATAATCCCCCTAAGGGAGCGACTAATTTGTAAACTTTTATTATATTATACACAGCGATTTGCACTCATAAAAATACCGGCGCCCTGTCGAGCACGTGCCCTCGTCATTTTATGTTTAAAGACACTTGAGAGTTGCTCTTTATTGTGATATTGAAAATGCTAGGAGGCATGTTCTTGGGGTTCTCGGCCATCATCACACTTCTCAATAATAGTGCGCAATTTGACATGTAATTATTAAGTATTTGCGAAATGTTGTAATTTGTAATTAAGTATAATTTTGAGTAGTTTTAGGATACTTTTTTATAGTTTTAGGATAGTTTTTGCTCCTTATATTTCTTTCTTGCTGTGCATGCTTGCTTTGGATGGCATTCTTATGCAATACCTACCACTCATGTACTCTTTGTAACTATGTTGAATGTTGTCTGTTTAGTGTGCCTTTTAAATAAAATAAAAATGCTGTGGCAGTGTTTATTTTATTAATAACTGTCTTACTTACATGTTTGTTTATTAATGGAATTTAGCTACATATTTTATTGTTTTGAATTAGCTGTAAGTTTGGCCGAATTGCACCTTTTCATACAAACCTTTCCGCTCTCATTTTAAAACTTCGTGTTAGATTGTAATGAAACTTTGCACATACATGAGGTATATTTAGGTCTATAATTAGTTTATATAGCTCCAATTTATAAAACAAACGAAATAGAGCAAAAACAAGTGTATGAAAAACTTAAATTCGCTGTATTTGCTTAACTATGGTATCTGAAGCTACATAAACTAATTACAGACATATACTTTATCCTATTGTAAGTACAAAGTTTCAGAGCAATCTAGCTATTTTAAAATGAGAGCGGAACTACGTTTGTATGGAGAACCGAGCTTGCCCCTTAAACATTTTTTTTGTCGATAAAGATTTTGAACATTTTTCAAAATGGCGGAGCCTTTACTTAGTTTTAAGCTATGCTCGCGAGGTCTACAGCTCACAGAGCTAGTAAGTACTTACCAAATAACTGCCAACTACTCTTGAACTAATTAAAATACCGGCTTATCTAATAAACCCTTTATTAGGAGATTCTCTAATGAAGAGCCGATCAAAGGCCGGTCAAGCGTGGCCATGGCGACGGATTATCACTCAATCAGTACACATACATGTCAATTAGATGACCCTTTGAAGGACAAAGGACACTTAATCTCTGAACTCCCAGTACTTTAAAATGTCAATAATCTTATTATTATTAGACTTATATTGACCGGGATATAGACCGAGATTACCTTTTGTATTGTTTTTGTGTTGTTCACGGTCTATATCCCGGTCAATATAAGTCTAGAGAAACTAACCGTGAATCATTCAAAACTCTTATTATTATTGTAATTTGTGGGCCTTTACGAGTGCTTCTTCGACCAAGCAGTGATCTGAGCATAAAAAAACCGGCGAAGTGCGAGGCGAACTCGCGCACGAAGGGTTCCGTACCATTACGGAAGAAAACAGCAAAAAAATCACGTTTGCTGTATGGGAGCCCCATTTAAATATTTATATTATTCTGTTTTTAGTATTTGTTGTTATAGCGGCAACAGAAATACATCATCTGTGAAAATTTTAACTGTCTAGCTATCACGGTTCATGAGATACAGCCTGGTGACAGACAGACAGACAGACAGACGGGAAGACGGACAGCGGAGTCTTAGTGATAGGGTGCCGTTTTTACCCTTTAGGTACGGAACCCTCAAAATTAAGTAAGGATAGTGCTAACTCTATACATTAGTTTTCGTACCAAAACGCGGGTTATTTCGTAGTCGACATCTAGCGTCAAGTAGTGGATTTATCAGTACCGCTACTTAACACTAGATGTCACGAGTGTCGCGACTGACGAAAAATGTATTGCTAAAACAATTTACAACTATTATTTCAAAGAGAAGGAGTTGAAGATAGAGTTACCGTTAATCCGGTTATAATATTAGCTGAAAATCGTTGAGCATTACCGTTGTAGACTTTCCGTTCGTCACGACATCTATTGTCGAGAAAATAATTAAATTAAAAATTAAAATTCATTTATTTCAAGCTATTTGGCTCATAATAATAATATTTGGCTCACAATAATAGTCTTTTTGGTAACAAAACTGCCTGCCTAGCCAAGGTGACAATCGTTATCGCTACGACAACGAAACGCTTTGTGTCTATCACTCTTCCATATTAGTGCGACAGTGACAGTTGCGTTTCGATCGCTACGGAGCGTAAGCGATTGGCATGTTGGCTACGCGGCCTGATGTAGGGAGTGAGCACTCTATGTCTACTTATAACTTAATTCTCTTTGGCAGCGAAAAATTGAAGGGAAGCGTGGTAGCGGTAAAAGGCGCACATCATGGACTGGAAATATAAGAGACTGGTTAAAAGTGAAGAGCATAGATAGACTAATTCGCATGACTGAACATAGAGAGACATATAGACATATGGTCGCCGACCTCTTGGACGGAGATGGCACGTGAAGAAGAAGAAGAGCGATACAGTCGCAGTCAGCCTGCACAGCCGCAGATTTGTGAGTTGTGGTAGACTTTCTGGCACAAAATAAGTTGAAGTGTTGAATTTGTAGTTTTGCTTTTAGCTTTTAGGTAGTCACTAAGGAAGAGCGGTGTTCCTTAACACAAGTATTTATATACTTAAAAAGGGACACCAACCTGTATTTTGTTAAAAAAGCTTGTTACTGAATATAGTTATTTGTTATACAAGGGTGCAAAGTTGTATTTTACCCGCGAGTATTTTAACACACGAGAAGTAAAATACATTTGCACCCGTGTGTAACACAAAACTTTTCCCCTCACTATAGCGAGGAAAGTGCAACATCCACAGGCTTTAGATAATCTTCATCAAATGGAATCACTCATTTTTGTACGATATTATAACAAAAAACTCTGGAAATTCTGTACTTTTACGTGAGAAGTTTTTAAGTAAAATTTTTGTTGACAATGTTGACATTTCTGACGTATGAAATGTCAATGATGCGTTTTGAAATTGCATCGACTTAACTTGTGCGTTCAGAATTATATTTTACATAATTATTTAAAAAAAACGTTTATTATGGAATTTTAAGGTTTATGACTTCAAAACATTAAATAAAGCTAAATCTGGTATTTATTATTAGATTCTCAAACCATTTATTTAATGATAATTAATATCGAACGAACCATTATTATGAGCGTTTTACGTTTTGTTATCTTGCAAGCTACTTAAACACGCTCCATCCAAGGTCAATTTACTTTCCCCACTAGTGGATAAAATGCGTTTTTCCCCGCTTGTTTTAAAGGATAAAAGACGGCTTTCCGAGCTAGTGAAGGGAAAAATCATTTTTCATTTTCATTACTTCGTATAGAACCGGCACAAAGAACCAGTATGATGCGCCATGCGTTGATGTTGTTTTGACAACAATCCATAGAAGCAGAGCGTGAATCTCGTGACCTAAACGCGTAAGCGCCATGCATTTCACGGCGCTCACGTTTACGTCGCGTGGTACAGGTTGCTATTGCGACAATTTCATTGTTTGGTATGGCGTCTCTATAATAACATAGAGTAACTTATACTAGAGCGGTACTGTCATAGTAAATTTTGTAACCACAGTAAATTCACTGCCATCTGTCGACACACTTTAAAACTAAAAATGAAGATTTATAAAAATACGATAAAATGTATTTAAATATGGATAAATGTTTTATTTTATTTGCATTAATTATTTTTATGATTTTGACCCATGTTCTTTCACAAAAAAATTGTTAAATAACAAACGAAACCGTCAACGCCATCTATACGACAGTAGGCCAAAGCTAGTAGCGCCCTCTGACCGAGAATCAAATTTTCTTGATTTTTGAGGCACGTTTTTGCCTTAGACTGTATCCATCTATTACGGAGTTATATCTATCTTTGCTTCGTATAGAACCGGCACAGGGAGTATTTTGCGTCATGCGTTGATGTTGTTTTGACAACAATCCATAAAAGCAGAGCGTGAATCTCGTTTTAATAATAATACTCAATGGAAATGTAATAACTAATTTTTTGAGTAAAATTTGGTAAAATGGACTGTATGTATGACTAGTATTTTGGTTCAATAAATGAAAACCATTTAATTATTAAATAAGAAGCATTTATTTTTATTGTAAGTACATGTTTAATAATATTAACGATTATAATTATAATAAAAATTATCTGGTGCGTTCCAAAGTTATCAAAAATTAACATGAGAATCAATAATGTCACAATCTATACACACATTATAATAATATTTTTATAACATAAAATAAAATGTTTGTGTATAACGAAAATTTTGTTATTAAAACTGTTTTAGTGATCTTACAAGCAGTGACATAATTTTCATATCATCGTGTACAAATTTATCACTGTACAGTCGCCATCAAGCGGCCAAGGTGCTCACAAATATCTGAACACGCCTCTATGAGGGCTATCGTTTTTTTGCTCACAGTTGGCGCCTCGGTTGATGGTGGTCCAAAAGACTAAAGAACAGCTGTCAGTCATTGAAGTGACAAGTGACATTTGACATTTCGAACTATGAAAAAGACCACCATCTACACTAGCGCCCCTAGCGGCGAATTCATACGCGTTAGCCCTCATTGTCAAGGCGTTAGAGTGCGTGTTCACATATTTTTGACCACCTCGGCCGCTCAGATATATCTGATGGCGACTGTACATAATTTGATACATCCAAACTATATGTTGTCCGCAAAATTTAGGCTAAATCGATAAACTACTAACAGTAATTTTCATGCTATTCGCATACATATACAAACACTGAACATACAATAAATATAACATTAAACAAATCACATAATCATCATTCATTTATTTAAAATTTTGTAATCAGCGATAGCTGCCATCTTAAAATAAATAAATTCCTTCGTAATGTCTTCTATACTTACATTGCTAAAAATACATTGAAGCGTAAGTTAATAAATAATTAAATATCCACCAAGCGGGAATCGAACCCACAACGGCCACAACTAAGCTACCGAGTAGCAGGTCGAGTCAACGACTTTATATTCGTTAAATTCGATTTACATTAAGATTTTCACTGGGAAAACTCAAAATTCGTCAATTTGTATGTCTGTTTCGTATGGACATATCGCGTAACATCTCTATAAGTAGAGACCGGATAATCGCTAGTATACTTATTCAATTAAAAGACAGAATTGAATAATAATAACTCATCTTATAAAGTCATAATTTCACATACCGTCAACCGGGGTAAATACGGATGACGGGGGTGAATAGGGAAAGAACTTGGAATGGGATTTACCTGATAATTTCTTAAAAACAACCCACACAATTTGTATCATGCGATTGGAAATAATAGTAGATTTTGTATGATACAATTTGTGTGTGTTGTTTTTAAGAAATTGTCAGGTAAATCCCATTCCAAGTTTTATCCCTATTCACCCCCGCCATTTCTATTTACCCCGGTTGAAGGTACATAATTTAAATGCCTGGTTAAGGGTATTTAATGAATTATGGCTTTATCAGGAGGAAATCAATTAATAAAGAGATCTAAACTCAATACAAAGTCATAAGTTTCATTATTTTCATTCAATTTTTTTTACAATCCCTTCTTTTTTAGGGTTCCGTACCCAGAGGGTAAAAACGGGACCCTATTACTAAGACTTCGGTGTCCGTCCGTCCGTCCGTCTGTCACCGGGCTGTATCTCAAGAACCGTGATAGCTAGACAGTGGAAATTTTCACAAAATGTATTTCTGTCGCCGCTATAACAACAAATAGTAAAATCAGAATAAAATAAATATTTAAGTGGGGCTCTTATACAACAAACGTGATTATTTTGCCGTTTTTTGCGTAATGGTACGGAACCCTTCGTGCGCGAGTCCGACTCGCAATTGGCTGGTTTTTTAGATATGGGTGTAATGGCGTATAGAAGCCCCAAGCCTAAAACTCTCAGCTTCGTATGGAAATAACCTTTTAGTAATTTTCTAAGATGAATTATCTTATAATATCTAAGCAGCGCAGACGGTGGTGTCGAGCGGCTTCAGTTCCAGTTTCACGTCATCCGATTTCAGTTCAGCCACCAGCTCTCTTAACCTGTCGACAAATGTTATTATGAACATATTTTCACTGCTATTTGTGGCGTTTTATGGTTTAAGAACTTTATTCTCAAAAAGAATTTACAAAATTCGCTTACTTGAGAATCATCATCTTCCTCGCGTTGTCCCGGCATTTTGCCACGGCTCATGGGAGCCTGGGGTCCGCTTGGCAACTAATCCCAAGAATTGGCGTAGGCACTAGTTTTTACAAAAGCGACTGCCATCTGACCTTCCAACCCAGAGGGGAAACTAGGCCTTGTTGGGATTAGTCCGGTTTCCTCACGATGTTTTCCTTCACCGAAAAACGACTGGTAACTGGTAGTAAATATCAAATGATATTTCGTACATAAGTTCCGAAAAACTCATTGGTACGAGCGAGGGTTTGAACCTGCGACCTTCGGATTGCAAGTCGCACGCTCTTACCGCTAGGCCACCAGCGCTTACTTGAGAATACAAAAAAATTATAATATATCTTAGAACTAGCGTGCAGACAATGTAATTTAAATATTCATTACAGAGCGTTGTAATATAAAAAACCATTACAAAACAAAGTGGGTAGAAAAACATTACCATAGAGTAACTTATACTAGAGCGGTACTGTCATAGTAAATTTTGTAACCACAGTAAATTCACTGCCATCTGTCGACACACTTTAAAACTAAAAATGAAGATTTATAAAAATAAGATAGAAAGTATTTAAATATGTATAAATGTTTTTTTTTATTTGCATTAATTATTTTTATGATTTTGACTCATGTTCTTTCACTGATATGCGTTAAAATTGTTAAATAACAAATGAAACCGTCATCGCCCTTTATACGAGAGTAGGCCAAAGGTAGTGGCGCCATCTGATCTAGAATCAAATTTTCGTGATTTTCGAGGCTCGTTTTTTCCTTAGACTGTGTCCATCTATTACGGAGTTATACCAATCTTTGGCAAGAGTAAACAAAAATAGACTTTTAGCAAAAACAATCATTCAATAGGGAATATTACGCGAAACTGCGTAGGGGGCGTCACTACCACAATCTAAGGATCTATCGCGAAACAATCACTCTTGCATATTCGAGCGATAAAGAGGCAGACATCGAAATTTCGGATTCGCGTTTCCCGGTAGGTCCTCTGTAAACAAACCGCCTTGATGCATCAATGTCATATTTTATTGTCTCTGAAAACCTGTCAAAAACCTGTTAAAGGTACAGTATGTATAAGTTACTCTATGGTTTACTAAAAAGGCTAGTGCTGCACTCTGGTGGCAGAACATTGCAGTAATATTCCTATTTAAAAACTGCAAATCAGACACATACTTAACATGTTTCCACTTTTTAACTACCAACACATAAAACCGCTTTATATGCGCCGTTGGCAGGTAGCCAGGTACTACGTCAAAATTCGCATTTCTAAAGGGGCCTAAGAGCACTGTTTCCAGCTCGCTTACAGACAGTTTTCGAGAAATCTTCATTGTCAGAACTCCTCTTTATCACTACCCTCCCAGGTCTCCCCTAAGCTACATGCGCTATAATGCTTTCTTTCGGTTAGGACTGTACCACAGATTATATAATAGTTCTTACGAACAGATACTTCTCTCTTAAAGAAAACGCAAATACCTACCGTTTTGATACCTACACAAAAATACAATGGAGTGACCTTCAACGCGCCGCTCCCCGCACCGCGAGCGCCGACATAACGCTAGGGTTGCCGACGCTTCTTTCAAATACTTAGGTGTCTTAGTTAGATATCTAAGTATAAATGTGTCGTAAAAAACGTTACCTACATCTTTAAAACAATTTAATAGTACCTACGTAGCTTGTAACTATCGTAAAAATAATACCAGTAGGTGTAAGTACCTATATTTAGAATGTCTAATTACTTTTCATCTGTCGAAAGAGGAAAAAACTATATTTTTTATTTATTTTCTTTTTCTGCATCCATCCACACTACAATTTGTGTTATTTGTTCGTGACGGTGACATTTTTTTGGCATAGCGCGCGGTGACGTGAGTGCGTGAGCGCGTGTGGCAACCGACTGGCTAGCTTTAGTACCGCCGGCGGGACGAGATTCGTAGGCATAAATCCGAGCTCGCGCGGAGAGTTCCATAGGCCTGACTGTAATTTGAGCATAAAAGGTAGGTACTACAAGTTTGCACTATTTATCATTACTTTTTAATTGTACCTCGATATGTGAATTAGGAAACTATAGGTCTATAAAAAATCAATTTGTAGCTATTAGCTAAGTTCCTCATGTTTATTTTAAGACTTGTTTGTTTCTTATTATATAAAAAAAAAGCCGGACTATAAGATGAATACTCACGTAGCGAGCTGCCTCGGTGTGACGTACACAGTGTGTTCAGTATTGCTCGGCGCGGGGTACTGCAGGGCTCCGACAGGCACCGTCCGCGGCGCCAGGGCTCCGGTGAGGTCGGGAGCGGGGAACGTCGCCAACGGAGCCTCCACGCAGCGCCACGGCCGGTGGAGGAGCAGTTGATCGCGGACTTCGTTTTGAAGTGCGATTAGACGCTCCTGAGTAAAAGTTTTAATCATTGTTATCGTTTACCCACATATATTTCTTAAAATATTTAATGCACAAACACATTAAATTCGGGTTTTTGAAGCAATGAAATTTCCGTTAATCTTGAGTATATTATACACGGAGAAAATAAGTCAAGAAATGACTATTTATAATAATGGTCATAGAAGTCATTTTCAAGGTTTTCGGGGGTTTTAAACTATGCCTTTCGTATTCATAATGTTTGTCAAAAGAGTCGTTTTTACCGTTGTCGGTTATTTTAACTAACCCATTAATTTTGGGAACAAATCAAATTATTTTATTAAATATTTTGATTTGTGTTTTTTAAGTAGTCACACTACCCAAACTTGTTCATAGATGGCAGCACCAGTCTCTCTCGCTATAACGTAATATAAGGAATTCGTTTAGGTGCAAGCGCGCACTGCTTGCTCTTAGAGCTGGTCAAAGACGCCTAGTCTTACTAAGATGGCATATAGTCGAGAAATTGTGACGGGTACCGCCGTGGCGAGATGGCCTAGAGGTTCATGGCGTTAGCCGCGATAGCTAAAGACGCCGGTTCGAATCCGGCCTTCACCACTGCAGAGCTTCGTCAATTTTTCTTTAATATATGACATCTATTACAGTTTTTAACCCATTAACAATCGAATTTTTTTTTGAGGTTATATAAGTAAGTGTGCGAGGGAGATAACTGACCTCTAGCTGTTTCCTCATCTCTCTCTGCTTCTCCTTATGCTGCTCTAATGTCTTGGCGTACTTGCTCGGGTCCTCGGGGAATTTGACAAGCCCCGAGCGAGCCACGAATAGCGTCCATTCCTGTAAACAGAACGTCAAATAAAAAAAAAGTTTTTTTTTGTTGGGTCCATTTTCCATGTTGCCCATGTACCACAACGACGCGGAATTACATTTCAACGAGAAATAAAAATGCAGCAAAATATCATTTATAAATAAGTGCTGACTCCATACGTTAGTTTTGTTACCAAAACAACTATTAGTTTCGTAGTCGACATCTAGCGTCAAGTACCGGAATTATCAGTACTGCTACTAGACAATAGATGTCGCGACGATCGGAAATTCTAATTCTCAGCAATTTTCAACCAATATTATAACCGGATTAACCGAAACTCTATTTTCAACTCCTTCTGCTTGTAATATTTGTTGAGCAATACACTTTTCGTCAGTCGCGACACAAGTGACATCTATTGTCGAGTAGCAGTACTGATAATTCCGCTACTTGACGCTAGATGTCGACTACGAAACTAATAGTATTTTCGATAACAAACCTGATGCATGGAGTGAGTACTCTATGTCTACTTAATTCTCTTTGGGGATACGAACGGGCGGATCAATGTATAAAATTCTTCGCGCTCAGCGTCCTTACTTTAGGTTCAAAGACACATACAATTTTACTTTAAATGTCGATTAGACATCATTAAAAGGATTTTTTTAACAGCGCGATGCAGCATTCGAGTTGTACGATACAGCGCCACCTAGCGAACGGTTGTAATACTAACCGAGTGTAAAGTGTCAAGGCGTGCTTGTAGGGCTGCGGCGGCGTGCCGGCGGGCCACGGCGGCCGGGGCGGCGGGGTTGTCGAGCGGCCGCAGGCTGCGCACCGCCACGGTCTCGTTGTAATACTAACCGAGTGTAAAGTGTCAAGGCGTGCTTGTAGGGCTGCGGCGGCGTGCCGGCGGGCCACGGCGGCCGGGGCGGCGGGGTTGTCGAGCGGCCGCAGGCTGCGCACCGCCACGGTCTCGTTGTAATACTAACCGAGTGTAAAGTGTCAAGGCGTGCTTGTAGGGCTGCGGCGGCGTGCCGGCGGGCCACGGCGGCCGGGGCGGCGGGGTTGTCGAGCGGCCGCAGGCTGCGCACCGCCACGGTCTCGTTGTAATACTAACCGAGTGTAAAGTGTCAAGGCGTGCTTGTAGGGCTGCGGCGGCGTGCCGGCGGGCCACGGCGGCCGGGGCGGCGGGGTTGTCGAGCGGCCGCAGGCTGCGCACCGCCACGGTCTCGTTGTAATACTAACCGAGTGTAAAGTGTCAAGGCGTGCTTGTAGGGCTGCGGCGGCGTGCCGGCGGGCCACGGCGGCCGGGGCGGCGGGGTTGTCGAGCGGCCGCAGGCTGCGCACCGCCACGGTCTCGTTGTAATACTAACCGAGTGTAAAGTGTCAAGGCGTGCTTGTAGGGCTGCGGCGGCGTGCCGGCGGGCCACGGCGGCCGGGGCGGCGGGGTTGTCGAGCGGCCGCAGGCTGCGCACCGCCACGGTCTCGTTGTAATACTAACCGAGTGTAAAGTGTCAAGGCGTGCTTGTAGGGCTGCGGCGGCGTGCCGGCGGGCCACGGCGGCCGGGGCGGCGGGGTTGTCGAGCGGCCGCAGGCTGCGCACCGCCACGGTCTCGTTGTAATACTAACCGAGTGTAAAGTGTCAAGGCGTGCTTGTAGGGCTGCGGCGGCGTGCCGGCGGGCCACGGCGGCCGGGGCGGCGGGGTTGTCGAGCGGCCGCAGGCTGCGCACCGCCACGGTCTCGTTGTAATACTAACCGAGTGTAAAGTGTCAAGGCGTGCTTGTAGGGCTGCGGCGGCGTGCCGGCGGGCCACGGCGGCCGGGGCGGCGGGGTTGTCGAGCGGCCGCAGGCTGCGCACCGCCACGGTCTCGTTGTAATACTAACCGAGTGTAAAGTGTCAAGGCGTGCTTGTAGGGCTGCGGCGGCGTGCCGGCGGGCCACGGCGGCCGGGGCGGCGGGGTTGTCGAGCGGCCGCAGGCTGCGCACCGCCACGGTCTCGTTGTAATACTAACCGAGTGTAAAGTGTCAAGGCGTGCTTGTAGGGCTGCGGCGGCGTGCCGGCGGGCCACGGCGGCCGGGGCGGCGGGGTTGTCGAGCGGCCGCAGGCTGCGCACCGCCACGGTCTCGTTGTAATACTAACCGAGTGTAAAGTGTCAAGGCGTGCTTGTAGGGCTGCGGCGGCGTGCCGGCGGGCCACGGCGGCCGGGGCGGCGGGGTTGTCGAGCGGCCGCAGGCTGCGCACCGCCACGGTCTCGTTGTAATACTAACCGAGTGTAAAGTGTCAAGGCGTGCTTGTAGGGCTGCGGCGGCGTGCCGGCGGGCCACGGCGGCCGGGGCGGCGGGGTTGTCGAGCGGCCGCAGGCTGCGCACCGCCACGGTCTCGTTGTAATACTAACCGAGTGTAAAGTGTCAAGGCGTGCTTGTAGGGCTGCGGCGGCGTGCCGGCGGGCCACGGCGGCCGGGGCGGCGGGGTTGTCGAGCGGCCGCAGGCTGCGCACCGCCACGGTCTCGTTGTAATACTAACCGAGTGTAAAGTGTCAAGGCGTGCTTGTAGGGCTGCGGCGGCGTGCCGGCGGGCCACGGCGGCCGGGGCGGCGGGGTTGTCGAGCGGCCGCAGGCTGCGCACCGCCACGGTCTCGTTGTAATACTAACCGAGTGTAAAGTGTCAAGGCGTGCTTGTAGGGCTGCGGCGGCGTGCCGGCGGGCCACGGCGGCCGGGGCGGCGGGGTTGTCGAGCGGCCGCAGGCTGCGCACCGCCACGGTCTCGTTGTAATACTAACCGAGTGTAAAGTGTCAAGGCGTGCTTGTAGGGCTGCGGCGGCGTGCCGGCGGGCCACGGCGGCCGGGGCGGCGGGGTTGTCGAGCGGCCGCAGGCTGCGCACCGCCACGGTCTCGTTGTAATACTAACCGAGTGTAAAGTGTCAAGGCGTGCTTGTAGGGCTGCGGCGGCGTGCCGGCGGGCCACGGCGGCCGGGGCGGCGGGGTTGTCGAGCGGCCGCAGGCTGCGCACCGCCACGGTCTCGGCGCGCCGGCACGCGGCCACGCGCGCGGCGCGCTCGCGTTCCAGTGTCCTGGAAAACAAATCACATCTATTAGAAAGAAGAAAAAAGAAAGAAAAAGCATAATACAGTTGCTCAAAAAGTGGTACTTTTTGTGGCTGCGTAGCGTGCGAGAAGCTCAATTTCTCGAACTAGTGCTTTTTACTTTTTAGTTCCAAACTATAGTTTCGAAACGCAGTTTTAATGTAATTTAGCTTGAGCAGGTACTGGGGCCTCACTCGTTACTCCTCGGTGTCGTTGAGCAACCCGCGCCGGGCCCGCGGCGGCCGCGGCCGGGGCGCGCACGAGTATGAAGGTATCGCGGGCTGCGGCAGCTCAACTATCAAGGGCTGTATAGGTACTTTTGGTTTTGGTTTGGTTTGGTGGTATGATTCTACTAATGATATATTAATTTATTATTTTTTCGCAATTGTATTAAAAAACGTCGTTTACAACACGTGTGAAATGTCTTTTCACACTAGTTGTAAAATGTACTATTTTCTACTCGTCGAGTATAATCTGTGTATTACGACTTCATATGCAACACTACAACCTTACTCTTTTCAACGTTGGATAGTCTATGGCACTTCCGACTTAAGCATAAGAATTTTATCGATACGGTTTAGTCAAGTATAAAAATTTTGAAAATAGAACTTCATACATTTCAGTAAAATATTTCTTGTTTAAGGAGACTCGATTCAATGCAAATAAGCCTACTTAAACACGCTGATGCGTCGCATCTGCTTTGTGATTGGTTGGCCAACAATTGCTTCATAGGTCATAAACGCGCACGTGACACCCTTCGTGTAGCAACATCCATATCCTACGAAAACCGCTTAGCGTTGCTTGTTACTCTCCATAGGCTACGGTGGCCAAAATCGAGAAAAAAACTGTCTTAAAATTGAATTTAGCGCGGAGCAGGTACCAGGGCCTCATGAGTTACGAGGAGGTGTCGTTGACCAACCCGCCGGGGGCGCCGGGCCCGGCGGCCGGGGCGCGAGGTATCGCGGGCTGCGGCAGCTCGCGTATCTTAGCTGTATACTTTTGGTTTGTTTACTTATATGATTCTACTAGTTGAAAGTATTATTTTTTTGTCTCGTAGAAAAAGTATTGTATACAATAGTGATATAATCAAGCTTTTCAATCTCGTACCTTAACCTAAGCAACTCAGCAAGCTTCGTTGCTTAAACACGGTACTCGACTGAAAAGCTCTATTATATCACGATTGTATAAAATACTATATTAGCACAACATAACATAAGACTAAAACTAGAAATATACACAGAATGAGGTTGCGCTAAATGGTCCTTACTCAGCTTGGTGTCACGGTGTGAGCCAACATGGCACACTCCGCGACGCTGATTTTCAGTAAGGCCCAGTAGATGGACTAGTGAACACCATGTAAAAAATAAATAAGGGAAAGCTTAAATACAAATAACAATCAAATTACTTAATTAAAATTAGCCTATACCTAAGTCTTATGAATGTTCGTGTGTATGTAAGTGTCTATGCGATTTGTGTGTGAGTGACTGAGTGTGCACAGTTGCCTAAGTGTTGCATTTCTGCTTAGCCAGTATGAATTTAGAGAGGTGAATTTTAAAGGTGGACACGGTTTTCGAATTACGTACTGGTGGTGGCAAATCATTCCAACACTTAGTGGCAGCGAAACGAAAGCTGCCACGGAAGGCAACCGTGCGGTGTGGAGGAAAAGTGAGTCGTGATGCGTGTCTTATGGCGCGCTGAGAGAAGTTAAGCTTGTCATATAGGTACGAGGGTTCTTTATTTTTTATGACTCCAAACAATAATGTGGAAAAGTGTAGATACGTGAATTCATATTTAGGAGATCGTGCTGGTTTAAAAACGGCGAAACGTGTGCTCATCGTGGGACAGGGAAACAAAACCGTGCACATGCGTTTTGTACTCGCTGCAGTACCTTCTTTGTCTTAGCTAGTAAACACTCGCCAAACACTACATCAGCATAATTTAATTTCGACAAAATAAGGGTATCACATAATTTGATGCGCATACCAACAGATAAACACTCGCGAATCCCGTACAGCACTTTAAGCCGATAGAAGCAGTTACGCATAGTTTTTCGAACCTTAGACATTCATCCATCACAAGACCCATATTAATCCTAGTATGACCAAAGGATCATATTAAAGATAGATATAACTCCGTAATAGATGGATACAGTCTAAGGAAAAAACGTGCCTCGAAAATCAAGAAAATTTGATTCTCGATCAGAGGGCGCTACTAGCTTTGGCCTACTGTCGTATAGATGGCGTTGACGGTTTCGTTTGTTATTTAACAAGTTTAATGCATATCAGTGAAAGAACATGGGTTAAAATAATAAAAATAATTAATGCAAATAAAAAAAAAACATTTATCCATATTTAAATACATTTTATCGTATTTTTATAAATCTTCATTTTTAGTTTTAAAGTGTGTCGATAGATGGCAATGAATTTACTGGGGTTACAAAATTTACTATGACAGTACCGCTCTAGTATAAGTTAATCTATGATCATATGAAGGGTACACGGAAAGAACATGTCTAGTCACTTTAGTAACATTTTGAGTAATCGCGGTTTTAAAATTTGTAACTATGTCAAAATGTATGGTAATTCCGTGACCAGGTGTTTTTAAACTAGGCATAACTAATCGTTCATGGGTTCATCAAGGGCTCTACATTTTGAAATGAAAATCTTATTTTCCAAGAAAAGTGACTAGACATGTTCTTTCCGTGTACCCTTCATATGTAACTTGCCGTTATAAATAAAGTATTTGTTATGTTTAGGTGTAATTTTAATAAAATATATTATACAGTGTTTACCGTTTATTATGACTCCGCTTATACTGACCGACCGCTTATATAAAATAATAAATAAAAATAAAAACCCCGTATGTATGTTTGTAAGCATGTTTGATACTTAGGTACTTTATTAGTTGTGTATCCAACTGTTACTTCTGTGTATCTTCATAGGGTAACTTATACTAGAGCGGTACTGTCATAGTAAATTTTGTAACCCCAGTAAATTCACTGCCATCTGTCGACACACTTTAAAACTAAAAATGAAGATTTATAAAAATACGATAAAATGTATTTAAATATAGATAAATGATTTTTTTTATTTGCATTAATTATTTTTATGATTTTGACCCATGTTCTTTCACTGATATGCGTTAAAATTGTTAAATAACAAACGAAACCGTCAACGCCATCTATACGACTGTAGGCCAAAACTAGTAGCGCCCTCTCGAGAATCATATTTTCTTGATTTTCGAGGCACGTTTTTTCCTTAAACTGTATCCATCTATTACGGAGTTATATCTATCTTTGGTTTAGGTGTAATTTTAATAAAATATATTTTACAGTGGATACCTTTTATTATGACTCCGCTTATACTGACCGACCGCTTATATAAAATAACTAGCTTTTGCCCGCGACTTCGTCTGCGTGGACTTAGTAACCGCAGCTAGAGTAAGAATAGCGCCTGGAAAAATTCTCATAGCAATCTAAATTTGAGCATATTATGCACACAAATTAACAGGCACTTCGTTAATTATCTCAATTCCACCCCGCTTTTTACTTTCTTAAGGGATGATTTTCGGGATAAAAACTATCCTATGTCCTTCTCAGGTACTCAACCTATCTCTATGCCAAATTTCATCTAAATCGATTAAGCGATTTAAGCGTGAAGAGGGAACACACAGACAGAAAGACAAACAGACAGACAGACATTCGCATTTATAATATTAGTATGGATAAATAAAAATAAAAAGCCTTTTAATACCTTAAGAAAATTAAAATAGATAGTTTTGCATGCATTAATTATTGGTTATTTTACCACTGGAAAAACATCAAGATCACAGACACTTAGAGTTGAGACTCACCAGCTAAGCACCTTGAGCTGCTGCTGTAGGGCTTCGTTCACCTCTCCAGCGGCCACGCCCGGCGCCACCTTCACCGGAGTCTCATCTACAACACGTGCACTTTTAATACATGGACACAGTACGGTACGACACGCTGAGGTATAGTTAACGCTATCTACTGAGCTCGTTCACTTACCTGTACTAACAATGGCATTCTGTTAAACAAAAGCCATTATTTCTTTTGTGTGAGAGCGTGGCCTTTGTGCCTAAGCACGTGGCCATTGTGTGTGAGCCTCAGGCACAAAGGCCACGCGCTCACACAAAAGAAATAATGGCTTTTGTTTAACAGAATACCATTGTTAGTACAGGTAAGTGAACGAGGGTGAGGTTCGAAATTGCATGGAGAACACTGATTTAAACTTTCACGATTTATACTCATTATTATTCACAACGACGGGACTTAATCGCGTAAAATACTTGAGACCACGGGGACAACGCCGTCCTCGAAACGTCGGAGGTAAATTTAAAACTTATTTTAAGCGATTAGGTCCCGTCGTTGTGAATAATAATTGCATTGAGAAGTTATGAATGGAATTTATTTTGGATTCTCTGCTTATTATTTTAGAGAAGGGTAAAAATATAATGTATATTTGATTAATTTAATGTAATTTAGTATAATTTAACTTTAATCTTAATCTTAATTTTAATATAATAATTTTATGTAATATGATAACGCAATATGATCCTAAGTTGATCGAAATAAATGAATTTATTCTTCTTTATTCTTTATTCATAATTTTTTCAATGCAATTTCGAACCTCACTGTACCTAACGGCTCGGCCACGACATTGCATGACTAGCGACGGCGGCGGCGGCAACCATAGGTTGGAGCGAGACACAGTGATCGGACCTTGCGTTCCCACCTATGGTTGCCGCCGCCGCCGCCGGCCGAGCCGTAACGTAATTTGAAACTGTTTTGAGGAATTACCACAGAAAAGGTGGTCTGTGGGAATTACAAAAAGAATTACAAAGTGTACCGTAAAATGGGGTTACTTTGATTCGCGGGGTAACGTTGATCATCGATTTTTAAAGAAAAAGGGAGATGATTTTTTAACGCGGACTTAAACATTGTGCCATTTTCAACCAAAAGGGTACTTATTGTCGCTTGTCAGTAAGGCGCTATTTCCATATAGCGTCAATTAGAAATCAACCTTATCGACAAGCGACAATGACTTTACCTTACCTTACCTACCTTCCTTACCTTACCTTTACCTTTTGGTTGAAAACATCACATTTTATGATGTGGTTGGCATGCTTAACAGAAATAGATGATGAAAGCGCACAGAAACGGATTCCTTATTATAGTTTAATAATCGATGACCAATGTTACCCCACCAATAAAAGTAACCCCAGTTTACGGTAGATAAGTTGTAATTACATGGTAGTACGAGTAGAATAATAATAGTAAAAATGTTACATGTTACACATGACATGACACTAGTTACAAAATTAACATGAATGGCATTCGAATCAAGATTGTATTGAGCACTGACTTTAACATGCTTATTATATTTCTTATGTTATTTAATATATTTTATAAAATTAATAATGAAGACATAAGATTCAAATGAGCAATAATTTTTTTTTACGAAGTTATTAAAATCATTTCTCATTTGATACACAGATGAATGATATAACCTCGCAAGGAATTGATTAGTTGTTTCAAATATGGAACATTTATCAAATTAAATTAAATTAAAACCTAATAAGATTCAGATATATAAAATTGTTAAGGCCTTGTGAAGTTAAACATTTTCAAATAAAGTTATAATTGAATTAAATTAAAATTAAGCGGTGTACGAAAGTAAACATTAGGTAAAATGAAACATTCACAGTTAAAAAGTAATAATGAAGACATAACAAAATCAAATTAGCATCCATTCCATAGCTTATTAGTCAAACCTTACCCTTCGATTTTAAAGAAATTACAATTTGTAATGTTTACAGACAAACCAAAAAGACATAATAATAATAAAAAAATAAACCGGCCAAGTGCGAGTCGGGCTCGCGCACCGAGGGTTCCGTACTTAGTTTTATTTTTTTATTTATTTGGGATCACCAACAGACAATACATCATGGAAAAACAATCTGTAGCTTACATAACATTGAGGTTAGATGTTTGTCCAATTATAGGTAACCACAGCTTATTCCAGTATCTTAGGACATACAATATAGGTACAGTAGGACTTTTAGTATTTGTTGTTATAGCGGCAACAGAAATACATCATCTGTGAAAATTTCAACTGTCTAGCTATCACGGTTCATGAGATACAGCCTGGTGACAGACAGACAGACGGACAGCGGTGTCTTAGTAATAGGTTCCCGTTTTTACCCTTTGGGTACGGATCCCTAAAAACCCCCACTGGATGCGGGTGGCGCAAGACCGGTCATTGTGGCACTGATTGGGGGAGGCCTATGTCCAGCAGTCCTCTACGTGATCCTCTGTCCTTATCCTCTGGCTGATATGATGATGATGATGAAATAAGAAACTGCTCATCGACACCATCCCCCATGATGAGAAATGAAGGCCGAGAAGGACAAGTCCAGCAAGATACGAGATAACCGCCCCATGTGGGATGTTGATTCGACGATCATTGTCCCGATAGTCGTGTCAGCGAACGGTCTCATAGCGAAGAGTCTCGACCAACACCTTGAGAGACTCGCTAGGTGGTTGGATCAAGGGTCAGATGAAGGCGATAATTTAGGACACGGCGCGTATAGGGAGCGTGCATGAACTATAGAGGGCAGCATAGGATCCGTCAAAATTTTGGCGCGAGGCGTAAATGTGAAGTTTATGCTTCCGATGTAACCGAAAATTTCAACTATCTAGCTATCACGGTTCATGAGATACAGCCTAGTGACAGACAGATAGACGGACGGACAGACGGACAGCGGAGTCTTAGTAATAGGGTCCCGTTTTTACCCTTTGGTTACGGAACTCTAAAAAGATATAATTTAAGATAATAAAACAGTTTTAAATTAAACTTGAACATACAGAATAAATGCAAATAAAAAAATGGATTTATTTGATAACAGTCAGCAAGTCAGAATCAAATAGATAGTGAAAGCCAAAGTGGCCAAATATATCGGAACACATTCTTATTTCGATGCTAGCAAAGAGAATATAATAGGATAGAGCGGTACTGTTATAGCAAAGAGGATATAATAGGATAGAGCGGTACTGTCATAGTAACTTTTGTAACCACAGTAAATTCACTGCCATCTATCGACACACTTCAAGACTAAAAATGAAGATTTATAAAAATACGATAAAATGTATTTAAATATGGATAAATGATATGATAAATTGTTAAATAACAAACTAAACCGTCAACGCCCTCTATACGAGAGTAGGCCAAAGGTAGTGGCGCCATCTGATCGAGAATAAAATTTTCGTGATTTTCGAGGCACGTTTTTTCCTTAGACTGTATCCATCTATTACGAAGTTATATCTATCTTTGCTAGCATCAAATATAGATATAACTCTGTAATAGATGGATACAATACAGTCTAAGGAAAAAACGTGCCTCAAAAATCAAGAAAATTTGATTCTCGAACAGATGGCTACTACCTTTGGCCTACTCTCGGATAAATGGCGTTGACGGTTTCGTTTGTTATTTAACAATTTTAACGCATATCAAAGAAAGAACATGGGTCAAAATCATATGAAAATAATTAATGCAAATAAAAAATCATTTAACCATGTTTAAATACATTTTATCGTATTTTTATAAATCTTTATTTTTAAATATATTAATAACGGGTCACTCACGTGTTTTAAGTCGAAAACGCTTTAAGTGGACGAACCATTAGCGAATGACGTAGTGAGTGTTGTGTGCAACCCATCATTTGACAATAATGCCGTAAACGAGGGTAGTTTCTCGCCCCCCCTGCCGCCACCGGCGCCCGCGCCGAGTCATCGGGCGCGGAGGGCTGCGGCCCACAGTCTGCGCCGGTCCGTCACCGTCGACGCAAGCTCCTGATGACGCTCCTCGGTACGGAGTGAAACATGTCGAGCGTTTTCGACTTAAAACACGTGAGTGACCCGTTATTAATATATTTAATATGTCTATGTCTCACGGAAGTTTTGTTATTAAAATCTTTATTTTTAGTTTTAAAGTATGTCGATAGATGGCAGTGAATTTACAGTGGTTACAAAATTTACTATGACAGTACCGCTCTATCTTATTATATCCTCTTTGACGCTAGCAAAGGTGTTACGATATATTTGGCCGTCACTATATACATATTTGATTCTGACTGGATCATGCGACACTAATAGTGATAAAATTTTAACATTTTTTTTCTTACGGATCTCCGTAGGTGCGTGTACTGGCGTCACTGCCGCTGCATAAATATATGTACATAACATACATTACCGTGATACAGTTTAATACTAGTACGGGGAACAGATGTAGCTTACTTTATTCATAAAATGTTAAAGTACCTATATTATTTTGTTGTTATCTTTACTGGACAGTGCAGTTGACTGACCAATTGTAGACCTTATTCTAACGACTTAGGGACGTCGGTTGGTCACTTAACTGTGCTGCGCCTAGTGACCAAGGTCACTACACTATGTAGTTGTATAAAAATGTAAGCATATATATGTCTTTTCTAATACTGAATAAAGATAATTTTGATTACATTAATACTCATTGTACTAGTACATAGAAAACTATGCTCGAAGAACTAAGTTTCTTAATTATACAAAATACACATATGGAAAAAACACATAAAATAGGGATTTAGATTCCGAAACTCGACCAAACGTAACCCCATTTGGAAATTAATTAAATTACACATTTTTCTTTTATTAGAATCCTTATTTATGATAACTAATTCTATATACCTAGACTCCTTAACTCAAAAAATCTTTTTATATTTAAGATTAGTGGTTAAGTTTGTAAATATGCATGTTTATACGAAATAAACAAATTAAATTTTAAATTGTTTTTTTTTTTAAATAAATTTTCAGGACACCAGAGGCCCGTTTATCAAAAGCTTGCAGCGTGTAGTGGAAGTCCCTTTCTAACAAAAGCTGTCAAAAAGTGACATCCGCTTGTATTACAAGTTACAAGCTTTTGAGAAACGGGCCCCTCATAATGGTTCTCTTTATTCGTCAAAAACTGCTGAGAAGGTGCATTTTATCCACAGGAGTCGCAAATTTGATGCATATTTTGATTTTGATTCCTTGTGTTAATGGCTGGTGGAACTCACTTTTCAAGTGATAAATTTGAATGATATAACGTGGCACGCGCTCAGGCACAATGGCCACGCGCTCAAACACAATGGCCACGCGCGCGCACAAAAGAAACAATGGTCTTTGTCGTAAAAATCATTTCAAGATTCAAACTATACCAATAAACTATTAAAACACAACCGACGTTATTTTTTAATGATTTAGTTATTAGCATTTCCATTTACCTATTAATTAATATTAATAAGGGTAGGTATAGACATGCTTGGTTAGGAGTTAGGACAGACAACATTTAAGCCATTTTGATTTATCGATATCGACTATTGTTGATAGAATACACTTTTTCTGTTCTCCGTCGATCGTCCGAGATACATGCGTTTAGGAGCAAATGTATACTCGTCCTAAACACTGATCGATGTGTAAACAGGCCTAAGGCAAGTGTACACGCTCGTAATGCCTTATCAGAAAAAATGATTATCTTCAATTAGAATACCGGTGACTTTTAGAAATAGACTTAATTTAAGCTCATGAATGCTCCCTTGGAACGAAGTTTAAAATAAATAAAAAAACCGGCCAAGTGCGAGTCGGACTCCCGCACGTAGGGTTCCGTACTATTACGCAAAAAACGGCAAAAAAATCACGTTTGTTGTATGGGAGCCCCATTTAAATATTTATTTTATTCTGTTTTTAGTATTTGTTGTTATAGCGGCAACAGAATTAGATCATCTGTGAAAATTTCAACTGTCTAGCTATAACGGTTCATGAGATACAGCCTAGTGACAGACGGACGGACAGCGGAGTCTTACATAGTAATAAGGTCCCGTTTTTACCCTTTGGGTACGGAACCCTAAACAAGACACTATGTATTACTCCGGGGCCGATTTCTCGAATGATATGACACTAATATGTGATGTTTTCAACCAAAAGGTACCACATTGTCGCTTGTCGATAAGGTTGATTTCTAATTGAAGCTATATGGAAATAGCGCCTTACTGACAAGCGACAATAAGTACCCTTTTGGTTGAAAATGGCACATATTATTAGTCCACGAACTGTCAAATCGTATGGGTTGTCATGACAACACACTAATAATATTAGACTAATATCGAGAAATAGGCCCCTGTAGTGATTTTAAAAGAGTTGATGTCGATATCGATAAACGTTAGTAGGCGTGGCTTACGTGAGTAGTCTCTGGAGACGACCGCCGGCGACGCCACCGCTGCGCGCGCAAACACACCAGTTACACACTAGTTACACGCGTTACACACTCTTTACACACGCGTTACACACGTCTTTCTAAACGTGTCGACACTTGTCTAAGAAAATGTTGAGCACTTGAGGCGTGTAAAAGCTACAAAATTTACATAGAATTCATAGAAGTTTATTTTTTTTTTTAAATTGGTTTAACTGTCTTCAACATTTTCGTAAGACTAATACATTATAAAAGTATTACTAAATAATTATATTGGATAAGCCTTAGATGAATGTTTACGGAATATAAATTTTTATTTTTTATTTTTACTTATTTAGTAATAAATAAATAATATACTTTGCACCTAAGAGTTATAGAAACGAGTTCAAACAAAAAAAAACTGTTAATACACAACAAAAATCAGACTTACGCAGAAGTGCCAAATCTAAAAATATAAGTAAAATATTACTATTTTTATAAATTATAAATAAACAATTAACTTAAAAATAAATTATATTTAACCTCTATTTAATATTCTATTGAGGTGTACAGTCAAGAAAAAATCGTGTCTCGAATCTGACAGCGGAAGTATTTAATTATTTTGTCTGTCAAAAGTTTCAGTTATCACAAAACATATGTATCTAGAATTCTACATATTTAAATTATTTTAAACCGGGTCACTCACGTATTATTAAGTCGAATAGCTCGACAAGAATAATAATAAGAAGAATAGGTGTCGTGCTCCGTGATGACGGTCCTCGTAAATTGGACCGAAACATGTCGAGCTATTCGACTTAATAATACGTGAGTGACCCGGTTTAAAATAATTCAATATGTTTGAGTCTCAAGGGAGTTTTAAAGTTAAAATCTACATATTTAATTTTATGTAGTTCACCTGTCCAACATAGGGGCACGATTTTTTCTAATACCTTACGCCTCTTCATGCAATAACTATTTATTATGAGCAGACATCGGAATTACGGGGGCAAAATTTTAAGATAGGTAGGGAGTTCATATCTCGATAAACTGAATTATCGATGCTTCCCCCATATATACTTGTGATCGCTCCAAGCTTTGTTTGTAAAAATATAATTTTATGAAGTATTTAAGACATATGTTAATTATGGCTGTATTTTATTAAGATTATAAAATTAATATGTGCCATTTTCAACCAAAAGGGTACTTATTGTCGGTTGTTAATAAGGCGCTATTTCCATATAGCTTCAATTCGAAATCAACCTTATCGACAAGCGACAATGTGGTACCTTTTGGTTGAAAACGTCACATATTGTCTTCGGTTACCGCGATAGTTACTCACGAAATAAAACTATGAAAACGGATTATAACGGATGTCACCCGTTGACCACGAACGCTGTAAAGGGTTCCGAAACGTCGGGATGTACTATAAATTCGATATACGCGATATAATCCGTTTTCATAGTTTTATTTCATTATAATATTAACTACATCATTCTAAGAACAAATTAAATTATTTTCTATGAAAATATTTTAATTTGTGGTTTTTCAAGTAGACACACTACTATGCCAGGGGGCGCCACAAGCCTTTGGGAATCGTCATGTACTTGGAAATTTCGACCCATGCCACCGTGGCCGGATAGCCGAGCGGTTCAGGCACCTGTCCGGTAAACGGGGTACGCTGGTTCGATTCCAGCTCTGGACACTGGAGGCTTTGGTCATTTTTTCCTTCGTATATGACATTTATTTCAGTTTATAATTATATCATTGTAAAAAAACGAGTGAGTTATAACTTTTTTTACCAGAATCCATAACGCCCGCGGGAACAATATAGGCCTTTGTCCTTCGGTACGTCTGCATGAAATAAGATCTTTTTCGAGCAAGTGTGATGAAAAGCTGGTGAACATACCGTGATGTTGCCCGCCTCGCTTGGCATATAGTTTCAGCTTGTCTCTGAGCGCGCCACGCTCGGTCTCCAACGAGTCTATGTCTTGTTGTAAATGGTCCATTGTCTCTTCGAACTCCTTTTCTTTGCTGTAAACAAAATAGATATTTTAAAATGGAAAAAAAAATATTTTTGACACTCGCTTTTTTTCTTACAGTTTATATTTTTTGTAGTCAGCTGCAGAGATAACTAACCCACCGCAAAGATTTTTGAAAGAAACAACGTCGTGTACTTCGATAAATTACTTCTCGAGATCTTTCTAATAGGGGGTATTGCTGCAATGTTCAGCCGCCAGAGTGCAGCACTAGTGCACATACTAAACCATAGAGTAACTTATACATACTAGACCTTAAACAGTTTTTTGACATGTTTTCACTATGACGTTGATGCATCAAGGCGGTTTGTTTCCAGGTGGCCCTACCGCGAACGCGAATATCGAAATTTCGTTATCAGCCTCTCTATCAATCGAATACGGAGAGTGATAGTGATTGTGCTAGTGACGCCCTCTACGCAGAGTTTTATGTAATATTCCCTATTGAGCTAAACTTGATGCGTTTTTTTCGAGGAGTAAAACTTTACAGATCATAAGTTGTTACAAGTTTTTTATTAACTTGCAATGTACCTATGTAAGTATCTACATAGAGTAACTTATACTAGAGCGGTACTGTCATAGTAAATTTTGTAACCAAAGTAAATTAACTGCCATCTGTCGACACACTTAAAAACTAAAAATGAAGATGTATAAAAATACCATAAAATGTATTTATATATGGATAAATGTTTTTTTTTATTTGCATTAATTATTTTTATGATTTTGACCCATGTTATTTCAAATTGTTAAATAACAAACGAAACCGTCAGCGCCATCTATACGACAGTAGGCCAAAGCTAGTAGCGCCCTCTGAACGAGAATCAAATTTTCTTGATTTTCGAGGCACGTTTTTTCCTTAGACTGTATCCATCTATTACGGAGTTATATCTATCTTTGATAAATATAATTAACTCCGTAATAGATATATACAGTCTAATGATAAAACGTGCCTCGAAAATCACGAAACCTTTGGCCTACAGTCGTATAGAGGGCGTTGACGGTTTCGTTTGTTATTTAACAATTTTAACGCATATCAGTGAAAGAACATGGGTCAAAATCATATAAAAATCATTAATGCAAATAAAAAAAATACATTTATCCATATTTAAATACATTTTATCGTATTTTTATAAATCTTCATTTTTAGTTTTAAAATGTGTCTATAGATGGCAGTGCAATTACTGTGGTTACAAAATTTACTATGACAGTACCGCTCTATCCTATTATATCCTCTTTGACAAAATATAGTTGGTCAAACCAAATTGACAGTAAATAAGAACCAAAAAAACTATACTCATCCTTTTTTCTAGGGTGCTAGTACTAGTGTAAGACAAAGATAGTATGATTCTCTCTGTCTATGTTAAAAATGAAACAGTCCTATGACGAACTATAGATATTTTCAAATTGAAAAAAAATACTGTATAAATATTTTTTGATACTCGCTTTTACACAAGCTTTTAATTAACTTGCAATGTACCTATGTATGTGCGGGTCAAATCTTGCAAGTTAAATTTGACCCACTCCCCGACTTCCAATGAAGCTGAAAATTTGCATACACATGTAAGTCGGCTGACAATGCAATATTATGGTACCATCGAGCTGATCTCATGATGGAGACAGAAGGTGGCCATAGGAACTCTGTGATAAAACAACGAAACCTAATTGTGTTTGGGGTTTTTAGAATTGTCTCGATGAGTATTAGTTGTCTGTGGAATGAAAAGTACAGTCAGCGATAAAAGCTTGTACCAAAAATGAAATTTTAGCCAAAAACTTTCAATTACCGTTTGAGTTGGTTGTTGGCGTCGTCAAGTTTGCGCGTCAGCTGCTCGGCCTTCAGCTCGGCCTCGCGCGCCGCCGCCGTCAGCTTGCGCTCCCCGAGCTCGCGACGGATCTGCATCTCTGATAGTTCCTCTTGCTTCGCCTGCACACAAATGCATCATTAGTGAATTACTATATAGTTAGAGTTTTGAATGATTCACGGTTAGTTTCACTAGACTTATATTGACCGGGATATAGACCGTGATTACCTTTTGTGTTATTTGTGAGCTCCCGATATTTCGACGCAGTTACATGCATCATGTTCACGGGTGACTGAAGATAGCGGGTGGGTGTCAAACTTGTGTAGACAGCGCTCTGTCTACCCTCATTCTTGCGCGTCGGCTGCGTTCACTTTCAACGTTACCGACGGTCGCATTCACACTTGTTGGTCCGGTCGCGTTCACACTCGTCGGTCTGTCCAAACACACTACACTCACGGTGTCACTACGCGTGTTTGATTCGGATATCACTGGTTTTTTACACAAACAAATCACAGGATTCCACACATTTGACAGTTTAAACCCATCTTCACGATTAAAATTTTTGTATTTGTGAATTTCAACGGCTTCTCTTACCAATCTTGGTATATAGTGGCGTTCTGTCGAAATGACCTTGGGACTATGCAACTCGATCCAGTGATTTGTACCCGACTCAAGGAGATGCTGAGCAATAGAGGATACCCTGGACCGCCATGCGCACCAATGTATCGATCCTTTCACAGCTTCGTGTCCAAACTCGCCTATCCACAGTCTGCCAGCAGCGCATATTGTCCTACTTCGGCCACATAATGAGGAGGGGAGATGAAAGCCTTGAAAAGCTGATCATCATGGAAACACGGAGGGCAAACGAGGCCGGGGACGGTCTCCAACTAGATGGAGCGATCAAGTAAAAGGGCCCCATCCTCAAACAGCTTTTGCTCGATCGTCAGAGACGCGATGGACAGGCACCGATGGAGGCAGATTACAAGAACCAGGTGTGGAGCATCCACATCCACTGATGACCACGATCCTCAGTCATGAGGGAGCGACCACAGAGAGATAAAACAAAGTCGCTTTCCGCTGTCTGTATGTCTGTCCCTATGTATGCTTAGATCTTTAAAACTACGCAACGGATTTTGATGCGGTCTTTTTAATAGATAAGAGTGATTCAAGAGGAAGGTTTATATCAGGCGGACCGTATGTTTGATTGCCACCGACGTGGTATAAAAAAATTTATAAATTTGTAAAGGTTTTGTGTAAATTAGTTCAGCTACCCGTGCGAAGCCGGGGCGGGTCGCTAGTTAATTATAAACCATATTAAATGTTGAAACCGATACTCGTTATAACACAACACAACACAACACAACACGACAGACAAAAGTCATTATATTTTCATTACAAATTATAGTCCTAGAAATATTTGGACCCAGTTAATTTTAAATTACATAAAAACATGACTTTTAAATCGCAAATTTCCATAGCGATAACAAATCAGTCGTCCATTGTTGGCCATCACAGTGATATAAAAAAAACCGGCCAAGTGCGAGTCGGACTCGCGCACGAAGGGTTCCGTACCATTACGCAAAAAACGGCAAAAAATGACGTTTGTTATATGGGAGCCCTACTTAAATATTCATTTTATTCTGTTTTTAGTAACTGTCGTTATAGTGGCAACAGAAATACGTCATTTGTGAAAATTTCAACTGTCTAGCTATCACGGTTCATGAGATACAGCCTAGTGACAGACAAGACGGACAGTGGAGTCTTAGTAATAGGGTCCCAAAAGTAAAACGACCTAGAGCAGAAACGTATCACTTTTAGCCCGCTTCGTAGATAAACAATGACCCACTTCCATAGCATGAGAAATGAAAAAATATGGCTGGATCTTACCTTGAGCGCTTTCCTGAGCTCCTTGATATCAGCCTCCTTGTTTTCCAGCTTGATGGTCAAAGTCTTGGTCTCCTCTAGCTGTTTCTTGACGAGCTGCGCGCGCAGCACCACAGGCGGAGTCGGCTGCAAAACATATACATTTTACAACATATACAAGAAAATAGGCTAGATCAGGGGTTCCCAAACTGTACGCCGCGGCACCCTGGGGCGCCGTAGACAGTAGTTAGGGGCGTTCGAGGCAAGCCTCCTCATCGTGTTACCTATCTACTTATTTCATATAGACTTGCTAGGTTAGGGCATAGTATAAACAGGGCAAAGTATGTTATCTTCATACAACGCACCGCACGCGACTTGTATGTGTGCGCGACTTGTATCTATGGTCGCCGCACGCACACTCAAACAATATCTCGACCTGCGCACGAGAAACGCGGGTCGACATATTGTTTGAGTGTGCGTGCGGCGACCATAGATACAAGTCGCGCGCGGTGCGTTGTATGAAGCAAAGATAGATATAACTCCGTAATAGATGGATACAGTCTAAGGAAAAAACGTGCCTCGAAAATCACGAAAATTTGATTCTCGATCAGATGGCGCCACTAGTTTTGGCCTACTCTCGTATAGAGGGCGTTGACGGTTTCGTTTGTTATTTAACAATTTTAACGCATATCAGTGAAAGAACATGGGTCAAAATCATAAAAATAATTAATGCAAATAAAAAAAATCATTTATCTATATTTAAATACATTCTATCGTATTTTTATAAATCTTCATTTTTAGTTTTAAAGTGTGTCGACAGATGGCAGTGAATTTACTGGGGTTACAAAATTTACTATGACAGTACCGCTCTAGTATAAGTTACTCTATGATACAACGCACCGCGCGCGACTTGTATGTGTGCGCGACTTGTATCTATGGTCGCCGCACGCACACTCAAACAATATCTCGACCTGCGCACTGTAAAACGCAGGTTTGTTTTGAGAATTAAATGTCTATACATACAGTGTTGGCCGAACGCTAATGCCATTAACCATTAAAAATTAACAATTAAAAAGGTTAATGGCCATTAACCATTAGCCATTTAATTCGGATTAAAGTTAATTCGGATTAAAGTTAATTCGGATTAAATTTTTGAGACATTAATGGCCATTGAAGTTAATTCGGATTAACTTTAATTCGGATTAACTTCAATGGCCATTAAAGTTTCAAAAAATTTATTAGAATTACTCTCAATTGCATCAACGTCTAATAAAATTACATTCGTGATATTTTAAAATGAGACAGCAAAATGACCCTGACTGAACCCTGGCAGTAGTAGCAGTACCTACCTACTACCTAGTAGAATTCTGGTTTGGTGCAACACAGACATACGCGGTTTTGGTCATTTAAATCGTCTTGATGAGCACTTCGGAGAGCCGTACCCACGATAGAGCTGATGCTGAACCCTGGCAGTACCTAATGGATCTAAGGTTTGGTGCAACATAGGCACACGCTGTTTTAGTCATCCGACTCGTCTTGATGAGCACTTCGGAGAGCCATACCCATGATAGAGCTGATGCTGAACCCTGGCAGTACCTAATGGATCTAAGGTTTGGTGCAACATAGGCACACGCTGTTTTAGTCACCCGACTCGTCTTGATGAGCACTTAGGAGAGCAGTACCCATAATGGAGGTGATGCTGAACCCTGGCAGTACCTAGCGGAACTAAGGTTTGGTGCAACATAGGCACACGCTGTTTTAGTCATCCGACTCGTCTTGATGAGCACTTAGGAGAGCAGTACCCATGATAGAGCTGATGCTGAACCCTGGCACTACCTAGTGGATCTAAGGTTTGGTGCAACATAGGCACACGCTGTTTTAGTCACCCGACTCGTCTTGATGAGCACTTAGGAGAGCGGTACCCATGATAGAGCTGATGCTGAACCCTAGCAGTACCTAGTGGATCTAAGGTTTGGTGCAACATAGGCACACGCTGTTTTAGTCACCCGACTCGTCTTGATGAGCACTTAGGAGAGCAGTACCCATAATGGAGCTGATGCTGAACCCTGGCAGTACCTAGTGGATCTAAGGTTTGGTGCAACATAGGCACACGCTGTTTTAGTCACCCGACTCGTCTTGATGAGCACTTAGGAGAGCAGTACCCATGATAGAGCTGATGCTGAACCCTGGCAGTACCTAGTGGATCTAAGGTTTGGTGCAACATAGGCACACGCTGTTTTAGTCACCCGACTCGTCTTGATGAGCACTTAGGAGAGCGGTACCCATGATAGAGCTGATGCTGAACCCTGGCAGTACCTAGTGGATCTAAGGTTTGGTGCAACATAGGCACACGCTGTTTTAGTCACCCGACTCGTCTTGATGAGCACTTAGGAGAGCAGTACCCATGATAGAGCTGATGCTGAACCCTGGCACTACCTAGTGGATCTAAGGTTTGGTGCAACATAGGCACACGCTGTTTTAGTCATCCGACTCGTCTTGATGAGCACTTAGGAGAGCAGTACCCATGATAGAGCTGATGCTGAACCCTGGCAGTACCTAGTGGATCTAAGGTTTGGTGCAACATAGGCACACGCTGTTTTAGTCACCCGACTCGTCTTGATGAGCACTTAGGAGAGCGGTACCCATGATAGAGCTGATGCTGAACCCTGGCAGTACCTAGTGGATCTAAGGTTTGGTGCAACATAGGCACACGCTGTTTTAGTCACCCGACTCGTCTTGATGAGCACTTAGGAGAGCAGTACCCATGATAGAGCTGATGCTGAACCCTGGCAGTACCTAGTGGATCTAAGGTTTGGTGCAACATAGGCACACGCTGTTTTAGTCACCCGACTCGTCTTGATGAGCACTTAGGAGAGCGGTACCCATGATAGAGCTGATGCTGAACCCTGGCAGTACCTAGTGGATCTAAGGTTTGGTGCAACATAGGCACACGCTGTTTTAGTCACCCGACTCGTCTTGATGAGCACTTAGGAGAGCAGTACCCATGATAGAGCTGATGCTGAACCCTGGCAGTACCTAGTGGGTCTAAGGTTTGGTGCAACATAGGCACACGCTGTTTTAGTCATCCGACTCGTCTTGATGAGCACTTAGGAGAGCAGTACCCATGATAGAGCTGATGCTGAACCCTGGCAGTACCTAGTGGATCTAAGGTTTGGTGCAACATAGGCACACGCTGTTTTAGTCACCCGACTCGTCTTGATGAGCACTTAGTAGAGCGGTACCCATGATAGAGCTGATGCTGAACCCTGGCAGTACCTAGTGGATCTAAGGTTTGGTGCAACATAGGCACGCGCTGTTTAGGTCGTCCGACTCGTCTTGATGAGCACTTAGGAGAGCAGTACCCATGATAGAGCTGATGCTGCACCCTGGCAGTACCTAGTGGATCTAAGGTTTGGTGCAACATAGGCACGCGCTGTTTTGGTCATCTGACTCGTCTTGATGAGCACTTAGGAGAGCGGTACCCACGATAGAGCTGATGCTGAACCCTGGCAGTACATAGTGGAAGTAAGGTTTGGTGCAACATAGGCACGCGCTGTTTTGGTCATCCGACTCGTCTTGAGGAGCACTTAGAAGAGCAGTAACCATGATAGAGCTGATGCTGAACCCTGGCAGTACCTAGTGGATCTAGGGTTTGGTGCAACATAGGCACACGCTGTTTTAGTCATCCGACTCGTCT
Organism: Cydia strobilella; assembly: GCF_947568885.1. NCBI lineage: Eukaryota > Metazoa > Arthropoda > Insecta > Lepidoptera > Tortricidae > Cydia > Cydia strobilella. The sequence goes on along the minus strand of NC_086064.1, from coordinate 908,912 downwards.
TGATGAGCACTTAGGAGTGCAGTACCCATGATAGAGCTGATGCTGAACCCTGGCAGTACCTAGTGGATCCAGGGTTTGGTGCAACATAGGCACACGCTGTTTTAGTCATCCGACTCGTCTTGATGAGCACTTAGGAGAGCAGTACCCATGATAGAGCTGATGCTGAACCCTGGCAGTACCTAGTGGATCTAAGGTTTGGTACAACATAGGCACACGCTGTTTTAGTCACCCGACTCGTCTTGATGAGCACTTAGGAGAGCAGTACCCATAATGGAGCTGATGCTGAACCCTGGCAGTACCTAGTGGAACTAAGGTTTGGTGCAACATAGGCACACGCTGTTTTAGTCATCCGACTCGTCTTGATGAGCACTTAGGAGAGCAGTACCCATGATAGAGCTGATGCTGAACCCTGGCACTACCTAGTGGATCTAAGGTTTGGTGCAACATAGGCACACGCTGTTTTAGTCACCCGACTCGTCTTGATGAGCACTTAGGAGAGCAGTACCCATAATAGAGCTGATGCTGAACCCTGGCAGTACCTAGCGGAACTAAGGATTAGTGCAACATAGGCACACGCTGTTTTAGTCATCCGACTCGTCTTGATGAGCACTTAGAAGAGCAGTACCCATGATAGAGCTGATGCTGAACCCTGGCAGTACCTAGTGGGTCTAAGGTTTGGTGCAACATAGGCACACGCTGTTTTAGTCATCCGACTCGTCTTGATGAGCACTTAGGAGAGCAGTACCCATGATAGAGCTGATGCTGAACCCTGGCAGTACCTAGTGGATCTAAGGTTTGGTGCAACATAGGCACACGCTGTTTTAGTCACCCGACTCGTCTTGATGAGCACTTAGTAGAGCAGTACCCATGATAGAGCTGATGCTGAACCCTGGCAGTACCTAGTGGATCTAGGGTTTGGTGCAACATAGGCACACGCTGTTTTAGTCATCCGACTCGTCTTGATGACCACTTAGGAGTGCAGTACCCATGATAGAGCTGATGCTGAACCCTGGCAGTACCTAGTGGATCCAGGGTTTGGTGCAACATAGGCACACGCTGTTTTAGTCATCCGACTCGTCTTGATGAGCACTTAGGAGAGCAGTACCCATGATAGAGCTGATGCTGAACCCTGGCAGTACCTAGTGGATCTAAGGTTTGGTACAACATAGGCACACGCTGTTTTAGTCACCCGACTCGTCTTGATGAGCACTTAGGAGAGCAGTACCCATAATGGAGCTGATGCTGAACCCTGGCAGTACCTAGCGGAACTAAGGTTTGGTGCAACATAGGCACACGCTGTTTTAGTCATCCGACTCGTCTTGATGAGCACTTAGGAGAGCAGTACCCATGATAGAGCTGATGCTGAACCCTGGCACTACCTAGTGGATCTAAGGTTTGGTGCAACATAGGCACACGCTGTTTTAGTCATCCGACTCGTCTTGATGAGCACTTAGGAGAGCAGTACCCATGATAGAGCTGATGCTGAACCCTGGCAGTACCTAATGGATCTAAGGTTTGGTGCGACATAGGCACACGCTGTTTTAGTCATCCGACTCGTCTTGATGAGCACTTATGAGAGCAGTACCCATAATGGAGCTGATGCTGAACCCTGGCAGTACCTAGCGGAACTAAGGTTTGGTGCAACGTAGGCACACGCTGTTTTAGTCATCCGACTCGTCTTGATGAGCACTTAGGAGAGCAGTACCCATGATAGAGCTGATGCTGAACCCTGGCAGTACCTAGTGGATCTAAGGTTTGGTGCATCATAGGGACACGCTGTTTTAGTCACCCGACTCGTCTTGATAAGCACTTAGGAGAGCGGTACCCATGATAGAGCTGATTCTGAACCCTGGCAGTACCTAGTGGATCTAGGGTTTGGTGCAACATAGGCACACGCTGTTTTAGTCACCCGACTCGTCTTGATGAGCACTTAGGAGAGCAGTACCCATAATGGAGCTGATGCTGAACCCTGGCAGTACATAGTGGATCTAAGGTTTGGTGCAACATAGGCACGCGCTGTTTAGGTCATCCGACTCGTCTTGATGAGCACTTAGAAGAGCAGTACCCATGATAGAGCTGATGCTGAACCCTGGCAGTACCTAGTGGATCTAAGGTTTGGTGCAACATAGGCACACGCTGTTTTAGTCACCCGACTCGTCTTGATGAGCACTTAGGAGAGCGGTACCCATGATAGAGCCTTACCACCTACCTTAGATCCACTAGGTATTGCCAGGGTTCAGCATCAGCTCTATCATGGGTACTGCTCTCCTAAGTGCTCATCAAGACGAGTCGGATGACCAAAACAGCGCGTGCCTATGTTGCACCAAACCTTAGTTCCACTATGTACTGCCAGGGTTCAGCATCAGCTCCATTATGGGTACTGCTCTCCTAAGTGCTCATCAAGACGAGTCGGGTGACTAAAACAGCGTGTGCCTATGTTGCACCAAACCCTAGATCCACTAGGTACTGCCAGGGTTCAGCATCAGCTCTATCATGGGTACCGCTCTCCTAAGTGCTTATCAAGACGAGTCGGGTGACTAAAACAGCGTGTCCCTATGATGCACCAAACCTTAGATCCACTAGGTACTGCCAGGGTTCAGCATCAGCTCTATCATGGGTACTGCTCTCCTAAGTGCTCATCAAGACGAGTCGGATGACTAAAACAGCGTGTGCCTACGTTGCACCAAACCTTAGTTCCGCTAGGTACTGCCAGGGTTCAGCATCAGCTCCATTATGGGTACTGCTCTCATAAGTGCTCATCAAGACGAGTCGGATGACTAAAACAGCGTGTGCCTATGTCGCACCAAACCTTAGATCCATTAGGTACTGCCAGGGTTCAGCATCAGCTCTATCATGGGTACTGCTCTCCTAAGTGCTCATCAAGACGAGTCGGATGACTAAAACAGCGTGTGCCTATGTTGCACCAAACCTTAGATCCATTAGGTACTGCCAGGGTTCAGCATCAGCTCTATCATGGGTACTGCTCTCCTAAGTGCTCATCAAGACGAGTCGGATGACTAAAACAGCGTGTGCCTATGTTGCACCAAACCTTAGACCCACTAGGTACTGCCAGGGTTCAGCATCAGCTCTATCATGGGTACTGCTCTTCTAAGTGCTCATCAAGACGAGTCGGATGACCTAAACAGCGCGTGCCTATGTTGCACCAAACCTTAGATCCACTATGTACTGCCAGGGTTCAGCATCAGCTCCATTATGGGTACTGCTCTCCTAAGTGCTCATCAAGACGAGTCGGGTGACTAAAACAGCGTGTGCCTATGTTGCACCAAACCCTAGATCCACTAGGTACTGCCAGGGTTCAGCATCAGCTCTATCATGGGTACCGCTCTCCTAAGTGCTTATCAAGACGAGTCGGGTGACTAAAACAGCGTGTCCCTATGATGCACCAAACCTTAGATCCACTAGGTACTGCCAGGGTTCAGCATCAGCTCTATCATGGGTACTGCTCTCCTAAGTGCTCATCAAGACGAGTCGGATGACTAAAACAGCGTGTGCCTACGTTGCACCAAACCTTAGTTCCGCTAGGTACTGCCAGGGTTCAGCATCAGCTCCATTATGGGTACTGCTCTCATAAGTGCTCATCAAGACGAGTCGGATGACTAAAACAGCGTGTGCCTATGTTGCACCAAACCTTAGATCCATTAGGTACTGCCAGGGTTCAGCATCAGCTCTATCATGGGTACTGCTCTCCTAAGTGCTCATCAAGACGAGTCGGATGACTAAAACAGCGTGTGCCTATGTTGCACCAAACCTTAGATCCATTAGGTACTGCCAGGGTTCAGCATCAGCTCTATCATGGGTACTGCTCTCCTAAGTGCTCATCAAGACGAGTCGGATGACTAAAACAGCGTGTGCCTATGTTGCACCAAACCTTAGTTCCGCTAGGTACTGCCAGGGTTCAGCATCAGCTCCATTATGGGTACTGCTCTCCTAAGTGCTCATCAAGACGAGTCAGGTGACTAAAACAGCGTGTGCCTATGTTGCACCAAACCTTAGATCCACTAGGTAGTTCCAGGGTTCAGCATCAGCTCTATCATGGGTACTGCTCTCCTAAGTGCTCATCAAGACGAATCGGATGACTAAAACAGCGTGTGCCTATGTTGCACCAAACCTTAGTTCCGCGAGGTACTGCCAGGGTTCAGCATCAGCTCCATTATGGGTACCGCTCTCCTAAGTGCTCATCAAGACGAGTCGGGTGACTAAAACAGCGTGTGCCTATGTTGCACCAAACCTTAGATCCACTAGGTACTGCCAGGGTTCAGCATCAGCTCTATCATGGGTACCGCTCTCCTAAGTGCTTATCAAGACGAGTCGGGTGACTAAAACAGCGTGTCCCTATGATGCACCAAACCTTAGATCCACTAGGTACTGCCAGGGTTCAGCATCAGCTCTATCATGGGTACTGCTCTCCTAAGTGCTCATCAAGACGAGTCGGATGACTAAAACAGCGTGTGCCTACGTTGCACCAAACCTTAGTTCCGCTAGGTACTGCCAGGGTTCAGCATCAGCTCCATTATGGGTACTGCTCTCATAAGTGCTCATCAAGACGAGTCGGATGACTAAAACAGCGTGTGCCTATGTTGCACCAAACCTTAGATCCATTAGGTACTGCCAGGGTTCAGCATCAGCTCTATCATGGGTATGGCTCTCCGAAGTGCTCATCAAGACGAGTCGGATGACTAAAACAGCCTGTGCCTATGTTGCACCAAACCTTAGATCCATTAGGTACTGCCAGGGTTCAGCATCAGCTCTATCATGGGTATGGCTCTCCGAAGTGCTCATCAAGACGAGTCGGATGACTAAAACAGCCTGTGCCTATGTTGCACCAAACCTTAGATCCATTAGGTACTGCCAGGGTTCAGCATCAGCTCTATCATGGGTACGGCTCTCCGAAGTGCTCATCAAGACGATTTAAATGACCAAAACCGCGTATGTCTGTGTTGCACCAAACCAGAATTCTACTAGGTAGTAGGTAGGTACTGCTACTACTGCCAGGGTTCAGTCAGGGTCATTTTGCTCTCTCATTTTAAAATATCACGAATGTAATTTTATTAGACGTTAATCCAAATTGAGAGTAATTCGGATTAATTATTTGACTTTCATGCCCATTGAAGTTAATCCGAATTAAAGTTAATCCGAATTAACTTCAATGGCCATTAACGTCTCAAAAATTTAATCCGAATTAACTTTAATCCGAATTAACTTTAATGCAATTGGTTAATGGCGGAACTAATGGTTAATAAAATTGATCAATGGTTAATTAAAATTAACAATTACGGCCAACACTGTATACATATATGGACACCATTGCATGAAAGCGATACAAAAGTCAGAAATGATAGTCTAAGTCCCACTTGCACCATCCCACTATGCTGGGGTTAACCGGTTAAACCTGGAGTTACCATTTCGTCGATACGTTCCTTCTCGGCGGCCATGGTTGCCAGTTTGATGACGTCGGCGCTCACGGCCGCTAAAGCGTGCTGGATCCATACTAACTGTAAATGTATCATATTCTATCTTACCTTATCGGCTACGTTAGTCAGTGACATCATGTCATATTCCTTCTCGGCGGCCATGGTTGCCAGTTTGGTGACGTCGGCGCTCACGGCCGCTAAAGCGTGCTGGATCCATACTAACTGTAAATGTATCATATTCTATCTTACCTTATCGGCTACGTTAGTCAGTGACATCATGTCATATTCCTTCTCGGCGGCCATGGCTGCCAGTTTGGTGACGTCGGCGCTCACGGCTGCTAAAGCGTGCTTGATCCATACTAACTGTAAATGTATCATATTCTATCTTACCTTAACGGCTACGTTAGTCAGTGACATCATGTCATATTCCTTCTCGGCGGCCATGGTTGCCAGTTTGGTGACGTCGGCGCTCACGGCTGCTAAAGCGTGCTGGATCCATACTAACTGTAAATGTATCATATTATATCTTACCTTATCGGCTACGTTAGTCAGTGACATCATGTCATATTCCTTCTCGGCGGCCATGGTTGCCAGCTTAGTGACGTCGGCACTCACGGCTGCTAAAGCGTGCTGGATCCATACTAACTGTAAATGTATCATATTCTATCTTACCTTATCGGCTACGTTAGTCAGTGACATCATGTCATATTCCTTCTCGGCGGCCATGGTTGCCAGTTTGGTGACGTCGGCGCTCACGGCTGCTAAAGCGTGCTGGATCCATACTAACTGTAAATGTATCATATTCTATCTTACCTTATCGGCTACGTTAGTCAGTGACATCATGTCATATTCCTTCTCGGCGGTCATGGTTGCCAGTTTGGTGACGTCGGCGCTCACGGCTGCTAAAGCGTGCTGGATCCATACTAACTGTAAATGTATCATATTCTATCTTACCTTATCGGCTACGTTAGTCAGTGACATCATGTCATATTCCTTCTCGGCGGCCATGGTTGCCAGTTTGGTGACGTCGGCACTCACGGCTGCTAAAGCGTGCTGGATCCATACTAACTGTAAATGTATCATATTCTATCTTACCTTATCGGCTACGTTAGTCAGTGACATCATGTCATATTCCTTCTCGGCGGCCATGGTTGCCAGTTTGGTGACGTCGGCACTCACGGCTGCTAAAGCGTGCTGGATCCATACTAACTGTAAATGTATCATATTCTATCTTACCTTATCGGCTACGTTAGTCAGTGACATCATGTCATATTCCTTCTCGGCGGCCATGGTTGCCAGTTTGGTGACGTCAGCGCTCACGGCTGCTAAAGCGTGCTGGATCCATACTAACTGTAAATGTATCATATTCTATCTTACCTTATCGGCTACGTTAGTCAGTGACATCATGTCATATTCCTTCTCGGCGGCCATGGTTGCCAGCTTAGTGACGTCGGCACTCACGGCTGCTAAAGCGTGCTGGATCCATACTAACTGTATCATATTCTATCTTACCTTATCGGCTACGTTAGTCAGTGACATCATGTCATATTCCTTCTCGGCGGCCATGGTTGCCAGTTTGGTGACGTCGGCACTCACGGCCGCTAAAGCGTGCTGGATCCATACTAACTGTAAATGTATCATATTCTATCTTACCTTATCGGCTACGTTAGTCAGTGACATCATGTCATATTCCTTTTCGGCGGCCATGGTTGCCAGTTTGGTGACGTCGGCGCTCACGGCCGCTAAAGCGTGCTTGATCGTGCGCACTGGCCCGTGGTCGTCCTGTAACAAAACGGTGTTTTAATATACTTTAAATGGGTCGTTTTAATGCAGTTTATAAAAAGAAAGACAATTTAACTAACATAGCGGTTTCACTCACGGGTTTTTAATCACTCGCGCGACATGTTTCGGAGAGCCTAGGTGTCCATTTTCAAGCACTAAGAGTGCCTGAGTGAGTACGTACTCACGACGGATGGGCGTCACGTACTGCGGCGTGCCGCGTCGCGCTATGTCACCGCTATGTTAGTTAAGTTAATATGACCCCTGGAATGTCTGTAACCTTTAGCTGAAAATAAATGATCTTTATTCTTCTTTATTCTTCATGTCTCACGATAGTTTAAATTCAAAGAAAGATAATTGTTTGTAATTCATGAGCAAGATTTTATACATAATATAATCATAAAAACTGTCTATGTAAAATTGTTACGATAGTAATTACTGGCAATGTAACCCATTTCTCACAAACAATAAATATTATGATTATAACAAAAATACAAAATTAAAGATATGTGTATTCGTGATTCGGTTATGGCATTATAATGTGGGGCTATTTACGGGCCAGGCTGCCAGCACTCGATCAGTCAAAGTCCGTCGTCTACATACGCATTGTACATTTTTTGTCTGTCCATATGTATCGCACAGAATTAACTAGTCGCTTTGAGACCTGTAGACCTCGCGATAATCTTCATAAGCTTAAAAAAGGTACTGACTCATTATCACAGTGAACTCATAATGGTCGGAAGTGCTATAGATTCTACCGGCACTTAAGTTATTTATGTCAATTCCTGCCATTTTGAACTTTTGTCAAAAAATTCAACCAGAATTTTATCTACCGAACCTGCTCACAAAGTTACTCGTTGATAAGTCTCGTTGGTGGCCTAATTGTGTCCATACATTGAGTTACAGCATCGAATTATAGTTACTTATGTTACATAATTTTGTTGGCCGCATCTCCCATTTACACAACTAGCTATTACGATTACGTGCATTCCTAATACAGTTATGGCATCATATTATGGGGCTAATTACGTGTCGTATACATAATATTGTCTTCATTATTTTATTATGTGGGTATTTTTGCACTTTGTAATTTTTCCTCAGTCACCCGTTGACCACGAACGCTGTAAAGGGTTCGAAACGTCGGGATGTATTATAAATTCAATATACGCGATATAATCCGTTTTCATAGTTTTATTTCGTGTCGTATACATATTAAATCACATTTACAATCGGGTCTAACGCGAATTTATTTTGTTACCTTTATGTACCGACGTTTCGACACAGGTTTCACATTGTAAATATGATTATGGTCGTATGTTGGGTGTTTTCAGGTTGTAAATGTGATTTAATATGTGTACAAAACGCGAAAGTTTTAAATGTTAAACGTTTTGTATAGTTTTAGTGTTTAGAGAGTACCCATATCTGTATCGGACACTATAATGCATCGCGCTCGTAATGCTAAAGTGAGACAGATTCGCGCACTACACGGTACGAGTATAATGAGACAGAGATGTATAGTTAGTGTTTGACCTGCTGATAAGTCTTGTAGGGCCGCATCTTCCATTTACACAACTCGTTACTATGATTACGTGCATTCCTAATACAGTTACGGCATCATATTATGGGGCTAATAACGTGTTGTACAGTTTTAGTGTTTAGAGACTACCCATATCTGTATCGGACACTATAATGCATCGCGCTCGTAATGCTAGAGCGAGACAGATTCGCGCTCTACATGGTATAATGAGACAGACATATATAGTTAGTGTTTGACCTGCTGATAAGTCTTGTAGGGCCGCATCTTCCATTTACACAACTCGTTACTATGATTACGTGCATTCCTAATACAGTTACGGCATCATATTATGGGGCTAATAACGTGTTGTATAGTTTTAGTGTTAAGAGACTACCTATATCTGTATCGGACACTATAATGCATCGCGCTCGTAATGCTAGAGCGAGACAGATTCGCGCTCTACATGGTATAATGAGACGGACATATATAGTTAGTGTTTGACCTGCTGATAAGTCTTGTAGGGCCGCATTTTCCATTTACACAACTCGTTACTATGATTACGTGCATTCCTAATACAGTTACGGCATCATATTATGGGGCTAATAACGTGTTGTACAGTTTTAGTGTTTAGAGACTACCCATATCTGTATCGGACACTATAATGCATCGCGCTCGTAATGCTAGAGTGAGACAGATTCGCGCACTACACGGTACGAGTATAATGAGACAGACATATATAGTTAGTGTTTGACCTGCTGATAAGTCTTGTTGGTGGCTTGCGTCCACACGTTGAGCAGCACGGCGTGCTGCAGCGGCGCGCCGTCGCCGCGCTCGCCGGCCGTGGCGGCGCATGCGCAGGCCGCGCGCGCCGCCAGGTACGAGGCGCGCGCGCAGCGGGACAGCGTGGCCGCCGCCTCCGTGCGGAGCTTCTCGATTAGCTGAAATCAAAGATAGATAAAACTCCGTAATAGATGGATACGGTCTAAGGAAAAAACGTGCCTCGAAAATCAAGAATTGATTCTCGTTCAGTGGGCGCTACTAGTTTTGGCCTACAGTCGTATAGATGGCGTTGACGGTTTCGTTTGTTATTTAACAATTTTAACGCATATCAGTGAAAGAACATGGGTCGAAAACATAAAAATAATTAATGCAAATGAAAAAAATCATTTATCTATATTTAAATACATTCTATCGTATTTTTATAAATCTTCATTTTTAGTTTTAAAGTGTGTCGACAGATGGCAGTGAATTTACTGGGGTTACAAAACTTACTATGACAGTAACGCTCTAGTATCAGTTACTCTATGGCTGAAATATACAAGAGAACGGTTATATCGGGAACACCCTACGTTTTTTCACTTTCCGATGTCGACCTTCCGTGAATTCGCCTATCGGGTTAATGCCCGGGAGCGTGCCGTGCTCAAACTCCTTTAGGAATCCCTCGAGTAGAAGTTTTATATCGAAACTTCTATTTGCTCTATTTTCTTTGTCGCGTATTAGATGTCGCGACGAACGAAAAGTCTAATGCTCAACGATTTTCAGCTAATATTGTAACCGGATTAACCGCTCTATTTTCAACTCCTTCCGCTTATATAGGTAATATTAGTTGTAAATTGTTGAGCTATACATTTTGTCAGTCGCGACACGAGTGACATCTATTGTCGAGTAGCAGGACTGATAATTCCGCTACTTGACGCTAGATATTGACTAGGAAAATAATAGTAGTTTTGGTGTTTTAAATGATTCACGGTTAGTTTCACTAAACTTATATTGACCGGGATATAGACCGTGATTACCAACGACTGTGAACGCTTTGAAGATCATGTGGCTGCACCCAACATTATAGGCGAGACAAAAGCTCACCGTCTCCGCTGGTTCGGCCACGTTTTGAGAATGGAGGAGGATCGCGGCGTTAAAAGGGCGTACTTGGGACGCCAGGTGGGGCGGAGGCCGGTCGGACGTCCCAGGTATCGCTGGGGCGATGCTGTTGGAGTAGATTTGAGCGCTCTCCATGCCGATAACTGGCGGGAGATGGCACAGGATCGAGACGACTGGCGTATACTCGTGTCGGAGGCCAAGACTCATTTTGGGTCGCTGCGCCATTAAGTAGTAGTAGTGAACGCGGTCGGACCAACAAGTGTGAATGCGACCGATGGTAACGTTGAAAGCGAACGCAGCCGACGCGCAAGAATGAGGGTAGACAGAGCGCTGTCTACACAACTGACACCCACCCGCTATCTTCAGTCACCCGTGAACATGATGCATGTAACTGCGTCGAAATATCGGGAACTCATAAATAACACAAAAGGTAATCACGGTCTATATCCCGGTCAATATAAGTCTAGTAGTTTTGGTAATAAAAGTGATTTATGGAGTGAGCACTCTATGTCTAGTTAATTCTCTTTGATAATGATATTGTATTGATGTACTCTTATTTTTCTTTTTTTCTGTTTCCTAGAACGATTGAAATGATATGTTATAATATTTTTTTACTCTAGTTCCCTTTGATCATTTATGTTTTATTCCATTAGTGGAAACTGTTTTGGCTCATGTATTAGTCATAATATCTATATCCTGTATTATTGTAAGCTGTTTGTTTCCCAATAAAAAAATAATAATAATAATAATAGTTATTTGTGCAACAAGAGAGGAAAGTTGGTTTTTCTTGCGAGTGTTTATTTTGAGTCCCGAGAAAGCGAAAGATTCTATAATTGAATATTCTTAGGTGGAATCTTGAGCGTAGCGAGGGACTAAAAAACACGAGATGTAAAATAACTTTGCTCTCGTGTTGCACACATAATTTTTCACCTCAGTAGTGAGAACATATTAAAGGTTAAAATGTATTTCGAAAAAATAGATAAATATAATATATTATAAACAGAAAAAAAAAGTATTATAATATGTACGATACGATAAGATACGATACGATACGAGACGAGACGAGACCGGACCGGACCGGACCGGACCGTACCGTACCATAAAAAAAATGTAATAAAAATGTGAAGTTCATGGCCTTCACTAAATTAAAAAGCTACATTGTTTCACTCCCTAGAGTGAGGAAAGTCGCACTTTCCTCACTCCAGGGAGTGACGAAAGTAGGCTTGTTCGAGCTGCTGAGGTGAAAAAATAATACCTGCACCGGCAGCGGCACCGGCGCGTGCGGCGCGGGCGGCAGGCGGCGCCGCGCGCCCTTGAGGGCGTGCTGCAGCGTGCTCGCAGTCGCTATCATGTGCGTGTGCAGCTGCCCCAACTCCAGCCCGTGCTCGGATTGCTGAAACACAAATAATACCTGCACCGGCAGCGGCACCGGCGCGTGCGGCGCGGGCGGCAGGCGGCGCCGCGCGCCCTTGAGGGCGTGCTGCAGCGTGCTCGCAGTCGCTATCATGTGCGTGTGCAGCTGCCCCAACTCCAGCCCGTGCTCGGATTGCTGAAACACAAATAATACCTGCACCGGCAGCGGCACCGGCGCGTGCGGCGCGGGCGGCAGGCGGCGCCGCGCGCCCTTGAGGGCGTGCTGCAGCGTGCTCGCAGTCGCTATCATGTGCGTGTGCAGCTGCCCCAACTCCAGCCCGTGCTCGGATTGCTGAAACACAAATAATACCTGCACCGGCAGCGGCACCGGCGCGTGCGGCGCGGGCGGCAGGCGGCGCCGCGCGCCCTTGAGGGCGTGCTGCAGCGTGCTCGCAGTCGCTATCATGTGCGTGTGCAGCTGCCCCAACTCCAGCCCGTGCTCGGATTGCTGAAACACAAATAATACCTGCACCGGCAGCGGCACCGGCGCGTGCGGCGCGGGCGGCAGGCGGCGCCGCGCGCCCTTGAGGGCGTGCTGCAGCGTGCTCGCAGTCGCTATCATGTGCGTGTGCAGCTGCCCCAACTCCAGCCCGTGCTCGGATTGCTGAAACACAAATAATACCTGCACCGGCAGCGGCACCGGCGCGTGCGGCGCGGGCGGCAGGCGGCGCCGCGCGCCCTTGAGGGCGTGCTGCAGCGTGCTCGCAGTCGCTATCATGTGCGTGTGCAGCTGCCCCAACTCCAGCCCGTGCTCGGATTGCTGAAACACAAATAATACCTGCACCGGCAGCGGCACCGGCGCGTGCGGCGCGGGCGGCAGGCGGCGCCGCGCGCCCTTGAGGGCGTGCTGCAGCGTGCTCGCAGTCGCTATCATGTGCGTGTGCAGCTGCCCCAACTCCAGCCCGTGCTCGGATTGCTGAAACACAAATAATACCTGCACCGGCAGCGGCACCGGCGCGTGCGGCGCGGGCGGCAGGCGGCGCCGCGCGCCCTTGAGGGCGTGCTGCAGCGTGCTCGCAGTCGCTATCATGTGCGTGTGCAGCTGCCCCAACTCCAGCCCGTGCTCGGATTGCTGAAACACAAATAATACCTGCACCGGCAGCGGCACCGGCGCGTGCGGCGCGGGCGGCAGGCGGCGCCGCGCGCCCTTGAGGGCGTGCTGCAGCGTGCTCGCAGTCGCTATCATGTGCGTGTGCAGCTGCCCCAACTCCAGCCCGTGCTCGGATTGCTGAAACACAAATAATACCTGCACCGGCAGCGGCACCGGCGCGTGCGGCGCGGGCGGCAGGCGGCGCCGCGCGCCCTTGAGGGCGTGCTGCAGCGTGCTCGCAGTCGCTATCATGTGCGTGTGCAGCTGCCCCAACTCCAGCCCGTGCTCGGATTGCTGAAACACAAATAATACCTGCACCGGCAGCGGCACCGGCGCGTGCGGCGCGGGCGGCAGGCGGCGCCGCGCGCCCTTGAGGGCGTGCTGCAGCGTGCTCGCAGTCGCTATCATGTGCGTGTGCAGCTGCCCCAACTCCAGCCCGTGCTCGGATTGCTGAAACACAAATAATACCTGCACCGGCAGCGGCACCGGCGCGTGCGGCGCGGGCGGCAGGCGGCGCCGCGCGCCCTTGAGGGCGTGCTGCAGCGTGCTCGCAGTCGCTATCATGTGCGTGTGCAGCTGCCCCAACTCCAGCCCGTGCTCGGATTGCTGAAACACAAATAATACCTGCACCGGCAGCGGCACCGGCGCGTGCGGCGCGGGCGGCAGGCGGCGCCGCGCGCCCTTGAGGGCGTGCTGCAGCGTGCTCGCAGTCGCTATCATGTGCGTGTGCAGCTGCCCCAACTCCAGCCCGTGCTCGGATTGCTGAAACACAAATAATACCTGCACCGGCAGCGGCACCGGCGCGTGCGGCGCGGGCGGCAGGCGGCGCCGCGCGCCCTTGAGGGCGTGCTGCAGCGTGCTCGCAGTCGCTATCATGTGCGTGTGCAGCTGCCCCAACTCCAGCCCGTGCTCGGATTGCTGAAACACAAATAATACCTGCACCGGCAGCGGCACCGGCGCGTGCGGCGCGGGCGGCAGGCGGCGCCGCGCGCCCTTGAGGGCGTGCTGCAGCGTGCTCGCAGTCGCTATCATGTGCGTGTGCAGCTGCCCCAACTCCAGCCCGTGCTCGGATTGCTGAAACACAAATAATACCTGCACCGGCAGCGGCACCGGCGCGTGCGGCGCGGGCGGCAGGCGGCGCCGCGCGCCCTTGAGGGCGTGCTGCAGCGTGCTCGCAGTCGCTATCATGTGCGTGTGCAGCTGCCCCAACTCCAGCCCGTGCTCGGATTGCTGAAACACAAATAATACCTGCACCGGCAGCGGCACCGGCGCGTGCGGCGCGGGCGGCAGGCGGCGCCGCGCGCCCTTGAGGGCGTGCTGCAGCGTGCTCGCAGTCGCTATCATGTGCGTGTGCAGCTGCCCCAACTCCAGCCCGTGCTCGGATTGCTGAAACACAAATAATACCTGCACCGGCAGCGGCACCGGCGCGTGCGGCGCGGGCGGCAGGCGGCGCCGCGCGCCCTTGAGGGCGTGCTGCAGCGTGCTCGCAGTCGCTATCATGTGCGTGTGCAGCTGCCCCAACTCCAGCCCGTGCTCGGATTGCTGAAACACAAATAATACCTGCACCGGCAGCGGCACCGGCGCGTGCGGCGCGGGCGGCAGGCGGCGCCGCGCGCCCTTGAGGGCGTGCTGCAGCGTGCTCGCAGTCGCTATCATGTGCGTGTGCAGCTGCCCCAACTCCAGCCCGTGCTCGGATTGCTGAAACACAAATAATACCTGCACCGGCAGCGGCACCGGCGCGTGCGGCGCGGGCGGCAGGCGGCGCCGCGCGCCCTTGAGGGCGTGCTGCAGCGTGCTCGCAGTCGCTATCATGTGCGTGTGCAGCTGCCCCAACTCCAGCCCGTGCTCGGATTGCTGAAACACAAATAATACCTGCACCGGCAGCGGCACCGGCGCGTGCGGCGCGGGCGGCAGGCGGCGCCGCGCGCCCTTGAGGGCGTGCTGCAGCGTGCTCGCAGTCGCTATCATGTGCGTGTGCAGCTGCCCCAACTCCAGCCCGTGCTCGGATTGCTGAAACACAAATAATACCTGCACCGGCAGCGGCACCGGCGCGTGCGGCGCGGGCGGCAGGCGGCGCCGCGCGCCCTTGAGGGCGTGCTGCAGCGTGCTCGCAGTCGCTATCATGTGCGTGTGCAGCTGCCCCAACTCCAGCCCGTGCTCGGATTGCTGAAACACAAATAATACCTGCACCGGCAGCGGCACCGGCGCGTGCGGCGCGGGCGGCAGGCGGCGCCGCGCGCCCTTGAGGGCGTGCTGCAGCGTGCTCGCAGTCGCTATCATGTGCGTGTGCAGCTGCCCCAACTCCAGCCCGTGCTCGGATTGCTGAAACACAAATAATACCTGCACCGGCAGCGGCACCGGCGCGTGCGGCGCGGGCGGCAGGCGGCGCCGCGCGCCCTTGAGGGCGTGCTGCAGCGTGCTCGCAGTCGCTATCATGTGCGTGTGCAGCTGCCCCAACTCCAGCCCGTGCTCGGATTGCTGAAACACAAATAATACCTGCACCGGCAGCGGCACCGGCGCGTGCGGCGCGGGCGGCAGGCGGCGCCGCGCGCCCTTGAGGGCGTGCTGCAGCGTGCTCGCAGTCGCTATCATGTGCGTGTGCAGCTGCCCCAACTCCAGCCCGTGCTCGGATTGCTGAAACACAAATAATACCTGCACCGGCAGCGGCACCGGCGCGTGCGGCGCGGGCGGCAGGCGGCGCCGCGCGCCCTTGAGGGCGTGCTGCAGCGTGCTCGCAGTCGCTATCATGTGCGTGTGCAGCTGCCCCAACTCCAGCCCGTGCTCGGATTGCTGAAACACAAATAATACCTGCACCGGCAGCGGCACCGGCGCGTGCGGCGCGGGCGGCAGGCGGCGCCGCGCGCCCTTGAGGGCGTGCTGCAGCGTGCTCGCAGTCGCTATCATGTGCGTGTGCAGCTGCCCCAACTCCAGCCCGTGCTCGGATTGCTGAAACACAAATAATACCTGCACCGGCAGCGGCACCGGCGCGTGCGGCGCGGGCGGCAGGCGGCGCCGCGCGCCCTTGAGGGCGTGCTGCAGCGTGCTCGCAGTCGCTATCATGTGCGTGTGCAGCTGCCCCAACTCCAGCCCGTGCTCGGATTGCTGAAACACAAATAATACCTGCACCGGCAGCGGCACCGGCGCGTGCGGCGCGGGCGGCAGGCGGCGCCGCGCGCCCTTGAGGGCGTGCTGCAGCGTGCTCGCAGTCGCTATCATGTGCGTGTGCAGCTGCCCCAACTCCAGCCCGTGCTCGGATTGCTGAAACACAAATAATACCTGCACCGGCAGCGGCACCGGCGCGTGCGGCGCGGGCGGCAGGCGGCGCCGCGCGCCCTTGAGGGCGTGCTGCAGCGTGCTCGCAGTCGCTATCATGTGCGTGTGCAGCTGCCCCAACTCCAGCCCGTGCTCGGATTGCTGAAACACAAATAATACCTGCACCGGCAGCGGCACCGGCGCGTGCGGCGCGGGCGGCAGGCGGCGCCGCGCGCCCTTGAGGGCGTGCTGCAGCGTGCTCGCAGTCGCTATCATGTGCGTGTGCAGCTGCCCCAACTCCAGCCCGTGCTCGGATTGCTGAAACACAAATAATACCTGCACCGGCAGCGGCACCGGCGCGTGCGGCGCGGGCGGCAGGCGGCGCCGCGCGCCCTTGAGGGCGTGCTGCAGCGTGCTCGCAGTCGCTATCATGTGCGTGTGCAGCTGCCCCAACTCCAGCCCGTGCTCGGATTGCTGAAACACAAATAATACCTGCACCGGCAGCGGCACCGGCGCGTGCGGCGCGGGCGGCAGGCGGCGCCGCGCGCCCTTGAGGGCGTGCTGCAGCGTGCTCGCAGTCGCTATCATGTGCGTGTGCAGCTGCCCCAACTCCAGCCCGTGCTCGGATTGCTGAAACACAAATAATACCTGCACCGGCAGCGGCACCGGCGCGTGCGGCGCGGGCGGCAGGCGGCGCCGCGCGCCCTTGAGGGCGTGCTGCAGCGTGCTCGCAGTCGCTATCATGTGCGTGTGCAGCTGCCCCAACTCCAGCCCGTGCTCGGATTGCTGAAACACAAATAATACCTGCACCGGCAGCGGCACCGGCGCGTGCGGCGCGGGCGGCAGGCGGCGCCGCGCGCCCTTGAGGGCGTGCTGCAGCGTGCTCGCAGTCGCTATCATGTGCGTGTGCAGCTGCCCCAACTCCAGCCCGTGCTCGGATTGCTGAAACACAAATAATACCTGCACCGGCAGCGGCACCGGCGCGTGCGGCGCGGGCGGCAGGCGGCGCCGCGCGCCCTTGAGGGCGTGCTGCAGCGTGCTCGCAGTCGCTATCATGTGCGTGTGCAGCTGCCCCAACTCCAGCCCGTGCTCGGATTGCTGAAACACAAATAATACCTGCACCGGCAGCGGCACCGGCGCGTGCGGCGCGGGCGGCAGGCGGCGCCGCGCGCCCTTGAGGGCGTGCTGCAGCGTGCTCGCAGTCGCTATCATGTGCGTGTGCAGCTGCCCCAACTCCAGCCCGTGCTCGGATTGCTGAAACACAAATAATACCTGCACCGGCAGCGGCACCGGCGCGTGCGGCGCGGGCGGCAGGCGGCGCCGCGCGCCCTTGAGGGCGTGCTGCAGCGTGCTCGCAGTCGCTATCATGTGCGTGTGCAGCTGCCCCAACTCCAGCCCGTGCTCGGATTGCTGAAACACAAATAATACCTGCACCGGCAGCGGCACCGGCGCGTGCGGCGCGGGCGGCAGGCGGCGCCGCGCGCCCTTGAGGGCGTGCTGCAGCGTGCTCGCAGTCGCTATCATGTGCGTGTGCAGCTGCCCCAACTCCAGCCCGTGCTCGGATTGCTGAAACACAAATAATACCTGCACCGGCAGCGGCACCGGCGCGTGCGGCGCGGGCGGCAGGCGGCGCCGCGCGCCCTTGAGGGCGTGCTGCAGCGTGCTCGCAGTCGCTATCATGTGCGTGTGCAGCTGCCCCAACTCCAGCCCGTGCTCGGATTGCTGAAACACAAATAATACCTGCACCGGCAGCGGCACCGGCGCGTGCGGCGCGGGCGGCAGGCGGCGCCGCGCGCCCTTGAGGGCGTGCTGCAGCGTGCTCGCAGTCGCTATCATGTGCGTGTGCAGCTGCCCCAACTCCAGCCCGTGCTCGGATTGCTGAAACACAAATAATACCTGCACCGGCAGCGGCACCGGCGCGTGCGGCGCGGGCGGCAGGCGGCGCCGCGCGCCCTTGAGGGCGTGCTGCAGCGTGCTCGCAGTCGCTATCATGTGCGTGTGCAGCTGCCCCAACTCCAGCCCGTGCTCGGATTGCTGAAACACAAATAATACCTGCACCGGCAGCGGCACCGGCGCGTGCGGCGCGGGCGGCAGGCGGCGCCGCGCGCCCTTGAGGGCGTGCTGCAGCGTGCTCGCAGTCGCTATCATGTGCGTGTGCAGCTGCCCCAACTCCAGCCCGTGCTCGGATTGCTGAAACACAAATAATACCTGCACCGGCAGCGGCACCGGCGCGTGCGGCGCGGGCGGCAGGCGGCGCCGCGCGCCCTTGAGGGCGTGCTGCAGCGTGCTCGCAGTCGCTATCATGTGCGTGTGCAGCTGCCCCAACTCCAGCCCGTGCTCGGATTGCTGAAACACAAATAATACCTGCACCGGCAGCGGCACCGGCGCGTGCGGCGCGGGCGGCAGGCGGCGCCGCGCGCCCTTGAGGGCGTGCTGCAGCGTGCTCGCAGTCGCTATCATGTGCGTGTGCAGCTGCCCCAACTCCAGCCCGTGCTCGGATTGCTGAAACACAAATAATACCTGCACCGGCAGCGGCACCGGCGCGTGCGGCGCGGGCGGCAGGCGGCGCCGCGCGCCCTTGAGGGCGTGCTGCAGCGTGCTCGCAGTCGCTATCATGTGCGTGTGCAGCTGCCCCAACTCCAGCCCGTGCTCGGATTGCTGAAACACAAATAATACCTGCACCGGCAGCGGCACCGGCGCGTGCGGCGCGGGCGGCAGGCGGCGCCGCGCGCCCTTGAGGGCGTGCTGCAGCGTGCTCGCAGTCGCTATCATGTGCGTGTGCAGCTGCCCCAACTCCAGCCCGTGCTCGGATTGCTGAAACACAAATAATACCTGCACCGGCAGCGGCACCGGCGCGTGCGGCGCGGGCGGCAGGCGGCGCCGCGCGCCCTTGAGGGCGTGCTGCAGCGTGCTCGCAGTCGCTATCATGTGCGTGTGCAGCTGCCCCAACTCCAGCCCGTGCTCGGATTGCTGAAACACAAATAATACCTGCACCGGCAGCGGCACCGGCGCGTGCGGCGCGGGCGGCAGGCGGCGCCGCGCGCCCTTGAGGGCGTGCTGCAGCGTGCTCGCAGTCGCTATCATGTGCGTGTGCAGCTGCCCCAACTCCAGCCCGTGCTCGGATTGCTGAAACACAAATAATACCTGCACCGGCAGCGGCACCGGCGCGTGCGGCGCGGGCGGCAGGCGGCGCCGCGCGCCCTTGAGGGCGTGCTGCAGCGTGCTCGCAGTCGCTATCATGTGCGTGTGCAGCTGCCCCAACTCCAGCCCGTGCTCGGATTGCTGAAACACAAATAATACCTGCACCGGCAGCGGCACCGGCGCGTGCGGCGCGGGCGGCAGGCGGCGCCGCGCGCCCTTGAGGGCGTGCTGCAGCGTGCTCGCAGTCGCTATCATGTGCGTGTGCAGCTGCCCCAACTCCAGCCCGTGCTCGGATTGCTGAAACACAAATAATACCTGCACCGGCAGCGGCACCGGCGCGTGCGGCGCGGGCGGCAGGCGGCGCCGCGCGCCCTTGAGGGCGTGCTGCAGCGTGCTCGCAGTCGCTATCATGTGCGTGTGCAGCTGCCCCAACTCCAGCCCGTGCTCGGATTGCTGAAACACAAATAATACCTGCACCGGCAGCGGCACCGGCGCGTGCGGCGCGGGCGGCAGGCGGCGCCGCGCGCCCTTGAGGGCGTGCTGCAGCGTGCTCGCAGTCGCTATCATGTGCGTGTGCAGCTGCCCCAACTCCAGCCCGTGCTCGGATTGCTGAAACACAAATAATACCTGCACCGGCAGCGGCACCGGCGCGTGCGGCGCGGGCGGCAGGCGGCGCCGCGCGCCCTTGAGGGCGTGCTGCAGCGTGCTCGCAGTCGCTATCATGTGCGTGTGCAGCTGCCCCAACTCCAGCCCGTGCTCGGATTGCTGAAACACAAATAATACCTGCACCGGCAGCGGCACCGGCGCGTGCGGCGCGGGCGGCAGGCGGCGCCGCGCGCCCTTGAGGGCGTGCTGCAGCGTGCTCGCAGTCGCTATCATGTGCGTGTGCAGCTGCCCCAACTCCAGCCCGTGCTCGGATTGCTGAAACACAAATAATACCTGCACCGGCAGCGGCACCGGCGCGTGCGGCGCGGGCGGCAGGCGGCGCCGCGCGCCCTTGAGGGCGTGCTGCAGCGTGCTCGCAGTCGCTATCATGTGCGTGTGCAGCTGCCCCAACTCCAGCCCGTGCTCGGATTGCTGAAACACAAATAATACCTGCACCGGCAGCGGCACCGGCGCGTGCGGCGCGGGCGGCAGGCGGCGCCGCGCGCCCTTGAGGGCGTGCTGCAGCGTGCTCGCAGTCGCTATCATGTGCGTGTGCAGCTGCCCCAACTCCAGCCCGTGCTCGGATTGCTGAAACACAAATAATACCTGCACCGGCAGCGGCACCGGCGCGTGCGGCGCGGGCGGCAGGCGGCGCCGCGCGCCCTTGAGGGCGTGCTGCAGCGTGCTCGCAGTCGCTATCATGTGCGTGTGCAGCTGCCCCAACTCCAGCCCGTGCTCGGATTGCTGAAACACAAATAATACCTGCACCGGCAGCGGCACCGGCGCGTGCGGCGCGGGCGGCAGGCGGCGCCGCGCGCCCTTGAGGGCGTGCTGCAGCGTGCTCGCAGTCGCTATCATGTGCGTGTGCAGCTGCCCCAACTCCAGCCCGTGCTCGGATTGCTGAAACACAAATAATACCTGCACCGGCAGCGGCACCGGCGCGTGCGGCGCGGGCGGCAGGCGGCGCCGCGCGCCCTTGAGGGCGTGCTGCAGCGTGCTCGCAGTCGCTATCATGTGCGTGTGCAGCTGCCCCAACTCCAGCCCGTGCTCGGATTGCTGAAACACAAATAATACCTGCACCGGCAGCGGCACCGGCGCGTGCGGCGCGGGCGGCAGGCGGCGCCGCGCGCCCTTGAGGGCGTGCTGCAGCGTGCTCGCAGTCGCTATCATGTGCGTGTGCAGCTGCCCCAACTCCAGCCCGTGCTCGGATTGCTGAAACACAAATAATACCTGCACCGGCAGCGGCACCGGCGCGTGCGGCGCGGGCGGCAGGCGGCGCCGCGCGCCCTTGAGGGCGTGCTGCAGCGTGCTCGCAGTCGCTATCATGTGCGTGTGCAGCTGCCCCAACTCCAGCCCGTGCTCGGATTGCTGAAACACAAATAATACCTGCACCGGCAGCGGCACCGGCGCGTGCGGCGCGGGCGGCAGGCGGCGCCGCGCGCCCTTGAGGGCGTGCTGCAGCGTGCTCGCAGTCGCTATCATGTGCGTGTGCAGCTGCCCCAACTCCAGCCCGTGCTCGGATTGCTGAAACACAAATAATACCTGCACCGGCAGCGGCACCGGCGCGTGCGGCGCGGGCGGCAGGCGGCGCCGCGCGCCCTTGAGGGCGTGCTGCAGCGTGCTCGCAGTCGCTATCATGTGCGTGTGCAGCTGCCCCAACTCCAGCCCGTGCTCGGATTGCTGAAACACAAATAATACCTGCACCGGCAGCGGCACCGGCGCGTGCGGCGCGGGCGGCAGGCGGCGCCGCGCGCCCTTGAGGGCGTGCTGCAGCGTGCTCGCAGTCGCTATCATGTGCGTGTGCAGCTGCCCCAACTCCAGCCCGTGCTCGGATTGCTGAAACACAAATAATACCTGCACCGGCAGCGGCACCGGCGCGTGCGGCGCGGGCGGCAGGCGGCGCCGCGCGCCCTTGAGGGCGTGCTGCAGCGTGCTCGCAGTCGCTATCATGTGCGTGTGCAGCTGCCCCAACTCCAGCCCGTGCTCGGATTGCTGAAACACAAATAATACCTGCACCGGCAGCGGCACCGGCGCGTGCGGCGCGGGCGGCAGGCGGCGCCGCGCGCCCTTGAGGGCGTGCTGCAGCGTGCTCGCAGTCGCTATCATGTGCGTGTGCAGCTGCCCCAACTCCAGCCCGTGCTCGGATTGCTGAAACACAAATAATACCTGCACCGGCAGCGGCACCGGCGCGTGCGGCGCGGGCGGCAGGCGGCGCCGCGCGCCCTTGAGGGCGTGCTGCAGCGTGCTCGCAGTCGCTATCATGTGCGTGTGCAGCTGCCCCAACTCCAGCCCGTGCTCGGATTGCTGAAACACAAATAATACCTGCACCGGCAGCGGCACCGGCGCGTGCGGCGCGGGCGGCAGGCGGCGCCGCGCGCCCTTGAGGGCGTGCTGCAGCGTGCTCGCAGTCGCTATCATGTGCGTGTGCAGCTGCCCCAACTCCAGCCCGTGCTCGGATTGCTGAAACACAAATAATACCTGCACCGGCAGCGGCACCGGCGCGTGCGGCGCGGGCGGCAGGCGGCGCCGCGCGCCCTTGAGGGCGTGCTGCAGCGTGCTCGCAGTCGCTATCATGTGCGTGTGCAGCTGCCCCAACTCCAGCCCGTGCTCGGATTGCTGAAACACAAATAATACCTGCACCGGCAGCGGCACCGGCGCGTGCGGCGCGGGCGGCAGGCGGCGCCGCGCGCCCTTGAGGGCGTGCTGCAGCGTGCTCGCAGTCGCTATCATGTGCGTGTGCAGCTGCCCCAACTCCAGCCCGTGCTCGGATTGCTGAAACACAAATAATACCTGCACCGGCAGCGGCACCGGCGCGTGCGGCGCGGGCGGCAGGCGGCGCCGCGCGCCCTTGAGGGCGTGCTGCAGCGTGCTCGCAGTCGCTATCATGTGCGTGTGCAGCTGCCCCAACTCCAGCCCGTGCTCGGATTGCTGAAACACAAATAATACCTGCACCGGCAGCGGCACCGGCGCGTGCGGCGCGGGCGGCAGGCGGCGCCGCGCGCCCTTGAGGGCGTGCTGCAGCGTGCTCGCAGTCGCTATCATGTGCGTGTGCAGCTGCCCCAACTCCAGCCCGTGCTCGGATTGCTGAAACACAAATAATACCTGCACCGGCAGCGGCACCGGCGCGTGCGGCGCGGGCGGCAGGCGGCGCCGCGCTCCCTTGAGGGCGTGCTGCAGCGTGCTCGCAGTCGCTATCATGTGCGTGTGCAGCTGCCCCAACTCCAGCCCGTGCTCGGATTGCTGAAACACAAATAATACCTGCACCGGCAGCGGCACCGGCGCGTGCGGCGCGGGCGGCAGGCGGCGCCGCGCGCCCTTGAGGGCGTGCTGCAGCGTGCTCGCAGTCGCTATCATGTGCGTGTGCAGCTGCCCCAACTCCAGCCCGTGCTCGGATTGCTGAAACACAAATAATACCTGCACCGGCAGCGGCACCGGCGCGTGCGGCGCGGGCGGCAGGCGGCGCCGCGCGCCCTTGAGGGCGTGCTGCAGCGTGCTCGCAGTCGCTATCATGTGCGTGTGCAGCTGCCCCAACTCCAGCCCGTGCTCGGATTGCTGAAACACAAATAATACCTGCACCGGCAGCGGCACCGGCGCGTGCGGCGCGGGCGGCAGGCGGCGCCGCGCGCCCTTGAGGGCGTGCTGCAGCGTGCTCGCAGTCGCTATCATGTGCGTGTGCAGCTGCCCCAACTCCAGCCCGTGCTCGGATTGCTGAAACACAAATAATACCTGCACCGGCAGCGGCACCGGCGCGTGCGGCGCGGGCGGCAGGCGGCGCCGCGCGCCCTTGAGGGCGTGCTGCAGCGTGCTCGCAGTCGCTATCATGTGCGTGTGCAGCTGCCCCAACTCCAGCCCGTGCTCGGATTGCTGAAACACAAATAATACCTGCACCGGCAGCGGCACCGGCGCGTGCGGCGCGGGCGGCAGGCGGCGCCGCGCGCCCTTGAGGGCGTGCTGCAGCGTGCTCGCAGTCGCTATCATGTGCGTGTGCAGCTGCCCCAACTCCAGCCCGTGCTCGGATTGCTGAAACACAAATAATACCTGCACCGGCAGCGGCACCGGCGCGTGCGGCGCGGGCGGCAGGCGGCGCCGCGCGCCCTTGAGGGCGTGCTGCAGCGTGCTCGCAGTCGCTATCATGTGCGTGTGCAGCTGCCCCAACTCCAGCCCGTGCTCGGATTGCTGAAACACAAATAATACCTGCACCGGCAGCGGCACCGGCGCGTGCGGCGCGGGCGGCAGGCGGCGCCGCGCGCCCTTGAGGGCGTGCTGCAGCGTGCTCGCAGTCGCTATCATGTGCGTGTGCAGCTGCCCCAACTCCAGCCCGTGCTCGGATTGCTGAAACACAAATAATACCTGCACCGGCAGCGGCACCGGCGCGTGCGGCGCGGGCGGCAGGCGGCGCCGCGCGCCCTTGAGGGCGTGCTGCAGCGTGCTCGCAGTCGCTATCATGTGCGTGTGCAGCTGCCCCAACTCCAGCCCGTGCTCGGATTGCTGAAACACAAATAATACCTGCACCGGCAGCGGCACCGGCGCGTGCGGCGCGGGCGGCAGGCGGCGCCGCGCGCCCTTGAGGGCGTGCTGCAGCGTGCTCGCAGTCGCTATCATGTGCGTGTGCAGCTGCCCCAACTCCAGCCCGTGCTCGGATTGCTGAAACACAAATAATACCTGCACCGGCAGCGGCACCGGCGCGTGCGGCGCGGGCGGCAGGCGGCGCCGCGCGCCCTTGAGGGCGTGCTGCAGCGTGCTCGCAGTCGCTATCATGTGCGTGTGCAGCTGCCCCAACTCCAGCCCGTGCTCGGATTGCTGAAACACAAATAATACCTGCACCGGCAGCGGCACCGGCGCGTGCGGCGCGGGCGGCAGGCGGCGCCGCGCGCCCTTGAGGGCGTGCTGCAGCGTGCTCGCAGTCGCTATCATGTGCGTGTGCAGCTGCCCCAACTCCAGCCCGTGCTCGGATTGCTGAAACACAAATAATACCTGCACCGGCAGCGGCACCGGCGCGTGCGGCGCGGGCGGCAGGCGGCGCCGCGCGCCCTTGAGGGCGTGCTGCAGCGTGCTCGCAGTCGCTATCATGTGCGTGTGCAGCTGCCCCAACTCCAGCCCGTGCTCGGATTGCTGAAACACAAATAATACCTGCACCGGCAGCGGCACCGGCGCGTGCGGCGCGGGCGGCAGGCGGCGCCGCGCGCCCTTGAGGGCGTGCTGCAGCGTGCTCGCAGTCGCTATCATGTGCGTGTGCAGCTGCCCCAACTCCAGCCCGTGCTCGGATTGCTGAAACACAAATAATACCTGCACCGGCAGCGGCACCGGCGCGTGCGGCGCGGGCGGCAGGCGGCGCCGCGCGCCCTTGAGGGCGTGCTGCAGCGTGCTCGCAGTCGCTATCATGTGCGTGTGCAGCTGCCCCAACTCCAGCCCGTGCTCGGATTGCTGAAACACAAATAATACCTGCACCGGCAGCGGCACCGGCGCGTGCGGCGCGGGCGGCAGGCGGCGCCGCGCGCCCTTGAGGGCGTGCTGCAGCGTGCTCGCAGTCGCTATCATGTGCGTGTGCAGCTGCCCCAACTCCAGCCCGTGCTCGGATTGCTGAAACACAAATAACATAAATTTAAAAAGTGGAAAAATCACTGCCTTGCTTGCTTTAAATTTATTCTAAGCTTAATAGCATCGATCGCAGACGTTTCTGCTTGTTAAAAATTAATTTAGAATGGGTAGCACATCGTAACTGGTGAATTTCCAATATGACTTGGAACGCCGGTGGCCGTTTAAGAAGTGTAACACTGTTACGGTAGATGTCGCTAGGGTCCCCTAGTGGGAAGATTTGCTGACTATGGACAAAGATAGATATAACTCCGTAATAGATGGATACAGTCTAAGGAAAAAACGTGCCTCGAAAATCAAGAAAATTTGATTCTCGTTCAGAGGGCGCTACTAGCTTTGGCCTACTATCGTATAGATGGCATTGACGGTTTCGTTTGTTATTTAACAATTTTAACGCATATCAGTGAAAGAACATGGGTCAAAATCATAAAAATAATTAATGCAAGTAAAAAAAAACATTTATCCATATTTAAATACATTTTATCGTATTTTTATAAATCTTCATTTTTAGTTTTAAAGTGTGTTGACAGATGGCAGTGAATTTACTGGGGTTACAAAATTTACTATGACAGTACCGCTCTAGTATAAGTTACTCTATGCTATGGATGCTCTGCGCTCGAAGTTGTTGACGATTATGTATACCTAGGACAAACAGTCCAGTTAGGTAGGTCCAACTTCGAGAAAGAGGTCACTCGTCGAATCCGACTCGGTTGGGCAGCGTTCGGGAAGCTCCACAGTATCTTTTCGTCCAAATTGCCGCAGTGTCTTAAGTCAAAAGTCTTTGACCAGTGTGTGTTGCCAGTGATGACATACGGATCTGAGACGTGGGCGCTAACGATGGGCCTCATAAGAAGGCTCAAGGTCACGCAAAGGGCAATGGAGAGAGCTATGCTCGGGGTTTCTCTGCGTGATAGAGTCAGAAATGATGATATCCGCAGTAGAACTAGGGTCACCGATATAGCTCGCAGAATTGCAAACCTTAAGTGGCAGTGGGCGGGGCACATTGCTCGCAGAACTGATGGCCGGTGGGGCCGGAAGGTTCTGGAGTGGCGTCCGCGTACCGGAAGACGAACTGCCGGTAGGCCTCCAACGAGGTGGAGCGACGACCTGGTGAAAGTCGCGGGAATTCGGTGGTTGCGAGCGGCACAGGATCGGTCGGAGTGGCGAGCCTTGGGGGAGGCCTATGTCCAGCAGTGGACGTCTATCGGCTGACATGATGATGATGATGATGCTATGGATGAGGTCTTGGTGGCTCAGTTGGCAGAGCGCTGGAGTATCGATCCAGAGGCCGTGAGTTCAAGTCTCACCCGAGGCAGTAATTTTTCCACTTTTAAATTTATTCTAAGCTTAATAGCATCGATCGCAGACGTTTCTGCTTGTTAAAAATTAATTTACAAATAATAACATACTTCTTATTTATACTTAATTTTCTCAAGGTCCGTTTCTTAAGTATGTTAAGTACATTTTCTCAAAAATGGACGGCAAAGTCGACGTTGCCGGTTAAAAAGTAGGTCGCGAAGTGCGTAGTTTATGGTCAGTCAAAAAATTAAAAAGTTAAAAACATTGCAGTCTCGATTTCGGGACTGCAATGTTGCATACGAATTCCATTATTTGTCGAGTTCCAAACTTTTTAAAAGTTGAAGTGGCCATATCAAATGAAGGCATAGGTCCATGAAACAGCCAAACAGATGATCAGTACTTATTATTATAATGTTGGTACCGCGACTATTTAGGTGTCTCAAATGGGTTGGCGTATTTTCAGCAGAAAAATACACTTATATTTTTAATTAAAAAAATAAAAAGGCGGCAAAGCAAATCTTTTCACTTTTTTCTGTGAAAATATATACATAAGAACGTTGCTTCTGTAAAATATTTTTATTATATTTGTATTTATTGCGCCATTTTTGAGAAAAGCACTATATATGACTCGGCTGCAAGGCTACTTGCTAGCTTCGGATCCAATTAAACGGACTCCCAAGGTCGTCCGTTTAAAACGAATCCTCAGCCAGCAAGTAGCTACTTCCGAGCCTCGACAATAATGTACTATTGTACTTCAAATCCATTTGTATATGTGACCATTTGTGTTCTAAATAAACTAAAATAATAATAATTACGGTATCATATTTCTTACGTTTACGTTTATAATCGAATCAGGGCTACCGCGTTTAATTTCGCCGCTAGGGGCGCTAGTGTAGATAGAGGTCTTTCAAAATGTCAAATGCATAGAAGTTTTCGGGGTTTCAAGCTACAGATAGTCCCGCTCTATCCTATTATATCCTCTTTGCTATATGTATTGGGGCTGGGGGATCGGTCAAATACCAGTAAATTTAGTCGTAGGGCGTACTTGAAAACTGTTGTCAATGCGTACTTTGCTTATGTACCATCGGAGATAAGTTACGGCATGGTAGTTTGGGGTGACGGTGCCTATGTAAAGTTACCAGTAACGTCTGCTGTAGCGCGCTAGCGTCGGCGTGCAGCGCCCTGGCGAGCGCGTCGAGCGCGCAGCACGCATGCGCGACGCACTCGCGCGGGGACTCCGGCTCCGGCTCCGGCTCCAGCGCCGACAGCCCGAGCGCGGACCACATGGCGGACAGGTAGCTCCAGCAGCGCTCGATACCTGACCGATATAATAAATAAATAACTACTATAGGACATTCTTACACAAGTTGATTAAGACATTGATTTAATTGGTCTTCTCCGAGACCACGGGGACAACGCCGTCCTCAAAACGACGAAGGTAAATTTAAAACTTATTTTACGCGATAAAGGGCCGGTTGCACCAACTGTTTGTCATCGTTAAAGAGTTCGCTAAATTGTATTGTATGGAAAGTTTCATAGTAAACTGCCGCGGCGCGCCGGGTGTCGTTGATCAGTCTGTCAAGTGCGGATGGTGCAACTGGCACTTAGTCCCGTCGTTGTGAATAATAACAAGTTGGTTAAGCCCCACAGCGAGCTCAAGAAGACACAGAAATATAAGTAAAGAAAAAGTGGTTACTCCATACATCAGTTTCTTACCAAAACGCGAGTTATCTCGTAGTCGACATCTAGCGTCAAGTAGCGGAATTTATCAGTACTGCTAGTTAACAATAGATGTCGCGGCGAACGAAAACTCTAATGCTCAACGATTTTCAGAGCATATTGTAACCGGATTAACCGGAACTATTTTTAACTCCTTCTGCTTGTAATACTAGTTGTAAATTGTTTTAGCAGTACATTTTTCGTCAGTAGCGACACTCGTGATATCTGGTGTCAAGTAGCGGTACTGATAATTCCACTACTTGACGTTAGATGTCTACCACGAAATAACTCGCGTTTTGGTAAGAAAACTGATGTATGGAGTTACCACTCTTTCTTCACTACATAGTATAAAACAGTCGCTTTCCGCTGTCTGTCCGTCTTTCCCTATGTATGCTTAGATCTTTAAAACTACGCAACGGATTTTGATGCGGTTTTTTTAATAGATAGAGTGATACAAGGGCAAGGTTTATATGTATAATTTGTAAAGGTTTTGTGTAAATTCGTTGAACTACCCGTGCGTAGCCGGGGCGGGTCGCTAGTTACTTATGTGTGTCGATTTCAATCAAAAGGTACCACATTGTCGTTTGCCATAAGGACGCTCTGACAGGTTATTCATATAAAGATACAATCCAATTTCGTCCTTATGGTAAGGGACAATGTGGTACCTTTTGCTTGAAAACGTCACATATTTCTCTACATACCGTCCAGCCCCACGTTTTCGTCTAACTCGTTCGTTTTCAGCAGTTGCAATGCGCCGTCCAAGGCTTTCTCCTGCTGACTTGCATCTGGGAGTGCACTTGCAGCTTTCAGCAGCAGCTCTGGTTTGCAGGAGTCCAGGGTCCACACCCACATCGATACTATACACTGGAGAAATAAAATTCAGATGTAATAGTTATTTGTGCAACAAGAGAGGAAAGTAGGTTTTTCTTGCGAGTGTTTATTTTGAGTCCCGAGAAAGCGAAAGATTCTATAATTGAATCACGAGCGAAGCGAGTTATTCTATCCAATGAGGGCTATCGCGTTTAATTTCGCCGCTAGGGGCGCTAGTGTAGATGGAGGTCTTTCAAAATGTCAAATGCATAGAAGTTTTGGGGGTTTCAAGCTTTTTTATAGTAAAATTTTCACTCATTATTCATAATTGTGGTAAATCTTTGTCCATCTTTGATTAATCATGGCAAACAATAGATATAGCTCAATAAATGTTAGTGGTTTAAAAAAGTGCCAACTAAAATATATGCAAAATTAAACAGGTTGAAAAAATGGCACATTTAGCCGTTAAAATACCTTTGTGTATATTAGAACGTATTGATTTTATAAAAATAAGCATAGAAGAATTTTGAGATCTGTTTTTCTGGACCTACATCTACAGTGGCGCCAACTGGTGAGCACAAAAACGGTAGCCCCCATTGTTACTTTTGTGTATCTTCCTATTTATAGGCAGTGCCGAACAAGCCCCGTTTCTACTTGTTATCAATATCAGTATTTTATGTGGATTTAGTATATTCCTAGATAGATATAACTCCGTAATAGATAGATACAGTCTAAGGAAAAAACGTGCCTCGAAAATCACGAAAATTTGATTCTCGATCAGATGACGCCACTACCTTCGGCCTACTCTCGTATATAGGGCGTTGACGGTTTCGTTTGTTATTTAACAATTTTAACGCATATCAGTGAAAGAACATGGGTCAAAATCATATAAAAATAAAATAATTAAACGCAAATAAAAAAAATCATTTATCCATATTTAAATACATTTTATCGTATTTTTATAAATCTACATTTTTACTTTTAAAGTGTGTCGATAGATGGCAGTGAATTTACTGTGGTTACAAAATTTACTATGACCAAAGATAGATATAACTCCGTAATAGATAGATACAGTCTAAGGAAAAAACGTGCCTCGAAAATCAAGAAAATTTGATTCTCGTTCAGAGGGCGCTACTAGTTTTGGCCTACAGTCGTATAGATGGCGTTGACGGTTTCGTTTGTTATTTAACAATTTTAACGCATATCAGTGAAAGAACATGGGTCAAAATCATAAAAATAATTAATGCAAATAAAAAAAATCATTTATCCATTTTTAAATACATTTTATCGTATTTTTATAAATCTACATTTTTAGTTTTAAAGTGTGTCGATAGATGGCAGTGAATTTACTGTGGTTACAAAATTTACTATGACAGTACCGCAATTCTATTATATCCTTTTTGGTATATTGTACCTGTATCATGTGCAGCTGGTATTCAAGTTGGCATCGGAAGCTGTATTGCACGGCGGTATGCGTCTTTGTCACCGCCTCCCTGTCCCACACATTCACAGCCGGGAACCTGTTGTACAGAAAAAAAATAGTGATGCAATCAGCCCACCAATTAATAAATTCAAAACGGCGACCACATTTTCAAGGATTTTTTTAAAGCCAGCCTTTGCATATTCATTTTTAATGGAATTAGACCAGTGTAATTAGGTGTTTATTTCAAAATTAGTTTAATAAAGTTTGACACATTTCAAAATGCATTTTTGTAGTCCACGAAAACGATTTTTCGATTTTTTTTTAAGTCCCCGGTAAGCTCGGCCGAATTTCACCTTCCCATACAAACGGAGTTTCGTTATCATTTTAAAACTACGTGTTGGATTGTAATGAAACTTTGCACATACAATGACATGAGGTATACCTCTAGTATATAAAACAAACGAAATAGAGCAAACACAAGTTTTGTATGAAAAAATTAAATTCGCTGTATTTTTTTTACTATGGTATCTGAAGCTACATAAACTAATTACAGACCTAGATATACCTTATCCTATTGTAAGTACAAAGTTTCAGAGCAATCTAGCTAGTCGTTTTAAAATGAGAGCGTAACTACGTTTGTATGGAGAACCGAGCTTTAATCCTCGTAGAAAGATCGTTCGGAAACACTGATTTAAGCATAGACACAGTATATACAAGTAGTTATAGACGCGCCACGAAGCGACCGGGGGTAAGAGAAAGAATATTCATTATTATTTATCTCCACGGGACTTAATCGCGTAAAATAGTTTTAAATTTACCTCCGACGTTTCGAGGACGGCATTGTCCCCGTGGTCTCGGAGAAGACTGGCTAAAGTTGACATCAACATCTTCTAGGCGCGCGAGTTTTTCGAACTACCCGCACTTGGTCTTGTTTATAATTTTTATTATTATTAAGTTAAACGTTTTGCGCACTAGGGATGCTACCGGGTCGACACACAACACTCACAATATTCGATTTTTCAACTTTCGATATTTGGTTTCGCTTACACTTACTAATGACTGGGTTCCATGTGGATGAGATCTTAAAACCTTCGTCTCGATTGAAATTTCTATGTTTCTTGATTTCAATGGCTTCACGGATTTTTCTACTATAAAACCCACGATCTGTAGAAAGTATTCTAGGGTTGTGAAGCTCAATCCAGTGGTTTGGCCCTGACTCTAGTAAATGCTCAGCAACGGCAGACTTGTTCACCTGACGGTTCTTGACAGCTGCGATATGTTCCTTAACTCGCTCCGCAATGGTACGTTTCGTTTCCCCGATGTAGGAACTACCACAACTGCAATCGATCTTATAAACGCCAGGTGACTGGAACGGGATAACGTCCTTCGGTGACCTCAGGTTTCCTGCAATTTTGGATAAAGGAGTGTATACCGTCCTTATAGAGTACCTCTCAAGTACTGTGCCAACCTTATCCGTTACTCCTTTCACATAAGGTAAAAATGCCGGTTGCCTGGAGACATCAGGACGCTTCACTCTTGCTTTTCATCTGGGTTGCCACTTTCTCACCTTATACCCGTTCCACCTAAGTACCTCCTGAATATGCGACATCTCGCTCTTTAAATATTCAGGGTCACACAGATCTTGTGCTCTGTTCACCAGCGAGCTGACAACTGATTGTAAGTGTCGGGGATGGTGGTGAGAAAAAGCGCTCAAATACCTATCCGTGTGAGTTGGCTTCCTGTATACAGTATGCGTCAGGGTTCCGTCGACTCGACCAATCACTTTGACATCCAGAAAAGGCAAACTGCGCTGTGATTCCAATTCATACGTGAATTTTATCTTAGGATGAATTGAATTCAAATATTGGAGTAGTTGCTCCAATTCCTGCTTTCCACCTTTCATAACACAGAAAACATCATCAACATATCTCTTCCACAACTTTACTGCCCATGGCTGCAGGTCTATACTGGCTTTGATATGCTCCATCCAGATATTTGCCAAAACCGGTGCTACAGGGCTACCCATGGCCACACCATCGATCTGGAGGTAATGCTTCCCATTATACAAAAAATAGCTACCTTCTAAGCAGCTTCTCAGCAACACCATGACCGACTCCGATATTCCACCATCGCTCAGTTTCCCTCTGACCACTTCAAGGCACTCCAAGCAAGGCTTTACGCGATTAAGTCCCGTGGAGATAAATAATAATGAGTAAAAATCGTGAAAGTTTAAATCAGTGTTAAGAATATTCATATAAAATTTGGGCAGCATAGGATTTTTTCTCTTTCGCTCTTATAAATTTCGGTATTTCGCCATCGCCTCCTACCTATGATGCCACACGGTCGGTGATAAGGACTAAGCATGGCACTATTTTCTCTTTCCTCTTATAGACTATCTTTCTCTATCAAAGAGCGTCAGGCCCTTGGATTTAAGATTCTTTGAACACTACGCCCATCGTGACGTTGAACGTGGACCTTATCGTAATGCAGGAAGGTTGATATTGGGCTGTCGCCGCGCGCGTCAGTTGACGTCTTTGGCGATGAAAGGGTTAAATGGACTGTTACAAACAAGGGGTTAAAGAGAAACATACCGTTCCCTGATCTGCCCCAGAATGATGTCAGCCTTGGTGGTGAGCCGCTGCAGCAGAAGAATCAGTAAGATGGCGTCGTGATCACCTGCAACATGTACGAGGATTAGTTAAAATAAGCCTGATAAATATATGTACTTATGTATCACTCCATACATCCTCTTGAGTAGCGGACGGGTCTTTTCTAGGGGGTAACTGCACAAAAGATCCCTATGGGTCGAAGTGTATCCGAAAGGGCCCCCGAAACTATAAGATAAGATAAGATAAGATCACTCCATACATCAGTTTTGTTACCAAAAATACTATTATTTTCGGAGTCGACATCTAGCGCCAAGTAGCGGAATTATCAGTACTGCTACTCGACAATAAATGTCGCGACGAACGGAAAGTCTAATGCTCAACGATTTTCAGCTAATATTATAATCGGATTAACCGGAACTCTATTTTCAACTCCTTCTGCTTATAATATTAGTTGTGAATTGTTGAGCAATACACTTTTCGTCAGTCGCGACACAAGTGACATCTATTGTCGAGTAGCAGTACTAATAATTCTGCTACTTAACGCTAGATGTCGACTACGAAAATAATAGTCTTTTTGGTAACAAAACTGATGTATGGAGTGAGCACTCTACTTAATTATTTTTGATAATACTCACCCGCCGGCTGCATGAAGTGGTCGGGCAGACACGCAGCTAGCATGTCTGCGCGTGCGCGTGCCTGCGCCAGCTCCAGTGCGCGCAGTTGCAAGTCCACGGAGCGCGTGGACGCGCGAGAGAGATGCACGAGCGAGCCGAGCTCCACGGGGGGAGAGCGAGAGGGCTCGGGGGTGTCCTGCTCTGATGGAGCTGGGGAACCTGGAGAATTTAAAAAAAAAGTTAACCTGGGAATTTTTTTTTTACAATGCATGTGCTCGAAAAGTGCGTTTTCTACGGAGCTGCTTTTTGTTTTCAATTTTTTTTTTTACAGTACATATGGTGCTACTTTCTCGCACATTTTTTTAATAATTAAACTTATTTGCCATGATATGTTTTTTTATTTACCCGCACAATGCATAGTAAAAAATTGTATGATACACGTGCATAAAGATGATTTCCGACTCGTATTCCTTTATACACTCGCTCGCTTTGCTCGCTAGTGAATAAAATTCCACTCGTCGGAAATCATACACTTTCCGCACTTGTTGCATAAATAGCTATTTTGCTGTTGGGAAAATGTTGGCAGCATATATTGATGTAGGTCGCGGTAAGTTGCCGACCACCACTTGGTTTCCGACAGCTTCCGACAATTGGTTCACCAATAATAAAAAAATAAGTAAATTTACGTAATGTTTTTATAAAACTCTGCACAGCAGCACATGACATTATATTTGGTTTATGACAGTGGTAATGATAGGAGTAGATAATCATTAACATTATCATTAATTTCTCAAACCTCTCTGAGAGTAAACCGTTTCGTTGATCACTATAAAGCCATTTATGTATACTATTAAATTATGTATCTGTTTATAATATTGTCTTCGGTTACCGCGATAGTTATTCATGAAATAAAACTATGAAAAACTGAACTTAAAGTTTATAGTCTATGATGGTTCATTATTTTTAGTATATGGGTATTTTTGCACTTTGTAGTTTTTCCTCAGTCACCCGTTGACCACGAACGCTGTAAAGGGTTCGAAACGTCAGGATGTATTATACATTCAATATACGCGACATAATCCGTTTTCATAGTTTTATTTTATATGTATCTGTTTGTTCATAACTTTATACAAACCTCACATTTATTCTGAAATATTGTTTTTAATTGGTTGACCGTTTTTTTTCTTCTATTACACAACTATCGACATCGATAAAATAATGTTTCTAACTCTAACAAGATTGCTACAGTCTTTTACCGCGAAAATTCCGGGCTCCAAAGATCATAGGACTGCAGGTCCCAGCATTATAGGACAGCAGGTCCCAGCATTATAGGACAGCAGGTCCCAGCATTATAGGACTGCAGGTCCCAGCATTATAGGACTGCAGGTCCCAGCATTATAGGACTGCAGGTCCCAGCATTATAGGACTGCAGGTCCCAGCATTATAGGACTGCTCCAGAAAGGAACATAGCGTATATTTTCAACAGTTGAGCATTGAACGAGCGAGGGATTTAAACAGGAAAACATGCCAATTTAATACCTTGTTTTGACTCCAACTGGTTCCTTATCTCGTTGTACTGTTCAGTCATCTTCTGCACCAGTTCTCTAAACTTGAGAATGGTGGAGTCACGATCCATGATGGTTTCGAATGCTGCCTCGCGTTCGCGCACCACCTGGGTAGAAGAAAATACCGTTTTTAGGGTTCCGTACCCAAAGGGTAAAAACGGGACCCTATTACTAAGACTACGCTGTCCGTCTGTCTGTCACCAGGCTGTATCTCATGAACCGTGATAGCTAGACAGTTGAAATTTTCACAGATGATGTATTTCTGTTGCCGCTATAACAACAAATCCTAAAAAGTACGGAACCCTCGTTGCGCGAGTCCGACTCGCACTAGGCCGGTTTTTTTCAAACACGTTTTGGATTTTCTTTGGAAATCACTACACCCTATAAAACAAAGTCCCCCGCCGCTAATTGCTAAAGACGCCGGTTCGAATCCGGCCTTCACCACTGGAGGGCTTCGTCACTTTTTTCTTTGACATACTACTTAAAAAACACAAATCAAAATCCATACTATATATGCGAAATATAAATGCGAAAGTCTTTCTGTCTGTGTGTTCCCTCTTCACGCTTAAATCGCTGAATCGATTTAGATGAAATTTGGCATAGAGATAGGTTGAGTTCCTGAGAAGGACATAGGATAGTTTTTATCCCGAAAATCATCCCTTAGGAAAGTGAAAAGCGGACTGGAATTGAGATAATTAATGAATGCCTGCTAATTTGTGTACATAATATGCTCAAATTGAATGATTGCCATGAGAATTTTTCCAGGCGCTATACTTACTGCTGCTGTTACTAAGTCCACGCAGACGAAGTCGCGGGCAAAAGCTAGTATTTAATAAAATAATTTGTGTTGTTCCCTAAGTAGTAGATAATTGAATCTAGATTCAGCTAAGAGGAGGAGATATTACCTCCCTGGTGGCGCTCTGGGCCATCTCCAGCTCCTCACGCAGGTCTTGTTCCAGCTCTCGGTTGGACTCCACCAGCTGCTCGTGGACTTCTTGAAGTGCTTCCAGCTCGGACACGTCCTGTTTGAGTTGTTCCACCTGGACAGGAAATACTAATTGTGATATAATTATAATTAAATCGCGAAGCGTCTGGTTGACGTAACTGGTGACCGAAGAGCTGGCGGCTTTCTTGCACAACGTATCAGCATTGCGATACAGCGGGGAAATGCCGCCAGCATCCTTGGTACAATGCCTCAAGGGCCTATTTTAGATTTAAGCTAGTTATTAATTTCGTTTACGTTGTACCACTGTATATATCTTGTATGTACATATAACATACATACATATAATCACGCTTATTTCCCGGAGGGGAGGCAGAGATCACGGATTTCCACTTGCTACGATCCTGGCATACCTCTTTCGCTTCCTTCACTTTCATAACATTCCTCATACACGCTCGCCGGTTTAGGGTGCTCTTGACCTGGCCTTTCTTCAGGATTTCCCCGATCTGATCAGAGAAAGTCCGCCGAGGTCTGCCCCTTCCAACTCCCGTTTCTACCTCTCCCTTATACACTCTCTTTGTTAGCCTTCTTTCACTCATTCTTTCCACGTGTCCAAACCATCACAAATCACAACATACCTTTCTCAATTTTTGTCACTACATCTTCGTTCAGTCCACACTTTTCCCTTATCACACTGTTCCTAATTCTATCTTGTAATCTCACACCACACACACTTCTCAACGCTCTGATTTCCACTGCATTCACTTGGCTCTGATGCCTCTTCTGCCATACCCAACTTTCGCTACCATACATAAGTGTAGGCACCAACACCCCTCTATGCACAGCCAACCGTGCTTTTTGCGACACCTTCTGGCTGCTCATAAAAGCGTTAAGTGCCCCATTCACGCGATTTCCAGCATTCACTCTCCTTTCAATGTCTTTATCATGCTTACCGTCCCTAGTGAACAAGGTTCCCAGATACACAAACTCTTTCACTTGTTCTACTCTTTCTTGACCAATCAAAATTTCACAATTTGTCATATATTCTTCCTTTTCAAATACCATTACTTTCGTCTTGCTTACATTTATTTTCATACCTTTCTTTTCAAAAGATCCATGCATTCTAGTTACCATCTCCTGCAACTCTTCACCCGATGACGCTAGTAATACCAGGTCATCAGCGTAAAGAAGACATTTGACGGGTAACCCACTCATTCTCAGCCCACATTCATCATTTCTAAAATCATGCAAACTACTGTCCATGAACAGATTAAACAGCCACGGTGACGCTACACATCCCAAAATATTGATATAAAATAAATAAAATATTTATTGATTTTTTGTATGTAAATAAATAAAAAATACTATAAAATTGTGATATTTGATAAAAGATACTCGGATTAGAGCGTGCAACTTTCAATCCAGAGGTCGCGGGTTCGAACCCCAGCTCGTACCAATAAGTTTTTAGGAACTTTATGTACGAAATATCATTTGATATTACCAGTCGCTTTTCGGTGAAGGAAAACATCGTGAGGAAACCGGACTAATCCCAATAAGGCCTAGTTTCCCCTCTGGGTTGGAAGGACAGATGGCAGTCGCTTTCGTAATAACTAGTGCCTACGTCAATTCTTGGGATTAGTTGTCAAGCGGACCCCAGGCTCCGCCGTGGCAAAAATGCCGGGATAACGCGAGGAAGATGATGACTCGGATTAATTAATCAAACACTTTATTATTTAATTTATTATACAGATCTAGTCGGCCATTCATTTTAAGAGATTCATAGCTGCTGTTATGTTGTAATCTGTCAACTGTAATACGTTATTTAGTAGAGAATGTGAAATTAGTACTGATAGGGGTTTCCTATTTTCACTATTTTGGGGCTATCGAATCATAATTCCACACAAATGGATGAATAAATATTGTACCATAATATGAAAACGGTAGGTAGTCTTTTTCTAGGATTCCGGGGTGGTGGTTTCGAAAATGATTGGGATTCCAAGATTTTTCATTTTCGTGAAAGTAGAGTCTTGGTACTCGTTTTCGAGGTTTTCTGAGATTTGGATTTAAAAAAGGATGTTTCCTTTCGGTTGAACATGGTGACCCTGTACCTTTTTTTTTTAAATGATGTGTTTCTTCTATATGAACCCTACCGGTCTACACAATTGATCTTTCAACGCCATCTTCTTCTCAGCCAACTGTTCCACCTTCTCCTCAGCACTAAGAGCAGTGTCCACCTATTCTCTCAGATCAGCAACTTGGGCTTCCAACTTTCAACCCTGTTCTCACCTGGTCTTCCAACGCCATCTTCTTCTCAGCCAACTATTCCACCTTCTCCTCAGCGCTAAGAGCTTCATCCACCTTTTCTTTCAGATCAGCAACTTGGGCTTCCAACTTCTTCAACCCTAATGTTCTCACCTGGTCTTCCAACGCCATCTTCTTCTCAGCCAGCTGTTCCACCATCTCCTCAGCCCCAAGTGCAGCGTCCACCTGTTCTCTCAGATCAGCAACTTGGGCCTCCAACTCCTCGACCCTGGAGGACAGCTTCTCCTTGGTGCGAGACAGTTCCGCTATCTCTGACTTGTATTGATCTATGTCCTAGAAATTTAGAAGATATTAAGACCTGATTATGTGAAGATGGTGTCAAAATTTTCATTTTCAACCAAAAGGGTACTTATTGTCGCTTGTCAGTAAGGCGCTATTTCCATATAGCTTCAATTAAAAATCAACCTTATCGACAAGCGACAATGTGGTACCTTTTGGTTGAAAACGTCACATATATTCGTCACGTTTAACTTTTTCCTTTTGAGGCTTAGAGGATATAACCAAATGGAGACGCCTTGTCTGTAATTTTCTGTACAAAACCCATGTCAGATAAATGTCAGTCCATACAATGTGTATGATCATTGGTTATAGAGTTTCGACAGAGGGGAACGCCTGTTAATGGCTACTCCGTTTGTTTATATCCTCCAAGTTTTGAGGTGGAAAAAACTATGTGTGAGGTTTTGAATGTAATCATATCAAAATAATAGAAATCTCAGGACAGCTGCTTCATTTCGTAGGTGATACTA
Source organism: Cydia strobilella (assembly GCF_947568885.1). Classification (NCBI taxonomy): domain Eukaryota; kingdom Metazoa; phylum Arthropoda; class Insecta; order Lepidoptera; family Tortricidae; genus Cydia; species Cydia strobilella. The sequence goes on along the minus strand of NC_086064.1, from coordinate 869,121 downwards.
TATGTCAATGGGTAACGCATTAGGACAACAGTATTTAAAAAAAACATTTAGTTCGGACCTCAGAAATCCATAACAGGTTATTAAAAGGGCGTCCACTTTTATTTATACATTTCTGTCAAGAAAGACGAGGCTCTCTCGAGGCCTGACGCAATGCGTACAAAAATTTAAATTTTCAAGATGGCGTCCACATTATTTTTAAATAGTGTCTATGCTGTCTATTATTGTCGTCATCTTGTTCATCTTCTGCATGGTGTGCTTGTCATGCGCGCTGAGGTCCCGGCCGTTCTGCTGCAGCTGTCATCTCGTAGCCGGAGGCCTTATATCAATGTGTAACGCAATTGGGACAACAATATAAAATAAAATGGCGTCCACTTTTATTTCAAAACGTGCGTCTGTTTGTCAAGAATCGTTGTTTATCTGCTGAGCAGGCGCCGAGATCTGTTAAAAAGACGAGGCTCTTTTGAAGCCCGATGCGATCGGCCCAAAAATGTAAATTTTCAAAATGGCGACCACTTTTTTTATAGTCTCACCTTGTTCATCTTTTGCATGGTGTGCTTGTCATGCGCGCTGAGGTCCCGGAGCCGCACCCGCGTCTCCCTCACTCGGGCGTTCTGCTGCAGCTGTCATCTCGTAGCCGGAGGCCTTATATCAATGTGTAACGCAATCGGGCTAACAATATTTAAAAAAATGGCGTCCATTTTTATTTCAAAATGTGCGTCTGTTTGTCAAGAATCACCTTGTTTATCAGCTGAGCAGGCGCCGAGATCTGTTAAAAGGACGAGGCTCTTTTGAAGCCTGATGCGATCGGCCCAAAAATGTAAATTTTCAAAATGGCGACCACTTTTTTATAGTCTCACCTTGTTCATCTTTTGCATGGAGTGCTTGTCATGCGCGCTGAGGTCGCGGAGCCGCACCCGCGTCTCCCTCACTCGGGCGTTCTGCTGCAGCTGTCATCTCGTAGCCGGAGGCCTTATATCAATGTGTAACGCAATCGGGCTAACAATATTTAAAAAAAATGGCGTCCATTTTTATTTCAAAATGTGCGTCTGTTTGTCAAGAATCACCTTGTTTATCAGCTGAGCAGGCGCCGAGATCTGTTAAAAGGACGAGGCTCTTTTGAAGCCTGATGCGATCGGCCCAAAAATGTAAATTTTCAAAATGGCGACCACTTTTTTATAGTCTCACCTTGTTCATCTTTTGCATGGAGTGCTTGTCATGCGCGCTGAGGTCGCGGAGCCGCACCCGCGTCTCCCTCACTCGGGCGTTCTGCTGCAGCTGTCATCTCGTAGCCGGAGGCCTTATATCAATGTGTAACGCAATCGGGCTAACAATATTTAAAAAAAATGGCGTCCATTTTTATTTCAAAATGTGCGTCTGTTTGTCAAGAATCACCTTGTTTATCAGCTGAGCAGGCGCCGAGATCTGTTAAAAGGACGAGGCTCTTTTGAAGCCTGATGCGATCGGCCCAAAAATGTAAATTTTCAAAATGGCGACCACTTTTTTATAGTCTCACCTTGTTCATCTTTTGCATGGAGTGCTTGTCATGCGCGCTGAGGTCGCGGAGCCGCACCCGCGTCTCCCTCACTCGGGCGTTCTGCTGCAGCTGTCATCTCGTAGCCGGAGGCCTTATATCAATGTGTAACGCAATCGGGCTAACAATATAAAAAAAAAAAATGGCGTCCACTTTTATTTCAAAATGAGTCTGTTTGTCAAGAATCGTTGTTTATCTGCTGAGCAGGCGACGAGATCTGTCAAAAGGACGAGGCTCTTTTGAAGCCCGATGCGATCGGCCCAAAAATGTAAATTTTCAAAATGGCGACCACTTTTTTTATAGTCTCACCTTGTTCATCTTTTGCATGGAGTGCTTGTCATGCGCGCTGAGGTCGCGGAGCCGCACGAGCGTCTCCCTCAGGCGGGAGTTTTGTTGTTGCAGCTGCCGCATCTCGTAGCCGGTGGCCGCGCGGTCGTCCGTCGCTGCGTACGGGTGCTCTGGTCAGCGCACACGGTTCCGGTTACGGGGTGGACATGCAGCTCCCGTGCGTCGGTCGCGTCAGGGGAAATGGGGCTTAAGGCTCGGTTTGTTAGATATTAGAGATGTTTAGTAAAATGGTTAGTGTAAAGGGCAGTTTTAAAATTTAAATATATTTCAAAAATGGTGACGCGTCTCCGTCGAGTGACAGCTAACGCTATATTTGACTTCGAATTGCCTGTTAAATATTTTAACCTCCATAAAATTTTGATATATTTCATTAAATTATTTATAGGGCTTGAAATTCAAAGGGGAGTGAAACAAATATAATGGCATATCTTCCACTCTCTCATTTTAGCTGAGAGAATACATTATTTATGTTATTTATTCTCTTTATGTAGGTAAAGATTCCTACAAATTATCATAGAGTAACTTATACTAGAGCGGTACTGTCATAGTAAATTTTGTAACCCCAGTAAATTCACTGCCATCTGTCGACACACTTTAAAACTAAAAATGAAGATTTATAAAAATACGATAAAATGTATTTAAATATGGATAAATGATTTTTTTTATTTGCATTAATTATTTTTATGATTTTGACCCATGTTCTTTTACTGATATGCGTTAAAATTGTTAAATAACAAACGAAACCGTCAACGCCATCTATACGACAGTAGGCCAAAGCTAGTAGCGCCCTCTGAACGAGAATCAAATTTTCTTGATTTTCGAGGCACGTTTTTTCCTTAGACTGTATCCATCTATTACGGAGTTATATCTATCTTTGAAATTATGAAAATGCTAAAGATACAATTGTAAGTAATATTGTCTTCGGTTATCGCGATAGTTACTCATGAAATAAAAACTATGATATCGGATTATATCGCGTATATTATAATAATAAATTATAATAATAGTAGGGGGCGTCTTACACAGATTATCCTAGCCCCAAACTAAGCATAGCTTGTATTATAGGTGCTAGGCGACGAAATACATACGTATATAGATAAATACATACTTATATACATAGTAAACACCCATGACTCGGGAACAAATACTGGTGTTGATCACACAAATAAATGCCCTTACCCGGGATTCGAACCCGGGACCATCGGCTTCACAGGCAGGGTCACTACCCACAAGGCCAGACCGGTCGCCATAAAAAGTCATTTCGTTTTATATATATTCAATATACGCGATATAATCCGATTTCATAGTTTTATTACAATTAGCCTAATGCATGAAGTTTATACTTGAACGAAATATGTTTTATTCGGATGTTTGTTACCGTTATATCATGTTATAAATGCTATTCCGTTTTTAAATTACCATTTAATTACTTAAAATTATAAATAAAAAGTACAAAAATTAGTGTCATTAGTAGCAAACGTCAGTTGGGCCGCCCAACGTGTGACGTCATCACGCTCTGTCTAATTCGCGCCAAAAATTATGAGCGTTTCAACCGTTCAAAAATTTTCAACATTTTAAATATTTTTTAATAAAATAATGTTAAGGTTTACAAAAGTATTTTTATCATTTCCGGTGTTCCAACGATATAAATTATGAATCCAAAAATAAAAGTAAATTTATGCATGGAGCTAATTGTAAGGGTATTCTTTTATCGGAAAATATTGTAATCCGATATTAGTAGGTACAAAAAGATATAAGAATCAATAAAAGTCGTGTCAACGGGAGACTGTAAACACAAAAACACAGACACAAAATACATGCAAATAATATTATACATACAAAAGACCTAACACATTCACATTTAAAAAAATCCTTATTGATTTTCGAATCCCATCATTTTGAACATAAAAATTCCAAAATAACATTGAAAGTAAAACTATAAATTTGCTAGAGTCCATCCAAGCTAAATTTGCACAGATTTCAAATGGACAAAGTGAGGCACTGTCATTATAAATGTCATATTTTTTATAGAAATTTGCAAATTTGTCCGACTCTAATGTGAAAATACTATTTGTTATTATCAATATAGATTATGTAAAAAATAACGAAAATATGGGTAAATACACGTTATCGTTACTGCCAAAATAAAATGTAATAATTCCTAACATATAAACAAAAGAAAACCATAGATTTAAGCCATCAACTTTTTCAAATAAAAAATAAAAAAACCGCCAATAAGCAGCCCTATAAACACCCAAAGCAGTGAATGTGTCAAGGTCGTGCAATAAATAAAAAATAAAAATATAAAATATGAAACTATATGAGCATATAATACATAATAAATGGAACCTATTTGCGACCCAAAACCGAAAACTGCGATATATACGTACAACCATAAGCTGTTTAATTTTTTCTATAAAATAAAAATAAATATAAATACATAATATAATATAAAATAAAATAAACATATTATTACGTCCGTCTAAACCTAAAAGCGTTTTGAGATGTGGACCCCGTTTTTTTTTAAACCGTGTGTGCTGCTTTTGCCCACCCATTTTGTACTTTGTCACAGTAACAATAGTATGAGGTCTATAGCGACTTTCACATTGTTTGTCACTGTGACAAGGTACGAAATGGGTCGGAAATTAAATTATTTGAGAGTACATGGCCGCCAAAATGAGAGTTAAAAATTACCATTATATGGAACTATGAAAAACCGGCCAAGTGCGAGTCGGACTCGCGCACGAAGGGTTCCGTACCATTACGCAAAAAACGGCAAAAAAATCACGTTTGTTGTATGGGAGCCCCACTTAAATATTTATTTAATTCTGTTTTTTGTATTTGTTGTTATAGCGGCAACAGAAATACGTCAACTGTGTAAATTTCAACTGTCTCGTTATCACGGTTCATGAGATACAGCCTGGTAACAGAGGGATAGACAGCGGAGTTTTACCCTTTGGGTACGGGAGCCTAAAAACGAACAGTTATGATTTCATTGTTATTTTTAACTCTCAAATGACGAATGAACAATATTTAGGTAAAATCTATGTATAGAAATAATACCCAAAAATTTGAAACTAAATAAAATCTATATTTGAGAAAGCATCTGCTAAAAAAATCCCGTGCAAAACAGTACCAAAGATACATTGACTCAGTAAGATGTGTAAAATCTAAGACAATTTCGTACTTCGAATTTGACAGGTCAATAGATGGTGCCATATGTTTTGGATGTCGAACTAAGGGCCACGATTTTTTCTTAGACTTTACACTTTACTCTCTCATCATCTTCCTCGCGTTGTCTCGGCATTTTGGGGTCCGCTTGGCCACTAATCCCAAGAATTGGCGTAGGTACTAGTTATTACGAAAGCGACTGCCATCTGACTTTCCAACCCAGAGGGTAAACAAAGGGATTAGCTCGGTTTCCTCACGATGTTTTCCTTCACCGAAAAGCGACTGGTAAATGAGGCATTTTCTATGAAAAGGGACCTTATTGTCGATGGCGCTTACGCCGCACAGCGTCGCTCGGCATTGTATTTATATCGGAGCAACGTTTATAATGGCGTAAGCGCCATCGACAATAAGGTCCCTTTTTATAGAAAATACCACAAATAATGATATTTCGTACATAAGTTCCGAAAAACTCATAGGCACGAGCCGGGGTTTGAACCCGCGACCTCCGGATTGAAAGTCGCACGCCCTTACCGCTAGGCCACCAGCTTATACACTTTACCTCTCCATTACAATCAATTCACAGTGCACATGTGTAAAAAGACCCCCTTTACAAGCAAGTGTGACGTAAAACAGAACTCACGGGTGTTGCCTGAGGCCTCCATTTCAGCGCGCATGAGTTGCAGGTCCAATGTTGCCTCCTCCAACTTCTCGCGGCAGGACTCCAACTCCAGTTGGATTGATTCGGCGCGCTCTGAAAAAAAAAAATTAAAAAAAATATGCATGAAACTTCCTTTTTAGTTCTCTAGAACTCCAAAGGGTTCCAGTCTGAGGGTATGCTAGCAGCGGCGGCTGGTGATTCTATATTATGGGTGTTCACTATCACAGTAAAAAACTACACATTCAATTAACCGACACAAAATACGGTCATTGAACTCTCTTATAGAATTTCGCTATTACGAATATCTTGACGACCGATAGACGCTAACTGCAGTTCATTTTACAAATGGATTCTAGGTTGTGAATGTTGTTTTAAAATTTTATGGAAATATGTGCTAAATTGTTAACACATCGGTTTCGGTCCAAGCAAACTCACCGCACAGCCGTCGCCCGGCCCGCCCGCGCCCGCTCCAAACAAGACATATGTACTTAGGTAGGTAACACGATAAACTAAAACACCTAGTTACTTTTATCACAGCGACATAACACAACCACGGTGTTTTTGCATATTGATCTTATTTAATGACATATAAGTTTTTGTTTTTGACGAACATTGTTACGAAAGTTCAAGGTTTTCCTTTTATATTGAACTCGAGTCGATTTTGTAAACTTTTTTCACATTCTCCCGTTAAATTCATTCATTTTAAATACCTCACAACAAACAAATTATGTGCACTTACTGCTTAAACTCTTGGTTAATTATTTATAATAAAAAAATGCCAAAATTCCATTCACGCGCGTACTTTAAAATTGACTACTAACTAAGGTCTGTTTACAAACAAGTGACAATATGGCGCGCACAATGCGCGCGCATTCGACGAGAGGGCGCAAGGTCAAACGGGCTACGGAGCGCCGCTCCAATTTTACCTCTTTCTTCATAGAAAATCTTCTGTTTCACGTGCGGAACTGTAGCGAAACTTCTCTTTCGCTCTCATTGAATTTCCTATTGATTTTATGTACTAAATCTTTTTCATAGGAGCGCAATCCAAAGCGTTCCGCTTCGCGCGTTACCTATGATTCCTATGAAATTATAGGAGTAGGCCGAGTAGTATAGGCCGTCTATAAACTTATAATGAATAAAGGTAATTATTTAATTGGTATTTTACTTTTGTACGATAGATCTTAAAGAGTAATATATTAATTAGGCACTATAATTTCATTATGATTATTTATGGGAGTGCACTGCACAAGCGCTCCTTAGAGGAAGCCGCGCCTGTATGCTAGGCGCTGGTTTTCAGACCAGCGATAAGATTGGCAACCTTCAAGGGCGTCGCCGGGACCCCCCAATTGCCTCCCCCTAGAGAATATTTTTTTTAACAAAATGTATGCCCCTCCCCCTCTCGTTAGCCATATCAAAGATAGATATAACTCCGTAATACATGGATACAGTCTAAGGAAAAAACGTGCCTCGAAAACCACGAAAATTTGATTCTCGATCAGATGGCGCCACTAGTTTTGGCCTACTCTCGTATAGAGGGCGTTGACTGTTTCGTTTGTTATTTATAATTTTAACGCATACCAGTGAAAGAACATGGGTCAAAATCATTTTTTTTTTCTTCTGATGTGTTTGTATTAATATTGTGTGTAATTGCAGCTGTACAAATAAATCATTTATCTATCTATCTATATAAAAATAATTAATGCAATTTAAAAAATCATTTATCCATATTTAAATACATTTTAACGTATTTTTATAAATCTTCATTTTTAGTTTTAAAGTATGTCGATAGAAGGCAGTGAATTTACAGTGGTTACAAAATTTACAGTACCGCTCTATCTTATTATGTGTATCTTATTGTGTGAAAGAGGATATGAGAAAGAAAGGAGTGAGTGCTGAGGTGACGAAAGATAGAGGAGAATGGAAGAGAAAAACATGTTGTGCCGACCCCACATAACGTGGGATAAGGGCAGGAAGAAGAAGAAGAAGAGACCGCTCTATCTTATTATATCCTCTTTGGCCATATCAACTGTCCGTGAAAGCTTAATAAGTGATAGTAATTTGCAATTGTGGTATTTGTAAATATTTGTTTGTACCTGATTGTTATTTCTAATAACTTATATCATAGAGTAACTGATACTAGAGCGTTACTGTCATAGTAAATTTTGTAACCCCAGTAAATTCACTGCCATCTGTCGACACACTTTAAAACTAAAAATGAAGATTTGTAAAAATACGATAGAATGTATTTAAATATGGATAAATGATTTTTTTTTATTTGCATTAATTATTTTTTTGATTTTGACCCATGTTCTTTCACTGATATGCGTTAAAATTGTTAAATAACAAACGAAACCGTCAACGCCATCTATACGACTGTAGGCCAAAACTAGTAGCGCCCTCTGATCGAGAATCAAATTTTCTTGATTTTCGAGGCACGTTTTTTCCTTAGACTGTATCCATCTATTACGGAGTTATATCTATCTTTACTTATATGTACCTGTTTGTTATATGAACAAGTTTTGGAAACAAATCAAATTATTTTATCAAGTATTTATGATTTGTGTTTATTTAAGTTTGTTTGTTATATTTTTAATTTTAAGTTTCATGGCGCATTGGATCTCTGTAAAGTAATGTAAACATATTTTCAAATAAAATAAAAATAAAATAATACCTTCCGTTCATTAAGTGCTTGTTGCTAGGCCTACATGAAAAAACCGGCCAAGTGAGAGTCGGACTCGCGCACCGAGGGTTCCGTACTTTATAGTATTTGTTGTTATAGCGGCAACAGAAACACATCATCTGTGAAAATTTCAACTGTCTAGCTATCACGGTTCATGAGATACAGCCTGGTGACAGACAGACAGACAGCGAAGTCTTAGTAATAGGGTCCCGTTTATTCCCTTTGGGTACGGAACCCTAATAAAGTGTAAAAGGTAGTCATTGGTTTTATAAATAAAAGTGATTATTTATGATTATGATTGTATATTTGAACTTGAACATGTCTAGAAGGGTAAGAAATCTGTGTCATAAGACGAAGTTTCCACTTATTAGGGTTCCGTACCCAAAGGGTAAAAACGTCACCCTATTACTAAGACTCCGCTGTCCGTCTGTCTGTCACCAGGCTGTATGTCATGAACCGTGATAGCTAGACAGTTGAAATTTTCACAGATGATGTATTTCTGTTGCCGCTATAACAACAAATACTAAAAACAGAATAATATAAATATTTAAATGGGGCTCCCATACAACAAACGTGATTTTTTTGCTGTTTTTTTCCGTAATGGTACGGAACCCTTCGTGCGCGAGTCCGACTCGCACTTGGCCGGTGTTTTGTTTTTAGACTTATAACAACAGCCGCTATAACAACAAATACTAAAAAGCACGGAACCCTCGGTGCGCGAGTCCGACTCGCACTTGGCCGGTTTTTTTCCTTACCTTCAGCCATTTCTTTGTCGAGCGCCGCCATCTCGGCCGCCTCTTGCAGTTCAGCAGTTTCGTCATTGTGGTTGTCCAGGGCCTCTTGAGCCTCACGAACCTAAAAACAACAAGTAAGCAGTATTTATATAAAATTTATTAAGGCCGTTCCATCGGTTTGCCGCTGTCACTGTCACATTTCGCAAGAAAGAACGGGAAAGCTCATGCGCGCCAAGTGTCAATTTTGATCGAATTTTGTCATTTTTATTTATTTTAAAAACGTTACCCTTCAATATCGAAATTCGGAAGCTAAGATTCAAAGATTTATTTGTTCAACATACGTAAGTAGGTAGGCTATGAAATTACTATTTAAGATAAGATTGTTATTTGTTTTTTTTTTTGTTTATAGTATCACCAAAGATATAACTCCGTAATAGATGGATACAGTCTAAGGAAAAAACGTGCCTCGAAAATCAAGAAAATTTGATTCTCGTTCAGAGGGCGCTACTAGTTTTGGCCTACAGTCGTATAGATGGCGTTGACGGTTTCGTTTGTTATTTAACAATTTTAACGCATATCAGTGAAAGAACATGGGTCAAAATCATAAAAATAATTAATGCAAAAAAAAAAAACCATTTATCTATATTTAAATACATTCTATCGTCTTTTTATGAATCTTTATTTTTAGTTTTAAAATGTGTCGACAGATGGCAGTGAATTTACTGGGGTTACAAAATTTACTATGACAGTACCGCTCTAGTATAAGTTACTCTATGGTATCACATAATAAATAACCGAGTAAAGTTGGATTAAAAGTCCGAGTTAGAGGTTACTTTGGGAATTAATTGTATCGAGCGAAGTGTCATAATTCGTGTATCGGAAGCTATGTTGTTAAAGACAATATAGTCAAGAACTACATATATTTTTTTCACGTCTACGAATATCAACGCCTCTTAGAAAAACATGATCATATAAGGAGATTTTTCGCCTTCTGGCTCAGGGAACCGCCTTAAAACATATCAAACAAAAATACATAAATGTCCTGTAGATTATCAGACAACTAAGGTCCGCAGACACATCTATTTATATGTCCTAAAATCTAAAAATATTTTAATGCCTTCCTCGACTTATTATAGAACTCACCTCTTGCTTCGCCCTCTGTAAGTCTCCTTACAGCTGCGCCTGCGACTCCATGATGCGAGCTTTAAACTCGTTGGCCTGCTCTAACTGAAGCCGCACTCGCTCTAACTCGCGCGAGTTATGTGCGAAAGTCTTAACTAGATTGCACAACTATATTACTACAAGCTATAATTCCTCTAAAGGTAATTATTTTAACAAAAAAAACGTTTATTATTAGACAAGAAAAACACTTAATTTCTTCATTTCTTCCTTGACTTTTTATAGAACTCACCTCTTGCTTCGCCCTCTGTAAGTCTCTTTGCAGCTGCGCCTGCGACTCCATGATGCGAGATTTAAACTCGTTGGCCTGCTCTAACTGCAGTCTCACTCGCTCTAACTCGCGCAGACGCTCTCGGTCCTCGGCTCGCTTCACGCGGAAGGTTTCTAGCTTTTCCTTTAGATCTTCTACTTCGGATTTGAGTTGGGTGATCTGAAAAGAACAATTATTAAGTATATGACATCTATTTCAATTTACTCATTTATTTTGTTAAACATTGGTTACAAGAAAAATTGTAGATACATAAATACATATATATTTACATACTTATAGTATTGTTACAAAAACACCAATAAAAAAATAATTTGTTCCCTAATTGTATAGATGGCACCACCATCTTTCTCGCTATACCGTAATCCCGTAAGTAAAAAACATTGATTATTCAAGAAGATGAAATATATATAGTTTACGCTCTCGTGACAACAAAATTCGGCTGAATGCGATATAAACAGACGCACAAAGCAAGCGAAGTCGTTTATATACACAAGGTTGGCAATTCCTGTTCTGGTCGAGGTACAGTCGAAGACAAAAATATCGATCCAGACAAATGGCTCATAAATATATTGAACACGACTTTATTGTCTAAGGTGTAAGAGCGTACACATAATTTTGAAATTTTGGGAATGTATATATATTTATGCCCTTGACTATATGTATAGTAATAAATTATTTGTAAGGTTTAAATAACTCGCGCGACTTGTAAAATTTGTGTGACTTACGACAGTTTCAAGTAGAGTACCTATACCATAGAGTAACTTATACTAGAGCGGTACTGTCATAGTAATTTTTGTAACCCCAGTAAATTCACTGCCATCTGTCGACACACTTTAAAACTAATAATGAAGATTTATAAAAATACGATAGAATGTATTTAAATATAGATAAATGATTTTTTTTATTTGCATTAATTATTTTTATGATTTTGACCCATGTTCTTTCACTGATATGCGTTAAAATTGTTAAATAACAAACGAAACCGTCAACGCCATCTATACGACTGTAGGCCAAAACTAGTAGCGCCCTCTGAACGAGAATCAAATTTTCTTGATTTTCGAGGCACGTTTTTTCCTTAGACTGTATCCATCTATTACGGAGTTATATCTATCTTTGCCTATACCCTTTATCAAAAAATTACGGAACATATTTAAAAAAAAATGTTTTGTTATTGTTGATTGCCAAATAAAATTCGTCAAGTTACCTCCTGCTGCGCCTGCAGGTTGGCCAGCCGGTCCTCTGCGTGCGGCGTCGGCGCGGGCGACGTGATGCTCTGTCCTGGCGTATACTGCTGCGTTAGCGTCTCCACGAATCCGGTCTGCCAACAAAAAAAGACCATTAGATTGTATAATAGACTCCTCTGTTCGTCTGTCTGTCACCAACAGGCTGCGTCTCATGAACCGTGATAGCTAGACAGTTGAAAAAGTTCACAGATGTATTTCTGTTGCCGCTATAACAAACACTAAAAAGTACGGAACCCTCGGTGAGCGGGTCCGACTCGCACTTGTCCGTTTTTTATTAATTTATCAAACCCTTTCTGAAACGAACCAAAAATCGATAGTCACAGCTTCCTAATCTAGGTATAACTTATTCCACCAACGGAGCGGCAGCTGACTTCATCAGCGGTTCACTCACCTCGACAAATGAAGCTCGCTTCGCCGCCTGATCGGGCGACGCGACTCTTTCGGTCGTCGGCGAGGCGTATGACGTCAACGATTGCCGACTACTCGCCAGTGACGTTCGTGAACTGAAATATATAAAATATTATTACGATGTAATTCGAGAATTCAAAAAAGAGGAAATAATAGATATACTATAGCCCAAATTATACGATATAGGGGCGTTCTAGAAAAAATGTCGGGTACGTGACGCTATTTTTCTAACGCTTCTGATAAAGCTAAGGAGCCGATATTTGGCATGCTAACGTTTGATGACTGCTTTAAATTCAAGAGTATACAGGCTGGCTAAAAAATAAGTGCATTCCCTTTGCGAGGTTTTGGGATTTTTCTGAGCAACTTTTACTATACCACTACTACTACACTACTACTACACTACTACTACCACACTATACTTTACTATACTATAGGACTAACCACGAAATCGCGAAAAAAATTTTTACCCTCCCATAGAAAATGCATCAACCAAAATGTATGAAACAGCCAAATTTTTTTCGCGATTCCGGGGTAATACAGATTTATTCAGGTTATTAAGGGTAGCTGCCATACGCGTCACGTCCCCGACAAAGTAGACCTTTGTGTAGAATGCCCCCATATGTAGTTGGCAATGAAGAAAAGTAATAAACTGTAGCCCCATAGCGTGGATGGGTGAATCAACTTTTTCTTGCCCCTCGTTGCCTTGGTTACGATCTCCTGTCACTCTTTAAAACCTGATTTTAAGGCATTTACTTACTTACTACCCAAAATGAGTCTTGGCCTCCAACACGAGCACGCCACTTTGCCCGGTCCAGAGTGGTATCACGCTAACTTTCGCCGACGCCGAGCTCACGGAGATCCGCCTCCACTCCATCCGCCCAAAGATATTTACGACAACCAACAGGACGACGTCCAGTTGGTCGATCCAAGTAAGCCCATTTGGCTGCCCGATCTTCAACCATCCTTTCGAGCATTTAAATTAACCAAATACGTTTTGTGATATTTAAAATTGCGTGTGATTAAAACGTGACTTACATGTTCTTAGTCCCCTGGCTGACGAGACAGAATAACAGCAAGAAATAGTTGACCCACCCAATAATTGTAAAGAAAGGTAGCATAAAATTAAAGCACTGAAAAGAAACACAGGAGAAGCAAAATAGGGTATTTGACTACTAGTCAAATCAGTTTCTTTTTTCGAACTGTCAAAACGATTTTGCTACTATGGAATTTACATGAAAAACTAGCATGTGACGTCACAATCAAATTACCTACTCTTTATAGTTTATATGGGTTTTAAAATAGAAATTGTGTCTAAAAATAACTGCTGTCTACGTTTCTCTATTAATTTCCTGGTGCTTTATTTCATGTATGGTATAAAATAATTTATTTTAGATACAGTCAAATACCCTATAAAAAACGCGCTGCAATTTCTAATACATATGTAAGTGTGTATACTTATTTCGTAAAATAACATTATATACAAGACTTATATTTACCGGGATATAGACCGTGATTACGAGCGCGGTCTACACAAATTTGTCACCCACCCGCTATCCGTGAACAAGATGCATTTAACTGCGTCGAAATAATACAAAAGGTAATCACGGTCTATATCCCGGTCAATATAAGTCTAGTGAAACTAACAGTGAATCTTTTAAAACTAATTATATACAAGGTATAAAAGATATGGTAGTCCTTTCAAGCATAGAGAAATAAGTAAGCTTAGAGTGCTCACTCCATATCCATACATAGACTTATTTCTCCATGGTTTAAGGGGGTAATCGATATCGTACTTTTTTCACGGAAAAAACAAAACTTTTTTTATCGGATGTTGGCCACACTTTGACCACCTGCACCATACTTTTATTTTACTTTTTCCTTCCCAGAAAACGATACATTAATACTAAAAAACCTAAATTATACAGCAATAGCTAAATTTTTCGTAAACAAGCTTTAATACAGGACTTTTAACATAAAACTGGTTACATCACAAAGCTACAATTTACGTTTGGAGCTGCTACTATACTAAACTCTGATTTATAATTAAATTCCAATAATCTAACCTCACTTTTTCTCTTTTCCGTATGTTTTAAGAAACTAAACAAAGCTAGAAGGATACATATATATTTATTTTAAATGCTAGAGTATGCAAAAGGGAAATTTGAGTTTACTTCTTTACATATTTTCCATTATTACGAAAGAAAAAGGATCTGAGTGAGGCATAGAGTAACTTATACTAGAGCGGTACTGTCATAGTAAATTTTGTAACCCCAGTAAATTCACTGCCATCTGTCGACACACTTTAAAACTAAAAATGAAGATTTATAAAAATACGATAGAATGTATTTAAATATAGATAAATGATTTTTTTTATTTGCATTAATTATTTTTATGATTTTGACCCATGTTCTTTCACTGATATGCGTTAAAATTGTAAAATAATAAACGAAACCGTCAACGCCATCTATACGACTGTAGGCCAAAACTAGTAGCGCCCTCTGAGCGAGAATCAAATTTTCTTGATTTTCGAGGCACGTTTTTTCCTTAGACTGTATCCATCTATTACGGAGTTATATCTATCTTTGGAGTGAGGTAAGTTTTTGGAATTTAATTACAAATCATACTATAACAAATAGAACGGAATACCTATAGCAAGAATCGTGTAAGGCAGATGAATATCACAAATGAAATAATATGTGTCGTTCTGAATTAAAAGGTACCACTTTGTCGCTTATGCAAATAACCTGTCAGAGCATCCTAATGGCTAGCGACAATGTGGTACCTTTTGATTAAGAACGTCACATATAAAGACAAAGAAAAAAAAACAAATAAATTTACTAGCCCCGCAACAAAAACATACTAGTTTGTATACCCCAGGGTTTTAGGTGCGGGAATGAATTCGTGTATTCATAACTTTTTTTTATAGTAAAATAGTTACCAAACTATGAGTTGATAAGTTTTTGGCAAAAATTTCATTTTTGGTACAAGCTTTTATCGCTGAATGTACTTATTTTTCTTTTTTCTATGTACTTCTAGAAACATAACTAAGTTTATTTCTGTTTTCTTTTATTGTAATGTTAATTTTATGATAATAATTATTCTGTATATATAGTGATAGATAGAGTACATACTAACACAAGCTATGAGTCTGTAAAAGTTACTCGAAATAAATGATTTATTATTATTATTTATTATTTCCACAGAAAACTAATACTCTTCGAGACAATTCTAAAAACCCCAAACACAATTAGATTGCGTTGTCACAAAGTTCCTATGGCCACCTCCTATCTCCATCATCAGATCAGCTCGATGGTACCATAATATTGCATTGTCGCCCGAGTTACATATGTATGCAAATTATCAGCTTCATTGGAAGTCGGGAAGTGGGTCAAATTTAACTTGCAAGATTTGACCCGTACATACATAGTTACATATTACATACATACTTACATAGGTATATTGCAAGATAATAAAAAGCTTGTAAAAATAGATAGTTTTACCTATTGCTTGGCTTGTGTATAACATTCCCACACCCAAAACCCTGGGGTATGTCCATAAGCTCTGTATTGCGGATGCGGATGTGGAACAGGTAGGTACAAGAACGTCTTAGCGGCGGCGTAAGTGCTAGGTAATTTCGTCATTAGCCAATAGGAATCTCGTTTCGTTTTTGTAATTCGTCGAACGAGCACTTTAGCCTATGACGGACAGCGACAAGAAGTGAAAAGTTAGTTTTATTTGGACTTTAGTATAGTAATGCGATTGTGGGGCACCCATATTCTTGTTCAAATACTAAGTTTCGTTTTTTTTTAAATAAAAATTACTAAGTGTAATATTTGACGTTTTGTATGTGCCTAATCTCGACATCCGCGGATGTGAGCCTTTAAAAATCCGCATCCGCATCCGTGGAAGTCAAAAAATCGGCACCATGTTGCGATGCTGTTGCGGACAACATCCCTGGTACCATCAACATCGCTGCCAGCTTTGCTTGGTCTAACTATAGCAAAAAGGGTGTATGACTAGAACAAAACAAAACTAATTAGGGCCGGTACCGCGGACTGCAACCCGACTTCAACTTGTCGATGTTGCAGTTGGCATGCAGTCCCCATACAAATTGCAGTCGGGTTGCATTGCGTCGGTATCGGCCCTTATCATAAACTAGCTTTTGCCCGCGACTTCTTCTGCGTGGACTTAGTAACCCCAGCTAGAGTAAGAATAGCGGCTGGAGAAAGTCTTATAGCAATTCAATTTGAGCATAATATGCACACAAATATTAGGCAACTCATTAATTAATCTCAATTCCACCATGATTCCATCCCGCTTTTCACCGGATTCTTTTAGGGATAAAAACTATCCTATGTCCTTCCCCGGGACTCAAACTATCTCTACGCCAAATTTCAACTAAATCGCTTCAGCGGTTTAAGCGTGAAGAGGTAACACACAGACAGACAGACTTTCGCATTTATAATATTAAAGTATGGATAATTGACCAAGCATATACAATGCGTGTACTGCGCGCATGGTGCATAGGTAGCAACTGCATAGTGACGCGTGACGTCACGTCGTTACCTCGATATGGAGAGAGTGCCCTTCGCCGTCGGCGCCGTCTTGCGGCGCACCCTTGGTGATAATGTTATGTTATGTGTTAGGCTTAGTT
This sequence comes from Cydia strobilella, assembly GCF_947568885.1. Classification (NCBI taxonomy): domain Eukaryota; kingdom Metazoa; phylum Arthropoda; class Insecta; order Lepidoptera; family Tortricidae; genus Cydia; species Cydia strobilella. The sequence goes on along the minus strand of NC_086064.1, from coordinate 852,243 downwards.
GTAGGGTAGTTAATAGTTAGAGTTCATTGACCTTTCTACACCAAACAGCATTGATAGTTTGAGAAGCATATTCAGCGAAGTTCCGTAAAGTTCATTCAAAGTTCATTTTGAAATGAATAAGGTGTACATTTTAGTACAAAATTGGTACAAAAACATTATGGGATTGCGGTTTTTTGTAGAGAGGTCAAAGATTACATCTGAATTTATTACTTAGTCATAAAATATAGTAAAAAGGTACCTGACATATGATTTACCTATGACATAAGTCAAATGTAACATTACGATAGTTTCATTTACCTAAATACTATATTTTTTTAAGTTTGTTTATAAAATAACAAATAATCAATTAGATACAATATTAATTATTAACTAACACTAACATAGGATTCAATTCAAACAAAAATAATATTTTAGCTAATTATGCATATAAAGAAATACTAAGACAAATAGTGCGAAATGTTGTAGCCGCAAATTCGGCTGAAGCAGATGTCGCTGTAAGCGACATACCTATGGTTTTTTGTGTTAAGGGTCCCCGGCAAGCTCGGTTCTCCATACAAACGTAGTTCCGCTCTCATTTTAAAACGACTAGCTAGATTGCTCTGAAACTTTGTACTTACAATAGGATAAGGTATATCTATGTCTGTAATTAGTTTATGTAGCTTCAGATACCATAGTTAAAAAAATACAGCGAATTTAAGTTTTTCATACAACACTTGTTTTTGCTCTATTTCGTTTGTTTTATAAACTGGAGCTATATAAACTAATTACAGACCTAGATATACCTCATGTCATTATATGTGCAAAGTTTCATTACAATCCAACACGTAGTTTTAAAATGAGAGCGGAACTACGTTTGTATGGGAAAGTGCAATTCGGACGAGCTTGCCGGGGACTCTTAAGTAGATTTTACATGTAACCATTTATTGTATGACGACTTACAGCGCCATCTAAGTTCAAGTGTCAAAAATAAGGCTACAATTCTATTCTTTATGCGTCTAACTTTTTTTAAATACGATATTCTTTAACTAACACATCTGACATTATATGTACAGTCGCCATCAGATATATCGGAGCGGCCGAGGTGTTCACAATATCTGAACACGCGCTCTATCGCCTTGACAATAGAGGCGTGTTCAGATATTTGTGAGCACCTTGGCCGTTCCGATATATCTGATGGCGACTGTACATATAAAATATAATCAATGACAATTAGCTGAAAGTATACAAAAAAATCACCAAACGACTCTCGACAATCTGCCAGGAGAGGGCTCTCAGATTCTTTGGGCACATAATACGATCGCCGCACCACAGCCTCGAACGTGACATCATACTGGGGCAAGTTGAAGGCAAGCGCGCTAGAGGAAGAGCCCCGGCAAGATGGTCGGATTCCATTAGACAAGCATGTGGTTCCATGCAGAGGGCAGCCCACATAGCCCTTGATCGCGTTAAATGGAGGGATATAGTTCTTGGTCACGATCCTCAGTCATGAGGGAACGACGAAGAAGAAGAAACAAAAAAAAAGTGCTGTACATTTTTGTGCGCAGTAAAATTATTTACAAAACAAAGAAAAAGTTAAACCGATGAAAAAGGACAACATGCGTCTAAAAAGAAAGAAAACGAATTAATTAAGATAAAAAAACTATCAAGATGTCCAAATTATATTATCCGGCCTAATATTACATTTTAGTACAATCAATCAATCAATCAAATATTTATTTGCTATAAGCACAGTTGCATGCATGCAAATACAGTTCAATTCACTTAAATTACAAAAAATATTAGTATTTCATTTCATTTATTGATTGTAAAGTCATGTACATACATTTTATAATTAAGGTTTTACATCAATACTGAAAGTCAGTCCATGACGTCCTGCGAGGACAAAAACAGGAAGGGTACCCACCCACCAAACTTGCGTAAAATATATATATTTTTTTAATTAAACCGTTATCCAAGCTTAGAAATTTTTTGAAGATATAATATCTCTTTTGTGATACTTGTGATCGTAAATTGATTGTAATTGTATTTAATATTGTGCATGGCAGATTTTATTTAAATGTAAAATAATTAATTAATTATTTGGCACATATGTAAATAATAATATGTATAATTTTAGATTAAATAAGTATGTTTCCCTATGTGGAACTATGTTGCTGCCCTAACAGGGCGTCACATGAACAGCTTATATTTAAGTACACCTGTACCTGCTATGTGATATGCAATAAATGATTTCAATTTCAATTTCAATTTCGAAATTGAAAACACTGATTCAAAATGGTCACAAATTCACGATGATAGCCGTAACTAAATATATTGAATAACTATGTATTAATAAGGTATTAAAAATAAAACTCAATAAAAACATACAAATTCAATAAAATGTCGATTTTAAGAGCCCATCAACGTAATTACTAGCTGGTAAATAATTGTGATTATTTAAATTTAACGATAGATATTTAAAAAAAGGGGGCCGCACGTACTGTATTTTGTATTTAGGTACCTTTTGAATACACTATAATAGTTTTTACGTTGCTGGATTCGTCAATCTATGCATCCGAAGTTAAAACGGCCGTTTTTGTTATGAGTTCATAGATCAACGAATCCAGCAACTTAATAGTTATTTACGATACAAGTGCGGAAAAGAGGAAATTCGAAACGAGTGGCGATAAATTAAAACACGACCGCAGGGAGTGTTTTAAATCGACACGAGTTGCGAATTACCTTTTCGCACGTGTATCGTACAACGTTTTACAGTACATATGGTAAAACTTTCGACATATGCACGAAAAGTGCTCATTCCCGCACTAGTGCGAAAAAGTAGCACCATATGTACTGTAAAACTATTATAGTGTATTCAAAAGGTACCTAAATACAAAATACAGTACGTAGCGGCCGCCCTTTTTGAATATCTATCGATAATTTTAAATAATCACAAATATTTAGCAGTGGCGCTAGTGAGCAGGTTGATGGGCTCTTAACGTTTATAAAACACGCAACATGCAACACTTTCTTACGTATTACAGTCACCATCCGATATATCGGAGCGGCCGAGGTGTTCACGATATCTGAACACGCGCTCTAACGCCCTGACAATAGAGGCGTGTTCAGATATTTGTGAGAGCCTTGACCGCTCAGATATATCTGATGGCGACTGTACAACATTTACAACCTAATTTGGACATCACATGACAGTTTGCTATTGGCCGAGCGAGCGTATGTAAATAATAAATATGCTTACAAATCTTACAATATAGAATATACATCGCAGGACGCATATTAAAGTGAGAAACACTGAAACACGTAAAACATTTATTGGTGACATACAGACACTCGGCTCTACTTCTATTCAATATTTATGTGGGATAAGATCGTCATAGACACACACAAAACATACTAATTCATCTTATACCTATACATGCTCACCCGGCGGGAGGAACCCGAAAGATTTTAACAGTGTTTTGCTGATCATATTTGAAGACTAAAATGTCTTATAGCTTTTTCTGGAATTCGAATAGCTTAGGAGTTAATACCAAATATACCAATATTAAAAAAAAAAACATTTTACAGTAGATATGGTGCTACTTTCTCGCACTAGTGCGTAAAGTGCACTTTTTGTGCATATGTCGAAAGTTTAAAGGGCCATATGTACTGTAAAACGTCGATACACGTGCGAATAGGTAATTCGCAACTCGTGTCGATTTAAAACACTCCCTGCGGTCGTGTTTTAATTTATCGCCACTCGTTTCGAGTTTCCTCTTTTCCGCACCTGTATCGAAAATAACTATTTTATTGTTACTTAGTGCAAAACGCCTTTTTGATGGTAATGTTGCCAATATGGGGCCTATTCTAAATATCCTTTTTGACAGATATCAAAAAGTGACAAGTAACACTGCAAAAATTTGGTTTTACGGAAAAAAGCACAGTCAAATTCCTACCCATTCAGTTTCATTTCCTACCCATTTTGTAGTTCGTCACAGTGACAATAAGTATGAGGTCTCTAGAGAGTCACTATGACACAGAATAAATGATAGTATTATCATACAGAACGGCCACGCACCGCCCCGCCCCGACTCGAATTACCTCGCCCCGCGACTCCGCGACAGAAATCTGGCGGACTTCTGGCGTGCTCTCAGTACTATTTTTAAGCAACTTACACTATGACGCATGACGCGTGTACGGACGTGCCGTTCACACATAGAAACGCGAGTGATTTTTGATGTATAGCGTGTCCGCCCTGTGACTATGACAAGGTACTAAATGGGTCGGAAATTAAATTAATTTACTGTACCAATTTTTTTTTCCAGTTTCAGGTTATAAATGACTAGTTTATTTATTTCAAATTAAGTTTTCAGTTTAGGTTTTGTTACAATATACCAATTAAAAGTACAAAGCTAATTTGACTTATCAGTAAAACACCGTATTATGACGATCTCACGCCACTAGACACCGCAACCTGGTGCACTAAGCTACAGTGCTATGGGTACAGTGATTACTCACGTGGTGGGTCTAGAGCGCTGGGCCACTGTGATACTAGCGAAGAAAACACACGGTTAGAACCCACACTACTAATACTAGCAACTTATGAAGATTTTACAACTAAAATAATTAGCAGTTCGGACAAATTATCGCAAAAATAGGAACAGGATAAAAAAAATTAACAATTTTGAACTGCAGTTTTGAGTATAATCTGGAAATTTTATTCAAAAACACTGTACATAATACGAGTTTAATAAATCTTGTCTTATTTTGAGATATAAATTATTTTTGATGGTATTGCGATGATTTGTCCGACGGTCGGACAAATGATAATTAGTTTTCACACTTCCAAATTACGTTCCGATAAAGTGGGTTTTGAGACAATGTGTAAGAGGATCAATAACTACATATTACTAATAAATAATAAACATTATATGTATTTTATTCAAGCAAAGATTTTATGATTGTACCATTTTTTTAGCGGAAACGTCTACGAGCGTTACTCCAAATTTATAAATTAAAGGAATTTTGAATAATTTACACCTCCGGCAGGACTCGAACCTGCGACCATTCGAGTCCTGCCGGAGGTGCATTTTTTCCATTTTTCCTTTAATTTATAAATTTGAACCAAATTGGTAAAATTTGTGAAAAATCGTGCACCCGTGACACCTAACGAATATGTCGCTCTACATCTACAACGCCAAATTTTTTTATGTGATAGTCGGCAAAAGAGCAGACGAGCCATCTGATAAGAAGCAGTCGCCGTCGCCCATGGACATAAGCAATATCGGAGCCACTTATGCCTTGCCGACCCTTGAGAACTGAATACCCGCTTCTTGACATAGAGAAATAAAAGCATAGAATGCTCACTCCATACATCAGTTTAACCAAAACGACTATTATTTTCGTAGTCGACATCTAGCGTCAAGTAGCGGAATTATCAGTACTGCTACTCGACAACAGATGTCGCGACTCGCGACGAACGGAAAGTCTAATGCTCAACAATTTTCAGCTAATATTATAACCGGATAACCGGAACTCTATTTTCAACTCCTTCTGCTTGTAATATTGGTTGTAAATTGTTTTATTTAGCAATACATTTTTCGTCAGTCACGACACTCGTGACATCTGGTGTCAAGTAGTGGTACTGATAAATCCACTACTTGATGCTAGATGTCGACTACGACATAACCACAGAATAAGTAATAGTATTATCATACAGAACGGCCACGCACCGCCCCGCCCCGACTCGAATTACCTCGCCCCGCGACAGAAATCTGGCGGACTTCTGGCGTCTTCTCAGTACTATATTTAAGCAACTTACACTATGACGCATGACGCGTGTACGGACGTGCCGTTCGCACATAGAAACGCGAGTGATTTTTGATGTATAGCGTGTCCGGCCTGTGACATAACCCGCGTTTTGGTAAGAAAACTGATGTATGGACTCATATGGAGTGTACCTTCTCTGTGTCAACAATTTTTTTTTTTTTTCATTTAATTAGTGAAGTGATCTCGAAATCCACTTATTCAGATTGGTTCATACTTATTTGAAATGGAAAGAAAAACGACATTAGGCAGATCTACACATACGACAAGAATCTGCAGCACGAAGCAACTCGGTCTGTGTAGATATCCCTTATAAGGCTCCCATGAAACACCAGTAAAATGACAGTTACAGAACTACTAAGTACTGTCCGCGCGCCAATTCCGTGCATTCGGAGGTCGAGGAAATGGGAGGGGTGCGCCGCGCCCGTACGTACAAAATGACACCACTCGGTCATGACGCCCAAAATTCCTAACATTCCTCAGCAGTGCACAGAATTCGCGCGCGGACAGTAGGTACTCAATGTAAATGTTATATGTGGCGAAGTCTAGTCAAAGGTACCACTTTGTCGCTTACCATAAAGACGAAATTTGCTTGTATCTTTATACAAATAACCTGTCAGGGCGTCCTTATGGCAAACGACAAAGTGGGGCGTACTTGATTGCCACATACAACTTTTTTTATCAAATTGTGTGCCACTGAACACATCTGAAATTCTGATTCAATTGTATGTGGCTCTTAAGAGTCCCCGGCAAGCTCGGCCGAATTGCACCTTTTCATACAAACGTAGTTACGCTCCCATTTTAAAACTACGTGTTGGATTGTAATGAAAATTTGCACATACAATGACATGAGGTATATATAGGTCAGTAATTAGTTTATATAGCTCCAGTTTATAAAACAAAAGAAATAGAACAAACACAAGTTTTAATATTGTATTCGGTTACCGCGATAGTTACTCATGAAATAAAACTATGAAAACGGATTATATCGCGTATATTGAATTTATAATACATCCCGACAACAAACAACAAAACAAGTTTTGTATGAAAAACTTAAATTCGCTGTATTTTTTTTAACTATGGTATCTGAAGCTGCATAAACTAATTACAGACATAGATATACCTTATCCTATTATAAGTACAAAGTTTCAGAGCAATCTAGCTAGCAGGGACCGGCCCGCTATCCCTTATCGGGGTTTTATAAGGGTATTGCATAAGGCTTAACTCACCATACCCTTTGCCAGACGAAACCCTTTGTTTTGGTTTTAAAAACCTTTATATAAAGCTACCACATTTGAGTAATCGGTAGCCCAAATACCCTTACAAAACCCTTCTCATCCGCTCACCAACACCTTGCATATTGCTTATAAGGGTTAGCCTTATAAAGGGCTTCCCTTTTAGCATATAAGCGTGCTAATTTAAGTCTTCTACCTTGTTCATAAAGCACACATTACTTCGAATCCGAGCGATCGTCGGCGGCGACGGCGGCGTTCTTTGACTAGGCACGTATTTTCTTTCCTTTTCATACACTACCGTAGATATATACTAAGCCTGTCTCTTTCAAGCAAAGGGAAACCTTTATAAAAAGCGCTTAAAGATAAGGGTAACCCTTATTAAGAGCTAGCCTTATTTTTGGTTAGCTTTTCGGTAAGGGTTAGTCAAAGGTAAGGGTATGAATGGGCTTGCAGTTCAAAAGGGAAAGTCTTTCAATGTGTTAGCCGTGTTTAAGTGTCGCCCATTGCAAGGGTTTTATCGCGGAAAGGGTTGTCCGGTCCCTGCTAGCTAGTCGTTTTAAAATGAGAGCGTAACTACGTATGTATGGAGAACCGAGCTTGCCGGGGACCCTTAAATTAAAACTAACACATATTCATAATTTTAATTCTGGCAACTTTTAATGTAGCTAATTTCATTTTACATCTGGCGACACTAGGAATACAATTAAAGAATCGAATTTAAACTGTTGTGAGACATACTAACACGCAATACACAATAATACACGGTCGTCGTGAACGCTGCTCGCACTATTAGTGCTTGAGAAAGGAGACCTAGGCTCTCCGAAACATGTCGCGCGAGTGACTAAAACAAGTGAGTCTAAACCGTAAAATGATTTAATACAATTAAAGAAGATCACTTTCTTGTAGTGAATGTATATTGTATACCATTTTGTGCTTCTCTCCGCGCTGGGAGTGGCCGCTGGCCGCGGACTGAATGGTCAAAACTACACTTAGTGCAAACACTTTTAGGCCAAACACTTTTTACTATACGTCAAGATTATGCGTCTATCTTGTGGATATCATCTGGCAACACTAGCGATAAACTGGCAAGACAAAAGAAGATCACTTGCTTGTAGTGAATGTATATTGTATACCATTTTGTGCTTCTCTCCCGGCTGGGAGTGGCCGGAGGCCGCGGACTGAATGGTCAAAACTACACTTAGTGCAAACACTTTTAGGCCAAACACTTTTTACTATACGTTAAGATTATGCGTCTATCTTGTGGATATCATCTGGCAACACTAGCGATAAACTGGCAAGACAAAAGAAGATCACTTGCTTGTAGTGAATGTATATTGTATACCATTTTGTGCTTCTCTCCGGGCTGGGAGTGGCCGCTGGCTGCGGACTGAATGGTCAAAACTACACTTAGTGCGAACACTTTTAGGCCAACACTATTTACTATGAGTTAACATTATGCGCTATCGTTTCGAACTCTCTCTGTTATAAACTACAAGGTCTAATAGAAACTATACCAAGTACCCTTATAAAACACTCATGCTTAGGATTCCCAAATGTGCCCGTAATATGTGGTATTTTCTATAAAAAGGGACCTTATTGTCGATGGCGCTTACGCCATTATTAATTACGCGACGCTGTGCGGCGTAAGCGCCAACGACAGTAAGGTCCCTTTTCATAGAAAATGCCTCATATGTTTAATTCTAAACTATAGTCTGTTTTTAAACGATAAACTCGATAAATTACGCCATACATTTTGTAGACAAAAAACTAATATACGTAGGTACTATTTCTTATGCGCTGCATAGTTGTAAAAGATAATATTTATGATTCAAGTATCAAAAAAATGTACAATGACATTTCATTTATTTTAGACCTCGGTCCAGACACAAACTGCATCAGACATCCATCCAACCGATAACTCACAAACTTATTGGAGATGTATCATGCAGCCTCGTAAATGTCAGCTGCCGCTCCGTTTATTGATTAAGGAGCGGCAAATACATAAAAAACCGGCCAAGTGCGAGTCGGACTCGCGCACCGAGGGTTCCGTACTTTTTAGTATTTGTTGTTATAGCGGCAACAGAAATACATCATCTGTGAAAATTTCAACTGTCTAGCTATCACGGTTCATGAGATACAGCCTGGTGACATACAGACGGACATACGGCCAGACGGACAGACGGACAGCGGAGTCTGAGTAATAGGGTCCCGTTTTTACCCTTTGGGTACGGAACCCTAAAAATCAAAATACTTCAGTGATTCTCTACTTGCTTAATTTTTTTTTGGGTTATGATACATCTCCCTTACCTTTACGAGTTATCGCCTGAGAGAAAATTGATAGTAAAAACCTGTTGCTAGCTCGCGGTCTATTTACTTTGATAGGGCACAGAGCACACTTGAGACCAGCCTATAAATAAGAAGATTTTGACTACACACCGCAATGCTAAATGTTACATTAAAAAGAAATTTATAATTACCGCCATAGTGCTTTTTTTTTGTTCGATGTGAACTACACGGTATAAAATGGGGTACACCGGTATATCATAAACCGGTTCCAAACCTACGTTCTACGTGCAACCTTCAATATAATAATTGTGGTATTTTCTATAAAATGGACCTTATTGTCGATGGCGCTTACGCCATTATAAACGATGCTCCGATATAAATACAATGCCGCGCGACGATGTGATGCATCTGCATCGACAATAAGGTCCCTTTTCATAGAAAATGCCCCAATTTTTTGACAAAGTTTGCAGGGATGAGAACCTTAGTCCCTTGTAATAGAGCTCACCTGCTGAGCCGGCGGTTGGCGGCGGGGGCGCGGGGCTCGTCCACAGAGGTTGTGGAGGTCTCCATGGGGTTGTCTTCACCGTCCAGCAGTTGGATTTGAGTCTGGCGGACGAATACGCCATAGTTTTCATCGCACTGAAAAAAATATGTGAAACATTATTACGCAAATCGATTTAGTACCGCAGTAAGGCCAATGAGGCTTGTGGCAAAGATAGATATAACTCCGTAATAGATGGATACAGTCTAAGGAAAAAACGTGCCTCGAAAATCACGAACATTTGATTCTCGATCAGGTGGCGCCACTACCTTTGGCCTACTCTCGTATAGAGGGCGTTGACGGTTTCGTTTGTTATTTAACAATTTTAACGCATATCAGTGAAAGAACATGGGTCAAAATCATAAAAATAATTAATGCAAATAAAAAAAACATTTATCCATATTTAAATACTACACACAACACAATACACACAATACTACACACACATACTACATGTAAAACTATGTTTTATAAAGGAATAAATGAATGAACATACATTTTATCGTATTTTTATAAATCTTTATTTTTAGTTTTAGTGTGTCGATAGATGGCAATGAATTTATTGTGGTTACAAAATTGACTATGACAGTACCGGTCTATCCTATTATATCCTCTTTGGTACTACCAAAAAGAATTAAGTAGACATAGAGTGCTCACTCCATACATCAGTTGTTACCAAAAAGACTATTATTTTCGACGACGTCTAGCGTCAAGTAGCTGAGTTATCAGTACTGCTGATGCTATGGGAAAGTTAGATTTTACCTTTTCCGTTTTTAAATTATTTTTAGAAAAAGTTTCTAAAACTTGTGTCTGCTCAGATACACGCCAACTGTCAGTAGCTACATGGGGAGTTTTGATATCCCGGCACTGATTTTTGGAAACCATAGTCGCCTCTTCCGATGTCTCTTCAACAAGCCATCTTGCAGTAGCAACGGTCAAGTTACCTTTTAGCTTTTCCTCACTTTTGTGTATGTTCATGATTTTTTTAGGTGGCTCTATAAACTGATTCTCAGTTACAGCGATGGCAAACTGTAGAGCAGATTTCACAGCCCGGCTGCATATATCTACACTGTTCCTATATTGACTATCTGGCAACGCTGCTAGCCGACTCTCTGTGACAACTATAGCATAATTTAAAGCTGCCTTTATCGCTGTATTACATGTTTCTGCTCTGTGGTAAGATAATCCTTGTTTATTCGCCTGTATCAGAGCGAGACGGCATTCTGTGATAGCTATTGAACAGCCGAGCGCTGCTTTTACTATTTTATAGTTCTCACCACCATCTTGAAATGGTTTCACAGATTCAAAATTTAAATCACTTGGTATTGAAATATTAGGAAGTACGGAAACACTGAGTTTACTTTGACCGATGACTTTTTTATTTTCTACACTCCGTAAGGATGTTTCTGGAACTGTTATACTATTGCACTGATCTATACACAAGCATTCTATACTTGTATCTTCTTGAAAAGTGTCTGCTGTGTATGCGGGGGCTTTCGATGTCACTTTTTCACATTTCTCCATTTTAAGCGCTAACTTGACCGCCGTAGTAAATGTTAACTTATCTTCCTTAAGAAGTTGTCGTCTAATATCATCGTCAACTAGTCCAAATATAAATTGGTCACATAGAACACTGTCAATCTCCTTACAGTCACAATTTTTTGTCAATTTTCTCAAATCTCTTGCGAAATCCATGGTAGATTCATTTGGTTTTTGTATGCGTTGACTAAATTTCCGGTCATTGAGCTTTGGGGCTGTGTCTAAATGTTTCTTCATGATTTTTACAAGTTTCTTAAATGTTTTTGTCATAGGACTTTTTGGTAAACACAACTGAACGAGCAGGCTGTAGGCATCCTTACCAATTAAAGTCACTAAGGCAGAGACTTTGAGTTTTTTTGGTACTTTATTTAGAATTAAAAACTGCTCTAAACGGTCGATATAATGTGCCCAGTTGGTGGTTACGTCAAAGGGTTCTATCTGTCCTAAACTCATTTTTAACACCAATTATTTCTATTCCACTCAAATATATTTGATGTAAGATTTCCTATATCACATTTTACTATGAATTAAGTTTATTATTTCACTGCAACTGCAAATTATTTGTCAAATTATAAAAAATTACACGTCTGTTTCTGCAGAAATTAGAAGCTACCTCCAGAAAAAAATATTAATACAACATCAAACTACCTGCTATTTTTCATTGAAAAAATTAAAATGGATTCTTGATGTAACTGACATTTTTATTTGTTTCTATTTAACCTTTTTTAAGAGAATAATTCTGTTGAATTTTCAATCAAACACGTTATTTAGTAAAAGTATTTTTTTTTTTGTTTGTGACATGTTCATGCGTTCCGAGTTTTTTTTTTCATTACAATTACTGATAAGAGGAGTCATTCTATGCAGGCGCAATGTTCTCTGCTTACTACTATTCTCCCTAGAGAGTAATGATTTATTTTACTCCCTAGAATATAATAGTGGCTGTTACTTCATAATAGTTTTATTATTATTTTTTAACATAACTTTGGCTTTTGACCTAGAAATAACTAATATCCATACTAATATTATAAATGTGAAAGTCTATCTGTGTATTACCTCTTCACGCTTAAACCGCTGAACCGATTTAGTTGAAATTTGGTATAGAGATAGTTTGAGTCCCTGGGAAGGACATAGGGTAGTTTTTATCCCAGAAGTCATCCTTTAAGGGGGTGAAAAGGGGGGTGGAACTTTGCATGGGGAATCGACAAAAAGCAGATTGGATAAAAAATATGCTACTCAAATTACTAATTCCACACAGATGAAGTCGCGGGCAAAAGCTAGTAGAGAAATAACAATAAAAGGACCACTAAAGGATGTGCCACACTGGATGCGTTCTGCGGTCAGCGGTCAGGACAAACCCGCATTATGTATGAACAACATCGACAGCAACCTTTGAAGTTGAAGTTTGACCTGACCGCTGCCCGCACAACACATCCAGTGTGGCAAATCCTTTAATTGACTCACAGTAAAGTAGGCATGTCCCCGGATAGTCCCGTTGTTCTTCCCTTTAGGCTCATCCAGGATGACCCCGATCCACTTGCCGGTGGCGAAGGTAGGGTGCCCCACGTACGCCACGGAGCCCTTCACGTCCTTGCCCACCACCTTCACCCGCTGCCCTAGTGTAAGCTTCTCAGACATCTTGTATCAACTGCAAAATTCAAATTTTTTTTCTGTAGGCGATATATACCAACATTTTTAAACACAACAGCCAATACCTAGGTAAACATTAAACCGGGCAAGTGTGACTCGGAATCGCAGGAGGGTTCCGTACAAATATCTTTTTTTTTTTTTCTTTTTGTTTTTACAAAGTTTTAGTTTTGAGATTTTTCCCTGTACTCGCCAAATTTCATAGTTCTGTTCTAGGTCAACGGGAAGTACCCTATAAATTTGGATTCCCTTGAGAGTGTTGAAACATAAGGTTTTAGCGGCATAAACGGCTGTATACTTCTTAGGAGGGTTCTGGAGTAATTTTTCAATATTATACAAATTAGATTTAAGCTTTTAGATTCAGTTTCATTACCCAGAAATAAAAGGCTTTTTTATTTTATTATTTTAAACGGCTGTATTTTTTTTTACGTTAATTTAGACGTTTGATTTTTTCACAGCTTCAAGGGACCATAGACCTGAGTATTTGGTCTTAATTTCAACTCGATATCTTCATGCGTTTCCGAGATGAAGGGTCTTGACAGACAGATGGATGGACAACAAGTGATCCTATCCTTTTGAGGTACGGGACCCTAAAAATCTCACCCCTTGGTTTTTTAATGGTTTTTCAATATATTATGAATTAGCCACCACAACGTACCAAAAAATAAAGCAGTGTTATAACAATTAAAGAAATACCACAATATAACAGCGATGTATAGTTTCTATGGTTAATAATACATTAAATTTGGAGATGTAAAAGGTCTCCAATGTCAGAGAAAATACTAATACTAATAAGATTTGGAGGTGTAATGGCTCTCCAAGTGTCAAAATTCAGATTTTTAAAGTACCTAGACTAAATATTGAACATGAATAATGTTATTAATATTTTGATATTAAGCTGATATTTCGCATGAAAACCTCTTGACTCTATAGCAAATATATAACAAAAAAGTTCATGTCAATGTAAAATCAGTGTTTTACATTAAATTTTGTATTTACTAAGTAAAACATGCATATTGGTATCCAGACATAATTTTGAAGAGAATTTCGAGTTACATGTATACACGAAAGAATGTTTTCAATAATAGGAGTTTCGGAGTTTTAAGTTTTACACAGAAAAAATTGCTCTTGCCTTTTTTTCTCTCTGATTATTTTATAAGCAGTAAATGATTGAATACTACGTAATAATTTCCACCATAACTTAATCTATCGTATAGGAATTATGATAGATTTAGTGTAAAGTGAACAGATGAAGCTAACTAGTAAGAAAAACGAACATGAGTATTGAGTAATACTATTACTACATACTCTATGACCGCTCATAACTGTAAAAGGAGTCTATATACCTCTGTGTAATTCAATTTCTGTTGTGCCAAGATGGTCCAAGATTAAAACATGTTTCACGTTTATTAACAGAATTCAGTAACAATAATACATTAAAGTATTGACGAAATTGAACATTTAGCAAATTAAGAAATGTCAAGTGAATATACGTCAAATTTTGTGATGGCGAAACGTTTTGTTATTGCACAGAATAGAAAACAAATCCGTTTAGAGAGAGTATAGAAAAACAAGTTAGACCAAGAACAGTCTGCAAAGATTTTGATAGCTTACGCAGTGCAAGTGTTAATTATAGTTGGTCAAACCAAATTGGCAGTAAATAAAAACAAAAAAAAACTACACATCCTTTTTTTTAGGGTGCTAGTACTAGTGTAAGACAAAGATAGTATGATTCTCTGTCTATGTTTGAAATGAGACAGAATGTGACAAACTATCAAGTCATAATTTCATAGAACTCTGACGTTTAAAATAACACTTGCACTGCGTGTGCAATAAATTTGGTGTTAATAAATAATAATCAGCAATAGCTTTTTTCATCAAAAGCCCGAAATGTATCTATAATAAAACTGAAATAAAGAATCAAAAAACGGTGCACAGTATTTTTCTTTACTTTTATCGTGCTTTTTCCAGCCAGTACTGAGGCCCTACCGCGAAATACAAAAATGGATATTTCTTGCCTGCCTGCCTCTCTATCGCTCGAATGAGCAACAGCGATAGAGAGGCCGATAATAAAATTTCGTTATTAGCGCTCTGTCACTGTCAATCTATGTACTGTGAAATTTCCCGCTCAAACAAGCAAAGTTTTATAACTTTAAAGTACAAAACTATAATATAGTTGTTAAAAATGTCTAAAACAGAATATCATAATTTGTTAAAAGCTCTGGATGATATGAATAAGTGTTTATTATGTGTAGAATGCCATCAGTTTTGCAAAAATCCGGTGACGCTAAGTAAATGTTTCCATTTGATCTGCTCTGAGCACTTTCCAAATATGTCTCATTGTCCGAAGTGTAAAGTGTCTCTAGAATGCTGTACAACTTGGTCGAATGACAAATTGAATGTTGCAGTTCACGCCGCCAAGAACTTGTCGGTAATGTTCGAGCATTTCAAGGAAAATAATTCTTGCGATTCTGTAGTCTCTATCGACAAATCGCTAGACGTAAATATGATTGATAAGACCACTGAATCTTTATCTGACACGCCTTTGTCTAATGCTAAAGCTCTCAAACGAACCGCTGCCTCAAAACAAGATACTTTAAATAATTCGATATTATCCTTAGCTTCTAAATCAAGTAAAATAGTCGAGAAAAGAAACAAGAAAGGTGAAACAGCATTACACATCGCCTGTAGAATGGGAAAAGCTGATAAAGTAGCCAAACTGCTAAGCGAAGGAGCTAATACCAATACTAAAGATAATGCCGGCTGGACTCCGCTGCATGAGGTTGTGCAGAACGGCCGGCAGGACTTGGTTAGGCTTTTACTGAGGCACAATACGCTAGTTAATGTGCCAGGACAGGGCAATGAAACTCCACTGCATGAAGCAATTCGGTATAACCACATAGATATTGCTAAAGATCTAGTTGCTCATGGAGCTGATATAAATGCTAGAAACTGTAAAGGAGAGACACCTATAACCCTTGCTGCTCCTGAGATGAGAGTTATTATACAAGATGTTGCTGCAAAAAGAATTATAACAGAAGACAGTTTTGATTTTGAACTTATCCAGAGGCAGATAAAACTGGATTGTGAAGATATTAGGGTTCACTGTGTGTCACAGTCTCGTGCCATCACTAATAAGTTGAGAGCGCTAACGAAACATCACAGCAACCTCCACGTTGAACCAAAATTCAGTAATAATGTAACGCATCTTATAGTCGATGCTGAAGATGGCATCTGTGACTCCAGCCTCGAAGTCCTACAAGGCATTGTCAACAACCTGTGGATTTTAACTACAAAATGGGTGACTGCATCTACTGATGATAACTTAGAATCCTTAGAAGAGTATGAAGTACTCGGTGTCGGTACTACTACATACAGAGGCCCAAAAAACGCTCGGTATAACAAATATAAATATCTGCCTGGAATTTTCAACGGCTGTCACTTTTACTTCCATAACTTTAATAAAAAATTCAAGATTTCCGATAAAATAGAAGTTACTAAAGCTATATTAAGTAAGCTGGTTACGGATGCGGGAGGAGTAGCCCTCAGACGGGCTCCGAACCCAGAGTCAATACCGGAAGCAGAGAAACTGGTGCCATACCATGCTCAGAGAGACGGAAAGCTGTACATCTGTTCACATTACATTATATACAAGGACATGTATGAGCCACTTTACAACATGGCTCATCTGAAGGCACTGCCCATCGGCTGGCTCATTGAGTGCATTGAGAAATACCAGCTCTGTGAACCTTGGTGAAGAGAAATTGGCTTTATTGATGATTTAATTTATTTATAACTGATTCTTTAATAAACATTTCTCTTCTATTCTATTCTATAAAAAACCTCTACAAGCATAATATTATTTCGCTTCCATAAAACAGCTGAAATCATAGTGTCGTTTTCAAGCAAAAGGTACCACATTGTCGCTTGCTATAAAGACGCTCTAACAGGTTTTTCGTATAAAAATACAAGCAATTTTCGTCCTTATGGTAAGCGACAATGTGGTACCTTTTGATTGAAAACGTCACATATTTTTATTAGGAACTGCACTACTACATTATTACTATATAGTCACTATAGATCTCATATGATCTCATTAAGGAGGTGACATCGTCACTGAGTCACGAAACCCAATCCTTAAAAAAAATCCAAGAATCGAGTATTTAGGGTTCTCAAGGGTCGGCAATGCTTAAGTGGCTCCTGTGATGTTGCTTATGTCCATGGGCGACGATGACCGCTTCCCGTCAGGCGGCTCGTCTGCTAACACATAAAATAAAATAAAATAGGATGTGGGATGCAGTCTATCATTTGATCTTACTTTAATAAGAAGGTGCATTGCCAAAACTAAGTATCCTATGTTAATTTCTAAGCTTTTAAGTAAATGTGGAGCTTACATGTACAGTCAGATGCAGAGAGAGGTGACCCCCCCCTGCATGGACTAATTGTAACCAGGGGGGTCATCTCTCTCTGCATATCTACACATAATAAGGCCTAAGTAATGAATGTAATTAACTAATTAAATTACTGTCCCTTATAGTCAATATTATTACTGTTATTACACATTTATAAATAATAAATTGACAACAAAGCTGAACTAACCATTGGCAAACTGTATGTCCTTGAAATAAGGATTAAAATTGATCAACTAATTGTGTCACCGACGGAACGTGGAGAGTCAATGACATTGTTTTCAAATGACGTCATACTAGGCTAGCCAGATATGGTGGAATTGGAATTTGATCAGTCATCGTCATAACCATATTAAAATAAAAATAATCTTATCGTAAGGAGAAAAAGTGATGATTCAACCAGGATAAAACGCTTATCGGCCACGCTCTTGTGACACCTCTGGTTGCTAGCGTCCATAGATTGCGGATGACCGTTAACTATCAGGCAGGCTGCACGCTTGGTTGTCACCAACCTGGCATTCAGTCTAAACTAACGGTCTAATGGTAACACATAACGTTTTCCTGTTCGTTCCTCTCGCTCTGCTGGTAATTTAGTAAGGTGACAGAACTACATTAGATTTGCTGACTTCGAGTAAGACTATGCTGAACCATCAATTCTAGAAAGATACAAAACCTATGATTGATGCTTTGTCCTCGCCGTGGCTACCGACGTTTCCTAATTTGAGAAATGAGTCATATGGCGAAGTCCGCCGAGCCGTTATGCGTCACGTTATCAATGTCAGACACAAGGCAAATGAATTGTTTCTCTCGGATAGCACGTTCTCAACTCAAGACTAGGAAGTATGAATAATTTGCCACTAACAGGAAGCTGAATAATAAACGCTAATTTTTTTTTCCAACGTTCTTTTTTAAAACCCAAATTACAATAAACCACCTTGCAAATTAGTTTTAAACGTAGTGATTATATGCTCTTTGGTTGTAACTTGTAATCACTTGTAACAAGTCGAGTTCAGATCGTAATGAGACTAGGTCACATCGCAAAAAAAATATGCAGTGTCCGCGTTGCTTGTGCGTGACAATTAGGAATTGCCGCAAAGGCGCGAACTCTCGTTCCTACTTTCACTATTACCTGCTATTGTCGACGTTGGGAATCCCGTTATTTTGGCGTGGCAATAAAGAAACCAGTTTTCTTAGAAAAACATGTTTAATTGAGACACATCATATAATCATTACAGCAATTTAAAAAGTATTAATGTCGTAAAAAACAAAGTGATTATTACTATCTCGTTCGGCGTACAATTGCAACTAAAGCTTTCCAGAAACGCGGGAGCGTTGCTCGAAAATATTTGCTTTATTATACACGGGAGTCAGAAAGGCACAGGGCGCGGGAGGCCTAAGCCTCGTTATACGATTTTCTCTGTAAACATCGGTGCTTTCTAAATACATTTTCAATTGGGTTATAACGCGCACGTTCTCATTTTATTTAGAGGACTATGATGATTTCACGATGCGGACATGTTAGGTCGACGGACGACCGCGGCGCGGCTTAGAAGCCGTGCACCTTGAGCTGCTCGGGCTTAACGAGCCCCGACTTGGTGAGCCACTGGCAAATGTTCTCGCGCTGGTCGCCTTGTAACTGAAGCACCTCTCCGTACTCGGGATGCTCGACCACGGTCCCGTTGCACGCGAACTCCTTCTTGCATGCCCGCACGATCTTCTTCAGGTCATATTCCGATGACAGGCCCTGCACCGTCGTCAGCGTCTTACGCCCGTTCCTCTGCTGGATTCGGACGTGGACTAATCCATCTTGAACGTCGTCTTCCGAGCTTTTGATCGCATCGGCGAACGGGTCGAATGTGTTGAGATTCTGGATGGACATACGATTGAACGTACAGTCTCTTTGTTCTAACGAAACGCTGCGACACGACGCACGTAAAATGTCACTGATAACCGATGTAGGTTGATAATCGCACACGGCAACGACCAATTTACGCAAACTCTAGAAATGTAATGGCGGACGATATAGCGGTGGCGGACCGAAAAAATGAGAATGTCACGCGGAGGCGGAAATTGTTATCGATCGAAACCATAGACAATCTTATTTTTACTTATAAATTTAATGCAATCCATTCACTAACTTTTAAGAAATGTTACGAAAAGTGAACAAATTAATCTTTAAGTTTTGCATATAGTTTAGGTACATATTCATCCCATTGAGCTACATAAAAATTCCCAGCAACGGGAGAACCAAGTTTAAATTGCTGAGCAAACTTAGAAATAGAGAAGTTGCCTCTATTTTTTCCAGAGGTACTTGGCAATTTAGGAATTTTTGAATAATCACACTTTTCAGGTTGTTTAAAGATCAAAAACACGTATCGATGTAGACCAGTGCCTTTTGGAGGGCCTGATCCTATGTAATCAGACAACACTTCGCTTTTATTCATATCACCGCCGTGAATATTTCCCACTAGCCAATGATGCCACTCTCTAAACTTCGGTTTCTCTCGACTAGGTGCATCTGGATCAACCATAGCCAGAAGATAATACTCTGTATCTTTAGCTGCCCATTTAACATCAGGCTTTTCTTTGACTTGTGTAGGGGTTAGCTCTTTTCCAGTATCAACACTAACACCGCTATTGTATCGAATTGTTAGTAAATCAGAAGGCGCTGTGTTTATTACATCAGGTAAAACACAGTGTTTCTTAAAAATGCCTTGGATATCTGACATTTTATTCGTTTAATCTTGTTTAATAAAACTTTGGAAAACGTCAAATTATTATCTCGTTACTAAGAAACCAACAAAAAGAAAAACTAAAGGGCCCTCCACACTCATGCGCGAATCACGGCGTGAAGCCGCGAACGCGAGTCTGGAGCCGCGATTCGCGCATGAGTGTAGAGGGCCCTTAAGGTATAACTAAGGAGTATAATATTTAGTGCATATAATTTTGATATAATCTACAACCACTTTAAAATACCATTGTAGTGTTTGTTAAAAACGACTAATAGAACAATTTGGTGTGTGAACTAAAGCGATATAAATAAAATTAATTGAATTTACGAATTTTGCTTTATATTTAAATTAACTAAATTAATAACAAAAATACAGCTGTAAAGAAAGCCATTCATGAAAACCCAATTGTTTATGGTTAACCTTTTTTTTAAATCTGGCAACTAAGTTTCACGTGTTACCAGAGTCAAATTAGTGATTGCACAGTTTCATCAGCTTTCAATCAAAAATAAACCTTAGTTCATTTCCAATACAAGCCAAACTATTATAATCATAAGTGAGCAATCAGCGCTCTTACCGCGAAATACAAAGTTAATTTATCTTTATCGCGATTTTATGAGACTTTCCTGTTATATATATCCAGGCTATTCTAGGCAATAAGTCTGCAACCATGCAACGTTTTTATTGCATATGCAGTGCAAGTTGTATTAAATTTATACATCATAATTTCATAGAAGTTTGACGTTTAAAATGCTTGCACTGCCTGTGCTATCAAAATCGTTGCAGACTTATCTTGGTCTAACTCTATGCACCATAGCTATGTTACATGGAAGATCTACATTCTACATCTAAAACCGGCCAAGTGCGAGCTGGACTCGCGCACGAAGGGTTCCGTACCATTACGCAAAAAAAAACACGTTTGTTGTATGGGAGCCCCGCTTAAATATTTATTGTTGTTATAGCGGCAACAGAAATATATCATCTGTGAAAATTTTAACTGTCAAGCTATCACGGTTTATGAGATACAGCCTGGTGACAGACGGACAGACAGCAGCGTAGTCTTAGTAATAGCAAGTACTATTAGTTATTCTGTGGTAATAGGACGGTAGTACTATTAGTTATTCTGTGGTAATAGGGTCCCGTTTTTACCCTTAGGGTACAGAACCCTAATAAAAGTTGCACTACAAAAAAGCAGTATCCAGTATGTTAGTGCATTTTTGCCGGTAATTATAATTAAAAATAAAGGTCAAATAAAAGTTATACATACTTTAATTACAGAACATATTTATTGATTTTACTACTGTAGTATAATTTAAAGTATAAAACTCCCGTAAACTTATGTGATATTTTCATGCAAAAGGGTACTTATTGTCGGTTGTCAATAAGGCGCTATTTCGATATACCTTGAATTTGAAATCAACTTTATCGACAAGCGACAATGTGGTACCTTTTGGTTGAAAACGTCACATATTAAGTTGTAAACATGTTAAGCTATTAGACTTAATAATACGTGAGTGACCCGTTTTAAAATAACCAAAGATAGATATAACTCCGTAATAGATGGATACAGTCTAAGGAAAAAACGTGCCTCGAAAATCACGAAAATTTGATTCTCGATCAGATGGCGCCACTAGTTTTGGCCTACACTCGTATAGAGGGCGTTGACTGTTTCGTTTGTTATTTATAATTTTAACGCATACCAGTGAAAGAACATGGGTCAAAATCATATAAAAATAATAATGGAAATAAAAAAATCATTTATCCATATTTAAATACACTTTATCATATTTTTATAAATATTATTTTTAGTTTTAAAGTGTGTCGACAGATGGCAGTGAATTTACTGGGGTTACAAAATTTACTATGACAGTAACGCTCTAGTATAAGTTACTCTATGAAATAACTTAATATACTGTGGTATAATATGGGTATAATGGTGGTCTTTCATATTACATATTGTGTAATTTGTGTTATATTCTATTTGCATGTAATTTTTTGTGATTAAATTTTGAAGAAGTATTTCAGGCCAGAGCACACTGGTCGCATGTGACCATAAATGTTAGAGCTATGCATGCATGGGTGTGTATATTACAACATGCATGTCTATACATCTTTAGAATTAATAATATAATATTTAATCGAAATTAAACTATTGTGAGACATATTTAAAAATATTTAGATCAGTACGGTTTCACGTTGGTTTCGGTTTCTGAAGAAGGATTCCCGAAGAATACGAAACATATTATTATTATTATTTGTAATGCAGGCAGGCAGTTTAAACAACTGATAATGCCTGTATCCAGAATCATAAACCGAGTTCTCAGTGTTGAGTAGAACTAGCTTTGTGCTTATCTAATTTATTCTTAAACTCATTGACACTTTGGGCCGCTACTACATCCTCTGGGAGTTTGTTCCAAGCGTTGACCACTCTGTTGCTAAAGAAGTGTCTATGAGGATTATTGTAGGACCATGAAACATGTCGCCAAAAGCGACTAAAAATAATAGTGAGTGAAACCATACTGATCTAAATATTTTGAAATGTAATATATTTTAACCCACCTATACAAAAATAATGTAATGGCCAAATCAATGGATTTGCCAGACTAACTGCTGTTGGTGTAGTTATTACTTAAGATTATGACAACTGAAAGACAATAATCATTTCCTATAAATACCGCAAGGTGCATCCACACCACAGACACCACAGTCAACTTTTGTGGAGCAACTTACATTAACATTCACTTACTGTTGCTCCACTATAATTAACAATATTTTGTAAGAAAGTCTTTTTGATAAGGAAACCCACTCCATGGAGCCCTTTCGTTTCTCCTTTGTAGCAAAGTATGTAATCTTGGTGTTCTTCGATTTGGCAACCTAGTTTCCGTACTTCACTGAGACCCAATATGTCAAATTTAATTTTGTATAGGGCATAGGTTAATTGTAGTAGCCATCCTGGCGAAGATAATGATCTTACATTATAAGTACAGATTTTAAAGTCGACTGATTTGTTGTTTGTTTTATTCTGTGATGGTTGTTTTCTATTTAGAATGTGTACCTGGGGTGTTGTTAAGACTGTTTCCGTAGTTGAAGGGTGTTGGTCTGAAGTCCCACGGGGACCAGCCGGGTTGGGACCTGATACTTTGGTTGTTTGTTGCTTTAGTTGCTATGATGTTTCATCCGGTCCGTTTGCTGACCGCTGTCTCCCATATTCATAGGAGTTCGAGTTAAACTATATAGTACTTGAAAATTTACAAATTAGAATATTTCCATAAAATAGTGTTTCTTTCCTATATTCTGTTTTTTATTCCGTAGACTAAAATGATTTCATGTAGTACTAAGAAATGTCATGTCTTACACATGAAACGTCATTTTAGTCCACAGAATAAAAAAACGGCCAAGTGCGAGTCGGACTCGCGCACCGAGGGTTCCATACTTTTTAGTATTTGTTGTTATAGCGGCAACAGAAATACATCATCTGTGAAAATTTCAACTGTCTAGCTATCACAGTTCATGAGATACAGCCTGGTGACAGACAGACAGACAGACAGCGGAGTCTTAGTAATAGGGTCCCACTTTTACCCTTTGGGTACGGAACCCTAAAAAACAGACCTTAGTAATTCCACAAACTAAATTCTTGTCTAGTTTGCACTGGAGTACTTTTCCTTTAGAAGTGATTATATCAACTTAGCACCGATACTTCTACATGCGCATGCTTACATTTCCCCACCATGTCTAGTCTTAGCTCGCTTCATAAGCGTCTGTATCGTTACCGGCTGCTGCATTTTCCTCGTAACATTATCGTTTTGCACTTGCAACAACACTTCCCGAGTATCATTAAGTCTTTTACACAAATTCTCGGTCCTGATCTGCTTCTCCATCATCTCTGCCTTGATATCTTCGATGTTCAGCGCCATATCGGCGATATCGAACTGCGGGAGCTTCCGTTTCTCGTAATTCGCGATGTTGTCTAGTCTTAGCTGAAGTAACTGGTTTGCGACGCGAGAAGTTTTATGCTGGTAGTCAATGCACTTCTTTCCATACTGTTTGCGAGTCTCCACGACCGCAGTCATTAAATTCTCGCATCTCTCCACTAATGATGGCTCGTCGACGTCTGAAAATCAGTTCGTTTTAATTTTATTAAACAATGCTTATAGTGTGCTTAGGTACATCATTGTTATATATTTATTGAAGTACGTACCCATTCTTCAAAAGATTAGCTTTAATTTTATGCTTAATAATTGTAATTGCTGGACTTGTAAGCAAAATAAAAATTAAAAACAACCAATTTGAAAAGGAATCTTTCTTGAAAAAGTCGTTAGTCAATTTGACATTTTCAAGATACTATAGACAACATACGAAAATGTGGCAACATTACTGCCTGTGTATTTTTTTAGGGTTCTTGCATGTGATATAACCATGAAGCTTTAACTACATCCGTGGATATAACATGGATATAACAGTTAAGGTAAATTAACAAGGAATATAAAATAATAACAAGATATCTAAAGTTTTGTAAATATGACAAAGTCAGAAATACAAGTGAAAAAATTTAAAATTAAATGTTTCATGAATCTATCCTTCATAAAGTATCTTTTTCTACTAGAGTTGCCAGAGCTCAACTAAAAAAACTACTTAACAAGCAATGAAAAGGTTTAATGTATTAAAATTAATTCTAAAATGGAATCAAGGAGTCACAATATCAACACTGCTCTTTATCATCTTCATGAATTCGTGCACTGAGACCTAAAACAAAGTATAACATTTAAATATTTTTAAAAACAAACACTATTCAGAAATTGGTTCGTCGAGTTCTAAGTGTTCAGGCTTAATCGCTTCAGTTCACACATCTTACTTCATTCAGAATTCTAAACCCTTAAGCAAAGAGGATATAATAGGATAGAGCGGTACTGTCATAGTAAATTTTGTAATCACAGTAAATTCGCTGCCATCTATCGACACACTTCAAAACTAAAAATTATTAGAGTAGGCCAAAGGTAGTGGCGCCATCTGATCGAGAATAAAATTTTCGTGATTTTCGAGGCACGTTTTTTCCTTAGACTGTATCCATCTATTACGGGGTTATATCTATCTTTGCCTTAAGATAAGAGGCCCACTAACTATCAGTCCGCCGGACGATATCGGGCTGTAAGTTGTTTGGAACTGTCCAATTTTTGTTCTAAGTTCTAACTGACAGGCCGATATCGTCCGGCGGACTGATAGTCAGTGCCGTCAGTGGGCCTCTTAAAGGTGTACCGAGTACCGGTGTACCGCATTTAGTAAGAGTTTAATTGCACTAACTAGAAACATTATTTTTGGATCCTAATTAGGTACGATACCAGAGGGTCTACGGTTCGTAAGTTCGGAATTTTCATTCGGTTTCCGTACGGAATGACAGGTGAATAACGTAAAATATGCGGCAGAAATTGTGTATCATGATGAATGTGAGATCTGAGAATAGTTTTAACAAATGGTGACGGTACCTTAAAATGAACATATTCTAGTAGCAATGGATTAAATATTGACTCTTAAAAAAGTATTTTACTGTTGCAAGCTGCCTATGTACTTCAAGACTTTGATATGAAACCATTCCCAATACAAACGGCGTGGGATACATGTAGGGATAGTACCCATGTGTTTTCCAGTAGAGATACCTAATAAATGACTTGGATTCTTTCAATAAGAAGTGCATTTTTTTTCGTGCGGATTCCATACAAGTAAGTAAGTAAGTAAATATTCTTTATTGCACCAAAATTATACATTTTACATACATGTAAAACTACAAAGAAATATTTAAAGAGAAAATAGAACCAGGTAACAACAGGCGGTCTTATCGCTAAAAAGCGATCTCTTCCAGACAACCTTTGGGTAGCAGGAAATGTAGAACTCATACAAAAGTCAACAGGTAGTGCAAAGAGCTAAATATGGAGACTATTAAACACAAACACACATACTACAATTACTACTTATACCAATTTATACATATAAGTATTAAAACAAAACCTAACACACAAATAAATATACAATACATATATATATATATATATATATATATACAAGCAAATATACAATATATAAAATGGCAACTTAAGGCAGAGATAGAAAGTATAGTTTTAGCTGATTTTTGAATATGGGGAGAGATTTAGCTAATCTTAATTCTACTGGTAAAGCATTCCACAGCCGAACAGCCCGGAAGGTAAAAGAGCTATTATAAAATTAAGAAGTAGATGAGGGAGGAGCAAAAATATGAGTGAGAACATCTGATAGAAGAGAGATACAATAGATAGATAAAATTCTACCGCGCGACCGCCCCGCGGACGGACGTAAATTAAATACTCTCGTTAATTATTATATAGTTTTTCGAGCAAAATGGCAAAAGTGACACTACAAGCTATAGAAAAACTGATCCTAAAGGCTGTGGAGCCACTACAAGAAAAAATTGTAGAAATACAACTCAAAATCGACGGAATCTACGCTAAATTAGAATCAAGCAACGTCAAAGTTCAAACGACACAAGACAAGGACAGCGAAACATCAAAACGATGTCAACCGAGGACGTCAGAGACAGCACTAAAGAACAATTCAGAGCAGTCGTTATCAGGTACGCCACCAGCGGGAGGGACGGAGACGAATTCAGCGCGCGCCCTGCGTGCGAAGGTGAGAGCTGCGCCTGTGAAGACGGCCGCGCCGATACCGCGAAAGTCCTTGTCTCTCAGACCGGAGTTGCCAACTGCATCTACATCTGTCGCACCACTCGCACCACTGCGTAAGTGTTCCCCGCAGCGGACCATCGCAGCTGCAGCGCCGAACGCCTCCGATATAACGCCGAGCGATGACATCAGCGTCCCACCGTGTGTGGCCACAACACCCGCGGAGCAAGACACAAAGACAACAGAGCACGACCTAGGCTGGAAGAAGGTATCCTATAAGCGCAATAAATCATCGCGGAAAAACATCATTGTAGGAACAGGTAGCGAACATGCCGACATCAAAGCAATTGAAAAGGTTAAATACTTGCAGGCTTGGTCTTTTAGACCAGAGACAACGACCGAAAACATTTTAAGCTTTTTAAGAAAAACTATTGACTCAGACGATTATGTCGTATCTAAAAGAGAGATTAGAACGAGCGAGCACGCTGCATTTCTGATTGGAATTCCAGAAAGACACTTTGACACATTTAATACGCCAACGGTATGGCCACCGCGTGTTAAATTCACACAGTGGTTTCGGAGCCACCCCCGCGCTGCGCGGGGAGCCGCTTCCATCGCTGCTGCGCGCCAGTAGCGAATCTAAACTACCCACCACTGTCGCTCTCAAAAACAAAATAAAAACAGATCTTCAACCTGTTTCGCACGATGTAGTATTACGCATATGTCATCAAAATATCCGAGCGTTAGACAACAAAACGCAAAAATTAGAGCTCCTGCTGCAAAATGAGATGGCTTGTGATGTACTGGGTTTAACTGAGCATTGGCTAACCGAACCAAAGTTGCGATGCGTTAATATAGATGGCTTCAAACGGATATCAAGCTACTGCAGGGCGGAGAATGAACACGGCGGATCATGTTTATATGTGCGTGACCAAATACTAGCTACCGAGAACTTAGAATTAACTTCATTATCTGCGGAACGCTATTGTGAAATCTCGGCTATAGATCTCTTAGAATTTAATTTAACTATTGTTTGTGTGTACAGATCTAACTGTCAAATAACTAATAACGAGTTCCTATGGTACCTAGAACGCCTGCTCGAAAAATTGTCTAATGTCGAGAGAGATTGTGTTATTATAGGGGACACCAACATAGACGACTTAGATCATTCAAAACCGGTCTATAAAAGGTTACACGACCTTCTTCGGGCCCATGACTATGAAAACATTGTAAGTTTTCCCACAAGGATCACGGCAACGACTGCGACCAGTCTGGATCACATGTACTGGAACGGGGAGCGTAATGTACTGCGTGCGACTCCCGTGACCACCAATCTGAGTGACCACCTCGCCGTGCGCGCCGCGCTGGTGCGTCCGCGCCGCGTGCCTCTGCCTCTCACGCGACGCGCTCGTGTCTACTCGCCTCGTAACTATACCTATTTTGGCGCAGCTATAGAGAGCGTGGACTGGCAACAAATTATGGACAGACACAACATGTCCGTGCAAAACCTGATCATATCCATCAACAATATAATTAGAAACAAATTTGAAATTTGTTTTCCGCTTACCACGGTAAATAATCGTAAGAGGAACTCATGGGTAACTAGTGACATATATGAATTTAAGAAATTATTATTTGACATAATAGACATTGGAAAACTTATGCCCAGTAATACGACGATCTCGAATTTAATAACCGACATGAATAATAAATACACCTTAATGCTTAATTTAAAAAAATCGTCCTTTTATACAAATAAATTATACAAGAGTACTAACACAATCCGGTCGATGTGGACAATAATAAATCAGGAGAGAGGCAGATCGGTCAATGACTCGTTAGAGTTCACGGATATGATCAGGGATTGTAACGGTGATCACTTTAGATGTAAAAAAGATGCCGCCAATGCTATGAATCGCGGACTAGCCGGAGCAGCGGCGGCGTGCGGCGCGCGGCCCGCCTTGCGCTCGGCCGCGCTCGCCGCACTGCACGCCGCGCGCCCGCCCGCCGACAGGTGCATCAGACTGAGGCTTTTCACGCCAGACGAAGTGTACAGGATTATTACATCCGGGATTGCTAGGAAGACGACAAGAGATATTTTCGATATCTCGGTAGTTTTACTCAGTTCTGCAGCACCGCATCTGTCACCCATACTGGCGGCCGCATACAATCAGTGTATCCGTGAGGGAGTATTCCCGGATGCTTTGAAAAAAAGTCGTATAGCTCCACTATATAAGGGCAAGGGCAAAAGAGAAGCCATCGACGGATACAGGCCGGTCGCTATCATCCCGGTTCTCGCCAAGGTGTTCGAGTACGGCCTTAGTGCGAGAATAACAGACCACCTCATGGCAACAAACTCGCTATCCGACCGGCAATATGCATATCGCAAGGGCCGTTCGACTACATCTTTGGCACGTCGCGTAGTGCGTCAAATACTAGAGGCTCGAGAGTGCAAAAAACAAGTCGCAGTTATATGCTGTGACCTGTCTAAAGCATTTGACGTAGCGGACCATGACGTGTTAGAAGACAAACTGCGCCACTATGGCTTTGCTAATCGAACTCTCGACCTCATGATGGACATGCTGCGTGACAGGTCTCAGGTGGTGGTCGCGGACAGTGGCCGCGTGCGGTCGGACGCGGTGCATACCAGCATGGGCGTAGCGCAGGGATCATCCGTCTCGAACATCTTGTTCTCCCTTCTGCTTAATGATCTACCCGACGCTATTCATACAGGTGAGATATTCATGTATGCGGATGACGTTGCGGTGGTCGTTTGTGCTCCGACCTGTGACGAACTGGAGGCGCGGCTAAATGCGACTGCCGGATGCCTATCCGATTGGTTCCGAACTAACGGTCTCATTTTGAATATAAAAAAAACTCACTTCATTCACTTCGACCTTTCGGGTAGGCAGATGGAGTCACTGTCAGTAAACGCGAACGGAATTAATATAGATCAAGTCACAAGGACGACCTTCCTGGGTTTTGAATTGGACAGGGGACTGTCTTGGGCGGCCCATATCGATAAGGTGTGTGGTAGACTATCAGCGTCCTGTTTCGCTTTAAAACGGCTGGCTCGAATCCTTCCCCGCGATATGGTGCGAAATTGCTATTTCGCATCAGTGCACGCACATCTGCAGTACGGAGTAGATCTGTGGGCTAGTGCTGCGGATTGGGAAAGGCTGTTTCGGCTTCAAAAACGTGCCGTACGAGCCATAGTTCGCATCTCACAGACCGAGTCGGCGAAGCCTCACTTCAAGTCTTTGGGCATATTAACCCTGCCATCGCTGCTGATACTACAAGCGGCAGTGCACGCGCGAGAACAGTTGGATATCACACCTTTGAGTGAGAAGAGCGAAACCACTCGCCGCTATGCGGTGCGTTCCACCCGAGTTGAGAGAAGACTCCCGGCCGTTTCACACAAGCTGGCCAAGTCAGCCAAACTTGTGCACGTCATGGGCCCAAAGGTATACAATCATCTACCCAACGAAATAGTTAACTCACACAGCAACCCAGTCTTTAAAACAAAACTGAAGAATTGGCTAATCGAGCAGGCTTTCTACGACCATAAAGAATTCTACTGCCATAATCCTACAAAATCAGATATGTGATATAATAACTTACCTATGTTAAAATCTACTACACTTTGTAAGTGTTCATTATGTTTATATTTTCCTATAACGTATAGGCAATAACTCGAATGACCTGTAACTTTTGTTATTAATAAATGATTATGATTATTATGATTATGATACTTGAAACGCATACAATACAGTTAGTTTCCAGCTTTCCAGTAGGCTACGTACAAATGCATTATATAATAACTTAATAACATGATAAATATTAAAGTGTTTTGACTGGCGCACAACAAAGCCAAGGGCTCAAGAATAAAAATAATACAATATACAAAATAAAATACATATAAACACTGATTAAAAATGCATTTAAATCTTATTCACTCCTACACCCTACACCCTAAAGAAACTTAATTTTAAATATTTAGCTTGTTACAGGCCTTATAAAATGTAGAAATGATTACTTACAAATCCATCGTAATCTTTATCGGCATCGTCCATCATCTCTTCAATTTCTTCATCCGTAAGATATGTGCCTAGAATCTCTGTGACCGTCTTCAAATTCTCGAAACTTATGACCCCTGTACAGAAAATAATCAAGTGGTTAAAATTTCTAAACCTCATAATCATCATCGTGATAATCTGCCGGCGCCATTTTCCATCATCTAACCTCGTAAGTCCCAGCCTACTTATCACAAATACAATTCAATTCAAGTTTTGAACTCATTAGATGTAGATATAAAAGTTCCAAATTCAAAAGCACAAAACTTGCCCTGGGTCTCACGAGACGAGGCTATATTATCATTGTTTTTTGAAGTAATATTTGTCCTCATACTTGTAACAATCATAAATGTGTAGAACAGAACAGTTTTCGAGATCTGATTTAGTTAGTACGTGTAAAACTAAAACTGCCAAATTTATTAACTCACTCATAAATTTGAGGGAGCTTCGAACCCTGTCACAATTGCAATAACATGGTACAGTCAACAGAAGAAGTTGCTAAGCGGGCGAGGTATTCAAAATGATCTTGACGCGACTTTATTGTTAATTGTTAAGAAAATAAGAGCGCGTCAAGGTAATTTTGAACACCTCGCCCGCTTAGCAACTTCTGTTGCCAACTATACCAGAGTCATCGATGTCAAAGAGACGAAAACTTTTCATGATGTCCCCGTCAGTGTCCAGCGCCATGACTTTACGCATGAGAAGCGTCTGGAAATTCTCGAAGCTCAGTTTTCCGGAGCCACCCTTGTCTACGCCATTGATCATGTGCTGCAGCTCCTCGGCCGTTGGTTCGTAACCTAGAGGTTAGTAAGTAAACGTCAGCAAAAAAAAATGCTCGAGAAATATACGTTTCTACTATAAAATCTTAGTTCAAAAGAATTATTCCATCTACACGGTCGCCGGGAACTTTTTGTAGGAAAGCCTCCTTTCAAAAAGTGGCTGGCGACCGTGAAGATAAGCGCTTAATGATGAGGTTGCCAGGCAACCAACACCAACAACGTTTACATAGGTACGAAGAATTACCCAGTGTGATTGCACAATTAGGTCTGACTGTGACCTAAATAGATAAAAATACAATTAGATACCTAAAATTGCTATTTATTATATCGTACCAAGAGCTTTTATAGCGACTCGAAAATCTTGAGCGTTAATTTTCCCTTCTCCATTGTAATCCAACAGATTAAATGCCTGGCGCAAATCATTTTCCTGTAATGAATAAGGTGAATTTATGTTAGTGAAAGCGAAATATTGCTTAGCTGCTGTTGGAAACAGGCATCCTCTTACAAGGCATATAGTATTTACCTGAGCGATTAGAGGACTTCATAAACACCGTTAAATATTCTGGAAGACTGATACAGGTTTCCACACTATATTTTCCTTTATCGAAATGACATTAGATTTATGCCCTAGGCCCAGCCATCAGACCATCACTGCTGTGGTATTAAATTAGATATTGTTAACAAAGTTGTTACATCCACCTGTTCTTTCGTAAACGTAAGTTTGGCGTGAATTTCACGGTTGCCAGTGATTTCTTCTGTTTCAGTAACTTTTTCCTCTTTCTCAAGCGAGAACTCGGCAGTGACCGAAAGTATGTTGTCCTCCATTGTGTTTGTGTACATCTACAGGGCTATGACTGCATCGATAAAACTGTCTCTTAGCAATAATGTTGCCTGTTATTTAGGTACCTACTTTTTATTATATACAGTAATGTGCAATATAGAGAGTATTGTGTTGTCATCATTTTCCTCGCGTTCTCCCGGCATTTTTCCACGGCTCATGAGAGCCTAGAGTCCGCTTGGCAACTAATCCCAGAAATTGGCGGGTAAAACGCCGCAGTGGGTTTAGTGGGTAGGGCCTCACCCTTCTCGCCAAGAGAGGGAAAAGGAGCGACGAGTCCCACACGCCGTGCGTAAGTGCATTCCCACTCCGTCAAAATGATCAGTCACGCGTCACGCGTCACCCTAAATCAACGGTTTTGACTATCGTTGGTCCATCTAGCTAGTCTCCGGCCTTCACATGCTGCGTTCATTTACTTTATAACTACCTACTTAGGTCTTCATCATTTGGTCTGTCGTAGACTACGACTCGTAGTAATATTAATGGATCTACCTGTTCCTGTGTGAACATTAGCCGTGCAAAGACTGGTTTGTTTACTAACTCCTCCTTTTCTTCCACAATACCAACGATTGCTGATAGGTCGTCGAATGACATTATTATTGTGTAAATAAATATGAAAAAAAAAACAGAAACTAGAACTAGAAACAAAGTTTGTTTCGGCTTAGATTTACGTAACTTGTACACTTAAGAACACTGCCCAATTACCATTAAATTACAAATAAATCCCTGAAGTATTGAAGTCCGTCAAAAGGTAAAGATTAGAATAGAAATTATAGTAACCTGCCAGACTGCCAGTAAATTAATTCAACACTGGAGAAAGAGACTTTATTCGACGGAATTTAAAATTATAACTAAATTCTACCATTTTTACGTATTTTTTATAATGGTAACTTTACATTTCTGATGTTTATGAAAAAAAAAAATTGACGGCGCCATCTTGCATTGTTTGCTGTTTGAGGTTAGAATAGGCGGGCAGACGCCGGAATTGTTTTTGTATTTAAACATTGTAGCTAAAATTAAACTTAACCATGAAACTGGTTCGTTTTTTGATGAAACTCAGTCATGAAACAGTGACGATAGAACTGAAGAATGGCAGCGTTGTACACGGAACAATCACAGGCGTCGATGTCGCCATGAACACGCACTTAAAGGCTGTAAAAGTTACGCTTAAAAACAAAGAAGAACTGCAGTTGGAGACTTTGAGCATCCGCGGGAACAATATTAGGTACTACCTGTTGCCTGACAGTCTTCCTTTGGAGACCCTTCTCATTGATGATGCGCCGAGAGGCCGCGGCAAGCGTGAAGGTTTCCCGAGAGGCGGCGGGGCTCGCGGAGGCCGTGGCAGAGGCCGCGGAGGCCCAAGAGGCGGCCGAGGAGGCCGAGGTGGCAGAGGTCGCGGACGACGATAAACTAGTTCATAAGCTACAACCTAAGATTGTGCGTGATTATTAAGTATAAGTTTATTCTAATTTCGGTGTTTTTATTTCTAATTATCATATCCCTCAAGGTAGGTGTGCTTATTATTTCTGTAGCTAGGTTTAACTAGGTTTCCAAGCTTCTCTACATGTCTTCAATTCATGATCTCTTGGTTGACCGGCTCTAGTCTAAACAAGGTTCTGTTAATTTTTTTATTTATGGTATCAGGCTTATTGCAAACTATTCAAGTTTATTCTAAAAAACCTTAATCAAATTATGGCCCTACAACTTTCTGCCCGCAACTATGTCAGCATGGAATGATTGTGATGAGTAATAAAAACCGGCCAAGTGCGAGTCGGACTCGCGGGTTCCGCTTTTTAGTATTTGTTGTTATAGCGGCGACAGAAATACATCATCTGTTAAAATTTCAACTGTCTAGCTATCACGGTTCATGAAATACAGCCTGGTGACAGACAGACGGACAGTGGAGTCTTAGTAATAGGGTCCCGTTTTTACCCTTTGGGTACGGAACCCTAAAAACCGGCCAAGTGCGAGTCGAACTCGCGTACGAAGGGTTCCGTACCATCATAGAGTAACTTATACTAGAGCGGTACTGTCATAGTAAATTTTGTAACCCCAGTAAATTCACTGCCATCTGTCGACACACTTTAAAACTAAAAATAAATATTTATAAAAATACGATAAAATGTATTTAAATATGGATAAATGATTTTTTTTATTTGCATTAATTATTTTTATGATTTTGACCCATGTTCTTTCACTGATATGCGTTAAAATTGTTAAATAACAAACGAAACCGACAACGCCATCTATACGACAGTAGGCCAAAGCTAGTAGCGCCCTCTCAACGAGAATCAAATTTTCTTGATTTTCGAGGCACGTTTTTTTCTTAGACTGTATCCATCTATTACGGAGTTATATCTATCTTTGGTACCATTATGCAAAAAAATCACGTTTGTTGTATGGGAGCCCCACATAAATATTTATTTTATTCTGTGTTTAGTATGTTGTTATAGCGGCAACAGAAATGCATCATCTGTGAAAATTTCAACTAGCTATCATGATTCATGAGAAATAGTCTGGTGACAGACGGACAGACAGATAGACGGACGGACAGCGGAGTCTTAGTAATAGGGTCCTGTTGTTACCCTTTAGGTATGGATCCCTAAAAACTATCCTATGTCCATTCTGGGACCTCAAACTATCTCTATACCAAATTTCATCTAAATTGGTTTAGTGGTTTAAGCGTGAAGAGATAACAGACAGACAAAGTTACTTGCATTTATAATATAAGTGGGGATAATTAGGCATATGATTTACATGTTAATCTTTCAGGTAACATAGATGATTTTTGAGTTGTTGGATTGATAACTTTCTTTCAATTAATTATATTTCAAATAGGCTGACTGAATTGACTTAGTCCCTTCCCATACAAAAGTAGTCCTACGTGTTGGATTGTAATGAAACTGGACATCCAATGACATGAGGTATATCTAGGTCGGTAATTAGTTTATATAGCTCCAGTTTATAAAAAAAACGAAATAGAGCAAAAATAAGTTTTGTATGAAAACCTTAAATTCGCTGTATTTTTTTATCTATGGCATCTGAAGCTACCAAAGATAGATATAACTCCGTAATAGATAGATACAGTCTAAGGAAAAAACGTGCCTCGCAAAACAAAAAAAAAATTTGATTCTCGCTCAGAGGGCGCTACTAGTTTTGGCCTACAGTCGTATAGATGGCGTTGACGGTTTCGTTTGTTATTTTACAATTTTAACGCATATCAGTGAAAGAACATGGGTCAAAATCATAAAAATAATTAATGCAAATAAAACAAATCATTTATCTATATTTAAATACATTCTATCGTATTTTTATAAATCTTCATTTTTAGTTTTAAAGTGTGTCGACAGATGGCAGTGAATTTACTGGGGTTACAAAGTTTACTATGACAGTACCGCTCTAGTATAAGTTACTCTATGGAAGCTACATAAACTAATTACAGACATAGATATACCTTATCCTTAGTCACAGTTGGTCACAGTAAATTTACTGCCATCTATCGACTATCGACACATGATTAACTAAAAATTAAAATGTATAAAAAAGGCAAGTTAAGTAACTTAACAGGTTCTGTCAAAACAGACATCCTGTGGCCACCTCTATTATCAGACCCCATTTCCTGAGGACAAAAATTGTTAAATAACAAACGAAACCGTCAACGCCATCTATACGAGAGTAGGCAAAAACTAGTGGCGCCATCTGATCGAGAATCAAATTCTCTTGATTTTCGAGGCACGTTTTTTCCTTAGACTGTATCCATCTATTACGGAGTTATATCTATCTTTGCTAGAATCAATGAATGGGGTTGGCAACTGTCAAAAGTGTTTATAGATGGCACCAGCATAGGTTTCACCTGTTAATAGTTTTGTGCCATGGAATTTAGGTTAGGCAGAAACGATACCACTTAGAAATAATGGAAAAGTCGCGAGTTCCAGTCTCGCCAGAGATTGATATTTTCCACTTGTTTATTTCTGTTTCCCTGTCACACGTACGAATTTACAAGTGCGATAGATAGAGAGGTTGTAGAGAGGCAACACGTCGAACGTGGTTCGCGGTAGGCCCTCTCCTCTCTAACCCGTAAGTGGCGCCATCTAATGTACAAATGTGGAACTAAACGACTGCATGGAGAAAGTTCGCCATCTGTCGACGAGTAGCAGAACTAAAAAATTACTTGATATGTTTATTAGATGCCGCTAGTAGTATATGTGCTGCGCTGCATCTAGTTCGCCATCTGTCGACGAGTAGCAGAACTAAAAAAGTACTTGGTATGTTTATTAGATGCCGCTAGTAGTATATGTGCTGCGCTGCATCTTGTTCGCCATCTGTCAACGAGTAGCAGAACTAAAAAAGTACTTGATATGTTTATTAGATGCCGCTAGTAGTATATGTGCCAGTCCTCAACTGTGTGTTTCTACTTGGTTTATAGTTTCTCCAGAAACTTCCTGGCTCGCACAGCTAAACTGGAATCAAAGATTGATATAACTTGGAATGAACTGTCGCCGGCAGTATTTCAGGATCGATACGAATTTTAAATCAAGAAAATAATGAACTCCCATATCAAAAGCCGACAACGCACATACATCCCCTCTGGTGTTGCGGGTGTCTATAGGCGATGGTATTCGCTTACAATCAGGCGATTCTTCTGCTCGTTGGCCTTCTATATTATAAAAAAATTGGTCAAGAGCATGTCGGGCCATGCTCAATGTAATAGGCTAAACGGGGGCTATTTGTGCCATTTTCATCCAAAAGGGTATTTATTGTCGGTTGTCAATAGGGCGCTATTTCCATATAGCTTCAATTTGAAATCAACCTTATCGACAAGCGACAATGTGGTACCTTTTGATTGAAAATGTCA
This sequence comes from Cydia strobilella, assembly GCF_947568885.1. Classification (NCBI taxonomy): domain Eukaryota; kingdom Metazoa; phylum Arthropoda; class Insecta; order Lepidoptera; family Tortricidae; genus Cydia; species Cydia strobilella. Next base: position 814,863 of record NC_086064.1, on the reverse strand, counting down.
CATTTTGTGTATACCAAAATGTCACATTTTGTGTATACCAAAATGTGGGCTTCAAACAACACTGCCAAACTCCAGTTGATACTACATACTACGGACGAAAGAGTAATACAGGACTTTTAACGTGAATGCAACTTTGAATTTCGAATGGTTTATTAAATAGTCCCCGGCAATCACAACCGAATTTCACCTTCCCATACAAACGGAGTTTCGTTCTCATTTTAAAACTTACGTGGTGGATTGTAACGAAACTTTGCATAAACAATGACATGAGGTATATCTAGGTCTGTAATTAGTTTGTATAGCTCCAGTTTATAAAACAAACGAAATAAAGCAAAAATAATTTTTGTATGAAAAACTTAAATTCGCTGTATTTTTTAACTATATTATCTGAAGCTACATAAAATAATTACAGACATAGATATACCTTATCCTATTGTAAGTACAAAGTTTCAGAGCAAACTAGCTACGTTTGTATGGAGAACCGAGCTTGTTTTTGCTCTATTTCGTTTGTTTTATAAACTGGAGCTATATAAACTAATTTCAGACCTAGATATATATACCTCATGTCATTGTATGTGCAAAGTTTCATTACAATCCAACACGTAGTTTTAAAATGAGAGCGGAACTACGTTTGTATGGGAAGGTGCAATTTGGCCGAGCTTTCCGGGAACTCATAACACTGGCCGCTTTACCTCTGTGTACTGTCACTACTGTTAGCGATATACGCTTATTACTTTACTATAAAACAAAGAATACAAAGATAGATGTAATATGTAATAAAATAACAAGTGTTGATACTCATGATGACTTTGTTATCAAATCAAGACTTCAAGAGTCATCATGAGTAGGCATGTCAGTATGTGCAAAGATAGATATAACTCCGTAATAGATGGATACAGTCTAAGGAAAAAACGTGCCTCGAAGATCACGAAAATTTGATTCTCGATCAGAGGGCGCCACTAGTTTTGGCCTACACTCGTATAGAGGGCGTTGACGGTTTCGTTTGTTATTTATAATTTTAACGCATATCAGTGAAAGAACATGGGTCAAAATCATAAAAATAATTAATGCAAATAAAAAAAATCATTTATCCATATTTAAATACATTTTATCGTATTTTTAGAAATATTTATTTTTTGTTTTAAAGTGTGTCGACAGATGGCAGTGAATTTACTGGGGTTACAAAATTTACTATGACAGTACCGCTCTAGTATAAGTTACTCTATGGTATGTGTTAACATATTATGTTTATGTATCACATGTAGTAGGTCATTCTGAACCATTGAACCAAATTGAACATATACAGGGTGGCTAAAAATGAGTGCATTCCCGTTGCCAGGGAGGTTTTGGGATTATACTGAGCAAATTTGACTATGGGGCCAGCCCCGAAATCGCGAAAAAGAGAGCTTTGCAGTCGAGTACCGTGTTTACTGTAACGAAGCTTGCTGAGTTGCCTAAGTGAGGTACGAGATTGAAAAGCTTGATTATATCACTATTGTATACAATACTTTATCTACGAGTCATATAAATAATACTTTTTTTTACTATAAAACCTAAATAATTAATTAAAATTGATACTACAGAAATGTAGTACAAAAGACATCAACGCGCGACTATTGTTGTATGTTTTTTCTATGGGAGCGCGGCGGCACGTGATTGGTATTTTTTTTATAGTTGACTACAACGTATCGAAATGAATATTATAGTTGAGTTGTGAGCCCATACATGAAAAGTACGCAATTATAGTTTGGTATACGAAATCTTAATTCAACCATTTCTGTTGACGAGTACAAAAAAATATGTGCCATTCTTAACCTAAAGCGTACCTATTGTCGGTTGTCAATAAGGCGCTATTTCCATATAGCTTAAATGTGAAATCAACATTATCGACTAGCGACAATGTGGTACCTTTTGGTTGAAAACGTCACATATTTACGTATATGATGTAATGCTATGACATCCTTGACTGATTCCAATTGCCTTCCAAGTAAGCGCGAGTTGTGGTCGTTGATGTGGATTCAGATTCAGACTAGCAATGTATACGTTGCGGAATATTCTTCGAATATTTAATTGACCAATACAAGTGCTGGACTAGAAAAACAAAAGTTAAACTTGGTTAAACCATAGAGTAACTTATACTAGAGCGGTACTGTCATAGCAAAGATAGATATAACTCCGTAATAGATGGATACAGTCTAAGGAAAAAACGTGCCTCGAAAATCAAGAAAATTTGATTCTCGTTCAGAGGGCGCTACTAGTTTTGGCCTACAGTCGTATAGATGGCGTTGACGGTTTCGTTTGTTATTTAACAAATTTAACGCATATCAGTAAAAGAACATGGGTCAAAATCATAAAAATAATTAATGCAAATAAAAAAAGTCATTTAACCATATTTAAATACATTTTATCGAATTTTTATAAATATTTATTTTTAGTTTTAAAGTGTGTCGACAGATGGCAGTGAATTTACAAAATTTACTATGACAGTACCGCTCTAGTATAAGTTACTCTATGGTCATAGTAAATTTTGTAACCACAGAAAATTCACTACCATCTATCGACACACTTTAAAACTAAATATGAAGTTTTATAAAAATACGATAAAATGTATTTAAATATGGATAAATGATTTTTTTTATTTGCATTAATTATTTTTGTGATTTTGACCCATGTTCTTTCACTGATATGCGTTAAAATAGTTTTTGGTTAAACTGGTCGGCCGAGATCTCAATTTGTCCGCGCCCACGCACCCATTCTGAACACACCACATCTTCTCCACACGCGATCAATTAAACTACTACCAACTACTACGTAGGTACATACTTAATAGGCCTCCATCAGTTTGGTTTGTAACGCACGCGGCGTATGTTGTCTATCTCTTTGGTTAACTTTATTTATGCTATATTTTATATTTTATTGACACATTTGAAAGTGATTGTGAATTGTTTTTTTATAGTTATGTGAGTATTTGAATATTTTTGTATACGTTCTTTACCTACATTTGTTTGTCATAAGCACTCGGAGCTTTTGATAATGCTAATAAAATATTGTTTATTCGTGATTCTTAGCGCCATTTGCACCATCCCATTAAAGGATCTCACGTTAGACCGGGCCGTGACCGGGCCGGAGCTTCCGGCGCTACGTTTTTTATGGGAAGCATCACGTGATCACCTGTCATGTCATAGAAAAGTAAGCGCCGGAAGCTCCGGCCCGGTCACGGCCCGGTCTAACGTGAGTCATCGTCATCCTTTACCCCAGGTAGCATTTATACGTCATTATGACGTCCGTTACGTCATAGTGACGTCATAAAGACATCATTATGACGTCGCTGACGTCACTTTGCTACCTGGGACCCGGGGTTAACCCGTTAAGCCGTTAATCCAGTGTCAAATTGTACTAGTAACCATGGTAACTCCAGGTTTAACCGGTTAAACCCTGGTTAGGAGGATGGTTTTCTACAATATACAGCGTGTGTTTTTAATACAACCGCAAATCGAAACGAGGTGTAGGGTTTCAGTTTCATGTTACTTTGCAAAAATCCATATTAATCATAACAAAATATTACTATGCTTATCCATGAAATAATATTGATATGTATTTGGCGGATTAGCAATAGCTATTTATGCAACAAGTGCGGAAATCATCTTTACGCACGTGTATCATACAATGTTTTACTATGCATTGTGCGAGTAAATAAAAAAAACATATCATGGCAAATAAGTTTCATTATTAAAAAATTGAAAACAAAAAGCACTAGTGCGGAAAAGTGATCTTTTCCGCACTAGTGCGAGAAAGTAGCACCATATGTGCTGTAAAAAATAATAATTGAAAACAAAAAGCACTAGTGCGGAAAAGGAAAATATACGAATACTAATAAGCAGTCACAAAACACAATCCCTCACTTTTTTGTTGGATAAAAAGCATTCGCTTTCTCGGGTTAAGTATCTCTTGTGATAACCCATCTTATAGATTAGATAACGTATGTCTGGAAGCACTATTACTAAAGACCAACTAAAGACTAAAGATATCGTTATCTAAACTTAGACAAAGAATAATTAGGTCAGACCGAGTGTCCAACAATTGACGATTTATCAGTCAGCGACGTCTTTATGACGTCATTATGACGTCGCTGGCGTCACTTAGCTACATGGGAACCTTATTGAATCGTAGCGAGTGAGAGTGTCAAACATCGAGTCAAACATCAAATATTTATTCAGCAAATAGGCCACAGGGGCACTTTTATATGTCAATTTTTACAAACAATAAATTAACCCAAAATTACAAAAAACAATTACATAAATATAAATGTTAAATTACACAAGAAAAAGAAAAAAAAAACTAATAAAACTATACAAATAACAGAAGTACTAAAATTGTTTAGAGATGTAAAAGTCTAGGTGAGAGATAAAATGTATATAATAATAAAAAAGATCATCAAATTATCCAGAGATCGGTCGTTTACCTTATCGTCTTGTGGACAGAAGACCAATAGAATTATAAATTAATTTAAATAACATATCGCCAAACTGTGTCTATAAGAATGATTTGCGATAATTAAAATTTTATTAACATAAATTATTTATTATTGTATATTAATTAATATAATATTTTAAAAATATCAATGTTACGATTCCTCGATTCTCTGCTGATCTCGATATCGTTAAAGTTCAATGAAGCTGCAGAGATAATTGACCCGCCCTGCAAACAAACTGCACCATTCCACTAACCCGGGGTTAACCGGTTAAACCTGGAGTTACCATGGTTACCAGTACAATTTGACACTGGGTTATCGGTTTAACCGCTTAACCCCGGGTTAGTGGGATGGTCGAAGTGGCCCTAAGTCGATCACGTTATCTACATCTCTAATTGCCAAATAACGAGATGTTAAACAAACGACGAACGACCTAACGAGTTAATAATTAACCAACATACAAAACATTCTAGCCGCGTTAACTCGGCTGTAATATGTAACTGAAACATGACAAAGCATTATCTCTTAACTTGTTACATAAGGTCCTTTTTCAAATGACACGTCTCGTAGTACAATAGCAAAGCATTAAGTACCCTAATGTGGTAACATAAAGGTAGATTTTTGAATAAAGATATTATTTAAATATCCTTGACACTGTAGGATCGAGGCTGTTATCATTATCACAGTGAATTATATATGTAATTGCAATTATTTTAAATTCAGGATGAATGGTATAATGACCAGTCTATATGTATAATATAGGTTGAAGCTTGGTTGAAGCAGAGAAGGCCACGCACATAACAACATGTTATGTAAGACAGCGCGGTTTTGAAATTATAGATCTATAGCCGGTCAAACAACTTTTTGTATACTGATACTTGGTAGCAGTACTGATAATTCCGCTACTTGACGCTAGATGTCGTGTCGACTACGAAAATAATAGTCTTTTTGCCTTTTTGGTAACAAAACTGATGTATGGAGTGAGCACTATGGTCACCGTTTTAGTGTTTGCAAAATTTTATTGTATGGGAAGTTTCACAGTTCTCTGCTGCTTGACGTTGATCAGTCTGTTAATTGTGGTTGGTGCAACTGGCCCTAAGTCTACTTAATTCCAGGGACCGGACAACCCTTTCCGCGATAAAACCCTTTCAATGGGCGACACTTAAACACGGCTAACACATTGAAAGACTTTCCCTTTTGAACTGCAAGCCCATTCATACCCCTACCTTTGACTAACCCTTACCGAAAAGCTAACCAAAAATAAGGCTAGCCCTTAATAAGGGTTACCCTTACCTTTAAGCGCTTTTCATAAAGGTTTCCCTTTGCGTGAAAGAGACAGGATTAGTATATATCTACGGTAGTGTATGAAAAGGAAAGAAAATACGTGCCTAGTCAAAGAACGCCGCCGTCGCCGCCGACGATCGCTCGGATTCGAAGTAATGTGTGCTTTATGAACAAGGTAGACGACTTAAATTAGCACGCTTATATGCTAAAAGTGAAGCCCTTTATAAGGCTAACCCTTATAAGCAATATGCAAGGTGTTGGTGAGCGGATGATAAGGGTTTTGTAAGGGTATTTGGGCTACCGATTACTCAAATGTGGTAGCTTTATATAAGGGTTTTTAAAAGCAAAACAAAGGGTTTCGTCTGGCAAAGGGTATGGTGAGTTAAGCCTTATGCAATACCCTTATAAAACCCCGATAAGGGATAGCGGGCCGGTCCCTGCTTAATTCTCTTTGGTTAGAATTATTATATTTGGCTCGGCTATTAGCTGTTTTACTTCGGCATACTTTTCTTAATTTTTGTAATTAAATCTTTTTTCACTATAATAAAACACTATAGTTATAGTATTTATTTTCAGAGTCCAAGATGAAACTGATGATCATAGCAGCGCTGGCGCTGCTGTCGCCAGCACTAGGCTACAGGATCCTGGCCATATTCGCCGTGCCTTCCAAAAGCCACGACCATCTGGGGCAGGGCGTTGTGGGAGCCCTACTGAAAGCTGGCCATGAGGTATGCTATCCGGTTAAAAATGGTATGAACAGTGAATAAATAAATACAAAAATGCGTTTTAATGTTACTTCTGTACAAGCTCGTATCGGACATCCGATTTTGGATCGGACAACGTGAAAACGATTTTTTTAACAAGCAGATACATTTGCGAGCAATACTCCAAATTTTATTTTAGAGGAAAAAAAACAAATTGGTTAAAGAATGACTCACGTTAGACCGGGCTGTGTCCGGGCCGGAGCTTCCGGCGCTTACTTTTCTATGACATGACAGGTGATCACGTGATGCTTTCCATAGAAAACGAAGCGCCGGAAGCTCCGGCCCGGACTCGGCCCGGTCTAACGTGAGTCATCCTTTAGACTGTGGCAACGCACGGATTGCGGAGGTTGCGGGTTCAGTTCCATTTTTTCCTTTAATATAAAACGTGAAAACGCTCTTTCAGTGACAATTCTAAGTCCACTTGTACTTATTTGTTTTAGGTGCAATAAAAAAAACACTCAGTGCCTTATTCATGACTATTCCAAAGTTCATATTATTATCGATAGCGCAAGTAGTTCTTGAGATATTTAGTGATGTGACAGATAGACGGACGGACTGACGAACGGACAGAGCCTCACCAAAAGGGACCCATTCGTACCTTTTTGGTGCGGAACCCTAAAAACAGCAAAATTATCAATTCTATGAAACGCATGCGATTTTCAGGTGACATGGGCGACTCCGTACCCTAAGAAAGAGGCACAGAAGGGCCTCACATTAATCGACGTCAGTGAAACTACGGAGGTTATTGGACGTAAGTCACAGCATTAATAGGAGAGTTCCATAGGTATGGCTATGGAACTCTCCGCGCGACCTACCTACTTACCGTCTTCGTACCTACTCGTCGCACACCGCAGACGGTGCAAAAAACCAGGGCTGACACGCGCTCACTAACAGAATTATTCGTAAGAACTATTAAGTATTTACCATACCATACCATACCATGCCATAAACTGTATTTAAATATGGATAAATGTTTTTTTTTTTATTTGCATTAATTATTTTTATGATTTTGATCTATGTTCTTTCACTGATATGCGTTAAAATTGTTAAATAACAAACGAAACCGTCAGCGCCCTCTATACGAGAGTAGGCCAAAGGTAGTGGCGCCATCTGATCGAGAATCAAATTTTCTTGATTTTCGAGGCACGTTTTTTCCTTAAACTGTATCCATCTATTACGGAGTTATATCTATCTTTGGTCGACATCAAGTCGACATCTAAGTAGCGGAATTATCAGTACTGCTACTCGACACTAGATGTCACTTGTGTCGCGACTGACGAAAAGTGTATTGCTCGACAATTTACAACTAATATTATAAGCAGAAGGAGATGAAAATAGAGTTCCGGTGAATCTAGTTATAATATTTGCTGAAAATCGTTCAGTATTAGACTTTCTGTTCGCCGTGACATCCACAAAAAAAATTGCGTTCAGAAAATGACTCACAAGTAATATTTAATATTTTATTTATTTATTTAACATAAACGAAGTGTATATAGGTGTGACTCAAGAATTTGTGCCATTTTTAATCAAAAGGGTACTTATTGTCGGTTGTCAATAAGGCGCTATTTCCATATAGCTTCAATTTGAAATCAACCTTATTGACAAGCGACAATGTGGTACCTTTTTGTTGATAATGTCACATTTATTGATGCATTTTCGGCAGACGTTGACCCGCTGAAGATGCGGCACATGAGTATCGGCAGGTTGAGGGATTTCGGACGGAACATCTCCATCGCCGCCGCCTCCAACAAGGCGGTCCAGCAGGCGTTGATGGAAAAATATGATGCTGTGGTCACTGAGGTCTTTTTCTCCGATCTGCAGGCTGGGTAAAAACTTTTCACTTTTTAGGGTTCCGTACCCAAAGGGTAAAAACGGGACCCTAATAATGCTAATACTAAGACTCCGCTGTCCGTCTGTCCGTCTATCCGTCTGTCTGTCTGTCACCAGGCTGTATCTCATGAACCGTGATAGCTATATAGACAGCTGAAATTTTCACAGATGATGTATTTCTGTTGCCGCTATAACAACAAATATTAAAAAGTACGGAACCCTCGGTGCGCGAGTCCGACTCGCACTTGGCCGGTTTTTCTTCTTATCTAAGTCCCTCATCGCTTTTGGCTAAGGCAGCTGCCTAGAGAATCCTCCCCAAGTCCCCCCTGCTGCAACTGCTACGTTTGTGTCCTTACGTTGACGAGGAGAAAAACTTTGTATTTCATTCGGTGTCAGTAGGTAATCATCGCGCCATGAATCCCTCCCCGCGATTAATATTCCACTTTTCCATGCTCGTCTTTCAATTTCGAAATCTTTCGTTTGCACGTGCAGTTAAACAACAAATTTGCCCCCTTATTTATGTCTATCCGGCTGTTATTTGGGATGACTCACGTTAGACCGGGCCGTGTCCGGGCCGGAGCTTCCGGCGCTTGGTTTTCTATGGAAAGCATCACGTGATCACCTGTCATGTCATAGAAAAGTAAGCGCCGGAAGCTCCGGCCCGGACACGGCCCGGTCTAACGTGAGTCATCCTTAAGTAAAATGAAAATTCGGAAGGCTTGAACAAGGTGATTAAAACATTTTCTATCCATTCCGCAGCTTCGCAGCAGTCCTCCAAGTTCCTTGGATAGTGCTGAGCGGCACAGTCTTCCACGCTGGAGTGGAATCGATGGTGGCAGATATTGGCAGCAGCATGGCTCTGGTGCCTACCATGATGAGTGACTACCCGATACCTATGAATCTGTGGCAGCGTATGGCAAACACTGTTATAGTTGGGATGATGGCGGCCGGGCGTTTGTAAGTTTAATATTTATTTATTATTCAAATAAGTGACACAGCATTACAGTAAAAACCAAGGAAGTGAAATTACAAAATAAGAATACAAGAAAATAAAACTACAAATAAAACCAAAGACAAATTAAACATTAGATTTGGGCGATGACATAACAGCGTGGCTCCGTTGCGTCGTCTGACTTGGTGTAGGATTCGGCAGGTTGTCTCGGAACCGCCGAAACACCACACCCTTCGGCCAGAAGACCACCACAAATTAACCGAAGTGCACATAGTGACGCGACTGTAGCTGGTGCACCCTCAGCGTGTAGCCAGTCTTCCGTTGGATGTACTCCACCACCTCGTCGGCCCCGGCGGAGTAATGCAGTCGAGACACGTAGAGCGCCTTACTCGGCTTTATGTAGCTTTTGCAGTTTATTAAGTGTAACATTTACGCCTTTTACACTACCGCTGTGAGTAGAGCAGTGAGCAGAGCCAAGACTTCAAGTACTTGAATGCCTTGTTTTGTCGAATCATACTTCCAACTTTTAACTTACTATAGACTTGGTTAACTTACCGTGGTCGACGTTTTTTTTTATACCACTTCGGTGGCAATCAATCATACGGCCCGCCTGATGGTAAGCAGTTACCGTAGCCTATGGACGCCTGCAACACCGGAGATATTACACGCGCGTTGCCGACCCTTTAAAAACCTGTACATTTATTTTTTGAAGAACCCCATATCGTAGCCCCTCGGGAAAACCTCGGCAGCGGAGCCCACAGCCGATGTTCTACGACTGCTTAAAAAAATTGAATCTTATTGTTTCTTTTGCATTGCCAACAGTTGATGTTTTACAGTATATTCAATATATGCGCATGCGCATATCTCTGGTGTTGCAGGCGTCCATAGGCTACGGTGACTCCCTACCATCAGGCGGGCCGTATGCTTGTTTGCTACCAACGTGGTATATAAAATTTTTTTTTGTGAAAGAATATTTTAATCACTCCAGGTGGGACATATCAGTGAGCGAGAAGTACTATCTCGAGATCTTCGGGCCCCTCGCCCAGAAGAAGGGCATCGTCCTTCCCCCTTATTCCCAGGCCATCCACAATATCTCCATCCTGCTCTCCAACTCGCACCCATCCCTGGCGCCGGCGGTCAGTGTGCCTCCTAATGTGGTGGACATCGCTGGGTACCATATTGCTGATCACCACACGCCGCTACCCAAGGTAAGGAAACTAGAAAATAACCCGCAGGTACTTATAAACTGAAATAGAAGTCTTATATTAAATAAAAACCGGCCAAGTGCGAGTCGGACTCGCGCACGAAGGGTTCCGTACCATTACGGAAAAAAACAGCAAAAAAATCACTATTGTTCTATGGGAGCCCCATTTAAATATTTATATTATTCTGTTTTTAGTATTTGTTGTTTTAGCGGCAACAGAAATACATCATCTGTGAAAATTTCAACTGTCTAGCTATCACGGTTCATGAGATACAGCCTGGTGACAGACAGACGGACAGACGGACGGACGGACGGACAGACGGACGGACGGACGGACAGACGGACGGACGGACGGACAGACGGACAGCGGAGTCTTAGTAATAGGGTCCCGTTTTTACCCTTTGGGTACGGAACCCTAAAAAGTGACGAAGCCTTCCAGTGGTGAAGGCCGGATTCGAACCGGCGTCTTTAGCAATCCGGGCTAACGCCTTGAATTCCTAGGCCACCCCGCCAGGTACTTACTTTCATTACTTGAGTAAGGGCAGCAGGTTTTAACTGTTTCAACGCACATCCAAACGTCGGGAGCCTATTTAACCTGTATGATTCTGCGTATCTGTCTGTGGCACCGTAGCTCCTCAACAGATTAACTTTTAGTTCAGTTTTTAAACCGAAAGTGTTATCTACCGAAGTGTTAGTGTACCGTGGGAGTCAATCTGTGTAAAATATTTATTTCCGTAGCCTATGTACGCCTGCAACTCCAGAGGAGTTACATGCGCGTTGCCGACCCTAACACTCCTCTCCCTCGAGCCCCTCTCTCTCTGGAGTTGCAGGCGTACATAGGCTATGGAGACTGCTTAACATCAGGCGGGCCGTATGCTTGTTGCCACTTTGCCACCGACGTAGTATAAAAATATTTATTTATTTATCTGTCCAGAGGGTTTGGGGCATATTATAATAATAAATAATAAATAAATATTATAGGACACTCTTACACAGATTGACTAAGTTCCACCAAGTTCCACGGTAAGCCCAAGGAGGCTTGTGTTATGGGTACTCAGACAACGTTATATATTATATATAAATACATACAAAACACCCATGACTCAGGAACAAATATCTGTGCCCATCACACAAATAAAGGATGACTCACGTTAGACCGGGCCGTGTCCGGACCGGAGCTTCCGGCGCTTATTTTTTTATGACATGACAGGTGATCACGTGATGCCTTCCATAGAAAACGAAGCGCCGGAAGCTCCGGCCCGGACACGTCCCGGTCTAACGTGAGTCATCCTTAAATGCCCTTACCGGGATTCGAACCCAGGACCATCGGCTTCACAGGCAGGGTCACTACCCACTAGGCTAGACCGGTCGTCGTAATATTACGCATGCACACACCGAAAAAAAAATCTGGTTGTTGTAGAGAATTCGGTAGACCCTACAATTCTTATCGTAGTATATGTGACAACTCTACAGATACTAAACTCAACTATTAACTATTATATTAACAAATTGAATATTGCCCGTTACAAACGAATTGTAATCGCTTCAAATCAAATGGTTGGCTAAACAGAAAAAAATGTTAGGAGAACGCAAAATTTGTTACAAGAACAAATTCCCATTTACTATACATTCTGGTAGTATTGTAAAAAATGTTTTTTTCCGTGCATGTTAATAATCACCTATTTAATTTTCAGGATCTCCAAGACCTGATGGACAACTCCAAGAACGGCGTCGTATACTTCAGCATGGGTTCCGTCGTCAAAGCATCAGCACTTCCGGAGCAGACCAGGAAGGACCTGATAAAGATCCTGGGAGCCCTGCCTTGCACGGTGCTGTGGAAGTTTGAGGAGCCTCTACAGGGGCTGCCGAAGAACGTCCATATAAGGCCGTGGATGCCGCAACCTGCTATATTAGGTGCGTCGCGTTCAATCATTTCATTCAATCATTATCGTCCTTTCATGGTTAAATATGCCCAAATCCGTAGCCAAAAAAAATTAGCATCTCGTCTATCAATATCAATATTGAAGCCACATCTTGCTTCAAATATCTCGTCCGATTTTCTAAATACATGAACTTACATGTACTTTAAAAAATCTTTGATTTGTAAAAAAAAGTGTGTGCGTGTAATCTTTACGCGCGATTGAAATAAAACTTCTTTGACGATGACGATTATCGCTATGTGCTAAACTTTGACGTGTGTCCTATTGTGCGTGTGTCACTACTGAGCGTTACTTCCGTCAGAAAAAAAAACTGAGTTAAGGATGGCTCGCGTTAGACTGGGCCGTGTCCGGGCCGGAGCTTCCGGCGCTTACTTTTCTATGCGCCTAAAGAAGTTTTACTTCAAAAACATTAAGGAAAGAATGAAGGTTGAAGATACCTTCGATTTGTATAATAACTTAAAAATTCACCCTTATTTTAGAATTAAGTATTCTTGCAAATAAAGAATCTTTATCTTTATCTTGCACTTTGTTTCCTTCATCATCATCATCATCATCATGTCAGCCGATAGACGTCCACTGCTGGACATAGGCCTCCCCCAAGTACCTTGGGGGGATTGCCATAGTCGCCACGCTTGGCAGGCGGGTTGGCGACCGCAGTTTGATAGAGGTAGTTCTCGGAGGACGCTGCTGCCCATCCACCGGATTTTCCTTAAGTCGCCTCTTACGACACCCACGGAAAGAGAGGGGGGGTGGTGCTATTCTTACCCGGCACCACACGGCATGCTTTGTTTCCTTACGTAAGGCAAAACCATTTCTTGCGGAAAAATTGGCGAATAACCTCTCCTCATGTGAAATTTCGCTCGACCCCTTTCACGAAACGGGCTACTTCTAATATTGTCTTCGGTTACCGCGATAGTTACTCATGAAATAAAACTATGAAAACGGATTATATCGCGTATATTGAATTTATAATACATCCCGAACGTTTCGAACTCTTTACAGCGTTCGTGGTCAACGGGTGACTGATGTATTATAAATTCAATATAAGCGATATAATCCGTTTTCATAGTTTTATTTCATGGGCTACTTCTATTTCAGCGCACCCAAACACCAAGCTCTTCATCACCCACGGCGGCCTCCTCAGCACCCTCGAAGCTATCCAAGCCGGAGTGCCTCTCCTGGCCGTGCCCGTGTTCGGCGACCAGCCCGGCAACGCCGTGAGAGCGCAGCGCGCCGGGTACGCGCTCGCCGTGCCCTTCGCGCCCGATATGGGGGATAGACTGAAGGTGGCGCTGGATAAGATGCTTTCAGACAATAGGTAAGATATTTGGCGGAACGAGCGCGGCGTCTCTTTTCAGGTTGGGTAAAAAAAACGTACCTCGAAAATCAAGAAAATTTGATTCTCGTCCAGAGGGCGCTACTAGCTTTAGCCAACTGTCGTATAGATGGCGTTGACGGTTTCGTTTGTTATTTAACAATTTTAACGCATATCAGTGAAAGAACATGGGTCAAAATCATAAAAATAATTAATGCAAATAAAAAAAATCATTTATCCATATCTAAATACATTTTATCGTATTTTTAAAAATATTTATTTTTAGTTTCAAAGTGTGTCGACAGATGGCAGTGAATTTACTGGGGTTACAAAATTTACTATGACAGTACCGCTCTAGTATAAGTTACTCTATGATATAAGCAAAATGGGATGTAATAAGATAGAGCGGTACTGTCATATCAAATTTTCGTGATTTTCGAGGCACGTTTTTTCCTTAGATTGATACGGAGTTATATTTATCTTTGGTACGATCCTTCTCCTCATGGAGACTGTATAAAGGAGCCAAATCTCTATGTATGAAAAGTGTCCATCAAAAAACAGTAATTAGGCGGCGCCACCATACACCGAAATACTACCAAAAACAACCTACGTAATTTGGTCGGGTTATTTGTTGCCTTATATGGTTCATGTTATATTCATGTCCCAGAGTCTAACTAGCGCCACCGGAGAGATTAAGAACTATTATTTAAAGCTTAACGCGGTCACTTTTACAACAATTCTGCCATAAGAGATTGCGATCCTTTCTATACCATCCATACTTCTCATCTACAGAAGGCCTAGCCACGATTAAAATCGTAAACGTCATACTGGTCATACGAAAAAAATATATATGCGGATGGTGTGAAAAGTCACGTGGCTATTTAAGTCACGATAAGTTTCGATTGGTATTTTTATCAACGTATGTCATTTTGGCTAGGCTCTGGAATGTAACTTCTAGTTGTTAATCATATATTTAAAATAATTTCTTCTGTTTTAGCTACTACAAGAAAGCTAAGGAACTATCACGGCTATTTAACAACCGGCCTGTGTCTTCCGCCAAGCTCATAGCGCACTACGTGGAGCTCGCCATTGAGACCAAAGGTTATATTGGGCATTTTCTATGAAAAGGGACCTTATTGTCGATGGCGCTTACGCCGCACAGCGTTGCGCGGCATTGTATTTATATCGGAGCATCGTTAATAATGGCGTAAGCGCCATCGAAAATAAGGTCCCTTTTTATAGAAAATACCACATATTTTTTATACTAGGCTATTTTTCTGTTCGACCAAAGAAAATGTAGACATAGAGTGTTCACTCCATACATCAGTTTTGTTACCACAGACTATTATTTTCGTAGTCGACATCTAGCGTCAAGTAGCGGAATAATCAGTACTGCTACACTAGATGTCACTTGTGTCGCGACTGACGAAAAGTGTATTGCTCAACAATTCACAACTAATATTATAAGCAGAAGGAGTTGAAAATAGAGTTCCGGTTAATCCGATTACAATATTAGCTGAAAATCGTTGAGCATTAGACTTTCCGTTCATTGCGACATCTATTGTCGAGTAGCAGTACTGATAATGCTGCTACTTGACGCTAGATGTCGACTGCGAAAATAATAGTCGTTTTGGTATAGTATTCTAAATTGTAATAATACAATGCCATTGTTAGTACAGGTAAGTGCATCGGGTCAGTTCAAAAAATTCTATACAAAACTGATATATGGAGAGACCATTCCATGTCTACTTGACTCTCTTTGCTAAGACTAGATACGTCGATTATTTCATGAAATTACGCTGTTCTTAGTAACGCCATCTATGGTCCAATAGCTGAACTTCATCATTTATCTTCTTTTTTTCACAGGTGCACTACATCTACGCTCCCCCACGTACCAATACGCGTGGTACGAACGCTACATGCTCGACCAACTTGCCGTGGTCTTAATATCGCTGTATGTGGCCGTCAAATTGGTCAAATACGTCCTGAAGAGGGCGCTGAACTCAATATTTGGAAAGCCCGCTAAGAAGGAAGGAAAGAAAGTTAAGAAGAATTAAGAATGTGTTATTTAGACAAAAATTAAGTGTGAAGATGTAAGCTCAAAAGTTGAATGATTTTACTCAGGTTTTACCTTTTAAGAAGTTGTAAATACCATTAAAATACCAAAAGGAGTATTATTGTCGTAGTCGACATCTAGCGTCAAATAGCGGCATTAACAGTACTGCTCCTCGACAATAGATGTCGCGTAGAACGGAAAGTCTAATGCTCAACGATTTTCAGTTAATATTATAACCGGATTAACCGAAACTCTATTTTTAACTCTTTCTGCTTATAATATTAGTTGTAAATTGTTGAGCAATACACTTTTCGCAGTCGCGACACAAGTGACATCTAGTGCCGAGTAGTAGTACTGATAATTCCGCTACTTGACGCTAGATGTCGACTACGAAAATAATAATCTTTTGGTAACAAAACTGATGTACGGAGTGAGCACTCTATGTCTACTTATTTCTCTTTGATTCGAACTTACGGCTAGTACAAATACCCACTGTGATAAAAGTGCCTCAAAATAGTTAAAATAATGTACCTAACATGTATACATAAGTAGACAAATTATACTGTTTGACATTTAAAATGTTTTAAATAAATCGAACCCATCGGATATTAGTTGTTTATATATTTTTTCAACACACTTGCTCAAAACGACGTTTTTATTCCACCGATTTTTGGCTCATAATCCTAGACATTAAACACGCGTGCTCTTTCAGTGTATTATTCCACTCGTGCTTTTTCATTATATTATCCGACTGAGTTAAGAAGGTAACTGATTGCTAATAATATGCATGGAAAGGGAGCCTTCTTTAATTGGTCGGACTGGCGGGCACGGGCGCGCTCCTCGCGCCTGCGCGGCGCGCGGCCGGGGCGAGCGAGGGCCGGCCGGCAGTACGAGTATGACAGGTGAAACACACAATACTAACTGTTTTAACTATTAAAATTTAATTAATATGAGTATCTTTTGTTTTCTCGCAAGTGTGTTGAAAAAGTCGTATGAAACGCGTGTGCATTGGTCATTACACACATCGGCTTTCTTATTGCGCGCTCGCTTGTAGCTCGCGCGCACAATATCGCCACGTGTGTAATGACCAACTTAGCACACTTGTATCATAATGTACTATTATTAGGTAAGTACATACAGTCATAGAGAAATATAAGTAAGAAAAGAGTGCTAACTCCATACATCAGTTTTCTTACCAAAACGCGAGTTACATTACCATTAACAAAACTGATGAACGGAGTAAGCACTCTATTCTACTTAATTCTCTTTGCCAATATACACATACATAAGTATTTTAAAATAAAAACTGGCCAAGTGCGAGTCGGACTCGCCCACCGAGGGTTCCGTACTTTTTAGTATTTGTTGTTATAGCGGCAACAGAAATACATCATCTGTGAAAATTTCAACTGTCTAGGTATCACCGTTCATGAGATACAGCCTGGTGACAGACAGACGGACAGACGGCCAGACGGACAGACAAACAGCGGAGTCTTAGTAATAGGGTCCCGTTTTTACCCGTTGGGTACGGAACCCTAAAAATTAATTAATCTAAAATTAATTAATTAATCTTACTTCCACGTCCGATATTTCTGTATAAAAAAATAGTCTACGGAACCCTAAAAGTAATAAGTTTGTCTGTGGTTCTTGATCGCCAGTTCTAGGGGGCGCCACTGACGCTATCAAACGCAGATGCATAATTGATGACGTCACACTGCATTGGTTCCAGGGTTGCCGCAAGATAGGTACCTATATCTTTTCTTGACTCGTATAAATTACATATTAAATATATTAATAACGGGTCACTCACGTGTTTTAAGTCGAAAACGCTCGACATGTTTCACTCCGTACCGAGGAGCGTCATCAGGAGCTTGCGTCGACGGTAGTTTCTCGCCCCCCCTGCCGCCACCGGCGCCCGCGCCGAGTCATCGGGCGCGGAGGGCTGCGGCCCGCAGTCTGCGCCGGTCCGTCACCGTCGACGCAAGCTCCTGATGACGCTCCTCGGTACGGAGTGAAACATGTCGAGCGTTTTCGACTTAAAACACGTGAGTGACCCGTTATTAATATATTTAATATGTCTATGTGTCACGGAAGTTTCGTTACGTATAAATTACCTATATGAATAAAGTACAACAAATGTAATACCGTAAAATGGGGTGAGTAGGAGCAAAACTGACATTCAAACCTCGATAACATTTTATTTTTACATATGCAAACTGAATGGTGTATATAAGTGTTCCGGACGTTTGTAGCTTTGACGCTAAACAGGAAAACCCAGCTCACCCCGTAGTCCCTCGTTGGTGAGATGGGTTTTCATACAAAGGTGATTTTGGAAGATTGTTAGGTGTTTTTTATTTATTATGAGTATTACTATAGCTCCATTTTAAATTGGAATACATAATTTTTGTAGCAGTAGCCTTAAAAACCCATCTCACCCCCCTTTCAATCCTTCTCTCCCCATTCATAACCCAACTCTCCCCGCGAACCCTACTCACCCCATTTTACGGCATGTACGTAGAACCAAGTAGAACAAATATCGAAATCTGACTTCTTGACTATCGCTCGATGGAAAAAACTTAGGTGCGTTTTTTCCATCGAGCGATAGTCAAGAAGTCAGATTTCGATTTGTAATAATTTTGTACTCAAAAGCTAAAAAATGGAAAATTTCATTCCTTCAAAAAATGCGCAATTTTATGTTTGATCGAACTAATCGTTTACTTTATTTTTGTTAAAACTTACAAACATTAAAATTCAAAATGATACCTATTCACGGCCCCGGACATGCACAGCCATCTCTCTCACGCTTACTCTCAGCAAAGATAGATATAACTCCGTAATAGATGGATACAGTCTAAGGAAAAAACGTGCCTCGAAAATCAAGAAAATTTGATTCTCGTTCAGAGGGCGCTACTAGTTTTGGCCTACAGTCGTATAGATGGCGTTGACGGTTTCGTTTGTTATTTAACAATTTTAACGCATATCAGTGAAAGAACATGGGTCAAAATCATCAAAATAATTAATGCAAATAAAAAAAATCATTTATCTATATTTAAATACATTTTATCGTATTTTACAAATCTTCAATTTTAGTTTTAAAGTGTGTGGACAGATGGCAGTGAATTTACTGGGGTTACAAAATTTACTATGACAGTACCGCTCTAGTATAAGTAACTCTATGCTCTCAGTGAGAGTGAGACAAGAAAATACAAATGTAAAAAAAAAAATTGAAAATGTTTGGGTTCTTGTTACAACTTAAAAGCGGGTGTCGACAACCCTGCAGGTGTCGATGAGCATTTTTACACCGATTTGGCAGCTTCCCTATGACTCCTGTCCTTTGGTGTGGTGCAAGCCATAAGGCGCCATTCACTTATTACGTAAAGATTTAGGGGGGAGGGGGGTCGACCATGTCTTACTTTTTCTTACAGGAGGAGTCTTCATAGTTCATGCTTTTTCTTACAGGAGGAGTCTTCATAGTTCCAAAGATAGATATAACTCCGTAATAGATGGATACAGTCTAAGGAAAAAACGTGCCTCGAAAATCACGAAAATTTGATTCTCGATCAGATGGCGCCACTAGTTTTGGCCTACACTCGTATAGAGGGCGTTGACTGTTTCGTTTGTTATTTATAATCTTAACGCATATCAGTGGGTCAAAATCATATAAAAATAATTAATGCAAATAAAAAAATCATTTATCCATATTTAAATACATTTTATCGTATTTTTATAAATATTTATTTTTAGTTTTAAAGTGTCGACAGATGGCAGTGAATTTACTGGGGTTACAAAATTTACTATGACAGTACCGCTCTAGTATAAGTTACTCTATGCTTTTTCTTACATGAGGAGTCTTCATAGTTCTTACGTAAGATCACAAAAATGCGTGTTAAGATTATATGTACTTTGAAAAAGTACGCGAGCATCCGCGTGAGTGCCGTTAACGATACACTTTAAAATGAAATCAAAGTTGATTAGGGGCCCGTTTATCAAAAGCTTGTAAGTAGCTTATAATACAAGTGGAAGTCCCTTTTTGACAGCTTTTGTTAGAAAGGACGGCTAAGGAATGGAATGCGCTCCCGCCATCTGTATTCCCTGATCAATATGACCTCGGTCTCTTTAAAACAAAAGTGAATAGGCTGTTACTGAACCGGTGAGCTCCATCTAAGGCCCTGTCTTCACTTTCCATCAGGTGTGACTAGGGCCAATCGCCGATCAGTTTGTAATAAAAAAAAAAAAAAGGGACTTCCACTTGTATTACAAGCTACAAGCTTTTGATAAACGGGCCCTTCGTGTACATTTATTACCAAAACATATTATTTTTGTAGCTGCGGGTACAAAATAAACGTTAATGTTTCTTTGAAAATAAAATAAAATAATCCCAATGTGTATTAATTTTATATTTATATTATATTTATTCAACATTACATGTCATGTAATGTTTTTCCTTTATTCTAACGTAATAAATATTAAATAGGGGGGGAGGGGCTCGATTCTTATTTTTTCTTACATAGGGTGGGAGGGGGTCAACATCGCTGCGTGCTACGTCTTACCAAAGATAGATATAACTCCGTAATAGATGGATACAGTCTAAGGAAAAAACGTGCCTCGAAAATCACGAAAATTTGATTCTCGATCAGATGTCGCTATTACCTTTGGCCTACTCTCGTATAGAGGGCGTTGACGGCGGGCGGGGCGGCGCGGCGCGGCGCACCGCGGCGGGCCCAAGGCTTTCGCGCGGCAAGGTAAATATCAAATTATATTTCGTACATAAGTTCCGAAAAACTCATTGGTACGAGCCGGAGTTTGAACCAGCGACCTCCGGATTGCAAGTCGCACGCTCTTACCGCTAGGCAAAGATAGATATAACTCCGTAATAGATGGATACAGTCTAAGGAAAAAACGTGCCTCGAAAATCAAGAAAATTTGATTCTCGTTCAGAGGGCGCTACTAGTTTTGGCCTACTGTCGTATAGATGGCGTTGACGGTTTCGTTTGTTATTTAACAATTTTAACGCATATCAGTGAAAGAACATGGGTCAAAATCATAAAAATAATTAATGCAAATAAAAAAAATCATTTATCCATTTAAATACATTTTATCGTATTTTTATAAATCTTCATTTTTAGTTTTAAAGTGTGTCGACAGATGGCAGTGAATTTACTGGGGTTACAAAATTTACTATGACAGTACCGCTCTAGTATAAGTTACTCTATGCCGCTAAGGCCACCAGCGCTTCAGTTACCTGATTTTACGGTAACGCAAATAATTAAAGGAAAGAGCTTAAATAAAACGTGGAAAACGTTTTGAAAGTAAATATATATGTAGATAGGATCAGTCTGGTAATCATTTCGCCATTCCTCTGTAATGACATCTAAGCAGTTTCATTCACATTGATTGCGCACGCGCAGACGAGTTCTTGAATCAACCAATGTAATTTGATCTTGGGTGAGATACAAAGAAATTAGAGCGAGTAGAAGTTTTTACATACAAAACTTCAACTACACCAGTTGTAAGTGCGTTGTCAGTATTTAGGATGGGAGTAAGCTATTTTCTTAATTTAATTACAATACAATACTCAAACCTCAATAAAAGCAAAAATAAAACAATACCTACAGAAATAAAATAGCAATAGTTCTTATTTAGGATCCCGTACCCAAAGGGTAAAAACGAGACCCTATTACTAAAACTCCGCTGTCCGTCCGTCTGTCTGTCTATCTGTCACCAGACTGTATCTCATGAACCGTGATAGCTAGACAGTTGAAATTTTCACAGATGATGTATTTCTGTTGCCGCTATAACAACAAATACTAAAAACCGGACAAGTGCGAGTCAGACTCGCCCACCGAGGGTTCCGTACTTTTTAGTATTTGTTGTTATAGCGGCAACAGAATTACATCATCTGTTAAAAATTTGAATTGTCTAGCTATCACGGTTCATGAGATACAGCCTGCTGACAGACAGACAGACGGACAGAGAGACGGACAGACAGACAAACAGACAGACGGACAGACAGACGGACAGACAGACGGACCGACAGACGGACAGACAGACGGACAGACAGACGGACCGACAGACGGACAGACAGACGGACAGACGAACAGTTGGACGGAGTATTTAGTTAATACTAACTAGTTAGTTAGTCTTAGTTTTTACCCTTTGGGTACGGAACCCTCAGTGGGCGAGTCCGACCACTGTTTTAACCACTGCGCTAACTAGTATAGCAATGGGAATGACACCGGTCAGAAAATTGGCCGTTTAATTCAGCGTAATGACATGTTAGCGTGGACCTTTTCAAGGTATCATTTCGGACGGATCTGATATTAATAAACTAGTTCTATAACTAATAATGGGATATTATTTAAAGTGGTTTAGATGGTATATGAGTTTACCAGTCATAACTAATTTTAAAGACCTTTGGTACGAAGTTTTCGATACGAGCTTCAAGAAATGAACGTACTCCCATCTTAAAGGCCGGCAACGCACTTGCAACCCCTCTGGTGTTGCGGGTCTCCATGGGCAGCAACAGAATTACATCATCTGTTAAAAAATTGAATTTCTAGCTATCACGGTTCATAAGATACAGCCTGGTGACAGAGAGACGGACAGACAGACGAACAGACAGACGGACAGACAGACGGACCGACAGACGGACAGACAGACGGACAGACAGACGAACAGACAGACGGACAGACAGACGGACCGACAGACGGACAGACAGACGGACAGACGAACAGTTGGACGGAGTATTTAGTTAATACTAACTAGTTAGTTAGTCTTAGTTTTTACCCTTTGGGTACGGAACCCTCAGTGGGCGAGTCCGACCACTGTTTTAACCACTGCGGTAACTAGTAAAGCAATGGGAATGACACCGGTCAGAAAATTGGCCGTTTAATTCAGCGTAATGACATGTTAGCGTGGACCTTTCCAAGGGTTAGCGTGGACCTTTCCAAGGTATCATTTCGGACAGATCTGATATTATTAAACCAGTTCTAAAACTAATAATGGGATAATATTTAAAGTGGTTTAGATGGTATATGAGTTTACCAGTCATAACTAATTTTAAAGACCTTTGGTACGAAGTTTCCGATACGAGCTTCAATCAATGAACGTACTCCCATCTTAAAGGCCGGCAACACACTTGCAACCCCTGGTGTTGCGGGTCTCCATGGGCAGCGGTAATCGCTTACCGCTCCTACAAAAATAGATATCTTGATATGACAAAGTGTTGAAATATCACCATAAATGTAAAAAAAATCTGAAAATTAAAATTTATTGTGGCACTTCCATACTCTATTCCGTCAATATCGGTGCAGTTGGCTTGGTCCGACTCTAATTGTTATTGTAAACTACGGAGTTATATCTATCTTTGTTGTAAACCTACATGCAGCTGCCATTGACAGCTGTCAAAAATATAGGCCAGTCAATATTTCTGGCAGCTTCCCGGTTCCAAAATAAAACTATGCCAAGACAACATTAGTCTTTAATACCAAAGAGGATATAACCAAATAGAATTTAGACATAGAGTGCTCACTCCATACGTCGAGTAGCAGTAGGTACTGATAATTACGCTACTTGACGCTGGATGTCGACTACGAAAATAATAGCAGAGGATATAATAGAATAGAGCGGTACTGTCATAGCAAAGATAGATATAACTCCGTAATAGATGAATACAGTCTAAGGACAAAACGTGCCTCGAAAATCAAGAAAATTTGATTCTCGATCAGATGGCGCCACTACCTTTCTACTCTCGGATAAATGGCGTCTTTGATAATAGCCCACTTCTGCAGACCTAACCGTAAAGGAGGAGGTGCTTGCATCTACGTTAAGTCAAACATGATTACTATGGAGCGACAAGAGGTCAACAACCTATCAGTTGAAATGAACTTTGAAGTGTGTGCGATAGAATGCATCGGCCTGGACCTGGTAGTGGTGTGTATCTACAGACCTCCGAGCGGTGATGTACCCTTGTTTCTATCTAAATTAAATCAACTACTTAGCATGCATATATTTAAAACATCTAAAGTTGTACTAATTGGAGATATAAACATTGACTCTCTTACAAAATGCAATAATATAAAAAACCTTACATACCTCCTAAAACAGTTTGGATTTAGACAAATTAATGAAAAACCAACAAGAATAACTGACACTAGTCAAACCTGTATTGATCATATGTATTCAAATTTAAATAAATCACAAATAATAAATGTTTCATGTGTAAATATGCATTTATCAGACCACCTATGCCTTGTTATGTCTGTTAAAATTGATAAAAATATTGCAACAAATAAATGTGTAGAAAAGAGACAATTTTGTAATAAAAATTTCGGTAATTTTAAATTAAGTCTTAATTTTCATGACTGGGATGCACTTTTGTGTAAAAGTTCTTGCCCTAGTAAACTTCTTGAATTAGTATTAAATGTAATTAAACACTACTTCAATGTACATTTTCCTCATAGAAAATGCGTTGTAAAAAACCATAAAAATGTATGGGTTAGTGATGATATATATAGATTACGACAGAAAATTCATTCCTATAAGCTAAAACTTTCACACAACTCGAATAACGAACAGTTTTCTAACTTATTGCAACTTGAAGCGACTTACTCGAGTGCACTAAAAAGTACACGAAGTAATTATCTAAACGAAAAAATATCTAAGAGTACTAATAATATGAGCCGAAATATATGGAGAATAATTTCTTCTGAAACTTGTAAGAATAATAAGCGAGGAAACGGCGCGCTAGACGTGCTGGTGAGCCGGTCGGAGGGCGCGAGTGACGCCGCGCGCGCCGCCGCGGCCGCCGAGCGGCTCAACCAGCACTATGTGTCGGCGACTCACGGTCACGGCGGAGTCAAACCATGCATTAGTGATGCACTTGCATATCTTGAGCATTACCTGCCCCCGGCACCGTTAAAAATTAAAATTTAACTTTGAATTATTCACCCTACAAGAAATGATAAAGTCTGTTAAGGAAATTAAACTTAAAGAATCAAAGGATGTGAATGATATGTCAACCCACATATTGGGATACCTACCTCCAATTTTAGTGTCCCTATTATTAAAGTTATTTAATGATTGCGTTCTTACGGGAAAATTTCCAGATGCACTTAAAATTATAAAAGTGCAACCGGTATATAAAGGAAAAGGCGAAATGCATCTTCCAAAATCTTATCGTCCAATATCGTTGATTCCTATAGTGTCAAAAATCTTTGAGCGCCTACTTAGTGCCAGAATTCTAAAACACCTAGTCTCCAATAATGTTATAAATGAGCATCAATATGCGTATCGAACGGGCCGCTCGACTGTGAGTGCGGCGCGCGACGTCGTGGCGCGCGTGCTGGAGCACCTGGAGGGCGGGCGGCAGGTCGCGGCTATATTCTGCGATCTCTCGCGCGCCTTCGAGATGGTCAACCACGCACTGCTTCTGGCGAAGATGTCTCGATACGGTATCGAAGGCGAATTTCACAAATTAATTGAATCATTTTTAAGCAATCGTAAGCAGTGTACCTACGTTTTAAATGCAAAGTCTAAGCTGGAAACCATGGCCGATGCTGCTGTCCCCCAAGGTTCGACAATGGGAAATTACCTGTTTCTTTTGCTCGTCAATGATATCACATCGGCATGTATCGGCCCAGAGTATGTTATGTTCGCGGACGATACATGCATCATAGTTAATGCAGAAAATTTCTTAGACTTAAAATTCAAACTGGGAGAAGTTATGAAACTAATATCTCGCTGGTTCACAGTCAATGGTATGTGTCTAAACGTAGATAAAACGAATATAATTCACTTTCAGCTGCGCAAAACTAACAACACAAAGCTTGACATAAGTTTGAACGATGTACTAGTGCCGCAAGTCGATAGCGTAAAATACTTAGGATTTGTAATTGATGAGGGGCTAACGTGGGCGTCACATATAGATGAAACTTGTAACAAGCTGTCTTCAGCGTCCTATGCATTATCTAGGCTGGCTCCCAGTCTGTCTATAGATAATATAAAGAAAGCATACTATGGATATTTTCTTTCCATTCTAACCTACGGTATCGATTTGTGGTGTACCGCAGCCGATCGCGACAAGATCTTTAAAATTCAAAAACGTGCCATCCGGGTCATTGCTAGAAAACCTGCTGATTACCCGGCACAAGAATTATTTAAAAAACTCAAAATCTTAACTTTGCATAGCATTTACATCCTTGAGGCTTGCAAGTACGTCAGACTGAATCTAAGCTCATACATGAGCAGCGCGCAGCGTCTTGGCTGCGCCGCGCGCCGCCGCCCGCACCTGCTGCTCGCGCCGCGCGCGCGCCTGGCCAAGACGCGCAAGTCGCTCGCCGTATTTGGCGTTAAAATCTATAATGCTCTTCCGGCAGATATAAAAAATTCACCAAGTGATGCAATCTTTCTTAGAAAACTTAAACAATATCTCCTAAGCATGGCCTTTTATAGCACTGATGATTTTTTCAAATCGTAAAGTAGATATCATCACTAATCCAAACGAATTACAAGTAATTAATTATAGATATAAATATATAATAATTAAATGATATAATAATTAAATTAATGTAAATTTATAATATTAATATAAATATGTAACAATAATTAGTTAGTACCTACCCAAAATGTGTTATGTAAATTATTGACTTGTAAAATGACTGCCTTTTAGGTACCAATAAAACATCTGAATCTGAATCTGAATCTGAGTCTTTTTAGTAAAACTGATGCATGGAATAAGCACTCTTCAATAATATTACCGTTAAAAACGTCCCCTTTTCCCTGTATTAATTTAACCAACTAAATAATACGGATTTTACATACCTACATTATAGTAAACACATATGATTCTTGGTAACTAATTATTACCTAAACACGTATCTAACTAGGTGGCCTATGTCCTAGTGTACCTAGTTAGGTTTTAATGTCTGCAGAATGCACAAGCATTACCTAAAAAGGCAAATGCGGCTTTCTCCTTAAGAAGGAGCCGCACGATGTGCTCCCAATTTGGGTTGTTAGTGATGCCCGCTTATATTCCCAGAAATACTATCTATTATAGTTTGCTAATCCAACTTTGTCAGATAGAGTCAGTTCAAGCTAAATCTGCAGCGTGTTTGATGGCACAGACTGTAAAAGTGTTATCTTAAGAGTCCCGGCAAGCTTGGCCGAATTACACCTTCCCATACAAACGTAGTTCCGCTCTCATTTTAAAACTACGTGTTGGATTGTAATGAAACTTTTCACATATATGAGGTATATCTAGGTCTGAAATTAGTGTATATCACTTGTATGGAATCCTCATACTGTTAGTCTTATCCCGAGCAAAATAAACTATGTTAGTCTTACCCCACCTTACCTTACCTACTTTTAAAAGTGTGTTAAGGCGGTTCCCTGAGCCAGAAGGCGAAAAATCTCCTTATATGATCATGTTTTTCTAAGAGGCGTTGATATTCGTAGACGTGGAAAAAATATATGTAGTTCTTGACTATATTATCTTTAATATCATAGCTTCCGATACACGAATTATAACACTTCGCTCGATACAATTAATTCCCAAAGTAACCTCTAACGCGGACTTTTAATCCAACTTTACTCGGTTATTTATTATGTGATACTATAAACAATAAAATAAGAAAAAACAATCTTAACTTAAATAGTAATTTCATAGTTTTCGAATTTCGATATTGTAGGGTAAAGTTTTTAAAATAACTAAAAATCGACAAAATTCGATCAAAATTGACACTTGGCGCGAGTGATCTTTCCCGTTCTTTCTTGCGAAATGTGACAGAGACAGCGGCAAACCGATGGAACGGCCTTAACAGGTAACTACCTAATATTGTTTTATTACGCAGGTACATACGCTGACACTAATAGAAACTAAACGAGCGAAATGCGACACGTATCATATAACAAACGCCTACCTACTAGGTGTAGGTAATATCATAGAGTAACTTATACTAGAGCGGTACTGTCATAGTAAATTTTGTAACCCCAGTAAATTCACTGCCATCTGTCGACACACTTTAAAACTAAAATTGAAGATTTGTAAAAATACGATAATAGTTATTTGTTATACAAGGGTGCAAAGTTGTATTTTACCCGCGAGTGTGGAATTGAAACACAAGTAAGCGAAAGGATTCTATAGTTGAACCACGAGCGAAGCGAGTGGTTTTAAAATAGAATCCTGAGCGTAGCGAGTGTTTCAATACACGAGAAGTAAAATACATTTGCACACGTGTGTAACACAAAACTTTTCCCCTCACTATAGCGAGGAAAGTACAACATCCACAGGCTTTAGATCATCTTCATCACTGGAATCACTTATTTTTGTACGATATTATAACAGAAAACACTGGAAATTCTGATTTTTACGTGAAAATTTTGTTGACAATGTTGATTGTTGACATTTCTGTTCTGACGTATGAAATGTCAACGATGCGTTTTGAAATTGCATCGACTCAACTTGCGCGTTCAGAATTATATTTAACATCGTTATAAAAAATCTATCGATTCTTATGGAATTTTAAGGTTTATAACTTAAAATTATTAAATAAAGCTAAATTTGGTATTTTTTATTAGATTCTCAAACCATTTATTTAATGATAATTAATATCGAACGAACCATTATTATGAGCGTTTTACGTTTTGTTATCTGTCAAAAGCTACTTAAATACGCTCCATCCAAGGTCAAATTACTTTCCCCACTAGTGGATAAAATGCGTTTTTCCCCGCTTGTTTTAAAGGATAAAAGACAGCTTTCCGAGCTAGTGAGGGGAAAAATGTATTTAAATATAGATAAATGATTTTTTTTATTTGCATTAATTATTTTGATGATTTTGACCCATGTTCTTTCACTGATATGCGTTAAAATTGTTAAATAACAAACGAAACCGTTAACGCCATCTATACGACTGTAGGCCAAAGCTAGTAGCGCCCTCTGAACGAGAATCAAATTTTCTTGATTTTCGAGGCACGTTTTTTCCTTAGACTGTATCCATCTATTACGGAGTTATATCTATCTTTGGTAATATACACGGTGGCATGTGCATTCCCGTTGCCAGGGAGGTTTTGGGATTATACTGAGCAACTTTTACTATGGGACCAACCACGAAATCGCAAATGTATTTCGCTGTTTCATACATTTTGGCTGGACCTTTTTTTATTAGAGGGTAATTTTTTTTCGCGATTTCGTGGTTGGTCCCATAGTAAAAGTTGCTCAGTATCCTCTGACTTTGCTTCTCTTGTAAAAGGAATGTAACTTTCTCATTAATTTTATAAAGAGATCGTTTTCAAGATGGTATAGTAAATAAAAACAGGTAAGTCTTCATAAGGTTGAAAGGTAAAACTCTTTATTTACATACAAGATATATACAGTGGTACAACGTAAACGAAATTAATAACTAGCTTAAATCTAAAATAGGCCCTTGAGGCATTGTACCAAGGATGCTGGCGGCATTTCCCCGCTGTATCGCAATGCTGATACGTTGTGCGAGAAAGCCGCCAGCTCTTCGGTCACCAGTTACGTCAACCAGACGCTTCGCTATTTCTGCAAACAACTTGTGCGCGCTGGGACCCCATGGACCTAGAGTTTCAACTAATTAGATACTTAAATAAAAAAAGAGATCGTTTTCAAGATGGTGTGGTAAAAAAAAACAAGTAAGTCTTCATAAGGTTAAAATAGATGGCGCTTGGATTTCAGTGTCAGCATAGAGTAAATTAAACTAGAGCGGTACTGTCATAGTAAATTTTGTAACCCCAGTAAATTCACTGCCATCTGTCGGCACACTTTAAAACTAAAAATAAATATTTATAAAAATACGATAAAATGTATTTAAATATGGATAAATGATTTTTTTATTTGCATTAATTATTTTTATATGATTTTGACCCATGTTTTTTCACTGGTATGCCTTAAAATTATAAATAACAAACGAAACAGTCAACGCCCTCTATACGAGTGTAGGCCAAAACTAGTGGCGCCATCTGATCGAGAATCAAATTTTCGTGATTTTCGAGGCACGTTTTTTCCTTAGACTGTATCCATCTATTACGGAGTTATATCTATCTTTGGTGTCAGGGTGTCAGATTGCCTTCGTCACAGAGAAAAGTCTTATGCAATCCCAATAACCATATTATACCCTATTGGCTCCTGTCAAGTGCTGCTTAAAAATTGCCACTTGACAATGGTGGCTGATCATTGAGTCTGTTTGCTTGCGCGGGAGTTGCTACCTGGGCGGCCCTTGAAAATACAGGCTGATTTACAAATGGAGCATTCCTCGATTTGGTCTATAAGGTATAGTCCGACACGAAATTGTAGAAAAAACTGACGAAGCCCTCCAGTGGTGAAGGCCGGATTCGAACCGGCTTCTTTAGCAATCCGGGCTAACGCCTTGAACCCATACATCTATTTCAGTTTATAATTTATATATCCCGGCTTGACAACTAATCCCAAGAATTGACGTAGGCTAGTTTTTACGAAAGCGACTGCCATCTGACCTTCCAACCCAGAGGGAAAACTAGGCCTTATTGGGATTAGTCCGGTTTCCTCAAGATGTTTTCCTACACCGAAAAGCGACTGGTAAATATCAAATGATATTTCGTACATAAGTTCCGAAAAACACATTGGTACGAGCCGGGGTTTGAACCCGCGACCTCCGGATTGAAAGTCACACGCTCACGCTCTTACAGCTAGGCCACCAGCGCTTATATTGTAGTGTGACTACTTAAAAATAATTTGATTTGTTCCCAAAGTTGTGTATAAATATGTATTTCGCCAAACATCCCATACTCCCATCCCATCTCAAAAAAATCACCATCTCCCATCTTAAAGGATGGCAACGCACTTAGAATCCCTTTGGCGTCCATGGGCAACGGTAATCGCTTACCATCAGGCGCTCCGTCTGCTCGTTTGCCTCCCATATCATTAATAAAACCAAAGAGAATTAAATAGACATAGAGACACTCCATACATCAGTTTTGTCACTTATGTCAAAAAAAAAAAAAGTAAATTGTATACTATAAAGGTTGATTTACTTAATAATCTGGCAATAGATCATTACAATAGAACCTCGATTTTTGGAACTCTCAATAATTCGAACTGAATATTTTTTTTCCAAACACTCAATAATTCGAACGCTGTAGCCGTTGTCAATAAAAAAAAATATGTTGTAATTTAACATGTACGCCAAATTTTAATATACTATACATATACTAAAAAAAAAAGACTAAAACATAGGTACCTACATTTAAATCAAATAATAGTTCCTAATCTCTCCGGTGGCGCTAGTTAGGCTCTGGGACATGAGTATAACATGAACCATATAAGGCAACAAATAACCCGACCAAATTACGTAGGTTGTTTTTGGTAGTATTTCGGTGTATGGTGGCGCCGCCTAATTACTGTTTTTTGATGGACACTTTTCATACATAGAGATTTGGCTCCTTTATATAGTCTCCATGATACAGGAAACTAGATCTACGTTATAAGAAATTCTAGCTGTCAGCTTTTTTACCTACATGTTTTATAAGACTGTTTGTTTCTATAAAAAAAATATTAGCACCCTGTAGAACATAAAGACAAGTCATTCGCCAGAACAAAGGTGTCATTCTGTAATGTATGCTCTGGACTCGGCGACGAGCGAAGCGAGGATTTAGACAGGGTTCCGTTAAAGGATTATTTTTTTAGAATTAAGTAAGTTATTATTAAGTTGCTTTTATTTTCATGAGGGTTCCGTACCCAAAGGGTAAAAACGGGACCCTATTACTAAGACTCCGCTGTCTGTCCGTCTGTCTGTCTGTCACCAGGCTGTATCTCATGAACCGTGATAGCTAGACAGTTGAAATTTTCACAGATGATGTATTTCTGTTGCCGCTATGACAACAAATACTAAAAACAGGATAATATAAATATTTAAATGGGGCTCCCATACAACAAACGTGATTTATTTTGCTGTTTTTTTCCGTAAAGGTACGGAACCCTTCGGGCGCGAGTCCGACTCGCACTTGGCCGGTTTTATTTTCATGAAGTGAAGTGAACATGAAGTTTTGTCGAATGTAAACTATCGTGAGACATATTAACTTAACTAACTTATCGGTTACACTCACGTATTTTTAGTCACTCGCGCGACATGTTACGTGACGCCCAGCACCCGTCGTAACCGCTACTCACTCAGGCACTGTTAGTGCTTGAAAATGAAGACCTAGGCTCTCCGAAACATGTCGCGCGAGTGACTAAAAATACGTGAGTGAAACCGCTAAGTTAGTTATGAAGTTTTGTATTTACACTGATTTAAACTTTCACGATTTCTACACATTAAATTGTAAAACTGGACTTAATAGCGTATTAAGTTTTAAGATTTACCTCCGACGTTTCGAGGACGGCGTTGTCCCCGTGGTCTCGGAGAACGCGATTAAGTCCCGTTTTAGAATTTAATAAAGTTTTGTATTTCACGGATTAAATTAACTGTTTTTTTTTAATTAATTTTGATTTTTTGAATTTAACCTCTGGGTATTTTTTTGAGAAAAAATACCCAGATTACATGCGTACAAAAATTATTTTTAACTATCTTAGTAACTCTGGGTACCACTGCACACTGGTACCCCCATTTTATTTTTCTAGTGGTCAAGGTTTAGTTAAGTAAGGACAGGTTCTTTTAAACCTTGTTGTTTTAGGCTTAAGTCTAAAGGGGCCAACTGATTACCAGTCCGCTGAACGATATCAGCCTGTCAGTTAACACAAAAATTTGACAGTTCCGAAATACTGAGAGGCCGATATCGTCCGGCAGACTGGTAATCGGTATGCCCCTTTAATGGATTCTTCTTATTTTCGTTTAATACCAATAGTTAAACCCATTGCAGCACCGATTTTACTTAAAGTATTCCTTTTTAGGGTTCCGTACCCAAAGGGTAAAAACTCCGCTGTCCGTCCGTCTGTCCGTCTGTCTGTCTGTCTGTCACCAGGCTGTATCTCATGAACCGTGATAGCTAGACAGTTGAAATTTTCACAGATAATGTATTTCTGTTGCCGCTATAACAACAAATACTAAAAACAGAATAATATAAATATTTAAATGGGGCTCCCATACAACAAACGTGTTTTTTTTTGCTGTTTTTTTCCGTAATGGTACGGAACCCTTCGTGCGCGAGTCCGACTCGCACTTGGCCGGTTTTTTTGTTCTTTTATTCCACAAAAAAAAAGATTTCCGATGTTTAAAAAAAAAATCAAATAAAAAGCTTTATTTTAGGGTTTATTAAATGATAAGAATTATAAACATTATTCATTAAGTACCGGAATAAATCTATGCAGGGACCTTTGATATACTGAATCAAATTAAAATGTAGAATGTGTACAAAAAACGAACCCTAAAAAGGCCAGTTAAAAGACGCCGCCGTAAAAAAAATGGCGGACGCACTCACGTGGAATGCCATTGACGCCTCAAAGATAGCTTGCCTGAATGAATTGTCTATCTCTATTATATTATTGACTATTGTTGGTTGGTAACACCTTTTTAAGTGGCTGTCTGAGAACTGCCCGCGCCCGTTGCCCGTGTGACGAAATTAAAAAGTTAAGTGTGACGCGCGTTGTTTTTGAGTGATGATTTGATGAATTGTAGTTTTGAAAATACGTCGTGATAAGGAATTTAGTTTTACCATGTTTATGTGTTTGTCCATCTGTCTTTTCAGGCTTAGCTCAAATACCCTTTTAGTACTAAATAAAAAACTATACTTTAGGACTTTACAAAGGCACAATAAAAAAAAACCGTTTAAAAATGGATTTTCCAAGTAAATAAATGGTACTTGCTTGATATGAATACAAACAAACCAATAAGACATCATATGTTTTAATATAATTTTTTTTTTGTAGTGTTGTGTTGTGTTGTGTTGTGAATTGTATTTTAGAATAGTGTGTAGATATTATTTATTCTGTTTAATCTTATTTTTAACTTGAAATATAATATTATTGTAATTATGAGTCCATGTTACTCGAAATAAATGAATTTTTTTTTTATAAACATAAACGTGCGATTTAAATGAACACTTGAAAAAAAATCGCCAATTTTTTAATAATTTCAGTTTTCAATTAATGTTATTTAAATAAATAGAAAATATAGGTATAAGTACTATTTTGATTAATTTCTGTTGACAAGTGTAACTGTACTGTAGGTATAAAAATAGGATACTCATACATTCTTTAAAAATCTTACTCATATGTTAAATTGTTATTCGTTTGTTATTGGAGTCATCACATTGTTATGCCAAAAAAACTGAGATGGCACACAACAACAGCCTTCCCAGCGCCATCTTGAAAAAAGAAACATTAGAATACCGAATATTGTTTTTCTTTAGCTTAAAACTTGATAGACCTGTACCGCTGGCTATATTTTGACCCCTAGGTTATAAAAATATTAAAGTCAATTCTGTTTTCGCTTATGAATACTTTGTTAAGATGTAAATCTTACATTTTGTTTTGTGTCATATATATAATTTGCTTTTCTAGTAATTTGTTATTTTGTGGTAATTATTTTTTATATTGAATTATTTTGGAGAAAAAAATATTCGAGAGAAAACATGTAACTGTGTTGCATTTAGGATAGTGTTTTTAGTGTGAAAACATAGTTTGTGTCAATTACGTCCACTGCAATCTGATACTATGTCATAATATTCTAAATGACACAAAAAAAAATTAGAGTTAAAAAAAAATACTTAGGTCGAATTTAATGGTTTAAATAGGTCCATTAAATGATTTTGTGTCTTATTAAGGCATAGCTTCATAAGATATTTGATGATTTTGTTGTAACAGGCTGTCACCGTTACAAAAGAATATTAAAGATATTAGAGTTTACATCTTATTAATTTGAAATGCGGGATAAATAAGATGTATGAATTTGTGTCACTTGCATCCACTGCATAAACAAATATTACAAAAATATTATTTGCGTTCAAACGAAGCTAGCGGGCGGTCTGAATGGGCAACGGAGGCCGTGCAGGGTGGGGCCGCGGCGTGACCTTGCCGTACGCAACGCATGTTTACTTCGCCTGTGCGCCAAATTAACGCAACTTATTCAAAGAAGTTACGCAAACAACACAACAACAAGCAAGCAAAGAATGCGTCGAATTATCTTTTACCTATTTAAAACTTATAGATATTGTACAATGTCACCATTATGCAAAAGAACTGTAAGTACATGTTTGATTTGCGAGCGAGCTGGCAACATTGCGCAGGGAAATCTTAAAAATATCGCGTTTACGTGAACGCCACATACATTTGTGACAGTGATAGGGAAAAGGTACCACTAAAGTAAAATTTGGTTATTAATACCGTGACTTTCTTTCATTCTTTGATAAAAAAAAATGATATTTATGCAACAAGTGCGGAAATCATCTTTACGCACGTGTATCATACAATGTTTTACTATGCATTGTGCGAGTAAATAAAAAAACATATCATGGCAAATAAGTTTAATTATTAAAAGGAGTGTTTTGAATCGACACGAGTTGGGAACCTATTCGCACGTGTATCGTACGTTTTACAGTACATATGGCCCTTTAAACTTTCGACATATGCACGGTAAGTGCTCTTTTCCGCACTAGTGCGAGAAAGTAGCACCATATGTACAGTAAAAAAAAATTGAAAACAAAAAGCACTAGTGCGGAAAAGCAGTACTTTCCGCACGATATGGCTCCGTAGGAAACGCACTTTTCGAGCACATGCATTGTAAAAAATAATATAGGACTGTATCTCCTAAACCATGCGTCGTAGCGCAAAAATAATAAAATTTACGTTCCCCTTTATGTAACCCAAAAGTAATACATGAAAAATACAATGAAAAAAAGAAACGAAATCTTTATAGGGCTGTATTAGCTGTATCTCCTAAATCGTGCATCGTAGCGCAAAAATAATCAAATTTTCGCTCCCCTTTAAGAAGCCCCTAATTAAGATTTAAAAACGCAAAAAAGAAAAAAAAAGAGGAAAAAATCTTTATAGGGCTGTATCTCCTAAACCGTGCGTCGTAGCGCAAAAATAAACGTTTCGGTCCCGTTTATGTAACCATTAATTTATATTTAAAAAAAACGCAATACAAAAAAAAACAAAAAAAAAACTTTTTAGGGCTGTATATCCTAAACCGTCGTAGCGCAAAAATAATCAAATTTTCGTTCCCCTTTATGGAACCCCTAACTAATATACAAAAAACACAATGAAAAAAAAACAAAAATAAATCTTTATAGGGCTGCATCTCCTAAATCGTGCATCGTAGCGCAAAAATAATCAATTTTTCGTTCCCCTTTAAGAAACCCTTAATTAATACTTTAAAAAAAAAACAAAAAAAAACAGGAAAAAATCTTTATAGAGCTATATCTCCTAAACCGTGCGTGGTAGCGCAAAAATAACAAAATTTTCGTTCCCCTATACGGAACCCCAAAGTAATATACAAAAAACACAATGAAAAAAAAAACAACAAAAAAATCTTTATAGGGCTGCATCTCCTAAACCGTGCATCGTACCACAAAAATAATCAAATTTTCGTTCCCCTTAAGAAACCCTTAATTAAAACAAAAAAAACCAGGAAAAAAACTTTATAGAGCTATTATAGCTATAATATCTCCTAAACCGTGCGTGGTGGCGCAAAAATCATAAAAGTTTCGTTCCCCTTTATGAAGCCCCAAAGTAATATACTAAAAACACAATGAAAAAAAAGAAAAAAATAACAAAAAAACTTTATAGGGCTGTATCTCCTACACCGTGCATCGTAGCGCAAAAATAATTAAAAAAAAAACCCCTTTAAGAAACCCCTAATTAAGATTGAAAAACGCAAAAAAGAAAAAGAGGAAAAAAATCATTTTAGGGCTGTATCTCCTAAACCGTGCGTCGTAGCGCAAAAATAATAAAATTTTCGTTCCCCTTTACGGAACCCCAAAGTAATATACAAAAACAACAATGAAAAAAAAAAAAAAAAACAAAAAAAACTTTATAGGGCTGTATCTCCTAAACCGTCGTAGCGCAAAAATAATCAAATTTTCGTTCCCCTTTGTGGAACCCCAAACTAATATACAAAAAACACAATGAAAAAAAAAAAAACAAAAAAAAAAACTTTATAGGGCTGCATCTCCTAAATCGTGCATCGTAGCGCAAAAATAATCAATTTTTCGTTCCCCTTTAAGAAACCCTTAATTAATACTTAAAAAAAAAACAAAAAAAACAGGAAAAAATCTTTATAGAGCTATATCTCCTAAACCGTGCGTGGTAGCGCAAAAATAACAAAATTTTCTTTCCCCTATACGGAACCCCAAAGTAATATACAAAAAACACAATGAAAAAAAAAACAACAAAAAAATCTTTATAGGGCTGCATCTCCTAAACCGTGCATCGTAGCACAAAAATAATCAAATTTTCGTTCCCCTTAAGAAACCCTTAATTAAAACTTAAAAAAAACCAGGAAAAAACTTTATAGAGCTATTATAGCTATATATATATATATATAGATATAATATCTCCTAAACCGTGCGTGGTGGCGCAAAAATAATAAAATTTTCGTTCCCCTTTATGCAACCCATAATTTATATTTAAAAAAAAACGCAAAATTAAAAAAAAATATCATTATAGGGCTGTATCTCTTAAACCATGCGTCGTAGCGCAAAAATAATTAAAAAAAACCCCTTTAAGAAACCCGTAATTAATACTTAAAAAAAAACACAAAAAAAACCAGGAAAAAAAACTTAATAGAGCTGTATCTCCTAAACCGTGCGTGGTACCGCAAAAACAATAAAATTTTCGTTCCCCTTTATGCAACCCATAATTTATATTTAAAAAAAAAACGCAAAATTTAAAAAAAAATCTTTATAGGGCTGTATCTCCTAAACCATGCGTCGTAGCGCAAAAATAATAAAATTTTCGTTCCCCTTTATGCAAGCCCATAATTTATATTAAAAAAAACGCAAAATTAAAAAAAAAAACATTATAGGGCTGTATCTCTTAAACCATGCGTCGTAGCGCAAAAATAATTAAAAAAACCCCTTTAAGAAACCCGTAATTAATACTTAAAAAAAAAACAAAAAAAACCAGGAAAAAAAACTTTATAGAGCTGTATCTCCTAAACCGTGCGTGGTACCGCAAAAACAATAAAATTTTCGGTCCCCTTTATGTAACCATTAATTTATACAAAAAAAACGCAAAAAAAAAGAGATTTTTTTTATAGGGCTTGATCTCCTAAACCATGCGTCGTAGCGCAAAAATAATTAAATTTTCGTTCCCCTTTATGAAACCCCAAAGTAATATACAAAAAACACAATGTAAAAAAGAAAAAAAGAAAAAAAAAAACAATAAAAAAAACTTTATAGGGCTGTATCTCCTAAACCGTGCGTCGTAGCACAAAAATAATCAAATTTTCTTTCCTCTTTATTCAACCCTTAATTTATATTAAAAAAAAAACGCTTTCACTAAACTGCTGTAACTCGGAAACTTAGAATCCACAAAGGGGACTTTACTAAATTATGACACATATTAAAGCCTGACCCATGAAGACTGTATAAAGGAGCCTAATCTCTATGTATGAAAAGTGTCCATCAAAAAACAGTAATTAGGCGGCGCCACCATACACCGAAATACTACCAAAAACAACCTACGTAATTTGGTCGGGTTATTTGTTGCCTTATATGGTTCATGTTATACTCATGTCCCAGAGCCTAACTAGCGCCACCGGAGAGATTAGGAACTATTATTTAAAGCTTAACGCGGTCACTTTTACAACAATTCTGCCATAAGAGATTGCGATCCTTTCTATACCATCCATACCTGACCAGTAATATATGATCATTGTCAAGAGGGCGCTGTTCATTCTCATGTATAGGGTGACAGTTCAGTATAGTATGAAAAAATATTGTATTTAATGAACATCATCATCATTGTAATTAATGTTGCTTGCCACGCTTAAACATAACAAAAATCACAATAAATTGCGTCTTAAAATAAACTTAAAAAGTCTACTAAAAATCGAAACAAAAGTAATTTTTAAGTCGCTGATGTGACATTCTCAATCAAAAGGTAGGTACCACTTTGTCGTTTACCATAAAGACGAAATTTGATTATATCTTTATACAAATAACCTGTCAGAGAAAGTGGTACCTTTTGATTAGGAACGTCACAAATGTTGGTCAGTATGAGGAGTGCAGCCTACAGTTTATTTTTAATTATATTTATATACCTACTACGGTAAGGTTGATAAGACAATGTAATTATGCCTCCGAATGAAATAAATACACTGTATCGCAAAACTAAGTGGCGAGACAGCTCATAATGCCATCTCTTTCACTCTTGGTTGGTCTTACAAGGGTAAAGGAGATAGTATTAAGATCTCAGTCGCAAGCTGATATTGCGGCAAGTATAATAAGCACCCCACCCGCGTAGGTACCCTTCCCCGCGCACGCCCTTCTTGCTCAATTGAGTTTTATTTTGCCAGATAGTAAAAAAAACCGTGGATCAAAATGACCCAAATTATGAATGATGTCTCAATGTGGTATTATAATATTGTAGACGTAAACTTAATAATATGAATTTTTTTTTGTGGCAGATACAGGGTGTTAATTAGAAAAAAATTTTTTTTAAATAAAAGCGGTGGATGAATTTGACACAGATTTGTTTGAATAACATATAACAATGTTCTGTAAAGTACAACACTTCACTTACCGACTCTAATATTTTTTTAGGCGTTTTAGGATCAATATTGGGTATTTATTAAATGCCATTATACCCGTGGATGAAAATGACACAAAATGCGTGTGTACGTCGGAAGCCACTTTGCCTTTACAGGGAAACAAAGAATTTCGTCTCTAATATTTTTTTTACAGAATGCTGATTGAAAAAAGAAATACCTAAATTTCTACCTAAGCAAATACCTAGGATGACACAAAATATTATTTTTAGGTTTAGTATATGGTCTGGAAACTATATATAAAAAATAAGCAACATTAATATTCTTATAACCTCAGAAGTTATTGGTACAGGTCTATGAGCAGAATGCGGACTTGCGATAAACTTAGGAATTGAAGCTTGTTGTCATTTTTACTATAAATATTTTTTGTTTTATATTATTTCATTTCAAACGTAGTCCTCATTTTCTTTTCTGGATATTGGTATTGTGGAAAATGTTTTAACATATTTTGATGTATTTTAACCATAGCTATGGCCCTATGTTGACTTTTATCGATTTTTTCGGTTATATGAAAAGGCGATTACGCGCGACCGCGGTGTATTCTCTTGTCTCATTTGTCGTTTTTTATCAATAATGTTAAACTAGTTGGTTAAACTTAATTGAGTTGATACCCTCTAGTGTGAGTGTGACTGACGCCGCGAAGACAGAGTGTCTGAGAATCACCGTATATTTAGCCGGCCCGAAATAACTGCTCTTTTTTGACACGGCTCTTTAGCGAAAACCATCGGTGAATTTATTATGCTTTACTAACACTCTTTGGACTCTACTAAGACTTTATCTTTTTATCTCTACACGCTTGAAGTATTAAACTTTATTTAACTTTTATTTATTTATTAGTATCACCAACAGAAGATACAATTTACATAGAATTAACATACTAAAAGGGCACATTTTTTATTGATCCCCCACTTACACGTAATCACAGCATGCATTAAGGGCCCTCCACACTCATGCGCGAATCACGGCGCGAAGCCGCGAACGTGAGTGTGGAGTTCGCTAATCAGCGAAATCGACTCCACACTCGCGTTCGCGGCTTCGCGTCGCGTAGTCTGGAGCGAGCTTTACATATTATATTAAGTATATGACATGACCAAGTGTCATAAGTGTCAATATGTCAGTCAGATTTTGACCCAAAATGACATTTTGACAGATTTTGACCCAAATTGACATTTTGACAGTTGGTCAACAGTAACACTTAGGAAAAGACTTAGTATATATTTAGAATAATTTAGAATAAGTATAAAATACAAATTAACAAGACACCTAATAATTAATATTAACAATAACTTTTACCTATTTGCATCGTATTTTGTCATGTAACTAATTTAAATTAAATTAGGATTGATTTGAGAGTCATGCGAACTTAGCCGCCACAGAATAAGTAACAGAACGGCCACGCACCGCCCCGCCCCGACTCGAGTTACCTCGCCCCGCGACACTGATTGACGGCCGTTTGCCGGCCGCTCAGTACAATTTTTAAGGCGCTTCGCGCAGTTTTTGGCCAAAAACTGTTACTTTTTAGAGCTTATAACTTCTAAATGAGTCAACCAAAAATTATGAAAAAAATATATATGCATCTTCACTCTATGGATAACAATCGCAACATTTGACTTTTTTCCTGAAAGTTGTAGTTTCACCGAAAAAAAAATAAGACGACAGGCCGTTTTGCGGCTAACTTTGCTTATAACTTCTAAACGGCTTAATCGATTAAAATTATTTTTAAACTAACAAAAATGTTTTAACAGGTTCTACAAATGCAACATAGCTTTTTTTAATCAAAAAATATTTTCTTAAGAAATCGAACGTTTTTCCACATTTTATGCGTATGCAGCCTGAAAATGGCGTGGCCGGCAGTCGTGTGCCAGCTTTGAGACGAGGAGGCTGTGTCGCTCGTCGCTCCGTGCCTTCCTTGCACTATGTTCGCTTATGCACAAGCAAAGTGCTATAATACGGAGTTATTGTGGCCAAAGAATAAATAACTGCAGAGCGCTGATTTGGTTGCGACGCGCATTATCGAGCGCAACACGGTATTTTGCGGTCTATTACAATGAATGTAATGATAATATCCGTATATATTATACTATAATATACGTATGTTTGAGAGAACTTCATTTGAAATAAATAAATAAATGTTTTCTAACCGACATATTATAATATCATTCAAGTTTTACGTTTTGAATAATGTTCCATTCCATCTCGAAACAATAAATAATTGATTTAACATAAGCTACCTATTACCTATTACGTTGTATGTATGAATAGTACCTGTTAAAAAACATTGTTTTTGTAATTTAAAAATAATTTTAATCGATTAAGAACTAGCAAAACGGCCTATCGTATTTATTTACGGAAAAACTTACTATTAAGTTTATTGTAGGTTTAGTTAAGTAGTAATTAGTGTTAAATAGTGTAATTGTTGTTATGTCTGTAAATTTTTCATGGGTGATCCTTGCCTGTTAATAAACGTTTTATTATTCTATTATTATTTGTATCTCCTTCTGGATTTCAGTAATTATTTCATTAGGTCAACTTGGTGTATTATGTCTTCTAAATGGGTAAACAAAAAATTATGAAAAAAATATATATGAATCTTCACTTATAGTTTTACCGTAATAAAAATAATAAAACAGGCCAATTTGCGGCTAACTATGGTTATTTTTACTAAACGGCTAAATCAATTAAAATTATTTTTAAACTAACAATAATGTTTTAATAGCTGACGGTCTTTCCACCGCGATACAACCGGCCGACGATTTGTTTTATTAACAATATCATCTAAACTACCATCTGACAAAGTATGAAATGGGATGCGATGACTGAAAAGATTTTTTTACATGTTCATGTGACCAGCTGACGGTCCACCGAGATACAACCGGCTGACCATTTTTTTAATTCACAATAGCATCTAAACTATCATCTGACACAGTATCAAGCGGGAGGCGATAACAAATTTTTTTGCGTGTTTCGGTGGCTGCCATTCCTCAACCCATCAACGGAGCGGCAGCTGACGTACACAGGGGTTCATCATACATAGCCGTTAACCACTAAAAAAATAAATGACTGCAAAGCGCTGATTTGGTTGTGGCGCGCTTGTAATAAAAACTGGCCAAGTGCGAGTCGGAGTTGCGTTCCAAGGGTTCCGTACATTACTCAAATAAAACAATTTATTTTTTATGTGAAACGTGCGTAGGGGTTGGATCAAAAACTAAATAATTAAGTCCGACTCACGCTTGACTGCTCATTTCTAATAAGTTTTCCTGTGATCTATAGGTGGGGTAAAGATCTATTTTGTGTATTTTTTTCAAAATTTTATACCCAGTAGTGTCGGAGATAAGGGGGGGAATGCTCATTTTTTGCCTATTTTCGTGAATAACTTCTAAACAATTTAAAAGTGCTTGTTGCTAGGCCTATTTGAATAAAGAATATATTGAATTGAATTGAATTGAATTGAATTGACTGTTTATCCTAAAATTATAAAAAATATACATTTAAGATTCTCACAATGAGCTCTTTCATTTGATATGTAACACGATATAGTTTGAAAAACTTTTTTTTTTTATTTTCTCTTTGACCCCCCAAAAGTGGCCCCGTGTTTAAAATTAATTTGTTTACGTTACATGTCCGTCTTTGGGTCACAAACTTACATATATACACAAAATTTCAACTTAATTGGTTCAGTCGTTTCCGAGAAAATAGGCTGTGACAGACGGACAGACAGACAGACAGACGCACGAGTGATCCTATAAGGGTTCCGTTTTTTCCTTTTGAGGTACGGAACCCTAATAATGATGATATTCCCACGTAATGATTGAGAAAACTTCGAACTTCGAAAAATAACACATTTGTAGTAGTATATGAAGCTAGTAGGTACTTTAATTTTATAAGTTAACTATTAATGGCATTATTTATATTTATTTATTACGGATAAAAAAACTGTATAAAATAAACGCACTGTACGCCTCAATTTAGTACATACCAAGCTTAAGCTATAAATCTTAATCCGTCGATTTGACTTAGGTATTTATTTGTAAGAAACAGATAAAACACAAATTAACTAATTGGGGCTTGTAAAGTATAATGCATAAGGGAATATATTTTTATTATAATTTACGACCTCCACTACACGCATGATCTACTCATACTCAAACAACAAAATATCTGCAAAAGATACACAAATACGAGGTATAGCGCCAAATGCCGCGCGCCTCTGGGCTGTAGGTTATTCTTTGAACCTCGTTCCGCCGCAGTCGCCGCACCGAGACGAAATTCACGTACGATCGCAGTGAGCGGGGTGCGGGTACAGAGACGCTGAGACGCTCAAGGCCAAATCAGCGAGAATCGTCTTAAGCAACTTACTCACACAATGACGCATGTCGCGTGTACAGACGAGCCATCCACATATAGAAACGCAAGTGATTTTTGTTGTATAGCGTGTCCGCCCTGTGCCGCCACCATACAATCACTGTTAGACCTGTACCGCTGGCTATATTTTGACCCCTAGGTTATAAAAATATTAAAGTCAATTCTGTTTTCGCTTATGAATACTTTGTTAAGATGTAAATCTTACATTTTGTTTTGTGTCATATATATAATTTGCTTTTCTAGTAATTTGTTATTTTGTGGTAATTATTTTTTATATTGAATTATTTTGGAGAAAAAAATATTCGAGAGAAAACATGTAACTGTGTTGCATTTAGGATAGTGTTTTTAGTGTGAAAACATAGTTTGTGTCAATTACGTCCACTGCAATCTGATACTATGTCATAATATTCTAAATGACACAAAAAAAAATTAGAGTTAAAAAAAAATACTTAGGTCGAATTTAATGGTTTAAATAGGTCCATTAAATGATTTTGTGTCTTATTAAGGCATAGCTTCATAAGATATTTGATGATTTTGTTGTAACAGGCTGTCACCGTTACAAAAGAATATTAAAGATATTAGAGTTTACATCTTATTAATTTGAAATGCGGGATAAATAAGATGTATGAATTTGTGTCACTTGCATCCACTGCATAAACAAATATTACAAAAATATTATTTGCGTTCAAACGAAGCTAGCGGGCGGTCTGAATGGGCAACGGAGGCCGTGCAGGGTGGGGCCGCGGCGTGACCTTGCCGTACGCAACGCATGTTTACTTCGCCTGTGCGCCAAATTAACGCAACTTATTCAAAGAAGTTACGCAAACAACACAACAACAAGCAAGCAAAGAATGCGTCGAATTATCTTTTACCTATTTAAAACTTATAGATATTGTACAATGTCA
The DNA here is from genome assembly GCF_947568885.1 of Cydia strobilella. Classification (NCBI taxonomy): domain Eukaryota; kingdom Metazoa; phylum Arthropoda; class Insecta; order Lepidoptera; family Tortricidae; genus Cydia; species Cydia strobilella. The sequence continues at coordinate 770,081 of NC_086064.1, read as the reverse complement.
CCATTATGCAAAAGAACTGTAAGTACATGTTTGATTTGCGAGCGAGCTGGCAACATTGCGCAGGGAAATCTTAAAAATATCGCGTTTACGTGAACGCCACATACATTTGTGACAGTGATAGGGAAAAGGTACCACTAAAGTAAAATTTGGTTATTAATACCGTGACTTTCTTTCATTCTTTGATAAAAAAAAATGATATTTATGCAACAAGTGCGGAAATCATCTTTACGCACGTGTATCATACAATGTTTTACTATGCATTGTGCGAGTAAATAAAAAAACATATCATGGCAAATAAGTTTAATTATTAAAAGGAGTGTTTTGAATCGACACGAGTTGGGAACCTATTCGCACGTGTATCGTACGTTTTACAGTACATATGGCCCTTTAAACTTTCGACATATGCACGGTAAGTGCTCTTTTCCGCACTAGTGCGAGAAAGTAGCACCATATGTACAGTAAAAAAAAATTGAAAACAAAAAGCACTAGTGCGGAAAAGCAGTACTTTCCGCACGATATGGCTCCGTAGGAAACGCACTTTTCGAGCACATGCATTGTAAAAAATAATATAGGACTGTATCTCCTAAACCATGCGTCGTAGCGCAAAAATAATAAAATTTACGTTCCCCTTTATGTAACCCAAAAGTAATACATGAAAAATACAATGAAAAAAAGAAACGAAATCTTTATAGGGCTGTATTAGCTGTATCTCCTAAATCGTGCATCGTAGCGCAAAAATAATCAAATTTTCGCTCCCCTTTAAGAAGCCCCTAATTAAGATTTAAAAACGCAAAAAAGAAAAAAAAAGAGGAAAAAATCTTTATAGGGCTGTATCTCCTAAACCGTGCGTCGTAGCGCAAAAATAAACGTTTCGGTCCCGTTTATGTAACCATTAATTTATATTTAAAAAAAACGCAATACAAAAAAAAACAAAAAAAAAACTTTTTAGGGCTGTATATCCTAAACCGTCGTAGCGCAAAAATAATCAAATTTTCGTTCCCCTTTATGGAACCCCTAACTAATATACAAAAAACACAATGAAAAAAAAACAAAAATAAATCTTTATAGGGCTGCATCTCCTAAATCGTGCATCGTAGCGCAAAAATAATCAATTTTTCGTTCCCCTTTAAGAAACCCTTAATTAATACTTTAAAAAAAAAACAAAAAAAAACAGGAAAAAATCTTTATAGAGCTATATCTCCTAAACCGTGCGTGGTAGCGCAAAAATAACAAAATTTTCGTTCCCCTATACGGAACCCCAAAGTAATATACAAAAAACACAATGAAAAAAAAAACAACAAAAAAATCTTTATAGGGCTGCATCTCCTAAACCGTGCATCGTACCACAAAAATAATCAAATTTTCGTTCCCCTTAAGAAACCCTTAATTAAAACAAAAAAAACCAGGAAAAAAACTTTATAGAGCTATTATAGCTATAATATCTCCTAAACCGTGCGTGGTGGCGCAAAAATCATAAAAGTTTCGTTCCCCTTTATGAAGCCCCAAAGTAATATACTAAAAACACAATGAAAAAAAAGAAAAAAATAACAAAAAAACTTTATAGGGCTGTATCTCCTACACCGTGCATCGTAGCGCAAAAATAATTAAAAAAAAAACCCCTTTAAGAAACCCCTAATTAAGATTGAAAAACGCAAAAAAGAAAAAGAGGAAAAAAATCATTTTAGGGCTGTATCTCCTAAACCGTGCGTCGTAGCGCAAAAATAATAAAATTTTCGTTCCCCTTTACGGAACCCCAAAGTAATATACAAAAACAACAATGAAAAAAAAAAAAAAAAACAAAAAAAACTTTATAGGGCTGTATCTCCTAAACCGTCGTAGCGCAAAAATAATCAAATTTTCGTTCCCCTTTGTGGAACCCCAAACTAATATACAAAAAACACAATGAAAAAAAAAAAAACAAAAAAAAAAACTTTATAGGGCTGCATCTCCTAAATCGTGCATCGTAGCGCAAAAATAATCAATTTTTCGTTCCCCTTTAAGAAACCCTTAATTAATACTTAAAAAAAAAACAAAAAAAACAGGAAAAAATCTTTATAGAGCTATATCTCCTAAACCGTGCGTGGTAGCGCAAAAATAACAAAATTTTCTTTCCCCTATACGGAACCCCAAAGTAATATACAAAAAACACAATGAAAAAAAAAACAACAAAAAAATCTTTATAGGGCTGCATCTCCTAAACCGTGCATCGTAGCACAAAAATAATCAAATTTTCGTTCCCCTTAAGAAACCCTTAATTAAAACTTAAAAAAAACCAGGAAAAAACTTTATAGAGCTATTATAGCTATATATATATATATATAGATATAATATCTCCTAAACCGTGCGTGGTGGCGCAAAAATAATAAAATTTTCGTTCCCCTTTATGCAACCCATAATTTATATTTAAAAAAAAACGCAAAATTAAAAAAAAATATCATTATAGGGCTGTATCTCTTAAACCATGCGTCGTAGCGCAAAAATAATTAAAAAAAACCCCTTTAAGAAACCCGTAATTAATACTTAAAAAAAAACACAAAAAAAACCAGGAAAAAAAACTTAATAGAGCTGTATCTCCTAAACCGTGCGTGGTACCGCAAAAACAATAAAATTTTCGTTCCCCTTTATGCAACCCATAATTTATATTTAAAAAAAAAACGCAAAATTTAAAAAAAAATCTTTATAGGGCTGTATCTCCTAAACCATGCGTCGTAGCGCAAAAATAATAAAATTTTCGTTCCCCTTTATGCAAGCCCATAATTTATATTAAAAAAAACGCAAAATTAAAAAAAAAAACATTATAGGGCTGTATCTCTTAAACCATGCGTCGTAGCGCAAAAATAATTAAAAAAACCCCTTTAAGAAACCCGTAATTAATACTTAAAAAAAAAACAAAAAAAACCAGGAAAAAAAACTTTATAGAGCTGTATCTCCTAAACCGTGCGTGGTACCGCAAAAACAATAAAATTTTCGGTCCCCTTTATGTAACCATTAATTTATACAAAAAAAACGCAAAAAAAAAGAGATTTTTTTTATAGGGCTTGATCTCCTAAACCATGCGTCGTAGCGCAAAAATAATTAAATTTTCGTTCCCCTTTATGAAACCCCAAAGTAATATACAAAAAACACAATGTAAAAAAGAAAAAAAGAAAAAAAAAAACAATAAAAAAAACTTTATAGGGCTGTATCTCCTAAACCGTGCGTCGTAGCACAAAAATAATCAAATTTTCTTTCCTCTTTATTCAACCCTTAATTTATATTAAAAAAAAAACGCTTTCACTAAACTGCTGTAACTCGGAAACTTAGAATCCACAAAGGGGACTTTACTAAATTATGACACATATTAAAGCCTGACCCATGAAGACTGTATAAAGGAGCCTAATCTCTATGTATGAAAAGTGTCCATCAAAAAACAGTAATTAGGCGGCGCCACCATACACCGAAATACTACCAAAAACAACCTACGTAATTTGGTCGGGTTATTTGTTGCCTTATATGGTTCATGTTATACTCATGTCCCAGAGCCTAACTAGCGCCACCTGAGAGATTAGGAACTATTATTTAAAGCTTAACGCGGTCACTTTTACAACAATTCTGCCATAAGAGATTGCGATCCTTTCTATACCATCCATACCTGACCAGTAATATATGATCATTGTCAAGAGGGCGCTGTTCATTCTCATGTATAGGGTGACAGTTCAGTATAGTATGAAAAAATATTGTATTTAATGAACATCATCATCATTGTAATTAATGTTGCTTGCCACGCTTAAACATAACAAAAATCACAATAAATTGCGTCTTAAAATAAACTTAAAAAGTCTACTAAAAATCGAAACAAAAGTAATTTTTAAGTCGCTGATGTGACATTCTCAATCAAAAGGTAGGTACCACTTTGTCGTTTACCATAAAGACGAAATTTGATTATATCTTTATACAAATAACCTGTCAGAGAAAGTGGTACCTTTTGATTAGGAACGTCACAAATGTTGGTCAGTATGAGGAGTGCAGCCTACAGTTTATTTTTAATTATATTTATATACCTACTACGGTAAGGTTGATAAGACAATGTAATTATGCCTCCGAATGAAATAAATACACTGTATCGCAAAACTAAGTGGCGAGACAGCTCATAATGCCATCTCTTTCACTCTTGGTTGGTCTTACAAGGGTAAAGGAGATAGTATTAAGATCTCAGTCGCAAGCTGATATTGCGGCAAGTATAATAAGCACCCCACCCGCGTAGGTACCCTTCCCCGCGCACGCCCTTCTTGCTCAATTGAGTTTTATTTTGCCAGATAGTAAAAAAAACCGTGGATCAAAATGACCCAAATTATGAATGATGTCTCAATGTGGTATTATAATATTGTAGACGTAAACTTAATAATATGAATTTTTTTTTGTGGCAGATACAGGGTGTTAATTAGAAAAAAATTTTTTTTAAATAAAAGCGGTGGATGAATTTGACACAGATTTGTTTGAATAACATATAACAATGTTCTGTAAAGTACAACACTTCACTTACCGACTCTAATATTTTTTTAGGCGTTTTAGGATCAATATTGGGTATTTATTAAATGCCATTATACCCGTGGATGAAAATGACACAAAATGCGTGTGTACGTCGGAAGCCACTTTGCCTTTACAGGGAAACAAAGAATTTCGTCTCTAATATTTTTTTTACAGAATGCTGATTGAAAAAAGAAATACCTAAATTTCTACCTAAGCAAATACCTAGGATGACACAAAATATTATTTTTAGGTTTAGTATATGGTCTGGAAACTATATATAAAAAATAAGCAACATTAATATTCTTATAACCTCAGAAGTTATTGGTACAGGTCTATGTATCAAGTCACTGTTATGTTACGTAAATGTTTGTGCCAGAGTGTTACTTCGAATGTATGGGAGCGGCTATTTGGCGACGGGTTTGAGTGACTCTTAAGGGGCCCACTGACTATCAGTCCGCCGACCGATATTGGCCTGTCAGTTGTTCGGAACTGTCAATTTTTTGTTCTAACTGACAGGCCGATATCGTCCGGCGGACTGATAGTCTGTGGGCCCCTTTTTAATACGCGTCTTTGGCGTGGCGTGGTTCATGATCATAACAATAATAATTAAATAAATAAATAAATATTATAGGACATTCTTACACAGATTGACTAAGTCCCACGGTAAGCCCAAGGAGGCTTGTGTTATGGGCACTCAGGCAACGATATATATAATATATAAATACTTAAATACATAGAAAACACCCATGACTCAGGAACAAATATTTGTGCTCATCACACAAATAAATGCCCTTACCGGGATTCGAACCCAGGACCATCGGCTTCACAGGCAGGGTCACTACCCACTAGGCCAGACCGGTCGTCAAACCGTCAACCGTCAACGGTCGTTTATTATATTAATTATGTTTAATTATAATAAATTTTGTTGAAATTAATATAAATAAAAACTCGTTGATTTGACTCGTTTAGCTAATAAATACATACCTACGCTAGGTTAGGTAATAGCTAGGTCGTCTACCTTTTCTGCATAATATAATATCTAGACATTATTTTTGTGTATTTCGTTAATTCAAGATGTTACGAAGTTCAATTGAAGGATTTGCACTTTGGTCGGAGACAGAGACAGGTAACAAAAAGACTGCTTATACAAAGTCGCTTGCAAAAAAAATCAACCAGTCACTGCGGTACCGCACTGATTCCGACAGTTAGGACTGCGAACCATCCAAGTGGTGAAGATTGAAATGTTGCAGCATTGTTATACCTGTGGATGGTTGGAGTTTGGACGTGTGTTATGAATGCTTGAGGTTATGCGAGACGATGAATGAACGGCCTTCTTCTGTGATATGTTAATTTAGACTTGTGTATGAAATGTCTATGGGTTTCACAGTGCTTTGGATTACTGTTATGCTGTGAAATGTAATGAATGAAAAATAAATAAATAAAATACCTACAGGCGGACCGAGTAAACTCTGCATGAAATTTGTTGTGATTTTGAACTTTATTGCAAAGTGATAGGGTTCAAATTTGCAGTGTGTTCCCATATGTCCCCGCCCCGTGATGTGACCGTCGCCATACATGAGGCGGGGATAAATGGAAATGATTTATATAAAAGCGTCTATTTCTCATGTGTGCCCGGCGGGGACAAATATAAAGGGTTCACCGGTTCAGACAAAGTGTGGATGTAACAATAAAAAAATGATGTTTTCAATGACACCTCCATACTTTGTTCTGTCAAAGTCGAAGCACAGTTAGCTTTAACTCCTCGATTTAAGATAAGATAGATATTTATATTTTGTAGCATTTGGCGTCGAGACACTAGGCCCGTGGGGTAGGGGGGCACGGGGGCTCCACAAGGCGCTCAGCAAACGCCTAAGGGAGGCCACAGGTGACCCTCGCGCCATAGCAATCCAGCGCGGGAACGCTGCCTGCGTGATGGGCAGGGCACCCTACCAAGGGCACAAAATTTTGATAGGTATTTTTAATTTTTAGCTTTAGTTATTATAATTGTAGTTAGTTTTAGTTTTAATATTCATTATATAACACTTATTATCGATATTTAGAAGATAGATTATTTTGCTAAGCATTGATAGCCCTTATTCTTTACTCGTCTGTGACTGAAGACAAGTGCTGCTGACTATTCTGATGCAATAATATTTGATATGAAATCACTTTTACAACATTTAATATTTAATTACTTAATAAAATAAATAGCCTTTTAATAATAGGCTTTTGACGGTACATATTGTAGATTAGATAGGCTAAAATTTCAGACACCATTGACATACATTAAATTAATGCATTTTTACATGTCTGTTTTGAACAAGTGAACGTGGGGTGACTTTGACACTTTGGGGCGACAGTGATTAACTGATTACGCAGTGTTAATAAAGAAATAAAGAAAAATATTTTAATTTATATCACATCACTGAAGAATATAAATGATTATAGAAAAAGATGACAATACCTATACAAGATGCAGAAGATTTTAGACTAAGTATTTTATGTTTTTTTTGGTAACAGTACGTATTTTTTGGGTTAAAAAAGTGACAAAATAAGCAGTACCTATCTACTTACTCGTTATCTTCGACTTTTTCCTAAAAACACTATTTAACTTTTTTTTACCTGACTGAATCCAAGATAAATAAATAAAATAGATTAGATTAGATCTTATTTTAGTCTTATTTAGTTTTAGTTTTTAGTTTTATTTTATAGATAAGTTCCTCTTTAACAAATGTATTTAATGAATAAAATAAAATAAAGGTATTTAAGGAGTCAACAAATTTTATTTCAATATTAATTACACCTAGATCAAAATCATATAAGTATTATATTAATTTTTTTTTTGTTTTTTTTTTTTTCAAGTCTCACCCAAGGCAGTAATTTTTCCACTTTTAAATTTATTCTAAGCTTAATAGCATCGATCGCAGACGTTTCTGCTTGTTAATAATTAAGTATTATATTAAGTTAAAATATTTCAAAGATAAAATTACTTTGATCATTCGATGAACAAAATGAATGGTCAGCCCTTTCTAAATAATTTATACCAATAACTGTAGCAAACTGTAATTTAATACCAGTCTTATGCACTCTGCATAGTCTCCTGAAACCCACCCAACAAGTTTTTTCACGAGTTTTACTCGAAAGTATTCCAGCCACTTTTACATCGTATCGTACGATAGTCTTACAACTCTTCACTACACCTAAATCAAACTAAATTAGACTTTAAAACTAAAGAAATAAAATCTAAGTCAACTACTTTTGAATGGTATGCCAAAAATGACCACGCTGCATTTTTATACGCAACTAGCTTTTCGAATTTAAACTCTATGCTGTTGGTAAGAAGAGTGTAATGATGTGCATTGATGTGGCAGAAGCACCACGTTGCATACGTCGCGTGGTCAGTGTTGGTTAGCAGCGGTGCGAGGAGCACGTATCGCCGCCATTTTGCGTCCCGCCAAAACTTGCCGCGGCAAACTTCGATGACAGAAAAAAATCGTTGAGTGACTTTTTAATTACCAAAAACGTTTTTAAAACTATTTGTGACTGTTAATTACGTGTAAAAAAAATGTACGTTATTTTTGCCGTGCGTGTAAAAGTGCATAATTAGTTTAATTTGTGTTAAACAATAATGGATCTTGTGCAAGCGCCGGAACGTTGACCTTATTTCTTGACAGGTATGGTTCGATTTTTTATTGCGTAACAGGTTATTCGCAATCTTGTTTATTGAGATTGAGACGGTGACTTTTTAATTTTGAGCCAAGGGTGCAATAATTACAAGTTTACCATGACTGGTTACATGTCAGTGGCATTTAATAATAACTGTCCAGATTAAAAAAAAACATTATTCAAGCCTCATTGCGTCTTTAGTGCTTAAAATTTTGCAAAAAAAAAAAAGAATTATGCAATAATTATGAATTCGGGGACATTTTTGCCGTATAACTTGCTCTTTTTTTATACCACTTCGTTGGCAAACAAGCATACGGCCCGCCTGATGGTAAGTAGTCACAGTAACCTATGGACGTCTGCAACACCAGAGGCTCTTCATATAAAGGGTTAATACAAGGGCTTAGCTATAATAGGAAATAAGGATAAGTTTATTTTCAAAAGAATACATAACAGAAATTATCAGGGGTCAATACATATCATCATTATATCATAACGATAAATAAATAGACATGAGTCTATTTAATAGAGAGTAAAAAACTTTTTTGGTACGCAACCTTAAAAAACTACTTACTAAAAAAAAATACCCAGGACAAGGCCAGGACTATAAAAATCATGATTTTTATTTTTTATTTTAACTACGATTTAAATTCTATATTACTTATAATTCATAGTTAATAATCATATTTAGTATTTGCTAACATTAATATGTTAACATTATTGTATTCAAATAAAAAATGACAATTACCATTCTAAATTTCTTACCTACTTAATTCATTTATTAATAAATAAATATCGTAAAGGAAAACTGGACATGTAGAAAAAAAAACTTATTGGAGATTAACATTTTTAAAACTTAACGCAGGTTTAAAATGATCTAATCGCTAAAACCGATCTCTTCAACAATATCATTGTTCCTGTAAAATATTGTAATTTATTGTTATTCACCGAACTTTGGCCGACGGCGGAACATTAGTTAACTATAAAACCCGGTTTAAATTTCTTTCCTCACTTAGATGCTTCAAAATCTGCTACTTGTTTCCCCTCCTCCTTCTTCAAAATTTTATATCAACTCTTTTAGTTTTCGTGCTATCCAGCTCTGGAATAATCTGCTCATTAATATTAGACGTGCTAAATCACCCCATTTTTAAAAACCTATTAAAAGATCATTATTTGTCTAGTTCATAAAAATCCCGTTTCTTTTAAATTCCTTGTCGTTTATGGCTTCCTTTGTCATTTATATATATGTGTATGTATAGGTAGTAATAAATTTAGTCTATTTTAACTATATATGTGTAGTATATATAAGTATGTATTATATTATGTTTTTATCGTTTTCTTTATTTTGCACCACCCGAAAACTACCGGTTCGTTCGCCATCTCTCTATCTGAAGGTTGTCTGGAAGATATCGCTGTTTAGCGATAAGTCCGCCTGTTGTTACCTACCAATTTATATCTTTTCTCAATTTCTGTATCTTATTTTTAATGTAGTGTGCACAATAAAGCATATTGTTATTATTAGGCTGAAAGAAACTTTAAATTAATCGAGTATGTGTGTAGTTTTATAAACAGGGCAATAATAAATATTCTTTTGTGCCGTAAACCGGGGTTATTTTGTGCTTCGTTTTTTAAAGAGCCACGGACCTCATTATTATTTACAACGACGGGACTTAATCGCGTAAAATAAGTATTAAACCCACCTCCGACGTTTCGAGAACGGCGTTGTCCCCGTGGTCTCGGAGAAGACTGGCTAAAGTTGACATCAACATCTTCTAGGCGCGTGAGTTTTTCGAACTACCCGCACTTGGTCTTGTTTGTTTGTTGTAACGTCGGAGGTGGGTTTAATACTTATTTTACGCGATTAAGTCCCGTCGTTGTAAATAATAATGAGTAAAAATCGTGAAAGTTTAAATCAGTGTTGAGCCACGGACCTTACAATCATATTAATCAATTATGGAGGCATATATTAAACTTTATGCGAATTTTATCGGTTACATAAACATGCGCAACATTGTTACATAATTTGTAATTTTGTTGTATATTAACTCCTGTAGTCCTGTCCTGTCCTGTCCTGTTGTTTCTGTGCTTTCTGTAGAGTCTTTAACGCATATCAGTTAAAGAACATGGGTCAAAATCATAAAAATAATTAATGCAAATAAATAAATCATTTATCCATATTTAAATACATTTTATCGTATTTTTATAAACATTTATTTTTAGTTTTAAAGTGTGTCGACAGATGGCAGTGAATTTACTGTGGTTACAAAATTTACTATGACAGTACCGCTCTAGTATAAGTTACTGTATGAACGGGGCGACTTATGAAAAAACAAGGGTACTTTGACCCATTTAAAACTTACAAAATCTGTAGGCATTTGTTCCAATTTAAAAATGGACCTGTACTTTTATGTAAAGAACAATTTTTTTCTCCCTCATTTTAAAGCGTTTTAATGATAAAATTACTAAATCTAATTATTAAACAATTAACAAAGAAATAAGTTATTTTAAATGTATTTGATAATTTGTTTTTGTTGTTATTGTCAAGTTGCTAATTATCTTAATGACCAATAAAGTGATCTTAATGATCAGTTGACCACTTTACCCTTTTCTAAATTGGTTTGTTTTGATTTGCGTCTGCTGCTCCATAATTTAAAAATTAAAAAATACTTGTAAATACAATACTTTGACAAATATCTGTGCTCATCACACAAATAAATGGCCGTTTGCATCATGAAAAAAAAACTAATGCTATTTTATAATCCAGTGTGCAAGTTTTACCTTAAAACGAAACCCACCGTTAAACCGCACCGAAACCGGCTTAGCAATTGCTGAAGTTAACTACTGCGGTTAAATTTATTATGCAATTTGTTAAACGTAATCGTAAATAATGTTTAACATATTCCAATAATTTATCTAGAATAGTTGCAATTTATCGTATTATTAAAATATGTTGACAGTTATAATCGTAATAGTTTACTGCCTAATAGTATTTAAGATAAATTATATCCGTATTTGATATGATCAATATTTACTTAGTATTAAAGAGAAAGTGTGAGATAATTATAATATAATTACTTTTGGTTTGACCAGTTGGTCAATTAGCTCCATGCATGAATTTATTTTTATTTTTGGATTCATAATTTATATCGTTGGAACACCGGAAATGATAAAAATATTTTTGTAAACCTTAACATTATTTTATTAAAAAATATTTAAAATGTTGAAAATTTTTGAGCGGTTGAAACGCTCATAATTTTTGGCGCGAATTCGACAGAGCGTGATGACGTCACACGTTGGGCGGCCCAACTGACGATTGCTACTAATGACACTAATCTGTCGAACGCGTGACGTCACGTGGCGTTTCGAGCGTTTCGCTCACTAGCTTTTCGCGGGCAAATTTTTGTACTTTTTATTTATAATTTTAAGTAATTGAATGGTAATTTAAAAACGGAAATGCATTTGTAACATGATATAACGGTAACAAGCATCCGAATAAAACATATTTCGTTCAAATATAAACTTCATGCATGAGGCTAATTGTTGGTGAAATTGTCAGTAAAAAACAAAAAAAAAACTATACCTACTCACCCTTTTCATTTGGGTGCTAGTACTAGTAAGACAAAGATAGTATGATTCTCTCTGTCTATGTTTGAAAATTTTGAAATGAGACAGTCCTTTGACAAACAATTAATTTGGTTTGACCAACTATAGTTGGTCAAGCAAATCTTGTCAGTAGAAAAAGGCGGCAAATTTGTTAAATCGCGGGAAAATCGCGTGTCATTTATACCTATATCTTACCTATCTGTGGAACTGTTTTATTTACATTAAGATTTTATCAAGTTTCCATTGCAATTTTCAGAGAAATGTTGACATCACCATTGAAAAATATACAGATAAGACTGTGCGTTTTCTTTAGCAAAGTTTAGTTAACTAAGAAATTAATACATTAATAGGTATAAATATGTTTGAATAGGAACGATATTTCTGTTTAGCCCAGTGGTTGACTGGTAGAGAATGCCTCAAGGCATTAAGTCCGTCTTTTTTACTTTTTACTTGTTCTTGTGCAATAAGGTTTAAAACAAATAAATAACATGTAAATTTGAGGTTATGCCGTGATATATCACAGATCACGAGATACAGCCTGGTGACAGACGGACAGACAGACGGACAGCGGATATATATGCAGTTTTCTTTCAGTGTTAAATCGACTAGTTAAATGCGAAATGGATATCAAAGAAAACCGTTTATACACCTATCTTTTACATACCTGCTACTAATATATTCAGACATGACATTGTATCGCCAAACGAACATCAAAGAAATCTTGAAAAAATTTAAGTAAACATCTAGCAATTATAATAGACGTAATAATTATTTAAAACTGGCTTTGTATTTACATATACACAAATATCTGCTTAGTTTTTGCATAAATTATGGTTTTTATAGGTTTGTCACTAGGGTGCAGAATCGGTACTGTTTAAAAGAACCGGGATTTCCCGGTATTTTTAGGTACTTTCGGGACTGCCTTCAAAAATTAGTTTTTACCTAAATTTTCAGTAAAAAAGCGTAAAACGACCTTTGAATATTTCTCTATACATTGGTATAATCATAGAGTAACTTATACTAGAGCGGTACTGTCATAGTAAATTTTGTAACCTCAGTAAATTCACTGCCATCTGTTTACACACTTTAAAACTAAAAATAAATATTTATAAAAATACGATAAAATGTATTTAAATATGGATAAATGATTTTTTTATTTGCATTAATTATTTTTATATGATTTTGACCCATGTTCTTTCACTGGTATGCGTTAAAATTATAAATAACAAACGAAACAGTCAACGCCCTCTATACGAGTGTAGGCCAAAACTAGTGGCGCCATCTGGTCGAGAATCAAATTTTCCTGATTTTCGAGGCACGTTTTTTTCTTAGACTGTATCCATCTATTACGGAGTTATATCTATCTTTGGTATAATACAAAAAGTACCATAGTGAAGGTACACACATTTCTTATTTTACGATAATCTGTGTCTTTAAGCCACACAATCATGCCTTCATTAACCGTTAATTAATTAATTAATAATTATTACTAGAGTTAATAATAATTAATTATTAATAATTTAATAATTATTTAATAATTAAATTATTTACTAGAGTTCGACCAAGATAAGTCTGCAACGATTTTGATAGCACACGCAGTGCAAGTGTTATTTTAAACAACACTTCTATGAAATTATGACGAATAAAGACAATAACACTTGCACTGCGTGCGCTGTCAAAATCGTTGCAGACTTATCTTGGGCTAACTCTACTAAATAATTTTTTTTTGGAGATTCTGTATTTTTATGTGAGAAGTTTTTAAGTAAAAATTTTGTTGACAATGTTGACATTTCTGACGTATGTAATGTCAACATTGTGTAATAATATAATTTGGTTTCATGGAGACTGTATAAAGGAGCCAAATCTCTATGTATGAAAAGTGTCAATCAAAAAACAGTAATTAGGCGGCGCCACCATACACCGAAATACTACCAAAAACAACCTACGTAATTTGGTCGGGTTATTTGTTGCCTTATATGGTTCATGTTATACTCACGTCCCAGAGCCTAACTAGCGCCACCGGAGAGATTAGGAACTATTATTTAAAGCTGAAAGCGGTCACTTTTGCAACAATTCTGCCATAAGAGATTGGCATCCTTTCTATACCATCCATATTTGGTTTAATCCTAAACGGGTTATTCCTACTAGCTACCACCAGCATTTTGTTAGAGTTCATCTGATAAAAACAGTATAAATATAATTAGCTAATATAATTAGAATCGAACTTCACTTACAGGTAAGTTCGTGTAATTCCTATTAGACCGATAGTGGGACCATATTTTTGACCTTAAAGTTATGATAATTCTAAAGAAGGAAAAGTGATGCTTATATGGCAGGGGACATGTTTTTAAGCATATTTGTAATTTAAGACGAAAAGTTAGAACGAGCGTTAGGTATAAATTAGGTATTTATATATTTTGATTGATGCTTTTTGAATATTGAATTAAAGTGCAAAGTTTAAGCTTCATCGTTTAAATTATGTATGACGCTTTAAACTGTTACATTTTTAGAAAAAAAATTAACGTGCTTCTTTGTCAAACTAAAATTAGCTTATTATTTTGTCGATATTGAATTAAAGTTTTAAAAATCCACAATAATATCTCTAAATTCTTAAGTTAATAGACAAAGCCGAAAAATTAGAAAAATATGATTGCTGCTTAAATTTTAATATGCGTTTTTTGTCCTGTAAGGTCCAATATTGAATTAAAGTCTATAAAGATAAGTTTCATACTATAAAATAATATATGCAACCATATTATGAAAAGTAAGAAATTTCTGTGTGTAGCTTCCATTGTTATAGCCAAATCTATTTAAAAAGGCGCGAAATTCATACATACGCCGCGCTGGTCCGTCAAGGTGCCGGCGCGGCACGCGGGAGCCTATCGTAGCATTCGTATCTATCTATCTATACCTATAGGTACTTACCTCGCCCGGTCGCCCCACCCCCCGCTCAACTTCGTAAGCGCTGCTTGTCTTTTCTTGTCATTCATTAGTTTGTTTACCGTGCACATAAATTAGATGCCGATATTACGTGAAATTAATGTAATTATGACTTCAAAATGAGTACAAAATAATTGTTATGTGGACTGATTATTTGTAGTTACTTAGTGGTCCGAGAGCTGGTAGACATTTTGGAGTAGGTCCTTGAGGCAAGCTGAAAATTTGCCTGATACTTCTCCTATCATACCCTAACTCAGCACTGGAGGTCTGGCTGCAGGGTAGCGGGGCTAAATCAACCCTTATATTTTTTAAGATTTTTTTAGGGCTCCAAAAATGTTCGTGAGGCAATCTATAATTTTTACAGGTTGAAGTTAAGTATCTAAATAGTCACAAAAAAATAAGCTTGAACATTTGGTCGGGTCTTTGACCTTGCCAGAAGATCTAAAAAGTAACGTATGGCACTTACTCGTACGCAAAATTAAGTTTGTCTACTAAAGTAATTGTATGCATTACAGTTATTTTTGTAGTACAGTAAATTAAAGACGAGTAAATTAAAGACTAGGTAGGATGTACAGTCAGCAATACTATTCGCTTAGCACCGTTGCATACAAACTTCTTTACAGGGGTGGTATCTTTTCTCTGCAGCTGACTGTACAATGTGATTGTAACTATGACGATGGTGTATATTTATGATGTATGTTATTTATTGTGTTTTTTATATGTTACTTAAGGGCTTCTGTTAAGGGAACGAAAATTTGATTATTTTTTCGCTACAACGCACGGTTTAGGAGATACAGCCCTGTAAATATTTTTTTCTGTTTTTTTTTTCTATTTTTTTTTATTTTATGTTTATTAAGGGTCCACTGCAGGCGAACGAAAATGTTTATTATTTTGCGCTACGGCACACGGTTTAGGAGATACAGAATTATAAAGATTTTTTGTGGTTTTTTTTTTAAATATATTAATTAAGGGTTTCTTAGTGGAACGAAAATTTGATTATTTTTGCGCTCCGTCGCACGGTGTAGGAGATACAACCCTATAAAGATTTTTTCTTTGTTTTTATTTTTAGTTTTTCATTGTGTTTTCTGTATGTTACTTAGCAGTTTCTCAAAGGGGAACGAAAATTAGATTATTTTTGCACTACAACGCACGGTTTAGGAGATACAGCCCTCTAAAAAAAAAATTCTTTTTTTTTCTTTTCTTTTTAAATGTTAATTAAGTTGAACGAAAATTTTATTATTTTACGCTACGACGCTATTATTAAATTATGTTAGATTTTGAAATTTTTATATTAAATATATCTACTTATATTAAATTTGAAGTTTGGTTATGGAATTTTATATTATATTATATACAAAAAAAGAAATATAGGGCTGTATCTCCTAACCCGTCCGTCGTAGCGCAAAAATAATAAAATTTTCGTTCCCCTTTAAAAACACTTTTAATATACAAAAAACACAATGAAACACAATAAGAAAAAAAAGAACTTTACACGGCTGTATCTCCTAAGCCGAGCGTCGTAGCGCAAAAACAATCAAATGCTCGTTCCACTTTAAGAAACCCTTAATTAATATTAAAAAAAAAAAACAAAAAAAAAAAAAACTTTATAAGGCTGTATGTCCTAAACCGTGCATCGTAGCGCAAAATAATAAAATTTTCGTTCCATTGCAGTGGACCCTTAGTTAACATTAAAAAAAAAAAACAAAAAAAAAAAACAGAATAGTACATTTCGCTGCTAGTGCGAAAAGTATGTCATTACTTCACGAGTACCGAGATAAGAATCGGGGCGAGTGAAGAATGACATTTCCGCACGTGTATCGAACGACGTTTTTTTAATACAGTTGCGAAAAAATAAGAAAAACAACAAGTAAGGAATTCGAAACTTTTATATTATTAATTCTGTGACATCATTGACATTGACATTATGAAGAGGTGTTTTTTAGCTGGGTGTTATTATTATTGAACCCACTTCAATGAAAGATTTTTTTTAATGCATGTTCTATAAGACAATTGTACATATAAAACATTGTACTATTATTACCCAAATATCGTTAATTACGATTATTTGTGTATCGTACATTTATAAAAACAATATCGAATGTTGCCTTTGGAAATTTAAAGCAGAAATAAAAAACGCCTCTCCTTTGACAGGCGTTCCGTTCTATTCAGACAACTTATTAAGAACGGTTTTTCAATATTCAATATATAAAAAAATAGACGTATTATAATGATGAAGGGGTAAGTAATAAAATATGAAATATGTATATTTTTCGTATTCTTACTTTAACAGTAGGTTTTTATGTTGATTACGACGTTTCGCGAACTAGTGCTTTTTACTTTTCCAATTTTTTTAAATTTATACTTGTTCCAATTCACGACTACTTATTGATGAGTGTTAATATAGTTTCCTTTAAACGTCGTAATTAACATAAAAATCTACTGTTAATGTAAAAATCTACTGTTGAAAAACCGTTCTTAATAAGTTGTCTGAATGGAACGGAACGCCTGTCAAAGAAGAGGCGTTTTTTCTTACTGCAAGAATGTTTTAAGTTTCCAAAGGCAACATTCGATATTGTTTTTATAAATATACGATATTCAAATAATCGTTAATAACGATATTTAGGTAATAATAGTACAATGTTTTATATTTGTAAAACAATACAATGTCTACAATGTTGTATGAAGTGGGTTCAATAATAATAACAAAATCCATTCTAGTCGAATAAAAGTTAAAAAAACACCTCTTCATAATGTCAATGTCAATAATGTCACAGAATTAATAATATAAAAGTTTCGAATTCCTTACTTGTTGTTTTTCTTATTTTTTCGCAACTGTATTAAAAAACGTCGTTCGATACACGTGCGGAAATGTCATTCTTCACTCGCCCCGATATCAAGATATCTCGGTACTCGTGAGGTAATGACATACTTTCCGCACTAGCATCGAAATGTACTATTACAGGGCTGTATCTCGTAAACAGTGTGTTGTAGCGCAAAACTAATCAAATTTTCGTTCCCCTTTGAGAAACCCGTAAGTAACATTCAAAAAACATAATCGAACAACAAAGAAGAAAACAAAAAATTAAAAAAAACCTTTATAGGGTTGTATCTCCTAAACCGTGCGTTGTAGCGCAAAAATAATCTAATTTTCGTCCCCCTTTGAAAAGCCCCTAAGTAACATACAAAACACACAATGAAAAACTTAAAAGAAATTATAGGGTTGTTGCATCTCCTAAACCGTGCGTCGGAACGAAGAGCAAAAATAATTAAATTTTCGTTCCACTTTAATAATATTTAAAAATTAATATTTAATATTTAAAAGATACAAACATTTCTTTTTTGTTTTTCATTGTATTTTTTGAATGTTACTTACGGGTTTCTCAAACGGGAACGAAAATTAGATTATTTTTGCGCTACAACGCACGGTTTAGGAGATACAGCCCTGTAAAGATATTTTTCTGTTTTTTTTTCTTTTTTTTTATGTTAACTAAGGGTCCACTGCAATGGAACGAAAATTTTATTATTTTGCGCTACGATGCACGGTTTAGGAGATACAGCCTTATAATAGTTATTTACGATACAAGGGCGGAAAAGAGGAAATTTGAAACGAGTGGCGATAAATTAAAAGACGACCGCAGGGAGTGTTTTAAATCGACACGAGTTGCGAATTACCTATTCGCACGTGTATCGTACAACGTTTTACAGTACATATGGCCCTTTAAACTTTCGACATATGCACGAAAAGTGCTATTTGACGCACTAGTGCGAGAAAGTAGCACCATATGTACTGTAAAGATTTCTTTAAATATAAATTAAGGGATTCTTAAAGTGGAATGAAATTTTGATTATTTTTGCGCTACGACGCACGGTTTAGGATCTACAGCCGTGTAAATATTTCTTTCGTTTTTTTTTTTGTTTTTTCTCATATTAAAAAAGGGTTTCTTAGAGGGGAACGAACATTTTACTTTTTTTGCGCTCCGACGCACGGTTTAGGAGATACAGCCCTATAAAAAGATTGTTTTCTTTGTTTTTTCTTTTATGTTTTCGTTGTGTTTTTTGTATGTTACTTAGGGGCTTCTGATAGGGGAACGAAAATTTGATTATTTTTGCGCTATAACGAACGGTTTAGGAGATACAGCCCTGTAAATATTTTTTCTGTTTTTTTTTTCTTTGTTTTTTTTTAAATGTTTATTAAGGGTCCACTGCAGGCGGACGAAAATGTTATTATTTTGCGCTACGGCGCACGGTTTAGGAGATTCAGCCTTATAAAGATTTTTTGTGTTTTTTTATACCTATATTAATAAAGGGTTTCTTAAAATGGAACGAAAATTTGATTATTTTTGCGCTCCGTCGCACGGTTTAGGAGATTCAACCCT
This sequence comes from Cydia strobilella, assembly GCF_947568885.1. Lineage (NCBI taxonomy): Eukaryota > Metazoa > Arthropoda > Insecta > Lepidoptera > Tortricidae > Cydia > Cydia strobilella. Next base: position 750,990 of record NC_086064.1, on the reverse strand, counting down.
ATAAAGATTTTTTCTTTGTTTTTTTCTTTTTTGTTTTTCATTGTGTTTTTTGTATGTTACTTAGGGGTTTCTCAAAGGGGAACGAAAACTAGATTATTTTTACTCTACAACGCACGGTTTAGTTTTTTTTTTCTTCTTTTTTCTTTTTTTTTAATGTTAATGAAGGGTCCACTGCAGTTGAACGAAAATTTTATTATTTTGCGCTACGACGCACGGTTCAGGAGATACAGCCTTATAAAGATTTTTTCGGATTTTTTTGTTTTTTTTAAAAATATTAATTGAGGGTTTCTTAAAGTGGAACGAAAATTTGATGATTGTTTTTGTCCTGCGACGCGCGGTTTAGGAGATACAGCCGTGTAAAGATATTTTTTTCTTTTTGTGTTTCATTGTACGACCGGTCTGGCCTAGTGGGTGACCCTGCCTGTGAAGCCGATGGTCCTGGGTTCGGGCCCGGTAAGGGCATTTATTTGTGTGATGAACACAGATATTTGTTCCTGAGTCATGGGTGTTTTCTATGTAATTATGTATTTGTATATTATATATATCGTTGTCTGAGTACCCATAACACAAGCCTTCTTGAGCTTACTGTGGGACTTAGTCAATCTGTGTAAGAATGTCCTATAATATTTATTTATTTATTGTGTTTTTTATATATTAAGTGTTATTTAAAGGGGAACGAACATTTTATTATTTTTGCGCTGCGACGGACGGTTTAGGAGATACAGCCCTATTTTTTTTGTTTATTGTTGTGTTTTTTTGTATGTTATATAATATAAAATTCCATAACCAAAATTCAATTTTTTTATATAAGTAGATATACTCAATATAAAAATTTCAAAATCTAACATAACTTTTAATAGAAATATCCTCATATATCATAAATATACACCATCCTCATAGTTACAATCACATTGTACAGTCAGCTGCAGAGAAAAGATACCACCCCTGTATAGAAGTTTGTATGCAAAGGTGCTAAGCGAATAGTATTGCTGACTGTACATCCTACCTAGTGGTCTTTAATTTACTGTACTACAAAAATAACTTTGTAATGCATACACTTTGTTTAGTAGACAAACATAATTTTGCGTGCAAAAATAACTGCAATGCATACACTTTGTATAGTAGAGAAACTTAATTTTGCGTGCAAAGATAACTTTGTAATGCATACAATTTGTATAGTAAACAAACTTAATTTTGCGTGCAAGTAAGTGCCATACTTTTTAGATCGCCTGGCAAGGTTAAAGATACGACACGACCAAATGTTCTGGTTTATTACTTTTATGACCATTTAGATACTTAATTTTAACCTGTAAAAAAGAATTACTCAAATCGGACCACGGGTATCGGAGTAATCGGTGAACATACATAAAAAAAAATAGCCACAACCGAATACAGAACCTCCTCCTTCTATGAAATTGAAGTCGGTTAAAAATTACAGATTGATTTTAGAACATTTTTTTGAATTTTGTGAAAAAATATTTTGCACGCGTCTGGCAAGGTTAGGTTACCCGCTAGCCCGTTGATCTATATATCAATACCGTTTGATCGCTGCCTCGGCGGCGCACAGCGCGGCGCGCGCGAACATGCCGCGCGTTTGAAATGTAACGTAAATATAAGCACGGAATGCATACGTATCAGTATTTAGTGACGCACTGATTTTATATTTCTAATCTTTTGTGTGGGAACTAAGATCATTGTCATGACCGTTTAATATTAACTCTACAAACTTTAATTCAATATTGGCTATACTGCTTAACCAGAAATCAATATCTAGAGAAGCACATTGTCTACATTTCTAATTTTTTACAGGTATAATAAGCTGATCCATAATATCGTAATTTTGCAATATCAGCTACTCTAATTATTTATTTACAAAATAATTCATGTTTTTAAGTTCACCAGAAAGCACATGTTCCAGATTTCTAAAAACCGAATATTGTGTATAAATTAAAGTGGGTTTAAATATGTTAAAGTTTTTTGTAACTTTAATTTTATATTTACAAAGTTATTAGCAAAAATTAAAATATTTCAATATATCCGAACGCTCACCCTAAAAATTTCTAACTTTTTACGAAAGTCTTATTTAACATGCTAACAATGACATATCGAAAAAGAAGAAACTTTAATATTATCAAAACCCATTTTTGTTCCACCGCTGGTCTATATGTATAAATAACTGTTTCTAGAAAAAATACTTTTGTCCATTTACTTTTTTTTGAAAAACTATCAACTTTTGCGTTATTAGACTCAGAATCACGAGTAGGTACTATTGAATAAGAAAAAAAAAAGTGTCCTCAGTTTTTCATACAATTTTTGGGCGTCAGTTTTGTAACGGTCCATACAAAATGTATGTGAAAATGCGTTACACAACTGTAACTTTTTTGGGGACATATTTTTTTCTTTTTTAATCGATAGTCCGTGTGATTCTGAGTAGAAATAACCCAAAAGTTGATGTGATTTTCGAAAAAACGTAAATCATACCGTTTTAAGTGAAAATGCCCATAAATAAGGAGTAAGTGATTGATTTTCGGTTCCGGTATTTCCCGGTAACAAACACTATTTGACACTCGTCCATAAAAGCCAAGGCAAGAATCAGTAATACCTAGTTTGTTGGCAACCTACCTACTGATGTGTATCTGTAATTTGTATGGTTACTCTCTCAACAGTGTATAAAAATTAAATAAACACCGAACGACCACGCATTTTAATAAAATGGTAAGTGTTCGGTTGTTCAATTTGTTTCTGTCATTTATTATCGTTCTTTGGTAAGTCATTCGGTTTCATAATCGTAGCCACCCGGCTATAGCATATAATTACATACCTACTTGATGTTCCCTATTAAACACCGGTACTAGAAGTGTCAGATTTGTGGTTTTTTTATGCGAACGGCTTACACTAAAGGGGCCCACTGACTATCAGTCCGCCGGACGATATCGGCCTGTCAGTTAGAACAAAAATTTGACAGTTTCGAACAACTGACAGGCCGATATCGTCCGGCGAACTGATAGTCAGTGGGCCCCTTAATTGTATTTATTTTACTTTAAATCCCTAAAAACATTTGCCCTTGGAACCATCATACAGGGCGTTTTTGTAATTACGGGCAATATTTTGCGAGATGAATCAGTCGTACTAAATTACTAAGCAACTTCTACTATTGTAAAAACCCGAAATCAGGAGAAAATGGGTTTTCTATGCGAGAATCATTATTAGGGTTCCGTACCCAAAGGGTAAAAACGGGACCCTATTACTAAGACTCCGCTGTCCGTCTGTCCGTCTGTCTGTCTGTCACCAGGCTGTATCTCTTGAACCGTTATAGCTAGACAGTTGAAATTTTCACAGATGATGTATTTCTATTGCCGCTATAACAACAAATACTAAAAACAGAATCATATAAATATTTAAATGGGGCTCCCATACAATAAACGTGATTTTTTTTGCTGTTTTTTTCCGTTATGGAACCCTTCGTGCGCGAGTCCGACTCGCACTTGACCGGGTTTTTCCTCGATTTCGGGGTTGGTCCCATCCCATAGTAAAAATTGCTCAGTATGACATATTTATTAACATCGCAAAATATTGCCCGTAATTATAAAAACAGCTTGTATTATCCTCATTACCTGCAAATCAATTAATGAGATAATAGCCAGGATCTAAGTTAATATGTCATATAAAAACAACCTTAGTAATTCACACGAAGATTCAAATTTGCATAATCTTAGAGACTCATACGCAGTTTTAAAAATTATTCACCCAGGATACGACCAACGTAACTTTCATTTACTGAAGTTCTTATTACATTTGCAATAAGTTATATTTTTGATTGTTTTAGCGTTTGGTTAAGTTTGTAAAGTCAAGTGTTGTGAAGGGGTGTCATGTCCGACATTTGTGTTGACAGGTGTATTAATGCTGTAATGGGGATTTAAATCGTGTTTGTGAAACAAAATACTAATAGCGAGATACTTTAAATTCATATTGCTCGTTTCTAAAAGAATCAAAACATTCTCATACAGATGGGCAAGTGGAAATGTTCTCGGATATTTCAGGAAACTTCTTTTCTTTTTCATTTTATTTCACATTTATATAGGACATTTAGAAAACTTGCTATTTGAAAAATCGAGCGAACGAAATACTAAAATCGCCTCTCAATTTGGCGAAACTTGTATACCTAGACATGTTTTTAGGGTTCCGTACCCAAAGGGTAAAAACGGGACCCTATTACTAAGACCCCGCTGTCCGTCTGTCTGTCACCAGGCTGTATCTCATGAACCGTGCTACCTAGACAGTTGAAATTTTCACAGATGATGTATTTCTGTTGCCGCTAGCTATAGCAACAAATACAAAAAGTACGGAACCCTCGGTGGGAGAGTACGACTCGAACTTGGCCGGTTTATAATTTTTTTTTTTAATAAATAAAATAAGAAATTATATAGGCAGATAACGAAATTACTTATAATACAATTGCATATACATTTTCACCTCTAAATTAAATAACTAACTTATAAAACTACAACTAAAAATAAATAAAACTAATCTTAAAATAAATAACTAAAACTAATTTTGGTGCAATAAAGAATATTTACATTAGAATTAAAAACTCTTCCCCTGCGGCATGGTGCCGTAGATGCTGGCAGCATTTCCTCGCTGTATCGCAACGCTTACTCTTTGTGCGAGGAAGCTGCCAGCTCTACGATCACCGGTGACGTCTAATACTTATTACTTTTGTATCTAAATGTATAGTTTAATTGACTGTTTATTATTTAAATAATTTAGTGACAGTCCGCAGTAGGATCGGTCACCGAGGTCCCGTTTACAATTGTGTTGTGTCGACACTCATTATCATGTTGCTTAACTAATCGCTAATCATTGTTTACTAAAACGTACTATATATAGTAATTGTTTCACGATCTTAGCACATCATAATATTTAATCCGCATCTCTACCGCCCCTGGGGTCCTAGCCAATATTCAATCAGCATCTAGAGATGCGGATTGAATATGAGATGCGGTAGACCGCATCCTGGGCCTGTTTTAAAAATTGTGTAATGTACGGAACACTTGGAACGCGAGTCCGACTCGCACTTGGCCGGTTTTTGACTTCGAAAAACAGTCCATATAACTGACACATACCTGACACATATTATTGGATACATACATACATACATATAATCACGCCTATTTCCCGGAGGGGTAGGCAGAGACCACGGATTTCCACCTGCTACGATCCTGACATACCTCTTTCGCTTCCTTCACTTTCATAACACTATATTAGAAGACACTATATTAGAAGGCAAGATAGAAGCGAGAAGAGGCCGCGGAAAACCACGAGCAAGCTACACACAACAACTGAAAGCGAAAGCAAATGTCGTGTCTTACAGGGACCTAAAGAACCTGGCCGAGGACCGAGAAAACTGGCGCATACTCCACCGACAAGAGCCATGCTCTTAAATTATGATGATGATGATGATGACTTTCATAACATTCCTCATACACGCTCGCCGGTTTAGGGTGCTCTTGACCTGGCCTTTCTTCAGGATTTCCCCGATCTGATCAGCGAAAGTCCGCCGAGGTCTGCCCCTTCCAACTCCCGTTTCTACCTCTCCCTTATACACTCTCTTCTCATTATTGGATATTAATGATATTATCCCTTTTCCGTATATAAATACCCCGCCCTCGTGCAGCTTGAATATCACACAATACATCAAGTCTAAGTTATACACGTCTATTTCAAGTGTAATATAATTCGAAACATTGTAAGGTTTGACAATAAACATCATGGTTAATTTATCTTTCCCAAATAGTGATTCACGATTCACCCAGATTTCGGTGACGACGTATGATTAGCACCATTCAAACAGTAACCTACTTGTTCCATGACGTCACGTCACCTGACATCGACGTCAGTGATATAGTTAGTCATAGGACTGTAGCATTTCAAACATAGACAGATCTTTGTCTTACACTAGTACTAGCACCCAAAAGGATGAGTATAGTTTTTTTTGTTCCTATTTACTGACAATTTGGTTTGACCAACTATATTAGTGTTATGGGATTGTGAGGTATGCTAACAAGATGCCGTGTCGGGCCGAAAAGTGGAGGAAATGTTATGAAATATTCTTTTTCATCACTCGCTCAGTAAATGTGGAATTGCACACTGGCTTAGCAGGAACTATAAAAAAATCATTTTCCCTAGGGAGTTATGAAGTTTCTAGTATAATAAGTTACAGTTTTTTTGTCTCTATACTTCATTTTTGTATCGCAAGTGTGATGAAAACATTGTGTGTAACTCGGGGCGTAATAATATTGCAAACTCGAGTCTATAAATCGCTCCGGCAAGCCGTCGCTATTCAGCAATATTTAACTTACGCCCCATGTTGCACAATGTACTATATTATCAAGCCATAGCCTCATATAGAGGTATATCTCGCTGATTGTGACACACTTATGATTATTTCTAATACTCACTTTCGTACAATAAAGTTGAATAAAGTATTTGTATCTTAAAACTAGCATATATAATAATCTGTGCGGAAAGAAGTCTTAGAAAGCATTGGGTCCCTTTTGATTCAAATAATATTAAGGTAATATTACAACAAATTTATGTAGGTACTAAATAAGTATCTGAAATTTAATTTGGCTCTTACACAGCGTCTTACGTAAGCGAACAACTCGCTAACGCGAAGCGAAGCGGCGCGGCGGGCCCAAGGCGTTCGCGTTCGCAACGAGATCGCCCACGTAGGACACTTCTATAGGTATCAAAGGATTGATTCACCCCGCTCCGCATCGCTTCGCTTCGCGTTCGCGTGTTGTTCGCCTACTAAGTACGCTGCGTAACTCGACCATTCATGCAGATGAGAAAATAGAGTTGTATCTGAATAACGATACCTATGTGCCTATGTGTTTTACGTCTGTTTAGCCCTATGGTTGACTGGTAGAGAGTGCCGTTAGCCACGCACTTTGCACAAAGTCAATACCTTTAGTACCGGTGCTGAAAATAGACATATATCTGTAGTAGGGCGCCGGTATGTCTAGTAAACCCTGACTGCAGCCGCGCCAAAACGGAGTCTATTATTATATGCCCGTGACTGCTTCATGTACTGATACCCCATACGTTGCTGATGCTCTAAACATTTAATTTAATCGAGTTCAAACATAATAAGGTTTAACAATTTTACCGACGTTTAAAATAGTATGCCACCATTTAAATCAGTAGGTACGGCTACCATCAGTTTGGCGACGACATATGGCGTATATCGAGAACGTAATTTACTTTCTATGCATCTCGCTCGCACTCGCATATTAGTGCGAGCCGACTGAAAATTTGTTCTAATCATGACGAAAATTAATATCTGAGGATCCGAAAGATACCTTTATATGAATTCGTAGTCAAAGTTTGTAAAAAATGGCCGCCACTTTGAATTTCTTTTTTTGGTACATATAATCATGTTAAAAATCCGAAAACTCCTTTTTACCAATGTCTAAATCCAGTCAGTGTCCAGTGTGTCAGTGTCAGTGTCAGTGTCACCAAAACTTGCTGGTAGTGCCCATGGAGACTATATAAAGGAGCCAAATCTCTATGTATGAAAAGTGTCCATCAAAAAACAGTAATTAGGCGGCGCCACCATACACCGAAATACTACCAAAACCAACCTACGTAATTTGGTCGGGTTATTTGTTGCCTTATATGGTTCATGTTATACTCATGTCCCAGAGCCTAACTAGCGCCACCGGAGAGATTATGAACTATTATTTAAAGCTGAAAGCGGTCACTTTTGCTACAATTCTGCCATAAGAGATTGGCATCCTTTCTATACCATCCATAGTAGTGCCATTAAAATTGATTGCGGGTTCCTTCTACATCGAGTGGTTTGGCAATCCAAACATGTATTCTATGTAGGCCACAGGGGAACTTTTACATGTAAATTTTAGAGATGATGTACTGTTCTATGTAGGCCACAGGGGAACTTTTACATGTAAATTTTAGAGATGATGTACTGTTCTATGTAGGCCACAGGGGAACTTTTACATGTAAATTTTAGAGATGATGTACTTTGTTAGAGATGTATCCAGTCTAAATGTCGAACAACAGACAAGTACTAAAATTGTTTAGAGATGTAAAAGTGTCTAGGTGTCAGAGATAAAATGAAGGGTACACGGAAAGAACATGTCTACTGTCTAGTCACTTTTTTCGAATGAGATTTTCATTTCAAAATGTAGAGCTCTTAATGAACTATTAGTTATAATTTTTGCTACCACTGTATAATATACGAGTATGTAACACAACTTTTTTTTAGTTAAAAAAGTCCTGGTCACGGAATTACCATACATTAAAGTGACTAGACATGTTCTTTCCGTATACCCTTTAAATATATATAACAAAAAAACGATCATCAAATTATCCTTTGAGGGTGTAAAGGGTCTCCAAGGAGAAATTTATCTCCCAATGTAAACAAATGAAAGTATTGAAACGATTTCCAGCTAGCTGGGAATTAATTCCTCAAAACGCTGATTGGCCCACTTGAGAATAACCCGTGTTTATGATTGGCCTTGCCCAGCGATCGCGTTATCAGGCCTCCTTCACTCGCTCAAAGCCACGCGCTATATGCCTACCGCTCGGCGTATCGTCGACGATATAATCGACAGAGGGCCGCCGAACGCCCGCCTGAGCGCTCGCACCACACGTTTCCCGCGCTTACGCTTCGAAATGCCGAAACCACGTAATTATTGTGCAGTAGATGGGTGTAAAAGTCAAAAAACAAAAGAAAATTTGTCGTTTTTTTAGGGTTCCTTACCCAAAGGGTAAAAACGGCACCCTATTACCAAAGATAGATATAACTCCGTAATAGATGGATACAGTCTAAGGAAAAAACGTGCCTCGAAAATCAAGAAAATTTGATTCTCGTTCAGAGGGCGCTACTAGTTTTGGCCTACAGTCGTATAGATGGCGTTGACGGTTTCGTTTGTTGTTATTTAACAATTTTAACGCATATCAGTGAAAGAACATGGGTCAAAATAATAAAAATAATTAATGCAAATAAAAAAGATCATTTATCTATATTTAAATACATTCTATCGTATTTTTATAAATCTTCATTTTTAGTTTTAAAGTGTGTCGACAGATGGCAGTGAATTTACTGGGGTTACAAAATTTACTATGACAATACCGCTCTAGTATAAGTTACTCTATGCTATTACTAAGACTCCGCTGCCGCTGTCCGTCTGTCACCAGGCTGTATCTCATGAACCGTGATAGCTAGACAGTTGAAATTTTCACAGATGATGTATTTCTGTTGCCGCTATAACAACAAATACTAAAAAGTACGGAACCCTCGGTGGGCGAGTCCGACTCGCACTTGGCCGGTTTTTTCATTTCCGAGAGACGAAGAAAGGTGAGTAGTATTTTAAATCTATCTTTATGAATTTTGTCACTATTTATTTCTTTGAACATAAGTAGATAAATCGTAAATTAAGGAGTTTTTTGAGTCAGGTATTATGAGTGTTGTTTTTAAATATTTGATTGACTAATATAAAATATGGTTGATTCGCAACATTCGTTTTATTACAATAATAACATAAGTAACAGTACAACCCTAGCGCATTCTTACGATGACGCGTTGGCACGTGGCTCGCACGGCGAGCAAGGCAGTCTCGACTCTTTGTGCGCATACTTATGGTACATTTCTTCTCGTCCTGAGCAGCAGGTATTATTATTAAGATTTTGTAGGCTATTATAGAGTAGGTATTTTCGCTTTTGTATGGGAATGATGTATCTGTTACGTAGTAACTATTTATTAATCTGTGGCGTTATCGTATAAATAAGTTCAAGTTCAGTGCCGACGGCGCTGCCAATTCACGAAACGCATTTATTGTGAAAACTGCGAGTAGATACCTTACGCTTAATGTAAATTGTTTAATATAAGCAAAGATAGATATAACTCCGCAATAGATACAGTCTAAGGAAAAAACGTGCCTCGAAAATCAAGAAAATTTGACTCTCGATCAGATGGCGCCAGTACCTTTGGCCTACTCTCGTACGGTACGTCTCGGGCGTTGACGGTTTCGTTAGTTATTTAACAATTTTAAGAAAGAACATGGGTCAAAATCACAAAAATAATTAATGCAAATTAAAAAAAAAACAATTATCCATTATTCGCTCCATTGGGTACGGTTGGTAGTGGTCGTGGGTTCAAGTCGCACCCAAGACAGTGAATTTTTCCACTTTTAATTTAGAACTATATAATCTCGTTACAGACCTAGATATACCTACCTCATGTAATTGTATGTGCAAAGTTTCATTACAATCCAACACGTAGTTTTAAAATGAGAGCGGAACTACGTTTGTATGGGAAGGTGCAATTCGCGGTAAGTCGGTTGAAAATATGTTGTCTCTCATGTTCTTCATTTCTTGGAACAATTATTTCATGTATCTGATAATTAATGCAATTGGATTCTACGAATGGAGAACGATTAAAAAAATAATGTCAAGTGGATCTCAATGGTTACATCTTTATGAAAACTGTCACGCGACCTAATGTTCCTAGAACGAGGTACATATAAACGATAGATGATTGGCATATGCTGTGATGCCGTGTAAAATATCCCTATTTAAATAAAGGCACCGGTTAACTAATTAATCGGATTTTAGCACAATCGGATTAAGTCTCACCTCGAAATCCTTCCAAAGTAATTTGGTATGTATGTTAATTAAAGGTCTCTTTTTCATGTCCACACTATTTGACATTTGGGGACCTCTAGGAATCGCAGCCATCTTGGAAAATGTGTACCATCCTGGAGAAATTTGCGTTTTACTCTAAATATACGTTCTCTATGAAAATATGGTGTAAGGCAACATTAAAGCTTTAAATTCTACACGAAAAAGTCCTAGATAACTTTGCGGAAAAAATACATCTTGTTATAGAAAATAATAGCTGAATCCAGATTTAGCGCTAGAAAACAAGATTTCAAGATCCCAATTATTATTTTTTGTGGCTTGAATTTGATGCCAGTTTTTTAGGGTTCCGTACCCAAAGGGTAAAAACGGGACCTATTACTAAGACTCCGCTGTCCGTCTATCCGTCCGTCTGTCCGTCTGCCTGTCACCAGGCTGTATCTCATGAACCGTGATAGCTAGACAGTTGAAATTTTCACAGATGATGTATTTCTGTTGCCGCTATAACAACAAATACTAAAAACAAAATAATATAAATATTTAAATGGGGCTCCCATACAACAAACGTGATTTTTTTGCTGTTTTTTTCCGTAATGGTACGGAACCCTTCGTGCGCGAGCCCGACTAGCACTTGGCCGGTTTTTTTTAAATAATATGATGCTCATATTTGGAGCCAATATAAATTTTTAGGCTCTAAATTATTAATGCACGGCCAAATTATATTATTATATGCCCAATGAAAGTTCCTGTTTAATATTTTAATTGCCCGGTTAATAATAAGTCTTAAATAAATAAATAAATCAAACTTATAGAACAAAACTAGACACTTGTAAGTACCGTTTTAGCTCCAATATATCTGATTACGAATATTGAATTGGTTTAAGATTATGTGGTTTGTGAGGTGTCGGCGGTTTCCGAACCTTGTCCTGAATTTGTAGTTTAAATTACGTTTGCGTAAATTATACCGTTCTTACACATTCTGTTCTTCATTGCTGCTAAAAAAAACTTACGAAAAAGTAGGATATTTTTTACTGGATATCACTTTCTGTGATGACAAGTGGTTGCGGAATATTTAAACTGGCACTCCCACTTTGACAGTAGAAAAATGCGACAACTTTAAATAATTTAGGCGCGAAGAGTTGACTTCAGTTGAAAATATAAATTTCGCGCCTTTTTCTGCTGACAAAGTGGGCGTGTTTGAGTATAGGAAACAGTTTAATATTTTAGAAATAAATGAGAACATATATAAATGAGATAGGTAGTTATTATGAGTCTGTCTTTTCAAAGACCTGTCGTAAAAACTCAGAGACGTCACAGGAGAGCGAAGAACTGGCAGCTTCCTCGCTCAGCGAATTAGTTTAACTATCCAGCGAGGAAATGCTGCCAGCGTCTTCGGTACTATGCCGCAGGGGCCTTCTTTAGATTTAATATAGTTTTTATATTAGATTTATTTAGTCTTATTTTAGTTTAGTTTTTAATTATAGTTTTTTCTTTGTTAGGTATATAATGTCTATAATGTTTTTTCCAGAAAAAATATCACTCAGATTAAAAAAAAAGTTATTATATGTATATGATAATGTGTTTTGGTTCAATACGTAAATCTCCTATAGTTGGTAGAGTTAGACCAAGAAAAGTCTGCAGTGATTTTGACAGCACACGCAGTGCCAGTGTTATTTATACGTCATAATTACATAGAAGTTTGACGTTTAAAATAACACCTGCACTGCATGTGCTGTCAAAATCTGCACTTTTCTTGGTTTGACTCGAACCTTTGAAAAATCAGAGCTGCAAGCACATAGGCTACGGTGGCTGCTTAATATCAGGCGGGCCGCACGCTTGTTTGCCACCGTTGTGGTATAGAAAAAAACTTTTAACCAGATTTGAAGAACAAGTTTGGAAACATCAAATTATTTTATTAAATATTTTGATTCGTGTTTTTTAAGTAGTCATAGTCACACTACTTGTATAAATCACCACTCCACCGCTCACCACTGGAGGGCTTCGCCACCCTTTAATATATGACATCTATTACAGTTTTTAATTCAGATTAGAAGAAATTTCCTCTAAAATAAATCCTTATATTCTAACGTTATTCGAGGTTATACCAAAGCATCTTGTACTTGGCTTTTTAAAGATGGCTCCTTAGTTTAGCCAAATCCCATAAAATAAACGATTCATCAATTTGTCTCTGGCACGCGAAGTTTTTTTTTTATGCCAACGAACATGCGCAGTTTTTTGCCGCTCAAGCAAAACTAATAAGGCGGTACCGACACCAGATACCAGAAATCTGGTATGTTGACATTGTCTTAAATTTCAAATGGTGCGGAAAAAATGTTTAGAGAAATCAAATATGATGACCTACAACCATGTTCTAGGAAATGTGATATTTGAAGCTGGTGTTTACTTACGCACGAATAATTAAAAATGGATAGGCTAGAGTCTGGTTGAAATTAATTTAATTGAAAAATGTTTATTAAGTTGTCACTTTGCCACGAGAAGCAAATTTTTTTAAAGTTAATATAGTTGGTCAAACCAAATTGGCAGTAAATAAGAACAAAAAAACTATACTCGTCCTTTTAGTTTGGGTGCTAGTACTAGTGAAAGACAAAGATAGTATGATTCTGGCTGTCTATGTTTGAAATGAGTTTGACAAACTATACATAATGTATGCTATATGTATACAGGCGATTGAGGCGAACTTATCCCTATGTGGGATGGGTTTGAACACTTTGAACTATGTTTTTAGAGACATAAATGTAATGAAGTAGCAGGTCGTATAATTATTTTCTAAACGGCATGCAATAACAAATTTGGCAAAAATGGAACCTTTGTTTTTTTATTTACCTTTTTTTATAATGTTTTATTGTACATGTACCGTATTTAAAAAAATGTATCGTCTTAATAAAATAATGTATCCAGTTCATATTACCCATTTTATAGTATGGTTAACTCGTTCACGTGGATAACGCTAAAGCTAATTTTCACGCTGCATCCTTACAAGTGGGATAATTTTTTTTGTACTTGAGACTCAAATTTAAGTGATATATATGTACCCGGGTCGTTACCTTTTATTGTTTTTTTTCTAAACTGTGTTTGACTCAACCACTGAATTTACCCTTTAAATTAATGGAGAAATTTTCTAAACCTTAATACATTTGTTCATAATTTTCTCTTTTCTTTCCAGGGCCATGGAGCTCAATACGCCAAAAGAAAAGAAGATATCGAGTTTCACCAAACTCCTGTCGCGCGGCAAAATGTTCCGGATACCAATTCTCATCCTCTTCCTTCTGGGCAGCACTAGCTGCGACGTTAGCGAAGACGAATTCCAATTTCAAATTCAAAATTCAAATTCCGAATTGCAAAACACAAGCTTGATGGAACACTCGCATAGACACGGACGTAATACCAGTGTAAAAAAAGATTTGAGTGACATTAAATATTTAAGGCGGCATTTAAATAGGGAAATAGTGAATTTCGTGATGACTGATTATCTGGTGGATGGCGAGGTGGAAAATCGCGTGCATTATAATGGGATTACGGCGAAGGAGACTTATGTTGGCGCGAATGGGTAAGTTGAGCTGGCAACATTTTTTTTTACTTTCTTCAGATTGTCAAAGAAATCCTCAGATTGTAAAGGCCAAGGCCTTAAGGATTTGCCACACTGGATGCGGTCTGCGGTCAGCGGTCACGTCAAACCCGCATTATGTATGAACAACATTGACAGCAACCTTTGAAGTTGGAGTTTGACCTGACTGCTACCCGCAGAACGCATCCAGTGTCGCAAATCCTTTAAAGATAAAAAAAAAACAACTGGCCTTCATTATTAATTTTATATCACACATGTTGACTTACCTACTCCGATAAACCAGTTCTTAAATAATAAAGGCGGATCTGTAGTAAAAATCATAATAGCATGTTTACTAATTAGCCAATAATGACGTACTGTACCCGGGTTATCACTGTTATGACGGTTTCATGTCGAGTCTGATATATTAAAATATTTTATAAATATTTATATAATGTAACACGGGTCAAGACACGTGGAACTCACGATTTTATAAAAAAATCCTTTATTTATCTTTCATCTTAGGCTAGGCTTTTATAAATATATAGGATATAAAAGTAAAATAAAAAAAATATACAAAAATATTGCATACCTATAAACAAACATATTATAAAAAACCTAACCTAGGGTGCCGCCAGCAGCGGGGCAGGGCCCAAGGAACCGCCGGAACCGGCGCCGTGTCCAGGATCACGGCCTTCTGTATCTGACCCTTGATCCAACTACCTAGCGAGTCTCTTGTTGGTCGAGACTCTTCGCTTAGACCGTTCGTTGAAACGACTATCGGGACAATGATCGTCGAATCAACATCCCACATGCAAGTCTAGGAGTACTTACTGGAGTTGTCCTTCGCGGCTTTCACGAGATTCTCATCATGCAGCATTAAAACGTAAATTATTTATCATTTATTGTTTACACATTGCCTATGTTGACATAGACTTTGCACAAGTTTGTTTTTTTTAATTATTTTCATAACCATGGATACAAAGTCCTTCAATCGAAATCCTAGATTTACAAAAAGGATCATAATAAAGGAAAATATTATGTCATGTCTCACAGGACTTTTATACCTATTGAGATCTAAATTGATACAGTAAACATGAAATATAAATAATACAACATACTCAACATAGAATGTAACTAAACAGGATTAACATGGTTTATCAAAAGTCACAGGTTATCCGCAATATTAATTATATAGTTATCGTTGCAGATAACTTGTAAACAAACAGACAGCTTAAACATAAAATTGTTGTTTGAGAGAGATCTTTATTAGCATTTATCGCGGCGCCTGAAGTAAACAATGTTCCTTTTGTTTATATTTGCGCGACTTAGATTAGGACTAACATTTCTCACAAATTTTAGAAAAATACAGTATTATAAAAGTATTGAGTATTTTTTTACTTCGAATAGGGAATTTCCGAATTTGACTGTATTTAAATTAATACAATACACAAAGATGAAGATATACAATTAAGTATATGTCACAAAAGGTCAAAAGCTTTATATTTTTGATCTGATATCTATTTCTTAAATATTTTTAAGACTCAAATAGAAACCGTAGCTCGGAAAGCGACTAAGTTGAAATGGGACTGGGCTGGTCATGTCTGCCGAATGCCGGACGACTTGTGGGCCAAGTTAACCACGGAGTGGGAGACCCACAAGTCTAACCGAGGGGCTACAGTATGGGGTTCTTCAAAAAAGGAGTGTACAGGTTTTTAAAGGGTCGGCAACGCGCATGTAATATATCTGGTGTTGCAGGCGTCCATAGGCTACGGTGACTGCTTACCATCAGGCGGGCCGTATGCTTGTTTGCCACCGGCGTGGTATAAAAAAAAACCGAGGAGCCGGTAGACCTCGTCGGCGATGGCGGGATAACTTGGAGTCCCTTTTAAGAGACTGGCCAGATATAGCACTAAACGGAGACGAGTGGAAAATGAGGGGGGCCTTTGCCCAGCAGTGGGTCACCGTGGGCTCTGAATAATAATATAATGAGCCGGGATTTCGAACCGTGACCTCCGTAATCTAAAATTGTCTTGTTCCTAGATCGTTTGCGATCTAAATCCGACAAGTGTTGCTAGTGATGTAACTGCACTCGTTCCTCCGCGATCTATTTATACACAGACAGACCAAACAGTACACAACCGTTTTGAAAAGTCCATAGTCCAGGGAAAAATGTTAAGAATCCTTTTTAGTGTTCCGTTCAAAACTTTGTTTTGACAAACGGAACACTTATGGGATCAGTTCGGTCTTGCAAATCAGTTAGAGTTAGACTAAAGGAGTCCACTGACTATCAGTCCGCCGGACGATATCGGCCTGTCAGTTAGAACAAAAATTTGACAGTTCCGAACAACTGACAGGCCGATATCGTCCGGCGAACTGATAGTCAGTGGGCCCCTTAAGAAAAGTCTGCAACGATTTTGATAGTACACGCAGTGCAAGTGTTATTTTAAACGTCAAATATAAAATTATGACGTATAATTAACACTTGCGCTGCGTGTGCTATCAAAATCGTTGCAGACTTTTATTGGTTTAACTCTAAATGCGTTTTTTTAAGTGGTATCATTTGATTTGTTCCCAAATTGTATTTTCGAATCCAATGCTCGCGCTTTCGCTCTCTCTTCTTCTTTTCCTGTTACCCCCTGCTGGGGTGTAGGCTCGAATCTTGTTTTTCCATTGACTACGGTCTTGGGCAGCTTGGGTAACCTCCTCCCACCCCATCCCCAATACACCCAGCTCTTGCTCCACAGAGCGACGCCAAGTGGATTTAGACCATGTTTCCGCTTGCCGGGCATCTTCCAGGTCAGGCCAGGCTTTTGATCTCAGTGAAAAAAATTCGCCACACGTGAGTTTTTTAATCGAATGAATTCAAATTTTTTTTCTGTAGCTAAAATAGCGAGTTAAAGTAGTTTTTTGTAAAAAAAGTATTTTATTTTCCAGAAATAAAAATTTAATATTGTCTTCGGTTACCGCTATAGTTACTCATGAAATAAAACTATGAACACCTACAGCAAAGATAGATATAACTCCGTAATAGATGGATACAGTCTAAGGAAAAAACGTGCCTCGAAAATCAAGAAAATTTGATTCTCGTTCAGAGGGCGCTACTAGTTTTGGCCTACAGTCGTATAGATGGCGTTGACGGTTTCGTTTGTTATTTAACAATTTTAACGCATATCAGTGAAAGAACATGGGTCAAAATCATAAAAATAATTAATGCAAATAAAAAAAAACATTTATCTATATTTAAATACATTCTATCGTATTTTTATAAATCTTCATTTTTAGTTTTAAAGTGTGTCGACAAATGGCAGTGAATTTACTGGGGTTACAAAATTTACTATGACAGTAACGCTCTAGTATCAGTTACTCTATGCCTACAGCTATGTTCTGAGTGTGGCCTATCATATGTCGGGCAGATGTGAAACGAAGCATTTCCATACGGGTGCAGGAACACAGCTGATGTCAAGCACCGTCGACCTAGGTCTGCAGTCTGTGAGCATGTCATGGATAAAGCCAATCACACAATAAAGATCCCGATATTTCGACGCAGTTACATGAATCTTGTTCACGGGTAACTGAAGATAGCGGGTGTATGGGCATGTAAGATTCAGAATTAATTTTTAACAAGCAGAAACGTCTGCGATCGATGCTATTAAGCTTAGAATAAATTTAAAAGTGGAAAAATAACTGTTGGGTGAGACTTGAACTCCAGAGTCCGATCCAGAGGCCGTGAGTTCAAGTCACAACCAATTTTTCCACTTTTAAATGTAAGATGAGGTTTAATATAGGTGTAAAGTACAAGATATATACAGTGGTACTACGTAAACGAAATAAATAACTAGCTTAAATCTAAAATAGGCCCTTGAGGCATTGTACCAAGGATGCTGGCGGCATTTCCCCGCTGTATCGCAATGCTGATACGTTGTGCGAGAAAGCCGCCAGCTCTTCGGTCACCAGTTACGTCAACCAGACGCTTCGCGATTTCAGCAAACAACTTATGCGCGCTGGGACCCCATGGACCTAGAGTTTCAACTCCAAATGGAACGAAATGATACTCTCTACCGAATGTAAGATTCAGATTCAGATTATTATTTATTTGCGTTAAGTACATGTACATGCAAATACAATTATACAGGCAATTATAGCAATTATACAATTATATGGGCATGTAACTGCGTCGAAATATCAGGAGTTCGAAAACAATACAAATATATCCCGGTCGATATAATATTATATCCTCTTCGATATAAGTCTAGTTGAAAGTGAGAGATCTGTATGTTGTAGACTGCGAGAGCGGAATGCATCTATCAACAGGTGCATCAGGAGTGCATGTTTACGTTCTTATGGATGGCTATCTTGACCTTGCTTGTTGGACTGTTAGCCGTAGACACTAGACAAACAGGGTAGATAGCGTATTTGACTGTATTTATTTAAAATAAATTATGACACCATGCATGAAATAAAGAATAAAGCACCAGAAGATTAATAGAGAAACGTAGACAGCAGTTATTTTTAGACACAATTTCAATTTCAAAACCCGTATAAAACTATAAAGAGTATGTAGTTTGATTGTGACGTCACATGCTAGTGTTTCATATAAATGAAAAATGTAGGCAAAATCGTTTTGACAGTTTGAAAAAAAAAAAAACTCGGATGTATAATCACCACTATTTCTTAGTTATTAGTTATGGTACCATTGGTACCTCAAACTTATAAAAACTGTAAAAAAAAAAAAATATTATTTATAAACCTAGGGAAGAGCGGTGCCTCCCAACACAAGCATTGTTTTGCTTACCGGGCGGCTCCATCCCCTGTATCACAAAAATGTAAATTATAGGTATTATAAAATAAAGAATTTTGTATTTTGTATTTGTAAAAAAAAGAAACTGATTTGACCACAATAACTATAATGTCATCTGAATGTCTGTTCTAAACTTTTTTTTATATATGAGGTAAATTTTACTCAGATCATAGAGTAACTTATACTAGAGCGGTACTGTCATAGTAAATTTTGTAACCCCAGTAAATTCACTGCCATCTGTCGACACACTTTAAAACTAAAAATATAAATATTTATAAAAATACGATAAAATCTATTTAAATATGGATAAATGATTTTTTTATTTGCATTAATTATTTTTATATGATTTTGACCCATGTTCTTTCACTGGTATGCGTTAAAATTATAAATAACAAACGAAATAGTCAACGCCCTCTATACGAGTGTAGGCCAAAACTAGTGGCGCCATCTGATCGAAAATCAAATTTTCGTGATTTTCGAGGCACGTTTTTCCCTTAGACTGTATCCATCTATTACGGAGTTATATCTATCTTTGGTCGTGCCAACTGCATTGCTGAGTGGAGACCATTAAACCTTATCCTTATCTGTTAGTTTTGTATTTTTCACCTTTGTTTTTTTCTTGTTGTTAATGTATCTTTGTAATGTAATAATGATGTGTTGCCTGAATAAATATTATTCTATTCTATTCTATTCTATTCTATTCTATTCTAAATTTTACTCAGATCGACCTGGTATTGTAGGAACTATTTAAACGAAGATATATCTAAGCTATTACTTTTTAATAAATAATATTTTTTGATTACAATGTTAGGTACACTCTCCATTCGAATTTTGAATTTCGCGCCTTTATCTACTAACAAAATTGGCTTGCTAGAGTTATACAACCTTTTAAAAGTTTTGTTTTTACTGGTACTGGCATCTTGCACGCCATAAGAATGGTTAAAAAATAAAAGCATTTTATTTTTAGTGGCATCCGAGAAGTTTTTGACACGTTGTAGCCAGTTAACGCTATTTTTATAAACGAAAGAAAAAGTTTCATAACAAACAGGTTAGATAACATAAAAACTAAAAACTTTATTGACAGATACAACAAAGCAAAACTATAATTAGTTTTAATGTACGTACTTAACTGTACCTGTTAAACTTTTAGAATGTAATCTTAAGCCGCTATAATTATGCATTTTATGATTTTTTTGTTATAAATTATTTTTTAATACAGTTGCTCAAAAAGTGCTACTTTTCGTGGCTGTTTAGCGTGCGGAAAGTTGGTTTTCGCGAACTAGTGCTTTTTACTTTTCCAATTTTTTAAATTTATACTTGTTCCAATTCATGACTACTTATTGATGAGTTTATATTAGTTTTCTTTAAACGTCGTAATCAACATAAAAACCTACTTTTAATGTAAGAATACGAAAAATATGCATATTTCATATTTTATTGCTTACCTCTTCATCATTATAATTATTATACACGTTTATTTTTTAATGTTGAAAAACCGTTCTTAATAAGTTGTCTGAATGGAACGGAACGCCTGTCAAAGAAGAGGCGTATTTTCTTACTGCAAGAATGTTTTAAGTTTCCAAAGGCAACATTCGATATTGTTTTTATAAATATACGATACACAAATAATCGTAAATAACGATATTTAGGTAATAATAGTACAATGTTTTAATATTTACAATTGTTTCTGTCTTATAGAACATGCATTTGAAAAAAAAAAACTCATTAAAGTGGATTCAATAATAATAACAAAATCTATTCTATTCGAATAAAAGCTAGAAAAACACCTCTTCATAATGTCAATGTCAATGATGTCACAGAATTAATAATATAAAAAGTTTCGAATTCCATTCCTTAATACTTGTTGCTTTTCTTATTTTTCGCAACTGTATTAAAAAACGTCGTTCGATACACGTGCGGACATGTCATTACTTCACGAGTACCGAGATATCTTGATTACTCGTGGAGTAATGACATACTTTTCGCACTAGCATCGAAATGTTACTATTACGGTATCCAGTGGCAAAAAATCTGGCATCTAAACGTCAGACATACGTTTTCTATTAGGGAATATTATTATCTTATTGGGAAAAATACGTATATGTCACAATTAATCCTCAGAAGCTTCCTATATAGTGAAGCCCGTACAAGCACAATTTTAAAGAAAAACCGCAAATCGATGTACAGTTTAGCTATTTGGCACGCGCATACTAGAGGTCAAAACTAAATTTTTGACCCGCAGTTCTTAAAAAAAAATCCCTTAGGAGGGGAGTTTCGAGTCATTATTATTTTTTGTATGGAATTTTTTTTTAACCTATCGTGTGTCGTATTATATGAAAGCGCTTTTTGAGGCGATTCTAAAAATATCAATACATTAATATGTATTGATATGTTCGACACAATAATTATTGTTAAGAATAAAGAATATATAAAGAATATATTATTACACTTCAGCCATTTTTTTTAAATTGAAACTAACAATTTTCAAAACATACTGAGTCAAAGTCAAGTCAAAGTCAAAATATTCTTTATTCAAATAGGCACTTTTAAAGTTTGGGCTCCTCCAGATCCAGATACGATATTGCTGATTTTTTTTTGTACAATATATCACAAATGATACGTGATATCCTCATATCTAACCCCTGAAAGCAATTTTAAAAACAATTTCATTTAGTTTTTTTATATATACATAAAATAATATAATATATTAAGTTTGTATAATTTGTTAAGGTTTTGTGTAACCCGTGCGAAGCCGGGGCGGGTCACTAGTTCATCATGTTTTACACGTACGCTAACGTTCACTTCGAATTCTTATTTTAACTTTGACAGCTGAAGTCATTGGACGAGCAAAAAATACGTCAAAAATTATATAATCGCGCGATCGTGACAATGGATCTGACACTTTTGCCACTGACCTACTCCTTATATCACATACTTAGGGTTCAAAATTGCTCAAACCATATGTCTAACGCTTACAATTTTGTCAGTTGCATTTCATTACGCCTAATTAATATTACGTTAAAGTTCATTTTTAGTTGTTTACGATGTAAAGTTGTTGTAGTAGTTGACATAGTAGCATATGACAATGTCGGTTGCCAAGTCGATTGTTTTTTTTCTTCATCATTAGGTCTCATTAGTCGGTGGCAAAAACGGCGTAAATACCTTTCAGTTACGTTCAGTTATTTACAAATTATTAGAATAAGCATTGCGATACAGCGAGGAAATGCTGCCAGCGTCTACGGCACCATGCCGCAGGGGAATAGTTTTTAGTTATTTATTTTAAGATTAGTTTTATTTATTTTTAGTTTTTTTAATTTTATAGGTTAGTTATTTAATTTAATTTTAATTATGTAATGTTTTTATAGTCCGTTTGAATAGATTTTCATATAAAAAAAAATTACAAAGCTAGTTATTTGTCTCACAAGGGAGCAAAGTTGTTGTTTAAAAACTCCTCGAGCTAATTGATAATCGAGCTTGCGAAAGATTTTAAAATCCGTTTTACAAAAAGTGTTCTTGAGCCTTCCAAGGGTTTCAAGGCGTGCCTACACGACAAGGGTAAAATCAATTCTACCAGTCAACATAAATGAAGAAAAAATAGTTTGTGTCAAATCATTTTTGACACTCGTGTGGATGAAATGCAACTTTCATGTCAGTTTTTGAAGAGTAAAGAGAGTATTTCCTTTCCATCTTCAGTACTTAGTTGGTTGGCAGTCCTCAATTGCACATCTCCAGAAATTTCCGCTCCGCACAGGTTCACTTACTACCGGTACTGTAGAATGAACTGTCGTTGTATTTCTGAACCGATATGACTTAATTTTACATTTCTCCAGAAATTTCTGCCTCGCACAGGTACACTTAATTAATACAGGTATACAGGTAAACTATAGAATGAACTGCCGCCCTTGGTATTTCCGCCGATACCGATTTAACCTTCAAGAAAAGAGCTTTCTCCCATCTTAAATGCCGGCAATGTGGTGTTACAGGTGCCCATGGGCGATGGTTATTAATCAGGCAACATTAACATGTACTACTTATATGAGAATCAGAAGCAATTTTGAGCTATCAGAATCAGTTTTAATTTCTAATGTATGCCGAAATGTTAACGTATGAATTAATCTGCCGCCGCTTAAACAATTTGTTTACTTATTTTACTTAACATTGTAAGTAATGTTTATTTATATTAACAAATAAAGGATTCAAGCCTCAAACAGGATACGGAAAGCGTTTTATCACCCGCCATCTTGGTTTAAGTAAACAAGAAATGGCTGCCATTAAAGATACAAGCAAACTATTGAAGGTAAATAAATAACCTGTCTAATACTGAATGCGGTGAATCTAAGAATATTCATTTAACTATAAATCAAACTGCAAATAGTAGTGTCCGACCGAAGACTCGGTTTCGGAAAAAAAAACATGTTTCAGCTGAAGTTTCGGTTTCGGCCAAAAAACGGACGAACCTTTCGGCCGGGACGAAACTTACGAATTGTTTTCGTACTTATGTATATGTATTGTATATTTATTTGTGTGTTAGGTTTTGTTTTAATACTTAATATATGTATAAGTAGTAATTGTAGTATGTGTGTTTGTGTTTAATAGTCTCCATATTTAGCTCTTTGCACTACCTGTTGACTTTTGTATGAGTTCTACATTTCCTGCTACCCAAAGGTTGTCTGGAAGAGATCGCTTTTTAGCGATAAGACCGCCTGTTGTTACCTGGTTCTATTTTTTCTTTAAATATTTCTTTGTAGTTTTACATGTATGTAAAATGTATAATTTTGGTGCAATAAAGAATATTTACTTACTTACTTACTGAAACGATGAACCTAAATCATGGACCAAAAATTGGGGAACAAGTAGGACAACAATATTAATAAGAAAGTAAATGGGGCATTTTCTATGAAAAGGGACCTTATTGTCGATGGCGCTTACGCCGCACAGCGCCGTGCTGCATTGTATTTATATCGGAGCATCGTTAATAATGGCGTAAGCATCGACAATAAGGTACCTTTTTATAGAAAATACCACAAATTACGTAGACGTTAGCGTGTATGTCAGTGCCCAGGTAGCAAAATGACGTAAAATGACGTCAGCGACGTCATAATGACGGCATTATTACGTCATTACGACGTCGCTGACGTCATTTGACGTCATTTTGCTACCTGGGTGTCAACACTGTCAGTGACTAGTGGTACATCAAGGGCCTGACACTCTTTGATAGAGAAAGATAGTCTTATTGCGATTCCTATAAGAGGAAAGAGGAAATAGTGCCATGCTTTGTCCTTCACCGACCGGGTGGCATCATAGGTAGGCGATGGCGAAATACCGAAATTTATAAGAGTGAAAGAGATAAAATCCTATGCTGCGCAAATTTAGGGTTCTCAAGGGTCGGCAATGCTTAAGTGGCTCCTGTGATGTTGCTTACGTCCATGGGCGACGTTGACTGCTTCCCATCAGGCGGCTCGTCTGCTCGTTTGCTGAATATCACATAAAAAAAAAAAATTATATGAATATTTTGTCTCTTACCCCCGGTCGCTCGGTGGCGCGTCTATATCTACTTGTATATACCTATACTATGTCTATGTGTGGGTACTAAATATCAGTGTAGGTAATGTAATACTTAATCTATTTCCAGATTAATCATGTTTTGTTTTTATTTATTTATTAATGATGTGTTGTTGTTTTAGTAAAATTCCTATTAAAATTATTATGGATGGGTTTTCCGTGAATATGTTTTTACTTCGTATACCGGGAACTATGACGTGAATACAAATCAAAACATCCTTATGAAATTCCCGTAAGTGTGATTCTTGTTATATTTTAGTTCATTTTATTTGATTTTACGAATTTCGTTCAGATTTTAAGGAAAAGTTAACAAATAAGTATACTAGGTGCTTAAAGTCTGTGTCTAACTAAGCTAAAACTTCACTATCCTACCTTTCCTACATATAAATAAATCATATCATATCATATCAATATTTAAACTACGTCCGATAGTGGCAACTTCGCCATCAAAAATGCATTTTGCACTATGTAACAGCATAGAGTAACTTATACTAGAGCGGTACTGTCATAGTAAATTTTGTAACCCCAGTAAATTCACTGCCATCTGTCGACACACTTTAAAACTAAAAATGAAGATTTATAAAAAATATTTTTTTTATTTGCATTAATTATTTTTTTGATTTTGACCCATGTTCTTTCACTGATATGCGTTAAAATTGTTAAATAACAAACGAAACCGTCAACGCCATCTACACGACAGTAGGCCAAAGCTAGTAGCGCCCTCTGATCGAGAATCAAATTTTCTTGATTTTCGAGGCACGTTTTTTCCTTAGACTGTATCCATCTATTACGGAGTTATATCTATCTTTGGTAACAGTAAAAACGTGAGTGGTGGGGGAAATGACCGAACGGGATAGTCTAATGTATCTTTCACTAGGAGTAGCAGAGAGCGCGTTATTATTGTTTGTCACAGTCTCACATTTTCTTTATTATTCCCCCCCCCCCCCCGTAAATCTAGTATGGTGGGTAACAAATAACCCGACCAAATTACGTAGGTTGTTCTTGGTATGTTGTCAAGAATGCTAAAACGTGTTTTTAATTTTGTCGCATTGCGTGTGTTCTGTCCCTCACGGGCGCACGCGTATAGCACATCTATAGGAAATATACTAGATCTACGGTTTCTGCCGACTCTACATTTGACGGACGGCGCGTGTGCGCGGGAGTTGAATTTCGCTCAAGGCCAAGAATTCGCGCAGTAATACTTATGCGCTAAAATACGGTGCACTGATTAGCTGTCATGCCTGTCATAAGGCTGCCTGTCCACGGACGCGGAGCTGTGGGGAATCAACCGATATGTATTGCATATTTTAATTATACGAACGGGTCTACCGCAGCGATTGATGTCTACCGCGATTTAACTTCATTGTTTTATTGTATCTTCGGACTAGTGTGCGGATATTGTGAGTGTTGCGCTTGCGTGTCATGCCGTGGACAATAAACATTCAACTAATCCGAACTTTTTTATAAACTAATTTCGGGTAGTTTAGTGTTGTTTAATTATATCTCCGTTGACATTTTGCTGGGACGTCAGTCCTTCCGTGACCACAGCTGGTGCAACTCAGCTGAAACGTCGGAATTTAAGGTAAAAACAATGAAACTAAATCGCGGTAGATCCGTTCGTATAATTAAATATGTGTTCAAACCGCGAGAGTTTAAAGCGATATGTATTGGTTGTAATTAAGCAGAGCAGAGATAACTATCAATGCTATTGGTTGATTCCCAAGTGATTCGTCTCCTCAGTGGACAGGCAGCCTACAACTGATCAAAGTAACTGTAGATTCCTTTTTATCGGACGTTGAATGCGTGATACTCACTTAACCTCTTTTAGTGCCTCTGTTAGGCCCTATGGTTGACTCGTAGAGAATGCCTTTTGGCATTAAGTCCGCCATTTGCACATACTTACATATATGTCACAAACCGAGTAAAGTTTGATTAAAAGTCCGAGTTAGAGGTTACTTTGGAAAATAATTGTATCGAGCGAAGTTTCATAATTCGTGTATCGGAAGCTATGTTGTTAAAGATAATATAGTCAAGAACTACATATATTTTTTCCACGTCTACGAATATCAACGTCTCTTAGAAAAATATGATCATATAAGGAGATTTTTCGCCTTCTGGCTCAGGGCTATAACCGCGAACATCGAAGTTCGTCAATTGCGGGCATTTTTCTCTGTCACTCTAATTACGTCTTAATGAGAGTAAAAGAGAAAGATCCCCGCAATTTGCGAATTTCGGTTTTGCCCTGCCCCAGGGAAGGGCTATGTTGTAAGTGTTCTCCCTAGTTTAGCGAGCGGGCATCGGCCATTATTAGCATAACGGGAGCTTGTTGAATAGCGTTACGTGTTTGCGAGAATTTACAGTACAAAGGTTAAAATCTATTTTAAGGAACCGATGCTATTAATATTCAAAAAGGAAAACAAAATAAAAAACCGGCTAAGTGCGAGTCGGACTCGCCCACCGAGGGTTCAGTACAAATTTAACTTTTTGTTTTATTTATTACTTATATTTATTTATTTTTTAATTTATAGATATCAGATATTTCCCTGTACATTGCAAATGATGAAAAAGAAAACAAACTTTTATTATTAATTCACTTAATGCCCCTTAATTAAATAATTATTTTCAACACACCAAACCAAACCGTAAAGTCCATAAGATCGGAAATTGCTCATTTGAACAGTTTGAACTCTAAAAGAAGGACGCAGCGTCTTACATAAGCGAACAACTCGCGAACGCGAAGCGATGCGGCGCGACGCGGCGAGGAAGAAACAAACCGTACGTATGGAAGTGTCCTACGTGAGCGCTCTAGGCGCGAATGCGAAGCGAAGCGGCGCGGCGCGATTATATTAGCTAAGACTGTAAGCGCCACTTGCACCATCCTACTAACCCGGGTTCAACTGGTTAAGTAAATCTGTCGTTACCATGGTTACCAGTACAATTTGATACTGGGTCGGTTTAACTGCTTAACCCCGGGTTAGTTAGATGGTTTTGTTAGACACACATAAGAATATGTAAGTACCTAATTACGAAATTAACGATTATATATTTATTCAGGCTTCGAGTTCTATGGATTCCTCATAAAAACCCTCGTCGTATATTGTCATTGAAATAAGACATAAGTCTTAAAGCTCATAGGGCTTTATTACTTGTTTAATAGTGCTAAAGAGTTTTAAACTCTATGGTTTAAGTGATAAGGGTGAAACGTTGCAGTTGATTGTGCACCGTGCGCACTCATATGAGAAGTCATTATGAAATGGACGAAAGGAAACGTGGATATTCCAATCTGATTCCAATAGGCTTTACGATATAACATTTAAAACTTTCGCGTTTTGAGGGGACGGCCGTTTCTGTAACTGTATACAAACATAATCCTCATTTTCCTCTCTGGATATTGACATTATGGAAACTATTTTTACATAATTTGCCTTTTACTTTTTTAGATTTTTTTATTACTGTAAAAATTAGGGGCTAAAAACAGATTTCATACAAATTTTTAAATGCTCCTAACTCTTACAATAATTAAAAATTTGTAATAAAATATCGTAGGGGCATAACTGTGGAGAGAGCGGATCAGCTACACGCTAATAACGTGAATTAAAAATTGCCTACTCCAGAGCACACAGTCGCTGTGGCCGAAATCGGTCAAGAGAGCATCATCATGATATACAGCAAATTGTGTCAAAATATTTTCAATAATGTTAATATCCAGAGAGGAAAATGAGGACTACGTTTGTATAAAAAGGCGACTTAGCGCGGGTCATCCACTTTCTTACAACTAAATTTCAATTCAATTTCAATTTATTTATTTCATTTAAATACAATTTTAACTTTACACCATGTTGTTCGTAAGAGTAGAAAACGATTCCTCCGTACTGTACTAGTAAAAAAACCGGCCAAGTGCGAGTCGGACTCGCGCACCGAGGGTTCCGTACTTTTTAGTATTTGTTGTTATAGCGGCAACAGAAATACAGCATCTGTGAAAATTTCAACTGTCTGTCTACCTATCACCGTTCATGAGATACAGCCTGGTGACAGACGGACAGCGGAGTCTTACTAATAGCTGTTACAACCCTTTGCTCCTACATTTTTTAAATTTGCCGCGTTTTTATACCTACGGAAATGAGTTGCCAAAGCATATTTCGTTACCTTTATTTCCGACGTTTCGACGTGGGTTCCACTCACTCGCTGGTAGTTATCCGAGACCGCGACTAGTGAAACCCGCGTCGAAACGTCGGAAATGGTGACAAAATAAATTCGCGATAGACCCGAATTTAAATATGTTTTAATAGATTTACGAATCGGAATCTCTATGGTTAGGTACTGCATAAACTTAGAGGGTTATGGATATTGTTCATGGGTTCTGATTTATCTTAAGAGCCCTCCACACTCATGCGCGAATCGCGGCGTGAAGCCGCGAACGCGAGTGTGGAGTCTAGTTCGCTAATGAGGGCTAACGCGTATGAATTCGCCGCTAGGGGCGCTAGTGTAGATGGTGGTCTTTTCCATAGTTCGAAATGTCAAATGTCACTTGTCACTTCAATGACTGACAGCTGTTCTTTAGTCTTTTGGACCACCATCAACAGAGGCGCCAACTGGTGAGCAACAAAACGATAGCCCTCATTAGCAAAATCGACTCCACACTCGCGTTCGCGTCTTCGCGCCGCGTAGTCTGGAGCGGGCTTTATGCTCTACAAGTCTGCACAGATCTTGCAACAAATCGTACACAAAGTTGGGCAACTTTCATGATAAATTAATTTTTAACAAGCAGAAACGTCTGCGATCGATGCTATTAAGCTTAGAATAAATTTAAAAGTGGAAAAATTACTGCCTTGGGTGAGATTTGACCACCGAGGCCGTTATCCAGAGGCCGTGAGTTCAAGTCTCACCCAAGGCAGTAATTTTTCCACTTTTAAAGATGAAATAGAAAATTCCAAGTAGTGCGACGGTCGAAATGTGTAAAATTTAAGAGTTTTTCTTTTTGCGATGATCTAAATAAGTGGAATTTTTAAATGCTTCATGATGCGATGATCGAACTAAGTAGATTTTAGAATTTTTTGGTTCGATGGTCGTACTAAGTGGTATTTTAAAATTGTTTATGGTTTGACAGTCGAACCAAGTGAAATATAAAATTCCTTATAGTCTAAGTGGGTGAATAGCACGAGTAATATCGACACACGATTAAAACTAAAAATAAAAATATAAAAAAATGTATTTATATATGGATGAACGTTTGTTTTTATTTGCATTAATTATATTTATATGATTTTGACCCATTTTGCTTTTACTGATATCTTAAAATTGTTAAATCATCATCATCTTCCTCGCGTTATCCCGGCATTTTGCCACGGGCCACGGCTCATGGGAGCCTGGGGTCCGCTTGGCAACTAATCCAAAGAATTGACGTAGGCACTAGTTTTTACGAAAGCGATTGCCATCTGACCTTCCAACCCAGAGGGGGAAACTAGGCCTTGTTAGGATTAGTCCGGTTTCCTCACGATGTTTTCCTTCACCGAAAAGCGACTGGTATAAATATCAAATGATATTTCGTACATAAGTTCCGAAAAACTCATTGGTACGAGCCGGGGGTTTGAACCCGCGACCTCCGGATTGAAAGTCGCACGCTCTTACCGCTAGGCCACCAGCGCTTCATCTTAAAATTGTTAAATAACAAACGAAATTAACCGTCAACGCAATCTATTCGAGAGTAGGCCAAAGGTGTTATAACGTAGTGAAGCTATCTATTCGAGAATCAAATTTTCTTGATTTTCAAGGCACAAGGTATTTAAAAGTAAATCGGCGCTGGTGGCCTAGTGGTAAGAGCGTGCGACTAGCAATCCGGAGGTCGCGGGTTCAAACCCCGGCTCGTACCAATGAGTTTTTCGGAACTTATGTACGAAATATCATTTGATATTTACCAGTCGCTTTTCGGTGAAGGAAAACATCGTGAGGAAACCGGACTAATCCCGACAAGGCCTAGTTTCCCCCCTGGGTTGGACGGTCAGATGGCAGTCGCTTTCGTAAAAACTAGTGCCTACGCCAATTCTTGGGATTAGTTGCCAAGCGGACCCCAGGCTCCCATGGAGCCGTGGCAAAATGCCGGGACAACGCGAGGAAGATGATGAAGGTATTTAAAAGTCCACATTATGCATGTCCTTACCTCGTGAGCGGCGCAGGCAAAAGGCCCGCTTGATTTCTTTGCGACTGCACCCACTCAACCTAAACAGTATACGATATGTACAGCAGAGATTTCTATACAGTATGTTTTTTCAACGTTTATACTGCATGTGGATATGTACTGATAACCGATTGTGTGGTTTGCTCGAGCGCAACCCTATGGTCGGGTGTCGATGGCCGATGGTCACATGACGAGTGGCGCGTCGTGAACTGTCAGACGAGCATCGCCCGCCATTACGGCGTCGGAGTGTGATTTACCTAAGCTATGCCTGTTTTCCATGGTTTTATGTATTAAATCCTTTATTTAATGATGTATGGTGTTTTCTTAATTCGTGGTGTTTTCTCCTCTAATAGTACATATGTTTATGTAGGTCATACTGAGCAACTCAGTCACAGAAACCCGTCACCAAAACGCCGCACCCACACAATCGAAGCTACGCTCTCATTTTTAAATGACATGATTAAATTACATACTTGGTTTTAACATTTATGTAACATATATGTATAGCGTGTAGAAGTTACGTCTGTAAAACTTAAAAAAAAATTAAAAACCAATAGGTAACACCAGTAACAACCACCTTACCACATTTAAAAAACGTAATGAAAAACCATTGATTAGTTAGTACATAAAATCGTACCCGGTTTTCAAACCATAAACAAACGTCCGCTCCATTTCCAAGACGTTTTCCCGCTCTAATCTGCATTGTCTATGCTCGAACAAAACACCCGAGCGAGCGCTAGCGAGTGTTGCCAACGCGAAAGACGAGTCCAACCCTTTAGCAAGAAAATTAGGGTAAAAACATAGACATAGTATATACAAGTAGTTATAGACGCGCCACCGAGCGACCGGGGGTAAGAGAAAGAATATTCATATAAAATTTGGGCAGCATAGGATTTTTTCTCTTTCACTCTTATACATTTCGGAAAAGGACTAAATACCTAGGTAGACAGACTATATTATAGTCAGTCTAAGCAAAGACCTATGTAATTCCGTATAAGATGAATAAAGTCTAAGGAAAAAACGTGCCTTGGAAATCAAGAAAAATTGATTCTCGGATACATCTATCCGCCTACACCTTTGGCCTATTCTCGTATAGATGGCGTTGACGACACCGTTTGATATTTAACAATTTTAACACATCAGTGAAACATAAGAAAGAAGGTTTAAATAATATAAAAATAATCAATACAAATAAACAAATTTATCCATATATATATACATTTTTTGATATTTTTATACATTTTATTTTTTAGTCTTAATCGTGTGTCGATAGATGGCAGTAAATTTTCTGTGACTACAAAATTTACTATGACAGTAACCCTCTATACTATACTATATATTCTTTTTGGTCTAAGCCAAAAACGTATGTATTTTTAAAAACATGAAAAGAAAGGTCTCTAGCATCTCACAGTTCGACTCGTCGCTAAGCGTTTGTAATCACACCCCTAATGACACTTCGTTGGCGTTAACAGGGCCTCTGTTTATTTATTTTTAAGGTGAAAAGGTTAGAAATCGTTGATAAGCGTAAACTGTATAAAGGGAAAAACTGTAGGTGTACACCGGGGGGGCGAAACTGATCCTTTCGGGCATTCTCGGCTCCGTTCGGCTCAGTCAGCATTGCTCCGAGCAATTATTAGGCCTCATTCTTACGAGCGCTTTTTCAACGCGCGTTAAAAAAGCGCTTGAATGACACAAATGGAAACGTGTATTTATTCACACGATGGCGTTAGCGCTTTTTATCAAGCGTTGTTGGATTATTTATTCTTTCACAATTGCATACATGTAGTAGGTACAATAGTTGTTTGTGCAACAAGAGAGGAAAGTTTGTTTTTCTTACTCGCTTCGCTCGTGATTCAATTATAGAATCTTTTGCTTTCTCGGGACTCAAAAACACGAGATGTAAAATAACATTGCTCTCGTGTTGCACACATAATTTTTCACCTCAGTAGTCTCACTACTATATTAAAGGTTAAAATGTATTTCGAATTACACAGAATAAACAGAAAAAAAAGTATTATAATATGTACGATACGATAAGATACGATACGATACGAGACGAGACGAGACCGTACCGTACCGGACCATACCGTACCATACCGGACCGTACCGGACCGGACCGGACCGTACCGTACCGTACCGTACCATACCATAAAAAAAATGTAATAAAAGTATGAAGTTCATGGCCTTCACTAAATTAAAAAGCTACATTGTTTCACTCACTGGAGTGAGGAAAGTCGCAATTTCCTCACTCCAGGGAGTGACGAAAGTAGGCTTGTTCGAGCTGCTGAGGTGAAAAAGATATTAAATATTCATCTTATATTTTCAACTTTAAGCCTTGGTCTTTAAATCGAATTTAGCGTGCGGGCAGATTCAAGCGCTTTTTTAACGCGCGTTGAAAAAGCGCTCGTGTGTAGGGTCACTAAGGGTTGGCACAACTTGACGTCCCTTTGCATGTACGACCACAGATAATGACTTAAAATTTTGACAACCCTAAATAGCCGAAAGGGATAGTACCATACATAAGAAACAGACAGCATGATTCATCCCTGAATCGCTGTCTTACTTCGGTTTTGTAGGAAGTTTATTTTCTGTACGGTAGTACTAATACTTATTCTGTGGTCTAACACAAAATTACTAGGATTTTTAGTCGCTATTGGCGACATATTTCGGACCCGTCGGGGGTCCTTCCTCAGGCACAAGTGCTCGCGGCAAGTGTAATATTTTAAGTTTAAAATCGTTCAATTAACGTAGCTAACGCAATACTCCTACGTACAAAATATTAATTATCATTCCCTATAACTAACGCTTGTGAAAGTTATCTTCCGCTTTCTTTTTATTAAAAAAACAATCGAACATAACCTCAAAACCGAAATAACCTAAGTTCCAAACAAACGAACGTGTATTTAGCTTTTTGAAATTCGAATTCCGTTTAACTGCAACGCCCTAAGCGTGTACAGTAAGCGTTGTTTATCAAAATCAGAGACAGATTAAATAAAGACTGTAATTTTCTACAAATACTATCAAACCGCGGCGCGGTCCGCGATTGAATGCAATTATGCACATTCTACTAATAAAATTAAACCACTATTCACTGCTTCTAAATGTATTTCAACCAAAAGTATATCCTATAGGCGACGCCATATTGCTCGCATCAAAAGCAATTCCTGAATACATAGAAAACATCCATGACTCAGGAACAAATATCTCTTTGTTCCTGAGTCATGGATGTTTTCTATGTATTTAAGTATTTGTATAGGTATTATATATATCGTTGTCTGAGTACCCACAACACAAGCCTTCTTGAGCTTACCGTGGGGCTTAGCCAATTTGTGTAAGAATGTCCCTATAATAATTTTTTTTTTTTTTTATGAAATAGGAGGCAAACGAGCAGACGGATCACCTGATGGTAAGCGATTACCGCCGCCCATGGACACCCGCAACACCAGAGGGGTTGGGGGGAGGGGGGGGGGTCTTTTTAACTTACATTCTTGGTATGACAACTATTTAACTCATATTACATTTATTATCACTTTTAAACATTTATAAAATATGTTCTTATCATGAAATGAATTATGTATGTTCAACTTACATAACATTAGTCATTATTTTAATGAGCTAGTATTAAAGTAAAAGATGTGTGTGTTGCGGGTGTCCATCGGCGGCGGTAATCGCTTACCATCAGGTGATCCGTCTGCTCGTTCCCAGGTATTCTTTATGACTTCATAATGACGTCGTTATTACGTCATTAGGACGTTGCTGACGTCACTTTGCTACGTGGGTTTGCCTCCTATTTCATAAAAAATAATAATAGTAAAACGGAATACTACACCGGGTATGCAGCACTGTGGTAAAAGGCTACTTAATTACCTTATTTTATTTATTATTTATAACTAGAATCATAATAGAAATTATTTGATGGCACAAGATGCTTTATTAATAATATTGAATATAAATTAAGCGGCATTTCTAACACTACAGATAAAAAAAATACTTATTACAGTACAATGCCAACAAAATTAACAGGTGACCCTCGCGCAGGCGGCTTTCTCGCGCACAGATTGGCCATAGCAAAGATAGATATAACTCCGTAATAGATGGATACAGTCTAAGGAAAAAACGTGCCTCGAAAATCACGAAAATTTGACTCTCGATCAGATGGCGCCAGTATCTTTGGCCTACTCTCGTATAGAGGGCGTTGACGGTTTCGTTTGTTATTTAACAATTTTAACGCATATCAGTGAAAGAACATGGGTCAAAATCATAAAAATTATTAATGCAAATAAAAAAAATCATTTATCCATATTTAAATACATTTTATCGTATTTTTATAAATCTTCATTTTTA
This sequence comes from Cydia strobilella, assembly GCF_947568885.1. Taxonomy (NCBI): domain Eukaryota; kingdom Metazoa; phylum Arthropoda; class Insecta; order Lepidoptera; family Tortricidae; genus Cydia; species Cydia strobilella. The sequence goes on along the minus strand of NC_086064.1, from coordinate 715,881 downwards.
GTTTTAAAGTGTGTCGACAGATGGCAGTGAATTTACTGGGGTTACAAAATTTACTATGACAGTACCGCTCTAGTATAAGTTACTCTATGGCCATAGCAGTGATAGCAATCCAGCGCGGGAACGCTGCCTGCGTGATGGGTACCCTACCAAGGGCACAAAATTTTGATAGGTATTTTTAATTTTTAACTTTAGTTATTATAATTGTAGTTAGTTTTAGTTTTAAATTAACATGCAGCGAATAGGTAAGGACGGTAAGATAGTCTATCTTAAAAAAAAATCAACACTTCATTATTATTTCATTTTCATTTCATGAGAATTTTGCTCTCAGATATGGCCTTACCTGACTATCGCGGTAACTAAAAACAATATAGCGACGTGAGCTTGTCAAGACATTTTTACTATTGGGCCGTGTTTAAGCTCCAACTTCCCCCTCTCAGGTGACGACTCGGGCCTTCGGTCCTACGCGGAGCTCGGCCTTCGGCCCTACGCGGAGCTCGGCCTTTGGCCTTCGCAAGCCTTGACGCTTCGCCATATCTGTATATATCTTGTTTGCAAATAAATGATTTTAAGGAAAAAAAAAACAATATCAGATAACCCTCACAGACAAAATCATATTTACCGTTGAGGAATTTTTTTAAACACACCGATAGACAATGACTGTGTCTTTACAAGTTGACAGTCTTATTTATTTACCTGTCTTCGGTGCAAGCGTTCTCAATCAAATCGATTATTTCACCATCGATCCGAGCCCGAAATTAAAAATAAATAATTAAGATCACTGAACGCATCCATTAGTGATGTGTCAATTTATTCGATTGTAAATGAATCGATAGCTAAACTTGTTCTCGATTCGATCAACAGAGTAGGTGCGAGGTGCGAGATTTTTTAGGGTTCCGGACCCAGCTTTCGGAACAAACTTTACACAATGGCCCAGCGCTGGACCAGCGAGATGGCCACGATGAAATGGGCCAAGTGTAGATGCGTACGCACCATCGCTGGCCAACTACCTTTGATGTGCGGACGAAAAACCGACACCGTGGCCATCCCATCGCCATCCCGCCGCGCCATAAGCCATCCGACACCACTACCCTCTCTACAAGCTGGCCCATCTTAGTGGGCCACTATGATGGCCTATCGTGTACAGGAGCCATGAAATGACAGAGCTGGGAAGCTTATTTGGCCATCGCCATGTTGCGGATTTTCTGACCTTCCAAACCAGAGGGTAAACTAGGCGTTATTGGGATTAGTCCGGTTTCCTCACGATGTTTTCCTTCACCGAAAAGCGGCTGGTAAATATCAAATAATATTTCGTACATAAGTTCCGAAAAACTTATTAGTACGAGCCGGGGTTTGAACTCGCGACCTCCGGATTGAAAGTCGCATGCCCTTACCGCTAAGCCACCAGCGTTTATTGTTACTATAAATAGTATAAATTAAAAGATAAAATTAAAAATAAGGAAAGTAACTCCTATGAATGGATCATATCGACGTTAGATTACCGGTGAAGATAATAGGGAGATATTCCTAAAACCACGTAACATTAGACTCGAGTGAACCAGTCAAATTATGATAGGGGACATAATACACACATAATTAGGAATTAAACAAACTTACCTGTAAGTGAAGTTCGATTCTAATTATATGAACCGCACAAACTTCGAAATGATGTAACAACCGTAAGTGACATTGGAATAGCAATAGTCTTAGAGTACGAGGAATTGTTCAGATCATAGAGTAACTTATACTAGAGCGGTACTGTCATAGTAAATTTTGTAACCCCAGTAAATTCACTGCCATCTGTCGACACACTTTAAAACTAAAAATAAAGATTTATAAAAATACGATAGAATGTATTTAAATATAGATAAATGATTTTTTTTATTTGCGTTAATTATTTTTATGATTTTGACCCATGTTCTTTCACTGATATGCGTTAAAATTGTTAAATAACAAACGAAACCGTCAACGCCATCTATACGACTGTAGGCCAAAACTAGTAGCGCCCTCTGAACGAGAATCAAATTTTCTTGATTTTCGAGGCACGTTTTTTCCTTAGACTGTATCCATCTATTACGGAGTTATATCTATCTTTGGTTCAGATTAATCCCTGCTGCTTCTCTCCGCCATCGCTCTACGCGAAAACATTTCCATCACCACTTAGATGGTTGGCAGTCCACAACTGCGTTTCTCCAGAAACTTCCTGCGAAATTTGTGCAAAGTTAGCGTGGTCAGAGTCCAGTTTTCCTAAGACCTAAGCTCGCCTGCGGTATTACAATAACAGCTATTGTTTCTGTACCGATCGGCCATTATAAGATTCAATCCAGCTTTTTATAGAAAGCTCGGCGAAAGCTATGAGGCTATGACAAAGCACAATATTCGCAATACAAAGTCTCTGTCGCTGTCTCACTGATCACTTACATGTAGATGAAACATAAAGGCCCCGTTCAGATTCAAACTATTTCCACCAGCATTCATTACAGGCATTTGCGTCGTCTTTTTTTATGAAATAGGAGGCAAACGAGCAGACGGATCACCTAATGGTAAGCGATTACCGCCGCCCATGGACACCCGCAACACCAGAGGGGTTGTAAGTGCATTGCCGGCCTTTAAGATGGGAGTACGCTCTTTAGTCTGCATATTCTCAAATGATTTTTACGCCTAAGACGGTAATCTGTTAAACAAAAGCCATTGTTCCTTTTGTGCGAGGTCGGCCATTGTGTCTGACAATTTCACGAGCCGTAGCACGCGCTCAGAGCTTTGTAATGTTTTAACGTACCTTTATGTGTTATCGGTCGTGGTCGTGGCATCACGGAAGACCCTGTTTTCATAGATAGCATTATAAATGTACTTATGCTACAATATGGGGCTGGGGGCCACAGTATGGGGTTCTTAAAATAAAACCGGCCAAGTGCGAGTCGGACTCGCGCACCGAGGGTTCCGTACTTTTACAGAAATACATCATCTGTGAAAATTTCAACTGTATAGCTATCACGGTTCATGAGATACAGCCTGGTGACAGACAGACGGACAGACAGACAGCGGAGTCTTAGTAATAGGGTCCCGTTTTTACCCTTTGGGTACGGAACCCTAAAAAGGAGTGTTTTAAGGGGCCGGGAACGCGCACATGCATAACATCTCTGGTGTTGCAGGCGTCCATAGGCTACGGTGACTGCTTACCATCAGGCGGGTCGTATGCTTGTTTGCCACCGACGCGGTATTTAAAAAAAACTTCATAAACGGAGTCTGTAAGTGGTAGTCTAAGATCTGCCTACTCGTTACTTTTCAATACTTATTAGTAACATACATTTTTTTGGTTACTACATTTAGTTCTTCTTTGAAATAGCAAAAAAACGCAAGTAATCGTATATGTAAAACTAGGTGAGCATAACAGTTCTTTTTTTTTGTCTACTGTGGCTTATGGCAAAGAGAATAGAGCGTATAGAGGGTTATTGTCATTAAAAAAAATTGTAGTCACAGTAAATTTACTGCCATCTCTCGACACAGCCATATGACTTTAACCCATGTTATTTCACTGATATGTGTTAAAATTGTTAAATATCAAACGGTGTCACCAACGAGTACACGAGTATAGGCCAAAGGTGTGGCTGTGGTGCCATCTATTCGAGCATCAATTTTTCTAATCTTTTTTTTCCAGACCACAGCAACTAAATAAATGCTTTATAAACAATCTGTGGTCAAATTAGCGGCATGTTCCATTACAAACACCGTTATTGACCCATAGAGCATAGTGACAGTAGTGACACTGGCCACACAGAAATTAAAAAGTTAAGCGACAGGAAACGTCATTCTGAGTAACTTGCACTGATTGACATGTTCGAAATTCGAATGTGCGGGCGGAAAAAGAATGTAAATGGGCTTTTAGAGTCGAATAAGACACGTTGACGTTTGACGTCTAAAATCATTGAAATACTTATGGATGGTATAGAAAGGATGCCAATCTCTTATGGCAGAATTGTTCCAAAAGTGACCGCTTTCAGCTTTAAATAATAGTTCCTAATCTCTCCGGTGGCGCTAGTTAGGCTCTGGGACATGAGTATAACATGAACCATATAAGGCAACAAATAACCCGACCAAATTACGTAGGTTGTTTTTGGTAGTATTTCGGTGTATGGTGGCGCCGCCTAATTACTGTTTTTTGATGGACACTTTTCATATATAGAGATTTGGCTCCTTTATACATATAGTCTCCATGGAAAGATTATTAGTAAGTACCAATTTCGTGTCTGCTTATGAAAATTATGAGTTTTTTTAAATTATCCGAATGCAAGAAGTCTTCAAAAATAAGATCAAGGTTCCAAAAAAAATATGATATTAACAGTTACTTTAAAAAAATCTAAATTAATGTGCCCGCTTTGTAACTTTTGAACTGGGCGTTAAAAAATATGAAAAAATCAAGAAAATAAAGCTAAATAAATCTTTTTCAGGAAAGTTATTTCGAACATGATCGAAGAATGAGTTAAAAAGTTATCTTCATATTAAAAGGATGTAAGTGCCGGGTGGATACTCTTTTGCTGGTATGACTTTGAACCCTCATCGTTTATGGCCGGTGCTTTTTGAAAGCAGCCATCTGAACTTTTAAGAGGGAAAATATGTTACCTGTTGAAAGACAAAACAAATATAGTTTGTCAAATTACTGTCTCATTTCAAACATAGACAGAGAGAATCATACTAGCTTTGTCTTACACAAGTACACGCACCCAAAAGAAAAGGATGAGTATAGTTTCTTTTGTTCTTATTTACTGCCAATTTGGTTTGACCAAGTATAGTTATTTGTATTCAAGATGATTGGTAACCCCACCGGCCAGCAACACTCAATTGAAACCATAGACAAGCTAAGTTACATAAGAGGCACGTGGATGCGCGGCAATTGGCCAAACGATTCTGATTCAAATTAATTGTCCAAATTTATTCCTATTGCGTGAATAGAATTAGGCAAACTAGTATAAAAAACCTATCTTACCTATGCCTTTTTTTATACCACGTCGGTGGCAAATAAGCATACGGCGCGCCTGTTGGTAAGCTCACCTCTTAGAAAAATTTTTTTTTTTTTTAATTTAAACTGTTTATTTCATAAGAGGTTAGGTACAAACATTCGTCTTAACTCAGATTATAGATATAATCTCTATATTTTGAGATTATTTTAACTAAGCTTAGCCTTGATTATATGTGTTATTCGTTTTAGTTAGTGCTTACATGTTATTTTATATTAGTTTTAGTTATCTGATGTGTTACATGAGTATTGCCGATTTAAAAACCTGTAGGTACTCCTTTTTAGGACCCTATTACTAAGACTCCGCTGTCCGTCTGTCCGTCTGTCACCAGGCTGTAATCTCATGAACCGTGATAGCTAGACAGTTGAAATTTTCACAGATGGTGTATTTCTGTTGCCGCTATAACAACAAATACTAAAAACAGAATAAAATGAATATTTGAGGGGGCTCCCATCCATACAACGAACGTGATTTTTTTGCCGTTTTTTTTTGCGTAAAGGTACGGAACCCTTCGTGCGCGAGTCCGACTCGCACTTGGCCGGTTTTTTTCACTTTATTACAATGCAGTAAGGTGAAAAAGTGGATACATCTTGTATTCGACTGTGCATATAACGTAGATTTCAAATTGAAAAGTATGAGTCAAACAGCAAAAAATTACCGTTGCCCGAGGCGCGTGACTAATAATATTAGCTTTACAGTTCAGTTATCTAAGGTTCAGAAAATTTTCTAGACATAGGTAGGTAGAGTTAGAACAAGAAAAGTCTGCAACGATTTTGATCACAGACCTAAAATTTATCCTAGTTCTGTGATTTTGATGTGATTTTGATAGTACACGCAGTGCAAGTTATGGACGGTATAGAAAGGACGACAATCTCTTATGGCAAAACTGTTGCAAAAGTGACCAGCTTTTAGCTGTAAATAATAGTTCCTAATCTCTCCGGTGGCGCTAGGACTTTAAAGGGGGATAGCTAGTCCTAGTCCAGAAGTTGGCTCTGACAAATGCAGCGGAGGCGACTACACGAGAATGCCGCTTACCAAAGATAGATATAACTCCGTAATAGATGGATACAGTCTAAGGAAAAAACGTGCCTCGAAAATCAAGAAAATTTGATTCTCGTTCAGAGGGCGCTACTAGTTTTGGCCTACAGTCGTATAGATGGCGTTGACAGTTTCGTTTGTTATTTAACAATTTTAACGCATATCAGTGAAAGAACATGGGTCAAAATCATAAAAATAATTAATGCAAATAAAAAAAATCATTTATCTATATTTAAATACATTCTATCGTATTTTTATAAATCTTCATTTTTAGTTTTAAAGTGTGTCGACAGATGGCAGTGAACTTACTGGGGTTACAAAATTTACTATGACAGTACCGCTCTAGTATAAGTTACTCTATGCGCTTACGAAATGCTTTTGCCTTGTATGGCAGCTCTGCTACATTAATAATATATCGCTTTCTTAGCATTATGAAGAATCAGTACATTAGAAAAATGTCATTTTGTACGTGACATTCTCGAGCAAAGAGGATATAATAAGATAGAGCGGTACTGTCATAGTAAATTTTGTAACCACTGTAAATTCACTGCCATCTATCGACATACTTTAAAACTAAAAATGAAGATTTATAAAAATACGTCAAAATGTATTTAAATATGGATAAATGATTTTTTTATTTGCATTAATTATTTTTATATGATTTTGACCCATGTTCTTATTGTTTATGTATGCTAGTACATATTTATTTTATTGCATAATGCAATTGATGTATTTTAGTTATTCGTAGACGTTAATATTGTAGTTTTCCTTTTTAAATATTATTGTACGTTCTGTAAGTTTGTCTATCTATCTAATTCGAATTTTCCACTCATTTACTCTAAGGTTAGCTGGAAGAAATCCCTTATAGGGATAAGCTCGCCTTTGTACCTAAATTTATATGAATTTCATGTTAACAATTTTTGTTTTGTACAATAAAGTAATTTACTACTACTACTACTACTACCCATGTTCTTTCAATGATATGCGTTAAAATTATAAATAACCAACGAAACCATCAACGCCCTCTATACGAGAGTAGGCCAAAACTAGTGGCGCCCTCTGATCGAGAATCAAATTTTCGAGGCACGTTTTTTCCTTAGACTGTATCCATCTATTACGGAGTTATATCTATCTTTGGTAACCAGTAATATATGATCATTGAGGGCGCTGTTTATTCCCATGTATAGGTTGACAGTTCAGTATGGTATGAAAAAATTAGTTCCAGTGAAATTCCGCAACATGGCGCGTGATCGTATTCCTGGTCAGGCTTATCTCATGCAGTATCTCAATGATTATGCGTTTAAGCTTACGAACATTTTGTCAGATAGAAAATAGAACTTACAGATTTCTGGTCGAATTCTCTACGGTCAATGAAATTTGTCAGTTATATCTGACCGATATCCGTGTCCATAAACATGAAATTTGAATTTATCAGATGTTCTAAATTCAAAATGAGAACACGCGACCAGCAGTCTGCGCCCGAGTTCAAAGCTCTTCGTTTTTTGCAAGCGTTCGCCAATTTACCCAAAGACTTAACCGCCAAACATCTACAACCTAAATTCATCTTTAATTTGATACAAAGAAAGTTGAAATTCGAATTAGAGCTAAATTAAGTTAGGCGTATAATTAAGTTTGAGTTTTTGTCAGTCACGCTTGAAAAAGTCACTTTTTTCAACACATTGAGCTTTATGTTTTCTAAGAAACTTTATGAGACACTTGTACAGTCGCCATCAGATATATCGGAGCGGCCGAGATGCCCACAAATATCTGAACACGCCTCTATTGTTAGATCGTTAGAGTGCGTGTTCAGATATTATGAACACTTTGGCCGCTCCGATATATCTGATGGCCATTTTACTTAATATTCATATGGATGGAGTGGTTTCAATGGTGCGTTCCAAAGAGAATTAAATAGACAGAGTGCTCACTCCATACATCAGTTTTGTTACCAAAATGACTATTATTTTCGTAGACGACATCTAGCGCTAAGTAGCGGAATTATCAGCACTGCTACTACGTATCTTTATTCTTTATCTGCGTCTAGATATCACTGACTTTTTCGAAATTTGACGTCTCTACAGAACACTTAGATCCTCATATATCGATTTTACACGCGATCGACCCATAAATTTAGAAATTCAAGACGGCGTTACATTTCTCGTTTATTACCTATCAACCTGTTAGCTAATACAGCCCCAGGCTCAATAGCAAGTGTAATACGGTGAATGCGGGACGTGTGGGTCGCATACACAGAATTTTAGAAAAACGAACTATCATAGACCTTATCTCCGACACATAAGGTTTATGGATGGTCATTTAGCTTTTAATGTGTCGAATATTTTAGCTAAGAACTTTTTAACTAAGTAAGAATTGTAAGTGTGAACTGCCTACGTGTGATCATTCATGTCAGGATTAATCGATGTAGTGCAGTTAAACATATTATAAAAAACCGGCCAAGTGCAAATCGGACTCGCGCACGAAGGGTTCCGTACCATTACGGAAAAAAACAGCAAAAAAATCACGTTTGTTGTATGGGAACCCCATTTAAATATTTATATTATTCTGTTTTTAGTATTTCTTGTTATAGCGGCAACAGAAATACATCATCTGTGAAAATTTCAACTGTCTAGCTATCACGGTTCATGATACAGCCTGGTGACAGACAGACAGACGGACAGACGGACGGACAGGCGGACAGCGGAGTCTTAGTAATAGGGTCCCGTTTTTACGCTTTGGGTACGGAACCCTAAAAACGAACTATCATAGACCTTATCTCCGACACATAAGCACAGAATAAGTAATACATAAGGTTTATGCCTGATAGTTATTTAATTTTAATTTTAACTGTGTCGAATATTCTAAGAACTTTTTAACTAAGTAAGAATTGTAAGTGTGAACTGCCTACGTGTGATCATTCATGCGGAGATTAATCGATGAAATGCAGTTAAACATTATAAAAATAAAAACCGGACAAGTGCGAGTCGTACTCGCCCACCGAGGGTTCCGTACTTTTTAGTATTTGTTGTTATAGCGGCAAAAGAAATACAGCATCTGTGAAAATTTCAGCTGTCTAGCTATCACGGTTCATGAGATACAGCCTAGTGACAGACAGACGGACAGTGGAGTCTTAGTAATAGGGTCCCGTTTTTACCCTTTGGGTACGGAACCCTAAAAACTAGCGACCCGCCCCGGCTTCGCACGGGTGCAATGCTGAACATATAAACCTTCTTCTTGAATCACTCTATCTATTAAAAAAAACCGCATCAAAATCTGTTGCGTAGTTTTAAAGATCTAAGCATACATAGGGACAGACATCCATCCAGACAGCAGGAAGCGACTTTGTTTTATACTATGTAGTTGTAGTGATTAATCTCTGACAATAAATATTTAAACAAAAAAATTTTTTTAATGAAAATTCTTCATGTTTTATACCAAGTTTGGCAAGTGAATATACAGCCTCCCTGATACACAGTAAGCCAAAGCCTTTAGACGTTTGTAACTCCAGGAATGTCACATGAGCGTTTCCTTTAAAAGGCCATGTGTTCCTTGACAATATTTTATTTGGCCTTCGTCATGTTGCGGATTTTCAGTGATAATTTATTTATTTCTCGAGAAAAGTGAGAGACTGCCACAGAGAAATAACAGCGCAAAAAACCTAGCAACTAACTCCCAATTATTGCAAAGTTAAATCTCAATGCCCCGTCCGCGGGGAATCCATTTTGTAAGTTTGACGTTCTCGCCAAAATGGCGGCCGCAAATGGAGGACTAATCTTGTTGGCGAGTTGCGCTGCGGTCGCTGTTGGGGCTAGAACAGTTCTGTACTTGCAGTCAATGAAATAAAATAAAATAGACCTACAGAATTGAGAAAAGTGACAGCGGTTTGAAAAGGTATATTGTGTAAACAAGAATTTACGAACGAGTGTGAATTGAAGCCCGAAGCTAAAGGCGAGGGCTTAATAAACAGCAGTTCGTTATTCCTGCACACAATGTTTTTCATCACACTTGTAAGGGAAAAAAAGAAAAAAAGCTTTTCGGACCTATATTGCAATATTTGCCCTAGGTGAAATTTTAGGATTTACGGACCGCATCGCCCAGAAAGTGTGATGAAAAAATACTTTAAAACCCCAGTTCGAAAGTTAAGATTTACGGACGCCTACATGTAATGTATTAATAGTATGTACATTACAACTTGTGTCGATTTAAAACACTCCCTTCGGTCGTGTTTTAATTTATCACCACTCGTTGCGAATTTTCTACTTTACGCACGTGTATTGTACAATGTTTTACAGTGCATATGGCCCTTTAAATTTTCGACATACGCACGTATAGTGCTAGTTACCGCACTTGGACGGTAAATTAGCACAATATATATATATATATATTTTTTTATTTATTTATTCGGGATGATTACTGCCTAATATACATAGGTTAACAGACTTATCTACTAAATGCAAATTACAAGCTTCCACATATATACTGCTAAATAACGTAAATATGAAGGTCTCGTCTTTAAACTCCAATTTAAAAAAATATCTTTTTAGCCTGCAATTGCCGTGCTCGTTGCGTCCCATGGATTTCTCAAATCGTCGGACTTAGTTTTTTTTACCAGAGTTATACATAAAGTTATTATTTTATCTACCTCTTATAATGTCTATAATACTAATAATATCTACCTACCCTTACCATCATAACATTTTACCCTACATGAATCTATAACCTATCTGTATCTTTATAGTAAGTATTTATATTATTTGTATTTTTATATTTATCCCAAATAGTTCTAAGCTACCCTCCGGCCCGGGGTGCCACAGAAAACCAGCGCTGTGGTATTTATTTATACCAGAGCATATGCTGAGTGGCGTCCTTTTGTAGCCACTATAGCGGCGCCAAAATTTGTTGTTACCTTACCTTACTCCTTTTTCTATAACTACCATTGTACCTAGCTTTAAGTGTTTAGTGAGTAAGTTCTTTTTTGTAACTGAGGTGGCGCTGTTTGTAGAAGGTCTTTACAATAAATGTCTTTTCTTTCTTTCTTTCTTTCTTTCGAAATAGCAAAATATAACATTATATAGGTAGTATATTTATGACAGAGACTACGAACTAAAGTTGTGTTATTTTAATATTTTTTTAATATGTACTGTAAAACTTTTTTCGAGTATCGAAAATCGAGAGCGTAACTCATTAGATTGTATTGTATGGCGGCGGCTAGATTCATGTGACTCTTAATAAGTGTTACCTTAACTTTATAACCAGTACCTATTATACAATTCAAACGGCCCTGTATTTGATGTAGATACCTACGTACTTAAGGCGGTTCCCTGAGCCAGAAGGCGAAAAATCTCCTTATATGATCCTGTTTTTCTAAGAGGCGTTGATATTCGTAGACGTGAAAAAAATATATGTAGTTCTTGACTATATTATCTTTAATATCATAGCTTCCGATACACGAATTATGACACTTCGCTCGATACAATTAATTCCCAAAGTAACCTCTACCTCGGACTTTTAATCCAACTTTACTCGGTTATTTATTATGTGATACTATTAACAAAAAAAGAAGAAAAAACAATCTTAACTTAAATAGTATATTCATAGCTTTCGAATTTCGATATTGTAGGGTAACGTTTTTAAAATAAATAAAAATCGACAAAATTCGATCAAAATTGACACTTGGCGCGCATGATCTTTCCCGTTCTTTCTTGCGAAATGAGACAGAGACAGCGGCAGACCGAGTATAAAACAATAAATTTCGGTTTAATTTTTTTTTACTGATTCAACTACGACGATGAAAATTTATTCTGCAAGTAGACCTCAAATTCTCTTTTACAAGTCAAAACAACCGCGACATCATAGTGACATGAACAATACAGACTTATTTAATTCCTAATCTTACATTACCTTTACCATAAAACAGTAACATCCATAAGTCAATATCACCGACCATTCATTAGTAATGATGGAACGAATGAATCATTACAACGCTCAAGATTTATTACTAAAATCATTTACGAGAACAACACTATTACACTACAGCTGCTAAACTATTTGCTATTCTAAAAGCGACTCTATTACTTTTTGTTTAAGATATACTAGTTCGAAAATTAAACGCAATCTTAATTTTGTGTTGCCCGTCGATAGATGCATCATTAATTTATTTTATTTCAAAAATCGAATGTTTCATTCGTGTGCTTTCTTCGCGGCACTATCAAATGCTTTTGTTTTTCTAACGGTAAACTTTTTTTGGTGTTGCTAATACAAAAATGTATGTTTCGTTTTTTTTTATGGGCTAGTTTTCAGTAGCGATGGTCCGCGCTTTATATTGCACTCTCGCGCTGAAGAAAACATGAGTACATGGAGACTATATAAAGGAGCCAAATCTTTATGTATGAAAAGTGTCCATCAAAAAACAGTAATTAGGCGGCGCCACCATACACCGAAATACTACCAAAACAACCTACGTAATTTGGTCGGGTTATTTGTTGGTTCATGTTATACTCATGTCCCAGACCCTAACTAGCGCCACCGGAGAGATTAGGAACTATTATTTAAAGCTGAAAGCGGTCACTTTTGCAACAATTCTGCCTTAAGAGATTGGCATCCTTTTCTATACCATCCATACATGAGTATATATAGTTTATCAAAGGACTGTCTTATTTCAAACATAGACAGAGAGAATCATACTATCTTTATCTTACACTAGTACTAGCACCCGAAAGAAAAGGATGAGTATAGTTTTTTTTGTTATTATTTACTGCCAATTTGGTTTGACCAACTATATGTAGTTTATCAAGGGACTGTCTCATTTCAAACATAAACAGAGAGAATCTTACTAGCTTTGTCTTACTAGTACTAGCAGCCAAAAGAAAAGGATGAGTATAGTTTTTTTTGTCGCGCGCACATTATTTATAGCGCGCATATTTTATTCATTCATAGTTTTTTTTGTTCCTATTTACTGACAAGATTTACTTGACCAACTATAAGTTTGATTTGTTATAAGTTTCTTGCTAACTTTGTGGATAGTTATTTTGCCAAACCCATTTTGGTAGTATAAAAAGGCGCGAATTCAAATTTTCTATAGGACAATCCTTCGCGCCTACATTTTTTTTAAATTTGCCGTCTTTTGCTGCTGAAGGAAATGGCAACTATTTAATAAGTAACGATTTTGATTGTTACAAGGTAGTTTTTATACGAATCATTATTTTGAATGGGGAATACCCTAACGGTACAACATCGTAATGCATTTTCTAACAATTATTAATCCATACTAATATTATAAATGCGAAAGTCTGTCTGTCTGTCTGTGTGTTACCTCTTCTCGCTTAAACCGCTGAACCGATTTAGTTGAAATTTGGTATACAGATAGTTTGAGTCCCGGGGAAGGACATAGGATACTTTTTATCCCAGAACTCACCCCTCAAGGGGGTGAAAAGGGGGGTGGAAATTTGTATGGAGAATCAATAACCGCTGAACCGATTTAGATGAAACTTGGTATGGGGATAGTTTGAGCTGTGGTAAAGGATATAGAATAACTTTTATCCCCGAAATCATCCCTTAAGGGTGTAAACAATGGGGTGAAAATGTATAGTGTGGACCAATTTGGGGGTGAAAAAAGGATAGATTAGAAAGCAGATTTGTTTAAGAATTAAGGTACCCAAATTATTAATTCCACGCAGACGAAGTCGCGGGCAAAAGCTTATCACGTCGGGGTCACCATTATGTTCAGCGTTGGAGGTAATGGCGACCAAATGAAAGCAGGGAAATACTGATATCTAAATTTAATGCTTACAGAAGGCTGGTTAGAAAAAGTGAGTTTATCTACATACATGTAGAAGCTTATATAGTTAAGTACAGCGCCACTCTATGACACTACGGATTGGTTAGGAACTATTACATACATTGACATAGCTAACAGCTTATTGAGCATTTATACTAGTACACAATAGTTTCGGTAGATGTCACCTTTACATATTATAGGACGATTGAGAGACTTAATCTGTCTAGATTAGGTAAGTAGGTACTTAGGTATGCTAATACCTACTTATCTGCTACTTGTTAAGATAGGTCTTAACAGTAGTTATATCTTCATGAAGGGAATAATGTCGCGTGCAAAACGTTTCGTGCGCCGTCGGTATGTCGTAATTGTGGGTTACTTATACATTTCTTACATACTCACTTTGATATCACTTCACGTTGTTAATATGTAATTATGTATATAAGCATAAAGTAACTTATACTAGAGCGGTACTGTCATAGTAAATTTTGTAACCCCAGTAAATTCACTGCCATCTGTCGACACACTTTAAAACTAAAAATAAATATTTATAAAAATACGATAAAATGTATTTAAATGTGGATAAATGATTTTTTTTATTTGCATTAATTATTTTTATGATTTTGATCCATGTTCTTTCACTGATATGCGTTAAAATTATAAATAACAAACGAAACCGTCAACGCCCTCTATACGAGTGTAGGCCAAAACTAGTGGCGCCCTCTGATCGAGAATCAAATTTTCGTGATTTTCGAGGCACGTTTTTTCCTTAGACTGTATCCATCTATTACGGAGTTATATCTATCTTTGATATAAGTGTTATATTGACTGAGTCTGACTCGCGCTGGACCTTGCTAGCTACCACCTGGAAAGGACCTGCAGGCAAACGACGCTCCGGGAAACCAAATAGCCGCTGGACTGATGACATAAATAAAACAGTCGGGACAAACTGGAGACATGTAGCTGCAAATAGGGATAGATGGAAGTCCTTGGAGGAGGCCTTCACCCGATGAGGGGTTCTTGTCCGCAAACTAAATTTTTGTTATAAGATTATAATATCAAATTACTTAATAATACATGTGAAAAATTGACTTATTTAAATTGACATACTAAAAATACATAAAATTATATTTATAAATGCTTTACTGTAACGAAACTGACTTATTTAATGTAATTAACTTGGACTCGAAATAAAAGGCTTAAAAAAAAAAAAAAAAAATTGACAGCGTTAGCGAAGATCTCCGTTTCAGCTTCGGCAAAAATGCCTTGTATGTATGGAACTATGGATGTTTTCCTCTATAATTCTCGACCGATTTTCGTGAAATTTTGTGAGCAGGTGTGTTGTTTAAATTGATTTTTTTTTGTCGATTTTTTTTAACGTGAAGAGCCAAAACGAACCATGTGTCAAACAGAAAAAATGCAGAACTTAATATTTTTTATATATTTCCTATTTTGCTATATTTATATTATTTAATTAATTATCTAAACAAATAAACTAAAACCGCCTCAGAAGTACCAGGCGCCCATAAGCGCATAAGATGCGAATTGGAGATGAGAACGAAGTGAGTTCGTCCGCAATCCGTCTGCGGTCCGAGTAGTGAAGTGGCGCGTTTCTAATATTCCCGGGAACTTTATGTTCCCAGGAATATTCATGAATTTGTGGGAATGTTTACTAATTTAATTAATATCAAACTTATGACATGAAGGCAAGGTACTTTGGGATAAATTCGAGAGCTGGATAATTTTGAAATTCGCTAATATCTACTAGCCTAAAAGCACTTTTTACTGTAGTAACAGTAAGCAAGATGCTTTGGTAAGCGTTGCAGTAGCTTATGAGTCCCCGGCAAGCTCGGCCGAATTTCACCTTCCCATACAAACGGAGTTTCATTCTCATTTAAAACTACGTGTTGGATTGTAATGAAACTTTTTGCACATACAAAGACATGAGGTATATATATGCCTGTAATTAGTTTATATAGCTCCAGCTCATATAACAAATAAAATAACTAATGAAACTATGAAATATAATATAGGTATAATAAAATATTTAATATGTAAATAATCGTGATGTAAAATGTAATAATATGTAATCTTCAATCGTAATGTAAATTTAACAATATTTAATCTCCAATCGCAATGTAAAATTCAATTTTAATGTAAATTTAATAATATTTAATCTCTTATCTAATGTGTGTCTCCCTATGTGTATCCGTAAGGGCCCCCGAAACTATAAGATAAGATAAGATAATGTGTGTCTCTTGTCTTATAAATTCCCGGGAACATTCGAGACACATCACTTGTTCTGAGCGAGCAATAAAGATTACCGCGTGTGAGAACGGGACAGGTGCCAATGGACAAACACTGTTTTAAACTAATGTTACTTTTAATCCTAACATACTTAGCTGTTTCTAGATACTGCAATATAATATATATATACTCTGGCAAGCCAATTTTGTCAGTAGAAAAAGGCGCGGAATTAAAAATTTGTATGTGTGTATTTGTATTGGAATATTTTTTTATATTTAAGACAGCCGGGATAATTGCGTCACTTGGGATACTCGTAAATGCGGATTTTAAAGATTTTTTATAAATAAATAAATAAATATTCGTTTATTTCAGGCCTGGGGCCCATAAAAATGTTGTTAGTAACAATGCCTTACTCTATATTAGTATATACAACAAGTAATAACAATTAAATCCTTATTGATTAAAAGAAAATGCAAATAAATACTACAAAAAATAATAATTACAAAAATAATAATAATAATTCACAAAATAAAAATTTACACAAGCCCAAGCATTATTTGCCTCCATTTGTCATAAATGGGGCAGTCAAACCTATACGCAAACAGCCCCAGGATGCTGTTGCTGCTGCCCCGAACGCGACTGAGTAGAGAGGCCACTTTCTTGCGGATGATGGCGTGGAACCCATCCGTGTGCGCCTCCGCGAACATACCTGACGCGCTACAGAACCGGGGCAGCTGCATCAGCATCCTGAAAATGTTGTTGTATTGGATGCGCAGAACATTTATAATCGGACCATTTTAGAACTTTTTTAAGAGAGGTATGGGCACTGTGAATGACATCTCGCTTTGTGTGGTAGGGCACAGGACAGCGGATGTCATTCCAGATGTAGAGCAGAGCCCAACTGGGGAGGTACCTCCACCTTACAGAAAACCGCAGCCAAATAACACTAGACCCTACTAATAGTGTTGTGTTCCTGCCGGTGAGTAAGGTTGCCAGAGCTCGGGGGAGAGGAGTGTTAGGGTCGGCAAAGCGCATGTAACTCCTCTGGAGTTGCAGGCGTACATAGGCTACGGAGACTGCTTAACATCAGGCGGGCCGTATGCTTGTTTGCCACCGACGTAATATAAAAAAAAAAAAAAAAAAACTATTGCAAATTGCAACCCTCTCTGTTTGAAGTGTGGTCACTGAAATTTTAATGCAAAGGGCGGTAATAGTTATAATATGGTGTTGCAGGCGTCCATAGGCTACGGTGACTGCTTACCATCAGGCGGGCAGTATGCTTGTTTGCCACCGTCGTGGTATTAAAAAAAAGTTATAATATGTTGCGTTGCGAAGATATCTTCAAAAGACGCATTTACCACAAGAGACGCAATTATCCCGGTAAACTTATTTGATTAATATATTATTAGGTACGTAAATTTATCTAACAAGAGCAAGTGTCAAATACTCTTAATTGCACTTACCTTAATACAAAAAATAATACAATTAATTTTCCATCTTACTATATACATATACACATACATACATACACATACATACAGAAATATATGTGATGTTTTCAACCAAAAGGTACCACATTGTCGCTTGTTGATAAGGTTGATTTGTAATTGAACACTCAGAGAAAACTATTGTGAAAATAACAAAAAAACGTTGCTAAATAGGAGCCGACAGAGTCAAATTGCGGGCGCAGCAAGCTTAATTTTGCGAAAAAAAATTGCGTAAATGACAAAGCGAAAGCGTTAACTTTGTGAAAAAGCACATAGCGAATTTCACAAAGTCGAATTTTTCACAATTTTACTCTGTCGGCTCCTATTTCGCAATTTCAACTTTGTGAAAAATCATATAGCTAATTTCACAACGTAACATTTCTCGCAATTTGACTCTGTCTGCTCCTATTTTGCAATTTTAACTTTGTGAATATTCAGCAATGTCGACATTGTGAAATAACGTTGACAATAATACATAGTAAAAGTTGTGATTTATAACATTGCTAATTTAGCAAATCTTTACATTGCAATATGAACATTGTTAATTTAACAAATTTAGTTTTTAACAATTTTTCTTTGATGCCTATTCCGAACATAGCTATTTTAGCAATTTTTATTTTGTGGTTTTATCAAGTGAACTTCGTTATATAAACTACTTTGAAGTCGTAGTTTTAGCAAAGTTGAAAGACGGAATAGAGAAGTCATCAATGTTGATATTGTTAGCTCAGCAGAATAATATTGCGGGGATAGCAATGTTAATGTTGCTAGCTCCGCAGTGTAATATTGTGGTTATAGCAATGCTGACGTTGCTAGCTCCGCAGTGTAATATTGCGGGGATAGCAATGCTGACGTTGCTAACTCCGCAATGGAATATTGCGGGGATAGCAATACTGACGTTGCTAACTCCGCAGTGGAATATTGCGGGGATAGCAATACTGACTTTGCTAGCTCCGCAGTGGAATATTGCGGGGATAGCAATTCTGACGCTGCTAGTTCCGCAGTAGAATATTGCGGGGACAGCAATGTTGACGTTGCTAGTTCCGCAGTGGAATATTGCGGGGATAGCAATGCTGACGTTGCTAACTCCGCAGTGGAATATTGCGGGGATAGCAATACTGACGTTGCTAACTCCGCAGTGGAATGTTGCGGGGATAGCAATTCTGACGCTGCTAGTTCCGCAGTAGAATATTGCGGGGACAGCAATGTTGACGTTGCTAGTTCCGCAGTGAAATATTGCGGGGATAGCAATGCTGACGTTGATAGCTCCGCAGAGGAATATTGCGGGGATAGCAATGCTGACGTTGCTAGCTCCGCAGTGGAATATTGCGGGGATAGCAATACTGACTTTGCTAGCTCCGCAGTGGAATATTGCGGGGATAGCAATGCTGACGTTGCTAGTTCCGCAGTAGAATATTGCGGGGACAGCAATGTTGACGTTGCTAGTTCCGCAGTGAAATATTGCGGGGATAGCAATGCTGACGTTGATAGCTCCGCAGAGGAATATTGCGGGGATAGCAATGCTGACGTTGCTAGCTCCGCAGTGGAATATTGCGGGGATAGCAATACTGACTTTGCTAGCTCCGCAGTGGAATATTGCGGGGATAGCAATGCTGACGTTGCTAGTTCCGCAGTGGAATATTGCGGGGATAGCAATGCTGACGTTGCTAGCTCCGCAGAGGAATATTTCGGGGATAGCAATGCTGACGTTGCTAGTTCCGCAGTGGAATATTGCGGGGATAGCAATGCTGACATTGCTAGCTCCGCAGAGGAATATTGCGGGGATAGCAATGCTGACATTGCTAGCTCCGCAGAGGAATATTGCGGGGATAGCAATGCTGACGTTGCTAGCTCCGCAGAGGAATATTGCGGGGATAGCAATGCTGACATTGCTAGCTCCACAGAGGAATATTGCGGGGATAGCAATGCTGACGTTGCTAGCTCCGCAGAGGAATTTTGCGGGGATAGCAATGCTAACGTTGCTAGCTCCGCAGTGGAATATTGCGGGGATAGCAATGCTGACGTTGCTAGCTCCGCAGTGGAATATTGCGAAGATAGCAATGCTGACGTTGCTAGCTCCGCAGTGGAATATTGCGGGGATAGCAATTCAGACGTTGCTAGCTCCGCAGTGGAATATTGCGGGGATAGCAATGCTGACGTTGCTAGCTCCGCAGTGGAATATCGCGGGGATAGCAATGTTTACGTTCAACATTGCAGAACTAGCAATGCCAAAAGTCGCGAACGACAATAGCTACCTGAAAAAATACAACAATATTTATAAAACTAACTTTTATTATTAAAAAACGTTTGCAGGTCCGTAAGAATAGAAAAAAATGTTGCCCACTAAAATACAAATAATGTAGATAATAATGGGAAACTAAAAGTTTCCAGTGAAAAATCAACTATTTACTAATATGTAAATCAAAAACAAACACTCGGTGTTTCGAAAATGGGAATTGAACCCGCTAAATGAAAGAAAGACCTGCAATTTACTGTACCGATCGGAAGGCTTAATTACATACATTTATTTAAGATGCTATGTTATTTTGAAGAACCCTTTGATTGAGCCTTTCGATCGGTACAGTAAAATTGAAAGGTTTTTTTTGTTTTTCACATTTAGCGGTATAGTAACAGTTAAGCTATGTCAGCTCATATTCAAGCGCGCGTGCACCGCGATTTGATCTGATTAGCCAAAACCCATATCCGTAGGAACGGATCAACGGGACGCCAGTCCCGCCTGAACCATTGTACAGTTAACTGGTTATTTTAATATACGGAGTCGAATATAAAAGTGATTATTATTCAACACTAAAATACCTATTTAAATACTATTTACCCTCTAGCCACTATACAGAAGTACCGTCAGCGGGATCCGGGAATCGAACCCGCTTTAGAAGTACTAAAAAAGCGGGTTCGATTCCCGGATCAGCCAGGCGACTTTTTTCAAATTCTTTGAATGTAGTTCGTATTGTTTTTAAATAAATATAGAAATGAAGCTATTTTTACTTCCACTCGTCAAATATTTGGTGACAACTCGCCAAATATATCGAAACACAACCTTATTCCCATGGCAAGAAAGGTGTGTTGCGACATATTTGGCGACTTTGGCTGGCTATTTGAAGCTGACTGTACCTACTATTTCAAAGTTAAATGGATGCGAATGGATTAGAAGTATGACCATATATTTGACGAGTAGAAGTAAAAATAGCTTCCTTTCATTTTTATTTCAAAACAATACGAATTGCAAATAATTAAGAAAAATCGCCTGGCTGATCCGGGAATCGAACCCGCTAAATGTGAACAAATAATAATAATTAGCATACCGTCAGGTAACAAGCAAAACTCACTAACTACTGAAAAATAATTAAACAAAAATCAACCTTATTCGCATAATATTACGGTTCACTATGGCTATGAACTTGTGGTGGTACTTAGTGACTTTTGCTTATCACCCGACGATATATCTACCTGCTGTTAACCTAACCTAACCTAACCTAAGTACTGGTAATAACCAACAACAGTATAACGTGACCCACCCCGTGCAGTTCTGTACCTTACTGTCAATATTATAGTGACAACGCTATTCATACATCAGGTCACTACTTACATGCAAGGTGTTTCCTAACACAACAATCTAGCGCCACTTGCACCATCCTACTAACTAATGAGGGGTTAACCGGTTAACCCCTCATTAGTTAGTAGGATGGTGCAAGTGGCGCTTAGGGCCACAACTGTAGTTACATATCGTTTAAATAGAAACTAAACTTATAGCCACGTCAAATTAAGCCGAAAATATCAATCAGCAGAAATAATTCGTGTTGTTTTGAAAATTGGTATAGTTATTTATACCTTGTGGTGTCCAGATAAACATACTAAAAGTCCTCGAGGGTGTAGGGGGGGGGATTTTCCAAACCACGAATTATATCCGCAGATTTTTTATTTTTTTTTGGGTTATTAGCATATTATCACTGCATGAACAAAACTGTTTTCATAATGAGGGCTATTCCCATCAATAATCATTACATATTTACCGTAATATAACATTTGATTACTTCCTGTAAAATAAAATACGAACAAAAATATGTTTAAAATAGGAATTGTTAACACTGTAATGTTCCACGGCCCTTTTGAACTTAATTTACTAAACTGAGTTAGGGTATGCATTATACCTGCATAAGTAATTGTAATCATACTTACTATTACTACAAATTATTAAATCTTACTCTAGTTGGGTTAATTAAATCGGTTTACTGAGTACGATATGATACTCAGGAAGATTAATGTTATGCCCAATGACTACACAGTTGCACAAAAACGGATACTGCATGGTGTCTTGATCAATGTATATGTGTGATGATTGTAATGAGTCCAGTACATTATAAGCATGGTAATGATTATCAAAACCAATTGTTTGTAAAGGCTTAGCCTTGAAACTAATCTTAGACACTCCATCAACATATATGTCATCAATTTTGGAAAAATAAATGTTTTCTTCATTAATAGCAGTAACTATT
Source organism: Cydia strobilella (assembly GCF_947568885.1). Lineage (NCBI taxonomy): Eukaryota > Metazoa > Arthropoda > Insecta > Lepidoptera > Tortricidae > Cydia > Cydia strobilella. The sequence continues at coordinate 693,815 of NC_086064.1, read as the reverse complement.
ACAGAATTTACTTGGTAGCGCTCGGAACACTTTGCCGCCCAACTCACTTTATATAATTTTGTAATATCTGACCATTGCATTTGATCTAAAATCTGTTTACATTCACTAACTGGTACTTCTGCTTGGCCCCCAAACGAAAGAGGCGAACGAATAGTTTCTTTCAAGAATATGTCATTTAACATCAACTGATGCTTTCGAGCTACTGTCAGTGTCATGTTAATTCGGTTATTTGTTGATTTTGCAGCTAACTTGTTGAAGCGATGTTTAGCTTCGTAGCGCATTGAAGACAGAAATCTCAAGGGACCAAAACGTAACATTGCCGAATGATAGTGCAGTAAATTGTGAAATTTAGGCTTAAGACTTTGGTTAAACAGTGTGATGTACATTTCGCAAAAGTCAGCGATCATATACTTAAAATAGTCTATTTGCTCAGATACAAAACGGGGTGACATAATAAAATCTAAAACAGTCATTAATTGAATATACAGTTGCCAATATTTATTATGTCTTGGAATGAAATCACCAAACATTACACCAAAATACTTGCAAAATGTGCTCATTTCGGCAGCATTTAAACGTATATTGCCTTTTCGTAAATTGGACATGGCCAGCGTGACGGGCTTATCTTTTTTATCGGGACCGTATTGAAATGAGGAAATTTTGTTATTAACAATATCAATTGTAAGATATTTCATTTTGTCTACAAAAACCACAAGTAAAGAGCACATGACGTATTTGGCACAGCCTTCGTGCATGTCATGCATTACATCAAAACCCATTTGCGAAAATAAATTAAAATTTTCTATGTCGAGCCATATACATTTTTCTTTGACGCCTGTCAGAGATGAATTATTCGTTTTTAAATCATCCTGGTAATTTGACTCGGTCCTTAAGAGAGATTCATCTTCATAAACCTGATTAGCCATGACTTTTTTCTCTACTTTGCATGTTCTGCAAGGAAAATTGCTTGAAAAACTCTCAACAAATCCTAAAACACTATGCAAGCCTAAATTATCTCCTAAAATTAATGACAACTCAAAGTAAATTGTGCCCTTGAAATCTGGCAAATCAAAAACTATTCCATGCTTAAATAAATCATTAAACTGGTCAATCAGGGGCTGAAATATTATACGATTCCCAAATTCCACTCTGTCAGTGGAATGATAGAGTAAGACTAAAAATATGTTACCTAACAGAGAGGCACAATAGTACGGCAGGCAAGGAAGAGAAATGTATGCGGCTCCTAGTTTGTGCACACCACTATGACTACCCAAAGGGTTCAAAGTCTCGAAATCGTCAATTTGCAAAAATATGGGCATGACTATCTTATCTCCATGATTTTTCTGTCTCCAAAATGAACCATGCATATAATGCTCTATACTGTTTGACGTGTCATGAGCCATCAGTTTTTTCATAGCATCGATGGTCTCATGAAGTATGTTAGGCAACGAAAAAAATTTGTGCAACACATCTCTAATAGGTATTTTATGGGCTATGCACTCTACTGCTTGGTAATAAGTTTTACCTTTTTTTTTTACGTAATCAAATCGTCGCCCTACAGTATAAGGCTCAGGATTAACTAAAGTACCCTTACTTTCAAAGAACTGATGTCGTTTATAAGTTGAACTAAACATCTCTAGATCGGTTGTCAGTTTTGCTACGGCAGAGCTAGAAGTTACTGGTAACAGAGGTCTGATTGACATAGTGAACATGTTGTGAATACCGCTATAAACTGTATCTAGCACATTGTTCGGCAAATGGGGATTACTATACAGGGATGAGAAAAGTTGACCTAAACTGTCGCTTAGCGGCGGTGTGTTGTGTTTGCTATCACTCTGTATAGTACTATTATTTTCTTTAATTTGAAACTCGGTTGCGCTACACACATTATGTAATGGATCATTATTCACGGGAGAGGTCTCTTGTCCAATAGCAAAATCCTGTACACTTGAAGCCTGTTGTAACATAGAAGAATCTGAATGTTCTTTCAAATAATGACGCCTAAATGAATTGTAGAGTTGATAAGTTCTCCCACAATCCATGTTTGGACAAATATAACATTTACCTGGATGATAAAATGTAAAATGGGTTTTAAATTGCTTCATTTGGACAAAAGACCTTTTACATATTGCACACAGCACCATCGTGCCTGTTAGAAACAGAAGCAAGCAAATCTAGCATAGGAGTGCCTTCAGTGTCAAACTTGCTCTTCATTACATATATACTTCTTTGGATAAACATCCAGACTGGGGCACAATCTTTTGAATATGGTAAGTCTAATGCCCATAGAATCTTAAAAGTATTTGAAACAGCTTTACAAATGCTGGGAAACGTGTACCTGATGTCTTCAGAGATTATTAAATCATACTGCGTAACATCCTGCCAGCAAGCCCCAACAGCAACCAAATATGGAAGAACAGGCAATTTTTTTTCCTGCAATGTGGCCTTCCGTTCACTGAAGTGGCTTTGAAGGTCCGATGTAGATGGCACCAAGCTTAAAAACGCGTTGCTTACTTCTAATCTAGACGGGTTCCAGGGTTTTCTGACTCCTTTCACGGGAACAGTGTGCATTTGTTTCAGCAACAGGGGAACTGCCAGAAAAGTCGCAACATTCGCTTGTTCCTCCCCCGCTGCAAAAATAATTAATACTTAGTATGGTTAACGGTTACTTAAGGTAAAGTTTCTATTGAGTAAAATTCGTCATCTCCTCTATCTATAGTACCTACTTCACTTCCAGCCGGGCTAGCACATGATTGGCGCGAGAGTATCTCGCCGCGACATAGACTACCCGTCGCCTTTAAATTCATACAGTTAGTAAAAGACGGGTAGTCTATCTCGCGGCGAGATACTGTCGCGTCAATCATGTGCTCGGCCTACAGGTGTCGTTAAAAAAATCTACCCTGTATATAATATGTTATTTTCATCACACTTGCTCGAAAAAGATCTAATATCATGCAGGTGTACTAAAGGACAAAGGCCTATATTGTTCCCGCAGGAGTTATGGATTGTGAAAAAAAGGTGTAACTCTCTAGGGAGTTACAGCTTTTTTTTTATTATGTCATAACTACTACTATTACTACTTAATATGAACCAAGTAGGTATACATGAGTTTTACTTTTAAAATACTGACGTTTATAATTAGATATTTCGGTTAATTAATTTAATAGCTGTTCAAAATAATATTCTTACTCAATTTTCAATCGTGGCTGAATGCCGGATGGGTATGTGCCTTAGATGCCTAACTTGGCAAAAAATCACAATATGGCGGACGAATGTTTGAAATGTCACCGTATTTAAGAATTTTTTCGCATAAAATTTAGTTTTTTCTTCGCAAGTGTGATTCTGTGTTACTCCGGGAGTAAGAATATTAACAAACTCGAGCCCCTTGCAAGAACTTGAACGTTATGCTTAGGTACTTACTTCTATATAATCTATATGGCTGAACAAATAAAACGTATGTACCAGGGTGGTTCACGTGTGTATGGGAAAAATTCAAGCTCTACCCCCTTATTTTGTTGATCAATCACAACTTTATCTCAACTACAATTTTTATTCCCATAATTTGAAAATGTGATTTATAAGTTATTAAGTAAAAAAACATTTTTATTTCAAATTTTTATGAATTTTTAGGTGAATTTAAAAAAATCTACCTTTTGAAAAATTACAAAAAATAGAAATGAAATTGTTTTTTTTTTTTACTTCAAAACTTATAAATCAAATATTCAAATGGTGTGTAAACAGATACATAAATAAAAATCTAAATAATAAATACGCATCCTCTTGTAGTTAAAGTTACAAAATTGGGAATATTTTTTCAGCAAAATGAGTGTAACAAAATAAAACAAAAGGTTTTTTAGAGCCACCCTAGTATGTACAGTGTATGCAATTTCGAAGCTCACTGTACATACTGTATTTACATATAGAGGCAATAAAGACACTATTTGACAAAAAAACGATAATATAACTTACAAGTTGCAAGATCCAAAACAGTTTGAATAGAAGTGTCAGGTCGTGTTAGCTGTTGAGCCTTCTCATCTAGTAATGATAGCAGGCGACCTTTCACTACCGGGAAATTTTCTTCGAACTTTCCTTCTATTTCAGGGTATATTTTGTCAAAGTCACTGGCCAGCTGAAAATAAACAGAAATCAAACATTTGTTATTCAATTAGAGCTTAAAAGCTCTTTCACAAAATCAAAAATGTTGCTAGTCATCAATCATCATTCATAATCATACAACGAGAAATGTTGCTAGTGTATATATGAGTATTTAAAATGAAAATCAATAACCCGACTGCATAATAATAATATAATCTACTAGCCCGCGACTCCACCCGCCACAGATAGACACACTTTCGCATTTATAATATTAGTATGGATTTACTCGCAAAACTGAGACAAATGTAATGACACCTCATATGTTAAACTCCGCTAAATGGTTTAGGCAGTAGAGCGTGCCAAATAATTAAAGATACATACATACATACGCTTGAAAAACTTAACCTCCTTTCTGCAGTTGGGTATAAAAATAACTTAACACAAATTGATGACTTCTGCCTGGTGATGTCATGAAGTCTGGCATGAAGACACTTGATTGATTAGTATTATCATTGACTCACCAATTCATAGCCCCAAGGACATTGCAGTGCTGGGAAGATGCTCAAATAACTAACATGGTCGCCTTCTTGCAGTGCAGCCATGCGTTCATGTAGACAACTGTTCCATTTTGTTTCTACCAATTCTCTCGGTGAAGAAGAGTGCTTCAACCACTGCACAGTATCTTTTTCAGAGTCTTGATTGGTACTTATTGTTTGAAAGGTGTCAGGAAAAGGTCTAACCCGTGCATTAGAAGATTTGACAGCAGATTTTTTTCTCTTGTTTTGGTCTCCGCTGCTGTCGCTGCTCTTGTCGCTATTACTGCTGTTACGACTTCTGCTGCGGCTGCGGATTTCTGCATTTAATTTTCTGCGTACTGTTATTAATCGGTTCACTATCAGGCCACTGGCCTGGATAGCTTTTCCATCAACAAGACGAAAAGGATTATAATATACCCCCTTTGTTTCACCTGGGAAAAGCTTTATAATTTCTGATGTCCACGTATCCCAGGTTTCTTTTCGTATTGGGTCAGTGTTTTCTTTCAATTTCCGCACCTCAGCCTCAACAATAAGGGCCGTCAGTATCTTTCGGTCACTAGACGATAATACCTTTTTATTGATTAGAGGTTTCCCAATACTGGATGTCTCTAAAATTTGTTTAAGATTTCCGCCAGTTATAGCCCCTATGAGTTTGCTTGCATCTATAAACTGTAAATCGTCACAATTGATGTCCCATTCCTGAAAATCAAGTAAGCACTAAGTTACTAAAGAACTAGAAGTCACGTCATGTGGGTATTTACTATTTGGGCACAATCATAATATTTACATAAAATAAATACATAAAATAAATATTTGGAGACAATCTTATTCAGAAAATCAACCTAGTCCCAAACTAAACGTTATTTATTTATTTTAGACTTAAAAACAAAACATTCATATTGACTACATATGATAGAAATAGCTTACACTTTTAATCTTTTGGATAGTAAAAAACCGGCCAATTGCGAGTCGGACTCGAGCACCGAGGGTTCCGTACTTTATAGTATTTGTTGTTATAGCGGCAACAGAAATACATCATCTGTGAAAATGACAACTGTCTGGCTATCACGGTTCATGAGATACAGCCTAGTGACAGACAGACAGACGGACAGCGGAGTCTTAGTAATAGGGTCCCGTTTTTACCCTTTGGGTACGGAACCCTAAAAATATATGATTATAATTAAATGTATTATAAATTAGTCGGAGTAATTCGTATTAAAATAAGTTGAAATAATTTGACCCAAAATAATAATGTACCTTAATATAATTATTCTGTGAAATGTATTTATTTCCTGGCCTACTTGTAATATGGGTACTAGTGACGATATAAATACTTATATAGTTTAATACATAGAAAACACCTAAGACTCAGGAACAAATACTCGTGTTTATCACACAAATATTTGCCCTGACCGGGGATTGAACAGACAGTTGACTCCCTCTGCATAACAAAAACATGATCCACCTTAAATACAGAGTAAAGATAAATATTATTATAATTACCAATAATTCAGTTGATGTTGTAACAACAGAGGATGTACTAGATTTTTGGCTACTTGATGGAATCACAAAGGAGTCTTGCTTTTTAATTGGAGCTATAACTTGCTGTACATCTACATCCCTCGGATCTTTTGTAACTCCTCTCTATAAAATAAAATTAGGAGTGATTAATTTAACCATAATGCCCATTCACATTATTTTATTTATTTTTATTTATTTATCAAATGGCACTATTTAATTGTTAATGCTTAGTTTATTGATGAAAATACAAAAGTCGCTGTATCTCCATCATCAGACTTAACCTTGATAAAAAATTCTTTATAAATCTTACTGGCTTAGTAAACATAACGAAGAGGACAAATCGTCAAAGTGAACTATGCATCGTTAAAGAGTTTCGTTTTGATCATCATCAGCAGTTCCACTTCATTAAATGTCAGTTTTTCTGAACGTGAATACTAGATTCATTAATGAAAATACAAAAATCGCTATATGTATGCCTATAAGATTCAAGAATTTTTCCCTGGATTCCTCATGGATCCCATCATCAAAACTGGGTTTTGACAAAAACGGGACCAACTTGGGACTATACACATTCAAACAAAAAAAACAATTTTCCAAATCGGTTCACCAATGACGGAGTTATGACGTAACATACATACAAAAAAAAAAACGGTCGAATTGATAACCTCCTCCTTTTTTGAAGTCGGTTAAAAATTGATTCAAAGTAATGAAAACATCTAAATTTTGAATCAAGTAGGTATACGAAAAAATGAAACTGCTCACGCGTTCTCTCTCACGGTCTAACGCCATACGCAGTTTCCCTTTTTGAACTGCTGCCGGGACCAATAACGACAACTCATGGTCGTTTGCGTTCAATAAAAAATCGAGATCCGCGCCCTGATCTATAAGCATAGAGATAAATAATAAGTACTGCATATTGCATAAATTTAACCCACTACACTGCACTGTCATGGCGGTAACAATGCCGGCAATATTTTTGCAGATATATTTGTCCATGGGGCTTCAAAGTGCCATAATTTCATTGCAACGTGTATTTTCCATGATTTCAAGAAAAATAAGAAGTAAATGGCCATTTCGATGGAGCTATAATGTCTACAACAATACATTGCTTTATTTGGGCAGTCGTGTAAAAAAAAATGGTCCAACATTGCAATTCAAAAATAACCTAAAAATAATTGTTTTAAATTCGATTTAAGAAATCTTCGACTTCGAATAGTTTATTAGGATGAAACAAATATCGATTAGCAACGACAGTCACATTACATTAACTACAATAGTAACTAGTTAGAACTATGTAAATACAAATTATAACTTACCGTTTAGCGATCCAAAAAGGTGTATCAAATCACAGTTGAACAGAAACACACTTAAGTCGTCCATCCTTTATATTTACTATTTACCTATAACTGTCTTAACTTTAAAGAAACTATTTCCTTATATTTTTAACAACGTGAACGGTTCGTTGTTTGAAAAGACAATAATAATCACTAAATAAATACGTTCCGTTGTTAGCGATTTGTCACGCATCCTAACCGTACGAATGTTGCCAGCGAAATGAACGATTCTTTTGTCAATTTTGCAAAGGACTAGTCAACATCACTATTTTAACAAAGTTAACATTGTGTTTCTAGCAATGCTTATATTATTTCGCAATGTAAAAGTTGTGAAATTATTAACTTGAGAAATTTTTCCCTTGTAAATTCCGCAATTCTAACATTGCGACTTGAGCAATCAAATACCTTTCTTAGAATTCCGTTTTTAGGGTAAAGGCATTAGTAAGTAGGTACTAAGTACAAATAATAATAATTAAGTACGTTGTTCCTTATAAAAAACTGCAAACCTGGAGAGTGGAGTCATAGCACGGTACGCTTATCACCATGCCTGTCACGTTCTAACAAGTATGTGAGTGCGAAAGTGACGGACTTAGTGATAGGGGAAACCATGCTGTGCGGGCAGCACGTAGTACGTACAGAAGGTTATAATTTATTATGTGTGAGCATTTGACAGATTCAAAGAGCAGTTAGATTAAAAACTATTTTAGGTAATAATTGCTTATCTAGAGAGATCGGTGCGGGCGGGTTGTGAGCGCGGCGCTGGCGGGCCGCGAGCATGACGTTGTCACTGACGCTGTCGCTAAATCTAGAGCCCGCGCAGCATGGTTTCCCCTATCACTAAGTCCGTCACTTTCGCACTCACATACTTGTTAGAACGTGACAGGCATGGTGATAAGCGTACCGTGCTACGACTCAGACAAAATTAATACAGCCGCCTTGAATAGCCGCCGAATAGTAAATCATATTTTTACTTCTAGCGCCTAAACTATTGAGTGGATTTCAATCAAATAGACATCAGTAGATCCATAATTAGTACACGAGTGCTATGCAATACAAATTTACTAAAATAAGTGGAGGAAAAATGTGTAAAACTTAAAAATGTGACTACAAAAACAGATTTTAGGTCTTAAATGGGGTTTAAATAATAGTGACAGTAATGAAATTTGACACCTACAATTTCAGGGATCCCTGTTTGCGTGTCATAAAATTGGAGCTTCGGGTCCACGGGGATCAAACGCCATCTTGAAAAGTATAAGTCTTTTTTGGTTTTTCTTTTTTTCTCGGAATATCTGGGTTTAATGTGAATACTGTGTATAGCGAAACGAAAGCTTGTTAAATTCCACATTAAAAAGTTATACAACACCATGTCCCAAAAACGAAGCCTTTTTCTAGAAATTACCAATTTTTGGAACACAAACACATTATCTACCCAACCACGAAAAAAAAAAATGTGTGGAAACTTGTAAGCTTCCCTTGTAACTTGTAAGCCCTATTTGATAGTTTGTATGGAGATCAAACCTTTTTTTGAGTACAGGACTAAGAAGTCTTTGTATGAAGGCATATTATTAGAATACAAGAAAAGTAATTTAAGCGTTTTTAAATATTCATCCCTTAAAAGAGTTAAAAAGGGGTTGAAAGTTTGAATTCATTACAAATGCTTATTGAAATTTCTCAGAAAGGCATTGTATAATATTACAAAAAAGGTTATTTCAACGTTCTTAATAATTCTACCCTTAAGGGTGTTAAAAAGGGGATGTATATAAGTTTATATGTAGTACAAGTTTTCGTTTTAGCTAGGAACATGAAACTTGGTAAAAGGGCATTATATTAAAATAGACGAAAACTGATTGCACCGTGTTTGAAAAGTTTGTATTAATAAAGTTTGCAGTGGGAGCGAACATTTTTTTTAAATAGTGGACTTGAAAATCTGAGTGTTGAGAGGGTTTATATCGCGAACAATTTTTTTCAGCTAGGGGCTTGAAACTTTGTACTTTGTGAAAGACAAATTTCATGCGCTGTATAATTATTAACAAATGATTTACCGTCCCTACTGATATCTTTTGCTGCATAATGTTCTATGCTCATTTAAAATATATAACCACCAACATACAAATCCACGCGTACGAAGTCGCGGGCAACAGCTAGTATATTTAATATGTCTTAACCGTTTCAACGCCAAGCAGCGAAGTAATTCGACGTGACTCAGACCAGACGCCAAGCAATAAACCAAATGTATGGTTTTCTAATAGGAGCAAATGTCGTGGCGTCAGTGGTACGACTTTCCGCTGACGTGATTTTCCGTCTTTGGCGGTGAAAAGGTTAAAACAAAAACCTATTATTGGATTATTTACCCTTGTAACACCTGCAAACATTGTAAATCAACTTAAAATTTGTAGTTAAGAGTTCTCTTTTGTGATTTTGACAAAGGCTCTCTCAAAGTTGCTAAAATCACAAGGTATTAATCAATGTGGTTGTGAACACTGTCAACCTCCAAACTTTAGCCGTGTAGATTCCGCAGAGTTCTATTTTGTTATTTTGACAAAAGCTCTTGAAGTTGCTAATATCACAAAGTAAAAAACAATGTGGCGGCCAACATTGCGAACCGCACAAAACTTAACTGTGAAGATTTCGCAGAGTTATTCTTTGTTATTTTGACAAAGGTCCTCAAAGTTGCTAACATTACAAGGTTTAAATCAATGTGGTTGTGAACACTGTCAACCCTCAAACTTTATCCGTGTAGATTCCGCAGAGTTCTATTTTGTTATTTTGACAAAGGCGCTTAAAATTGGTAATGTCACAAAGTAAAAAACAATGTGGCGGCCAACATTGCGAACCGCACAAAACTTAACTGTGAAAATTTCGCAGAGTTATTCTTTGTTATTTTGACAAAGGTCCTCAAAGTTGCTAACATTACAAGGTTTAAATCAATGTGGTTGTGAACACTGTCAACCCCCAAACTTTAGCCGTGTAGATTCAGCAGAGTTCTATTTTGTTATTTTGGCAAAGGCTCTTGAAGTTGCTAATGTCTCAAAGTAAAAAACAATGTCGCGGCCAACATTGCGAACCGCACAAAACTTAACTGTGAAGATTTCACAGAGTTATTCTTTGTTATTTTGACAAGGGTCCTCAAAGTTGCTAACATTACAAGGTTTAAATCAATGTGGTTGTGAACACTGTCAACCCTCAAACTTTATCCGTGTAGATTCCGCAGAGTTCTATTTTGTTATTTTGACAAAGGCGCTTAAAATTGGTAATGTCACAAAGTAAAAAACAATGTGGCGGCCAACATTGCGAACCGCACAAAACTTAACTGTGAAAATTTCGCAGAGTTATTCTTTGTTATTTTGACAAAGGTCCTCAAAGTTGCTAACATTACAAGGTTTAAATCAATGTGGTTGTGAACACTGTCAACCCCCAAACTTTAGCCGTGTAGATTCAGCAGAGTTCTATTTTGTTATTTTGGCAAAGGCTCTTGAAGTTGCTAATGTCTCAAAGTAAAAAACAATGTCGCGGCCAACATTGCGAACCGCACAAAACTTAACTGTGAAGATTTCACAGAGTTATTCTTTGTTATTTTGACAAGGGTCCTCAAAGTTGCTAACATTACAAGGTTTAAATCAATGTGGTTGTGAACACTGTCAACCCTCAAACTTTATCCGTGTAGATTCCGCAGAGTTCTATTTTGTTATTTTGACAAAGGCGCTTAAAATTGGCAATGTCACAAAGTAAAAAACAATGTGGCGGCCAACATTGCGAATAGCACAAAACTTAACTGTGAAAATTTCGCAGAGTTATTCTTTGTTATTTTGACAAAGGTCCTCAAAGTTGCTAACATTACAAGGTTTAAATCAATGTGGTTGTGAACACTGTCAACCCCCAAACTTTAGCCGTGTAGATTCAGCAGAGTTCTATTTTGTTATTTTGGCAAAGGCTCTTGAAGTTGCTAATGTCACAAAGTAAAAAACAATGTCGCGGCCAACATTGCGAACCGCACAAAACTTAACTGTGAAGATTTCACAGAGTTATTCTTTGTTATTTTGACAAGGGTCCTCAAAGTTGCTAACATTACAAGGTTTAAATCAATGTGGTTGTGAACACTGTCAACCCCCAAACTTTAGCCGTGTAGATTCCGCAGAGTTCTATTTTGTTATATTGACAAAGGCTCTTGAAATTGGTAATGTCACAAAGTAAAAAACAATGTGGCGGCCAACATTGCGAACCTCACAAAACTTTACTGTGAAGATTTCGCAGAGTTATTCTTTGTTATTTTGACAAAGGTCCTCAAATTTGCTAACATCACAAGGTATAAATCAATGTGGTTGTGAACACTGTCAACCCCCAAACTTTAGCCGTGTAGATTCCGCAGAGTTCTGTTTTGTTATTTTGACAAAGGCTCTTGAAGCTGCTATTGTCACAAAGTAAAAAACAATGTGTCGGCGAACATTGCGAACCGCACAAACTTTAACTGTGAAGATTTCGCAGAGTTATCTTTTGTTATTTTGACAAAGGTCCTCAAAGTTGCTAAAACCACAACTCACAAATCACACGTTGTGCAATGAGCAAAGCCAAACTATGTTAAATTCGCATTTTTAACTATGCTATTATGACAAGGCATCGAAAAATTGATAGTTTAACAACATTTTTATTGTTAGTTTCGCAATAATTGCGTTTCGCAAAAAAAAAGTTGCTGCGCTAGCAAAGGCTAGGTTGTCAATGTCCCAAAGTAGTTTTGTGTTTTTATCAATAATTCGTTCGCAACGTAAAACTGCAGCCTTGTCTCCGGATTTTTCTCTGAGTGAAGCAATATGGAAATAGCGCCTTACTGACAAGCGACAATAAGTACCCTTTTGATTGAAAATGGCACAGAAAAAATATTTTAATTGTTGTCAAAGGTTGTCTGGAAGAGATCGCTTTTTAGCGATAAGACCGCCTGTTGTTTACCTCTGCTTGTGTGTCTGTTTTCTTTTTGTATAGTTTTATTTTATTTAGGTGTGTAATAAAGAGTATTTGTAGTGTATTGTATACAAATTACAAATATATAGGGTATTTGACTATACTAGTCAAATCAGTTTCTTTTTTCGAACTGTCAAAACGATTTTGCTACTATGGAATTTATATGAAACTAGCATGTGACGTCATAATCAAATTAAAATGGAAATTGTGCCTAAAAATAACTGCTGTCTACGTTTCTCTATTAATCTCCTGGTGCTTTATTTCATGCATGTTGAAAAATAATTTATTTAAAATACAGTCAAATACCCTATTGTATTAATTGGTTAAGTCTCAAAGCGCATCAAATTCCTAACACAAATGTATTTGTTACAAATTCCATTGGCCATTGCTACCAATTAGAAAGCGCATCAATTGACAGTTTGAATGACAGCTAACACCGACAAATGTGTCGAATCTGTTAAATGGTCCGCACATGTGTCGACCCTTAAAGGGACCCTAATACTATTGGCGGTTACGACGCCAAGTGTCACGATTGTATTAGAGATTGTTTAAAAATGTCCTAAGCGCCATACGCTTTAAATTTCTTTTTTTTATACATATTTATTGCAATGAGGGTGGTAACCCCAGTGCAGTTTGTTGCATTTTCTTTTGCATTTAATCACTGTTACATGTTTATTTTTATTCAATTTGGCGAGGGTGAAGATTGGCAGGATGAAGTGGTTTCAGAATGTATCGATATCATAGTTCTTTATTCTTTATTCAAACAAACACAAGTATAAGTTTACAGCGACCTACGCCAAGACACTTATACTGTTAATACATAGTCAGTATCATAAACATGTATACATTTTTCGAACTACGAGTATCTCTAGGAACTTAAATTAAACATACATACTACAAAGTTACATAGGTAGAGTTTAAAAAAATCCTGACACTACTTTGTAAGGACGGCCACTTGTCTGCGAATATGTCTGCGTTTTGGATTGAAGCTAAGAAGTTATTTAGTAATTCTATTGCTCGGTACGTGGGTGCGTTTGAACCGTGATAGGTGCGGACATTTGGATATGCGAAAAGGTTTCTGGCTCTAGTTATGGCCTTTTGTATCGGTATACAATACAATACAAATCGCAGTGAGGTTTCTTTTATGGTCACATTACTGATTGTATGTATTAACAGATTATGAATTTGATACGAATTTGTTACAGATATGATCTAGTGTTATATCATCATCATTAACGAGTTATTCTCTTGTCGGTGGAGTATCTTCCAGCTTTCCCTATCCTGCGCCAGCTCTTTGACTTTTTGATACGACACGATCCCTACTTTTTCTTTCACATGATCTAATAAGAAGCTGCGTTTGGGTTCGCCTCTACCCCGCTTCCTTCCTATCCGCCCCTCCAAGATAGTTTTTTTTAAATCTTTTTTTTTATTATAAACTGATCGGCGATTGGCCCTAGTCACACCTGATGGAAAGTGAAGACAGGGCCTAAGTTGGAGCTCACCGGTTCAGTAACAGCCTATTCACTCTTGTTTTAAAGAGACCGAGGTCATATTGATCAGGGAATACAGATGGCGGGAGCGCATTCCATTCCTTAGCCGTCCGTACCAAAAAGGAGGAGGCAAAACGTTTCGTCCGAACGAATGGAATGTGGACCACGAACGGGTGCATTCGCTCCCCGCGCCTGGATGTCCGATGATGAAAAGGGGAAGGTGGGATCAGGTCGTGTAATTCCTGTGCGCACTCCCCGAAATGTATCCGATAGAACACCGATAGGCAAGCGACTCGACGGCGATGCCCAAGGCTCTGTATCCTTGACTTGACAGATGGGTCATCGCCAAAGAGTCTATGAGCCCGGCGCTCTATTGAGTCCAGGGCCGCCAGCTGAGTTTTAGTGGTTTTAAAGAAGTAATCGTGTCGTATTAACTGTCCAATCATTTTCCCGCGTCTATTTGCAATAGCCTTCAGTGTTATATATAAATTACTAAAATCATAGTGTAAATTCTTAATTACAAATTTCATGGGAGTGAAAGTGCTCGGTACTCTATTGTAACAGATAGTTTTCGTTAATTTATCGAGTGAAGAAAACAAGGTATTTTATACTATGAAAGGTAGCCAAAGTGAATCAACTTGTGTTATAAAGAGTCATTAGAGTTTCATTATACGGAGTTTACACTGTATGACTTGTATGACTTACTCCCTAATTCTTAACTATTAAATAGAAAAGACAAAGTATCTAAATCTGTACGAACCATTACGCTAACTAAATTGCAATATTAATATTGATACTTTGATGAAAGATATAATGGTAGTAAAATAATCATCAAATCATCTCGATAGTAGGGGAAATAATTAGATTATGAGATACATCGAGGGGTCTAGAACACATCCCTGAGGGACTCTCGGTTGCACTTTGACGTTTAGTGGTGGGGTGATATGTAATGATACTACGTTGTGATCCTTATGATATTGGAATTTGACAATCTTCATCTCTACTAGATTTGGTAAAAAAATCGAATTCTATTATCGAGTTTCGTTTACTGATGTAAAAAGTTCCTATTACTTTTAAAATGTGATTATTTACAAATGATTTTGGACAGAAAAGAAGGTGCTTATAAATCAAAATTAATAAAAGTAAAGTAGCTTCAAACTTTACTCGGTTATTTATTATGTGATACTATAAACAAAAAACCGGCCAAGTGCGAGTCGGACTCGCGCACTAAGGGTTCCGTACCATTACGCAAAAACGGCAAAAAAATCACGTTTGTTGTATGGGAGCCTCACTTAAATATTTATTTTATTCTGTTTCTAGTATTTGTTGTTATAGTGGCAACAGAAATACATCTTCTGTGAAAATTTCAACTGTCTAGCTATCACGCTTTCACGGTTCAGGAGATACAGCCTGGTGACAGACGGACAGACACAGCGGAGTCTTTTAGTAATAGGGTCCCGTTTTTACCCTTTGGGTACGGAACCCTAAAAAGATGTTTAATCACTTGAACTTGACATTTTTGTAAAGTTTGACTGCTGCGTTTAATATATACTCAAGGACGCAAAAAAAGGAAGTAACTTCAAAATGATTAACAATAGTAATGAAACTTTTTTTTTGCGTTCCTCTAAACTTGTCCATGAGTGTAGGTTTTTTCCTATTTGTTAATGTTAAGTAACATTTAGTATAAACTATAAATGTAGGTAAGTTATACAATACAATAAAAATCTTCTTTATTGCTCACCAATATAAAAAGGACATTATTAGGAGGTTAGTTATTTAGTTTAGATTAGATTTAATTTAGAATAAATCTAAGTGGAAAAATTATTGCCTTGGGTGAGACTTGAACTCACGGCCTCTGGAGCATCGTTCGCAGAAAAAAATTAAATTAGATTTTATTAGTAATAAAGGATTTAAGGATAAGTAACGACACTCGATATGGTTTGTTAATGATTATTATTAAACAATAATATAACAAGTCTGAAGGGGAGAGGTCCCGATGGACGAACTTAATCGCGGATGAGGTCATGCAGGAGGTAGAAAATTACTTCAGGCGAAGAATACAACGAGAAGGTGAAATGAAGCTTGAACATTTCTACTTATTTCACGAAAACTAAAACGGTTATTTTAATATATTTACAATTTCCTAATATTGTTGTTATAAATATATTTAAAGATTATCTACAGAACTTGGCAGCCATAACTATTCTACCGGGATTGGAAACCGTAATATACATTACAATACTTGCTTCGATTAAGTACAAAAAATACATACGTATAAAGATGAAATAAATGGTACTCACCATCATTATCCCAGCCGAAATACGTCCACTGCTGGACAAAGGCCTCCCCCAAGGATCTCCACAACGAACGGTCATTCACTGCCCTCAACCAACGGTTTCCCGCGACAGATCGTCGGTCCATCTAGTCTGGGGCCTTCCCACGCTGCGTCTTCCGGTACATGGTCGCCACTCGAGAACCTTTCTGCCCCATCGGCCATCGGTTCTGCGAGCAAAGTGGCCCGCCCACTGCCACTTAAGTCAGACTGCCAGTTAAATGGTACTAAACGTGTAAAATAAATACATACGAGTATGCTCTTGTTTCGTTGTTGCACTTACCATCCCAAGTAATCCGGAGGGTGCATCTGCACCCCAGATATCGTCACTTAAGTAGTGGCTGCAATGTGAACAAATTGCATAACATCTTGTTGACAAACCACTGAGGTGTTGTACACGTGGTAACTCCGAAGATGGCGCTGGTCGCTGCTGCAAAGGCTGCGTTCAGCTTATGGTTGGGCCGTGTCGTACGGCTGCGATCGTGACCCAAAATGGTCTCGCCGGAAGATCAGCGCTGACCTTCGGGTTAGCATTTATGCTGAGGCGAGACCATTTCGTGGTAAACTTCAACTCCTACCTATTTTATAAATTCCTATAGCTTTAGTTATACTTTTGTATGTAATTTTAGTTTTAAGTTTATCACGAATAAAACATTTGATTGATTGATTGATTGAAACGTAACAAAAATCAATAATAAGCTTTTTCTATGATATAGGAGGCATTTTTTATTTTCTTCCCACCTGTAACATTAGAGGGGTTGCAAGTGCTTTGCCAGCCTTTAAAATGGGCGTTTTCTTAACTTTGTATTAGTCGGGAAATACCGCGACAGTTCATTCCACAGTATAGATGCGCGCAGGTAGCAAAATGACGTCAGCGACGTCATAATGACGGCATTATTACGTCATTATGACGTCGCTGACGTCATTTGACGTCACTTTGCTACCTGGGAGGCATGAAGTTTCTGATGAAACGCAAAGAATAATTTTGAAAAATAAAAACAGTACGTAGGCGAAGTACCACTCATTGTCGACCTACAGGGACCCTTTTATTTACTCTCTCCTTGAACTACATGTCATGAGGACTTATTAAGTACCTTTTACAATATACAGCTTTATAGTCTTTTGTTTTTGACAGGAAAGCCATTTTTGAGTCAACACGAACGGGCGGCTTAAGGTTTAGATTTC
This sequence comes from Cydia strobilella, assembly GCF_947568885.1. NCBI lineage: Eukaryota > Metazoa > Arthropoda > Insecta > Lepidoptera > Tortricidae > Cydia > Cydia strobilella. Next base: position 676,369 of record NC_086064.1, on the reverse strand, counting down.
TGTATGTATATCCATACTAATATTATAAATGCGAAAGTCTGTCTGTTTGTGTTTCTGTCTGTGTGTTCCCTCTTCACGCTTAAACAGCTGAATCGATTTAGATGAAATTTGGCATAGAGATAGGTTGTCCCTGAGAAGGACATAGGATCATTTTATCCCGAAAATCATCCCTTAAGAAAGTAAAAAGCGGGGTGGAATTGAGGTAATTAATGAAGTGCCTGCTAATTTGTGTGCATAATATGCTCAAATTGAATAATTGCTATGAGAATTTTATCCAGGCGCTATACTTACTTTAGCTGCTGTTACTAAGTCCACGCAGACGAAGTCGCGGGCAAAAGCTAGTATGTTATATTTATCGAGATCTATCTTCCACAGGAGCGGGTTGCGACTGCGTCAGCTGACCGACGGCCGCCATCTTGTCCAAGTCATCTACACCCCAAATGGCGCCATCCAGGACTGCGAGTATATCACCCAAGCAAAATACTCTAGAAACTTCCTCAAGACATTACGGAAAGAACTCAAACTCGCATTAGAAGAGCAAAGTATTAAATTAACACAGAACGAAATAACAAATGAAGATGAGAAATATTATAGACATTTTAGTAATATCACGCTACGTATTTTGAGAAATGGAGAGACTCTGCCGATAGATGTCGCTAGTTGGTTGGATTTTGACAAGTTGAAGATGGAATGCTTGGAAAGGCATGAAGAGCTGAAATTTATGATGGCCAATAAGAATAAAGTTTCAGATACTACGCTCGCGAGGTAAATTTTATGTTATTTATTGTGTTTTGTGGGTCTATCATAAAGTGGACTTAATGATTTAGTACCTGTTATAAGGGTTCCATTAGAAAATTTGGCTTTTTAGCCCTTATTTTTGGTTATATCTACAGGTATATACCGGGTGTTTCCTGTAACAGGAGCATTAAATTAAACTGGAGGCGGTACTCCTCAAACTGACCAACATTTGTTCAGCAACTTTAAAAAATAACTTGTGTTTTGATTTTCATTACACTTTAAAGTTTATTCTAAGACGCAATGTATTGCAAAATTTGTTATGTTTAAAGGGTGACAAGCAACGTCAAACACACAGACGGCAGCGTACATTGAAAATAATATTTAATTAGTATGAAAAAGTTATAATCTAAAAATTTCATAATTTTAAAAAGTTGCTGAACAAATGTTGGTCAGTTTGAGGCGTACAGCCTCCAGTTTTATTGCTCCTGTTACAGGAAACACCGTGTATAAAACGCCTCATTAAATACCTTATGATAGAACTCCCCACTGAAATTGTTGTTGGTAATGTGTTTTATGTGGTTTTTAATATGGCGGTTGAGACGAGAAGTATTTTAGCATATTGTAGTTCAAAATCGCATCTAGAGATGATTTGATTTAAATTTAACGTTTAAGAATGGCTCCCGCTAGAACGGTCCGGGTCCGGGTCGAGGCGTTAGACACTTCGTTTTATATGGTGATCACGTGATCACCCGTCATAGAAAAAGAAAACGTAGTGTCGAATGCCTCGGCTCGAACCCGGATCGTTATAGCGTGTCATCATTTGTGGTGGCACTGACACACTGCGCTTAAAGACATACCTTTGAATCTTTACACTTGTACCTACTCATCTCAATCGTCATGTATCCGTTAGTTAGTAAGGGCGTTTTCACAAAAAGATCAGCAAATTTTGAGCACATGTTTATTGACCATCTATTGTATAGACACAAAAAATGGCTTACCCTAAATGCATGTACCTACATAGCACCCCTTGAACCATCCCACTAACCCGGGGTTAACTCTTTAAACCGTTAACCTAGTGTCAAATTGTACTGGTAACCATGGGAACTCGAGGTTTAACCGGTTAACCCCGGGTTAGGGACTGGTGCAAGTGGCCCTTATGCATTTTGTTCTATTAACTTTTTCTTTACAATTATGTCATAAGTTAGACGCTCACAATTCGCGAAACTACAATATTTCTATCTGCTTCTCACTTAAGTCTGAATTCTGATACTTATCCTAGATACAGTCACCATCAGATATATCGGAGCGGCCGAGGTGTTCACAATATCTGAACACGCACTCTAACGCCTTGACAATAGAGGCGTGTTCAGATATTTGTGAGAGCCTTGACCGCTCAGATATATCTGATGGCGACCTATAAAATGACAGTTCAATTGCAATTAACTGTATTAACCAGTCCCTTCATTTTGTTGTGACACTGACAGACAGGGGCAATTGAACTATCACTTTAGTATGTGTGTTATTAAAACACGGATTATTGTGGCGTAGCGAGGACTGTTTCGTTTTATCACTTGTATCCACACAATGCTTAAATTCAATCATAAAAAAAATGATTTATATTAAAACACGGATTATTGTGGCGTAGTGAGGACTGTTTCGTTTTATCACTTGTATCCACACAATGCTTAAATTCAATCATAAAAAAAATGATTTATGATTTATATTAAAACACGGATTATTGTGGCGTAGCGAGGACTGTTTCGTTTTATCACTTGTATCCACACAATGCTTAAATTCAATCATAAAAAAAATGATTTATGATTTATATTAAAACACGGATTATTGTGGCGTAGTGAGGACTGTTTCGTTTTATCACTTGTATCCACACAATGCTTAAATTACTTTTTAAATGTCTGGAAATTTCAATAAAATTCCGTAACTGCTTTTTCCACGGAACACCATGGACGGTGCAGGATAGGGTTTAGGCAGACCGAAAAGATGGCGGGACGACTTGGACGCATTCTACCCCAAATTGGTGGGAAAATGCCGATGACAGGGTCGAGTGGAGAAAACGAGGGAAGGCCTTTGCCCAGCAGTGGGACTCCGAAGTAGGCTAATAAAAATAAAAACTGCATTTTTTGGTTTACCTTAAGGAAAAATAGATAAATTCACGGCCGCGGGCGAAACTCCAACTCGCTACTTCGAATTATCAAACATTGTGGTATTCGTTGGCAGATGTTCTTGAGGGTTTACCGCGAAAACCGAAAATTTAGCTTAGTAAAAAAAAACGCTATTTAATTTCAATATACCATCAACGGAAAAATATAATATTTGGTAAAGCTTAAAATTCAGCAACGGAATTGAATAAATACTGGCCGTAAGCGCAATCTTAAAATTGGCTATTTAACCTATAGTTGGTCAAACCATATTGTCAGTAAATACAAAAAAAAAACTATACTCATCCTTTTCTCTTGGGTGCTAATACTAGTGTAAGACAACGATAGTATGATTCTCTCTGTCTATGTTTGAAATGAGACAGTCCTTTGATAAACTATAAAGCGAGGTTTAGACTAGTAAGAACTTGCATGCATTTTACGTTACATTGCGGTATCTGATCAAACTTTTGAATGCAGTTTACCTTAGTAGTCGGCAATGTAACGTAAATTGCATGCAAATTCTTGCTAGTCTAAACCTCGCTTAAGGCCTAAATTTAAAAAAAAAAACGGAACGTTCCGTGCTACGCTACATTACTATGTTCACGAATTTCACGATTATCACGACCATCGACGCAATGACCTATTCCACGTTTCCGCCACTTCTAGAGATCGCCACATCACTCTGCTTCGTTATAACTATGTATTTGCTACATATATACCAATATATACTTATGTAAGGACTTGCTGATTGAAACAACGACATATTGGAAGTGTTTCAATCAGCAAGTCCTTACATGGCGCTGCGGACAGGATAAGTCCTTACACTTATATATTATATGTCTTGAAAGTTAAGGGATCTCCACTGTCGTATGCCGTTAGTGGTTATTTCCAATAAAAGCGGGAAATAAAAATAAAAATTTCTCGTTCCGTACCAATTTATTTAACGGTTTTCTTATCCTAAATATTTTTACATTTTTTTTTTTTTTTTTTTTTTTTTTTTTTTTTTTTTTTTTTTTTTTTTTTTTTTTTTTTTTTTTTTTGATAATGGGAAACAAACAGCGAAAGATGACACATATAGATAATTACACTTAAATACATACATAAGCCAAAACAGTTTCCACTACTGAAATTAGATAATTATGGTTGCTCAGACAAGACTTGTTTGTACAATTCAATTAAACTATCTCTAGATCTAGTGCTAAAGAACTAAACAATGCGAATTTGAAACCACAAACGTGACATGCATTAATTTAACTTAATTTTACAATAGTAAACTATCAAAATCAATTATATTATTTGCCCTAATAGTAGCAGAGTTATATTATATTATTTGTTCATATCATTTTAATGGGAAACAAACAGCTCACAAGTAGGTATACAAAGTAATGTGACAGAATCGCACTTAAACTATCGTGAGACATATTTCAAAATATTTATCAGTACGGTTTTTACTCACTATTATTTTTAGTCGCTTTTGGCGACATGTTTCGGATTCTTTGGGAATCCATCCTCAGGCACGAGTGTCCGCGGCGGTTCACGCGCGGAGGGGGGGGGCACGACGTACAACCGCCGCGGACACTCGTGCCTGAGGATGGATTCCCAAAGAATCCGAAACATGTCGCCGAAAGCGACTAAAAATAATAGTGAGTAAAAACCGTACTGATAAATATATCTCATGTGACAGAGCTTAAAGGTATGAGTCTTAAAGGGAACTTATCGAAAATAAAGTGGCCAAAATATTATCCTAAACAATCAAGTACCTAAGCAGGCAAAGCAAGCTAAGCTCTTTAGTAGGCTAATAAATGTGGGCACAATGACACAAATAATTAACATACCACTGTATATATCTTGTATGTAAATAAACAAAGAATTGAAAATAGTAAAAAAAATAACATACCTAGGTTTACGTCAAATTATTAAATACCTATTGCACTACGACACGTTACATTATGAAGCTTTATGAGATTATAGTCAATGCACCACTTTTTTATTAAATAGAATAATATTTCCGTCCGAGTTTGAAACACAGAAGTCAAACAGTCGTATTATTTTCAAACAATATCGGGGTCTTTCTAGAATACAATATCTTTTAATACCTACTTATGTAGTAGGTATGTATGTCTATTGTCTGTGTGTGTGTTTACGAATAAAGTATTCTATTCTATTCTATTCTATACATATCTAACAAATAAGTCAAATACTTAACAAATATAATATAAATAAATATGACAGACAACAAAGATAACCAAATCATCTTATGGACTGGACCTATGATAAAGTTACACCTATTTGACAATACGAAATAAAAATCGCGTTTGTAATCTGTAAAAATCTACACCTAACAAAGTAAAAATAACATAAGTACTAAAACACTGAAGTAATAAAATTGTTATTTTAGTGATTAACGTAAATAATTTCGAGTGACGCGTATCTAACATATGTATATAAAAAACTTTTTGATAGTTTAATATACATCTTCAATGTCATGTTCACCTATTAACTTTCTAATTTTCACTTAACATACTTGAAACATAATTGTAAAATATCATTAAATCATCATCCTATACTTAACTACAGTTCTAAAATCTTTTTCAAAATAATTCTTTCCTTTTCTCTTTAAAATATTAGTAAAATGACACTTAACTGAGTTCCCGCCAAAACTGTCACTTAATTTTTTCAACACTAACCACAGACTAACGAACAGGTCACGGAGGTCTTTGAAAGAGAATTTCATAGTCCCTGGAACGAAATGGTGCGGCGCCGGCGACCTGGCAGAGAAGTACAGCGAACTCGGGATGAATAGGAAGGAAGATACCTGCTGTAGGGCCCACGACAACTGCAGACTCAACATAGGCCCATTTAGACGAAGATTCGGCTATTTCAACTTTAGGCCATTCACGATTTCAAACTGCGCATGTGATAGAAGGTTTGTTTTTTTTATTTTTTTATCACGTTTGAGCAGCTTAAGGTCACGTTTTACGAGACCATTTTTGGAACTTGGACAGTTAAGTTAATAGTGTTTTGAGTGGGGATCTTGGTTTGCTGGTGGTGGATTTTTACATCGTAAATTACACAAACATTTGTAAATAAAAAACTTAACATTGTGTTCTATAGGTTATGTTGTCAATAACTTGATCTCGAAACTAATTAATGTTTTGTAGGGGATTAAAATTTAAAGGACGGTATTTTTTATTAACACCGATCACATTCCGAGAAGCCGTTAGAGGTATCATGATGATCTTAATTAGGGCCCTATATCATAGGATTTTATGTCTTTACTGAGTAGATGCTTAAACAGGTTGAGCAGTGTTTGCGGTGGTATGGTTTGGTTACATAAAATTACAATTTAAATATAAATATTTCAAAAATGAATTTAATCAAGGAAACGGTTTATTTTAACATTTCTATGGGTGTCCTTGCCTGTCAGTAAACGAATTTATATTTATTTTTTATTATTATACTCCAAATATGCATTGCGGAAAGTATTAAATCAATAACATTTAATAATTAATATAATATAATATAATATAAATAAATAAATAAATAAATAAATATTATAGGACATTCTTACACAGATTGACTAAGTCCCACGGTAAGCCCAAGGAGGCTTGTGTTATGGGCACTCAGACAACGATATATATAATATATAAATACTTAAATACATAGAAAACACCCATGACTCAGGAGCAAATATCTGTGCTCATCACACAAATAAATGCCCTTACCGGGATTCGAACCCAGGACCATCGGCTTCACAGGCAGGGTCACTACCCACTAGGCCAGACCGGTCGTCAAATAATTAATTAAAACACCTTCTGCTAATAAGATTCTAATTGTTTTCCAAGGTTTGAATAAACTCGTTTGAATTTTAATCATAGACACGCATATGCTACAACTGTTTAAGTTAATCTTCAAGAATTTTTACAATTTTGTGAGATATATGCAACAGTGTGTAATCAAAATCGCCGCCGAGTTAGCTTGGTCTGACCAAAGATAGATATAACTCCGTAATAGATGGATACAGTCTAAGAAAAAAACGTGCCTCAAAAATCAAGAAAATTTGATTCTCGTTCAGAGGGCGCTACTAGTTTTGGCCTACAGTCGTATAGATGGCGTTGACGGTTTCGTTTGTTATTTAACAATTTTAACGCATATCAGTGAAAGAACATGGGTCAAAATCATCAAAATAATTAATGCAAATAAAAAAAAAAACATTTATCTATATTTAAATACATTTTATCGTATTTTAACAAATCTTCAATTTTAGTTTCAAAGTGTGTCGACAGTACCGCTCTAGTATTAGTTACTCTATGGTCTGACTCTATATCAAAAGGCAACGAGAACGTTAAAATAGACATAAACAATAATTGTGTTTGCACAAGTTATTTCAGTCCAATCAGAAGATCTGCAAGATGCGTTCAGTTTTACGCACCACACTTTACTGATCTATAAAACCATAAAGTATCGTGATCGATAGATCATTTGCAGCGTTGGCAACTTTATAGCCACGGATTAAAACCCGGATACTGTTAATTTTTGATAATCAATATTGACCCTTATTGAGCAAGACAGGTTATAGAAAACTAATGAAAACAATCCGAAAAAGACAATCAAACCAGAGTACTGTGTCTCACTCTCACTAGTTAAAGTATTACCAGTTTTCAGCAGGTTTCGGCATAAAATTCATAAGAAATTTGTGTCAGCCGAAGGTTCGGGTTTGGCCGAAATAAAAGCAAAACTGAACCTTCGGTCTCCGTTTTGGCAAAATCTGGTTTCCGTCGGACACTAATTACCGTATATTGACTTATTGTATTGTTGGCAATGTTGGTATTATTGTCTATTGACGTCATTGCTCCTTTAATCAAAACGAGATGAAATACTCTAGTTTCACTTCTTTTTCGGTCACACTTTTTGGACGCAGCGCTCACTCCGGAATACATATTCCTCCGTTTACAGCACTCTGGATCAGATGAGTACTGATTCAATTTTACTATCAACAATACCCGGACCCGGGTATGTCCTTTTGGACCCGGGTATGTCCTTAAACTACGTCCAAAAGAGAGGTATGGACACTATGAATGACATCTCGCTTTGTGTGGTAGGGCACAGGACAGCGGATGTCATTCCAGATCTAGAGCAGAGCCCAACTTACAGAAAACCGCAGCCACATAACACTAGACCCTACTAATAGTGTTGTGTTCCTGCCGGTGAGTAAGGTTGCCAGAGCTCGAGGGAGAGGAGTGTTAGGGTGGCAACGCGCATGTAACTCCTCTGGATTTGCAGGCGTACATAGGCTATGGAGACTGCTTAACATCAGGCGGGCCGTATGCTTGTTTGCCACCGACGTAGTATAAAAAATACAATAATCTATCTACGTTACTCAAAACATAGTTATTACTCGATAAAGGTTTATCCGTCGGCATATTTAAGTTTGTGGCGTTAGATTCTAAACGATCTCTTTTACGATTATTATTTTAAATCATAAAAACACGTTGGTGGTCTGTCGTTACGAAACGTTTACGGAATAGGTCATTACAGGCGGTGGATGGTCAAGTCCTTAGAATGCCGTTTTAAGTTTGGTTTTGTCTTTGTTTATATGCGAAGGGCTATAAACAAAGTGAATAGCCCTAGACATTATGCTACGTGTTCACATATCCGCGACTTGATTTCGCAGCTTATTCACCGACTTTTGTCGATTTTTATAATTTGTAACGATTTTTGTCACTATAATCATCACGTCCTCATTTTTGCGTGTAAACATGCAAAACCGTTACGAAAATGACATTTTGAGGCATTCGCAATCTGTAAATAATCACGGCTCAAAAGTAGAAATATTGACAGAAAAAAACGTGACGCCATGGAAATACTGAGAGTGCCAGGGACTAAATGGTGTGGCAAGGGATATTCGGCGACGCGGTACTCCCAGTTGGGGGGTTATACACGCACAGACCGCTGCTGCCGCGTCCACGATCTCCGCTGCCCATTCTGGATCGGGGGTATGGAGAAGAAATATGGACTTTTCAACTGGCGTGTAAACACGCTTATGCACTGCCGCTGCGATGAAAGGTTTGTCTTCAAAAAGTTGTCTATGTGCCGCTTGTTCGAAATTTGAGTTTGAAAAGGTAAGTGTTATGCATGCTTTGCAGGTTTATGTTTTTTGCACTGTTTTGTTTGTACGGTGTTGTTTTGTTTTAAATGCACTGCGGTTTTTTTGTATATGAAATAGTACAGTGGTGTTAGCTTAGATAACGATCTTTCACAGGAAATCTATTTATAGATAATCAATTTCGACTTATAAATAAATAAAATAATAAAATATATTTTTATTGACAGAAGCAAGTACAAAATAGGTGTTGAAGTCCCTGACTTCTGAGCTAGGTAAAAACCCGTGTTACAAAAGTCAGAACTTATGTTTTAATTTTACCTCGAAAGTTGTACTACGGATTTAAATGTCTCCAAAGTACAGTTGCATATTAATAGAGTCATTTCCCAAACGAAGCGAAGAAATAGTAAAAATAAAAATAAATGGGTTATAAATGAAATAAAAAGTATAAATGAAATAAAGAAGGCTGTCGTCGGACGCGATAGGCGACGAGATTTTGGAAGGAAATTAAAGCTATAGAGTAGATTTAATGATATAATTATTCTTGAATAGGTATTTATTAATAATAATTTTCAATGACAGGTATAGTACCTTGCGTGTGTCTAAATAAATAATTCAGAGAATAAACAATTACAAAGGTATTAAAAACATACTAATTAAATTTAATAATTTAATTTAATTTAATTTAATTTACAAGAACGATTCTCACCAATTAGACTAGGTAATAAATAATTATATAAATTACTAAAATGGATTCTCAGTCAATTTTAATCTACTATACTCTAAATCTTGTAAAAAATCAAATCCGCTTAGATTAACGATAACAGACTCAAATTACCGATATCCGAGATCAAGTATGCAGTTTAGGCTTTTTATCGGAAGCTTATATCTGATTCATTCTATAAAAAAAAACACTAATGGTTTTGGGCACAATAGTGTTGAAATTTGGCGCCTGTGGGATGACTAGCTTTTACTGAGCGTAAGCGTTAGCGAGATATATGCGTGCCCGGGATAGCGGATTTCATGTTTAAAAATTTTAATTTTTTGTAAGTTTAAACAAGAAAAAGTAATTAAGAAGTTCAATCAAAAATACAATTGCGCATTTTTAGAAGCAATTTTAATATTTTTATATTTTGTGCAAAAATTGTTAATAATGTTTTAAGGTGCGTTAAGAAGAACGGGAAAGACAATAATGCGCACCAAGTTAAAATTATGATCGAATTTTGTCGATTTTTATTTATTTTAAAAACGTTGCTTTACAATACCGAAATTCGAAAGCTGTCAAATTACTATTTAAGTTATTTAAGCTTGTTTTTTCTTATTTTTCGTGTTTATAGTGTCACATAATAAAAAGTTTAAAGAGTAGTTTGATTAAAAGTCCGAGTTAGAGGTTACTTTGGGAATTAATTGTATCGAGCGAAGTGTCATAGTTCGTATATCGGAAGCTGTGTTATTAAAGATAATATAATCAAGAACTACATTTATTTTTTCCGTCTACGAATATCAACGTTTCTTAGAAAAATACGATCATATGAGGAGATTTTTCGCCTTGTTAGGTTACCACCGGGTTGATGATGAAAACTAATACTTGTACCAATATTTTAACTTTATTCTTTCGTTACCAACATAATAACAACCAATTTACAATAAATATTCCAAGACGTCTACACTGTAACTCGTCTGTACACGAACTGCCCCTTGTCACAGTGTACCCGCCTTTTAATAACAATTCAAGATGGCGGGAACCAGTGACAAGTAAGGGTCAACTGATACTCTTTTTTAAGCTAATCGTAAAAGTAAAAATGATCAAAATATAAGCTATTAATAAATATTGATCCTTACAAACAGTGTTGCTAACAGCCTTCTGGCTTAGAGAACGGCTTTTACCGCCATGGCTACCATCAAAGATAACTTGCTACCATAAACCGCCGTAACATTGCACCAAACGCGTTTGATGTACTCGGAATAAAAGATCTCGCCCTCATATTATCATTTAAACTCAAGTTAATTAACATGTAGTTACACAAATAAATGGATCGTCTCCACGCCATCTCTGTTCCCAGCGACAATTAGAAAAACCCCGATACCATCTCCGGGCCTAATTGGTGCTCATAAATTACGTTCCGTCTGTTTGGACTACAACTGAAATAATTAATAACTAAAATTATTGTTATTAAAACAATATACAGTACAACTGAAGTTAGATGAACGAATACCAAATTTAGATTTAAAAGGTATCTTCAATTCATTCAATTTTTCAGGTAGTATGGCTCCATCGATACTGTCGATGATTTCGCCAACGTCAAAGTGGGATCCACGTGGGATCGAATTAATTTGTTTCTTGATTAAAACATATCGGCCATCGGCCATAGCCAGTGTACGGTAAACAATAAAATTATGGGCCTCTAGGGCTCTAGCCAGACACGGTTAGAGGTAGAAATACCAAATGCTCTTAGAGCACGACGTTGTTCGGTGGTTGTTGTAGTTGTCTCCAAAAGGTATCTTAGAGTCGGAGCAAAGCCAGGGCCTGACACTCTTTGATAGAGAAAGATAGTCTTATTGCGATTCCTATAAGAGGAAAGAGAAAGTGCCATGCTTTGTCTTTATCACCGACCGGGCATTTTTTCATGGTCGGGTTATGGCATCATAGCAAGCAGGCGATGGCGAAATTACCGAAATTTATAAGTGATTTTTTTTATATATTGCAGGATTAATAAAGAAAATAAAGATTGGACAAATCGTCTTGTAGATATTATAAGAAGATGCAAATATGAATCCGATTGGATCCCTTCCAAATCAAGCGTGATTTGTAGCGTGCATTTTGATGCAAATAATTTTTATACCTCAAAAGGTGGACGTTTTTATCTTGTTAGCAATGCGATACCAAAGAAGGTATAATAACATGATAAAATTAAATTTTTAGGTATTTCAAAAAAATATACATAGTTATATATAATTCAATGGTTATTACAGTTTTTGCAGCCTTCGTGCCGTCGAAAACAAAACTTAAATGTGACTTGTAACTTTTTCCAAAAGGTTTCTTTTTCAAGAAACAATATGAGTTCACTAAGTCAATTTCTACCCCTTCCTATTTTCAGTTTCACTTTCTTCGCGCGGAGGGACTCCACGCACAATTTTTTTTATCTTGATTATGCAATGTTGCCTGACTTATATTTTTTAATTCCCACTTTTAGTGACACAAAATCACGTAACTAAAAAAACTTGAGACTGTCAAGTTGTTTCGTTAATTTTAGCGTTAGAAAGCGTAAAAAGCAAATGATTTATAGATTTATTAACCTCAAACTTCTTATAAAGAAACAGTCATCGATACTCCTAATTCATTCTGGTCCAAATCACACAATGAAGTCACCCGAAATCGACAAAAAATTGAAATGGGTATTTTATTGTAGGCATTTTTGAACACTATCAGGCGGGCCGATCTTCTGATGGCGACAGACATAATAGGCTGAACACGGTCGTGCCATGGTCCTATTGATGGTAAAGAAAAAGTATAGATGCCATAAACACCTAGTTAGTTTTAATTTGAGGGTGCATTCAAAGATAAGTCAAGTTTTAAATTGTAATCTCCGGGTGAAGTATTATTATTATACAAAATGTAAAAAAGATCCCTGTTATTTTAAGGAAGAATAAGTATAGTTTTATTTTTGTATGTAATAGTGCTTATTAGTGAGTATTTAATGAATATCTTTAGATATAAATAATCATTAACACCTGAGCAGCCAATAGGTAACATTTATTCGATATTTATTCGTATTTCCACATTTTCGCAATGAAACTACATGAAAAATGGAATCCGAAAGCCCTAATCTAACACAAGGTACACCCATTGTTGTTCCCGAACCTTTCCGCCCCGATAAACAAGAGAATAGTTATCTGCGACAAAGAAACCACACCTTTCCACCCTCGGTTCATAATTTATGTATTGTCAGACAACGTATTTAAGCGCATTACTCACACATTATAAATCGCGCGATAACGGAACGCACCCGTAAAGCCAATGCCAATATGGCGGCGTTTGACAGTTCTGTGACAGCGGTTTTGGCGCGAACGGACTTTAATCGTTATTTATGGTTACTATACTCAAACACGCCCACTCTGTCAGTAGAATAAGGCGCGAAATTCAAATTTTCTATGGAAAGTCAATTCTTTGCGCCCACATTTTTTAAAGTCGCCTTTTTCTACAGACAAAGTGGGAGAGTATATTTTATTTTACAGTATGTAGAACCTCGATTATTCGAACTAACTGAGACCAAGAATAGTTCGAATAGGTAGTCAAAAGTTCGGATAATAGAAATGTGGGTTGTTTTTAACGAGAATAATAAACAAAAAAACAGTACAGTATATTAAAAGTTAACGTATAAATTAACGTTAAAATTCTAAAACACCCTAAATAAAGTTCGGACCAACTGGATCTGGATAATCGAGGCTCTATTGTTTTTTAGCTTGTTTAATCATAGATTTGGTAAGGTAGTAAATAGGTTTCATAAATCCCATTGCATAGAAAGTTTCTTTTGACGTCCAGAAATTTGTCTTAAAGAGTGCCTATTAAGGTATTTAAAAAACATCAACCAAACAAACGGTAATGCGTTAAGCTGATGGAGACGCAACATCCCACCGTGTTGTTAGGTTGTTACACTCAGCAAACGGGTCACTTTGTATAGAATTATACATAGAAAGAGCTTTTCTTCTAAGTGTAATCCAACATCCAGTACTGTAAGTTAGGACTAAAGCCTAGTTCGGACTACATTAGTAATTTAGTCGAATGGCGAGTATTACGTGTCCAAACGTGTTACTATATTGCCAGTAATTGACAAAATTCTAGAAAAACACCTAGGTAAAACATTAAATGATTTCCTGTCGGGCAATGGAATATTACATGAAAAACAATTCGGTTTCCAAAAGGGGAAAAACACTACCCAATTACTAGCACAATTTACTGATGAGATTAATATGCACCTTAATGAGAAAAAACATGTCCTAGCGGTAATGATTGACTTCAGCAAAGCATTTGATACCTTAAATCTTAATAAATTATATAATAAGTTACAAGAAAGCGGTATACAGGGGCCGGCTCTGAACTTGTTAAAGAACTATCACACAAATAGATACAATACGGTCAGCATTGCAGGAGAGCAAAGTGAGCTGCTGCAGTCTTACCAAGGCACAGCACAAGGCTCTGTGCTCGGGCCAACCGAATACTTAGTTTATGTCAACGATATGTGCAACATATTCAGAGAGGCCTCCGTATACCAATTTGCAGATGATACTTGTCTAATAACAGCTGATACTGATATCTCAGAGGCACAACGCAGGTTGCAGCGCGAATTTGATGTGTTATGCAAATGGTCCCACGATGCAGGATTAACTATCAATTACCAAAAAACTAAAATATTGCATATAAGGTCACCTTACATCAAAACCAACATAATACCCAAGATTACAGCACACAAACACCCTTGTTTGCATGGGTCAGGTTCGAGCTGCGACTGTGAGCCCCTGGACTTAGTAGAACAGCATAAATACCCTGGACTTATAATAGATAATAAATTTAATTGGAGTCCGCACATTGACCATGTATGTAAGAAACTAAGAGCTGTACTCAGTAACCTGACAATACTTAAAAACAAAATGCCATATAATACACTCCGTCTAATATACATGGCCATGGCTGACTCGGTGATAAACTATGGAATATCTAGCTATGGCAGAACCCACAAAAGTCACCTACAGCGAATATATAGTTTACAGTTAAGAATCTTAAAATCCATTGTACCACTAAAAATCAAATATAAACATAAACATAATTATGATAACTTATTCCAACATTGTAGAATAATGAATGTGTATGATAAAGTGAAACTAGCGATAGTATTAGAATATAGACATAAATTGGAAAGTCTGAATAGGTATGACAGGCCAACTAACCTTAGAGTACTGTTAAATAAAAAATATTTCAATATACCAAGTAGCAACAACTATTATGGGCAAAGAGTCTGGTCGAGCTATTTGCCACACATCTTAAATAGTCTTCCTAGAGATATAATAGATAATTTAGAAGAGGGTAAGCCCCATAAAATTAAAATCATGATAAAAAAGCACTGCCTGAATATTTAAGTTAACCTCATAATTGTCTATATATAGCATATTATACGTGTTAAATAAATAAATAGTAATAATATAAATGTAATAGAAATATTAGAATTAAGACCATACTTAGCATACAATCTATTAGAATGTAGATTAGGCTAAGTCTGTAAATAGTCTTTGTAATCTTTCTTGAAATAAACAGTTTAATTTTTTTTTTTTTTTTAAACACCAAAAATTTAGTCGAGTAGATTAGTCAGTGAATTAGTCGAGTGGATCCATTTTATTCTATTTCTTAAGAATAAGAAATATTTATAAGCACAAAAAAAGAACAAAAAACATTGATTCATTTAGAGTATAGACGAACAGAATTGTGCTAAAAGGTCCTCACTCAGCTTAATGTCCCGAAGTGAATCCTAGGAAACACTACGTGACGCTGATTTTCAGTGAGGCCTGATAAAACTAAAACTAACTAGGTAGCAGAAATAAGTTCAAAATTAAGTAAGTAACAAAAACATAAGGATCAATTCTTCTGGCGAGTGAGCCTCCCCCGCCACTTACTAATCTACTCGACTATATTTTGGTGTTCAGACACTTTTAGTAACTAATATAGTATAAGTATTTTGACAGATTTTTACTGTTTTCCTTTCTATTTATAGAAAGTGGTTTTATACACAATGACTTTTTACTTTTTTTTCTTTTGATTATTTGTTAACGGACATTATTTTATTTTTTAGATTATTCTTTATTAAATTTGATTCTTAATTATTATTATTGATATTGTATTGCGACGATCTTTTTGTGAATGAATTTTATTTTGACATGTAAAATATACAATTTTCAATGAGAAATAAATGAATCTAATCTAGTCTATACTCGCTACTCGACTAAATTACTGTAGTCCGAACCAGCCTTTCATTTTCAAACTCTATACCACTTGTAGCAAGCTCTAACGTCTATAGTGCGAATTTGGTGCGAACTAGATACTCGTCTGAATTACTAACATAATCCGAACTAGGGTATAAGGATGAGGATTTCTACTTATTTAAACTTTCACGATTTTTACTCATTATTATTTATCTCCACGGGACTTGATCGCGTAAAATAGTTTTAAATTTACCTCCGACGTTTCGAGGACGGCGTTGTCCCCGTGGTCTCGGAGAAGACTGGCTAAAGTTGACATCAACATCTTCTAGGCGCGCGAGTTTTTCGAACTACCCGCACTTGGTCTTGTTTATTAAGTTGAACGTTTTGCGCACTAGGGATGCTACCGGGTCGACACACAACACTCACAATATTCGATTTTTCAACTTTCGATATTTGGTTTCGCTTACACTTACTAATGACTGGGTTCCATGTGGATGAGATCTTAAAACCTTCGTCTCGATTGAAATTTCTAATAAATAAATAAGAAAAACCGGCCAAGTGCGAGTCGGATTCGCGCACGAAGGGTTCCGGATAATTACGGAAAAAAACAGCAAAAAAATCACGTTTGTTGTATGGGAGCCCCATTTAAATATTTATATTATTCTGTTTTTAGTATTTGTTGTTATAGCGGCAACAGAAATACATCATCTGTGAAAATTTCAACTGTCTAGCTATCACGGTTAATATGATACAGCCTGGTGACAGACAGACGGACAGACGGACGGATAGACGGACAGCGGAGTCTTAGTAATAGGGTCCCGCTTTTACCCTTTGGGTACGGAACCCTAAAAATAGTTCACACACTATTACTTATTTCATTAATTTGCCGCCTTTTTCTACTAACAAATTGGTTGTGCTAGAGTATAAAACTTCGTTGATAACCCTCCTTGCTTAACTAGGTATTCGACGACTTCCACGATTGTCTCCTTCCGAGAAGAAAAATAAAGTCAAAACCCACCTGTTTAGTCTATGGTTTCCGCGCCATTGCGTGCCCAGTCAGCCGCGCGCGCGATTTTGAATTCGGAACGTCTCGCAAAATGGCGTGTGTCAACTTGTCGCGCAAACGGCCAGTTTACGGAAATATGGCTTCTCGCTCATTTCATCTTGAGTTTTGTTTTTGTCGTAATCATAAATATTGATTTTTTTTCATGCGCGCGTATACTATAAGACTATAACTACTATAACACTTACTTGCGTGTATTACTTTAGGAATAAGTGGTGCCTAAAACAGTATTTGTTCGACACTGATTTAGACTTTCACGATTTTTACACATTATTAAATTAAATATAAAACGGGACTTAATCGCGTATAATTAAGTTTTAAGATTTAGCTCGATTATAGAGTGATTGATTGATTGATATTGCTCCGACGTTTCGAGGACGGCGTCGTCCCCGTGGTTTAAGAGAAGACTGGCTAAAGTTAAAATCAGCATCTTCTATAACTAGTATCTGTTCGGCTTAGGAAGCTGATTGGAGCTAGGAATGTTGTAATTCTTGTTCTTTATAAAAAATAAACAGTTAAAAATTTTAAAAATTTTTTTTTTAGATGTTAAGACAAAGTAGTCTAGGAATTTTATTTTTGGAAAAATCTCTAAATAAACTCAAAATCCGTGACAAAAAGGCGCGAATTTCGAAGAATGTAATTGTAGGTGCAGTAGATTTTTTAAATATTTGCTGGCATTTTATAAACTGATTCGGTTGGCCAGATCAGATCAGATTCAAGTGTCACAAAAGTAAGATGTACAATTAGTTTGTCAGTTGTAGTGTTACTTCCACACTTTGCAATTGCCAACTCGCCGTAGAGTTAAAGGCTTCTACAGACCTTGTAACAAATGCCCTGCGATTTTAGATAATATCTAGCTAAGTAGGGCCAACGAATTCAATTCAACTTATCGATTAAATGCCGTAATGTATTGCAAATCTTAAGCGATTATCGGTCTCATTCGTAAAGGCTATAACTTAGTATAAACGGACTCTTACCTCCGTGAAACAGTAAATTCTGTACTGTTGTCCATTTTAGTACACAGCCCTACTTACCTAAAATAACAAACGGGTTGTCTATGCTTCGAACTTCCGCGTGGGAGACGATGTTGGCACTGAACATATATAGTTGGTCCAACCAAATTGTCAGTAAATAAGAACAAAAAAATTATACTCATCCTTTTCTTTTGGGTGAGTACTAGTGTAAGACAAAGACAATATGATTCTCCCTGTCTATGTTTGAAATGAGACAATCCTTTGACAAACTATAACGGATACTTTGCACGCGAACTTATTAATGGGTCATGCACAGATTTTGTGGTCATAATATCATCATCATCATCAGTCAGCCGATAGACGTCCACTGCTGAACATAGGCCTTCCCCAAGGCTCGCCACTCCGACCGATCCTGTGCCGCTCGCATCCACCGAATTCCCGCGACCTTCACCAGGTCGTCGCTCCATCTCGTTGGAGGCCTACCAGCAGTTCGTCTTCCGGTACGCGGACGCCACTCCAGAACCTTCCGGTCCCACCGGCCATCAGTTCCGCGAGCAATGTGCCCCGCCCAATGCCACTTAAGGTTTGCAATTCTGCGAGCTATGTCGGTGACCCTAGTTCTACTGCGGATATCATCATTTCTGACTCTATCACGCAGAGAAACCCCGAGCATAGCTCTCTCCATTGCCCTTTGCGTGACCTTGAGCCTTCTTATGAGTCATAATATATAAATAAATAATTTTATGGGATATCCTTACATATTTTGACGAAGCCCCACAAAGCTCTAGAAGGCTTGTGTTGTGAATGCTCAGACAACGATATAATTTACAAATACTTAAATATAATATAGAAAACACCCTAGACTGATGAACAAATCTGTATGTACTCTTTTTTTGTTATTTGAACCCAGGCTTCATAGACCAGGGCCACTACCGACTGAATCACTTTGAATGCGTCTAGGTTAGCCTTGTGTAATATACTAATATAACTTACAGATACTTCCCGAGATGTAAAATGATGTGACCGACAGACAAACAAACGGACGGAGTGACAAAGGGTTCCTTTTTGCGGTTTTTAAAACGGAACGGAACAAAATTTTATTTTATTAGCTTAGATTATCAAACAGATATCTTAACAAAACTCCATTGACTTTGTTTAAACCGAACCCCAACCCAACATTATTGACGCCGTGCCAGGACGGCGGCGCCAAATCGCCAACGAATGGCGCGGTCCGTCACGGCCTGTCAAATGCACGGCCGCGTTGCACACGCCCTGACTACGCGCGAGCGTTTGACTCAAGCCAACCTGTCTAAAAGGGCTCTATTGGTGCCGATATACATTACCGCCATAGCCTTCTAAGGCCATAATAAAAGTCACCCTTCAGTCCCAGCATTAAGTAAAGTACTATAGTAATAAACACCGATAGTACATATTTCGGTACAAAATGTTTAGATGCCCCCCGCTTTCAAATTTGAATGCTCGCGCGGAGTATTCAGGACTGACCGCAAATACTTATTATGTGCAAAAAATAAACAAGAGGCCTCTAGGACTAAGACGTTTAAAAAAAGCTGGGAGTTAGGATAGACATAGTATATACAAGTAGTTATAGACGCGCTACCGAGCGACCGGGGGTAAGAGAAAGAATATTCATATAAAATTTGGGCTGCATAGGATTTTTTCTCTTACACTCTGATACATTTCGGTATTTCGCCATCGCCTCTTACCTATGATGCCACCCGGTCGGTGATAAGGACAAAGCATGGCACTATTTTCTCTTTCCTCTTAATGTAATGTGTAATCGTAAACAGACGGACGTATAAAATGTAAAATTTTATGAATAAATAATTGAATTGAATTGAATTGAATAGGAATCGCAATGACTGTCTTTCTCTATCAAATATCAGGCCCTCGATTGCCGCATACTGGGCTCGATAGACCGATCAAAGATCTATCCAGCTCAGTAGGCGGCATAACGAATCGCCAACAAATGGCGCGCCATCACGGCCACAAATCCGCGGCCTAAAATTCGTCACTATCATGTTAGATAGACATGGTGCGGAACGGGCGTGTTTGGGACTCATGCAATCCCGTGTATGGCGTCACCCACACGGGCTGACGCGCTTATATCCGCATCCAAATCGGATTTTTCGCATCCAAAAGTACACACACACATAGCGATCAAACTTATAACATCCCTCTTTCGATCTTCTCAAAAAAAAATTACCTTCCCCTGATTCACGAAAACGTCTGAATTTTCGTAACCCAACGGAAAAATTTAAATTTTGTCCGAAATTGGAATTCCGTGTTTATTCCGCTCAGAAGGAGCTCTATTAAATTGTATCAATATCTGACGAAAATACAGCAAAATAGAAAATGTCCTCTTGCCCTGGTTCACGTGAGTCAATCACTCGACCGCCATTTGTAATAACACTCTCAGTCTATTATCTATGCCTGTTCGAGTGCGCTTATCTGTGCATTCAAGTTGGCGCGAAGATTTTCGTTGTCTTTTTATTTTTCAATTTCTTAGCGTATTTTATGAACGGAACCTGGTCTGAACATTTCAGAAACAGTTTTTTATTGAATAGTATTTTAGTGTCTAACTATTTTATGTATGAATGTAATTTAAATGAGAAGTAACTGCAGTGTTGGGCATTCGAGAATAAAATCATTATTTGAATAAGAATTCGTAAAAATAAAATCCAGTTGATTTTATTCCCGTCAAAATTATTCAAATAATTTTGGTCGGGACTAATTCGTACGTGACAAAATTGAATGGGAATAACTTATTCTTATTCAAATAAATGTAATCATGATTTATTATTCAAGTAAGTATATAGAGCCGTTAAAACTACATTGAACTACTTATCGAAATAAATGAATACACGCTAATAACAATTTTTTTATACATTTCGCAAATATGAAACGAAACTAATCAGTGGTTGAAGAATTTTACATTAACATTTAACGCATCGTATAATGATAATAATATCATGATTGTACCTACGTATTGTGTCGTTATGTCGTTAGTTTATTTAAGAGTGGGTACCTACGTTTTTTTTTCAATAATCTGCTATAGTATAGTCTAGCAAGCTAGCTTTGGTAGTAGAAAGATGGCAAATTTGAAAAACGTTGGCGCGAAGGATCGATCTTCCATTCCATTCTATTCCAAGTTTTGAATCCGCCCTTTTCTATTTTACATATACGATATTTTTATTATACATATAGTTTGACAAGCAATTCCGTCAGTAATATAAAGGCGGCAAATTTAAACAATATTGGTGGGAAGGCTTAATTGTCCTACTGTAGAAAATTTTAATTTGGCGTTTTTTCTACTGACAAAGTGGATTCGCCAGAGTATACCTAGCACTTATTTTGAGTTCGTGTGCCATTTTGGAAACCAAACATTTCTGATGCCGTAATTGAAATTGAAATTAAAAAACTTTATTTCAGACACATTATGTATCCATAAACATTGGTTAGTACTACACAAATAACAAAACAAAAACAAAACAAGGATAATGTTAGTATTACTTAAGGCTAAAACAAAAAACTAAAACTAAAAATCCTAACCTGTAATTTCATCCAGTGGTGCTGTGGTGTGGTGGTGGTGGTGGTGGTGGTGGTGGTGGTGGTGGTGGTGGTGGTGGTGGTAATGCTTCAATCGCATGATTTTGGCACAACACTAATTAGTAGAAATAAGTATTTTGTACAAGAAGTGGCACGTAGGGTGTTTGATCAGGGGATCAGCGGCGGCTTACGGTCTTTGTATGCACTTAAGGGGCACAGAGTAGGGCGGAGTAGAGGAAACAGGGAATGATTTATTCAATAATGTTTACTCTTGGCAACCTTCTGCAGTCAATCAGTCACCGAGGATAAAATAATTTAAACGGATTATATGTAATCGAATATATGTACTTCGTGTTATCAAGGATAGATATAACTCCGTTATATATGGATACAGTCTAAGGAAAAAACGTGCCTCGAAAAATCAAAAAAAATTGATTCTCGGACAGATGGCGCCACTAACTTTGGCCTACTCTCGAATAGATGGCGTTGACGGTTTGGTTTGTTATTTAACAATTTTAACGCATAAAGGTGAAAGATCATGGGTCAAAATCATATAAAAATAATAAATGCAAATAAAAAAATCATTTATAAATAAATTTTATGGTATTTTTTATACATCTTCATTTTTAGTTTTAATCGTGTGTCGATAGATGGCAGTGAATTAACTGTGGCTACAAAATTTACTATGACAGTACCGCTCTATCCTATTATATCATCATAATCATAATCATTTATTCCTCTTTGATTATATGTAATCAATAACATATGTACTTCGTGTTATGAATTTAAAATGCGTCCTGATGTTTTTGGTGGCCAACGGGTTGTTTTGTTACATGGACAACGATCGTAAAAGAAAACCATATTTTTACATTACCTAACTACTAAAAAGTAAAAATGGTGGTAAATGTTCAACTTTCTAAGTCTAAATTTTTTAATTTTCATCCTTTTTCTAATATGTAACTAAACCATAAAACCCGTAAAGAAAGTATTTATGTACATACTCTACTTAAAGTTTTCTTTGCACCGTCAGAGAAGAAATTAAGCACATTTTTTTAACCGTACCTACGTTCTGACTTCATCTACATAAATGTAATAAAATGGAATATTTTAATATTGTCTTCGGTTACCGCGATAGTTACTCATGAAATAAAACTATGAAAACGGATTATATCGCGTATATTGAATTTATAATACATCCCGACGTTTCGAACTCTTTACAGCGTTCGTGGTCAACGGGTGACTGAGGAAAAATTACAATGTGCAAAAATACCCACATACTAAAATAATGAACAATCATAGACTACAAACTTTAAGGCTGGTTGTATATGCAAATTCGGTTCATAAGGCTAGTTATACACTACAATTATTTTCAAGTAAAGATATATATATATAAGCGATAAAAAAAAAAATGGAATAATTTAGTTAAAAAAAGTAAGTTCAACCTACATTTTTTTATTTCATTGGATAAAATGAAAAATTACGCGTCTTGGTTTCGAAAACGATACAAACTTACAGAAATAAATGATTTACCAAAATAGCTAAACTAAACATTGCGTGTTGTAAAAAACCGGCCAAGTGCGAGTCGGACTCGCGCACCGAGGGTCTCGTACTTTTTAGTATTTGTTGTTATAGCGGCATCAGAAATACATCATCAATAAAAATTTCAACTGTCTAGCTATTACGGTTTATGAGATACAGCCTGGTGACAGACAGACAGACGGACAGCGGAGTCTTAGTAATAGGGTCCCGTTTTTACTCTTTAGGTACGGAACCCTAAAAATTAACACAATAAAAGCCGTAAAAAATTAACTCGCAATAAACTTTATCTAGCAGTAGCCTCTGTTTGCAGTTACTCTGCGCCCAACTTGTAGCGCACTCTCTGCTTGATTTGCCAAACTTCTGGTCAAGTCGCAGGGATGCGGCCGAGTCGATTTAGATATCGACATTATCGATACATGATGAAGTAAGCAAAGATAGATATAACTCCGTAATAGATGGATACAGTCTAAGGAAAAAACGTGCCTCGAAAATCAAGAAAATTTGATTCTCGATCAGAGGGCGCTACTAGCTTTGGCCTACTGTCGTATAGATGGCGTTGACGGTTTCGTTTGTTATTTAACAATTTAAACGCATATCAGTGAAAGAACATGGGTCAAAATCATAAAAATAATTAATGCAAATAAAAAAAATCGTTTATCCATATTTAAATACATTTTATCGTATTTTTATTAATCTTCATTTTTAGTTTTAAGGTGTGTCGATAGATGGCAGTGAATTTACTGTGGTTACAAAATCTACTATGACAGTACCGCTCTATCTTATTATATCCTCTTTGGTAACAGTAAGAAGGACAGTTACTTCATCGATCAAGTAGGCGTTAGACTTATATTGACCGGGATATAGACCGTGACCGTATATCCCGGTCAATATAAGTCTAGTGAAACTAACCGTGAATCATTCAAAGCTCAAGTAGGCGTTTGCGTAAAATTGCCAATACTTACTTATAAATATAAAAAAGCCGGCGAGGAGAGTACTTATTAACATAGAGCAACGAAAAAAAAAAAAAAAAATAATACTCATGGACTTTAGAGGAACGGACAAAAAAAGTTTAATTACTGGATTGCAGCACCTAAAGTAATTTCAAAATTAGTACTGTTTTTTGCGTTCCTCTAAATTTGTCCATGAGTGTATATTAGTTGCCTAAGGTGATTGCCTTTTTAGGGTTCCGTACCCAAAAGGGTAAAAACGGGACCCTATTAATAAGACTCCGCTGTCCATCTGTCTGTCTGTCACCAGGCTGTATCTCATGAACCGTGATAGCTAGACAGTTGAAATTTTCACAGATGATGTATTTTTGTTGCCGCTATAACAACAAATACTGAAAAGCACGGAACCCTCGGTGCGCGAGTCCGACTCGCACTTGGCCGTTTTTTCTTCACATGCACTGAATTTCATTACAAAGTTAAAAAAAATACTTCAAGTCCATTGTTCGGTACGCAAGAATGTTAATGATATTTTTATGGTGAAATTCAATAAACGTGAAATGGCCATAAATCACAAAGAGGTCGGTAAATGTCAACAGCATTGATTTAGTGTCGATTCTTTTGGAAATAGAATGCTGGCTTATGCAATAACATTATACCAAAGAATATACTTAATACTGCAATACACAATACCAACCCAACCTTTATCCATATCCATACTAATCCATACTATCCATACTATCCATACTATCGATACATAATATTATAAATGCGAAAGTCTCTGTCTGTCTCTCTGTGTGTTACCTCTTCACGCTTAAACCGCTAAACCGATTTAGTTGAAATTTGGCATAGAGATAGTTTGAGTCCCGGGACATATGATAGTTTTTATCCCGAATATCATCCCTCAAGAGGGTGAAAAGCGGGATGGAATCATGGTGGAATTGAGATAATTAATGATGTGCCTGATAATCTGTGTGCATATTATGCTCAAATTGAATGATTGCTATACTTTCTCCAGGCGCTAAACTTACTCTAGCTGTTGTTACTGGTTCCACGCAGACAAAGTCGCGGGCAAAAGCTAGTAAATATAAAACTTAGTTAACTTAAGTACCTAACTTTAAACAAATCTTATAGGCAACTACTTTCTGTAGAATTTTGTTAAACATAAATTAGATGATGATTAAATTAACTAAATGGTCATGTTATGTTCAATAGAAGTACATAGTAAATTTCTCGCTTACGCCTTAGCCTGAGTCAGGGTGAAATATTGCGAATTTGCTATTATTTCTATTTTTTGATTGTAAAAATATGCATTGCATTTAAAATCATGAACATCAAGTATTAATAGTTACACGAACCTAGGCGCATACAATCAAAGTCACGCTGTAATTTTGAATACGACATTTTGAAATAACATATATCTATGTCTGCTACTAGCTTTGTTGCTAAAACTTGTTTTACAATGTGAGCGTAAAATCGATTGTATGGAAGCGGCTTTTGCGGTAAGTTCGTGTGACTCTTACTTAACCAAAGATATAACTCCTTATAAGACAATAATAATAATATAATTTCTTTAGATAAGTAAAGGCTCACAAAAAAGTACCAAGTAAGTCACAAGAATAGATGGCGCCATACCTTTGGCCTATACTCGTGTAGATGGCGACACCGTTTGATATTTACAAATTTTTACACATATTAGTTAAATAACATGGGTCAAAGTCATATGGCGTTCTTTAAAAATAATAAAAAATAAAAACCATTTATCCATATATAGGTTTTTTTTTTTTTTTTAGTTTTAATCCTGTGTCAAAAGATGGCAGTAAATTTACTGTGACTACAGTATTTACTATGACAAAAGCCTCTATACACTATCCTCGTTGCTCTTAACACGTATGTGAGCAAAATAAAATCACAAAGCTAAAAATACTTCGTTTTTATCGATATCAAATCCCCCGCTCCATTCACCACCCTACCGCCACCCGCGTAAGCCATAAGTGGCTTAGTTACAGTACTTACCGTCAAACACCGATCAATGCGGGTAAGAACAAAAGACGGCTTACGCTCCCAAAAAGGAATTAACGAAATACTGGCCACTTGTTTTTTTTTTCTTTTTTTTTACTCGTTAGCTAAAGTGCTGACCAAGGTTTTTCGCCCGCACCTTTGACTTTCGAATTGAAAGGTTCTATTTTTGAAGTCCGATAGGGGTGGGCGGTTGAGTGGATAGAAATATACGTTTTGCAGTTGGGAAAGTTCACGTACGTCACAATTGTATTAAGGCTTACGTTTACGTTGCAACAAATTGCATGCGATTTTAGGTAATTGCTGGCTAAAGGGGCCTGTCGGCCTGTCAGTTAGAACAAAAATTTGACAGTTCCGAACAACTGACAGGCCGATATCGTCCGGCGGACTGATAGTCAGTGGGCCTGGGCCCCTTAAGTAGGAGCAACGAATTCAATCGATCGACCATGTGACGTAATGTATTGCAAATGTCGTGTTTGGAGAGGCCATTCCTTTGAATAGTACTTATAGTTTTCTTCGGCCTAGCGTTTTCCCGGCCTAGCCGCCAGGGTCCGCTTTCCTACTCAATCTTCTCCACTTTGTCCGGTCTTCGGCATCCTCAGATGTGAGATTGTTCTCTTCCATGTCCGCTATCCAGCCAGCGCTTCTTAGGCCTACCGCGGCCGCGTGATCTAGGGCCTTGGACAGTGAGGTTGAGGCATCTATTTCCGACGTAGTGTACCGATCTGCGGCTTATATGGTCATACCATCGGAGGCGACTTTCCTGCAGCTTATCCGCTACGACACGGATTCCGAGGCTGCCACGGAGTAGTACCAGGCGTGTCTCACTCCGCGATTTCGTCGCGTCGCTACAAGCAAAGATAGATATAACTCCGTAATAGATGGATACAGTCTAAGGAAAAAACGTGCCTCGAAAATCACGAAAATTTGATTCTCGATCAGAGGGCGCCACTAGCTTTGGCCTACTCTCGTATAGAGGGCGTTGACGATTTCGTTTGTTATTTATAATTTTAACGCATATCCGTTAAAGAACATGGGTCAAAATCATATAAAAATAATTAATGCAAATAAAAAAATCATTTATCCATATTTAAATACATTTTATCGTATTTTTATAAATCTTCATTTTTAGTTTTAAAGTGTGTCGATAGATGGCAGTGAATCTTCTGTGGTTACAAAATTTACTATGACAGTTAGTACCGCTCTAGTATAAGTTACTCTATGCTACAAGTACCTGCGGCCGGCTCAGTTTTGAGGTTTTGCCATAGTAATTGCCGCGCACCGCTACGGAACGGACGCCTGCGCGTGCAAGGGCGTGCCAACGCCACATTACGCGTAGTACACGCGTTTTGTTAGATAGTGAATCTTCTGTACTATTATATATTCTGTGGTAGTACGTAATACCTAATTTGATTTGTTCCCAAACTTGTTCATAGATGGCAGCACCAGTCTCTCTCGCTACAACGTAAATCCGTAAGGACTTCGTTTAGGAGGTGCAAGCGCGCACTGCTTGCCCTTAGAGCTGATCAAAGACGCCTAGTCTTACTAAGATGGCATATAGTAGAGAAATTCGGACGGGCACCGCCGTGGCGGGGTGGCCTAGGGGTTCATGGCGTTAGCCGCGATAGCTAAAGACGCCGGTTCGAATCCGGCCTTTTCACCACTGGAGGGCTTCGTCACTTTTTCTTTAATATATGACATCTATTACAGTTTTTACGTAGTACCTAGTTAAAATTGTAAAACATTTTATGATCAAAATAATGGTAATGATCTAAAAAAGGCAGTTTAATTTCTTTGACCCATATAATATTATGATGTCTGACCAAGCACCGTTATATCCATATTATTATTGCACGTGTTAACCGCATAAGTATCAATAGTAAACTTTATTATCACCATCAAAACCAATTCATGATTCTGCGTTTAATATATTTGGACACCCCTGCAAAAAAAACTATAAAATAGAATATAATTAATTTATTCATGGTAAACTACGTTTCATACAAACGTATTACAAAGAAAAAACCGGCCAAGTGTGAGTCGGACTCGCGCACGAAGGGTTCCGTACCATTACGGAAAAAACCAGCAAAAAAATCACGTTTGTTGTATGGGAGCCCCATTTAAATATTTATAATTATTCTGTTTTTAGTATTTGTTGTTATAGCGGCAACAGAAATACATCATCTGTGAAAATTTCAACTGCCTAGCTATCACGGTTCATGAGATACAGCCTGGTGACAGACAGACAGACAGACGGACAGCGGAGTCTTAGTAATAGGGTCCCGTTTTTACCCTTTGGGTACGGAACCCTAAAAAGTATATTTAAAACAAAAAAGTATATACCTAGTTTACCACGAAATGGTCCCGCCTCAGCATAATGCTAACCTTAAAGTCAGCGCTGGTCTTCCGGCGAGACCATTTGTGGGCCACGAACAACAAAAATATCCGTTATCTTTTGAAAGTAAATCCATACTAATATTATAAATGCGAAAGTGTCTTTAATTTAGTTTATATAGCTCTAGTATATAAAACAAACGAAATAGAGCAAAAACAAGTTTTGTATGAAAAACTTAAACTCGCTGTATTTATTTAACTATTGTATCTGAACCTAGATAAACTAATTACAGACCTAGATATACCTTGTCCTATTGTAAGTACAAAGTTTCTGAGCAATTTAGATAGTCGTTTTAAAATGAGAGCGTAACTACGTTTGTATGGAGAACCGAGCTTGCCGGGGACTCTTAAGGGGGCCACTGACTATCAGTTCGCCGGACGATACAGGCCTGTCAGTTAGAACAAAAATTTGACAGTTCCGAACAACTGACAGGCCGATATCGTCCGGCGGACTGATAGTCAGTGGGCCCCTTTAAGCGTGAAGAGGTAACTGATAGACAGACACACTTTCGCATTTATAACATTACTAGCTTCTGCCCGCGACGTCATCTGCGTGGATTATGATGATGATTGATAAAAACTACCCTATGTCCTTTCTCGGGACCCAAACTATATCTTGATATTCATTCCCCATACAAATTTCCACCCCCCCTTTCATCGTCTTAAGGGATGATTTCTGGGATAAAAACTATTTTATGTCCAGCCCCGGGACTCAAACTATCTCTGTACCAAATTTCAACTAAATCGGTTCAGTGGCTTAAGCGTGAAGAGGTAACTGACAGACAGACAGATACACTTTCGCATTTATAACATTAATAATATGAATATGAAATACCTAGGGATAATAATGCCCTAAGCACCTGCCGTAAGTTCTTCCTCCGTAAAAACGTTTTATGACAGTTCCAGTCATAAATTGGCGCGAATTTGCTCTCAAGTGACTAAAGTATAGTATTTAACGACATTTGAACGTTTGATTTTTTGCCGGTCTGGCGCGCGACTTAAAGTTTATGATCTTTGAAGGATGGACAGTAAAATATCTAACTTACTGTGCTATAGATAGGATAAATTATTACTAATTTGTACTCTAGATACCTACATAAAAGACGCAGTAAAATCCATACTAATATTATAAATGCGAAAGTCTGTCTGTCTGTCTGAGTCAGAGTTGGGCGTTATCTAGATAATTATTTCAAATAAAATCATTTCAAATCAATTTATTCGAAGATAAATTCAATCACAAATAGTGCGTTGACAACTTTTTTATTTAGATAAATTATCTAGATGAAGATAACTGGCCTCGTTTGTTATTGAAGTAAGCTTATAATAATTAATTTATAGAATGTCACGTCGGGTCAAACCGTCACACTGACACTGTACTACTGACAATCATCTTTTATTTAAAATCCCAACTAATTTATCTAGATAAAAAATGAAACTGATCTAGATAAATTCAAAATAACAAATGACGGATTATTTAGTTATTTCAAATAAAAGATGAATTAGTTATCTTCCCGGTTATTCGTAAATAGATAATTTTTGCCCAACTCTGGTCTGTGTGTTACCTTTTCACGTTTAAACCGCTAAACCTATTTAGTTGAAATTTAGCATAGAGACAGCTTGAGTCCCCGAGCTATGGATGGTATAGAAAAGGATGCCAATCTCTTATGGCAGAATTGTTGCAAAAGTGACCGCTTTCAGCTTTAAATAATAGTTCCTAATCTCTCCGGTGGCGCTGGGTCTGGGACACGAGTATAACATGAACCAACAAATAACCCGACCAATTTACGTAGGTTGTTTTTGGTAGTATTTCGGTGTATGGTGGCGCCGCCTAATTACTGTTTTTTGATGGACACTTTTCATACATAGAGATTTGGCTCCTTTATATAGTCTCCATGCCCCGAGCTATCAAGCTAAAACTTGCTAAAACCAAAAAGAATATATAGGATAGAGAGGTACTGTCATAGTAAATTTTAAATATATATGGATAAATGTTTTTCTTGATTTCCGAGGCACGTTTTTTCTTAGACTTTATTCATCTTATACGGAGTTATATAGGTCTTTGCTAAAACGGAGACATTCGCTAACGCTCGGTCAATAAAAGTCGCAGTCAAATCATAGTCAAATATAAAATAATATTAAAATATGTACTTTCATTTGAAGCAGAGAATATTTTTAATTTCTATAATAATAAGGTTAAGTTTAAGTTTTACCATAGACTGGTTAAGAGAAAAGACTGTCGTTATCAATAATTCGTCGTGCCTTAATCATTGTTGTAGATGGCGCTTATTGTATTTTATTACTTGGAGAGCACTAGATGGCGCTATATTCTTTAATGGAAAACTACTAAGCATCTACGATTTTTTTCGTGGAACATTGTGCTTAAGCATATAACCGGTTAAATAAATTCTTTTCCATTTAAATTAAAAAAAATATTTGTTACATTATGGTTTTTTAAATTAATAAAATGTGATGTATTTTTTTGCTAATTTCAATATTTGTTTTATCCACTTTGTTATTTATGCTTGATTGCACATAAGTATTAATTTAACTAGATTATGTAGGTATTCGTAATTTAGAAATAATTACTCCAACTTTAATTATAATTTTAATTTTGTAAGATTGCGCCTTGTACATACTCTGAATTTCTGCTACTAAATATCACTAATTGAACATTTTTTGCAATTGTAAAAGTCCTTTGACTTACTTTTTACAAGCTTTTTTTAACTTGCCCTGTTAGTTATGTTAGTTTATTAGTTAGTGTGGGTCAAATCTTGGAAGCTAAATTTGACCCACTTCCCGATTGAGCTGAAAATTTCTATGTAAGTCGGATGGCAGTGCAATATTATGGCACCATCGAGCTGATCTGATGATGGAGACAGGAGGTGGCCATAGGAACTCTGTGATGAAACGCAACCTTATTGTGTTTGGGTTTTTAGAATTGTCTCGATGAGTTTTAGTTGTTTGTGGTAAATAAGTACAGCGATAAAAGCTTGTACCAAAAATTCTATTTTTGGCAAAAATATATTAGATTCTTACTACCGTTAATCAATTTATCGTTTTGTAACTTTCAAAGGCCTATCACCTCGGCCAAACTCTTAACTCTACCACTAGATGTCGCTAATAGTCCTTGTGAATTTCAGATTCCGCGCCTGCCTGAAGCTGGCCAACACCTCGATGTCCAACATGGTGGGCAAGCTGTTCTTCAACGTGGTGCAGACGAGGTGCTTCGTGCTGAAGCCGGTCAAGTCCTGCACGCAGCGGTCCTGGTGGGGGCGCTGTCTGCGGCGCTCGTACACCAAGCGGGCGTATTTGAGGGACAACATGCCGTATTAATACTAACGCCATCTATCCTCAAAATGAAAACTAAGTTGTGTGTACCAACGCCATCTAGCGTTATAGAAAACTACAATGGGACTTGTGACAAAGTTTATGGAGTGCACATTTTGTTATACCACGTCGGTAACAAGCATAACGCGCTCCTGGTAAGAGGTTACCGTAGCCTATGCGCGCTAGCAATTTTATGAGTGTTATATGAACACCCCTTGAACATGAGCAACCCTTTAAAATACTGTGACTACACACTTTTTTGAAAAATATCTAGAATAGACTACTGCGTAGGGAATTCTCACTGTCATAACGAAACCGATGTTTGACAGCTAATTACGATGTTGAATCCCATGAAGTGTTGACTTTCTCGCTCATTAGGCTGTGCTTTAATGCCCACGCCCAAACAAAACAATTGAGTGAAATACGTCACTGTGGTTTGTGGAGTTCTGAAGCCAGATAAGGCCCAGATTCACATTTGTATGTTGTGTTGTGTTTTGTTGTGTCGTGATCAGGCATCGTTAACTGCGAGCGAAATCCAAATGACGTATGATAACCAGTTACAACCCTAGTACTTCAATGGATTTCGCTCGCAGTTTACGATGCCTGGTCGTGACGCATCAGAACGGCAATCGGTTTCATACATTTAATATGTGTTGCGTGCACATTTGTCTGACGCAGCGTGCATCACGACACAACACAACACGACACGACACGTCAGACAAATGTGTAACCGGCTGTAGCCTGTAGCCCTCGCCAACATCGACAAATCGATAATCGAAATTTCGATTTTCGCGGTAGGCGCTCTGTACATCACGCCTCCGTCGCGGATGGTAAAAATCATGTTACAGCAGAACCGTGTAACTAAGTGACTTTTCCAATATTTGGAATCAGATTATTGCATATTTCAGCGTGTGAAACAAAAAAAATCTCTTGTTATTTTTGTGTCAAACTAAGCTAAAATGGACTTTATTGTTTAATGAGGACTTAGGCGTTAGCCGCAGTAAGGTCCCTTTTTGCTGAAGGTGAAACCTCTTTAATCCTCTGTCTCTTTCACTCTCAATCCTAAGAAAGAGAAGCTCTCAAACGGGGCTGGTACCTATTAGTTCCCATTTTATTGTACTTTTGTTTGTAAATAAAGTAGGCTTTAATACGGACAAATGTGATTTACTTTAATATTGTTTTTAATATTATTCGCGGTGGAGAATCTATGAAATCTCGTAGTTTTAGATGTAATATAAAATAATAATTATCTGTATGAGAAGGATGTATTCAATGTATTGGGCATTTTCACCGAATACTGAATCTGGCAAGAGATGTTCGATCAGACATAATTCATCCATATTTATCCCACCTAGTTAAATTGTATCTAAGAATGGTATTTCATATCTCTCCAACATCTTGGTCCAATGTGTGTTTGCGTCTCACATTTTACTAAATGAGAGAATGAGACGCGAAGCACATTGGACAAAGATATTGGAATACCACCCATAATCTAACGAAAAAAATCGACAACTAAATGAAAATCGGCCCATTAAGTAAACTCTCTGAGAAAACTATAATAAAAATGTAACTGTTATCGCGAAAATGCCCAGTTGTATATTAAAACGTTTAAATAATTCAGTAATATAAAATTTAACTTTGAAAAATGGAAATAAAATCTCGATGTAAAACTACCTGCAGTATTAAAATTGAATTTTCGATGATAGCGTTTTTTTCTTTCAAATCTGAATGTCAAATATACATAGATGCTCTAGTAGTTATAAGGTATTAAGTAGGTCTATGTATATAATAAGATTATATTATTCTTAGAGCGTTTTAACATTGTCCGATCCGATGTCGGATGTAGGATCCGACATCCGCGTAGTCAGGCCGCGGGGGCGCGCTCGGACGCCGTCTTCAGCGGTCACGCACACTACAACAAGCATTATGCCTACACATACGCACACAAAATATTATCGGTCCGACAGCTGACGGGGGGCTCCGATATGGCTGAATTTGTCGCAAGCGCCTTTCCGATATCGGATGTCGGAAGGCGCCTATGACAAAAACAGCTGCAGGAGAGTGCCATTGGCATTAAATCCGCCTTTTTGCGTTATTTATCGTTTTTCAGTAATAATGATTTATTACATGCATAAATAAATACAGCGAAACACATATCTTACATTTTACTTCCTTCCGACATCCGATATCGGATCGGACAATGTGAAAACGCTCTTAAATGTTTAAGTGATTAGTGTTTATTTTAGTGTGAAATAAATCAAACTTAAATATGTAATTAAGTTTACTGGTAACCTTAAGAGCGTTTTCACATTTTCCGATCGCATGTCGGATGTCATCAGTGTCATTACCTTTCCGCCTTTCCTTTGGAGAAAACTTTGGCTACTAGAAAATGCCCTAAGTCCTTTTATTTTTGCATTAATCCTTTCTTTTGAACAAATGATACCTAATTAAATGTATAAAAAATATATAAAAATGCACTTTTCATGTTTTGCTTATTTGTGGTCGCACCCGACATCCGATATCGGATCGAACAATGTGAAAACACTAAGATGGGAGCAGAGATAAGTATATTAAAAATAAAAACTGTCATTTTACATTCAAATCCGCGTTATTGTTGTAGATGGAGCCACTTATACTTAGAACTAGAATTTAAGTAGAGCACCATCTACTGAGCTCCGTGAGAGTTAATATAGACTACCTAGATAGCCTCGTTATGACTAAATAGATAGCAACCGCAAAACAATCGAAATTACGCTCTCATTTCAAAAAGACATTCTGACATAACGTGAAGTAACATTTAATAATAAATATTATAGACATTCTTACACAAATTGGCTAAGTCCCACGGTAAGCTTAAGAAGGCTTGTGTTGTGGGTACTCAGACAACGATATATACAATACTTCTACAAATACTTAAATACATAGGAAACATCCATGACACAGGAACAAATAATATATTTACTACTATATAATATTTAAACTTTGGAGACATGTAATTTAACCATCTCGTTTTAAGATCAGAGCGTAACTTCGATTGCATAGAAGCGGCTTTTTCGCGGCGGGTTCATGTGACTTAAATTCCTGTCATCTACAACAATGATGAGTGACTTTGCTACAAGATTGTCAGTGTTTATTTTCGCTTGTCTTTGGTGGAAGTTAGTATGTAATGAGAAAGTTCCTCTATTCGACAATATATTCGTACGTAATTGTGTAGATCGTGGATTTCTTAATAAATGTACTTATTAATAAAATATAATGGAATAAGTGGGTTTTGTAATCAGAAATGATTTTTACTGATAAGGGTCTCCCCAGATATATCGACGCGCAATCGGCAAAGGCCGATAGGAAAAAGTTTTATGTCTACCAACTCTTAATCATCATCTTCCTCGCGTTGTCCCGGCATTTTTGCCACGGCTCATGGGAGCCTGGGGTCCGCTTGGCAACTAATCCCAAGAATTGGCGTAGGCACTAGTATTTACGAAAGCGACTGCCATCTGACCTTCCAACCCAGAGGGGATACTAGGCCTTGTTGGGATTAGTCCGGTTTCCTCACGATGTTTTCCTTCACCGAAAAGCGACTGGTAAATATCAAATGATATTTCGTACATAAGTTCCGAAAAACTCATTGGTACGAGCCGGGGTTTGAACCCGCGACCTCCGGATTGCAAGTCGCACGCTCTTACCGCTAGGCCACAAGCGCTTGTCTACCAACTCTTATTTCGCAGCTTTTCCCTATCGGCTTTTGCCGATTCCGCGTCGATATATCTGGGGAGACCCTAAGTAGACAGAGTAAATACCATATTGTTAAAAGGCGATGTTTTGAAATACACTCATGGACAAATTTAGAAAAACGCAAAAAAAGTTTAGTTAAATTTTGAAATTACATTAGGTGCTGTAATCCAGGGCGCTAACAATGGGCCTCATAAGAAGGCTCAAGGTCACGCAAAGGGCAATGGAGAGAGCTATGCTCGGGGTTTCTCTGCGTGATAGAGTCAGAAATGATGATATCCGCAGTAGAACTAGGGTCCCGACATAGCTCGCAGAATTGCAAACCTTAAGTGGCAGTGGGCGGGGCACATTGCTCGCAGAACTGATGGCCGGTGGGGCCGGAAGGTTCTGGAGTGGCGTCCGCGTACCGGAAGACGAACTGCCGGTAGGCCTCCAACAAGATGGAGCGACGACCTGGTGAAGGTCGCGGGAATTCGGTGGTTGCGAGCGGCACAGGATCGGTCGGAGTGGCGAGCCTTGGGGGAGGCCTATGTCCAGCAGTGGACGTCTATCGGCTGACATGATGATGAATCCAGTAATTAAACCTTTTTTTGCCCCTTCTTAATTTCCGTACACGTCAGGAAGAAGTTGATAAGTGGCGGAAAAATGTAAGAAATTTTAACCATATGTAATTATATTTTAAATTCAAAATTCTTTAATAAAATATCTAGAGTTATCTTCCCGCCGTGTACCGATTTGTCCATTAAGGGGCCCACTGACTATCAGTCCGCCGGACGATATCGGCCTGTCAGTTAGAACAAGAATTTGACAGTTCCGAACAACTGACAGGCCGATATCGTCCGGCGGACTGATAGTCTGTGGGCCCCTTTAGTATAGTTTCAGCCGAAGGTTCGGTTTCGGACAAAAACTGCTGAA
Organism: Cydia strobilella; assembly: GCF_947568885.1. Taxonomy (NCBI): domain Eukaryota; kingdom Metazoa; phylum Arthropoda; class Insecta; order Lepidoptera; family Tortricidae; genus Cydia; species Cydia strobilella. The sequence continues at coordinate 639,929 of NC_086064.1, read as the reverse complement.
CCTTCCGACCACACCGAAACTTGTATTATCGGTAGTGTCCGACCGTAGTTTCGAGACGCGGTTTCGGCATAAAACTCATGTTTCGGCCGAAGATTCGGTTTCGGCCGCAACTAGAACAAAACCGAACCTTCGGTTTCGGCGATAAATCAATTAAATAAGGTGTAAAAATCTCTACTCACAGCATCTTTCTACCACTTAACTGAGACGGTTTATGAAATACTTCCCCAATACCAATAGTATTATGGTCGTAATAACATTTTAAACTCTCGCGTTTTATTATTAACGGGTCTTACGCGATTAAATTTCAATATTTGTGACGTTAGAGTTTTGAATGATTCACGGTTAGTTTCACTAGACTTATATTGACCGGGATATAGACCGTGATTACCTTTTGTATTATTTGTGAGCTCCCGATACCAACCCAAACCCAGAACCCAGTGATATCCGAATCAAACACGCGTAGTGACACCGTGAGTGTAGTGTGTTTGGACAGACCAACGAGTGTGAACGCGACCGGACCAACAAGTGTGAATGCGACCGTTGGTAACGTTGAAAGTGAACGCAGCCGACGCGCAAGAATGAGGGTAGACAGAGCGCTGTCTACACAACTTTGACACCCACCCGCTATCTTCAGTCACCCGTGAACATGATGCATGTAACTGCGTCGAAATATCGGGAGCTCACAAATAATACAAAAGGTAATCACGGTCTATATCCCGGTCAATATAAGTCTATTTGTGACGTTTTCAATCAAAAGGTACCACATTGTCGCTTACCATAAAGACGAAATTGGATTGTATCTCTATACGAATAACGTGTCAGAGCGTCCTTATGGCAAGCGACAATGTGGTCTTTCGATTGAAATAACACATTTTATTATTTTACCTTTTTCCGACGTTTCAGCTAGGTTGCACTAGTGGTCACGGTGAGTGTGGTTTTGTAGCTGAAATGTCGGAAAAAAGGTCAAAAAATTAAATTTATTCGCGTTAGACCCGGTAATGACATTAATTATTTATAGTCGTTAGTTTTCAAGCTGGCCCTTACGGCTAACTCATTGTTTTTTTTACTATGCGACTAATCCCTAAAATCACAAAAATTGGCTGTTTCTTATATTCTGGCTGGTCAGATGTTGAAAATTTTTTTTCGCGATTTCGGGGTTTCGGGGGCTGGTCCCATAGTAAAAGTTGCTCAGTATGACCTATATGTGGTATTTTCTATAAAAAGGGACCTTACTGTCGATGGCGCTTACGCCGTTATTAACGATGCTCCGATATAAATACAATGCGTGACGCTGTGCGGCGTAAGCGCCATCGACAATAAGGTCCCTTTTCATAGAAAATGCCCCATATATTTACTTCGCAAAGTATTGCCAGGAGTAAAAAGCATTCATTATTCTCGAATCGAATATTAATTAAAAAAAACATTTAAAGCTTCAAGGATCATAATAAGTTTCAAATTGTGGCTTCCCTTTTTATCAGAATCATGTCCTTCAATGAGGACGATTTTTATCATAATTTTTGCTGGAATTTCAATTGGAAACGTTCTTTTTGCACTTCAAACATAAGGACCCTGGAAAGCCACAATTTGTTAAGTACCAAAAGCGTAATATAGACCTTTCGAATATGGCACATTTAACCACACCGTAGACAACCGTCTCAGTTAAACGTTGGTCCTATAGTTTTAAATTAAAAGATTTATATTATTTGCATTTTAAAGAATCAACTACGCATAACCCAAGTGATTTATTGTAAATATATTAATAACGGGTCACTCATGTATTTTAAGTCGAAAAACGCTCGACATGTTTCACTCCGTACCGAGGAGTGTCATCAGGAGCTTGCGTTGACGGTGACGGACCGGCGCAGACTGCGGGCCGCAGAAATACGAAAGTGACCCGTTATTAATATATTGAATATGTCTGTCTGACAGAAGTTTTCTTATTAAGATTTATTGTAAAAATGTAAATACGTATTTATTATGTAAATTTTTAATGAGTTGTGAAAATGAGAAACATTGTGTAAAGGTCATTGACTTATATCTGAGGACGGGCCTTACGGGCACTAAGAATGGTGCTAGTTCAGCGGTGTGCCTCACGAATTCGAGCCAATCGTGCTGTCTAACGCACGTAGCGCGCGCTAATTTCGACCAATCGCGCGCGTGACGCAAACTCATTAACCAATCGCGTTGTAGCTGTGGCACACCAATGTACTGGCCCCATTCAATGTATTTTCCACAAGGGCCTGACACTCTTTGATAGAGAAAGATAGTCTTATTGCGATTCCTATAAGAGGAAAGAGAAAATAGTGCCATGCTTTGTCCTTATCACCGACCGGGTGGCATCATAGGTAGGAGGCGATGGCGAAATACCGAAATTTATAAGATTGAAAGAAAAACAATCCTATGCTGCCCAAATTTTATATGAATATTCTTTCTCTAAAGGAGCCCACTGACTATCAGTCCGCCGGACGATATCGGCCTGTCAGTTAGTACAAAAATTTGACAGCTCCGAACAACTGACCGGCCGATATCGACCGGCGGACTGATAGTCAGTGGGCCCCTTTACCCCCGGTCGCTCGGTGGAGCGTCTATAACTACTTGTATATACTATGTCTTTTAATTCCCGTAAGACCGTTCCTTAGATGTAATAAGTCAATGGTAAAGGTAAATATAGTTTTAGTTTATTTATCTCTCAATACAATGTTCACACTTAATGTAAAAGAATACATAGCAATTACTTGACGTATAATAGTCATCGAATACAAAATGAAATTTAACAATTCAATTACAATTTAATATTATAGTTAAGGGGGCAGTTATATAGTGGTATACAGTGTGGAAAAAAATAATGGGCCCTGGAGGGAAAGTACCTTAAAACTTTAAGTTAGCTCATTTTACTTAAAGGAAACATTCCTTTATATTTGAAAATAAACAAAACTGCATTCAAAGATTTTTCAAAATTCGCTTGTCTCGCTCGGGAATTGAATGCTTAAACTTCAAAAAATACTAAATATTCGATTTTATGGATATCTTGTACGACAGACAAGTGTAAGACCTAATGTTTCTTGGAGAAATTTTAAAATTAACATGAACTGTATCGACTAGTAGAATAAAATAGGGAGTGTTTTGTTTTTATATAAAAAATAGCTTTTGCCCGCGACTTCGTCTGCGTGGACTTAGTAACCCCAGCAAGAGTAAGAATAGCGCCTGGAGAAAGTCTTATAGCAATTTTTCAATTTGAGCATATTATGCACACAAATTAGAATCAGAAACAGAATCAGAAAAACATTTGTTGTTACAAAAAAAATACCTTAAGAACTAAGTACAAATATAAATCTTAAATACAAAAAATAGGTACAATTTAATTAGAAATTTAAAACATTTAATATTAGATTGATTAGCAGACTCTTCATTAATTATCTCAATTCCACCCCGCTTTTTACTTTCTTAAGGGATGATTTTCGGGATAAAAACTATCCTATGTCCTTCTCAGGGACTCAACCTATCTCTATGCCAAATTTCATCTAAATCGATTCAGCGGTTTAAGCGTGAAGAGGGAACACACAGGAAGACTTTCGCATTTATAATATTAGTATAGATAAAAGAAGGTTTTAAGGCACTTTCCCTCCAGGGCCCATAATTTTTTTGTCAGTTTTTATTATAATTTACTGGTTAATGTTTGACATTGTTTCCCATTTTCAAACTTATCTCGTCATGCATGCTGGTAGCGTTGGCAATAAACGGTTAATAGAGAATTTTTATTTTTATTCAGTTTTGGAAATAAAAATATGTGTAAATTAAAATGTCTTTATTTATTTAATCATAACTATTCATAAATAATACCTACAATTCTTTACAAACTATACGATTGTAGCGAAAAGGGAAAAATAATAATATCATCTTCTTGGAGACGATATTACCAATTTAAAATATTCACTCTCTTTATCAGTCAATATAACAATAGCAAAGATAGATATAACTCCGTAATAGATGGATACAGTCTAAGGAAAAAACGTGCCTCGAAAATCAAGAAAATTTGATTCTCGTTCAGAGGGCGCTACTAGCTTTGGCTTACTGTCGTATAGATGGCGTTGACGGTTTCGTTTGTTATTTAACAATTTTAACGCATATCAGTGAAAGAACATGGGTCAAAATCATAAAAATAATTAATGCAAATAAAAAAAATCATTTATCCATATTTAAATACGTTTTATCGTATTTTTATAAATATTTATTTTTAGTTTTAAAGTGTGTCGACAGATGGCAGTGAATTTACTGTGGTTACAAAATTTACTATGACAGTACCGCTCTAGTATAAGTTACTCTATGACAATAGTATATAATAGGATATAATTTTCCGTAATATTTCATAGCGTCTCACTCACTTACCATAGATATAATTTCTCTTTGCTAAGAGAATGAAGAAGACATAGAGTGACTCACTCCATACATCAGTTTTGTTACCGAAAAGACTATTATTTTCCTAGTCTACATCTAGCGTCAAATAGCGGAACTATCAGTACTGCTACTCGACACTAGATGTCACTTGTGTCGCGACTGACGAAGTGTATTGCTCAACAAAACACAAAACTAATCTTATATTATAAGCAGGAGTTGAAAATAGAGTTCCGGTTAATCCGGTTATAATATTAGCTGAAAATCGTTGAGCATTAGACTTTTTGTTCGCCGCTACATCTATTGTCGAATAGCAGTACTGAGAGTTCCGCTACTTGACGCTAGATGCTGAATACGAAATAAGGCGCGAAAACTGATGTATGGAGTTACCACTCTTTCTTTACTTATAATTCTCTATGGTAGTAGAATACCTTTATTAGACCTTGTCACCGTCATCACTAGGTTCATTCTCGCAGTGTTCAGACTTGAGACGTCGCTTCAAATCCACTTGAAGTAGTATAGTAGCGCCATCTGTTGCCAAGTAGCGTAACTACAATACCTTACAGATTGTGAACCTTATCGCCCTCATCACTAGGTTCATTGTGTCTAGCCGTCAGATGTCGCTTTAACTCCCGTTTGCGGAAGTAAGTGGGTTTGTGAACGACACTGGTTCCATCTATGACCAAGTAGCTTAACTACAATACCTTCAACAAACTATCAACCTTATCGCCATCATCACTAGGTTCATTCTCGCAGTGTTTCGCCGTCAGATGACGCTTCAAGCCCCGCTTGCGGGAATAATGGGCCCCGCAATGCGGGCAGGGGTGGGTTTGCGAGCGGTGGTGAGAGGACTCTATATGCTCATCAAGACTCACTTTGTAGCCGAATTTCTTGTCGCATATTGTGCACTGAAACAAATATACAATTAGAAAATAAATGTACAACAACTAACCATAATGATACAATCAAATACAATATAGAGAAAGTACCCGGCAAGCTCGGTCGAATTGCACCTTTTCATACAAACCATAGAGTAACTTATACTAGAGCGGTACTGTCATAGTAAATTTTGTAACCCCAGTAAATTCACTGCCATCTGTCGACACACTTTAAAACTAAAAATGAAGATTTATAAAAATACGATAGAATGTATTTAAATATAGAAAAATGATTTTTTTTATTTTCATAAATTATTTTTATGATTTTGACCCATGTTCTTTCACTGATATGCGTTAAAATTGTTAAATAACAAACGAAACCGTCAACGCCATCTATACGACTGTAGGCCAAAACTAGTAGCGCCCTCTGAACGAGAATCAAATTTTCGTGATTTTCGAGGCACGTTTTTTCCTTAGACTGTATCCATCTATTACGGAGTTATATCAATCTTTGATACAAACATAGTTCCGTTCTCATTTTAAAACTACTTGTTGGATTGTAATAAAACTTTACACATACAATGACATGAGGTATATCTAGGTCTGTAATTAGTTTATATTGCTCCAGTTTATAAAACAAAAGAAATAGACCAAAAACAAGCCATTCGTTTTAAAATGAGAGCGGAACTACGTTTGTATGGAGAACCGAGCTTGCCGGGGACCCTTAAGAGTGCTTACTCCACTCGTTGATAAAAACCATGGAGAAATAAGGAGCTCGTTCCCACTATGTCGGATGTCGGCGCCGACTTTTAATCGGGTGTCGGCGCCTCTGTTCACACTAGTCGGCTGTCGGGACGATTTTTAATCGGGTGTCGGTGCCTCTGTTCACACTAGCATAGAGTAACTTATACTAGAGCGGTACTGCCATAGTAAATTTTGTAACCCCAGTAAATTCACTGCCATCTGTTGACACACTTTAAAACTAAAAATGAAGATTTATAAAAATACGATAGAATGTATTTAAATATAGAAAAATGATTTTTTTTATTTTCATAAATTATTTTTATGATTTTGACCCATGTTCTTTCACTGATATGCGTTAAAATTGTTAAATAACAAACGAAACCGTCAACGCCATCTATACGACTGTAGGCCAAAACTAGTAGCGCCCTCTGAACGAGAATCAAATTTTCGTGATTTTCGAGGCACGTTTTTTCCTTAGACTGTATCCATCTATTACGGAGTTATATCAATCTTTGATACAAACATAGTTCCGTTCTCATTTTAAAACTACGTGTTGGATTGTAATAAAACTTTACACATACAATGACATGAGGTATATCTAGGTCTGTAATTAGTTTATATTGCTCCAGTTTATAAAACAAAAGAAATAGAGCAAAAACAAGCCATTCGTTTTAAAATGAGAGCGGAACTACGTTTGTATGGAGAACCAAGCTTGCCACCACGAGTGCTTACTCCACTCATTGATAAAAACCATGGAGAAATAAGGAGCTCGTTCCCACTATGTCGGATGTCGGCGCCGACTTTTAATCGGGTGTCGGTGCCTCTGTTCACACTAGTCGGCTGTCGGGACGATTTTTAATCGGGTGTCGGTGCCTCTGTTCACACTAGCATAGAGTAACTTATACTAGAGCGGTACTGCCATAGTAAATTTTGTAACCCCAGTAAATTCACTGCCATCTGTTGACACACTTTAAAACTAAAAATGAAGATTTATAAAAATACGATAGAATGTATTTAAATATAGATAAATGATTTATTTTATTTGCATTAATTATTTTTATGATTTTGACCCATGTTTTTCACTGATATGCGTTAAAATTGTTAAATAACAAACGAAACCGTCAACGCCATCTATACGACTGTAGGCCAAAACTAGTAGCGCCCTCTGAACGAGAATCAAATTTTCTTGATTTTCGAGGCACGTTTTTTCCTTAGACTGTATCCATCTATTACGGAGTTATCTATCTTTGACACTAGTCGGCTGTCGGCCCCGACCGCAGCTGGTGCCATTTGAGGTTCTCATGAGACGCGCGGGAGGCGCAGGGGGTGCGGCGCGGGCGGGGTCGGTCCGACATCCGACATCATGTGAACAGCGCCGCCGACACGATTTTTTTCCGGACGGAGGGCTGACAAAACACACGATATTTTATGTCGGATCCGACACAAAATCGTTGTCGTTCGTGTGTGAATAGCTTCATATAAAATGTTCTGCCGCTACGACACCCGATTAAAAATCGTTCCGTCATCCGACATAGTGGGAACGAGCTCTAACTCCATACATCAGTTTTCTTACCAAAATGCGGGTTATTTTCGTAGTCGACATCTAGCGTCAAATAGTGGATTTATCAGTACCGCTACTTGACAATAGATGTCGTAAAAAAAACCGGTCAAGTGCGAGTCGGACTCGTCCACCGAGGGTTCCGTACTTTTTAGTATTTGTTGTTATAGCGGCAACAGAAATACATCACCTGTGAAAATTTCAACTGTCCAGCTATCACGGTTCATGAGATACAGCCTGGTGACAGACAGACGGACAGAGGAGTCTTAGTAATAGTGTCCCGTTTTTACCCTTTGGGTACGGAACCCTAAAATCAAAGTATACTGACCTGGAACGTCTTGAGACCGAGATGTCGGCGGCGGTGCGCGCGTAAGTTGGAACTGGAGATGCAGCGCTGCGGGCACATGTCACAACCGTATGGTCGCTCGCCCGTGTGTTTTCTGAAATAAATAAATAAAAAATAACATAGTGTGCTGGCTGGACGTCGTGATAGAGGACATGCAAGAGGATTGTTCTCTTGTGGATGACGAAGACCGGGCAAAGTGGAGAAGATTAAGTAGGAAAGCGGACCCTGGCGCTAGACCAGGAAAACGCTAGGTCGAAGAAGATAGTGCTGTCTGTAAATATCTTTTTTTTTATACTACGTCGGTGGCAAACAAGCATACGGCCCGCCTGATGCTAAGCAGTCTCCGTAGCCTATGTACGCCTGCAACTCCAGAGGAGCTACATGCGCGTTGCCGACCCTACACTCCTCATCCTCGTTGAGCTCTGGCAACCTTACTCACCGGCAGGAACACAACACTATGATTAGGGTATAGTGTTATTTGGTTGCGGTTTCTACAGTAGTGTGCTGTAGACTATTAGTGTTACAAAACTTCAGTAATAAAGGCTAATTTTATTTATTTTTATTTTATTTAACTTTACTCCTCTTTTTTTTATTGTTTTCAAAAACAATAAAAAAGTTAAAATGGAAATGGTCAGGACATACAATTAGAGGCAAAGAAAAATGGTCGAAATCGATAATGAACTGGTTCACAGGCCATAAGAAAAGAAAAAGAGGTAGACCATTTAGAAGATGGGTGGACAACATCAAAGCCATAGCAGGCAGCACATGGACGAGAGTTGCCAAGGATAGAGAGGAATGGAGAAGGTTGGAGGAGGCCTTTTGCCAATAAGTGGCACACAGACAGCAATAAAATATGCAAGAACTGTAAAATATGAAATTTACTTTACTGTTTGAAATAAAGGATAATAATAATAATTACTCCTCTATCCTTATATCCTCTTTGGTAACATGCTAACCTTATGTGGACGATGAGTGAAGATCGCTGGGTAGATCGGAAGCCGCAGTGTGGACATACATGCTGCTTAGTGCCTGTGTGTGTGAGCTTGTGTTTGTGGAGATAATCTTGTCGGGTGAACACGCGTCCACAACTCTGTAAAATAAATCATGCTGAATCTGGAAATATTCTATCCAGAAATGAAGTTTAATTGATTTAGATTGTTTTTTTTTATCTGGTTTTTATTGAGGCTTTGGACAGGTGAACATGTCAGCCTCATCACTTACATAGTTCCCTACTCAAGGGAGAGGTCAATAATGTAGTAAACACTGATTGCTTTGTCTGATAATTTAGAATACAATAGAATAGAAGAAATTTATTCAGAAAATGCTTAAATTTAGATATTATTACATGGAGAACAGAACTAATTTATTAATAAGCGTCACTGAAAGGGTCTCCACTAAGCTATGTCAAGATACCACTTAAGGATCTCGATGCTGGTCATCCGTGGAAACCCATGGAAATTTCGACATGTAACAACCAAAACTCACTAATTACTACCACAAGTTCAGAGTGATTCAATAGTTGTAAAGGCCTGGCCAAACACACGGCATGACGCAGCGCTGCGTCCGCGCCGCGTGGACGCAAAGGGCCGGCGGGATGCAGTCTGTTTGACGTCACTAACCTGTTAGCATGGGCGGCGGTCGCGCCTTGCGTTTGGCCAAGCCTTTAGTCACTTACTTCACAAACATATTTCTTTGCTGTCTCATGCTCTGAGACATGTTCTTTAAGATCCTCTCTGGTCTTAAATGAGATGCAACACTTTTGACACTTAAACAACTCCTCAGGCAACTCTATAGTTACATTTTCTCTATGGTCTCTCATGTGAGCTTCATACATTCTCCTCTTCGGAAGACATCGGTCACATAGCTTACATCTGTACCCATCTTTTAAACCTTTACAGAAGTTTATTTCGTGCCCAATTCGAGTCTTTCGGCTTTTAAAGCGTTTCTCACAACCGAAACACTTGTATAAAGTACCTTCTATTCCATGATTCTGGGAATTGTGAAGAGAAAATTGCTCCACAGTTTTGAAGTCTAATCTGCAGATATTACAGTAAGTAGGAGATCTTTTAGGTTTGTAAGTCTGTTTTAATTTAACCTTCTGTTTATTTACGTTTTCACTGGAGTCTGAATGGTGAAGTGACTCTAGAAAGTCGTCAAATGTTTCGTCTTGCTCTAACTCTGTAGGAAGCTCATTCTCTACTTTTATGTAACATTCGCTGTTATTAGATGACTTTTCGGCAATTTTAACATAATTCTGTAATATTTCCCGAAGTTTTTTGTCAGTTTCTAGACAGAATTTCTTAAATTCGTAGAACCTTTTCACCTCGTCACTGCAACCTGTACAAACTTTGTTAGGCCGGCATTCGTGAGTTAAAATGATGTCCAGACAATCCCGAATTTGATTCAAAAGCGGAATACCGTATTCTGTTTCATTGACCTCCCTTTTACACGATATTTCCTGAGTGGCATTCCTTTTCCAACAGAGACGGCACACGTCTTCAAGCAAGAAATATTCACGGTTGTAAATATCACCGTCCAGTGACGTTACAGTATACATAGTGTTATTGCAAATGTATACTACTTCTTACAGTAAACATTCAAATAAACAATATTGAATAGTTTTAACTCAAATAGTCAAGAAGTAAACTAAGATAAGTAAACAAAAAATACAAAAACACAACACAACTCGGTGTCGCCAAAATGTCAATGTACGGGCGAAACGTTTCGGTATTGCAAAAATTATTAAAATAATAATGACTTTCTCTGTTTGTTTGTGAAATGGAGAAAAAATTTACTTATGACCATTTGTTTTGTTTATATAATGGAGTCTTGTTTGACTTATTTCTGTTAAAGTAACAATCTTAATTATCACTTAATTGATCTTAATAAAATAAATCAACTTAACAATTCACATGTAGCACTAACTAAATTAACTAAACTTCTAATTTTTTTTAGCCAAATCTGTCACTGTCATTTGTTTTGTTTCTTTGGTTTGGTTATTTGGCATTTCTTTTCTGTATTGTGAATTTTCCCGCTCAAGTAAACTGTTTTATTAATATTTATGTGATATATATGAGATTCCGTGCACAAAATGTCTAAAAATGATTATAATAATTTGATAAAGGCTCTAGACGATATGAACAAGTGTTTGTTTTGTGTAGAATGCCATCAATTTTGTAAAAATCCGGTGACGTTAAGCAAATGTTTTCATTTAATATGTTCTGAGCATTTCCAAGATTTATCGCGCTGTCCCAAGTGTAAAGTGTCTCTAAATGATTGTACAACTTGGTCAAACGATAAACTGAACGATGCAGTTGACGCTGCGAATAACTTATCGACAATGTTCGAGCTTTCGAAAGGAAATACGTCTTGCTATTCTGTCGAAGAATCTCCAGTTAATAAGTTCACCGAATCCTTGCCAGACACACCTCTGCCAAATGTAGAAGCTTCGAAACGTACCCCCGCCGCCAAACAGGATATCTTAAATAATTCAACAATATCTTTAGCTTCTAATGTATCCAAGTCAGGCAAAACGACAGAGAAAAGAAATGACAAGGGTGAGACAGCATTACATATCGCCTGTAGAATAGGAAAAGCTGACATAGTAGCCAAACTGTTGAGTGAAGGGGCAAGTACAAATACTAAAGATAATGCCGGCTGGACACCGCTGCACGAGGTTGTGCAGAACGGCCGGCAGGACTTGGTTAAGCTTTTACTGCGGCACAATACACTCGTCAATGTCCCGGGACAGGGCAACGAAACTCCTCTACATGAAGCCATCCGTTACAACCAAATAGCTATTGCTAAAGACTTAGTTGCTCATGGAGCTGACATTGATGCTAGAAACTGTAAAGGAGAGACTCCTCTCAGCCTCGCTATGCCCGAGATAAAAGCAGTTATTAAAGATATTGCTGAGAAAAGATTTATTACAGAAGACAGTTTGGATTCAGATTTTATCCGACGACAGACTGAGCTGGACTATGAAGATGTTAAGGTTTTCTGTGTTCGCTCCATCCTCACCAAGCTGAAAGTTTTAGCAAAAAATCACAGTAACCTCCATATTGAACAGAAATTCAGTAATAAAGTAACACATCTCATAGTTGATGCTAAAGATGGCATCTGCGACTCCAGCCTCGAAGTCCTACAAGGCATTGTCAACAACCTGTGGATTTTAACTACAAAATGGGTGACTGCATCTTCTGATGATAACTTAGCATCCTTTGAAGAGTATGAAGTGCTTGGTGTGGGCACAACTACCTACAGAGGCCCAAAAAATGCTCGATACAACAAATATAAGCAACTGCCCGGGATTTTCAACGGCTGTCACTTTTACTTCCACAACTTTAATACTAAATATAAGATTTCAGATAAAATAGAAGTTACTAAAGCTATTTTAAGTAAGCTGGTTACGGATGCGGGAGGAGTAGTCCTCAGACGGGCTCCGAACCCAGAGTCAATACCGGAAGCAGAGAAACTGGTGCCATACCATGCTCAGAGAGACGGAAAGCTGTACAACTGTTCACATTACATTATATACAAGGACATGTATGAGCCACTTTACAACATGGCTCATCTGAAGGCGCTGCCCATCGGCTGGCTCATTGAGTGCATTGAGAAATACCAGCTCTGTGAACCTTGGTGAAGGTTGGGCATACGAATCACAACACATGAAAATGTTATTTTTTCGTCCATTAAGTATACTTTATAATAATTAAGAATTTGAATTTTTATATTTACTACTTTTTTCATTTCATACCTTTAGATTAGAACCCTTTTTGTCTTGAAACATATTTTAATTCGATCAGCAAAAGAGCATTTGCCTATGCATTTGCATTATGTACCTATGTTACAACTTCTTGAATAAACGTCTTTTATTATTATTATTTGCAAAAACCAGATGGAACAAAGTTACAAGTACACACATACACATACATTTATGTACATGTATGTATATACATTTATGTATCTTCCATTATAGTGTGGTTACTGGGAGCATAGCAAAGTAATTAGTAAAAATCTTTTCTTGACATTCACATTAAATTGGATGAGAATGTAAAAGTGAAAAAATTCACTGTCTTGGGTGGGACTTGAACCCACGACCACTGGATCGTTAGCCCGGTGCTCTTGAGCATAGCGAAGTAATTAGTAAAATCATAAGAGTACTAGAGCGGTACTGTCATAGTAAATTTTGTAACCCCAGTAAATTCACTGCCATATGTCGACACACTTTAAAACTAAAAATTAACATTTATAAAAATACGATAAAATGTATTTAAATATAGATAAATGATTTTTTTTATTTGCATTAATTATTTTTATGATTTTGACCCATGTTCTTTCACTGATATGCGTTAAAATTGTTAAATAACAAACGAAACCGTCAACGCCATCTATACGACAGTAGACCAAAGCTAGTAGCGCCCTCTGAACGAGAATCAAATTTTCTTGATTTTCGAGGCACGTTTTTTCCTTAGACTATATCCATCTATTACGGAGTTATATCTACTAGTTTTGGCCTACACTCGTATAGAGGGCGTTGACGGTTTCGTTTGTTATTTATAATTTTAACGCATATCAGTGAAAGAACATGGGTCAAAATCATAAAAATAATTAATGCAAATAAAAAAAAACATTTATCCATATTTAAATACATTTTATCGTATTTTTATAAATCTTCATTTTTAGTTTTAAAGTGTGTCGACAGATGGCAGTGAATTTACTGGGGTTACAATATTTACTATGACAGTACCGCTCTAGTATAAGTTACTCTATGCTGATACCAAAGACATATATTCTCCAAAGAGGATATAATAGACGGAGTTAGATCTATCTTTGATATTCTCTTTGGTAAAGGTCAGATAAACGTATGGGTATGTAAAACAGGAATAAATTTCATTCATTTTAATGTTGACCAGTTTAAAGATAAACACTTACAACTCCAACATTTTCCTTAAAAGCTAACTTAAAACTATTAACTTCTCAAATAAAACACCTGCCTTAAAAAGACGCGATTTGGGGTCAGTAGAAAAATGCAAAACCCGTAGCATAGGAATTCTCCGATTCGTCTAGGAAAATGGACATATAACTTTATTGTAGAATTTCTAGCAATAATATGCGAAGTAAATATGTAACAACTCTTTTATGTAATTAAAAAATGGCCTATGGCTGAATATTAATACATTTGAAAACAATCACTATTATGCTACGTTTCCATGCGTAGTCTCGACAAGCCTCAGGGACATTGTTATCTCATTCCACCGCATAGCTGCATCCCATAGGCTTGTCGAGCCTTGCCACGCGTGGAAATGTAGCATTACATACAGAGTCTAGCTGGGCATTGGTATAGGATACAAATTAAGTGGTCAAATATCTTTTGAACTGCCATACTGCATACATACATGTTTCAATAACTATTAAAATGATTTTCCGAGCCTTGCCACGCGTGGAAATGTAGCATTACATACAGAGTCTAGCTGGGCATTGGTATAGGATACAAATTAAGTGGTCAAATATCTTTTGAACTGCCATACTGCATACATACATGTTTCAATAACTATTAGAATGATTTTCCGTAAGTTTCAGATGCAAATTATACTTAAAAACGATTGCTTCTAGCATTTTTAAGACTATTCTATACATTTTTTAAAATATAGCACTTAATAATGTTTTAAATGGCTTAATAGATACGAATTTAATTTTGATTGGATTACAAATACATAATATCGTACATTTTGTTTAAAATCGTAATATTGCCGAAATATTATAATAATCCCTTGGCAAGGAAACAATGTTTAAATGGTCACAGACATATCTCTGTATCTGCATCTCTGAGAGTACAGCTGACAAACCTAAATTAGTACCACCAATTGCATCTGATTTTACTATCATTATCACTGACTTAACAAAATAGTTCTCATTCCGTCTCTCTCTCTTTCTGTTTGTCCTTCTTCTTCTTTTTTTTCTTTTGTTTTTCTCCGTCCTCCGCCACCTCCATTGTGGTGTCGGCAGCTTCGGTCGTCTCTCCCTCAGCAGTTTCGTCTAGGTCACGTTTCTTTTTCTTCTTCTTTTTATCGGACTTCACTTCAATTGAGTTGTTGGTGTCGTCAGCGTTGGCCGTGCTGGCTGTTCGCTTTCTGCTGCCTTCCTCCTCTGCGTCTTGAGTATCAGCTCCATTTTCTTTCGCTTTACCCTTATTATAGTCCTTGTAACTGTTCAACCATTCAGATGGAGTATTTTCATTAGGTTTGCCGAACTTATCTAATTTCCCTTGCTGTATTAGCTGCTTCTTCTGCGATGCCTTCGGACCGAGGCCCCATTTGCGAGGATACGTGTCCCTCTCCATAATAACCCGTTTCAGCTTGGCAGCGACTCCGTGGTCACAAGACGCCATTGTTGATGTGGTCATTAACGCAATAGCTAAAGCGATGGCTTCACCTTTTGTTGTTACAATAACAATTTCCTGATCAATTTCTATTCCATCTTCGTACCTTAAAATACCAGGTAAAAGGACTTTGGCTCCATAACAGATAGCGTTGACTGCGCTGTCTTTCACAAAGATCCTCTTATGCGCTATTAGGAGACCTTCGAGAGGCTTGATGACTCTGCGGAGGTAGGTCTCATCTTTGTGGTTTTCGTAAGCCCATTGAGCGTCTAAGATATCATGCATGGTGACCATACCTTCTCCCTCTCCTTGAATGCCGGACCGCACTCTTCTGAGCTCAATCATCTGTCCTCCGACTCCAAGCATGAGTCCAAGATGGACGCACATTGTTCTGATGTAAGAGCCGGCCTCGCAGCTGACCCAGAATACTCCAATGTTTCTTTCAGCATCAAAGTCAAGGAGTTTGCTGTCGTACACTGAACGGACACGAAGTTGTCGCTTCACGGCGGAGATTAGAGGCGGGCGCTGGAACAGCGCGCCTCGTAGCTTCTCTAAACCTTGAGTCACTTTTTTTATGCTCTCCACAGCGGAGTGAAGACTGAACACGGCCACGTACTCCTTGCCGGCGTTCTGCTGGGATTTCACCAGCCGCGTCGCGCGGTCTACACACACGATCAGACATCCCGTCACCTTAGGATCGAGCGTGCCCGAGTGACCCGTCTTTTCCACTTTAAGAATACGTTTTATCCATGAAACTACCTCGTGGGAGCTAGGGTTGCTCGGTTTATCGACGTTTATGAAGCCAGACTTGATGTAGTCAGTAATAGGGCGCTTCAAAGGCGAGTGTCCGAACGGCAGCGGCGTGTAGTGGTTAGTTCGCACGTTGAGACGATCGAAGTTTTTTAGCAACAACGGCCAGTACGCTGTGTCTAGCTTCTTCACACTCTCGGAGGGCTCGATCTTAAAGTCTCCGAGCTTCTGAAATGCGCCTAATGACACAGTATCCTTGTTTTTCTTCCTCTTTTTCTCGGACAAAACGTCCGCACCGGGTTGAAGAACTTCCGTCATTTTGGACGAATTTAATATGCGCGTTTATTATTCACACGCGGGAGCGTCTTGGCACACTAAAATAAGTAACCCACGTTGGGTATTTGGAGCACTTGCGTCGTTCACTGATTAAAACGCACACAATAACCCAACACGTGCAGCGTTTTTGGGTTAGAGGTTAGCTTGAAAATGTTTCCGCTGTTTTATTACGACAAATGTGGTGTACGCACTTGGCTGGGCATGTATCGTATGGCAACACTATACCTCAGAATAATGACTAAAGCTATACTTATACTACTCTTTGCACTATACGCACCTCTTAAGGTGCGTTCACATTTGTTATTCTTTGAATTTGTTTACTTTCATTATTTTACCGATTTTCATGAATAAATATAAACGATGGCTTAAATAATGTTTGATTCTGTATCTACTTTTATGAAAAATGCTAAATAACGCGGCTTCAGTGTTTCAAATAAACTTTAAATTTAACTAATTTATACTATGAACGCAGCCGCAAAAAGATAGTGTTACCATAAGAAAGAAATGTCGCAAATATCACGTTTTTTAAGGTAGACGTCCACAGCGCCGCATCGCACGCAACGAATTTTATAGTTGGTTAACCAAATCTTGTCAGTAGAAAAAGGAAGAATTTTCTATGAAATGATATCCCTTCGCACCTATATATTTTAAATTTTCCGCCTTTTTCTACTGACAAGATTTGCTTGACCAACTATAATATTCTTTGTATAGAAAGTCACACAAGTGCGTCCACTAATCAGCACGCATCGGAAGCATCGCACGCAACGGATTTTAGTATTCTTTGTATAGAAAGTCACACAAGTGCGTCCACTGATCCGTTGCGTGCGATGCGTCCGATGCGTGCGATGCGGCCTTGTGGACGTATACCTTTAGACAATCTATCTATTTCCATAAAAATAGAAGATCAATAGTAGGCCTCTTCTACAAAGTTCTTTCTCAAAGTTGAAATCTCTATATTCAAAGAAAATTTTGTTGCCTCAGTAGAAGCATTGACATTGAGTATGGTCAGTAAGCATATTTTTTGTTTCAGATTTTTGTAACGTCTTTTCAAAGTAAGCATATTGCAACATTAATATGAATAGAAAAAAAAATAAACGTCAACGTCAAAAATGTCAAACAATTTGGCATGAGCTTTCCAGTTCGGCGGCGGGTTGTTTTCTCAGCGTTTTATAGCAAAACTAACACAAATACCACAAAATGGCAGGTGTACTATTCGAAGACATATTCAACGTAAAGGACATGGATCCCGAGGGCAAGAAATTCGACCGCGTCAGTCGTTTACACTGTGAATCAGAGTCGTTCAAAATGGACCTGATTTTGGATATTAATTCTTGGATATATCCGATGGAGCTTGGGGACAAGTTCCGTCTGGTGCTGGCGACAACGTTGCGGGAGAACGGGTACCCGGACGGCGGGGAGTGGAACCCCCTGGACACGGAAGGAAATCGCGCGGATAGCTTCGAATATGTCATGTCGGGCAAAGTTTATAGGTTAGTTTTGTATTGACAAATATAAAAGAATCATTTACATAGTTTTATATATATAAAGAGACGGGCCTTACAAGCACTAAAAATGGTGAAGACCCCGAGCCAGGCACAAATTTCGTCAGTCATCGCCTCCCGGGCGAAAACTCGTATAGCGGTTTACGGCTATGTATGATGAACTCTCGTGAACGTCAGCTGCTGCTCCGTTGGTGGGTTGCGGAATGGGTATATATATATATATATATGGATAAATGATTTTTTATTTGTATTTATTATTTTCTTTTTTTGTAATATGGTAGGGGAGTAATCAGTTTTAAGTAGTAGATTTCAGTGTTTTCAAGTGATTTATTTATTTTATATCTATCTTTGGTCAATACTAATATCATAAATAATTTTTTCAGGATAGAAGGTGACGAGGCAGCGATGGAGACAGCGTCCCGCCTGGCTGCCTACGTGTCATTCGGGGGGCTGCTGATGCGGCTGCAGGGCGACGCCAACAATCTCCACGGCTTCGAAGTCGACCAGCACATGTACCTGCTGATGAAGAAGCTTGCTTTCTAAATGAGTCATAAAAGCTGTCGGGTTTTTGAGGTCGAATTTTCTTTCTTTCATCTTGTTCACGGGTAACCAGAGAGATGCATGTAACTGCATCGAAATATCGGGAGCTCGAAAACAATACAAAGGGTACTGATTATATTTTCACGATTTGACTTATTATTATTCACAACGACGGGACTTAATCGCGTAAAATAAGTTTTAAATTTACCTCCGACCTTTCGAGGACGGCGTTGTCCCCGTGGTCTCGGAAAAGACTGGCTAAAGTTGACATCAACATCTTCTAGCCGCGCGAGTTTTTCGTACTACCCGCACTTGGTCTTGTTTTATTAACTTGAACGTTTGAGTTTTCTCCGAGATCACGGGGACAACGCCGTCCTCGAAACGTCGGAGGTAAATTTAAAACTTATTTTAAGCTATTGTCCCGTCGTAAATAATAATGAATACAAAAGGCAATTACAGTCCATATCCTGGTCAACATGAGTATAGTGAAACTAACCGTGAATCATTCAAAACCGTTAAAGTTTATGTTAATTTCGGTTAAGTATCTATGTATGTCACTAAATTGCACATAAACAAGTTTATACAAAATAGACATAACAATGTAAAATATGTAAGTCAAATTTCTGTGCATGATGGGTGTTAAATCGTCACCACTGTGTGCAAACTGTCAGAAGACTGATGACTTGTCTCACGTGTTGTTGGAATGCGTCCGGAATTCGGACTTTAGAAAAAGAATTTTTGGTAGTCTGGGCTCCATGCACAATGGACAGATCAATTGTTGGTTGGCAGAGCCTATATCGGACAAAGCAATCAGTGTTTACCACTTTATTGACCTCTCCCTTGAGTAGGGAACTATGATAGCACCCATGAGGCTGACATGTTCACCTAGAGTGTCCAAAGCCTCCATAAAAACCAGATAAAAAAAAAAAAAAGTGTACTGTCCGCGCTCTAATTCCGTGCATTCGGAGGTCGAGGAAGTGGGGGGGTGTGCGCCGCGCCCGTACGTACAAAATGACACTACTCTGTGAGGACACCCAACATTCCTAACATTCCTGAGCCGCGCACGGAATTCGCGCGCGGACAGTATGTACAAAGGCGTACTACCACATTTTTTTTGTAACTCATAGGAACATTTTTAGTACTTATTTTGTGCAGAACAGGGAACTCATCCAAATTTTATCGAATTATGACGAAAAAAAATTCGACAAATAAAAAAATGGTCCATCTATGATATAAAAAAGAGGTTTTAAGATTAAGGGTATCCTTTTGTGATCCTCACATCTTTAATTTGTAAGGTTAGTATAATAATAAAATGGTATATTTTTATTTAGTATTTTATGTTTAATCCCCCTGGTATTTTGAGTCACACGTCACACGTCACACCATGGAATTTTCAGTGCTGCTACTCGACAATAGATGACAATAGTGGTCGTAGGAAACATCATAACAGCGCCCTCTCGTAGCGAGTAGCATCGACTCTCCAACCTACGGTACATATTTAATTCGATAGATGGCGCTAGTAGTCTTAAAATGTAACCATTTTAACTAGTTTTACATTGTTCATTTAAATACTTAAATCAATACTTTTAATAGTTATAATTAATTAAGAGTATTTCATGATTATAAACTGGAATAGATATCATACACTAAAGAAAAACTGACCAAGTCCACCGGTGGCCGAGCCGGGAATTCTCAGTCCCAAATTCTCTGGTCTGGTACCTATATGCTATCTTTGAAAGGATATTTCATGATTTACAGATATACCATGGATTATACCATTGAGATTGTACAGTCGCCATCAGATATGTCGGAGCGGCCGAGGTGCTCAAAAATATCTGAACACGCACCTAGCGCCTTGACAATAGAGGCGTGTTATATTTAAGAGCTCAACGAGGGAGAGGAGTGTTAGGGTCGGCAACGCGCGTGTAATATCTCCGGTGTTGCAGGCGTCCATAGGCTACGGTAACTGCTTACCATCAGGCGGGCCGTACGCTTGATTGCCACCGACGTGGTATAAAAAAAAAAGATATTTGTGAGCACCTTGGCCGCTCCGATATATCTGATGGCGACTGTACGCGTGTCTCACCACATGAGGTATCTTGCCTACGGTAGTGAAATAATGAAGGGCGTAACATAATGTTTGCTAATGAGGGACTATCTATGCCTAACGGGTCACTCACGTATTTTAAGTCGAAAAACGCTCGACATGTTTTACTCCGTACCGGGGAGTGTCATCAGGAGCTTGCGTTGACGGTGACGGTAGATATGCCTTGCTGTGCCTCTGCTCCAAAAAAAATGTTCTGTGATCAATTATAATGTAGACATTTGAAATCAAAGAGATTTATTGTAAAATAAATAAAATTAACAATAGTATTACTCGTGTATCCCCAATTAGAAAAAAAATAACTTACTATTTTCTTATAAATCTTATACTTTTATGATTTAACTTAACTTTTATTTACTTTCCAATCCTGCACTTTATACCTTTCTGCTTTAATCTTTACTCTTGATCAGGGGCGTAGCTAGAGGATATGGCGCCCGGGGCAGTCACCAAATTTGCGCCCCCTGACGACTGACAAAAGTTTCCCTGCTGCTGCCTTGCCCATTTTGGCGCCCCCTCTTGGATGGCGCCCGGGGCACTTGCCCCCTCTGCCCCCCTCCCTCCCCTAGTTACGCCACTGCTCTTGATATCAGTCCTGTTTGTAGTCTAGTTGACAAACAATATTTAATATCTCCAATGAATAATTCGATAGATGTCGCTACACGCAGGTTAGATCGCGCAAGCGTTGTGTTCTTCTAGATTATGTATATATTGAAGTCGGCCAACTTTAAATCAACCAAACCCTTTATCTGCTCACTGATTATACTTTTTGGAAGGACACGTGCTGTTGTTAATACCAGCAACTCACGTTGTCTTAATCATACATCATACACTTAAAGAGTCCCCGGCAAGCTCGGTTCTCCATACAAACGTAGTTACGCTCTCATTTTTAAACGACTAGCTAAATTGCTCTGAAACTTTTTACATACAGTTATACCTCTCGCGTCGAATGATAATCCCTATGACATGCTATGACAGTAATTTTTAGGTCCCAAAGGGTAAAAACGGGACCTCACTACTAAGACTCCGCTGTCTGTCTGTCTGTCGGTCTGTCACCAGGCTGTATCTCATGAACCGTGATAGCTAGACAGTTGAAATTCTCACAGGTGATGTATTTCTGTTGCCGCTATAACAACATTAACAACAAATACAAAAAAAAAATTAAGTGGGGCTCCCATACAACAAACGTGATTTTGTTGCCGTTTTTTTCGTAATGGTACGGAACTCTCAGTGCGCGAGTCGGACTCGCACTTGGCCGGTTTTTTTATATGTATTAATTTGGTAGCTGTCACGTTTGTAGACATTTTTTGGAAGTTTAGCACATTTTTTTATATAGAAATATATTTAACATTCATTCATAGGTGGGTATTTTTCTATATTACTTTAATTTTTAAGTAGTTTTATTTCAATGTTAGTTTAGTTTTAACATTTAAATTTAAGTAATAAAATACGGTAAAAACATATATAATGGCACTATTACACTTTGTCATATCCATTATGACGTAACGGATGTCATGATGACGTATAAATGCTACCTGGGATGTAACATTTAAATTTAAGTAATAAAATACGGTAAAAACATATATAATGGCACTATTACACTTTGCCATGTCAAAGTCTGTACAGACTTAGACATGTGCACATTTTTCGTCATTTAAAAAGTCAAGCGGCGTGCGCGACGCTCGCCACGCGCCGCTAATGAGCGCGTGGACGCGCCTTAATTGGGTTTGTTCTTTGCTTGTTAGGATCGGTGACAGGAAATAACAATAGGTAAGGAGTCTATTCATAAAGATTTATACGTCAGGAATAATACCTACTTAGCAAAGTAGAGAGTAGTACGTTAAGCCACAGGATAAATAATAGTACTACCGTACAGAAAGGAAACTTCCTACAGAACCGAAGTTTGACACAGGGACCGGCCCGCTATCCCTTATCGGGGCTTTATAAGGGTATTGCATAAGGCTTAACTCACCATACCCTTTGCCAGACGAAACCCTTTGTATTGCCTTTAAAAACCCTTATATAAAGCTACCACATTTGAGTAATCGGTAGCCCAAATACCCTTACAAAACCCTTATCATCCGCTCACCAACACCTTGCATATTGCTTATAAGGGTTAGCCTTATAAAGGGCTTCCCTTTTAGCATATAAGCGTGCTAATTTAAGTCGTCTACCTTGTTTATAAAGCACACATTACTTCGAATCCGAGCGATCGTCGGCGGTGACGGCGGCGTTCTTTGACTAGGCACGTATTTTCTTTCCTTTTCATACACTACCGTAGATATATACCAATCCTGTCTCTTTTACGCAAAGGGAAACCTTTATAAAAAGCGCTTAAAGATAAGGGTAACCCTTTTGGTTAGCTTTTCGGTAAGGGTTAGTCAAAGGTAAGGGTATGAATGGGCTTGCAGTTCAAAAGGGAACGTCTTTCAATGTGTTAGCCGTGTTTAAGTATCGCCCATTGAAAGGGTTTTATCGCGGAAAGGGTTGGCCGGTCCCTGGTTTGACAGCGGTTCAGGGTTGAACCATGATGTTTCTAATATATGGCACTATCCCTTTCGGCTATTTAGGGTTGTCAAAATTCAGGTTATTATCTTATCTGTGGTCTTGCACGCAAAGGGGCATCAAGTTGTGCCAACCCTAATAATTGCTCGGAGCAATGCTGAGCCGAACGGAGCCGAGTTTGCCCGAAGCGAGGAGTTTCACACCCCTGGTTAAGCGCGTAGAATTTCGTACACTTGCAAAATATAATCACGGATCACGGTCTATATCCCAGTCATTATAAGTCTAAGTTTAGTTACCTTCGCTGTCTTCGGATTCGGATCATTTTCATTTATTCGCTGCAACCATGGCGTATTTTCTTAAAATTAAGCAATAAGTACAGACAGCATCGAAAGTAGCGGATAAAACTACGTGTTCAGTATAGTTTGTCAAAGGACTGTCTCATTTCAAACATAGACAGAGAGAATCATACTATCTTTGTCTTACACTAGTACTAGCACCCAAAAGAAAAAGATTATAGTTTTTTGGTTCTTATTTACTGACAAGTTTGAGCAACTACAACTCATCTGGAGTAGCGAGGCTACTGGCCGGTGACACAAAAAGGTCTATAAAAACAATAACTGACATAATAACTTTAGTGTTATTAGAATCGCGATAAAAACCACCGCAATTATACAAACCGCATTATTATACTTCTGATGACGGCGGGATGGCCAAAAAGCGAAGGGCGCAGTACCTCGATGTATTAACTTCACAGTTTAAGTGTACGCTAGCAGTTCATGAAATAAGCATTCGGAAATATTAACTAGCAATATCAAGAAAACACTGCTTATAATTGTATTATTGAGGTAAATTCGAACAACTTAATTTTAATCACAAGTCAACATCAACTAGGTAGTTCTAACGAAACGCGGTACAGTTCCTAAGAGACTAGCGCACTGTTCCACTGCTGGAAGTAGAATGACCTCTCGCCATTCTCGTGCCCCCTCTCATAGACTCCGTACAACGCCGCAGATGGCGCTGGCGTTCCGCAGCAACTTCCGACGAGTCATGAGTACGGACTCATGACCATTTCAGTCATTTGACTATCCGTAATCATGACTAGGATGCGACAGATATATGATATAAATAACTAGCGACCCGCCCCGGCTTCGCACGGGTAGTTCAACTAATTAACACGAAACCTACAAGTTATACATATAAACCTTCCTCTTGAATCACTTTATCCAGTGGCGTAGGGCGTAGCGTTATCTAATTTAGTCGTGGGCGAAATCGCACCTGCGAGGCCCTTTTCTTTCACTGCCCTAAGGGGCCTCGCGCGAGGCACCCCTTGGGGCGCGAGGCCTTCGGGCCCACTTCGCCCACGCCTTGCTACGCCACTGACTTTATCTATAAAAAAAAACTTATCTATTAAAAAATCCGCATCAAAATCCGTTGCGTAGTTTTAAAGATCTAAGCATACATAGGGACAGACGGGCGGGCAGACAGCGGAAAGCGACTGTTTTATACTATGTAGTGATCTATAGTGATAGTGATAGTGATATCTTATAATGATAGTGATAATTATATTCAGTGGAAACCTAGCCACCCCACACTAGCGTCTTGTAAGCGTCGGCGTTATGGAAATTGGCGTCGCTGCGCAGTTGCGCCAACGCTGTGTCGAGTAGCAGCCATAGAGTTGTGTAAGTTAAGTGTACCCCAATAATAAAAATAACATCAAGGAGCTACCACCAGCAGAGGCCTCCGCCAGCAAGAGGACTCGCAACCACCGGTAAGGCAAGCTTTATTTGGGTTAGCACATTGAACTCTTATTACTAACCAATTACTAACGTATCCGACACACAGAACCAGAATTTTGGGCCATGACTTGTTGTCGTTTTGACAACAAACCATAGAAGCGGAGTCTCGTGACCTAAACGCGTAAGCGCCATTAATTTTACGGCGCTTACGTTTTATTCGCGTGGTACAGGTTGTTATTGAGACAATTTCATTGTTTGGTTGGTCTCTCTCAATGGGTTAGCATAGCGCACATTTTTATACAATCCACTGGCTTTACGCCACAGACATAAAACCGTTTAATGGTGATTTTAAGACCAATCTTTACAATTACATAATTTTTATAGATCCGATTATGTTCAATCATGTTTCGAGTATGGTCTTTGAAATATAATGAATAATAACATAATTTTTTTGAAATAAAACTATGAAAACGGATTATATCGCGTATATTGAATTTATAATACATCCCGACGTTTCGAACTCTTTACAGCGTTCGTGGTCAACGGGTGACTGAGGAAAAATTACAAAGTGCAAAAATACCCACATACTAAAATAATGAACAATCATAGACTACAAACTTTAAGGCTGGTTGTACATGCAAAATCGGTTCATAAGGCTAGTTATACACTATAATTATTTTTCAAGTAAAGATATATATATATATACGCGATAAAAACTATGCCGGCTCCAACCCTACACCACGGACCCGAGAAGATTTAATTCCCTCCTAAATTGTAGGAGGGTATCCCAATATGGGACCAGCAACAAACTCGGCGGGACACATCTTTTCAAAACATCAGAATGTCCAGCATCATCCAACACTAAGGTCTCACAGTCTATGTCTCGCTTGCTCCTTTATCAGATGGACTACAGGATCCCAAGCTGGCTGGTTTCATGAGTAACTATCGCGGTAACCGAAGACAATATTATAATTTTTTTGCTTTTTTTATACCACGCCGGTGGCAATCAAGCATACGGCCCGCCTGATGGTAAGCAGTCACCGTAGCCTATGGACGCCTGCAACACTAGAGATATTACACGCGCGTTGCCGACCCTTTAAGAACCTGTACACTCCTTTTTTGAAGAACCCCATACTGTAGCCCCTCGGGAAAACCTCGGCAGGGAGCTCATTCCACAGCCGAAGCGTCCGCGGGAGGAAATTCCTTGCACAGTACGCGACCATTTAGGTGCTAGGGTGTGAGGATGAACACCTTGCCGATGGCGAGCGGTGCGGTGATAGAAAGCGGCCGTTGGCATCATGTCAAACAGTTCTTCAGAGCACAGCCCATTGTACAAGCGGTAGAACACACACAAGGAGGCGAAGTCTCTCCTTAGACTTAAAGGTTCAATACTGCTTTACTAACAAATAGTTTTTCTTAAAAAACTGCTTAAATAACATCAGTTTCAAGGACATTGGGTGTTGACAGCCCCCTTAAATTAATACAATACATCTATTAACATAATACATCTATTAATACAATACATATTATTAACTTATCGTTACCAGATCGGACGATGTGAAAACGCTCAAAAGCTTAAATAAAGTTTTCAGCGAGTGACTAGCATGAAGTAATTATGAAAATGAGTAAAATCATGCAAAAGTCAGAGGGAGCTGATGCGAGGTGGGGGCGAGAAAGGGGGTGAGGGGGGTTAGGGAGGGATGATTACAGTTTTCTCATTAAAACTTTGTCATTTAACTCGCCGGGGACTATTCTACAGATATGAATGGATACCCTTTTATTGTCTATCGTGTTATGCGTCACTCTTACACTAACAAACTTTTTTAGTTTTTTTACAAAGTGATTGCTACGTTGACAGATCGCAAAAATTACCGGTTCTAAACGTTCATATTCATTGCCAGTTGCCACTGTGACAAGATACGGAATGATACTGAAATTAAATTCTGATGTACCTAACATAGTCAGTACATACTTATTTTAAATTAATTAAAATAATATTGTCTTCGGTTACCGCGATAGTTACTGTGAGACCGTAGTGTTGGATGATGCTGGACATTCTGATGTTTTGAAAAGATGTGTCCCGCCGAGTTTGTTGCCGGTCCCATATTGGGATACCCTCCTACAATTTAGGAGGGAATTAAATCTTCTCGGGTCCGTGGTGTAGGGTTGGAGCCGGCATAGTTTTTTTTTTATCGCGTATATATATATATCTTTACTTGAAAAATAATTATAGTGTATAACTAGCCTTATGAACCGATTTTGCATGTACAACCAGCCTTAAAGTTTGTAGTCTATGATTGTTCATTATTTTAGTATGTGGGTATTTTTGCATTTTGTAATTTTTCCTCAGTCACCCGTTGACCACGAACGCTGTAAAGAGTTCGAAACGTCGGGATGTATTATAAATTCAATATACGCGATATAATCCGTTTTCATAGTTTTATTTTAATTAAAATAGTTTTATTTCGTAAGTACTGTCACAGAAGTGTCAATATCCTCTCAATACAATGCTTTCGTAGAAAGTTTATAATAAAAATACTTTAACAAAGAGTCACTCATTTACGCGCCAATTTACGCTCAAAATGCCGCGTGTCGCAAATGTCGCAATAGACCCCCGTAGGCCGAGGGGCGAAAATTAGTTCAATCAACAAAATGGCCGACGCGATTAACATTAGTTGATGTTTGTTCATCTCGTTAATGTTCAAGGTATATTTATTAGGAAAACATATGTTTCATCAATGTAGGATTTATACTATTTATTTATTTTCATAGACAATTTGTAGACATTTACTTTCTTTTTAAATCTACTTATTAAAAATAGATTTAAACTTTGTGTGAAATGAAAGTATTGTATAAAATATTTGTAAGTCGGCTTTCTCCCACGCCGACATTTTCAAAGTAAGTATAGTTGGTCAAGCAAATCCCGTCAGTAGAAAAAAGGGCGAAATTCAAATTTTCTATAGGACGATAACCCTTCGTGCCTACGATTTTTAAATTTGTCGCCTTTTTCTACTGACAAGATTTGCTTGACCAACTATATGTGTAAAAAATTGAAAATGTGAACATTTTTAATAATGAATTCTATGGATATTTCGTGTTAGTAAGTAATGGCAAGGTTGTTTATTACAAATCAAAAACCCAGCCAGACATAATCGCTTTTAAGAAAATTGAAGAACAGAAAAACTTGAGCCGTTTCTCAGTATATTTTCATAAAATATCACTGTTTGTGTCATAAAATGCATTTAACAATAAATAAACCTGAACACTTAATTTATTTCAGTGCAAATGCAAAACGCACAAAGAAATCTGTAAGATTTATCACCCACAATGCTGGCTTACTGGTTCGCGCCAAAACAATAAATTAAGAAAATTTTCTGAGACTCAATTTACGTTCGAATTTCAAAATTTAAATCGGATGGAATCTATTGGCGGCGCCGCGGCCAATGAGAGCGGAGGGAGGCGGCAAGAGGCAAACGCCAGATGGAAATTAAGTGTTTTTTTAAGAAACCCGTTTCCAGCGTTTATGGCGGGAAATGGGTATTTTATTCTGATTTACTGCGCATTTTTTTGGAATTGTCGTTGAGTTGAGAAGTTACAGTTATTGTCTATGTCTATGGTTTTTAGGATTCCGTATCGAAGGGTGACAAAAAGGCTGTCTGTCGGTCCGTCTGTATGCGGGACGTAAATTAAGAACTTTAGTTGTAAAGTTGTAGGTAAATTTACAAAAGAATAGCTATGTTTTTATTTCTATTACATAATATAAAAACTTCAGTGTACCACAAAAAAACGGGTATAATGCGAGTCAATTTTAAATTAGATTGTTTTATTTAAACATTATAATATTATAAATATTATAATATATGATATGACCACGGATGTATATTGATATGACTAGGGTAGAGTTAGACCATCACATAGAGTAACTTATACTAGAGCGGTACTGTCATAGTAAATTTTGTAACCACAGTAAATTCACTGCCATCTGTCGACACACTTTAAAACTAAAAATGAAGATTTATAAAAATACGATAAAATGTATTTAAATATGGATAAATGATTTTTTTATTTGCATTAATTATTTTTATGATTTTGACCCATGTTCTTTCACTGATATGCGTTAACATTGTTAAATAACAAACGAAACCGTCAACGCCATCTATACGACAGTAGGCCAAAGCTAGTAGCGCCCTCTGATTGAGAATCAAATTTTCTTGATTTTTGAGGCACGTTTTTTCCTTAGACTGTATCCAACTATTACGGAGTTATATCTATCTTTGAACATGATAAGTCTGCAACGATTTTGATAGCACACGCAGTGCAAGTGTTATTTATACGTCATAATTTCATAGATGTTTGACGATTCAAATAACACTTGCACTGCGTGTGCTATCAAAATCGTTGCAGACTTATCATGGTCTAACTCTATTTGTTCTTTGGACGTATGGTAGCTCTCTCTTTAGTAGAGCCAAAGATAGATATAACTCCGTAATAGATGGATACAGTCTAAGGAAAAAACGTGCCTACAAAATCACGAAAATTTGATTCTCGATCAGATGGCGCCACTAGTTTTGGCCTACACTCGTATAGAGGGCGTTGACTGTTTCGTTTGTTATTTATAATTTTAACGCATACCAGTGAAAGAACATGGGTCAAAATCATATAAAAATAATTAACGCAAATAAAAAAATCATTTATCCATATTTAAATACATTTTATCGTAGTTTTACAAATATTTATTTTTAGTTTTAAAGTGTGTCGACAGATGGCAGTGAATTTACTGGGGTTACAAAATTTACTATGACAGTACCGCTCTAGTATAAGTTACTCTATGGTAGAGCTATTACGATAATAGTTCTCGTAGCGCGGTAACAATGTAGTTTTTTTTTTCAGGCATGGCCCATAGAAGTGTTAGTAACAAAAAACTTAAATGCTAATGTTAAACGTTACGTATTATTCTCTACGAACTATTTTACATCAGCTCTGAGCTTGAAACATTTGCTACGCCGTAGCACAGCACCCAGTATAATTTTTAGAGTTCCGTACCCAAAGGGTAAAAACGGGACCCTTACTAAGACTCCGCTGTCCGTCTTTCTGTCACCGTGCTGTATCTCATGGACCGTGATAGCAGACAGTTGAAATTTTCACAGATGATGTATTTAAATTCTGTTGCCGCTACAACAAATACTAAAAACAGAATAAAATAAATATTTAAGGGGCTCCCATACAACAAACGTGATTTTTTTGCCGTTTTTTCGAGTAATGGCACGGAACCCTTCGTGCGCGAGTCCGACTCGCACTTGGCCGGTTTTTTCTTTGACCTTTTTTAACCACTGTAAATGTTGATATGTATTCATCAGGGATATTAACTTAATTTTTTTCTTGTTAGTATCTAAGGAAAGTTTACAATGCTACGTCAACAATCGAGCCAATTCGAGTTTTATTTATTCGATCTGTTTCCGATATGATACTGATCTGGCAGTGTCAAAGGTGACATTACTTCAACCGAAAAAGTCACTTTTGACACTGAAAGATCAGTATCATATCGGAAACAGATCGAATAAATAAAACTCGAATTAGCTTAAATGTGTAAATTCATACGTAAAGCAACTGCCTTAGCTAACCGTCTTTATTCAATGATTCTATGCTTTAAAAAGCTACCTTATACCAAAGAGCTCAAAGTTTAAAATTCATTGAATAAAGTACTAAGTAACATCGCTCGCATTACTCTAATCATTGTATCGAATAGTAAAAAAAAAGGATAAACATGCAATATTAGCTTCTAATTCAACGGAATAAAGTCCATCACTAAGTCCATCATCAGTAAGTCCATCGTCTGTTATTGAAATTTACACATTGTGTGGTTATTCAAACCCAAAACATGAATCTAAAATTTAACTGTCGTTAAATTAGTTGCAGTAAAAAGTGTATGCGTAAATATCGTGTTTACTTTTTAATTTTATTTATAACCAAGTACCATAATATGCGTTGTGTACTGAGAAAAATTTCCAGTCTATTCATCCCACCACGTTTACGAGAAAATCGTTTAGGTGTGGAAAATAGGTAGTTATTATCAATAATGAACAACGCAAGCTTTCCATAAAAGCTAACGCGGTAACGTGTGACAGCGCTAGCGAATAAGCGCGAACGAGACGAAAGCTCGCTGTCAGTCACCCGCCGACCGCGCGCCTGGCGACACGAGCTTTCTCTTAAACTAATTAATTAACCTATTACCTCGTTTTGGAACACACCTTTTGTCTATGTTTAAAAAGTTAAAAATGTGACGCGTTCGAATTTTAAAATTGTGAGTGCAGTGATGTGCTGAGTCGATGTTTTGGTGCGAGTGTGATGATCGGGGATGATTGCGCGTGCCGGACTTTTTCAGCGCCTATTGGATTCTTATAAGGTAAAAAATTGTTGTAGATTTTATATCCTGAAACAGATTTTAAAACCAAAATTGTCACTAATAAGTAATAACCTATTGTAATATGTAAGGTAATGATTTTGCTAAAAAGGTTAATTCATTAGATGAATTTATGAATAAAAACAATGTTATGTGATTATTATTAAAATGGGATACTGATTATTGTTAATATAAAATAGACACAAGATGTAAATATGTATAATAAAATTGACATGTAACTCTTGTTATGAATAAAGAAACTGAACTGAACTGAATAACAAAGGAATACTCCTTGAAATTCAATCAGAAAAAGAACAGGATTACAAAGGCAATTATGATTTGGTTGAACTAAAATGTAATGTTTAACGGAAAATAATGTATTTGGGTGCCTAGAGAATAACTAGGTATGACACGCTGAGAACCTATAAATTGGCGCTATATTTTATCGATACTTACGAGAAACTCGGTTCCAGAACGTAGTCAATTTAATTTTTAAAATCGATAATTAATATTGCATAAAATATCAAAGTGCATATTACTTCATTACTAGAACGTAGAAGAGATTGCTATTTAGCGATAAGACACCTGGACGCTTAGGTACCCGCAGTATTTTTTATTTTTTTTTAATATATAAATATTTATATGCCTTAAGGCATTAAGTCCGCCTTTTGTACCTTCATGTATTGTGCAATAAAGCTTAAATAAATAAATAATAAATAACGAGCTTAACAATGAAGAGTAAGTAGTCGTATCATTTTATTTATTTAACTCTGTTCAGTAAAAAAAACTACATGTTTATATTATTTATGTTATGTTTACATACAGTAAGTGTAAAATAGGGTACCCTTAGGATCATACCTATATAAAAAAAAACGATACAATAACAACTTAAGACTAAACTTAAGCCTAGTCAAAAAGTCCCCCCCGAGTTGTCCCTGGCGCAAAGGTGCCCATCACACTAGCCGCGTTACCACGTTGAATTGCGATGGACAACCTTTGCACCAGGTACGAACCCGCGCGGGCGTCAGACCCCTTCTCCCTAATGCGACGTCCCACTTCCCTAATAAAGGCAAAAGCCTCTGTCCCCCAGCACCCAGTAGTCTCAAACGCCAGGAGTACAAAATAATAGCTAACTGCCAGGTTCGCGTACTTATCCCGCTTTTTGATCGCGCGCACTTTTTGAGTGTAAAATTATAAATTAAAGAAACATGTTTTATAATAAAATAAATAAATAAAATAAAAATAAAATAAAATGCGTTTATTTTCAGACAACTCATAGGTCCATAGCATTGTTAGTAAGTTCTTAACTAAAAAAAATTAAACTAAAATTATTAATACTAAATAAAATAAAAATTATTTATACTTTTCGACGCCGTGCCAAACACAAAAGCTGTCACTCGGACGCCACGTCACCGAAGTGTCAATACTGAAATTGAACTTTATGCACATGCACGTAGGTCTATGTTGCTCTGTGGTCTGTGACGGATTAATCCGTCTTTGGCGTTGGACCTGCGGTGCCGATATATCCGTCATTGGCGTCCACAAGGTTAAACAATCTGATTAGTTAAGTGACATTAATTGTATAATTATTATTTACGAAAACGAAAATTAATCGGATATAATTACGATTTTAAATTATAGACCGCGGGCCAGGAACAGATTTCCATGACCAATCGCCTCCCGGGCGAAAACTCGTATAATGGTTAACGGCTATGTATGATGAACCCTCGTGAACGTCAGCTGCCGCTCCGTTGGTGGGTTGAGGAATGGCAGCAAATAAAGTATATTTTTTTTGTCATCGCCTCCCGCTTGATACTTTGTCATATGAGTTTAGATGCTATTGTAAATAAACACAATCGTCAGCCGATTGTATTCCTGTGGAAAGACCGTCAGCTGGTCACATGAACATGTAAAAGAAAATTGTTTTCAGTCATCGGCGTCATCGCCTCCCGTTTGATACTTTGTCAGATGATAGTTTATATGCTATTGTTAATAAAACAAATCGTCAGCCGGTTGTATCGCGGTGGAAAGACCGTGTTACGCGTTTCGGTGGATGCCATTCCTCAACCCACCAACGGAGCGGCAGCTGACGTTCACGAGGGTTCATCATACATAGCCGTTAACCGCTATACGAGTTTTCGCCAGGAAGGCGATGACTGGCGGAATTTGCGCCTGGCTCGCGGTCCATTACCTTCGACGTTTTAAGGACAGCATTGTCCCCGTGGTCTTGGTGTCATGGTACTTTTGCCTACCTTGACACTGATCTGCAGTGGAAACTCTTGCAAAAAAACACGACGACTCGAACAAACACGAAATATTAAAGAAATAAAGAATAAAGCTCTTTACGAATAAAAATGCCTTACATGATACATCATTTAAAAAAACCGGCTAAGTGCGAGTCGGACTCGCGTTTTAAAGGTGGACCTTGATGTCAAACTTATAACCCTTAATTTTGCGTAGGGGGTTTAAATAGTACATTATTGTCGAGGCTCGGAAGTAGCTACTTGCTGGCTGAGGATTCGTTTTAAACGGACGACCTTGGGAGTCCGTTTAATTGAATCCGAAGCCAGCAAGTAGCCTTCCAGCCTAGATATATAGTGCTTTTCTCAAAAATGGCGCAATAAATACAAATATAATAGAAATATTTTACAGAAGCAACGTTCTTATGTATATATTTTCACAGAAAAAAGTGAAAAGATTTGCTTTGCCGCCTTTTTATTTTTTTAATTAAAAATAGAAGTGTATTTTTCTGCTGAAAATACGCCAACCTATTTGAGACACCTAAATAGTCGCGGTACCAACATTATAATAATAAGTACTGATCATCTGTTTGGCTGTTTCATGGACCTATACGTTCATTTGATATGGCCACTTCAACTTTTAAAAAGTTTGGAACTCGACAAATAATGGAATTTGTATGCAACATTGCAGTCCCGAAATCGAGACTGCAATGTTTTTAGCATTTTAATTTTTTGATTGACCATAAACTACGCACTTCGCGACCTACTTTTTAACCGGCAACGTCGACTTTGCCGTCCATTTTTGAGAAAAATAATATAAATTCTTATATCTTAATAAACTTATGAGAGATGTATTAATATTTAGTACGTACATACCTACATGGTTATGTAGCATAATTTCTAAAATCAAATATCTTAAGTACGAAATTCCTAAAGATGCATTTTAGGAATTTCGTACATCTCTACGTCGTTCTACCGTCAATCAACATATTTTCTAATGTCTAAAGTACAATACTGCTAGTGCACGAAAATACTAACGACCTTTTTTCATACGTCCAGTTGAAAATGTATAAATTGCGAAATTTCTAACGATATTTTGTCCTACGTTTAGCTGACACTTCTTTCACAACTTAACTAGACGGAGCTTCGCTTCGCGGGGCTCCTATTTCTGGGCGGTTTCCCCTTCGGGCATCTGAAGCTACCCAACGAACCTAACCTACCAACAACCTACCTACGCTTTTTCCCCTGTTTTCACGGACGTCATACTAAATCAATAGGTAGGTAGGTTAGGTTCGTTAGGTAGCCTCAGATGCCCGGCGGGCAAACCGCCCAGAAATAGGAGCCCCGCGTAGCAGGGCTCCGTCGACTCAGGGTAAGAAGGAAATGTTCTCGGAAATATTGAATTTCAAAGTACTGTCATTAGGCTTTTTATACGTACCTATTCTATTAGACATTTTAACTTTTAAAATATTGTCATTAGGCATTTTGTACAAAGGAATATTGATTTTTAAAAATGAGATCGCTCGATTAAAAGTATATTAGGACTTAGGACATGCATCTTTAGGAATTTCGTACATTACACATTTCGATTTTCGATGGTCTATTTTTAGGAATTTCGTACTTAGAAAATTTGATTTTAGAAATAATGCTACATAATCACCTACATATTGTGCATGGAGACTATATGAAGGAGCCAAATCTCTATGTACGAAAAGTGTCCATCAAAAAACAGTAATTAGGCGGCGCCACCATACACCGAAATACTACTAAAAACAACCTACGTAATTTGGTCGGGTTTGTTGCCTTATATGGTTCATTATATATATATACTCATGTCCCAGAGCCTAACTAGCGCCACCGGAGAGATTAGGAACTATTATTTAAAGCTGAAAGCGGTCACTTTTGCAACAATTCTGCCATAAGAGATTGGCATCCTTTCTATACCATCCATAATATTGTGTGTATAAACGATTGTGAACTCAACTCGTTGCAACAACATGCAACGTTAACGGCCGTCGGATCGTTAACCTGCATGAAGTATTAACGTTTGGTGTGACGGGACGCAGGCTTGTAGCAATTGTGCGTGGAATCAACATTCATATTGTTACATCAACTATATACCTACTATCAAAGAGAATATAATAGGATAGAGCGGTACTGTCTGTAATGTACCGTATTAACCTCAGTATATCATACGATGTAATGTATTTCCAACGATTCGCCAACACCAACATCACGCGGTACGACCGGCTCTGCTCGTGGTATAATATCGACTGACCCTAACTGTCAGTGACGTCGCCATGACGTAAGCGCTCGAAGCGTCAATACACTACACTGTCAAAGTAAATTTTGAACCTTAAAACCACCACTTACCAGCAAAATAAATAGTGTTTAAAAATTACTGCTGTCTACGTTTCTCTATTAATCTTCAGGTGTTTTATTTATTGCATGGTGTAAAATAATTTATTTTAAATACAGTCAAATAACCTATAAAAGGGCTGAGTGTACTTCTTGTTACAGACATAAATGAATGAACAGACTAAAAACTAAGATAATAGTTATTTCACAAAACTTTTCACCTCACTATAGCGAGGAAAGTGCAACATCCACAGGCGTTAGATCATCTTCATCACTGAAATCACTCATTTTTTTACGATATTATAACAAAAAACTCTGGAAATTCTGTATTTTTACGTGAGAAGTTTTTAAGTAAAAATTTTGTTGACAATGTTGACATTTCCGACGTATGAAATGTCAATGATGAATTTTGAAATTGCATTTACTCAACTTGTGCGTTCAGAATTATATTTATCATCATTATTAAAAAACAAACGTTTCTTATGGAACTTTAAGGTTTATGACATAAAATCATTAAATAAAGCTAAATTTGGTATTTTTTATTAGATTCTCAAACCATTTGTTTAATGATAATTAATATCAAACGAATCATTATTATGAGCGTTTTACGTTTTGTTATCTGTCAAGCTACTTAAACACGCTCCATCCAAGGTCAAATTACTTTCCCCACTAGTGGATAAAATGCGTTTTTCCCCGCTTGTTTTAAAGGATAAAAGACAACTTTCCGAGCTAGTGAGGGGAAAAATCATTAGTTTTGTTATTAGCTTAATGGTTATGATCTGTCTGTGAGATCATAGATAAACGTAAATTTTATTATATTTTTATATTAAATTAGATATGGCCAACGTCACCGATAATAGGTTAGGTATTTGACTGTATTTGAAATAAATTATTTTACACCATGCATGAAATAAAGCACTAGCAGATTAATAGAGAAACGTAGACAGCAGTTATTTTTAGACACAATTTCTATTTTAAAACCCGTATAAAACTATAAAGAGTAGGTAATTTGATTGTGACGTCACATGCTAGTGTTTCATATAAATTCCATAGTAGCATAATCGTTTTGACAGTTCGAAAAAAGAAACTGATTTGACTGGTAGTCAAATATTCTATTGCATGTATTTTGCGATGCTTTGCGGCATTTGATCAATCGATTGAATTGGACCAGCAATTCAATCTAAAATAGCATACCATTTATTGCAAGCAGGGGCGTAGCTAGAGGATATGGCGCCCGGGGCAGTCACCAAATTTGCGCCCCCTGACGACTGAAAAAAGTTTCCCTGCTCCTGCCTTTTGCCCATTTTGGCGCCCCCCTTGGATGGTGCCCGGGGCTCATGCCCCCTCTGCCCCCCCCCCTAGTTACGCCACTGATTGCAAGGTTTGTAGAAGCCTTTATATGTAATGTTCATCGGCTATTCTATCTTAGCACGATATTGCCGTTGCCTGAATATTCGTGTTGCTAGTTGCTACGCTTCCTACACACGATGAGTCGCGATAAAGTAATTAATAAAAACCGGCCAAGTGCGAGTCGGACTCGCGTTCCAAGGGTTACACATTACACAATTTAAACAATGTATTTTTATGTGAAACGTTAGTGAAATGTCTTAAAAAAACCCGTAGGGGTCGGATCAAAAACTAAGTAATTAAGTCCGGCTCACGCTTGACTGCATATTTCTAATAGATTTTCCTGTGATCTATAGGTAAAGAACTATTTTGTGTATTTTTTTCAAAACTTTAGACCCAGTAGTTTCGGAGATAAAGGGGGGGGGGGTGAATGGTAATTTTTTGTCTATTTTCTTTAATAACTTCTAAACTATTTATTTTAAAATTACAAAAAATATATATCTATACATAAAAATAAGGTCTTTCATTTGATATGTAACACGATATAGTTTGAAAAACTTTATTTTTTAATTTTCTCATTTACCCCCCAAAAGTGGCCTCCATGTTTAAAATTCAGTTGTTTATGTTACATGTCCGTCTTTGGGTCACAAATTTACATATGGGTACCAAATTTCAACATAATTGATCCAGTAGTTCAGAAAATGGGCTGTGACAGACGGACAGACAGACAGACAGACGCACAAGTGAGCCTATAAGGGTACCGTTTTTTCCTTTTGAGGTACGAAACCCTAAAAATTAAGTCTATAAACCTTCCACGCAACGCTTGTGCTGATCTAAATATAATTATTGGTATATTCTTAAACTGAAATAAATGTCATATACGAAGGAAAAAATGATCAAAGCCTCCAGTGTCCAGAGCTGGAATCGAACCAGCGTCCCCCGATTACCGGACAGGTGCCTGAACCGCTCGGCTATCCGGTCAAGGTGGCATGGGTCGAAATTTCCAAGTATATGACAATTTCCCGAAGGCTTGTGGCGCCCCCTGGACATCTCTAAGGTAGAACAACAGTATGTTTCATAGAAAATAATTTAATTTGTTCTTAGAGTGGTATATTCTTATTTCTAAATTCGTTAGCGTTTTTTTCATGAAAAATATCTTTGTCCTTGATTGAGGCTGCAATTAACTCAATCCGTCACCCCGACCGCATATCACGCTTATCGATACCAAATAAAAGTATCGATACCTTTATTCATGCTCCGCGCAGCAATAAAAACTTAAAAATGGAACACGCAATCCGTCGGGCCCGAACAGGCGCAACGTCAAAACAGTTTCGTATTTCGAACGTAAAAAATTAAAAACAAACCTTTGTTCGCTCAGAACGATTTCCAATTTGAATTATCGCTTTTGTTCTTTGTTTTAAATGTGGCCGTTAATAAAAGACGGTGTCGGTTGGAATTTTGTTATTTTATTTATTGCCGTGGGTAGTTAACACGTCTAATGGCACAATGGAAGTAATGACGTTAAGTTTCATTATTTCTCTATAAAACTATTAAAACTTATAACTCTCGCGCGAATGATGGTTTTCTATGACAGTTTATTTTAACAAGCTCGTATTAGGGTTCCGTATCGTACCCAAAGGGTAAAAACGCGGGACCCTATTACTGACTCCACTGTCCGTCTGTCTGTGTTACAGGACTTACAGGACCCAGTTTCGTTATACTAGTTTCTTAATCTACAGTGGCTAAAAAATAAGTGCATTCAAGTTGCCAGGGAGGTTTTGGGATTCTACTGAGCAACTTTTACTATAGGACAACCCCGAAATGGCGAAAAAATTTTTGGTTGTTTCATACATTTTGGCTGGTCCATTTTCTATGGGAGGGTAAATTTTTTTTTTCGCGATACCGTGGTTGGTCCCACAGTATAAGTAGCTCAGTATAATCCTAAAACCTGCAACGCAACACGGCAACGGGAATGCACTTATTTTTTAGCCACCCTGTATATATGGGGCATTTTCTATGAATAGGGACCTTACTGTCGATGGCATTGTTAATAATGGCGTAAGCGCCATCGACAAAAAGGACCCTTTTTATAGAAAATACCACATATTGGTACACAATTTGTACAGAGAGTTACATTAAAACTTAAGATAGCCATGCCTATTTTAACATATATGTTATTATTTTAAGCTTCATGTGTACGAGTGTTTGTTTATATGTAAGTGTATGTGTGTGTGATATAAGTATTACATATACATAGCGTTACCTAAGCTAAATGTTTATAAAATTCAACCTAAGAAACACCTATAAAAAGAAACCTAATCCGCACTCTCCGCTCGACACCCGAGCGCTGTCACTTCAACGGCTCTTAAAATACCTTTTAAAAAACGAACATCAATTAAATCGACAAACAACGAAAATGCAGCGTAAACACAACCCTAGAGCCCTCAAATCCGAGGGGGAAGCGGAGATAGGGCACGTTCGAGCGGCGGCTGTGATTGGTCGAGCCGTGAGCTCCGCGCCCCGCTGCCGACCAATCGGCGCGCGCCACCCTGGGGTGCGAGGATTTTGAAAATGTTTGTAGTTTTAATTTTTAAAGGTGTTCTTTTTAGGGTTCCGTATCCAACGGGTAAAAACGATTTTTAAAAACCCCATATTAAAACTCCATTGTCCGTCTGTCAGCTGTATCTCATGAACCGTGATAGCTAGACAGTTAAAATTTTCACATATCGCCGCTATACTTACTCAACCTCGTATCTGCAACACTCATTTGATGACAAAAACACCCGTATTCCGAATGAAAGAAAAGCGACATTTCCATCAAATGATTGTTGCAGATATGAGGTTGAGTAAGTATAGCGACGATATGATGTATTTGTGTTGCCGCTACAACAACATATACTAAAAATAGAATAAAATAAATATTTAAGTGGGGCTCCCACGCAACAAACGTGTTTTTTTTTCCGTTTTTTGCGTAATAGTACGGAACCCTTCGTGCGCGAGTCCGACTCGCACTTGGCCGGTTTTTATTACGGGTTTTGCTGGGGACACACTGCGTCTTACGTGAGTTATAAATGGTTCAAAGTCCGTATAAGCTAGCTTTGCACTTGAACAGAACAAAGTGAGCAAGTGTCATTATTAAGACGAAAGTGGAGGACCCGCACGAAATCGCCTTTTCATACAAACGTAGTCCTCATTTTCCTCTCTGGATATTAGCATTATTGAAAATATTTTGACGCTCCACGGTGGAAATAATTTTGCTACCATATGTGACACATACTGCTTTTTACATTACTTATGAGAAAATCATAATGTTTAAAAATTAAGGTAAAAAAATAGTACGTATGAAAAAAATTGTGTCCTAGAAGCAAGGAAGAAAAAGCCCTTTTCATATCACCAATTCGAAAAAGGGGTTTTTCTTCCCTGCTAGGAGGGATCAAAGCGGCACTTTTCTTCCCTGCTAGGAGGGATCAAAGTAACACTTTTCTGTTCTAGGACACTATTTTTGCATTTTTTTGCACATATTTTTTTTAGCTTATATAATATTTTTAAACATCATAATTACCTCATAGGTGATGTGAAAAGCAGTATGTGTCACATGGTTACAAAATTATTTCCATCTTGGGCGTAACACACTTGAATCCCTCACTACGCTCAGGATTCTACTTTAGAATCCCTCGTTACTCTCGGGATTCTATTATAGAATCCTTCGCTTCGTTTAGGATTCAATGTACGCCCTCGCCGTAAATATGTCATTTTCCTCCCTTGTAACACAATCTACTATTACCGAGTCATCATATTTTTTTAAGCTACAAACCAAATTTGACAATCGGGGTACCTAGGTATGCTCAAAGATAGATATAACTCCGTAATAGATGGATACAGTCTAAGGAAAAAACGTGCCTCGAAAATCACGAAAATTTGATTCTCGATCAGATGGCGCCACTAGTTTTGGCCTACTCTCGTATAGAGGGCGTTGACGGTTTCGTTTGTTATTTATAATTTTAACGCATATAAGGGAAAGAACATGGGTCAGAATCATATAAAAATAATTAATCAAAAATCAAAAAGCATTTATTTCGTTAAATAGTACATCATAACACTCTCATGGTTGGGACTTCCTAGTAAGTATGTATAATACCTGTGACAGGAAGCCCCGCTCTTCCACGTTTATCTAGTACAGTCGCCATCAGATTTATCGGAGCGCCCGAGGTGCTCACAAATATCTGAACACGCCTCTATTGTCAAGGCGTTAGAGTGCGTGTTCAGATATTTTTGAGCACCTCGGCCGCTCCGATATATCTGATGGCGACTGTACATTTGTAGATACACAGTTAACCATAAAATGTAACATTGAGCAAAATGCTATTATTTTAAGAAAATAACAATTTACCTAATATTATTATTGCTATTTCAATATTTGTATATTAACATTTTAGAATTTTACCTTATATTATATTCACAAAGTAACAAAATAACAAAAGATTAGATTACGTCTGTGTCTGTTTGTGTATAAGATGCGATATCGGTGACATTTGTATACCCCATTCTTGAGTGATGAATATATAGTATTTTTCGTACTATATTGTTTTTGTATAATATATAGTACAAGGGCGCTGGTGGCCTAGCGAAGAAGCGCTGGTGGCCTAGCGAAGAAGCGCTGGTGGCCTAGCGGTAAGAGCGTGCGACTTTCAATCCGGAGGTCGCGGGTTCAAACCCCCGGCTCGTACCAATGAGTTTTTCGGAACTTATGTACGGAATATCATTTGATATTTATACCAGTCGCTTTTCGGTGAAGGAAAACATCGTGAGGAAACCGGACTAATCCTAACAAGGCCTAGTTTTCCCCTCTGGGTTGGAAGGTCAGATGGCAATCGCTTTCGTAAAAACTAGTGCCTACGCCAATTCTTAGGATTAGTTGTCAAGCGGACCCGAGGCTCCCATGAGCCGTGGCAAAATGCCGGGATAACGCGAGGAAGATGATGATATAGTACAAGTGACTAAAATATAGCACGATACAATATATTATAGTATGGGTGGCAACCCTATCCTGGCATGGCCTTTTATAATACCTAATCATGCCGAGCCGAGCACATATCAACTATAAGCAGGGGTCGGAAACCGGTATTTGCACCATACAAAAATACCGGTATTATAACGTTCTTTTTCGTTCTTTTGTTTATAATTACATTTTTAATGCTACGTTTTAATAATGCAAAATTGTTTCCTAAATACATGATTCAGTCCTACGTAATGAGCATAAAAAAAATTCAAAATATTGGGCTATTTCGGGGTTTAAAAAAAATACCGCCATACATATCAACTATAAGCAGGGGTCGGAAACCGGTATTTACACCATACAAAAATACCGGTATTATAACGTTCTTTTTCGTTCTTTGTTTATAATTACATTTTTAATGGGACGTTTTAATAATGCAAAATTGTTTCCTAAATACATGATTCAGTCCTACGTAATGAGCATTAAAAAAATCAAAATATTGGGCTATTTCGGGGTTTTAAAAAAATACCACCATACATATCAACTATAAGCAGGGGTCGGAAACCGGTATTTACACCATACAAAAATACCGGAATTATAACGTTCTTTTTCGTTCTTTTGTTTATAATTACATTTTTAATGGGACGTTTTAATAATGCAAAATTGTTTCCTAAATACATGATTCAGTCCTACGTAATGAGCATAAAAAAATTCAAAATATTGGGCTATTTCGGGGTTTTAAAAAAATACCGCCATACATATCAACTATAAGCAGGGGTCGGACACCGGTATTTACACCATACAAAAATACCGGTATTATAACGTTCTTTTTCGTTCTTTTGTTTATAATTACATTTTTAATGGGACGTTTTAATAATGCAAAATTGTTTCCTAAATACATGATTCAGTCCTACGTAATGAGCATAAAAAAATTCAAAATATTGGGCTATTTCGGGGTTTTAAAAAAATACCGCCATACATATCAACTATAAGCAGGGGTCGTAAACCGGTATTTACACCATACAAAAATACCGGTATTATAACGTTCTTTTTCGTTCTTTGTTTATAATTACATTTTTAATGGGACGTTTTAATAATGCAAA
The DNA here is from genome assembly GCF_947568885.1 of Cydia strobilella. Taxonomy (NCBI): domain Eukaryota; kingdom Metazoa; phylum Arthropoda; class Insecta; order Lepidoptera; family Tortricidae; genus Cydia; species Cydia strobilella. Next base: position 596,716 of record NC_086064.1, on the reverse strand, counting down.
ATTGTTTCCTAAATACATGATTCAGTCCTACGTAATGAGCATAAAAAAATTCAAAATATTGGGCTATTTCGGGGTTTTAAAAAAATACCGCCATACATATCAACTATAAGCAGGGGTCGTAAACCGGTATTTACACCATACAAAAATACCGGTATTATAACGTTCTTTTTCGTTCTTTTGTTTATAATTACATTTTTAATGGGACGTTTTAATAATGCAAAATTGTTTCCTAAATACATGATTCAGTCCTACGTAATGAGCATAAAAAAATTCAAAATATTGGGCTATTTCGGGGTTTTAAAAAAATACCACCATACATATCAACTATAAGCAGGGGTCGGAAACCGGTATTTACACCATACAAAAATACCGGTATTATAACGTTCTTTTTCGTTCTTTTGTTTATAATTACATTTTTAATGGGACGTTTTAATAATGCAAAATTGTTTCCTAAATACATGATTCAGTCCTACGTAATGAGCATAAAAAAAATCAAAATATTGGGCTATTTCGGGGTTTAAAAAAAATACCGGTTCCGAGCCCTGACAAAACCACTTAAGCGCGTGCCGGTTGTCAAATATTGCTCCAACTAAGCGAATATAGAACAATCAATAAAACGGGCATCCCGTTCGGCAAACAATAATATTGTTTAAATAATTGGACGAAACTTATTGAAATTGAAATGTAAACAACTATAGTACTAGCTAGTAGCTATCGCCTATCAGAGTACGTCACAGCTAACTTTGCACCGATTTTAACAGAACAAAGTGAGGTAATGTAATTAAAAACATATTTTCATAGAAATTTGACAGTAATGATTTCTTCTTCTTCTTCTTCTTTTTAAAATTATGGCTTCAGCCCAGTGGGACTATTTCGCCAGTATCAAGGTATTAAGAGGTTTAAAACAGACAGTGTACGGTGATTTGTTAGCTCTTGTAAATCGATAGCTAGACTTTACAAGAAGCACGTGGACTACCGGCCGTTGACTCCAAGATGGTGGTTAAACGCGCTTCAAAATTAATTCTCCATTCACTGCACACTACCACATTAGTTTACTGTATAATAAGCTATCGATATTACACTTTAAACAATATTAATGAGCAAAAAACAAAGTAATTAATCACGATGCTAACTATCAAGATGGCGCTCGAACCATGATTTGGCCACACTTTGTCATTGCAAATGCCAAGATTGGTTCGCTTTTGCATTTTAAATCATCTCGAAATATTTTAACAACCTCTTGCCATAGCCTATTAGTTTTAAGTACATAAATAAAATTGCATTTCACGATAAAACTATAATTTATTAAACAACAACCATAATTTACAGTAATTTTTATAATAATCATGAATTTCGGTGGCGCAGCGCGGGTAGACATTTGCAATCGATGACAGGTGCGGGGCGGTGGGCGCGGCCCTGGCTCCGCCCCGCGTTTAAAAAGTAACCTGGCCTTGTCTATGCGCGGTCTCGCGGTGTGGATGCCGCTTAAGAGCCGTCATTCTTCATATACGTGCGTTGTAGGCCATTTAAGATGGGAATACCCTTATTTCTTGATAAGTTTTAGTTTAAGGTCGTATCGGTATCCGCAATTTCTGAAAACTGATGAGAATTTTCTCATAAAAGTTTCCACTTAGAAAGTTCCCGTTCAGATTAGGGATTAGGACTTAATGTTCTTAGGACTCCCCGGCAAGCTCGGCCGAATTGCACCTTCCCATACAAACGTATTCGCTCTGCTTTTAAAACTGCTTTGGATTGTAATGAAACTTTGCACATACAATGACATGAGGTATATCTCGGTCTCAAATTAGTTTATATAGCTCCAGTTTATAAAAAAAACGAAATAGAGCAAAAACAAGTTTTGTATGAAAAACTTAAATTTGCTATTTTTTTTTTACTATTGTAAAACTTTAAAATTGTATAAGTAACAGCGATCTGACCATCTGTATCTGTTTTTAACTTGTGTACACAACCAACCTTTGCTGCATTGCTAGAACTGGCGGTGGTTTATTCCCTGATCCCTATAAGACAGGTTTACCTAGTTTAGGGCTCAGGACACTATTCCTAGGCTGTCTAACAATAGAATAGAATACTCCTAAAAATGTAATTCTACTATGTAATAAGCTGCATTTTTGATACACAAATAAATCATTTTTCATTTTAATTTTCATATGGTATCTGAAGCTACATAAACTAATTACAGACAGATATACCTTATCCTATTGTAAGTACAAAGTTTCAGAGCAATCTAGCTAGTCGTTTTAAAATGAGAGCGTAACTACGTTTGTATGGAGAACCGAGCTTGCCGGGGACCCTTAATGGATTTGAAACAATATTTTTCATTGAAGGAATTATTAATAACCTCTAGACAAATAATAATATTAGCGACGCCTATCCTTTATTCGATGTCATAGTGTAAGGTTTTTTATTTTTTATATTCTCACTAGCGACCCGCCCCGGCTTCGCACGGGTGCAATGCTGATGTATTATACATATAAACATATAAAACCTTCCTCTTTAATCACTATCTATTAAAAAAAACCGGCCAAGTGCGAGTCGGACACGCGCACGAAGGGTTCCGTACCATTACGGAAAAAACAGCAAAAAAAATCACGTTTATTGTATGGGAGCCCCATTTAAATATTTATATTATTCTGTTTTTAATATTTGTTGTTATAGCAGCAACAGAAATACATCATCTGTGAAAATTTCAACTGTCTAGCTATCACGGTTCTACAGCCTGGTGACAGACAGACAGACAGACAGACGGACAGACGGGCAGACGGACAGACGGACAGCGGAGTCTTAGTAATAGGGTCCCGTTTTTACCCTTTGGGTACGGAACCCTAAAAACGCATCAAAATCCGTTGCGTAAGTTTTAAAGATCTAAGCATACATAGGGACAGACATCTATCCAGACAGCAGGAAGCGACTTTGTTTTATAGGTACTATGTAGTGATTAGTGATAATTAGACAAATGGGACTTTAAACAATTATCACAGTACTTTTTAGGGTTCCGTACCTCAAAAGGAAAAAACGGAACCCTTATAGGATCACTCGTGCGTCTGTCTGTCCGTCTGTCACAGCCTATTTTCTCCGAAACTACTGGACCAATTAAATTAAAATTTGGTATAAATATGTAAGTTTGTGACCCAAAGACGGACATGTAACGTAAACAAATGAATTTTAAACATGGGAGCCACTTTTGGGGGGTAAAAGAGAAAATTTAAAAATAAAGTTTTTCAAAATATATTGTGTTAAATATCAAATGAAAGAGCTTATTGTGACAACCTTAAATATATTTTTTTTATAATTTTAAGATAAACAGTTTAGAAGTTATTTAAGAAAATAGGCAAAAAATGGCTATTCACCCCCTTTATCTCCGAAACTACAGGGTCTACAATTTTGGAAAAAATACACAAAATAGAGCTTTATCTACAGATCACAGGAAAACCTATTAGAAATGTGCAGTCAAGCGTGAGTCGGACTTAATTACTTAGTTTTTGATCCGACCCCTACGGGTTTTTTAAAGACATCTCACAGATTCTTTGCTCACGTGTCACATATAAAATTGTTTAAATTGTGTAATGTACGGAACCCTTGGAACGCAAGTCTGACTCGCACTTGGCCGGTTTTTTTTTGTCAATTATTTGTATGACATACAAATAAGCTATATTTGTATGTCATACAAATATAGCTCTTTAAAGTAATATTATGGGGTTTTAAATGTAAAGGGATTAATTAAGCAATAAACATAATATTGATTCAACTTCACAGACACTTTCTTTTTAATTAATAATTATTATTCTTAATTAAAAATATATAAAATATACATAGGGTGTCTAAACTAAAATTTATCTACCAAGGAGGCTTATAAATATAGATTTTCAACCCAAAATTAAAATTTTAGATCACACCACATTTACCGCAATTAAAAAATGACGAGAACAGACAATACCTGTTTATTTTTTTATCGTCGTTATGGTGCGATCGTAAACGCACACAATGCCGTGCCGTGCCCGTGCGTGCGGCCGAATAATGCGCCGTAGCCTCGTGACGTTTGCGAAAAAAAACAAAGTTTCGACACCTTGATAGCAATGTGCCAAAGATAATTTTCAAAAATTGTAATGTTGCCATGAAATGAGCTCGGTATTTTCTCCGGAAAGTTTATTGCCAAACCTTCTTACAGTAGGTTTCGATTTCTATGAAATATACGCTAATGGTAATGTAACTGTTTAGAAAGTGACTGTTTAGAAACGTTCAAAAATGGATTCATTTTTGATCCTTTTTCTTTAGCTTAATTTTAATGTTTGCAATTAAAAACGCGCTTCATAAATTTTCTAAACAATTTTAATCTCATGTAACAAATAGTCTTATTATTAATTATAAACAAATTGCATATTTTTTAATTAAAATATTCATTGATAGGCATAAATTCAATTATCATTCAAATCTATATGTTCAATATTTAACTATGGCAATTTTGTATTCAAAACTTTGACAGTTAGAGCGTTAGGAAACTTACCATTCATCTCGATTCTTAACGACAATTCACTTTGCCACTTTTTGTAATTTTAGAAAGTAAACCAGTGTTAATACTACAGTCTACTCTTATTTCACCACCTAAACAACACCTGTGACCAGCGAAGATTTTAGTGACGAAAATGTTAACGGAAACTGTCCCCGGCAAACTCGGTTCTCCATACAAACCTAGTTACGCTCGTATTTTAAAATAGTTTGCTCTGAAAATTTGTAGTTTGTACTTAGGATAAGGTATATCTAGGTCTGTAATTAGCTTCAGATACAATAGTACAAAAAATACAGCGAATTTAAGTTTTTTATACAAATATACTAGAGCTATATATTCCTCATGTCATTGTATGTGCAAAGTTTCATTACAATCCAACACGTAGTTTTAAAATGAGAACGAAACTCCGTTTGTATGGGAAGGTGGAATTCGGCCGAGCTTGCCCGGGACTTAAGAACATTAAGTAATCATCCCTAATCTGAACGGGAACTTTCTAAGTGGAAACTTTTATGTGAAAATTCTCATAAAATTATTCCGAAATTGCGGATACCGATACGACCTTAAATTAAAACAAGAAATGAGAGTATTCCCATCTTTTAGGCCTGTGACGCACTTAGAAATATATGAAGAATGGCATTTCGTAAGCGACATACTCGTTGAATGTCCTAACAAGTAATAGTGACATCTACCGGAACAGTTTCCAACACCATTCTATACAGGGGTTTCACGCCCCCGCGTGGGAACTGTGCTGGCCATTGTCTCGTCACGTACAGGGTACAGGATACCCCTCCAGGGGTCCATGTGACTCAGACTCCTTAACGATGCTTCTCATTTGTTTTCCGCTTATCGACAACATTAAGTTAGCTAAAGCGGAAGCTAATTCGGTAAACAAGCTATAGTTGGTCAGACCAAATCGTCAGTAAATAAGTACAAAAAAAACTATACTAATCCTTTTCTTTTGGGTGCTAGTACTTATTGTAAGACAACGATAGTATGACTCTTTCTGTTTATGTTTGAAATGAGACAGTCCTTTGACAAACAACTATCTCTGCAGCTGACTGTACTTAAATGTTAGGAAAACGTCTTCTATTGCATAAGGTAGAAGTCCGACGTAATATTTTTATAGAAATTTGATATAAATGATAACTGTACATAAGGCGCATGGCACTATTATATATATACCAAACTAACTATATACCCCAGCCCACAAAGCGAGGGCGTGACATTTAACAAATAACTAATCACATTACATACATTACAAAGACCATACACGATCCGTTCATTCACATCGCATTAAAATCAGACAAAACACCGAGCGATAAATCAGACTCAGGACAAAACTGTCGTGCTCACTCCAGCACGTTCCAAAAAGGTTACACATCCCTGGCGCATGTTACTTTTTTTAATTTAGTGGCGGGAAAAGGTTCGCGCGGTGCGTGCCGCGGCAAGCGCGAGCCGCATTATTGTCTATGACCCATTTCGTTTTGGCGGGAATCGATAGTGACGTAGGCAATCCGATTATGAGGTTAGTTTTTTGGAATGAACGATAAATGCGTAGATTAGAGAATGTTGAGGGCTGGTTTCAATTTCAGGCGATTTTTTAATAACATTGTATGAAAAATATCCAGGTGTTTTAAACAATTAGAAAGGTAACAAATGTAGGTATTAAATAAAGGATCTTTATCGCAATAAGGGACACTTATAGGTTTGTAGTTGTACCTAACTTCTTAAAGAAAGTAACTATTTAAAAAAACCCGGCCAAGTGCGAGTCGGACTCGCGTACGAAGGGTTCCGTACCATTAAGCAAAAAACGGCAAAAAAATCACGTTTGTTGTATGGGAGCCCTACTTAAATATTTATTTAATTCTGTTTTTAGCATTTGTTCTTATAGTGGCAACAGAAATAGGTACCTACATCATGTGTGAAAATTTCAACTGTCTAGCTATCACGATTCATGAGATACAGCCTGATGACAGACGGACAGATGGTCAGACGGACAGATAGACAGACAGACGGACGGACGGACGGACAGACGGACTGTGGAGTCTTAGTAATAGGGTCCCGTTTTACCCATTGGGTACGGAACCCTAAAAAACGGTAAAAGTTAGAGGCTCTCTGTCTCTATTTCTAGCAGGGCTCGGAACCGGTATTTTTTAAAAATCCCGAAATAGCCCAATATTTTGAATTTTTTTATGCTCATTACGTAGGACTGAATCATGTATTTAGGAAACAATTTTGCATTATTAAAACGTCCCATTAAAAATGAAATTATAAACAAAAGAACGAAAAAGAACGTAATAATACCGGTATTTTTGTATGGAGCAAATACCGGTTTCCGACCGCTGATTTCTAGTTCTCTTTCTATGTAGTTCTAGTAATTTTTATATTCATTACTTAACATGTCTCTTTATATAGCGTTGGATTTTTTTAAAACTTCTCCACCTCTCTTGAGCCTGAGCACGTCTCTTCTGGCTCCCTCCTCCACAACGTTTGGTTTCTCGAAACCCACCCTGTGCTATAGCGCCAAGCCTAAGCAAGTTATACCATCTCAACCAAAAGGGTTTCACCTACCTGGTCTCGCAAGATCAGCGGTGCACGGTGTCAGCATGTTTGCATTTTTATCACCTGTCCTATGCCTGTCACTTTCGCACTTACATACTTGTTAGAACGTGACAGGCATGGTGACAGGCGATAAAAATGCTACCGTGCTAAGCCCGCTGATGTCTGAAAAGTTTGAGTATAGGTCATGGCCGCTGTAATTATTTCCAATATAAGTGGGTTTGGAAGGAGTCTCCCCTTTGCGAGTGGGGCGAAGGAGAACAAACCACTGACACATATTTCGGCGCTGGCGTCTTTACTTCTATCCTGGCCCAGCTGAGGACCTGGATGCCCTGACACCCGACGTGATTACCTGGCTTAATAACCTCAAAATACTCTGATTGCCTAACCATGCATGCCATACGATTAAATTAATAACATGTATACTAGAGAAATTCGCTGAGAAACCTTTAATATTACCCGTCATCCCAAATAAGAGCGTTTTCACATTGTTCGATCCGATATCGGATGTAGGATCCTACATCCGCGTAGTAACGCCGCGGGGACGCGCCACGCACACTACAACAAGTATTATGCCTACACATACGCACACAAACAAGTATTTTCGGTCCAACACCTGACGGGGGGCTCCGACATGGCTGAATTTATCGGAAGCGCCTTTCCGATATCGGATGTCGGAAGGCACCTATGACAAAAACAGCTGCAGGAGAGTGCCATTGGCATTAAGTCCGTTTGTTTGCGATATTTATTGTTTTTTAGGGTTCCGTACCTCAAAAGGAAAAAACGGAACCCTTATAGGATCACTCGTGCGTCTGTCTGTCTGTCTGTCTGTCCGTCTGTCACAGCCTATTTTCTCTGAAACTTGGGCCAATTAAGTTGAAATTTGGTATACATATGTAAGTTTATGACCCGAAGACGTACATGTAACGTAAACAAATAAATTTTAAACACGGGGGCCACTTTTGGTGGGTAAATGAGAAAATTAAAAAATAAAGTTTTTTTTTTTTAGTAGGTAATAATGATTTATTAAATGCATAAATAAATACAGACAAACACATATATCTTACATTTTACTTACTTCCGACATCCGATGTCGGATCGGACAATGTGAAAACGCTCTAAAACTCTAAACCTTGGATAAAACGGCTCGCATTCGGGTCATAATTATTAAAACATATAGATTCAAACGTCGAATATGCCATATTTCCGCATACTATTGCACAAAGATGATTAATAAAGAATTCCAAGCATATATTCACTATATCATTATTGAGGGCGGCAGTTCCATTGTGTAAGAAGTGCTGACAGCACAAAACTCAGTGACATTGGTTAAGATTTGCAAGCTGAAAAATCTGTGACACAGTTTTTTCAATTGGCTCAAACATCTCGGTGCGTTTAGACAATGATTCGGATTAATCGGACGTTCGGTTTTTGAAATTTTAAATTCGTGTTCGCTTTCTTTGTTTTTGGTTGTGTGTGTGTGGTGTTGTGTACAGTTTTGGGCAAATGAAAATGAAAATGTCGGGTGAGTTTCTGTTAGTTTTCTGTTATTCAGTCAAGTTAGAGGGCAAGTCGCTGCTTGTAAGTTAAAATAATTGATTATTGGTAAACATAAATAATTTGTATCATAACAAATTAACTACTTGAAGTGGCAAACGTACCTAAGATGGTTGCTAAAATCGATTAGCTTTTATATTATAAAGCGTAAATAGTCGTAAAATGTGAAAGACGCTATAGATCGCGGGCCAGGAACAGATTTCCATGACCAATCGCCTCCCGGGCGAAAACTCGTAAGTGGTTAACGGCTATGTATGATGAACCCTCGTGGACGTCAGCTGCCGCTCCGTTGGTGGGTTAAGGAAAGGCAAGGGTGACACTGCGGGGTTGCGGTTTGCGAATTGCATCGCAGCCATAATTGTTTTTTTTTAGTTTTAAGATATATTTTATAATAATATGTATGCTAGTTTTAAGGTCTAAGGGCCAATAGTTGCCTGAAAATAAAGATTTTCATTTTCATTTCATAAGGAGCACAAAAACTACTTCCATATTTATTTCTAAACCTACGAAGAAATCTGATTTTTGATAAATTTTCGCATTCCATTCGTCTTTGTCATACTCGTTGTTAAACATTAAGCTTGTCTCTTTCTCTTGGTAAGCGGGCTCTCGTTAGCACGTGCACATTTCTCGCTTGCCCAGGTGCGAGTAAAGGCAACTTGTACAATTGTGCCATTCTCAATCAAAAGGGTACTTATTGTCGGTTGTCAATAAGGCGCTATTTCCAAAAGTGTTTTAATATGAAATCAACCTTATCGACAAGCGACAATGTGGTACCTTTTGGTTGAAAACGTCACAATTTGTCACAAGGTAAGCGCTTCAATTTTGGAACGCCTATCTATCTTGAGTTATAAATCATTGTTCGTTTAGACATCGTTATTTCGTAGCACTTTGCGACAGACGTTGCCCAACTAATCTATGAAATTAATAGAAATTTGTAAACTGTAATAGATATTAAAGAAAAAGTGACGAAGCCTTCCAGTGGTGAAGGCCGGATTCGAACCGGCGTCTTTAGCTATCGCGGCTAACGCCATGAACCGCTAGGCCACCTCGCCTATGTTTTCTTTAATATGACATCTATTACAGTTTAATAATATAATAATTTTTTAGGGCACATTGCGCCTCAAACTGAATATTAATAAATAAACTTACAGTTTATAATTTATATATAGTAGTGTAACTATACTTAAAAAAACCGGCTAAGTGCGAGTCGGACTCGCACACGAAGGGTTCCGTACCATTACGCAAAAACGGCAAAAAAATCATGTTTGTTGTATGGGAGCCCCATTTAAATATTTATTTTATTCCGTTTTTAGTATTTATTGTTATAGCGGCAACAGAAATACATCATCTGTGAAAATTTCAACTGTCTAGCTATCACGGTTCATAAGATACAGCCGTGAGAGACAGACAGACGGACAGACAGACAGCGGAGTCTTAGTAATAGGGTCCCGTTTTTACCCTTTGGGTACGGAACCCTAAAAACACGAATCAAAATATAAATTTCATAGACAAAGGCTTATTTTTATTATAATACTAGCTTTTGCCCGCGACTTCGTCTGCGTGGAGTAAGTAATTTGGGTAGCTTATTTTTTATTTAATCTGCTTTTTATCGATTCCCCATACAAACTTCCACCCTAAAGGATGACTTTTGGGATAAGAATTACCCTCTATGTCCTTTCCCGGGCCTCAGACTATCGCTATACTAAATTTCAATTAAATCGGTTCAGCTGTTTAAGCGTTAAGAGGTAACAAACAGACAGACAGACACACTTTCGCATTTATAATATTAGTATGGATGCTACCGTAAACACCCGTTTTAAGTGTGAACGCGTTTTCCCTAGTTTAACACATTTTATTTCCAAAAAGTGCCTTGGAGGCTTGGAGTCCCGCGATTCCGGGCCGATATTACGACCTCAACGTTCAAAAAACGTGTGTTCTCCTACATTAAAGGCTAGCTACGCGGGTCTCTATTGTTTCCCATATAGTTTTAAGTCATAATGTATTGTTTGTCCACATTTTCGCACTTGCAACACCTGTAAGAGAGAGACACCAATAGTTGCCGGCCACATATTGCAGTGAAAATATGGCCCGTAGAAGCCCCTTCAGGGATATTTCTTTAGATTTAGATAGGTATAGTGTTGCAGGTGTCCTTAAGGGCCGATACAGACGGACTGCAACCCGACTGCAATTTGTATGGGAACTACACACCAACTGCAACGCCGGCGTGCACTTCCCATACAAGTTTCAGCCGGGTTGCAGTTCGTCTATACCGGCTCCATAGAGTAACTTATACTAGAGCGGTACTGTCATAGTAAATTTTGTAACCCCAGTAAATTTACTGCCATCTGTCGACACACTTTAAAACTAAAAATGAAGATTTATAAAAATACGATAAAATGTATTTAAATGTGGAAAAATGTTTTTTTTTTTTGGATTAATTATTTTTATGATTTTGACCCATGTTCTTTCACTGATATGCGTTAAAATTGTTAAATAACAAACGAAACCGTCAACGCCATCTATACGACAGTAGGCCAAAGCTAGTAGCGCCCTCTGAACGAGAATCAAATTTTCTTGATTTTCGAGGCACGTTTTTTCCTTAGACTATTACGGAGTTATATCTATCTTTGACCGGCTCTAAAGGGGCCCACTGACTATCAGTCCGCCGGACGATATCGGCCTGTCAGTTAGAACAAAAATTTGACAGTTACGATCAACTGACAGGCCGATATCGTCCGACGGACTGATAGTCAGTGGGCCCCTTTACGCAGCGTACTACGTGGGCGAACAGGGGTCCCTTTGTTTGACATAATTATTGAAAGTCATATTGAATGTCAGATTATCATTAGTAATTCTGAAACCGTTAACTTTTAAGGATTTTCCTCAGGTTAGGTATATTGATTTAAACTAACACGATTTTCACTCATAATTTTAAAACTAACGCGGGACTTAATCGCGTACAAACTTACGACTTAAGGATGACTCACATTAGACCGGGCCGTGACTGGGCCGGAGCTTCCGGCCATGGAGACTGTATAAACAAAGATAGATATAACTCCGTAATAGATGGATACAGTCTAAGGAAAAAACGTGCCTCGAAAATCACGATAATTTGATTCTCGATCAGATGGCGCCACTAGTTTTGGCCAACTCTCGTATAGAGGGCGTTGACTGTCTCGTTTGTTATTTATAATTTAAACGCATACCTGTGAAAGAACATGGGTCAAAATCATATAAAAATAATTAATGCAAATAAAAAAATCATTTATCCATATTTAAATACATTTTAACGTATTTTTAAAATCTTCATTTTTAGTTTTAAAGTATGTCGATAGATGGCAGTGAATTTACAGTGGTTACAAAATTTATTATGACAGTACCGCTCTATCTTATTATATCCTCATTGGTATAAAGGAGCCAAATCTCTATGTATGAAAAGTGTCCATCAAAAAACAGTAATTAGGCGGCGCCACCATACACCGAAATACTACCAAAAACAACCTACGTTACGTAATTTGGTCGGGTTATTTATTGCCTTATATGGTTCATGTTATACTCATGTCCCAGAGCCTAACTAGCGCCACCGGAGAGATTAGGAACTATTATTTAAAGCTTAACGCGGTCACTTTTACAACAATTCTGCCATAAGAGTTTGCGATCCTTTCTGTACCATCCATACTTCCGGCGCTTACTTTTCTATGACATGACAGGTGATCACGTGATGCTCTTCATAGAAAACGTAGCGCCGGAAGCTCCGGCCCGGTCACGGCCCGGTCTAACGTGAGTCATCCTTTACTTACTTTTCCTGGTTATCCTATGGTCTGTTTAAGTTTACACGGGCTACATTTTACCTATGTAACTTTACTTTTGAGTGGCATTAACGTGAGGCACTTCATTCGGTTCTTGTCTGTTTGTCTGATTTAATATCTTGTCTTTTTATTAATTATATAACAATTCAAGTCTTGGAGACCCTTTACATCTCTGGATAATTTGATGATCTTTTTTATTATTATAAATTTTGTAACCCCAGTAAATTCACTGCCATCTGTCGACACACTTTAAAACTAAAAATAAATATTTATAAAAATACGATAAAATGTATTTAAATATGGATAAATGATTTTTTTTATTTGCATTAATTATTTTTATGATTTTGACCCATGTTCTTTCACTGATATGCGGTTAAATTATAAATAACAAACGAAACCGTCAACGCCCTCTATACGAGTGTAGGCCAAAACTAGTGGCGCCCTCTGATCGAGAATCAAATTTTCGTGATTTTCGAGGCACGTTTTTTCTTTAGACTGTATCCATCTATTACGGAGTTATATCTATCTTTGTTGTATTATATACATTTTATCTCTGACACCTAGAGACTTTTACATCTCTAAACAATTTTAGTACTTCTGTTATTTGTATAGTTTTTATTAGTTTTTTTTTTCTTGTGTAATTTAACATTTATATTTATGTAATTGTTTTTTGTAATTTTGGATTAATTTTATTGTTTGTAAAAATTGACATGTAAAAGTGCCCCTGTGGCCTATTTGCTGAATAAATGTTTGATGTTTGATAGGACAGGTTAGGTTAGGTTTGTTTTATTGCAATCCTGAAAAGTTACGCGTTTCTGAGAAAAACCAAATTACGACTAACGAAAATGTGGACAAACAATACATTATGAATTAAATCTATATAGGAAACAATAGAGACTCAGGCGAACAACACGCGAACGCGAATCGAAGCGATGCGGCGTAAGTGGCGGCAATGGCGGTAATTGCTTCACATCAGGCGATACGTCCGCTCGTTTGTTTGATATCATTAAAAATACACTAACACGTGTTATGAGTAACGTAAACTTGAATCTTACAACTAACCTACTCCACTTTAAACTGGGCTACGCGCCACTGAAGTCAGCACAATACCTATAAACAGCCACCGAAGTCAGCAGAAAACCTGTCAGCTGTCAATTCACACCATGTGTCACACCACGCGGGGACCGAAGTCCGTGTTAACCCTTAAATGCATAATGATGTATATATGCATCGTATATTTGATGGTTTTTTTAAATACTATGATTTTTTTCTTTATTTTTCACTCAATCTATACAACATGACACATCTATTTCAATTTATTAAAAAGTTATACAAAAAATCATGCATTTAAGGGTTAATACGTAATATGTACATTTGTAAATCATATAAATAAAATACAAGTACCTACTTAGACCTTAGACTTAGTTAGACCATAGAGTAACTTATACTAGAGCGGTACTGTCATAGTAAATTTTGTAACCACAGTAAATTCACTGCCATCTGTCGACACACTTTAAAATTAAAAATGAAGATTTATAAAAATACGATAAAATGTATTTAAATATGGATAAATGTTTTTTTTATATGCATTAATTATTTTTAGGATTTTGAACCATGTTCTTTCACTGGTATGCGTAAAAATTGTTAAATAACAAACGAAACCGTCAACGCCATCTATACGACAGTAGGCCAAAGCTAGTAGCGCCCTCTGATCGAGAGTCAAATTTTCTTGATTTTCGAGGCACGTTTTTTCCTTAGACTGTATCCATCTATTACGGAGTTATATCTATCTTTGGTTAGACCAAGATAAGTGCAATGCAACGATTCCGACAGCACGTCACGCAGTGGAATAGTAGATTGTGTCACAAGGGAGCAAAATTACATATTTACGGCGAGGGCATATATTGAATCCTGAACGTAGCGAAGGATTCTAAAATAGAATCCTTAGCGTAGTGAGGGATTCAAGTGTTAACGCCCAAGGTGGAAATAATTTTGCTACCATGTGACACATATTGTTTTTCACATCACCTATGAGGAAATTGTTATGTTCCAAAATATTATTTTAACCTAAAAATATTGTATACAAAAAAAACATGTCCTAGAACAGAAAAGTGCTACTTTGATCCCCCCCTAGCAGGGAAGAAAAGTGATACTTTGATCCCTCCTAGCGGGGAAGAAAAAGCCCCTTTTCGAATAGGTCATTTTCACCTCAGCAGCTCGAACAAGCCTACTTTCGTCACTTCAGAGAGTAAATCATTTACGCAAATTCACAATGGCTGACCACATGTCTGTGTTTTCGGCGTTGTCCTACCTCTCAAATACCATAGAGTAACTTATACTAGAGCGGTACTGTCATAGTAAATTTTGTAACCCCAGTAAATTCACTGCCATCTGTCGACACACTTTAAAACTAAAAATGAAGATTTATAAAAATACGATAGAATGTATTTAAATATAGATAAATGATTTTTTTATTTGCATTAATTATTTTGATGATTTTGACCCATGTTCTTTCACTGATATGCGTTAAAATTGTTAAATAACAAACGAAACCGTCAACGCCATCTATACGACAGTAGGCCAAAGCTAGTAGCGCCCTCTGAACGAGAATCAAATTTTCTTGATTTTCGAGGCACGTTTTTTCCTTAGACTGTATCCATCTATTACGGAGTTATATCTATCTTTGCAAATACTAACGTGAAGCTGAATGCCCAATGTCGCGCGATTGAGTTACGTGAGTTAATAGTTATTTGTTTTAAAAGTGGGCAAAGTTGTTGTTTAACCTTTCGTGCTAATATTGATACCCGCGAAAGATCCCAAAATTGAACCTTGAGCGTTGCGAGGGTTTCAAGGCACGAGGGTTAAAGCAAATTTTGCCACCGAGTGAAACACAAAAAATGTCAACACACCAACACAAGGAAAATACTAACTGTAAATTATCAAACAAAATCAAAGCAAATCGATTCAAAATGATTTTTTTATAACTATCATTAGAACTAATTTTACAATCACCTTATGTTGGTACACTGTATTAACCATATTGTTCTATCAATCCGTTACGTGATTAAGCTTGGAACAATACTATATAATATATAATATAAAATTATTTTTCGTTCCATTTGGAGTTGAAACTCTAGGTCCATGGAGTCCCAGCGCGCACAAGTTGTTTGCAGAAATCGCGAAGCGTCTGGTTGACATAACTGGTGACCGAAGAGCTGGCGGCTTTCTCGCACAACGTATCAGCATTGCGATACAGCGGGGAAATGCCGCCAGCATCCTTGGTACAATGCCTCAAGGGCCTATTTTAGATTTAAGCTAGTTATTAATTTCGTTTACGTAGTACCACTGTATATATCTTGTATGTACATAAATGCTTCCATATAAAAGTAGTACAAAATATTTGTTTGTTTATTTATTTATATCAATCAGACAGCACTAACAGATAAACCCTACGTGCTATTTGGCAGGTCCGTTAATTACCGTAAATAAAATAAATTTAAATTAAATTAGATTGAATCAATAAATTATACATAAGGTAAATATAAAATGCTAACTGGTGAAAAAATGTATGTGACACACGAAACCAAAGTTAATGGGATCTAGGGATTCAATGGGATGTCATAGTAAATTTTGTAACCCCAGTAAATTCACTGCCATCTGTCGACACACTTTAAAACTAAAAATGAAGATTTATAAAAATACGATAAAATGTATTTAAATATAGATAAATGATTTTTTTTATTTGCATTAATTATTTTTATGATTTTGACCCATGTTCTTTCACTGATATGCGTTATAATTGTTAAATAACAAACGAAATTGTCAACGCCATCTATTCGACTGTAGGCCAAAACTAGTAGCGCCCTCTGAACGAGAATCAAATTTTCTTGATTTTCGAGGCACGTTTTTTCCTTAGACTGTATCTATCTATTACGGAGTTATATCTATCTTTGATATAAGTTATTTAGAGCTGAAATTATACTAAAAGAGTTAAATTCATAGTAGAGCATAAACCGAATCACAGTCCGTACAAAGCGGATAACTATGTATTATCGAAACCGGCCATTCCGTCCAGTTAAATTCCGAACACCCTCTATAACGGCTCACACTATTTTGAACCGTAACAGTTAACGATACGGTTTAAATTACTATGACCATAATCTTGTTAAATTGTAATGTGAATGATGGCCGGTTTATTAGATTTTGAACGTTAATTCGAAACATATAGAGTAGAGATTCGATTGTCGAAGCACTCGAAGCTATACGGGCCAGAGTTTACAAACCATTTCTTTCCATTAGCGGTGCGATCAGAATAATAACAATAAAGCTGTTTTAGGGTTCCACGTCACTAATATCAAAGATAGATATAACTTCGTAATAGATGGATACAGTCTAAGGAAAAAACGTGCCTCGAAAATCAAGAAAATTTGATTCTCGTTCAGAGGGCGCTACTAGTTTTGGCCTACAGTCGTATAGATGGCGTTGACGGTTTCGTTTGTTATTTAACAATTTTAACGCATATCAGTGAAAGAACATGGCTCAAAATCATAAAAATAATTAATGCCAATAAAAAAAATCATTTATCCATGTTTAAATACATTATATCGTATTTTTATAAATCTTCATTTTTAGTGGCGCGTAGCCGCGAATGCGAGTATGGAGAGTTCGCTAATTAGCGAAATCGACTCCACACTCGCGATCGCGGCTTTGCGCCGCGTTGTCTGGTGCGGGCTTATTGAAGATACCTGATACCTGCATCTAGAGAGCACAGAACCACATACAATAAACTCTTTTTTTTTAACCAAAACCAAACCAGTTCGTTGAGCAAACTCACGCCCGGTAGCAATATGGCGGCCGTTGTGACTGCGGGCCCTTTCCGAGAAAACGTAGTTGTTGTTTTGGAAAAAATGTTCCGTTCAGTCAACAGGCCTGGAAAGTAGTCAAATATAATACCAAAGATAGATATAACTCCGTAATAGATGGATACAGTCTAAGGAAAAAACGTGCCTCGAAAATCAAGAAAATTTGATTCTCGTTCAGAGGGCGCTACTAGTTTTGGCCAACTGTCGTATAGATGGCGTTGACGGTTTCGTTTGTTATTTAACAATTTTAACGCATATCAGTGACAGAACATGGGTCAAAATCATAAAAATAATTAATGCAAATAAAAAAATCATTTATCTATATTTAAATACATTTTATCGTATTTTTATAAACCTTTTTTTTTTTAGTTTTAAAGTGTGTCGACAGATGGCAGTGAATTTACTGGGGTTACAAAATTTACTATGACAGTACAGCTCTAGTATAAGTTACTCTATGATAATACTGATGATTGAATAGTCCTGAGGCTGGTAGTTCATGATATAAAAAACCGACTAAGTGCGAGTCGGGCTCGCGCACAAATGGTTCCGTACCATTACGCAAAAAAAACAAAAATCACGTTTGATGTGTAGGAGCCCCACTTAAATATTTATTTCATTCTGTTTTTAGTATTTGTTGTTATAGCGGCAACAGAAATACATCATCTGTGTTAATTTCAACTGTCTAGCTATCACGGTTCATGCGATACAGCCTGGTGACAGACAGACAGACAGCGGAGTCTTAGTAATAGGGTCCCATTTTTACCCTTTGGGTACTGAACCTGAAAAATGTATTTAAATATGTATAAATGATTTTTTTATTTGCATTAATTATTTTTATGATTTTGACCCATGTTTTTTCACTGGTATGCGTTAAAATTATAAATAACAAACGAAACCGTCAACGCCCTCTATACGAGAGTAAGCCAAAACTAGTGGCGCCCTCTGATCGAGAATCAAATTTTCTTGATTTTCGAGGCACGTTTTTTCCTTAGACTGTATTACTATTACGGAGTTATATCTATCTTTGATATTTTTTATGTACATACCTACATGATTGTCTGCTTCAATGAAGAAACTAATTGCGCTAACCGACCAAACCAAGTAAGCTACACAAATGTGTAATCTTCAGTCCACACTTCTATCAGATCTGTCTCGGTCGGTTTAATCGAGGCCGTCGGATGCCGACGGACGCCCCGCGGCCGCGGCCCGCCTCACGCTCCGCCCATCTGGCGATCCAATTCTTGACTTAATCAAGATCCACCGACCCGCCCCGGCTTCGCACGGGTAGTTCAACTAATCAAAGATAGATATAACTCCGTAATAGATGGATACAGTCTAAGGAAAAAACGTGCCTCGAAAATCAAGAAAATTTGATTCGCGATCAGATGTCGCTACTAGCTTTGGCCTACTCTCGTATAGAGGACGTTGACGGTTTCGTTTGTTATTTAACAATTTTAAGGCATATCAGTGAAAGAACATGGGTCAAAATCATAAAAATAATTAATGCAAATGAAAAAAATCATTTATCTATATTTAAATACATTCTATCGTATTTTTATAAATCTTCATTTTTAGTTTTAAAGTGTTTTGATAAATGGTAGTGAATTTACTGTGGTTACAAAATTTACTATGACACTACTGCTCTATAATATTATATCCTCTTTAAACTAATTAACACAAAACCTTTACAAATTATACATATAAACCTTTCTCTTGAATCACTCTATCTATTTAAAAAAACCACATCAAAATCCGTTGCGTAGTTTTAAAGATCTAAGCATACATAGGGACAAAGGGACAGACAGCGGAAAGCGACTTTGTTTTATACAATAAACAGCTTCTCCACACAACCGTAGTCCCCATTTTCCTCTCTGAATATTAACATTACCTATGGAATTTTTCCGCAATTTGATATAAATAAATAAATAAATTTTATAGGACTTTCTTACACAGATTGACTAAGTCCCACGGTAAGCCCAAGGAGGCTTGTGTTATGGGTACTCAGACAACGATATATATAATATATAAATACTTAAATACATAGAAAACACCCATGACTCAGGAACAAATATCTGTGCTCATCACACAAAATAAATGCCCTTACCGGGATTCGAACCCAGGACCATCGGCTTCACAGGCAGGGTCACTACCCACTAGGCATATACCTATAAGTACCTATATATTAATATTAACTTTTAGATTTTTTATTTACTTTCGATTTTGTAATTTTTATAAGAGTTAGCTGTTAAAAGGCATGGAATTTGTTATTCGTTCCTCTTACAATAATCAAACGAGAAGGCATAGTTACTGTAAATATACAATACATTTTATAGAAATACTTTCCATAACGTCTATATTCAGTTAATATAATGGTGGTGACTAATTTACAGCTATATTTCACCAATGTTCTATACAAACAAAACTAAAATTAAGTTTTGTTTGTATAGAACATCGGTGCATGTATAATGCTGTACCTATTAAGTAAATTAGAAACGTATAATTTAAAACACCAAATGTTTTTTTTTTACATATAAATTAATTTATTTCAGTGAATTGATATTTTGGAACATTTTAATTATTTTAATTACAGCGCGCATAAGTTGTTTTCAGAAATCGCGAAGCGTCTGGTTGACTTTAGATTTAAGCTAGTTATTAATTTCGTTTACGTAGTACCACTGTATATATCTTGTATGTAAATAAATTTGTAATATTATTTTTAGAGATACCTGTTCCCCAAATATCAATTCACTCAAACACCAAATTGTGTACAATACCTGTATGTCACATCACATGCAACTGCCAACATTTTATATTATTATAATCAAATTTCTAATATTCTAGATATCTAGTAATTTTATTATGATTAGATACGCATGAGCTACAGATATGAATAGGCACAACCATGAAACATAACTAATAACATTATAGCAACACAAAGAAACAAAATTTTTAAAACAGATTTACAATGCAAATAAAAGTAGCAATAGGCGTGTGTGTAAGTGTGTGTTAGTGTAACTAATGTAATAACCCAATTGATGGTTAAATTTCGACTGTACAATCATCATCATCATTGGCCACATCATCTGTTGTAGATGCTTGTTGCGGCGCTTGTGGGTTTATGGGGTCCAGCATCGCCGTTGATGGCTGTAAAGTCCTATCGCAGCGCGGCATTTCTTGCCACATCGATCGCACACAAAACGCGAGTCCGCAGGAGGTGGTAGAGCACGACGAAGACTTTTCTGCTTAAGGTTCTCCAGCCAGTCATCGTCGTGCTTTGATGTTCCGACCTTAATGTCGTGACGCTATTCCGGTCTCATTTCAGCACGTTTCTCCCAACTGTCGGTCCGAATGCCAAAACTGTCCATGTCCCGCTTACAGGAGTCCTTAAACCGTAGAGCTGGACGCCCAACAGGCCTTTTTACGTCCGCTATCTGACCCAGCATAACTTGGCGTGGTAGTCTCTCAGGGTCCATGCGATGTACGTGACCGAGCCAGCGAAGTCTTCTCTGCTTTAACATAGCAGTTAGGCTGCAACAATGCGTTCTTGAGAGCACTACCTCGTTGCTAATCTTATCTTGCCAAGTAACTCCAAGAATAGTCCTCAGGCAGCGCATGTGGAAAGCGTTGAGCTTGCGTTCTTGTTTCGCGTATGTAGTCCATGTTTCCGATGCGTACAGCAATACACTTAGTACGCAGGTCTGGTATACAAGGACTTTGGTGTAAGTAGTGAGCATACGGTTTCTCCATACGCGCGCAAAAAGCTTCCCAAAAACAGTTGATGCTCTGCCTATCCGAGTATCAATCTCCTTGTCGCTAGATAGAGACTGCGTGGTAGTAGAGCCAAGATAGCAGAAATGGTCCACAACATCGAGTACAGCACCGTCGAGTATGATCCTCGGAGATTGGCTTACTTGCACCATGATGACAGTCTTCTTGGTGTTGACGCTCATAGAAAACAGTCGACAGGCGCGACCAAAACGTGTCACCAACTCCTGAAGTTCGCTTTCAGAGTTTGCAACTAGTGCAGCATCATCCGCATACAGAAGTTCTCTAGCAATTACGTCTAGACGCTTGTTTTTGCATACACACCTGCATACTAGAAAGGATGGGAAACTGTACAATATTAGTCTTCTCAAGTCCAAAAACTGTACAATACACAATGCATTTAATACTAGGTATACCACTCACCGTCACGTACACCCATAAGTGTCAAACGCAAAAAACCCACTCCATCCTATTTTCTAACACTCGCTAATCCTATAACAAAATAAATAGCCCCATTAAACAATTAAGAACCCCTACGTGCCTACACCGCCCCCATAAATAGATCATTGATCATAACGCCAAAAAAAGATGGAAAAAATCCATGTAACGTCACGCACGAAAGCGATCTATAAAGATCCCGTGCGCGCGCGGCGGTTTTCGGATATTTTTTTGTATTTGAGTCTATATTTGATTTTATTGCAGTGGAATGCATTCAGGAGGCACGGAGTTGCCATTAGTGACTATTGCTGGAATGTTTACGAGTATTGGTAGCGAATTGCTTTCGTAATGTGGACTGGCGTGACGTCATTTCGTTTCTAATACGTGACATTTTTCTACTAAGTATTATCTAAACACCGCCAACATAGTAAATAATACAATCTACAACGCATTGCATCAATTTGTATCTATTTGACGCAATAACAATAACTAACACAATTTTCACCTCAGCTGCTCGAACAAGCCTACTTTCGTCACTCCCTGGAGACTCTAGGGATTGACGAAAGTGCTACTTTCCTCACTCTAGGGAGTGACGAAAGTGCGACTTTCCTCACTCCAGGGAGTGCAACAAACTAGCTTTTTAATTTAGTGAAGGCCATGAACTGCCACTTCATACTTCTATTACAATTTGTTTTTTTTTTGTTTCTGCGTTGTTCTGTGTAATTCGAAATACATTTTAACCTTTAATATGTTCTCACTACTGAGGTGAAAAATTATATGTGCAACGCGAGAGCAAAGTTGTTTTAAATCTCGTGTTTTTGAGTCCCTCACTACGCTCAAGACTCTAACTCAGAATCACTCGCCTCGCTCGTGATTCAATTATAGAATCTTTCGCTTTCGCAAAATAAACACTCGCAAGAAAAACCAACTTTCCTCTCTTGTTCACAAATAACTATTGTTAATCCCTAATCGGGGGGCGATTTTTGAATTTCGACCGCTCGATTTCGTGTATTTCGTTCAATAATATCTCCACTACTAGTCATTTAAATTCATCACTAGATTCCCAATTTCTATCGCTCATATTTCATGAATTAGCATTTCGCAGTTTTCCACCGATTTTCGACTGACGAAATCGAGCGATCGAAATTCAAAAATCGCCTCCTGAACAGGGATCGAATACCGGTATATTTTTCATACAAATTAACCGGTATTCAATTTCGGTATCTCGGTTGTTTGTGTATATTTTTCCATTTCATTTAGGTCCTTACCTGAATACCATTCTACAATATCAAAAGAAATATTTCGAATGTTACGTGATATTTTGATTTTAATTTATACCGGTAACGATCCCTGCCCCTGAACGGGAACAATCTATAAATGGAAAATTGCATGAGAATTTTACATTCTCAAAGTTTCTAGAAATTTTGAGAATATTCTGAACTTGTAGGTAGTAGGTACATTGCTAGCGGTGGCTAGGCCTAGGCAAAGAGGATATAATATTATAGAGTGGTACTGCCATAGTAAATTTGGTAACCACAGTAAATTCACTGCCATCTATCGACACACTTTAAAACTAAAAATGAAGATTTATAAAAATACGATAAAATGTATTTAAATATGGATAAATGATTTTTTTTAATTTGCATTAATTATTTTTATGATTTTGACCCATGTTCTCTCACTGATATGCGTTAAAATTGTTAAATAACCAACGAAACCGTCGACGCCCTCTATACGAGAGTAGGCCAAATCAGATGGCGCCAGATCGAGAATCAAATTTTCGTGATTTTCGAGGCACGTTTTTTCCTTAGACTGTATCCATCTATAACTATTTAAATTATTTTATAACAATTTTTAGCAACGAAAACTAGTACCTACCAGACATAGAAACTTACAAACAAAGAGAGTATGAGATCCATAAAACAAAGTCTCCACCTCGTCCTTTATTTGCAGTGGATTGGTATGTGTAGGTACTTACTTTTACCACTACCGGCACCTAAACTCGTAAGCTAAACTGTTTACAATAAATCAGTTCTAAATAGTATTTTCTTTCTATTTGCAAGTGTTATGTGCAAATTACAATGTAACTAACATTAGAGAGCGCAATACACAGATTCTATACAGTAGTGTGTAGTGCAACAATCAGGTGAAATCGCATGGCATTATTTTATTTGTATGCATAAAAACAATCCTCTGTTTTTGCCAACTAATAATCCTATTGGCAAAAAAATATGTCAAATAACATAGTCAACATAGGCTAAACTTTTCACTGACTTCCAAAAAATTTGCATCTATACGAAAAAACCCGGCCAAGTGCGAGTCGGACTCGCGCACGAGTGCCATTACGCAAAAAAACGGCAAAAAAATCACGTTTGTTGTATGGGAGCCCCACTTAAATATTTATTTTATTTTGTTTTTAGTATTTGTTGTTATAGCGGCAGCAGAAATACGTCATCTGTGAAAAATTTCAACTGTTTAGCTATCACTGTTCATGAGATACAGCCTGGTGACAGACGGACAGACAGGGTCCCGTTTTTACCCTTTGGCTACGGAACCCTAAAAATCATTCGTTTATTATTTAAAACGTGTTACTTGTCAAATATATCTACAAATTTTCTCACAGTATCTTGTAAAGATTTCGTCGATACGTGACTGCGCGTCTCTCACAAAATTTTACAACTTTGCAAAAACTCATTTACGTTACGCCGCCCGCTGAGGCCGCTGAGCCATTTTGTGTGTTTTCAACCTGTTTTGTGAATGTATTTAAAATAAGCGAATGAATGAGTGAATGAATGAATGGATGGAGATTGGAATGACTTTTGATGATGTTTCCCACGTTCGGCGCCGAGCTGTCTACGGTCTACGGTGGTTTTGTAAAAACTCTCTTTATACCTTTGATTCCTACAGCGGGCTTAGCACGGTTATTGTCATATTGCGCGTGAAATGGTTATTATCATATTGCGCGTGATAGGACTGCTGTCTTCTAACGTTATCGTAAAAAACTGTCATTTTGCGAGCATGGTACCGGGCTACGATAACAATATCCCGTCGATAATGCAAGTAATCGACAATCTTTTTTTTTTTCCTTTTCTTGATGGACTTGAGGGCGGTGTTGCCCGTAGCCAATGTCACGTAAAAGGGGTAGGAACAAAATAAATGCTCTTAGAGCACGACGCTGTTCGGTGGTTGTTGTAGTTGTCTCGTAAAACCGATAGCTGGATTTTACGAGAAGCACGTGGACTACCGGCCGTTGACTCCAAAATGGTGGTTAAACACGCTTTGAGATTAATTCTCCATTCACTGCACACTACCACATTAGATTATTGTATAATAAAGCTATCGATATTACACTTTAAACAATATTAATGAGCAAAAAACAAAGGAATTAATCACGAGGCTACTATCAAGATGGCGTTAGAACCGGAAATCTCTAATCGACAATCATTCGTTAGTGACCACGATTGTCTATGCCTAGAGTTTTTGAAAGATCCATTCAATAGGTGGCCTTATTCAATTGTCGGACATGTGTCAGATGAAGTTTGAACGCGAATAGCTAGATTTATTATTACACTTCGAAATTATAGGCCATAACACACCATCGTACCGCACCGTGACCTTGGAGCAATTCTAGAGGGTCCTTTACGCTCATGCGCGAATCACGGCGCGAAGCCGCGAACGCGAGTGTGGAGTCTAGTTCGCTATTCAGCGAAATCGACTCCAAATTCGCGTTCGCGGCTTCGCGACGCGATTCGCGCACGAGTGTGGAGGGCCCTTAGGAATAGGGACACAAACAGTGTCCCATATTTCCATGTTTTTCTTTTTTTTTCATGGAAATATGGGACACTTGGCAACACTGGCGCACGTGTGCGGCAGTCTGTAAGGTAGGATCGCACCGTTTTGACGGTTCGGTGCGATAGTATGGAAGCCCACGCCAGTACTACCTATTCCTAGAACTGCACCAAGGTCATTGTGCGACGCCCCCATAAGTAAGAGCGAGAAAGAGATATCGCTTTCTCGCTCTTACTTATGGATGCGTCGCACAATGACCTTGGTGCGGTGCGACGGTGTGTTACGACCTGTAAAGGCAAATACGTCAAAACGGTGCGAACCTTACAGACTGCCGCACACGTGCGCCAGTGTTGCCAAGTGTCCCATATTTCCATGAAAAACATTCATTCATTCATACATGACTACGATAACAATATCACGTCGGTAATGAAAAAAGTTATCGACAATCATTCGAAAGTGACCACGATTATCTATGCCTAGAGTGTATGTCAATGGCTGGCCTTATTTAAATTTCGGACGTGTGTCGGACAAAGATTGAACACGAATAGTTAGTTTTATTACTACACTTCCAAATTGAAAAGAGTTTAAATGAGTGACAGTTGAGTGACAGCTTTATACAAATTGACTTGCATTATATAGTTTGTCAAAAGGGCCCTCCACACTCATGCGCGAATCGCGGCGCGAAGCCGCGAACGCGAGTTTGGAGTCTAGTTCGCTAATCAGCGAAATCGAATCCACACTTGCGTTCGCGGCTTCGCGCCGCGTAGTCTGGAGCGGGCTAAACATGAATCTAGTATAACATGGATCGGTCATGAGGGGTGGGGCGAAATGACCGAACGGGATAGTCTTATGTATCTTTAAGTAGTAGTGACAGAGAGCAATATATTACTTTTTGTCTTTGTCATAGTTTCACTTTTCCACCGCTGCCACAACCGAAATTGTGGCAAACAAATAAGTACGTGACATGTCATGCTTCGTTGCTTGTTTAATTATTGTTGTTTTCTATGAAATTGTGCTTTCTCTTATAAAACATAGTGATGGTTAGCGTTTTGAATTGATAAAATAATGGTGAATTGTTCTGTAATTGGCTGTCATAGCCGCTCTGAGCAAAAATATGAGAACATAACCTTTCACACGTAAGTACGGTATTTTACACCTTCCTCTTAACGCAATATGTGAGAATAACATCGTAAAATTACGTTACACTCAAAGCAATGTAGAATCAAACGATTTCAATAAAAATATCACAATTATTTACGCAAATTAACAAAACATTATTTGTAAAATTATCCGCCCAAATTACGTAGGTTGTTTGTGGTAATCTGTCAGCTACTCAGACGAGTCTGAAGTCAGCCGTTTTTAATCTTCTTCTTAATTTAGCTGCATAACAATCATGTTAGGGATACCAGATGAAGATATCATCATTTTATGGGTAATTTTGACTTAAGTTTTTCGTATTTCTAATTCTAAAAAATAAAATAAACAAATGTTGTGAAGATTAAATGTGGTGTACATTAATTGGTGTGAATAATGTGATTGTGATTTGTGATTTCATAAAATTTTAACTCGTAATACATTTTATTTTACGTTTTATTTACTAAACATGTTTAGTTTTGTACCACCTGCGCGAATTATAGGAGGTATTTCATTGTTCATACGCCTAAATAGAACGGCCCATTGACATTTATTCAACAATTTTAATACCGTCAAACTTTGCCTCCAGGGTAATCGCCCCAACGTAATTTTTACCAATATGGTACCCCCACGTTTATGACGTCATCTATGTCTATCCCATAGACCTAGCATTACATAGACCAGCTATACGCGTGCGCCCGTAAGGGATAGACATAGATGACGTCATAAACGTGGGGATACCATATTGGTAAAAATTACCCCAATATTTGATATCACGTTGGGGCGATTACCCTGGAGGCAAAGTTAGCTTGTTTGACGGTATTAAAAAATTGTTAAATAAAATGTCAATGGGCCGTTCTTTTTAGGCGTATGAACAATGAAATACCTCCTATAATTCGCGCAGGTGGTACAAAACTAAACATGTTTAGTAAATAAAACGTAAAATAAAATGTATTATGGGTTTTAATTTAAAGAAATCACAAATCGCAATCACACCAATTAATGTACACCACGTTTAATCTTCACAACATTTGTTTATTTATTTTTTGGAATTAGAAGTACGAAAAAAACTTCGAGGTCAAAATTACCCATAAAATTATGATATTTTCATCTGGTATCCCTAACATGATTGTTATGCAGCTAAATTAAGAAGAAGTTTAAAAATGGCTGACTTCAGACTCCTACCTACCTACGTAATTTGGGCGGATAATTTTACAAATAATGTTTTTTTAATTTGCGTAAATAATTGTGATATTTTTATTGAAATCGTTTGATTCTACATTGCTTTGAGTGTAACGTAATCTTACGATGTTATTCTCACATATTGCGTTAAGAGAAAGGTGTAAAATACCGTACTTACGTGTGAAAGGTTATGATCTCATATTTTTGCTCAGAGCGGCTATTACAGCCGATTACAGAACAATTCACCAGTATTTTATCAAAGTTCAAGCATTCAAAACGCTAACCATCACTATATTTCATAAGAGAAAGCACAATTTCATACAAAACAACGATAATTAAACAAGCAACGAACAAACATGACATGTCACGTACTTATTTGTTTGCCACAACCTCGGTTGTGGCAGCGGTGGAAAAGTGAAACTATGACAAGGACAAACAATAACAGCGCTTTCTCTGCTACTCCTACTGAAAGATACATAAGACTATCCCGTTCGGTCATTTTCCCCCACCCCTCATGACCGATCCAGTTATACTAGATTCATGGTCTATCCCTTACGGGCGCACGCGGTAGCCCGCATCTATGTAATGCTACTCGTAGAGTCGTAGGTCTATGGGGCTAAAGGACCGTCTCATTTCAAACATAGACATTTCAAACAAGAGAGAGAATCATACTATCTTTGTCTTACACTAGTACTAGCACCCAAAAGAAAAGGATGAGTATAGTTTTTTTTGTTGTTATTTACTGATAAGATTTGCTTGACCAACTATAAGGCCCCATACGCACGAGAGCTTAAAAAGCGTTGCGTGTGGGACGCACCCATAAGTAAGAGCGAGAAAGCGATATCTCTTTCTATAAACTCTCGTGCGAATGGGTGGGGCCTAACATGCACGGATAATTGTGTTCTCTCAACTTAAAGCACACTCGAGCGCGAATCGCGGCGCGAAGCCGCGAACGCAAGTTAATCTAAAGCGAAATCGACTCACGCTCGCGTTCGCGGCTTCGCACCGCGTAGTCTGTAGCGGGCTTAACGTTTTGACAATTGACAATATTGACATTGACAAGCACGCGTGCGCGTCTGAAGAAAATACAACTGACTAGAAAAAAATATATACTGATTTGATGTGAAAACTAAAGAAAATGCCACCGATAATGTAAGTTTCTCTAAAGAACAATAATTTATTTATAGAAAAAGTTATAGTTCGTGTAGATTGTTTGACCAATAATCAATAACTGACTTTATCATGAATTTGTTTTTCAGTCGATGACGATGCTTAGGCGCAGAAGAAAATGCTAGCGAAATATATATATATACTCCCTGTTTAGACACGTGGAAAGAATGAGTGGAAAAAGGCTAACAAAGAGAGTGTATAAGGGAGAGGTAGAAACGGGAGTTGGGAAGGGGCAGACCTCGGCGGACTTTTTCTGATCAGATCGGGGAAATCCTGAAGAAAGACCAGGTAGAGCACCCTAAACCGGCGAGCGTGTATGAGGAACGTTATGAAAGTGAAGGTAGCGAAAGAGGTATGTCAGGATCGTAACAAGTGGAAATCCGTGGTCTCTGCCTACCCCTCCGGGAAATAGGCGTGATTATATGTATGTATTGATAACCGATTATGTGGATTGCTCGGGTGCAGCCCTACGATTGGTGTCGATGGTCACACTACGTGTGGCGCGTCCCGGACTGACAGAGGAGCATCGCCCGCCATTACGGCGTCGGAGTGTGATTTACCTAAGCTATGCCTGTTTTCCGTGGTTTTATGTATTAAATCCTTTATTTAATGATGTATGGTGATTTCTCCTCTAATAGTTCAGAAGCGGCATACGTAATTTACGTCCACAATGTAATTCTGTTTGGAGAAAAAGCCGTAGTTTCACCCGCTTATTGTTGCTAACCAAATACGCCGGTTCAAGTGATATTACTATTATATTCGCACCATTCATCATTGAATAATAAAAACAAATCTTTGGTGAAGCCTTATTAGGGCATACTTTATGAAGAAAAGGTTCGGTAAGTCATTGATGACGGTGTACATCACCGCGGTTCATGGCGTCATGCCACATGACTTGGACAAGTGGAATACGACATTTGGTAAGCTATACATATATATCGTTTCGTTGGAACGATCAAGCCACGTAAGTTATAACTTGAATGTTTTATGGGTAAGCAGTCCAACAACTAAGTGCCATAGTGTCAAATTGTGAATATCATTACAGAATCAAGGAAAACCCGTGAAAGATTGTCTTATCCACTTATTGTAGAGAAGTATTGCACATATGCAAACATTTTACAGCCTAAAATCATAGCTATAATGACATATAATTATGTCTACAACAATGGCCATAATTATTTACTCTTAAAATATGCAAAGAAAGGCAATAATGAAATTAGGAATCAGATTATGAATGCCAGATAAACTAGACGAATTAGACTACTGTAATGACATCATTGTCACACCATAATATTTATTCTAGAATCTAATTTTATAAAAATCATACATCGGTGACAAGTACGGGGAAAGTTCTATTGAGGTGTTATTAAATTGCTAATGAAATTTATCAGTCATGGTGGTCTAGTTTATGTTAAAACACTTAGTCTATGAATGTTGTTGGAAAATACTAATATTAGCAATAAAAATAATTAAATATCTTACATGTTACCAATATAAAGTTTGGTTATTTAATGTAGATGCTTCATGTTACTAATAGTTTGAGAACTATGTGGTGTGTGATTATTAACTTATTATTACACTTTAAATATTATTGTTGTGAATGCAATATAGAATTTGAGTTATTTATGCAAGGCGGACGAAATTGCTGTCATGTCATGGGTCATTATAAGTCCATGTTAACATGATCCCTTTGAGAATGTTGTGTGAAATAAAGCATGATCGCATTATGGGTAAAGATTGTAACAGTTGCCATTTCAGATAAAGTTGTTGCCTCATTTATATTTTCACAGAATAAATGTGTTTGTTACTGGAGGTGTTTTACCAGGACAAGATGGGTGTCTGCATATCTCACAGAGGTCTAATCCCTGCAGAGTGATTGCACACAAATGAGTAATACTAATCTGTGTAAAAGGTTTTGGAGGTAAATAAAATGTAATCAGCCATACAAGATTGAACGAGGTAAGGCCAAATTATACATTCACATAATTTCTAAGTAATAGTATAGCATGGTAAAAATAATAAATAAAATATTGACAAGTGAGTATTACTGATCATGTAAAAATTGTCTTACACAAATGAGTAGCCGCTATGAGGTATGTTCCCAACGGATTCAAATTGTCATGTACTATACACCGAATAATTAATGTTTGTTAACATGTTTCAAATAAAATAGAACAGCCACTAAATGCCTGTGATGTCCAAATGGAAAGGATGAAGTGACATGTACCTACTCTTAATGTTGACTGTACTATAAGAGGCTGTTGGTTCAGCGAATTAATAAAAACAAGGACAATGGATATGGTTTTGAATTGTGATACTTTTAAAAGTGCTAATTTAAATTATTTACTATTCATAATCATATTTTGTTGTTCAATGAAAATTGTGTCCATCTTATTAGGACTGTCAATGGAGTCTTAGTCAGTCATGGAAAACTTAATATTGACTACTTTAACATAATCCAAGAATTATTACAATACCTACTTTAATATAATTTAAGAATGATTACTGAATGCCTTGTTTCAAGGATATTAATATTTCTGAATGTGTTTCATCCCGAGTTAAGCTTCATATTACAAAGTTGATTCTTACAGTTAAATAATCTTAAATCTAATTGACAAATAATAAAGGGGAATAGTATTTGACAGAAGTAGATCACATGTTTTGATGTTTGTTAAATGTTGCATGTTGTGTGTTGTTAGAATGTTCAAATGTCTTCACAAATGGCTACTGCAGCTGCTTGATGGGAGTCTCACCGAACTAGATGGTGCAAAGAATACCTTGCAGTGATAGAAATCTGCGGTGAGAGACAACTGCAGGTAGTGTGTTTACCAAGTTGGATGCTGTATGTACCACTATGAAAGAAGTTAAGTATTCTCAACACAAGTTCCTTGTTTCAACAAGTTGAAGTACTGGGTTATTTCATGCAAGCAAATCATAGATTACTACATCCCATTTTTATTAAAAAAAACTGAGATTGCCATAGAACAATGGTAATAATATAATGGCACTACATGTGTGTTATAAAAGATAAAATGTAATAAATTATTGGTGTATTGACATGAAGGTGGTAAACCTTATGTGCTTATGGGGAAAATTGACATTGAAAGACTGCTTGCTATAGGAATCCTTGGGTCAATATTTTGACCACATGTTTTATCGACATTACTTAATTTTAATAAAAGTGTCAATACTTTATCATATCGTTAGCCCGATAGACAATGTGACTTTATTATGTAAATGTACATCTTGATGCATGTCAATGTAACAGAAGTCATTATCATTATTAACAGCTAATACAATGTCCCACTGCGGGGCATAGGTCTTCCCCGGGAGATATTTAATTAATTCTGATCAAATATTATGTTGATAAATTATTAGAAAATAGTAAGTGAGCCATGGATAGTTGAACCGTAATTACAAAAGTTGAATCCAAACATACTATGTTTTTCGAACACAGTTATTGCCCCGAATCATAGTTTCAGAATGTACTGGCAAAAGTCTGCACGATTGAGCGACAGTGCGAGTCTGCACGCCTGAGCTGAGCGGCAGTACGAGTCTGCACGCCTGATTGGCGGTGCGAGTCTGCACGCCTGAGCGGCGGTGCGAGTTTGCGCACCTAAGCGGCGGTGCGAGACTGCGCGCCTGAGGGGCGGTGCGTGATTGATGCAGCCTATGTGATAACGAGCCAACAAGACGTATCAGCTTAGCGAGCCCATGATACGAATGCTTAGCGAGCCAACGAGACGTATCAGCTTAGCGAGCCTATGATACGAATGCTTAGCGAGCTAACGAGACGTATCAGCTTAGCGAGCCTATGATACGAATGCTTAGCGAACCAACGAGACGTATCAGCTTAGCGAGCCTATGATACGAATGCTTAGCGAGCCAACGAGACGTATCAGCTTAGCGAGCCTATGATACGAATGCTTAGCGAGCCTACGAGACGTATCAGCTTAGCGAGCCCATGATACGAATGCTTAGCGAGCCAACGAGACGTATCAGCTTAGCGAGCCCATGATACGAATGCTTAGCGAGCCTACGAGACGTATCAGCTTAGCGAGCCCATGATACGAATGCTTAGCGAGCCTACGAGACGTATCAGCTTAGCGAGCCTATGATACGAATGCTTAGCGAGCCTACGAGACGTATCAGCTTAGCGAGCCTATGATACGAATGCTTAGCGAGCCTACGAGACGTATCAGCTTAGCGAGCCTATGATACGAATGCTTAGCGAGCCTACGAGACGTATCAGCTTAGCGAGCCTATGATACGAATGCTTAGCGAGCCTACGAGACGTATCAGCTTAGCGAGCCTATGATACGAATGCTTAGCGAGCCAACGAGACGTATCAGCTTAGCGAGCCTATGATACGAATGCTTAGCGAGCCTACGAGACGTATCAGCTTAGCGAGCTTATGATACGAATGCTTAGCGAACCTACGAGACGTATCAGCTTAGCGAGCCTATGATACGAATGCTATTATGAGACGTATCAGCTTAGCGAGCCTATGATACGAATGTTTAGCGAGCCCATGTGACGCATCAGCTTAAAGAGCCTATGATGCAAATGTTTAAAGAGACCATATACAAATCTGCTTAAACAGCTCATGTTATAAATAAGTTTAAAGAGCCCATATTACAGAATTGCTTAGAGCCCATATTACAAAATGCTTAAAAAGCCCATGTTAATTTCGTTAAAAGAGGTCATAATACAAATCTGTTAAACCAGTTAGCTAAAGACATAAATTAAAGTTGCTTATAGAGAGCCCATGATTTAAAGTTACTCAAAGAGCTGGATATAAATACAAGTCCGGTTGAGGTGTGAGTTTGCTAAGAGCTGGCAATTGATTATAAGAAGTTTGCTTTTTAGAGCTTGCAATTGTCTACAAGATATTACAAAGGCTGAAAGTTGTTTACGTGATGTTTTCCTTCAGGAGTTGATGTTTGCTTTAAGAGCTGAATATGTCTACATGATGTTTTCCTCTAGAAGTTGATGTTTGCTTTAACTCTCGGGAGTTGTTTACTTGATGTGTACTTTAAGAGCTAAGAGTTGTCTACATGATGTTTTCATTGATGAGTTAATATTTGGTGTAAGCTTTAAGAGCTTACAATTGATTTTAAGAAGTTTGCTTTTAGAGCTTACAATTACCTACAAGATGTTAAAAGGGCTGAAAGTTGTCTACGTGATGTTTCCCTTCAGGAGTTGATGTTTGCTCTAAGAGCTGAATATGTGTACATGATGTTTCTCTCTAGAAGTTTATATTTGCTTTGAGAGCTGAGAGTTGCCTACAAAATATTTAATTATGAGCTGATAATTGTCTACATGTTTTCCTTTAGTTTAAAAGTTGATAATTATTTGATTTACGAGCTGACATTTGCCAATAAG
The DNA here is from genome assembly GCF_947568885.1 of Cydia strobilella. Taxonomy (NCBI): domain Eukaryota; kingdom Metazoa; phylum Arthropoda; class Insecta; order Lepidoptera; family Tortricidae; genus Cydia; species Cydia strobilella. The sequence goes on along the minus strand of NC_086064.1, from coordinate 562,541 downwards.
ATGTTTGCTTTAAGAGCTGACAGTTGTCAACATCATGATTCATTTAAGAACTGACATGAATCTATATGACATTTGCTTTACGATGTTACTCTTGTCTACATGACGTTTGACTACATGATAATTCTCCTAAAATAAAATAAAGAGGATGTACACGGTTAGAGCCGACTGCTCATTGATTGAGTTGAGATCTTATGATCGAATTTATAATACCGTGATAACTTCATAAAATTTACAACATTCCAGTGCTTAAAGAGCCTTACACTAAGAAATAGACATTTTGATGTGGCCTAAAGGGGTCTCAACACTAGAAGCTGACTTGAAACTGTAACAGATGTTAATTGGCTTTCGTTTTGATGGTTATAGGACAGACATCGGGGCCATCGGATTCACAGAGCACCAATCGCCTACGTCACCAGGTCCTCTGTCGTGACTTGAAGGCGCACGACGCGCAGAAGTTCTGTGGTGCTGCTTGGTGACCTTCGTGGGCGAAGGATTTTCATCAGGAGGCCGAACTGATAACCGATTATGTGGATTGCTCGGGTGCAGCCCTACGATTGGTGTCGATGGTCACACTACGTGTGGCGCGTCCCGGACTGACAGAGGAGCATCGCCCGCCATTACGGCGTCGGAGTGTGATTTACCTAAGCTATGCCTGTTTTCCGTGGTTTTATGTATTAAATCCTTTATTTAATGATGTATGGTGATTTCTCCTCTAATAGTATGTAAGTTTGTTAAACTATCACTAACTGAACGTGAACTTCCAATATTACTTGGAACTCCGGTGGCCGTTTAAGAAGTGTAACACTCTTACGGTAGATATCGCTAGGGTCCCCTAGACCCATATAGTGGGAAGATTTGCTGACTATGGATGAGGTCTTGGTGGCTCAATTGGCAGAGCGCTGGAGTATAGATCCAGAGGCCGTGAGTTCAAGTCTCACCCAAGGCAGTAATTTTTCCACTTTTAAATTTATTCTAAGCTTAATAGCATCGATCGCAGACGTTTCTGCTTGTTAAAAACTACGTAATTATTCATACATTTACTCACACTATAGAAAAAGTGCATAAGGATTCTAACAAATATTAAAAACTTTGAAACCCGTCGACCTCACTCAAAACTTCAAAAACATTTTTTTCTTACCCTGTCTGTACCTATATTCTAGAACCTGGTTTTGTATGCAAGAATCCAAGTTTATTGACAAAAAAGACCACCACACTTTGTGCCATAAATTATGTAGGGCTCCGTGGCTCAGTTGGCAGAAGCGATTGGACCGATGTTCCAATGGTCGCAGGTTCGAGTCCTGCCGGAGGTGTAAATTATTCCATTTTTCCTTTAATTTAAAAATCTGGAGTAACGCTCGCATATGTTTCTGCTTAAAAAAAAAGTTAAGTATGGGGTATTAGCACATTGTGTGTGTGTGTGTGTGTGTGTGTGTGTGTGTGTGTGTGTGTGTGTGTGTGTGTGTGTGTGTGTGTGTGTGTGTGTGTGTGTGTGTGTGTGTGTGTGTGTTAAGATCATTTCTTACAGGTAGATGTTGCTGAATACTGAGAAACAAAAAAAATCCCCCTGACTTAAAAACGAGAGCTTTCTAAAAGTGACATTATTTTCTCATAATTTGCCAATGAACCGCCATACTAGCCTGCACCACTATACCTATACAACTCATGACCTCATCTAATCTATTTTGTTTCTGTTTCAGTCATAACATATTAGAGGACACTCAAATTATCGAGGACATGGAAGACTTATTTAGAAAAGGGATAGTCATAAAATTTAGCTATCGAACGAAAGAAGAAAAGTTCTTACATTCCGCCTGGAACAAACCTCTCAGCAAGTGGCATGTCCATGCATTTCGAATAGTCAATAGTCAGTGTTTATTTGTAAAACATATGTAGGTGAATCTATTACAGTGTAAAGGATTTTTTTTTACAAACTTAAGTTGCAACGTTGCAATGTATGTATCAAGTCCTGCAAGATAAATTAGACCACACTTCCCTGTATTCGATTGAGCTAAAACTTCACATACACTCTTTAAGTTGGGTGATAACATAATACATTATATGAGTTGGGTGATAACGCAATATTATGGTACAGTCAGCTGCAGAGAAAAGGCACCCCCTGCATACAAATTTAAATTTGCATGAACGTGGGGTACCTTTTCCCTGCAGTACCATCGAATATCTGATGATGGACGCAGGAAGTGGTCATATAGGAGGTCATAGAAGGAGATAAAATAACGCAACCGAATTTGTGTCTGGATTTGTTAGAATTGTCTTGATAAGTATTAGCATAGAGTTACTTATACTAGAGCGGTACTGTCATATTAAATTTTGTAACCCCAGTAAATTCACTGCCATCTGTCGACATACTTTAAAACTAAAAATGAAGATTTATAAAAATACGATAAAATGTATTTAGATATATAGATAAATGATTTTTTTTATTTGCATTAATTATTTTTATGATTTTGACCCATGTTCTTTCACTGATATGCGTTAAAATTGTTAAATAATAAACGAAACCGTCAACGCCATCTATACGACTGTAGGCCAAAACTAGTAGCGCCCTCTGAACGAGAATCAAATTGTCTTGATTTTCGAGGCACGTTTTTTCCTTAGACTGTATCCATCTATTGGTATTAGTGAGGGCTAACGCGTATGAATTCGCCGCTAGGGGCGCTAGTGTAGATGGTGGTCTTTTCCATAGTTCGAAATGTCAAATGTCACTTGTCACTTTAATGACTGACAACTGTTCTTTAGTGTTTTGGACCACCATCAACAGAGGCGCCAACTGGTGAGCAAAAAAACGATAGTCCTCTTTGCCTGTTAAAAGAATCGGCAATAAAAACTTGTATCAAAAATATCAGTTTTAACAAAATCCTTATTTCATTTTATTTATTTAACATTAAAAGTCATGTGCATTACAGAAGATGTTAGTAAAATGTAGTCAGTACATTGACACCCGGGTAGGGCACATAATGTTAGTACTTGTGAGGTACCTACAGAGGGCTACAGTTTTTGTGCTCACCAGTTGGCGCCACTGTAGATGTAAATTCTTCTATGCTTATTTTTATAAAATCAATACGACCACACTTCCCTGTATTCGATTGAGCTAAAACTTCACATACATTCTTTAAGTTGGGTGATAACATAATACATTATATAAGTTGGGTGATAACGGAATATTATGGTACAGTCAGCTGCAGAGAAAAGGCACCCCCCTGCATACAAATTTAAATTTGTATGAACGTAGGGTACCTTTTCCCTGCAGTACGATCGAATATCTGATGATGGACGCAGGAAGTGGTCATATAGGAGGTCATAGAAGGAGATAAAATAACGCAACCTAATTTGTGTCTGGATTTGTTAGAATTGTCTTGATAAGTATTAGTGAGGGCTAACGCGTATGAATTCGCCGCTAGGGGCGCTAGTGTAGATGGTGATCTTTTCCATAGTTCGAAATGTCAAATGTCACTTCAATGACTGACAGCTGTTCTTTAGTGTTTTGGACCACCATCAACAGAGGCGCCGGACTTCCGGTTCGAGCGCCATCTTGATAGTTAGCATCGTGATTAATTACTTTGTTTTTTGCTCATTAATATTGTTTAAAGTGTAATATCGATAGCTTATTATACAGTAAACTAATGTGGTAGTGTGCAGTAAATGGTTTAACCACCATCTTGGAGTCAACGGCCGGTAGTCCACGTGCTTCTTGTAAAGTCTAGCTATCGATTTACAAGAGCTAACAAATCACCGTACACTGTCTTGTACAACCGTACAATTTTTGTCGTTTTTAAACCTCTTAATACCTTGATACTGGCGAAATAGTCCCACTGGGCTGAAGCCATAATTTTAAAAGAAGAAGAAGAACAGAGGCGCCAACTGGTGAGCAAAAAAACGATAGTCCTCTTTGCCTGTTAAAAGAATCGGCAATAAAAACTTGTATCAAAAATATCAGTTTGAACAAAATCCTTATTTCATTTATTTAACATTAAAAGTCATGTGCATTACAGAAGATGTTAGTAAAATGTAGTCAGTACATTGATACCCGGGTAGGGCACATAATGTTAGTACTTATGAGGTACCTACAGAGGGCTAAAGTTTTTGTGCTCACCAGTTGGCGCCACTGTAGATGTAAATTCTTCTATGCTTATTTTTATAAAATCAATACGTTCTAATATACACAAAGGTATTTTAACGTCTAAATGTGCCATTTTTTCAACTTGTTTAATTTTGCATATATTTTAGTTGGCAGTTTTTATAAACCACTAACATTTATTGAGCTATATCATGTTTACCATGATTAATCAAAGACGAACAAACATTTACCACAATTATGAATAAGGAAGGAGTTAAGTAAATTCCCGATAAAAAAGCTTGAAGCCCCTAAAACTTCTTTGCATTGGACATTTTGAAAGACCTCCATCTACACTCGCGCCCCTAGCGGCGGAATTAAACGCGGTAGCCCTCATTACCTACACTAGAGCGGTACTGTCATAGTAAATCTTGTAACCACAGTAAATTCACTGCCATCTATCGACACACTTTAAAACTAAAAATGAAGATTTATAAAAATACGATAAAATGTATTTAAATATGGATAAATGAGTTTTATTTGCATTAATTATTATTATGATTTTGACCCATGTTCTTTCACTGATATGCGTTAAAATTGTTTTAATGACAAACGAAACCGTCAACGCCATCTATACGACAGTAGGCCAAAGCTAGTAGCGCCCTCTGAACGAGAATCAAATTTTCTTGATTTTCGAAGCACTTTTTTCCTTAGACTGTATTCATCTATTACGGAGTTATATCTATCTTTGTTACCTACTTATACTTATATTATAATCTATTGCTTGTACCAATTATAATGCCTGCATATCTAATTTAATTTAACATTTTTATAATATGTCAAGAAGCTAATAATTATAACAATAATTTGGAACCCTTTTCAAACTCAAACATATTTATTGCTCATAGTATTACAAATTACAAGAATACAGACCCTGTAAGGGCACAGCAATTTTGTTTTGCTGCAACGCACACAGCAATCCTACGGGTTTTTTTGTTTTGTTTTTATATTTTTCTTTTGTTTCTTTTATATGTGTGTATTGTGGCAAAAGAATAAATGATTTGTCTATCTATCTACATTTACTTAATAGGTTTGTGTAAATAAACTTCGTTTATTTTCTTGGCAATGGTTGTATTATTTACTCATTTATAATATTCTCTCCAGCAGCACAGAGCCGACAATCCGACATTGTTACATATCTGTATCAGAGTTTACATTAGTAAACATAGAAGACTGACAACGCCGCGAGAATTGTCATTGTTGTAAATGGAATTTAAGTTACTTATAGCAAATACATAATTATGTAACTCCGTATAAGCAAGATAAATAGTATAAGGAAAAAATGTGCCTCGGAAAGCAAGAAAAAGTTATACTCGAATAGATGGCGCCACACCTTTAGCCTATACTCATCTCATCAAGGGGGGGCAATATTTCTCACTTATAAGAAACTAGTTATAAGAAACATGTACCGTTTGTGCCCAAATAAACATTAAAACATTATGTCCTGTCTTTGTTTGTAACATGTATTTTTCTTTGTAGTGCACAATAAAGAATTTTATTATTATTATTCCACCTACCCAGGGTCTCAGCCAGGTATAAGTAAATTTCTGTCTCATTTACAGAGGGTTCCATTTATAGAGATGAGACTTGAGGTTATTTCAGTTATAGAGGCTTGTTTTGTCTCAGCACTAACAGAGATAATTCAGTGCTAAAGTATCGGGACCGCGCTATGAGTCAGCTATAATAGAGGTACTAAGTACCTAACAGTGACAGATTTATTACGTATAAAGCTAAAATAAAAAATAGGAATAAGCGAAACCTATTCACCTATGTCGAGTCCATTAAAGTTGCGGGGAATGCTGTTTTGTATGAAGATTGTCCGTCTTGAATGTTTACTAGTCTCTACTTGTATAGAAACATAGGTAAATAGTTTAGGTAGGTATTCGTGTGATAGTAAAACATAGGCGACATAAGTATGTATTTATTAAGCTCGCTAGCAACTCGCAAGCGCACACTCTTAGTAACAGCCGGTTTTGTGCATGATGCTTAGGAAGTCCTTGAGGAGCGCCTTCCTTAATTTCTCCCTTGATCCAAGAGAAGTTTTCTGGAAGAAATAGAAGGAAATAAGTAAAAGTAGGTTCATGTGGCAGCAACGGAGGAAATATTTTCACATGAGAACAGTATATTTGCACCCAAGATATACTAACTAATCGCCGGGAACAATCATTTGTCTTTATGTCTGTAAACAAGGCGCAGATTAGATTAGAACTGGGTGCCTTATTTAAACCTAATATTGCATTCCCAGATTATGTATCTCAGAGGTACCTAACTATCAAATAATAGGTACCTATCTCATTGCACAATACAGCCACACTCATACTTATTCAAAAGAGTAAAAGTTACCTACTAAGACAGACCTAGTGGAGCGTTACAGTTTTTTTAATGTCTAGTACTTAATTCGGTACTCAAAAGAACCTACCTTCTATTTACAGCTATTACAAATTGCTTCAATAGCTACTGGCTCACAGTAGTCTGACCAATGGACTAGTTGCCATCAGCTAGCAGGTGTTATTACACCTGTTAGAACCTAAAACAAAAAAGTATCTACCTAGATGTAAGTTTTTCAAGTAGATTTTCCCCCTTAGGTTAGGATTTGAATGTTGAGGTAAAAAGTAGCTTAGTAATGTAACCTAACCTAGGTTAATAGCATAAGTAAGAGATTGTGCAACAGATATCTTATCATACTAACTTTTACATTTATAATGTGAGGTAGTATTTAAGAGTTTAGGAGCATTGTTATCGAGAGGTTTGTTTGACAGACATGTAAACTTTACGAGAAACACTGCAATTTTATAGCTTTACCTTTAGGTGTTTTAGTAATCCATCACCGTTTTGACTTTTGAGGCTCGGCGTTAAGTTCGGCACATAACTGTAAATATGCGAAATGCCCGAAATTCTTCGTCTGGCATATCAGACGGGTTGTAAGAGTGTCTTGATAAAGCTATGCACGAGATTTTTAGACGCTCTTTTTCTTTAACAGCATCCGCAAGTAGGAATAATAAAATTTGACTTTCCTGCAAAGAAAAAATTGACAATATATATATACAGCGGAACATTGTAACTAATAACTCAATATCATAGAAAAACTGATATTTACCCGTAATTTATACCTTAAAATTGGTTTATTCAATAATTTTGCTTTCACGACAAGGCTTATCGTCACCTAAGAAGCACGTAGATAGAATTAACGAAGTTGAACTGTCAAAATGGGACAATGTGTCAAATTATCAACGACGGCAACGACTATGTTATGCAAATTGTCGTCTGTCAAGCTCCTGTCATCTACCGCTGTCATTCTGTCATCTACCGCTGTCATTCTGTCATCTACCGCTGTCATTCTGTCGTCTACCGCTGTCATTCTGTCGTCTACCGCTGTCATTCTGTCATCTACCGCTGTCATTCTGTCATCTACCGCTGTCAGATGTGGATAACTATCACGATTTCGCCCTATCACGGCCTTGTCACGCTACCATGCTAAGCCCGCAGGTAGTATTGTTACTATACGTGTAACGCCTTTGTCTAAAATGTTTTTAAATTACGCTTAACAAATCATTTGTAAATTATACTTACTTATCTAAAGCACCGTTGCAATACTTGCAATATTATTAGGCAGTACAATCCATGAGTTATGTTCATAACATTATGTTAATCACAACAATTTATGCATGTTTAATAAGTAGTAGTACATATAATAACTTAATATCTATAATATGCAAATTATTCAAATATTTTTTAGTGTGTGAATTTGCTTTACATCTTACATTCTAAAGTTATAGGCAAATTAGAATAAAGTTATTGATGTAACTAGACTAAGGGGTATAATTGTTACGCGCGTAGTATTTTAGCATAAATGTGGCTGATCCGTTAATTTTCCTCTATTTTAAAGGATCGGCAACGCGCATGTTACACTTACGAAGTTTCAAACGTCCAATACGTCACGGTAACCTGCACCTGGCGAGCTTTTTTTTTATACCACGTCGGTGGCAATCAAGCATACAGCCCGCTTGATGGTAAGCAGTTACCGTAGCCTATGGACGCCTGCAACACCGGAGATATTACACGCGCGTTGCCGACCCTTTAAAAATCTGTACACTCCTTTTTTGAAGAACCCCATACTGTAGCCCCTCGGGAAAACCTCGGCAGGGAGCTCATTCCACAGCCGAAGCGTAATACGCGGGAGGAAATTCCTCTTAAACCGGTTTAGGTGCTAGGGTGTGAGGATGAACACCCTGCCGATGGCGAGCGGTGCGGTGATAGAAAGCGGCCGTTGGCATCATGTCAAACAGTTCTTCAGAGCACAGCCCATTGTACAAGCGGTAGAACACGCATAAGGAGGCGAAGTCTCTCCTTAGACTTAAAGGTTCAATACCGCTTGTGAGTTTGGGATCGTCGACGATTCGTACAGCGCGCCTTTCGACTGAGTCGAAGGGTCCAAGCTGTCTGCTTGTTTACCACTGACGTACAAAAATCAGTTAACACATTCTACAAATACCAATATGGCATATTTATGTTAGTTTCCGTACTGCAACTATGCGAGCACTGGCGTAAGTACGTGCCTTGCCCGATAAACCTGCGCTATTTACGCGTGTAGCACGTCCGATATGTTTCACACATTGTTGCACCCACGAGGGTGTACAGGGTAACCGACGTTTCATACGGCACTTAAGACGTTTGCGTGTAATGCATTGTTGCGAGGTGACGTTACATTTGTAGCGGGGTTCGTGGTCTACATATTTACTGCGCTTTTAGTAGCTAATCTGTATAGGAACTAGAAAGGAGATGAAAATGGCTACGTATAATATAAAAACTCAGTACTCAGGACAAAAGGTATATAATATATTTGGTAGCAAGCCAAATCATTCGAAAGTATGCCGAGCTTGGAGAGTTAAGTTATGGCACTCAATGCAATATCATCGGCGAAACAAAATCCCGCGGACGTACATTTGCTCGTTCGGCCATCTACTGTCCGCGCGCCAATTCCGTGCATTCGGAGGTCGAGGAAGTGGGAGGGTGTGTGCCGCGTACGTACAAAATGACACCACTGTCATGACGCCCAATATTCCTAACATTCCTCAGCTGTGCACGGAATTCACGCGCAGATAGTAAATAATGTTTTCTTAGGAGGACATTGTTTGTATAGAAGTATATAAGAATTGAACATTAATAAATTTATTTACATACAAGATATATACAGTGGTACTACGTAAACGAAATTAATAACTAGCCTAAATCTAAAATAGGCCCTTGAGGCATTGTACCAAGGATGCTGGCGGCATTTCCCCGCTGTATCGCAATGCTGATACGTTGTGCGAGAAAGCCGCCAGCTCTTCGGTCACCAGTTACGTCAACCAGACGCTTCGCGATTTCTGCAAACAACTTATGCGCGGGGGACCCCATGGACCTAGAGTTTCAACTCCAAATGGAACGAAATGATACTCTCTACCGAGGCTCTTATATTTATCTGCGAATTATCAATAGCACTCCAATCAATTGTCGAATCGGTGAGTCTTGATCTTTAGATTTTATTTTTTAAATACTCAAGGTATATTCCACATTAGCAAGTTAGTTGCTAACAACAGGTATACCTAATGGAAATTGCTCAACACATCGTTAACTTCTAAACATCGTCCTAAATACGAACCCTCACCTCGCAAAGTGCTGCTTACATTGTAAATGTTTCCCCAATGAGTGCGCCCTACGCGCATTCAAAATGAACATGAGCGTAGTACTTGTATGGAGCGGTTAGGTCATTTCGCGTTGAGAGGGTAACGGGTTGTGTGGGTTATAAAAGGGCATAAGTACGGGTGTTTTGGGTGCGCGTGCGTCGTTTTGAGTGTGAGGTTGAAGGGTACGTGCAGACACAAAAGGCTGGCGGTCGATTAGCAGAAACATTGTTTGCTGCGATTACTGAGCTAATGTGGCGAACTATTGATTTTTACTTAGGGATATTATACATTTTTTGTGCGTCAAATAAAATAAAATAGTTTTTTTTTCTTAGTGTATACTTTACCCATGTATTTATGTAGGTAGGTATAGGTATGTATGATACAGCCTATGTATGTACCTACAAGAAGCGCCAGCATCATTTTAACATAAGTGGGACATAATATTGTCTTCGGTTACCGCGATAGTTACTCATGAAATAAAACTATGAAAACGGATTATATCGCGTATATTGAATTTATAATACAATACAATACTATACAATACAATACAATACAATATAAACAATACAATACAATATAATACATTATTGTTTTTTATCGCGTATATATATATATATCTTTACTTAAAATAATTGTAGTGTATAACTAGCCTTATGAACCGATTTTGCATGTACAACCAGCCTTAAAGTTTGTAGTCTATGATTGTTCATTATTTTAGTATGTGGGTATTTTTGCACTTTGTAATTTTTCCTCAGTCACCCGTTGACCACGAACGCTGTAAAGGGTTCGAAACGTCGGGATGTATTATAAATTCAATATACGCGATATAATCCGTTTTCATAGTTTTATTTCATAAGTGGGACACTTACCTCCTCATTATATTGTATTTGCAAATAAGTAAACCACACTACGGTTCAAAAATACCTGTTTACATAATTTCGTTTTAAAACTCTGTAATTTATTAATGTATACTAACTTAATTTCTGGCCTGGATCCCCGCTCCGGGTTATTCTTGGTGCAGAGGTTATCCATCGCGATTCAGCGCGGTAATGCGGCGAGCGTTTTGGGCACCTTTGCGCCGGGGATGACGCGGGGTGGGATTTTTGACTGACTGCTGCTTACTGCTTTGGTTTTGTTTTGTGTTTGTGTGTTTTTTTTAATGTATATATTTTTTATGTTAAGTAATGTAATATAATAATGATTAATGTGATTTATTGATTTAATTTAATGTAATGTTTGATTTGTAATATCTTGTAATAATGTAATGGAATTTATTATTTATTGGTAAATGTAATAATTAAATTAAATTAAATTTTATGACCATAAGTTGTGATAAATCTTTACTACTGACTCATTTTTTTTTTTGTATTGGGTTTTTAATTAAGGAGGGAATTAAATCTTCTGGGGTCCGTGGTGTAGGGTTGGAGCCGGCGTAGTTTTTATCGCGTATATATATATATCTTTACTTGAAAATAATTGTATTGTATAACTAGCCTTATGAACCGATTTTGCATGTACAACCAGCCTTAAAGTTTATAGTCTATGATTGTTCATTATTTTTAGTATGTGGGTATTTTTGCACTTTGTAATTTTTCTCAGTCACCCGTTGACCACGAACGCTGTAAAGGGTTCGAAACGTCGGGATGTATTATAAATTCAATATACGCGTTTTATTTCATGAGTAACTATCGCGGTAACCGAAGACAATATTAAACTAATCTAATTTGTAATATTTACTGTGTAAATTAATATTTTAAAATTCCTTGTAATATATGTGTGTTGGCCTATAAACTTGTGAAATAAATTAAAATGCTTTCTATAAAAGTGATCCCATAAGTCATCTGTGAACAAATTTTTGTACGGAGTACCATAGAGTAACTTATACTAGAGCGGTACTGTCATAGTACATTTTGTAACCCCAGTAAATTCACTGCCATCTGTCGACACACTTTAAAACTACAATTGAAGATTTGTAAAAATACGATAAAATGTATTTAAATATAGATAAATGATTTTTTTTATTTGCATTAATTATTTTGATGATTTTGACCCATGTTCTTTCACTGATATGCGTTAAAATTGTTAAATAACAAACGAAACCGTCAACGCCATCTGTACGACTGTAGGCCAAAACTAGTAGCGCCCTCTGAACGAGAATCAAATTTTCTTGATTTTCGAGGCACGTTTTTTCCTTAGACTGTATCCATCTATTACGGAGTTATATCTATCTTTGGGAGTACTAAAAATATGCACGTATGTGACTTATGTGTTTTCTCAAACAATAGTAATAAAACTAATAAACTTCAGTTATTATGGCAGTATTGGTGGCGTCGGCAAAAAACGCCAGATGTAGCTGACGTTAGGACCCCAGCGCCGTCGCTCACAACACCATAATCCTTTAATCTCAGGAAACACTCATTCTTCAACATCATGTTTATAACTTTATTATGTAAGAGTACAAAGTGTTTATAAGTATCTTAACACGACATATTAATAACGGGTCACTCACTATTTTAAGTCGAAAAACGCTCGACATGTTTCACTACGTACCGAGGAGCGTCATCAGGAGCTTGTGTTGACGGTGACGGACTTATTAATACGTTACCCGTTATTAATATGTTTAATATGTCTGTGTCTCACGGAAGTTTTGTGATTAAAATATCTTTACACGACTAGAATCATTCACAGTTTACTACCACTATGTATTTTTTAAATTTGTAGAAAATGGTTACAGGGATTCGAACTCACGACCATCGGCTTCACAGGAAAGGGTCATTATCATTACCCACTAGGCCAGACCCCCACTATTTAAAATTTATTGCTCAAAAAACAATAATAATGTACAAGTGGCGAATAAATATCAATATTAACACTAAAATACCCTACCCTCCTAAATACTTCCGTAAGGAAAGGCAATTATCGCAGAGAGCCAGATGTGCGTCGCCCGCGCAGCTCTAATACTGAAGCTTAAGCTTAATCCATCGTTGGAACACAAATGAGTTATAAGCACCTCTGTACTGTGGTCGGGTGAGAACCAGCTATCTTGAAGTCAGTATACCCGTCCCTGCAGAGGTTATAGGTATATTTTATAACCAGGCTGTATCTCATGAACCGTGTTAGCTAGACAGTTGAAATTTTCACAGATGATGTATTTCTGTTGCCGCTGTAACAACAAATACTAAAAACAGAGTAAATCAAAAAAATATTTAAGTGGGGCCCACATAAAAAAAACGTAATTTTTTGGCGTTTTTTGCGTTGTACGGAACCCTTCGTACGCGAGTCCGACTTGCACTTGGCCGGTTTTATTGTAGTCAGTTTTTAATGATTAATTTTATTGTTCCATTTATTAGTTCAAAGATTCTATTACTATAGCCGGTCAAACAACTTTGTCAGTAGAAAAAGCCGCCAAACGAAAATTTTCTATTGGACGATATCTCTTTGCGCCTACATTTTTTTAATTACTACTGACGGAAATGGATGGACAGACTATAGTGATGGAGATTTCTGCAAGACTCGTTCCGTACTGGCCAAATAGTCATGCCACTAAAAAAGGTTCGCGCTTGCGGCACGCTTCAAGTTTCCGGTCTGGATCTGAATCCATCAAGATTTGAGGAGTTCCATCAATTTGTCATAGAACTCATCATCAGAACTGGACCTTGACAAAAACTTCTCTTAGAACCTTAGTTGCTTAACAAGCTTTACGAAAAGACAAGCATGAAATACGCAATTCTAGCCAATTTTTTAATGCACTGAAAAAAAAATACGGTCGAATTGATAACCCATTTTTTTTAAATTCCGTTAGAAAGATAGGAAGAATATGGTGCATTGCATTGGATTATCTGCAATGGTGGATTTTATTTTTATATTTTATGTTTCGTTTGATGCATGTTATAAAACTCAAATGATACATGAGACTAGGTAACTATTATCATAGAGTAACTTATACTAGAGCGGTACTGTCATAGTAAATTTTGTAACCCCAGTAAATTCACTGCCATCTGTCGACACACTTTAAAACTAAAAATGAAGATTTATAAAAATACGATAGGATGTATTTAAATATAGATAAATGATTTTTTTTATTTGCATTAATTATTTTTATGATTTTGACCCATGTTCTTTCACTGATATGCGTTAAAATTATTAAATAACAAACAAAATCGTCAACGCCATCTATACGACTGTAGGCCAAAACTAGTAGCGCCCTCTGAACGAGAATCAAATTTTCTTGATTTTCGAGGCACGTTTTTTCCTTAGACTGTATCCATCTATTACGGAGTTATATCTATCTTTGCTATTATTATAGTTCTCTTTTTTATACAACGTTGGTGCAAACAAGCATACAGCCCGCCTGATGGTAAGCAGTCTCCGTATATAGCCTATGGACGCCTGCAACTCAAGAGGTATAGGGTGGAGGTGGAGATAGAGAGGTAAAGGTCCACTTTGTTTTGTTATATAAAAAACTGATGTCCAACTAACCATTAAGCAGAACTTTTCTCAACCCCACATATCGTATTTCTGCAAACAATTTACTTACTCTTTAAATAAGCGTTTTCAATGAAAAAATAAAACGCTGTGTGCGCAGGCGCACCGCAGGCCGCCATAACGAAGTATTTAGCGCGCAAGTTTATTTGTTCCAATTTTAAACGAGGTCAGGGTCGGTGGAGGTTTCAATAAGAAATTACATTATGTACAGCAAACAGCGAGGCATTTACACATAATCTGTACACATATGTACCTAGTATAGTAAAAAAAATAAAAGAGTGGACGACCCCGACTTACAAGCATGTCCGTAGTTAAGAAAGACCTAGAGAATAAGAATATAGATCCAACGACGACCCGGAACAGATACAACTGGAGAAAATTGATTAGGAGAGCCGACCCCAAATAAAAATGGGATAAGGCCTGAAGAAGATATGTACCTATATAATATAATTACATACGTACGTAGAAAGTATATTAAGAGCCAACAGGAGCTGAGCGAATTCTCAATTTTGAGATTTCAAACTGATTATCTCCGTCGCGCTGACGGGGGCGGCGCCGCCATATCCCCGTGTGTGTGGTGCACGCACACAGACGCGCACGTCATTTGCGCTCACGGACCTTATGCCTGCAAGTCGCGTCGCGGTCGGGGCCCGCTATATAGGCATATCATAGGCTATAGCTAGTTCTTACAAACTTTTTCTGTTAGCTTAGCTCGCTACCACCACTGAGCGTTTACTTATTTCCTGTTATTGTGATTTAACTTCTTGATTTTAGGTAGCTGAATTCAATATCCTTCTACAACCTGCAATCCAAATAACATTTTGACTTTTACAGGAGAGTAAAAAAACAATCATTTCTTTTCTCGTTTCCGTGCGGAAAGTATCAACTTTCGACACGCTGTGCTATTAGTACACTACATTGTGCAACGAGGGGGGTAAGTGAGATTTTGTAAAGGAGGAGTTTACAATATTCTTACCCCCGGAGTTACACACAATGGTTTTCGTTACACTTGTGATGAAAAACTAAATTTTCAGGGAAATAATTATAAAATACGGTGACATTTCAAATATTCGTCCGCCATATTGTCATTTCTTGACAGGTTAGGCATCTAAGGCACAGACCTTCGGCATTCAGCCACGATTGAAAATTTTGTGTAAAAATATTTTAAACGGCTATTAAATTAATCCAATTAAATATTATAAACAAAAATACTAAATTATAATTGTCAGTATTTTAGAAGTAAAACTCCCTTACACACCCTTATACTTTAAACAAAGTATTTTACTTATAACTTACTTGGTTCGTACTTCGTATGAATTAGTGACATATCTAATTAAAAAAAGAAAGCTATAACTCCCGCGGGAACAATATAGGCCTTTTGTTTTCCCTTCAGTACACCTGCATGAAATAAGATCTTTTCGAGCAAGTGTGATGAAAAACAAATTTGTCGCTCTCCGGTTTCGTTCATTAGAAAAAAAGAAAGCCTCAGGTTAGATAAAATTATCATAACAAAGAAACATGTGACATGAGATATTTCTTACGTTGATGTAATTATACAGTTTTATTAATGGTCCGTTTTTTATTTATGAGTCAGATTTTGATTAAAATAGGTATGTTTGAAGAGCTCCTAATCCTGGTCGGAATGAATAAGAAACCCCAATTTGGGACAATAGTCTAGTCTACAAAACGTTCAAGGTGGTTAAAAATATAGTGTAAGCTGTTCGCATTAAAAAACCGCAAATCGATGTACAGGTTAGCCGTTTGGTACACGTATACTAGAGGTCAAAACAAAATTATCGACCCGCAGTTCCTAAAAAAAAATCCCTTGGGAGGGGTGCTGAAACTTTTTTTGTATAAAAAAATCTTTTTTTTTGTATAAAAAAACTTTTTTTTTTAAACCTATCGTATTCTTCTCTTATCTATCATACGAAAGGGCTTTTTGAAGCGATTCTGAAAATATATCACATCATTACATTTTAGCCATTTTTCTTAAATTGAAACAAAAAGAATTTTCAAAACATACCAAGTTTGGGCTCCTCCAGATACGATATGGCTGATTTTTTTTTGTACAATATACCAAAAATGATACGTGATTTCCTCATATCTAACCCAAAAAAAGGAATTTTAAAAATAATTTTATTTAGTTTTTTTTTAAATACAAAGTGACACAGTTAGGTTTAAAGATCTTTATTTTCTCATAAGAATACATAATATTCACTTACACGAGAATTAATTGTTTTTTCACGCAAAATACATTTTATCGGTGAGCGCACACTTAACCTATAACAAATAACTTAATACTGTAGGTTTTAATATATATGACTTAAACTAAAAGTATACAAATTAAACTAAATTAAACAAAAAACACTTTTTTTTGGTTTTTTTTTGTCGGGTATATCAATAACTTATAAACAGAACAATTAGCAATGGAATGCGAGCGTAGTTGCTACGGCCCGGACCGGCCGTTCTACTTCAATACCTATTTTACGAGACTTATGGAACTGTACTGCAGATACGGTATATATTAATCATACAAGGATACGTAATATCCATATATCCAACGGGAAATACCTCTTTAACCCTTTAACTTGACCCCAAACTTGGTATGTTTTGAAAATTCTATTTGTTTTAATTTACAAAAAAAAATGGCTAAAATGTAACGATTTGGTATACTTTTGGAATCGCCTCAAAAAGCCCTTTCGTATGATACCACACACAATAGGTTTTTGAAAAAAAAAATGTTTTTTTTCCATACAAAAAAAAATGTTGTAGCACACCCTTCCTAAGGGATTTTTTTAGGAACTGCGGGTCAAAAATTTTGTTTTGACCTCAGTATGCGTGTGCCAAACGGCTAACTTGTACATCCATTTGCGGTTTTTCTTTGAAATTGGGCTTGTACGGCTGCCACTAATAGAGATACTAACTCCTAAAAATACGTATGATACCTCATTAGATTCGGAATGATGTCTAGAAAAATGTATTCGAAGCATTCCCACATAAAAAAAGTTCAAAAGCTATTAACAAAAAACGCAAACGTACCATTACGCAAAAAACAGCAAAAAATCACGTTTGTTGTTTGGGGAGCCCCACTTAAATATTTATTTTATTCTGTTTTTAGTATTTCTTGTTATAGCGGCAACAGAAATACATCATCTGTAAAAATTGCAACTGTCTAGCTATCACGGTTCATGAGATACAGCCTGGTATGACTGACAGATAGATTGACAGACAGTCAGACAGACAGACAGATATTATTTTAAAGGTATTAAATATTCTTTTAAAAATTAGAAAAAAATATGGTGCATTTAAAACATATCATGGAATATACTACGGTTATAAGTTGATAGTATGTAAAGTTATTTTTTCAACAAGTTAGGCAATTATTAAGTAACCACATTTTTCTCGAACTTTCGTCTTTGTTGTAAATAATAAAAAAAGAAAATAATTGTCGTAAAAAGTATTTCGCCTCGTGGAGCCCTTTTCATATACATACTTAATAAGATCACGTCATAAACGATTTAATAAAAGTAATACTTTATTTAAAATAAATTTTAGAATAATAGTGAAAATTGTAAAATATAAAACAATATTTTAACCAAAGTATTACTAATTCTTTTTACAATCAAATGTATGAATACGTACTTAGAACTGATACTTTTCTAAATAACGAATAAATGGACTAAATTGTGTTATTAATTTTTAGTGCAAATCACCACAATTTGCTTCTAAAGAGCAAATCAGTGACCAAAAATGATATATGATTTTAATGTTTCGTTCATATATTCAGATTTGTGTATGAAAATGTGAAACTATTATTTCTAAAATAAATTATTCGTCCCTAATTTACACAATAATTATACCAAATTTGATCTCATAGCAACAGATATGTAGAAATAGAGGCAAACTGGACCGCAGAAGCCGACTTTTCCCCTCCCTTTTTCGCGGGTTACCAGGACTTAATCTCGTAGCTAGTGCGTCAGCTCAGCTTTGTATGAACCAAGGAATAATAAATAGTGTTAAACGATATCCCCTGAGGCCAAAGTGCATACTCACTTTACTTACTTCGCCTACTAAGAGGCAAATCGCGACTTTGAAAAGGTTTATCGATCTTATCACATCACTAGATTATCGACATTTAATGTCGACTATTGCCCATCACTTTTCTGTCTGTGTACGTATTTAGAAACTTGACCCCGCCCCTAAAATTAGTGCGATAAGAACAACTGCAGCTTAGGCGAAAAATCCTGCGTAAAAATCTCAAAAATCGAGGTTTTGTACTCGACTGTTTCCTCCTCCAAAACTTAACCAATCGTAACCAAATTTGGAAATCTAAATGATTATGAAATTGTCTGTGTCGGACTGTTTTGATTTTTTGGCTAATTGATACCAGTTTTGAATACCACGCCTCTCATTGCGGCATAGTCAGTGAGGCCATTTTTGGCCATGTGTGAAGGGCTCTAGCGCCTTAAAAAACAAAAATATCAAAAAAAGCAAAACACACCGACACAGATATTGACAATATTAATCTGTGTTGAAAAAATCATTGCTCTAGCTTCAAAAACCACGGAGGAAACAGTCGAGTACGTTTGTATGGAGAAATGACCACTCCTGTTGGCTCTTAAGGATGACTCAGAATGATCCGGTTTCGACACACAGAACTGGATGATAAGCATAAAAATTACAGGTCTGGGTTCGACCCTAGGCTAAAGAGACACTTCATTTTCTATGACGGGTGACAGGTGATCAACTGATCACGTAAAGATTTCTATGAAAAATTGAAATGTCAGACGCCTCGGCCCGGCCCCGGACCGTTAAAGCATGAATTATCCTTTAAGCGACATCAAAAATGGCAATATTTCCTATAGCTGGTAGATACATAATAATATTTTTTGATAGGTACAAGCCATTAGTACCTTGCACTACAAGGTACCAAAGATAGATATAACTCCGAAATAGATGGATACAGTCTAAGGAAAAAACGTGCCTCGAAAATCAAGAAAATTTGATTCTCGTTCAGAGGGCGCTACTAGTTTTGGCCTACAGTCGTATAGATGGCGTTGACGGTTTCGTTTGTTATTTAACAATTTTAACGCATATCAGTGAAAGAACATGGGTCAAAATCATAAAAATAATTAATGCAAATAAAAAATCATTTATCCGTATTTAAATACATTTTATCGTATTTTTATAAATCTTCATTTTTAGTTTTAAAGTGTGTCGATAGATGGCAGTGAATTTACTGGGGTTACAAAATTTACTATGACAGTACCGCTCTAGTATAAGTTACTCTATGAAGGTACTGAAGTACATAATTACATACATGTAAAGGACATTTTAAAATAAAATAAAAAAATCTCGTCAAAATATCTAGTCACACGTATAATACGACATCGAGTTGTATCACCCCTAAAATATTGTTATACCTAATACAATAAGTTAGTTAGTTACTTAATTACTTAGTTACTTACCTAATTGATATCCGGGAAATGTATAGTTAAAAACCGGCCAAGTGCGAGTCGGACTCGCGCACCGAGGGTTCCGTACTTTTGAGTATTTGTTGTGAAAGCGGCAACAGAAATACATCATCTGTGAACATTTCAACTGTCTAGCTATCACGGTTCATGAGATACAGCCTGGTGACAGACAGACAGACGGACAGATGGACAGACGGACAGCGGAGTTTTAGTAATAAGGTCCCGTTTTTACCCTTTGGGTACGGAACCCTAATAATGTAGTGTTATAGTTTTTAATTTAATTTAATTATGTGTTATGCTTATGATCTAATTTAATTTATTTTAATTTTAATTCTTCTACTGTAATTTTTTATTTTTTAACTGACTAACCAACGTTTCGGAATATGTGTACTACTCGTAACAAGAATATGGATTTTTATTAATCTGAAATAAATATTATTCATTCATTCATTCATAATAACTAGGCAAATCGTGAGAACCGAAGTGATTACGAAAAAAAGCGGAGGCGGCATTGTTTATGACTCGTTCCCGCGCAAAACAAGGCCCTCCCGCCGAATCGTCACCCGTTCGACCATAGACAATAAAAAAACGACGCCTTGTTGCGAATAGCTGACAATTGTCGCGTAGAGGTGCGAAATGTTAAAAAAAAACATTATTTTCGTGAGAAACTTTCTCGGTTTAAAATAAATTCAGTTTTTTGAAATATTTGTACATCGCAAAGCGTGAGTCATGTTTCCGAAATGACGCACACATTAACAATGAGAGTACATTGTACGTTTTTATTTCAATTCGTGCTTTGGGCTTTCCCTATTCAATTTATTGTAAAGTGACTTTAAATAAGTTAAATCGTTTTGTAAACAGATCAAAGAACGCTCTTTCGACTCAAAAATAACTGGAAATTTGAAAATGAAGCTTAAATATAGTTTGTCAAAGGACTGTTTCATTTCAAACATAGACAGAGAGAATCATATATACTATCTTTGTCTTACACTAGTACTAGCACCCAAAAGAAAAGGAAGGAAAATCAAGTATGTAAATCTTTTTACTTATTTTTATATTACATTCATTATGACATTTATGACTATGACGTAATTGCCAATGAGTCGATTTACTATCCTTCGAGCCACTGAAATGCACGTGTTCACAATACAAAACTTGACACTTTTAAACAATAAATATCTCCACAAATCCGCAACTCATTCATTACTACGCTCCATTCACGTAATCAGAAACAAAAGACACCTTACACCCTCACCGGTTCCCAAGCCCACGATGCAAATTACTGAACGATTACAAATGAATGAATGAATGACACAGCAGGTGTCTAAACCTTACGGCGTAAACAGAAAAAACCGTGCCATAGACACGTGCGTTGCGGCAAGAGACAATGGTGTTTAGGAAAAAAAAAACAAAGATGACTTTTGGCGCGTTTTATTGACTTGTCCCTTTCCCACGACTTAGTTCGGTTTTCGAATAAGACGTATTGTTTCTAACGGCAATTTACAATTAGAGCCTTTATTTTCTTACTAATTAGGACGTATTTACTGTAAAGGGTTTATCATTTACGCCTTTTTACGTTGGATAGTGGATAATTGTAATTTCTTACTAGGATTAAGGTGTTGGGATAGTAATCCTTTTCAAAATCCTTTTCAGATGATGGATGTCGCAACAGCATCTGTGGCGTCTTATGATTACGATTATTTACTTTTGCTTTCGAATAATAATTAACTTTCTTTAAGCTATTTTTTCTTTTCTAAGGAAAAAATATATAATAGGTACCTGTTTATAAACTACTGCATTGTTCTATAAACTTCAGCAATGAGGGCTAACGCGTATGAATTCGCCGCTAGGGGCGCTAGTGTAGATCTGTAGATGGTGGTCTTTTCCATAGTTCGAAATGTCAAATGTCACTTGTCACTTTAATGACAGCTGTTCTTTAGTCTTTTGGACCACCATCAACAGAGGCGCCAACTGGTGAGCAAAAAAACGATAGCCCTCATTTATTTGTCACATAAAGGGAAGATGCGTGCATAGGTTGTAATATTCACGCACCTATCGCTTGATTGTTTACCATCGTTATGCTTATGATACGATATAAAGGAACATTTAATAAACCACGCTTAGGTGAGGTTACATAAAAGAAAAAAAAATCTTGAATACATAACGGCTTACCTACAGGTATTTACATATACGAGTAAATTAAAAGTGAAGATGCGTATTTAAATTACACCGAATAATATGTAGTAATGCGTTATACTGTGTGTTTATTTCCATTCATTCAATTCGCTCCATTCACCTCTTCTTAAATATACGAGACATATACTGGAACCATACATATATTTGAATCTGTCTATATCTATACGAGCGCAAAACGCAACAAATCTCTAATATTTACTCAAAGCACATCCCTCAACCATTCTTTTTACAACTAAACCTCATAATCCTGCTCCAAAATGCATCATAAACACTCGAAACTGCAGAAAACAACATAAATTACTCGTGCGCAACAAAAACAGTGCCCCCTTTAAAACAATACGTGTCAATCTGGCATGATTCCTGACGCTATGTGAGTCTATATTATACAGAACCAATCTACTATGAACTCATAAAACTATACGCAATCGTTGCTAAGTCTTTGCAATCCTAATCCTTTAGACTAGTTTAGACAGTTCTAAAAGTCCAAAAGCCCCCAAGTATGGTCCAAAACTGACTCGAAAATATTCGTTCAGGGTGTGTGACTACTATTTGAATGTCAGAGTTCTAAGGAAAATTATTCTCATAAATGAGAGAAAAACTCAGACAACACCAAAAAAGAATTCGACCGAAGGTTCGGTTTCGTCCAAAAAACTTTCAGCCGCGCTAGTGTCCACCCGCAGAAATCCGCCCCAGTGGGAGGTCTTTGCGTCCGAAGTTTCAGTTTCGATTTTCAGCAGGTTTCGGCATAAAAATCAGGTATCGGCCGAAATTAGAGCAAAACTAAACGTTCGGTTTCGGAAAAAAATCCGTTTTCAATCGGAAACTACATTTTAGTAATAAATACTAAGTGCCAGTTGCACTATCCGCACTTGACAGACTGATCAACGTCATCCGGCGCGCCGCGGCGGCTTACTATGAAACTCCATACAATAAAATTTAGCGAACTCTTTAACGATGACAAACAGTTTGGTGCAACCGACCCTAAGTATCAGCAATGGGAATGACAATCTCTCGAGAGCTGCGCGGGTGCGGGAGTGCGGGGGTGACGGTAACAGAGGGGACCACCGGGAGGACCCGGATCCTCGGATGCGAGGATTAGACGCACGTGCATATCTTTGTTTTGGATGCGACCAGTTTTTGCCAGCTTTGATCATTTGATCTCTATTGCCTATGTGATAAGGATGACGTCTGGTTGATATTTCTGTATAAAGGACGGCTGGTAGCTGGAATTTTTGAGCTCTCAAAATATGGTGCCGATCATTTTAAATGGGTTTAATCGTGTTTAAATGTTTTGGATTTAGTTTTCTTCCCCTTCGTGACCCTTTGAGACGGGGTTTAGTTGAAATAATAAAGGGACCATAAATATTTTATTTTTAAGAAATCTACTTTATTTTGAGTTTTTTTTTTTTAATTTAGTTTATTGTTTTTAGTTTAGTGTGAGTACCTACTGTGAATTTATGACCTCTACCATACACTATACTACGCCTAAGAACGCAATTCGGCATTATTTTCGACTTCTCGTTACATAGCCGTGTGCGTTTGATATGTAATGTTGTGACATCGTAAACTTTACCCTCTTCAATTGCTTACCTTGTTCGAATAATTGACACTGATAGTAAATTCTTATTCAAAAATCCATTCCGTTTCTTATATTTAAAATCCGTTGCATTCTCATTAAAAACCGTGCCATAATAAAATGACATCTTTATCGGAGCATTCAAACATCAATTCCTGTCAAACCCTGGTTTGCTAAAATCTCTGTGCCAAAACCTGCAACTAGTATGTTAATTCGAATGAGATTGGGTCACGTTTGTACACCGGAACACCTGAAACGACTAAATCGCGTGGCCAGTTCTGCATGTACATGTGGAGCTGATCCCGCTGATCTTAATCATATATTCTTTGCATGTAACCTATATGACCGTTCTATATTATTAAGACAGCTTTCAGATTTGAAAGTTCCGTTTCCCACATCTATTACAACACTCCTGTATATTAATGATTCTTCTCCATATATATTTAAATCATTATATTTATTTATCTCACGTCATAACATTAAACTTTAACTTACTATAATTTACCTTTTCCTGATCCTTATCCAAAATTCCGAATTACCCGTTATCCCTTATTGTATGTAATCCTTTAATTCCGTTTCCCCGTTTTACTCGTTTGGCTGAATGCGCCAGGAGCGCGATGCCATAAAAAAAAATGACATCTGGTCAACCTTTACGTCCGTTATCTTCAAAATCATATTCCATAGACAACTTCGCAACTCCAGTTTCATTTTTAATTTTTTCCGCGACTCGGGTGACGACTCAAACAGTCAAGATGGCAGATATGCAAATCGCATTCATTCCATTTTATCGATTTGTCCTTTTGAGTTGAGTATTAAATACGGTTGTGACGACGCATAATGAACCATTGATTTTAGTTATTATTGTTTACGATCAATTTGAATGGTTGATAGAGCGATTAATGTTTTGTACGTTTATTGAATAGCCTGTTGAGTTTTGTTTTATACTCGGGGATAAGACAAGCATACAACATAAGGCTACACAGATATTGCAACAAATGTCATGCGATTTTATATAATTGCTGGCGAAGGGGGACAAACGTACCTATTCAATTGATTGATCAAATGCCGCAATATATTACGAACCACATGTGATTATTGGTGATATTTGTGGAGGCCAACCTATGTTAATTTTAATTAATTTAATTTATTTATTTCAAAAAAACACTTAAATGACTAGGTATACAATATTTTCGCCAAACTGAAGACAGTTTACAAAGTACAGAACAAACTGTAGGTATCTATTTATTAGTTTTACTTGGTTTTACTTATTATTTATTTATTAACATTAAGTTTAAGGCTAAATTTCTTAAGAATAATAGTTTTTTTATACTTTATAGCTATCGTGTGTACCTACTTCATCTCACGAATTTCACGAAAGCCATGACCGTGAACCTTGTTGTTATGGTACTACGTTTTATATTTAAACCTCCACTTCAAGGATGTAACATGTGCTGAGATGATTAAAAACGAATAAACTTCTTTTTTGAAATAGACCTTAGACCTTTTTCTACTCCAGTACTCATATTTTTTGTAGAGTCTGTTCGGAAAGAGAAGAGTTGTGGAATGTACTGGGCCCCATACTTTCCATGACTTTTCTCGTTCCGCACAGACTCTTGACTGCCAGTGAGATCAAAAATCTACTTCATAAGAAGCGCGGCGCGCGGGGCCCCGGCGCATTTTTATAAGGAACCTAACAGCAGTGTTCTTTGGGATATTCATACAATATTATGCAACTGTTGTTTTTTTATTCTGGCAAAGATCTACAAACCAATATTTCCTTTTTTTTTTAATTTTAGGTGTTTGCTGCTGTCTTAGAAAAAATATTGTGTGCTCAGGAAAAAATTCTTACTGCAATCAAGAATTGGGACTGAATTGCCAGTCATAGCGCCAAAAAACATACCATAAACCAAGAATATATTGTCCATCTAATTTGTGTTTTAGCAGAAGTTTAGTTTAATTTAGTTCAGAAGCAGGATTAGGATTACTTAGTAAATCGGTCAATTAGATTATCATTTCAGTATGTGCTGGGATATAAAAAGATGACTAAAGCATAGAGTAACTTATACTAGAGCGGTACTGTCATAGTAAATTTTGTAACCCCAGTAAATTCACTGCCATCTGTCGACACACTTTAAAACTAAAAATGAAGATTTATAAAAATACGATAAAATGTATTTAAATATGGATAAATGTTTTTTTTTATTTGCATGAATTATTTTTATGATTTTGACCCATGTTCTTTCACTGATATGCGTTAAAATTGTTAAATAACAAACGAAACCGTCAACGCCATCTATACGACAGTAGGCAAAGCTAGTAGCGCCCTCTAACCAGAATCAAATTTTCTTGATTTTCGAGACACGTTTTTTCCTTAGACTGTATCCATCTATTACGGAGTTATATCTATCTTTGACTAAAGTAACGGAATTATAAAAGGATCCTGCGGGATCAATGTGCGGGATAGATTGCAATCTAACGGCCGCGAATATGAATCTTAAGTTATGAATCTACAGTTATTCTTTTGTTGACACGATCTGTCAATCGCGTACATCTTTATCGAAACCCTATGAAAATAAACAATCTATAAGCCGTAAAGAAACATGAAACATGACGTAACAATACTATCAGCCACAATGCCGACCAATCGCCGCGCAGATATACGGGCTCCTTTATTTGACAACTTATTGTCCGCCATTATAGTACCTGTCGTTTTTTTTTACGGAAACGGACATAGGAAGGAGGTGTTCTGCCAGTATGCAACTGAACCTGTTCGAGTGAGGTGCAATTTTATTTATGAAATAATCAGTTACGTATTCGAGTGCGGATTAGGAAGTTGTTTTTTTTTTTGTTTTAAATATTTTTTGCAAAATGAAGTACCCATGCAGGAAGAATTTGACACTATTCACAAGCAATATTTTTGTCGATTTACGTAAGTTTATTTATATTAATTTTTCTATTAGCTTATTTGATATTTTATCTACTTAGTACCACCCTTACCTACTTTTAATTATTTGCAATAATTTTAACTATTTTTTTTATCGATCGGTCTTATAAGAAAATAGAATGTTCTTATTTTTCTTTTTCTTTTCAAATATTTCTGTTTACCACCAATGTAAGGCTGCATTTCCACCAGAGACGTGCGAGGATGCGTAACAAGGGATGTGTTTCTTAAGAATCAATAGAATCTCTTAATTAAATTAAGAATAGGTAAAATAATATAATGTCTTTCCTATTCTCGCGCAACACAGCTCTAATGGACAATATTATAAATTAATAAAAATAAAAATAAAAAAATTAATGGGACATTCTTACACAAATTGACTAAGTCGGGTAAGCCCTAGAAGGCTTGTGTTGTGGGTACTTAGACAACGATATATATAATACTTATACAAATACTTAAATACATAGAAAACATCCATGACTCAGGAACAAATATCTGTGCTTATCACACAAATAAATGCCCTTACCGGAATTCGAACCCAGGACCATCGGCTTCACAGGCAGGGTCACTACCCACTAGGCCAGACCGGTCGTCATTATATCGGTTCTTATCACATACATTCCTCGCTACGCATCTGGGGCTTTCTCGAACGATATTAGACTAATATTATTAGTGTGATGGAAACTGAAAATGGGCCCCTGGATGAAACGCAACCTAATACAAAAAACTGTGATCTCGGTGTGCAATGGGAATGGGAACAGAAGTTTCATACAAATTGCCACCATATGTTGTATATTGTCGCACTCTACGGTCAGCAGCTCCGCTCCAAAACGTCGTATGTCCATTAAACTTAGAAGGGGATTTGGTAGTTTTGTTCTAAGCTGAGTGTAAGCCGGTAAGTTGATTTGTAAGCATTAAGGTGACGTTCTAAAAGCTTCCAGAGCAAATGCTACACGTTATTTTTTTTTTAATACCACGTCGGTGGCAATCAAGCATACGGCCCGCCTGATGGTAAGCACTAAGCAGTTACCGTAGCCTATGGACGCCTGCAACACCGGAGATATTACACGCGCGTTGCCGATCCTTTAAAAACCTGTACACTCCTTTTTTGAAGAACCCCATATCCAACCCCAAACGTTATACTGGTTATGTAACGTAAATATCCCAGTGCTGGACACTATCCCTATAATCGAATTTAAACTATCGTGAGACATAATCATAATCAAATCTTAAAATCTTTAATCCTCAAATTTTCCCCTCTTAACCTTAAATCTTCTCGGGGCAGAGGTGTAGGGTTAGCGCCGGCGTAGCTTTATTTGACGTTCATAAGCGCATTGTAATAAACGGTTTATTTATTTATTTATTACATACACACAAACAACCATTAATTACTTTCTTTATTTTATTTATAGACATAGACATTAGACATGCCTACTTATAGATATGCCTACTTGAATAATAAACTATCTTTACAGTACATATGGTGCAACTTTCTCGCCCTAGTGCGTAAAGAGCACTTTTCATGCATATGTCGAAAGTTTAAAGGGCCATATGTACTGTAAAACGTTGTACGATACACGTGCGAATAGGTAATTCGCAACTCATGTCGATTTAAAACACTCTCTGCGGTCGTGTTTTAATCTGTCGCCACTCGTTTCGAATTTTCTCTTTTCCGCACTTGTATCGTAAATAACTATTATCATCACACTAACATTAGGCTAAATTTACGGTTAATCTCACATGTTTTTAGTCACTCTCTCGTCGTGACCGCTACTTACTAATGCACTGTTAGTGCTGGAAAATGAAGACCTAGAGGCCAATTTTTAAATTTCGACCGCTCGATGTCGTGTATTTCGTTCAATAATATCTCCACTGGGTCTCTATTGTTTGCCATATAGTTTTCAGTCATAATGTATTGTTTGTCCACATTTTCGTTAGTCAATTTGTTTTTTCTCAGAAACCCGTAACTTTCCAGGATTGCCATAAAACAAACCTAACCTAACCTATAGAGGATAACCTGAGGAAGATCCTGAAAAGTTAACGGTTTCAGAATTATGACTAATGATAATATGACTTTCAATAATTATTACTAGGGTACTAGGCATTTAAATTATACTAAAAGAATTGAAAACGAGTGGTTAATAATACCATTAATACCACTAGATTCTAGATTTCTATCGCTCGTATTTCAAAAAATAGCATTTCGCCGTTTTCCACCGATTTTTGAATGACGAAATCGAGCGATTGAAATTCAAAAATCGCCCCCCTACTAGTACTAGGCTCTCCGAAACATGTCGCGCGACTAACTAAAAACACTTGAGTTTATCCGTAAATACAAATACAAATAGTTTATTTCCAGAAAAATATTAGAGCATTTACAATTTGTACTGATCCCCACACTAGGCAAAGCCTGTCCTGTGAGGGAAATCATCCGAATATTTTTTTTAAAACCCAGAAAAATAAAAAAATATATTACTATCCCTATAGTTGCCACGTTCAACTTGAAATAAATAAGTGCGCCTTTAGTGGGCACTCAGATTACCAAGGACGAGAAATATTTTTTTTTGCGTTCCTCTAAATTTGTCCATGAGTATATATGTAGATGATCACATGTTAAACAGCTAGCAGCTAGGTAAGTTTACTCGTACACAGAGACATTTCGAGCTCAAATAACCACAATGAGAATAGATAGACAAATCAAGCGGCCGATTTTAATTTGTTGTTTTTTTGTTCGTTATGTTGCGAAAAAAGTTGTTCCATTTTGACCAAAGATAGATATAACTCCGTAATAGATGGATACAGTCTAAGGAAAAAACTTGCCTCGAAAATCACGCAAATTTGATTCTCGATCTGATGGCGCCACTAGTTTTGGCCTACTCTCGTATAGAGTGCGTTGATGGTTTCGTTTGTTATTTATAATTTTAACGCATATCCGTTAAAGAACATGGGTCAAAATCATATGAAAATTAAAAAATCATTTACCCATATTTAAATACATTTTAACGTATTTTTATAAATCTTCATTTTTAGTTTTAAAGTATGTCGATAGTTGGCAGTGAATTTTCAGTGGTTACAAAATGTACTATGGCAGTACCGCTCTATCTTATTATATCCTCTTTGATTTTGACACAGATAGCGTCGATTTACTCGATTTGATGTCCTTGACGAGAAACGCACGCACGAACATAGAATTGCCAAAATACAATTCGAATTTAACTGTTTTTCGAAACGCGTCACATATCTTGCTTCTAGGTATCAGTAGGTGGCATAGCAATGAATTCGTCAGTTGTTCCATTCGCCTCATAAAACACGACTTGGGGTTTGAGGTCTCGTTACCTTGGTTGTCGAGAACTCACCTCGATCGCTCGACCAATCAGAACACGGCGAGGTTGCTATTGGATGGAATAATTCATCAGCGCTGTTGTTTTCCCGCCAAATGTAGTGCTGAGAGCTAGGGTTGCCCGCGTTGGAGTATCACTACTGAGTCAGGG
Source organism: Cydia strobilella (assembly GCF_947568885.1). Taxonomy (NCBI): domain Eukaryota; kingdom Metazoa; phylum Arthropoda; class Insecta; order Lepidoptera; family Tortricidae; genus Cydia; species Cydia strobilella. The sequence continues at coordinate 532,580 of NC_086064.1, read as the reverse complement.
TTGACACAAAAGAATTCCTTTTCAGCGATCTGTATTGAAACTTCGCAGCTGGTGTAATAACAATTGACTAGCATTAGTAGTATTTGTGTAATAACTTACTAAGAAACTTTGGTATTTACTACATAGCTTTTTCAAACTGTCTATATTGAAACTGCTGAAAGCCTACACTTTTGAAATTAAGAACAAGGCCGTATACTCATTATTTTTCAGACAATGGGAATATTTCACATCAACTGTTTGACATAGTGGACGCTATATGTGGTAGTTTCTATAAAAGGGACCTTATTGTCGATGGCGCTTATGCCATTGTAAACGATGCTCCGATATAAATACAATGCCGCGCTACGCTGTGCGGCGTAAGCGCCATCGACAATAAGGTCCCTTTTCATAGAAAATGCCCCATATTAAATTATAATTAATAGAAACGAATAAGAAGAAATTTAAGTACTTAAAAACGACTATAGAAAGCTTTAAGCATTTGATGCATAGGCGACACCTATATTTTCAGAAAAGTGACACACCCTTTTGTCGTCCGGTTAGATATGTTTAATAAGAGCAACGCATTGATATACAAACATCGGAATCATTTAAAAAATCGTAATAGTTTTTATTAATAAGAAATGCCTCGCAATGTCATTAATAGCATTTTGACGTTTAAATTCTGAGTTTACATTTAGGTTTTGCATTTTTAAAATCACGGAAAAAATTGAAATTGACAAGTAGGTACGTATATATTTTTATATAGGTAGATATTATGTTTACTTTATCTTCTCCAAATTCTTTTGCACTCTTAATATTGGAGCATTTTGACTTTAGTTTATTCGCGCTTGCAAATTCACAATTTTGGTAACCCTAGCAAGTTGTTGACGTCAAGTACGCGCGGGCGCATGAATATGCATCGCGTTACGTTACGCGTATAATTCCTGAATTTGTAATGCGCTGGGGCGTGGGGCAGGTCAGGATGCCCGTGTTGTAAAATAAAAACAAAACACTGGCTGGAAACTGCGGTACTCTGAAGTAATTTAAGTAAGAACACTTGGAAACTTTTTTTATACAAGCCATAATGTGTTTCAGAATTGTTTAATTTTGCCCTAATTGGTTGTCATAAATAGAGGCGTCAGAGGCGTGACGCCTTAAAGTTTTGGCTGCAAACGATTTTCATTAGTATTAGTATGTAATTTTATCACGAAATAAATTATTTATGATTTATTAGGAAATGTGTAACCGACGCTGGAGCCGATAGTACCTACCTACAACAGCAAATATGTACATGTTACTTATTAGGGTTCCGTACCCAAAGGGTAAAAACGGGACCCTATTACTAAGACTCCGCTGTCCGTCTATCCGTCTGTCTGTCTGTCACCAGGCTGTATCTCATGAACCGTGATAGCTAGACAGTTGAAATTTTCACAGATGATGTATTTCTGTTGCCGCTATAACAACAAATACTAAAAAACAGAATAATATAATTATTTCAATGGGGCTCCCATACAACAAACGTGATTTTTTTGCTGTTTTTTTCCGTAATGGTACGGAACCCTTCGTGCGCGAGTCAGACTCGCACTTGGCCGGTTTTATTCAACGCTTCTGCGAAATATTTACAAGTATATATTTTTATTAGTAAACGTATGTTTCATTACCATTATTGACATATGTCATAGCTAAATCATAGAGGCAACGTGCCTTATCTCTGCTTCAGAACAAAAGAGTTGCTCATTAAGTATTTTATAGGATTTTCTTTAAGTACAGCCAAAGATAGATATAACTCCGTAATAGATGGATACAGTCTAAGGAAAAAACGTGCCTCGAAAATCACGAAAATTTGATTCTCGATCAGATGGCGCCACTAGAAAAAATCATTTATCCATATTTAAATACATTTTATCGTATTTTTATAAATATTTATTTTTAGTTTTAAAGTGTGTCGACAGATGGCAGTGAATTTACTGGGGTTACAAAATTTAATATGACAGTACCGCTCTAGTATAAGTTACTCTATGGTACAGCTATTGTAATAATTATCTGGAATTTTAGGTATTTATGGCTACGTAATTCCAAAGTCTTGAACATATTATTTTACCAGTAACAGGAAGATACTTACAAAAATGCTTTAATAACCAAGATAATATCTCGGTAAAAAAGACAAATTATAGGTACATATATATATATATATTACTTGCATCTATTATATTAAGGTATAAATCGCCATACAACACGTACAAAATACGCCAAACTGTCTTGCTTCTGGAACACACTTGGAATAGAGCATTTTTAAATCTCTCTCTTAAATACACTTTTATGAAAACCAAGGTCCAAGTCTGAGATAGATGTCATATAGGTCATTTATTATCATCATTCTAGCCTTCAGTCGCCCACTGCTGATCATAGGCCTCTCTTCGTGTACGCCACTTATCCCGGTCCTGGCCCCGTAGACAACATGCCAATCGCGGTCAAATGTCACACTAATATGGAAGAGCGATAAAGAGACACAAAGCGATTCGATGGCGAAGCGATAGCGATTGTCACCTTGGCTAGGCCGCCTGGGCTAGTCTCATCCAAAAGTGTCCCGCGATTTTTCGAACGTCATCCACCCAACGAGCCAACGGACGCCAGGCGCTTCTTTCATCCGAAAGCGGCCACCAATCTGTCAACATTTTGCTCCACCTGCCATCACTCTGCCTGGCAACATGTCCCGCCCAACTCCATTTAAGCTTGGTAATAGGTTATATACAGGACCGGGATCAGTGGCGAACTGTCGTGTTGGAGGCCAAGACACACTTTGGGTCGCTGCGCCAGAGGAGTAAGTAAGTAATAGGTAATATAGGTACTAAAGAAAAAGTGACAAAGCCCTCCAGTGTAGTGGCCGAGGCCGGCTTTTTGGTCGGGAGATCTAGTGGTCAACGTTAGCTGCGTAAACTGAAGCTTGTTCGACTCCTGGTTTTTCTGACCTAAAACGTTTATAATTTATATAAAGTAGTGTGACTACTGACAAAACACAAATCTAAAAATATGTAATAAAATAATTGCTAAAGCGCCCTCCACACTCGTGCGCGAATCGCGGCGCGAAGCCGCGAACGCGAGTATGGAGTCAAGTTCGCAGATCTGCGAAATCGACTCCGCGATTCGCGCACGAGTGTGGAGGGAGCTTAAGGTCCAAGGAAGGTATTTCAAAAGATCTAACATATTCGTCTTCCGCAGCTTGCCGCAAAGACCAGCGGCCCGCGCCGCTCGACGCGGCGGCCATCATGAAAGAAAAGAGCAAAAACGCTGCTCGCTCCCGAAGAGAGAAAGAGAACGCAGAGTTCCTCGAGCTGGCTAAACTGCTCCCACTCCCGGCAGCCATTACGTCACAGCTGGACAAGGCTTCCGTCATCAGACTGACCACCAGCTACTTGAAGATGCGCCAGGTCTTTCCAGATGGTAAGTTTCTAGAGTCTACTGGTGGCCATGATGAAAGAAAGAGTAAGAATGATACGCTCCTGAAGAGAGAAAGAAAACGCACAGTTCCTCGAGCTAGCCAAGCTCCTCCCACTTCCGGCCGCCATTACGTCACAGCTGGACAAAGCATCCGTCATCAGACTGACTACAAACTACTTGAAGATGCGACAAGTCTTCCTAGATGGTAAGTTTCTAAGATAAAGCAGAATTTCTCGAAGTAGTCAAGATATTTTTTCGGTCGCCATTACGCTACAGCTGGATATAGCTTCTAACTTCCCAAACACATACACAATTCTAGGACTAGTTCTTTCTGAGTTGGTTGAATCCTCACTCCAAATACGCTTACAAATTTGTACAACCTATGCCAATATTACAAGAGCATTTTCAACTACAGGTCTGGGTGACGCGTGGGGCGCGTCACCGCCACCACCTCAGCCTCGAGAGCTCTCCATCCGGGAGCTGGGCAGCCATCTGCTCCAGACCCTGGACGGCTTCATCTTCGTGGTGGCGCCCGATGGCAAGATCATGTACATCAGCGAGACGGCGTCAGTACATCTAGGACTTAGTCAGGTCAGTGAAGTAGTGTGAGGGTTTTTCTACCAGAAGCTGGGTATTTGCTTACTCTGAATGGCTTTATTTTGTTGATGCCGTACTGTATAGCAATTGGTGTAGATCTGTCATTGGTCATACTTAGAGCCCAAACAGTTTCCATAAGGGGGGTACTGCGGTAAAGAGTTGAAGATAAAATTAGACTATGTCGTGTATTTCCCTACTAAAAGCTCCATATTTTAACATGCAGTATGGGCCTAAAAAGCCACTGCAACTAGGTGACAGACGCAGAAGTACTAAAATATGCAATAATATACTGTACTTAAACAATGTCTCTTGCTGTATTCAAAAATCTACTTACTTATATGTATACTCGTATGTTTATTTACTTTTAATTGTGTGAAAGTAGGCTTCATAACGTTTTTGTAACACCCTACTCTTTTTTGATTAAATGCTTTGTTTCCGCTACCCCAAGGTTGTCTGGAAGAAATCGCTCTTTAGCGATAAGACCGCCTGTTGTCTGCCTCTGTCTTTAATCGTTTCTCTAATTGTTTCTCTTTAAGCTGTATCTTTTACTGAGGTGTGCCAATAATAAGTATTTTATCTGTCTATCTATCTAATGTCTAAATAAAAATCTTGAATTCAGGTGGAGCTGACTGGCAACTCAATATACGAGTACATCCACCAAAACGACCACGAGGAGATGACCGCTGTGCTTAGCTTACAGCACCCACACTCTTACCTCGGACACCAATACCCAAGCCTAGGGTAAGTCTGTTCATCATCATCATCATAATATTTAAGAGAGACTTGTCGGTGGAGCGATTTCCATGCATGTCGGTCCTCTGCCTTCTCCTTGACAGCCTAATAAGTCTGCTAATTAAGTCTGTTACATTGGACTTTCCCTCTCCAGTCTCGGAATTCCTAATTTTAATATACTGATTCTGAAAAATTAAAAATTCTCATGAAATCAGAGCCCTGCCGTCTCCGCTATGGCGACGTCGCCAAACCGCCGCCAGGTTAGTGCTCTGCCATAGGTAGGATCTCAGTATAATTAAATTGACTACCAGCTACTGGCAACGTCGCTATGGTATCCCAGTGCGGCTGGGGACCCTTGAGGCTTTGTGATGTACATAATAAAGTTAATTTGGAATAATTTGTCGCAGGTATCCTGTAGGCGGTACGTGGGGTCCCTCCGTGGACATCGAGTGTGAACGAGCATTTTTCATCAGAATGAAGTGTGTACTGGCAAAACGGAACGCAGGACTTACAACCTCAGGATATAAGGTAACTACTTATCTACTTATAGGTACTTTTTAGGGTTCCGTACCCAAAGGATAAAAACGGGACCCTAATACTAAGACTCCGCTGTCCGTCTGTCCGTCTGTCTGTCACCAGGCTGTATCTCATGAACCGTGATAGCTAGACAGTTGAAATTTTCACAGATGATGTATTTCTGTTGCCGCTATAACAACAAATACTAAAAAGTACGGAACCCGCGGTGCTCGCGACTCGCACTTGGCCGGTTTTTTTTATATTACGTCGGTGACAAACAAGTATACGGCTCGCCTAATGTTAAGCATGCGTAGCCTATGTACGCCTGCAACTCCAAAGGAGTTACATGCGCGTTGCCGACCCTAACACTCCGCACCCTCGTTGAGCTCTGGCAACCTTACTCACCGGCAGGAACACAACACTATGAGTAGGGTCTAGTGTTATTTAGCTGCGGTTTTCTGTAAGGTGGAGGTACTTCCCCAGTTGGGCTCTGCTCTAGATCTGGAATGACATCCGCTGTGCTGTGGTCTACCACACAATGCGATATGACATTCACAGTGCGCATACCTCTTTTACATGTGAAACATTTATTTTGTCGAAATATAATATCTTCGTCTCTGCACTGTTTTGCTATAAAAAAAACCGCAATGCACATTTGTTTGTCTTATTTTTCGTCATTATCGTTGTTGGTTTTTTAAAAGATACAATTTTTACTTTGTCGACCGCTATTGTAATAAAATTATATCAAAAGCGAAACTAAGCCTATCTTCATTGGCGTGAATGATGTCTCCAACCCATACCTACATGACACGTATAACTCTAATTATTTATTCCAATAAAGCTAAGGTAAAATAAACCTTAAACCTTTAGCAATAAGATTGTTAATGCCTATACCAAGCCACCCTAGTTAGTGTCGTGCGATGTTAATAAGCTCTCGCATTGTTTGTATAATCGAGCATCCTGTATAATTAGGTGGTTGAAGAGCAGCCTGTATAATTTTCGCGCCGAAAATTATGTATTATGTATGTATGTCTATTTGTGCCATTTTCAACCAAAAGGGTACTTATTGTCGCTTGTCAGTAAGGCGCTATTTCCATATAGCTTCAGTTAGAAATCAACCTTATCAACAAGCGACAATGTGGTACCTTTTGGTTGATAACTTCACATTTAGTTTGTGTTGGTATCTCTCAATCTGAATTGATACTCGCGGTATTTCCGGACAGCAGAGAGCAGAGAGCCGGAGAGCAGGGCTCGGAACCGGTATTTTTTAATAACCCCGAAATAGCCCAATATTTTGAATTTTTTTATGCTCATTACGTAGGACTGAATCATGTATTTAGGAAACAATTTGGCATTATTAAAACATCCCATTAAAAATGAAATTATAAACAAAAGAACGAAAAAGAACGTAATAATACCGGTATTTTTGTATGGAGCAAATACTGGTTTCCGACCCCTGGGGGAGAGGAGCCTATAACAGGTACCTCACTTAAAGCGGATAGGCGCTGTTCTATTGCGAAATCAAAGCGAACTGAGACTGTATAAACCGTGCTAAGTCCCATCGACAACCACAACTGCTGAGCGGCATCTCCTGGGAATTTATATAGGTATAGCCAGGGGAACGAGATTGCTTTGAAATGACCCACAACCTACAAACAATCTACATGAAATATCAGCTCCAATATATATAGGTTTGACGTCTTCAGATGTTAGATGACCGGTTTTTTTTTATTATTATTATTTATTCTATATTAAAATCTTACATTACATCAGACAGAAAAGTGCCGTGAAACCCTATCGGGTTTGTATCGACACTGCATTCGTGGATACATTTTACATTTAAACATTGTTGTGGTACATAGGAAAAACAAAAATTATATAAAGTTAAAAATGAGATTACCTAATTACAATAAGAGTTATCGGCGGGTAAAACAAAACAAAACAAAACAAAACAAAAGGATAAGGTTAAGGAGCCGAATCACTGTTCGCGATAAAAAAACCGACCAAGTGCGAGTCGGACTCGCCCACCGAGGGTTCCGTACTTTTTAGTATTTGTTGTTATAGCGGCAACAGAAATACATCATCTGTGAAAATTTCAACTGTCTAGCTATCACGGTTCATGAGATACAGCCTGGTGACAGACAGACGGACAGACGGACAGCGGAGTCTTAGTATTAGGGTCCCGTTTTTACCATTTGGGTACGGAGCCCTAAAAAAATAAAAGCCTCAGTGCTCAGGGTCAGAATCGAACCAGCACTTACCCAAGTATCTTTTCCAGGTGATCCACTGCTCCGGGTACCTGCGCGCGCGTCGCTTCGGCGAGGGCGCGGCGCCGCTCGGCCTCGTCGCCGTCGGACACTCCCTACCGCCATCTGCCGTCACGGAACTCAAACTACACTCCAACATGTTCATGTTTAGAGCCAGTTTGGATATGCGACTCATATTCCTCGATGCCAGGTTAGTTTATGTTTAACTCGGACTAGTGGATGTTGGACACTGCCTACCGCCATCTGCAGTGACGGAGCTCAAACTACACTCCAACATGTTTGGACATGCGACTCATATTCCTCGATGCCAGGTTAGTTTATATGTTTAACTCGGACTAGTGGATGTTGGACGCTCCCTAGCTCCCTACCGCCATCTGCAGTGACGGAGCTCAAACTACACTCCAACATGTTTGGACATGCGACTCATTTTCCTCGATGCCAGGTTAGTTTATATGTTTAACTCGGACTAGTGGATGTTGGACACTCCCTAGCTCCCTACCGCCATCTGCAGTGACGGAGCTCAAACTACACTCCAACATGTTTGGACATGCGACTCATATTCCTCGATGCCCGGTTAGTTTGAACTTTATGTCTAGCGTGGTAGACTATAATGTCTAAAGTCAACTGTAGGATACTCCCTACCGCCACCTGTCATCACGGAGCTCAAACTACATAGCATAGCAAAAGCTGTGTATTAGACCAAACACAATATTAGACCATAGAGTCTATCTTTGATTAGACTTTAACACATTCGCTCCGACATCGGGTCGATTTGACCCGGTACAACAACACACCACAGATCATACAGGGGGGGGGGGGGGGGGGGTATACAGGGTCGCTAAAAATAAGTACATTCCCGTTGCCAGGGAGGTTTTGGGATTATACTGAGCAACTTTTGCTACTATAAGCGAAGTTATAGTTATAGGCTTATAGGCGAACCCCACGTCTTTCCCTGCGAGGACATTTGGTGCGTTCGGTGTTTTAGTTTTGATTCTCAGTGACAAGTTGATTATTGGTACAAGGTTAATAAAATTCATCTGTGACAGAGGAATTTGAGATTTGAGGTAAATTAACAAAAATAAGAATTTACACACACAACATAACTTTTGTCCATATTTGTACATCGTTTTCATAACTAAAATCATTAGGAAAATTGAGCTTGAAAAAACTTGAACTAGATATGTTTGATAACAAACTAACCACTAACATAAGCTAGCGTACAAAACATAATTTTCAAACACTTATCCCTTCTCTATGTTGTTATTGTTTATTTTTATTAGTTAAGTTAAACGTCCCGCTGACGCCATTAGCGAGTGATTTAAGCGGCACTAACGCGTGCGCCGGCGCAAACCGATTACACGCACTAGCGATGTTACATGTCACCACGTGCTCTTTCTTATGCGAGGAGTGAGGACTTACCTACTGACAGTGACATTCCTAAGTGATCATCAGTGAATCTTCTTTTCTTGATGGACTTGAGGGCGGTGTTGCCCGTAGCCAATGTCACGTAAAAGGGTAGGAACAAAATAAATGCTCTTAGAGCACGACGCTGTTCGGTGGTTGTTGTAGTTGTCTCGTAAAACCGATAGCTGGATTTTACGAGAAGCACGTGGACTACCGGCCGTTGACTCCAAAATGGTGGTTAAACACGCTTTGAGATTAATTCTCCATTCACTGTACACTACCACATTAGATTATTGTATAATAAAGCTATCGATATTTACACTTTAAACAATATTAATGAGCAAAAAACAAAGGAATTAATCAAGATGGCGTTCGAACCGGAAGTCCATCAGTGATTCTTATGTATGTGCAATAAGCTTTATGAATAAATAAATAAACGGTCAGTTTAGGTTTTTTTTTTTTAGTTTAGTTTATTTAGAACACAAACAGATGGATTTGAAGTACAAACTTAACATACTTAAGAAACAGACCTGGAGGTTCATTATTAAGTGCATAATGTTACCATACACACTGAACAGCAGAGATAAAAAGAAGATCAAAGAAAAACATGAGCCATACCTACCTAGGTAGGTAGGACAACCGGAAAGTTACATTTATACATTTACTTATTTATATCATCTAGTTAGGTGGTTATATTATACTTGTAGTGGAAGGTTAATATATCGTATAAATATGGCTTGGTTTATACTATAACGCCATTATTAAAGTTGTTAAAAGCATTGGCAAGACTTCAGAATCGATGCTTGGTCCGGCACTGGCCGTGGAAAACCGTTCCGGGAACCGGCTACAATACCGGCAACCTGATCCGCTCCCTACTGCACTCACATTTGAAAAAAAAAATACATTTCTTTAGTGCCAGAATATAATAAATAATAAATAGGCCTTTGTCATCTGTGTCAGATGTTTCAAGCAGCATCGCGGTTACGAGTTTTACGACACTTGCGTTCGTGGCTGTAAAGCCCTATACGAGAGAGGATCCCTCGGCCACACACGCAGCAGGTGTATGCTCCCCCAGGTGGGCGGGGGTTGGAGGCCTGCTCGTGGCGCCTCGTGCGTTTCTCTTTTAGTAAGGAGAACCAGGCATCGTCGTGCTTGGATTGACCATCATGAATAACACGACGCCACATGGGTCGGTCTTCAGCCAGTTTCTGCCATTGGTTGCATGGGATGTTAAAGGCAACCATGTCACGTTTCACGCCAGAATATATTACAATAAAAATAATTATTTAGGATTAAAATTAGCATACTAATCACATACTTATCATGAGTTCACTTTTTCTCATGATCTCTATTCCAAATACTGATATAGCAGATCGATTTGCCAATAGTACTTACTACCCAATACACTTGCAAGTTGCAACACCAGAGCTAGGGGTTGTAAGTGCGTTTCCGGCCATTAAGATGGGAGTACGCTCTTGTCTTGAAGGTTTCAAGATCGTATTGAAAAGTATCTATTTAAAATGGAAGCGAAGTAGCGGGCACCTACACCCCAAGCCAAAAGTATGGAAACAACGTTGTTTTCTTTAATATCTCATGTTTCTATCTTTGTTGTATATATTTGTAAACTAAGACTTACATTAGGCAAACCCAAAAGATTAAAAATACACGCTTAATATAAAAACATCCTAAAATATTGTCAAAAAGCTAAAAAAATAAAATAGGAAAAAGTTACATAATTATACCTACCGTTTAATTACATGACAAAATGTTGAATTGGCAACTATCACAGCCAGAGTAATTTACTTTTAAAATGTTCTATTATAATTTTTACCAAATTGTCAATGAGTAGTATAAAATCCATCGCTTAAAAGATCACACTTTTCTATTGAAATACTTTTGGCCTGGGGTGTACATATTATTAAATTAAATTCACGGAGATACAGACATACATAAGTTATTCAAGTCGAGTGTGGAGCGCGCCTTCCCTTTAGGCCTTTATTGGTTCACGCCAATCAGCGTCGTCGTTTCGCAGAAACAGACATACATACAGCCTTTACGGGATTTATATGAGGCCCGTTGACGAAATAAAAATAACGTTGATAGCAAACAAGCGTACCGTCGGCCTTCTGGAAAGCGGTCACCGCACCCTACGGACGCCTGAAAGCCCAGAGCCTCCAATCTTTCGTTCTTTACATGTGTGTGTATTTCCTGCGATTCACCTAAGCTCGGCCGATTTTCACCGTCCCATAGAAACGTTTCGTTCTCATTATAAAACTACGTGTTGGATTGTAATGAAACTTTGCACATACAATGATATGAGGTATATCTAGGTCTGTAATTAGTTTATATAGCTCTAAAAAAACGAAATAGAGCAAAAACAAGTTTTGTATGAAAAATTTAAATTCGCTGTATTTTTGTTTACTATTGCATTTGAAGCTACATAAACTAATTACAGACCTAGATATACTTTATCCTATTGTAAATACAAAGTTTCGGAGCAATCTAGCTAGTCGTTTTATAATGAGAGCGTAACTACGTTTGTATGGAGAACCGAGCTTGCCGGGGACCCTTAAATTGCGCGTTTATGCCAGCGAAAAGTACAGTCGCCATCAGATATATCGGAGCGGCTAAGGCGCTCACAAATATCTGAACACGCCTCTATGAGGGCTATCGTTTTTTTGCTTACCAGTTGGCGCCTCTGTTGATGGTGGTCCAAAACCCTAAAGAACAGCTGTCAGTCATTGAAGTGACAAGTGACATTTGAAATTTCGAACTATGGAAAAGACCACCATCTACACTAGCGCCCCTAGCGGCGAATTCATACGCGTTAGCCCTCATTGTCAACGCGTTAGAGTGCGTGTTCAGATATTGTGAACACCTCGGCAGCTTCGATATATCTGATGACGACTGTACCTAGAGTCGGACCAAACACTCTTGGTATTTGCAAAGTGTGACAATGTCATAATTCATGTCAAATTTCTATGAAAGTATGACGATTAAACACCCCCTCACTTTGTTTTGTTCAAGTCAGTGTAAATTAAATTAAATCATTTTTATTTTGACCAAGTAGGATAAATTATAACAAGCAACACAAATTAAAATATGATTATTTATTATTTAGTATAAATAAAATAAAACTATGAAAACGGATTATATCGCGTATATTGAATTTATAATACATCCCGACGTTTCGAACTCTTTACAGCGTTCGTGGTCAACGGGTTTCAGTTTTATTTCATGAGTATCTATCGCGGTAACCGAAGACAATATTAGTATAAATAAGTTTTAAATAAACATAGAACAATAAATTATAAATAAGTTTATAGATTTTATTTATTTTATTTGTTATTATATTTTATTTTATAATTTATGTGTGTGTTTTGTAAATTGTAATTGTATGTCACTAACCTTAATTAATTTTAAGTTTTGTTGTACTTATTAACACTATATGGATCAAAAAGATTCGAAATAAATAATTGAATTGAATTGATAAATAATAACGCAAACTAGGTATAAGCATAGAGTAACTTATACTAGAGCGGTACTGTCATAGTAAATTTTGTAACCCCAGTAAATCCACTGCCATCTGTCGACACACTTTAAAACTAAAAATGAAGATTTATAAAAATACGATAAAATGTATTTAAATATAGATAAATGATTTTTTTTTATTTGCATTAATTATTTTTATGATTTTGACCCATGTTCTTTCACTGGTATGCGTTAAAATTATAAATAACAAACGAAACAGTAAACGCCCTCTATACGAGAGTAGGCCAAAACTAGTGGCGCCATCTGATCGAGAACCAAATTTCCTGATTTTCGAGGCACGTTTTTCCTTAGACTGTATCCATCTATTACGGAGTTATATCTATCTTTAGTATAAGTAAACTTAAAATAAAGGCCCCTATAAATAAAACACGTCCTCCAACTATAAAATTATATTACAATAAATTACATTAAAATCACTATGAATTATATAAAGTTAGCTTAGCCGTGCCTACCAACCCCACACACCTGACACTACAAAAAACATTGAGTACGTTTCAGAAACTTTTTTTATATCAATTTACATTTTTTTGCGCCTATATCAATTTGCTTTGTATTCTTTATCAATCGGACATCCGACACTCTCAAACAAGCGGCAATTACTCGTACACCCCCACGAGGGGTGGAAAACACCCCGTACAGAACATCCCAAGTGACGGTAGTGTTAAAGGCACATGCTACTTTTGGTTTACGGAAGTAGAATAAATCTTGAACTAACAATGGCGACTAGTAAAAGATAAAGACTGGCAAAAATTGCAGCGTCGCAAAATTGTTGTTATAAATGACGTTACCAAAGAGGATATAATATTATAGAGCGGTACTTAGTAAATTTTGTAACCACAGTAAACTCACTGCCATCTATCGACACACTTTAAAACTAAAAATGGAGATTTATAAAAATACGGTAAAATTATTTAAATATGATTTTTGTTATTTGCATTAATTATTTTTATTATTTTGACCCATGTTCTTTCACTGATATACGTTAAAATTGTTAATTAACAAACGAAACCGTCAACGCCCTCTATACAAGAGTAGGCCAAAGGTAGTAGCGACATCTGATCGAGAATCAAATTTTCGTGATTTTCGAGGCACGTTTTTTCCTTAGACTGTATCCATCTATTACGGAGTTATATCTATCTTTGACGTTACTTAAGAAGGTAGGTATTAGAGCTTTTTCACATTGACCGATCCGATATCGGATGTCGGAAGGAAGTAAGATATAAGATATATGTGTTTCTCTGTATTTATTTATGCCTTTAACAAATCATTATTACTAAAAAATGATAAACAACGCAAAAAGGCGGACAATACAAAAGGCACTCTCCTGCAGCTGTTTTTGTCATAGGCGCCTACCGACATCCAATATCGGTGGGGCGCTTCCGATAAATTCAGCCATGTCGGAGCCCCCCGTCAGCTGACCGATAATATTTGTTTGTGTGCGTATGTGTAGGCATAATGCTTGTTATAGTGTGCGTGGCGCGTCCCCGCGGCGTTACTACGCGGATGTAGGATCCTACATCCGATATCGGATCGAACAATGTGAAAACGCTCTAAGGCAGAAAAATAACAGTTCAGTGAATTAATAGGTATACAGATAGAATAGTACATTGTGCATTAAAGGCGGCAAAGATAGATATAACTCCGTAATAGATGGATACAGTCTAAGGAAAAAACGTGCCTCGAAAATCAAGAAAATTTGATTCTCGATCAGAGGGCGCTACTAGTTTTGGCCTACAGTCGTATAGATGGCGTTGACGGTTTCGTTTGTTATTTAACAATTTTAACGCATATCAGTGAAAGAACATGGGTCAAAATCATAAAAATAATTAATGCAAATAAAAAAAATCATTTATCTATATTTAAATACATTCTATCGTATTTTTATAAATCTTCATTTTTAGTTTTAAAGTGTGTCGACAGATGGCAGTGAATTTACTGGGGTTACAAAATTTACTACGACAGTAACGCTCTAGTATCAGTTACTCTATGAAGGCGGTAAACAAGAATTTAGGAACGAGTGTGAATTGAAGCCCGAAGCCAAAGGCGAGTGCCTTATTGACAAGAGTTCGTAATTCCAATACCGCCCGTCGCACACACAATGTTTTTCATCACACTTGTGAAGAAAAAAAGGAAATAAAAAAACTATTACCGCTGAGTCGAAATTTATGATTTCCGGACAGCTTCGCCTGGCAAGGTGTGATGGAAAAATACATGATGAACGATTGTCATTTTGGATAGGCCCCCAGTCACACTTAAGTGCTTCCCTGTCACACTTACGTACGAATGTACAAGTGCGACAGAGAGGCAACACGTCGAACGTGGTTCGCGGTATGCCCTCAGAGCTTGTTTCACGGGTTGACAGGGTTATTGTTCCACTAGACTTATATTGACCGGGATATAGACCGTGATTACCTTTTGTATTATTTGTGAGCTCCCGATATTTCGACGCAGTTACATGCATCATGTTCACGGGTGACTGAGGATAGCGGGTGGGTGTCAAAGTTGTGTAGACAGCGCTCTGTCTACCCTCATTCTTGCGCGTCGGCTGCGTTCACTTTCAACGTTACCAACGGTCGCATTCACACTTGTTGGTCCGGTCGCGTTCACACTCATTCACAAAAAACTCTAAGGGTTATTGTTGCCTGAGTTAAATTAGATAAGCATAAGATGTATACATGCGTTGTCTTTATTATTTGCATGTCTCTACTGATTTCACATTGCTGTTGTTTGGTTAGTTCGGAATAGTATTCGGGAGTTGGTTGTGCAATCTTATGATTTCGCAAGCTGACATTATTCTAGTAATATACATATAGAAGAACGATTTTTACGTTATCTTTGATGTTACAATCAATACAATTATAATAATAATAATAATAGAGCCTTTTATTCCTTAAGTATACAATTCATTTTACTTATATTTATTTATTTATTTTTAATTTAAGGACCCCTTCTGGGTATAGGCCTCCTCCAACTTTTTCCAATGTGTTCTGTTTTGTGCTTTCTTCATCCCACTTTGTCCAGCTATTGGGACAATATCATCTATCCACCTGGTATTTGGTCTCCCTCTGTGTCTTTTTCCATGAGGTCCCTGCCATTCTGTCACCACTTTGGTCCATCTCTGGTCTTCTAATCTGGCTAAGTGGCCTGCCCACTTCCATTTTAAGGATCTTGAGTGGTCGAGTGCATCTATCACTTTAGTTGTGTTTCTTATTTCTGAGCATCTCTTCTTGTCTCTAAGTTTTATGTTGAGTACACTTCTCTCTATACTCCTTTGACACACCTGGATATTATTCTTTGTCTTTGCGTTGTAGATACAATATCAATACAATTACATACATACAAATCCTTTTTATTACACAATTGATTATATATGTCTAAATTGTGTTCCTATTTTGTTTGTTTTTTTTTTTGGAACTTTGTTCACCGTTTCGCTATCTGAAAGTTGTCTGGAAGAGATCGCTGTTTAGCGATAAGTCCGCCTGTTGTTGTACTTAGTAAGAAACCAATTTGTACACTGTAGGTATCTTTTTTATTTTGTTGTGTGCAATAAAGTATTTGTGACCTCAAAATAATTAAGTAAACAAAAGAAAATTCATATTTTCTAACGACTGACGCGGCCAACCTACATGTAAATAGTACCAAAGAGGATATAATAAGATAGAGCGGTACTGTCATAGTAAATTTTGTAACCGCTGTAAATTCACTGCCATCTATCGACATACTTTAAAACTAAAAATGAAGATTTATAAAAATACGTTAAAATGTATTTAAATATGGATAAATGATTTTTTTATTTGCATTAACTATTTTTATATGTTTCTTTCACTGATATGCGTTAAAATTATAAATAACAAACGAAACCGTCAACGCCCTCTATACGAGAGTAGGCCAAAACTAGTGGTGCCATCTGATCGAGAATCAAATTTTCGTGATTTTTCGAGGCACATTTTTTCCTTAGACCGTATCCATCTATTACGGAGTTATATCTATCTTTGATAGTACCTAGGTATAGGTAACTTTTAACAATACAAAAGCGAACGAACGACGTACATTTTAGCAAATTTTAGTATGTAATTAAACTCTTATTTGTAATATAAATTCACGTTTTTGTTTGCGTAGGCTGAACCCTACAATTCGTTTAAGGGTTAAAGAAGGATTTTGTTTGACGAGTTCAAAGCAGACAACCACAGTAAAAACTACTAAAAATAAAATAAAAAATCCAGGTTATCCCCAGAATGAGTCACAATCAATTGCCCACATACGACCAGTCATCATTCACGTCATCAGCTTGCTGTTGCTGATTGCGCGGAAGACTTTCGCGGCATTTCGCACGTACAAAAATATATTAGACAACTTTTATAATTGTTTTATAAATAATTTGCTGACTGATTATATTCAAGGTTATATCTATATGTAATGGACTTTGGAATGAAACATTAAGGAACAAATAAATATAATTATTGTATCAAAACTTATAAACTAAACGTAACTAAATTATAGTATCCTAAAATACGAATAAGGGGTGCTTTATCTAAACTAAAATAAAAATTCACCCCTCGGTAAGGTGCCGTAGATGCTGCCAGCAATGGAACGCTGACTTTGAAATTATGTTTAAACTTAAATTTTAAGCTGAGCCCATAATCCGCAATTTACGGAGCAGGAACTATTGATTGAATCCCGCACGTCAAGTCTCATCTCCGTTCATCTCTGCCTCAGCTTGACTAAGCCTCTCGGCGAAAGTAGACGCAACCTACATATCTTCTAAGAATATTCGCTTAAAAGTAAATTCAAATTGTCACTCAATATATAAACAAATGATACATTTACAACAACTGTATCGGTTACCGCGAACTGTGACTGTGACACAACTTACAGATAGTGTTTCAAAACTTTACATTTTGTACTAAAGTATAATTTGCCACACGATTGTATTGTTTAAGTAGTCGGTTTAAGGTCGCAAATCTTTGTTGGTAACATAGATTGCCGCACACGAAATAGTGCATTATGAACTTTATTTATTAAAAACTGTAATAGATGTCATATATTAAAGAAAAAGTGACGAAGCCCTCCAGTCACTTTTTCTTGACTAATTGAAAAACACAAATCAAAATATTTAATAAAATAATTTGATTTGTTCCCAAACTTTTTAACTTTATTTATGTCTCTTTCTTAGGTTGTTTATAATATGAATATAAAAGTAAATACAAAAATACATACAAAAACAATACAAAAAAACATATAAACTTATAAAAAACCTAACCTAGGGTGCCGCCGGCAGCGGGCAGAGCCCAAGCTGCCGGTGGTCAGAGCCGCAGATAAAGGAACAGAAAGTATTATAAATTGTTTCTCCTTTCCATATCTCGGGACCATGGGGTCCCGGAGCTATGGGAGGCGTGCGTGGGGCCGAAGCCAACAGCGCAGAGGTCAGGCATTTAAGACAATTTAATCTAAAAGCAAGGAATACACGTGACGGATACCATCTCCGAGCGCACAATATTATGGAGATTATTATTATGATATCACTCGTGTTTTTATAACTAACTGCTGATAATTGTAAGCATGTTGTTTCTCATGTTTTGCTTCACCGGGGAATAATCTGTAAACTACTTACATGATATTTCGTTAATAAGTATAATTAAGTAAGTACCAAAATATTTTTTGGTATCGAGTTTGGAATCTCTTTCCGTTTGACACAACGCTTTAATATGGCTCGGCTGCCTGTGCTGTGTTAGTTTTACATTTATCATTGCAATACGAAATCTATTTAATTAAACACGATTTATTTAGTGTCAATGCCGTATCATCATATCTTGTCTCGTGTGTGAGTGTTGACATTGACACTATATGACTGGGTAACCGATGTTTTAACAAAATGTGATTTAAATATCTAGACATACTTAATTACATTTTGCTAATGTTACAATTAATTAGCATAGTACATAGCAAAGTAATTAGCATAGTAGCAAGTGTAATTGGTGTAAACCATTCTTGTGAATATAAATATAAATATGGTTGCCGTTTGTGTTTAGTGCTTCATGTTGTTTTTAGTTAGAAATGATGAAGTTTTCGTCAATGTTCAATGCAGTGTCTACTGGAGGGGATCCATGGCCAATGCTGACGATGTATTGGAACATCTGGCAACACACGTGGCATGTAACTCAAGAGTTGCCTTTTTCGGTTCTTGTTCAATATTGTTGATAGGCGACGCTATTGTTTTGAAACTGGAGCCGGTATAATACTGATAATATTTCAATCGGTAGCACTTATTGGTAAAGGTTGTGAAAAACAAAGGACATCCTTGGACTGTGGGCGTAGGTAACACTTTAACAATAGAGATAAATGTAAAATTATTTTATTACAAACAAACTGTTTCCAATATATAAATAGGTATATAATTACAGAAAGTTATTTATTTATCACAACCCAGCATTCTAGGTTCCATTCCAAAAGCGGGTAGCTAGCTAAATTATGAAAAAAAATCTTCAAGTAGGCCTCAAGGGCTCTTTTACATTTACTGTAACATAAAGGATGACTCACGTTAGACCGGGCCGTGTCCGGGCCGGAGCTTCCGACGCTTACTTTTCTATGACATGACAGGTGATCACGTGATGCCTTCCATAGAAAACGAAGCGTCGGAAGCTCCGGCCCGGACACGTCCCGGTCTAACGTGAGTCATCTTTAATACAGTGACATGAAAAATACATGGCAACATTTATTAAATACAATACTCTTAAAATAAATAATTACTACAGTATAACCGAGATTTATAGTCTCTATGATTAATAATACCTACATTAAATTTAAAGAAGTAAAAGGTCTCCAATGTCAGACTACTAATACTAATAAGATTTGGAGGTGTAAAGTCTCTCCAATCGCTCGTATACCTAAAATAGTAATTCACCGGCCTCCTAAACGCTTATTTTACGGATTTTCAACAATAGAGGCTTCAAAAGATCGTTAACAAGCGATGATTAAAGAACAATAACGCAACCCCTCAGCCCTCGACCGGAAAAACTGTTGACAGAGCTTCCGCCAATTAAACCCCATATTGCAACCCCGGGGGTAACCCCTGTGAGTTGGGTGATCGCGCGGAAGGGATGTGCGGTGCCACTAGACTTATATTGACCGGGATATAGACCGTGATTATCTTTTGTATTGTGTGTGAGCTCCCGATATTTCGACGCAGTTACGACGAAGTGTAATATCGGGAGCTCACAAACAATACAAAAGGTAATCACGGTCTATATTTCGGTCAATATAAGCAAGTCTGGTTGACGTAACTGGTGACCGAAGAGCTGGCGGCTTCCTCGCACAACGTATCATCATTGCGATACAGCGAGGAAATGCCGCAAGCATCCTTGGTACAATGCCTCAAGGGCCTATTTTAGATTTGGGCTAGTTGTTGGTTTCGTTTGCGTGGTGCCATTTGTAAATTTCATTTTTAATAAAACTAGTTGAGTGCTACTCGTCACTAGATGGCGCTAGTACACACATTTAGTCTATACAATGATCGTAAGTTTTCTCTTGTTTGTATACAGGGTGGCGTCGCTGACGGGTTACGAGCCGCAGGACCTGATCGAGAAGACGCTGTACCACTACATCCACGGCACGGACGTGCTGCACATGCGGTACTCGCACTGCACATGTAAGTACTTATACCAAATACACTTCTACCTCTATCTGTTAAAATAAAATATTACACACGGTGCTGCTCGCCAGTTTTGTTAGCTTGTGAACTTAATGTATTATTCTATTCTATCAATAATTTAGATAAAATCCTGCTGATGTTCCTTCCAGTATTTTCTTCTCAATGCAAATTCATTTACCTTTTGGTATGACTACATTTGTCCATTTCTTTATTTGATCTTGTAACTTTTCCTTGGTTTTTCCCGTGCGCGACGCTTTTCAATTCGTGCTTGTTTACTTGTATTTGCTCTTCATCTATAGTATAATTATGTATGTGTTTAGATTTCTCACAAATTTTCTATCGTATGAGTTTGAGCAAAGATAGATATAACTCCGTAATAGATGGATACAGTCTAAGGAAAAAACGTGCCTCGAAGATCACGAAAATTTGATTCTCGATCAGAGGGCGCCACTAGTTTTGGCCTACACTCGTATAGAGGGCGTTGACGGTTTCGTTTGTTATTTATAATTTTAACGCATATCAGTGAAAGAACATGGGTCAAAATCATAAAAATAATTAATGCAAATAAAAAAAATCATTTATCCATATTTAAATACATTTTATCGTATTTTTAGAAATATTTATTTTTTGTTTTAAAGTGTGTCGACAGATGGCAGTGAATTTACTGGGGTTACAAAATTTACTATGACAGTACCGCTCTAGTATAAGTTACTCTATGTTGGTAGTATGCACAGTCAGCTGCCGAGAAAAGGTACCCCCCTGCATAGAAGTTTGTATGCAAACGTGCTAAGAGAATAGTATTGCTGACTTTACATCTCCAACCTTAAGTGACCCTACACACGAGCGCTTTTTCAACGCGCGTTAAAAAGAGCTTGCCCGCACCCTAAATTCGATTTAAAGACTAAGGCTTGAAGTTGAAAATCCAACAACGCTTGATAAAAAGCGCTACCGCCATCGTGTGTGTGTTTCCATTTGTGTCATTCAAACGCTTTTTTAACGCGGGTTGAAAAAACGCTCATGAGAATGAGGCCTTAGGCTAATAAATTGGCTCTATCATAGGCTAAAGGATTTAGCATATAATATAATCTCATGCTATATTTCTGTCCTCAGTATTAACAAAGGGACAAGTAACGTCCCGGTACTACCGGTTCCTGACGAAAGCTGGAGGCTGGGTGTGGATGCAGAGCTACGCGACCATAGTGCACAACAGCCGCTCTTCCCGGCCACACTGTATAGTCTCCGTTAATTATGTGCTCAGGTAACTACAGCTATCAGACTAGCCAGTGACTATAGACTACAGTAGGGGCTACTACCTGCACAACAGATGCTCTTCCTACCACACTGTATAGTCTCCGTTAATTATGTGCTCAGGTAACTACAGCTATCAGACTAGCCAGTGACTATAGACTACAGTAGGGGCTACTACCTGCACAACAGATGCTCTTCCTACCACACTGTATAGTCTCCGTTAATTATGTGCTCAGGTAACTACAGCTATCAGACTAGCCAGTGACTATAGTCCACAGTAGGGGCTACTACCTGCACAACAGACGCTCTTCCTACCACACTGTATAGTCTCCGTTAATTATGTGCTCAGGTAACTACAGCTATCAGACTAGCCAGTGACTATAGACTACAGTAGGGGCTACTACCGGTTCCTGACGAAGGCGGGAGGCCAGTGGCGTAGCGAGAACTAATCTAGCCGTGGGCGAAGTCGCATCGGTGAGGCCCTTTTCTTTCACTGTGCTCGAAGAGGCCTCGCGCGAGGCCCCCCTTGGGGCGCGAGGCCGTGGGCGAGGGCCCACTTCGTCCACGCATAGCTACGCCACTGCCGGAGGCTAATCATTTTTTGGATTTTTTTTCAAAATGGCGGAGACTACGAAAATAATTGTCTTTTTGATAACAAAACTGATGTATGGAGTGAGCACTCTATGTCTACTTAATTTATTATCTAACAGCACCTTTCATTTCAGCGACATCGAAGAGAAGCACCTGATACTGAACCTGGAGCAGGGCCCGCCCAAGCTGCACGCGGAGCCCCCCGCGCACCCCGCGCCCCCCACCCCCTCCCCCCACGTCCTCCGGCCAGACAAGCTCAACCACGTGCAACTAGAAAACGAGTTCAATGGCGATTCAAGTGGTGGATATCAGTACTCTGAGTATTTACCTGTGTTACCTCCTTACGAAGAGGATTATCATCAGAACGGTACGTACCACGAACTGTTCTACAACGAAAACTATACGGAACCTGACGTCACACAGAACTATATGCTCCCGCAAAACCAGCGACCGTATTCAGCCAGTTCCTCGTCATGTTCCTCAATGGAGAGTTCGACAGAAGTCGTTAATCAGCAGTATAACTACACGAATTTAATATCCTTCTACCCGAATCAGCCGCAAAATGGCCGACCGCTTGACAATTTTGGCGGGAATTTTAGCAAGATGGCGGCGAGTCCCGCTGTCACTGAAGGTTATACGTCTGTCATCGTTGACAACACACAGCAGTTCCACCATCATGGTGGGGGAGTGAACGAGTTTGTGCACTGATGACGCGAAAATTAGTTTTGAGGTTATAAAATTTGAGGTAGTGAGGCTAACTGCCTAGCATTGGTAAAGTGAGGTAATGTCATCAATAATGCCAAATTTAAGGTATATGATGACACTGCCGCACTTTGTTGTGCAGTGGCGTAGCTAGGCGTGGGCGAATTGGGCCTCGCACTTAGAAGGCCTCGCAAAGCCAACCTTTACCTTTACCTTTATCTTGGGAAAACACATTGAAAAGGGCCTCGCAGATGTGGTTTTCGCCCAAGGCTAGATTGGTCCTCGCTACGCCACTGTTGTTGTGTTCGTGTTGGTGCAAAGTCTCTAAGCACAGATTATTGAGATATTTGAGGCTATATGTCGAGAGACGCGACGATTGTACAGACTTAAAAACTTGCCAAATTGTATTCTTGTTAGTTTTCTTATATTGATTTAGGAAGAAATTTAGAAATTACTGATTTTAAAAGTACTGCGATCTTTTTTATTTGGTAACATTTAGATAGTAACCTTTTCCAAAGGAAAAATCGGTTGTGTAACTGAAAATATAGGTTACAAATATAAAATATGTAGGTATGTGCGAAAATGTAGCTTTATTGTATCGCATTATATTTTAAAATAAATTTTTCACCTGCGATAATTTACGGACTGAATATATGTATAGGTCATACTGAGCAACTTTTACTATGAGACCAACCCCGAAACACGAAAAATAAATTTACTCTTAAAATGTCAGACAGCCAAAATGTATGAAACAGCCATTTTTTTTCTCGATTTCTGGGTTGATGCTATAGTAAAAGTTTCTCAGTATATTCACTCCGTAAATTATTGCAGGCGACTAAATAAACACCCTGTATAACTTTTATCTTGCCTGATTGTAACGTGTAAGTGAAATGTAAATAGTGTTGTAAATAGATTTTAGGTTTAATATGTAATAATATAAGCCATATATTTATAGAAATAAAATAAAATATAATTAGATCTGATAATTATTAATACAATAAAGGAGCGAAGTAATCTCATCATAACTAGTTACCTACCTATTTCTTTGAAGAAAATGTAGATATGGAAATTGATTTTAATTTAACAATTTTGTTATGGTTTTGATACCTTCACGATCTTCTCACGCATGGCTTTCACTTTCGCATGCACCGATCGGCGTGTATCAAAATAACAAAACCGAAACAAGTTGTTCATCTGAATCGGGTCACAGCTTTTGTAAGAATCTGGCAGGAATTGCCGACTGAATCCGTACAAGCGATTTGTAATGGTAAATCTAAGGTATACCGTTTATTAAATAAATAGAATCAAAAGTGATATTTGGAATTTGGAAGGTCACAGCTTAGTACAGTTATAGACCAGAAACAGATTTCCATGACCAATCGCCTCCCGGGCGAAAACTCGTATAGTGGGTAACGGCTATGTATGATTAACCCTCGTGAACGTCAGCTGCCGCTCCGTTGGTGGGATGAGAAATGGCAGCAAAAAGTCTATAAAAAAATTTTTGTCATCGCCTCCCGCTTGATACTTTGTCAGATGATAGTTTAGAAATCGTCAGCCGGTTGTATCGTGGTGGAAAGACCGTATTACGCGTTTCAGTGGCTGCCATTCTTCAACCCACCAACGGAGCGGCAGCTGACGTTCACGAGGGTTCATCATACATAGCCGTTAACCCTATACGAGTTTTCGCCCGGGAGGCGATGACTGACGAAATTTGCGCCTGGCTCGCGATCTATTAGACTCTAAGCCAAGACATCAAACTACGCGGTGGGACTTCCGGTTCGAAGGCCATCTTGATAGTAGCCTCGCGATTAATTCCTTTGTTTTTTGCTCATTAATATTGTTTAAAGTGTAATATCGATAGCTTTATTATACAATTATCTAATGCGGTAGTGTGCAGTGAATGGAGAATTAATCTCAAAGCGTGTTTAACCCCCATTTTGGAGTCAACGGCCGGTAGTCCACGTGCTTCTCGTAAAATCCAGCTATCGGTTTTACGAGACAACTACAGCAACCACCGAACAGCGTCGTGCTCTAAGAGCATTTATTTTGTTCCTACCCTTTTACGTGTCATTGGCTATGGGCAACACCGCCCTCAAGTCCATCAAGAAGAAAAAAAAACTACGCGGTGTCTCATCTGTTCTCTTCCATGGCTTTATACAATCCATAAGAAATAGAGTAGGTATGTGGTGCTTACAAAAATGTATTTCGTAGAAGTAAGCGTTTACGATCCAAAATAAAGGGAAGAGCTCCAGATTATAACGTTCTACTGCTGTGGAATATTGAGCGTAGCCAGAGTAATTTACACTCTATTTTTTACTCCTCATATGAGAGGAATTACCGCTCACAATAATAATTATGAATATCATGGATTTACTGAGAAGTACGGTCAAACTAAGCATAGACAATAATAGTGTATTTATCGTAGTGTACATACATAACCATAGACCGTAGACAATTTGTGACATTTTCAACCAAAAGGTACCACATTCAATGTGGTACCTTTTGGTTGAAAATGTCACAACACATTGTCGCTTGTCAATAAGGTTGATTTCAAATTTAAGCTGTATGGAAATAGCGCCTTATTGACAACCGAAAATAAGTACCCTTTTGATTGAAAATGGCACATTTCCTGAGCTTTGTATCATTAGTTTTATATTTTATTAAGTGGATCCAGTCATGTAAAATTGTAAGTCTGTTTCATCAATATATCTATCTTTGGTCTTATTTTATCAAGGTTTTGTATTATAGAGACACCACACAGGCTATACATATTTTATAGTACCTATGCTTACTCCTTACTCGTAACTGGTTTGATTCTTTCCTATAGAATTCACAAAGTTAAAAGAATCTAATGCTTTTTTTACACTTATTCCTTACAGTCAAGTTTTTTTTTCTGGAATTACTTAAGATTTAATGTACCGTTAACTTTTATTGTATTGTCCACAGAAAATATACAAATTTGAAAAATGTACTTGACAACAATTCGTGTAAGTCACACGTGTATCCGTTCATTCGTTATTCATATATTTCCCCCCTTATTCATATAACTTTACGGGCCTGATTTAGTTAAATTATGTTTTATCCCTTTCTTACAAATACATAAGTCAAAATGACAGATAGAGACAAACGATTCATAGCTAATTCAGGCCAGTCGCGTTTATGAATAACGACACAAGAAAGATGTCTGAAAATAGAAAATGCTCACTGTGACAGAATTTCAAAGGTTATAAAGGTTTTTGAATAGGAAACTTGATTAGGTAGGTTAAAATCTATGCGTAAAAATAGAAAAACATTTTATAAATTATTTTAAGTACTATAATCCTAATATTGTCTTCGGTTACCGCGATATTTTTATTTCATACTTATAATCCGTTAATATAAATCTCATTTGTGAATTGAACGTACGCACGATACTTTCGTTGGGTGGATAGAACCAGTGCCATGATGAGGCGAGTCTCCTAGTCGTAACAGTTACTTTAATTCTCGTCACTATGCCTGCCAAGTAAATACTTCTAAGGTACAAGCTTTTCTAAAAGTGTACATAACATCAATGCTTTCAAATACCAATTAATTTGTCGAAGAACTCATACTAACACTTTTAAATCATTGGACTGATCGACGGTAAACATCCGTTTAGATAAATTAATAACGAAAAAGAAAATGTGGTATTTTCTATAAAAAGGGACCTTATTGTCGATTATTAACGATGCTCCGATATAAATAGAATGCCACGCGGCGCTGTGCGGCGTAAGCGCCATCGACAATAAGGTCTTTTTATAGAAAATGCCCCAAATATTCTTTGTTTTCATCTAAAACTGTACATTTAAATGAAATTGTATCAAAACATAGTTTTTAAGATTTTTATAGAACTATGTAAACAGTAGCCACTTATTTTATTTTTCTTACTTAAGTCAATAAGTATATCTACCTAAATGTATTTACGTATTTCGGCGAGTAATGAACAAACAAATTGTGATATACCAAACATATTATTTATGATACGAAATAATAATAAAGTGCATTAAATGAACATAATACAATAACAAACGTGTTTAATTCTCAATTCTTGATCAAGCAAAAACATCAACATTAAAGTCAAGTTGGTCAAGGAGAGGCTTGCTTACAACTCCTCTACATTTTATCGATTGTTTTCACTGCATCACTTTGCATCTTAAAGTATCCATGGTCCGCTTTGGTAACCTAATCCCAAGATTGGGGGAGGTAATGGTAAGTCCAGTTTCCTCACAATACCACGTTTCCTTCAAAGACGGAGTTATATCTATCTTTGGCCATAGGTTATGTTATATTCTATCTTTGTTAGTCAATATGTAAAAATTCTAAGAACATCTTGATGACAAGAAGCCATCTATTGTCGAGTAGTGAAAACATACGTAAAAATGATTTCGCTTGCATTGTGAAACGCTATCTGTTGACGAGTAGTCGTAAAATTGTAACCTAACACAAACGTCTAAGCTAAGTAGTTTGTCGCATCGCTAATAGATGGTGTTTTTAGAAAAATTGATAAAAACGTCATGACGTACTTTTTTAGGGTTCTGTACCCAAACCAAATGGTAAAAACGGGACCCTTACTAGACTCCGCTGTCCGTCTGTCTGTCTGTCGCCAGGCTGTATCTCATGAACTGTGATAGGTACAGTTGAAATTTTCACAGATGTATTTCTGTTGCCGCTATAACAAATACTAAAAAGTACGGAACCCTCGGTGCGCGAGTCCGACTTGCACGGCCGGTTTTTTTAGCATACTACGTATAATGATCAAGTAGGGATCAGATCAGGGTAGAGGGTAGTAAATGAAAGGCGCCAGGCCTGAGGAAGGCAACATACGGGAGTCAAAGATTATAACTCCGTAATAGATGGATACAGTCTAAGGAAAAAACGTGCCAAGAAAATCACGAAAATTTGATTCTCGATCAGATGGCGCCACTAACTTTGGCCTACTTTCGTATAGAGGGCGCTGACAGTTTCGTTTGTTGTTTAACTTTTTTTACGCATAACAGTGTAAGAACATGGGTCAAAATCATAAAAATAATTAATGCAAATAAAAAAAATCATTTATCCATATTTAAATACATTTTATCGTATTTTTACAAATCTTCATTTTTCGTCATAAAGTGTGTCGACAGATGGCAGTGAATTTACTGGGGTTACAAAATTTACAATGACAGTACCGCTCTAGTATAAGTTACTCTATGATACTACTTATAATGATCAAGTAGGGATCAGATCAGGGTAGAGGGTAGTAAATGAAAGGCGCCAGGCCTGAGGAAGGCAACATACGGGAGTACAAGCTTGTTGCGCCATCTGTCGGCAAGTAGCTGGCGCTGTACTGTAATGGTAGTAGGTAAGGGCAGTAAATGAAAGGCGACATGCAGTAATGTGAACACGTGTATTGTTTGCTAGTCGAGCTCGAACTGGATGATGTCGTCGAGGCGCACGTCCTCGTCGTCGCTGTCGCTGCTACCGCCATCTGTCGGCTGGAAACATGAGTGAGTTAGTAGGAAGCCTGTAGCGACATCTATCGGCGAGTAGCTGGGGCTAATAGCTTAATGTAAAAATGTAATACAAAAAAAATTATCAGCTCTTTTATTTAGCAAAACCTAGTAGCAGATGTAAATCAAAGATAGATATAACTCCGTAATAGATGGATACAGTCTAAGGATAAAACGTGCCTCGAAAATCACGAAAATTTGATTCTCGATCAGAGGGCGCCACTAGTTTTGGCCTACACTCGTATAGAGGGCGTTGACTGTTTCGTTTGTTATTTATAATTTTAACGCATACCAGTGAAAGAACATGGGTCAAAATCATATAAAGATAATTAATGCAAATAAAAAAATCATTTATCCATATTTAAATACATTTTATCGTATTTTTATAAATATTTATTTTTAGTTTTAAAGTGTGTCGACAGATGGCAGTGAATTTACTGGGGTTACAAAATTTACTATGACAATAACGCTCTAGTATAAGTGACTCTATGTGTAAATTCAGCATTTCGTTTTCAAATGAGAGCGTAACTTGAATCCTCCTCCAAACTCCTGCTCCATCACCAGCAGCAGGCTGTGTGTTAGAGCGGGACAGGGACTCACCCGTCTCCGGCGCTGGCGGCGGCGTCGCCTCGGGCGGTCGTCGTCGTGGCTGCTCTCGCCGGAGCTCCCGCCGGCCAGCTCCATCACCGCGTTGCGGAGCAGGTTGGAGGCTGCGAGATTACCAGATATGTCAACTTGGAGGATATAACCAAACGGAGTAGCCATTAACAGGCGTTCCCCTCTGCCGAAAATAGTCGGCCAATGGTCATACACAATGTATGGACTGACGTTTATCTGATATGGCTATTTTGACGTTACGTTTACATTCGACGTTCCCTTCCCCCGCAAAAATCGGCAGACTTTTTTGTACAGAATATTACAGACATGGCGTCTCCATTTGGTTATACCCTCCAAGTAAATCAACACAATATAAAACTCAGGAATAAATATCAGTGCTCACCACACAAATAAATGCCCTTACAGGGATTCGAACCCAGGACCATCGGCTTCACAGGAAAGGTCACTACCCATTAGGCCAGACCGGTCGTCAAGGTCTTGGTAGCTCAGATGGAAGAGCACCGGGCTAGTGATCCAGTGGTTGTGGGTTCAATTCCCACCCAAGACATCACAGATGACGCTAGCTGTAGCAAGTGGTACGCGAACGGAGCCGCTGTGTGAAACTAGTATGTAATGAACATGAACGCACCCTCGTCGTCGCCGGAGCCCGAGTCGGAGTTGTCATCGTTCTCGGAGCCGCCCGCCATTTCCTCGTCCTCCTCCTCCTCCTGAAACACATTTTATATTCATTCATATTTATTTTCTTCATATTTATTGTTCAATTAAGAATAATTATAAATACCGCCGGCTCTTGCATCTGGTCGAACCCGCCATGTTCACGACGCTGGTCGTTCTCGGCGCTACACTCACCGCATCGTCGTCGTGGTCCCTCTTCCGTCCCATGTCGTATATCTTGACGGCTCTCCTGCATCTGGTCGAACCCGCCATGTTCACGACGCTGGTCGTTCTCGGCGCTACACTCACCGCATCGTCGTCGTGGTCCCTCTTCCGTCCCACGTCGTATATCTTGACGGCTCTCCTGCATCTGGTCGAACCCGCCATGTTCACGACGCAGGTCGTTCTCGGCGCTACACTCACCGCATCGTCGTCGTGGTCCCTCTTCCGTCCCACGTCGTATATCTTGACGGCTCTCCTGCATCTGGTCGAACCCGCCATGTTCACGACGCTGGTCGTTCTCGGCGCTACACTCACCGCATCGTCGTCGTGGTCCCTCTTCCGTCCCATGTCGTATATCTTGCCGGCTCTCCTGCATCTGGTCGAACCCGCCATGTTCACGACGCTGGTCGTTCTCGGCGCTACACTCACCGCATCGTCGTCATGGTCCCTCTTCCGTCCCACGTCGTATATCTTGACGGCTCTCCTGCATCTCGAACCCGCCATGTTCACGACGCTGGTCGTTCTCGGCGCTACACTCACCGCATCGTCGTCGTGGTCCCTCTTCCGTCCCACGTCGTATATCTTGCCGGCTCTCCTGCATCTCGAACCCGCCATGTTCACGACGCTGGTCGTTCTCGGCGCTACACTCACCGCATCGTCGTCGTGGTCCCTCTTCCGCCCCACGTCGTATATCTTGCCGGCTCTCCTGCATCTCGAACCCGCCATGTACACGACGCTGGTCGTTCTCGGCGCTACACTCACCGCATCGTCGTCGTGATCCCTCTTCCGCCCCACGTCGTATATCTTGACGGCGGACTCCTGCATCTGGTCGAACCCGCCATGTTCACGACGCTGGTCGTTCTCGGCGCTACACTCACCGCATCGTCGTCATGGTCCCTCTTCCGTCCCACGTCGTATATCTTGACGGCTCTCCTGCATCTCGAACCCGCCATGTTCACGACGCTGGTCGTTCTCGGCGCTACACTCACCGCATCGTCGTCGTGGTCCCTCTTCCGCCCCACGTCGTATATCTTGCCGGCTCTCCTGCATCTCGAACCCGCCATGTACACGACGCTGGTCGTTCTCGGCGCTACACTCACCGCATCGTCGTCGTGATCCCTCTTCCGCCCCACGTCGTATATCTTGACGGCGGACTCCTGCATCTGGTCGAAGTCGCCCATGTTCTCGACAACGCTGATCTGCGTGCCCCACCGGTTCACGCTCAGCGCGTAGATATTGCGTTTCACGTCGATCGTTGCTGTCAAACAAATATCATAAACCGTCATTGTAATTAGGCAATCAGAATTTAACGAAAAAACCGGCCAAGTGCGAGTCGGACTCGCGCACAGAGGGTACCGTACTATTTAGTATTTGTTGTTATAGCGGCAACAAAAATACATCTGTGAAAATTTCAACTGTATCACGGATTATGAGATACAGCCTGGTGACGGACAGCGGAGTCTTAGTAATAGGGTCCCGTTTTTACCCTTTGGATACGGAACCCTAAAAATGGCGTTTCAGTGAAAGAGAATAGGGAATTCTAATGGCCCAGTCAAATTAAGGGTTTCAACTCGGAATGAGAGATAATAAGCTGAAAACTCGTATACACCTTCGTTATGACGGATTAAAGGTTTTCTTAAAAGTCGACGCATATATCGTGTGCGCGTCAGAAGTTATTCAAGGTCAAAAGTCATAAAAATCGGTTTTTCGCGGATATCAAAATTTCTATAGCTCCGATGTTATTTACTTACATGTAGGTAAGAATTGTAGTGTTTTTTTTATGAAATAGGAGGCAAACGAGCAGACGGATCACCTGATGGTAAGCGATTACCGCCGCCCATGGACACCCCAACACCAGAGGGGTTGTAAGTGCGTTGCCGGCCTTTAAGATGGGAATACGCTCTTTGTGTTATTAGTTGTGTGCATATATGTAATGATTTTATGACATAGTTTAATCATAGAGTAACTTATACTACAGCGGTACTGTCATAGTGAATTTTGTAACCACAGTAAATTCACTGCCATCTATCGACACACTATAAAACTAAAAATGAAGATTTATAAAAATACGATAAAATGTATTTAAATATGGATAAATGTGGATAATTTTTTTTTATTTGCATTAATTATTTTTATGATTTTGACCCATGTTCTTTCACTGATATGCGTTAAAATTGTTAAATAACAAACGAAACCGTCAACGCCATCTATAAGACAGTAGGCCAAAGCTAGTAGCGCCCTCTGAACGAGAATCAAATTTTCTTGATTTTCGAGGCACGTTTTTTCCTTAAGACTGTATCCATCTATTACGGAGTTATATCTATCTTTGGTTTAATATAAAAAGGGTACCCCTTTACACAGGTTTAATCAGGAAATTAAACTTTATAGCCTATAACTCTAGGTATTTCTACGAAGGTGTATACGAGTTTCCAGCTTATTATCTCTCATTCCGAGGTTCCCTTTCCCTCCCCCCCCCCTACCCTTCCCTTCCCTCCCCTTCCCTTTTTAGGCTTAAGATCATCATCATATCAGCCCTTTATCGCCCACTGCTGAACATAGGCCTCTCTTCCAGTACGCCACTTGTCCCGGTCCTGAGCTAATCTCATCCAGAAGTGACCCGCAATCTTCCGGATGTCGTCCACCCAACGAGCCGATGGACGCCAGGGGCTTCTTTCATTCGAAATTAAGATGACTGGCCCATAAGCTTAATAGCATCGTCCGCAGACGATTCTGCTTGTTAAAACTTCACAATGATTTTGTTTTGTTTTCACCTATGCTGGAGTAATCGAAGGGGTCGAGGGTCTTGAAGCTGGTGTCGAACTGGCTGCGTTCCTCTGAATCTTGGTCCGAGCACACGGCGTACAGCGCTGACACCGTCGGGTTGAAGATCACCTGCAATACGACATAAATTACAACTTTAAAAACCGGCCAAGTGCGAGTCGGACTCGCGCACGAAGGGTTCCGTACCATTACGGAAAAAAAAACAGCAAAAAATCACGTTTGTTGTATGGGAGCCCCATTTAAATATTTATATTATTATGTTTTTAGTATTTGTTGTTATAGCGGCAACAGAAATACATCATCTGTGAAAACTTCAATTGTCTAGCTATCACGGTTCATGAGATACAGCCTGGTGACAGAAAGACAGACAGACGGACAGCGGAGTCTTAGTAATAGGGTGCCGTTTTTACCCTTTGGGTACGGAACCCTAAAAAGTAACACGGGACTTAATCGAGTACACACTTACATTTATTTATGGCCTGACGTTTCGAACGTGACGTTACGTTCGTGGTCACAGGCAGACTGGCCAGGAATTGTGTCAAAATCTTCTACCCGCACTTAATCTTGATTATTGTACGCTAGGGTTGTCACTTTGCGTACACACAACACTCACGACATCCGATGGTATGTGGCGGGATGTTTTTTCCCCCTTACATTTGCTAATCACTGGATTCCACGAAGACGAAATCTCCTGTCCGTCATTTTGATTGAAATTGAGTGATTTTTGGTTGATTTGGATTGAGTGTGTGAGTGTTGTGTGTAGGCAAAGTGACAACCCTAGCGTACAAGTTAATAATCAAGATCAAGTGCGGGTAGTTCGCAAAACCCGCGCGGCAAGAAAATGTTGATACAATTCCTCGCCAGTCTGGCTGTGAACACGAACGTAACGTCACGTTCGAAACGTCAGGCCATAAATAAACATAAGTTTGTACGCGATCAAGTCCCGTGTTAGTAGTAGTAGTAAAACTCTTTATTGTACAAAAATAAACATAAAACAAGAGAAAAACGCATCATTTGTACAAAGGCGAACTTATCCCTATCAGGGATCTCTTCCAGTTAGTTAGTTTAGTTTTAAAATAATGAGTGAAAATCGTGTTACTTTAAATCAGTATATAAATTACAATGCCAAAAACGACACGTATGCGTCATCACACAATCTCTCGTGCGAGGTGCAGATGACACTTAATAATCTGGTAATAATACAAAAAATAAGTTATTAGTAATTAAGTAAGTATGTACAGTCAGCTGCAGAGAAAAGGCACCCCCCCTGCATACAAAGTTCTGTAAATTAGTATGGAGGTACCCCTTTTCTCTGTAGCTGAATGCAGCAGCAGCAGCAGCGTTAGTCAAATTTTTAACCAAAAAAATACAAATACAAATAGTGTTCCAGAAACATTAGAGCATTTACAGTTTATACTGACCCCGTGTGCGTGTGTGTGTGTGTGTGTGTGTGTGTGTGTGTGTGTCTGTGTCTGTGTCTGTGTCTGTGTCTGTGTCTGTGTCTGTGTCTGTGTCTGTGTCTGTGTCTGTGTCTGTGTGTGTGTGTGTGTGTGTGTGTGTGTGTGTGTGTGTGTGTGTGTGTGTGTGTGTGTGTGTGTGTGTGTGTGTGTTATGTTAGGATATTATCCTAATAATGTTTTCTGTGTCTACAAAGGATAAGTTCAAAAAATAAGAAATGTTAACTTTTTAGCGGGTTTTCATTCAAGATTCAACATATTATTTTTGTTTGCTGTATTGCAAGTTTAAAACGCTATAAATAAAAAATAGATTTCTCTCACCTCTGATTTGTCTAAAGTTGGCACTGTCCTAAGTAGATGGAATGTTCTTAAGTCCCATACTTCTGTATTTGATATTACCTGTAAGGAAAAAAAAACAAAACATATTATGGCGTCTGAACTACCTAGTTTGGCGTGTAAAAGTAACACCAATATAAATTGTATTTTTTAAATTGTATTTTTTGTATCTCTTCATCAGTTAAGAGCCCGTTAACGATTTTGGAGCAAAAATGTAAAAATCATAGATTTAGTCGCTGAAATTTTACAACTTTTGATACGTAATAGCATAGAGTAACTTATACTAGAGCGGTACTGTCATAGTAAATTTTGTAACCCCAGTAAATTCACTGCCATCTGTCGACACACTTTAAAACTAAAAATGAAGATTTATAAAAATACGATAAAATGTATTTAAATTTGGACAAATGATTTTTTTTATTTGCATGAATTATTTTTATGATTTTGACCCATGTTCTTTCACTGATATGCGTTAAAATTGTTAAATAACAAACGAAACCGTCAACGCCATCTATACGACAGTAGGCCAAAGCTAGTAGCGCCCTCTGAACGAGAATCAAATTTTCTTGATTTTCGAGGCACGTTTTCTCTTAGACTGTATCCATATTACGGAGTTATATCTATCTTTGGTAATAGAAATAACAAGTACTGGTTTCTATTAGCACGTCTTCTCATCTTGCCGCTTTACAGTTTTTTTTGAAAACAGACTAAATTAGTAATGGTTTTTTTTTCTGATATACGTTCAAACCCGGCCTATCAGCTTCACTGATGTAGATAATCAAGATAAAAATGAGAGCCCTAAATAAACCTTCAAGAGCGGATATCTCAAAAACTATACAAGATATCGAAAAACTTGACTGAATAAAACTTGTAAAAAATTAAATCTCTTTTTATTTTGTATAAGTGGCCAAGTCGCTCAGACGCATAGTTTCCGAGATATAATCGAAAAACCGAAAAATGGAATCTTCAAACCCCCCTCTCCCCAGCACCAGGGTTATGGCCGGGGACTTTTGATATGTTCACCTCCTAACTAGTCCAAACAAAGCTACGAAGTCAAAAATTGTGTTCCAAGCATTTCACTCTATACCTTTTTTTGGGCATTTATTTCCTGGCCTATAACTGTAATCAATAAGAATAAGAATAATTTAAGAATGATTTTTATTGACAATAGAAAACAGTTTTCAGACACATGGATACAGTGGATCCCAAACTAGGCTATGCCTGTGACTTGGGGTCCTAGAATGCAGTTGACATTAAAGAATGTTACACCTATTTTATTTAAATTTGAATAATAAAACTTCAAAACTATACTACTATAAAAGGAAAAGGAAAAGTTAATTTAAGAAGAGATTAATTAAAATAAGAGGAAATTTACAGCTAAAAACGACTAATAAATTTACAAATTAAAGTCGGTGAGTGAGTATGTGTGAGAGAGCGTGTGTGTGGGTGTGTTTGTATATAAGGGTGTGAAAGAGAGAGGGAGGATGGGAGAAGAAGGAGGAGAGGATGGGAGTGTCAAATATAAATGTTTCTTAAGAAACGTTCAGTCTCGTGATAGTCCCAGTCCAAGCATGCTCTAGTCACGACAATTTTTACTTCCCTTTCAGTCATTTTTT
The DNA here is from genome assembly GCF_947568885.1 of Cydia strobilella. NCBI lineage: Eukaryota > Metazoa > Arthropoda > Insecta > Lepidoptera > Tortricidae > Cydia > Cydia strobilella. The sequence goes on along the minus strand of NC_086064.1, from coordinate 496,715 downwards.
GGAGGTCAAATCCTAAAACAACGATTTCTGAGCCTGTTGGATTCAACCGGTCCAACAGAGAGCGAGACCTTTCGGTGGGCCCTGGTGACAATTTTTACCAAACAGAGTTTTCTAACACTAAGTAAGCAGCAAATAAGCAATGCTTACTTCTAGCGAGTTAGGATGGAAGACGCCGCTGTGTGTTTGGTTGAGCTTGTCAAATTTGTGGATCTCCTTGCCCGAGTTCACGTCCCACAGTACTCCGTCTGAAACAACATACATACTATAAACATAGAGTAACTTATACTAGAGCGGTACTGTCATAGTAAATTTTGTAACCCCAGTAAATTCACTGCCATCTGTCGACACAGTTTAAAACTAAAAATGAAGATTTATAAAAATACGATAAAATGTATTAAAATATGGATAAATGATTTTTTTTATTTGCATTAATTATTTTTATGATATTGACCCATGTTCTTTCACTGATATGCGTTAAAATTGTTTAATAACAAACGAAACCGTCAACGCCATCTATACGACAGTAGGCCAAAGCTAGCAGCGCCCTCTGAACGAGAATCAAATTTTCTTGATTTTCGAGGCACGTTTTTTCCTTAGACTGTATCCATCTATTACGGAGTTATATCTATCTTTGCTATAAATATCATAACATAACACAAACATAAACAGGGCCGGATTTAGGGGAGGGCAACCAGGGCAACTGCCCCGGGCCTCCACAAAAGAGGGAGTTCGGAAACTAATGGTAGCCCTAGTTTTTGTATGACACTTTTAAACAGTTCCATTTCTATTTATGGCCTTTGTATATCTTACAATATACCTACTATTTCTCACAATTTATACCAAAGATAGATATAACTCCGTAATAGATGGATACAGTCTAAGGAAAAAACGTGCCTCGAAAATCACGAAAATTTGATTCTCAATCAGAGGGCGCCACCAGTTTTGGCCTACTCTCGTATAGAGGGCGTTGACGGTTTCGTTTGTTATTTATAATTTTAACGCATATCATTGAAAGAACCTGGGTCAAAATCATATAAAAATAATTAATGCACATAAAAAATGCATTTATCCATATTTAAATACATTTTAACGTATTTTTATAAATCTTCATTTTTAGTTTTAAAGTATGTCGATAGATGGCAGTCAATTTACAGCGGTTACAAAATTTACTATGACAGTACCACTCTATCTTATTATATCCTCTTTGATTTATACTAAGAAGCATAAAATTTAAGTAACTCTTCAACTTTGGACTTAAGAATACACTTGTCCTTCAAATTGATTACCCCAATTTAGGGCCAGGGGGCCTCCACTCCTTTGTTGCCCCGGGGCCTCCACACCCAGACCTCGAAATACCGAAATTTATAAGAGTGAAAGAGAAAAACCGGCCAAGTGCGAGTCGGACTCGCGTTCCAAGGGTTCCGTACATAACACAATTTAAACAATCTATTTTTTATGTGAAATGTCTTTAAAAAACCCGTAGGGGTCGGATCAAAAACTAAGTAATTAAGTCCGACTCACGCTTGACTGCACATTTCTAATGGGTTTTCCGGTGATCTATAGGTAAAGATCTATTTTGTGTATTTTTTTGAAAAATTTTGACCCAGTAGTTTCGGAGATAAAGGGGGGGAATGGTCATTTTTTGCCTATTTTCTTGAATAACTTCTAAACTATTTATCTTACAATTATAAAAAAATATATTTGAGATTCTCACAACCTTTCATTTGATATGTAACACGATGTAGTTTGACAAACTTTATTTTTTAATTTTCTCATTTACCCCCCAAAAGTGGCCCCCGTGGGTAAAATTAATTTGTTCACGTTACATGTCCATCTTTGAGTCACAAACTTACATATGTGTCCCAAAAATCAACTTAATTGGTCCAGTAGTTTCGGAGAAAATAGGCTGTGACAGACGGGCAGACAGACAGACAGACAGACAGACGCACGAGTGATCCTATAAGGGTTCCGTTTTTTCCTTTTGAGGTACGGAACCCTAAAAAGGATTATGCTGCCATACATGAAACTGTCGTGAATACACGAATATGTCTTTCTCCTACCCCCGGTCGCTCGGTTTCATGTCTATAACTACTTGTATATACTATGTCTATGGGTGCGGGCCTGTATGTATGTCTGTCTGTCTGTGTGTGTACCTGACAGCACCAGCTCGTCGGTGGGGTTGAAGGTGGCTCTGTTCTTGGCGTACTGGTCAGAGATGCTGGGCGCGAGGGTCAGCAGTTCTCTTTCCGTGCGGGCCTGTATGTATGTCTGTCTGTCTGTGTGTGTACCTGACAGCACCAGCTCGTCGGTGGGGTTGAAGGTGGCTCTGTTCTTGGCGTACTGGTCAGAGATGCTGGGCGCGAGGGTCAGCAGTTCTCTTTCCGTGCGGGCCTGTATGTATGTATGTCTGTCTGTGTGTGTACCTGACAGCACCAGCTCGTCGGTGGGGTTGAAGGTGGCTCTGTTCTTGGCGTACTGGTTGGAGATGCTGGGCGCGAGGGTCAGCAGTTCTCTTCCCGTGCGCGTGTCGAAGATGGTGGCCGTCTCGCCCTTTGTGCCGATGATACGATCGTCCGACATTTTGGAAAATTCTACATATTCTTCGTTGTCCAGCTGGAACCTAGAAAAAGGACCATTTGTTACTTTTTAGTAGAGATGCAACGGATAGTTGTTTGGCCGGATACCGTATACCGGATGTTCGGCCTGACCATCGGCTGAATATTCGTTATCCGGCCGCCGAATATTCGCCCGGGGGAACTATACCAACAATTCGGTTTTTTCAGGTGCGCATTGTGCAGGTTTTGACCTGTTTCGTAGTAAAGGTTCGCGCGGACCCATTTCTAGGTTCGAATAGTAACCGAATATCCGGTACATCTCTACTTTCTAGCATTTCTGCCACAACCACCCGCGGAAGTCACAGTTATTGGTAGTTCCATTTAGCCGAATCGTATTGTATACTTCATAGTAGATCTATTGATACGTAAGTTGAAAGATGATGCAATAAAAACAGCGGTAATTTTGGCATATTTTGGTAATGCTTAATCTAACCTCTTATACGGCACGATCTTCTGGGATATATGACGGCACCGCATTCTTAGGAAACCAAAGCCCCCCCCCCCCTGGTAATATTTGGTGAGGTCCCTGTCTCCCCCCCCCCCCACGTCACGTCACGTGTATTTTTTTATAGTTAGTAAATCTTGTTTATATTTCTATTTTCGTAAAAATAATGCTCATGTGTTAAATATAATATTTTTCCTTACTTTCGTTCACTATAGAAAAATACACGTGAGGTCTCCTTTGTACCCACCCTCCCCCAACGTGATCTGTCATGATTTTTTCGTGACCCCCCTCCCCCCTGTCGAACCTCGCGTGATTAGTGCACAAGGCCAGAGCACTGTTGTATAGCCTTACATCTGCTCGAACTCCTTCATGTTCCACAGCGCGGAGAGCGGCCGCCACGTGGTGGTGGCGGACGCCAGCAGCAGCAGCCCGTCGCGGCTCGCCTGCCGAGTGTCACAAATAACGTATTGTTAATATCTGCCATTATTTTGCAATCACTACAATTTTGCTTTGCTATCCCAACAAAACTATTTGACTGTAGGGTAAAATGAAGAATATGTAACGAGACAGAATAATGTGAGGAGTTAGTTCTTAAGTATCATAGAGTAACTTATACTAGAGCGGTACTGTCATAGTAAATTTTGTAACCCCAGTAAATTCACTGCCATCTGTCGACACACTTTTAAACTAAAAATAAATATTTATAAAAATACTATAAAATGTATTTAAATATGGATAAATGTTTTTTTTTATTTGCATTAATTATTTTTATGATTTTGACCCATGTTCTTTCACTGATATGCGTTGAAATTATAAATAACAAACTAAACCGTCAACGCCCTCTATACGAGTGTAGGCCAAAACTAGTGGCGCCCTCTGATCGAGAATCAAATTTTCGTGATTTTATCTATTACGGAGTTATATCTATCTTTGGTATATACCTAAGTAATATTGCAAGATTTATTTTATTTTATTCGGTAGCTTAAAAAACACAAATTACAATATCTGCGCTGGTGCCTCTTTTTAAGTGAGGAAACACTTGTGCTAAGAGAGCACCGAGTATATTTAACTACTTTTTTTTTTTTTGTTGTAATACTATAAAATAACCTGTTTATTCAATAAATAGTTAAGTCTTTATTCAGCATTCACGTTGTTTAAGTGTTCTACCAACTTCGCGTATCACATGGCGACCCTGCCACGTGAGGTGTCGGGTTCGGGCGCCGCCGCGAGTGCGGAGTGCATTAAAGGACGACACTCCTATATTGCGTTTATTTTGTTATAAATAATTTCTCAAGATGTGAAACTCAAGGTTAGAGAAGGAAAATAATCATCAGCCAAAACTCAGCAAGAAAATCAAGCAAATTTCATGAGATGAAGAATCACTTGTCATCGATCAGCATAGTCATATGATTTGCTCGTTATGGTCGTGGTTTGAAGATAGAAGTGATGTGAAATTTTACCCGAATACACTATAATAAAATAAGGCAATAATCCAGTTTCCACAGTTTCGTCGTAAAATTAATATGTATAATAACACCAATCATAATATTAAAGTCGACACATGTTTCCCTTTAGAAGGCATTTAGGCAAAATTCACAAATAAATCGAAAACATAACAGGTATGTCACAAGTTTATATCCAACTTTATCTTAATAATAAACGCTCCATACTCTTTTGTCATCTGTTTCTTCGGTGGACATAGGATCATATAAGAAAATCCCTTTAGTTAAGCGTACATCTTGGTTGCTTGAAAATAAACGATTTGTTTTACTGTTGACTTAAAAAGATATCTCTCTCTCTCTCTCTCTCTCTATCTCTCTCTCTCTCTCTCTCTCTCTCTCTCTCTCTCTCTCTCTCTCTCTCTCTCTCTCTCTCTCTCTCTCTCTCTCTCTCTCTCTCTCTCTCTCTCTCTCTCTCTCTATCTCTATCCCTCCCTCTCTCTCTATCTCTCCCTCCCTCTCTCTATCTCTCCCTCCCTCTCTCTATCTCTCCCTCCCTCTCTCTATCTCTCCCTCCCTCTCTCTATCTCCCCCCCCTCTCTCTCTCTCTCTATCTCCCCCCCCCCCCCTCTCTCTCTCTCTATCTCCCCCCCCCCCCCTCTCTCTCTATATCTCTCCCCCCCCCCCCACTCACACTTTCTCTTACCTGCATGTGATAGATGTAGGACTCGTGCACTTGATAGGTGTTTTCTTCAGCGCCGCTGAACAGGTTGAATATACGGATGTCGCCAGATGACGTCGCCGCTAGGAGTTGCTGTTGCGTCGGCTGCAATACAAACATTTTTCATTTATATTTATTACATGGTATGTGATTACGGGCTGATTGCATGACATTCTTAGTAATTGTGATTACGAATGAATTTGACGCGATTTTGGATGAACTGTTAAGGCCGTTCCATCGGTTTGCCGCTGTCTCTGTCACATTTCGCAAGAAAGAACGGGAAAATCATGCGCGCCAAGTGTCAATTTTGATCGAATTTTGTCGATTTTTATTTACCCTACAATATCGAAATTTGAAAGCTATGAAATTACTATTTAAGTTAAGATTGTTGTTTCTTCTTTTTTTGTTTATAGTATCACATAATAAATAACCGAGTAAAGTTGGATTAAAAGTCCGAGGTAGAGGTTACTTTGGGAATTAATTGTATCGAGCGAAGTGTCATAATTGGTGTATCGGAAGCTATGATATTAAAGATAATATAGTCAAGAACTACATATATTTTTTCCACGTCTACGAATATCAACGCCTCTTAGAAAAACAGGATCATATAAGGAGATTTTTCGCCTTCTGGCTCAGGGAACCGCCTTAATAAATTTTGTAAAGTTCTATAGTGAAATATACACCATATATGTGTGTATATTATTACGTGTGGCAAGTATTTTCTTTGTGAAAACGTTTTAGCCGATAGTGTGAACACTGAACAGTCAGTTAATAAACAGCTCTGTAAGCTGTAGACCTCACTAAACCCCTCGAAAAATGTTTAGAAATTGAATCGATTACTATATAATTATCGAACCTCATCAAATTTCAAGGGAATTGGTTGAGAGTAGTACACCCGTAGTACACACTGTAGAGGAGAACACGAAATAATTTTCGCCCAAGTTGAAACGAACACACAAAAAAATCAATTTGTAGCTATTAGCTAAGTTGCTAGTGTTTATTTTAAGACTGTTTGTTTCTCAATAAATAATAAAAAAAGAATACCTTCGCTTTGGCTCGGCCATTAATGTATACCTTTTTTACACACAAAATGTAATCGATCGGTAGTATTTTTTCGCCGATCGGACGGCCGCCTTAGGATTTCGATGGTTGTTTTCTATTTACGTATGGAATTTAGGATTATTTGAGTCGGATAGTTGATGTGTTTTCATGGGTGTGTATACTCACGTGGAAGATGGTGTGCGTGAAGTAGGCGTGCGAGCGGTGGCGAAGTGCGAGTGCACCAATTTGGCGTCAGCTAGCCTGCTGTGCGTGTCTGTGTGTACTCACGTTGGGCGCGGCGGGTGTGTGTGTGTGTGTAGGTGTACTCACGTGGAAGATGGTGTGCGTGAAGTAGGCGTCGTCGTCCTGCAGGCGCAGCGTGCGAGCGGCCGCGAAGTGCGAGTGCGCGAGCTTGGTGTCGGCGCGGCGGGTGTGTGTGTGTGTAGGTGTACTCACGTGGAAGATGGTGTGCGTGAAGTAGGCGTCGTCGTCCTGCAGGCGCAGCGTGCGAGCGGCCGCGAAGTGCGAGTGCGCCAGCTTGGTGTCGGCGCGGCGGGTGTGTGTGTGTGTAGGTGTACTCACGTGGAAGATGGTGTGCGTGAAGTAGGCGTCGTCGTCCTGCAGGCGCAGCGTGCGAGCGGCCGCGAAGTGCGAGTGCGCCAGCTTGGTGTCGGCGCGGCGGGTGTGTGTGTGTGTAGGTGTACTCACGTGGAAGATGGTGTGCGTGAAGTAGGCGTCGTCGTCCTGCAGGCGCAGCGTGCGAGCGGCCGCGAAGTGCGAGTGCGCCAGCTTGGTGTCGGCGCGGCGGGTGTGTGTGTGTGTAGGTGTACTCACGTGGAAGATGGTGTGCGTGAAGTAGGCGTCGTCGTCCTGCAGGCGCAGCGTGCGAGCGGCCGCGAAGTGCGAGTGCGCCAGCTTGGTGTCGGCGCGGCGGGTGTGTGTGTGTGTAGGTGTACTCACGTGGAAGATGGTGTGCGTGAAGTAGGCGTCGTCGTCCTGCAGGCGCAGCGTGCGAGCGGCCGCGAAGTGCGAGTGCGCCAGCTTGGTGTCGGCGCGGCGGGTGTGTGTGTGTGTAGGTGTACTCACGTGGAAGATGGTGTGCGTGAAGTAGGCGTCGTCGTCCTGCAGGCGCAGCGTGCGAGCGGCCGCGAAGTGCGAGTGCGCCAGCTTGGTGTCGGCGCGGCGGGTGTGTGTGTGTGTAGGTGTACTCACGTGGAAGATGGTGTGCGTGAAGTAGGCGTCGTCGTCCTGCAGGCGCAGCGTGCGAGCGGCCGCGAAGTGCGAGTGCGCCAGCTTGGTGTCGGCGCGGCGGGTGTGTGTGTGTGTAGGTGTACTCACGTGGAAGATGGTGTGCGTGAAGTAGGCGTCGTCGTCCTGCAGGCGCAGCGTGCGAGCGGCCGCGAAGTGCGAGTGCGCCAGCTTGGTGTCGGCGCGGCGGGTGTGTGTGTGTGTAGGTGTACTCACGTGGAAGATGGTGTGCGTGAAGTAGGCGTCGTCGTCCTGCAGGCGCAGCGTGCGAGCGGCCGCGAAGTGCGAGTGCGCCAGCTTGGTGTCGGCGCGGCGGGTGTGTGTGTGTGTAGGTGTACTCACGTGGAAGATGGTGTGCGTGAAGTAGGCGTCGTCGTCCTGCAGGCGCAGCGTGCGAGCGGCCGCGAAGTGCGAGTGCGCCAGCTTGGTGTCGGCGCGGCGGGTGTGTGTGTGTGTAGGTGTACTCACGTGGAAGATGGTGTGCGTGAAGTAGGCGTCGTCGTCCTGCAGGCGCAGCGTGCGAGCGGCCGCGAAGTGCGAGTGCGCGAGCTTGGTGTCGGCGCGGCGGGTGGCGGCGCAGGGGGCTCCTAGTTCCCGGCGCAGGAGGCGCGCGCACACGTTGGGCGCGGGCGCGGCGAGCACGGAACCCGCGCCGCGCGGGTCGGGGCACTTGTGCGGCCTACAGACAAAACGGACGATTTTATAAAACCCACTAGGGTAATTCCGGGGTAAATGGCTATAAGGGCGAGATTGCTGTAATGATGAGTCCAACGTGAGTAACGTGACCCTGTAGGCCGTTAAGGTCGGGTCTCTAAAATCAATTGTGTCTACCACTGGCGAGGTGCTAACTATAGGTTGACCATGTCAATAACTGACGGGATGCCAACCATTGGTAAGGTGTCAACTATAGGCGAACGGTGTCAACTATATACAGGTTGGCTATAGGGATGTTGACATGAATCGCGAATAACAAAAATAAAAAAATAAAAAATATATAAAATGTTATGTTTTTACCATAGCAGGGAATATTAGAATGCTGAAAATCATATTTTGTAAGTGTAAATATATGCGTAATAAATAAATTAAAAATAATTTAAAAGTACTTAAAATAATGCCCAGCATTACGTGACTGCAAACGCAAATCAAAGCACGTGACGTCACGGCATGAGAAACACGCACAAACAAGTTGTCAAACCTGATGGTGAGGACAACCAAGTCAATGCCAGTTATCACATCGTTACGTCATCAAGATCACGTGACAGCTTGGAGCGAAATTTAAACACTAAACTCCTTATTTTTTATTAAAAATTTATGAATTTTTTTTTTGCAACAATTGGGTGTCTATCTATAAAATGAAAACAGTTCTAAAAACCGGCCAAGTGCTAGTCGGACTCGCGTTCCAAGGGCAATTTAAAACAATGTATTTTTTATGTGAAACGTGAGTGAAACGTCTTTAAAAAACTCGTAGGGGTCGGATCAAAAACTAAGTAATTAAGTCCGACTCACGCTTGACTGCACATTTCTAATAGGTTTTCCTGTGATCTACAGGTAAAGATCTATTTTGCGTATTTTTTTCAAAATTTTAGACCCAGTAGTTTCAGAGATAAAGGGGGGAATGGTCATTTTTGCCTATTTTTGAATAACTTCTAAACTATTTCTCCTAAAATTATAAAAAAAAAAATATATTTGACATTCTCACAATGAGCTCTCTCATTTGATATGTGACACGATACAGTTTGAAAAACTTTATTGTTTAATTTTCACATATACCCCCCAAAAGAGGCCCCGTGTTTAAAATTCATTTGTTTACGTTACATGTCCGTCTTTGGGTCACAAACTTACATATGTATAACAAATTTCAACTTAATTGGTCCAGTAGTTTCGGAGAAAATAGGCTGTGACAGACGGACAGACAGACAGACGCACGAGTGATCCTATAAGGGTTCCGTTTTTTCCTTTTGAGGTACGGAACCCTAAAAATTTTCAACCTCCCTATTTCTAGTCGACGTTATCAACTATAGGTATGGTGCTAACTATAAGGTACTTACTAGACTTATATTGACCGGGATATAGACCGTGATTACCTTTTGTATTATTTGTGAGCTCCCGATATTTCGACGCAGTTACATGCATCATGTTCACGGGTGACTGAAGATAGCGGGTGGGTGTCAAACTTGTGTAGACAGCGCTCTGTCTACCCTCATTCTTGCGCGTCGGCTGCGTTCACTTTCAACGTTACCAACGGTCGCATTCACACTTGTTGGTCCGGTCACGTTCACACTCGTTGGTCTGTCCAAACACACTACACTCACGATGCATGTAACTGCGTCGAAATATCGGGAGCTCACAAACAATACAAAAGGTAATCACGGTATATATCCCGGTCAATATAAGTCTAGTGAAACTAACCGTGAATCATTCAAAACTCTAATTATAAGGTACTTAAACAAGTTTAACTGCGGGAATGTAAGCACCGGGTTCCTGCAGGTAGCATGCTGGTTGTAGAGACACTGTGATGATGGAGTGTAAAGTGACCCTGTGGGCTGTTAAGGAGGGGTCTCCTAACGGCAGGGAGCCAACTATAGGTTGACAGTGTCAACTATAGGTAGTGTGCCAACTATAGGTAAACAGTGTCGACTATTGGCAGGAATGGCAGGGTGTCAACTATAGGGTAGTCACTCGAACAAGTTAAACTGCGGGCATGTAACCACCAGGTTCTTGTAAGTAGCATGCTGGTTGTAGAATCTGTGATGATGATGGAGTGTAGGGTGACCCTTTTTTAATAGAGGGGAAAATGCTTTTCGCATACCACCCAGGCGCGGATGGTTATGTGGGACTCCCGTATAGGCTCATGGGACCCACGGTTTACCCACTAAAAACCCCTCTTGTCCGCCTCAGGGCTATAAGGCGAGGCCACAGAAACACTGGAGCACTCTTCCGCAGCCTCGCCAGCGGCTGTCCGGACTCCGGACCCAACTCTGGAGGGAATATTTGATTCCCCCTACCTCCCTAAAGGGTGACCCTGTGGGCTGTTAAGGCGGGGTCTCCTAACGGCAGGGAGCAAACTATAGGTTGACAGTGTCAACTATAGGTAGTGTGCCAACTATAGGTAAACAGTGTCGACTATTGGCAGGAACGGCAGGGTGTCAACTATAGGGTACTCACTCGAACAAGTTGAACTGCGGACATGTAACCACAGGGTTCTTGCACGTAGCGTGTTGGTTGTAAAGGTATTCAGTGATGATAGAGTGTAGGGTGACCCTGTGGGCTGTTAGAGCGGGGTCTCCGGCGGCGGCGCTCAGCTGTTTCTGTAGGGAGCGGCGGTGCTCGCTCCCGCCTAGGGCTCCGGGGGTCATGCACTGGTTTTGGACTTTTCTGGAAACAAAGTAAGGTAGTAAGTACAGCTCGATTCAGTAAAAGTGGCGTTAAGGGTCACTGTCGGCGTCTAGTCAACTCTATGGCTGCTACTTGACGCAACGTTGGCGCAACTGCGCAGCGACGCCTTTTGACGAAAAACAGTAATTGATGAAAAAAAAAATGAAAAAAAAAAATGAAAAAGGTTTAATTAGGCAAAAAACATTACATCACAGAAAACTTGACAGTGGTCCCCAAACTAGGCCGAGCCTGTATCTTGGGAACCACAGAGAGTTCGTAAGCATTTAAATTTATGTTACACTTATATATGTCACCTAGTACTTAAAGAAATAAAATTGATAAGTTCAATGATAAGATTAGATGGTAAGATTTTGTATTTCTAGAAGCAATTTTCATATTTTTAGCAGGTTCGGTTATTCCACTAGTCAATACAGTTCATGTTAATGTTAAAATTTCTCCATGAAACATTTATCATTTATCATTTATCATTTATTTATTGTATTGTCATGTACACATTAGGTCTCACACTCGTCTCTCGTACAAAATATCCATAAAATCACATATTTTATTAGTATTTAGTTTTTTGCCGAGGGAAGCGAATTTAAAACAATCTTTGTGTGCACTTTTGTTTATTTTTAAAAATAAAAAAAAATGTTTCCTTTAGATAAAATGAGCTAACTTATGGTTTTAAGGCACTTTCCTTCCAGGGCCCATTATTTTTTCCACACAGTATATGACGGGTGCTGAGAAGGGGTTATTACCTAGTTACTACACGGACCTAAATAGGGCGGCCATAACTGCAAATCCGCAACTGTATACAGTTGCAGATAAATATGTGTAAATACCACAGAAAAATTTATAGTACTAAGTCAGGCCTCCTTCACTAGCTCAAGGCCACGCGCTATATGCCTACCGCTCGGCATATCGTCGACGATACAATCGACAGAGGGCCGCCGAACGCCCGCCAGAGCGCTCGCACCGCACGTTTCCCGCGCTTACGCTTCGAAATGCCGAAACCACGTAATTATTGTGCAGTAGATGGGTGTAAAAGTCAAAAAACAAAAGAAAATTTGTCGTTTTTTTTTAGGGTTCCGTACCCAAAGGGTAAAACGGGACCCTATTACTAAGACTCCGCTGCCGCTGTCCGCCTGTCACCAGGCTGTATCTCATGAGCCGTGATAGCTAGACAGTTGAAATTTTCACAGATGTGTATTTCTGTTGCCGCTATAACAACAAATACTAAAAAGTACGGAACCCTCGGTGGGCGAGTCCGACTCGCACTTGGCCGGTTTTTTCATTTCCGAGAGGCGAAAAAAGGTGAGTAGTATTTTAAATCTATCTTTAGGAATTTTGTCACTATTTATTTCTTTGAACATAAGTAGATAAATCGTAAATTAAGGAGTTTTTTGAGTCAGGTATTATAAGTGTTGTTTTTAAATATTTGATTGACTAATAAAAAATATGGTTGATTCGCAACATTCGTTTTATTACAATCATAACATAAGTAACAGTTCAACCCTAGCGCATTCTTACGATGACGCGTTGGCACGTGACTCGCACGGCGAGCAAGGCAGTCTCGACTCTTTGTGCGCATACTTATGGTACATTTCTTCTCGTCCTGAGCAGCAGGTATTATTATTAAGATTTTGTAGGCTATTATAGCGTAGGTATTTTCGCTTTTGTATGGGAATGATGTATCTGTTACGTAGTAACTATTTATTAATCTGTGACTAAGTACAGATGGTTCACTCTCTAACAAATCGCGTCTATTACGACAGATATGACCGCTAGGTGGCGCAAGCGCGAGCGCGTCCGTTCCGTAGCGGTGCGTGGCAAGTGGGTCTCAATTGTTTTCCATATAGTTTTAAGTCATAAAGTATTGTTTGTCTACATTTTCGTTAGTCATAATTTGGTTTTTCTCAGAAACGCGTAACTTTTCAGGATTGCCATAAAACAGACCTAACCTAACCTAACCTATCTATAGGATTGTAAGGATGGGACCCAAGACAGAAGAAGTAAAACACAAGACTGTCGGTTAAATACTGAAGATATAATCGCTCAATTTAAAAGATACAATCCTTTATATACTAAATTATCTAGGTTAACTATGAATCACACTACTTGGGAGGTCTACACGTGTAAGGTGTCAAATGGTTGTTTACCTAAATTCCATTCCTTATATAGAGGAGAGTCATCTTACATGACTCCGTATATGGTACCGCTAAGCTATATGATCCTTATGATCTAATTTCATGTTATTCGAATCCTATAAATACCTAATATTCTATACCTACACTTCAGGATAACTCGAGGAAAATCCTGAAAAGTTAACGGTTTCAGGATTATGACTAATGATAATATGACAATCATTACATTATGACTCAAATTATGTCAAACAAAGGGACCCCGTGGCAACCACTATGGTTAGACACCAAAATGGGTGTAGGCCGCGTGTACTTGTAGCAGCACGACGAAATCGCGGAGTGAGCCACGCCTGGTAATACCTTAATTTAATAACTTGCGGCACGGGGTTCTCCTCGACGCTGTTGTTGAACAGGTCGTGGTGGTCGCGCGCCAGGGAGCTAGTGCTTGACCGCGCACCGGATAACCGCGACTGAAAATAACGAAATTGTTTAAATTAGCCTCATGTATGAAGTTTATATTTGAACGAAATATGTTTTATTCGGATGTTTGTTACCGTTATATCATGTTACAAATGCATTTCCGTTTTTAAATTACCATTTAATTACTTAAAATTATAAATAAAAAGTACAAAAATTTGCCCGCGAAAAGCTAGTGAGCGAAACGCTCGAAACGCCACGTGACGTCACGCGTTCGACAGATTAGTGTCATTAGTAGCAAACGTCAGTTGGGCCGCCCAACGTGTGACGTCATCACGCTCTGTCGAATTCGCGCCAAAAATTATGAGCGTTTCAACCGCTCAAAAATTTTCAACATTTTAAATATTTTTTAATAAAATAATGTTAATGTTTACAATTTATTTTTATCATTTCCGGTGTTCCAACGATATAAATTATGAATCCAAAAATAAAAATAAATTCATGCATGGAGCTAATTGTGGCTCTGTCACTGACCTGTGTTATGGAATTCTAACAGATGGCGTTAGCATTCCTTATAGCGCGCTTAAGGGTCTTCCAGCAAGCTCGGTTCTCCATACAAACATAGTTCCGCTCTCATTTTAAAACGACTAGCTAGATTACTCTGAAACTTTGCACTTACAATATGATAAGGTATATCTATGTCTGTAATTAGTTTATGCAGCTTCAGATACCATAGTTAAAAAAATACAGTGAATTTAAGTTTTTCATACAAAACTTGTTTTTGCTCTATTTTGTTTATTTTATAAACTGGAGTTATATAAACTAATTACGCACCTAGATATACCTCATGTCATTGTATGTGCATAGTTTCATTACATTTCCATACCTAGTTTTAAAATGAGAACGGCACTACGTTTGTATGGGAAGGTGCAATTCGGCCGAGCTTGCCACGCTTTGCCACTCTTACGGAGTTTCGAATGTCAGGTGCAAGAAATACAATAGTATAGGGCAGGGGTCCGCATCCGGACCGCCGACGTTTTTTTATTTTTTTGCTTAATTAATAAACTCAATGAGAAACGGACCGCGGATGATCATTTTATTCTAAGAACCGAACCCCTGAAGAAACTAATTGGTGACCCCTGGCCCCAATTTCACCACGGTGACAGGTGCAACAATTGTAAAACATCAATGTTGCTGACGTCACAGGCATCCATGGGCTACGGTTACCGCTTACCATCGGGCGGGCTGTATTCCTGTTTGCCACCATCATTGTAATATTTTAAAAAACTTTATTATATCGGCAAAAAACAGGTACGTTTATGACGATGATGATGACAATTGTCACAAGATTTATAAAAATTTTCGGTAATTCTTGACAGGAAATAAGTTCTGTGTCGGAATTTTGCGACAATTGTCGTGTTTCTTGTGACAATTGTCATTAGCATCGCAAAATAAGTACTTATTTATTGGCGATATGGCGATATAATGGAGTTTTTTTAATTATTAAAATGTTGGTGGCAAACAAGCACACAGCCCGTTCGATGGTAAGCGGTTACCGTAGCCTATGGAGGCATGTGACGTCAGTAATAGCATAGATAGATATAACTCCGTAATAGATGGATACAGTCTAAGGAACGTGCCTCGAAAATCACGAAAATTTGATTCTCGATCAGAGGGCGCCACTAGTTTTGGCCTACACTCGTATAGAGGGCGTTGACGGTTTCGTTTGTTATTTATAATTTTAACGCATATCAGTGAAAGAACATGGATCAAAATCATAAAAATAATTAATGCAAATAAAAAAAATCATTTATCCATATTTAAATACATTTTATCGTATTTTTATAAATATATATTTTTAGTTTTAAAGTGTGTCGACAGATGGCAGTGAATTTACTGAGTTTACAAAATTTACTATGACAGTACCGCTCTAGTATAAGTTACTCTATGGTAATAGTGATTTCGACAATTGTCGCACCTGTCACCGTGGTGAAATTGGGGGCCTGGTATAGGGAGTTTCACAATTACCCGCCGTCAGCTGGCGTCGGCGAGAGCTGGCGTGATCAAATAACAAGATTGATCTTGTTATATTGTTTCGAGCAGGTGATAGGAGTAGTACAGTGAAACACCTTAAGCGTAAGGTTTATAAGAACGTATATTCTCTAAATGCCCGCCTATATATTTATTTATTTATCATTTATTGCAGACAACATTGGTCCATATACATAATAAGCATAACACAATAAGCCAACAGTTGCAATTATAATAAGAATTAAAATAAAATTATGTTAAAATTAATAATAAATAAATCTTGACTTTTTATATATTGTATACAATATATATATATATATATATATATTGTATTGTATATTTATTTGTGTGTTAGGTTTCGTTTTAATACTTATATGTATAAGTAGTAATTGTAGTATGTGTGTTTGTGTTTAATAGTCTCCATATTTAAGCTCTTTGCACTACCTGTTGACTTTTGTATGAGTTCTACATTTCCTGCTACCCAAAGGTTGTCTGGAAGAGATCGCTTTTTAGCGATAAGACCGCCTGTTGTTACCTGGTTCTATTTTTTCTTTAAATATTTCTTTGTAGTTTTACATGTATGTAAAATGTATAATTTTGGTGCAATAAAGAATATTTACTTACTTACTTACTTACTTGACATTTAAATTTAATAGATTGATCATAATAATGGATACTGGTACTAATAATAATAGATTGATTAAATTCTGATTAAAAATAATACTAAAATTAAGATTAAAAATTAATAGTAATTCATTATGCGCAGTCAAAAATAAATTTAAATGTCAACGCTAAAATTAAGTTTAAATATTAACATGCAGACTATGCCAGTGTCCAGCTATCGGACAATCTAGCCTGTCTGCCACCAGATTCAGGATGCTGTTGGAGCTCCCACGCACTCGGCGCATAATGGAAGCTGTTCGTTTCCGGATTATGGCTTGGAAGCCATCTATTTGTGAAACCGCAAACATCCCAGAAGCGCTACAGTACCTGGGAAGACCCAACAGCATCCTCAGTATGTTATTATACAGAACGCGCAAAGCGCTGATCGCCTTCTGAGTATGGTTGACCCACAGGCTGCACGTGTACAAGGACTGGCAATATGCCTTAAATAGGGCCTTTAATATATACATGTTAGGATGCGCTGACACAAGTAATATGCGTTTATGTCGCAGTAAACCAAATCGTTACTGCTAAACACTGAAAGGAGTGTACAGGTTTTTTCTCAAAAATGGACGGCAAAGTCGACATTGCCGGTTAAAAAGTAGGTCGCGAAGTGCGTAGTTTATGGTCAGTCAAAAAATTAAAAAGTTAAAAACATTGCAGTCTCGATTTCGGGACTGCAATGTTGCATACAAATTCCATTATTTGTCGAGTTATTTTTAAAAGTTGAAGTGGCCATATCAAATGAAGGCATAGGTCCATTAAACAGCCAAACAGATGATCAGTACTTATTATTATAATGTTGGTACCGCGACTATTTAGGTGTCTCAAATAGATTGGCGTATTTTCAGCAGAAAAATACACTTTTATTTTTAATTAAAAAAATAAAACGGCGGCAAAGCAAATCTTATTACTTTTTTCTGTGAAAATATATACATAAGAACGTTGCTTCTGTAAAATATTTCTATTATATTTGTATTTATCGCGCCATTTTTGAGAAAAGCACTATATATGACTCGGCTGGAAGGCTATTTGCTGGCTTCGGAATCAATTAAACGGACTCCCAAGGTCGTCCGTTTAAAACGAATCCTCAGCCAGCAAGTAGCTACTTCCGAGCCTCGACAATAATGTACTATTAAAGGGTCGGTAACGCGCGTGTAATATCTCCGGTGTTGCAGGCGTCCATAGGCTACGGTAACTGTTTACCATCAGGCGGGCCGTATGCTTGATTGCCACCGACGTAGTATAAAAAAAACCACTGAAAGTGGCTAATTGCCATTACAGTGATACTGATACCGCTCTGGAGCGAGCAAAGTGGCGTGTTCCTGTGCTGAAGGCCAAGACTTATTTTGGGTCATCGCGTCAGCCAAATAAGTAATTACAACAGGGTAGTTGCCAATTTTCTTTAATGGTATCAGTCGATCAGGTTTGTTTTGAGGATCAAATGTCTGTATGGGACCCATTGTCTTAAAACAATACAAAATTATTAGGTTTTTTTTTCTATTTGAAAGTAAAAAAAAAATTCTCGAAACTGAGATCTTGTATTTATTTATTAAACTCATATATTCCTCCTCATTCCTCAACCCACCAACGGAGCGGCAGCTGACGTTCACGATGGTTCATCATACAAAGCCGTTAACCACTATACGAGTTCCTGGCCCGCGGTCTATACTAGTTGAAGGGTACTCACCCTGTGCGTTGCTGCCGTAGGCGTGGTGGGGGCGGCGGGGGTGTAGACGGGCGGGGGCGGGGGCGCGAGCTGCGCGGGCGCGGGGGCGGGGAGGGCCGCTTCTCGCTGCAGCGTGGCGGCGCTCTCGCTACACTCACCCTGTGCGTTGCTGCCGTAGGCGTGGTGGGGGCGGCGGGGGTGTAGACGGGCGGGGGCGGGGGCGCGAGCTGCGCGGGCGCGGGGGCGGGGAGGGCCGCTTCTCGCTGCAGCGTGGCGGCGCTCTCGCTACACTCACCCTGTGCGTTGCTGCCGTAGGCGTGGTGGGGGCGGCGGGGGTGTAGACGGGCGGGGGCGGGGGCGCGAGCTGCGCGGGCGCGGGGGCGGGGAGGGCCGCTTCTCGCTGCAGCGTGGCGGCGCTCTCGCTACACTCACCCTGTGCGTTGCTGCCGTAGGCGTGGTGGGGGCGGCGGGGGTGTAGACGGGCGGGGGCGGGGGCGCGAGCTGCGCGGGCGCGGGGGCGGGGAGGGCCGCTTCTCGCTGCAGCGTGGCGGCGCTCTCGCTACACTCACCCTGTGCGTTGCTGCCGTAGGCGTGGTGGGGGCGGCGGGGGTGTAGACGGGCGGGGGCGGGGGCGCGAGCTGCGCGGGCGCGGGGGCGGGGAGGGCCGCTTCTCGCTGCAGCGTGGCGGCGCTCTCGCTACACTCACCCTGTGCGTTGCTGCCGTAGGCGTGGTGGGGGCGGCGGGGGTGTAGACGGGCGGGGGCGGGGGCGCGAGCTGCGCGGGCGCGGGGGCGGGGAGGGCCGCTTCTCGCTGCAGCGTGGCGGCGCTCTCGCTACACTCACCCTGTGCGTTGCTGCCGTAGGCGTGGTGGGGGCGGCGGGGGTGTAGACGGGCGGGGGCGGGGGCGCGAGCTGCGCGGGCGCGGGGGCGGGAAGGGCCGCTTCTCGCTGCAGCGTGGCGGCGCTCTCGCTACACTCACCCTGTGCGTTGCTGCCGTAGGCGTGGTGGGGGCGGCGGGGGTGTAGACGGGCGGGGGCGGGGGCGCGAGCTGCGCGGGCGCGGGGGCGGGGAGGGCCGCTTCTCGCTGCAGCGTGGCGGCGCTCTCGCTACACTCACCCTGTGCGTTGCTGCCGTAGGCGTGGTGGGGGCGGCGGGGGTGTAGACGGGCGGGGGCGGGGGCGCGAGCTGCGCGGGCGCGGGGGCGGGGAGGGCCGCTTCTCGCTGCAGCGTGGCGGCGCTCTCGCTACACTCACCCTGTGCGTTGCTGCCGTAGGCGTGGTGGGGGCGGCGGGGGTGTAGACGGGCGGGGGCGGGGGCGCGAGCTGCGCGGGCGCGGGGGCGGGGAGGGCCGCTTCTCGCTGCAGCGTGGCGGCGCTCTCGCTACACTCACCCTGTGCGTTGCTGCCGTAGGCGTGGTGGGGGCGGCGGGGGTGTAGACGGGCGGGGGCGGGGGCGCGAGCTGCGCGGGCGCGGGGGCGGGGAGGGCCGCTTCTCGCTGCAGCGTGGCGGCGCTCTCGCTACACTCACCCTGTGCGTTGCTGCCGTAGGCGTGGTGGGGGCGGCGGGGGTGTAGACGGGCGGGGGCGGGGGCGCGAGCTGCGCGGGCGCGGGGGCGGGGAGGGCCGCTTCTCGCTGCAGCGTGGCGGCGCTCTCGCTACACTCACCCTGTGCGTTGCTGCCGTAGGCGTGGTGGGGGCGGCGGGGGTGTAGACGGGCGGGGGCGGGGGCGCGAGCTGCGCGGGCGCGGGGGCGGGGAGGGCCGCTTCTCGCTGCAGCGTGGCGGCGCTCTCGCTACACTCACCCTGTGCGTTGCTGCCGTAGGCGTGGTGGGGGCGGCGGGGGTGTAGACGGGCGGGGGCGGGGGCGCGAGCTGCGCGGGCGCGGGGGCGGGGAGGGCCGCTTCTCGCTGCAGCGTGGCGGCGCTCTCGCTACACTCACCCTGTGCGTTGCTGCCGTAGGCGTGGTGGGGGCGGCGGGGGTGTAGACGGGCGGGGGCGGGGGCGCGAGCTGCGCGGGCGCGGGGGCGGGGAGGGCCGCTTCTCGCTGCAGCGTGGCGGCGCTCTCGCTACACTCACCCTGTGCGTTGCTGCCGTAGGCGTGGTGGGGGCGGCGGGGGTGTAGACGGGCGGGGGCGGGGGCGCGAGCTGCGCGGGCGCGGGGGCGGGGAGGGCCGCTTCTCGCTGCAGCGTGGCGGCGCTCTCGCTACACTCACCCTGTGCGTTGCTGCCGTAGGCGTGGTGGGGGCGGCGGGGGTGTAGACGGGCGGGGGCGGGGGCGCGAGCTGCGCGGGCGCGGGGGCGGGGAGGGCCGCTTCTCGCTGCAGCGTGGCGGCGCTCTCGCTACACTCACCCTGTGCGTTGCTGCCGTAGGCGTGGTGGGGGCGGCGGGGGTGTAGACGGGCGGGGGCGGGGGCGCGAGCTGCGCGGGCGCGGGGGCGGGGAGGGCCGCTTCTCGCTGCAGCGTGGCGGCGCTCTCGCTACACTCACCCTGTGCGTTGCTGCCGTAGGCGTAGTGGGGGCGGCGGGGGTGTAGACGGGCGGGGGCGGGGGCGCGAGCTGCGCGGGCGCGGGGGCGGGGAGGGCCGCTTCTCGCTGCAGCGTGGCGGCGCTCTCGCTACACTCACCCTGTGCGTTGCTGCCGTAGGCGTGGTGGGGGCGGCGGGGGTGTAGACGGGCGGGGGCGGGGGCGCGAGCTGCGCGGGCGCGGGGGCGGGGAGGGCCGCTTCTCGCTGCAGCGTGGCGGCGCTCTCGCTACACTCACCCTGTGCGTTGCTGCCGTAGGCGTGGTGGGGGCGGCGGGGGTGTAGACGGGCGGGGGCGGGGGCGCGAGCTGCGCGGGCGCGGGGGCGGGGAGGGCCGCTTCTCGCTGCAGCGTGGCGGCGCTCTCGCTACACTCACCCTGTGCGTTGCTGCCGTAGGCGTGGTGGGGGCGGCGGGGGTGTAGACGGGCGGGGGCGGGGGCGCGAGCTGCGCGGGCGCGGGGGCGGGGAGGGCCGCTTCTCGCTGCAGCGTGGCGGCGCTCTCGCTACACTCACCCTGTGCGTTGCTGCCGTAGGCGTGGTGGGGGCGGCGGGGGTGTAGACGGGCGGGGGCGGGGGCGCGAGCTGCGCGGGCGCGGGGGCGGGGAGGGCCGCTTCTCGCTGCAGCGTGGCGGCGCTCTCGCTACACTCACCCTGTGCGTTGCTGCCGTAGGCGTGGTGGGGGCGGCGGGGGTGTAGACGGGCGGGGGCGGGGGCGCGAGCTGCGCGGGCGCGGGGGCGGGGAGGGCCGCTTCTCGCTGCAGCGTGGCGGCGCTCTCGCTACACTCACCCTGTGCGTTGCTGCCGTAGGCGTGGTGGGGGCGGCGGGGGTGTAGACGGGCGGGGGCGGGGGCGCGAGCTGCGCGGGCGCGGGGGCGGGGAGGGCCGCTTCTCGCTGCAGCGTGGCGGCGCTCTCGCTGAGTCCGCGCGCTGCCAAATGTGCTGCTACTAGTTGGAGGAGCTGGCGCTCGTTGTAATGGATACGGGTTTGGGCTACGACGTTCGCCTGCAATATAGGCATAGTATATAAAAAAATTATAAATTATTATTATAAAAAAAAAATTTAATTGTAATATTATAAATTAAAAAAAAATAGTATAAACAGGGCAAAGTATATTATCTTCATACAAACGCACCGCGCGCGACTTGTATGTGTGCGCGACTTGTATCTATGGTCGCCGCACGCACACTCAAACAACACCTGCGCACTGAGAAACGCGGGTCGAGATTTTGTTTGAGTGTGCGTGCGGCGCACACATACAAGTCGCGCGCGGTGCGTTGTATTAAGATAACATACTTTGCCCTGTTTATACCAAGATATAGGGACTTGTTAATAGAAATAAATTAATTTGAGAATCGATCAACAATCGAACGATCTAGCCAATTCGAAGAAGTTAATATTAGATTCAAAAGCTATATAGTTGATACATTGATTGAGATGCGTAAAATCTAGGACAATTTCGTGCTGCGAATTTGACAGGTAAACGAGATGGCGCAGTACTGTTTTGGATGTCAAACCAAAGGGCACGTATTTTAGACTTTACCTCTCTATTACAATCAATTCTCTTTGATTTAATCAAAGTAGATCAAAAACGATGTACTCAACACACAATATTCTCCCAAAAAAATCTATCTACTTCTTCTTTAGAAAAAAAAAAATAACAAAAACCTGTAATAAAAACATAAAATATAAATTATCTAGAAATGCTAAAATATAACTTTTTTTTTTAAATGTATAATAGATTTAATAGTAACAATAAATAAAGCCTTACAAAAAAAATTAAACTACAATTAACTAAACTAAAACTACTATAAAACTAAAAATCTAAATCTAAAATTGGCCCCCGTGGCATGGTGCCGAGGATGCCGGCAGCATTTCCTCGCTGGATCGCTATGGTCAAGCGTTGGGCGAGGAAGCTGCCAGCTCTCTTATCTCCGGTCCCATCCACCAGCCGTTTCGCCAACTTATTCAAACAAACCTTACCCTATGTATATTAGCTAGTGATGTCTCAAATTCTGCGCCCATGTGTTTACTTTTCCCGGAGACTCGCTCTAATAATTCTAAAGCGTACTTTTGGAACATCACATGCTCCTGACGCTTTTCTTGTAAGATTGGGTCTCGCATTAACACTGAAAACGAATAAAAATCAAATTTGTATTAAGCAGAAACGTCCGGTGCGCAAAAAGTGTACCATTAATTTTTTTTGGAGAATTCATCAACTTTTGTGTTATTTTCTACCAGGGATGTTGCGAATATTCGCATCCGCATCCGCAACCGCGGAACTTCCGCATTATTTTCAACATCGCATCCGCATCCGCATAAAATCGATGCGGAGCTTAATGCGGATGCGGATGTGGAACAGGTGGGTACAGGAACGTCTAAGCGGTGGCGTAAGTGCTAGGTAATTTCGTCATTAGCCAATAGGAATCTCGTTTCGTTTTTGTGATTCGTCGATCGAGCACTTTAGCCTATGACGGACAGCGACAAGAAGTGAAAAGTTTGTTTTATTTGGACTTTAGTATCGTAATGCGATTGTGCGGTACCTATGTTCTTGTTCAAATACTAATGATTTCTTTTTTTTAAATAAAAATTACTAAAAATGTAATATTTGACGTTATTTATGTGCCTAATCTCGACATCCGCATCCGCATCCGCGTCCGCGGATGTCAAAAAATCGGCATCCGTAACATCCCTGATTTCTACCTACCCAGAAAATCACGAGGACTATCGATTTCAAAAGAAAAAAAATATGTCCCCAAAAAAATTTCAGTTGTAACGCATTTTCATTTTCACATACATTTTGTATGGGCCGTTACAAAACTGACACCCAAAATTTGTATGAAAACTTGGGGACACTTTTTTTCTTTGTCTCATTCAATAGTACTCGTGATTCTGAGTCTAAATAACCCAAAAGTTGATGGTTTTTCGAAAAAAAAAGTAAATGGTACAATTTTTTCTGAACCCCCACCACCCCCCATCCCTGCACACGATACCATAATGCATGCGCCTCCCTAATGGTGGTACCTGTCCAATTTTTTTGTCTAATGTGTATTAGCGTTTCACATTTTGCTTACTGAGAGAATGAGACTAAAAAATCTAAATTTTGTGTGATGTTATTAATGAACTACCGACCTTTGAAAATATATTATATACTTAAGTTTGGTTTATTATTCTAAGTGCACACCTAGCGCAATCGATCAAGAATATTTTAATCAGAGCGGAGCGAGAAATTTTAACGTGGAATCATGAGCAATGCAACTACTATCTGCTTTTCGGATATAAAAATAAAGTGTTTTTTTGAAGTCATCCTATGTGAGATTGGACATTATCGGCACCAAAAATTTGAGCTCGATGATAGTAGTTAATGCGCACCTTGTATCTGCGACGTAGTGAACAGAGGCAGTTTGGATATAATCTGTCGCACGGTCGCCAGCCCGGCCAGCGCGCGGCACGCCAGCCCGCGCAGCCGGTCCGCGTCCGTGATGATAGTAGTTAATGCGCACCTTGTATCTGCGACGTAGTGAACAGAGGCAGTTTGGATATAATCTGTCGCACGGTCGCGCAGCGCGCCAGCCCGGCCAGCGCGCGGCACGCCAGCCCGCGCAGCCGGTCCGCGTCCGTGATGATAGTAGTTAATGCGCACCTTGTATCTGCGACGTAGTGAACAGAGGCAGTTTGGATATAATCTGTCGCACGGTCGCGCAGCGCGCCAGCCCGGCCAGCGCGCGGCACGCCAGCCCGCGCAGCCGGTCCGCGTCCGTGATGGGCTGCTTCACCATCATCAGGGATAACAACACCTGAAACAAATTATAATACATTATACAACAAAGCCATAGTGACACGTCACATCCGAGGTCATTTACCGGTGTAGGTCAAGGATAAAATAGGCATTTATGCGAGGAAAATATACAGAAATACCAATTATTTAAGGTTATTTTACCGTATTTATCGTAATAGATGATTTTTCTTTATGCTTCAGAAGATTTTACTTTATGCTTTAGTTTAGAGCATTAAAACCATAAAAAGCAACTTTATGCCGCTTAAACAGCAAGATTGACTGCTAAATTTGCCATTCAAAAAATCAAAAAATGTTTTTTTTTGTTTTTTTGAGCGCACGCTCTCCCAGACTTTCTGTATGACGAAGATGTAAAAACAGCTTAGTTGACCCAAAGTCTCACTCAGTATGTCGCTCTACATATGACTCACCATAATTCCGTTGTTAGAGCGCACGCTCTCCCAGACTTTCTGTATGACGAAGATGTAAAAACAGCTTAGTTGACCCAAAGTCTCGCTCAGTATGTTGCTCTACATGTGACTCATCATAATTCCGTTGTTAAAGCGCACGCTCTCCCAGACTTTCTGTATGACGAAGATGTAAAAACAGCTTAGTTGACCCAGTCTCACTCAGTATGTCGCTCTACATATGACTTACCATAATTCCGTAGTTAGAGCGCACGCTCTCCCAGACTTTCTGTATGACGAAGATGTAAAAACAGCTTAGTTGACCCAAAGTCTCGCTCAGTATGTTGCTCTACATGTGACTCATCATAATTCCGTTGTTAGAGCGCACGCTCTCCCAGACTTTCTGTATGACGAAGACGTAAAAACGGCTTAGTTGACCCAAAGTCTCACTCAGTATGTCGCTCTACATATGACTCACCATAATTCCGTTGTTAGATCGCACGCTCTCCCAGACTTTCTGTATGACGAAGATGTAAAAACAGCTTAGTTGACCCAAAGTCTAGCTCAGTATGTTGCTCTACATATGACTCACCATAATTCCGTTGTTAGAGCGCACGCTCTCCCAGACTTTCTGTATGACGAAGATGTAAAAACAGCTTAGCTGACCCAAAGTCTCACTCAGTATGTTGCTCTACATATGACTCACCATAATTCCGTTGTTAGAACGCACCCTCTCCCAGACTTTCTATATGACGAAGATGTAAAAACAGCTTAGTTGACCCAAAGTCTCGCTCAGTTTGTTGCTCTACATATGACTCACCATATTTCCGTTGTTAGATCGCACGCTCTCCCAGACTTTCTGTATGACGAAGATGTAAAAACAGCTTAGTTGACCCAAAGTCTCACTCAGTATGTTGCTCTACATATGACTCACCATAATTCCGTTGTTAGAGCGCACGCTCTCCCAAACTTTCTGTATGACGTCCTCGTACGATTTGAGTGCAGTTTTCTTTTTACTCGACCCTGATATTGAGAAGCGCGTCGTCGATGTGCCTGCCTACAAATAATAAATAGTTGTTTACTAGTACTTTATGCAACTGATACATAATGAGAGGCCTTAAAATAGAAGTGTGGTTTTATGAAACGAGCGTTAGCGAGTTTCATAATAAAATCACACGAGTGTTTTAAGTTTTAAGGCCTAATTATGTACAGTTGCATACACTACTTTATCTACACACATATCATAAGTTAAGATGGGTTCAGAAGCAGTAGGGAAATGACCTGCATTGCTACTAGTGCTACCTGTAAAATATCTATAGACTATAGATATTAAAACAATCCAATAAAAAAGAAATTTGAACAAATACAGAGACTACTCGTATTTCAACTAAAATGTAAATTACCAACAACTTTTCAAAATTCTACTTTCGTAACAGCAAAAAAACCAACAAACAAATGACAACATTGATTGCGGCAATTCGATCCTCCGTCAAGACGAATGTTTTTTTTTAAATTATAGACGATACGAATGAAGGCCCTATTCTCATGTCACTGGAGATCAAATGTCGGGCGTTTTATATTTAAAAAAAAAATACTGAATTGACGTTTCGTATCGATCTGCTTTAATATCTATGGATACTAGAATGGAAATTTTATAACAAATTCATTTAAATCCAAATTTCAATTGCTTATTGTAAAAAAAAAACGTACTTGGAACGTAAAATGCTCTAGTGCAGACAAGTATCATTTTCTGCACAACTTTTAGAACAACAATGACCCTCTTTCAGAGCATGAGAAATGAAAAATAAATAACTTACTCTATGCACGGGTGCGCACACGCAGTTGACGAGCACGTTGAGCGCCGCTTTTTGAACTTCCGGCTCCGGAGAGATCTCGCCGTCCGCCGCGCCTAAAACACAACGCCTCAGTAAACTTTGTTTTAAACAGTCGGCACGCTTGGTTTCAATACAAATCGTGGTATTTACGTCATCTATTGTATATATTAAATCTGTGGTTCATATTCACCTAGCACGATGTTGACGCCAGTAGTCATGTCGGCGTCTCGCATGTCCACTTTTTCCGTTAGTAGTAGCTGGACTCTTGGAGCGACGCAGCATACGGAGACCACGTCCAGCGCTGAGCGGACCGTTTCCGACCTAGAGGCAATAGATATAAGGTACATATTAGATTGGGGAACTTGACATTTGTTTTGATTAGAGATGCAACTGATATCCGGTCACTATCCGGTATCCTGCCATATTTTTACTATTCGGCCGAATACCGGATAGTAATTAAGGCCGTTCCATCGGCTTGCCGCGGTCTCTGTCCCATTTCACAAGAAAGAACGGGAAAGAGCATGCGCGCCAAGTATCCATTTTGATCGAATTTTGTCGATTTTTATTTATTTTAAAAACGTTACCCTACAATATCGAAATTCGAAAGCTATGAAATTACTATTTAAGTTAAGATTGTTTTTTCTTCTTTTTTTGTTTATAGTATCACATAATAAATAACCGAGTAAAGTTGGATTAAAAGTCCGAGTTAGAGGTTACTTTGGGAATTAATTGTATCGAGCGAAGTGTCATAATTCGTGTATCGGAAGCTATGATATTAAAGATAATATAGTCAAGAACTACATATATTTTTTTCCACGTCTACGAATATCAACGCCTCTTAGAAAAACATGATCATATAAGGAGATTTTTCGCCTTCTGGCTCAGGGAACCGCCTTAACCACGATATTTATGAATAACATATGCACTAAACACTCAAAACATCTTATACGTTTACTTTAACCTAGGGAAGAGCGGTGCCTCCCGACACAGGCAATTTTTTGCTTACCGGGCGGCTCCATCACCTAAATCACGGCAATTTGTGTTTAAAACAAATAAAGATTTTTGTATTTTGTATTTGTATAAATAACGAAAGAAAGTTAATTAACTAAGCACTTACAACGAAAACATTTAAATGAAAACTGTAACGTGCCGCTATTCAATGCACACTGTGTGAGAATTAATACCTAATTTAGTTTACTTTTCTATCAACGAATGCCTATAACTAGAAACAAGTTGCAACCGGCACCAAACTATGCGCACGCGCGCGATCTAATTTCCTCAATTTCAGACAAAAACTTTTAGACGTATATTGGCGGCCGGATACCCGATATTCGGCGTATCAACGGCCGGATATCCGGTATCCGGCCAACCCACTATCCGTTGCATCTCTAGTTTTGATCTTTAACCCAAAATTAGTGGATGGTAGTAGTCAGTTTTATTTAAACAAAATTGTATCTATATTGTATACGAGGTCTAAAACTATCTTAGTATGAGTTAAGGTTATTCGTCTTTTTAGTGGACATCAATATACAGTATACATAGAAAGGCATATACTTGCCATTGAAGTTCCACTCGTAAGCCAGCCCGACCACCTGCAGCAGTAAGGAGATGCCTCCTAGTTCTACTAGCTCGTCAACAGGCGCCCAGCGCGACCACGCCACTGACTGCAGTTCCATTTGTCCTTGTATCTTCAGGATGATACACAATATACAGAGCATATACCTGCTGTAGAAGTTCCACTCGTAGGCCAGCCCGACCACCTGCAGCAGTAAGGAGATGCCTCCTAACTCTACTAGCTCGTCAACAGGCGCCCAGCGCGACCACGCCACTGACTGCAGTTCCATTTGTCCTTGTATCTTCAGGATGATACACAATATACAGAGCATATACCTGCTGTTGAAGTTCCACTCGTAAGCCAGCCCGACCACCTGCAGCAGTAAGGAGATGCCTCCTAGTTCTACTAGCTCGTCAACAGGCGCCCACCGCGACCACGCCACTGACTGCAGTTCCATTTGTCCTTGTATCTTCAGGATGATATACAATATACAGTGCATATACCTGCTGTTGAAGTTCCACTCGTAAGCCAGCCCGACCACCTGCAGCAGTAAGGAGATGCCTCCTAGTTCTACTAGCTCGTCAACAGGCGCCCAGCGCGACCACGCCACTGACTGCAGTTCCATTTGTCCTTGTATCTTCAGGATGATACACAATATACAGAGCATATACCTGCTGTTGAAGTTCCACTCGTAGGCCAGCCCGACCACCTGCAGCAGTAAGGAGATGCCTCCTAACTCTACTAGCTCGTCAACAGGCGCCCAGCGCGACCACGCCACTGACTGCAGTTCCATTTGTCCTTGTATCTTCAGGATGATACACAATATACAGAGCATATACCTGCTGTTGAAGTTCCACTCGTAAGCCAGCCCGACCACCTGCAGCAGTAAGGAGATGCCTCCTAGTTCTACTAGCTCGTCAACAGGCGCCCAGCGCGACCACGCCACTGACTGCAGTTCCATTTGTCCTTGTATCTTCAGGATGATACACAATATACAGAGCATATACCTGCCATTGAAGTCCCACTCGTAGGCCAGCCCGACCACCTGCAGCAGTAAGGAGATGCCTCCTAGTTCTACTAGCTCGTCAACAGACGCCCAGCGCGACCACGCCACTGACTGCAGTTCCATTTGTCCTTGTATCTTCAGGATGATACACAATATACAGAGCATATACCTGCCGTTGAAGTTCCACTCGTAGGCCAGCCCGACCACCTGCAGCAGTAAGGAGATCCCTCCTAGTTCTACTAGCTCGTCAACAGGCGCCTAGCGCGACCACGCCACTGATTGCAGTTTTATTTGTCCCGGTATCTTCAGGATGATATACATAAAGCATATACCTGCCGTTGAAGTTCCACTCGTAAGCCAGCTCGACCACCTGCAGCAGTAAGGAGATCCCTCCTAGTTCTACTAGCTCGTCAACAGGCGCCCAGCGCGACCACGCAACTGACTGCAGTTCCATTTGTTCTTGTATCTTCAGGATGATATACAATATACAGAGCATATACCTGCCGTTGAAGTTCCACTCGTAGGCCAGCCCGACCACCTGCAGCAGTAAGGAGATGCCTCCTAACTCTACTAGCTCGTCAACAGGCGCCCAGCGCGACCACGCCACTGACTGCAGTTCCATTTGTCCTTGTATCTTCAGGATGATACACAATATACAGAGCATATACCTGCTGTTGAAGTTCCACTCGTAAGCCAGCCCGACCACCTGCAGCAGTAAGGAGATGCCTCCTAGTTCTACTAGCTCGTCAACAGGCGCCCAGCGCGACCACGCCACTGACTGCAGTTCCATTTGTCCTTGTATCTTCAGGATGATACACAATATACAGAGCATATACCTGCCGTTGAAGTCCCACTCGTAGGCCAGCCCGACCACCTGCAGCAGTAAGGAGATGCCTCCTAGTTCTACTAGCTCGTCAACAGACGCCCAGCGCGACCACGCCACTGACTGCAGTTCCATTTGTCCTTGTATCTTCAGGATGATACACAATATACAGAGCATATACCTGCCGTTGAAGTTCCACTCGTAGGCCAGCCCGACCACCTGCAGCAGTAAGGAGATCCCTCCTAGTTCTACTAGCTCGTCAACAGGCGCCTAGCGCGACCACGCCACTGATTGCAGTTTTATTTGTCCCGGTATCTTCAGGATGATATACATAAAGCATATACCTGCCGTTGAAGTTCCACTCGTAAGCCAGCTCGACCACCTGCAGCAGTAAGGAGATCCCTCCTAGTTCTACTAGCTCGTCAACAGGCGCCCAGCGCGACCACGCAACTGACTGCAGTTCCATTTGTTCTTGTATCTTCAGGATGATATACAATATACAGAGCATATACCTGCCGTTGAAGTTCCACTCGTAGGCCAGCCCGACCACCTGCAGCAGTAAGGAGATGCCTCCTAACTCTACTAGCTCGTCAACAGGCGCCCAGCGCGACCACGCCACTGACTGCAGCAGTTCTATTTGCTCTTGGATTTCTTCAGGTGATGATTTTGACGCCTGGAATTGAAGGATTATTGTACACTAACAAATTATGTGATACCTAAACATTTACTTGTTTTTACTACAGATAAATTAAAATTTTATTTCGAAATCGATATATCAAATAATCCAACATTAAACGCAGGTTTCAAATATAGGCGCGAAGAGTTGAATTCCCATAGAAAAAAATAATTTCGCGCCTTTTTCTACTGAGAAATTGGGTGTGTTTTATTATAAGTAGTATTTAGATAGGGACTTTATCTCTCTGTACTGATTTCCTTTTCCGCATCAATTGTAAATTTTCTGTTTGGCCCAATGGTTGACTGGTAGAGAATGCCTTTAAGTCCGCAATTAGTAGTTTCTTGTGGTATGCAATAAAGGTTAAATAAATACAGTAAAGAGAGATGTACCTTGTAAGGCGGCGGCTCGGGCACGCTGTCGCCCTGCGCGCGCGCCACCGCCGCCGCGCGCACGCGCAGGTGCGCCTCCAGGTACCTGCAGGGGGAAACGGGGGGTAGCCTTCAAACACACTTTACTTCTAATTAATGCATCATTCATCCAAATATTCATGTTCTCCGTGTAACTTTTTAAGTAGTACCTATTAGTTTAATACCATGTCCCTACCTCTGAGTTCCTATAATGAGGGCTATCGTTTTTTTGCTCACCAGTTGGCGCCTCTGTTTTTTTTTTTTTTTATCCTACGTGGCTTTTACTCCCCGCAATTTTGCACGGGGTGAATTTGCCAATGTCGGTTTTTGACTTTCACACGTGAGGAGAATGTTCGGTAGTCTGGGAGGTGGGCGCCTCCGTTGATGGTGGTCCAAAAGACTAAAGAACAGCTGTCAGTCATTGAAGTGACAAGTGACATTTGACATTTCGAACTATGGAAAAGACCACCATCAACACTAGCGCCGGCTTCCGGTTCGAGCGCCATCTTGATAGTTAGCATCGTGATTAATTACTTTATTTTTTGCTTATTAATATTGTTTAAAGTGTAATATCGATAGCTTATTATACAGTAAACTAATGTGGTAGTGTGCAGTGAATGGAGAATTAATTTTGAAGCGCGTTTAACCACCATCTTGGAGTCAACGGCCGGTAGTCCACGTGCTTCTTGTAAAGTCTAGCTATCGATTTACAAGAGCTAACAAATCACCGTACACTGTCTTGTACAACCGTACAATTTTTGTCGTTTGTAAACCTCTCAATACCTTGATACTGGCGAAATAGTCCCACTGGGCTGAAGCCATAATTTTAAAAGAAGAAGAAGAAGAAGAACACTAGCGCCCCTAGCGGCGAATTCATACGCGTTAGCCCTCATTGGCGTCCTGTATCTACTATAAGCTTTATTTTTATGATAATGTCACAGCTGTAGGATCTCCAAATAAAAAACAAATTAAAAAAAACCGGCTAAGTGCGAGTCGGAGTCGCGCACCGAGGGTTCCGTACTTTTTAGTATTTGTTGTTATAGCGGCAACAGAAATACGTCTGTGAAAATTTCAACTGTCTAGCTATATCGTTTCACGAGATACAGCCTGGTGACAGACGGACAGCGGAGTCTTAGTAATAGGGTCCCGTTTTTACCCTTTGGATACGGAACCCTAAAAAAGAATAATATGCTGGGGCAAACTACCCTATACGGCAGCACCCGGCGGAAAAATTGCATACGCACTTTATGAATATGCACTTTTCCTGCCGGGCTCAGAGTATCTCGCCGCGACATAGACTACCCGTCCCCCTTTAATTCATACAGTTAGTAAAAGACGAGTAGTCTATCTCGTGGCGACATACTGTCGCGCCAGTCATGTAGCCCTACAGCTTGTTGTAAAGTACCAATTTAAAGAGAAATAAATAAAATCAATTATTCCAATCGAGTTACGTGTAGGAGGGCTTAAATCGCGTCTCGCGAATATATCATTTAACATCTAGATCATCGAGAAGCTGCAGCTTAATTTGATCCACAAAGATCAATTTAAAGATTCATTGATTGATTGACAATGATCCATACTAATATTATAAATGCGAAAGTTTGTCTGTCTGTGTGTTCCCTCTTCACGCTTAAACCGCTGAATCGATTTAGATAAAATTTGGCATAGAGATAGGTTGAGTCCCTGAGGTGGACATAGGATAGTTTTTATCCCGAAAATCATCCCTTAAGAAAGTAAATGCGGGGTGGAATTGTGATAATTAATGAAGTGTCTGCTAATTTGTGTGCATAATATGCTCAAATTTAATAATTGCTATAAGACTTTCTCCAGGCGCTATTCTTACTCTAGCTGGGGTTACTAAGTCCACGCAGACGAAGTCGCGGGCAAAAGCTAGTACGTTAATAAAGTACCTTCTAAGCGCGACACATACATGTACCGCGATCTGTCTGGCGGCACACGTCTCATCTTCCGAGTTACTTCCTCGTCTGAGCCCAATAGTAGTTTCAAGATTACGTTATAAAGTAGGACCCTGCTTCTTAACTATCTTCTGAGCGCAACACACACAGACACATAATTAACGTACCTTCTAAGCGCGACACACACGGACACATAACTAACGTACCTTCTAAGCGCAACACACACGTGTCGCACGATCTGTCTGGCGGCGCACGTTTCACTCCTCAAACACCGAGATACTTCCTCGTCTGAGCCCAATAGTAGTTTCAAGATTACGTTATAAAGTAGGACCCTACATCATAACTATCTTCTAAATGCAACACAACAGACACATAACTAATGTACCTCCTAAGCGCGACACACACGGACACATAACTAACGTACCTTCTAAGCGCGACACACACGTGTCGCACGATCTGTCTTGCGGCGCACGTTTCGTCCTCAGACACACGAGATTCTTCCTCGTCTGAACCCAGTATCGGTAGTGTTGAAATTACGTTATACAGCTTCCGAAGTCCGTCCTGAAACACAATATAATGTTTAGAACCATAGAGAAATAAGTAAGGATAGGGCTAACTCCATACATCAGTTTTCTTACCAAAAGGCGGGTTATTTCGTAGTCGACATCTAGCGTCAAGTAGCGGATTTATCAGTACCGCT
This sequence comes from Cydia strobilella, assembly GCF_947568885.1. Taxonomy (NCBI): domain Eukaryota; kingdom Metazoa; phylum Arthropoda; class Insecta; order Lepidoptera; family Tortricidae; genus Cydia; species Cydia strobilella. Next base: position 463,287 of record NC_086064.1, on the reverse strand, counting down.
ACTTGACACCAGATGTCACGAGTGTCGCGACTGACGAAAAGTGTATTGCTCAAAAATTTACAACCAGGAGTTGAAAATAGAGTTCCGGTTAATTATAACCGCTACTAGCTAATATTAATTAGCTAAAAATTGTTGAGCATTAGCACAGAATAAGTAATAGTATTATCATACAGAGCGGCCACGCCCCGCCCCGCCCCGACTCGCATGCCCTCGCCCCGCGACACCAGATTGACGGCCGTTTGCCGGCCGCTCAGTACTATTTTTAAGCAACTTACTCACACTATGACGCATGACGCGTGTACAGACGTGCCGTTCACACAAAGAAACGCAAGTGATTTTTTTTATGTATAGCATGTCCGCCCTGTGGCATTAGACTTTTCGTTCGTCGCGACATCTATTGTCAAGTAGGAGTACTAATAAATCCACTAGTCGACGCTATATAGATATTGACTACAAAAATAACCCGCGTTTTGGTAAGAAAACTGACCATCGCGCATCTAACAGGACCATATTTACTGAAGTATAGAGCTAGCACTGTTTTCTTACTTATTTCTCTATTTTTAGGGTTCCGTACCCAAAGAGTAAAAACGGGACCCTATTACTAAGACTCCGCTTCTTCTGTTGCCGCTATAACAACAAATACTAAAAAGTACGGAACCCTCGGTGCGCGAGTCCGACTGGCCGGTTTTTAGAACCGATGTATCAGCGCCGGTGCGACTGTTCAAATTTCAAACGGGGCTACATTTGTATTAGGGTTCATCCATTAATTACGTCACACGAATTTGGAGCTTATTTGACCCCTCACCCCTCCTTGTTACACTTGGTCACATTTGGCAAACCCCACCCCATTGGTGTGACGTCACATTTTTTCAATGAAAAGTATTATTAATATTTTATCAAAATATTTTTGACAAAAGAAATATTAGTAATTTTATAACTTAAAACAGATTAGGAATGAAAGAACCCAAAACGATTAAAAACGATTATCGTTCCAAAAACTTGTTATTTAACTGTATTGCGAATAAAATAATTTAAATAAGTTAATGTGACGTCACAAAGTTCGTGACTCCCCCCCTCCCCCTTGTCACAACGTGTCACATTTTCTTGACCCGCTCCCCACCCCTAAACGTGTGATGTAATTACCCCTTATTGGTAACAAGATCAAAGCGAACAAGCGAAACGTTACAGGTGGGAGCGAGAAATCGGAACGCGCTCTCTCGCTCTCACCCATAGCCGTTATGGCTAGGAATTAGTCTGCCTAAGAATTACCTGATTGTCAAACTCTTCTAAGATGACTCTGAATTGGAAGGAGAGGCCGAAGAACATGGTGGCGTGGCAGCGGCCCGAGTCGTGCGAACACTCCAATAACCATAGAGCGTATCTGTAATAGTACATTATTGTCAAGGCTCGGAAGTAGCTACTTGCTGGCCGAGGATTCGTTTTAAACGGACGACCTTCGGAGCCCGTTTAAGAGCCCGTTCCCACTATGTCGGATGTCGGGACGATTTTTAATCGGGTGTCGGTGCCTCTGTTCACACTAGTCGGCTGTCGGCCATGAAAGCAGCTGGTGCCATTTGAGGTTCTCATTTGACGCGCGGGAGGCGCAGGGGGTGCGGCGCGGGCGGGGTCGGTCCGACATCCGACATCATGTGAACAGCGCCGCCGACACGATTTTTTTCCGGACGGAGGGCTGACAAAACACACGATAATTTATGTCGGATCCGACACAAAATCGTTGTCGTTCGTGTGTGAACATTTTCATATAAAATGTTCTGCCGCTACGACACCCGATTAAAAATCGGTCCGACATCCGACATAGTGGGAACGAGCTCTTAGGGAGAAGGGCTCTGACGCCCGCGCGGGTTCGTACAGTCGAGTTCATAAATATGTATACATTTTTTTACCTTATTGCAATGGATTAAGGTGAAGAAATGTATACATATGTATGAACTCGACTGTACCTGGTGCAAAGGTTGTCCATCGCAATTCAACGTGGTAACGCGGCTAGTGTGATGGGCACCTTTGCGCCAGGGACAACTCGGAGGGACTTTTTGACTAGGCTTAAGTTTAGTTGTTATTATAAGTTGTTATGTCATATATGTATATATAGTTAGTTCCTACTTGTATATTTTTTTTTTTACGCATTTAACAATTAACTTTATTCATTTACATACAAGATATATACAGTGGTACTACGTAAACGAAATTAATAACTAGCTTAAATCTAGAATAGGCCCTTGAGGCATTGTACCAAGGATGCTGGTGGCATTTCCCCGCTGTATCGCAATGCTGATACGATACAATACTTGTATATTAATATTGCTGTAATTTAAGCTTGTACCTACTACTGTTTTTTTACTGTTTTTTTTTTGTATACTTACTGTGACAATAAATGAGTTTTGTTTTTTTTATTGTATTTTTTTTTTAGTTCTACTACTGACATTTATTGAATTTTTTTTTTCAATAGCCTATTTTAAGGGGATCCCATGCCCCAATGACCTTCGATTTGAATCCCTTAGTTTTCTAATGTTTTTTGTAGCTTATCATATTAACAGCAATGAATTTTAGCAATATAGTATCCCATATTTACTCCAAAGTTCATTGTTTTCGAAATATTTGGCATCAAAGGTGAACAATTTTAGGCCAAAAAACTGGTTTTCTGGCCATAACTTTTGTATTAATTAGTTTAAAATTAAAACCTTAGACAAATTTTTAGAGACGTCTAAGACGAACCCAAATATGTAGATTTCGTATAAGTAAGATCTTTCACAGCAATCGAGATACGAAAAAAGTGTTTTTTTAGACAATGTTTAAAACAATCATAAATAAATAAGTATTCATTTTTTTCACAATCCGGTAGACAAAAATGGAGATAAAAGATTGAAGAACCGATAGCCGCTTGTCTTATAATTCTATATGTAGTGCAAAAGTAGGAGATACGATTCAAAACTTGTCAAAAATCGATGGAAACCTCAGGAAGCCCCTTAATGATAGGATTTCTAAAATATGTTCTTGTGTGTTATCGATACTCACTTAACAAGATCGGCAAGCGTGGCTCGGGGCAGTAAGCACACCCGTTCCATAGCATCCTCGCAGTAGGCCAGGTAGTACAGACAGATAGAAACACCAGTTGCTGCCACTGATGGTCGAGGTACTTCTAGAAATTTCTGGAAAACATACAAAACAATGGGGTTGGACGGGCGAAATATTTAGCAGATGGCGCCAGCATAGCTTGCCCTGTCAATCCCTAGAATTGTGTCAAATTTTTGTTTTTTTTTATGCCCTGGATACCAGCCAAAATCTCATAGAAAAAGGGGCAAGCTATCAATCAATCAATCAATATATTTTATTTCAGACTAATGTCCATAGTGTTAGTGTACATTCCCTTAAGCCTATGTTAGTTAAACCTATACTAACTTATAATAAACTATAAACTAAGCCTCTGGATCCCATATGTACATTGTCCCAATGTTTCCAGAAGGCGCGGGCGCAGGCGACTCTAACACTAGGCGCACGAGGCTGTTGGAACTGTCTCGCACGCGACGCATCAGGGAGGCAGTTCTTTTGCGTATTATCGCACCGAAGCAGTCCGTACGCGCCTCCGCGAACATACCTGACGCGCTGCAAAAACGAGGCAGTCCCAACAGCATCCTGAACCCATTGTTGTACTGGACGCGCAGGGCTATGATGGCGCCATCTCTGCAAACCTTTGACAGTTGCCAACCCCATTACCATTGTGCGTCACAATGCTCCATGTGCATAAGGACCCTTTAGGGGTCATCTATTAATTACGTCACACGTTTAGGGGGAGGGAGAGGGTCAAGAAAATGTGACGTGTTGTGACACGGGGGAGGGGGGATTCACAAACTTCGCAACGTTACTTTAACTTCACTTATAGCCGGAAAGTGTTTTGATTTTTTAGGGTTCCGTACCCAAAGGGTAAAAACGAGACCCTATTACTAAGACTCCGCTGTCCGTCTGTCTGTCTGTCACCAGGCTGTATCTCGTGATCTGTGATAGCTAGACAGCTAAAATTTTCTCAGATGATGTATTTCTGTTGCCGCTATAACAACAAATACTAAAAACAGAATAAAATAGAGATTTAAGTGGGGCTCCCATACAACAAACGTGATTTTTGACCGAAGTTAAGCAACGCCGGGCGGGGTCAGTACTTGGATGGGTGACCGTTTTTATAGTTATTGGTACGGAACTAGTTTTTGCAATGACATATTGTTTTTATTCGTGATTTTTTTTTATTCATAATCGATTTCCCTGTCATAAAATTTCCAATATTGCTATTATTAAAAATATTTTCATTAAATTACTTCATAATACTTCATTCGAATTGCTAATTTCGCCGAGAACAAGATTGCCGAATATGTGACGTCACACCAGGGGGGAGGGGGTTGCCAAATGTGACCCGGTGTGACAAGGAGGGGGGAGGGGTCAGGCATGGAACGTCAAGTAATTAGCCTCATGCATGAAGTTTATATTTGAACGAAATATGTTTTATTCGGATGTTTGTTACCGTTATATCATGTTACAAATGCATTTCCGTTTTTAAATTACCATTTAATCACTTAAAATTATAAATAAAAAGTACAAAAATTTGCCCGCGAAAAGCTAGTGAGCGAAACGCTCGAAACGCCACGTGACGTCACGCGTTCGACAGATTAGTGTCATTAGTAGCAAACGTCAGTTGGGCCGCCCAACGTGTGACGTCATCACACTCTTTCGAATTCGCGCCAAAAATTATGAGCGTTTCAACCGCTCAAATTTTTTTAACATTTTAATTATTTTTTAATAAATAATGTTAAGGTTTACAAAAGTATTTTTATCATTTCGGGTGTTCCAACGATATAAATTATGAATCCAAAAATAAAAATACATTCATGCATGGGGCTAATTATTTTCGTAAAATGTAATCAATGTCCATTTTTATAATGCCACTCGCAACTTGCAAACTAGTTTGCTGACTCGTAGGGTTGTCTTATTTTTCTTTTACTGCTATCTCTCTCTCACCTGCAGTCCGCCCATGTGTATGAATTAGATGGAGAACTTCTTGTGGCAAAGCAAGGTTGCTAGATACTTTAACCTCGTAAGGCCCAATGTGCATTACAATGTACACTCTGTTTCAATCTAATTTGAACCTTACACTAACTGAATCTTTTGTTTCATTGTTTTCTAAAACAAACGAAAGTCACCCTAATCTTCTATACAACATGGTTCAAATTAAAAATAGGGAAACTTTGTTTGGTGGGCCTTACGAGGTTGAAGCCTCGAAGGCTAGTCTCGAGTCTCGGAACTCGAGTCAACACACTCACCTGCAGCCCGCCCATGTGTATAAAGTCAATAGAAAACTTCTTGTGGCACAGCAAGGCTACCAGATACTTTAAAGCCTCGAAGGCTAGTCTCGAGTCTCGGGACTCGAGTTGCCACACTCACCTGCAGCCCGTCCGTGTGTATAAAGTCAATAGAAAACTTCTTGTGGCACAGCAAGGCTGCCAGATACTTTAGAGCCTCGAAGGCTAGTCTCGAGTCTCGGGACTCGAGTTGACACACTCACCTACAGCCCGCCCATGTGTATAAAGTCGATAGAAAACTTCTTGTGGCACAACAAGGCCGCTAGATACTTTAAAGCCTCGAGTCTCGGGACTCGAGTTGACACACTCACCTGCAGCCCGCCCATGTGTATAAAGTCGATAGAAAACTTCTTGTGGCACAACAAGGCCGCTAGATACTTTAAAGCCTCGAAAGCTAGTCTCGAGTCTCGGGACTCGAGTTGACACACTCACCTGCAGCCCGCAAATGTGTATAAAGTCTATAGAAAACTTCTTGTGGCACAACAAGGCCGCTAGATACTTTAAAGCCTCGAAGGCTAGTCTCGAGTCTGGGGATTCGAGTTGACACACTCACCTGCAGCCCGCCCATGTGTATAAAGTCTATAGAAAACTTCTTGTGGTACAACAAGGCCGCTAGATACTTTAAAGCCTCAAAGGCTAGCCTCGAGTCTCGGGACTCTAGTTGACACACTCACCTGCAGCCCGCCCATGTGTATAAAGTCGATAGAAAACTTCTTGTGGCACAAAAGGCTGCCAGATACTTTTAAGGCCTTGAAGGCTAGTCTCGAGTCTCGGGACTCTAGTTGACACACTCACCTGCAGCCCGCCCATGTGTATAAAGTCGATAGACATCTTCTTGTGGCACAACAAGGCTGCCAGATACTTTTAAAGCCTCGAAGGCTAGTCTCGAGTCTCGGGACTCTAGTTGACACACTCACCTGCAGCCCGCCTATGTGTATAAAGTCGATAGAAAACTTCTTGTGGCACAAAAGGCTGCCAGATACTTTTAAAGCCTTGAAGGCTAGTCTCGAGTCTCGGGACTCTAGTTGACACACTCACCTGTAGCCCGCCCATGTGTATAAAGTCGATAGAAAACTTCTTGTGGCACAGCAAGGCTGCTAGATACTTTAAAGCCTCGAAGGCTAGTCTCGAGTCTCGGGACTCGCGCACGTTGAGGTAGCCGAGGATGAGCCCGAGCGCGTTTTGTGCGAACACGTGCGATAGGAACTGCAAAGAGACAAACAAGAATTAATGAACAGAAATATATGTATGTAAACACTAAATCAAAGATTTATTAAAGGATAAAACAGCAATCATTAATGTACACTCAAGGGCGTAAATATATATACATTCCCAAAGTTTCAAAAATATGTGTACGCTCTTACGCCTTAAGTAAAAAAGTCGTGTTCACATATTTTTGAGCCATTTGTCTGGATCGATATTTGTAGACTGTAGGTAATTTGAGTGTTAGGTATCGTGACAGCACGTGAATTAAAATTTAGGCATTTTGTCACAATTCCGTTTTGACGTCTAGGAATTTTGTTAAATGGGTATAACGAAATTAAGGTGCAATGAAAAATGAAAATACTCTTTTCAATAAAATAGGTTTAACAATTGAAATTTTCGCGTTTTGAACCGGGTCTTTCGCGAAATTTGCCGGTTATAAATATGTTTATAATATAATATTTATAGGTACCTCTTGGTATTCGCCCATGGGTGTGAGGTATCGCAGTATGAGCATCTGTTTGGTGGCGTCCGTGGGCGGGTGGATTTGAATATTTCCTGTAATACAATAGAAGAATATTAATATTGTATAGCATATGTACTTTACTTTACTCCGTTGGCTCAGCGACCCAAAATGAGACTTGGCCTGGGGCGTCCAATAGGACGTCTTCTTGCTGGGCGGCCCAGGTATGCTCTTTTCACGTTCCGATCCTCATCCATTCTCCCAACATGGCCCAACCAACGGAGTCTGTGAGCTTTAGTCTCTCCCATAATGTTAGGTTCAGCCACTAGGTCTTCAATCTCATGGTTCCTAAGGACTGTCCAGCTTCCATCCGGTCTTATTTTGGGGCCCAGTATCTTACGGAGGTTAGCATATGTCAGAGTCATTTATTTATAATATTATAAATATTAGATTGTTCAGTTATTTAGGCATTATTCAATTGCAATATTTAAAATATAATAATAATTAAAATATTAAGATAGATACAATATCACGACAGCGGGCGCGGCGGGGGGGACATCATGCCACTGCCGCAGTGCAAGGGGGATGCTGCATGTGTCACACTACAGTATGTACCTATAACGTAAGTCTCCATCTCCGCCCAGCTGGAGTTGGACTCGGTCTCGTGGCTGGGCGGCGGCGCGGCGGGGGGGACATCATGCCACTGCCGCAGTGCAAGGGGGATGCTGCATGTGTCACACTACAGTATGTACCTATAACGTAAGTCTCCATCTCCGCCCAGCTGGAGTTGGACTCGGTCTCGTGGCTGGGCGGCGGCGCGGCGGGGGGGACATCATGCCACTGCCGCAGTGCAAGGGGGATGCTGCATGTGTCACACTACAGTATGTACCTATAACGTAAGTCTCCATCTCCGCCCAGCTGGAGTTGGACTCGGTCTCGTGGCTGGGCGGCGGCGCGGCGGGGGGGACATCATGCCACTGCCGCAGTGCAAGGGGGATGCTGCATGTGTCACACTACAGTATGTACCTATAACGTAAGTCTCCATCTCCGCCCAGCTGGAGTTGGACTCGGTCTCGTGGCTGGGCGGCGGCGCGGCGGGGGGGACATCATGCCACTGCCGCAGTGCAAGGGGGATGCTGCATGTGTCACACTACAGTATGTACCTATAACGTAAGTCTCCATCTCCGCCCAGCTGGAGTTGGACTCGGTCTCGTGGCTGGGCGGCGGCGCGGCGGGGGGGACATCATGCCACTGCCGCAGTGCAAGGGGGATGCTGCATGTGTCACACTACAGTATGTACCTATAACGTAAGTCTCCATCTCCGCCCAGCTGGAGTTGGACTCGGTCTCGTGGCTGGGCGGCGGCGCGGCGGGGGGGACATCATGCCACTGCCGCAGTGCAAGGGGGATGCTGCATGTGTCACACTACAGTATGTACCTATAACGTAAGTCTCCATCTCCGCCCAGCTGGAGTTGGACTCGGTCTCGTGGCTGGGCGGCGGCGCGGCGGGGGGGACATCATGCCACTGCCGCAGTGCAAGGGGGATGCTGCATGTGTCACACTACAGTATGTACCTATAACGTAAGTCTCCATCTCCGCCCAGCTGGAGTTGGACTCGGTCTCGTGGCTGGGCGGCGGCGCGGCGGGGGGGACATCATGCCACTGCCGCAGTGCAAGGGGGATGCTGCATGTGTCACACTACAGTATGTACCTATAACGTAAGTCTCCATCTCCGCCCAGCTGGAGTTGGACTCGGTCTCGTGGCTGGGCGGCGGCGCGGCGGGGGGGACATCATGCCACTGCCGCAGTGCAAGGGGGATGCTGCATGTGTCACACTACAGTATGTACCTATAACGTAAGTCTCCATCTCCGCCCAGCTGGAGTTGGACTCGGTCTCGTGGCTGGGCGGCGGCGCGAGCGGCGGCGGGCGCGGCGGGGGGGACATCATGCCACTGCCGCAGTGCAAGGGGGATGCTGCATGTGTCACACTACAGTATGTACCTATAACGTAAGTCTCCATCTCCGCCCAGCTGGAGTTGGACTCGGTCTCGTGGCTGGGCGGCGGCGCGAGCGGCGGCGGGCGCGGCGGGGGGGACATCATGCCACTGCCGCAGTGCAAGGGGGATGCTGCATGTGTCACACTACAGTATGTACCTATAACGTAAGTCTCCATCTCCGCCCAGCTGGAGTTGGACTCGGTCTCGTGGCTGGGCGGCGGCGCGGCGGGGGGGACATCATGCCACTGCCGCAGTGCAAGGGGGATGCTGCATGTGTCACACTACAGTATGTACCTATAACGTAAGTCTCCATCTCCGCCCAGCTGGAGTTGGACTCGGTCTCGTGGCTGGGCGGCGGCGCGGCGGGGGGGACATCATGCCACTGCCGCAGTGCAAGGGGGATGCTGCATGTGTCACACTACAGTATGTACCTATAACGTAAGTCTCCATCTCCGCCCAGCTGGAGTTGGACTCGGTCTCGTGGCTGGGCGGCGGCGCGAGCGGCGGCGGGCGCGGCGGGGGGGACATCATGCCACTGCCGCAGTGCAAGGGGGATGCTGCATGTGTCACACTACAGTATGTACCTATAACGTAAGTCTCCATCTCCGCCCAGCTGGAGTTGGACTCGGTCTCGTGGCTGGGCGGCGGCGCGAGCGGCGGCGGGCGCGGCGGGGGGGACATCATGCCACTGCCGCAGTGCAAGGGGGATGCTGCATGTGTCACACTACAGTATGTACCTATAACGTAAGTCTCCATCTCCGCCCAGCTGGAGTTGGACTCGGTCTCGTGGCTGGGCGGCGGCGCGAGCGGCGGCGGGCGCGGCGGGGGGGACATCATGCCACTGCCGCAGTGCAAGGGGGATGACGCATTTGCTGAAAAATAAACACGAAAAATACAATATCGTATTATCGTATGGCCTTTTAATCAAATCGTAGCTACATGTCAAACGTTTATTTGAAAGATCTTCCTAGTAATCCAAAAGACAATTTTATTGTAGGTTAAATCTCGAATTTGACTACTGTCATACGTTTTTGGCCGGTTTTTGACCTACTTTTTGGTTTTTTGAAGCCGACTAAAATGATCAACATTAAGTTGCATATTTTTTTCATGATCTAAAAAACAAATTAATTTTAAACATCTTACAGTTACAATTCTTAACAGGTGTGGAAGGGTCGGCCGGCGACAGCGGCTCCATGTCCACGTCGCCGCCTCCGCCGGAGTCTTTTTCCCGGTCTGAAAACAATAGGGATGATGACACATGTAGAATTTAATAACTAAGGCTTAGAATGCACTGCGGTTTTTTTTAAAGCGGTTCCGCAACCGCAAAAAATTTAACGTGCGGCATGCTTTATAAGCGCACGCACTTAAAGACTGAAACCGCAAGAAATTAGACTGAAACCGCAAGGAAAAAAACGCTGGAACCGATGGAACACCGGAAATGATAAAAATACTTTTGTAAACCTTAACATTATTTTATTAAAAAATATTTAAAATGTTGAAAATTTTTGAGCGGTTGAAACGCTCATAATTTTTGGCGCGAATTCGACAGAGCGTGATGACGTCACACGTTGGGCGGACCAACTGACGTTTGCTACTAATGACACTAATCTGTCGAACGCGTGACGTCACGTGGCGTTTCGAGCGTTTCGCTCACTAGCTTTTCGCGGGCAAATTTTTGTACTTTTTATTTATAATTTTAAGTAATTAAATGGTATTTAAAAACGGAAATGCATTTGTAACATGATATAACGGTAACAAACATCCGAATAAAACATATTTCGTTCAAATATAAACTTCATGCATGAAGCTAATTGTCGCACCTGTCACCGTGGTGACATTGGGGCCTGGCCGTGGCAAAATGGCGGGACAACGCGAGGAAGTGTGTTACCTTTCTTGCCGGGCTTGTCGCTGGGCCCGTTGCACTTGACGTCGCACTGTCGCTTCTTGTCGAAGCGCGCGAAGTGTCGCGTCTGACTCGGCGGCGTCGTGTTTTGGTTGCTTTGCTGAAACAACATTTTAATTAATTTTGTATCATGCAGAAACGTCTGCGAACGATAATCATTAACCAATAAATAAATTTATCTATATGTTTTTTTTTATATTATTATTTATTAAGAAACAAACAGTCTTATAAAACAGATGAGTATTTAAAGTAACATTTTTCTAGCAATAGACCTATAGTTTCCTATATGTAAACGACTATTAATAAAAACTTATTACTAAGTAAAAATGACATGCAATACATGCATATTGTACATATAGTCCGACAAGAAATTGTAGAAAATTAATAAGAAGAAGGTGGCAACAATTTAGTACGGAGTTTTTTTTTTTTTGTTCAATTTTATTTAATTTCTACCATTTCATGCCGCACCACATGTGTGACGAGAAATATGATGAAATCGTAAATTTACAATCGGATATTTTTATTTCAAAGAAGAATAAGCTAATTTCTTAAACAATTTCAATGAGCTGCTAAATATGTCCACGTTTTGGCACTTTTCATTGTACAACCTACATGTTATTAACTATTTAATTGAATTTATACACTGTATTAACTGTATATGTTATTAACTAATTGAATTTATACACTGTATTAACTGTATATGTTATTAACTAATTGAATTTATACACTGTATTAACTGCATATGTTATTAACTAATTGAATTTATACACTGTATTAACTGCATATATTATTAACTAATTGAATTTATACACTGTATTAACTGCATATATTATTAACTAATTGAATTTATACACTGTATTAACTGTATATGTTATTCACTAATTACAATACAATACAATACTATCATTCATTAATAAAATTAAAATTTTACACGTCATAGTAATTTACAATGCTATTCTAAATTACATTATTATTCACATACATTAAATTATTAAAATTACCATGCATTATTATAAATTCGGTACACAATTGTTAACCAAATGTTTATTATATATAATATTATAATGTTTTAAAACTACAAACTACAGAAGCGCGCAATTCGTGTAGTCGCCGGTGTCAAATGGGACCACCCTGCCAAAGAACTGTTCACTAGTAACAAAATACTAACGCTACCCTGCCTTTATATCCTAGAGGTAGCTAAACAGGTAAGGTTTAATTACGAACAGTTCCAGTCTAACGCTGCGGAACCCAAATACAACTTAAGGCGCCGCCACGAACTTCGTCCACCCCGCACACGGCTGGCTAAATCTAAAAAATGTCTGCACACAATTGGCCCTAAAATCTATAACCGAGTCTCTGAAGACATAAAAACTGCGAATAGCTACAATTCTTTCGTACTCAAACTTAAAAAATACCTAGTCTCTGCTGCCTTCTACTCGTTAAACGAATTCTTCTGATAGGAATAGACTTATAATAATTGAATTTATACACTTAAATAATTGAATTTATACACTGTATTAACTGCATATATTATTAACTAATTGAATTTATACACTGTATTAACAGTATATGTTATTAACTAATTGAATTTATACACTGTATTAACTGCATATGTTATTAACTAATTGAATTTATACACTGTATTAACTGTATATGTTATTAACTAATTGAATTTATACACTGTATTAACTGTATATGTTATTAACTAATTGGATTTATACACTGTATTAACTGTATATGTTATTAAACCTAACTACGAAGCCTAAGAGCAAATACCAACCTTTTCCTCTTGGTTCTTATTCCTCAACACGTGCAGCCGGCGCAGCATGAGCGGCACCAACATCGCGTTGATATCCCTGCAACATAACATTACTTATTAGTTGCTCCACATTTATGTATTACTAGCTTTTGCCCGCGACTTCGTCTGCGCGGACTTAGTAACAGCAGCTAAAGTAAGTATAGCGCCTGGAAAAATTTTCATAGCAATTATTCAATTTGAGCATATTATGCACACAAATTAGCAGACACTTCATTAATTATCTCAATTTCACCCCGTTATTTTCTTAAGGGATGATTTTCGGGATAAAAACTATCCTATGTCCTTCTCAGGGACTCAACCTATCTCTATGCCAAATTTCATCTAAATCGACTCAGCGGTTTAAGCGTAAAGAGGGAACACACAGACAGACAGACAGACTTTCGCATTTATAATATTAGTATGGATTAACCATAGAGACTATACATCTCTGTTATATGTCTGATTGTTATATTGTGTCAATTGTGTGGGTTGTGTTGTTATGTTGTAGAAAAGAGAATTGAGTAAACACGGTGGCTAAAAAATAAATGCATTCCCTTTGCCAGGCACGTTTTGGGATTATACTGAGCCACTTTTACTATGGGACTAACCCCGAAATTGCGTTTGCCTGCCCAAGTTTGCCCGAAGCGAGGAGTTTCGCACCCCTGGTAATACATTTGAATATACACTGATTTAAACTGTCACGATTTTTACTCATTATTAATACACAATGACGGGACCTAATCGCGTAAAATAAGTTTTTAATTTACCTCCGACGTTTCGGGGACGTGGTCTCAGAGAAGACTGGCTAAAGTTGACATCAACATCTTCTAGGTGCGCGAGTTTTTCGAACTACCCGCACTTGGTCTTGTTTATTAACTTGAACGTTTTGCGCACTAGGGATGTCACCGTCATTGTCATTTGAATATATGTCATGCACACAATATCAATATTACTATAGTGCGACTAGTCAGGAATGATTAAACTAAGAAAATTGTATGTCACAATTTGTTACATTTACACTTCATTAAATTATTTTATGCTACACAAACTTACAAAGTACAAAATATAGGTCGTGGCCATGACGTGTCAATCGATTCGTTTTTAACTTATATGGGGCATTTTCTATGAAAAGGGACCTTATTGTCGATGGCTCTTACGCCGCACAGCGTCGCGCGGCATTGTATTTATATCGGAGCATCGTTTATAATGGTGTAAGCGCCATTGACAATAACGTCCCTTTTTATAGAAAATATGGATAATATAGATAATATGGATAATATGGTCGTAGTAGACCGCGGGCCAGGAACAGATTTCCATGACGAATCGCCTCCCGGGCGAAAACTCGTATAGTGGTTAACGGCTATGTATGATGAACCCTCGTGAACGTCAGCTGCCGCTCCGTTGGTGGATTGAGGAATGGCAGCAAATAAAGTCTATAAAATTTTTTTGTCATCGCCTCCCGCTTGATACTTTGTCAGATGATAGTTTAGATGCTATTGTGAATAAACAAAATCGTCAGCCGATTGTATCGCTGTGGAAAGACCGTCAGCTGGTCACATGAACATGTAAAAAAAATATTTTCAATATTTGATACTTTGTCAGATGATAGTTTAGAATTTTAGATGAATAAAACAAGTCGTCGTCAGCCTGTTGTATGGCGGTGGAAAGACCGTGTTACGCGTTTCGGTGGATGCCATTCCTCAACCCACCAACGGAGCGGCAGCTGACGATCACGAGGGTTCATCATACATAGCCGTCAACCGCTATACGAGTTTTCGCCCGAGAGGCGATGACTGACGAAATTTGCGCCTGGCTCGCGGTCTATAGGCTAGACTAGATTTTCAACCAACTTATACAGTGTGGAAAGAATGAATGGGCCAGGGAAAGTGCCTTAAAACCTTAAGTTAGCTCATTTTGCTCAAAGGAAACATTCTTTTATTTTTAAAAAGAAACAAAACTGCATTCGAAGATTTTTTGAAATTCGCTTGTTTCACCCGGGAATCGAACCGACTAAAAATTTAAAAAAAAATAAACGCTATTTTATTCTACTATTCGATACAGTTAATTTTAATGATAACAGTTCTCCAAGAAACATTAGGCAACTACAACTGTAACTGTAAATGCATTATCTAGAAATGTCTAAAACAAGAAAAAACCGGACAAGTGCGAGTCGGACTCGCGCACGAAGGGTTCCGTACCATTACGCAAAAACGGCAAAAAAATCATGTTTGTTGTATGGGAGCCCCACTTGAATATCTATTTTATTCTGTTTTTAGTATTTGTTGTTATAGCGGCAACAGAAATACATAATCTGTGAAAATTTCAACTGTCTAGCTATCACGGTTCATGAGATACAGCCTGGTGACAGACAGACGGACAGACGAGTCTTAGTAATAGGGTCCCGTTTTTACCCTT
The DNA here is from genome assembly GCF_947568885.1 of Cydia strobilella. Lineage (NCBI taxonomy): Eukaryota > Metazoa > Arthropoda > Insecta > Lepidoptera > Tortricidae > Cydia > Cydia strobilella. The sequence goes on along the minus strand of NC_086064.1, from coordinate 448,145 downwards.
TAGGTACGGAACCCTAAAAACAACGATATAATAATACTAGCGACTCGCCCCGGCTTCACGCGGGCACAAAACCTTAACAAATTATACACCTAAACCTTCCAGAAGAATCACTATTGATAGGTGAAAACCACGTGAAAATCCGTTCAGTATTTCCTGAGTTTATCGCAAACATTATTTTAAGTTTATACATACACAAATTACACACAGTCAGACGCAGCGGGGGACTCTGTTTTATAAGGTGTAGTAATCTACATATGGGGCATTTTCTATGAAAAGGGACCTTATTGTCAATGGCGCTTACGCCGCACAGCATCGCGCGGCATTGTATTTATATCGGAGCATAGAGTAACTTATACTAGAGCGTTACTGTCATTGTAAATTTTGTAACCCCAGTCAATTCACTACCATCTGTCGACACACTTTAAAACTAAAAATGAAGATTTATAAAAATACGATAGAATGTATTTAAATATAGATAAATGATTTTTTTTATTTGCATTAATTATTTTTATGATTTTGACCCATGTTCTTTCACTGATATGCGTTAAAATTGTTAAATAACAAACGAAACCGTCAACGTCAACGTTTTTTCCTTAGACTGTATCCATCTATTACGGAGTTATATCTATCTTTGATCGGAGCATCGTTTATCGCGTAAGCGCCATCGACAATAAGGTCCCTTTTTATAGGAAATACCACATATATCGCCAAAAAGACCGGGTTTTATAATATATTTATTTATAGCCCGTGAAATCCAAAATGGAAATATAATATAATAATAACTGTGAAATTATTATTTTATCAAAACAGGAGAGTTGTAAAATTTGTGACATAATAATTTAATGCACTATTAAACATACAAGTTCAGTAACTAAATACAAAATGGCCGTTTTACGCCATTATATATAAATACCTCTACATCGCAAGGAAACTCAACATTCACACAACAACGCTTGAAGAATTCACAACGCTTGAAGAATTCACAACGCTTGAAGAATTCACAACGCTTGAAGAATTCACAACGCTTGAAGAATTCACAACGCTTGAAGAATTAAAAAATAAACAATGAAATACTTGAAGTTTTTGATACTGTGTCTGATAGTGTCTACAATGGCAGCGCCTCAGATGGAGGACTTGGAAGAAAGATTCGGTATTAAAAAAATACTGGGAGTTGTGAAGCGTTATTTGACCCCGCAAAAGGTAGCGAGTGTAATAAATACCGTGATGGCGTTGGTGCCGCCGGAGTCACAAGCGGCTGCAAGGCATGCAGTTAACGAGGAACTAGGACTATATGAATTGTATTAAATGTATTGTATTGTATACAATATACATGTACAGTACAATCATGATATATGGTGTTTAATATTATTTAGAAACAGTGCTACCCTGTGAGAGCATTACAAATTACAATATGCCGAAGGCAGTGAAAAATTTATTCGTCTTATTTGATTTTGCTACCATATTGTAAGATACTGAAGGTTGTGTAAAATTTATTCTTTTTTTTTTTGTTACCATATTGTTTTCGTGACTATCTTTAGAAGATTGCGTAAAATTTATTCTTTTTTTTTGTTACCATATTGTTTTCGTGACTATCTTTAGAAGATTGTGTAAAATTTATTCTTTTTTTTTGTTACCATATTATTTTCGTGACTATCTTTAGAAGATTGTGTAAAATTTATTCTTTTTTTTTGTTACCATATTGTTTCCATGATTATAGAAGAAGAATAGAAGATACTTAAAGCAGTGAAAAATTTATTGTTATTGTTTTTGTTACGATTGTTTTGGCAGTGTAACATTTACTGTTCTTTTTTTGTGTGTTATTGTGCTTTGGAAAATATATGATTTGAATATGAACTTGAAAATTATTTGTATTTTATTTTTGTTTGTATTTATGGGTATGGGCAAAGATAGATATAACTCCGTAATAGATGGATATATACAGTCTAAAGAAAAAACTTGCCTCGAAAATCAAGAAAATTTGATTCTCGATCAGATGGCGGCACTACCTTTGGCCTACTCTCGTATAGAAAGTATATCAGTGAAAGGACATGGGTCAAATCATATAAAAATAATTAATGCAAATAAAAAAACATCATTTATCCATATTTAAATACATTTTTTTATCGTATTATTATAAATCATCATTTTTAGTTTTAAAGTGTGTCGATAGATGGCAGTGAATTTACTGTGGCAAAGATAGATATAACTCCGTAATAGTTGGACACAGTCTAAGGAAAAAACGTGCCTCGAAAATCACGAAAATTTGATTCTCGATCAGATGGCGCTACTACCTTTGGCCTACTCTCGTAGGCCATAAATAAAGTAAATAAAAAAAATCATTTATTAGCAATAAAATGTCAATGGGGTAGGCAACTGTGAAAAGTTTGCATAGATGGCGCCATCATAGCTTGCCCCTTTTTCTAGCTGAATTCTATCTGATGTAGGTAGGGTGTACCATACAAAATAAAACACGTACCTAAAGTTAGTGGCGATCTCCTGCACCTCCATGGCGGCGGCGAGCAGCCCCGTGGCGTAGCACTGCAGCGGCTCCGTCGAGCTCGTCGCCCAGCCCACCAGCCGGTGGATCAGAGCGTCGTTGTCCTGCAAACAAACGTACACACAGATACTAACCTATATAAATAAACATGAATACACTAAAGTGTTTCAAACTAAAATATTCATGAAATAGGGTAGTAGAATTTCCCCAAATTATAACGCCATAAGTGATAGTATTATGAACATAACAAAAGTAAGCCTTAATTAGCAGGTGAAATGTAACTTTCGTTTTTCTATGACACAAGAGGTATACGATCACAAGAATTGCCAAATGGTAAGCTATTATTATAGCCCATGGACACCTGCAACACCAGGAGGGGTTGCAAGTGCATTGGTCTTTAAGATGGGAAAACGTTATTTTCTTGAAGGTTTGAAGATTAGTTTTGTAGAGACATGTAGTAATGACCTGGAACACGATGCTCATCTCGAGGCCAGGCATGAGGTCTAGGGTGTGTCGACAGGCTGCTACGTTGAGCTTGTGGACATCTCGGCCGGTGATGTTTTGTAGTAATGTAGTAATTACCTGGAACACGACACTCATCTCGAGGCCAGGCATGAGGTCTAGGGTGAGTCGACAGGCCGCTACGTTGAGCTTGTGGACATCTCGGCCGGTGATGTTTTGTAGTAATATAATTACCTGGAGCACGACGCTCATCTCGAGGCCAGGCATGAGGTCTAGGGTGAGTCGACAGGCCGCTACGTTGAGCTTGTGGACATCTCGGCCGGTGATGTTTTGTAGTAATGTAGTAATTACCTGGAACACGACACTCATCTCGAGGCCAGGCATGAGGTCTAGGGTGAGTCGACAGGCCGCTACGTTGAGCTTGTGGACATCTCGACCGGTGATGTTTTGGCGGGAGTAGTACGTGTCGCGCACGTAATCGTTGACTAGCTGTAACACAATGCATTCAAGTTATTGAGATGATTGAATAGTGTTGATATTTGGATGTTTAGTTATGACATACTGTTGACATTGATTTAGAAGTAAACACTTAAGATTTACTGTACAGTTTGTACAACAGAATTCCATTGATCACTTAATGGCAGAATTACATAATTTTGATAACCGCAAAAGCAAAGGTTCCAGCTTGGGCACAAAATGCTTTCGTATGACCAACTGTTCTCCTCTACCACCAATTCTCATGGAATTTTGTAAGCAAGTACAATAATTATTTGTAATTTTTTTGTCAGTTTATTTTTGGATTCTTTCAGTGGCAAATCCAGGGAGGTTCGCAGGGTCTACAGCTCACAGAGCCTCTTGTATCTAACTTTATCTCCATAATGATGCAATGTTTTTAGGGTTCCATACCCAAAAGGTAAAAACGGGACCCTATTACTAAGACTCCGATGTCTGTCTGTCCGTCTGTCACCAAGCTATATCTCATGAACCGTGATAGCTAGATAGTTGAAATTTTCACAGATGATGTATTTCTGTTGCCGCTATAACAACAAATACTAAAAACAGAATATAATAAATATTTAAATGGGGCCCCCATACAACAAACGTGATTTTTTTGCCCTTCTTTGCGTAATGGTACGGAACCCTACGTGCATGAGTCCGACTCGCTCTTGGCCAGTTTTTGTAGCCAAATGCCCCAAGTGGTCTCTAGTAACCTTATTGATGCCAATAGGAATGCCTGAGATGAGTTAGTTCAAGAGTGTAGTGTACCTTAGTCATGAAGGAGTCCTTCTTGAACATGACCTTAAGCGCATGTCCGAGCGCGCACTCCGGGTCTGTCCGAGACGGGTGCCTTTCATCAAAAGGATCAGGATCCTTCTTCATGAAATTCTCAGTCTCCGCTTCTATTATTTCTGCTATCCTGAAAAAACAAAATCTAAATTGAAAAACTGTAAGTGAGATGCCTACCTAACGAAAAGACCAATGACCAACAGTGTAAAGGAAGACATATAACATAGACCACAACCTCTCTCTCTCTCTCTTTTTAGCCTTTTTCTACCCTTTGGGTGCAGGCCTCCTTCATTTTGCGCCATTTGTCGCGGTTTTGTGCGACTTGGAGCCACTGTTTCCCCGCAGTCTTCTTGATGTCGTCGTCCCAACGCATCTGGGGTCTACTTTGAGGAAGCTCTTCCCCCCATGGTCGCCACTTGAGTAGTGGTATTTTGGGTTACCTACAGTATTTTTGGGTGCAGTTCTATACAATTTATTTTTTACAATAATAAAATTACAATGTCTGTTTAGTCCAACATACCATTGAGGTATGGAGTAATGCTTTTTTTTTGTAAAAGTAAGGTTAAGTACCTAATCACGGTTTGAACAGAATAAAAAAAATATTAATACAGATGGTATTTGATACAGTATGTAATTAGAAGAATATTCTAGATTTTTCTATACTTTAATTATACAATATGGTGTTATAATTAATATCTGCAATCTAATCAACAAGTTTTAACTTGTAAACTTGAAACATTACTTTTGAAAAAGTAGTGATTGAATATAGCTGAAAACTGGGGTTGTGGCTATGGTATGCTATGCTCATGAAGCATATGGAGCTCCATTTCAGTCATTTGGCGAACATGTGGCCAGCTAGAGCAGGGTACATGTCTCCGCGACCAAAAATAACAATCCACACGTTGATTTCAGTTTACAATGTGATGTGCCAATTTTGACGTTTGTCTCTGTGCTCCCTGAAGACGTCTTACCTCGTCAAAGTGGGAATCGGATCGTAGTTCGGCGTCAAGTGCTGCTCCTCCCATTGCTTCAGCAGCTCCGTGACTTCCTGGGCTGGAGCCGAATCCATTATTTTCCACTTGAACGTATCTAATTCACAAAATTATTAATTTATAACCTTGCTCACAACTGTCACGGACATGAAAAACGAAAACACTATTTGTCACACTTCCTTGTATACTGCGATTTGTGTAATTAATTTTTACATTATTTTATTTACAATTGTATAAAATTATATTTTATTTTACAAATAAATTTCGTTTTATCGTTATAACATAATCACAAACGCATTGTCTTTATACCGCGTACTTCTTTTTTTTCATATCCGAATGACCCTGGGACTAGGGCATTCTGCCTCCATTTATCACCAAAATGTTTTTTTAAGTGCGTAATTCAGTGTTACCAGGTGAGCGAAAGAGAATTATCGTATTTGAGTGTCAAAATCAAAGAATATAATACGTCAAAATTATCGTACTGATGAAAAAAATATCGTACGCCTATGAAAAAGGCACTACGTCTAAAATTTCTGCTAATTTTTGTATTCGTCATGTGTTTGTCTGTGATATTCATAACAATTATTTGTTTCTAGGTTTTCCCAACCACATACTCCCAAGAATATCGAACATTCTCCTCACGTGTGAAAGTCAAAAACCGGCATTGGCAAATTCACCCTGTGCAAAATTGCAGGCAGTAAAAGCCAGATAGGAAAAAAGAACTTGCAAAATAAGCTTACATGTCCAATGTATAATCAAAGAAAACGCAATTCTCTTCTAAATTTACAGGAAATTTCGACATTTTTGACACACTAAGGAGCCGAACCCCCAAAAGGTGCCTATTGCTGAGGGAAAGTATCATATTTTGCTTAAAATACTAGAGTTTTTGGGTGGCATCGTCCAAGGGTTGAAATTATCGTACTTTTGCGTACGATAATGCTTTTTGGAACGTACATCGTACCGGAGCCCAAATTATCGTACATGTACGACAATTATTGTACGCCTGGCAACACTAACGTAATTTCGTGTATAGAGTTTTATATAAGTAAAATCCGAAAAACGTCCCAGAAATGTCATTTCTATTTTGTAAAGTTGCCAGGAAAAACGATAAATCCACAATTTGTAGATTAATTCACGTTTGTTGTCAATAGGGTATTATTTTATTTATTTATCGTAAGGCAATTTTATTTTACACTGTACATTCAATACATTCATTAACTAGTTTATAATCTAAATCTAATAGGGTATTTGACTACTAAAGTACTAATCAAATCAGTTTCTTTTTTCCAACTGTCAAAACGATTTTCATCATCATCATCATATGTATTCATCAACAATACAGGATTGTGTTTGAAATTATGCACTTAGTTAACATTTAGAATTAATATAACAATAATCACATAAGGCATATAAGAAATCAATAACTTGTCATTGATACATAAAGCTGTTAAAACGGTTTCCTGTGCGCATCCTATGCACCCGTGCGTGAATTGTAAAAGCAAGGAAGACACACAAGTAGAAGTATAGCCTGGCAAACACAATATGTCAGGCAGTAAGTACCAGGAAAATAATACTCATCCCTTTCTTTTGGGTGCTAGTATAGGTACTAGCGTAAGACAAATGACAAAGACAGTGTGATTCTCTCTGTCTGTGTTTGAAATGAGACAGTCCTGGGCCAAACTAATGGCCGTAACTATTTTCAGCCGTAATTATTTTTACCAACAAATAATCTGAATCTGAATCCTGTAACACACCATCGCACCGCACCAAGGTCATTGTGCGACGCACCCATAAGTAAGAGCGAGAAAGAGATATCGCTTTCTCGCTCTTACTTATGGATGCGTCGCAAAATGACCTTGGTGCGGTGCGACGGTGTGTTACGGCCTTAAATAACATAATTATATTCTCCAAGTCCTCCAATAAAAAAGGAAGCGTGCGTGAACTGTAGGGGGCAGGAATATTGGAGCCTCCTTGGACTGAAGTCTCAATTTATTCCTATTTAGGGCCTATTCATTTTTTAAAGCTACAAGTACAAAAACCATATCTTTTAGAAAGAGAGGCATACAACGAGCTTGTAGCGTAGTATTTGTGGGAATTTTAAAAAGTACGCTGGCAACACTCGTTCAGTCAACTCAAAAAAATCGTGTCCACCTGCCGGCTGCCCGCCATTGTTGGTATCAAAATAAAACTTGAAACAATTTTGAAGTTTGAAGATGAGCAAGAGAAAGGACAAGAGCTCCTCCGGGCCAAGCCCGAGCTCGAGCTCGTCGATGACGACGCGGAGCAGGATGAGCATCGACAGAAAAGTGCAGTATCGAAATTTCCTTGAAGGGTTTTCAAAACTCGGTAAGCAAACCAGTAACGCGCCAAGGTCTGTTATTTCTGTAATCAGTGGTCCTTCAGGGTGATCCGCGGACTACTGGTCGCCCCTAGGAGCACCTGAAGTGGTCCGCAAATCCGAAAAAGTTCGATATGTGTATTAACTGCCAAATAAGTCCTTGGCATAAACTTTTTTTTCGAGTGGTCTTTTATTACTGAAACGTTAAGCCGGTGCGATTTAAATGATATGTTTTACATTACAAAGGAATGCCGTGGTGGCACAGCGTCGTTTAAGGCCAGTCCAGACGGGAACAATTTTTCGCCAATCTCATTAAATCAGGTGGTGTGGATGCAAGAATACCAATTTGTGATGCTAGTATTTGCGTTTCAGGCCTTTTTTTAAATTTAGAGCGCTCAAATATCACCATAAATCTAAAAGCGTTGATTAAATTGAAGATTGACGCCAATTTCTTTTTTGATCAAATCGGTTGATTTGATCATCCCGTCTTGACCGGCCTTTACTTAATGTCAAGGCTATGACCTTGGCAGAGTCAATAGCATCTTGGCGTTTTCAGTCTCTGGAGGTTGAGACCGCTGAACTGATCTGCGCTGGAGCAAAAATTCTTTAGGAGTATTCCAGCATAGCCAAACTGTGTTGTGTAATGCGGAAGGGTCCTGGATTTTCCCCAGGCTACCGCACAGTCCCCCCATGGTGTATTACCGCTCTAATTACCCCTAGAGGAATAGAGCCCAAGTCAGATTAAAAAAAAGAAGTGTCTTAAATCGTCTAAGACTTCATTGTCAGTAATTTTCAGAACTGGAAGGTGCCAGCATGGATGAGAAGATGGAGTACACAACCAACGTCATCAAGGAGGCCAATGAGCTGCTGCAGCAGGGCTCCATGGAGGACCGAGTCAAGAATCCAAGTAACTAATTAATTACATTACAAAAGTAATCAGTGCGCCTTCAGTGAACTCCTTTAAAAACAGACTCGACAAACATTTTACGAATGGACAAAACACAAGTGCAGGACATTGATATGCATGTATCAGCTATTTTAAGCTGTCTGTGCATTCATATATAATAATAAATTCTTTGAGGCCATCTGTACCCGTCCTGAGCTAATCTCATCTTGAATCAGGCGTGGCTCACTGCGATTTAGTCGCGTCACTACAAGTACATGCGGCCCACACCAATTTTAGTGTCTAGCCATAGTAGTTGCCGCGCACCGCTATGGAACGGACGCGCTTGCGCCACCTAGCGGTCATATCTGTCTGACGCGTTTTATTAGAGAGTGAATCTTTCAATCTTCTGTACCTAGTGCTATTATTTATTTTGTGGCTGAATTGAATTGTCTTTCAAATGTTGTCCTCCCATTGAGATAATGGACGCCAGGAGGTCCAATTGCACCTAATTGGGGTTCCTTAACAATCCCAGCATGTTCTACCGTCTGTACAATGGGGAATGTTCCGAAGAACTTTTTGATCTGGTGCCCTCGTCTCGTTTCTATCACCGCACCTCCCACCAAAGGAGCAAAGCTCATCCTCACTTCTTAGACACATGGCACACCATGAATAAGCGGGCATCCCGCTCGTTTCTTCCCAGAACGTGCAGAATGTGGAATGAGTTGCCTCCTGAGGTATTTCCTTTGTGCTACGACATGGGATTCTTCAAGAAGCGGGTATTTAGGGTTCTCAAGGGTCGGCAATGCTTAAGTGGCTCCTGTGATGTTGCTTACGTCCATGGGCGACGATAACTGCTTCCCATCAGGCGGCTCGTCTGCTCGTTTGCTGACTCACATAAAAAAAAATCCCAAACTAGTGATGTACAGTTAGTGGTGATGCTCAAAAATAACTGAACACATTTTGAACATCCTACTTAGCTATCTCTGCTGGTAACTGTAAGGTGTTTTTATTTCAGCTGAGAGCTTCCTAGCGTCGCGGGTGCTCCGCGCGGCCAGCCAGATGGCGGCCACGTGCGCCGCCGGCGTGTCCGGCGCCGTGCACGTGTACGAGCGCCGCGACCTCGCCGCCCATATTGTAAGTAGCATAGGGAACACCACAGAACTCCCCTTTTTTAGGGTTCCGTACCGGGACCCTATTACTAACACTCGACTGTCCGTCTGTCTGTCACCAGGCTGTATTTTAAAACAATTTAAACATACCACACTTGCACGCGCACTCATTTCGAACCTATAAACAAAGATAGATATAACTCCGTAATAGATAGATACAGTCTAAGGAAAAAACGTGCCTCGAAAATCAAGAAAATTTGATTCTCGTTCAGAGGGCGCTACTAGTTTTGGCCTACACTCGTATAGAGGGCGTTGACGGTTTCGTTTGTTATTTATAATTTTAACGCATATCAGTGAAAGAACATGGGTCAAAATCATAAAAATAATTAATGCAAATAAAAAAAATCATTTATCTATATTTAAATACATTCTATCGTATTTTTATAAATCTTCATTTTTAGTTTTAAAGTGTGTCGACAGATGGCAGTGAATTTACTGAGGTTACAAAATTTACTATGACAGTACCGCTCTAGTATAAGTTACTCTATGCTATTACTAAAACGGGACCCTATTACTAAGACTCGACTGTCCGTCTGTCTGTCACCAGGCTGTATTTTAAAACAATTTAAACATACCACACTTGCACGCGCACTCATTGCGAACCTATAAATGATTCCACGCGAACGTTCACTACGAAACAGATATTCGGCGACCGGATACCAAATATTCGGCCGTTTATTTTTTCGTTTGGCTTTTTGTGTTACTCTACTTCAGAGATACAGTTTTTAAGTATTGTACCGCTTCTTTAATATAGGTAGTAAAATTCTCCACTTGCCCATGGTACTTGGTTAGAGGACAGTCAAATACCGTGTGGTGTAACGTCTGCTCGGGTGCTCCACACCGACATACTGGTGATTCGCACTAGGGATGTTGCGAATATTCGCATCCACAACCGCGGAACTTCCGCATTATTTTCAACATCCGCATCCGCATAAAATCGATGCGGAGCTTAATGCAGATGCGGATGTGGAACAGGTGGGTACAGGAACGTCTTAACGGCGGCGTAAGTGCTAGGTAATTTCGTCATTAGCCAATAGGAATCTCGTTTCGTTTTTGTGATTCGTCGATCGAGCACTTTAGCCTATGACGGACAGCGACAAGAAGTGAATAATTTGTTTTATTTGGACTTTATACTCATGCGAAAGGGGGGCACCTATATTCTTGTTCAAATACTAAGTTTTGCTTTTTTAAAAATAAAAATTACTATAGTGTATTTGACGTTTTTTATGTAACTAATCTCGACATCCGCATCCGCAGATGTGAGCCTTTAAAAACCCGCATCCGCGGATGTCAAAAAATCGGCATCCGCAACATCCCTGATTCGCGCCAGTTCCATGACCGGCCGATGGTCAGTCCGAACATTCGGTATCCGGCCAAGCAACTATCCGTCGCATCTCTAGAAGATTACATTTGATTTGACAGAAAGAGAAGCCTGAATTTTGGAACGTGTCATTCCCGCTGGAGGCTCCGGCGACTTGCTCGCTGTTCGGGGCCTTCGACGCCGCGCCGCCGGAGGAGCGCCCGCGCGCCGAGCGCAGGCGCGTGGAGCGGCAGGCGCTGGCCGAGAAGAAGGCCCCCGCTAATGTAGACAAGTAAGTTTTCTTACCACATGCATACGGCCCGCCTGATGATAAGCGGTCACCGTAGCCTATGCGCGTTGCCCAACCTTTAAAAACTGTACACTCCTTTTTAGGGTTCCGTAGCCAAATGGCAAAAAACGGAACCCTTATGGATTCGTCATGTCTGTCTGTCTGTCCGTCCGTATGTCACAGCCACTTTTTTCCGAAACTGTAAGAACTTATACTGTTGAAACTTGGTAAGTAGATGTATTTTGTGAACCGCATTAAGATTTTCACACAAAAATTGGAAAAAAAATATTAATTTTGGGGGTTCCCCATACTTAGAACTGAAACTCAAAAATTTTTTTTTCATCAAACCCATACGTGTGGGGTATCTATGGATAGGTCTTCAAAAATGATATTGAGGTTTCTAATATCATTTTTTTCTAAACTGAATAGTTTGCGCGAGAGACACTTAAAACAAACACAAACAAAGTGGTAAAATGTGTGTCTCCCCCCCCCCCCCACCCCTGTAACTTCTAAAATAAGAGAATGATAAAACTGAAAAAAATATATGATGTACATTACCATGCAAACTTCCACCGAAAATTGGTTTGAACGAGATCTAGTAAGTAGTTTTTTTTAATACGTCATAAATCGTAAACCGCAATTTACCTTTCACTCACGTTTCACATAAAAAATACATTGTTTAAATTGTGTAATGTACGGAACCCTCGGTGCGCGAGTCCGACTCGCACTTGGCCGGGTTTTTTTTTAAGAATACTGTAGCCCCTCGACAAAACCTTTATTCCACAGCCGGAGCGTGTAGGAGGGCTTCTTCTCGTATGCTGCTTAAATTGATCTATTTTCTAAATAATTTATTTTATACAAATTTAGAATTAAATTTACATTGAATACAATCGATTAAAAGGTACATTAAAATAATCTATAAACTAAATAACTAAACAAAGCCACAACCTAGTCAAACAACTCGTCCCGCGCCCTTCCAGACGCAAAGGTGCCCATCACGCTCGCCGCGTTGCCACGCTTAACCGCGGTAGACAGCCTCTGCATCAGGAATGACCCGGAACGAGGGTCATTTTCTAAATTAACATGTTTTGTTAATTGTTAAGCTATTAAAGAGTTGTAGAACTTTGCATGTTGGTTTTGATGTAATGGGGTAAGCAACTGTCAAAGGTTTGCAAAGATGGCGCCATCATAGCTTGCCCCTTTTTCTATGAGATTTGGCTTAAAAGCCTCGCATCCAGGGCATTAAAAAAAAACAAAAATTTGACACAATTCTAGGGATTGACAGGGCAAGCTATGCTGGCGCCATCTGCTAATTATTTCGACCGGCCAACCCCATTAATAATGTCAAAGAAATAGTATGTAGTTATAGACGCGCCACCGAGCGACCGGGGTTAAGAGAAAGAATATTCATATAAAATTTGGGCAGCATAGGATTGTTTCTCTTTCACTCTTATAAATTTCGGTATTTCGCCATCGCCTCCTACCTATGATGCCAACCGGTCGGTGATAAGGACAAATCATGGCACTATTTTCTCTTTCCTCTTATAGGAATCGCAATAAGACTATCTTTCTCTATCAAAGAGTGTCAGGCCCTTGATTAATGTATTTTTCAGAATGGACAAGACAGAGGAGGGCGCAGAAATGGTGGCTCGCGTGAAGCGTTTCGTGACCAAAACCTACCAACGTACAGGCGGACCGCTCAGCTACTTCCATACTGTCCTTGATCCGGGGAGCTTCGCACGATCTGTGGAGAACATCTACCACCTCTCATTTCTGGTCAGAGAGGGCGCTGTGTCCTGCTATGTCGGTAAATATACCACATACACTGAGCTACCAAACAGGCGGACCGCTCAGCTACTTACATACTGTCCTCGATCCGGGGAGCTTCGCAAGATCTGTGGAGAACATCTACCACCTCTCGTTCCTGGTCAGAGAGGGCGCTGTGTCCTGCTATGTCGGTAAATATATCACATACACTGAGCTACCAAACAGGCGGACCGCTCAGTTACTTCCATACTGTTCTTGATCCGGGGAGCTTTGCAAGATCTGTGGAGAACATCTACCACCTCTCGTTCCTGGTCAGAGAGGGCGCTGTCTCCTGCTATGTCGGTAAATATACCACTTACACTGAGCTACCAAACAGGCGGACCGCTCAGTTACTTCCATACTGTCCTCGATCCGGGGAGCTTCGCAAGATCTGTGGAGAACATCTACCACCTCTCGTTGCTGGTCAGAGAGGGCGCTGTGTCCTGCTATGTCGGTAAATATACCACTTACACTGAGCTTCCAACGTACAGGCGGACCGCTCAGTTACTTCCATACTGTCCTCGATCCGGGGAGCTTCGCAAGATCTGTGGAGAACATCTACCACCTCTCGTTCCTGGTCAGAGAGGGCGCTGTGTCCTGCTATGTCGGTAAATATACCACTTACACTGAGCTACCAAACAGGCGGACCACTCAGTTACTTCCATACTGTTCTCGATCCGGGGAGCTTTGCAAGATCTGTGGAGAACATCCACCATCTCTCATTCCTGGTCAGAGAGGGCGCTGTCTCCTGCCACATCGATAAATATCTTTTGTTTTTTAGCGTAAAAATTTTCAGCTTCATCGGAAACCAGGAACTGGGGCACGGCACACCGCGTTCGATTCGCACGTCGCTCCGAAGTTTGAGCATGTGTACGTACACTACATCCTGCTCGTACGTTGGAGCGACGCACGTGCGAATCGGACGCAGTGTGCCATGCTCCGTAGGTCAAATTTTACTTTCAAGATTTGACCCGTACAAACATACCTATCTACCTATACAATTAATGCAATTTACATAAAAACTTGTAAAAAAATCGACCAAGTGCGAGTCCGACTCGCACTTGCCGGTTTTTAATCTAGCATAACACAGCAGAATTGTTTTCATTTTATAGATAGACACGTAATTATTGCAAAAAAAAAATTTTTCATTTTTATTCATTAATTTTTAATAAAAAATCGATGTTAATTAGTTCAGTGTTTAAATTTCGCGCAAAAACGCTCCAAGCTGTCACGTGATCTGGATGACGTAACGATGTGATAAACAAACGGCTGTCGGTGACAGAGGACCACCAGGTTTGACAACTTGTCTGTGCGTGTTTCTCACAACGTGACGTCACGCGCTCCGATTTGCGTTTGCAGTCACGTGATGCTGGGCATTATTTTAAGTACATTTAATTATTTTTAATTAATTTTTTACGCATATTAAATTAACACTTACAAAATATGATTTTCTGCATTCTAATATTCCCTGCTATGGTAAAAACATTAAATTTTATATATTCGCGATTCATGTCAACATCCCCATTTGAAGTAACTAATGATGGTTACAATTACAGAAAGAATAGCAGATATAATTATTAGTGTGTTTCAGATGAAGATCACGGGTTGCCGTTCATAGCGCCGCTGAGTGAGCACGAGCGAGGCGCGGGGGGCGGGGGCGCCGGGGGGGGCGGGGGCGGGGACCTCGCCCAGGAGAACCAGTTCATAATCAGTCTAGACATGCAGCGGTGGCAGGTAAACAGTTAAACAGTTCATAATTATCTGGTACCTGTCTGTTACCTTGGGACCTGGTGAGAACCTGTAATTGGCTTTTTGTATCATATTTATAAAACCTATGGACATGTTAACGGCTGTGGGATCTCCGAATAATAATAAATAAATAAAAATGAATAATTAAATATACCGAAATAAAACAAAAAACCGGCCAAGTTCCAGTCGGACTCGCGTTCCAAGGGTTCCGTACATTACACAATTTTTAACAATTCATGTGAAACGTGAGTGAAATGTCTTTAAAACCCGTAGGGGTTGGATCAAAAAATAAGTAATTAAGTCCGACTCATGCTTGACTGCACTTTTTTTTTAAAAAAGTATAATATATTTCTAATAGGTTTTCCTGTAATCTATAGGTTAAGATCTATTTTGTGTATTTTTTTCAAAATTATAGACCCGGTAGTTTCGGAGATAAAGGGGGGGAATAGTCACTTTTTGCCTCCTTTCTTAAATAACTTCTAAATGGTTTATCCTAAAATTAAAAAAAAAATACATTTGAGGTTCTCATAATGAGCTCTTTCATTTGACATGTAACACGATATAATTTGAAAAACTTTATTTTTTTTATTTTCTCATTTAACCCCTAAAAGTACTAAGTACGTCGGGACGGCTAGGAAACGCTTCCGGCGTGTTTTAACGTCATAGGCGATCATATGGGGCATTTTTAACTTATATGGGGCATTTTCTATGAAAAGGGACCTTATTGTCGATGGCGCTTACGCCGCACAGCGCCGCGCGGCATTGTATTTATTTCGGAACATCGTTTATAATGGCGTAAGCTCCATCGACATTAAGGTCCCTTTTCATAGAAAATACCACAAATAAAGAAATGTATTTGTTTCAGGAACTGATAAAGGCGTTCAACATCAAACAGCCGATGATGGTGCTCAAGCGATAGTGACCAGTGTGTGTGAGCGAGAACGCTTATCACGTTTATGTCCCACTCGCACACCGAAGTGATGTAGGTATCGGCATCCAATGTGAAGATCGCCGTAGGCATTTGTGGCTTTCCATCACAGAAGGGTCCTTATGATTCATGTGCAATATGGACCACTCCATCAGAAATTACAACAGCAATGGTGTATTTGACTGTATTTGAAATAATTGGGGCATTTTCTATGAAAAGGAAGGGACCTTATTGTCGATGGCGCTTACGCCGCACAGCGTCGCGCGGCATTGTATTTATATCGGAGCATCGTTAATAATGGCGTAAGCACCATCGACAATAAGGTCCCTTTTTATAGAAAATACCACAAATCATTTTTCAACATGCATGAAATAAAGCACCAGAAGATTAATAGACAAACGTAGACAGCAGTTATTTTTAGACACAATTTCAAGAGTTGCAGGAGATGGTAACTAGAATGCATGGATCTTTTGAAAGGAAAGGAATGAAAATAAATGTAAGTAAGACGAAAGTTATGGTATTTGAAAAGGAGGAATATATGACAAACTGTGAAATTTTGATTGGTCAAGAAAGAGTAGAACAAGTGAAAGAGTTTGTGTATCTGGGAACATTATTCACTAGGAACGGTAAGCATGATAAAGATATTGAAAGGAGAGTGAGTGCTGGAAATCGCGTGAATGGGGCACTTAACGCTTTTATGAGCAGCCAGAAGGTGTCGCAAAAGGCACGGTTGGCTGTGCATAGAGGGGTGCTGGTGCCTACACTTATGTATGGTAGCGAAAGTTGGGTATGGCAGAAGAGGCATCAGAGCCAAGTGAATGCAGTAGAAATGAGAGCGTTGAGAAGTGTGTGTGGTGTGAGATTACAAGATAGAATTAGGAACAGTGTGATAAGGAAAAAGTGTGGACTGAGCGAAGATGTAGTGACAAAAATTGAGAAAGGTATGTTGAGATGGTTTGGACACGTGGAAAGAATGAGTGAAAGAAGGCTAACAAAGAGAGTGTATAAGGGAGAGGTAGAAACGGGAGTTGGAAGGGGCAGATCTCGGCGGACTTTCTCTGATCAGATCGGGGAAATCCTGAAGAAAGGCCAGGTCAAGAGCACCCTAAACCGGCGAGCGTGTATGAGGAATGTTATGAAAGTGAAGGAAGCGAAAGAGGTATGTCAGGATCGTAGCAAGTGGAAATCCGTGGTCTCTGCCTACCCCTCCGGGAAATAGGCGTGATTATATGTATGTATGTATGTATGTACAATTTCTATTTTAAAACCCGTATAAAACTATAAAGAGTAGGTAATTTGATTGTGACGTCACATGTTGTGTTTCATATAAGTTCCATAGTAGCAAAATCGTTTTGACAGTTCGAAAAAAGAGACTGATTTGAATAGCAGTTAATTAATGGAAAGCCACATTTATTGTATGGTTATTTGAATAGTTAGGATCATCCTCAATAAATGTGCCATTTTCAACCAAAAGGGTACTTATGGTCGCTTGTCAGTAAGGCGCTATTGCCATATATATTCAATTTGAAATCAACCTTATCGACACCCGACAATGTGGTGCCTTTTGATTGAAAACGTCACAAATAGACTACACTATACTCTGGCGCACAGCCAGTTTATCAGTAGAAAAAGGAGGCAAATTAAAAAAATGTACGCGCAAAAGTTCGAATTCCTATAGAAAATTTGAATTTCGCGCTTTTACCTACTGACAAGTTGGATGTGTTTCAGTATATACAGAGTGGCTAAAAAATAAGTGCATTCGTTGCCAGGGAGGTTTTGGGATTATACTGAGCAACTTTTACTATGGGACCAACCCCGAAATTGCGAAAAAAAAAGTACCCTCCCATAGAAATTAGACCAGCCAAAATGAATGAAAAAGCCAAATTTTTTTTGCGATTTCGGGGTTGGTCCCATAGTAAAAGTTGCTCAGTATAATCCCAAAACCTCCCTGGCAATGAATGCACTTATTTTTTAGCTACTGTGTATATGTAGCGTTCCATGCCTAAGGGGTCCATAAGATGGAAAGCCACATATGTGCCATTTTCAACCAAAAGGGTACTTATTGTCGCTTGTCAGTAAGGTGCTATTCCCATATAGCTTCAATTAGAAATCAACCTTATCAACAAGCGACAATGTGGTACCTTTTGGCTGAAAACGTCACATATTAAGTATTGTACGTTACCAAATAACAAATGTGACATTATTAGCCAAAAGGCGTTATGGTTGCCAATTGTAACACCCATTTCATCTTTGCCTTTATGTCAGAAGCGTCTTTTGGTTGAGAACGACACAAACTATCTAGAAAATGGAAAGTTTGGTTATTGTTAGCACTGAATTGAATTGTGCAATTTTGGATTTTGGTCGTCTGTTGATAACTGGTGATTATATTGATAGTTATTACTTAATTAATTGCGCCAAAGATGAGCAAATAAATGTGGCATTTTCTATGAAAAGGGACCTTATTTTCGATGGCGCTTACGTCGCACAGCGTCGCGCGGCATTGTATTTATTTCGCAGCATCGTTTATAATGGCGTAAGCGCCATCGACAATATGGTCCCTTTTTATAGAAAATACCACAAATCGAGAGATTTAACCTCTTTCCTAAAATTCCTTTGTAGCATAGAGAAATATAAGTAAAGAAAGAGTGGTAACTCCATACATCAGTTTTCTTACCAAAACGCGTTATTTCAAGTAGCGGATTTAATTATCAGTACTGCTAGTTGACAATAGATGTCGTGACGAACTGAAAGTCTAATGCTCAACGATTTTCAGCTAATATTATAACCGGATTAACCGGAACTCTATTTTTCAACTGCTTGTAATATTAGTTGTAAATTGTTAAATACACTTCGTCAGTCGCGACACAAGTGACATCTAGTCTCGAGTAGCAGTACTGATAATTCCGCTACTTGACGCTAGATGTCGACTACGAAACTAATAGCATAGAGTAACTTATACTAGAGCGTTACTGTCATAGTAAATTTTGTAACCCCAGTAAATTCACTGCCATCTGTCGACACACTTTAAAACTAAAAATTAAGATTTATAAAAATACGATAAAATGTATTTAAATATAGATAAATGATTTTTTTTAAATGCATTAATTATTTTTATGATTTTGACCCATGTTCTTTCACTGATATGCGTTAAAATTGTTAAATAACAAACGAAACAGTCAACGCCATCTATACGACAGTGGGCCAAAACCAGTGGTGCCCTCTGAACGAGAATCAAATTTTCTTGATTTTCGAGGCACGTTTTTTCCTTAGACTGTAAACATCTATTACGAAGTTATATCTATCTTTGCTAATAGTCTTTTTGATAACAAAACTGATGTGTGAGCACTCTTTCTACTTAATTCTCTTTGGTAACGCTTAGATTATGTGATTATTGTTGTTTTCATTTCAAGCATGTGTTAGACTGGGTCTCATATGCTATGAGAAGGCGGTATGACGCTGGTCATATTTTTATACTAATTCGTATATTTCTATCTCCTAATTTAAATAACATACGCATACACGTTTGTTGTTTAAGTTAAGGGGCCCACCTATTACCAGTACACCGAACGATATCAGCCTGTCAGTCAGAACAAAAATTTGACAGTTGACTGGTAATGGGTGGGCCCCTTTAAACAACAAATGTGCCATCCTCAACCAAAAGGGTACTTATTGTCGGTTGTCAATAAGGCGCTATTTCTATACATATAGCTTCTACTTAGACATAGAGTAACTTATACTAGAGCGGTACTGTCATAGTAAATTTTGTAACCCCAGTAAATTCACTGCCATCTGTCGACACACTTAAAAACTAAAAATAAATATTTTTAAAAATACGATAAAATGTATTTAGATATGGATAAATGTTTTTTTTTATTTGCATTAATTATTTTAATGATTTTGACCCATGTTCTTTTACTGATATGCGTTAAAATTATAAATAACAAACGAAACAGTCAACGCCCTCTAAACGAGAGTAGGCCAAAACCAGTGGCGCCATCTGATCGAGAATCAAATTTTCGTGATTTTCGAGGCACGTTTTTTCCTTAGACTGTATCCATCTATTACGGAGTTATATATATATTTGTTATCGACTAGCGACAATGTGGTACCTTTTGGTTGAAAACGTCACAAATTACCCCAGTGACATAAATACCACTGATACCGTCTTAAACACCTGTTATGTGAAATAATTAAGATTAAAAGTATTTTTACTTTGTGATAATTAAAGTTGATTTTTAATCTTCTTTGTTTATCGTACCTTTACCCCACCAATATAACACCAATTTAACCCTTGACGCCAAGAAACGATAACCTTTTGAATGTCACGCCCAGGACTCGGAACCGGTATTTTTTTAAAACCCCGAAATAGCCCAATATTTTGAATTTTTTTATGCTCATTACGTAGGACTGAATCATGTATTTAGGAAACAATTTTGCATTATTAAAACGTCCCATTAAAAATGAAATTATAAACAAAAGAACGTAATAATACCGGTATTTTTGTATGGAGCAAATACCGGTTTCCGACCCCTGGACTCACGCCTATTAAAAATCTGAAGCAGTTTAATCTTTTCGACGCCGTGTCAAACACAAAAGCTGTCAATCGGACGCCACGTCACCGAAGTGTTAAAATTTAAATTGAACTTTATGCACATGCACGTAGGTCTATGTTGCTCTGTGCTCTTTGACAGATTAATCCGTCTTTGGTGTTGGACCTGCGGTGCCAATATATCCGTCATTGGCGTCCAAAAGGTTAATACAGGCAGGACTAAAATTGGTTTTCACATCACCTATTCGAAAAAGGGCTTTTTCTTCCCCGCTAGGAAGGATCAATGTGACACTTTGTCTTTTCCCTGCTAGGAGGGATCAATGTGGCACTTTTCCCTGCTAAGAGGGATCAATGTGGCACTTTTCCCTGCTAGGAGGGATCAATGTGACACTTTTCCCTGCTAGGAGGGATCAATGTGGCACTTTTCCCTGCTAGGAGGGATCAATGTGGCACTTTTCCCTGCTAGGAAGGATCAAAGTGGCTCTTTTCTGTTCTAGGACATGTTTTTTTTTTTCTTTTTTGCATACATTTTTTTTAGGTTCAATAATAATTTGGAACATAACAATTACCTCACAGGTGATGTGAAAAACATGGTAGCAAAATTATTTCCACCTTGGGCGTTAACACTCACTACGCTCAGGATTCTACTTTATCGTCCTGAGACCCAGAAGCATTTGTTTTGTTTTTGAATTTGGAACCCTTAGTTACTCAACAAAAGTTCAAAATAGATTTTGGAATATGTACAAAAATTTGTACGCGGGGTATTAGGAGGTTAGAATCCCTCGCTACCCTTAGGATTCAATTATAGAATCCTTCGATTCGTTCAGGATTCAATGTACGCCCTTGCCATAAATATGTCATTTTGCTCCCTTGCGACACAATCTACCTATACTATTAATACACGAAGGATAGGAAAACAATAAAATACAAAAGGAATGTTCAAAATATAATTCACATAATATAACCATGTCGTTAAAATTCCACACTATACAATATACAATACAACAATTAGCTCCATGCATGAATTTATTTTTATTTTTGGATTCATAATTTATATCGTTGGAACACCGGAAATGATAAAAATACTTTTGTAAACCTTAACATTATTTTATTAAAAAATATTTAAAATGTTGAAAATTTTTGAGCGGTTGAAACGCTCATAATTTTTGGCGCGGATTCTACAGAGCGTGATGACGTCACACGTTGGGCGGCCCAACTGACGTTTGCTACTAATGACACTAATCTGTCGAACGCGTGACGTCACGTGGCGTTTCGAGCGTTTCGCTCACTAGCTTTTCGCGGGCAAATTTTTGTACTTTTTATTTATAATTTTAAGCAATTAAATGGTAATTTAAAAACGGAAATGCATTTGTAACATGATATAACGGTAACAAACATCAGAATAAAACATATTTCGTTCAAATATAAACTTCATGCATGAGGCTAATACTTCGCCACTGGGTTACACCGAGTTATACATATGTCATTATAATGCCTTTTACAACTAGTTTATGACGGGCAGGTGGTTTTTAGGGTTCCGTACCCAAAGGGTTATTAGGTTACAATAAAATTCTAAACGTTCGCAGTCTTATCAAAGATAGATATAACTCCGTAATCGATGGATACAGTCTAAGGAAAAAACGTGCCTCGAAAATCACGAAAATTTGATTTTCGATCAGATAGCGCCACTAGTTTTGGCCTACACTCGTATAGAGGGCGTTGACTGTTTCGTTTGTTATTTATAATTTTAACGCATACCAGTGAAAGAATATGGGTCAAAATCATATAAAAATAATTAATACAAATAAAAAAATCATTTATCCATATTTAAATACATTTTAACGTATTTTTATAAATCTCCATTTTTAGTTTTAAAGTATGTCGATAGATGGCAGTGAATTTACAGTGGTTACAAAATTTACTATAATATAAGGAAAAGTATATATCTATTACAGAGTTATATCTATCTTTGATTATACAAAGCAATAGATTACAATATTTCATCATATGACACACACAGTTGCACTATATGTCAAACGAAAACAGTTTCAATATACTGATTTAAACTAACACGATATTCACTCATAATTTTAAAACAAACACGGGACTCAATTAAATTTCACTCATAATTCACTTATCAAACACCTGGCGTTTATAAGATTGAATGCAGCTGTGATATTTCATTTATTCATATACAATAATACATTGTGTTTGAATGTTTACATTATTAAATAAAACATGCAATATTTACTAATAATTTACAATTAAATAATTTCATTTACAATTATACATTAATTTTTTCGACAAGCTCACTGGTTAGTTGTCCATCGTAGGCATAGTATTATTTGCACTGGGTACATAAAATGAAGTAATATATATGTAAGTTTATTTAATTATAGTATATATAGTATGTATAGGTATATGTAAGTTTATTTTCGGTAGTGTGTATTATTTATCGCTATATTTTTTGTTTTAAGTTACCTATTCTGCTTTTTTTTTGTTCAATGCCTGCACCTATCACTGTTTCTGTTTAGCCTGGTGGTTGACTGGTAGAGAATGCCTTTAGGCATTAAGTCCGCCATTTGTACTTTATTTGTTATATTGTGCAATAAAGTTTAAAATAAATAAATATACAAAATGTCAAAATAATACAATATGTCAAAAATAAATAGGTAGCCAATAGTCGAATCATGATTAAAAGTCAAATAATAAAAGTTAAAACTCGTCAACGCTGTAATATTTTTTTGCCAACAGAAATAATTTAAGTTTCGCTTTGAATTTCTTGTGACATGTCATAGATTTAAACTCGATAGGCAACTTGTTGAACAACTTCACTGCTTGAACTCTAGCAGTGTGCGACACCACCGCTAATCGCGACACTGCAGTTCCTATATTAGGGAAACCAAACGCACTATAGCGGAAAGGGTCTGCGGTAGCCGAACATTTGCTACAGTCGGGACCAAACCACTGGATTGAGCTCCATAATCCCAAAGTCCTCTCAACGGACCGTCTTTACATAGAGTAACTTATACTAGAGCGGTACTGTCATAGTAAATTTTGTAACCCCAGTAAATTCACTGCCATCTGTCGACACACTTTAAAACTAAAAATGAAGATTTATAAAAATACGATAAAATGTATTTAAATATGGGTAAATGATTTGTTTTATTTGCATTAATTATTTTTATGATTTTGACCCATGTTCTTTCACTGATATGCGTTAAAATTGTAAAATAACAAACGAAACCGTCAACGCCATCTATACGACTGTAGGCCAAAACTAGTAGCGCCCTCTGAACGAGAATCAAATTTTCTTGATTTTCGAGGCACGTTTTTTCCTTAGACTGTATCCATCTATTACGGAGTTATATCTATCTTTGGTCTTTACTACAGCAGGAAGGTACGTGAAGCAATTGAAATCAGAAAACATCGAAATTTCAATCAAAATGAGGGACAGGGGATTTCGTCTTCGTGGAATCCAGTGATTAGCAAATGTAAGGGGGAAAAAACATCCCGAAACATTCCATCGGATGTCGTGAGTGTTGTGTGTAGGCAAAGTGACAACCCTAGCGTACAAGTTAATAATCAAGATCAAGTGCGGGTAG
The DNA here is from genome assembly GCF_947568885.1 of Cydia strobilella. NCBI lineage: Eukaryota > Metazoa > Arthropoda > Insecta > Lepidoptera > Tortricidae > Cydia > Cydia strobilella. The sequence goes on along the minus strand of NC_086064.1, from coordinate 424,288 downwards.
TTCGCAAAACCCGCGCGGCAAGTAGATGTTGATACAATTCCTCGCCAGTCTGCCTGTGACCACGAACGTAACGTCACGTTCGAAACGTCAGGCCATAAATAAACGTAAGTTTGTACGCGATTAAGTTCCGTGTTAGTTTCAGAAAACAGAGTCATTAGAAATACGCAAACATTGTCAAATATAAAGCAATACTGATAAATACTTAATTTTTACTTATTAATTACGTAATTTTGTTCGAATGTTATCATTATTAATAATGTTAAGGCGGAAATAAATGTGCCATTTTCAACCAAAAGGGTACTTATTGTCGCTTGTCAGTCAGGCGCTATTTCCATATAGCTTCAATTAGAAATTAACCTTATCAACAAGCGACAATGTGGTACCTTTTGGTTGAAAACGTCACATATTATATACAATACAATCAAATAAATGCAAATAAATAACATGAAGTCCTTTTTCCCATTAAAAATAAATACAAGTACATTTAAAGCAATGGTAAGTACCGTAGTTTTTAACCAAAGAATTATGAATAGTACAAGAGATATATTCATCAATAGTATTTTTCAAATAGCATGGGTACAGTGACAGCCGTCACCTCAATATCTTTTTAAGTTTTAAGGTAACAAATTGTATGGGGGTGACAGATGTCGTAATGCGTGGCGTGTTTTAATGGGGTTGGCCGGTCGAAATATTTAGCAGATTGTGTCAAATTTTTGTTTTTTTAATGCCTTGAATGCCAGCCCTTTAAGCCAAATCTCATAAAAAAGGGGCAAGCTATGATGGCGCCATCTCTGCAAACCTTTGACAGTTGCCTACCCCATTTGACAGCTAAATCAGATGTCACTGTCGTGCCCCGTACATTCTAAGTATTCTAACTGCCAAAGCGCGGTATAACGCCATCTAGTTCCGCTGTCAGATACTGGGGCACATATTTTTCTTATACTTGAAATAATCCTAACTACAATTTTGGATATTATATTACATATACATTTATTTTATATCAGTATATTATAATTTATAACCATAATTTGATTTATCCATAATTATAGGGCGGAAAGAAGTTGACAGTCAGACCTATCTAGTGTGGTTCTTTTCGGTCATGGAGACTATATAAAGGAGCCAAATCTCTATGTATGAAAAGTGTCCATCAAAAAACAGTAATTAGGCGGCGCCACCATACACCGAAATACTACCAAAAACAACCTACGTAATTTGGTCGGGTTATTTGTTGGTTCATGTTATACTCGTGTCCCAGAGCCTAACTAGCGCCACCGGAGAGATTAGGAACTATTATTTAAAGCTGAAAGCGGTCACTTTTGCAACAATTCTGCCATAAGAGATTGGCATCCTTTCTATACCATCCATATTTTCGGTGTTATTTTAAACGTCAAACTTCTAAGAAATTATGTATGCCATCAAAATCGTTGCAGACTTATCTTGGTCTAACTCTAACTTCCCACACAATTTTAAAGAGTAGTTTTAGGATAATTTCGGAAGTTATTTAGTGTTAGTGTTCTTCTGAGCTTTTAGCCGCGCAATCTCTTCTCCCAGTGTGTCCATGTTTTCCTGAAAAAAAATAATTAATATACAGGTCGATTCACCAAAGCTGGCACGAATGGAATTCATTGTATGAGCACAGAATAAATAATAGTACTAAGTACAGATGGTTAACTCTCTAACAAAATGGGTCTATTACGACAGATATGACCGCTAGGTGGCGCAAGCGCGTGCAGGCGTCCGTTCCGTGGCGGTGCGCGGCAACCACTATGGCTAGACACCAACATTGGTGTGGGCCGCATGTACTTGTAACGGCGCGACGAAATCGCGGAGTGAGCCACGCCTGGTATGAGTGACATCTGTATCGGTATGCAGTCAGCCACCATTTTATCGGTTAATGAGTTTTCGGAACTTATAATACGAAATATGTATCATTTGATATTCACCAGTTGCATTTCGGTGAAGGAAAACATCGTGAGGAAACCGGACTAAACCGAATAAGGCCTAGTTTCCCCTGTGGGTTGGAAGGTCAGATGGCAGTCGCTTTCGTAAAAACAAGTGCCTACGTACAGAAAATTCACTCCTTCACAAAAGCCAGATTTAGGTATAAAATTATACCTACACTCGCCGCCTGCAAGCAAAATTGAAACTTATAACCGCGCACGAACCGTGAATCTTCTTTGCGCGCCGCAGTTTTATGACCGAGCTGCGAGTGTCGGCACGGGGTTGTCACTTGACAAGTTTTTGTACCTATACCTACTGATTTAATATTTTTAAGATAAATATGTAGGAATTACAAACGTTGATTCTGTAAACATAATTTTTTTTGCCGGAGATAGTATGTCTGATTCTCACGGAAGTAGGTATGCCACAGAAGTACTTATTCCTTTGAAAATATGTCGGTCAATATAGTCCGGAATAAAAAAATAATGTTTTTTCTGCTTCCTTGTTATTCCGTTTATTCAGACATCCGTAAACAGAACATTATCTTTTATACAGATTAGATCGCGATTTAGGTTTCGAAGCCATTGCGTATTTTCAGTTTTGCGCGAGCGCCACGTGACACGACTATCGTGCGAGCCGAGCGGCAGCCCTGAGCCCACTGCCATACACCTGCCCGGGCGGTGCGCCGGCCAAATATACCTAAACTGCGCAGTGACACCCCCCTGGCCTACGTCAATTCTTGGGATTCGTTGTCAAGCGGACCCGAGGCTCCCATGAGCCGTGGCAAAATGCCGGGATAACGCGAGGAAGATGATGACGTAGTTTTATAATGAGAACGAAACTCCGTTTGTATGGGAAAGTAAATTCAGCCGAGCCGGGAACTCTTAAACCACCATAGATGAGGCCATTTCGTTTTATTCTTTCTATGTTTTTGTTATATAATAGAATAGTTCCAACAACATTGTATCAGAGTAATCTAGCTAGTCGTTTTAATATGAGAGCGTAACTACGTTTGTATGGAGAACCGAGCTTGCCGGGGACCCTTAAATATGTCGTACGTTTTATGTTGCGATAATACCATTTAGTTGAGGTTATACCGTGCTTGCAGTTGCAGGCAGTTTTAGTTTTGCCAGTAGCCGCTGGCGCTAGCAGCTGCAAGCTGGTTTTTTGACAGATGGTATGGTCGCATTCATAATTATTAATTGTCTATGGATTTGTTTGTTTGTTTCTTGAATGTTTTTCTTTTTTTTTTTCTTGTATACTTGTTTTTTTTATTTTTGTTTGTGCTCTTCATGTATATTTTTTTGGTTTGGTTAATATGTTTGTATATAATTAGGTATTCTATGTGTGTAGTTTTGTAATGTTTTAATATGTATCTTTGTATGTTATGTGTCGTGGCATCACAGAATGGGCCCTACGGAAGACCAGCGCTGGCTTTATAGCTAGCATTATGCTGAGTTGGGTCCATTTCGTGATGCACACTTGATGATCTCTTCTTTTCTTGCTGTTGTTGTCTGTACATGTTCGTACTTGTGTTGTGATCGTCACGAATAAATGTTTTTTATCTTTATCTTTTTATCTTTAAATATGAAATGATAGCTAGCTACCTTGAGTGTGATGTTCTTCAGTAAGGTGTCTTCTAGAACGCTCTGGAGGCGCTTGTTCATCTCCAGCGACAGTTCGAGCGACAGCCCGCCGGGGTCGCCGCCCCACAGCGCCGCCATCGCGCCGCCGCCGAACTTCGCTATCTCTTTCTGTCAACAGTTCATGTATGCTTACTTGAATAAAAATAAACCGGCCAAGTGCGAGTCGGACTCGCGCACGAAGGGTTCCATACCATTACGCAAAAAACCGGCCAAGTGCGAGTCGGACTCGCGTTCCAAGGGTTCCGTATATTACACAATTTAAACAATGTATTTTTTATGTGAAACGTGAGTGAAATGTCTTTAAAAAACCTGTAGGGGTCAGATCAAAAACTAAGTAATTAAGTCCGACTCACGCTTGACTGCAATTTCTAATAGGTTTTCCTGTAATCTATAGGTAAAGATCTATTTTGCTTATTTTTTTCAAAATTTTAGACCCAGTAGTTTCGGAGATAAAGGGGGGAATGGTCATTTTTTGCCTATTTTCTTGAATAACTTCTAAATTGTTTATCCTAACATTATAAAAAATATATATTTTAGATTCTCATAATGAGCTCTTTCATTTGATATGTAACACGATATAGTTTGAAAAACTTTATTTTTTAATTTTCTCATTTACCCTCAAAAAGTGGCCCCCATGTTTAAAATTCATTTGTTTGCGTTACATGTCCGTCTTTGGGTCATAAACTTACATATGTATACCAAATTTCAACTTAATTGGTCCAGTAATTTCGGAGAAAATAGGCTGTGACAGACAGACAGATAGACGCACGAGTGATCCTATAAGGGTTCCGTTTTTTCCTTTTGAGGTACGGAACCCTAAAAACGGCAAAAAAATCACGTTTGTTGTATGGGAGCCCCATTTAAATATTTATATTATTCTGTTTTTAGTATTTGTTGTTATAGCGGCAACAGAAATAGTACATCTGTGAAAGTTTCAACTGTCTAGCTATCACGGTTCATGAGATTACAGCCTGGTGACAGACGGACAGGCAGACAGCGGAGTCTTAGTAATAAGGTCCCGTATTTACACTTGTACTAGCACCCAAAAGAAAAGGATTACAGTTTATTTTTTCTTTCTTTACTGACAATTTGGTTTGACCAACTATAACAGTTATTTCAGTGAAATTCGTAAACATAACTATTATGTTGACACGACTACGGCACGGAAATGTATTAAAACCATTGACATATCTAAAGATGGGCAATAAGAATGAGGCCAGTGCAGCGGTGTCACGCACACGAATGAGGGCTATCGCTTTTTTGCTCACCAGTTGGCGCCTCTGTTGATGGTGGTCCAAAAGACTAAAGAACAGCTCTGTCAGTCATTGAAGTGACAAGTGACATTTGACATCTCGAATTATGGAAAAGACCACTAGATTTATGAAACTAACCGTGAATCATTCAAAACTCTTATGGAAAAGACCACCATCTACACTAGCGCCCCTAGCGGCGAATTCATACGCGTTAGCCCTCATTCGAGCAAATCGTGCAGTCTGTAGTGACCAATCGCGCGCGTGATGTGAACTCATCAACCAATCGCGTTATGGCGTTGAACTGCACGATTTGCTCGAATTCGTGTGCGTGACACCGCTGTACTGGCCTCATTCTTATTGCCCGTTAGGCCCGTCTTTAGATATATGTCAATGATTAAAACTACATGGGAGAACTACTCTAAATTTGTTCTACTTAAGACCAATCATTTTCAGAAATGTTTTCGTGATCAATATTCAACGTTTGACGCAACGATACAAAGTGACCCGTTTTCACAAATTTTGAGTATAGCTGTATATGTCTGTTACCAAAGATAGATATAACTCCGTAATAGATGGAAATGGAAAAAACGTTCCTCGAAAATCAAGAAAATTTGATTCTCGTTCAGAGGGCGCTACTAGCTTTGGCCTACTGTCGTATAGATGGCGTTGACGGTTTCGTTTGTTATTTAACAATTTTAACGCATATCAATGAAAGAACATGGGTCAAAATCATAAAAATAATTAATGCAAATAAAAAAAAAATCATTCATCCATATTTAAATACATTTTATCGTATTTTTATAAATCTTCATTTTTAGTTTTAAAGTGTGTCGACAGATGGCAGTGAATTTACTGGGGTTACAAAATTTACTATGACAGTACCGCTCTAGTATAAGTTACTCTATGCTGTTACTCACCTTGGTTAACTTCCGAGGCGGCTATCGTTATTAGTGCAGCGTGAATGTTAATAAAATTATTATATAAGGTATGCAACTTAATTTTGCATAATACATTTAAATACAAGTTATAAATAAATACTGTAGATATCCGCATAACATGTCATTTGTGGTCATCCATTAATTACATCACACGTTTAGGGGGAGGGAGGGGGGGGTCTAGAAAATGTGACATGTTGTGACAAGTGCATGGAGACTATATAAAGGAGCCAAATCTCTATGTATGAAAAGTGTCTATCAAAAAACAGCAATTAGGCGGCGCCACCATACACCGAAATACTACCAAAAACAACCTACGTAATTTGGTCGGGTTATTTGTTGCCTTATATGGTTCATGTTATACTCGTGTTCCAGAGCCTAACTAGCGCCACCGGAGAGATTAGGAACTATTATTTAAAGCTTAACGCGATCATTTTTACAACAATTCTGCCATAAGAGATTGCGATCCTTTCTATACCATCCATAGACAAGTGGGAGGGGGAGTCACAAACTTTGTGACGTCACTTTAACTTATTTAAATTATTTTATTCATTGTACAGTTAAATAACAAGATTTTGGAACGATAATCGTTTTTATTCGTTTAACGCCGTTCCATCGGTTTGCCGCTGTCACTGTCACATTTCGCAAGAAAGAACGGGAAAGATAATAAGTGTCAATTTTGATCGAATTTTGTCGATTTTTATTTATTTTAAAAACGTTACCTCACAATATCGAAATTCGAAAGCTATGAAATTACTATTTAAGTTAAGATTGTTTTTTCTTCTTTTTTTGTTTATAGTATCACATAATAAATAACCGAGTAAAGTTGGATTAAAAGTCCGAGTTAGAGGTTACTTTGGGAATTAATTGTATCGAGCGAAGTGTCATAATTCGTGTATCGGAAGCTATGTTATTAAAGATAATATAGTCAAGAACTACATATATCTTTTCCACGTCTACTAATATCAACGCCTCTTAGAAAAACGTGATCATGTAAGGAGATTTTTCGCCTTCTGGCTCAGGGAACCGCCTTAAATTTTGGGTTATAAAATGACTAATATTTCTTTTTCTTTCAATAAAAAAAAATATGTAAAAGCTAATGCCTCGTAATAAATTCAAACACGCAGCCTCACGATACAGGTATGTAATAGTGTAAAAATATTCCCGAGTTCAAGTCTTGCCCGAATCGAGATTTTTATATTTTTCGTTAATATCAAAAAATTTTAGTCGTTGGATACTGTTGAGAAGAGAGTACAAGCTAACATGAACCGTATGACAAGGGAATAGAGCATGTTTTACCTTGCTGGAGTCGCTGGCGGTGGAGGCGAGCGCCTGCGCCGGCAGATTGGGCAGCAGATGCCGTAGCAGGCGAGACTGCAACCAGATAAAACCAGATTTAACCTTTTGGACGCCAATGACCGATATATACGCACCGTAGGTTCAACGCCAAAGACCGATTAATCGGTCATAGACCACAGAGCAACATAGACCTACATGCATATGCACAAAGATAGATATAACTCCGTAATAGATGGATACAGTCTAAGGAAAAAAACGTGCCTCGAAAATCAAGAAAATTTGATTCTTAATCAGATGGCGCCACTACCTTTAGTCTACTCTCGTATAGAGGGCGTTGACGGTTTTGTTTGTAATTTAACAATTTTAACGCATATCAGTGAAAGAACATGGGTCAAAATAATTAATGCAAATAAAAATATCATTTATCCATATTTAAATACATTTTGACGTATTTTATAAATCTTAATTTTTAGTTTGAAAGTGTGTCGATAGATGGCAGTGAATTTACTATGGTTACAAAATTTACTATGACAGTACCGCTCTATTCTATTATATCCTCTTTGATACGATTAATCGGTTATAGACCACAGAGCAACATAGACCTACATGCATAGGCATAAAGTTCAATTTCAGTTTTGACACTTCGGTGATGTGGCGTCTGACTTTTGTGCTTGACACGACGTCGAAAAGGTTAACCAAAGATTCATGAAAAAATATCGGTATCGGAATGAGAAGAAAATGTGAAGTCACTTGACCTTTTAATAATGTATATTATTGACGGAGCGAAGTAAAGGTCTCCACTTCAGCTTTAGCAAAAATGCTTTCGTATGTATGTCCGAATAGATCGCGGACCAGGAACAGATTTCCATAACCAATCGCCACCCAGAAGAAAACTCGTATAATGGTTAACGGCTATGTATGATGAACCCTCGTGAACGTCAGCTGCCGCTCCGTTGGTGGGTTGAGGAATGAAGTGGAAAAAAATGGAAGTTACTAGAATAAAATCTAAATGTCAAAATGTCCTTGCCGCAGGGGCCTTTTTAGGGTTCCGTACCCAAAGGGTAAAAACGGGACCCTATTACTAAGACTCCGCTGTCCGTCTGTCTGTCTGTCACCAGGCTGTATCTCATGAACCGTGATAGCTAGACAGTTAAAGGGAAAATTACATAAGCTGTGGCTTTCTGATGACTTGTGTTGTACTTAGTTGAGTACTAAGATTATTTATTTAGTTGTGATAATATATAATATATATATGTAGGATGCGTGGATCGGAATGTAAGGACCGAAAGAGTGAGTGAGAGAACGAACTGCAGAATGAACGATGTGTAAATGAGAGAGTGTGATGCTGAGTGTTAGTGCGTGCGAAAGAGATGGCAAAACGCCATCGGCAGATTTAAAAAACGTAACGAGATTAGAGGACTGTTTGTTCGGAGCGCTAAGAAAAGACGTGCCGTTGTGTTAATTGTTTCATTTGCCAATTTATTTTAAATATATCCAGTAAATTTCTTAAAGAGTGTTTATTTCAAAATCCACTTCCTACAGTGGTGTCAGAAGCGGTATCAAGCCGATATACGACGTAAAGACGAAGAAATCTGGATTCGCCGGCGGCAAACGAACAAAGACGTACCGCGATTGCCGTTGTGACTGCGTGGTTTGAAAATTTGAAGACGATAAAGACGAATTACGACGTCGAACTACGTTGAAGGCAAGGCGTAAACATGTCTCCAGGCAAACGTAACGGCAGACAACAAGACTATAACGACGGAAATGCTGAAACATCACGAGATAATGGCATGACGATGTTGCATCTCACTGAAGGGCTGATCCCCAAGTTCACTGGTCAAGATAAGACGTATCCAGCGACCAGGTGGGTTCAAGACGTCGAGGACAGCACCGAGCTCTGTGGATGGACTCCGTTGCAACAGCTGTTGATGGCGAGGCGGTCGTTAGCAGGAACGGCGTCACTGTGGTACCGAGCAGAGCGCATTTTTAAGACGTGGGACGAGTTTAAAGCCGCTATCCTCAAGGAGTTCCCTGATAACATCGACGCGAAGGCTATACACGAGCTGATGAGTTCCAGACATAAAAAATCAAGTGAATCGTGTTTAGAGTACTTATTTACCATGAAAGAGTTGGGTAAGAGAGGAAAAATGCCTGACTATGTATGCATTAAATACATAGTAGAAGGAATCAAGGATCAAGAGGTAAATAAAATAATGTTATACGGCGTTACGACATACAGTGACCTGAAAGAAAAACTGAAGATTTATGAACAATTGAAATCAAACATGGCGAGTTCGAGTTCAACCCGAGACACAAGTCGTTCGAAGCCGGCAGAGAAAAATGAGAAGACGCACGGGCGAGTCATACGTTGCTACAGCTGTGGAGAAAAGAATCATTCGTCAGCGGACTGTCCCCACAAAGAGAAAGGGTTAAAATGCTTCAGATGCGACGATTTTGGGCATATTGCATCTCAATGCAAAACGGCTGTGTCATCTGCAAGTTCTGCAACAGCAAATACTTCAACTTCACACGGGAAGAGTGACGTGAAATCGGCAACGAGCGGTGAGGGTGGCAGCACTGGAAGAAAATGGCCTACCGGGACGAATGGCGCTAGTGTTGCAGCGAAACGTGTTTTTTACGGTTCGACGGGTGATGGTGACATCCCTAGTAGCGATGACGTGATTGGCGGATCGAGCGCAATGGCGGCGAAGCATTGTCTACTAGCTGTCATGGCCGGCGAGGTCGAGGTAAACAACACGAACCGAACGATTACACCGAAAAAGAAGCCGGTGAAACGAGTTCATTTGTTGGGAAAAGATGTTATGGCGTTGGTTGACTCTGGAAGTGAAATAAGTTTGATGACAATCGAGTGCTACAACGATTTAGGTGCGCCAGAGTTTGACAAAACTGACGATTTCTTAACGGGAATTGGCGAGAACCAAGTGGAGTGTTATGGACAAATTATGTTAAATATAGAAATAGACGAGTTGTGGTATAAGGACGTTAAGTTTCATATAGTTCCTAATCGTACCGTGCCGTACAGTATGATTCTCGGTGAAGATTTCTTGTTACGTGTCACACTTGTTATGGAGTCTAACAATGTATGGTTCATACCACTTGATAGGTGGGTGTGTGAGATAAGGGTGTGTGATTCTCTTGTTACAGGTTCTAGTGCAGACGTTGAGAAACGGGTGAACGACCTGGTGGAGTCATACGTACCGCGTAAGACAAAGGAAGCACCTGTCAAGTTGAAAATCGTGCTAAAGGATGACATCCCTGTTGCACAACGACCCCGAAGACTGGCTCCAGCTGAACAAGAGGAGGTTGACCGGCAAGTAAATAAGTGGCTTGAAGACGGCGTGGTAAGGGTAAGCTACTCAGAGTATGCTAGTCCTTTGGTTCTTGTAAAGAAAAAAGATGGTAGCATTAGGGTATGTATTGATTACAGACGACTTAATCAGAAGATTGTGAAAGACGAATATCCTATGCCAGTAATTGAAGATCATATTGACAAATTGGTGAATGCAAGAGTTTTCAGCACACTAGATCTGAAAAATGGATATTTTCATTTACCTGTAGACGAGGAATCAGTTCAGTTCACTTCATTTGTCACAATGACAGGACAGTTCGAGTTTCTTAGGGCACCTTTTGGCCTTTCCCTGTGTCCTAAAGTGTTTACCAGATTCATCACTGCAATCTTTAGAGACCTCATTGCCAGAGGTATAGTGTTGATATTTATTGATGACTTGATTATTCCCGCAGAGACTGAGGACGAGGCTGTGGTCCGGCTGGGTGAAGTATTGGAAGTGGCCTCGCAATATGGGCTGGACATTAACTGGAAAAAGTCGCAGCTTGTCCAACGACAAGTGGAGTACCTTGGACATGTGATCCAAGATGGGCAGGTGCGGCCTTCCCCTGAAAAGACGGATGCGGTTGCCAGATTCCCCGAGCCTACCAATACTAAGCAATTACAGAGTTTTATAGGACTAACATCTTATTTTCGAAAATATATACAGAATTTTGCTATGATTGCAAAACCACTGACGGACCTGTTACGACGAGACAACAGTTATGAGTTTAATGATGAATGCCGAGCTGCTTTTGAAAAACTGAAGAGGAGACTGGCGAGTCAACCAGTGCTTCGCATATTTAACCCCAGACTGCAGACTGAGATGCATACAGACGCCTCGATGGCAGCGATCTCTGCAATCCTTTTACAAAAAGGAGAAGATGCAGAGCTGCATCCTGTGTATTACATGAGCAGAAAGACGACACCAGCAGAGAGCAAGTATACGAGCTATGAACTTGAAGGCTTGGCAATAATAGAAGGAGTAAGGAAATTCCGCTGTTACCTATATGGAAAACACTTTAAGATTGTCACAGACTGCAAAGCATTTCAAATGACATTAAATAAGAAAGATTTAGTAATGTCAACAAGAGTGGCAAGGTGGATACTACTGCTGCAAGAATATGACTTCGAGATTGAGCACAGAGCCGGAAGTAAAATGCAGCATGTGGATGCACTCAGCCGAAACCCATATGTGGCAGTATGTAACGGGCCGATTCATCAACGGCTAAAGACGTCACAAGAAAACGATGATGGGCTAAACGCGATCATAGAGGTGCTCAAGAAGAACACACAGTATCAGGACTACTACTTGGAAAATGGTTTGCTCTACAAAGGCATACAGAAGCATCTCGTGGTACCAAAGACTATGGAAACCGAGATTATAAAGAGAGCACATGAGAATGGCCATTTTTCAAAAAAGAAAATGATTGAGCTTATCAGTAAGGATTATTACATCAAGAATTTAGAAAGAAAAATAGAAGAGTTTATAGTCACGTGCATACCATGTCTGTTGGCGGAAAAGAAGAGTGGAAAGCTAGAAGGGTTCTTGTATCCAATTGATAAACAGGAGCTGCCGCTAGATACTCTCCACATAGACCATATTGGTCCGATGACAGAAACCAAGAAGCTGTATAACCACATTTTGACAATCGTGGATGCATTTACCAAGTTTGTGTGGCTATTCCCAGTTAAGAGTACTACTGCCAAGGAAACAGTAGATAAGATGATGATATTTCAGCAATGTTTCGGAAACCCGACTAGAATCATTACTGATAGAGGCACCGCGTTTACTGGCTCTCAGTTCGAGGACTTCTGCAAAGACGAAGGTATTGACCATGTTAAGATTACTACGGGGGTACCTCGGAGCAATGGCCAGGTCGAACGGATTCACAAAGTGATGACCAGCGTTCTGACCAAGCTATGTATTGAAGAACCGACACACTGGTACCGCCATGTGAGTAGAGTTCAGCGAGCCATCAACAGCACCCATCAGCGCAGCATTAATACTACGCCATTTGAGTTGCTAATTGGTACGAAAATGAAAATAAAGGAAGACTACGATATCTACGAACTGATAGAGCAAGAGAACAGAGACAGTTCTATGGCTATTAGAGAAGAAAATAGAAAGAAGGCTAAGGAGCAAATTTTAAAGATACAAGACGAGAATAGGAGGACCTACAATAAGCGAAGGAAGCCAAGTACACTATACACTGTGGGCGATAGAGTCGCTATTAAGAGGACCCAGTTTGGTGTCGGCATGAAGCTCAAACCTAAGTTTCTAGGTCCATATGAAGTCGTTGGATGTATGGGACGTGATCGCTACAAGGTGAAGAAACTGGACAGCACAGCCGAAGGTCCGGGAAACAGCACTACTTCCTGCGACAACATGAAGCCATGGCCTGGTGAGGAGTAAGTCGGTAAGATTTTGATGTTTTATGTCACCATAACAATATTTAAATTGTAATGTGTGCCTTTTATTTAAATATTTAACGTGTAACGTGTTCCTTAAACTTAAATGTTCAATGTGTAACTGTATTGCATAAAGTTATGTAAAAGTTTATTAATGTTACGAGAAAGCTTTTAACTTTTGTTTTGATACTGTATGTACGTATACTGATGTTGATGTATACCTAGTTTTTGTATGTTGTGACTTTGTGCCATACTATGTTAAACTTAAAATATGCTTAGCAGTAAAAGATTATGTTACGTTACCTAATTGCTAAAATCTATGTGATATGCTATTCAATCTCACGGATGTATCTAGATTAGTATCATGATGGTTCCTATTGTTCCAAATTAAGTTATAACTAGAGTATAGAGTAGAGACAGTGTTTGTATAGTCTGAGGCCAGACTAAAGAGTAGGACGGCCGATCTGTAGGATGCGTGGATCGGAATGTAAGGACCGAAAGAGTGAGTGAGAGAACGAACTGCAGAATGAACGATGTGTAAATGAGAGAGTGTGATGCTGAGTGTTAGTGCGTGCGAAAGAGATGGCAAAACGCCATCGGCAGATTTAAAAAACGTAACGAGATTAGAGGACTGTTTGTTCGGAGCGCTAAGAAAAGACGTGCCGTTGTGTTAATTGTTTCATTTGCCAATTTATTTTAAATATATCCAGTAAATTTCTTAAAGAGTGTTTATTTCAAAATCCACTTCCTACATATATATATATATATATATATATATATATATATATATATATATATATATATATATATATTTATAGGTATATATTTGTGTTTATATGGATATGTATTGTATATATATATATATGTTTATTTTATATTCTAGATTACAGGTTTTAATTATTTACGTTTGTAATAATTGAACCATAATTTACTTTCTGTTCATAGTGTTCGTTTGTCTATCTTGATCTGTTTATTGTTTCATTCTCAATTGCTCAAAGGTTGACTGGAAGAGATCCCTTATAGGGATAAGTCCGCCTTTGTACATTGTATATATTTATGTTATTTTATTGTGTTTGTAATCTTTCTTATGTACAATAAAGTGTTTACATACATACATACATACATACAGTTGAAATTTTCACAGATGATGTATTTCTGTTGCCGCTATAACAACAAATACTAAAAAGTACGGAACCCTCGGTGCGCGAGTCCGACTCGCACTTGGCCGGTTTTTTTATTTTATTTAATCATAATCATAATCATTTTATTCATAAAACCAATTTACATGTCAAAAAACTTAAAATTACAATACAGTTAAAATATAAATTGAAATAAAACTTAAAATTAATATCTAAACAATAGTTTTAGTTTTATTTAGATTTATTATAATTTTAAGTTGTATATTATGTGTGTATGTCAGTACCTTCCCCCGCAGCTCGTCCGTCAGCTGCCTCGCGTGCTCCTCAAGGAACTCGCAGCGCTCGCTGTAGAGATACTATACGCTTGCCGGTCTGTTCTGAACCTTACTGCACTGACATAGGGTCCACATTAAAAGTGTCAGTACCTTCCCCCGCAGCTCGTCCGTCAGCTGCCTCGCGTGCTCCTCAAGGAACTCGCAGCGCTCGCTGTAGAGATACTATACGCTTGCCGGTCTGTTCTGAACCTTACTGCACTGACATAGGGTCCACATTAAAAGTGTCAGTACCTTCCCCCGCAGCTCGTCCGTCAGCTGCCTCGCGTGCTCCTCAAGGAACTCGCAGCGCTCGCTGTAGAGATACTATACGCTTGCCGGTCTGTTCTGAACCTTACTGCACTGACATAGGGTCCACATTAAAAGTGTCAGTACCTTCCCCCGCAGCTCGTCCGTCAGCTGCCTCGCGTGCTCCTCAAGGAACTCGCAGCGCTCGCTGTAGAGATACTATACGCTTGCCGGTCTGTTCTGAACCTTACTGCACTGACATAGGGTCCACATTAAAAGTGTCAGTACCTTCCCCCGCAGCTCGTCGGTCAGCTGCCTCGCGTGCTCCTCAAGGAACTCGCAGCGCTCGCTGTAGAGATACTATACGCTTGCCGGTCTGTTCTGAACCTTACTGCACTGACATAGGGTCCACATTAAAAGTGTCAGTACCTTCCCCCGCAGCTCGTCCGTCAGCTGCCTCGCGTGCTCCTCAAGGAACTCGCAGCGCTCGCTGTAGAGATACTATACGCTTGCCGGTCTGTTCTGAACCTTACTGCACTGACATAGGGTCCACATTAAAAGTGTCAGTACCTTCCCCCGCAGCTCGTCCGTCAGCTGCCTCGCGTGCTCCTCAAGGAACTCGCAGCGCTCGCTGTAGAGATACTATACGCTTGCCGGTCTGTTCTGAACCTTACTGCACTGACATAGGGTCCACATTAAAAGTGTCAGTACCTTCCCCCGCAGCTCGTCCGTCAGCTGCCTCGCGTGCTCCTCAAGGAACTCGCAGCGCTCGCTGTAGAGATACTATACGCTTGCCGGTCTGTTCTGAACCTTACTGCACTGACATAGGGTCCACATTAAAAGTGTCAGTACCTTCCCCCGCAGCTCGTCCGTCAGCTGCCTCGCGTGCTCCTCAAGGAACTCGCAGCGCTCGCTGTAGAGATACTATACGCTTGCCGGTCTGTTCTGAATCTTACCGCACTGACATAGGGTCCACATCACATTAAAAGTGTCAGTACCTTCCCCCGCAGCTCGTCCGTCAGCTGCCTCGCGTGCTCCTCAAGGAACTCGCAGCGCTCGCTGTAGAGATACTATACGCTTGCCGGTCTGTTCTGAATCTTACCGCACTGACATAGGGTCCACATCACATTAAAAGTGTCAGTACCTTCCCCCGCAGCTCGTCCGTCAGCTGCCTCGCGTGCTCCTCAAGGAACTCGCAGCGCTCGCTGTAGAGATACTATACGCTTGCCGGTCTGTTCTGAACCTTACTGCACTGACATAGGGTCCACATTAAAAGTGTCAGTACCTTCCCCCGCAGCTCGTCCGTCAGCTGCCTCGCGTGCTCCTCAAGGAACTCGCAGCGCTCGCTGTAGAGATACTATACGCTTGCCGGTCTGTTCTGAATCTTACCGCACTGACATAGGGTCCACATCACATTAAAAGTGTCAGTACCTTCCCCCGCAGCTCGTCCGTCAGCTGCCTCGCGTGCTCCTCAAGGAACTCGCAGCGCTCGCTGTAGAGATACTATACGCTTGCCGGTCTGTTCTGAATCTTACCGCACTGACATAGGGTCCACATCACATTAAAAGTGTCAGTACCTTCCCCCGCAGCTCGTCCGTCAGCTGCCTCGCGTGCTCCTCAAGGAACTCGCAGCGCTCGCTGTAGAGATACTATACGCTTGCCGGTCTGTTCTGAATCTTACCGCACTGACATAGGGTCCACATCACATTAAAAGTGTCAGTACCTTCCCCCGCAGCTCGTCCGTCAGCTGCCTCGCGTGCTCCTCAAGGAACTCGCAGCGCTCGCTGTAGAGATACTATACGCTTGCCGGTCTGTTCTGAATCTTACCGCACTGACATAGGGTCCACATCACATTAAAAGTGTCAGTACCTTCCCCCGCAGCTCGTCCGTCAGCTGCCTCGCGTGCTCCTCAAGGAACTCGCAGCGCTCGCTGTAGAGATACTATACGCTTGCCGGTCTGTTCTGAATCTTACCGCACTGACATAGGGTCCACATCACATTAAAAGTGTCAGTACCTTCCCCCGCAGCTCGTCCGTCAGCTGCCTCGCGTGCTCCTCAAGGAACTCGCAGCGCTCGCTGTAGAGATACTATACGCTTGCCGGTCTGTTCTGAATCTTACCGCACTGACATAGGGTCCACATCACATTAAAAGTGTCAGTACCTTCCCCCGCAGCTCGTCCGTCAGCTGCCTCGCGTGCTCCTCAAGGAACTCGCAGCGCTCGCTGTAGAGATACTATACGCTTGCCGGTCTGTTCTGAATCTTACCGCACTGACATAGGGTCCACATCACATTAAAAGTGTCAGTACCTTCCCCCGCAGCTCGTCCGTCAGCTGCCTCGCGTGCTCCTCAAGGAACTCGCAGCGCTCGCTGTAGAGATACTATACGCTTGCCGGTCTGTTCTGAATCTTACCGCACTGACATAGGGTCCACATCACATTAAAAGTGTCAGTACCTTCCCCCGCAGCTCGTCCGTCAGCTGCCTCGCGTGCTCCTCAAGGAACTCGCAGCGCTCGCTGTAGAGATACTATACGCTTGCCGGTCTGTTCTGAATCTTACCGCACTGACATAGGGTCCACATCACATTAAAAGTGTCAGTACCTTCCCCCGCAGCTCGTCCGTCAGCTGCCTCGCGTGCTCCTCAAGGAACTCGCAGCGCTCGCTGTAGAGATACTATACGCTTGCCGGTCTGTTCTGAATCTTACCGCACTGACATAGGGTCCACATCACATTAAAAGTGTCAGTACCTTCCCCCGCAGCTCGTCCGTCAGCTGCCTCGCGTGCTCCTCAAGGAACTCGCAGCGCTCGCTGTAGAGATACTATACGCTTGCCGGTCTGTTCTGAATCTTACCGCACTGACATAGGGTCCACATCACATTAAAAGTGTCAGTACCTTCCCCCGCAGCTCGTCCGTCAGCTGCCTCGCGTGCTCCTCAAGGAACTCGCAGCGCTCGCTGTAGAGATACTATACGCTTGCCGGTCTGTTCTGAATCTTACCGCACTGACATAGGGTCCACATCACATTAAAAGTGTCAGTACCTTCCCCCGCAGCTCGTCCGTCAGCTGCCTCGCGTGCTCCTCAAGGAACTCGCAGCGCTCGCTGTAGAGATACTATACGCTTGCCGGTCTGTTCTGAATCTTACCGCACTGACATAGGGTCCACATCACATTAAAAGTGTCAGTACCTTCCCCCGCAGCTCGTCCGTCAGCTGCCTCGCGTGCTCCTCAAGGAACTCGCAGCGCTCGCTGTAGAGATACTATACGCTTGCCGGTCTGTTCTGAATCTTACCGCACTGACATAGGGTCCACATCACATTAAAAGTGTCAGTACCTTCCCCCGCAGCTCGTCCGTCAGCTGCCTCGCGTGCTCCTCAAGGAACTCGCAGCGCTCGCTGTAGAGATACTATACGCTTGCCGGTCTGTTCTGAATCTTACCGCACTGACATAGGGTCCACATCACATTAAAAGTGTCAGTACCTTCCCCCGCAGCTCGTCCGTCAGCTGCCTCGCGTGCTCCTCAAGGAACTCGCAGCGCTCGCTGTAGAGATACTATACGCTTGCCGGTCTGTTCTGAATCTTACCGCACTGACATAGGGTCCACATCACATTAAAAGTGTCAGTACCTTCCCCCGCAGCTCGTCCGTCAGCTGCCTCGCGTGCTCCTCAAGGAACTCGCAGCGCTCGCTGTAGAGATACTATACGCTTGCCGGTCTGTTCTGAATCTTACCGCACTGACATAGGGTCCACATCACATTAAAAGTGTCAGTACCTTCCCCCGCAGCTCGTCCGTCAGCTGCCTCGCGTGCTCCTCAAGGAACTCGCAGCGCTCGCTGTAGAGATACTATACGCTTGCCGGTCTGTTCTGAATCTTACCGCACTGACATAGGGTCCACATCACATTAAAAGTGTCAGTACCTTCCCCCGCAGCTCGTCCGTCAGCTGCCTCGCGTGCTCCTCAAGGAACTCGCAGCGCTCGCTGTAGAGATACTATACGCTTGCCGGTCTGTTCTGAACCTTACCGCACTGACATAGGGTCCACATCACATTAAAAGTGTCAGTACCTTCCCCCGCAGCTCGTCCGTCAGCTGCCTCGCGTGCTCCTCAAGGAACTCGCAGCGCTCGCTGTAGAGATACTATACGCTTGCCGGTCTGTTCTGAATCTTACCGCACTGACATAGGGTCCACATCACATTAAAAGTGTCAGTACCTTCCCCCGCAGCTCGTCCGTCAGCTGCCTCGCGTGCTCCTCAAGGAACTCGCAGCGCTCGCTGTAGAGATACTATACGCTTGCCGGTCTGTTCTGAATCTTACCGCACTGACATAGGGTCCACATCACATTAAAAGTGTCAGTACCTTCCCCCGCAGCTCGTCCGTCAGCTGCCTCGCGTGCTCCTCAAGGAACTCGCAGCGCTCGCTGTAGAGATACTATACGCTTGCCGGTCTGTTCTGAATCTTACCGCACTGACATAGGGTCCACATCACATTAAAAGTGTCAGTACCTTCCCCCGCAGCTCGTCCGTCAGCTGCCTCGCGTGCTCCTCAAGGAACTCGCAGCGCTCGCTGTAGAGATACTATACGCTTGCCGGTCTGTTCTGAATCTTACCGCACTGACATAGGGTCCACATCACATTAAAAGTGTCAGTACCTTCCCCCGCAGCTCGTCCGTCAGCTGCCTCGCGTGCTCCTCAAGGAACTCGCAGCGCTCGCTGTAGAGATACTATACGCTTGCCGGTCTGTTCTGAATCTTACCGCACTGACATAGGGTCCACATCACATTAAAAGTGTCAGTACCTTCCCCCGCAGCTCGTCCGTCAGCTGCCTCGCGTGCTCCTCAAGGAACTCGCAGCGCTCGCTGTAGAGATACTATACGCTTGCCGGTCTGTTCTGAACCTTACCGCACTGACATAGGGTCCACATCACATTAAAAGTGTCAGTACCTTCCCCCGCAGCTCGTCCGTCAGCTGCCTCGCGTGCTCCTCAAGGAACTCGCAGCGCTCGCTGTAGAGATACTATACGCTTGCCGGTCTGTTCTGAATCTTACCGCACTGACATAGGGTCCACATCACATTAAAAGTGTCAGTACCTTCCCCCGCAGCTCGTCCGTCAGCTGCCTCGCGTGCTCCTCAAGGAACTCGCAGCGCTCGCTGTAGAGATACTATACGCTTGCCGGTCTGTTCTGAACCTTACCGCACTGACATAGGGTCCACATCACATTAAAAGTGTCAGTACCTTCCCCCGCAGCTCGTCCGTCAGCTGCCTCGCGTGCTCCTCAAGGAACTCGCAGCGCTCGCTGTAGAGATACTATACGCTTGCCGGTCTGTTCTGAATCTTACCGCACTGACATAGGGTCCACATCACATTAAAAGTGTCAGTACCTTCCCCCGCAGCTCGTCCGTCAGCTGCCTCGCGTGCTCCTCAAGGAACTCGCAGCGCTCGCTGTAGAGATACTATACGCTTGCCGGTCTGTTCTGAACCTTACCGCACTGACATAGGGTCCACATCACATTAAAAGTGTCAGTACCTTCCCCCGCAGCTCGTCCGTCAGCTGCCTCGCGTGCTCCTCAAGGAACTCGCAGCGCTCGCTGTAGAGATACTATACGCTTGCCGGTCTGTTCTGAATCTTACCGCACTGACATAGGGTCCACATCACATTAAAAGTGTCAGTACCTTCCCCCGCAGCTCGTCCGTCAGCTGCCTCGCGTGCTCCTCAAGGAACTCGCAGCGCTCGCTGTAGAGATACTATACGCTTGCCGGTCTGTTCTGAACCTTACCGCACTGACATAGGGTCCACATCACATTAAAAGTGTCAGTACCTTCCCCCGCAGCTCGTCCGTCAGCTGCCTCGCGTGCTCCTCAAGGAACTCGCAGCGCTCGCTGTAGAGATACTATACGCTTGCCGGTCTGTTCTGAACCTTACCGCACTGACATAGGGTCCACATCACATTAAAAGTGTCAGTACCTTCCCCCGCAGCTCGTCCGTCAGCTGCCTCGCGTGCTCCTCAAGGAACTCGCAGCGCTCGCTGTAGAGATACTATACGCTTGCCGGTCTGTTCTGAACCTTACCGCACTGACATAGGGTCCACATCACATTAAAAGTGTCAGTACCTTCCCCCGCAGCTCGTCCGTCAGCTGCCTCGCGTGCTCCTCAAGGAACTCGCAGCGCTCGCTGTAGAGATACTATACGCTTGCCGGTCTGTTCTGAACCTTACCGCACTGACATAGGGTCCACATCACATTAAAAGTGTCAGTACCTTCCCCCGCAGCTCGTCCGTCAGCTGCCTCGCGTGCTCCTCAAGGAACTCGCAGCGCTCGCTGTAGAGATACTATACGCTTGCCGGTCTGTTCTGAACCTTACCGCACTGACATAGGGTCCACATCACATTAAAAGTGTCAGTACCTTCCCCCGCAGCTCGTCCGTCAGCTGCCTCGCGTGCTCCTCAAGGAACTCGCAGCGCTCGCTGTAGAGATACTATACGCTTGCCGGTCTGTTCTGAACCTTACCGCACTGACATAGGGTCCACATCACATTAAAAGTGTCAGTACCTTCCCCCGCAGCTCGTCCGTCAGCTGCCTCGCGTGCTCCTCAAGGAACTCGCAGCGCTCGCTGTAGAGATACTATACGCTTGCCGGTCTGTTCTGAACCTTACCGCACTGACATAGGGTCCACATCACATTAAAAGTGTCAGTACCTTCCCCCGCAGCTCGTCCGTCAGCTGCCTCGCGTGCTCCTCAAGGAACTCGCAGCGCTCGCTGTAGAGATACTATACGCTTGCCGGTCTGTTCTGAACCTTACCGCACTGACATAGGGTCCACATCACATTAAAAGTGTCAGTACCTTCCCCCGCAGCTCGTCCGTCAGCTGCCTCGCGTGCTCCTCAAGGAACTCGCAGCGCTCGCTGTAGAGATACTATACGCTTGCCGGTCTGTTCTGAACCTTACCGCACTGACATAGGGTCCACATCACATTAAAAGTGTCAGTACCTTCCCCCGCAGCTCGTCCGTCAGCTGCCTCGCGTGCTCCTCAAGGAACTCGCAGCGCTCGCTGTAGAGATACTATACGCTTGCCGGTCTGTTCTGAACCTTACCGCACTGACATAGGGTCCACATCACATTAAAAGTGTCAGTACCTTCCCCCGCAGCTCGTCCGTCAGCTGCCTCGCGTGCTCCTCAAGGAACTCGCAGCGCTCGGCGCGTCTCGCGGCCGCACGTTGCAGAGATACGATGCGCTCCACCAACGCCTGCCGGTCTGGTTCTCGCACCTATCAAATAACATTCATATTAATTAATTTTCAACACACTTGCTCAAAACGACGTTTTTATTCCACCGATTTTTGGCTCATAATCCTAGATATTAAACACGCGTGCTCTTTCAGTGTATTATTCCACTCGTGGTTTTACATTATATTATCCGACTGAGTTAAGAAGGTAACTGATTGCTAATAATATGCATGGAAAGGGAGCCTTCTTTAATTGGTCAGACTGGCGGACACCGGCGCGCCCGCAGGCGAGGGCCGGCCGGCAGTACGAGTATGACAGATGAAACACACAATACTAATTAATATAAAAGTTTTTTTTTTCTCGCAAGTGTGTTGAAAAACGTCGTATGAAACGCGTGTGCATTGGTCATTACACACATCGGCTTTCTTATTGCGCGCTCGCTTACAGCTCGCGCGCACTATTCGATATTTCGCCTCGTGTGTAATGACCAACTTAGCACACTTGTATCATAATGTTGATACAAGTGTGCGAGAAAAAAAAAAGAAACTTTCATATTAATCAAAATTAAAATAGTTAAAACAGTTAGTATTGTGTGTTTCATTTGTCATACTCGTACCGCCAGTCCGACCAATTAAAGAAGGCTCCCTTTCCATGCATATTATTAGCAATCAGTTACCTTCTTAACTCAGTCGGATAATATAATGTAAAACCACGAGTGGAATAATACACTGAAAGAGCACGCGTGTTTAATATCTAGGATTATGAGCCAAAAATCGGTGGAATAAAAACGTCGTTTTGAGCAAGTGTGTTGAAAAAATAGTACTGAGAGTACGCCAGAAGTCCGCCAGATTTCTGTCGCGGGGCGAGGTCACTCGAGTCGGGGCGGGGCGAGGCGTGGCCGTTCTGTATGATAATACTATTACTTATTCTGTGGTAGAAGAACTGCGTTGCGAGACTTGCGTCTTTTTACATGTATTTTTGATGGGATTTTATTTTCTCCTTCTCATGACAAACTACGTGACCTTCTGAGACCCAAAAGCAGTTGTTTTATTTTTGAATTTGGAACCCTTAACACCACTTGCACCATACCACTAACCCGGGATTAACCGGTTAAACCGTTAGCCCAGTGTCGAATTGTACTGGTAACTCCAGGTTTAACCGGTTAACCCCGGGTTAGTGGGATGGTGTAAGTTAAACAACAAAGTTTAAAACAGATTGTGGAATATGTATAAATATTTGTACGCAGGACTTTTGAAGGATAGCCTCCAGAGGATAATTGTGCCATTTTCAAAAAGGTTATTGTCGCTTGTCAATAAGTCGCTATTTCCATATAGCTTTAATTAGAAATCAACCTTATCGACAAGCGACAATGTGGTACCTTTAAGTTAAATACGTCACAATTTAGTAACTAGCTATGCTAGTTACAAAATTATCAAAATTGAAATTACACTATTTATTAAACTAACAAATAAAACAAGTATCAAGATTTGTAAAGAAAATTAAACTAAAATATGTGTCACAACACCTTATTCAGTATTTTATTGAGCATATTCGGATTTTTAATCTGCAAAAAGAAAAAAAATTGTTTTAAAGGCCATTACCGTAGTGGACGGGGGAGACTCCTTGAAAGCATGAAATAAAAAATACATAAATAAAATGTGGCATTTTCTATGTAAAGGGACCTTATTGTCGATGGCGCTTTCATGCAAAAACCCGAGAGTAATCGGTCCGACATACTACGAGCCGAGCGTCTACCCGCTGAACTACGTACAGAAACATCTGACGAAACATTTGAGCGTCAACTGAGTCCTTTTATTGGAAAAACCACTTTATTCAGTAAATGAGTTTATGACCTCGACATTCGACATTGTAAATTAATTTCTTAAACTGACATGTTTTTCATAAATTGTTTTGTATTATAATTTGTATCTAGTTTTTACTTAGAACTCGACGAACATTAGGAGATACTCGTAACTAGTTACTCAAGAATTTTTGTTTTTGACATAAGTGGATAAAATTATGATTACTTACTCAGACATTTTTAAATTGTAATTTTAAATTTATTTGATAATGTAATGTATATTATGTAATTAAATTGTATTTTTGAATTTATCAAATAATGTAGATTGTATGTACTGACGATCATAATATAAATTCGTGTAGATTAGTCTAAGATAATTTATATTGTAATTTTATATTATGAGAATAAATATCTAAATCTAAATCTATCACCCGTTGACCAGGAACGCTGTAAAGGGTTCGAAACGTCGGGATTTATCATAAATTGAATATACGCGATATAATCAGTTTTTATAGTTTTATTTCATACATAAATAAACTTACTACGTCCTTTAGATTCAAGAAAAACAAATTAAACGTTATATACCCTAAGTAAACTGCATATTTTATTTGTATAAAATAGTATTTTTATGTATTTTTTCCTTTTCCTCTACATATTATGTAAAAATCGATGTGACTTATTTGTTGTTGTAATTTTTATTTATTTTCTGGATTGTTCTGTGTACCTATGTCATTTCTGTATTTGAATATTTTGTGTGTATTGTGGCAAACAAATAAACAGTTTATCTATCTATCTATCTATCTACCATATTTTGAAGTTGCAAATGTGACAGATAAAATAGATGGCAGTTAGCGTCAGCAAACGTAACCGCTTCTTTCAATGTTTTTTGATTTTTTAAGTGTGGGGTCCCGGTAGGTAGCGGCGGGTGACTTATAATCATAATCATTTTATTCATAAAACCAATTTGTCAAAAAACTTAAAATTACAATACAGTTAAAATATAAATTGAGATAAAACTTAAAATTAATATCTAAACAATAAATATACAATTAGGTGTAACAAAATTAAATAATAAAATAAAGTAAATCAAGATCGAAATTAGAAATTAATATCAAAAACAAAAGTCAATTCACATGTCACAAAAAAAAATTATATTACATTTATTCAAAGATAGATATAACTCCGTAATAGATGGATACAGTCTAAGGAAAAAACGTGCCTCAAAAATCAAGAAAATTTGATTCTCGTTCAGAGGGCGCTACTAGCTTTGGCCAACTGTCGTATAGATGGCGTTGACGGTTTCGTTTGTTATTTAACAATTTTAACGCATATCAGTGAAAGAACATGGGTCAAAACCATTAAAATAATTAAAGCAAATAAAAAAAATCATTTATCCATATCTAAATACATTTTATCGTATTTTTATAAATATTTATTTTTAGTTTTAAAGTGTGTCGACAGATGGCAGTGAATTTACTGGGGTTACAAAATTTACTATGACAGTACCGCTCTAGTATAAGTTACTCTATGCATTTATTATAATTATAGTTTTTTTTTTCTTGACTACAATGCTAGGCACTGACCTTGTGTGCAACGAATTCCCCATAGGTGTAGAACGAGCGTTCGACGAGCCACTTTTTTAAGCGATGCTTAAAGCTGCACGAACTTGGTGCGTCGATAATTGTTTTGTGGCAGATTATTATAGACAGTAGGTCCCATTACGTAAGTTAATTTATTAGATTTTTTATTTTCCTACTAATTCCTATAGACCGCGAGCCAGGCGCCAATTTCGTCAGTCATCGCCTCCCGGTCGAAAACTCGTATAGCGGTTAACGGCTATGTATGATGAACCCTCGTGAACGTCAGCTGCCGCTCCGTTGGTGGGTTGAGGAATGGCAGCCACCGAGACGCGTAACACGGTTTTTCCACCGCGATACAACCGGCTGACGATTTGTTTTATTAACAATAGCATCTAAACTATCATCTGACAAAGTATCAAACGGGAGGCGATGACGCCGATGACTGAAAAGAATTTTCTTTTTTACATGTTCATGTGACCAGCTGACGGTCTTTCCACAGCGATACAATCGGCTGGCGATTTTGTTTATTCAAAATAGCATCTAAACTATAATCTGACAAAGTATCAAGCGGGAGGCGTTGACAAAATTTTTTTTACAGACTTTATTTGCTGCCATTCCTCAACCCACCAACGGAGCGGCAGCTGACGTTCACGAGAGTTCATCATACATAGCCGTTAACTACTATACGAGTTTTCGACCGGGAGGCGATTGGTCATGGAAATCTGTTCCTGGCCCGCGGTCACTACAAGTGTCTTGGCGTTACGGGTGTTGTAATTATACCCCTATAAGTGATACACGCAACGGTCGGATATTAATTGTTTAATGTAATAACATGTGCGGGTTTATACAGGAAAACATTTTCTTTGTTCTCTACACTAGGTCTAAGTCCAAGCAATGAGGATATAATAAGATAGAGCGGTACTGTCATAGTAAATTTTGTAACCACTGTAAATTCACTGCCATCTATCGACATACTTTAAAACTAAAAAAGAAGATTTATAAAAATACGTTAAAATGTATTTTAATATGGATAAATGATTTTTTTATTTGTATTAATTATTTTTATATGATTTTGACCCATGTTCTTTCACTGGTATGCGTTAAAATTATAAATAACAAACGTAACAGTCAATGCCCTCTATACGAGAGTTGGCCAAAACTAGTGGCGCCATCTGATCGAGAATCAAATTTTCGTGATTTTCGAGGCACGTTTTTTCCTTAGACTGTATCCATCTATTACGGAGTTATATCTATCTTTGGTCCAAGGTTGCGGAAAATGTAACATTATTTTAATGCTTGCAATATCGGATTACATGGTATATTACATTTGGAAAATGAACAATTAATTTATTATATTGTCTTCGGTTACCGCGATAGTTACTCATGAAATAAAACTATGAAAACGGATTATATCGCGTATATTGAATTTATAATACATCCCGACGTTTCGAACTCTTTACAGCGTTCGTGGTCACCCGTTGACCACGAACGCTGTAAAGAGTTCGAAACGTCGGGATGTATTATAAATTCAATATACGCGA
This sequence comes from Cydia strobilella, assembly GCF_947568885.1. Lineage (NCBI taxonomy): Eukaryota > Metazoa > Arthropoda > Insecta > Lepidoptera > Tortricidae > Cydia > Cydia strobilella. The sequence goes on along the minus strand of NC_086064.1, from coordinate 397,616 downwards.
TATAATCCGTTTTCATAGTTTTATTTCATAATTAATTTATTAAATTGATTCGCGGTGGGTGGCCTCAGCTGTGTGAGTCATTCTATGCTACATTTTTGACTCGACAGCAGGGGCGTAGCTAGAGGATATGGCGCCCGGGGCAGTCACCAAAGTTCACTTTTTCTCCATAGTAAATGTATGAAAACAGTTTTCTTTAATTTCTGGCTTTTTTGTACATTACCGAAAGTTGACCCCAAGGAAACTATAGATACTGGATAGAAATGAAATCGATTGGCATAAAAAAAAACATGTAAAAAACTTTTCATTTTCATACAAATTGTATGGGGAAAGTTTTTCTAGATTTATGGTTTTTCTAGCCGGAAATTTCTTTTTGGTCCCATACAAGCTTTTGATCCTGGACAGGAATGGGATCGATTGGCATCAAAAAAAAGTTTGTCAAAAATGACCGTTTCCTCCCACCCTGTATGTTTTTTCTAGGGAAGGAAGGTCTTCTAAGACCATTTTCGCCTAGCAACACGGGATCTGGTAGCTGCCCTCACTGACCCAAAATTTATTTCCACCCTATATATTATATACAGAGTGTATAAGTTTCCTAGTATGTACCTGTACGTCCGGCACCGTCCCCTCTATGTGTCCGTTGAAGCGGCCGCTGTCCTCGTGCGTGGCGCTCTCGCCGCTGCTCAGCGACGTCACCGACCCTGACACAACAATTATTACTTGTTTATTTATTTTATTTTACTTTATTAACAACACATTTTAAACAGATATCGTACAATATTGGTTTGTACTAAGATAGATATAACTCCGTAATAGATGGATACAGTCTAAGGAAAAAACGTGCCTCGAAAAATCAAGAAAATTTGATTCTCGTTCAGAGGGCGCTACTAGCTTTGGCCTACTGTCGTATAGATGGCGTTGACGGTTTCGTTTGTTATTTAACAATTTTAACGCATATCAGTGAAAGAACATGGGTAAAAATCAAAAAAATAATTAATGCAAATAAAAAAAATCATTTATCCATATTTAAATACATTTTATCGTATTTTTATAAATCTTCATTTTTAGTTTTAAAGTGTGTCGACAGATGGCAGTGAATTTACTGGGGTTACAAAATTTACTATGACAGTAACTGTACCGCTCTAGTATAAGTTACTCTATGGTTTGTATGATTATCTTATTTTTTGTTTTGTTGCTTATTATTATTTTTGTTTACATTTGACGATCTTTTTGTGAATTTGTGATAGTAAAATAAGTTAAAATAACATGTAATTTCCAATTAGAAATAAATATATCTATCTATCATGAGAAACATACAATTCACATTATGGCTTAAGAACTAGCACGAGATCCAAAACAAGTGTACACATCATGTTTTACAATTCAGCGGAAATGTTACAAGTTAATTAGCCTCATGCATGAAGTTTATATTTGAACGAAATATGTTTTATTCGGATGTTTGTTACCGTTATATCATGTTACAAATGCATTTCCGTTTTTAAATTGCCATTTAATTACTTAAAATTATAAATGAAAAGAAAAAAAATTTGCCCGCGAAAAGCTAGTGAGCGAAACGCTCGAAACGCCACGTGACGTCACGCGTTCGACAGATTAGTGTCATTAGTAGCAAACGTCAGTTGGGCCGCCCAACGTGTGACGTCATCACGCTCTGTCGAATTCGCGCCAAAAATTATGAGCGTTTCAACCGCTCAAAAATTTTCAACATTTTAAATATTTTTTAATAAAATAATGGGTTTACAAAAGTATTTTTATCATTTCCGGTGTTCCAATGATATAAATTATGAATCCAAAAATAAAAATAAATTCATGCATGGAGCTAATTTAACTATCATAGGTACAGTTAAAAGTATCAAAGAACAAATAACTGTGCGGATGCGGATTTTTAAAGGCTCACATCCGCGGACGCGGATGTCGAGATTAGGCACATAAAAAACGTCAAATATTACACTTTAGTAACTTTTATTTAAAAAAAAAACGAGACTATTTTTAATAGGTGATGCGGATGCGAATATTCGCAACATCCCTGGATCCTACATCCTATATCGGATTGGACAATGTGAAAACGCTCTTACCGGTGCGTGTGTAGGGCTGCGTGGGCGGCCGCTTGGCCTCCAGCGCCTCCACGCGCTTCAACGCGCGCGCCAGCTCGCGGTTCAGCTCCTGAAATAGTTCAAATAGTTCAAAACGTCACATAAGTAAACCAGTTTAGTTTTATATAAGATGGATTCCTAGTTCCTATCAAAGTAGGTTAACGTCAAAGATAGATATAACTCCGTAATAGATGGATACAGTCTAAGGAAAAAACGTGCCTCGAAAATCAAGAAAATTTGATTCTCGTTCACAGGGCGCTACTAGCTTTGGCCTACTGTCGTATAGATGGCGTTGACGGTTTCGTTTGTTATTTAACAATTTTAACGCATATCAGTAAAAGAACATGGGTCAAAATCATAAATATAATTAATGCAAATAAAAAAAATATCATTTATCCATATTTAAATACATTTTATCGTATTTTTATAAATCTTCATTTTTAGTTTTAAAGTGTGTCGACAGATGGCAGTGAATTTACTGTGGTTACAAAATTTACTATGACAGTACCGCTCCAGTATAAGTTACTCTATATGGATGGTATAGAAAGGATGCCAATCTCTTATGGCAGAATTGTTGCAAAAGTGACCGCTTTCAGCTTTAAATAATAGTTCCTAATCTCTCCGGTGGCGCTAGTTAGGCTCTGGGACATGAGTATAACATGAACCATATAAGGCAACAAATAACCTGACCAAATTACGTAGGTTGTTTTTGGTAGTATTTCGGTGTATGGTGGCGCCGCCTTATTACTGTTTTTTGCTGGACACTTTTCATACATAGAGATTTGGCTCCTTTATATAGTCTCCATGTTACTCTATGTTAACGTTAAGTATGCCTACCTTGACCTGGCTGGCGTGTTTCTTTTTCAACACGCCGTTCTCGCCCTTCTCCCACTCCAGCTGTTTGGCCGCCTCCGCCGCCTCCTCCTGCAACTCCGCCACCTGAACAAACATTTTATTTATTTTCTTGATGTAAAATGCCAATTTGCAGTAAAACAACTTCTTCTGCGTTACACGTGTAATTTAGCACTTATACAAGAAATATTTCGGTTCGGTTCGGTTCGGTAATTAGGGTCACATTTATCACGGTGTATAAAATTACGACAATTTTCATTAAAATTTATAAAAGCACTTTTTCAACTGAATAATTAAACGGATGGTTGTAGATATCTGTCTTCCGCATAAAGGGAAAAGGAATAGGTATAAAACAGGAACTCGGCTGAAAATTTTGCTGTGAAGGAAAAATGGATTAATGAGATGTGAGTGGTATGGACGATGATGGCTGAATCAATGGATGACAGAAATCTAAATTCAAAACCGAATACTTATAACGCTCGTCAAATGAGGCTATTTGAATTTTGAGAATTTTGAGTAACGAAACGAAAACACAAACACCGTAAAAAACAAAAATGTATGAATGTAAGTTGTAGTTGACCATTAAAACACATTCATTGTCACCCAGCCAACCAAAAATGTTGTCATATAAAGCTGTACAACGATCAGGGTTCGAATGGATAATTATCAATGATAGTTATCTTGATAATTATCGTGATTTTTATGCCTGATAATTATCGATGTGATAATAACCTAAAATTTACGAAGATTCTAAGACGATATTTTAAAATTTACTAAAGAATTCGAAGAAAATAAATATAGCACCATCCATACATACATACATACATTTAATCATGCCTATTTCCCGGAGGGGTAGGCAGAGACCACGGATTTCCACTTGCTACGATCCTGACATACCTCTTTCGCTTTCTTCACTTTCATAACATTCCTCATACACGCTCGCCGGTTTAGGGTGCTCTTGACCTGGCCTTTCTTCAGGATTTCCCCGATCTGATCAGAGAAAGTCCGCCGAGGTCTGCCCCTTCCAACTCCCGTTTCTACCTCTCCCTTATACACACTCTTTGTTAGCCTCCTTTCACTCATTCTTTCCACGTGTCCAAACCATCTCAACATACCTTTCTCAATTTTTGTCACTACATCTTCGCTCAGTCCACATTTTTCCCTTATCACACTGTTCCTAATTCTACCATCCATACCTGGGATAATTATCGCGATATTTATCAAAGACTATAATTATCTGGATAATTTCGAACCCTGACAACGATCCCGTCCAGGGCTCGGAACCGGTATTTTTAAAAAAACCCCGAAATAGCCCAATATTTTGAATTTTTTTATGCTCATTACGTAGGACTGAATCATGTATTTAGGAAACAATTTGCATTATTAAAACGTACCATTAAAAATGAAATTATAAACAAAAGAACGAAAAAGAACGTAATAATACCGGTATTTTTGTATGGAGCAAATACCGGTTTCCGACCCCTGATCCCGTCTATAGGCTCCTCCTGCCCAGCATACTCAATTACTCAGTTTAAGCCATTGAAATTTAAACCAATTTAATGGAAAGTAAAGTTGATTTTCCTTTGTTCCACGTTTTAAGTAAAAAAAAAGAAATTTCAGTATAACAGTGTTAAATTAGCGTATTACAAACGAAATTATACCAAACACGATCAAATTAGGAAGGTTCTACTATTAGAGTTTTGAATGATTCACGGTTAGTTTCACTAGACTTATATTGACCGGGATATAGACCGTGATTACCTTTTGTATTATTTGTGAGCTCCCGATATTTCGACGCAGTTACATGTGTTATATCGGGAGCTCACAAATAATACAAAAGGTAATCACGGTCTATATCCCGGTCAATATAAGTCTAGGTTCTACTATATTATTAACAAACTTCAAAACGGAGGAAAATCTCAATTCGTCGTTTTACCTTTCTCGCGAGCACCCGGCTCTCCTTGTGTCTCCTTTCTGCTTCTTCTGCGAGTGAAGTCTGCAGTTTAACCACTTCAACTTCAAGCTCTGAGATGCGTTCGCGAAGCGCAGCGTTATCTGCACTTAATGCAGAGGCCTGATGGAAACAAAAGGATTTTTTTTGACTTCGCACTAGTATCTACACATACAGGGTCATTTGAAATGGACGTATTCCTTTAAGGAGCTAAGAGCTAAAGCTAATACTTAACCACAGGCCAAAATTAGTATTTTTATTATCTTCATCTACATTTAAACCACAGGTCAAACATAAATGATTTCCAAGATAAACTGAATGGTTAATAAATGGCTTTCAAGATAAGAAATATAAAATTTGTATTTTATACAAGTTATATAACAATTATAAGTCCATATCAACCGCTGGTCAAAAATAATTTATTTTCAAAATAAATTGAATGGTTAATAATTGGTTTTCAGGATAAGAAAATATAAAATTTGTATTTTTTTTCTGAGTTGTTGCCGAAAAAGTAACTTTAAAAACAATTTTAATAATTTGCTCTTTCCCCTCATGGGCCACCAGAAATGTAATTAAATCGCCCTGCAAGTCCTGCAACCCGGTAACGTAATTTTATTGTTCTGGCGCTTCGTCCGGCGTTGTTTGAAGACTGGCCTCCGCTGCAGAGACCTAAGGGTGTGAAGACCGCTCCGAAACTAATCCAACTGATGTGTGGATGATGGTTAATTGAATTAAACACAAACACAATTAAATACACTGTGGATTACGTTCAGCAGCTACACGTATGAATAACAGTTTACAATAAAATTATATACCTCTAGCAAATATATATCCGTAATAGATGGATACAGTATGGAAAAACGAGTCTCGAAAATTTGATTTTCGAACAGATGTCGTCACTACCTTTGGCCTACTCGAATAGATGGCGTTGACGGTTTCGTTTGTTATTTAACAATTTTAACGTATATCAGTGAAAGAGTATGGGTCAAAATCATATAAAAATAATTAATGCAAATAAAAAAAAACATTTATCCACATATAAAAAATTATTTATCCATATATACTGGAAGAAATCCCTTAAAGGGATAAGTTCGCCTTTGTACTGCCTATTTCTGTACCATATTTGTGTTCTGTGTTTTGTACAATAAAGAGTTTATACATACATATACATTTTATGGTATTTTTATACATCTTCATTTTTAGTTTTAATCGTGTGTCGATAGATGGCAGTGAATTTATTGTCGCTTCAAAGTTTACTACGACACCGCTCCATCCTATTATGTCCTGTTTGCCTCTAGTGATTTCACACTTTTTTTTCAATTACTTTTTTTTTTATTGATGCAAAAAAATTACACAGCATTACAGCGAACTAATACACTGTGAAATTTAAAACAGACAGTATCATACAGACTAGGTACATTATACGGTCTTAAGTAGAGGACAAACAGTAGGTACAAAGTGAATGATGTTAAACTCTCTTCTTTGAAATGTTAAAGTAAATGAAACCATAGAGTAACTTATACTAGAGCGGTACTGTCATAGTAAATTTTGTAACCCCAGTAAATTCACTGCCATCTGTCGACACACTTTAAAACTAAAAATAAATATTTATAAAAATACGACAAAATGTATTTAAATATGGATAAATGATTTTTTTTATTTGCATTAATTATTTTTATGATTTTGACCCATGTTCTTTCACTGATATGTGTTAAAATTGTTAAATAACAAACGAAACCGTCAACGCCATCTATATGACAGTAAGCCTAAGCTAGTAGCGCCCTCTGAACGAGAATCAAATTTTCTTGATTTTCGAGGCACGTTTTTTCCTTAGACCGTATCCATCTATTACGGAGTTATATCTATCTTTGATGAAACGTACCTGATCGTCGGTGTGCTGCCTCTGCTGCTGTATGGCGACATGCTGCGCCGTGAGCCTGGCGGCGTGCTCGAGCGCGGCGGCCTCGCGGCGCGCGCACGTGCCGGCGCGCGCGCGCTCGCGCCCGAGCGCCTCCTCCGCGGCGGCGGCGCGGTCGGTCTCTCTGCCCAAACACATCATAACATTATACATAATGCTATACAAGAATAGGGATGAAAACTCCGGAAAAAAATCAAATGTTTTCTTCGGGAATTAGCATTGTTCATTTTTTTTAACCCCCATTTTTATTTTATTTTCTGAAAATATAGGTTCATTTAGGATACCAATTTGAATGATTTAGTAATTTATAGCTCGGTTGAATATTTATAATTTATTGAAAATATGAGATACGACTTCTCGTAAATTACATGTCGTGGCTGTTGATAAAGCACAAGCAACAACAAGCATTAAAAAATATGTAGTTGTCATTGTCAATCATGAATCTAGTATAGATCTGGAATAGGCATGAATGGTGGGGGGAACTGTCAGAACGGGATAGTCTTATGTATCTTTCAGAAGGAGTAGCAGAGAAAGCGTTATTATTGTCACTTCTACAGGATCCTACCTTCTATGTTGTCAATTGATTGTAATTGTCATCTGTCATTAATGTTAGTATAACGCGTTTCTATAAATAATATCGTCGTATTATTTGAATCCCTAAATCAATAATCTCAAAATACGCTAAATTTGTGAAAGCTGATTCCACAAATCTGCCTTAAGTTATATAACTTAGTTTTATTGGATGTATATAATGTACACTAGAGAAGGCGGAGAATGTAAAGTTGTAACAGAATAGTACCTGGGCTTGGGCATAAATTTAATAACAAACTATATATACAATTATTTTCTGGTTCAAAAAGAGTAGAACCTAAATCAACTTCAACTGAATGCTACAAAACAAAGCCCTCATTGTCAACCTCACGTGCAGAACATGTTGAACATATAATGTATACACTTTTTTGGGAAACAGGTTTTCCTAAATTAATAAAAAAGTAAAAAATAAGACGTTTTATTTTTCACAACTCTTTATTAACTTTAGTTTTGTCCGCCATGATCGTGATATCAGCAGCTTGAACCTTGAACTGCAACTTGTAGGTACCTGGAAATTAGAAATTATCTTTTCAGTTTCATGTTGTATTTTGAGTAAGAATAATGTATGCATCCATGTATTCTTGTATGTATATTATTTATTGCTTACAAGATGGTTATAAGTTACATATATGTATGTCTGTTTGTTGAATTTAACTTCAAAGCAGTAAAACGGAGCTAGTAGGGGATAGGCTGTGTTAGACGGGTTGTCTTTAGATATTCTGGCCACATCATCACAGAAAATAAATAGGTAATAGTGACCACCAAAATGGACTTTTAAATATTCATAGTAAAATAATATTAATTTTATACTTACATCGACGTGATCCTCACAGCAATATTGTGTGTAACACTTGAAGTATTCCATTCCACATTTACTTCACGACAACACCGTCTTTCACGTAGGTCTTCGCGGACTCTAAATTTTGTGAATCATTCCCACAAGTGGGAACAAGGTTTATGATATATTAAGCAATTAAAATCTACTGTTTAGGTATTAAAAACTATAAATCAAATCGTAAGAAACTAGCGGTTTAACTGAAATTTTTAATTATGACAATTGATGACAATGACAACTTTGACATTACGTGAGTGACAGATTTATTATGGTTCGATAACTTTTATTATACGATGACTTTATTATATTCAGCCTCACGAGAAGGTCAAACTAAGGTCATCAGTATATTTGTTGAAATATCTTCAATCCTTGATTATTATATCGCAGCAAATGTCGGAAACTGTTTAAAAACCTCATATCTCGAAATGGTTTTCGGAATAGAACATAAAAAAAAAATGAACAATCCTAATTTGACAAAATTTCGTTTTTTTTTTTTTTTCCAGTTCTATTCAGAAAAATTAAATACGTCACACACCATGCCACTATGATGCCACTGATGAGTGATGACAGTGTCGATGCCATACACGAACACATTAGACATGCAACCTTAACCTACCTGTTCAAATTCCTAATTAAGTATATTGAAAAATACATTGTTTTTTTCAAAAGAAACTTGAAAAAACGAGCCGTTTTGAAGTTTTCCCGAAATTTTCAAGGTTTTTTGAACGCTACACAAGAAAAACCGGCCAAGTGCGAGTTGGACTCGCGCACGAAGGGTTTCGTACCATTACGCAAAAAACACCAAAAAAATCACGTTTGTTGTATGGGAGCCCCACTTAAATATTTATTATATTCTGTTTTTAGTATTTGTTCTATAGCGGCACCAGAAATAAATCATCTGTGAAAATTTCAACTGTCTAGCTATCACGGTCCATGAGATACAGCCTGGTGACAGACAGACGGAGAGCGGAGTCCTAGTAATAGCCAAATAGGATCCCATTTTTACCCTTTGGGTACGGAACCCTAAAAATGTATTGTGCTATTTTACGCCTATTGATCGTATTGGACAAATGCATTGTTGTTTACCGTATTTATAACAATATTATTTACTTAGTACGTTTCCGGGACTTTAATTCCGGTTTTTTATATCGCAAGGCAGTCTCCACTCTATGACTTTGTCATACCAAGTTTAGGTATTTACACTCTCCCTATTCCGATTATTAATGTTTATGACTAAACTCGCCACTTAGTTTTGCGGATAGTATAGACAATATGTGGCTTTCCATCAGAGAAGGGTCCTTATGTAATGCTTCATGTGCAATAAAGATCATTATATCAGAATTTCTGTTGGAATTTCAGATAAAAAGATGCTTGTTACACTTGAAGCATAAGGAAGTAAGGACCCTTCTGTCACAGGGCGGACACGCTATACATCAAAAACCGGCCAAGTGCGAGTCGGACTCGCGTTCCAAGGGTTCCGTATATTACACAATTTAAACAATGTATTTTTTATGTGAAACGTGAGTGAAATGTCTTTAAAAAACCCGTAGGGGTCAGATCAAAAACTAAGTAATTAAGTCCGACTCACGCTTGACTGCAATTTCTAATAGGTTTTCCTGTAATCTATAGGTAAAGATCTATTTTGTATATTTTTTTCAAAATTTTAGACCCAGTAGTTTCGGAGATAAAAGGGGGGGGAATGGTCATTTTTTGCCTATTTTCTTGAATAACTTCTAAATTGTTTATCCTTAAATTATAAAAAAAATATATTTGAGATTCTCATAATGAGCTCTTTCATTTGATATGTAACACTATATAGTCTGAAAAACTTTATTTTTTAATTTTCTCATTTACCCCCCAAAAGTGGCCCCCATGTTTAAAATTAATTTGTTTGCGTTACATGTCCGTCTTTGGGTCACAAACTTACATATGTATACCAAATTTCAACTTAATTGGTCCCGTAGTTTCGGAGAAAATAGGCTGTGACAGACGGACGGACAGACAGACAGACAGACGCACGAGTGATCCTACAAGGGTTCCGTTTTTTCCTTTTGAGGTACGGAACCCTAAAAATCACTTGCGTTTCTATGTGTGAACGGCACGTCTGTACACGCGGCGTGCGTCATAGTGTAAGTTGCTTAAACACAGTACTAAGCGGCTGGCAAACGGCCGTCAATCTGCTGTCGCGGGGCGAGGGCATTCGAGTCGGGGCGGGGCGGGGCGTGGCCGGTCTGTATGATAATACTATTACTTATTCTGTGCTTCTGTAACACATTAGGATTATCAGATTAGGACTTTCTTCTGATACCTTATTTTTTTATTTTATTTATTTATCGTATGGCATATGTACATGTCACTGGATTATAATTTAAAAACAAAACTTATGGTTAGTTAGAATTTCGCCCTTCCCAGGTACGCGACTGCTTCATCTGACAGGACCTTAAAATCGTCTACATGGCCTGTGTATTTAGTAAGAGGGCATTCCAGAATGATGTGGTTGATGGTCTGATCCGGGTGCCCGCAGCTACAGGCAGAACAGGAGCTCCAGCCCCATTTGTACCAGTGGTGGCCGCAGTTGCCAACTCCTGCTCTTAGGCGGTTAAGAGCGGACCACACCCGACGGGGTTCCTCAAAGCCTGCTGGGGGTACTCGCAGGGGTAGAGCAGAGAAGGGGTTGGCTTGGTCTCTGAGGGCTTCCCATTCTGCGGTCCATGCCTCCTCCAGGGTACGGGTGGTCAGGGAATCTCCCATCAGTAATGCAGGGGGGTTTCGGGATTTAAGATACCTACACTTTTATCAGTGAGGCGAACTGGTCTAGGCGCTGGCTAGACCACTGTATTGTGACACAATCGGCGATAGGTTCTGTTCGGAATGTATATGTTAAGTGTGACGTGGTCTGGTCTGACCACTTTCCCCTCATAGTGAATGTAATATTAGTTATTTGTGCAACAAGAGAGGAAAGTTGGTTTTTCTTGCGAGTGTTTATTTTGAGTCCCGAGAAAGCGAAAGATTCTATAATTGAATCACGAGCGAAGCGAGAGATTCTAAGGTAGAATTTTGAGCGTAGCGAGGGACTCAAAAACACGAGATGTAAAATAACTTTGCTCTCGTGTTGCACACATAATTTTTCACCTCAGTAGTGAGAACATATTAAAGGTTAAAATGTATATCGAATTACACAGAATAAACAGAAAAAAAAAAAGTATTATAATATGTTCGATACGATACGAGACCGGACCGGACCGGACCGTACCGTACCATACCATAAAAATAATGTACTAAAAGTATGAAGTTCATGGCCTTCACTAAATTAAAAAGCTACATTGTTTCACTCTCTGGAGTGAGGAAAGTCGCACTTTCCTCACTCCAGGGAGTGACGAAGGCTTGTTCGAGCTGCTGAGGTGAAAAGGTGTATTGACACCAAGAATAACTGGTGCTGTAATGGGAAGCCACATACCTGTGCAGTTGGGCGCTGAGCGTGTCCGCGAGCGCGGCCTGCGCGCGCAGTGCCGCTAGCTCCGCCGCCTCCTCCTCCAGCCACGCGTTGTGCGCTTTCAGCCTCTCGATCTGAAATATTATTCATTATTCAATCCCTAACCTAACTGAAGGGTACGCGGAAAGAACATGTCTAGTCACTGTGACAACATTTAGAGTTATCGCTGTTTGAAAGGAACGACGTAGGCAATTAAACATATTATTTTCGTGTAGTAGTGTTATATTTATAATTGCAGCGGTAACAGAAGTTGTAACTAATAGTTCATCTTCACATCTTTCTCGCACAACGTATCAGCATTGCGATACAGCGGGGAAATGCCGCCAGCATCCTTGGTACAATGCCTCAAGGGCCTATTTTAGATTTAAGCTAGTTATTAATTTCGTTTACGTAGTACCACTGTATATATCTTGTATGTAAATAAATTTGTAATATAAATAGTTCATTGAGGGCTCTATATTTTGAGATTAAAATCTCATTTTCGAAAAAAGTTACTAGACATGTTCTTTCCGTGTACCCTTCAACTGTTATCGATCGCCATGTTTTGTATGTCTTGCTGTAGGTATTAATATTGAAAATGTCCCTTTTTACTCCTTTACTTTATTTTAATCAAATCATAATGGGACCTTTTTTAATTTAACACTGGAAAAAGGAGTCCCTGACCTGATCTGAAATGTGCCATTTTCAACCAAAAGGGTACTTATTGTCGCTTGTCAGTAAGGCGCTATTTCCATATAGCTTCAATTCGAAATCAACCTTATCGACAAGCGACAATGTGGTACCTTTTGGTTAAAAACGTCACAAATATTCATTATAAATATAAAAGTCCCCAGAGAACCAAAATACTCTTTAAGGGTTCCGTACCCAAAGGGTAAAAAAGGGGCCCTATTACTAAGAGTGGAGTCCTCCGTCTGTCTGTCCGTCTGTCTGTTACCAACCTGTATCTCATGAACCGTGACTGTGATACCTAAACAGTTAAAATTTTCACAGATGATGTATTTCTGTTGCCGCAATAACAACAAATACTAAAAAGTACGGAACCCTCGGTGGGCGAGTCCGACTCGCACTTGGCCGGTTTTTTTAATTTACCACTGGAAAAGGGAGTCCCGAGTTGACCTGAAATATTCATTATACAACTCCCCGGAGAACCAATATACTCATTTTTAAATTCACATATCTTTAACACATAACATTAAATTACTAAAATAACTATGATTTTACCTCACCCAAGTTACTGGTATATAAGCGAGACTCCGCTCTAGCGACTATCTCTGTCTCTGTCACTCACCTCAGCTAAGTTACTGGTGTTACTAGCCACAGCCACATCTCGCTCCTTCACGGTACTGTCGAGTTGTTGTGTGGTGTGAGCGAGACGCCGCTCTAGCGACTGTCTCTGTCACTCACCTCAGCTAAGTTACTGGTTTTACTAGCCACAGCCACATCTCGCTCCTTCACGGTACTGTCGAGTTGTTGTGTGGTGTGAGCGAGACGCCGCTCTAGCGACTGTCTCTGTCACTCACCTCAGCTAAGTTACTGGTTTTACTAGCCACAGCCACATCTCGCTCCTTCACGGTACTGTCGAGTTGTTGTGTGGTGTGAGCGAGACGCCGCTCTAGCGACTGTCTCTGTCACTCACCTCAGCTAAGTTACTGGTGTTACTAGCCACAGCCACATCTCGCTCCTTCACGGTACTGTCGAGTTGTTGTGTGGTGTGAGCGAGACGCCGCTCTAACGACTGTCTCTGTCACTCACCTCAGCTAAGTTACTGGTGTTACTAGCCACAGCCACATCTCGCTCTTTCACGATACTGTCGAGTTGTTGTGTGGTATGAGCGAGACGCCGCTCTAGCGACTGTCTCTGTCTCTGTCACTCACCTCAGCTAAGTTACTGGTGTTACTAGCCACAGCCACATCTCGCTCTTTCACGATACTGTCGAGTTGTTGTGTGGTATGAGCGAGACGCCGCTCTAGCGACTGTCTCTGTCTCTGTCACTCACCTCAGCTAAGTTACTGGTGTTACTAGCCACAGCCACATCTCGCTCTTTCACGATACTGTCGAGTTGTTGTGTGGTATGAGCGAGACGCCGCTCTAGCGACTGTCTCTGTCTCTGTCACTCACCTCAGCTAAGTTACTGGTGTTACTAGCCACAGCCACATCTCGCTCCTTCACGGTACTGTCGAGTTGTTGTGTGATGTGAGCGAGACGCCGCTCTAGCGACTGTCTCTGTCACTCACCTCAGCTAAGTTACTGGTATTACTAGCCACAGCCACATCTCGCTCTTTTACGGTACTGTCGAGTTGTTGTGTGGTGTGAGCGAGACGCCGCTCTAGCGACTGTCTCTGTCTCTGTCACTCACCTCAGCTAAGTTACTGGTGTTACTGGCCACAGCCACATCTCGCTCCTTCACGGTACTGTCGAGTTGTTGTGTGATGTGAGCGAGACGCCGCTCTAGCGACTGTCTCTGTCACTCACCTCAGCTAAGTTACTGGTGTTACTAGCCACAGCCACATCTCGCTCTTTTACGGTACTGTCGAGTTGTTGTGTGATGTGAGCGAGACGCCGCTCTAGCGACTGTCTCTGTCTCTGTCACTCACCTCAGCTAAGTTACTGGTGTTACTAGCCACAGCCACATCTCGCTCTTTCACGGTACTGTCGAGTTGTTGTGTGGTGTGAGCGAGACGCCGCTCTAATGACTCCCGCTCGTGCCGACACAGGATCAGAGCGGCCATACTTTCCTTCAATTCGGACTCTGAAAAACAAAATAATCCGGTTGGCAACTGTCAAATGTTTGCATAGATGGCGCCATCATAGCTTGGCCCTTTTTCTATGAGATTTGGCTTAACCTTTTGGACGCCAATGACGGATATATCGGCACCGCAGGTCCAACGCCAAAGACGGATTAATCGGTCACAGACCACAGACCTACGTACATGTGCATAAAGTTCAATTTCAGTTTTGACACTTCGGTGACGTGGCGTCCGAGTGACAGCTTTTGTGTTTGACACGGCGTCGAAAAGGTTAAAGGCCTGGCATCCAGAATCCAAGCCATTAAAAAAAAAATTGACACAATTCTAGGGATGCTAACCGCTCACACAAAAGAAACAATGGCTTTTGTTTAACAGATTAGGGTCTTACGCGTAAAAATCATTTGAGAAAATTCATACTATACCCTACCAAAGATAGATATAACTCCGTAATAGATGGATACAGTCTAAGGAAAAAACGTGCCTCGAAAATCAAGAAAATTTGATTCTCGTTCAGAGGGCGCTACTAGTTTTGGCCTACAGTCGTATAGATGGCGTTGACGGTTTCGTTTGTTATTTAACAATTTTAACGCATATCAGTGAAAGAACATGGCTCAAAATCATAAAAATAATTAATGCGAATAAAAAAAAATCATTTATCTATATTTAAATACATTCTATCGTAATTTTATAAATCTTCATTTTTAGTTTTAAAGTGTGTCGACAGATGGCAGTGAATTTACTGGGGTTACAAAATTTACTATGACAGTACCGCTCTAGTATAAGTTACTCTATGTACCCTACAAACACTCACCCATCTGTTTAGCGGCGTGCGAGTCGCAGGCGCCGGCCGCGGCCGCCTCCAGCTCGGACACATGTGCCGTAAGCTTCTCCACACGCTCTGCGCTGTCCTGTTACATATATGTTTTTTGAACCAAATCAAAAAAAAGGTGCCTAATCATCTAAGAAGACTACTTCAGTGCACATTTGAGGCAATAATATTTTGCATGAGGCAATAATAATAAACGAAAACAGGAAAAATCACTGTCTCGTCCAAGTAACTGTTTTATAGTTTGCAGTTTGGATACCTATTCATTTGATACCTTTATTTTAGGTTACTGGTCTTTTGTGGTTTTTCAGTCCCCGTTAACTACTCTACTTTTACGCTTCGTTTTTTAGGGTTTTAAATCCAAAAGTTTGAGATAAGTCTAAAACTAGACTTCGTTTCGTACCTTGTAGGCGTCCATCTCCATGCGTAGTTTGCTCTGCGTCCACTTGAGCCGCCCCTCCAACTCCCTCACCTCCTCTCGAACCTTCGCCAGCTCACGCTCGCTGTTTGCAAGCTCGTGGCACTGTAAAAAATTATCTGTTAGCCGTTCATCCAGTTTGTTCAAATTTCATTCATTCGTCTACTGTGTGCCTATTGAGTGTTTGCACTTCTTTTTTCGTTGTTACTGGTGGATTTTTTCTACATGAAACCACTAGTTCTTAGTATAAGAAAATCTTCTGACAAAGTTACAATCAGGAGGCAATGACTAAATTTATTTACTTTTTTATGTGTTTGTGTGGCTGCCGTTTTCTCAACCCACCAACAGAGCGGCAGCTGACGTCCAAGAGGGCTCATTACAAATCATTATTATTTATTATTATTATTTGTAATGCAGGCAGGCAGTTTAAACAACTGATAATGCCTGTATCCAGAGTCATAAACCAAGTTCTCAGTGTTGAGTAGAATTTGCTTTGTGCTTATCTAATTTATTCTTAAACTCATTGACACTTTGGGCCGCTACTACATCCCCTGGGAGTTTGTTCCAAGCGTTGACCACTCTGTTGCTCAAAGAAGTGTCTATGAGGATTATTGTAGGACCTGTGAGACACCAGCTTATACTGATGACCTCTCAGACGGTTGTTACTCCTCCTCGTATCGTCCTTAACTACTTTACGAGTTTTCACCCGGGCAGGGGCGTAGCTAGAGGATATGGCGCCCAGGGCAGTCACCAAATTTGCGCCCCCTGAAGACTGACAAAAGTTTCCCTGCTGCTGCCTTTTGCCCATTTTGGCGCCCCCCCTTGAATAGCGCCCGGGGCACTTGCCCCCCCAGCCCCCCCTAGTTACGCCACTGCACCGGGATGCTGTTGGTCATGGTAATCTGTTCCTGGCCTGCGGTTTATAGAGTACCTTGTCGTCATACATCTGGCAGACGCGCAGTTTGTCCTCCCTGGCGGCCCTCAGCTTCCCGGCCGCCAGCTCGGCCTCCGCGGTCGCCGCGCGCTCCTTCACCGCCCCCTGCTCCGCCATCTTGCGGGCTTCGATAGCGGCTCGCTCGACGCTCGCGTAGCGCATCACGGCTGCGTCCTTTTCACGCTCTGCATGCTCTACGCATTTTGACATCTGAAATGAAAGATTTATATAAGTCATTACATGCGGATTCTACTGTTACATATATTATCGTAAAACATTGATTTTTCAACTATACCTGTGCAACAAAATGTTCAGTAGTAAAATAAGATAACTAATTTTAATAAGTAATTGGTTTAATGTTACCAATAATAACTCACCAAATCCATTTTAGTCTCCAACTCTCTAAAAGTCTGGTCTCTCTC
Organism: Cydia strobilella; assembly: GCF_947568885.1. Lineage (NCBI taxonomy): Eukaryota > Metazoa > Arthropoda > Insecta > Lepidoptera > Tortricidae > Cydia > Cydia strobilella. The sequence goes on along the minus strand of NC_086064.1, from coordinate 380,521 downwards.
CGTCAGCTTATCTGCCTGCTGTTTCACCGTCTCCCTCAGCGCCGTGTTCTCTTTCCTCTGCTCTGCTAACACTCGCTCCAAGGACTCTATCTGTAGCCTTAACACATCTCCCTTTATGTCATCTTCTAAATTCGTATTTACCATCTCAGTCTCATTAGAAATCTCCACTTTGATGTTCTCTATCCCGTTCGTAATCTCATCATGCTGTTCATCTTCGAATAAATCATTCATTACTTTCCCGTTCGGCATCGGTTTTACAGTTTTCATGTACGGTATATGGCCTGCTCGATGTGTGTATGCGTTCTTCAAACTGCCGCTTACTGATGAGAAGATGCCATGGACATTCTTAACGATACTGCCAAGATCTTGTGACAGTAGTTCTTTAGGTAACCGTGTGTATCGTACATCTAGGTTTGTATTAGTGTTTGTGTCTGGGATTGCCTGTGTAGCGCTAACTTTAGTCTTCTTGCTTTTGAACTGGGACAAAACTGCATCCTTATTTACACTTTGGTCCATTTTAATGTCAACCGATATGTTTTCTGCGCTCCGACTGAACGGTGACTTGTTTATTGTTACATTAGTTTCTATTGTGTCATTCAAACTTACTGTTGATGTCGCTAAGTTCTTATTTGTGTCAAGATTTTGATTGTTTAAAGAATCATTAGAAGCACTATTTGTATTGTTATCCATGGTAATTTGAGTATCTAAATTATCCTTTTGCGACATTACTGATAATTTGTGAGCTGTTAGCTCATCCGCGTTATTTAAATTGTCATGCGGGCTGGCTGAGAGCTCTTCAAAGTTGGATACGTTGTCAGACGTATTAGCACCAGGAGAGCTAGCACCAGAGGATGAAATAGGAGACGAAACTCCGGTGTCAGTTACATCCACCACCACTTTTGTCTCGCCTTTTTCATCTTTATTTTTTAGCTCCCTGACTGAGGTAGCTAACTCGAAAGAAGTCACATCCTCTGTCAATCCTGAGGAGTTAGCCTCCAGTCCAGAATCAGTCGCCAGATCGCGCTCAGAGCCATCTCCTTTAGTGGTTTCGTCGACGTCGACGTCCGCAATATGGGCAGGGTCCTGCTGGACCCCCGCGTCTCCGGAGGACATTGCTACGGCATTTAATTAATTGAACCGTCGAACTAGTAATTTAAAAAGTATAGGATAATCCGCGTAAGACATTTAAGCTAAGATTTAGACTAACTTTTTGTAAACGAAAATAAACATCTAGTTTGACATTTTATTTCAGAGGTATTTTAGTAGATAAGATACTCGATTACACGATGATAAAAATCTATAGTTGGTCAAACCAGGAAAATTATACTTATCCCTTTCTTTTGGGTGCTAGTACTAGTGTAAGACAAAGATAGTATGATTCTCTCTGTCTATGTTTGAAATGAGACAGACCTTTGACAAACTATAAACATATTTACGTTTGTTTTTCTCTTATAAATCTCTTAACATATTTATTTTGTACATAAGTGATTAAAAAAACAAAGTTGATGTTCAGTTTTAACTATATTTGTTAATTTTAACATATTTTAATTGTTTTTGGGATATACATTACGTCTAAGTAAGTACGTCTATCCGACCTGGTATACACCTGAAATTATAAGAAATATACAGAGCAAATATCTCCACCTTAAAAATTTAAACAGACTGGAAAAATCTTCAACAAAGAACTTTACAAATATTACAGAGGACATGTGAAAACACTAATCGCATACGAATATGGGCAGCACATCAAAAATATAGAGGGTAGTATTATTGCCCAACCGGCACGTTTCTGGGATTATGTTAAGAGCAAGAAAAAAGACAAGAGACAGAGCACGGGGTATATTTATAAAAATAAGACCGTAGTCGGGCAGGAAGCCGCCGACGCATTCGCTGAATACTTCAGCTCGGTATTTCACCACGAAACGCCGCAGCTGAACACAGTGGTAGCGGCGCGTTACGGTGAGGGGGTGGACGCAGCGCATATTTCAGTAAGCTGCGTAAACGCGCAGGAGCTGCGCCGTGCGGCCAGGAAACTTAAGCCCCGTTCGGCGGCTGGCCCGGATTCTGTCCCCCCGTTTCTGGTCCGTGATTGCATTTGCGTTCTAGAAGAACCGCTCTTGTACATTATGAACCTGGCATTAAATCAGTCTTCTTATCCTACCTGCTGGAAAATATCGAAGGTATCCCCGGTGCCCAAGAGCAGTGCTGGGTCGGAAGTAAGTAACTTTAGGCCAATAGCGGTGCTGTCGGTCTTCGGCAAGATCTTTGAGACCATTATCGACAGGCAAATCAAATGTCAAATAAAGTCTCTGCTTGACGAGGCCCCACAACGGGTTTCGAGCAGGTCGGTCAACCACAACCAATCACATATGTTTTGTGGATTATGTAACTACAGCCATGGATCGTCGTTTGCAAGTTGATGCGGCCTATTTCGATTTTAAAAAAGCGTTCGATCTGGTTGACAACGACATACTACTACAAAAGTTAGCTAAGCTAGGCTTCACGCCCAAGCTTTTGCACTTTTTTGCTAACTACTTGAATCGTCGTTGTCAATACGTAACCATAGCCGGGTATAAGTCCCAGCCGTACTATACTCGTTCCGGGGTGAGTCAGGGGAGCACATTGGGACCGACTGTTCCTGTTGATGATAAATGATTTGCCGAAGGTCGTCAGCGCCGCTAGGTGCCTATTATTTGCGGACGATCTCAAGCTGTTCTTGCAGGTGAGCTGTAGCGAAGACTGTGCTAGACTGCAGAGCGATATCAACGCTGTTAATGAATGGACCGAAACTAATAAATTGCCATTCAACATCTCTAAGTGCGAAATAATCACTTTTACTAGGGCTCGCTCTCCAAATCATTCTGCGTATCATCTCGGGAATGCCTCACTTGAAAGAGTGCACCAGGTGAGGGATCTGGGACTTGCTTTGGATGTGGAGCTAGACTTTCGAGAGCATGTAGCCAGCACGTGCAAAACGGCAACCAAAACCTTAGGGTTCATAATGAGGGTATCAGCGGAATTTAAAAATACCACAGTGGCCATGATGCTCTACAATGCTTATGTCCGGAGCAAGCTGGAGTTTGGAGCCATTACTTGGGACCCCAGTGAGGAGAAGTATAGGCTGATGATCGAGAGGGTGCAAAGACGATTCGCGCGATACATGTACAAGCGAATTTACGGGTACTACCCTTATATGTATCCCTCTCTTTTCGTGCTGGGTATGGTGGGACTCAGCACTCTTAACCTGAGACGCAAACTGCTACTGTTGATCCATTATTATGGAATTCTCAATGGTACAGTAAATAACTCATGTGTGCTGGAGAGGTTGGGTATATTTGTGCCGAATGCGCGCCCTTGTCCCTTGGGGCTGAGTGCGTTGCCGGCTAGACGCCCGCAGAGGCTCTTCGCGACGAGCGCAGTGCGCACACGCCGCGCCGGAAACGCGCCTACCGCGAGGGCCCTGGCTATGCTCAATGCCATGTCCATCGACGCCCTACATATAGACGTGTTTGCGGACAGTGTTGGTGGATTTGGTCAAAAACTTTTAATTTATTTGAATAATAATTGTGTGTAGTTTTTGCAGGGTTTTAATTTAATTTTTAAAACGAATTTTAATGTAATGTATATTGTGACATTTTACTTTAATTTTTATTATAGTTGTTATGACAGTTGTATTATTTTTGTGATTATTTCTATCTAAATGTATATATTATGAATTGTCCTAGTATATAAGCGACTTGGTTTCTGTTGACTGTAATGCTTATATATTTTGAAATAAATAAATAGAAATACATAAAAATGCCTTATAAAATACCTATTTCTAAAGGTCAGTACACAAGTGTGTAGAATAATTTAGTTTTTATAATATTCGCTATTTCTTTTCAGTACAACCATTTCCATTCAACAGTTTTTACTGCATTGATATAAGAAAATGAGAAATACAAAATTGACAACGAATTTCGCATTAATTACTAAAGTTTGTCAAACGACTGTCTCATTTCAAACATAGACAGAGAGAATCATACTACCTTTGTCTTACACTAGTACTAGCGCCCAAAAGAAAGGGATGAGTATAATTTTCCTGGTTGATACTGACTGACAAATTGGTTTGACCAACTATATTTAAATATTATTTAAATGTACGCTTGTGTGTTTGATGCTTTATGGGCCCCACATACGGGCGGAACCAAGTAGAAATATCTATGTAGAAATACAAACTTCCGGTGTGAGTGCTGCCAGTATTTGAGAAGAAATGTTTCGTATCTTTAGAAATAATCATTACAAATCATAATTTACGAACTTTTAGATTAATAATGGGTTAAAATAAGAAAAAAATTACATTGCAATCTGACATATAATTTTATTCTTATTGGTTTTTATTCATATTCATCTTATTAGAAACAGCTTGTTTGTTGTGAATCCTTTTCTTTTTTTCATTTTACATGGCAACAGAACCGAAAACGTCTTGTCATTCCGATTTCATCATTTCAAAACGAAATAGGAAACCCTGAAAAACTAGGTCGTGAGTATTGATTTTTACCTAATATCCGACAACCGTACGCGTTGCGCGGCTTTGTGCAAACCGATTTATTGTGTTCGTGTTCGCTTCGAGGCAGAGTCGTCCAAAATGCCCGTAAGTATAACCGTTGGCTATCATGTGATTTCCGGAAATCATGTCACGATGATTTCATAACTCGTTTCCTTTCATTTGCAAAAACCACATGGGGGTTAAAAGATGCACGTTTTTTTTTTGCAAATTCTCAAGTCTTCCAAATAGTATTAGTAATAATAGTAATTATAGCTTTTCTGGGTATGAGTCATAACGTATTTCGCGTTTCAGGGTCACTTACAAACCGCCTACGTTTGCGACATAGTAACTGCGCACTGGCGATTGATTCGGTTTAGAACGTAACAGGAGCCCGTGCGGGGCGGACGTGTCGAGTGTTGACGTATTATCTGTTGGCAGGATGGGGAGGCAGCAGCGACGGTTGAGAATGTCCGCGTTGTGGTGCGGGTGCGGCCGATGGACGAGCGCGAAAAGCTGGAGGGCGCGCCGAGCTGCGTGTCCGTGGACGCCGTGCACGGCACGGTGGCCGTGACGCGCTCCAACGCCGTGCCGCCCGAGCCGCCGAGAGTCTACGCCTATGATGCCGTGTTCGACTGGACCACTAGCCAGGTATGTGCTAGGACTGCGCTATAGGCTCTTAATAACCGTCTAGAGTATTCTATACTTTATTAGATTTCAGTCTAATTGGAAATGGTTAAATTTCCAAGTCAACAAATAGGATTAAAGATCTTAGCTACGTCTTATTTGAATTTACATTTTCTTTAGAATAGACCCCAGGTAGCAAAATGACGTCAGCGACGTAATAATGCCGTCATTATGACGTCGCTGACGTCATTTTGCTACCTGGGGACATACAAATCTTATTTATTTCCTATTAGATTTTCAATCATAATGTGAATCTGATGACAATGCATTAGTACATTAGGGAATTAATTGCAGAATTACATTAGGGAATTAATTGCAGAATTACATTAGGGAATTAATTGCAGAATTACATTAGGGGATTAATTGCAGAATTACATTAGGGGATTAATTGCAGAATTACATTAGGGGATTAATTGCAGAATTACATTAGGGAATTAATTGCAGAATTACATTAGGGAATTAATTGCAGAATTACATTAGGGGATTAATTGCAGAATTACATTAGGGAATTAATTGCAGAATTACATTAGGGGATTAATTGCAGAATTACATTAGGGAATTAATTGCAGAATTACATTAGGGGATTAATTGCAGAATTACATTAGGGGATTAATTGCAGAATTTCTATAATTAACACCTTTAGGTTATTAAACTAGTTTTACACTTTATCTAACAATGCGGTTCTTTATAGTATGATATGTTATCAGTCGTTGTAGACTGATAGTACATACTTGCTGATAGTATATCACACATTTGACACAGTTTTGCCAGTTACATTCTTTAACTTGTGATCCGTTCTTGAGCCATATTGAGAGTCCGAGAGCATGGCGTATCTCTCCAGGAAACTGACCAGGCAACGATTAACAATTTTCTCCGATATTTTAGAAAATATTGATACAGAGGGATTTTTCTATTTTAAGTACTTCAATTTAGGTGTACTTAGAGTGACAGAGATAGTTGCTCTAAAGGAAGAAAGTCGAAACATGGAAACGGACTGAAACAGTGGTAGTAGCACCCATAGAGACATTTGTTCAGGGCATTGAAATCTAAAATGTATTAAAATCCCAGGACATATAATTGAAATCACATTTTCCATAAATTAGTCCCTGGGTCCTTTACGATTTTCGGTAAAGAAATAATATATGTATATTGGTGGTAAGGTGCATCCACACTGCAGTTACTTTTTGTATAATGTTTCCAAGTGTTACTGCAACATTAGGTAACTATCTGGAGCCACTAAAGTTACCATGTTAGTGGTAGTACAAAAAAACACATAATAAAAGTAATTTACAATTAGGAAAAGTGAACTAAGGTCTTTGAGGGATCTCTTCCAGTTAACAATCTGCCATTGACTCACTAGGCGGGTTCTTTGTTCTTGGGCACTTTTTGCTGGGGTCCCTTTATTTGACATAGTTATTAAAAGTCATAATGATTGTCAGATTGTCATTAGTCATAATTCTGAAACCGTTAACTTTTCAGGATTTTCGTAAAGTTATCCTATAGATAGGTTAGGTTTATTTTATGGCAATCCTAAAAATTTACGCGTTTGAGAAAAAGCCGGCCAAGAGCGAGTCGGACTCGCGTACGAAGGGTTCCGTACCATTACGAAAAAAACAGCAAAAAAATCACGATTGTTGTATGGGAGCCCCATTTAAATATTTATAGTATTCTGTTTTTAGTATTTGTTATAGCAGCAACAGAAATACATCATATGTGAAAATTTCAACTGTCTAGCTATCAGGGTTCATGAGATACAGCCTGGTGATAGACAGACGGACAGCGGAGTCTTAGTAATAGGGTCCCGTTTTTACCCTTTGATAGATAAGATAAGATAATCTTTATTGGTAGCATACTGATACACGTCAAATACAGTTTTGTACAATAAACATACAAATTCCACATTACAGAGTAGGTACATAAGTACGAAATATACACAGCATAGTAATGTCAGTTTTTCTGAGTAAAAAATAAAATAAAATTATTACATAGTCAGTGGCAATTCCATCATTTCATTAAGAGTATAAAAGGTTTTTGTGAGTAGCCACGATTCCAAATTACTTTTAAAGGATTGGTGAGATGGTGCATCTCTTATGTTATCTGGGAGGCGTACGTAAACTTTGGGTACGGAACCCTAAAAAAAACCAAATTATGACTTACGAAAATGTGGACAAACAATACATTATGACTTAAAACTTTATGGGAAACACGGTTTTTCCCGTGTTATCGGCTACGTTCGTAGCGCGTAGCTCGCGTTGGCACTGAATGTGTGAACTATTAATCTTTTTCTTTCATTAATTTTTGTTTTTTAACCGACTTCAATTTCATAGAAGGAGGATGTTCTGTATTCGGTTGTGGCTATTTTTTTTTTGTTTTATGTATGTTCACCGATTATTCCGAGACCCGTGGTCCGATTTGAGTAATTCTTTTTTTGTTCGAAAGGAGCTACTTCCAAGTTGGTCCCATATTATTTTGTGTCATGTTGCATAGTGTTGCTCCACAAAAGTAAACTTCGTGTGGATGCACCTTTACTTCATGCTCCAAATACCTCCACTTTCATTTGGCAGACTGTTACATCAACATGTGAATGTTTTCACTTTCTAATAAGAATCAACACTAAAGAGATTACATATTTTGTTCTTTATGAATGCAATTACTAAGTTGTATAAAACATTTATTCATATATTTTATTTATATTTTAGTTTATTCATTTATATATTATGGAAAGATAATATGAAGAAAAAAATTTTTTACATAAACTAACAATACTAATTATACAAATATTAATACAATAAAATGAATTATAGTGATATTTAATTCTTTTTTTATATTTAAATAAAAACTACTAATTGTGGTAATTCTATAAAAAGGGACCTTATTGTCGATTGCGCTTACGCCATTATAAACGATGCTCCGATATAAATACAATGCCGCGCGACGCTGTGCGGCGTAAGCGCCATCGACAATAAGGTCCCTTTTCATAGAAAATGCCCCAATTGATAAGATACTAACACACCTTGTGACTTCCTGATACTTTTTTAAGGATGAAACGATAGTCATGTTTACAATAAATTTTCAAAAGTCAGTGGTTGACTAATTATTCCTACTTTAGACACTAGTGATATACAATTTTAAAATTTGTACATCATATTACAAAATACCAAATGTGTTTTATAATATCTACTTGTCTTCTCTATGTATCCTTAGGTCTACTTTCTAAGTATCCTTTTAGGTATTTTAGGAAGGCTATACAATGACTTGAAGTCATGGAATACTAGATATTCTAGCTCTTTATTTCTTCTGAAGTAAAGATCCAGTATATCTAGATTAGCTCCAAAAGCCAGCATCAGTCGGAGACGGGGGATTCATCTGCTCAAGATCATCGGAGACTGGCATCACCTGTCCATCATTTGGCTCGACTGCTGCTGTCCACGCATCAGTCTTGTCGAATGGTGGGTGGGTGGTGCCTCATACTACGGGCATCTACTTCGACATATTTTTTTTAATTAGCTGAAGTAAAAGATTTAGTAAAGTGACAGATTGGTTGGAAAAATGAGAACAATCTATTAATTTCTGTGGTTGGCAGGTGCCATGCCTTAACGCATTATGTCCGCCTTTTCTACAATTTTGTATCTTACTGTCATTTTACTATTTTCTGGAATATAAAAACAAAGGTTTTTTTTTTAAGTATTTTAAGTAATATTTGGGTCAAAATTCTTCTAGTTGTCTCGTTTTTGTCCCCAAAAAATGTGACGGAGTGGAGCTTTTCGTATGGGGTGAAATTTAGTTTTTAATTTTTCTCAAGAGAATTATAATCTACAGCTAGAAAGACATGCAATAGTTTTTATTTTTTATTTGATAAAAGACAAAAATAGAAGCGTGACAGAGTGGTCAAAAAATAAGACAACGAAAAGAGTTTTGACCTTTTTGTCATTTAGAGGTAAATCTAGGTGAAATCATATTGTAAATTTGATAGGATAACAATGTTCTTTAAATGTGCCATTTTCAACCAAAATGGTATTTATTGCCGGTTGTCAATAAGGCGCTATTTCTATATAGCTTCAATTCGAAATCAACCTTATCGACAAGCGACAATGTGGTACCTTTTGGTTGAAAACGTATCTTTTCAACCTGGAAATACCAAACTGCATATTTTACAATCATTTTTCTGTTTTTTGGGAAGATTTACCTCAATCTATAGTTACGTAATGCAAATGCTTATCCTATCCTTGTCGGCTAATCTTGCATCGTGACGTTTTTATTGTGTTAGTTAATTTACACGATATGACATGCACACAAGGTTGCCAGTTGAACAACACGCAATAGTTATTACCAATACAGAGTCATTTGTATGTTTAAACACTTATTGTCTTGCTGTTGGAGCTGGGACATGTTGCCAGACAGATATGGCTGATGAGCCAAAATGTTAACGGAATGGTGGCCGCTTTCAGACGAAAGTGCCTGGCGTCCGTTGGCTCGTTGGGTGGACGACATTCGGAAGACTGCGGGTCACTTCTGATTTGATTGGCTCAGGACCGGGATAAGTGGCGTACTCGAAGATAGGCCTATGCTCAGCACCCAGGTAGCATTTATACGTCATTATGACGTCCGTTACGTCATAAAGACGTCAATGTGACATCGCTGACATGACTGCTACCTGCCCAAGTAGCAGTGACGTCAGCGACGTCATAATGACGTAACAATGACGTCATTATGACGCCATGCAGACGTCGCGAATGTCATAATGACGTATAAATGCTTCCTGGGTGGGCAGTGGGCGATAGAAGGCTGATATGATGATGATGTTTTAAACAGACTTTGAAAATTGGATGTTTTAAAGTTTCCACACCTGATGGAAAGTAAAGACAGGGCCTAAGATGGAGCTCACCGGTTCAGTAACAGCCTATTCACTCTTGTTTTACGGCCCGGCCACGACATCGCGCGGCGGCGGCCATAGGTGGGAACGAAAGGTCCGATCGCTGTGTCTCGCTCCAAACTATGGCCGCCGCTCGCCGCTGCCGCCGCCGCGCGATGTCGTGGCCGGGCGGTTAAAGAGACCGAGGTCATATTGATCAGGGAATAAAGATGGCGGGAGCGCATTCCATTCCTTAGCCGTCCATAGTTTGTTTGTGCGAGTTGTTTTTTTTTTAATTTACTAAAAGGTATCGATATGACAGATGTTACGAAAAGTCACGTGACTGTTTGCGTATACTTAGTTTCGATGGGCGTTTTCTATTGCAGATTGTCGTCTTGGCTACACTCTTTTTTGGGGTTCCGTACCTCAAAAGGAAAAAAACGGAACCCTTATAGGATCGCTCGTGCGTCTGTCTGTTCGTCTGTCACAGCCTATTTTCTCCGAAACTACTGGACCAAATAAGTTGAAATTTGGTATACATATGTAAGTTTGTGACCCAAAGACGGACATGTAACGTAAACAAATGAATTTTAAGCACAGGGGCCACTTTTGGGGGGTAAATGAGAAAATTAAAAAATAAAGTTTTTCAAACTATATCGTGTTACATATCAAATGAAAGAGCTCATTGTGAGAATCTCAAATATATTTTCTTTATAATTTTAGGATAAACAGTTTAGAAGTTATTCAAGAAAATATGCAAAAAATGACGATCCCCCCCCCCCTTTATCTCCAAAACTACTGGGTCTAGAATTTAAAAAATACACAAAATAGATTTTTACCTATAGATCACAGGAAAACCTATTAGAATAGTGCAGTCAAGCGTGAGTCGGACTTAATTAGTTAATTACTTAATTTTTGATCCGACCCCTACGGGTTTTTTAAAGACATTTCACTCACGTTTCACATAAAAAATACATTGTTTAAATTGTGTAATGTACGAAACCCTTTGAACGCGAGGCCGACTCGCAATTGGCCAGTTTATTTTTTTTTAAGTATAAAGACTGGACTGTAGTGATTTGAAGTATTTGAACCAAAATTCCTCGCGCCTAGATTTCGTGTGGATTGTACAACGCCGCGTTATATTCGTGTTGGCGACTTGGCGCGCCTCCAGCGGCGATGGAGTTATTTCTCTGGTGCGGCCTTTGTCTGGTTCAGGTGATTCATTAATTCCATTATGTATTGATATTAACGTGTCGCGAAGGCTTTAATGTACAGTAGTCAAGTGTAAAAATATGAGTGCACTCATATTCAAAAATATGTCCCATAGCTCTTATGTCAGCGAACTAAGAACTATGGGACATATTTTTGAGAGTTGTATGCACCCATATTTGTGACGTTTTCAACCAAAAGGTACCACATTGTCGCTTGGCAATAAGGTTGATTTCAAATTGAAGCTATATGGAAAAAAATATGGATATTTTTTTTTGGTGAAAATGGTACATTTTTAATACACTTGACGTACCTATAGGATTTCTAATAGACGTGAAATTTTTATATCGCAAATATAAATATGTCATATTGACCGGACAAATAGGGGCATTCGAACGGTCATTTTAGTTATTAGTAATTAAATAGTAAAAACGATATTAATACCTCATTCATGGAAATCGGTTCAGTATTGAAGCTAGCCAACGCACATACAAAGAGTGCTATTAATGTAAATTTTTATTTTTATTTTATTGGGAAACAAACAGCTTACAATCTTACACAATATGAATGAATATTAATAAAATTACAAGCCAAAACAGTTTCCACTAATTAATTAAGGCAGAAAAGCTCAAAGGGAACTTAATGAAATACAAAATGTAGAAAAGTAATTATTCAAAGCAATCAGGCAAACCAAAAGCTATTAACTTGAATTTTAGCTGAAACTTATGCTTGAGAGAAAAAAATAAAATAAAAGGTACAATACAAAACTTACATAAGTATGCTAGGTAACTAGTTATTAAGTGTAAATTAGCACTTTTTTTTTTATTAAGTTAACAAATTTACCCAGCTTCATATTGAACACATCGAAATTGGAGTATTTCGAATTATACATTGAGCATGCTCTAACTAGATATGAGTTTTTGAAATACTTTGTACGACAGAGTGGAATGGCAAATAAAGTTTTTGATCTAGTTCGGGAATTAGGACATCTATATGAAATATTGCTAATAAGATATTGCGACTCAATTAGATTATTTAATAGTTTAAACGGAAATATTTGATCTTTTTGCTCCCTGCGCAGCTGGAGACTTACCACGTTTTCACCCTCAAACAATTTAAATCTATATTTCATCCATTTAATAAATTTATTATGGATTTTTTCGATGGCATTAATATGCACCGTATATTGAGGACTCCAATATTCGGTAAAGCTGTTTTGTGTAAAGGAAGTTTTTTTAAACCAGTTTAAAATTAATTTTTTCATATGGATTACCTAATTTGAGCGGTATTTCTCTTACGTCATATCAACACCCGAAACCAACTTCCTACCGCCTCCGGTCTTTGTGAGTCATTTCTAAACACACTAAGCCTTATTTTGATACTAGCTTTTGCCCGCGACTTTGTCTGCGTGGAGTTAGTAATTTGGGTAGCTTATTTTTTATGCAATCTGCTTTTCATCGATTCCCCATACAAACTTCCACCCCCCCCCCTTTTCACCCCCGTAAAGGATGACTTCTGGGATAAATACTACCCTATGTCCTTCCCTGGGACTCAAAACTATTTCTATACCAAATTTCAACGAAATCGGTTCAGCGGTTTAAGCGTGATGAGGTAACAGACAGAAAAACTTTCGCATTTATAAAATTAGTATGGATTCAGATATATGTAATTACATTACAACAAATATACAAAAATAACTATATTTGTTAGATATGGGTTGGTTCGTTAGTGACTTTCGAAGAAAGCTGCCCCATTCTGACATTTCTGACTGTTCAAAGCAGGTTGAACCTTCTAAGTGTTTCCTTTGCGCTACGACATGGGGTTCTTCAAAAAGCGGGTATTCAGGGTTCTCAAGGGTCGGCAACGCATAAGTGGCTCTGACGGTGACCGTAGAAAGTAAATTGGCCAATTGAATAAAATACATAGGCCACTAGATAAGTTTTGCAATAGACAAATATGAAACAAAGGGATGGCCATATACTTTTTAAAACTATATTTCCATAGACAGTGTTTTGCGGGAAACATTTAATTTTTAGAAATAGATTTAAACTTTGTATTCGACTTACGAATATTCTATATACGTGAAAAACCGGATTAGCACAGGATGGATGAAATGGCGACAGGTTACGGGAACCATTTGTGACGCCCGTATGCCCCTTCGGTTGAAGGGTAAAATTTATAAAACGATCATAAGACCTGTCGTCATGTATGGATCAGAGTGTCTGGCCCTAAAGGTGACGGATGAAAAGAGATTGCATGTAGCGGAGATGAGAATGTTAAGGTGGATGTGTGGCGTGACGAGAATGGATAGGATAAGGAATGAGTATGTATAAGAGGAAGCCTGAAAGTTGCATCCATAACAGAAAAAGTAAGGGCAAATCGCCTAGCATGGTACGGGCATGTGATGCGGAGGGATGAAAGTCATGTGACGAGAAAGGTATTAAGAATGAATGTGGAGGGAAGTACGAAGAGAGGAAAACCGAGGAAAAGGTGGATGGACTGTGTGAAAGATGATATGAAACTAACGCAAGTGAATGATGAGATGACGGGTGACAGAGATGTATGGAAGAAAAAGACATGCTGCGCCGACCCCAAGTGAATGGGACAAGGGCAACCGAATGATGATTCGACTTACGAATATTCTATAAAATATTCGTAAGTCTTCTCTATTCTACGGCGACATTTTTTAAGTTTTAAAATCTATTTTTTAATGAGTAAATATAAAAAGAAAGTAAAAGTATATGTGATAAAGTCGTCGTCAATAGAACTTACAAATGTAAACAAATATATTCATTTCATACACAGTTTAAATTGATTTCTAGAAATTAAGTGTTTCCCGCCAAACATTGTCTATGGAAATATAGTTTTAAAAAGTATATGGCCTTTGTTTCATATTTGTCTCTTGGAAAACTTATCTAGTGTCCTATATATGTATCTGGAAATAATCTGGAATCTGCTTATAATACACGTGTTCGCTCGAATACAATTCAGTTACTACATCAATATTATTTTACAGCTAAAATGTAAACATACAATGTGCGTGCTGGTAATAACTATTTCATGTGTTCAACTGTTTAGTTTAGTCATGGCTGGCGGTGACGTCACCGAGTGCAGTGTCGAGTCGCTGATATTATAAGCTGATTTAGCAGCCAGCCAGCCAGCCAGATGAATGTTACTAGCTATATCTACTTATTAAGTCAAACACCGAAAAAACATTGGTTTGTTACTTATAATAACGTTTTCATTCAAAGTAAGAACATGTGTATAAATGATGTACTAGCAAGAATGTTAAGATATCTCCAAAAATTACCATTTTGGCCATCCTTCAGAAATGCCCAGAAATGTAACTATTGTCTGTCTGGATCTGGATACAGTAACATTGCAGCAACTGTGGAGTCTGTGGACCTTATTTCATTAATGTCTACGAATGGGGTAGGCACCTGTCAAGCATAGATGACTCCAGCTTAACCTTTTCGACGCCGTGTCGAGCACAAAAGCTGTCACTCGGACGCCACCTCTGCTCTGTGGTCTTTGACCGATTAATCAGTCTTTGGCGTTGGACCTGGGTTGCCGATATATCCGTCATTGGCGTCCGAAAGGAATAAGGGCTAGATCCAGACCATATAATAAAAAAACCGGCCAAGTGCGAGTCGGACTCGCGTTTCAAGGGTTCCGTTACATTACACAATTTAAACAATGTATCTTTTATGTGAAATGTCTTTAAAAAACCCGTAGGGGTCGGATCAAAAACTAAGTAATTAAGTCCGACTCACGCTTGACTGCACATTTCTAATAGGTTTTCCTGTGATCTATAGGTAAAGATCTATTTTGTGTATTTTTTGACCCAGTAGTTTCTGAGATAAAGGGGGGGGGGGGGGATAGGTCATTTTTTGCCTATTTTCTTGAGTAACTTCTAAAATATTTACTTGAAAATTATTAAAAAAAATATTTGAGATTCTCACAAAGAGCTCTTTCATTTGATATGTAACACGATATAGTTTGACAAACTTTATTTTTTAATTTTCTCATTTACCCCCCAAAAGTGGCCCCCGTGTTTAAAATTAATATGTTTACGTTACATGTCCATCTTTGGGTCACAAACTTACATATGTGTACCAAATTTCAACTTAATTGGTCCAGTAGTTTCGGAGAAAATAGGCTGCGACAGACGGACAGACACAGACAGACGCACGAGTGATCCTATAAGGGTTCCGTTTTTTCCTTTTGAGGTACGGAACCCTAAAAATTGACACAATTCTAGGGCCACGATAGGGACATCGACCGGCTAACCCCATCGTCATTTACTTCGACGATACTTACTTCTGACACGCAATAAACATTAGTTTCGATCTAAACTAATATTGAATCACATTTAGAAACGGGTCTATCGCGAATTTATTTTGTTACCTTTATTTACCGACGTTACGACACGGGTTTCACTGGTCGTGGTCGCGGCTAACTGACGTCCCAGCAAAATGTCAAAACAGAGATTTGTGTGACTACCCCACGAAAAGTGCATTGTGTCGAAACGTCGGTAAATAAAGGTAACAAAATAAATTCACGATAGACCCGTTTCTAAATGTGATTTAATGTGTTTAAACCGCGAAAGTTTTAAATGTTATAAACTAATATTGAGCAAGAAAGAACCTTCGGTTCCTATTGTTTGCGTGCTTGGTCTACTTTACCATGACCTCGGAACTCGAAGTAATTATTCTAATTACAACCTTTAAATCAGTCCCACGAACATAATTATTTCAGATCCATTTAAAAGTCTTGCAACATACAAAATGCATATAGGACTAATTCCGTATATGGCGGCAAAACGATGAGATATAAATTGAAGAAATTTGAACTTAAAATTACATTAGGTTCAAAATTTCAAATTATTTCAATTTTATATCTCGAGTTATCAACTTCTTCCCGCGCTGTGTATCGAAATGTTATTGAGTTGTCATAATACTCATATTAAGAGGCCGTAGTCGATTTTGGAGCAAAAATTTTAAATTGATAGATTTAGTCGTTGAAATTATACACGTTTTGTTACGTAATATCTAAATAACAAGTATTGGTTTCTATTAGCACGTCTTCTCATCTTGCCTTTTAATAATGAGGTCGCAAGCGTGCGTCACCGGTAATATATGAAAAGAAGGGGCAGTTTTTAAAAATTCATCAAAAATTTATGGTGGTAAATTATACAAATTGATGTATAAGAATAGTCTCTACAAATGTTGTAGATTATTTAAGTATCAAAATTACGTTGAAATTAAGTCGATTTTCAGAGAAATTGTCACTTGTTTTGAAGTAATTTCTGGAGAAAATTGATTTCGTCTAACTTTCATTTACACTACTTCAAAGTCATAATAATAAAAATGTAGTCTGATAAACGTCAAGGACAGGATATGTGTAATACAAAATTACCATGTTTAGCCGTCCAAACTTTACGAAATTTACAAATAAGAGCGACAAAATCAGTGCTTTACGCGCGTTTACCTAAACGTCCATCAGAAAAGCAAACATTACTAATTTAGTGAGTCTGTTTTCAACAAATTGATCTGATAAAAGGTAAGATAAGAAGGTGCGCTAATATAAACCAGTGCTTGTTATTTCAATTAGGTAACAAAAGGTGTACAATTTCACCGACTAAATCTATCAATTTTACATTTTTGCGACTAAAATCGACACCGGCCTCTTAATGTTGAATCGTTTAGGACCTTCAATCGATATTTTAGCATAAGGTTAAATTAGAATAAGTACTATACCTACTTGGACGTAATGAAAAGAACCGGATCTTACCTACAAAAATCTTTCAATATTATTATTTTTTACTTTCTGTCAAACCTTCAGTTTTTAAATGTACAATTTTAGCAATTTTTGACGATGGATCGTTTTCGCGAAAACTACGTCCACTTGAAATTTGCTCGTTTTTCTAAGTTTTACATAAGTATCCAAAGATCAGGCACAAATAGACTTGGAACTCAAATTTTACAGTTTTAGATTAATCTAGCTAGGCGTTTTAAATTCAGAGCGTAATATAATAACTACTTTTGTATGGAGAACCGAGCTCGCTGCGGACTCATTTAACTTTCATTGTTTTTAATGCGATTATTTGCAAGTTTGCATAATTATGGATACTTGTGTGACTTAGCTGTATGTTTAGAATTAAAAGTCGCTTAAAGTGTGATTCCACCCGCTGAAACAACTAAGCTACCGAATCTCCGCTTGACGCTGATGAATATTTCCATATTTTTTTTGTATTTTTCTGTGTAGCAGCACTTGTGATGTAACATTCCGAACGCACCAGCGTCACGGCGTTTGCCGACGTTGCGTCCAGAATGTTGCGTCTAACACGACGAGAGAAGACAACACATATTTATAAGTACTAGAATAAGGTGACTGGAGTTGTGCCGTTCTGGAGAACGTTCTCCTCTTTATATGGGGAATGTTCTCGCTCGAAAATATTTTCCATAGTATATTAAGAACGTTCTCGAGACTGCACATCTAAGATACATACATATATTATGTTTATATAACTGTGACGTAACTATAGCCTTCTTATTTATTTATCATATGGCGGTTACACACCGGTTACAAAAAATTTACAAGTAAGCAGATTATAAGCCTATATTATAAGCTATATTATAAGCATCACTGAATTATCTGTTAATAAATTTAAAAAATATGTTAAACGTAAACTTATCTCTAAAGCCTATTATAGCACACAAGACTACATGAATGATGAAACACCGTGGGATTGTGATTGAAAATAATTAATTATTTATTATTGTGTTAATAATGATGAAATTGATAATTCAATGAATACCTATATTAGGTAATCTGTATTTTTTGACATTTAGATTTTTATTCTAGAAAGTTTCTAGACTAGTATTTTTTATACAATTTTGGTGTTTGACGATCCTTTTGTGAATTCTTATTATTAAGTTTGACATATCTATAATAATTCAATGTTTTTAAGAATAATAATAACTGCATCAATAAATTGCTCTGATATTTAGATTAAGGTAATATTTAAAACTTGACAATTTAAAAGTGCTTGTTGCTAGGCCTATTTGAATAAAGAATATATTGAATTGAATTGAAGCTTTCTGACGACTGGGTAATCTAGGTATCAATATTTGCTAGTTTAAATACCACTCACATAGTCACATCAATAATTCTTACATTTTAATAATAAATAAATAAATATTATAGCACTTTCTTACACAGATTGACTAAGTCCCACGGTAAGCCCAAGGAGGCTTGTGTTATGGCAAAGATAGATATAACTCCGTAATAGATGGATACAGTCTAAGGAAAAAACGTGCCTCGAAAATCAAGAAAATTTGATTCTCGTTCAGAGGGCGCTACTAGTTTTGGCCTACAGTCGTATAGATGGCGTTGACGGTTTCGTTTGTTATTTAACAATTTTAACGCATATCAGTGAAAGAACATGGGTCAAAATCATAAAAATAATTAATGCAAATAAAAAAAATCATTTATCTGTATTTAAATACATTCTATCGTATTTTTATAAATCTTCATTTTTAGTTTTAAAGTGTGTCGACAGATGGCAGTGAATTTACTGGGGTTACAAAATTTACTATGACAGTACCGCTCTAGTATAAGTTACTCTATGGTTATGGGTACTCAGACAACGATATATATAATATATAAATACTTAAATACATAGAAAACACCCATGACTCAGAAAAAAATATCTGTGCTCATCACACAAATAAATGCCCTTACCGGGATTCGAACCCAGGACCATCGGCTTCACAGGCAGGGTCACTACCCACTAGGCCAAACCGGTCGTCAAAACTTACACTATGATATAACAGCATGTATTGTATGTACTATGGATAATACCTATGTTCACGTAATAACGTGTATTCTATCTGTATACATATGTGTTTTTTTATAAACTATTTTAGGTTCTAATGTGTTATTTTTGTTCCTACAAAGTCCCCCGCTGCGTCTTTCTGTCTGTATGTTCGCAATAAACTCAAACTACTGAACGGATTTTTATGCAGTTTTCACCTATCAATAGAGTGATTCTTGAGGAAGGTTTAGGTGTATAATTTGTTAAGGTATACCCTCTCGCTCGGTCGCTAGTTTTTTTTATACTTACTTACTTCGCTGGCTCAGCGACCCGAAGTGGATCTTGGCCTCCGATACTAGGTTTCGCCATTCGTTCCTATCCTGTGCGATCCGACGCCATTCAGCCGCCTAGATGTCACATATGTCCTTCTGGACCTCATCGATCCACCGGTACCTAGGACGCCTAGGACGCCTTTTTTATAAATAATTATAATTTAAACCTAGATATCGCCGCTATACTTACTCAACCTCGTATCCGCAATACTCATTTGATGACAAAAACACCCGTATTCCGAATGAAAGAAGCTACATTTCCATCAAATGTTTTTTTTTTTTTTATACCACGTCGGTGGCAGATTATATTATATTATTATACCACGGCCCGATTGTTGCAGATATGAGGTTGAGTAAGTATAGCGACGATATTAGGCTTTAGTATTGAAAGATACTAAACTAATGTGAAGACTTTCGTTAGCAGAATTATAGCCACCTTTTATTAGTGTTCCGTACAAAAAGTTGTTCACGGAACACCGATGGGATCACTTCGGTCTTGCAAATCGGTTAAATGCGTTTTTCTCAGAGACCGTTTGACCTAGATAGATAAAACTTGGAACATTTATAGCAATCACCATCACTAATATTGTAAATAAGTCTAAACCGTTTCTTTTTTATGTTAGGGGGTTGAGAGGGTATTTTTCTTTGTTCATATTGCTGCAATGCAACATCCAAACATGATGTCCAATCAGGCTCGGGCGGGGCCGCCGGCCGTGTCCCAGTTTCCCGACCCGACCTATTTGCAACGCCCTAATAAAATATTTACTGCTCCTATTTACCCACTGCTACTATGGCTAATATAATAACACAGTGACCTATTGGATAGTGTCTTTGTTACTGTAAAATAACACAAATAAGAAGCAAGATCATAGCAAAAATGCAGAAATTCAAGATGGCCACCATCTTAGTCAGTCAAAATATTCTTTATTCAAATAGGCCTAGCAACAAGCACTTTTGAATTGTCAAGTTTTACAAATATTACCGTAGGTAATCTAAAGATCAGAGCAATTTATTGATGCAGTTATTATTGTTCTTAAAACATTGAATTATTATAGATATGTCAAACTTAATAATAAGAATTTCACAAAAGGATCGTCAAACACCAAAATTGTATAAAGAATAGATACTAGTCTAGAAACTGTGACGTATTTCCAATTTTGACCTTAGATTCATAATAAAGTACTACTTATGCTCAAAAATTTAGATTTGAGACGTCTTTTTGAAAACTTTCATAGGTCTTTTTAGGCCAATTTCTAACGCCCTAATATGATATTGACCGCTTTTATTTTATCTATTGCTATGGCTAATAACACAGCTAGAGCGTCTTGGATATTGTCTGTGTAACCTGATCTTTGAAAGTAGAACTTCATTTCTTTTGAGTCTAGTTCTTTTATAAACATTCTTAGTGGTTGGGGAGCCCAAGAGTAAAATATTTACTGCTTCTATTATTCACAAACTGATATCTTAGATGTCTTTCTACAAGATTTTTAAAAATACTCTTGGGAATATAACATCACTAAATTTTATAAAAACTACGCTTAAGGTAGAATCAACTTCAAGTACTCCGATATCTCTATGAAGTGACACTGTTCATGACTAGCTGCCTCAGCTCATGACTAGGTTAACATGAACACGCAACGTTCCTGGAACAGTTAAATCTAGGTACATAACCGTAAGTACATAAAACAGCGTCTATTGAATAATGAAGATAAGAGATAATGCGTAGCGGCCTTGGCGCGTACGCTCATGGCCGATTCAAAATGGCTGCCACAACGCCCTGATTATACTAGACCGTACCTCATTCGAATAAGGTATAATATCAGTCGAGAAGATCCGTTCGAACAACATACCTTGACTATTAGTATACCGTGTGTAGTTGTAATAAGGTTGGAAATAAGTTGAATTATCCGCGTTATGGCGTTGCTATGAGCGGTATAATTGAGTACCGAACTAATACGTGCGCGTTTTAACAGTAAATAAGTGGTAAATAACCTTGGTTAGAGTTAGACGCTGGGACTTAAATATTGCGATCGGAAATTATATTAATTTAGGCTGCGTTTCCACCACATATGTGCGAGGATGCGTACCTAGGGATGTGTTTGTTAAGAGCCAATAGAAAATCGCCGACTAGAGCTGCGCTGACCGAGGATAGGTAAATGAAGTGATCCTATTGGTTCTTTGGACCATTACCACTTTCCTGCTGAATTGCTGTTACTTGCCATAGATAAAGCATAATACATAAGAAAATGTTATGTTATATTATATATTAATTTTGTTGTTTTTCTTGTTACCTGTCGTGATTGTTTCACCGGATGGTCTCACCGGAAGATCAGCGCTGGAAGTCGCCAGCAACATGCTGAGGTGAGACCATTTCGTGGCACTTTTTCTTTTTATTTATGTTTCTCTGTTTTGTATAATTTTCTATTTGTGTGTGCTAACGAATAAATTATTTCTATTTCTATTTCTATAAAACTTACTCCGCTCAGCGACCCAAAATGAGACTTGGCCTCCGACACAAGACAGCGCCACTTTTCTCAGTCCTATGCGACCTCTCGCCAATGGGCTACCGCGTTTTATTTCGCCGCTAGGGGCGCTAGTGTAAATGGAGGTCTTTTAAAATGTCAAATGCATAGAAGTTTGGGGGGTTTTAAGCTTTTTATCGGGAATTTTTACTCCTAATTATAATACTAGTCACAATTGTGGTAAATCTTTCTCCATCTTTGATTAATCATGGTAAACAATAGATATAGGTAGCCTAACTAATGTTAGTGGTTTAAAAAAACTAAAAAAAGTGCCAACTAAAATATATGCAAATTTAAACAGGTTGAAAAAATGACACATGTAGGGTTGATTTCTAATTGAAGCTATATGGAAATAGCGCCTTACTGACAAGCGACAATAAGTACCCTTTTAATTGAAAATGGCACAAATATGTTATTGGGGCGCTCCAAATAGGTCACGCCCGGGATCTAGGCCACGCTCCAGAAAGACCTACCTACTATAATACTAGTATAGCCCTGATGCAGTGCGCCGCAAAATAGCGCTGACAACCGACAATAAGTCGATTGAGAATGGCACTAGTAGATTGTGTTCAACAAGGGAGCAAAATTACATATTTACGGCGAAGGCGTACATTTAATCCTAAACGAAGCGAAGGATTCTATAATAGAATCCCGAGAGTACCGAGGTATTCTAAAGTAGAGTCCTGAGCATAGTGAGGCATTCAAGTGTGTTTCGCCCAAGATGGAAATAATTTTGCTACCATGTGACACATACTGCTTTTCACATCACCTATAAGGTAATTATGATGTCTAAAAATATTATTTAAGTAAAAAAAATAATGTGCTTAAAAATGTAAAAATAGTGTCCTTGAACAGAAATGTGTTACTTTTCTTCCTAGCAGGGAAGAAAAGTGCCACTTTAATCCCTCCTAGCAGGGAAGAAAAAGCCCTTTTTCGAATGGTGATGTGAAAAAATATTTTCCATAATGTCAATATCTAGATGAAAATGGGGACTACGTTTGTAAGAAGAAGCGATCGTCTCTTTCCTCTTAACTTAACCTATATATCTGAGACGGAGACATAGACATAGTATATACAAGTAGTTATAGACGCGCCACCGAGCGACCGGGGGTAAGAGAATGAATATTCATATAAAATTTGGGCAGCATAGGATTTTTTTATTTCACTTATTATTATTTCGCCATCGCCTCTTACCTATGATGCCACCCGGTCGGTGATAAAGACAAAGCATGGCACCATTTTCTCTTTTCTCTTATAGGAATCGCAATAAGACTATCTCTATCAAAGAGTGTCAAGCCCTTGGACGGAGACGAAAAATGTTAAACAAACAGTTACTACATAACTATTCGTAGCTAACACCTCAATAGATGGCATTGTGGTGTCCTCGACCACTTCCGCAGATGCAACCTTGCACACTACGTACGTAGCTGAACCTTGTGTCAATGCAGTAAAGTTTAAAATGGCTCGGTTAACAGTAGTACCATCGCCCACACTTAACTGATAGTTCGTAAACCTTATTATAAAAGGCATAAGGTCGAGTATTGCTGTTTACCATCTGTGTACTACTTACTACTCTAACTGTGTCGGCCATGGTGTCTCGGCTGTTGAATGATATTTAGAATTACATAAACTTGGTAGGAATCTAAGAGAATTGATTATATAAATATAAAGTTAGATAAAAGATATTTATTCGTGACGATCACAACACAAGTACGAACATATAGGTACAGACAACAACAGCAAGAAAAGAAGAAGTCATTAAGTGTGCTTCACGAAATAGTCAGCTCAGCATAATGCTAGCTATAAAGCCAGCGCTGGTCTTCCGTATATAGGGCCCATTCGGTGATGCCACGACAAATAACACACAAAGATACATATCAAAACATTACGAAAATACACACAAGGAATAATTACAAACATATTAACCAAACCAAAAAAAATATACATGAGCACAAAAAAAAAAACAAGTATACAAGAAAAAAAGAAAAACATTTAAGTAACAAACATAGATATAGAGGTAAAGTCTAAAGCGAGGCGACGACTAGCAAGAATTTGCATGCAATTTACCGCATTGCCGACTACTGAGGTAAACTACATTCGAAAGTTTGATCAGAAGCCGCAATGTAAGGAAAATTGAATGCATGTTTTCGCTAGTCTAAACCTCAGAAAAAACGTGCCCTTATTTTGACATCATAAACAGACGACGCGTGTGGCGCCATCTCGTTTACCGGGTGCATCCATGCAACACGGTAACATTTTAGGTAGGTACCGGTACGGTACGGTTTAAAGTTACCGATTCTGCTCCATACAGACAACTTAAAATAAGTTATTAAGTACTTGCCTGCCACTAAGGCCATAGTGGACCTTCGTATAGAACAAAAGAAAGAAAGAAAAGACATTTATTGTAAAACCCTTCTACAAACAGCGCCACTTCAGTTACAAGAAAAGAACTTACTCACTAAACAGTCTTTTTTTTATACTACTTCGGTGGCAGATAAGCATACGGCCCCCTGATGGTAAGCAGTCTCCGTAGCCTATGGACGCCTGCAACTCCAGAGGTGTTACATGCGCGTTGCGGACCCTAACACTCCGCAGCTCCGCACCCTCGTTGAACAGTGAGCTCTAGCAACTTTACTCACCGGCAGGAACACAACACTTAATAGGGTCTAGTGACTCTAGTGTTATTTGGCTGCAGTTTTCTGTGAGGTACTTCCCTAGTTGGGCTCTGCTCTAGATCTGGAATGACATCCGCTGTGCTGTGCTGTACACAAAGCGAGATGACATACACAGTGCCCATACCTCTCTTTTGGTAGTTTAAGGACATACTCTGGTCCAAAGTATCTCTACCATATACACATATACACACATACTAGGCCATTAGGGACCTTCGAATAGGACAGTGTTTTTTTAATACTACGTCGGTGGCAAACAAGCATACGGCCCCCTGATGGTAAGCAGTCTCCGTAGCCTATGGACGCCTGCAACTCCAGAGGTGTTACATGCGGGTTGCGGACCCTAACACTCCGCAGCTCCGCACCCTCGTTGAACAGTGAGCTCTAGCAACTTTACTCGCCGGCAGGAACACAACACTATTAATAGGGTCTAGTGACTAGTGTTATTTGGCTGCAGTTTTCTGTGAGGTACTTCCCTAGTTGGGCTCTGCTCTAGATCTGGAATGACATCCGCTGTGCTGTGCTGTACACAAAGCGAGATGACATACACAGTGCCCATACCTCTCTTTTGGTAGTTTAAGGACATACTCTGGTCCAAAGTATCTCTACCATATACACATATACACACATATTAGGCCATTAGGGACCTTCGAATAGGACAGTCTTTTTTTTATACTACGTCGGTGGCAAACAAGCATACGGCCCCCTGATGGTAAGCAGTCTCCGTAGCCTATGGACGCCTGCAACTCCAGAGGTGTTACATGCGCGTTGCGGACCCTAACACTCCGCACCCTCGTTGAGCAGTGAGCTCTAGCAACTTTACTCACCGGCAGGAACACAACACTTAATAGGGTCTAGTGACTCTAGTGTTATTTGGCTGCAGTTTTCTGTGAGGTACTTCCCTAGTTGGGCTCTGCTCTAGATCTGGAATGACATCCGCTGTGCTGTGCTGTATACAAAGCGAGATGAGCGAGTGCCCATACCTCTCTTTTGGTAGTTTAAGGACATAATAAGTAATAAGAATAACAAAACCTTTTTATTATTCAGTTTATATACAATTTAATTGTTAACAACCTGATACCAAAGATAGATATAACTCCGTAATAGATGGATACAGTCTAAGGAAAAAACGTGCCTCGAAAATCAAGAAAATTTGATTCTCGTTCAGAGGGCGCTACTAGTTTTGGCCAACTGTCGTATAGATGGCGTTGACGGTTTCGTTTGTTATTTAACAATTTTAACGCATATCAGTGACAGAACATGGGTCAAAATCATAAAAATAATTAATGGAAATAAAAAAACCATTTATCCATATTTAAATACATTTTATCGTATTTTTATAAATCTTCATTTTTAGTTTTAAAGTGTGTCGACAGATGGCAGTGAATTTACTGGGGTTACAAAATTTACTATGACAGTACCGCTCTAGTATAAGTTACTCTATGCTATGTAGAAACTTTATTAAACATGATGTTAAAATATTTTCATTAAGGGAACTGTAAGTCTAGCTTTAAGAAAATCTCCAGTGTTATGTATAACTATAAAAGACTGTTTGTTTCTTAAATAAATACATAAATAAATAAATAATATCTCTACTAGAGCCGGTCGTATTAAAAACAGTCTTACTCCAGCGTCACAGGGCGGACACGCTATACATCAAAAATCACTAGCGTTTCTATGTGTGAACGGCACGTCTGTGCACGCGTCATGTGTCATAGTGTGAGTAAGTTGTTTAAAAGTACTGAGCGGCCGGCAAACGGCCGTCAATCTGATGTCGCGGGGCGAGGTAATTCGAGTCGGGGCGGGGCGGTGCGTGGCCGTTCTGTATGATAATACTATTACTTATTCTGTGCCAGTGGCCTAGTTTCATCGCCGAGGCCGCAGTGCCCCGGACTGTATACCTATTAATGCCATTTTATACGGCGGGTTAGGTCATAGTGGAGCTTTGTGTAGACTGCAGTCTAAGCTGGTTTCTAGGCGTATTAAACACTCGTCCATCAGTGGCCTAGTTTCATCGCCGAGGCCGCGGTGCCCCGGACTGTATACCTATTTATGCTATTTTATACGGCGGGTTAGGTCATAGTGGAGCTTTGTGTGGACTGCAGTCCATAGCTGGTTTCTAGGCGTATTAAACGCTCTGCCATCAGTGGCCTAGTTTCATCGCCGAGGCCGCGGTGCCCCGGACTGTATACTTATTAATGCCATTTTATACAACGGGTTAGGCCGACTTAGGCCATAGTGGAGCTTTGTGTGGACTGCAGTCCATAGCTCGTTTCTAGGCGTATTAAACGCTCTGCCATCAGTGGCCTAGTTTCAGCTCTGAGGCCGGCGGTGTCCCGGATTGTATAGTTAGCTATTTGTGCTATTTATTATCAGGCAAGGTAACTAAGGTACGGAATAATTAATAGTACTACCGTACAGAAAATTTAGTCCTTCACTACATAGAATTTATATGCGGCTGTCCTCCTGTTCTACAATTTCCGGTACCAAAAGGAACCGAAGTGACGCAATGCATGATATCACTGGCCGATATTTCAATGCTGAAATAATACAAAATAGCTAGTAGCGTCATACAAATCTGAAGGAAGTCTCAGCTTATTTGGCTTTTCGGGATTTGTCTTTCTAAATATATTTTTTATTATATTATTATATATATATATATTTTCTAAACGTATGCGTGCGATACTAAATTTTTTCTAAATTAAAGGAAAAATGAAAGAATTTAGGCCTCCGGCAGAAGCTATTGGATCGGTGTTGTTGGAAAATACCTACATTATTCCGACAATTCGTGGGCATAGAGTTCCACGAACGGAGCACATGATTGAATCGACAGTATCTCGCCGCGAGAAAGACGACCAACTGTATGAATCTGTCTTTCACTAACTGTAGGTATGAATTAAAGGGGGATGGGTAGTCTATGTCGCGGCGAGATACTCTCGCGCCAATCATGTGCTAGCCCGGCTGATAAACTCTTAAAGAGTAATCAATGTTTATAATTATTTTCAGATACCAAAATTATGATTTGTTATAGGGATGTTACGGAGCTCCGGTTCCGTTAAGTCGGAACTTCCAATTGATATTACACATCCGCTTCGGTTCAGATTCCGTTACTTTTGAATCGGAAGTTAAATCGGATGTCAAAGCTTAGCTCGGCGGCGGGACAAGAGCGGCGGACATCAAAAATAATGAAACAGGTTTATAAACCTATAGAGTCAGACCAAGACAAGTCTGCAACGATTTTGATAGCACACGCAGTGCAAGACGTGATATTAAACATCAAACTTCTATGAAATTATGACGTATAAATAACACTTGCACTGCGTGTGCACTGTGCAGACTTGTCTTGAATGATTCACGGTTAGTTTCACTAGACTTTTATTGACCGGGATATGGACCGTGATTACCTCTTGTATTGTTTTTGAGCTCCCGATATTACACATTTACAACAAGGTGCATGTAACTGCGTCAAAATATCGGGAGCTCAAAAACAATACAAAAGGTAATCACGGTCCAATATCCCGGTCAATATAAGTTTAGCGAGACTTGTCTTGGTCCAACTCTACCTGTCATTCGCTCATCTCCCTGCTTGCCACGTGCTGCACTAATTACCTCCACCTCTCACTCAGGCTCCGATTCAGGTTCCGATTCCGTTTCAGGTTCCGATAAACTAAATTTAAAACAATAACAGTTTTGAATGATTTTAATAACAAAACTTCCGTGAGACACAGACATAGTGACCCGTTATTATAATAAATATTAATAATAATAATAAAGCTTTATTACTTTCACACATACTTCAAACAAAATGAATATAAAGGGGCCCACTGACTATTCTATTCTAAACTATTCACAAAATGCGCCCCGCGCCCCTCCAGATGCAAAGGAGCCCATCACGCTCGCCGCGTTGCCACGTTGAACAGCGATGGACAACCTTTGCAAAAGGAACGACCCGGAGCGAGGGTCATGACCACTCTCCCGCAACCGTCTGCCCACTTCCCCAATAAAAATTTAACTTAAAAAATATGTGGGCCCCTTTCGGGTAAAAGCCTCCCCCAAGGAATTCCACTTCTCTCTATCATGGGCTGTCTCTAGCCATTTTGGACCCGCCGTTGCTACCAATTCGCCTGACCATCTGCCACGTGACCCGTTATTAATATGTTTAATGTTTTGAATGATTCACGGTTAGTTTCACTAGACTTATACAAAAGAAAAGGTAAGAACGGTCCATATTCTGGTCAATATATGTAAATTTAAAACATCTGGTTCCGAATTTCCGATAAAACCACATCCGTTAAATCCCTTTAGCCTTGCATCCGAATCACCCAATACGCAGTTCGTCCAAATCGTATTTCGTCGTTTCGCCTACTACGCAGTTTGTCCCTAATATGATGTCGAATCGTATTTAATTAAATAATTAGTACAAAGCATGACAAATTGGGTAGTAGACTAGTATATTGGCCAATCGAACTGTCATTTTAGTATCTGAAATGTAAAACCGGACAAGTGCTAGTCGGACTCGCCCACCGAGGGTACCGTACTTTTTAGTATTTGTTGTTATAGCGGCAACAGAAATACATCATCTGTGAAAATTTCAACTGTCTAGCTATCACGGTTCATGAGATACAGCCTGGTGACAGACAGACGGACAGCGGAGTCTTAGTAATAGGATCCCGTTTTTACTATACAAAGGATTACTATACAAAGAGACCCATTTAATACTCTCAACTGTATTTCATAATCCTAGCCTTTGTGCACAGAAACAAGACTAAATTCATCAAACATGCATTCTCGCGATCGATAGTCGCATCTCTTTGTTCTCACGTCCCCCTCGCACCTACTCCGGTCGTACGAGTGTGAGTGAGACGATTGTGACCTACTTGGTCGGCCGAGTGACCTAGTTGGAAGCACACGCCTTGATATCTGACCCCGCACGTGGTACTTGTGTAAAAATGTAGGTGTAGACAACTTACTCAAAAATATGTGACATTTTCAACAAAAAGGTACCACATTGTCGCTTGTCGATAAGGTTGATTTCGAATTGAAGCTATATAGAAATAGTGCCTTATTGAGAACCGACAATAAGTACCCTTTTGGTTGAAAATGGCAAATATGTCCCATAGTTCTTAATTCGTTGAAATAAGTCCCCGGCAAGCTTGGCCGAATTGCACCTTCCCATACAAAAGTAGTTCCGCTCTCATTTTAAAACTACGTGTTGGATTGTAATGAAACTTTGCACATACAATGACATGGAGTATATTATCTATGTCTGAAATTAGTTTATATAGCTCGAGTTTAAAGAACAAACAAAATAGAGCAAAAACAAGTTTTGTATGAAAAATTTAAATATAAGTATAAGAAAACATTTATTGCCACAAAAAAAGAGAGATTACAGGAATATTAGTCATACTTATTATATTAAAAATAACATTGACAATTGGCATGCGCGACAAAAGGAACGGGCTCAGCATATTATGCATATTTGCAAAGATAGATATAACTCCGTAATAGATGGATACAGTCTAAGGAAAAAACGTGCCTCGAAAATTACGAAAATTTGATTCTCGATCAGATGGCGCCACTAGTTTTGGCCTACTCTCGTATAGAGGGCGTTGACTGTTTCGTTTGTTATTTACAATTTTAACGCATACCAGTGAAAGAACATGGGTCAAAATCATATAAAAATAATTAATGCAAATAAAAAAAATCATTTATCTATATTTAAATACATTTTAACGTATTTTTATAAATATCTTCATTTTTAGTTTTAAAGTGTGTCGATAGATGGCAGTGAATTTACAGTGGTTACAAAATTTACTATGACAGTACCGCTCTATCTTATTATATCCTCATTGCTAAAACAGAATAAAATATTAAGTGGGTCTCCCATACAACAAACGTGTTTTTTTTGCCGTTTTTTGCGTAATACGGAACCCTTCGTGCGCGAGGCGAGCACTTGGCCGGTCTTATTTTCCTGCAAGACAAGACGTTGACGCAAAGCATGTTGCTGACGTTGCGTTCCGAGAAAGAGAATATATGTATGTTAGCAGAAATAAGAGGTTTTGAAAAGGTAAGTTATCATCACACCTTTGTTACCAGGTTACCACAGAAATAAGAATGGTTATGGTTTTCTTGATGGACTTGAGGGCGGTGTTGCCCGTAGCCAATGTCACGTAAAAGGGTAGGAACAAAATAAATGCTCTTAGAGCACGACGCTGTTCGGTGGTTGTTGTAGTTGTCTCGTAAAACCGATAGCTGGATTTTACGAGAAGCACGTGGACTACCGGCCGTTGACTCCAAAATGGTGGTTAAACACGCTTTGAGATTAATTCTCCATTCACTGCACACTACCACATTAGATTATTGTATAATAAAGCTATCGATATTACACTTTAAACAATATTAATGAGCAAAAAACAAAGGAATTAATCACGAGGCTACTATCAAGATGGCGTTCGAACCGGAAGTCCGAAATAAGAATGTATTACGATCTAATATTTTCTAGAGATGCAACGGATAGTTGTTTGGCCGGATACCGGATGTTCGGCCTGACCACCGGCCGAATATTCGGTATCCGGCCGCCGAATATTCGGCCGGCGGAATATCTACATTTCGGTTTTTCAGGTGCGCATTGTGCAGGTTTTGACCTGTTTTCGTATTGAGCGGACTCATTTCTAGGTTCGAAATGAGTGCGCGTGCAATGGAATGTTTACCTTAAATTGTTTTTGTAGCCGGTCCCATATTGGGATACCCTCGTACAATTTAGGAGGGAATTAAATCTTCTCGGGTCCGTGGTGTAGGGTTGGAGCCGGCGTAGTTTTTATCGCGTATCTTTACTTGAAAATAATTGTAGTGTATAACTAGCCTTATGAACCGATTTTGCATGTACAACCAGCCTTAAAGTTTATAGTCTATGATTGTTCATTATTTTTAGTATGTGGGTATTTTTGCACTTTGTAATTTTTCCTCAGTCACCCGTTGATCACGAACGCTGTAAAGGGTTCGAAACGTCGGGATGTAATATAATATCAATATACGCGATATAATCCGTTTTCATATTTTTATTCATGTTTTAAAATAATAAACTAGTATGATTACGTCCGACCGTGACTGTTTCTTAAATCCAATTTGTTTACTCTGACATCAAACAGTTACTATCCAGTATCCGGCCGGATAATAGGTCACTATCCGGCATCCGGCCGGATATTAAACAAGGGCCTGATACCGGATAGTAACCGAATATCCGGTGCATCTCTAATATTTCCATATATTCATGCTCTGAAAGATGGTCATTGTTGTTCTGAAAAGTGTGCAGGAAGTGATACTTTTCTGCACTAGAGCATTTTGCTTTCCAAGTACGATTTTTATCATTTTTTTAAGATAAGCAATTGAAATTTGGTATTAAATGGATTTGTCATACAATTTCCATTCTGATATTTAACTTCCCATTGCATAAATAAAGATACCTAAATGGTTGATTGAAATTAAGTACCTACCCTCAAAAAATGCTATAAAAATTATACTTAGTCATGTTAAAAAAACATGTAATTTACTTTCCTCGTATTCGAAATGAAAAGTAGTGTTTAACTCGGGTTAAAGGCATTTCATCCCTTGGTTAACAATCTACTATTGGCTGTCACTGACTGTGACTACATTCACTATCAGATATTAGCGGAGCGGTTAGGGCGCTCAAAAATATCCGAACACCGTTAAAATAGATGGCGCTGTGTCTGAATTGCGGTACAGTCGCCAGCCAGTCGCCATCAAATGTGCCATTTTCAATCAAAAGGCTACTTGGCGGTTGTCAATAGTGCGCTATTCCATACAGGCTTCAATTTGTAATCAACCTTATTGACAAGCGACAATGTAGTACCTTTTGGTTGAAAATGTCACAAATATATCGCAGCGGCCAAGGTGCTCTTAAATATCTAAACTCCTTGTTTGCCAAGGCGCTTTGCGTGGACGTTCGCAAATTGCGGGCATTTTTCTCTATCACTTTAATTACGCCTGCATTGGAGTAAACGAGAAAGATCCCCGCAATTTGCTAATTTCGGTTTTCGCGGTAGCCCCTCAGATATCTCCGATATCATATATGAAAGAAAAGAAGAAAGAAAATACATTTATTTGACGCCACAACATAGTACATAAAAAAGAAAAGCATGCAGACAAAAAAACATTTGGACGCCAAAAAGGATCCCCACTCAGCATAGTGCCGCGGCAAACCGTGGCGCTGGTTTTCTGTGGGGACCTGTGGCTTAATCTAAAAATAATGTACAGCGCCATCTATTTTAACGGCAATAGGACTACTATACATGCGTCTTACTGTTCAATGTTAATATTGTAGAAATTGTTGTTATGATTTTTAAATAATATTACAATCTTTTGGTCACAATTATTAAGTCTAGCAACACAAATGACAAAACTGACAGTCCGGTTCTAACTAACCAAACAGGGGCGAGTATACGAGGGTAAATCAAAAAGTTCTTAGAAATAGGGTCAAAAACAAAAGATAATCATTGTTTTTATTTTTATTTTTCTACTTAATCTCCTTCTGTTTCAATACATTTTAAGTACCGTTTTTCAAGTTTTTTTATTCCTTCCGAAAAAAATGTTTTTCCTTGAGTCTCGAAAAACTCCTCGACAGCACTCATCACCGCATTATCGTCATCAAATTTAGTTTCACGGATGTGCTCTTTTAATTTGGGAAATAAGTAAAAATCACTCGGAGCTCAGTCTGGTGAGTAGGGTGGGTGGTTGAAGATCTCAAAACCAGCTTGGCGGATTGCAGTGACAGCCATCTGTGACCGATGAGCAGGAGCGTTATCATGGTGGAACAACACGCCAGCACGCAATTTTCCTCGACGTTTTTCTTTAATTGCCTGCCGCACTTTCGGGATCAATTCCGTGTAATAAGCACCTGTTATGGTTTTTCCTTTTGGCAGATAGTCAATCAAAAGGATACCATCCGTATCCCAGAAAACTGAGGCCATGACTTTCCCTGCCGTCGGAAATACTCGAAATTTCTTCATTGGCGGAGAAGACGGGCGTTTCCAGGACATGCTTTGCTTTTTCGTTTCGGGATCAAAATGGTGAACCCATGTTTCATCCATGGTGACAAAACGCCGATAAAAAGTATCCGGATCACGCTCGATAATTTTTAGATTTCGCTTTGAAATCTCCAAACGCAAATCTTTGTTCGCCTCGGTTAACATTCGTGGAACCCATCTGGCGGATACTTTTTTAAACCCTAAAACATCCGTTAGTATTGATTGCACGCTACCAAATGAACGGGGGTCATCTTCACAGCCAGATCTGCCTCTTTTAAATTCAGCAACCCAGTAAGCGACCGTAGAATAGGGTAAAGTATTAATGCCAACAGTTTGCTGAATATCCAAAAAAATGTCTTTGGTAGACATTTTTTTTAAACACAGGTATTTTATCACGGCACGCAACTCATTTTTTTCCATAATTGAACTAATTTGCTAACTTGTTGCACAAAATAATTAATTACAATGAAATGGCGGGAGAATTTCGAAAACAAATAACTGTCAAATAATACGTCATAATGACAATTTAAAATAAAAATAAAACTACGCGTAAAGAGGTTTTGTAAATATGTAGTTCTAATAACTTTTTGATTCATCCTCGTAAAAACGCCAATCCGACTTGTTTCCGGTCCGGTTCTAGGCGCCATGTTGGTTGAAAAAGGCGGATATGATGGTGACAACTATGGATGGTATAGAAAGGATGCCAATCTCTTATGGCTTATGGCAGAATTGTTGCAAAAGTGACCGCTTTCAGCTTTAAATAATAGTTCCTAATCTCTCCGGTGGCGCTAGTTAGGCTCTGGGACATGAGTCCACAAGGACATGAGACATGAACCATATAAGGCAACAAATAACCCGACCAAATTACGTAGATTGTTTTTGGTAGTATTTCGGTGTATGGTGGCGCCGCCTAATTAGTGTTTTTTGATGGACACTTTTCAATACATAGAGATTTGGCTCCTTTATATATTATAGTCTCCATGGTGACAACGCTTGATGAGTGCTGACGTATTGTTAAGACTGAATACTTTGAATATAGCCATATTTAATAAAATCTGTTACTTACAACAAAGATTGACTGAATTTACGAAATCTCAGAAGTGGGATTGGCGTTTTTATACTCGCCCCTGATTGGTTAGTTGGAACCGGACTGTCAGTTTTGGCATTTGTGATGCTAGACTTAATAATTGTGACCAAAAGATTGTAATATTATTTAAAAATCATAACATTGTATCATAGAGTAACTTATACTAGAGCGGTACTGTCATAGTAAATTTTGTAACCCCAGTAAATTCACTGCCATCTGTCGACACACTTTAAAACTAAAAATGAAGATTTATAAAAATACGATAGAATGTATTTAAATATAGATAAATATTTTTTTTTATTTGCATTAATTATTTTTATGATTTTGACCCATGTTCTTTTACTGATATGCGTTAAAATTGTTAAATAACAAACGAAACCGTCAACGCCATCTATTCGACTGTAGGCCAAAACTAGTAGCGCCACCTGAACGAGAATCGAAATTTCTTTATTTTCGAGGCACGTTTTTTCCTTAGACTGTATCCATCTATTACGGAGTTATTATTATCTTTGATTTTATTCATGCATTGTCATCAGATCACACAAGTGTTAGGTTTCGATAGGAGGCGGATTTAATATATTGATTCAAAAACTAATATCAATAGGATTCTAGGTATAATTATCTACATTATACTTATACATTATCTGCTGCTTATTAAACACAACTCTGTTGTCAAGAGAACAAGAGCGTGTTCTAATGTGGTATTTTCTATAAAAAGGGACCTTATTGTCGATAGAGCTTACGCCATTATAAACGATGCTCCGATATAAACACAATGCCGCGCGACGCTGTGCGGCGTAAGCGCCATTGACAATAAGGTCCCTTTTCATAGAAAATGCCCCAAATTAATTTAGACCCGTAGATATATGCAGAACCTTACAAATGTGGAATCCCATCCGAGGTGGTACATTATTATTTTGGTGTATTCCCATTTGTCCCTGCCGACACAGATGGGAATAGGTGCATTCATATGAATCATTCTCATCTGTCCCTGTCTCATGTATGGCTCACGTAGGACGGAGACAAATGGGAAACAACATGTTTTTCTTTAATGAAAAAAATAATATAACTCAAAAATATAAATGAAATTTCCAGATGGACATCTACGTGCAAACCGCGAGCCCGATCGTCGAGCAAGTCCTAAAGGGATACAACGGAACCATCTTCGCGTACGGCCAGACGGGCACCGGCAAAACGTACACTATGGCCGGCGCCACGGCCGCGCCCGAGCTGCGAGGCATCATACCGAACTCTTTCGCGCATATCTTCAGTCATATCGCTACGGCTAAGGACGATGAAAAGTAAGTGTAATACGCCGTGATGCCTTAAGGCATCATACATTACAAAGGTACTATAGTCGTCTACGGCCAGACGGGCAACAGCAAGAACTACTATGGCCGGCGCCACGGCCGCGCGCCCGCTGTGAGGCATCATACCGAACTCTTTCGCGCATATCTTCAGTCATATCGCTACGGCTAAGGACGATGAGAAGTAAGTGTAATATGCGGTGATGCCTTAAGGTATCATACATTGCAATGACACAATCATCGCTTACGGCCAGACGGGCACCGGCAAGACTTATACTATGGCCGGCGCCACGGCCGCACCCGCGCACCGAAGCATCATATCATACCGAACTCGTTCGCGCATATCTTCAGTCATATCGCTACGGCTAAAGACGATGAGAAGTAAGTGTAATATGCCGTGATGCCTTAAGGCATCATACATTACAAAGGTACTATAGTTGCCTACGGCCAGACGGGCAACAGCAAGACTTATACTATGGCCGGCGCCACGGCCGCGCCTGAGCTTCGAGGCATCATACCGAACTCTTTCGCGCATATCTTCAGTCATATCGCTACGGCTAAAGACGATGAGAAGTAAGTGTAATATGCCGTGATGCCTTAAGGCATCATACATTACAAAGGTACTATAGTTGCCTACGGCCAGACGGGCAACAGCAAGACTTATACTATGGCCGGCGCCACGGCCGCGCCTGAGCTTCGAGGCATCATACCGAACTCTTTCGCGCATATCTTCAGTCATATCGCTACGGCTAAAGACGATGAGAAGTAAGTGTAATATGCCGTGATGCCTTAAGGCATCATACATTAAAAATATATATATTCAGTCATATCACTACGGCTAAGGAAAATGTGCACAACTACGGCGCGATGAAACCTCTGACTATTAAACTTAATATTTTGTTAAAGGTTCCTGGTATGCGTGACGTACTTGGAGATATATAACGAAGAAGTGCGGGACCTGCTGGGAAATAATCCGCACCAATCGCTCGAAGTTAAGGAGAGACCAGATATCGGAGTCTTCGTCAAAGACCTCACAGGTTAGTGGCGTCAAAAACATGTAAATAATATTTGACCACGAACGGAACCACTTCCACAGAACGAGTAATAGTATTATCATATAGAACGGCCACGCCCCGCCCCGCCCCGACTCGAATGCCCTCGCCCCGCGACAGCAGATTGACGGCCGTTTGCCGGCCGCTCAGTACTGTTTTTAAACAACTTACACTATGACGCATGACGCGTGTACAGACGTGCCGTTCACACATAGAAACGCAAGTGATTTTTGATGTATAGTGTCCGCCCTGTGGTGTTATGTACTTGTTTTGTGCAATAGTGTTTACTACTATTATACATCTTTAAGCATTTCTTTTCCTTCACCTTTTTCTAAACAAACTTTAATTTCTAATTACTAAAGTCTACGCTTATTCTTTCATCCTCAGGCTACGTGGTGCACAACGCAGACGAGCTGGAAAAGATAATGTTCGTGGGCAACAAGAACCGCCACATCGGCGCCACCGCCATGAACACAGAATCCTCTAGGAGCCACGCCATCTTCTCCATCACCGTGGAGAGCAGCAAGAAGGGAGCAGACAACAAAACGCATGTTAAAATGGGAAAGCTGCACTTAGTCGACCTTGCCGTGAGTATATTACAGGGTAGCACGTAACGCAATTTTCGAAGATTTTTAACTCTCTCCCCCTCGTGTAACGCGCTGTAACATTTTCGTTTCAGCGGCTCAGACTCAGCTATTGAGCTGAGATTTCTTTGTTATTTCCAGGGTTCCGAACGCCAAAGCAAGACGCAAGCCACGGGCACGCGCCTCAAGGAAGCCACCAAGATCAACCAATCCCTGTCCGTGCTCGGCAACGTCATCTCCGCCCTCGTCGACGGCAAGAGCACGCACATCCCCTACCGGAACTCCAAGCTCACCAGGCTGCTGCAAGACTCGCTCGGGGGGAACTCCAAGACTGTCATGGTCAGTACACGCCACAGACCTCAACTATGTACTTGACAGCACGCACATCCCCTACCGGAACTCCAAGCTCACCAGGCTGCTGCAAGACTCGCTCGGGGGGAACTCCAAGACTGTCATGGTCAGTACACGCCACAGACCTCAACTATGTACTTGACAGCACGCACATCCCCTACCGGAACTCCAAGCTCACCAGGCTGCTGCAAGACTCGCTCGGGGGGAACTCCAAGACTATCATGGTCAGTACACGCCACAGACCTCAACTATGTACTTGACAGCACGCACATCCCCTACCGGAACTCCAAGCTCACCAGGCTGCTGCAAGACTCGCTCGGGGGGAACTCCAAGACTGTCATGGTCAGTACACGCCACAGACCTCAACTATGTACTTGACAGCACGCACATCCCCTACCGGAACTCCAAGCTCACCAGGCTGCTGCAAGACTCGCTCGGGGGGAACTCCAAGACTGTCATGGTCAGTACACGCCACAGACCTCAACTATGTACTTGACAGCACGCACATCCCCTACCGGAACTCCAAGCTCACCAGGCTGCTGCAAGACTCGCTCGGGGGGAACTCCAAGACTGTCATGGTCAGTACACGCCACAGACCTCAACTATGTACTTGACAGCACGCACATCCCCTACCGGAACTCCAAGCTCACCAGGCTGCTGCAAGACTCGCTCGGGGGGAACTCCAAGACTATCATGGTCAGTACACGCCACAGACCTCAACTATGTACTTGACAGCACGCACATCCCCTACCGGAACTCCAAGCTCACCAGGCTACTGCAAGACTCGCTCGGGGGGAACTCCAAGACTGTCATGGTCAGTACACGCCACAGACCTCAACTATGTACTTGACAGCACGCACATCCCCTACCGGAACTCCAAGCTCACCAGGCTGCTGCAAGACTCGCTCGGGGGGAACTCCAAGACTGTCATGGTCAGTACACGCCACAGACCTCAACTATGTACTTGACAGCACGCACATCCCCTACCGGAACTCCAAGCTCACCAGGCTGCTGCAAGACTCGCTCGGGGGGAACTCCAAGACTATCATGGTCAGTACACGCCACAGACCTCAACTATGTACTTGACAGCACGCACATACCCTACCGGAACTCCAAGCTCACCAGGCTGCTGCAGGACTCGCTCGGGGGGAACTCCAAGACTGTCATGGTCAATACACCTGTCATATATGTCTGTCATCCTGTATATGTATATAACAGTTGCGTTCCACTTTTTAAAAAACTAAAAATTTTGCCTTTGCCTTGTTTGTACTTAAGGGAAATATGCGCAGACAAGGCCGGCTGTCATGAATCTCTTGTACCATCCTCGATGCCATAAAGATATATACAGGAGAAATGTCGCTAACATTTGTATAGTGGTCTACAATGAACTCCCGGAGGACATAAAGGTGCTCGAGGGCAATTTTTTTAAGCGTCGCCTGACGAACTGGCTTCTAGACCAGTGCCACTATAGCGTAAAGGAGTACCTCGACCGCGGTTCAGTTCTAGGATAAGAATTGGTTTTCGTGCCTCTAGGTTAGAATTAGTTTTGAATGTATTGTTATTTGTACAAAATGGACATTTTAATTATTAATTTGTATTAAGCTTCATTGATATTAAAAACTGTAATAGATGTCATATATTAAAGAAAAAGTGACGAAGCCCTCCAGTGGTGAAGGCCGGAAGTAGTGTGACTACTTTAA
Organism: Cydia strobilella; assembly: GCF_947568885.1. Taxonomy (NCBI): domain Eukaryota; kingdom Metazoa; phylum Arthropoda; class Insecta; order Lepidoptera; family Tortricidae; genus Cydia; species Cydia strobilella. Next base: position 340,778 of record NC_086064.1, on the reverse strand, counting down.
AAAACACAAATCAAAATATTTAATAAAATAATTTGATTTGTTCCCAAACTTGTTCTTCATTGATATGTTATTTATTTTTATTATTTTTAATTTAGATGTATGGCTTATAAAATAAATAAGATTAAAAAAAAAAAAAAAAGATTGATTTGATTTGCACGTTGGCATGCAGGCAAGATACACAGTACATTTATAAATATGTAACATCCCATTACTGTATCTAAGCAAATAAATATTTCTGATTTCTGATATAATATTGTTTCAAAATGTATATTTTTATTATTCTTATACAGATCGCAACCATCGGACCGGCGGAGAGCAACTATGTGGAGACAATTAGCACTTTGCGCTACGCCAACCGCGCCAAGAACATCGAGAATAAAACGCACGTCAACAGTGAACCAGGCGACGCTCTCCTTACAAGGTAGTGTAGATACGTGTAGATTACAACTAAAAGGCCATGTACATCGAAAACAAGACGCACGTCAACAGTGAACCAGGCGTCAACAGTGAACCAGGCGACGCTCTCCTTACAAGGTAGTGTAGATACGTGTAGATTACAACTAAAAGGCCATGTACATCGAAAACAAGACGCACGTCAACAGTGAACCAGGCGGCAACAGAGAACCAGGCGACGTTCTTCTTACAAGGTAGTGTAGATACGTGTAGATTACAACTAAAAGGCCATGAACATCGAAAACAAGACGCACGTCAACAGTGAACCAGATGACGCTCTCCTTACAAGGTATGGACTGTTGTAGTGTTTAAAGTGTAGATTACAACTAAAAGGCCATGAACATCGAAAACAAGACGCACGTCAACAGTGAACCAGGCGTCAACAGTGAACCAGGCGACGTTTTCCTTACAAGGTATGGACTGTTGTAGTGTTTAAAGTGTAGATTACAACTAAAAGGCCATGAACATCGAAAACAAGACGCACGTCAACAGTGAACCAGGCGTCAACACTGAACCAGGCGACGTTCTCCTTACAAGGTATGGACTGTTGTAGTGTTTAAAGTGTAGATTACAACTAAAAGGCTATGAACATCGAAAACAAGACGCACGTCAACAGTGAACCAAGCGTCAACAGTGAACCAGGCGACGTTTTCCTTACAAGGTATGGACTGTTGTAGTGTTTAACGTGTAGATTACAACTAAAAGGCCATGAACATCGATAACAAGACGCACGTCAACAGTGAGCTTGGCGTCAACAGTGAACCATGCGACTGACTTAATTACAAACTTAATTGTATGTTGCAGGTTCCAACAAGAGATTGATCAACTTAAGAAACAGTTGGAAGAGAATGAAAATGGTAAGCGCTCTTTATTACGACATATCTCGAAAAAAACACCGGCCAAGTGCGAGTCGGACTCTCGCACGAAGGGTTCCGTACCATAATGGTACGTTTTTAAAAAACGGCAAAGAATCACAAACAAACAAATGCTAACAAAACCCTGACCTGTATGTTGACCTCTATCGTGTTTAGTTCTTTTTTAGTTGTAGGTTAACTTAGTAAATACTAACACTAGTTATTAGGTACTTAGCTAACAAACTAACTAAATCTATGGATTGTTATGATCTGCAATAAATGATTATTTAATTTTTTTTTAAACAATATGGTAACAAAAACAAATAAGAATAATAAAAAATTCACTGCCTTCAGTATCTTCTACATTAATATGGTAACAAGAAAATAATGTATGTTACACTGACTTCGGCATATTACAAAGAAAGAAATAAATAAAGAAAGAAAGAAAATACATTTATTTAACGCCACAACATATTACATATGGAAATAAGACATAGAGATTAACCTCGTGAGGCTAAATGTATGCATGTATATGCATTCTAATTTGAACCTTTTGATGTAACAAATAGAGTAGCATTTCTTTTGTTTCACTGCATTGTAAAACAAACTAAATTCGTCCCAATTTACTTATAGAATAAGGTTCAAATTAAAAAATGAAAAACTTTATATAGTGCATCTTACGAGGTTAAAAAACATTGGACGCTAAAATAGGAACTCAGCATAATAGGGTATTAGGAGGATAGTCCTTCCTCCTTTATGGCATTCCTCGCAGCCGCTCTCGCCTCCGGCGGCAGCATCTCCACCACGGCATTGATGAAACTGGATACCCTTTGCGGGGTCAAAAAACTCTTCAATACTCCCAGTATTTCTTGAAAATCCATTCTTCCATCCAAGTCCTCCATCTGAGGCGCTGCCATTGCAGACACTATGAGACACAGTATCAAAAACTTCAAGTATTTCATTATTTTTGAATTCTTCAAGCGCTGATGTGTAAATGTACTATCCTTGAGATGTAGAGGTTTTTATATATTATGGCGTAAAAAGGCCATTTTTAATTAGGGTTCCGTTAGCCAAAGGGTAAAAACGGGACCCTATTACTAAGACTCCGCTGTCCGTCTGTCCGTCCGTCTGTCTGTCACCAGGCTGTATCTCATGAACCGTGATAGCTAGACAGTTGAAATTTTCACAGATGATGTATTTCTGTTGCCGCTATAACAACAAATACTAAAAACGGAATAATATAAATATTTAAATGGGGCTCCCATACAACAAACGTGATTTTATTTGCGGTTTTTTTCCGTAATGGTACGGAACTCTTCGTGCGCGAGTCCGACTCGCACTTGGCCGGTTTTTTAGTTACTGAACTTGTATGTTTAATAGTGCATTAAATTAGTATGTCACAGATTTTACAACTATCCTGTTGATAAAATAATAATTTCACAGTTATATTATTGTATTATTACATCGTTATTTTTTTCTTGTTCTAGATAATGTATTTGTTACAGTTCTAGTTGAATAAAAACGATTTATTTATTGATAACATAGAGTAACTTATACTAGAGCGGTACTGTCATAGTAAATTTTGTAACCCCAGTAAATTCACTGCCATCTGTCGACACACTTTAAAACTAAAAATGAAGATTTATAAAAATACGATAGAATGTATTTAAATATAGATAAATGATTTTTTTTATTTGCATTATTAAATATATTTTTATGATTTTGACCCATGTTCTTTCACTGATATGCGTTAAAATTGTTAAATAACAAACGAAACCGTCAACGCCATCTATACGACTGTAGGCCATAACTAGTAGTGCCCTCTCGAGAATCAAATTTTCTTGATTTTCGAGGCACGTTTTTTCCTTAGACTGTATCCATCTATTACGGAGTTATATCTATCTTTGATTGATAATAAATAGCATTGCACCCGTGCGGCGGGCGAGTCGCTAGTAGAGGATATAACCAAACGGAGTAGTCATTAACAGGCGTTCCCCTCTGTCGAAAATAGTCGGCCAATGGTCATACACAATGTATGGACTGACATTAATCTGACATGGCTATTTTTACGTTACGTATACATTTGACGTTCCTCTCCCCCGCAAAAATCGACAGACTTTTTTGTACAGAAAATTACAGACAAGGCGTCTCCGTTTGGTCAAAGATAGATATAACTCCGTAATAGATGGATACAGTCTAAGGAAAAAACGTGCCTCGAAAATCAAGAAAATTAGATTCTCGTTCAGAGGGCGCTACTAGTTTTGGCCTACAGTCGTATAGATGGCGTTGACGGTTTCGTTTGTTATTTAACAATTTTAACGCATATCAGTGAAAGAACATGGGTCAAAATCATAAAAATATATTTAATAATGCAAATAAAAAAAATCATTTATCTATATTTAAATACATTCTATCGTATTTTTATAAATCTTCATTTTTAGTTTTAAAGTGTGTCGACAGATGGCAGTGAATTTACTGTGGTTACAAAATTTACTATGACAGTACCGCTCTAGTATAAGTTACTCTATGGTTTGGTTAACTATATTATTTGTGGTATTTTCTATAAAAAGGGACCTTATTGTCGATGGCGCTTACGCCATTATTAACGATGCTCCTATATAAATACAATGCCGCGCGACGCTGTGCGGCGTAAGCGCCATCGACAATAAGGTCCCTTTTTATAGAAAATGCCTCATATCCTTTAAGGATTAACTAGCACGAAATCTTCCTCCCATTAGCTCGATTCCCTTTACACCCTCAGATCAGGTTGAGACCGCTCAACCGATCTGCGCTGGAGCGAAAACTCTTTAGGAGTATTCCAGCGTAGCAAAACCCGTCTCGTGTGATGCGGAAGGGTCCTGGATTTTCCCCAGGCTACCATCCCCCCACACAGTCCTACCGCTCTACTTGCCCCCCCTGCAATAGAGCCCAAGTCAGGTTAAAAAAAAAAAAAAAAAACTTCGCGTATTAGCAAAGTAATATTTTGGTATTAATGTTGTCAACTTGTACAGAGTTGGAAGAGGAGGGGGAGGCTGAGCTGAGCGAGGGCGAGCTCACCGACGACCCCCTCACCGAGTCCGAGCTGGACTCGCTCGGCCCCGAGGAGCGCAAGGAGTTGCGCAGGCTGAGGAGGGAGGAGAAGGTAAAATACATTATATAATCACATTTATCTTAAACTAGAGACCCGCGAGCGGCACAGGATCGGTCGGAGTGGCGAGCCTTGGGGGAGGCCTATGTCCAGCAGTGGACGTCTATCGGCTGACATGATGATGATGATGATGATGAGAGACCCGCCCCATCTTCGCACGGGTTACACAAAACCTTAACAAATGGGGGCTACTGTTTTTGTGCTCACCAGTTGGCGCCACTGTAGATGTAGGTCCAGAAAAACAGATTTCAAAATTCTTCTATGCTTATTTTTATAAAATCAATACGTTCTAATATACACAAAGGTATTTATTTTATTTTATTTATTTAGGAAACAAACAGTCACATACAGATAAGTTTAAACTTGCAGATATACAATAAGACCTAGTTCCATTAATTATAACATACTGATATTGATAACAAGTTGAAACAGGGCTTGTTCGGCTCTGCCTTTTTAACGTCTAAATGTGCCATTTTTTCAACCTGTTTAATTTTGCATATATTTTAGTTGGCACTTTTAAACCACTAACATTTATTGAGCTATATCTATTTTATAACCATGATTAATCAAAGATGGACAAAGATTTACCACAATTCTGAATAAGGAGTGAAAACTCCCGATAAAAAGCTTGAAACCCCTAAAACTATGCATTTGACATTTTGAAAGACCTCCATCTACAATAGCGCCCCTAGCGGCGGAATTAAACGCGGTAGCCCTCATTGTGACATTCCTCAATCTTTTGCAGGACGAAATTTGCTTATATCTCTATACAAATAACCTGTCAGTGTCCTTATGGCAAGCGACAATGTGGTACTTTCTACTTGAAAACGACACAATTAGCTCCATGCATGAATTTATTTTTATTTTTGGATTCATAATTTATATCGTTGGAACACCGGAAATGATAATAATACTTTTGTAAACCTTAACATTATTTTATTAAAAAATATTTAAAATGTTGAAACGCTCATAATTTTTGGCGCGAATTCGACAGAGCGTGATGACGTCACACGTTGGGCGGCCCAACTGACGTTTGCTACTAATGACACTAATCTGTCCAACGCGTGACGTCACGTGGCGTTTCGAGCGTTTCGCTCACTAGCTTTTCGCGGGCAAATTTTTGTACTTTTTATTTATAATTTTAAGTGATTAAATGGTAATTTAAAAACGGAAATGCATTTGTAACATGATATAACGGTAACAAACATCCGAATAAAACATATTTCGTTCAAATATAAACTTCATGCATGAGGCTAATTATACCACTTAAACCTTCCTCAATAATCACTATTGATCGGTGAAAACCGCATAGAAATCCGTTTACCAACACAAATTGTATCATCCAAAATCGACTATTATTTTCAATCGAATGATACAATTAAAATACTTTTTAGGATTCCGTACCCAAAGGGTAAAAACGGGACCCTATTACTAAGACTCCGCTGTCCGTCTGTCTGTCTGTCTGTCACCAGGCTGTATCTCATTAACCGTGATAGCTAGACAGTTGAAATTTTCACAGATGATGTATTTCTATTGCCGCTATAACAACAAATACTAAAAACAGAATAATATAAATATTTAAATGGGGCTCCCATACAACAAACGTGCTTTTTGATTTTTTTGCTGTTTTTTTCCGTAATGGTACGGAACCCTTCGTGCGCGAGTCCGACTCTCACTTGGCCGGTTTTTTTTAAAGAAATTGTTAGGTAAATCACATTTTAAGTTTTGTCATTTGTCTCTATTCACCCCGATTGAGGGTACCTTTATATTTTTAGGTAAAACTCAATCGAGAAAAAGCGAACCAAGCAAGAAAGGTGTTGGAAGAGAAAAAGGCAGAGTTGCAGAGAACCAAGTAACTATCCCTTTTCCATTCAATGGGGTTGGCCGGTCGAAGTGTTTAGCAGATGGCGCCAGCATAGCTTGCCCTGTCAATCCCTAGAATTGTGTCAATTTTTTGTTTTTTTAATGCCCTGGATGCCAAACCCTTTAAGCCAAATCTCATAGAAAAAGGGGCAAGCTATGATGGCGCCATCTCTGCAAACCTTTGACAGTTGCCAACCCCATTGTAGAGAATTTTTACAGAATACTCTTTGGAAGATTTTAATATTTATTTATTTTGCCTTAATTTTTTTTCTAACAATATTTAAATACGGGCACAAATGTAGAAAATACAACCATTTGACGAGTTGTTTCTTCACATCTTCCAATTGGGACATTTGGGACTGTTTTCAAGACAGGAAAATGCAAAAAAGCCCGTGAAAGTTACTTACAGAATAAATATATTAATACTGATTTAAACTTTCACGATTTTTGCTCATTATTATTTACAACGACGGGACTTAATCGCGTAAAATAAGTTTTAAATTTACCTCCGACGTTTCGAGGACGGAGTTGTCCCTGGTAACATCCCTAGTGCGCAAAACGTTCAAGTTAATAAACAAGACCAAGTGCGGGTAGTTCGAAAAACTCGCGCGCCTAGAAGATGTTGATGTCAACTTTAGCCAGTCTTCTCCGAGACCACGGGGACAACGCCGTCCTCGAAACGTCGGAGGTAAATTTAAAACTTATTTTACGCGATTAAGTCCCGTCGTTGTGAATAATAATAAATATTTTAATACCACATTATAGTTGAGCGTTAGCGAAGGTCTCCGTTTCAGCGATAAACTATGACGGTTCTATTAGGCTATATATTATTTTAAACTATTGCAGTGCCATCTGTGTTAATGCAGTTCCATCGGTTTGCCGCTGTCACTGTCACATTTCGCAAGAAAGAACGGGAAAAATCATGCGCGCCAAGTGTCCATTTTGATCGAATTTTGTCGAATTTTATTTATTTTAAAAATGTTACCTTACAATATCGAAATTCGAAAGCTATCAAATTACTATTTAAGTTAAGATTGTTTATGCTTCTTTTTTTGTTTATAGTATCACATAATAAATAATCGAGTAAAGTTTGATTAAAAGTCCGAGTTAGAGGTTACTTTGGGAATTGATTGTATCGAGCGAAGTGTCATAATTCATGTATCGGAAGCTATGTTATTAAAGATAATATAGTCAAGAACTACATATATTTTTTCCACGTCTACGAATATCAACGCCTCTTAGAAAAACATGATCATATAAGGAGATTTTTCGCCTTCTGGTTCACGCGTTTATCCCCATTTTTACCTCCTCAGGAAACAGCAGGAAGAGCTGAAGGACAAGCTGCAGCGCCTGGAGTCCAAAGTCCTCGTCGGCGGCGAGAACCTGCTGGACAAGGCTGACGCCCAGCGCAGGCTGCTGGAACAGGCTTCCAGGGAGCTGGAGCAGAGGAGGCTCATCGAGCTGCGGCTGCAGGAGGACCTGCAGAAGAAGGAGGTATGGGACACCTGACTACTATTTCAACCACGGTGACAGGTGCGACAATTGTCGACATCACTGTTACTGACGTCACAGGCCTCCATAGGCTACGGTAACCGCTTACCATCGGACGGGCGGTGTGCTTGTTTGCCACCAACATTTTAATTAAAAAAAAAAAACTCCATTATATCGCCAATAAATTAGTACTTATTTTGCGAAGCTAATGACAATTGTCGCAAGAAACACGACAATTGTCACGAAATTCCGACAGTACTCATTTCCTGTCAAAAATTACCGAAAATTCTTTAAATCTTGAGACAGTTATCATCATCGAAATTTACCTATCTTTTAATATTGTCTTCGGTTACCGCGATAGTTACTCATGAAATAAAACTATGAAAACGGATTATATTACGGGCGTTGACCACGAACGCTGTAAAGAGTTCCAAACGTCGGGATGTATTATAAATTCAATATACGCGATATAATCCGTTTTCATAGTTTTATTTCATTACCTATCTTTTGCCAATATAATAAAGTTTTTTTAAATAATACAATGATGGTGCCAAACAGGAATACGGCCCGCCCGATGGTATGCGGTAACCGTAGCCCATGGAGGCCTGTGACGTCAGCAACAGCGATGTCGACAATTGTCGCACCTGTCACCGTGGTGAAATAGGGGCGGATAAGGCTAACAGGCTTTTACAGCTTGTACAATGGGCTATGCTCTGAAGAATTGTTTGACATGATGCCAACGGCCGCTTTCTATCACCGCACCGCTCGCCATCGGCAGGGTGTTCATCCTCACACCCTAGCACCTAAATGGTCGCGTACTGTGCGGTTTAAGAGGAATTCCCTCCCGCGTACGCTTCGGCTGTGGAATGAGCCCTGCCGAGGTCTTCCCGATGATCTACGACGGGGTTCTTCAAAAGAGTGTACAGGTTTTTAAAGGGTCGGCAACGCGCATGTAATATCTCTGGTGTTGCAGGCGACTGCTTACCATCAGGCGGGCCGTATGCTTGTTTGCCACCGACGCGACGTGGTACAAAACAATTTACAACTTGCTCATTGATTACTTCTGCAGTTGACTATACTCTAAAGAATTTCTGATGGACAAAGACGTTTCGATTTCTCAAATTTAACTTTGTATGTCTCCATGGAAGACCAGCGTCAAGATACCTGAAAGGTAACTTGACATCAAGCTGAGGGGAGACCTTTTCAGTGACGTTTATGTTTTATATTAATAAAAGTGTTGTATTACATTTAAGCAATACTGTAAGCGTCCTGAATAAATTTATTTTTCTCAAAAATGGACGGCAAAGTCGACGTTGCCGGTTAAAAAGTAGGTCGCGAAGTGCGTTGTTTATGGTCAGTCAAAAAATTAAAAAGTTAAAAAACATTGCAGTCTCGATTTCGGGACTGCAATGTTGCATACAAATTCCATTATTTGTCGAGTTACAAACTTTTTAAAAGTTGAAGTGACCATATCAAATGAAGGCAAAGGTCCATTAAACAGACAAACAGATGATCAGTACTTATTATTATAATGTTGGTACCGCGACTATTTAGGTGTCTCAAATAGGTTGGCGTATTTTCAGCAGAAAAATACACTTCTATTTTTAATTTAAAAAAATAAAAAGGCGGCAAAGCAAATCTTTTTACTTTTTTCTGTGAAAATATATACATAAGAGCGTTGCTTCTGTAAAATATTTATATTATATTTGTTATTATTGCGCCATTTTTGAGAAAAGCACTATATATGACTCGGCTGGAAGGCTACTTGCTGGCTTCGGATTCAATTAAACGGACTCCCAAGGTCGTCCGTTTAAAACGAATCCTCAGCCAGCAAGTAGCTACTTCCGAGCCTCGACAAAAATGTACTATTCTTTCTTCTTTCTTTCTATTTATAGGCTGAACGTCTAGACTTAGAAGAGCGTTACTCCTCGCTTCAAGAAGAGAATGCAGCCAAGACCAGAAAACTCAAGCGTGCCGTCCAACTCCTCAACTCCGCCAAAGCGGAGTTAGCTGATCAGCAGAGAGAGCAGCAAAGGGAGATGGAGGGGATCCTGGACTCCGTCAGGGCTTTGAGGAGGGAGATTCAGTTGGCAGACTTGGTGCTGGACTCGTACATACCCAAGGAGTATCAGGTAGGAGTACCAAGCACCAACATTAGAAAGAGAACATTTTAGGCTTCGCGTGGTTGAGTTAGCTGATCAGCAGAGAGAGCAGCAGCGGGAGATGGAAAGGATCCTGGACTCCGTCAGGGCTTTGAGGAGGGAGATACAACTGGCTGATCTGGTGCTGGACTCGTACATACCCAAGGAGTATCAGGTAGGAGTACCAAGCACCAACGTTAGATAGAGAACATTTTAGGCTTCGCGTGGTGGAGTTAGCTGATCAGCAGAGGGAGATGGAAGGGATCCTGGACTCCGTCAGGGCTTTGAGGAGGGAGATACAACTGGCAGTCTTGGTGCTGGACTCGTACATACCCAAGGAGTATCAGGTAGGAGTACCAAGCACCAACGTTAGATAGAGAACATTTTAGCCTTCGCGTGGTGGAGTTAGCTGATCAGCAGAGGGAGATATAGGAGATCCTGGACTCCGTCAGGGCTCTGAGGAGGGAGATTCAGTTGGCAGACTTGGTGCTGGACTCGTACATACCCAAGGAGTATCGGGTAGGAGTACCAAGCACCAACATTAGAAAGAGAACATTTTAGCCTTCGCGTGGTGGAGTTAGCTGATCAGCAGAGGGAGATATAGGGGATCCCGGACTCCGTCAGGGCTCTGAGGAGGGAGATTCAGTTGGCAGACTTGGTGCTGGACTCGTACATACCCAAGGAGTATCAGGTAGGAGTACCAAGCACCAACATTAGAAAGAGAACATTTTAGGCTTCGCGTGGTGGAGTTAGCTGATCAGCAGCGGGAGATGGAAGGGATCCTGGACTCCGTCAGGGCTTTGAGGAGGGAGATACAACTGGCAGATCTGGTGCTGGACTCGTACATACCCAAGGAGTATCAGGTAGGAGTACCAAGCACCAACGTTAGATAGAGAACATTTTAGGCTTCGCGTGGTGGAGTTAGCTGATCAGCAGAGGGAGATGGAAGGGATCCTGGACTCCGTCAGGGCTTTGAGGAGGGAGATACAACTGGCAGTCTTGGTGCTGGACTCGTACATACCCAAGGAGTATCAGGTAGGAGTACCAAGCACCAACGTTAGATAGAGAACATTTTAGCCTTCGCGTGGTGGAGTTAGCTGATCAGCAGAGGGAGATATAGGAGATCCTGGACTCCGTCAGGGCTCTGAGGAGGGAGATTCAGTTGGCAGAGTTGGTGCTGGACTCGTACATACCCAAGGAGTATCGGGTAGGAGTACCAAGCACCAACATTAGAAAGAGAACATTTTAGCCTTCGCGTGGTGGAGTTAGCTGATCAGCAGAGGGAGATATAGGGGATCCCGGACTCCGTCAGGGCTCTGAGGAGGGAGATTCAGTTGGCAGACTTGGTGCTGGACTCGTACATACCCAAGGAGTATCAGGTAGGAGTACCAAGCACCAACATTAGAAAGAGAACATTTTAGGCTTCGCGTGGTGGAGTTAGCTGATCAGCAGCGGGAGATGGAAGGGATCCTGGACTCCGTCAGGGCTTTGAGGAGGGAGATACAACTGGCAGATCTGGTGCTGGACTCGTACATACCCAAGGAGTATCAGGTAGGATACCAAGCACCTTGGTTTCTTGTTTCATTCACGGGATGCCCCATAAGCAGTGATGTCGACTGCCCAGTCGCCTATTCTGTACATTTCCGGGTCAATAAGTAACGATCGTACCTGGCGGCAATAGCGGCTATTACCATAGAGTAACTTATACTAGAGCGGTACTGTCATAGTTAATTTTGTAACCCCAGTAAATTCACTGCCATCTGTCGACACACTTTAAAACTAAAAATAAATATTTATTAAAATACGATGAAATGTATTTAAATATGGATAAATGATTTTTTTTATTTGCATTAATTATTTTTATGATTTTGACCCATGTTCATTCACTGATATGCGTTAAAATTGTTAAATAACAAACGAAACCGTCAACGCCATCTATACGACAGTAAGCCAAAGCTAGTAGCGCCCTCTGAACGAGAATCAAATTTTCTTGATTTTCGAGGCACGTTTTTTCCTTAGACTGTATACATCTATTACGGAGTTATATCTATCTTTGCTATTACTAAGACGTCTGTCCGCCTGTCACAAGGTATCTCATGAACCGTGATAGAGAGACAGTTGAAATTTTCACAAATGATGTATTTCTGTTGCCGTTATAACAACGGGGTCCGTTTGTTTGACATAATTATTGAATGTCATAATGTAGTGATTGTCATATTATCATCAGTCATAATTCTGAAACCGTTAACTTTTCAGGATTTTCCTCAGGTTATACTATAGATAGGTTAGGTTAGGTTTGTTTTATGGCAATCCTGAAAAGTTACGTGTTTCTGAGAAAAACCAAATTATGACTAACGAAAATGTGGACAAACAATACATTATGACTTAAAACTATATGGGGAACAATAGAGATCCTATAACAGCAAATAAAATAAAAAAATTAAGTGGGGCTCCCATACAACAAACGTGATTATTTTTCCTTTTTTTGCGTAATGGTACGGAACCCTTCGTACGCGAGTCCGACTCGCACTTGGCCGGTTTTTGAGACACTGGTGCATGCAATGACAACCAGTGCCTCACAAATGGAGAGTCAACTCGATCTGTGACGACCGCTAGAACCGTTTGTGAACCGTCGTCGGGATAAGGTGTTTCATATGATTCGTTGAAGGTTGTCATCAGGGATGTTGCGGATGCCGATTTTTTGACATCCGCGGACACGGATGCGGATGCGGATTTTTAAAGGCTCACATTCGCGGATGCGGATGCGTATGTCGAGATTAGGCAAATAAAAAACGTATAATATTACACTTCAGTAATTTTTATTTAAAAAAAAACTGTTAGTATTTGAACAAGAATATAGGTGCCCCACAATCGCATTACTATACTAAAGTCTAAATAAAACGAACTTTTTACTTCTTGTCGCTGTCCGTCATAGGCTAAAGTGCTCGATCGACGAATCACAAAAACGAAACGAGATTCCTATTATTGGCTAATGACCAAATTATCTAGCACTTATGCCGCTGCTAAGACGTTCCTGTACCTACCTGTTCCACATCCGCATCCGCATTAAGCTCCGCATCGACTTTATGCGGATGCGGATGTTGAAAATAATGCGGAAGTTCCGCGTTTGCGAATACGGATGTGAATATTCGCAAAATCCCTGATTATTAATCTGAGAATTGAGTGACTTGTAAAATGTATTTTATTTTACCAATAAAGATCTGTATATCTGTAACATTACCAATAGAAGGTAAAACTGAGTGTATGTTTGTCTGTTAAGGCGCTGATCGAGCAGTACGTGCACTGGAACGAGCAGCTCGGCGAGTGGCAGGTGAAGTGCGTCGCCTACACCGGGAACAACATGAGTGCGCCCGCGCCACCGCGGCAGCACAAACACGTGAGTGAGATACTAGTAGCTTTACCCAACATCACGCTAGGTGGCGCTGAACCGACCGCGGCGATTCCTACACCGCGCCACAGAATAAATAATAGTACTACCATAGAGTAACTTATACTAGAGCGGTACTGTCATAGTAAATTTTGTAACCCCAGTAAATTCACTGCCATCTGTCGACACACTTTAAAACTAAAAATGAAGATTTATAAAAATACGATAGAATGTATTTAAATATAGAATGATTTTTTTTATTTGCATTAATTATTTTTATGATTTTGACCCATGTTCTTTCACTGATATGCGTTAAAATTGTTAAATAACAAACGAAACCGTCAACGCCATCTATACGACTGTAGGCCAAAACTAGTAGCGCCCTCTGAACGAGAATCAAATTTTCTCGATTTTCGAGGCACGTTTTTTTTAGACTGTATCCATCTATTACGGAGTTATATCTATCTTTGCTAGTAGTCAAATAGCCTATTGTGTTGCAGATGGATCCGCCAGATCTATCTTGCCGCTACCTGTCGTACTCGGCCGTGAACGTGCGCCCGCGCCCCGCCGGCTCCGCCGTGCCGCGTCCGCACACCGCCGCCGTCCGCGCGAGACAGTAGACACTGATTTGAACCGTATTACTTGTGCAATAAAGCTCATAATTGGGTGGTAGCTTTTGATGTAAGACGTTACGATATTCGTTGGTTAGAATTGAGCACTGTGTGATGGCCGTGGCTATTTAGCTACCGCATGTTTTTTTTTTTTTTTTATGAAATAGGAGGCAAACGAGCAGACGGATCACCTGATGGAAAGCGATTACCGCCGCCCATGGACACCCGCAACACCAGAGGGGGTTGTAACTGTTGTAAGTGCGTTGCCGGCCTTTAAGATGGGAATACGCTCTTTTCTTGAAGGTTTGAAGGTCATATCGGTCCGGAAATACCGCAGGCGACAGTTCATTCCACAGTTTAGCTGTGCGAGGCAGGAAGTTTCTAGAGAAACGCATGTAACATTAAACATGTTCTATATGGGAGTTTTTAGAAAAACCGTCCACTTTTGGGTTATTTAGACTCAGAATCACGAATACTATTGAATGAGACAAAGAAAAAGTGTCATATTTCATATTTATTTATTGCAACCATGGTTTTATAGGTATTACAAATTCTTGGTAGTTCCACATGGACCCCGTGGGGGCATACCAATATTACATGTATGTATTATTATGTCTCCAGTTTTTCATACAAATGTTTGGTGTCAGTACAGATACAGATAGTTTATTCAAAACGCAAAGTTACATGTCATCAGGTACATATTCAATTTAATTTATTATTTATAACTATTATTTATTTAATTTATTATTTAAGTATTTTAACGGTCCATACAAAATTTATGTGAAAATGCGTTACAAAACTGACTTTTTTTTTCCTTTTTTAAATCGAGTCCTCGTGATTCCGAGTAAAAATAACCTAAAAGTCGACGGAATTTCGAAAAAAAGTAAATGGTACACTTTTAAGTGAAATTACCCATATATTCGATTAGTAAATCTGACATTTGATTTTCATTTTTGAACTGCCAGACACGAACAAAATTGTCAAACGATTTTCACCAGCAGTGTGCAAATGCTGTCAGATACCTTGTAATATTATCTGAAACTTGCCCTTAGTAAACATAATTGTATCAAAGAGAATTAAGAAGACATAGCGCTAACTTCATACCATAGAGTAACTTATACTAGAGCGGTACTGTCATAGTAAATTTTGTAACCCCAATAAATTCACTGCCATCTGTCGACACACTTTAAAACTAAAAATGAAGATTTATAAAAATACGATAAAATGTATTTAGATATGGATAAATGATTTTTTTTCTTTGAATTAATTATTTTTATGATTTTGACCCATGTTCTTTCACTGATATGCGTTAAAATTGTTAAATAACAAACGAAACCGTCAACGCCATCTATACGACAGTTGGCCAAAGCTAGTGGCGCCCTCTGATCGAGAATCAAATTTTCGTGATTTTCGTGTCACGTTTTTTCCTTAGACTGTATCCATCTATTACGGAGTTATATATATTTGTTCATACATAGGTTTTGTTACCAAAAAGACTATTAGTTTCGTAGTCGACATCTAGCGTCAAGTAGCGGAACTATCAGTACTGCTACTCGACAATAGATGTCGCGACAAACAAGAAGTCTAATGCTCAACGATTTTCAGCTAATATTATAACCGAAGTAACTGGAACTCTATTTTCACTACGGTTACGGTAACAAAACCGATGTATGGAGTGAGCACTGTATGTCTTTTTAATTCTCTTTGGTTATGGCTATTTTAATTGATGTAATATTTATTTAATAAAAATATTTAGTTTAGGTTATGTTACAATATACAGTATACAAGAACAAAACTAGTTTTTGGTTATTTTGAATTGTATTTTTTGAAACAAAATGATTAGTCAATGTAAAAGTATTTTTATACATAACCAAATCACATTTGTATTGCTAGAATTAATTATTCATGTTTAGTATTTTAATACTAGTCGCATTCCAATGATTTTATTGTTTGTTTTTGATATTTTTAAACAGTCATATAATGCTTACTTATTTGTAGTTTTTTCAACGAAAGAATTTTAATATTATAAACATCAAAAGTCGAAAATATGGTCTATGTTGGATAAAAAAGTAATGATCTCTCTGTTGTTTGTGATTTTAATTGTATTATGTGCTTTCGCACGACGTATTGATTTGTATTTTTCACTTTAACACACTAATATATTCAATAAATATTAATTTTAATAGCATACTCAATGTTTTATTATTAACCTCTATCGTAAAGGTGCAAGGTGGTTACATTTTTAGGGTTCCGTACCCAAAGGGTAAAAACGGGACCCTATTACTAAGAATCCTCTGTCCGTCCGTCTGTCTGTCTGTCCGTCTGTCACCAGGCCGTATCTCATGAACCTCACCAGCTAGACCGTTGAAACTTTCACAAATGAAATATTTTTGTTGTTGCTATAAAAACAAATACTAAAAATTAATAAATAAAATATTTAAGTGGGGCAACAAACGTGATTTTTTTGCCGTTTTTTGCCTAATGGTACGGAAACCCTTCGTTTTTTTAAATGATATATGAGGCAAACGAGCAGACGGATCACCTGATGGTAAGCGATCACCGCCGCCCATGGACGCCCGCAACACCAGAGGGGTTGTAAGTGCGATGCCGACCTTTAAGATGGGGATTACGCTCTTTTCTTGAAGGTTTGAAGGTCGTATCGGTCCGGAAGTACCGCAGGCGACAGTTCATTCCACAGACTCCACAGTTTAGATGTCGCGCTTCTTGCGTGAGTCCGACAAGCACTTGGCCGGTTTTTAGGGTTCCGTACCCAAAGGGTAAAAACGGGACTCTATTACTAAGACTCCGCTGTTCGTCTGTCCGTCTGTCTGTCACCAGGCTGTATCTCATGAACCGTGATAGCTAGACAGTTAAAATGTTAACAGATGATGTTCTGTTGCCGCTATAACAACAAATACTAAAAACGAAATAAAATAAATATTTAAGCGGGGCTCCCATACAACAAACGTGATTTTTTTGCAGTTTTTTGCGTAATGTTACGAAACCCGTGCGCGAGTCCGACTCGCACTTGACCGGTTCTTCATATTGTTTTATGACTGGAAGTGGAAAGAGAAATCGCCTGGCTGATAATGATTAGGTTGTCTATGTATGACCTTGACTATCTTAAGACTTGACGTAAGTCAAAACCAAGTGCATAGCTAATAAGCCACATAGATTTCTTGTTGCAATGACAAATTTTAGTGCATAATAATTGTTCATCATTTACTTATTTTTTATTTTCAACGGGCTGTCTACAATCAGCACCACGTGTAGGCGTGTTTTATAGTCTAAACTGTGAGTAGTAGCAGTAATATAGACTTATATTGACCGGGATATAGACCGTGATTACCTTTTGTATTATTTGTGAGCTCCCGATATTTCGACGCAGTTACATGCATCATGTTCTATATCCCGGTCAATATAAGTCTAGTGAAACTAACCGTGAATCATTCAAAACTCTAAGCAGTAATATAGTTATTGTAGTACCTTAAGTTAACCTAAGTCAT
Source organism: Cydia strobilella (assembly GCF_947568885.1). NCBI lineage: Eukaryota > Metazoa > Arthropoda > Insecta > Lepidoptera > Tortricidae > Cydia > Cydia strobilella. The sequence goes on along the minus strand of NC_086064.1, from coordinate 323,323 downwards.
GACAAGTGCTACGCTATGGCGCTCCTATGGGATATGCCACGAAGAGAGGCCTATGCTCAGCAGTAGGGATGTTGCGGATGCCGATTTTTTGACATCCGCGGATGCGGATGCGGATTATTAGGCTCACATCCGCGGATGCGGATGTCGAGATTAGGCACATAAAAAACGTCAAATATTACACTTTAGTAATTTTTATTAAAAAAAAATGAAAACATTAATATTTGAACAAGAATATAGGTGCCCCACAATCGGTATACTAGTCCAAATAAAAAAAACTTTTCACTTGTCGCTGTCGTCTAAAGTGCTCGATCGACGAATCACAAAAACGAAATGAGATTCCTATTGGCTAATGACGAAATTACCTCACTTACGCCACCGCTAAGACGTTCCTGTACCTACATGTTCCACATCCGCATCCGCATTAGGCTCCGCATCGATATTATGCGGATGCGGATGTTGAAAATAATGCGGAAGTTCCGCGGTTGCGGATGCGGATGCGAATATTCGCAACATCCCTGTTCAGCAGTGGGCGACTGAAAGCTAAAATAATGATGATGGGATATGTACTAGAGATAGATGCCCTGTACCTATAGTGGTTTTGGCCGAATACCGAATATTCGGCACGTGTCTTTTAGTACTTCAATTTAGAAAAAATTTAGTACTTCTGTTATTTGTATAGTTTTTATTAGTTTTTTTTTTTTGTGTAATTTAACATTTTTAGTTTTAGTTTTTGAAGTTTTATATGTATTTCTAATTGTTATTACATGAATAAATGATAGTCATTTAACATTTATATTTATGTAATTGTTTTTTGTAATTTTGGATTAATTTTATTGTTTGTAAAAATTGACATGTAAAAGTGCCCCTGTGGCCTATTTGCTGAATATATGTTTGATGTTTGATGTCGGTCGAGTAAAAAGGCCGAATCGACCGAATACCGAATAGTTGCCGAATATTCGTGACATCTCTAATATATACAGTAAACTGTAGAGATAGGTAACTGACTGCAAACAAGTTTCTATGCAGGGAGGGTCAGTTATTTCTGCAGGTAGACTCGGTTCACATAGAAGTAGCAGTACTGATAATTCCGCTACTTGACGCTAGATGTCGACTACGAAAATAATAGTCTTTTTGTGAACAAAACTGATGTATGGAGTGAGCACTCTATGTCTACTTAATTATCTTTGGCAGCTGTAGACATGAAACTAGACACGATACTAAAGAAGGTGCAGTCCCACGAGTCGATACGGTCCCCGCCGCTCGCCGAGCCCCTCGCTCTGAAGAAGCTGCTGAGAAAAAAGCCACATGACAAAGTAAGGACACGAATTGAACGACATTGTTTTTAATTACAGCGCCCTCTGTTAACGAGTAGATGAACTACGCTAAAAAGTTCTGTAATTGGTTCTGTATTATTTGGTATAATAACGTACTCAGGATAGGAAATCGTAGCACTTGCCTTATAAAATGAAACCAGTATAAATCTGACGCTGATTTATTATTCACCAAGTTGTTGGTACAAAAATCGCAAGGAAAAGAGAGCTTCGTCCCCGGTTACGACCCCTTTTATTAACATTCACAAACCCCCTCCACGAGTTGAATCAGGTAGTCATTATACATACTTTAAAATAAATTCTAGTGATTCTAATACAATCAATTACATACGTATAAGCTCCATATATCATGAAATATTTAATAACAATCAAAATATTTAACTTTATATGAATAAATGAACTAGAAGGAATAATTAAATAATTACAATTAATATGACATAAATCTCAGTGGCGCCATTTACACGACGCTGTAGTGACGTAGGCTGATAGTTCCGATACCTCGTAATAGATGGCGCTTTCGTAGTAGATCTTATGATGGTTTAGGTGTCGGCAAGGTGGATGACGCTAACAGGTATTATAAATTAATAAAAGGGGCGCCAGCACTTTTTAGGGTTCCTACCCAAAGGGACCCTATTACTAAGACTCCGCTGGCCGTCTGTCTGTCACCAGGCTGCATCTCATGAACCGCGATAGACATTTGAAATTTTCATGGATGATGTATTTCTGTTGCCGCTATAACAACAAATACTAAAAAGTACGGAACCCTCGGTGGGCGAGTCCGACTCGACTTGGCCGGTTTTTTTTTAAATTACAGCGCCCTTTGTTAGCGAGTAGATTAACCACGCTTGGTTCTGTATTATAATTGATAGCGGCGCTTGAACCGTTTTGACAACGATATCATCACTAGTTAAAAAAAGTGCTATCGCCCCCTAGTGGTAGTCTAATACAACGCGTTCTGGGGGCCTAGCCATTATATCTCTTACTCCCTACGGTCATGAGAGTTTTGAATGATTCACGGTTAGTTTCACTAGACTTATATTGACCGGGATATAGACCGTGATTACCTTTTGTATTATCTGTGAGTGATATATGTTCACGGGTGACTGAAGATAGCGGGTGGGTGTCAAAGTTGTGTAGACAGCGCTCTGTCTACCCTCATTCTTGCGCGTCGGCTGCGTTCACTTTCAACGTTACCAACGGTCGCATTCACACTTGTTGGTCCGGTCGCGTTCACACTCGTTGGTCTGTCCAAACACACTACACTCACGGCGTCGAAATATCGGGAGCTCACAAATAATACAAAAGGTAATCACGGTCTATATCCCGGTCAATATAAGTCCCTACGGTCATGTTTTAATTTATCACCACTCGTTGCGAATTTCCTACTTTCCGCACTTATATCGTAAGAATTTAAGAAATCTTTGATCGTTAGTAACTATTTAAGTTTTCTTCAGTTTGCACACGTCCGCTGCAAAGTGGACACGACGGCGCCGTTGCTGCGGCTCGCACCACCGCTGGCGGTGCGCAGCACGGCGGCCGCACTGCGGCTACAGCAGGAAAACATGATGCTGTTGCGGTTTATAAGGAACAACCACTTCACCCGGGTATGTGCACGCACACAGCGCCGTTGCTGCGGCTCACAACACCCCTGGCGTTACGCAGCACTGCGACCGCGGTCCTAGTGCAGCAGGAAAACATGATGCTGCTGCGGTTTATAAGGAACAACCACTTCACCCGGGTATGTGCACGCACACAGCGCCGTTGCTGTGGCTCACACCACCCCTGGCGTTACGAAGCACTGCGGCCGCGGTCCTAGTGCAGCAGGAAAACATGATGCTGCTGCGGTTTATAAGGAACAACCACTTCACCCGGGTATGTGCACGCACACAGCGCCGTTGCTGCGGCTCACAACACCCCTGGCGTTACGCAGCACTGCGGCCGCGGTCCTAGTGCAGCAGGAAAACATGATGCTGCTGCGGTTTATAAGGAACAACCACTTCACCCGGGTATGTGCACGCACACAGCGCCGTTGCTGCGGCTCACAACACCCCTGGCGTTACGCAGCACTGCGGCCGCGGTCCTAGTGCAGCAGGAAAACATGATGCTGCTGCGGTTTATAAGGAACAACCACTTCACCCGGGTATGTGCACGCACACAGCGCCGTTGCTGTGGCTCACACCACCCCTGGCGTTACGCAGCACTGCGGCCGCGGTCCTAGTGCAGCAGGAAAACATGATGCTGCTGCGGTTTATAAGGAACAACCACTTCACCCGGGTATGTGCACGCACACAGCGCCGTTGCTGCGGCTCACAACACCCCTGGCGTTACGCAGCACTGCGGCCGCGGTCCTAGTGCAGCAGGAAAACATGATGCTGCTGCGGTTTATAAGGAACAACCACTTCACCCGGGTATGTGCACGCACACAGCGCCGTTGCTGCGGCTCACAACACCCCTGGCGTTACGCAGCACTGCGGCCGCGGTCCTAGTGCAGCAGGAAAACCTGATGCTGCTGCGGTTTATAAGGAACAACCACTTCACCCGGGTATGTGCACGCACACAGCGCCGTTGCTGTGGCTCACACCACCCCTGGCGTTACGCAGCACTGCGGCCGCGGTCCTAGTGCAGCAGGAAAACATGATGCTGCTGCGGTTTATAAGGAACAACCACTTCACCCGGGTATGTGCACGCACACAGCGCCGTTGCTGCGGCTCACAACACCCCTGGCGTTACGCAGCACTGCGGCCGCGGTCCTAGTGCAGCAGGAAAACATGATGCTGCTGCGGTTTATAAGGAACAACCACTTCACCCGGGTATGTGCACGCACACAGTGCCGTTGCTGTGGCTCACACCACCCCTGGCGTTACGCAGCACTGCGGCCGCGGTCCTAGTGCAGCAGGAAAACATGATGCTGCTGCGGTTTATAAGGAACAACCACTTCACCCGGGTATGTGCACGCACACAGCGCCGTTGCTGCGGCTCACAACACCCCTGGCGTTACGCAGCACTGCGGCCGCGGTCCTAGTGCAGCAGGAAAACATGATGCTGCTGCGGTTTATAAAGAACAACCACTTCACCCGGGTCCGTATTCTTTTGAACTAAAGGCCACCTGAAATAGTAACATGGCGTCAAGTTTCGTAAAACGCTCGACATGTTTCACTCCGTACCGAGGAGTGTCATCAGGAGCTGAGTGACCCGTTATCATAGAGTAACTTATACTAGAGCGGTACTGTCATAGTAAATTTCGTAACCCCAGTAAATTCACTGCCATCTGTCGACACACTTTAAAACTAAAAATGAAGATTTATAAAAATACGATAGAATGTATTTAAATATAGATAAATGATTTTTTTTATTTGCATTAATTATTTTTATGTTTTTGACCCATGTTCTTTCACTGATATGCGTTAAAATTGTTAAATAACAAACGAAACCGTCAACGCCATCTATACGACTGTAGACCAAAACTCAGAGAATCAAATTTTCTTGATTTTCGAGGCACGTTTTTTCCTTAGACTGTATCCATCTAGCCCGTTATTAATATATTTAATATCTGTGTCTCACGGATCGTCAATGTCGTCATATAGCTTCTCAGCGCGATAGTGCGTAAGGTGTGAGGTGCGTTGCGTTGCGTACTCGCAAAATGGTGCGTAGTTTATATTGCCATATTTCCCTCCCGAATGGATGCCTCACTCGCGTTAGTTCGACCAATCAGTGACTCGATACCAAATCTTCGCTTTTAGACTCGGTCACTGTAGCCAACATTTACATTCAACAACAACACAAGTCAAACTACGGGTGACCCTAGGGCTGGCTCATTCCTAGGCTTTGGCCTATTCTTTGGAATAGGCATAGCTATTCAGCGTGGGAATGTAGGCAGCCTTATGGGCACCCTTCCGCAGGGGATAGATTTAGGGGACTTAAGATAGGTGGGTAAGTTTTATTTATTTATTTATTTTATTTTATTAGTTTTAATTTACTTAGTTTATACTTAATTTTAATAATAGTTTATGATTTAGATTTTAGATTTAGATATTTATTCTCATAATATAAAATTACAATATAAATTATCTTAGACTAATCTACACGAATTTATATTATGATCGTCAGTACATACAGTTTACATTATTTGATAAATTCAAAAATACAATTTAATTACATAATATACATTACATTTGTACAATTTGGACTGGTTTCGAAAGGAAAGCTTCAATTAAACACCTCGTTTAATTGTATAAACAATAGTATGTTTATTGGGCTCACACAAATCACCTCGATATACAAAAATAACTTTAATATCTTATGTATCCTACGATAGACAACCGTTCGCTAGTTCTAGATATAAAAAGCGACATCTACCGGGAAATTGAGTAAACACGGTAAATCAGGCGTTTTATACAACATTATCAAATAAATTCAAAATTATACAATTTAAAAATGTCTGAGTAAGTAATCATAATTTTATCCACTTATGTCAAAAAGAAAAATTCGTGAGTAACTAGTTATAAGTCTTATTATTGTATTTATAGATTGAATTATAAATAATAAATAAATAAAAACAGTCAAAGTATGTATTTCGAAAGGTTAATATTATCATAGAGTAACTTATTAGTATATCTATCTTTGATTTTAGTAATAGTTTATGAGTCTTATTATTGTATTTATAGATTAAATAATAAATAATAAATAAATAAAAATAGTCAAAGTATGTATTTCAAAAGGTTAATATTATGTTTTCGTTAGCAGGGTCGCGTGGACAGCCGCTGGCGCGTCCTGCCGGCCGGTAACCGTCAGTACCACGCAGCCAGGGTCGACTTCAGCAAGAGGACGCACGCGGAGAACAAACGCTTGTACAAGATATTTACCACTGCGGTCAGTATACAATGAGGGCTATCGTTTTTTTACTCACCAGTTGGCGCCTCTGTTCATCATCAATCTTCAAGTAGGTAGTATGGCTCCATCGATACTGTCGATGATTTCGCCAACGTCAAAGTGGGATCCACGTGGGATCAAATTAATATTTCTTGATTTTCTTCAGCCAGTGTACGGTAAATAAAATTATGGGCCTCTAGGGCTCTAGCCAGACACGGTTAGAGGTAGAAATACCAAATGCACTTAGAGCACGACGTTGTTCGGTAGTTATTGTTGTTGTCTCGTAAAACCGATAGCTGGATTTTACGAGAAGCACGTGGACTACCGGCCGTTGACTCCAAAATGGTGGTTAAACACGCTTTGAGATTATTTCTCCATTCACTGCACACTACCACATTAGATTACTGTATAATAACGCTATCGATATTACACTTTAAACAATATTGATGATTTGACATTTCGAACTATGGAAAAGACCACCATCTACACTAGCGCCCCTAGCGCGCGTTACGCGTTAGCACTCATTAGCTAAATTACAAACCACATTGTCGGATCCGATATCGGATGTAGGATCCTACATCCGCGTAGTCAGGCCGCGGGGGCGCGCCCGGGCGCCGTCTTAAGCGGTCAATTTACTTTCTTCCGACATCCGATATCGATATGTGAAAACGCTTTTAGGCTTAGAACGCACTGCGATTAATTTCTTGCGGTTTCAGTGCTTCAAGTGCGTGCTGCGTGCGCTTATGAAATATGCCGTTATTACATTTCTTGCGGTTCTGAAACCGGAAGAAATTAATCGCAGTGCGTTTTAAGCCTTACATACCTAAATCACCTAAATGAATTTGAACTTCGTGTGTGTTCCTCAGAAATATTAGCTAAATCAAAAGTTAGGATACAAAAAGTGCTAATATTTACACGTAGGGATTAAGCACCATAATTGAAGCATAAGGCAGCAGATAATAACGTGCTTTCAATTCGTTACAATAGGTACTTGTTCTTATACATTTCATCAGTGATATTCGGCAATAAAGACTAGCAAGAACTTGCATGCAATTTTCATTACATTGCGGTATCTGATAAACATTTTGAATGCAGTTTACCTTAGTAGTCAGCAATGTAACGTAAATTACATGCAAGTTCTTGCTAGTCTAAACCTCGCTTTACGTTTCAACTTGCGGTAAGTTAATCTACTCGCAAGCAAGACAAGTAAGTATAGGTAAGTACATATACCTACCCCCTTATTCATAAAACTTTACGGGCCTGATTTAGTTAAATTATGTTTTATTATCCTTTTTTAATTACAAATACTTAAGTCACAAGAAAACGATTCATAGCCAATTCAGGCCAGTAACGCATTTAGAGTTTTGAATGATTCATTAGTTTCACTAGACTTATATTGACCGGGATATAGACCGTGATTACCTTTTGTATTATTTATGAGCTCCCGATATTTCGACGCAGTTACATGCATCATGTTCACGGGTGACTGAAGATAGCGGGTGAATGAGGGTGGGCCGAGCGCGGTCTACACAACTTTGATACCCACCCGTTATCTTCAGTCACCTGTGAACAAGATGCATGTAACTGCGTCGAAATACCGGGAGCTCATAATAATACAAAAGGAAATCCTGGTCTATATCCCGGTCAATATAAGTCCAGTAACGCACGTCACCCTGTCTGAAAAAAAATCAAAAGCGTAATAAACTATAAACTACTTGTGTTGCAGCCCCCGCGGCTGACGCCGACGGCGGAGCTAGAGGAGTGGTGGTCGCGGGTGACACGCGAGCGCGAGCGGCGCGGCGGGTGGCTGCTCGCGCCGCGTGCGCCGCCGCTCGACCCCGCCTTCCACGCGCCAGAGGGCGTCACGAGACCGAGGTATCTAGACTATCTAGCGAAAACAAAACAGGATCACGTCTTCAGCCGTCAGCGGAGCTAGGGCACTGGTGGTCGCGCCGCTCGACCCCGCCTTCCACGCGCCAGAGGGCGTCACGAGACCGAGGTATCTAGACTATCTAGCGAAAACAAAACAGGATCACGTCTTCAGCCGTCAGCGGAGCTAGGGCACTGGTGGTCGCGCCGCTCGACCCCGCCTTCCACGCGCCAGAGGGCGTCACGAGACCGAGGTATCTAGACTATCTAGCGAAAACAAAACAGGATCACGTCTTCAGCCGTCAGCGGAGCTAGGGCACTGGTGGTCGCGCCGCTCGACCCCGCCTTCCACGCGCCAGAGGGCGTCACGAGACCGAGGTATCTAGACTATCTAGCGAAAACAAAACAGGATCACGTCTTCAGCCGTCAGCGGAGCTAGGGCACTGGTGGTCGCGCCGCTCGACCCCGCCTTCCACGCGCCAGAGGGCGTCACGAGACCGAGGTATCTAGACTATCTAGCGAAAACAAAACAGGATCACGTCTTCAGCCGTCAGCGGAGCTAGGGCACTGGTGGTCGCGCCGCTCGACCCCGCCTTCCACGCGCCAGAGGGCGTCACGAGACCGAGGTATCTAGACTATCTAGCGAAAACAAAACAGGATCACGTCTTCAGCCGTCAGCGGAGCTAGGGCACTGGTGGTCGCGCCGCTCGACCCCGCCTTCCACGCGCCAGAGGGCGTCACGAGACCGAGGTATCTAGACTATCTAGCGAAAACAAAACAGGATCACGTCTTCAGCCGTCAGCGGAGCTAGGGCACTGGTGGTCGCGCCGCTCGACCCCGCCTTCCACGCGCCAGAGGGCGTCACGAGACCGAGGTATCTAGACTATCTAGCGAAAACAAAACAGGATCACGTCTTCAGCCGTCAGCGGAGCTAGGGCACTGGTGGTCGCGCCGCTCGACCCCGCCTTCCACGCGCCAGAGGGCGTCACGAGACCGAGGTATCTAGACTATCTAGCGAAAACAAAACAGGATCACGTCTTCAGCCGTCAGCGGAGCTAGGGCACTGGTGGTCGCGCCGCTCGACCCCGCCTTCCACGCGCCAGAGGGCGTCACGAGACCGAGGTATCTAGACTATCTAGCGAAAACAAAACAGGATCACGTCTTCAGCCGTCAGCGGAGCTAGGGCACTGGTGGTCGCGCCGCTCGACCCCGCCTTCCACGCGCCAGAGGGCGTCACGAGACCGAGGTATCTAGACTATCTAGCGAAAACAAAACAGGATCACGTCTTCAGCCGTCAGCGGAGCTAGGGCACTGGTGGTCGCGCCGCTCGACCCCGCCTTCCACGCGCCAGAGGGCGTCACGAGACCGAGGTATCTAGACTATCTAGCGAAAACAAAACAGGATCACGTCTTCAGCCGTCAGCGGAGCTAGGGCACTGGTGGTCGCGCCGCTCGACCCCGCCTTCCACGCGCCAGAGGGCGTCACGAGACCGAGGTATCTAGACTATCTAGCGAAAACAAAACAGGATCACGTCTTCAGCCGTCAGCGGAGCTAGGGCACTGGTGGTCGCGCCGCTCGACCCCGCCTTCCACGCGCCAGAGGGCGTCACGAGACCGAGGTATCTAGACTATCTAGCGAAAACAAAACAGGATCACGTCTTCAGCCGTCAGCGGAGCTAGGGCACTGGTGGTCGCGCCGCTCGACCCCGCCTTCCACGCGCCAGAGGGCGTCACGAGACCGAGGTATCTAGACTATCTAGCGAAAACAAAACAGGATCACGTCTTCAGCCGTCAGCGGAGCTAGGGCACTGGTGGTCGCGCCGCTCGACCCCGCCTTCCACGCGCCAGAGGGCGTCACGAGACCGAGGTATCTAGACTATCTAGCGAAAACAAAACAGGATCACGTCTTCAGCCGTCAGCGGAGCTAGGGCACTGGTGGTCGCGCCGCTCGACCCCGCCTTCCACGCGCCAGAGGGCGTCACGAGACCGAGGTATCTAGACTATCTAGCGAAAACAAAACAGGATCACGTCTTCAGCCGTCAGCGGAGCTAGGGCACTGGTGGTCGCGCCGCTCGACCCCGCCTTCCACGCGCCAGAGGGCGTCACGAGACCGAGGTATCTAGACTATCTAGCGAAAACAAAACAGGATCACGTCTTCAGCCGTCAGCGGAGCTAGGGCACTGGTGGTCGCGCCGCTCGACCCCGCCTTCCACGCGCCAGAGGGCGTCACGAGACCGAGGTATCTAGACTATCTAGCGAAAACAAAACAGGATCACGTCTTCAGCCGTCAGCGGAGCTAGGGCACTGGTGGTCGCGCCGCTCGACCCCGCCTTCCACGCGCCAGAGGGCGTCACGAGACCGAGGTATCTAGACTATCTAGCGAAAACAAAACAGGATCACGTCTTCAGCCGTCAGCGGAGCTAGGGCACTGGTGGTCGCGCCGCTCGACCCCGCCTTCCACGCGCCAGAGGGCGTCACGAGACCGAGGTATCTAGACTATCTAGCGAAAACAAAACAGGATCACGTCTTCAGCCGTCAGCGGAGCTAGGGCACTGGTGGTCGCGCCGCTCGACCCCGCCTTCCACGCGCCAGAGGGCGTCACGAGACCGAGGTATCTAGACTATCTAGCGAAAACAAAACAGGATCACGTCTTCAGCCGTCAGCGGAGCTAGGGCACTGGTGGTCGCGCCGCTCGACCCCGCCTTCCACGCGCCAGAGGGCGTCACGAGACCGAGGTATCTAGACTATCTAGCGAAAACAAAACAGGATCACGTCTTCAGCCGTCAGCGGAGCTAGGGCACTGGTGGTCGCGCCGCTCGACCCCGCCTTCCACGCGCCAGAGGGCGTCACGAGACCGAGGTATCTAGACTATCTAGCGAAAACAAAACAGGATCACGTCTTCAGCCGTCAGCGGAGCTAGGGCACTGGTGGTCGCGCCGCTCGACCCCGCCTTCCACGCGAGTAGTGTATTTTTAAGGAGTCTGGACCACTGTCGCTTAAGTCGTTTTTAGCGGCGTACCCATACTAATATGGTTCTAAACGACCTAAGCGCCAATTTAAATGGGTGTTCATTTTTATAACAGTAGGTATAAATGTTTTATACGGGGTTTGGACCATTATAGGTATAAATGTTTTGCAGGCACTCCTGCGGTTGCTCATATCAGTTCATGTTTCGATATTATTTTATCTTTGCGGTGTGGTAAATAATGGTTACTTAAATAAATAGTTGTTTTAATGAAATAAAGCGTGGGAATGATTTTTTGGCCTATTCTCTTATCAGTTCCTGGACTACATTGTTGCTGTTTGATGTGTGAAATGGTAGACTCGGTAATGTTATTCGTAAAAACCATCAATACCCATCTAAATTGTTTACTGCATCTACTGCATTACAGTTAAATGTGGGTGTATCCGGTAGATCAAGGTTTATGACTGTTATATGCAATTTGATCTAGGTTTTAATAAAATAACCAAAGCTCAGTTTGAATTAGGAGCTCTGAAGAGATGCACTATTTCAATACAATACGGATTACATAATGTTCATTTCCAATTTTTTACACGTAACCGTTATGCTGCAATTACATGCAGTATATGATAATCACGATAGAAATGTTACTTTATCACCGTACAAGGAAGATTTTTACTTCCCATCATGTGCTGCGGGCACGTGGAATATCAAAAGGGCTATTGTGTTCGAAGAAAATACATCTTCCAATGCGGCTTCGTTTGAATGGTATGTAAAGTTTTTTATGGGAGAAAGGGGAACAACAATTACATCAAAAACCGAGTCAAAAATTGTGCGACATAATCAAATTGTAGACATACCATTATGTAATGATGGTAATATGATAATATTTAAAATGGAGGTTATAAAAGAGCCGATAGAGAATACTTCATCTTCTATTGCACATAAGAGACGAGTAAGACGTGAAACTAGTGTTAAACAATCATGGACAGAAAACGAATACTATCAAGTAATTCAAGATGGTGATGGAATAGAGATGACTGTTCGAGTAATGAAAAAGAAAACGGGTTCAAGCACTTTTTTAAGCGTTACCACGCCTAAACTAATGGCTGCTACCACAGCCAGCACTAACAATAAAACCCCGACAAGACCTAAGTCATCGCCTACAACAACAACAACAACAACAACAACAACAACGGCCGCAACCACAAGCAAGCCTATAGTATTAAGTGAAGACTGTCGGCAGTATGAGTATATGTTAGAGCACATGCGAAGGTGGGCTGATGAAGAAATGTCTATTTTAACATCGGATCCTAATGCAGATCTCTACTGTAAAGATCGCCTACCATCTAAACCTGCTGCACGGAGAGAATAATGAAATTCACACCAAGGTACATTAATCATATTTTGTTTCTACTTAAAATGTTATATTAATATTTTTGATAGAATTGTAGACCGCGTATGTTTCGATAACAGCTCTTTATCTTACACTTGAGGAGGGTTTCCGGTCTTAAACCGCATATATCCTGGTTCCCATCATTTTTTTACTATATAAAGCACATTCGCTCATAGTAAAAACACATTCAATTGGTTATACCCCTACTGACACATTGGTGAGCACATAAAAATTAACTTCTTCTTTAATTATGTCTAATAATTATTTAAATCTTTTGAACGAACGCGGCAGTGATATCACGACTTGGATTAAACCCCAAAATTTGGTGGTAAAACAACCCTACCGTGTGTTAGATTGTTACAAAAAATCATCGCATTTTGACGCCAAGAAAATGCAGACAATAGTGGTGTTAGAATCAGGGCATTTAACTCTACCTTGTAGGTTCAACGACTTACAGGATGATGCTATCCAAGAGTTGAAGAAGGGGTATATGTCAGTAGTGTGCATGGGTCCTAAAAATAAGACATGGTTGATCGAGTTTTGCAGTGAGAATTAATTTGTAAGTAATTTGTCCTTTATTTTTTTATTTTTTTTTTCAGATTGCTCGAGTTAACATAATCATATTAATATAGAAAATGGATTCCTCGCCATCATCATCATCATCTTATTATCTTATATGTAAGATTTTTGTTTCTTTATATATATATTTTTTTTTTTAATAGTATGAACCTTAAACAGAAAAAAAAAGAAAACATTAAAATGTCTGTTTACCTACTTTTTAACCTTGTTCTATGTCAACATTTTAAGAGTATTTTCAGTTTTAAATGAAGAGTTTTTTTGGAAAGTAGGTATAGCAAAATATAATAAAAATAATAATATTTTATTTTCCCCTTCCAACAGTTAACGTGGGTGCCACCGGCAACGAACGTAGCTCTCAGAGTCACATCTCTCCAGAGCAGCAGCAGCAGCAGCAACATCCACAATCGGCAGCATCAACATCAGCAGCAGCAGCAGCAGCACCAGCACCTCCGCAAGAAAATGTCGAGAACCGGGAAAATGTTCCCCCGCCCGAAATGTACCCGCTCTACTGTAATGAACCTGCTTATGAGAGCGATACCCCCTTACAGAAGAGATCATACGAACAAAAGAATAAAGAAAAATGGTTACATGCATTCCGTAAAAATATGGTGATATGCAGATGGCGCCTACGGATGCCGTTCAGTACTTTTGCATCAGATGTATCGAGATTATTGAAGCGGCTATATATTGATGGATACCATGATGATACTCACGTTTACCTGATGTCCGTTATGTGGGATGATATAAATGAGGCATTGGGAGGGATGGTGGGAGATCCGAATATAAATTATAAAGATTGGATTCTGTTATTGAGTTGCGTAGAAGCGGAACTGTTTTCGCGCGTGGTGTATAATATGAAATCGTTGAATTGTTTACTCAATGTGATATTTTGTGTGATTGGACCACACATTATAGCATCACCCGATGGTGATGATGATGATGATGATGATGATCTTGATGATGTTGATTAACATTCTAGATAATTGCTGATGCTGCTGCTGCCTTTGCGAGTGTACCTTTGTAATTGTAATCATTTATGTATTCTCTCTTGTCTCTTATATAATAAATCTTATATTTACAGAATAAAAAAGGGATGTTTTAATGAATAAAACCAAATTAATTCCCATCATGTGAGTTTATTAATTTAAAAAAAAAAAAATTAGTTAAACAATATTATCTTTAGCTATCCAACTTTTTTCATTTAATCCAAGCCATTTTACATACACTCTATTCCCACGTCGTTTCAAAACTTTTTCCACTAGATAAATATCGCTATGTTTAGTTTTTTGCAATTCTTGCTCATAAAAACATCCAGAAATAAGTTGACTATGAGCGTCTTTAAGTAAATACGTCACTGGGTTAGTATTTTGCACTTTGATTACTTTAAATATTTCCGTAGTCCAGTTACCGGTGTAGCCTTTAGCGAAAGTTGATTTATATTTACTAATTCTCACGGAGTCATTGACCTTAAACTTGGCCTTTGGTTTTATTTTAATGTTATTGTACGCGTTATGTAACAACTGATAAGAGTTATTTTTATTCACGCTTGCTGGCGCCATGCTGATAGTGCGATGCGGTTTATTATTGTAAAAATGTTCGACGTCCTTTATCAGTTGTATCCATTTGTACGAACCATTCAAGCTAAACTGTTTCCAAATCCAATGTTTTAAGGTTCTAATTAGTCTCTCCACTATGGAAGCTTTCATAACGCTAAATGTAGAGTAGTGTTTAATATTATAATGCGTCATAAGCGATTGAAACTTGACATTGAAAAATTCTTTTCCATCATCGGATTGAATATTTTTAGGATTTCTCTCATTTCCACTTAAAATTTTACGCATTGCCTTTGTAACATCTTCAGCGCTCTTGGATTTAAGCGGTTGCAACCAAGCATATTTTGAGAAGGTATCAATACACACTAAAATGTATTTGTAGTTGTTATTAGATTTCGAGTACTTTTGCATATCAATCAAGTCAATCTGCCATGTATCATCGAGCCCTCTCTGAATGAAACGGCGACGTGGAAATGTTTTTCTCGCATACTTGTGTATCTCATTCACAACTTGAGCTTTACTCATCCTTTTTAGGCGTAATAAGTTTTGTTGGTATGGTTGATGATGATGATGATGATGATGATGATGATGACGTTGGTTTTGCAGGTGTAGAAATTCTAGCTGATAACTTTTCAAGCTTTGCTCGTAAATCTCTTATATCAGCGCTGTGGCCCTTTATCTTTCCAAGTAATAGTATTATTTGTTCATCAAACTGAGCTTTGTTAATAGCATCCGTTTTATATATTGCTTTTTGGACTCCACCCAACCGTCTGTTTTCAAAAATTACTAAATCCTTTTCCACTTTAAATTTGTCGCGAGTTGCACTGCTGCTGCTGCTGCTGCTGCTGCCCAAGTGTTGTCCAAACTTGTTAAGAGGCATTGTGTAAGTGAATAATGGAGGAAACCGTCAACGCATTTATACAGATCAGATAGAGTACCTAATCTATATGAACAGATAACTGATGTACTTAAATCAGATAACCGATCCGATGAACAGGTTTCCTAACGGGACAATAAGAGGGTCTGTTTCCCCCGGATCCTGTTTCTTACTTTAATATTATACCACCCTCAGTCAGTTCCTCAACTATTGCATTTATCTCGTTAGCGTGGGAGGTGTTACCGGCACTCTGTGATGCAATCAAAAGCTGTAAACGGCTAACCAGTTCGTTCGGATCATCCCAATAGACATAATCAGTTTTTGGATAAAACGTTTTAGTAGTCAATGTATCTCTTCTACGAGGGTTCAAACATCCACCTTCTTTGTGTCGCTTAGATTCTTGCGAATGTTTAATGAAAAGTTTATACTTTAAACTTTTATCACCGCTCAGTTGACCGCTTGGTGTGAATCCTCTACGGTGAGCGTTTGTGATGTCTAAAATCTCATTATAATCCTTTACATCGTCTTTCGAAATGATATCCCTGTTTGGTATTTTTTGAAAGATGAGTTCACTTAGACCAGGCGTCAGTTTAAAGGTTGAATCTTTGATATGTATTTTATCATTGATTATTTTAATTTGACTATCTCCAATATACATTTTGTTTCCTTCGAGATAAACACCGAATGGTATTTTCAATGTTTTAGAAAAGTGTTTGAGATATTTTTGATAATCGCTTTGATTTAATACACTGCTATGATTAATCTCATCATCATCATTACTCCCAAGAGCCGACTTCATAGTTTCCTCGTCATCATCATCATCATCATCATCATCATCATCGTCATCATCATCATAATCCAACTGTTGTATTTTTGTTTGAAGATTTTCATTCCGCTTAATCTGTTTACTATGGGGTTCTTCTTCTTCTGTTTTAGTCCAATATTTCCTTTTACGCGATTGTGACGTTGGTAATGGTGTAGAGGTGTTATTTTTATTTTTTTTAATTTTGTTCAAGGGAGGACTAGGGGGAGGAGAGTTATTCATGAATACCGCTGGTTTAGCATTCTCATTGTCTCCTTTAGATTCTAACGCTTTAGTCATTAAAACATTGAGCGGTTTTGTAATTGGTTCAAAGGTTTGTGCCAGTGATGTGTCGAGAGATGACTTATCTGCTCGCAATGCCTTTACTTTTTTCTTTACACTCTCAATGGAATCTACGAGTTTCCGTTTCAACTTTTTATTACCAAACATATTTTCTATTTAGTGCATGTGCTGTTGTTGCTGCTGTTGTTGTTGTTGTTGTTGTTATTGTACTATGTTGATAGGTATGTAAATAATAGTAATAATAATAAAAAAAAGAGGTTGTTCCTCAGTAGCTGACAACATAAAACTGATAATAAACCGCAGATGGTACTTAACTTTATACAATAATGAAAACGTCAAATCCTTTACGATATCTACCCTTATTAATGTCTCTCTCCTTGTCGATTGTTAAAAAAGTGTACTTTTTCTCCCAACACTCACGACAAACTTCCTTAAACTTTTCCCAACTCATATCAGTGTTCACGTGATCATCATAGGCATGTTTTAAATTCAACTCGTCCTGTTTGAATAGCAATATAAGATTGGCATTATCACGTACCAATTGTTTAGGTATCCTACTATATGTTTGGCATAAGTAGAAACAATCTAACCAACGATGACGTCCCATGGCGAAGTACTGACGGATTGCATCTTGATCTTCCAAAGCTACATCATCAAACACAATGACGCTGTCTTCTGAGGCATCCGCCGGTGGGACAACCTGACTCTTATCGTTGTACGTGTGAAACGGTATGTCACCAGCTCGCTTTAAAACTTTACTCAGAAACTTGTATTTCGGTTGGTTTAATGATTTCGAATAAAGATAAACATTATGAAACTTTATACCGTTCGGATCTAAAAGTAGAGACAACAGGACATTAGTCTTACCACAGTTGGAGGGTCCACAGATGAGACATCTAATATTGTTCGCCAACAATGATCCGTGTTTGAAGACGCGAGTTAAAGCTGCTGTTGTAGATTGATTTCTACATAGTTTGACATAATCGTCTGATGTAGTCCAATCTTTAACCGTAAGCGACGTGTTTTGTTTTTTAAGTTTCATTTTATTGTGATCTATTGAATCGTTAGGACGCGTATTTATATATATACTTACAAATATGTCAACATCATCATCATCATCATCATCATCCCCATCACAAGAATCTTTGTATGAGATGTTCAACATGAAGGTGATGATTGAACCACCACCACCACCACCACCACCACCACCACCACCACCACCTGCTGATATCAATCATCATCATTCTCATCATCATCATCATCATCGAGAATCGAGAAATGAGGGACATAAGCAGCGGCATCAGCAGTCGGAGTGGGAGTCGAAGCGGGAGCCGGAGCTAGAGACGGAGACGGTGCCGGAGCTAGAGATAGAGCTAGAGACGGAGACGGAGACGGTGCCGGAGCTAGAGATAGATCTAGAGACGGAGACGGAGACGGTGCCGGAGCTAGAGATAGATCTAGAGACGGAGACGGAGACGGAGACGGAGCTAGAGATGGAGCTAGAGACGGAGACGGAGATGGACACGAGTATTATAGATGCAATGAGAGTGATCTGTGAGTGTTTTTTTTTATTGTGAATGCTGTAATTAAAATATATGTGAGAACATATCGCATGCACACACAGTCGATTATAGATACTTAATATGATAACACACACCGGTGGGGTTAGTGTTAATCATAATTTCAAACAGCGAAGACGGACGTCGAGCCATCGAGCTGCAACAATATCTCGTCACAACAACAACAGCAGTGGTGGTGGTATTATTAATAGCTTAATTAATAATCTACCATTCGAAGCTCACATACCCGGTTACAATTATTGCGGTCCCGGTACAAGATTGAAGGAGAGATTGGCTCACAACGTTCCGGGCGTGAACCCGCTCGACGAAGCTTGTCAATTACATGATATTGCCTACTCACGTGATAAAACATTGGAGGGACGCCATCGAGCAGATCTGCGATTGGCTGAAGCTGCTAGACACCGCTTGAGCGCTACTAACGGCTCTATAGGTGAACGAATAGCTTCTTTGGCGGTAGATAAGATTATGAGATTTAAAGTTAAACGCGGAATGGGTGGTGGTGGTGGTGTGGTTCCAATTTCGAAAGTTATAAAGGCAAGCCGCGATGCGGTTAAAAAACAAATTGCAAAAAAGAAACCAACTACCACTCCTACTACTACTACACTGCTCAAAGTGGGCGTGAAAGCTGCAAAACAATGCATTAAAGGGAAAATTGTAAAACAACAACGTAAACAACGAATCATCCCAATACCAAAGAGTGGTGGCTTCCTACCTTTGATACCGCTACTGAGCGCTTTAGCAGCCGCGGGAACTTTAGCCGGTGGAGTCACCACCGCTGCTAAAAATATCTACGAAATGGTGAAGAAGAATAAAAATAATAATAATAGCGACGGCGGCGGCGGCGGTGGCGGCAGTAAGATTATTGGCAAAGGTTTATATTTAGCACCTTATAAACGCGGTATGGGACTCTACATCACACCACCACCACCAGCAGCAGCAACAGCAGCAGCAGCAAAAAAAAAAAAAAAACAAGAAATTAAATTTACCGCCAATAGGTAAAGCCCTCACCGACCTGGATATAGTAAGATGCGTTCATAGAGAGAAAATCCCGTACTTTAGAGGTGTTTTCATGCGAGATAATCTTCCAACGAAACCACACTACTATGAAACTGGTATTATTAATTTAGACAC
Organism: Cydia strobilella; assembly: GCF_947568885.1. NCBI lineage: Eukaryota > Metazoa > Arthropoda > Insecta > Lepidoptera > Tortricidae > Cydia > Cydia strobilella. Next base: position 304,072 of record NC_086064.1, on the reverse strand, counting down.
AGAACGGGGAGAGGGTACACATTGGTGTGCTTATGCCAAGAAGGGTGGTTATTGCTTGTATTTTGACAGCTTCGGTGATTTGAGACCTCCTAGGGAGTTTATTGATTATATTAACAATTCTACCGCTGCTCTCAGCATGCAAGTAGAGTATAATTACAATCGATTACAGAAATTTAATACTGTAAACTGTGGACATTTATGCTTGGAATTCCTATATAAGTACGCTAAACGCTTGTTTTAAATAAATAACAAAAGCATTACACGTGTGGTTTCATTCTTACTAAGATCGTTGCCCGTAAACCACCATTACCACCACCACCACCACCACCACCACCACCACCACCACCATCGACACACAACCATTATTATCATCATCACCTAAGGGTCGCTCGCTATGACATCATTAACCTCATTCACAATAAGTCTAAACGGTAATGAGTCCATTTTGAATGTAGACTTTCAACCGGCTCTAGAATTGGACAGTGATGGTTTTTATGAGTGCGCGCTAGTGTACTTTAAGACTTTCAACTCTATTCCAAATGTTGATCAGACCAATAACCTGTTTCATTATGGAGATAAAATTATTACAATTCCAGAAGGTTCGTATGAGCTCAATGATATAATAAATCACTTGAATCGTGAAATGATTAAGCTGGCTAATGGTGACGCTGAAAAATTGATTGATATCTCTGTAAACAGCAACACCTCCAAGTGTATGATGTACTCACCAAAGTTGGATATTCACTTTAACAAACCAAACACTATCGGATCACTCTTTGGTTATTCACAAAAAACGCTGAAAGCTAAAACAGTGCATTGGTCAGACGAATCGATCAACATACTCATAACAAACACTATAAGAATAGAGTGTAATATTGTGGAGGGCTCATTCGTAAACAACAAGCCCTCGCATGTAATACATGAGTTTTCACCTGACGTCCCGCCCGGTTATCAAATAATTGAACAACCATCTAATATTATCTATTTACCTGTCAAGAAGAGTAACACCAACCTGCAAAACATTGAAGTGCGCATAGTAAACGAGTCTGGTGATACAGTGAATTTCCGAGGTGAAAACATCTCACTTCGTTTGCATATTCGTAAAAAGTAAAATGATTATTCATAATAATAATAATAAAATCACAGGTTACAACCCCTACACTATCAGTCGAGGTCTTGCTCTCGACGTGAAAAGTACTACTACTACTACTCCTCCTCTAAGACAGCAGCAGCCGTCACTAATACAACAACAACAACAACCAAAGAAATTGACTAGAGAAAACAGCACATTTTTACAGAGTATCGGTTTTAAAGTATGTCCTCGTCATCTATCTTAGACATTGGTGAGCAGGTGTCATTTGATGACTCCATAGAAAGTATAGAATTTCACCCCTACACTCCGTATAATGACTCTTTCAAAAATAATGATAACATCCACATATGTATCAACCGTCAAGATCTAATCCTACTACCGAGTCAGAGTCAAATATTGGTGGAAGGCACAGTGGAGAAAGGGTGTCTACTGACTAACAATGGTGTTGCATTTTTATTTCAAGACATCCGTTATGAATTAAATGGTGTGGAGATTGATCGAGCGAAAAACTGCGGTATCACATCCACTATTAAGGGACTAGTCTCGTACACCAAGGAAATGGAGCATAGTCTTCAGACAGCGGGATGGGAAGTTGGTGCCAAAAAGATACATGATAAGTTTACTTTAACTATACCGCTATCTCATTTCTTGGGCTTCGCCGAGGATTATAAGAAGGTTATAATTAATGGGAAACACGAGTTGATATTAAACCGCGCCAGTACAGATGTAAACTGTTTAGATTTAGCACCCGTTGATCCCGATAAGGTACCGAAACCGCCGGTTCCAAATGGTACCATTGAAATCACTCGTATTGTATGGAGGATGCCAGTCATAAAAGTGTCCGATAAAGAGAAACTGCGCTTAATGTCGTACGCCGAGGGGAGCATACCGGTTCAGATAGCGTTCCGCACGTGGGAACTGTATGAATATCCCATACTACCTGCCTCAGAACGTCATATTTGGTGCATCAAGACTAGCACTCAGCTGGAGAAGCCTCGCTATCTCATTGTCGGTTTCCAAACGGCACGTAGGAACAACAAGACCGAAGATATGAGCATATTCGACCATTGTAATCTTATCAATTGCAGGGCGTATTTGAACGCTCAGTATTATCCATACGATCCCTTTTCGGCTGAATTTAAAACCAATAACTATGCACTCTTATATGATGCATTTACCAATTTCCAACGATCATACTACAACCGTGATCATACCAGCCCTCAAGTAAATTATCCTCATTACAAGACGCAATCTCCATTAATAGTCATTGACACGTCAAGACAGTGTGACAGCTTCAACTCGGGAGCCATCGATATTAAATTGGAAATGGAGTTTAAAGAGAACATTCCCGCCAACACCACAGCATACTGTCTTATTATAAACGATGCGCTATTTGAGTACAACGCTCTCACAAGTACCACACGTAAAATTATACAGTAAAAAAAATATATATATATATATATACACTCACATACACACACATACATACATTGCACTCCACCGCTAACCATCCTCAAATGTAAACGTGTTTGAAATTTGAAAACTAAATAATAATTATGAATAATTCTAATATTAATTTACCTTCTTACACACCATCGATTGATTTCACCGACAATGAGAACGGCGGCGGCGGCGGCGGTCAGTGTGAGCTGAGTAAGAGTGTTTACAATCTAGCGGTGAAAAGCTATCCTACTCTAATTAAAAACATCCATGTGTATTTAAAGCTGCAATTTATTGAAGCTAAAATCAGCTTACAAACCTACGTGAGTTTAAATGGAGAACACGAACTCACATGTGAAGAATGGAAAGCGATGTTTGCGAAGAAAGCTGCCCTCATTGGAGAGTTTTATCAAAACCCATTAAGTGTGTCACCGCAGCTGCTTCAGTGTCATCGTCTTCAAGTATGCGTCTCTCCACCAGTACTTTTCCTCGTTGATGTGGAAACAGCATTTAACTCACACAACCCTCTGGTAATAAATAATGTGGAATGGCGTCACATTGAATGCATTATGGAGTGTATTAACGCTAGAATTGAATACTTGAACAAGCTAAAGTCGACCTATGAGAACCGCCTCAACTTCTTTAAGAAGCATTTCAAGGCACATCGTCCCACCAACGTTCAAGAGGCTCGCAACATTATACATGGATTATGCAATATAAATGATATTGTTGACTCAGAAATAAAGTGTTATGCTGCTAACGTTCTATGTAATACCTACTTTTTCCAGTGAGGAAATGGTTGTGGTTTTTTTTTTTAAATAAATTATTGCGCAAGAAAAAAAAATGACCTTGTTATTTTAGCATAGAAACCCTTATCAGCTCTAACCTGTGGTTAGAGTGGTGTAGTTATAATTAGTGATAAGCATAACATGTTCGCCCAAATTAAAAGGAAAAAAAAATCTCTGCGGTAGAGATGAAAAGCGATTTATCTTAGATGATGGTGTCAAAACCCTAGCATTGGGGGCATTATAAAATAAATAATGGCTAAAAACTCTTACTCTTTTATTTTATTTACACAGACACGCGTACATTACAAATCTATAAACACATACAACTTCTTGCCTATTAAGGGATTCTTCAACTCCATGAACCACATAGTGCCTTCTTTCCATATTATCATCCTTTGTTTGCATGGAACAGCGAGGAATGTTCTAATTTTGTGCCTGGTTAGAATCTCCTGCAGAATCCCTTCCGCATGGAAATCCGAATGTAACGCCACCGTCGAATGTTCCGTCAGCTGCTCCTTAAGGACCTTTTTCAGCTCCTTTCGCGCAGCACCCCATTTATTAATATCGATGTCAGGAGCGAGCGCCTCAACGCTTGAGATGAATAGAAGATTATCCTCACTCTTATCTCCGCTACATTTAAAATTGTATGTAATTCCCTCATTGTTAAACCACAACTTTATGCAAAGCGCAATTGCGTAATCCATTTTTGTATTGAATTTAATATAAACGTTGACACTCGTTGCTGGTCTATGAAATTGTGAAGACAATTAATAATTTATTAAAACATATTCGTTACAAATAGAACAATAAACGGTCCCATTAGATAACAAATATTTCACAATATCGAACTACGCTGCGGTTAGGACTGATATGAACAACCGCAGAAGTGCCTACAAAACATTTATACCTATAATGGTCCAAACCCCGTATAAAACATTTATACCTACTGTTATAAAAATGAACACCCATTTAAATTGGCGCTTAGGTCGTTTAGAACCATATTAGTATGGGTACGCCGCTAAAAACGACTTAAGCGACAGTGGTCCAGACTCCTTAAAAATACACTACTCACGCGCCAGAGGGCGTCACGAGACCGAGGTATCTAGACTATCTAGCGAAAACAAAACAGGATCACGTCTTCAGCCGTCAGCGGAGCTAGGGCACTGGTGGTCGCGCCGCTCGACCCCGCCTTCCACGCGCCAGAGGGCGTCACGAGACCGAGGTATCTAGACTATCTAGCGAAAACAAAACAGGATCACGTCTTCAGCCGTCAGCGGAGCTAGGGCACTGGTGGTCGCGCCGCTCGACCCCGCCTTCCACGCGCCAGAGGGCGTCACGAGACCGAGGTATCTAGACTATCTAGCGAAAACAAAACAGGATCACGTCTTCAGCCGTCAGCGGAGCTAGGGCACTGGTGGTCGCGCCGCTCGACCCCGCCTTCCACGCGCCAGAGGGCGTCACGAGACCGAGGTATCTAGACTATCTAGCGAAAACAAAACAGGATCACGTCTTCAGCCGTCAGCGGAGCTAGGGCACTGGTGGTCGCGCCGCTCGACCCCGCCTTCCACGCGCCAGAGGGCGTCACGAGACCGAGGTATCTAGACTATCTAGCGAAAACAAAACAGGATCACGTCTTCAGCCGTCAGCGGAGCTAGGGCACTGGTGGTCGCGCCGCTCGACCCCGCCTTCCACGCGCCAGAGGGCGTCACGAGACCGAGGTATCTAGACTATCTAGCGAAAACAAAACAGGATCACGTCTTCAGCCGTCAGCGGAGCTAGGGCACTGGTGGTCGCGCCGCTCGACCCCGCCTTCCACGCGCCAGAGGGCGTCACGAGACCGAGGTATCTAGACTATCTAGCGAAAACAAAACAGGATCACGTCTTCAGCCGTCAGCGGAGCTAGGGCACTGGTGGTCGCGCCGCTCGACCCCGCCTTCCACGCGCCAGAGGGCGTCACGAGACCGAGGTATCTAGACTATCTAGCGAAAACAAAACAGGATCACGTCTTCAGCCGTCAGCGGAGCTAGGGCACTGGTGGTCGCGCCGCTCGACCCCGCCTTCCACGCGCCAGAGGGCGTCACGAGACCGAGGTATCTAGACTATCTAGCGAAAACAAAACAGGATCACGTCTTCAGCCGTCAGCGGAGCTAGGGCACTGGTGGTCGCGCCGCTCGACCCCGCCTTCCACGCGCCAGAGGGCGTCACGAGACCGAGGTATCTAGACTATCTAGCGAAAACAAAACAGGATCACGTCTTCAGCCGTCAGCGGAGCTAGGGCACTGGTGGTCGCGCCGCTCGACCCCGCCTTCCACGCGCCAGAGGGCGTCACGAGACCGAGGTATCTAGACTATCTAGCGAAAACAAAACAGGATCACGTCTTCAGCCGTCAGCGGAGCTAGGGCACTGGTGGTCGCGCCGCTCGACCCCGCCTTCCACGCGCCAGAGGGCGTCACGAGACCGAGGTATCTAGACTATCTAGCGAAAACAAAACAGGATCACGTCTTCAGCCGTCAGCGGAGCTAGGGCACTGGTGGTCGCGCCGCTCGACCCCGCCTTCCACGCGCCAGAGGGCGTCACGAGACCGAGGTATCTAGACTATCTAGCGAAAACAAAACAGGATCACGTCTTCAGCCGTCAGCGGAGCTAGGGCACTGGTGGTCGCGCCGCTCGACCCCGCCTTCCACGCGCCAGAGGGCGTCACGAGACCGAGGTATCTAGACTATCTAGCGAAAACAAAACAGGATCACGTCTTCAGCCGTCAGCGGAGCTAGGGCACTGGTGGTCGCGCCGCTCGACCCCGCCTTCCACGCGCCAGAGGGCGTCACGAGACCGAGGTATCTAGACTATCTAGCGAAAACAAAACAGGATCACGTCTTCAGCCGTCAGCGGAGCTAGGGCACTGGTGGTCGCGCCGCTCGACCCCGCCTTCCACGCGCCAGAGGGCGTCACGAGACCGAGGTATCTAGACTATCTAGCGAAAACAAAACAGGATCACGTCTTCAGCCGTCAGCGGAGCTAGGGCACTGGTGGTCGCGCCGCTCGACCCCGCCTTCCACGCGCCAGAGGGCGTCACGAGACCGAGGTATCTAGACTATCTAGCGAAAACAAAACAGGATCACGTCTTCAGCCGTCAGCGGAGCTAGGGCACTGGTGGTCGCGCCGCTCGACCCCGCCTTCCACGCGCCAGAGGGCGTCACGAGACCGAGGTATCTAGACTATCTAGCGAAAACAAAACAGGATCACGTCTTCAGCCGTCAGCGGAGCTAGGGCACTGGTGGTCGCGCCGCTCGACCCCGCCTTCCACGCGCCAGAGGGCGTCACGAGACCGAGGTATCTAGACTATCTAGCGAAAACAAAACAGAATCACGTCTTCAGCCGTCAGCGGAGCTAGGGCACTGGTGGTCGCGCCGCTCGACCCCGCCAGAGGGATTCATAAGACCAAGGTATCTAGCAAAAACAAAACAGGATCACGTCTTGTTGACAGCCCTCCCGCCTGACACCGACGGCGGAGCCAGAAGAGTGGTGGTCGATTCCTGGCTGTTGGCACTACCCGCACCGCAGCCCGGCCTCGCTTTCCACGCGCCAGTCTAAGGTCATCATAATTCGCTTGCCCTTGTCCCATTGGGGTCGGCGCAGCATGTCTTTTTCTTCCATACCTCTCTGCCAGTCTAAGGTATGAAGCGAAAACAAAACAGGATCACGTCTTGTTGACAGCCCTCCGTCTGACACCGACGGCGGAGCTAGAGCAGCCGTGGTGGCGCACAAAACGGTGAGTCATAAGAGCGACGTTAAATTAGCGAATCAATACGTCGGTAGAAAAGCGAAATTTAAATATTTCTATGGATAAACGGTTCGCAAAGACTTTAAAAACTGCTTACAATCAGCCGGATGTATGTTTGTGAAAAAATTATTGCCACACGTGATTTTTTTTCACCTCACGTCTCAGAAGATCAACGCTAGAAGTCGTCATCATCATGCTGAGTCATGTCACGTGTAAATTCATTTCATAATGCAGTGTATGCACAGAATAAGTAATAGTATTATCATACAGAACGGCCACGCACACCGCCCCGCCCCGATCGAATTACGCGCCTCGCTATGACGCATGACGCGTGTACGAACGTGCCGTTCACACATAGAAACGCGAATGATTTTCAATGTATAGCGTGTCGCCATGTGGTATAAGGTTGTAAAATAAGAACATGGCTTCAGGGTGTCGCTATCGCTGCGTATCCGCGGCGGCGCGGCGCTGGGCGAGCTGAAGCTGGAGCTGTTCTCGGAGGCGTGCGCGCGCACGGCGGCCATCTTTATTGCGCTGCTGCCCGCCTACGTCGGCTCAGCCTTCCACAGGTAGTCAGGCTAAGATACTCGTAACTCTCCACAGGTAGTCAGGCCAAGTCTCCAGTCTGTACCAACCTGGTAAGTGGTAAGCAACAGAGTGCGGAAGGTACATCGTAAACATCAAATTCCCATGAAAATATATTTCTTTTGTTACAGAATAGTCTGTGCAGACTTACACAGTTAGCTTAGCGGAACTCAGGCACTTGCCTTACTTAGATAAGATGTCACTTTTAGTCCTAATAAACATTGGAGGAGATTCGTATGTTATTACTGTTGATCGTAGTTACAATCATGATGTTTTAACTAAATTTTCTAAACCAAATACTGGCTGATTGTGACGCACTTTATGTAACATAAACATCATTTCTATTAAAGCCTGACCAGTAATATATGATCACACGCCATGTTGCGGAATTTCACTGGAACTATTGTTTTCATACTAAACTGAACTGTTACCCTATACATGAGAATAAAAGCGCCCTCTTGACAATGATCATATATTACTGATTACTAAGGCTTTACTCACTTTCAAACAATAAATATTTTTTATTTGTATTTTGTATTTTTAAAGGTATATACCTATATAAAACCTTTTTACATCGAAGACCGCGACCATCGATAAAAAAAATACATTTATGACAATAATGACAATGCCAATCAAATGACATTTACCATGACATTTACCTATATTTATACTTCTAATATTTGTTAACTTTATAAACTTTAACAATAACAATTTTAAATCTGTGCGGATAAAGATAGCGTCATACCAGTGATTCAGTGATACAGTAGTGATCTCAAGATGCTGGTGCCTGAGGCGGGCGCGACGGGCGAGCTGGTCCTCAAGGTGATCGGGCCCGAGGGCCAGGCGCTCGTCGCCTACTACCCTGAGGACACTCTCGTTGAGGAGCTGAAGAACCGGTGAGTTTCAGCTATTTCAGCTTGTTGACAATAGGGAATATTAGGCGAAATTCTGCGCAGAGGGCGCCACTACCACAATCTGAGGGTCTGTCGCGAAACAAGAAAATCGAAATTTCATTATCTAGCATCTCTGTCACTTGCATATTTGAGCGATAAAAAGGCAGATAGCGAAATTTCGGTTTCGCCCCGGTAGGTTCTGTGTAAACAAACCGCCTTGATGCATCAATGTCATATTTTATTATCTCTGAAAACTTGTAAAAAACCTGTTAAAGGCAAATGTATAAGTTACTCTATGGTTTACTAAACGGGCTAGTGATGCATTCTGGTGGCAGAACATTGCAGTTATATCCCCTATACCCGCTCGGTGTTTTGTTTTTAAAACTGTTCAAGAATGGACAATCTCTCTGTGGATAATCCCTGCCGTGTCTCTGAAACGGTTTACTGATGTTTCGGCGAAAATTACTTGACAAACTTTCAGTTCCCAAACTATTTATCCCATATTTTTAGTTGGGCGAAATTTCATTTTGCAAATTTACATAATCCAACCTAACCTATCCCAACCTAGTACATCATTTTCATTTCGCAAGTATGGGGTTGGGAAATAAAATGGTTGCGAAGTAAGGTTATGCCAACGATTGGTTTGCCAAATGAAACTTTGGCGAAAAGTTGGTTGCCAAGTGAAATTTGGCGAAATAAATTTCGCCAAAAAGGAAGTACACCATCTGAAACTTATTAACTTGATATTGAGTGTGTCAGGGCGATCGAGCACTTCTACCGCGGTGAAGCGGGAGCAGCACGCTACAAGCTGGTGCGCGTCTGCGACTCTTCCACCCTGCACGACTTCCTGACCCTGGCGCAGCAGCAGCTGCAGCCCCAGGTCAGTCTACCGTCTGTGAGGAGCAGGGCCTGACCTGGTGCCGTCGACACCTCCACCCTACACGACTTCCTGACCCTCGCGCAGCAGCAGCTGCAGCCCCAGGTCAGTCTACCGTCTGTGAGGAGCAGGGCCTGACCTGGTGCCGTCTACACCACCCTGCACGACTTCCTGACCCACGCACAGCAGCAGCTGCAGCCCCAGGTCAGTCTACCGTCTGTGAGGAGCAAGGTCTGAACTGGTGCCGTCTACACCACCCTACACGACTTCCTGACCCTGGCGCAGTAGCAGCTGCAGCCCCAGGGCAGTCTACCGTCTGTGAGGAGCTGGGCCTGACCTGGTGCCGTCTACACCACCCTACACGACTTCCTGACCCTGGCGCAGCAGCAGCTGCAGCCGCAGGTCAGTCTACCGTCTGTAAAGAGCAGCGCCTGACCTAGTGCCGTCTACACCTCCACCCTACACGACTTCCTGACCCTCGCGCAGCTGCAGCTGCAGCTCCAGGTCAGTCTACCGTCTGTGAGGAGCAGGGTCTGGCCTGGTGCCGTCTACTCCTCCACCCTACACGACTTCCTGACCCACGCGCAGCAGCAGCTGCAGCCCCAGGTCAATCTACCGTCTGTGAGGAGCAGAGCCTGACCTGGTGCCGTCTACACCTCCACCCTACACGACTTCCTGACCCTCGCGCAGCTGCAGCCCCAGGTCAGTCTACCGTCTGTGAGGAGCAGGGCCTGACCTGGTGCCGTCTATACCTCCACCCTACACGACTTCTTGACCCTGGCGCAGCAGCAGCTGCAGCCCCAGGTCAGTCTACCGTCTGTGAGGAGCAGGGCCTCACGTGGTGCCGTCTACACCTCCACCCTACACGACTTCCTGACCCTTGCGCAGCAGCAGCTGCAGCCCCAGTTCAGTCTACCGTCTGTGAGGAGCAGGACCTGACCTGGTGTCGTCTACACCTCCACCCTACACGACTTCCTGACCCTGGCGCAGCAGCAGCTGCAACCCCAGGTCAGTTTACCGGCACTTAAGGTCAGCGCGTAATCCACCATCGTCCATCCACACTTTCCTAATTTATGCAGACATCTTATGATCTTATTTAATCCATGTCGTCGTTTTCCTGTATTTTCTGTCTCGCTCAGTCTTCTGCTTCTTCAAGTTGCATCTAGAGACAAAGATAAAGAGATGAAGATTTATTATTCAAGTAGGCATAGTACAATGCGCTTATGAACGTCAAATAATTAAAGCTTACCCTTACACCTCTGCCCACAGAACAGTTCTGTGCCTCTGCCATATCTCCTCGAGGCAGAGGCTCTGCCTCGAGATATAAATCCCCCCTCAATAGGGTATTTTCCACATGTTGAATTTTATAGCTAAATCTAGTTAAATAGATGAGCAATTTATCACAATAAATTGAAAACTGAAAAAATATATGGGTTTAATAAAATAGGAAAAAAATAAGGTTAAGAGGCCGTAGTCGATTTTGGAGCAAAAATGTAAAATTGATAGATTTAGTCGTTGAAATTATACACGTTTTGTTCGTAATATCTAAATAACAAGTATTGATTTCTATTAGCACGTCTTCTCATCTTGCCTTTTAATAATGAGGTCGCGAGCGTGCGTCACCGGTAATGAATGAAGAGAAGGGGCAGTTTTTAAAAATTCATCAAAAAATCATGGTGGTAAATTATACAAATTGATGTATAAGTATAGTTTAAGCAAATGTTGTAGATTGTTTAAAATTACGATTTTCAGAAAAATTGTCACTTGTTTTGAAGTAATTTCTGGAGAAAATTGATTTCGTCTAACTTTCATTTAAACTACTTCAAAGTCATAATAATAAAAATGTAGTCTGATAAACATCAAGTACAGGATATGTGTAATACAAAATTACCATGTTTAGCCGTCCAAACTTTACGAAATTTACAAATAAGAGCGACAAAATCAGTGCTTTACGCGTGTTTACCTAAACGTCCATCAGCAAAGCAAACATTACTAATTTAGTGAGTCTGTTTTCAAAAAACTGATCTGATAAAAGGTAAGATAAGAAGACGTGCTAATAGAAACCAGTACTTGTTATTTCAATTAGGTAACAAAAGGTGTAAAATTTCACGGACTAAATCTATCAATTTTACATTTTTGCGACTAAAATCGACACCGGCCTCTTAAGTACCATTTGATTCCTTACATTTTATTTAAAAAAAAATGGCAATAGTATACTTAAACGCAATATTACACCTACAAAATCACATACATAACATACACTGTGTAACATATTATTATATTCAGTTTCTATTTGCGATTTCCTATAATTGACTCTGTAATGTTATTTAAAAAGTTAAAGTAATATTTTATAGGTGTTGGAATTCCTTGTAAAAATAAATAAAAAAATAAAAAAATGTGGAATACCCTATTGTAGGAGGGTATCCCAATATGGGATCGGCAACAAACTCGGCGGAACACATGTGAATGATTCACGGTTAGTTTCACTAGACTTATATTGACCGGGATATAGACCGTGATTACCTTTTGTATTATTTGTGAGCTCCCGATATTTAGACGCAGTTACATGCATCATGTTCACGGGTAACTGCCTATATCGTTTGGATTAAATTGTACTGTAATATTTGTTACAATAAAAAATAGTTAATAATGTGACATGTGACATACATAATGATGATAATTTAGTATAATTTCATAATGACATAATAATATAATATAAGTATGTACCTATTTAATGATATAATTCGTAATGAAACATTTGATAGAATTGTATAATAACAGAAAGATGAATATGTAGAATTATATTAGTGTATAATCACATGAAATAATTACTAACAACACTATTAGCACGTAAGGTTTATCTGTAAGTGCTGATATGTATAATAATAAACAAATAATGTAAATAATGTATATCACGGTCTATATAAGTAGTTGTCGTGTTGTGTTCGTGGGCAGGAGGAGCTGCTGCTGGTGGAGCTGCGCGTGCCGATGGCGGGCGCGCTGGACCTGGGCGCGGTGCGCGCGCCGGCGCCGGCCGCCGTGGCCGCCGCCACCGCCGCGCTGCCGCCGCCGCGCCACCTGCCCCGCCAGCCCAACCTGCAGGCTCTGCTCTCCACCAACGAGCTGTCTCACGAGCTCAGGAAGGTACTGTCCTCCTTCCTAAACCTTTAATGGCTTGGCCAAGCACAAGGCGCGACCGCCGCCCATGCTAACAGGTTAGCGACGTCAAACAGACTGCGTCCCGCTCCCGCCGACCCCTTGCGTCCACGCGGCGCGGACACGCTGTGTCACGCCGTGTGTTTGGCCTAGACGTGTGCGCCGCCATAAAAATTCGCGGCGGCGGCGCGCCGCAGATTTTTCGCGGCGTGGCTGGACCACGCCGGCGTCAAGGTCGTCGGGTGTTGTTCGATGGTTCTTATTAAAAACAAAGTGGAGTTTTTAGCTTTTTTACTATATTTATAAAAACAACATAACATAATGCAATCATTATTGTTCATCTTATAGCCTAAACTGCTAAATAAACTCTACTAGGCCATCAAGAATGCCATGCAGGCTACACAAGTTGCAAATCCTATGTGCGTATTATAAATTACATGCTTTTTGACAGGTCTCATAATTCATGAAATAAAACTATGAAAACGGATTATATCGCGTATATTGAATATATGATACATCCCGGCGTTTCGAACCCTATTGGCGATTGAATTTTATTTACTCGCGTCTAATCGCGATCGTTTAGCGTTGAGAATCAATCCTGCCACTGAAAACACCCGTTCACTGGGCGTACTGCTGGCAGGTGTTGCCAGTACAGCTCTGGCTAGTGCAGCGATCCAAGGAAGAGAATCCATACTAATATTAAAAATGCGAGTCTGTCTCTCTGTGTGTTAGCTCTTCACGCTTAAACCGCTGAACCGATTTAGTTGAAATTTGGTATACAGATAGTTTGAGTCCCGAGGCAGGACATAGGATACTTTTTATCCCAGAACTCACCCCTCAAGGGGGTGAAAAGGGGGGTGGAAATTTGTATGGGGAATCAATAACCGCTGAATCCGATTTAGATGAAACTTGGTATGGGGATATTTTGAGCTGTGGGAAAGGATATAGAATAACTTTTATCTCTGAAATCTTTCTTTAAGGGTGTAAAAAATGGGGTGGAAATGTATAGTGTGGAGCAATTTGGGGGTGAAAAAAGGACGGATTAAAAAGCAGATTTGTTTAAGAATTAAGGTACCCAAATTACTAATTCCACGCAAACGAAGTCGCAGGCAAAAGCTAGTAACAAATAAACCGCAGTAGCCAGATATTTCTAGCACTCCTGAAAAGCGGGATCTGTGTACTCATCGTAACTGAAACTGCTGTGTTTTAATGACAGTTTATTCAAAAGGCTGGAAGTTGTATCGGTCTTTGAAGTACTTGGCATTGTGACTGGATCTGGTGAAGCTATGTCAGTAGGGTCGACAAATCGCTTGATCATATCCGAAAGAAAAACTGCACGCGTGGTGTGCTCTTTTTCGAGGAAAGCGTCAATTGCCGCCTGTGTCCTTGATCGCCGTCGTACGCGACCTAGCGGTGAATTCAATTTTTCGAAATTTAGCTTACGGCGCGAATTTTTAAAATCGCGGCGGCGGCGGCGGCGTGGGGTCTACGGCGCGGCGGCGCCGCGCCGGCGCGGCGCACATGTCTATTGGCCTAGCCTTTGGCGGTTCCCCTGAGCGAGAAGGCGAAATATGATCATATTTTTCTAAAAAAAAAACAAAAATCTTTATTTCAGAACATTCAAGATTCCATACGACTTCCGGTTCGAACGCCATCTTGATAGTAGCCTCGTGATTAATTCCTTTGTTTTTTGCTCATTAATATTGTTTAAAGTGTAATATCGATAGCTTTATTATACAATAATCTAATGTGGTAGTGTGCAGTGAATGGAGAATTAATCTCAAAGCGTGTTTAACCACCATTTTGGAGTCAACGGCCGGTAGTCCACGTGCTTCTCGTAAAATCCAGCTATCGGTTTTACGAGACAACTACAACAACCACCGAACAGCGTCGTGCTTTAGAGCTCTTAGGAGCATTTATTTTGTTCCTACCCTTTTACGTGACATTGGCTACGGGCAACACCGCCCTCAAGTCCATCAAAAAAAGAAGAAGACATCAAACAGACTGCGTCCCGCTCCCGCCGGCCCCTTGCGTCCACGCGGCGCGGACTCGCTCTGTCACGCCGTGTGTTTGGCCAAGCCTTTAGGCGGTTCCCTGAGCCAGAAAGCGAAATATGATCATATTTTTCTAAGAGACGTTGATATTCGTAGACGTGGAAAATATATATGTAGTTCTCGATTATATTATCTTTAGTTTATAAGCTTCCGATACACGAATCATGACACACACTCGATACAATTAATTCCCAAAGTAACCTCTAACTAGGACTTTTAATCCAACTTTACTCGGTTATTTATTACACAATATTTATTAACAATCTTTACTTAAATAGTAATGACCGCTTTTGAATGAGGGCTAACGCGTATGAATTCGCCGCTAGGGGCGCTAGTGTAGATGGTGGTCTTTTCCATAGTTTGAAATGTCAAATGTCACTTCTCACTTCAATGACTGACAGCTGTTCTTTAGTCTTTTGGACTACCATCAACAGAGGCGCCAACTGGTGAGCAAAAAAACGATGGCCCTCATTTCGAAATTGTAAAGGCAACGTTTTTAAAATAAATAAAAATCGACTAAATTCGATCAAAATTGACACTTGACGCGTATGGTCTTTCCTGTTCTTTGTCGCGAAATGTGGCAAACCGACGGAACTGCCTTACCTGGCAAACCGACCGTCGTGCCGTCGCCACGCGCGCAGCCATAAGCGTTAAGTTTTGTGCTGTCCGCTAACGAATTAGCATGTCTCAGCTCAACTATAGTTTGTCCACAGGCTTCCATTTTTGTTATAGATCCTGATTAGCCTCGTGGAGGCAGGCGCTCGGCTGGCGGCGGCCGGGCCACACTACGAGAGGGCCCTGGAGCAACTGCGGGCAGCATTGCAGCCCCCGCGCCCTGCTACACGATCCGTCGTCGAGGTAACGGGGATGCGAAGTGTCTGTCGTTGATTATAAGTTTGGTGGACAACGAGCTGGCAGCAACTGTAAAGATAGTGGATCCCAGGGGAGTCATGTAAACTTCTATCAGTCTCCAGTGTCAGTCTTGAAATCAGTGGGAATTGGGTGACTGCTAAGCTGACGGTACATACGTATTTTTGCCTCATCCATACTATAATCCATACTAATATTATATCCATCCATCCATCCATACTATCCATACTAATCCATATTAATATTATAAATACGAAAGTCTGTCTGTCTGTCTTTTTGTCTGTGTGTTCCCTCTTCACGCTTAAACCGCTGAATCGATTTAAATGACATTTGGCATAGAGATAGGTTGAGTCCCTGAGAAGGACATAGGATAGTTTTTATCCCGAAAATCATCCCTTAAGAAAGTAAAAAGCGGGGTGGAATTGAGATAATTAACGAAGTGCCTGCTAATTTGTGTGCATAATATGCTCAAATTTAGATTGCTATGAGATTTTCTCCAGGCGCTATTCTTACTCTAGCTGCGGTTACTAAGTCCACGCAGACGAAGTCGCGGGCAAAAGCTAGTATTTCATATTTCAGCCAGACGCAGACGGTTAAGTCCCACAGCATAAGCTTGAAGCTCTGCCCGCGTGAACTCTTCTATAATGACAAAGATAGATATAACTCCGTAATAGATGGATACAGTCTAAGAAAAAAACGTGCCTCGAAAATCACGAAAATTTGATTCTCGATCAGATGACGCCACTAGTTTTGGCCTACACTCGTATAGAGGGCGTTGACTGTTTCGTTTGTTATTTATAATTTTAACGCATACCATTGAAAGAACATGGGTCAAAATCATA
This sequence comes from Cydia strobilella, assembly GCF_947568885.1. Classification (NCBI taxonomy): domain Eukaryota; kingdom Metazoa; phylum Arthropoda; class Insecta; order Lepidoptera; family Tortricidae; genus Cydia; species Cydia strobilella. The sequence continues at coordinate 287,693 of NC_086064.1, read as the reverse complement.
TAAAAATAATTAATGCAAATAAAAAAATCATTTATCCATATTTAAATACATTTTATCGTATTTTTATAAATATTTATTTTTAGTTTTATAGTGTGTCGACAGATGGCAGTGAATTTACTGGGGTTACATAATTTACTATGACAGTACCGCTCTAGTATAAGTTACTCTATGATAATGATGTGCAGGTGATCACGCCGGAGGAGATCGCTCGCCGCATGGCGGAGCAGCAGGAGCAGCCGCGCACACCGCCGCCCGCGGCCGGCGGCGACGCCTACCGCCGCGCACTACTTCTACAGAGGTCTGTTTAACCAAAGATAGATATAACTCCGTAATAGATGGATACAGTCTAAGGAAAAAACGTGCCTCGAAAATCAAGAAAATTTGATTCTCGCTCAGAGGGCGCTACTAGCTTTGGCTAACTGTCGTATAGAGGGCGTTGACGGCTTTGTTTGTTATTTATAATTTTAACGCATATCAGTGAAAGAACATGGGTCAAAATCATATAAAAATAATTAATGCAAATAAAAAAATCATTTATCCATAATATTGTCTTCGGTTACCGCGATAGTTACTCATGAAATAAAACTATGAAAACGGATTATATCGCGTATATTGAATTTATAATACATCCCGACGTTTCGAACTCTTTACAGCGTTCGTGGTCAACGGGTGACTGAGGAAAAATTACAAAGTGCAAAAATACATATAATAATATGGTATTTTTGCATTTTGTAATTTTTCCTCAGTCACCCGTTGACCACGAACGCTGTAAAGAGTTCGAAACGTCGGGATGTATTATAAATTCAATATACGCGATATAATCCGTTTTCATAGTTTTATTTCATTTATCCATATTTAAATACATTTTATCGTATTTTTATAAATCTTCATTTTTAGTTTTAAAGTGTGTCGACAGATGGCAGTGAATTTACTGGGGTTACAAAATTTACTATGACAGTACCGCTCTAGTATAAGTTACTCTATGGTTTAACCGAACCTCCGCTCGTGTTATCACACCCGTCACGTGTTATTATCATCATAGAATAACTTATACTAGAGCGGTACTGTCATAGTAAATTTTGTAACCACAGTAAATTCACTGCCATCTGTCGACACACTTTAAAACTAAAAATGAAGATTTATAAAAATACGATAAAATGTATTTAATATGAATAAATGGTTTTTTTATTTGCATTAATTATTTTTATGATTTTGGTCCATGTTCTTTCACTGATATGCGTAAAAATTGTAAAATAACAAACGAAACCGTCAACGCCATCTATACGACAGTAGGCCAAAGCTAGTAGCGCCCTCTGATCGAGAGTAAAATTTTCTTGATTTTCGAGGCACGTTTTTTCCTTAGACTGTATCCATCTATTACGGAGTTATATCTATCTTTGATATCATTAAACATACTATTGGGCACTCTTTCTTTCAGTAGAGTCATGAACGAGAAGAACCTGTAGAACTTACTTTAAATCCAAACGAAAAACTTTCTCGAATCTGTCCTTTTTTTTATACCACGACGGTGGCAAACAATCATACGGCCCGCCTGATGGTAAGCAGTCACCGTAGTATGGACGCCCGCAACACCAGAGATATTACATGCGCGTTGCCAACCCTTTAAAAACCTGTACTCTCATTTTTTGAAGAACTCCATACTGGAGCCCCTCGGGAAAACCTCGGCAGGGCTCGTTCCACAGTCGAAGCGTCCGTGGGAGGAGAATCCTCTTAAACCGCACAGTACGCGACCATTTAAGTGCTAGGGTGTGAGGATGAACGCCCTGCCGATGGCGAGCGGTGCGGTGATAGAAAGCGGCCGTCGGCATCATGTCAAACAATTCTTGTCCTTGTGGACCCCATGTATTTATTTTGTTCGCTTTCAATATAGCTCATCGTGTTCAAAGTTCAATGATAATGACAAATGGGCGCGATTAATTTGGCTTTGCATTTAGACAAACACTGTCGACGGCGCGCAGAAATTGAAATGTAAAAACTTTTTGACTGTGTGGCGTGCACAATTTATTCAAAAGAACATATTTTCCGGTTTATGCCGGTCATGCGAGTCGTGGCAGGAGCTTGCATCTCGGAGATCGGACTGGCGAACTGCTGTCAATACGGGTCTTGATAACTTTGAACACACCCGACTTGAAGATCTTGACGCCAAACGCCAGCTCCGAAAAACTCGGCCCAAGCCCTCCTACCATTACACATACAACGCATCTAGGCAGCTCTACCGTGTTCTGTGTTGTCGCATTTTCAAAACTAAATTTGGATTTGCAAGCCACGCTCGCGCCCACGCACGTAATAGTTAAGACCCTTTTTATTTAATTTGTCAGGATGTCGCCGTCGACGGATACGTCTGGGAGGACATCATCGTCATCACATTGTCACATTCTATTGCTATCTTCCTATACAATGAGATGCAGCACAGCGTCATGAGATCAAAGGTTCATATTTATCAGGTTTCTGGAGGAGTTCCGCGCTTGGCGGCTGTCGTGCGCACCGCCCTGGGGCGCGGAGGCGCTGGCGGCGCTGCGCGAGCTGGGCTGGGCGGGCGCGGCGGCCGAGCAGGCGCTGCGAGCCACCGGCGGAGCCCCGCCCGCCGCCGCCGCCTGGCTGCTGGGCGAGCGCGGCGCCAGCGTGTGCGAGCTGGTGGACGGGCTGCCCGACGGCGCCGTGCTGCAAGCGCTGCTGAAGCAGCCGCAGGTGTGTATGTGCCACCGGCGGAGCCCCGCCCGCCGCCGCCGCCTGGCTGCTGGGCGAGATAATATTGTGATCCCACCGGTGATGCTCATATGGCCACACAGATAATATTGTGATCCCACCGGTGATGCTCATATGGCCACACAGATAATATTGTGATCCCACCGGTGATGCTCATATGGCCACACAGATAATATTGTGATCCCACCGGTGATGCTCATATGGCCACACAGATAATATTGTGATCCCACCGGTGATGCTCATATGGCCACACAGATAATATTGTGATCCCACCGGTGATGCTCATATGGCCACACAGATAATATTGTGATCCCACCGGTGATGCTCATGGCCACACAGATAATATTGTGATCCCACCGGTGATGCTCATGGCAGCCAAACCAACGTGTTAAGCGGAAATCCTATTCTTTACCTATTCCTATTCTCATGTGATAACCGAAATGAATATGTATCTACAACAACATATATTATTAAGTCGAATAAACTCTCAATCCATTTTTGAGGATCTCCGACTGCACCATCTCTACTGGTTTCAATAAGTATTGTCAAAGATAGAATATAACTCCGTAATTAGATGGATACAGTCTAAGGAAAAAACGTGCCTAGAAAATCAAGAAAATTTGATTCTCCATCAGATGGCGCCACTACCTTTGTATTGTTTATTTCCCAGATCCAACGCGGCCTGCTGAACACGCGCATGCTGGTCGCCTTCATCGGCATGGTGGGCCCGGCCAACAGCGCGGCGCTCTGGCTCTCCTCCCCCCGCGGCTCCCCCCTCCTGTCACAAATCTCGCGCACCTACCACTCCGAGAAGTACTGTCTCGCCGTCAACCAGTTCAGCGAGGAACACAACACTCACAACACCCGACCGTGTACTTCGAGACAACGATAAATTTTCTTCATAGTTCGTCTACTCGCTAACGGAGGGCGCTTTAATCAAAAATTAATTACAAGTTCTTATACTGCAAATTTGTTCTACAATCATGCGGAAACTGGGGCTTAATATTAATTTATAGCTATAATTAATATATGATTTAATTGGTATGTCTTTCTTTTGAATCTTAGCTCAATAAAATGTTTATTACCTTTGTTGATTGATACATTTATTTTGATCTCAAGGTATGTATTATTTTGTTGACTTGGGTAGAAGACATTTATACGATAAAATTCATTCATCGCCATACTCATCGAATCTCCTCCAAGTTACAATTTATATAAAAATTTGTGGTAAAAACTGCAAAAAGACTTAGTGTAAGGCCTGAGTGGACGCTCGAAGCGGAGCGTTCGGCGGGGCGTGCAGCGTGGCGTCGGGCTCACAAGTGATGTAAGCAGCGTGCACTAAGGCCACTCCTATACGTTTGCATTTGTTTAATATGCACGCCGCACGCCCCGCCCCGCTGCACGCCCAACTCGAGCGTCCACTCAGGCCTTACACTTAAGAAGACCAAATGTTTAAAAACATCCCGCGTGATGCAGGAAGGTGCCCGGGCTGTTCTGGAGCGGCGGCGCCGTGTGCCGCGCCTGCGCCTTCCCGCCAGAGAATTTCCACTTCCCGCACAGCGCGCCTGGTGAGTGATAAACTGATAAATGATAAGTGATAACCACAAACTACTAAGCAGATGGTGTGCTAACTAAACTACTTTTTTTTAATTTATTTATTATTATATTTTATTTTTATTAAAAAAAAGAGACAGTAATTGCTGCTACTTAACTGCCAAACGTTTGTTGGCAGAAAACTTATTCTACCCTTCACTGTAAATTAAGTTATTTTGGCGTTATACATAGTTATACGTTTTACGGTAACACGTGCAAAGGTATAGTTGGTCAAACCAAACTGTCAGTAAATGAGAACTTCCCCCCCTCTCACTTCCTTTTCTTTTGGGTGCCAGTACTAGAAAGCCTTTTGAAAGCACCGTAAGGGCCTCTCCAAAACGTCACCGATAATCTAATGTGATTTCTGATTTGCAATATGTGGCGTTTGATTGAATTTGAATTCGTTGCTCGCCTACTTAGCCAGCATTATCTAAAATCGAACCGCATGCCATTTGTGGCAACATCTAAAGCCTCACATTCAGTGCCAGCGCGGCTTCGCGCTACGAGCGGAGCCAGTAACATAAGAAAACCCGTATGTTGCGAAAAGAGCCTACGAACAGAGAACCCACCTACCTGGTCGTTGGCAGTAAATGTATTAAATAATAATACAATTTATTTATTTCGGACAAACAAATGCATCCATAGGGTGTTAGTAATACAAGCAAAATCTTAATTTAGTGTTAGTATTTAATACAATAGGTACCTACTTATATTATAAATTGCGCTACACTTTTATTTTCTCGGTCCAGTGCTTGAGGATCGGACCATCAAACCTAACAGCAATTTCTCTTAGAATGCTGTTGGGACTACATCTCACACGCCTTAGTAATGAGACTATATTTTACGTTAAACCATAAGAAACATTCAGTGATGCATAACTAATTAGAGGTAAACACAGCATTTAAAAAAAAAGGAAACAGTAAACTTAAAGTAACAGTTAATGGCTAAATAATAACCTAACCTAACAACCTAATGAAGGATATATACATACTATTTTTTTATGATAATAAAATGTTATGTTAACGCCTGTATATAACCATGTCTCTAGCAAATAAAAAATTCATTCATTCAAAGCATAGAGTAACTGATACTAGAGCGTTACTGTCATAGTAAATTTTGTAACCCCAGTAATATCACTGCCATCTGTCGACACACTTTAAAACTAAAAATGAAGATTTATAAAAATACGATAGAGTGTATTTAAATATAGATAAATGATTTTTTTTATTTGCATTAATTATTTTTATGATTTTGACCCATGTTCTTTCACTGATATGCGTTAAAATTGTTAAATAACAAACGAAACCGTCAACGCCACCTATACGACATTAGGCCAAAACTAGTAGCGCCCTCTGAACGAGAATAAAATTGTCTTGATTTTCGAGGCACGTTTTTTCCTTAGACTGTATCCATCTATTACGGAGTTATATCTATCTTTGATTCAAAGGGACCTCATTTCGTGTCAGGTTTGCTGACGATGCAGGTGTCGCCCGATGACGAGGTATGCGGTATCTTCAGCATCATATTTAAGCCGCTGCATCAGTTCGACCTCCGCAGCGTAGTGTTTGGTCGGGTACGACTTTCTACTAACTAGTGCCGCTACTCGCCGACAGATGGCGTTTATAGTTGTTGTCAGATTTACCATCGATACAACCAGAGAGATCAGCGCTGGGTATATATATCAACATATATCTAGCAAAAGCTGAGACTGGTACCCATTGCCTATACCACAAACATACCTAGATGTAGTTTACTGTTTAAATTTTCTTTTTTTTTCTTTCTTTCTGTGCATGTTTTCTATAATGTTTTTTGTGAAATTTAAGTGTATTGTGTTTTTTTTGGTTTTGTCTCTTGTGCAATGTTTTTTTATATATATTTTTTTCTGGTATAAGCAATAAAACATATTTTATTTTATTTTTTATTTTATCTCAGCAAGGGTCGCCAGCTGATTGGATTAGCGGGGGGGGGCAAGTTGCTGCGGCCGATGGGGGAGGGGGAGGGGCATACATTTAGTCGTATGGCTCTGGTACGGGTTCTGGTGAAGCCAGCCCTCAGGCTTCACTACCGCGAAAAACGTAAATTCGTTAGGTATCTGCCTAGAAACACATACTATAGAGAATATATAGAATCGAAATATAGAGATCCACTATCTCTATATTTCAATTTTGGTGACTGATAAGGATTGTTTGCAGGTGGTGGTCCCGTCTCGCACGTTCGAGGCTGTACGCGCGCTCGGCTCGCAGCCCGTCGTCGAGATCACCGCCGCGACGCTGCTGCCGGTCCCGCGCCCGCGCCGGCCAAACAAATCATAGTTTATTTATATGTATATAGCCATGCCATGGACATTGGACAGTGCAGATGTATATCTGTATACACGGTGTTTCTTGACCCACTGAAAACCTAAAAACAGTTTGTTCAGAATCGGTAGGAGAATCGATCGCGCTACGTTTTAATGGGAGTAATCTATTTTTTTTTTTTTTTTTACATGCCCATTCTACAGGTTTGTAATGTAATAATATCAATAACTAGCATTTGACACGTTATTTGTCAATGAGCAACATCCTTAACTGGCCATTGGTAAACCTTATCTCGTTGCAGTAAGGTATGCAAATGGTCTATTAACAGTGTTTTCGATGGTAACTAGCAATTGTTTGATGTCACTAAAACGACGAAGCGTCTTGTGTAGAATTACCAGTCGAATAGAATTGTTAAGAAAACTAAACAACTAATATTTTTTAAAATATTTATCGGATTACAAAATAAATACTCAAGATGAGTTCAAAATAAATAAAAACTGTTGGGGTGTCTCAGGTTTTCAGTGGCTCAAGTAACACCGTGTATACACCTATGAGATAGACTTTAAGGATGCTTCAAGAAGGATTAAATCAAAATTAATAAGCGATCGTTAAGTTTTATTAGCCTGTAAATATTTAACTGTGGATACCCGGCCGCTATTAGAACAACGGTGTTATTTGTTCGTTTGGATAGCCAACTAAAGTCTGACCTGGAATCAACCTGGAATATATGATCATTGTCACGAGGGCGCTGTTATTTTCATGTAGTGTGAAAATATTAGTTCCAGTGAAATTCCGCAACATGACGCGTGATCATATATTTCCTGGTCAGGCTTTAACTATACACAAACTCTTCTTGCACATTTTTTGTAAGTATATATATAAACCGAGTGCGAGTCGGACTCGCACACGAAGGGTGCCGTACCACTACGCAAAAAACGGCAAAAAGATCACGTTTGTTGTATGGGAGCCCCACTTAAATATTTATTTTATTCTGTTTTTAGTATTTGTTGTTATAGCGGCAACAGATATATAGTTTATCAAAAGACTAGTCTCATTTTAAACATAGACAGAGAGAATACTACCATACTATCTTTGTCTTACACTAGTACTAGTACCCAAAAGAAAAGGATGAGTATAGCTTTTTTTTTGTTCTTATTTACTGACAAAATGGTTTGACCAACTATTATAAATCATAACATATCATATATCATCTGTGAAAGTTTCAACTGTCTATAGCTATCACGGTTCACGAGATACTGTCACGGACAGTGGAGACGTATATATAAGCGCGGAAAATTGTTGTGTTCAGAGGGCCTACCGCGAACCACGTTCGACGTGTTACCTCTCTGTCGCACTTGTAAATTCGTACGTAAGCGTGACAGGGAGGCAACACGTGGAACGTGGTTCGCGGTAGAGCCCCAGGTGAACGCTCGATCTCCGATCTCCCAAAAAACTGAATACTGCGCCACAGAACTTACGTTTGAAAACCGGGATATGCGTTTTATAAAGGTTGGTATTTTGGTATTAAAAGCAAAATCTGTAACTGCTGTTTGTGTCACATCACTAATAGTTTTTTGTTATACAAGGGTGCAAAGTTGTATTTCACCCGCGAGTGTAGAATTGAAACACGAGCAAGCGAAAGGATTCTATAGGTGAACCACGAGCGAAGCGAGTGGTTCTAAAATAGAATCCTGAGCGTAGTGAGTGTTTCAACACACGAGAAGTAAAATACATTTGCGCCCGTGTGTAACACAAAACTTTTCACCTCACTATAGCGAGGAAAGTGCAACATCCACAGGCGTTAGATCATCACTGGAATCACTCATTTCTTTACGATATTATAACAGAAAACTCTGGAAGTTGTGTATTTTACGCGAGGCGGTGAGAAAAGGTTTTAAGTAAAAAATTTGTTGACAATGTTGACATTTCTGATGTATGAAATGTCAACGATGCGTTTTGAAATTGCATCGACTCAACTTGTGCGTTCAGAATTATATTTAACATCATTATAAAAAACAAACGTTTCTTATGGAATTTTAAGGTTTATGACTTAAAATCATTAAATAAAGCTAAATTTGGTATTTTTTATTAGATTCTCAAACCATTTATTTAATGATAATTAATATCGAACGAACCATTATCATGAGCGTTTTACGTTTTGTTATCTGTCAAGCTACTTAAACACGCACCATCCAAGGTCAAATTACTTTCCCCACTAGTGGATAAAACGCGTTTTTCCCCGCTTGTATTGAAGGATAAACGACAACTTTCCGAGCTAGTGAGGGGAAAAAAAATATGTATATATGGTTGTAAGAAAAAGTGAATATAGAGATTGCAGGTTTCAGACTCAGGAAAACGGGTACAAGAATTCTGAAATAAATACAGGAATCCGAACGCTTTTCGAAGGTGAGCTGTCAACCACATTGACATCTTGTTTACGGCGTTTGCGAAAACTTTTAGCAACTTGTAGTAATATTGCGATTCTGCCGGTATCTATACGAGAAAAGAAAAGCCTCCTTTCTCCTTTTCAAAAGGCGAGAACGTGATAATGGCAGCCGTAGAAATGCCTGAAGCCTTGAAGCCGATCAGCTGGCTCGCCGGCCGCTGGAAGACCGAAAGCGGCTGCGGAAAATACCCGAACATTCCGGAGTTTCAGTACCACGAAGTTTTGGAATTCACCTGCATAGGTATTAATATAATAAACGTCATAATTATTCTCATAGAATATATTTAAAAAATTATGCAGCGTAATAATAATGATGACATTCCACACTTTGTCATTACAAATTCAATGCAGTTAGCTTGGTCAGACAAACTAAAGTATACAATAATCAAATGGCTACGGATTGCATCCACAAATTCTATTTATTCTTGCAGGATTAGCATAGTTTATGAAAATCACTAGGTTTTTTGATAATAGATAGCAAATAATAGCTTAGTCTATTTGTGCCATAATAATTTTTGAAGTGAAGTCCAAAGACTGACTCAGGATCAGGTCATCATAAAGTTTTTGAAATACAGTGAATGGGGTTGGCTGGTCGAAATAATTAGCAGATGGCGCCAGCATAGCTTGCCCTGTCAATCCTTAGAATTGTGTCAAATTTTTATTTTTTTAATGCCCTGGATGCCAGCCCTTTAAGCCAAATCTCATAGAAAAAGGGGCAAGCTATGATGGCGCCATCTGCAAACCTTTGACAGACGCCAACCCCATTGATTACATCATGTCCCACAGGTCAACCAATGTTGAATTTCACCTCCACATCTCGGCACCCAGAAAAGCAAACTCCAATGCACCAGGAACGCGGCTTCCTCCGCATCAAGCCTGGCTCCCACCAGCTCGCCTTCATCGTCAGCCACAACTTTGGACTAACATCGCTGGAGGAAGGCCAAGTGGAGCCGGAGAAACAACAAGTTGTTTTGATTTCAACTAGTATTTCACGGATGTCGTTTGCGAAGCAGCCGTCTGTTAAGAGCTTGAAGCGGGTTTGGAAGCTCCTGGATCCGGGCACTCTGGAAGTGACCATTTATATGGAGACTGATGACACACCACTTACTGAGCACCTAAAGGCTGTTTACACCAAAGAATCTCAAGAGTAGTGTGTATTTGGGGCATTTTCTATGAAAAGGGACCTTATTACCGATGGCGCTTACGCCGCACAGCGTCGCGCGGCATTGTATTTATATCGGAGCATCGTTTATAATGGTGTAAGCGCTATCGACAATAAAGTCCCTTTTTATAGAAAATACCACATTTGTAGGTACCGAGTAGTAGGTACATGATAACCGAAATTTCGTAATCTGCCTCTTTATTGCGTCAATAGCAGCAAGGCAAGAGTGATAGAGAGGCAGATAACGAAATTTCGATTTTCGTGTTTCGCGGTAGGCCCTCTCACATGATGTCTGAAACTTTCAAAAATTGCGAGATTTCCACATGGTAAAATATCGGAAACCTCGTTTTTTGATGAGAAACGAAATTTTCTATTTCCAATTATTTAATCGCGTAATAACTTATGTTTATTTTTATTGCCTGACGTTTTGAACGTGACGTTACGTTCGAAACGTCAGGCCATAAATAAACGTAAGTTTTTACGCGATTAAGTCCCGGTGTTAGTTTCAAATTATTTAATATAGAACTCACACACAGCGGTCAACAGCCATTTAAGTAAGCCAGCAAGTAGTGACTTAATGAACATTAGTAACAATTTCCAACAGTCTCTACCTCCTTGAAAAGGCACTCATATGTGATCATTCAATCAAAACATTGCAAACTGCTTACATGAATTTTGTTCGTTATGTAATTATTGCAGCACTCGCAGTAATTTAGAAGTTGATCTCTGAATAAATAAAAGATAACTGTTTATCACTTGTTTTATTTCTTAGTTGGTGTTAAATTAGTACATTCACATAAATAATAACTATAACAATATTATTGCTATTTGAGACCTACAAACTAAAGCGAACACCGTATTTTTTTTTTTCATTTACACTACTTCAGTCATAATAATAAAAATGTAGTCTGTAAAAGGTGTACAGGATATGTGTAATACAAAATTACCATTTTTAGCCGTCCAAAGTACGAAATTTACAAATAAGAGCGACAAAATCAGTGCTTTACGCGCGTTTACCTAAACGTCCATCAGAAAAAAAATCATTACTAATTTAGTGAGTCTGTTTTCAAAAAATTGATCTGTAAAACGGCAAGATGAGAAGACGTGCTAATAGAAACCAGTACTTGTTATTTCTATTACGTATCAAAAGCTGTACAATTTCAACGAGTAAATATATCAATTTTACATTTTTGCGACTAAAATCGATAATGGGCTTTTAACAGTTTCACGTTTTAGACAATGATTACTCAATTTACTTATAAATCTATATTATCTGAGGAGTGTCTTTTCAAAAGGGCTTATTTTTGTATGGTGTTCATAGAGAAATGAGCTCTTTTGAAAAGACTCCTCATCTGTAACATCTTGTTTAATTTTCATGTTTTTTGTTCAAAGAAGGGGTACAGTAAAGTGTACAAATTACCCAAAAATATGTCCCATAGTTCTTAATTCGCTGACATAAGAGCTATGGGACATATTTTTGAGTTTGATGTGTGCACCCATATTTTTACACTTGAATGTACAAGCAATTACAAGTGGGATGGTCAATAAGTTCCATAAATTATTACACCTACGTTTTGAATCATCGCAGTTAAAAAAAAACTGTTATGAAAGTTCACAAACAATACTCTTAATATATTATTAAGGTGTTGGGGGTGGTTGGGGTAAGATTGAATGAGTTTTTCATGAGGCAAGACAAAAATCACCTGCCTTATCTGACTTTCAGAATTGATGTAACACCTAAACTATAAAATGTATGTACATGACTTTATAATCAATAAATGAAATGAAATGAAAACTGCCTAGTGCGGAGACCCCTGGAATGTCTGTAACCTTTAGCTGAAAATAAATGATCTTTATTCTTTATTCATCCGTATGCCGAAGCATTACGGGCGACTTCATCCTACCCCGCATGGAAAACCCATTCAAACTTACCCCAACGCACCTTATTTAGATTTTAATTGAGTTAAGTCTAAGTAGAGTATAAATTAGCTCAATTAAAATCTAAATAAAGTGCGTTGGGGTAAGATTGAATGGGTTTTTCATGAGGTAAGACAAAAATCATCCATATGCCGAAGCATTACGGGCGACTTCATCCTACCCCTCATGAAAAACCCATTCAAACTTACCCCAACGCACTTTATTTAGATTTTAATTGAGTTAAGTCTAAGTAGAGTTGAAATTAGCTCTACTCATTTGTTGAACTGAACTGACATGAAAATTAAACGAGACAACTATCACTAGAGTCCGTATAAGCTAAATGTGGTATTTTCTATAAAAAGGGCCCTTATTGTCGATGGCGCTTACGCCATTATAAACGATGCTCCGATATAAATACAATGCCGCGCGACGCGACGCTGTGAGGCGTAAGCGCCATCGACAATAAGGTTCCTTTTCATAGAAAATGTCCCAAATTTGCACTGACTTAAACAGTGTAGTGTGGGAGTGTCATTATAAACACCACATTTTCATAGAAATTTCACATTCATGATGACACACTTTGTCGTCGCGAATGTCATGCAGAGTTAGCTTGGTCGACTCTACAATGGGGTTGGCAACTGTCAAAGGTTTGCATATTTGGCTTAAAGGGCTGGCATCCAGGGCATTAAAAAAATTTTTTGACACAATTCCAGGGATTGACAATAGATTGACAGGGCAAGCTATGCTGGCGCCATCTACTAAATACTTCCACTGGCCAACCCCATTATACTAGCCTAGACGTAGTAATGGGGCTTGCGCGCCACGATCCCGTACTCCTGCAGCGCGGGCACCAGGTCCTCCATCGTCATAATGTATTTCTTCTCCTTCGGGCCCTTCTGGCTCTTCGAGCTGGAGCTGACCTGGAACACGCGCATACAATTTCATAACATGTTTATGAGGGCTACCGTTTTTGTGCTCACCAGTTGGCGCCACTGTAGATGTAGGTCCAGAAAAACAGGTCTCAAAATTCTTCTATTCTTCATGATTAATCAAAGATGGACATAGATTTACCACAATTATGAATAACGAGTGAAATTTTTCGATAAAAAAGTTTGAAACCCCCCAAACTTCTATGAAATGAAAAATGAAAATGAAAATGAAATGAAAATATTTTATTTCATTAATAAAATGTTACATTACAAGGTAGTAGGTTGGGACTTCCTTTTAAGTATATTATACCTGTATCAGGAAGCCCCGCTCCTCCGTAGCAACAAGTTGTAGTTAGTTTAACAAAAGCAGAAAGAGAACTTAAGCTAATACAATTTTATCTACATTAAATGTGTGTGTGTGTGTGTGTGTGTGTGTGTGTGTGTGTGTGTGTGTGTGTGTGTGTGTGTGTGTGAGTGTGAGTGTGAGTGCAGGTGGTGAGGTGAGATCTATGCATTTGAAATTTTGAAAGACCTCCATCTACACTAGCGCCCCTAGCGGCGAAATTAAACGTGGTAGCCCTCATTTGATGGATGATGACAGTGCTGCCGGTTTAATATATATTAGCAGCTTATATATAATATTTTTTATATAACCCACTTCGTTAATATAAAAAAACCGGCCAAGTGCGATTCGGACTCGCGCACGAAGGGTTTCGTACCATTACGCAAAAAACGGCATAAAAATCACGTTTGTTGTATGGGAGCCCCATTTAAATATTTATTATATTCTCTTTTTAGCATTTGTTGTTATAGCGGCAACAGAAATACATCATCTGTGAAAATTTCAACTGTCTAGCTATTACGGTTCATGAGATACAGCCTGGTGACAGACAGATGGACAGCTGAGTCTTAGTAATAGGGTCCCGTTTTTACCCTTTGGGTACGGAACCCTAAAAAGGAAGTCAATTATAAAAGATATGATTATAAAAGGCCCATCCCGTACCCATCAGCAAAGATAGATATAACTCCGTAATAGATGGATACAGTCTAAGGAAAAAACGTGCCTCGAAAATCACGAAAATTTGATTCTCGATCAGATGGCGCCACCACCTTTGGCCTACTCTCGTATAGAGGGCGTTGATAGATGGATACAGTCTAAGGAAAAAACGTGCCTCGAAAATCACGAAAATTTGATTCTCGATCAGATGGCGCCACCACCTTTGGCCTACTCTCTTATAGAGGGCGTTGACGGTTTCGTTTGTTATTTAACAATTTTAACGCATATCAGTGAAATAACATGGGGCAAAATCATATAAAAATAATTAATGCAAATTAAAAAAATCATTTATCCATATTTAAATACATTTTATCGTATTTTATAAATCTTCATTTTTAGTTTTAAAATGTGTCGATAGATGGCAGTGAATTTACTGTGGTTACAAAATTTACTATGACCATGGACATGACAGTACCGCTCTGTCCTATTAAACTAAGTCCAAAAGAGAGGCACTGTGAATGACATCTCGCTTTGTGTGGTAGGGCACAGGACAGCGGATGTCATTCCAGATCTAGAGCAGAGCCCAACTGGGGAGGTACCTCCACCTTACAGAAAACCGCAGCCAAATAACACTAGACCCTACTAATAGTGTTGTGTTCCTGCCGGTGAGTAAGGTTGCCAGAGCTCGAGGGAGAGGAGTGTTAGGGTCGGCAACGCGCATGTAACTCCTCTGGAGTTGCAGGCGTACATAGGCTATGGAGACTGCTTAACATCAGGCGGGCCGTATGCTTTTGCCACCGACATAGTATAAAAAAAATTTATATCCTCTTTGCCATCAGCCACGAAAGAAAGATAAGACCTGAATATTACCTGGCTGGAGGTGCGCATCTTGCTATGCTGTAGTGCATCATTGGCCACGTCTGACAGAAACTTCTGGGACGCCAGCGCTATCAGACGAACCAGCCTGCAACAACCCATCCTATACTATACTATTCAGTGAAAAACTATTCAATACGTAATTACTGAAAGATAAATGAGGGAATAGTTATTTACGATACAAGTGCGGAAAAGAGGAAATTCGAAACGAGTGGCGATAAATTAAAACATGACCGCAGGGAGTGTTTTAAATCGACACGAGTTGCGAATTACCTATTCGCAAGTGTATCGTACAACGTTTTACAGTACATATGGCCCTTTAAACTTTCGACATATGAACGATAAGTGCTCTTTACGCACTAGGGCGAGAAAGTTGCACCATATGTACTGTAAAATATTAACAGTATAAGAAAGAACATAGTCAGCCATTTCTTGAATTTCTGTTTTTATTTAACATATTGGTAGATTAAACATTACAATTTAATATGTATGTAGAAATGATATTCAAATAGGCCTAGCAACATATTGGTTGCCATGAGCATCACCGGTGGGGTCACGTAATCTTCTCTATGTGGCCATGAGCATCACCGGTGGCAAAGATAGATATAACTCCGTAATAGATGTATACAGTCTAAGGAAAAAACGTGCCTCGAAAATCACGAAAATTTGATTCTCGATCAGATGGCGCCACTACCTTTGACCTTATAGAGGGCGTTGACGGTTTCGTTTGTTATTTAACAATTTTAACGCATATCCGTGAAAGAACATGGATCAAAATCATAAAAATAATTAATGCAAATAAAAAAAAACATTTATCCATATTTAAATACATTTTATCGTATTTTATAAATCTTTATTTTTAGTTTTAAAGTGTGTCCATAGATGGCAGTGAATTTACTGTGGTTACAAAATTTACAATAACAGTACCGCTCTATCCTATTATATCCTCTTTGCCGGTGGAATCAAAAGCTCATTTAAATTTCTATTGGGCGTGGCAGCAATACTGTATGTGTAGTATGGCGAGCAGTGAACATGTTAAACTTTACTAAAGTAAAAAAGTTACTGACCCCAAAGAGGATATAATAAGATAGAGCGGTACTGTCATAGTAAATTTTGTAACCACTGTAAATTCACTGCCATCTATCGACACACTTTAAAACTAAAAATGAAGATTTATAAAAATACTTTAAAATGTATTTAAATATGGATCAATGATTTTTTAACTTGCATTCATTATTATTATATGATTTTGACCCATGTTCTTTAACGGATATGCGTTAAAATTATAAATAACAAACGAAACCGTCAACGCCCTCTATACGAGAGTAGGCCAAAACTAGTGGCGCCATCTGATCGAGAATCATATTTTCGTGATTTTCGAGGCACGTTTTTTCCTTAGACTGTATCCATCTATTACGGAGTTATATCTATCTTTGCTGACCCTGAAGGCCTAGTAGAATAGTTCAAAATAATTTTGCATGCTTAGTTATTAGGTTAGAATTATACAGCATGTTTACACAGTGTAAACTCCATATGGGGCATTCTCTTTAAAAAGGGACCTTATTGTCGATGGCGCTTACGCCGCACAGCGTCGCGCGGCATTTATATTGGAGCATCGTTTATAATGGCGTAAGCGCCATCGACAATAAGGTCCCTTTTTATAGAAAATACAACATATAATCTGCTCTTGTCGGTGGAGTAATTGCCAATCCTTTCTTTCCTGAGCCATTTCTTTCTATATAACGAAAACTCTCTATAGCGTCAAAAAACGTCCGGTCCCTTGAGTGTCGCTATAGAGTCGCTGGAATATAGGCCTATGCTCAGCAGTGGGCGATAAAGGGCTGATATGATGATATAGAGTTCACACTATATTTACTTGGCACAAGAGCTCCTTGTTTTGGGCTAATGGGACCCCAAGTTTACCCACTAAACAACCCCCCCGTCTGCCGCCATTGTGCTGTAGCGGTGGGCTGTAGGAACGCTCGAACTTTACTTCTACAGCACCACCAGCACCAGTCCGTGTTTGCGGACCGTCGCCTCCGGAGGCCCTCGGTGGCCTCATTTTCCTATGGACCGTATCCAGTACGGTCGCCCTCTCAGGGACCACGTGAGTTTGACACAAGAGCTAAGCTAACTGCCATCAACCTGTTTCACAGTTTGGCAGTACTATTTCAATGTAACACCTATGTACCATGTCTTATGAAATAAATGAATAATAATAATACAAGCTGTCCTTTCTTTTTTATCTACCAGCATAAACGTGAAATTGTTTAAAATAATTGATAACAATAACCAATTAATTGAAAATGTACTTAATTTAGCATTTCCTTTCATCTGTGGCTTGTGAAAGATGTGCTATTTAAATAGTGACCTTGTAGTGATTTTTCCTCAGTCACCCGTTGACCACCAACGCTGTAAAGGGTTCGAAACGTGGGGATGTATTATAAATTGAATATACGCGATATAATCCGTTTTCATAGTTTTATTCTCATAGTTTCTCACTCTTATTTTATGGCCACTTCTATTTTTATTTCTATGTTTATGCTTATTTTCTGTTTTATTTATGTATTTTATTTCAGAACTTTCTAACACCACTCACCGTCATATTTACCTAACTGTAACGTGATCTGGGTTCCGGCAGAATATCAGTGCTCCGCTCCATAGAGTGGAGCGTATAGCTGAGTCGGAACCCTTTTGTTGTTGCTGCAATGCACACAGCGTGCAGCTAACCACTAACAACTAATTTTTCGTGTTTAAGTAAAATTTTTTTTGTTAATTTAATTTAGTACATAAGTTTTGTTCTTACTGCAATGTACCTACTTATACTTTACACTAAAATTGTGTGTTTTGCAGCATCCAAATAAACGTTTTATCTATCTGTCTATCAATCTATCTATCTATTTCATGAGTGACCTTGAAGTTCAAATTTTGAATTTAAAATTGCCGCAAAAACTGATGTCCGATTCAGGTCTGCCACAGATGAAAGGATTTACAACTTACAACATTTACAACAAGTATAACAAATTAAAAGGTGTCAGTAAATACTATTTTAGTCACAAGTACAAATAAGACAAAAATGGTGTAATAAGAGAGGACAAAAACTAGACAGGGGATCTATAACTGTTTGCAGTTTGTTTTGTCAATAAAACATTAGGTAGGTAATTTTAGTTGGGTTCATGCATTGGTCGGGTCATGTACTCACCTAGGGTCTTGAGACTCGAAACCAGCCATATTTAGGTAATGAGCAACGACTGAATCGGGAATAGAAGGATTGTAGTTCTCGAGCTGCAAAAGAAAATCGCTGAGGCCATGTCCCGCGCCGCTGTCGTCGTCAATTCCGACGGACGGAGAACCCATGCGACCCATCTGCATATTATTAAACTTAAAATCCATCCAATTAATTCGAACTACGGAAAGGTACTCGTAAAAATTGGAAACTAACACTTGTTTTTAGAAATTGAAATTTTAGAATCAGTGAAGCAAGCAAATTATCATAACCACAGATAACTAAATAACGCAATTTGACAGTGTCAAAATGACGTCATTTTCGTTGGCCAAGCGTTGTTCGCTACTCCACAACAGATGGCGCCACAATGAAATATTATTCCATTAAAAATAATCTTAAGGGGCCTCCACACTCGCGTTCGCGGCTTCGCGCCGCGTAGTCTGGAGCGCGCTATAGAGAAATACAGTCTGGCAAAAAGGAGTAGAAATTAAAAAGTGGCAACACTGTAGTGTAGTGTCGTCCCTTTCAAATCAATCTAAGAAAAACGGGACGACACTACAGTGTTGCCACTTTTTAATTTCTACTCTTTTTTGCCAGGCTGTAAGATGAAAGAATAAATAAAATAAAGTAATAATTCTACATCTGATTAGATTTTCGGAAAGGTAAATAGTAATACACCACATAAAATATCAGACTATTTAGAAGACGTTAACCCTTGGAGTTAATAAGTATGTGCATAGTGTAACATAGATAATGTTATTTAATATTTAATTTTTAAGTAAATACAATTGTTTGACGTCATAAAGAGATTGTAAAATCCTATTATGAAAATAAACGATATGATATGATATGATATGACTGCAATGGATGCCAAAATATTGAATCCTGAGCGCAGCGATGGATTCAAATCAAATGAGAAAGCAACAAATTAGCAAGTTACTATTGTGTTACTATTGAAATTTAATGTGGGTAATACTTGGCTACAACACTGCACGAAATATAGGTATATTTTTATTATTGGCCATGTAGAAAGATAATTTATTTAAAAATTAGAACGAAGCCAACTTATTTGTGTTTAAATAATTTTGAACGCAACTTTATAGCCAACGCGTCGATGGAATGATTGCATAACGATCTTATTGATTTTTTCAAGCAATAACGAAACGCATTTTGTGCTCGTCACGGAAGTGTTTCCATTATATTTACGTTTACCTGGACTTCGAGGAAAATTTTGTTTAAACTTTTTCATTTAAAGATTTATGTTTTTTTGTGATTTACTTTATATGTACTACTAAAAATATAATTCGAAGAAAAATGATAAAAACAATGAAGATAAAAAATTAATCATAGCTAGTGTAACTGATTTTTATGACTACTAATGAGAAAAAAATGAGGTGCATGTAAATATTTGAATATTAGTAATACTTGAAATATTTATGGATAAAACATCTTAAAAATAATTAAGTGCAAATTTTGTTACGGGGAGATTCATAGTTTTTGTAACGGCCACACCGGCCTCGTGGTACTTCGTCGCTAGGTTGGTAACATTGGCCCCCTTCCTCCTTCTTTTGCGCCGCTCCACGGGCAGAACAGCGAGAGAACGTGATCGATCGAATTTCAAAAAAGGCACACACCTACCCCTGTGCTCCCGCGATCACGAAATTACTCAAAATCTCCTGATAACATATATCGGGAGTTAGTGTTTCGTGACTCCACCATCCCGTGTGTGACCTAAGTAGATTACACCTCTACGCCCGCGAGGCATTCAGCCAGTGTAGAACCCCATTCAAAATGTCGAACCTCGCCGATCCGGTCGCGTTCGCAAAGGACTTCATCGCCGGAGGCGTGTCCGCCGCGGTCTCCAAGACCGCCGTAGCGCCCATCGAGCGCGTCAAGCTGCTTCTACAAGTGCAGCACGTGAGCAAGCAGATCACCGAGGACCAGCGCTACAAGGGTATCGTCGATGCCTTCGTGCGCATTCCCAAGGAGCAGGGCTTCGGCTCCTTCTGGCGCGGTAACCTCGCCAACGTCATCAGGTACTTCCCCACGCAGGCGCTCAACTTCGCCTTCAAGGACAAGTACAAGCAGGTGTTCCTCGGTGGCGTAGACAAGAGGACCCAGTTCTGGCGCTGGTTCGCCGGTAACTTGGCGTCCGGCGGCGCCGCCGGAGCCACCTCGCTGTGCTTCGTGTACCCGCTCGACTTCGCGCGTACCCGCCTCGCCGCCGACGTCGGCAAGGGCGCGGGCCAGCGCGAGTTCAGCGGTCTCGGCAACTGCCTCACCAAGATCTTCAAGTCCGACGGCCTCGTCGGTCTCTACAGAGGCTTCGGCGTGTCGGTGCAGGGTATCATCATCTACCGCGCGTCCTACTTCGGATTCTACGACACCGCCCGTGGCATGTTGCCCGACCCCAAGAACACCCCCATCGTCATCAGCTGGGCCATCGCTCAGGTCGTCACCACCGTGGCCGGTATCATGTCGTATCCCTTCGACACGGTCCGTAGGCGCATGATGATGCAGTCGGGCCGCGCCAAGGCCGACATCCTGTACAAGAACACGCTGCACTGCTGGGCCACCATCGCCAAGAGCGAGGGTACATCCGCCTTCTTCAAGGGCGCGTTCTCCAACGTGCTCAGAGGTACCGGCGGCGCGTTCGTGCTCGTCCTATACGAGGAGATCAAGAAGGTCCTGTAAATCTACTGTAAGAATTGTTACCATCTCTATTGTGATTCCGATCACCGCAAACCGCTCCCTGAAAATCATGTATTATTAGAAGCGAAAAACGAACCTAGTAACTTATTTTTAGTTAAATAAAGTGTTATACATTGATTCCAAAATGTATTGTTTTATTAAATTATGTAAATGTCGAGTGTTACATAAGCTTGCTCCACCTCGCTCAGTTATATTTGCTTTGTAAGCGCAAGTCGTAGACTTTGGAATCACATAATTTATACTGTAATTTGGTTCAGTTCAGAGCGATCACTTTCAGAGCCGGTGTCATTATGTAACGGCCTCATTTCATTCCACACATTGAGGGCAAGGCCAGAGATCTATTTCCAGTGTTGTGTTGTGAGTTAAAGAAGTGCTGTAGCAATATATCATTGTATCTCCGGCATGAACACTGAGTGAGTGTGTCCTTGTACTTTGGAAGTGTATTTTAACGTGTGTTATGTAATGCTAACATACTTGTGATTTGTTTTAAATCATGTGATTCTCAAACTGTTATGTAACGTAGTGTCTGCAGTGTGAATGGCTAGGGACGAAACTATTCTTGTCGCGTTCTGAACGCTCGAGACAGCACTCTGTATCTGTAGGTAACATTCAGTCGAAGCTTTAGGTTGAATTGTCGAAACATCTCGATTTTAAGAACAATCTTGTTTCCTCGGTGTGAGTTTTTTGTGAGAAAAATTCATGCGTATTACGAGTGATTATAATATAGATATGTTAAAAATAACTTTGATTTTCTTTTATCCCTATGACTTCTTACATTCAGGTCATCCAGACGCTCCATATCAGTTCCTCTTGCTTAACTACATCATAATTAATTATTAAATCAATTAATTTTTCAACTTTATTAGATTTCAATTCATTTCTTGTCCATTTTGTCATATCTGACATATTGGCTTGTAGTAAAAAGAACTATAACTGCCAGTGCCATTTTCTACAAAAAGGATACCTCAGAAAATTTAATTATTACAATAAAATCTTTGAACTATGAAAAATAACTGGTAAAGCTGTGGGCATATATGTATACTTGGCTCTGTCAATACCAAGCAAGTAGCTAAAATTTTCTGCTTTTCTTGTATGTAAATAGCATATTTGCTGTGCCTGTTATGTTATAAAAAATTAGCTGAAAATTTAGCATCCTACAAAGTGATTAAAATTTCAGCTACTTTTTTTTTTTTTTTTTTTAATTATGGCAATCGTCTTTAGACATTCCTGCCAGCTTCACGTCAATGTCAACAGAAAAAAATATATAATGTGCAACGATTTTGGTTGGCTAGCCAGACAATATTTTTTTCTAGCAAATTACATAAGTTTCATAGATCACTTATGTAACACGGGGCGAGATGGAGGATCCTGTCCATTGAGCGGAGATGACGTCATCGTGACGTCACGCCGAGTGAATGGCCGCCGTGTGATGTGACGTCACAATACTTGGGTAAAGTACTCTGCTCCGATACAACTGCAGTGAACTGACTCAAACTGGGATAAGTGAGACTTTAATGAGTTTTGTTCGCAGTTAGCATTGGTAAGCACAAGTGACTCGGTTTTAGCCAGATAATCTAGCATTTCCTATTCTATTGAATATTAGAAAAATTAAATTCAAGTCTATCTTTAGGTAGTTATAAATGTAAACAATATGTTTTTACATTTTCACTTACTTGAAACATTTATCAGATAGCAAATATTTTAAAACTAAATTACTATTGATTAATCAAATCATCCCGACATATTCCTATACGATTGTAGCAGCTTCGTTGTTACGTTGAGTAAGTAATATCACGTAATATATAGTAGTAAACTTCTGTAAGTTTTGGCACAATTAAATTTAATTAACTTGTAGAATTTTCTTGCCCAATAAAATACCTAATTGTGGTTTGTTAAATACCTACCCTAAAGTTAGACTTAGACCAAGATAAGTCTGCAAAGATTTTGATAATAGCACACACGGTGCAAGTGTTATTTAATTTCATAGAAGATAGAAGGGTTTAAAATAACAGTTGCACTGCGTGTGCTATCAAAATCGTTGCAGACTTATCTTGGTCTACTCTATCAATTCTTTTTAGTCTGGTAGGGTGCCTAAACGCAATTTTCGTCCCGACATATTCCCGAATAAAATATGTAGTAATGTGATGTGATGTGGGTACCTAACCCTATTACATTTTGCCGCACAAAATACAGGTAGAACTAAAAATGCAATCTACAAAAAATATAAGAAACGCCAAGCTAGTATCCGTGGCGCCACTGTCCACAAATATCAATAGAACACATTTTAGTACTAGTTTTGACCGCTTACCAATATCTTTGTAATCGTACATCGCGCTATTGAAGTTTTTAAAAAATTGCACACTATAATTAACAAAAGCATTACTTATATCAGGGGGTCAATGAACTCGTGGTTTAGCAGTGGCCACCCAGCTGTTCAAAATGGGTCTTCTCAAACGCTTTAACCGTCCACATTCCAGCGCATATTAGTCAACTTAAATACTCAGAGTCCGGGGCACGCGCGCTGTTTCCGGGCCTCACAGAGTTCTAAACCCTATTCAGGATTACCTTGACCCCCTATTTTTGAAAACTATTTTTTTTTTATTAGCACTTTTTCAATTAAAAGTAAAACTGAAACTAACTAAGAATAACAACTTATAAATAATAAAAATTAAAAAAACAAAACTATTAATTAAAAAACATCTAAATAAGGCCCCCGGGGCATTGTGCCAAAGATGCTGGCAGCATTCCCTCGCTGAATGGCAATACTTATGCGCTGCGAGAGAAAGCCGCCAGCTCTCTGGTCACCGGTTGCGTCGACGAGTTTTTTGCTAAGTTCTTTAAAAAGAACTTTTGCGCTTGGAAACAACTAATTAGCACTTATTAGATATAATTGGTCAAACCAAATTGTCAGTAAATAGGAACAAAAAAAAACTAGTCATCCTTTTCTTTTAGGTGCTAGTGTGAGACAAAGATAGTAAGTATGATTCTCTCTGTCTATGTTTGAAATGAGACAGTCCTTTGACAAACTATACATACTTTTTATTTGTGCCATACCTACTTTAGAACTTTATCATTTATTGGGATAATAAAATTATGAACATTTTTTGTCTAAAGAAGAAGAATGAAATCATCAACTAATTCAGCTCGCAATCTGCCATTGCTTAAAACAATTAAAATTTATCCTTGGGACTTAATTCATAAAGTTCCAATCGACACACAATCAATGTTGTTATATTTATTTTCCCGCCCTGTAATTCATTTTAGCTGCAGTGTATGTAGGTACCTCTACAAATTTTATTAAACAAAAGAAGGTAGACTTAAAATTCGCAAACTGCCAAGCCCTACCAACATTATTAAAAAAAACATGGCGCCACACTCTACGTAGATCAGTGAATCGCATTCTAGTTCCAAATTTGACCACTAACAAAAACTAACTTTGCGGTTCTACATCGCGCTTTTGAAGTTTTTAAAACTGTATGTTTTAACTAACATGAAATATTGGTTACAATGGGGGGTCAGTCATCTCATGGGCAGTCAGTGGCAATCCAGCTGAGCAGAATGGGTTTACTCGACAACCAAGACTGAGCTTCACACATTCCAAATGGTGCAACACATAATACTCAGTCCCCTGGGTCGCGGTCCGGGGTCCCAAAGAGCATGACACCGCTATCCTCTGGATCACCTTGACCCCCTTTTTTGGGTTCCGTAGTCAAAAGGAACCCTTATTATTTATTAGTTTTGTGTCTGACTAATATATCCGGCGCATCTATAATTTATACGAGTAGAATCATCGACTAATTAATACATAGTAGCTTTGGCTGGCGTTGGCTTAGAAAACTATGTTTTATTAACTGAAACCGTTTTTGTAAAAATGACCTAAAAATTAAGAAGTGGGCTTTGTTAGGCACTGGGCCTTACATGGGTCCGCAGGGTACCTTACATTAGATTATGAATCACTAAGTTTATATAATCTGTGATAATAGGCTTATACCTATATTATTGAAATCAATTACCTGAAAACTAGTCAAATTGAGCCACCCTTTTATTGAAGCAGTGTCCAAAATTCTGTACAAATGTATTTTTTAAATACTGAGCGCCGAGGAGGATTGAACTCACCACTTATCTTTTTTTTGTCATTGGAATTGGTACAGTCAAAGGTAAAAAATTAAATATGAATATGGTCATAGAGCAACTTATACGGAGTTATATCTTTGATATGGTTCATATTACTTAGGTACTTAACAATATGTCCCATAGTTCTTAATTCGCTGACATAAGAGCTATGGGACAATATTTTTGAATAATGATGTGATGTGCACTCATATTTTTACACTTGATTGTACCTTGGTAACACTATATGAACGAAATGTCACATAATAAATAAAAAGTCTTAATATATAGAATAGAATAAGATTTTATTCGTAAGACAAGACATTACATAATTTAAAAGAAAACATAAAATAAGGTTAAATTAAGTGCTACGAAATGGCCTCATTTCAGCATGTTGCTATCGCGTGTTATTACGTCCATCCCACACTCAGATGCAGTGTAAGTAGGTACCTAAACAAATACAATGTTTACACAATAAATGAAGGGTAGGAAAATATGACGTTTTCAATCAAAAGGTACCACATTGTCGCTTACCATAAGGATGAAAATTGCTTGTATCTTTATACGAAAAACCTGTCAGAGCGACCTTATGGCACGCGACAATACCTTTTGCTTGAAAACGACACAAATTTGCAATCTCACCGCCCATGCAAAATTATGTACTCTATTGAACCTGGCGCCACCGTCAATGCAAATGCACAACGCATTCTAGTTCCAAATTTAACCAATTATCAAAACAACTTTAGTTGCCTACATCGCGCTTTTAACATTTTATAAACGTACAGTACAGTAATACAAACTTCGAAATCAATGTGGGGGGTCAGCCATCTCATGGCAAATCAGTTTCACCCAGCTGACCTAAATGGGTACTTAAGACTGTGATTTAATCCGTCTAAGGCTTGAGTATAACTCGGGTCCCGGAGTCTGCGAATACTCGCGTCCCGGGTGCGCGCGCGGCGCCCGGGACCCAATGAGGTGTTGCGCTCGTAGTAAAATATAATACGGGTATCCGACCGGAGGATTACCTTGACCCCCCCTTTTTTAAATCGGTTGGACAGATTATTTGACCTCATTTTTATTATTATCCGAAATTTATTTACATACAAGATATATACAGTGGTACTACGTAAACGAAATTAATAACTAGCTTAAATCTGAAATAGGCCCTTGAGGCATTGTACCAAGGATGCTGGCGGCATTTCCCCGCTGTATCGCAATGCTGATACGTTGTGCGAGAAAGCCGCCAGCTCTTCGGTCACCAGTTACGTCAACCAGACGCTTCGCGATTTCTGCAAATTATTTTTATTTCTTTATTGGTTAAAAAAATTACACAGCATTACAGTAGGTACTAATGCACTGCGAAATTTAGGACAGAAAGTAATACATACAAACAAGGTACAGTATACAATCTGGGACTAGGTATGACAATTTTTTTTTTAATTCATCATGATTCGCACGAACCTATTAGCCGCCGCCATACACTTCATTTCATGGGAGCCCCACTTAAATATTTATTATTTTATTGTGTTTTTAGTAGTTGTTAATGTTGTTATTATAATAGCGGCAACAGAAATACATCATCTGTGAAAATTTCAACTGTCTAGGTATCACGGTTCATGAGATACAGCCTGGTGACAGACGGACAGACAGACAGCGGAGTCTTAGTAATAGGGTCCCGTTTTTACCCTTGGGGTACGGAACCCTAAAAATCGGCCCGAATAAGGGCAGGTTCGCTGTTTTCTGCCCCAGTCAGCGGGGCGCCTTACGCCTTACGTAACCGATGGCTGCGGCAATCGTAAACTGTAGCGATTGACCTACTTTACCTAACTTAATTAGGTACTTCGCTATATATTAAAAGAGATGAAATATATTACCTATGCTGGCATCAATATCTCCATGATCATCATGGATGTTGGTCAGACGTCAATGCGTTGGTCAGACTTAGTTGGTGTGGTGAAAATTTTTGTGTTTCACTCGGTAGCAAAATTTGTTTAACCCACGTGCCATGAAACCCTCGCAACGCTCAAGATTCAGTTTTTGGTATTTTTCGCTTGCGTGGGTATCAATATAGCACCAACGGTTAAACAACAATTGTCCCCTTGTAAAAAAAAACCTAACAAAACTTCCGTGAGACAGACACCAACCGTCATCGCAAGCTCCTGATGACCTCCTCAGTACGGAGTGAAATATGTCGAGCGTTTTTCGACTTAAAATACGTGAGTGACCCGTTATTAATATTTTGTACTTGATAGCTATCCAAATAAAGCAATAGAAAGAAAGAAAATACATTTATTTAACGCCACAACACTCAACAGATTACATATATGAAAAAAAGGAAACACACACAATACAAGTGATCCATCTAAACGTGGTGACTGGAAATGAGGAAAAAAATTTGAATTTCAAGACGGCTAGCGGAGAAAAATATCTGCATATACCGGTGATAGCATGGTTGCATTTTTATCGCCTGTCACTATGCCTGTCAATTTCGCACTTTCATACTTGTTAGAACGTGCCAGGCATGGCGACAGGTGATAATAATAGGACCGTGCTCAGTCCGCCGTTAGCCGTTAGCTGAGAGACTGTCTCAATAGGATTCTGTGAATCGCTGGTACGGTACCTAATTGAGTCACGAAGGTTAAATTACGTAACTTAGCCGGTTACTAGCCGCGCCGCGTTAGGAAGTAGTTTAGAGCTAGACCAAGCCACAGATTATATAATTTCTTACCAAGCTAAGTTGGCAGCCAACTTCTTCAATTTGAGGTTTCTACTGAAAAATCCCTAGCTGGTATTCATATGGTATTCCATCTGTCCAATAATTTGGTCCAATGTCTATTTGCGTCACACATTTTGCTTAATGAGAGAGACGCAATGCATATTGGACAGATGGAATACCATTATATCACCCTAAGACCCCACGCAATCGTGACAAAGGGCCAAAAACCCTGACAACTGGAAATTCCTGGCGTTATTCATAAATGCGTTACTGGACTTATATTGACCGGGATAACCTTTTGTATTATTTATGAGCTCCCGATATTTCGACGCAGTTACGTTACACAGTCACGGGTGACTGAAGATAGCGGGTGGGTGTCAAAGTTGTGTAGACCGCGCTCGGTCTACCCTCATTCACCCGCTATCTTCAGTCACCCGTGAACATGATGCATATGTAACTGCGTCGAAATATCGGGAGCTCATAAATAATACAAAAGGTAATCACGGTCTATATCCCGGTCAATATAAGTCTAGTGAAACTAACCGTGAATCATTCAAAACTCTAAATGCGTTACTGGCCTGAATTGGCTATGAATCGTTTGTCTTATGACTTATATTATTATTATTTATTATAGCCTTTGCTTCCATATTCTTTCTTATTGTTTGTTTTTTTGTATTTTTGAGCAAGTTGTTTTATTTGTCTTTATGGATCCCTCTCTGGGTGAAGGCCTCCTCCAGTTTTTTCCAACTTTCTCTATCTTCTCCTGTCTCCATTCAGTGTTTTCCGGCTATTTGGGTAATGTCTTCAGACCAGCGTTTCTTCGGCCTGCCTGTGGGGCGTTTTCCGTGTGGTCCCTTCCATTTTGTGGTTTGTATGGTCCATCTTTTGTCTGTCATGCGGGCTACATGGCCAGCCCAGTTCCATTTAAGTTTGAGAGCATGGGTAAGAGCGTCGGTTACCTTGGTTTTTTCTCTAATTCTTGCGTGTCTTATATATGTATTTGTAATTAGATAGGATAAAACATAATTTAACTAAATCAGGCCCGTAAAGTTTTATAAATAAGGGGGTAGGTATATGTACTTACCTATACTTACTTGTCTTGCTTGCGAGTAGATTAACTTACCGCAAGTTGAAACGTAAGTACGTCATCGTCATGCAAGTTGAGCGTGCTTGATGGGAGGTCAATGGCATCTCTGACCTCGGCCGAGCTGCGAACTTTTTGTACCCACGTGGCTTAGGACTACGATGACAATCAGAATGTGGCCATTTGTACGTGAATTGGAGATATTCTTACTAACAAAGTACCTAAGTACATAAACAAACACTAATCTCGAAGGGATAAACGAATCAAACGGTTTGTTAGATTTAAAAAGTTTATTAATGACGTCATTTGTTATTAAGCCAAAATACTAGTTTTATAGGTACTTAAACAAACCCAAACACGCCAGATTAGCTTCTTAGAGTAACGACCTAACATGCAAATCGGGCATGTTCATTTGATTGAGTCGAACAAAACCGTCTGCGTCTGCGCTCGCCCGAACCGGCTCTTACCGACCACAGGTGGCCTTATCAATTTAAACACCGCACAATATGCCCTGTTACTGTTACTGCTGTTACGACAACTTCCAATCCCTATAGGGAGCAGATTATTCGTGCAATTAGAGCCCTAAATTTATCAAGTATCTGTGTGAAATTGGGAACCGGAGTTATGCCAGAGTTTTCTTGATTGCAGCG
This sequence comes from Cydia strobilella, assembly GCF_947568885.1. NCBI lineage: Eukaryota > Metazoa > Arthropoda > Insecta > Lepidoptera > Tortricidae > Cydia > Cydia strobilella. The sequence goes on along the minus strand of NC_086064.1, from coordinate 258,251 downwards.
CTGCTACTACGAGTTTATACTCTATGCTTTATGTAATAGAGTATACAATTGTTTGTAGCTTATTGTAATTATCTGAACCTGAGTCCTGTGTTGGACTTTGACCTTACAGACCTTACTTTATAAAATGCTTGTTTAGTCACAAGCACTTAAAAAAAAAAAAAAAAATTACCTCATCATCATCTTCCTCGCGTTGTCCCGGCATTTTGCCACGACTCCATGAGAGCCTGGGGTCCGCTTGGCAACTAATCCCACGAATTGGCGTAGGTACTAGTTTTTACGAAAGCGACTGCCATTTGACCGTCCAACCCAGGGGGGAAACTAGGCCTTGTCTGGATTAGTCCGGTTGCCTCACGATGTTTTCCTTCACCGAAAAGCGACTGGTAAATATCAAATGATATTTCGTACATAAGTTCCGAAAAACTCATTGGTACGAGCCGGGGTTTGAACCCGCGACCTCCGGATTGCAAGTCGCACGCTCTTACCGCTAGGCCACCAGCGCTCTTACTCACTTAAAATTACCTACTTACATGAAATATCATAATTTGGGGGTTGGGAGTCTATTTGACTAAAGAAACTGACAGAATGTGATTTTGTTGTCTTGTAACTTGTCGCTCTATGATATACTTAAACGTGACTTAAACGAATACAGAATAATAGTCGGTCTTACAGCTAATAAGCGGCCCCTTTCAGGTTACTAATGGACCGCGAGCCAGGCGCAAATTTCGTCAGTCATCGCCTCCCGGGCGAAAACACGTATAGCGGTTAACGGCTATGTATGATGAACCCTCGTGAACGTCAGCTGCCGCTCCGTTGGTGGGTTGAGGAATGGAAGCTACCGAAACGCGTAACACGGTCTTTCCACCGCGATACGACCGGCTGACGATTTGTTTTATTAACAATAGCATCTAAACTATCATCTGACAAAGTATCAAACTGAAGGCGATGACGCCGATGACTGAAAAGAATTTTCTTTTTTACATGTTCATGTGACCAGCTGACGGTCTTTCCACAGCGATACAATCGGCTGACTATTTTGTTTACTCACAATAGCATCTAAACTATCATCTGACAAAGTATCAAGCGGGAGGCGATGACAAAAAATTTTTTATAGACTATTTGCTGCCATTCCTCAACCCACCAACGGAGCGGCAGCTGACGTTCACGAGGGTTTATCATACATAGCCGCTAACCACTATACGAGTTTTCGCCCGGGAGGCGATTGGTCATGGAAATCTGTTCCTGGCCCGCGGTCTATAACGGGCAGTCGCAAAAATGTGGTATTTTCTATAAAAAGGGACCTTATTGTCGATGGCGCTTACGCCATTATAAACGATGCTCCGATATAAATACAATGCCGCGCGACGCTGTGCGGCGTAAGCGCCATCGATAATAAGGTCCCTTTTCATAGAAAATGCCCAAAATAGTAAAATATTAGCGAATGCCAATGTGTCTCTGCGCTGTCCCTGACTGTACTATCCCAGGTAGTATTTGCCAACCAAATGCGAAAGAAGCAGGTACATTTTTTTTTCTAGAGACCATCGGAGAGTCCAATATAATTAAATACCTGCCTCGGAGGATGGAGATGATACTACGACCGATATTGTGGCGTTACACGTTGGTGGTTATAAATAGTTTTTCAAGGCAATCCGTACAACGATTGACGTTCGTTGTTTTAGCTAATATTAGGTGCTTTCCTACACTAAAGTAGTTTTATACAGCGTTTAATTATAAGATTCCGCTACCTGAAAGGTTTAATAATATAAGCCAAAATACAGTATAGAACAAGCCGGGGTTTGAAGTTTGAACCCACAACCTCCGGATTGAAACTCGCACGCTATTACCGCTAGGCTACCAGCGTACTCGCCCGAAAATGATATTTTTATATAAAATAAAGAACTCTCTTTTAAGGGTCTCAGGCAAGCTCGGTTCTCCATACAACCCAGGTAGCAAAATGACGTCAGCGACGTCATAATGACTTCATTATGACGTCGCTGACGTCATTTGACGTCATTTTGCTACCTGGGAACTGGGAAACGTAGTTCCGCCCTCATTTTAAAACGACTAGCTAGATTGCTCTATAACTTAAGGTCAATTAAGGTATATCTATGTATAATGTCTGTAATTAGTTTATGTACCTAGCTTCAGATACCATAGTTAAAAAAAAAACCGGCCAAGTGCGAGTCGGACTCGCCCACCGAGTGTTCCGTACTTTTTAGTATTTGTTGTTATAGCGACAACAGAAATACATCATCTGTGAAAATTTCAACTATCAACAATCGTGAGATAGTCTGGTGACAGACAGACGGACAGTGGAGTCTTAGTAATAGGGTCCCTTTACCCTTTGGGTACGGAATCCTAAAAAATAGGGTGCGTTGGGGTAAGATTGAACGGGTTTTCATGCGGGGTAAGATGAAAAGTCGTCAGGGACGGCCTTAAATTCCTTTACGTACGTAAGAAGTTAAGTACCTATAAAACCTACGAATGTAGGAAAGTTCTACAGATATAGTAGATAAGCGTTAGTAGGGCAAGGTTGAGGCAGCCAATACTAGGTCGCGGTACATGTACTTAGCAACACTTACATGGATAGACCTTATCTCGTTGCAGTAAGGTTTAAAAACGGTCATTTAACAGTGTTAACGATGCTAAGTTATCAGCTGATTTACTACTTATACATTTACCGGATTGCGTAGTATAATGGTTTTATCTTTTTTCGAACTATTTAAATCCCAAATTTTATATCTTTATTACTACCTACCTATTATACATTTTTAAATTTTAATTTAAAACATATTTTAGTGATATTTATTTTATTGAATTTTGTTTTTATCGTATTTTGTTTGATTTAATTTCACTTCTTTTCAATTTTAATTTTAATTTATTCTTAATTATTATTAAAAGTTTATTGACATTAGTTCTATAGTATAATACTAACCATATAGGTATATTTAAGCTTTATTTGTACAGTCAAGTGTAAAAATATAGGTGCATCACACATCATACTCAAAAATATGTCTCATACACGTCTCATAGCTCTTATGTCAGCGAATTAAGAACTATGGAGCATGTTTTTGAGTAAGTTTATGCATCCATATTTTTACACTTGACTGTACTAACAACAATGATCTCAGTTGATCTCTGAATAAAATGAAATTTAAGCTAATATTACAGGATGTTATATACCTGTTTTCAGACGTGTATTTACTGGGGATAGTATAGTTTTTACCTTTTTTTTTTAAGTATTGTAAATTAAAAAAAATATCGGACCTAATCTCTGTTTATATTCCTGATACCTAATAGTCTACCTTTCATTTTTACAGTTCCATTGGCAAATTTACTAAGAAAAAATGTACCTACATAGAAAACACATACTTTTTCACCTCAGCAGCTCGAACAAGCCTACTTTCGTCACTCCAGGGAGTGAAATAAAGTAGCTTTTTAATTTAGTAAAGGTCATGAACTGCCACTTCATACTTCTATTACAATTTTTTTTTTTTGTTTCTCTGTATTATTCTGTGTAATTCGAAGAACATTTTAACCTTTAATATGGTCTCACTACTGAGGTGAAAATTATGTGTGCAACACGAGAGCAAAGTTATTTTATACATCTCGTGTTTTTGAGTCCCGAGAAAGCGAAAGATTCCATAATTGAATCACGAGCGAAGCGAGTGATTCTAAGTTAGAATCTTGAGCAAATCAAACTAAACACTCGCAAGAAAAAAGCTTTCCTCTCATGTTGATGATGATGAATAATGATATTTTCTCAAAAATTGATATATTTAATGACTCCTTGTCTAAATTTAAACGTCAAGTACTTCTGGTTTTAAATAAACAATCGAATTAAATACACTGTAACTTTACACTTAATTGCAAATGTATAAAAATAGTTTTATGTTCATTAATTTGGCCGCTGTCCTAATTCGACCCTCGTTGTTAATCTTTAAGTTTAGTTATCCCGTATTTTGTTTTTCTTTAATGAGCTATTAAGTGGTGGCAACTGTCCTGGTTTATGAATTATGTATAAGACACTAGTTATAAGAAACATGTACCGTTTGTGCCCAAATATAGTTATTTGTTATACAAGGGTGCAAAGTTGTATTTTACCCGCGAGTGTGGAATTGATACACGAGCAAGCGAAAGGATTCTATAGTTGAACCACGAGCGTAGCGAGTGGTTCTAAAATAGAATCCTGAGCGTAGCGAGTGTTTCAACACACGAGAAGTAAAATACATTTGCACCCGTGTGTAACACAAAACTTTTCCCCTCACTATAGCGAGGAAAGTGCAACATCCACAGGCGTTAGATCATCTTCATCACTGGAATCACTAATTTTTTTACGATAATACGATATTATAACAGAAACTTTGGAAGTTGTGCATTTTTACGTGTCGGAGCCGGAGAGAATTTTTTTTTTTTTTACTTTATTTAGAACACAAACAGTCACATATACAAATGGGTTTGAAGTACAAATGTACTTAACATACTTAAGAAAACAGACCTGGAGGTTCATTAGTAAGTACATAATGTTAACATACACACTAAACAGCAAAGATAAAAAGGAGATAAAAGAAAAACATGAGCCTACGGTTGTCCTACCGGAAAGCCGGAAAGTTACATTTATACATTTACTTATTTATGTTTCACACGTTTTTGTTGACAATGTTGACATTTCTGACGATGCGTTTTGAAATTGCATCGACTCAACTTGTGCGTTCAGAATTACATTCATCATCATTTAAAAAAACAAATGTTTCTTATGGAATTTAAGGTTTATGACTTAAAATCATTAAATAAAGCCAAATTTGGTATTTTTTATTAAATTTTCAAACCATTTATTTAATGATAATTAATATCGAACGAACCATTATTATGAGCGTTTTACGTTTTGTTATCTGTCAAAAGCTACTTAAACACGCTCCATCCAAGGTCAAATTACTTTCCCCACTAGTGGATAAAATGCGTTTTTCCCCGCTTGTTTTAAAGGATAAAAGACTGCTTTCCGAGCTAGTGAGGGGAAAAACATTAAAACATGTTGCACAAATAAGTCAAATAAATTGCAAAGCGGGCACTTTTGTACGAAAAACTTAAAAAATACCTATAGTTACGTGAGGCTTGGCTAATTATAAGCTATGCCTACACTGCCTACAGCAGGTATTATACTTATAATACGGCTGGAGACCTATCAGGTGTCTTCATCAAACCGTTGTGTTACACATTCCAAGGGTAACGTTACACATTGCCTCGTTTGCTTTTATACTGATCACCTATAGGAAACACGATGACACCTTCGATGTGACGTGATGGCCACGTGATGGCAACTATTGCTGTAATGACTAGTCCTTGGGTGATATCAAAGATAGATATAACTCCGTAATAGATGGATACAGTCTAAGGAAAAAACGTGCCTCGAAAATCAAGAAAATTTGATTCTCGTTCAGAGGGCGCTACTAGTTTTGGCCTACAGTCGTATAGATGGCGTTGACGGTTTCGTTTGTTATTTAATAATTTTAACGCATATCAGTGAAAGAACATGGGTCAAAATCATAAAAATAATTAATGCAAATAAAAAAAATCATTTATCTATATTTAAATACATTCTATCGTATTTTTATAAATCTTCATTTTTAGTTTTAAAGTGTGTCGACAGATGGCAGTGAATTTACTGGGGTTACAAAATTTACTATGACAGTACCGCTCTAGTATAAGTTACTCTATGGTGATATATTATTTTTAAACTTACAATAATAAAACCGGCCAAGTGCGAGTCGGACTCGCGCACCGAGGGTTCATACTTTTTATTATTTTTTGTTATAGCGGCAAGAGAAATACATTCATCTGTGAAAATTTCAACTGTCTAGCTATCATGGTTCATGAGATACAGCCTGGTGACAGACAGACAGACGGACGGCGGAGTCTTAGTAATAGGGTCCCGTTTTTAACCTTTGGGTACGGAAACCTAAAAAGTAACCTAAAATTAAAACTACCTACAAAACTAAAACTAATACCTAAAAAAGAAATAAAACATAACATGGGTGATCTAGACCAATATGTATATATTAGGCTAGATCACCCAGGTCCGATATATTAATGACTATTAGCTTCGTCTGCGTATCTACAGTTAGTAATTTGGGTAGCTTAGGTATTTTTTATCGATTCCCCATACAAACTTCCACCCCTCCTTTTCACCTCTTTGAAGGATTTCTGGGATAAAAACTATATCCTTCCCCGGGACTCAAACTATCTCTATGCCAAATCTCAACTAAATCGGTTCTGCGGTTTAAGCGTGAAGAGGTAACACACAGACAGACAGACTTACTTACTAGATATACCTAATCCTAATAGGGTACCTAATCATCGTAGAATTTGACAACCTAACTCATAATAGCCGTTGGCACTAGGTACTATTATTTGGAATTAAGGTTGAGGGTGGCTACTGGCAGCTATTTCAACAGTGTCAAGCAATGGACACATGTTATTCTGCGTTGGCATTAAAAAGCCAATACACGGTACAATTAAGGAACCGTGAATCTAAGATAGGTAGTAGTAGCCCAGGACGGCTGTCTAGATTATTAGGTCACGCGGCCTTGGGCGCATCGACCCGACGTACGACGTTACACTCGTCAGACCCAAGCATTTGCACATAAATGGGGCATTTTCTATGAAAAGGGACGTTATTGTCGATGGCGCTTACGCCGCACAGCGTCGCGCGGCATTGTATTTATATCGGAGCATCGTTTATAATGGCGTAAGCGCCATCGACAATAAGGTCCCTTTTTATAGAAAATACCACAAATTAGGTACTTCTTGAAGCCTATTCAGTAAACACCTACCTACCTTACCTATTTTATAGATTCCTATAGTTATAGTTATACCGCTTACGCCGCACAGCGTCGCGCGGCATTGTATTTATATCGGAGCATCGTTTATAATGGCGTAAGCGCCGTCGACAATAAGGTCCCTTTTTATAGAAAATACCACAAATTACGTACTTCTTGAAGCCTATTCAGTAAACACCTACCTACCTTACCTATTTTATAAATTCCTATAGTTATAGTTATACCCAGAGATGGGCATTAATCGATTAATATTTTAGTTAACTAATCAATCGATTAAAAATATCAATCGTCATTTTTTAATCGCGATTAATTTAGTTGCGATTAAATTAGTTGTGAGAATGTTCGACTAACAACTAAATTAGTTTTAGTTTCAATCGACTAAATTTCACGATTAAATCTATATTAAAACTACGTAGTCGCCGGTTTTTGCATTTTTTATCTTGCAATATGTAACTACAAGTACGTATGTATGTAACATACGGAGGTACTCGTATGTTGTAACTATGTTAGTTTGGGTAGAATTTTGCGACTTATTTTGAAGCAGATATCTTCATCCGATTGAGCTAAAATTATAGTTTAACTTTAGTTAAATATAAAAGCAACCATGATATGTATTTACTTAACTAAATACATATCATGGTTGCTTTTATATTTAATACTAGCTGTGCCCGCGGCTTCGCCTGCGTGGAATTCGGTCTGTGTCAGTAAGCGGCTAATTCACCCCTAATTTATCTCAATGTCCCCTGGAGACGGAACTTAAAGTAAAGTTGACAGATGGATACGCTAGAGGACTGTAGTCCAGATAAAATATTTTACAATTAGGTACCTATACCGCCAAAGACAGATATTACTCCGTAATAGATGGATACAGTCTAAGGAAAAAACGTGCCTCGAAAATCACGAAAATTTGATTCTCGATCAGATGTCGCTACTACCTTTTGCCTACTCTCGTATAGAGGGCGTTGACGGTTTCGTTTGTTATTATTTAACAATTTTAACGCATATCAGTGAAAGAACATGGGTCAAAATAATAAAAAATAATTACCGCAAATAAAAAAAATCATTTATCCATAAAATAAAACTATGAAAACGGATTATATCGCGTATATTGAATTTATAATACATCCCGACGTTTCGAACTCTTTACAGCGTTCGTGGTCAACGGGTGACTGAGGAAAAATTACAAAATGCAAAAATACCCACATACTAAAATAATGAACAATCATAGACTACAAACTTTAAGGCTGGTTGTACATGCAAAATCGGTTCATAAGGCTAGTTATACACTATAATTATTTTTCAAGTAAAGATATATATATATACGCGATAAAAATAAACTATGCCGGCTCCAACCCTACACCACGGACCCGAGAAGATTTAATTCCCTCCTAAATTGTAGGAGGGTATCCCAATATGGGACCGGCAACAAACTCGGCGGGACACATCTTTTCAAAACATCAGAATGTCCAGCATCATCCAACACTACGGTCTCACAGTCTATGTCTCGCTTGCTCCTTTATCAGGTGGACTACAGGATCCCAAGCTGGTGGTAGAGAAAAGCCATCTTCCCTATTAAAGTTTGGATATTTCTTAATCTCAATGGCCTCGCGCAGCATTCTGGGTATGTAACGCTTCTCCTTGGCAAGAACCAGAGGCTTATCAAACTTGATTGAGTGATTGGCTTTATCCATGACATGCTCACAGACAGCAGACCTAGGTCGACGGTGCTTGACATCAGCTATGTGTTCCTTCACCCGAGTGGAAATGCTCCGTTTCGTCTGCCCGACATATGATAGGCCACACTCACAGTCCAGCCTGTACACTCCTGCAGTCTGTAGAGGGGTATTGCATTTTACAGGCCTCAGGAATTGTGACATCTTCTTCATTGGCTTGAAATATGTTTTTATAGAAGCACGCTTCAAGATGTGGCTGATCCTGTCCGTGACCCCCCTGACAAAAGGCAGAATGGCAGGCCTGCGCTCGACTGTGGGGATCTTAATGTGGGACCTCTGGTTGACCCGCGGTATCCTGAGCTCGTTTGCCTGGAGCGCGCGCCTGGCATGCTGGAGCTCCGCGGCCAGATGCTGGTCATCACATATCCTCTGGGCTCTCTGAAACAAAGATTTGCCTACTGTAACAAGTTGACTGGGATGGTGATGCGATTTGCCATTTAAGTACCTATCCGTATGAGTAGGTTTCCTATACACAGTGCGACCTAGGGTGTTATCAGGATTTCTTTTTACCAATACATCTAAGAAGGGGAGAGAACAGTCTTTTTCCAACTCCATAGTAAATTTTATTTTGCTATGGATGGAATTTAGGTGATCCAAGAAAGTTGAAACACTACTTTTTGGAAGTATAGTAAAAGTGTCATCTACGTATCTTTTAAATATCTTCGGTCGCACAGGAGCCAATGAGAGTGCCCTCTCCTCGAAGTCCTCCATAAAGATGTCAGCGACTACTGGAGACACCGGAGACCCCATGGCCACGCCGTCGACTTGAAGGTAGAATTCACCATTCCATAGCAAGTAGCCAGATGTAAGGCAATGTTCCAACAGCTTAGCATATTCCTCTGACATGTTCTGCTCACATAACCTCTTCTTGACAATTTCAATGCAGTCTTGTACCGGTAGGCTTGTAAATAGCGACTGGACGTCAAAACTGACCATGATCTCATCATCAGTCAATGTTAGGTCTTTAATCTCACCGATGAAATGGTAAGAATCCTTTGTATGCGTGCTAGTGTTACCACGTAATGCTGAGAGGGCTCCCGCGAGGTACTGAGCCAATTTATATGTGGGAGCATCTATCTGGCTCACTATGGGACGTAGTGGGGCACTAGGTTTGTGTATTTTTGGCAACCCATACAACTTTGGAGGCACGGGGCAGTCAGGAACTAAACTTGCAACATTCAGATCAAGGCTCTCCGAGTAATCACTAATTAGTTCTTTAGTGGTTTTCAATACTTTCATAGTCGGGTCCGTCTTTACATGTTTGTAGGTTGTAGTATCCGCTAATAATTCCCTAATTTTCTGGTTATAATCTGAAGTATTAAGTACAACCGTCGCATTTCCCTTATCCGCTCGAAGAATAGTAAGGTCTGGATCATCGCGTAACGTTTTCAACGCGGCCAATTCATCTCTAGGCAAATTCCTTTTCGGAGGCTTGGCTTTCCGTAATAATGACGAAACATCCTGCCGCTCTATAATATTATATCCTCTTTGCTACCTCTAAATAAAATTGCACTCCAAAATCAATATTTTTTTGCCCTTATTCAAATTTTTGACGTGATTTAAACGGCATAGAGTAGTAGGTGTATATCGAACGATACAGTACCATTTTTGTATTTTTACGTCCTTGACTGTACCTAGCCAAATCGACTACATAATTCCGAATTTTAGAATGTCGAATTTTATCATTCCGATTTTTAAATGCTCGACCCATCAAAATTCCGACTGTCATAATTACGAATGATGAAAATCACGAAGATTTATATTTCCGAAAACCCAAAAAGCCGTTTTTTGTGGCAACAGTTCGTTTTCTTTGGGGTCGCAATTCTAACCTAACCTAATCCACTTCTGGCAACAGTTCGTTTTCTTGGGTGTCGCAGTTCTAACCTAACCTAACCCACTTCTAGCAACAGTTCGGGTTCGTAGGTTCGCAGTTCTGTCTAATTTATTTATGCCGAATTTTTATGCCGAATTTAACATGACGCGGCACGACAGGTACCCGTAATAATTACTAAAACGTGAGTCTTCATTTGAATATCACGGATTTCATTTTTCCGATCTTGTAAAAAACCGAATTTCTGAATACCGAATTATTTTATTTCCGATCGGACAATGATTTTTCGGAATTTAAAAATTCGGAAAAATTTTTTTTCGGAAAAGTGTAAAATCGGAACTCTAAGCTTTCTGTCAAGTGACAATCGGATTTAAAGTTTTCGGAAATAGCACATTCGTGATTTTATTCCATCGTGTTTTTAAAAATCGTAATTTTGATATTTCGGACTTATGAAAGTCGTGGTTATAAAAATCGGAAAAACGTATTTCGGAATATTTGGGTGTTCCCATCAAAATCATGTCATCCAAATCGGTCCTCCAGTGAAATCAGTCTAAGCATGATGCCGGCGGCCATTTTTTTTTGTTTTCGGAGTGGGAAATGCATCTGCGTAGCGTCTGCCCCTACGACTTGTTGATGGTCATAGCGAATCAGACTCTCACGGGGACCTGTAGGCGCTTGAAGCGGAACGGGAAGTTGCTCAGAATGAGGGGGATACGCAGGATGAACACGGCTTCTCCGTCGCCACACTCTGTCAGGATCTGCGCACACATATGTATTGCGTACGCTGTATTTGGGATCACAATCGAGACTCGCGCTGGCTTGCCGTTTCAGCCGAAAGCGAAGCGACCTGCCTGGCTAGAGCGCCACTGAGTCTCTCACCGTGGTTTTTCTCAGACTCCTGAGACCGTGCCCCTTGTGGCCGCAATACATTGCGAGACTCGAGAAAGATTCGATTTTTTTCGGGAAGGCATGGTAACGCGTATAAGTCCCAAATAGTTTGACATTTACTGAAAAAAGTTTTTTTTTAAGTACCCACCTTCGTGACCATTATTAAGAGGAAAGAGCACGGCCGCTTCTCCATGGAAACGCAGTCTTCATTTTTTTTTGTTAAAAACTACCCTATGTTCTTCCACGGGACTCAAACTATCTCTATACAAAATTTTATCTAAATCGGTTTAGCGGTTTAAGCGTGAAGAAAATTAAAAAAGTTTTTTTCATATTTTTTGTGTTTTCACTCGGGAATGGTGTCATTTAGATATCATAAATGAATTCGGCATACCCGATTTATACAAAAACGATACCTAACTTAGCCTAGTAGCTAAAATGATATAGTTATCAAGATAAAGTTTTTAACCCCTTTTTCACCACCATGGGGGATGAATTTTTAAAAACGCTGAAAGTAATTTTCTTGTTTTTTAATATAATAATGATTTGCAGTTTCAAGTTCCTAGCTTAAAATAAAATTTGCACCCCAAGACAAACATCCCCTTTTTGACCCCCTGAGGGGTTAAATTTCCAAAAACGTCAAAATTAGTTTTTTTGTAATCGTCTATCATACCTTTCTAAGAATAAGAAGTTTCAAAGCATTTGTAATGGATTCAAACTTTCAACCCCCTTTTAACCCTGTTAGGGGACGAATTCTTGAAAACGCTAAAATCACTTTTCCTTAGTTATAATAATATGCCCATTATACAAAGTTTCAAGTAACGCACTCAAAAAAAATTGATCTCCATACAAACTTTCAACCTCTATTTCACCTCCTTAGGGGATGAATTTTCAAAAACGCTGAAATTAGTTTTCTTGTATTTCAATAATATATCTTCTTACGAAGTTTCAAATTGCTAGCTTAAAATAAATCTTGAACACCATACAAACTTTCATCCCCTTTTTAACCCCAGGCCAGGTTATAGGCTATAAAAATTTCTCAAATTTTTATAGCCTATAACCTGGCCGTGGATTTTTTCGACAGATTAGTAAAGTTTGCATCAAAATCCGTTCAGCCGTTTTCGTTAGTTGTGCGGTCAAATAAACAGACAAACAGATAAACAGATAAACGGATAAACAGATAAACAGACAAAAATTCTAAAAACTGTTAGAATGTGTTCTGTTATCGATTCTAAGTATCCCCAGCCAAATTTTTTTTTAATATCTTCCATGTACAGACTTTCGACCCTCTTCCGCTTTATTATATGTATAGATGTATAGATACAAAGTTTGATTTATATAATTGTGTTTTTTTAAGTGTTATTTTACTAATGCACAAAGTACCCAGTTCTTATTTACCCTTAGATAAGAGAAATTTAATCCAATTTCAGAGAGATGCACTACTTTAGTAGCAAAATAATAGTGAGAACAGATCTCACTTCTTAGAAACGGTCAAAATATCGTAAGTAATACATGACTATTTTATTTTTAAACATCCGTTAAGATGTCCTAATCAGTCTGTCAACATAGCCATACCGAGGTATTCTATTCAATTTGCTTCTAACATTAGTCGCGAGAAAATAGTCTAACTAATTAGTCGATTACAAAATTTAGTTGTCCGAAATCAATCGGCAACTAATTTAGTTGCAACTAAATTAGTTGCACTCTATACAACTAAGATTGATCAATCGTCGTTTTCAATCGTCAGTCGCAATTAATTCTTGTAATCTTAATCGTTAATCGTTAGTCGATTACATTTTGCCCATCTCTGGTTATACGTTATACCGCTTACGCCGCACAGCGTCGCGCGGCATTGTATTTATATCGGAGCATCGTTTATAATGGCGTAAGCGCCATCGACAATAAGGTCCCTTTTTATAGAAAATACCACAAATTAGGTACTTCTTGAAGCCTATTCAGTAAACACCTACCTACCTTACCTATTTTATAAATTCCTATAGTTATAGTTATACCGCTTACGCCGCACAGCGTCGCGCGGCATTGTATTTATATCGGAGCATCGTTTATAATGGCGTAAGCGCCATCGACAATAAGGTCCCTTTTTATAGAAAATACCACAAATTAGGTACTTCTTGAAGCCTATTCAGTAAACACCTACCTACCTTACCTATTTTATAAATTCCTATAGTTATAGTTATACCGCTTACGCCGCACAGCGTCGCGCGGCATTGTATTTATATCGGAGCATCGTTTATAATGGCGTAAGCGCCATCGACAATAAGGTCCCTTTTTATAGAAAATACCACAAATTAGGTACTTCTTGAAGCCTATTCAGTAAACACCTACCTACCTTACCTATTTTATAAATTCCTATAGTTATAGTTATACCGCTTACGCCGCACAGCGTCGCGCGGCATTGTATTTATATCGGAGCATCGTTTATAATGGCGTAAGCGCCATCGACAATAAGGTCCCTTTTTATAGAAAATACCACAAATTAGGTACTTCTTGAAGCCTATTCAGTAAACACCTACCTACCTTACCTATTTTATAAATTCCTATAGTTATAGTTATACCGCTTACGCCGCACAGCGTCGCGCGGCATTGTATTTATATCGGAGCATCGTTTATAATGGCGTAAGCGCCATCGACAATAAGGTCCCTTTTTATAGAAAATACCACAAATTAGGTACTTCTTGAAGCCTATTCAGTAAACACCTACCTACCTTACCTATTTTATAAATTCCTATAGTTATAGTTATACCGCTTACGCCGCACAGCGTCGCGCGGCATTGTATTTATATCGGAGCATCGTTTATAATGGCGTAAGCGCCATCGACAATAAGGTCCCTTTTTATAGAAAATACCACAAATTAGGTACTTCTTGAAGCCTATTCAGTAAACACCTACCTACCTTACCTATTTTATAAATTCCTATAGTTATAGTTATACCGCTTACGCCGCACAGCGTCGCGCGGCATTGTATTTATATCGGAGCATCGTTCATAATGGCGTAAGCGCCATCGACAATAAGGTCCCTTTTTATAGAAAATACCACAAATTAGGTACTTCTTGAAGCCTATTCAGTAAACACCTACCTACCTTACCTATTTTATAAATTCCTATAGTTATAGTTATACCGCTTACGCCGCACAGCGTCGCGCGGCATTGTATTTATATCGGAGCATCGTTCATAATGGCGTAAGCGCCATCGACAATAAGGTCCCTTTTTATAGAAAATACCACAAATTAGGTACTTCTTGAAGCCTATTCAGTAAACACCTACCTACCTTACCTATTTTATAAATTCCTATAGTTATAGTTATACCGCTTACGCCGCACAGCGTCGCGCGGCATTGTATTTATATCGGAGCATCGTTCATAATGGCGTAAGCGCCATCGACAATAAGGTCCCTTTTTATAGAAAATACCACAAATTAGGTACTTCTTGAAGCCTATTCAGTAAACACCTACCTACCTTACCTATTTTATAAATTCCTATAGTTATAGTTATACCGCTTACGCCGCACAGCGTCGCGCGGCATTGTATTTATATCGGAGCATCGTTCATAATGGCGTAAGCGCCATCGACAATAAGGTCCCTTTTTATAGAAAATACCACAAATTAGGTACTTCTTGAAGCCTATTCAGTAAACACCTACCTACCTTACCTATTTTATAAATTCCTATAGTTATAGTTATACCGCTTACGCCGCACAGCGTCGCGCGGCATTGTATTTATATCGGAGCATCGTTTATAATGGCGTAAGCGCCATCGACAATAAGGTCCCTTTTTATAGAAAATACCACAAATTAGGTACTTCTTGAAGCCTATTCAGTAAACACCTACCTACCTTACCTATTTTATAAATTCCTATAGTTATAGTTATACCGCTTACGCCGCACAGCGTCGCGCGGCATTGTATTTATATCGGAGCATCGTTTATAATGGCGTAAGCGCCATCGACAATAAGGTCCCTTTTTATAGAAAATACCACAAATTAGGTACTTCTTGAAGCCTATTCAGTAAACACCTACCTACCTTACCTATTTTATAAATTCCTATAGT
The DNA here is from genome assembly GCF_947568885.1 of Cydia strobilella. Lineage (NCBI taxonomy): Eukaryota > Metazoa > Arthropoda > Insecta > Lepidoptera > Tortricidae > Cydia > Cydia strobilella. Next base: position 242,900 of record NC_086064.1, on the reverse strand, counting down.
TTTAGTTATACTTTTGTATGTAATTTCAGTTTTAAGTTTATCACGAATAAAACATTTCATTCTGATTCTGAAACATAGATTAGGAAGGTACTTACCAATTTGTGTTTAAATACAGTAAGAGCTCTTTCCCACTGACGTCCAGTTTTTTGCGGGATACGGTTTTCTGCAGGATCCCGTTTTAGTAGTAAGTGCTAATATAGTAACGTTCACACGAGTTCTAGATACGTAGATACTATAGAAAACGGGATCCTGCAGAAAACCGTATCCGCAAAAAACTGGACGTCAGTGGCAAAGAGCTCTAATTGTACCATTTTGGTATATCACGAAATGTGTTTGCAGTAATCGCGAAGCGTCTGGTTGACGTAACTGGTGACCGAAGAGCTGGCGGCTCCTCGCACAACGTATCAGCATTGCGATACAGCGAGGAAATGCCGCCAGCATCATTGGTAAAATGCCTCGAGGGCCTATTTTAGATTTAAGCTAGTTATTAATTTCGTTTACGTAGTACCACTGTATGTAAATAAAGAGTATATTGAAAGTTTAAAAAAAATGTGATTGACAATTCCGTAATTTCCGTAGTCGCCCACTCCCCTCGTAATAGATTGTAATGACAAACATGTGATATACGACGTACAATCGTACATACGTAGTATAGACCACACACATTACACATTATATAATCTTGTAAGTACATACCAACCTTTCGTAAACTTTACTGCAATGACATGTATATAGGGTTGATAGGGTTCAAGGTCAGATAATTGTGTTGTTGTTAGAACCGTTAGTTACTGACCGTTAGTTACGAACTTAAAAATGTGGGTGTTAAAAAAGGTTACCTCAGGTAAAGTTTATTGCCGTATTTGTCTCAAACCAAATCCATCCTAATCTTTATGGGGAGGCGAAGCTTAGCCTAAACAGCAACTAATCATCCTGTCCTGGCCGGTTTCGGCCACGGCGACTGGGTTTGTACTGGCTAGTGAGAGCGACGGTCGTGAGCTCTCAGGTGGCTGACGTAGCCTATTTTTGCAGTGAATGTACGGCCACACTCACCGCAGGTCAGCACCCCTCCGACAAAATTGTAGTTGATGACCGCAGGTGGTCGGGCCTTTAACTCGTCACGCTTCGCGTCGAGTTCCACTCGTCTCTGCTCTCCGAAGGCCTGCACTTTTGTACTCACTGTATGCCTCCACTTCGGTCGATCTTGTGCCGAAGTCTGCCAGTGCAATGGTTCAATGTCACATCTCCGCATGTGGCGCTTAAACTGTCCTTAATCCTTATACCTACCTATTGTTGGTCTCATTACCTATTTTCATTATTAACATAAATAATCCTGAACTAAAAACATCGTAATTGGTTATCTCTATGAGTTTAGTTCGCCGTAAGGATCGAGGTAAATTTTTAGAATAGAATAGAATAGTTTTTATTCGTAAACACACAGACAATAGACATACGTACATTAGGGGATCCCATGCCCCAATGACCTTCGATTTGAATCCCTTAGTTTTCTAATGTTTTTTGTAGCTTATCATATTAACAGCAACGGAATTTAGCAATATAGTATCCCATATTTACTTCAAAGTTCATTGTTTTCGAAATATTTGGCATCAAAGTTGAACAATTTTAGGCCAAAAAACTGGTTTTCTGGCCATAACTTTTGTGTTAATTAGTTTAAAATTAAAACCTTAGACAAATTTTTAGAGACGTCTAAGACGAACCCAAATATGTAGATTTCGTATAAGTAAGATCTTTCACAGCAATCGAGATACGAAAAAAGTGTTTTTTTAGACAATGTTTAAAACAATCATAAATAAATAAGTATTCATTTTTTTCATAATCCGGTAGACAAAAATGGAGATAAAAGATTGAAGAACCGATAGCCGCTTGTCTTATAATTTTATATGTAGTGCAAAAGTAGGAGATACGATTCAAAACTTGTCAAAAATTGATGAAAACCTCAGGTAGCCCCTTAAACGATCATAGTGAAAATAGTGTCACGAAATGGCCCCATCTCAGCATGCTGCTGGCGACTTCCAGCGCTGATCTTCCGATGAGACCATCAGGTGAGAATCACGGAAGGTAACAGACAAAAAGAAAGCAACATAAAGGCAAGAAACATAAAATATGGCGAAAAATAAATTACACAGAAGTTTCTGAAGCATTTTTCTGAAGTGGTCACCGGGAATGTCCCCGACTGTACATCCGTTGGCATATGTCGGTAAGACAAAATGGCTGCCGCATTCGTATAAGTACTGTAGGTATTATTTTTAATGTTTCCATCCGCCTTGTCACTTGACCTCTGGATTCTTGAGTTGCGCCCAAACGTTTCAGAAACTGTCAAAGGGCTAACCTTCACAACCGAATTACATTGATGCTCTATTGTAAGTACCTACTTTTTAGGGTTCCGTACCCAAAGGGTAAAAACGGGACCCTATTACTAAGATTCCGCTGTCCGTCTGTCTGTCTGTCACCAGGCTGTATCTCATGAACCGTGATAGCTAGACAGTTGAAATTTTCACAGATGATGTATTTTTGTTGCCGCTATAACAAATACTAAAAATTACGGAACCCTCGGTGCGCGAGTCCGACTCGCACTTGGCCGGTTTTTTAACACAATAAATTAAAACCGGCCAAGTGCGAGTCGGACTCGCGCAAGAAGGGTTCCGTACCATTACGTAAAGAAAGGCAAAAAAATCACGTTTCTTGTATGGGAGCCCCACTTAAATATTTATTTTATTCTGTTTTTAGTATTTGTTGTTATAGCGGCAACAGAAATACATCATCTGTGAAAATTTCAACTGTCTATCGGTTCATGAGATACAGCCTGGTGACAGACAGACGGACAGCGAAGTCTTAGTAATAGGGTCCCCTTTTACCCTTTGGGTACGGAACCCTAAAAATAAACCCTTTGTTCAATACCAACTTGGGATATGGGATTGTTCGTTTGTAATCCTACCGATGTCATTAACGGGTTTAACGTAATTAAATTTCATTATTTTACCTACTCGCCTTTAAAATTAATTCAAGATCTAATTAGATACGCTTACTCGCTAAAAGTAAATTGGCGTATTGTGTCAAAACGACTCCTGATAGCAACCACGATAGCCGCTTACCTTCTTTCCACTTCCCATTTCATACAAATACGTGACAAAGAAACGTATGTGCCGCGACTGCCCCGGTGGCATGCTCTGGGGCGCTGGGTAGGGTTGCCACCCATACTATAACTACTATACTATACTATAGTATCGTACTATATTTTAGTCACTTGTACTATATATTATACAAAAACAATATAGTACGAAAAATACTATATTTTCATCACTCAAGAATGGGGTATACAAATGTCACCGATATCGCATCGTATGCGACTTGGATTTTTAACTCGCCTCAAATCGGCCCTATTTTTATTATTGTTATTATTATTCAGTAAGCAGGCAGGCAGTTGTGACAACTGATATAGCCTGTATCCAGTTATCATTGACAGTTATCGTTGACAGGTAGATGTGGAGGTATGCTTGTCTAATTTTTGTTTTTCAAATTTCCCAGTAAATACTATATTTTTTCAATTTTTTTAACAAAAATACTATATGTGTATAGAAAAAAGGTGGCAACCCTAGCGCTGGGTCACGTTATCAGATAAAGGAATACGTAGGAATGTACATGTAACATGTGCTAATTGATTTACGCAATGCTGAAGAGTAGAGCACGTGCCTGGGCCCTAATTGAATCGAGTACACAAGCTCGTAAAGGCTCTCTTTTTTGTCCAAAAACTGATGAGAAAAGTTGCATTTTATTCACAACAGTGACAAAGTTGGTGCATGAATTGTTTTCTCATGTTGGCTGGTAGAATTGACTTTTAAATGACAATTTTATTGACAATTAATAATTTAATAATCAATTGTTTTCTTTAAGCTGTATCTTTTACTGAGGTGGTGCCCATTAGGCCGTTTTTATCTTTATTAAGGGGCTACCTGAGGTTTTCATCGATTTTTGACAAGTTTTGAATCGTATCTCCTACTTTTGCACTACATATAGAATTATAAGACAAGCGGCTATCGGTTCTTCAATCTTTTATCTTCATTTTTGTCTACCGGATTGTGAAAAAAATTAATACTTATTTATTTATGATTGTTTTAAACATTGTCTAAAAAAACACTTTTTTCGTATCTCGATTGCTGTGAAAGATCTTACTTATACGAAATCTACATATTTGGGTTCGTCTTAGACGTCTCTAAAAATTTGTCTAAGGTTTTAATTTTAAACTAATTAACACAAATGTTATGGCCTGAAAACCAGTTTTTTGGCCTAAAATTGTTCAACTTTGATGCCAAATATTTCGAAAACAATGAACTTTGAAGTAAATATGGGATACTATATTGCTAAAATCCGTTGCTGTTAATATGATAAGCTACAAAAAACATTAGAAAACTAAGGGATTCAAATCGAAGGTCATTGGGGCATGGGATCCCCTTAAGAGAGTTTGTTGGCGAATAGTGCGATTGGTGCGCTCTCAATATTATATGTATGTACTTTCTTGTTATAACTGCATACATGCAGAGTACAGAACAAACACATTACACACCAAATTACACACACAAGCACTGTTGACTGTTCAGATATCAGAATGCACCAATTCAGTCCTTCGCTACGATAGTAGGTACAGTCGAAGGCAAAAGTATCGATCCAGACAACTGGCTCAAAAATATGTGAACACGACTTTATTGTCTAAGGTGTAATAGCGTCATATTTTTGAAATTTTGGGTATGTATTATATTTATGCCCTTGACTGTACAGTCGAAGGCAAAAATATCGATCCAGACAAATGGCTCAAAAATATGTGAATACGACTTTATGGTCTAAGGACTCTAAGGTGTAAGCGTATACATATTATTTTTGAAACTGGGAATGTATATATATTTATGCCCTTGACTGTACTTAATGTAAGTAATAGGTACGTATACTGTAGATATGTATCATTATACCGCATATACCTAAAATATTTGGGGCATATTCTATGAAAAGGGACCTTATTTGGTGAACGCTGACCTTAAGGATGATGCCGATATTGAGCGCGAGCGCAGAGCGTTGTCCGTCAGAGCGAATATGATAGCCCGCAGGTTTGCTCAGTGCTCTAAGGAAGTCAAAATCTGTTTGTTCAGAGCCTACTGTACGAGTTTCTACACAAGCAGCCTGTGGGCGGACTATACGTATAAACGGTACAACGCTCTGCGCGTTCAATATAACAACGCGTACAGGGTGCTGATGAGGCTGCCCAGATTCTGTAGCGCGTCAGGGATGTTCGCGGAAGCGCGGGTAGACTGCTTCTACACCACGATGCGCAAACGAGCCACATCCCTGGTGCGCAGAGTACGGGCCAGCTCCAACAGCACCCTGACCATGATTGCGGACAGGGTTGATAGCCTATATATAAATAACTGCTGCATGATTCATGTGCGCAGGAATGGGTAGGTGGGCAGATTTTCTTTAAACTGGTTTTTGAGAAAATCTGCTTACTTATTTATTTTAGAAACTAGAATTTTATATAGTTAGCTAGTCAGTATATAATTATGTATATACTAACATTAGCCTTAAGATAAAACTGTCACTAACACAAATTGATCCAAGTTGGTCCTTAATAAATAAATTTATTCTTTATTTTATTATTTATTATTGTCGATGGCGCTTACGCCGCACAGCGTCGCGCGGCATTGTATTTATATCGGAACATCGTTAATAATGGCGTAAGCGCCATCGACAATAAGGTCCCTTTTATAGAAAATACCACATTTTTCAAGTCAATTTCCCGGAGCTGTAGACGGAGTTAACACTGATTGCCAGTATCTTGTCTGCTGATAATGCCCGCCGAAATGATAACTGATAAAATGGCGCCTGGTGTAGGTAACTAATATAGCTAGGTAAGTACAGCCAAGGGCATAACTATGCATATAATACACTACCAGTTTCAAAAATATGTGTACGTTCTTACACCTTAGACAGTAAAGTCGTGTTCACATATTTTTGAGCCATTTGTCTGGTTCTATATTTTTTTGCCTTCGACTGTACCTATCAAAGTAGCTATTTAAAATGTTAGCGTAGAATCGTTACTGTTAAACTATCATTTTTTTTTTTCAAAAAAGTAACACTAAACTTATACAAGTTATGTGTATTAGGTTAGGTGTAGTTATGCAGAGACGTATAAGTAATCCTGTAGAACTTAATATAGCTATATGGGGCATTTTCTATGAAAAGGGACCTATTGTCGATGGCGCTTACGCCGCACGGCGTCGCGCGGCATTGGATTTATTTCGGAGCATCGTTAATAATGGCGTAAGCGCCATCGACAATAAGGTCCCTTTTTATAGAAAATACCACATATATTCACTATACTCAGCTGAAGAGATGGCGCGTATGGCGCATAACGTTTTAAAGTTTAACTGAATCGACAAAGTGCCGAATGTTCTGAACCGTATCACGCCATCTACATTAGCTGTCAAATTTGAAGCATGATTTGTATTAGGCTTTACCATAAACCTAGCATTACATAGATCAGCTATACGCGTGCGCCCGTGAGGGACAAAACATACGCAATGCGACAATATGTGACATTCTCAACCAAAAGGGTACTTATTGTCGGTTGTCAATAAGGCGCTATTTCCATATAGCTTCAGTTTGAAATCAACCTTATCGACAACCGACATGGTACCTTTTGGTTGAAAACGTCACATATGATTGGTCGATTAGATTTGTAGCCCATAAACCATACACATTTACGGGGGGGAATAAATAAAAAATGTGACTGTGACAAGGTCAAACAGCGCTTTCTCTGCTACTCCTACTGAAAGATACCAAAGATAGATATAACTCCGTAATAGATGGATACAGTCTAAGGAAAAAACGTGCCTCGAAAACCAAGAAAATTTCATTCTCGTTCAGAGGGCGCTACTAGTTTTGGCCAACTGTCGTATAGATGACGGTTTCGTTTGTTATTTAACAATTTTAACGCATATCAGTCAAAATCATCAAGATAATTAATGCAAATAAAAAAAATCATTAATCTATATTTAAATACATTCTATCGTATTTTTATAAATCTTCATTTTTAGTTTTAAAGTGTGTCGACAGATGGCAGTGAATTTACTGGGGTTACAAAATTTACTATGACAGTACCGCTCTAGTATAAGTTACTCTATGAAGATACATATAAAACTATCCCGTTCGGTTGTTTCCCCCCCTCATGACCGATCCAGTTACACTAGATTCATGGGCTTTACGAACACTTTTGGCACGTTGCAGGGGCGTAGCTAGAGGATATGGCGCCCGGGGCAGTCACCAAACTTGCGCCCCCTGACACGACTGACAAAAGTTTCCCTGCTGCTGCCTTTTGCCCATTTTGGATGGCGCCCGGGGCACTTTACGCCCCCCCCCCCCCCTAGTTACGCCACTGGCACGTTGACCACATTGTTGTATACACTTTGCTGACTGTACAGGGTTTTACGAAACAATACGACAAATCCATTTTCCCATTACATAAGTAATTATTTTAAAATATCGGTTGACCTACCAGATATACGACCTTGCGCCAGTTATGTCGGCGTTGGCGACGCGCCAGCCGCGCGTTCCCTTATGTAACTCTAATTCCCTGATATTTTGGGAGCGTTCTTGACACTATCAAGTGCGTAGCGCCCTTGGGAATTAAATATCTTAGTTAGGGCGGACACGCTATACATCAAAAATCAGTTGCGTTTCTGTGTGAACGGCGTCTGTACACGCGGCATGCGTCATTGTGTAAGTTGCTTAAAACGGCCGTCAATCTGCAGCGCGGGGCGAGGTCATTCGAATCGGGGCGGGGCGGTGTGTGGCCGTTCTGTATGATAATACTATTACTTATTCTGTGTCGAAGTCCTTTCGGCTTCTAAGGATGATAGAGATGGAAATAAATCTTTTCCTTCTTCTTCTTCGAAAAAGGGCTTCTTCTTCCCTGCTAGGAGGGATCAAAGTGGCACTTTTCTTCCCTGCTAGGAGGGATCAAAGTAACACTTTTGTTCCAGGACATATAATAATTTCCTCTTTGGTGATGTGTCACATGGTAGCAAAATTATTTCCGCCTTTGCATTTTGGCGTTAACAATTGAATCCCTCACTACGCTCAGGATTCTATTGTAGAATCCTTCGCTTCGTTCAGGGTTCAATGTACGCCCACGCCGACAATGTCATTTCGCTCCCTCGTGAGACAATATACCTACTAGAAACGCTGATAAAGACTGATTTTTTAGTTGGATTGGAATATATAGTGCAGATCTTTGCCGGTGCAGTCGTGTTGCCAGGTGGTCATCAAGTCACATTTTAAATTTTTGCCCTCGTCTGTGACATGTGCAACATTGTGAGTTACCTACTATGTACCTACTTATGATTTGGCCTCACTTGACCGGGTGACACAAGGACAAAAATGTGACCTTTGTATTACACAAAGGTGACTTTTCATTAAACGACGAAACTTTTGTTTACGAGTCATATCATATCTTATGACTCAACTCAAGAGCCGGTGCGGTGGCTGTCAATAGTAAACGTTCTGTTAAGCTGTATTTCCACCAGAGATGTGCGAGGATGTGTAACGAGGGATGTTTTGTTAAGAACGAATAAAATCGCGACACGCTGAGCGAGAAAAACAAATGTGGTTATTCTATAAAAAGGGACCTTTTTGTCGATGGCACTTACGCCATTATAAACGATGCTCCGATATAAATACAATGCCGCGCGACGCTGTGCGGCGTAAGCGCCATCGACAATAAGGTCCCTTTTCATAGAAAATGCCCCAAATAAAGTGATTCTATTGGTTCTTGACAAACACATCGACATATATTCCAAGCCTGGTAATTTTTTGGCTTGCCTGTTCGTGTATTATTTGTATCATGTTAATGCCGCTTGTGTTCTTAAACGAATTTATAACCTACTTTGACTATAATACAAAAAAAATCGGCATTAAAGCAAACGTTACGTAAGCGACTCGTACTCAAAATTACGACAATACTTTAGGCTAAAAGACTAGACGAAAAACTTACCCTTTTCATCCTCCTCCTCCTATTGGGCCGGTCTCTCATTTCCATCATCATCATCTGAGGCACTACAGCCGCGGGTGGCCCTTAGCCTGGTCAAGCAAATCTCTCCAGTCCGATCTATTTGTGGCCTTTCTCTCCAACTTTTCACTTCCAAGGTCCTGATGTCCTGGTATACGCCGTCCAACCATCTGAGCTTTGGCTTCCTTTAACTCTGCGGCCTCTCGGCCTTCGGCGTTTGTGGGTACTCTGGCCTCGTCCATTCGTAACACGTGCCCTGCCCATCGCAGGCATCCGATCTTTATGGTCTTAATGACGTTAGGCTCATTATACATTTGGTATAGCTCGTGATTATAACGCGTTCGCCATCTCTCATCCTCCATCACATCACATCCTCTCATTTCCACCTCAGTGGAAAGGCCGCCGTAACACCGAGAAAAAATTTGACGTTTTCATCTAAAAGGTACAACATTGTCGGTTGTCGATAAGGTTGATTTCAAATTGAAGCTATATTGAAATAGCGCCTTATTGACAATCACAATAAAGTCAATAAGTACCCTTTAGTTTGAAATCGGCACAAATAAATAATGATAAATAAATAAATGTTATAAGACATTCTTACACAGATTGACTAAGTCCCACTGTAAGCTCAAGAAGGCCTGTGTTGTGGGTACTCAGACAACGATATATATAATATACAAATACATAGAAAACACCATACTCAGGAACAAATATCTGTGCTCATCACACAAATAAATGTTACCGGGATTCGAACCCAGGACCATCGGCTTCACAGGCAGGGGACCCACTAGGCCAGACCGGTCGTCAACAAATATAGGTAAACAAATTAGAAACGGTTTAACTCACATAACTTTATTGAAATAAAATATCTACAATATATAAGTTTAAACAGAGGTTCACACCATTTACACTTCGACAGAGAACGGAATGATCATTAAATACTTTTCACTTGAACGGGCTTATATTAATGTTTCATATTATTTTATTAAATTATTACATTTAATTCAACAGTCCCTAGATGTTACGGAGATATTCACAAATATAATAAAGGCGTTTGTATTATTTTTATATTAAATTCAAGTCCCAAAATGTTAAGGATATTTTCACGAATACATATAGGTACAGATATAGTGCATAATTATTTTCCAATCGTGTTTTCACGGAAACGTACGAACGCGTCTTGCTATAAGTCAGTCTCGGTACAAAAAGTACTGAGTTTGACTGAAGTAGCATGACAAATAGAATAGAATAGAATAGAATAATATTTATTCAGGCAACACATCATTATTACATTACAAAGATACATTAACAACAACAAGAAAAAAAAACAAAGGTGAAAAATACAAAACTAACAGATAAGGATGTGAGGCTGAAATGGTCTCCACTCAGCAATGCAGTTGGCACGACTAAGCGTTGTCAACGGCGCTGGTTTTCTGTGGAGCCAGGAGGAGAGGAGGTGTGCGGAACGGCATACTGCGCGACTTGTGTGTCAGGTAATAATAAATAAATAAACATTTGTCAATAGTAAATATGAAATATAAATACTTGTATATTACAGCAAAGGTACACGCATTATACATATAAATTCATTATATTGCGGTAACTAGAAATCGACTTGGGGGTTAGGTAATATTAAATACGAACGTTTCCGAGAAAATATGATGGAAAACAATTATGCACTACATCGTAGCATCGTACATAATGTTTTTTGATGTTATTTAACAATCCCTCGATGTTAGGGAGATATTCACAAATATGTGTGGAATTAAATTAAATAAATGGCCGCTGATCTATGCAGTCATGTTGATGGGGTTTCCCTGAAACAAAAACGGGGTCAATAAAAACAAAATAAAAACAAAGGAACACTTAAAATTAAATTGTATTAGAGCCACTTGCACCCCACTAACCCGGGGTTAACCGGTTAAACCGTTAACCCAGTGTCAGTGGGGGCCACTCCTTGCGGGCAAACTCGGCTCCGTTCGGCTCAGCATCAATTATTAGGGTTGGCACAACTTGACGTCCCTTTGCGTGCACGACCACAGATAAGATAATGACTTGAATTTTGACAACCCTGGAAATACTTGAAGGATTTATGCAATAAGATGTACCAATATTACCAATTTACCAAGATTTAATTTGCGAGCTATGGAAAGGGCAGGCTCGGATCGTATTGGTAATGAAGTCATACGTCAGAGAACTAAGGTCGTCGACATAGCCCACCGGATAAAATAAAATAAAAAAGATAGCCCACCGGATTAGCAAGCTGAAGTGGCAGTGGGCCGGTCATATTAGCCGTAGAACCGATAACCGTTGGGGTAGACGAGTTCTCGGGAGACCGCGTATCGGCAAACGTAGCGTAGGACGCCCTCAAACTAGATGGAGCGATGACCTTCGCAGGGTGGCTGGCAAGAGCTCGATCAGTTGCCGCAAATCGTACTCAATGGCGTGCAGTAGGAGAGGCCTATGTCCAGCAGTGGACGAGAGTAGGCTGATGATTAAAGGATTTGCCACACTGGATGCATTCTGCGGTCAACGGTCAGGTCAAACCCGCATTATGTATGAACAACATTGACAGCAACCTTTAAAGTTGAAGTTTTTCCTGACCGCTGCCCGCAGAACGCATCCAGTGTGGAAAATGGCAAATCCTTTACCAATTTTCATTGTAACGACGACGGTATACAAAATAAAAGATTTTCAGGCGAAACTCTTACTATTATCACCGAATACTTTGAGTGTATTTTGGGAATATCGTATCGTATTTTAAAACTAGAGCATTTATTTAAGAGTTGGCATTACGCTGCGCAGACATTTTTAATTTGTGAAGCCCGGTACCGAATCCTGGTTCTTTTCATACTAGGTTGAGGGAGACGATGGCTGAGATACGCGTCATACTCGTGAACGGGTGCTGTTTGTGGAGACCGGTCTCTTTAAGTTTACACGGGCTTCATTTTACCTATGTAACTTTACTTTTGAGTGGCATTAACGTGAGGCACTTCATTCGGTTCAATTATATAACAATTCAAGTCTTGGAGACCCTTTACATCTCTGGATAATTTGATGATCTTTTTTATTATTATATACATTTTATCTCTGACACCTAGAGACTTTTACATCTCTAAACAATTTTAGTACTTATGTTATTTGTATAGTTTTTATTAGTTTTTTTTTTTCTTGTGTAATTTAACATTTATATTTATGTAATTGTTTTTTTGTAATTTTGGATTAATTTTATTGTTTGTAAAAATTGACATGTAAAAGTGCCCCTGTGGCCTATTTGCTGAATAAATGTTTGATGTTTTGTTTGACTATAGTTCGTTCTTTTAGCATTAGAAATAAGGTAAGCTATCTTGACGTATTTTTATTAAAAATGACTTGAAAAATAAGTCACAGCAAATATGTTACAATTATAAATCATAAACGATCTTTTACATTCTTTTGCTTTCATAAGTAATATTAACTAATTTTTCAAAAGCGTTTTTCAATAAAAATACACGTCAAGATTGTTTACCTTTTTTGTAATGCTAAAAAAAAAGAACTATATGAATTTTTCGGAACTTATGTACAGTCAAGTGTGCATATAATTTACTCAAAAATATGTCCCATAGTTCTTAATTCGCTGCCATAAGAACAACGGGTCTTTATTGTTTGACATAATTATTCAGTCATAATGTAATGATTGTCATATTATCATTAGTCATAATTTGGTTTCTCTCAGAAACGCGTAACTATTCAGGATTGCCATAAAACAAACCTAACCTAACCTATTTATAGGATAACCTGAGGAAAATCCCGAAAAGTTAACGGTTTCAGAATTATGACTAATGATAATATGACAATCATTACATTATGACTTTCAATAATTATGTCACACAAAGGGAGGGGGTCCCTTTGTGACATATTTTTGAGTATGGTGTGTACACCCATATTTTTACACTATACAATATCATTTGATTTTAAATTTACCAGTCACTTTTCGGTGAAGGAAAGCATCGTGCGGAAACCGGACTATAAGGGATAGGTTCCCCTCTGGGTTGAGATGTCAGATGGCAGTCTTTCGTAAAACAAATGTCAGTGGACCTAGTTACATAGCTTTCCAAACTGCCTCTCGACAGACTTGGCAGTCGGCGCGCCTATTTTGGCAGCAAAACCGGTGCTATAACGCCGTGCTATATGAACACGCAGTCGAAATAGGACGCAATGTATTTATGGATTATAAAGTGCAGAATTTCAACAGCGAAATGCATGTTATTCGAGTGTATGACAATTTCTTTGGCACGCTATAACATGTGATTAAAATCTTGGTTCCGTTGAGGCAGCTGGCAGCTGTTATCAGTGGCAAAAAAAGACTAGATTATTTTATAGCATTCAAAAAGTGTACATGTACAGCTGCAGAGTATATTATAGGGACATATCGCCGCTATACTTACTCAACCTCGTATCTGCAACGTGAGTGGGACATTCTTACACAAATTGACTAAGTCCACGGTAATAACCTAGTGGTCCACATTCCATTCGTTCGGACGAAACGTTTTGCCTCCTCCTTTTTGGTACGGACGGCTAAGGAATGGAATGCGCTCCCGCCATCCGTATTCCCTGATCAATATGACCTCGGTCTCTTTTAAACAAGAGTGAATAGGCTGTTACTGAACCGGTGAGCTCCATCTTAGGCCCTGTCTTCACTTTCCATCAGTACCTCTACCATCAGTTGCCAGAGTAAATTTCACTTACTTTAAGTGAATAAACGCGCCGTACGTCACATATTTACGTCGGTTTACGTATTATGTGCCCAACTTCACTCCACTGCAAACGATGCTATCCCTTTCTAAGTTATACTAAAAAACAGAGCAAGAATTATATCGGAGTATTGTACAGCGCCTCTAGGTGTCACCTAAAGAACTAAATATCAAACGTATGAGTAAACGGTAAATTACCTATCGAAATCCTTAGCGAACTACCAGTTTTGACATTGACATATTTACTCACGTCTACGCGGTCAACGTAATTTACTTTCTTGTATATATGTATGTGTTTATTGTTAATTTAATATTAATAATATTATTTAAGCTATCATATAATGTTTATAATTCTCTGAATTCAAAATTCTGGGCTAAATCATCAGTGGCGTGCCTAGAGTTTTGGAGTAAGGCAAGCCGAAAGCGCACAGGGCATACTCATACTACTACTACAGGTGTGACTAGGGCCAATCACCGATCAGTTTATAATAAAATAAAAAAAGTTGCTACGAATCATAACAATTTTGTAAGTGTGTGACGTATTTTAACGTGGCTATGAATGTGTGAGTTTAGCGACACTGGTTTTCATACTAAATAGCAGTCATTTCACATTTACTAGTTTATTAATTCGTGACTAAGTCCGTGACTAAGTCCGTGACTAAGTCCCACGGTAAGCTCCAGAAGGCCTGTGTTGTGGGTACTCAGAAAACGATATATGTATTACTAGTGACCCGCCCCGGCTTCGCACGAGTGCAATGCTGATGTATTATACATATAAACCTTCCTCTTGAATCACTCTATCTATTTAAAAAAAACCGCAGAAAATTCCGTTGCGTAGTATCAAAGATAGATATAACTCCGTAATCGATGGATACAGTCTAAGGAAAAAACGTGCCTCGAAAATCAAGAAAATTTGATTCTCGTTCAGAGGGCGCTACTAGTTTTGGCCTACAGTCGTATAGATGGCGTTGACGGTTTCGTTTGTTATTTAACAATTTTAACGCATATCAGTGAAAGAACATGGGTCAAAATCATAAAAATAATTAATGCAAATAAAAAAAAAATCATTTATCTATATTTAAATACATTCTATCGTATTTTTATAAATCTTCATTTTTAGTTTTAAAGTGTGTCGACAGATGGCAGTGAATTTACTGGGGTTACAAAATTTACTATGACAGTAACGCTCTAGTATCAGTTACTCTATGGTAGTATTAAAGATCTAAGCATACATATGGACAGACAGACAGCAGGAAGCGACTTTGTTTTATACTATGTAGAATTAAACATCCATGACTAAGGAACAAATATCTGTGCTTATCACACAAATAAATTACCGGGATTCGAACCCAGAATAGAATAGAAATAATTTATTCGTGAGCACAAACACAAAAATAGAAAATTATACAAAATAGAGAAACACAAAAACCGGCCAGTGCGAATCGGACTCGCGCAATGAGGGTTCCGTACTTTTTTAGTGTTTGTTTTTATAGCGGCAACAGAAATACATCATCTGTGAAAATTTCAACTATCTAGCTATCACGGTTCATGAAGATACAGCCTGGTGACAGACAGACAGACTGACAGACGGACAGCGGAGTCTTAGTAATAGGGTCCCGTTTTTACCCTTTGGGTACGGAACCCTAAAAAAGAGAAAGTGCCACGAAATGGTCTCATCACCTCAGCACCAGGACCGGCTTCATAGGCAGGGTCAATAGATAAGTGAGATAACTGAGCCCCCTGCATATAAACTTGTTTGCAGGGTCAGTTATCTCCGCAGCTTACTGTACATTCCGTAGATGCCGCTGTATATTCCCACTGCCATAGAGCATAACGCTCGTTCACAAAGACGCTCATCGCTTCTCTTCGGCGGTGGGACATCTGCCTTTACTAAACTCAAAGAGGATATAATAGGATAGAGCGGTACCGTCATAGTAAATTTTGTAACCACAGTAAATTCAATGCCATCTATCGACACACTTTAAAACAGAAATAAATATTTATAAAAATACGATAAAATGTATTTAAATATGGATAAATGATTTTTTTTATTTGAATTAATTATTTTTATGATTTTGACCCATGTTCTTTCACTGATATGCGTTACAATTATAAATAACAAACGAAACCGTCAACGCCCTCTATACGAGTGTAGGCCAAAACTAGTGGCGCCCTCTGATCGAGAATCAAATTTTCGTGATTTTCGAGGCACGTTTTTTCCTTAGACTGTATCCATCTATTACGGAGTTATATCTATCTTTGGTCATAGTAAATTTTGTAACCACAGTAAATTCAATGCCATCTATCGACACACTTTAAAACTAAAAATGAAGATTTATAAGATATAAGATAGAAGAGAAGATATTTAGTTTAGAATAGTTAAATGTAATATAGATTAGCATGTATAAATTTAATGTAATGGGTTGATGCCTAAATAAATAACATTTTTATTTATTATAAAAATACGATAAAATGTATTTAAATATGGATAAATGATTTTTTTATTTGCATTAATTATTTTTATATGATTTTGACCCATGTTCTTTCACTGATATGCGTTAAAATTGTTAAATAAGAAACGAAACCGTCAACGCCCTCTACACGAGAGTAGGCCAAAGGTAGTGGCGCCATCTGATCGAGAATCAAATTTTCTTGATTTTCGAGGCACGTTTTTTCCTTAGACTGTATCCATCTATTACGGAGTTATATCTATCTTTGACTAAACTGATAACTAATATGGTCTACAATTTTGGCGTGCTTCGCTTCCGCGTGCGTGGCGTGAATAGACGCCACACGTGGAGTGTTACAGGTGTTGTGGCTACATTTATAGCACGTACAATGGAGCATTCCAGATACCATAGTTCATAGTTCAAAAAATACAGCGAATTTAAGTTTTTCATACGAAACTTGTTTTCGCTCTAATTCGTTTGTTTTATAAACTGAAGCTATATAAACGGAAATAAATGTCACCAAGTGACCAAGGTGTCGCACCTACCGCGATAGCAGAGGACGCTGGTTTGATTCCAGCCTGGGGCACTGGAGGCCTTGGTCACTTTTTCTTAGTATATGACATTTATTTCAGTTTTTAATTTATATAGTAGTGTTTCTACTTGATATAAAAACAAATTAAAGTATTTTCTGAAAAATAATTTAATTTGTTCTAATACTCTAACAGTTTGAAGCTATGTTAAGATGCCGTAGTCGATTATGGAGCAAAAATTTAAAATTGATAGATTTAGTCGTTGAAATTATACACGTTTTGTTACGTAATATCTAAATAACAAGTATTAGTTTCTATTAGCACGTCTTCTCATCTTGATTTTTAATAATGAGGTCGCGAGCGTGCGTCACCGGTAATATATGAAAAGAAGGGGCAGTTTTTAAAAATTCATCAAAAATTTATGGTGGTAAATTATACAAATTGATGTATAAGAATAGTTTCAGCAAATGTTGTAGATTGTTTAAGTATCAAAATTACGTTGAAATTAAGTCGATTTTCAGAGAAATTGTCACTTGTTTTGAAGTAATTTCTGGAGAAAATTGATTTCGTCTAACTTTCATTTACACTACTTCAAAGTCATAAAAATAAAAATGCAGTCTGATAAACGTCAAGCACAGGATATGTGTAATACAAAATTACCATGTTTAGCCGTCCAAACTTTACGAAATTTACAAATAAGAGCGACAAAATCAGTGCTTTACGCGCGTTTACATAAACGTCCATCAGAAAAGCAAACATTACTAATTTAGTGAGTCTGTTTTCAAAAAATTGATCTGATAAAAGGTAAGATAAGAAGACGTGCTAATAGAAACCAGTACTTGTTATTTCAATTAGGTAAGAAAAGGTGTACAATTTCACCGACTAAATCTATCAATTTTTCATTTTTGCGACTAAAATCGACACCGGCCTCTTAACTAATTACAGACCTCGTCATTGTATGTGCAAAAGTTTCATTACAATCCAACACGTAGTTTTAAATTGAACGAAACTCCGTTTGTATGGGAAGGTGAGACTCGGCCGAGCTTGCCGGGGACTTATCTAAAGGGGCCCACTGACTATCAGTCCGCCGGACGATATCGGCCTGTCAGTTGTTCTGTCAACGTCAACGCTGACGCGGACGGTCGAAAAAGTTGTTCTGAACTGTCAATTTTTTTTGTTCTAACTGACAGGCCGATATCGTCCGGCGGACTGATAGTCAGTGGGCCCCTTAAATGATCTGTTGTTAGAAAGCTCAACGTGACATCCGTTATCCGTATTGCGGCGTAGTATAGGCGTGCATTCTAGCGCGGGTCGCGGGTTATCGGGGCTTCTAGTACATAAATGGGCCGCGGTAACTGACTTGTTTACTGTGTGCTCGTTTACTAACGCGTGCATGTTGCCGGTAAGTTATTATTATTGGTCTTAAAGATATATAGGGGGTGGCTAAAAAATAGGAATAATTTTAAAATGGACCAGACAAAATGTATGAAACAGCCAAATTTTTTCTCGCGATTTCGACGTTGGTCCCATAGTAAAAGTTGCTCAGTATTATCCCAAAACCTCCCTGGCAACGGGATTGCACTTATTTTTTAACCATCTTGTAGAAAGCAAACAAGTAATTCATCAACAAGATGGTTAGCAAATATCGTGGCACATGGACACACGAAAGTGCATTGCCGGCCTTTAAAACTAGGTTTAGGCTGCGTCACGGATTATATAATAGTTCTTACGAACAGATACTCATTTTTCAATGAAAACGCAAATATCCACCCAACCATACCCAATGTACATTTAGGTACCTGGAATTATCAGTACTGCTACTCGACACTAGATGCCACTTGTGTCGCGACTGACGAAATGTGTATTGCTCAACAATTTACAACTAATATTATAAGCAGAAGGAGATGAAAATAGAGTTCCGGTTAATCCGTTAATACAAAGATACAGTCTCGGATACAGTCTAAGGAAAAAACGTGCCTCGAAAATCATGAAAATTTGACTCTCGATCAGAGGGCGCTACTAGCTTTGGCCTACTGTCGTATAGATGGCGTTGACGGTTTCGTTTGTTATTTAACAATTTTTACGCATATCAGTGAAAGAACATGGGTCAAAATCATAAAAATAATGAATGAAAATAAATAAAATCATTTATCCATGTTTAAATACATTTTATCGTATTTTTATAAATCTTCATTTTTAGTTTTAAAGTGTGTCGACAGATGGCAGTGAATTTACTGTGGTTACAAAATTTACTATGACAGTACCGCTCTAGTATAAGTTACTCTATGGTTAATATTAGCTGAAAATCGTTGAGCATTAGACTTTCCGTTAGTCGCGACATCTATTGTCGAGTAGCAGTACTGATAATTTCGCTACTTGCCGCTAGATGTCGAATACAAAAATAATAATAGTCAAAAACTGATGTATGGAGTGAGCACTATGTTTACTTAATTCTCTTTGACGAAACTAAATATTACAGAAAAATCTGCAAGTAGGTCAAGCGTGAGACGAACTTACAACAAAAAATACTTTGTTAAAAAAGTGTGATGTACGCTTGGGGCGCGTGTCAGACTGACCAACTGAACCGGTAAATATTTCCGTTGCGCTGACGGGGACGGCTCCTAAAATTAGTGCGATAAGGACTGCAGCTGTATGATATCTCTTTCAGTTTATAATTTATATATGTATAGTCATAGAATAACTTATACTAGAGCGGTACTGTCATAGTAAATTTTGTAACCCCAGTAAATTCACTGCCATCTGTCGACACACTTTAAAACTAAAAATAAATATTTTTAAAAATACGATAAAATGTATTTAGATATGGATAAATGATTTTTTTATTTGCATTAATTATTTTTATGATTTTGACCCATGTTCTTTCACTGATATGCGTTAAAATTGTTAAAAAACAAACGAAACCGTTAACGCCATCTATACGACAGTTAGCGAAAGCTAGTAGCGCCCTCTGAACGAGAATCAAATTTTCTTGATTTTCGAGGCACGTTTTTTCCTTAGACTGTATCCATCTATTACGGAGTTATATCTATCTTTGGTATAGTAGTGTGACTGCTTAAAAAACACAAATCAAAATATTTCGTAAAAATAATTTGATATGTTCCCTAGATAGAATGTTATTTACCCATTTGCGCGCCATCCAGATGAGTGTCTCGTTGCTGAGTCTGGGCCCGATGAGCGGGTTCATCTGCGCCATGTACGCGCACAGCCAGCTGGAATGATACAGGGATACAATTAACTTGTGACAAGCATTAAGTTTTTTGTACCCAAAGGGTATAACTAAGACTCCGCTGTCTGTCCGTCTGTTACCAGGCTGTATCTTACAAACCGTTGGAGGCATATTGTGCAGACGCAGGTGCGTCAGTTTGAAGCTAGGCGGCGCACAGAACTCGACGCTAAGCGCGACGAGCTAAAGGCCAGACCACCTGTGGCCATACGTTACAATTATGTCGGAGGGGTGCACATTCGCAGCAAAAATTGCCTATGTCAGTCACCTGAGAGCGCACCAGCGACGCTCTCAGTGGTAAAACGCAGTCATTGTGGCCGAAATCGGCTAGGAGATGATGATGACCAGGCTGTATCTTACAAACCGTGATAGCTAGACAGTTGAAATTTTCACAGATGATGTATAACAACAAATACTAAAAACAGAATAAAATAAATATTTAAGTGGGGCTCCCATACAACAAACGTGATTTTTTTGCCGTTTTTTGCGTAATGGTACGGAACTCTTCGTGCGCGAGCCCGACTCGCACTTGGCCGGCTTTTCAGAGTTTAGATATAACGTAGCCCAGCCAGCAGGCGCCTATTTCACCAGAGAGCCTACTGCAAGCAACGAAGTTCGCAAACTGCGGGCACCTTTCTCTGTCACTCTAATTTCGCCTCACTGTAGGCCTAGCAGAGGAGTGGCGCGACGGTATCTCATCTCGCCCGCGAGATAGACTACCCGTTCCTCTTTAATTAATACAGTGAGAAAAAGACGAATAGTCTATCTTGTGGGCTTACTAAAAAGAGAAAGATGCCCGCAATTTGCGAACTTCAGGGTCAGTGTTTGTGGTAGGCCCTCACACCCCTGTTTCACCACAATTAGCTTTTTGTATGAATTTTTTGGTAGATGTCAATCAGTTCTACCTCCCGTGAGATTAAAATGTTTCTCATAAGAATGTGATGTATTCTATTGTACCCCAGAAACTTAGGACTTGTAATACACCAAGAACCAGAAAAATATGAAGCAGGAAACTGCCAACCAAAACTATGCTGACCTTACATTTGACATTGAGTGAATTTCAATACAACTAAATCTTCAGCAACTTACAGTCAAATAGATGGCAGATTATTAAGGAAAAATATTAGCGTAATGGTAACACATTGGTCAGTGAGCAATCAGTAGTAATGGCCTGTATTGTAAAAATGTATGTGCCAGTTATTAATTTGCTGACATAAGAGCTATGGGACATATTTTTGAGATGATGAGATCTAGTTATCATATAAATGAGATAGAAATAAAAGGCACCCATAATTTTAACTCACTAGTCATTAGCCGGGTCCACACATAGCGAGTATACGCGCGAGGCAATTTCCTCGCGCACAAAACGGCCAGTGTAGACGTGCCTCGACCGAGGCGGCGCGCGCGAGGCACGTCTAAAAATGTTGATGCAACACGCGCGCCTCGGCCGTGGCACATCTACACTGGCCGTTTAGTGCGCGAGGAAATTGCCTCGCGCGTATGCTCGCTATGCGTGGACCCGGCTAATCACCAGGAATATTTTTTAAATTGTATACCACAAAAGTAGCCAACAACCGTACACTGGCGTCTTTTGAGCGTAGGCGTCTAGTCAGCGCTATGGAAAATGGTGCCAGTTGCATCGAGCAGCAGCCATAGTGTTGACTATACACTGACGCTCGGGAGACACTAGTGTGGGGTGGCTCCAAGTGTGCGACCTGATGTTAAGCAGCCATCGCAGCCTACAGACACTTGCAACAAAGTGCAAAAGTACATATAGCTCACTTATAGCTATACAATAAGCTTGTTTCAAGATATTTAGCACACTACACTGGACGATACCTAAGATTGCAGGTGACTTTATGTATATATATTACTATATATTATATTAATTATTTCTGTGGTATACCAATGTGTGTGTTGTACCAATAAGGAATAGATAATATTTGTTTTCCTGGCCTCAATTACTACTTAACACTACTTTTTGTCTTTCTCCTTTTATCTGTGTGTTAATAGTACCAATAATAATTTATAAAACATACTAGTAGGTCAACAATTAGTTATGGTTGATATGCTAGAAAGCATACATATAGCACAATGTTTCAAAGATAGCAATGATAGCATAGTCTTATAATATTTCTAACATGTTTAAAATATTAGAACCATAGTGGGTTTATTAGTAGTTAGCCGTAAACCGTAAAAAGGTTGATTTAATCTCAACAAAACGAAGGGTGGCTTTATAACAAGGATAACCGCTTTATCAAAGAAGAAATGTAAGAATACTTACAATAACCAACATGTGGCAGCTGTTAACATCAACACCACCTGGATAATCCTGGAATATAGTGGTGAAACGTTAGTTTTATCA
Source organism: Cydia strobilella (assembly GCF_947568885.1). Taxonomy (NCBI): domain Eukaryota; kingdom Metazoa; phylum Arthropoda; class Insecta; order Lepidoptera; family Tortricidae; genus Cydia; species Cydia strobilella. The sequence continues at coordinate 220,508 of NC_086064.1, read as the reverse complement.
CTTTGAGAGCCAAATATAGGTGAATCATTAAGTGCTTGGATAGGCGTACAACTTACCCTCTGTTAGGACCCTTAGGGGCAAAGAAGGGGCACACAATACCAACGACGCCCCATAGGATGGTGAAAACAGCAATAGGAATCGCAGAGGCACCCATTTTGAGGAAGTGTTTGCTATATTCCCGTGGTTTTGCTCTCGCAAACAAATGTCAGCTGCCCCCAGCAAGATGGAGGACGCCTGTAATGTTGGTATTACTGTTCATAGTCATATGACAATTCGACGTTTTGATACTGCATAAGTGCGAAATCTTACTATGCAAAATCAAATCCAAGAATATTATAAATCCTCTTTATCTCGAGCCGAGCGGATAAAATTAAAGAAGAAAAAACTCTGTCAAAAGATTCTTTGGACAGAAGCCAAAATAATGATGTAATTTCGGCTGTCAAAATTCAATATTTTAAATATGTAATTAAAATTAAAATCTAAAAAAATTAAGTGATATGAAATGAAAAGACATAAATTTAACGTGGTATCTAATGTTTAACCCAGTGGGTGTAAACGTAGATAGTTACTACACCTTATTTATTTTCTGGCTTAAAATTTTCGGTGTTTATACGACACTTCTCTTTGTTACTGCACTTATTGTTATTTACATTTTGTAAGTATTACTATATTGGTACTACTTGTTTACTTTTATCACAAGAACCCTCCTTTTGCTTCTCCGTTCCGTAGTCGGGTAAAAACTAAAAATATGCTTTCATTGCCCTCTGAAATGAAATGAAGGTTGTTTGCTACTTGTTTTTTTTGGGTAAGATTTTTTGTAAATAGCCACTACTATATTTGTACAATCATTAAATTAGGAAAACTGTATAAATAAAATAAACAAGTCAAGACCACTGGCTCAAATTCTCTGCATGTGTGGCATGAAAAAAAAACTGAAATGCCAGCGGCGCTGTCAAAATGATTTGAAAATTGTACGTTGATGTTTGTGTTGTGCGTGCTTTTTTATTTAGTTTGTTTATACTTTGTTAGAAGTTTCAAATAATTAAAAGAGAGAAGAGTGTTGAACAATGCTTTAGTGGTCACTGTATAGTTTTTATTTTATTGGTTCTTGAATAAAATGGACGGCTCAAACTCAAGGAAGTCCGATGCAGCGGCGACGTAAGTGATTTATCACTTTTATCCGCGATATAAAACATATTCTCTATAAAGGTTCTTTTAATCTTTAAGAATTTACCATAGGAACAGAGCCCAGTGGGCCGAGCACATGATTGGCGCGACAGTATCTCGCCGCGAGATAGACTACCCGTCTTTTACTAACTCATCATATCAGCCTTCTATCGCCCACTGCTGAGCATAGGCCTCTCCTCGCGTACGCCACTTATCCCGGTCCTGAGCCAATCTCATCCAGAAGTGATCCTTTTACTAACTGTATGAATTAAAGGGGGACGGGTAGTCTATGTCGCGGTGAGATACTCTCGCGCCAGTCATGTGCTAGCCCGGCTGGTTTTGGAATTTTCAGTCGAGAAGAATAGCATTACCATTAGTTAGGATGTTTGCTTGCTCAAGTGCGGCCCATTCGACTTGTTCTGATTTACTAGCAGATGTTAGCAAACCGCGGCTCCATGCGGCTCTTCGAAGGTACAATTGCGGCTCTTAAATATTTGATGGGGACTGTACCTAAGGCCTTACAATCTTAAGGCTGTACAATCGCCTTTCTTGTATGGGGGCTTTGATCGCCACGCCTACCGTGTTCGTCGGCCCTATTGCTAAGGCAATAGCTAACTAAGTGATTTAATTTGGTGTCTCATAAACAATTTGGTCAGTAATTTTCGTGTGCGCTCGGCGATCCTCGACTGCTGACCGACATAGTGGTGTGCGAGCGAGAAAGTAATCGAGCCCGCGCACTGTTATATGACTTAATTGATCGCGGCGGTAATCGCTTACCATCAGGTGATCCGTCTGCTCGTTTGCCTCCTATTTCATAAAAAAAAAAAAAATATGATTAGTATTGTTATATGACTATCTATTCCAGGAGGAAACGTCGCTCGTCAATCCTGAAGAGCCAGCGCTCTGTTCGCGCGCCGCTGTCTGAACTGGAGTTCAACGTGGCCACCCCCGACCAGGCCAAGAGCCGCCGTGTCAGCTTCAGCCGCCGCACCGGCGTTGCGTGAGTGCACTACTGTTACAGGGGACACTAAGCCGCTGTTTGAGCTGTGGCACCCCGACCAAGAACCGCCGTGTGAGCTGCAGCTCACTGTATTTTTTTATTTTATTTTTTATTATTATTTGTAATAATAAAAAAAAACCCTTGCCTTGCCTTTTTGGCACAGACATCAGCTGAGCCACCTTCCCTTTCAATTAGTTAGTTAGTTAGTTTGTAATGCAGGCAGGCGTGCAGCTTGTGTTCTAGCTAAAGTAAGAAAGCTAAACAGGACGAATTTGGTACATTGACTCACCATCTTCTGTCTCTATTCCTATTGCAGTCCCATTCGCACAGTGGCATTGATCGCTGTTATCAATATACCCCCCAGGCGTGTCAATGTACAAAATTCTACCTCTTAACATGTAATTTTTCTGGTAACAGTGAATTCGAGATAAGTGAAGCAACAACCGCTTGGAAGAATGTGTACGAGGAGCATAACAAGTCGCACGAGTCGTCGGCCAACGAGTCTGGAGTGAAGGTAAATAGTCTCGAATTTAAACTACCTAGTCGGCTCATAAGTTCTGTCACTGGCCTTTAAAATTTTAATTTGGAACTCCTAAAACAAAAACCGTTCTGCATTTGAATTTCGAATCTTTATTAAATATTTGAGTAGTATAATTTTGCAATTTTCTGTTTTCTTTAACATGGAGTGGACGCTTAAAGATAGCCGTACCGCAATAATTGCACTATATCGTTGTGGCCACTCGCCGACTAAAATTTTTAAACTACTTGAAAATTTAAAATTCTCTCTAAGATTTGTGTATCGTACCATAGAAAGATACAGTGAGGTCTCTAGTTTAAATGACAAGAAAAGAAGCGGTCGTCCGCGTACAGCTAGGACTCTAGCGGTTGTACAAGCAATTAGGGCACGCATTGCCAGAAATCCCGCTAGGAAACAAAAAGTTATGGCCCTCCAGATGGGTTTGAGCAAAAACACGGTGATAAGAGTGCTTAATCAAGACCTGAGACTTCGTGCTTATAAACGAAAAACTGGCCATCTTCTCAATGGTCGGCTTAAAGCTTTAAGGCTTAAAAGATCTAAAGCTTTATTGAAGAAGTACGCTAAAAATAAGCACCGTTGTATACTGTTTTCGGACGAGAAAATTTTTGACATAGAAGAAAACTGTAATAAACAAAATGAAAGAGTGTACGCTCGCAATAGTAAAGAAGCGTCTAATAGCATTCCCCGTATTCAAAGAGGTCATCACCCTTCATCTGTGATGGTTTGGCTGGGAGTTTCTTATGCGGGCGTCACTAGTATGCATTTTTGTGAGAAAGGAGTAAAAACTAGTGCCAAAGTGTACCAAGACACGGTGTTGACTAATATTGTGAAACCACTATCCCATACGATGTTTCTAAACCAGCATTGGGTTTTCCAGCAGGACTCTGCTCCAGTACATAAGGCAAAGTCTACACAAGCCTGGCTCGCCTCCAATAAAATCGACTTTATACGGCATGAAGATTGGCCCTCCTCTAGCCCAGATCTTAAACCTTTAGACTATAAAATATGGCAGTATTTAGAGGAAAAGGTGTGCTCAAAACCTCATGCAAATCTAGACTCGCTGAAAAAATCTCTTGCTACGGCAGTGGCCAATATCGACATGAAAGTGGTGCGTGAATCCATTGACGACTGGCCACGAAGACTTCAAGCCTGTGTAGATAATTATGGCGGTCATTTTGAATAAATGTTATACATTTAGATTCTCTAGTTTATAAGCTTTCAAACGCTGTACAAATTATACGGAATAAACTTAAACTTTTGATTTTATTTGATACTATGTATATGACAGAACTTATGAGCCGACTAGGTATTGTGAGACATACTAACTTTAAGCTAATTTTACGGTTTCTCTCACATACTTTTAGTCACAAAAAATGCGTGCTGAAAAATTAGCATAGAGTAAAAAGACCAGCGAGATCCTTAAGTGGTATCTTGACATTAAGCTGAGTGAGCCCTTTCAGTGACGCTTATTAATAATAAATTAGTTCTGTTGTCTATGTAATACCTAAATTTAAGCGTTTTCTGAATAAAATTCTTATATTCTATTCTATTCTAAATAGTCTCCTTTACTCCTACTACCACTCTCACTTCCAGCATAACTCGCACCCCACTTTTACTCCCACTAACAAGTACACTTCCACCTCGCATCAGACTAACACTACCACTCACGTCCACCAACAAAACAAAGTCTTACTAAGTATTTCATATGTACAAGTTTTTGATAGATCACATTTCGTATCAAGGTCAAAATAGGATTTTGCACACTGTTTTCAAGTGGCAAAATACGGGAAGAAATTTTACTTAAGAATATTTCTTGTATGTTTTATACTTACGAGTAAACATTAGCAGGCGGCGCCGCGACGCGTGGGGCACCTCGGCGCGCGCGCCTCGCACTTCCAGGACGACGAGGCCGAAGTTATAGACACCACCGAGCCTCGGGCCCCGCCCACGGCACAGCTGGACGAACTGCCCACCAGCACCAATACTATACAGGTAACACTTCACGAGGCACCTCGTGGGAGGCACTCACGAGGCCGAGGTTATAGACACCACCGAGCCTCGGGCCCCGCCCACGGCACAGCTGGACGAACTGCCCACCAGCACCAATACTATACAGGTAACACTTCACGAGGCACCTCGTGGGAGGCACTCACGAGGCCGAGGTTATAGACACCACCGAGCCTCGGGCCCCGCCCACGGCACAGCTGGACGAACTGCCCACCAGCACCAATACTATACAGGTAACACCTCACGAGGCAACTCGTGGGAGGCACTCACGAGGCCGAGGTTATAGACACCACCGAGCCTCGGGCCCCGCCCACGGCACAGCTGGACGAACTGCCCACCAGCACCAATACTATACAGGTAACACCTCACGAGGCAACTCGTGGGAGGCACTCACGAGGCCGAGGTTATAGACACCACCGAGCCTCGGGCCCCGCCCACGGCACAGCTGGACGAACTGCCCACCAGCACCAATACTATACAGGTAACACCTCACGAGGCAACTCGTGGGAGGCACTCACGAGGCCGAGGTTATAGACACCACCGAGCCTCGGGCCCCGCCCACGGCACAGCTGGACGAACTGCCCACCAGCACCAATACTATACAGGTAACACCTCACGAGGCAACTCGTGGGAGCACTCACGAGGCCGAGGTTATAGACACCACCGAGCCTCGGGCCCCGCCCACGGCACAGCTGGACGAACTGCCCACCAGCACCAATACTATACAGGTAACACCTCACGAGGCAACTCGTGGGAGCACTCACGAGGCCGAGGTTATAGACACCACCGAGCCTCGGGCCCCGCCCACGGCACAGCTGGACGAACTGCCCACCAGCACCAATACTATACAGGTAACACCTCACGAGGCAACTCGTGGGAGCACTCACGAGGCCGAGGTTATAGACACCACCGAGCCTCGGGCCCCGCCCACGGCACAGCTGGACGAACTGCCCACCAGCACCAATACTATACAGGTAACACCTCACGAGGCAACTCGTGGGAGGCACTCACGAGGCCGAGGTTATAGACACCACCGAGCCTCGGGCCCCGCCCACGGCACAGCTGGACGAACTGCCCACCAGCACCAATACTATACAGGTAACACCTCACGAGGCAACTCGTGGGAGGCACTCACGAGGCCGAGGTTATAGACACCACCGAGCCTCGGGCCCCGCCCACGGCACAGCTGGACGAACTGCCCACCAGCACCAATACTATACAGGTAACACCTCACGAGGCAACTCGTGGGAGGCACTCACGAGGCCGAGGTTATAGACACCACCGAGCCTCGGGCCCCGCCCACGGCACAGCTGGACGAACTGCCCACCAGCACCAATACTATACAGGTAACACCTCACGAGGCAACTCGTGGGAGGCACTCACGAGGCCGAGGTTATAGACACCACCGAGCCTCGGGCCCCGCCCACGGCACAGCTGGACGAACTGCCCACCAGCACCAATACTATACAGGTAACACCTCACGAGGCAACTCGTGGGAGGCACTCACGAGGCCGAGGTTATAGACACCATCGAGCCTCGGGCCCCGCCCACGGCACAGCTGGACGAACTGCCCACCAGCACCAATACTATACAGGTAACACCTCACGAGGCAACTCGTGGGAGGCACTCACGAGGCCGAGGTTATAGACACCATCGAGCCTCGGGCCCCGCCCACGGCACAGCTGGACGAACTGCCCACCAGCACCAATACTATACAGGTAACACCTCACGAGGCAACTCGTGGGAGCACTCACGAGGCCGAGGTTATAGACACCATCGAGCCTCGGGCCCCGCCCACGGCACAGCTGGGCGAACTACCCACCAGCACCAATACTATACAGGTAACACCTCACGATGCACCTTACCTCGTGGGAGGCACTCACGAGGCAGATGTTATAGACACCACCGAGCCTCGGGCTCCGCCCACTGCAGAGCTGGACGAACTGCCCACCAGCACCAATACTATACAGGTAACACCTCACGAGGCACCTCACCTCGTGGGAGGCACTCAAGAGGCAGATGTTATAGACACCGAGCCGCAGGAAGCCGCTTAATAACTCGAAAACCGTGCAGCTTTTACTGGGGTCATGTTAGGCTGATTAAGTTCCTCTTGAGTTGACCTACATCCGGTGTCACTGTGACGTGGTACTTCTGTTACACCCTGTATAGTAGTGTGAATATTTAAAAACACAAATAAAAAACCGGCCAAGTGCGAGTCGGACTCGCGCACGAAGGGTTCCGTACCATTACGGAAAAAAACAGCAAAAAAGTCACGTGTGTTGTATGGGAGCCCCATTTAAATATTTATATTATTCTGTTTTTAGTATTTGTTGTTATAGCGGCAACAGAAATACATCATCTGTGAAAATTTCAACTGTCTAGCTATCACGGTTCATGAGGTACAGCCTGGTGACAGACGGACATCGGTCTTAGTAATAGGGTCCCGTTTTTACCCTTTGGGTACGGAACCCTAAAAAATAGCTACCTACTTCAAAAAGGCTCCTTCTTTGTCAAATAGTTTGGATTACGTATGCAAACTCTTGGTCCATGCTTGGTCCAGTTTTTTTGTATGATATAGGAGGCAAACAAGCAGACGGATCACCTGATGGTAAGTGATGGCCAGTTAGACCAAAATAAGTCAAACATTTGTGACATTTGTCATACGCATTATTATTTATTAATGGCCGGAGGAGGCACGTACTATATCGGGAGTCGTGGAAAACCAGGGGAGAGGCCTTTGCCCAGCAGTGGGACACCATAATGGGCTAGTAAAAAAAAAAAATGTAAGACATAATCAATATGTATAAATATGACACATTGTATAAACATCACATATTTAATTTATTCCAGCTCTTCCACCTAGAATCGAACCTGGGCCTCCGCGAGCTCACCGATAACCTGGACGTAGACTTCTCTGCCATGGCGCCCCCCGCCGACGACCTAGAAGCCCTGCGCCACGACCTAGAACGCGAATCTGACCGCGCCAACATCTCCGAAATCAGCATCGACGTAGACTTCAATGCTACGCACTTCAGCCTCAAAGCTGATGATGATGATATGTCTATTACCGATACGATCCGCAGCCCCGCTGTCTCTACAACTAAAAAGCAAGTCGATGATTGGACGGTTGATAAAGAGAATATAGTTATTAATCCGTACATCGCGCCTCCGCCAGCAGAATTCCCTTGCGAGGATGATATATTAGTGTTTGATGGGAAAAAGTGCAAGTTTCAATCGAAATTGGATCTTAGTGATACTCCAGTAGAGTCTGTGGGGCAAGAAACAGAAAACATTTCACCCAAGATAGTGTTCCTTGATGATATGACAGAAACGCAAGCGATACCTGTGCAAATTTTACAAGCAAATATACAAGATAAGAGTGTTCGGAGCGGAAGAACTGTACTGTTTGGTGATGATGGGGATATTTCGGTAACTCAGGCTGTTGCTAATAATATTATAGCCCCGAAAGCTGTACAGGAGGATAAGGAGAATCAGAATACTATGTACTTCAATGATTTGGCGGACATGTCAGTTACACAAGTAAGTGTTGAAACCTTTTATTATTTACAGTTAATTGACCACTAACAACAAAAATTAAAAGCAAATAACCACCTTTTTGCTTAAATTAAAATTAAAAAATTAAAATTAAAATTATTTATTTTCGTAAAATATACAGGTGTCTATAAGTAGGGGATAGTGCTGCCCGGTAAGCAAAATTTGCCTGTGTTGGGCAACACCGCTCTTCCTTAATTAACAGATTGTTACACGAAACATTTTTTTAAGTACTAGTTTAAGTAATATAAACATGTATACAATTAAAATTTTATATATAACATTTGTTTAAAGAACTAAGTGAATAACTGGGTTGATAGACATGTGTGTGTGTGTGTGTGTGTGTGTGTGTGTGTGTGTGTGCGTGCGTGCGTGCGTGCGTGCGTGCGTGCGTGCGTGCGTGCGTGCGTGCGTGCGTGCGTGCGTGCGTGCGTGCGTGCGTGTGTGTGTGTGTGTGTGTTAAATCATATTCTTTCTATACTTACTTACTTGTCTGACGCGATGACCCAAAATGAGTGTTGGCCTGCGACACGCGAGCACGCCACGTTGCCCGCTCCAGAGTCCAGAGTCCAGTCCAGAGTCCAGAGCTCACGGAGATCCGCCTCCACTCCATCCGCCCAACGATGTCTAGAACTACCATCAGGACAGGAGGAGGTGTTAAGGAACATTCTGGGATATTCTTTCTATAATAATTTAAATTGTATATTTAATGCTTGTTAATTATAAGATGGGTCCTGCCCCACCGAGGTTCTAGCCGGTCCCACATTAGGATACCCTCTTTCAATCGGGCAGAGGTGGAGGGTTAGAGTCGGCGTAGTTTTATTTGACGTTCAAGAGCGCAATATGCCTACTTGGAAAAATAAAACTTTTTTTTTTCATTCTTTAAATTTTTTTTACAGGCCCTACCAGCAGACATCATTCAAAACGAACCCCAGCTCAAAACCATATTATACGAAGATGACGCACATATATCTATGACCGAAGCTGTGCCAGCTCGCTTACTCACAGGGCCTGAAAACCTTGCTCTAGAAGCAAACTTAGAAAATAAAAGAAGAACTATTGTCTATGAAAACGCCGATGTGTCCATGACTGTCGTGGTATCGGGAAGCATACAAGAAGTAAAGGGTAGTGAAGATCGAAGAAAAACTATTGTTTATAGCAATGATGATGATAATGTCTCCATAACTGAAGTATTGCCAGCTAATATAATTGATGAAGTAAAAATTCAACCTAACATGGAACAAAGGAAAACTATAGTTTTTGGTGATAAAGATGGACATGTCTCTATGACTGGAGTTTTGCCGGGAAATATAATTGATGAAGCTAAATTAGTTCCACCAATAAATACGGAACGAAGAAAAACTATTGTCTATGGTAATGATAATGGTAATTTGTCTGTAACCGGTGTTTTGCCAACTAATATAATTGATGAAGCTAAATTAACACAACTTAATACAGATCGCAGAAGAACAGTGGTTTTTGGAAATGATGATGGTAATTTATCAATGACTGGTGTAGCACCAGTGAATATACTTGATGGAGCAAAAGTTACTCAGGAACCTAATACAGACAGAAGAAAAACCATTATTTATAATAATGATGATGGACATGTGTCCATGACTGGGGTTCTACCAGCCAATATTTTTGATGAAGCAAAAGTACAACAGCCAATTGGACGCAGAAAGACCATAGTTTACGATAATGATGATGGAGATGTTTCTATAACTAGGGTTATACCAGCCAATATTATCGATGCACCAAAAGAAAGTCAACAAAGTATGGATCGCAGAAAAACTGTAGTTTTCGGAAATGATGATGGAAATCTATCTATTACTGGTGTAGCACCAGCTAATATACTTGATGCAAAAGATCCTAATGCAGATCGCAGAAAAACCATAGTTTATGAAAATGATGGGGGTAATATCTCAATGACTGGAGTAGTACCTGTCAATATACTTGACGGAGCAAAAGAAACTCAAGAACTTAATACAGATCGTAGAAAAACCATAGTTTATAATAATGATGACGGAAATATTTCTGTCACTGGGGTAGTGCCAGTTAATATATTTGATGCAGCAAAGGAAACCCAAGAACCTAATGCAGATCGCAGAAAAACCATAGTTTATGGCAATAATGAGGGTAATATTTCTGTAACTGGAGTAGTCCCAGTCAATATACTTGATGAGGCAAAAAAACTTCCTACAGATCGTAGAAAAACTGTGGGGTATGGTAAAGATGATGGTAAGGTGTCTAAAACTGTCTTATCCCCTAATATCCTTGATGATGGTGCAAAGATGCAACCTCTAAATTCAGAATGCAGAAAAACAGTCGTTTATGACGAAGATAATGGAAATTTATCCATGACTGGTGTAGCACCAATTAATATACTTGACGGAGCAAATAGGCAAAGTACAGAACATAAAACTCATAATGGAAATTTGACTCTAACTGCTGCAGCATCAGAGTTATTTGAGGATGCTAATGAACAACTCGATAAACAAGTAAATGAGCTAAATACAGAACGCAGAAAAACTGTTGTTTTTGGTGATGATGATAACAATGTGTCTATTACTGGAATAATATCAGCTAATATTATTGAAGAAGAAGTTAAATTGATCCAGTCTCTAAATGAAGAACGCAGAAAAACTATTGTCTATAGAAATGAAGATGAAAACGTATCACACCATGGAGTCACACCAGAAAATATAATAGATGAAGATAATGATAAACAACAGCCTGAAACCAATCGTAAAAGCATTGTTTATGGCGTTAAAGATGGTAATATGTCTGTAATAGGAGTTCTGCTTGCTAATATGCTTGACAAAGAAGATGGAGTTAAAAATACTCAACCTTCTAATGCGGATCGCAGAAAAACCGTTGTTTATGCAAATATGTCTATCACAGGAGTTATTCCCAATATTATTGATGAAGCAAAATCTACGCAAGCTCCAAATGAACGCAGACAAACTGTCGTTTACGAAGATAATGATGTTTCAATGACGGATATCGTTCCGGCAAATATAATGCCTGAAGATAACAACATCGTAGTACTAGCGACACCAACAAGTATTATATGTGAAAATATAATGCCTGAAGATAACAATATCGTAGTACCAGAGACACCATGTGAAAATACTGAAACTCAACAGAATGAACTTGAGGTTCTCGATGTAAAGGATGAACAGGTTGAAATGATAGAAGCAGTTTCAATACCAAAACTAATAGAATCTGATGAAGAAAATGATGTTGCTATGACGCAAGCTGACGGACCACAGTCGCCAAAGAATCTTTGTTCAACATTTAATAAGTCATCGGCTAATCAGGATATAAACTCACAAGGCCAAATAATTTCCGATATAGATAACACTTTAGCTGACCAAACATTTGATAAATCGGTCGATCCACGCTCGGCTACCATTAACAAGTCTTTGGCTGGCCAGGTTTCTACTGCATTAGAAAAGTCTTTCGCTATTCAGGAGCAAACTTTCAACAAATCTTTGGCTGGTCAGATCCTTTCCACCACATACAATAAGGCTTCAGCTGACGTAACAACCGCAGAAAAATCGCGGGTTGATCCACATTCAGCCACATTTAACAAATCTTTGGCCAACCAGGATTTAGCCACAAACAAATCATTAGCTGGCCAAAAATCAGCCACATTCAAATCTTTGGCTGGGCAGGAATGCACAATCAATAAAACTTTTACTGCTCATTCAATCTCAATGAATAAAACTTTAACCAGCAATGTTTTAGTCTACGGTGCCACAACTGAGCGTGATGCTGAGGATAGTGTTAATTCATACATAGTGGACGGCTTGAATTTAGAAGAAAACCAATCTCAAGAATCCCCAAACGCCTCACTGGTTCTGTCTAAGAGCTCTATTGAGCAGGCCAAGTCCCGGGTAGAAGCGGTAATGACACCACCAAAAGAATCAGTTCTCGATGTATTACTTGATATGTCGCAGGCTTCAGGAGAAGATATATGGAATAAACCACAAAGTAACACTGTAACTAAACCTGTCAGCGATATAACTATGACTGCGACTGATAGTGTCTCTACTTCTGAAAGCTACATCCTCGTCAAGGACGATGATCCAGATGAACTAGCGTTGGAAGTTACTGAACCTTTAGCTATAGAATACAAAAAGCAAAAGCATGGTATAGTTTGCAAGCTTCAAAGGAAACTCAGCGAGCTAAAAGACACTCTGCTTGTTAAACAGAAATCTCCTAAAAAAGATAAAAATAAAAGTGAAAATCAGGATCTGACGCATAACACTCCAAATTTGGATACTCCTAAAACTACTGATAGTTTCGAGAAGAGTAAATTGCCACAGCCTTCTTTAAAGTCGACAAGTTCAAATTTGGATACTCCTAAAACTAATGGGAGTTTCGATAAGAGTAAATTGCCAAAGCCTTCTTTAAATTCTACAAGTTCAAATTTGGATACTCTTAAAACTAATGAGAGTTTCGATAAGAGTAAATTGCCAAAGCCTTCTTTAAAGTCTACAGGTTCAAATTTGGATACACCTAATAGCACTAATAGTTTAGAAAAGAGTAAATTGCCAAAGCCTGCTTTAAAATCTCCAAGTTCTCCAAATAAGGATGCTCAAGAAAAGAACAAGTCAGTGAAGATCGATTTGACTTCCGAAATGTTTACACATGACAAGGAAGAATATCAGATACAGGTAGATAATCAGATACAGGTTGATTTGACTTCTATTGAAGACAAGGAGCAAGCGAACTACACCACAACAACAGAATGCCAAGCAAATGATACTAAAGCAATTTTAGATGCTTTGTCAGACTTTACTGATACAAGACGCTCCGGAGACTTTGAACCCGCTACAAACCAAGATAGAACAAAACGCAGCTCCGCTCCGGATAGAAAATCCATGATTATATCAAGGGAAGACCTGCTTCGAGAGATCTCCATGGCCCAAGCGCTTATGAAAACTGAAATGGCACAGACAGATATAGAGTTAGATGCGACCGAAGGCAGTTCGGATGATCAGGCTAGCCCACATCGACTTAGCGGAGAGGTCGTCAAAACTCTACGTTTCGAAGACGACGACTCAATACTAGAATCAAAAATCCTTCAAAAACCATTGTCAACCGATTCTTCCCCTTTTCGAACTTCCTCAGTCATACCAACATACGAAATGAGCGATCCGGTGAAAGAGCTTATGAAGGAACTTACAAAACCGCTAGCGGATGTGGAGCAAACTTCATTTAACAAACCTTGTCAAAGCTCCCAAGCGAACCATTTAAATACTAGCCAGATCGATTTAATTCCTGCCAAACCTATTTTAGTATCTCCTCGCTCCTGTTTAAGAAATAATGAAAAAGAGGTAGCTCACTCAGAAATGCATGTAGAATCACCACGAAAAGAACCGGAACCTGTAATAGTCTTCGATCCATCCAATCCGCTGAACAATGTTGTTATTCCACCGCTGGATCGAGCGGTGGTCCACAAGTACAACCCGGTCCAGTCGGGGCACAGCATAAGCCCGAGCATCCCGAGCATGGAGACTCAGTGTTGCCAGACGGACGCCTCGGAGTCTCGGAGCATGGAAGTGGGCATGGTGCTGGTGAAGCCCACGGTGGACCGAGGAGTGGCTTCCAGCTTGATGCTGGGGGGCGGCGCGGTGGATCGCGCAGTCGCTACTAACGCTGCTGTTAAGGACTGTGAAGTTAATACGTGTATAGTTATGAAAGGTAATTGTTATTTTGTTTTTTTTATTAACTTATTTAGATGGTGCGTTCGTTGCATCGTTTAGTTCTCGAATCATTTAAAAATATTCGTACGCAATTATTTGATTAAAGAAATAGACTATGACTACTAATAGCTCCAGCTTAGCCTATAGTGACGGAAGGGTAACTACGGAACCCTACAGTGAGCATGGCCCGACATGCTCGGCCGGGTTTTTACTGTAAAATCTTTCCATTCTTTTTCTAAAATATTTTTGTACAATAATTTTTTAAAATAAAATAGCCATTTATTTCGACCTCATTAAAATTTTTACATTTCTTGTCAAGTTTCCAGGATTTCAAATTCTTAATTTAAACATAATAGGTACACACAAATTAAAACATGTCAAATTCTTAATTTAAACATAATAATAATAAAATTCTTTGTCGTATATGTTATTTGGTTATTTTTATTGACATCGGTCGACTTGCCTCCCGGCATAGGCCTCCCATTCCTCTCTGTTGGTTGCTCTTCTTGTCCATGTTGGTCCAGCGATTGTACAATAATTAATTTATATTATATTCAAGGCAACCGCGAGCTCCTAGCCGGTAGCTCTTCTCTCACGCTCGTGGACGACGCGTTGCCCCGCTCGCCTGTTCGCGTCATCTTCAAGCTGGACGAGCCGTTCTCGTCCGTCATGCTCGACTCGGACCTGTCGTCTGTACTCGTACACGACTCGATCGAGCACACACGGAAGAGGGGACATGTCCCCGCTAAAAGCCCGGAGGTAAGACTGATCTGTATGCTTGTTTTGTGATCTACCTACCAAGCCAGTAATAAATCAGACGTCAATGCAAGCGGTCGTTTTACTTGCTATCGCTCCCGGTTACATACCTATCATCTGGCTAACGAGGATATTTCGCGCGTTTAAATCATGTCGCAGTCGTATTTAGGAAATTTGCCTATTTTCGATCATAAGACTACCGAGTGGGCGATATTCAAGAGCCGGTTAACGAAGTTTTTTCTCGTGAACGGTATATCGGATGCAGTGAAAAAAAGTGCCATCACGATTACTCAATTGTCGGATGAAAGTTATCGGTTAGTGCGCAATTTAGCTCATCCGACGGAGGTAGATTCTTTAACCTATGACGCGCTGGTTTTATTACTCGATGGACATTTCAAACAAAAGCAGTGTACTTTTGCGGATAAGGCGAAATTTTTCGGAGCGATGAAGAGTGCAGGCGAAACGTTAAGCGAATGGGCGGCAAGATTAAGAGGTCTGGCAAGTTATTGCGATTTTGATTCTGCCCTGGAGACGAACCTTAGGGATCGTTTCGTGCTTGGTCTGGGCTCAGGTTCCGTGCGCGATAAACTATTCGAGCAAAAGCCATCATCATTAACGTTTGCCAAGGCTTTAGAGTTGGCAGAACAGACGGAGAGTGCCCGAGAAGCGAAATTAACGACAATAAAGGAGGAGCCCGTTTTTAGAGCGCAAACGGAGGGTGGATATCGCGGTGGCGCGAGAGGCGCGCGCGGTCGCGCCAGCGCGAGCGGCAGCGGTCAGCGGGATCCACGTTCGACGTCCGAGCAGTGTACGGTTTGCGGAATGAAAAATCACGCGGAAATCAATTGTCGTTATAAATCGTATAAGTGTCAAAAGTGCGGCAAAAAGGGTCACTTAAAGAAAGTTTGTGGTGAAAGTGCGCGAGTGCATAACGTTTCCGCTGGCGAATCGTCGTCGTTGAATCGCAGCGAGGTAGATGATTGTGAGGAATGTCAAATGTTTAACTTAAGGTATGTAATTACTAAGCCGATAGAATTAAATGTATTAATTGGCAATCAACAATTACAAATGGAACTTGATTGCGGGTCTGCTACCTGTGTTATTTCAGAAAAGTTATATAATCACATGTTTTCAGGGTATAAATTGTTAGATAGTGATATTAGGATGTGTTTGTATGACGGACATAAAATTCAACCTCTGGGTTTTTTTTTATGTCACATGACCTATAATGGACAGACTAAGGAATTAAGAGTTTTTGTAGTCAAAAACGGAGGCCCGCCCCTATTAGGAAGGGATTTTATGTCCGCATTTAACTTGACATTAACGCAAAATGTAAACAATAAAAACTTATCAGCTGACGGCGATGTGGCTTCATTATTGGAACAATATCCCGAGTTGTGGCAAGACGAGTTAGGGACGTTTAATAAATTAAAAGTACATTTACAATTAAAGCCTAACAGTGTTCCGAAATTTTTTAAGCCTCGCGCAGTTCCATTCGCATTAAAAGGGCAAGTTGAACGTGAGTTAGATAGATTAGTCAGTTTAGGTATTTTGGTACCGGTTAGTTGTTCACAATATGCCACCCCTATCGTACCGGTATTAAAAGAAAACGGAAAAGTTAGGATTGCGGGCGATTTCTCGGTGACCCTCAACAAAGACCTGATTATTGATACATATCCCCTACCGAAAATAGAGGAAGTATTTGCAAAAATAGGAGGGGGTGAACATTATAGCAAAATAGATTTAAAAAACGCTTATAATCAATTTGTACTAAGTGACGAGTCACAAGAGCTCACGACCATCAATACACAGAAAGGTTTGTATAAATACACTCGTCTTGTGTATGGATTGGCCAATGCACCTGCTATATTTCAGAAGTCTATGGAGATGTTACTTTCAGGTATCGATGGAGTAAGTTGTTGGCTCGACGACATCTGTGTTACCGGCCCCGATAAAATAACACATCTGGATCGTTTAAAAAAAGTGTTGCATAGGTTAAATGAAGCAGGGCTTAGATTGCAAAAGGAAAAATGCGAGTTTTTCCAAAACTCTGTAACTTATCTCGGCTACTCAATTAGTAAAAGTGGTTTGCAAAGTAGTTTCGCTAAAGTCAAGGCCATATTGGACTCGCCTGATCCTACCAATGTGGCAGAAGTTAGGCGTTTGGTGGGGATGATTAATTATTATAGGAATTTCATCCCTAATGCGTCCAGTGTGTTGCGACCCTTATACGATTTGCTCGGAGCGAAAGCTCAGTGGGAGTGGGGTGTGCGTCAGCGAGAGGCTGCGCAACGCGTCAAACGAGAGTTGGCTTCGGAGAGAGTCCTGGCCCATTTTGACCCCATGGCACAATTGGTTTTGGGGGTAGATGCGGGACCCTCAGGCTTAGGAGCGGTACTTAGTCAACGTGACGTCACCGGAGTCGAGCGGCCGCTCGCTTTTGCGTCAAGGTCACTTTCGGCTAGTGAAAAAAATTATAGTCAACTTCACAAAGAAGCGACGGCTATAATATTTGGAGTAAAAAAATTTCACCAGTATTTGTACGGTCGAAGCGATCCATTTATTTTGAAAACTGACCACAAACCGTTGATATCTATATTTAATAATAAAACGGGAATTTCAATGACGACAGCGCTGCGGTTACAAAGGTACGCAATAATTTTATCCGCTTACAATTACAATGTGCAATATACGTCGGGCGATAACAATGTAGTGGCCGATTATTTTTCTCGCGCACCGTTAGCGGATACTTGTTGCAAAAGTGATCATGAGCATGACACCTATTCCTCATTAAAGTTTTTGAATTCATGTTCACCAGCCGTTTTACATAAAGACATTCAGCAAGCGACCGAAATTGATAATGAATTACAAACCGTTATTAAGTACATGCAACGGGGCTGGCCTAGGATAATCAAATGTACGTTGATACTTCCTTATTTCCGCAATAAGGCAGATTTACAGTATGAAAATGGGTGCTTATTGCGGGGCCACAAGGTCGTGGTTCCCGCAGCACTCAGGGTACGCATATTAGATGAATTGCACAGTTCACATCTAGGAATTGTAAAAATGAAAAGTAATGCACGAAGTAGGATGTGGTGGCCAGGCATAGATAACGATATCGAGCAGAGGGCCGGCTCGTGCGCGACGTGCGCCATGATGCGCGCCGCGCCGGCGAGAGCGCCGCCCGCGTCGTGGCCGCGCCCGGGCGCACCCTTCCAACGCGTTCACATCGACTATATGGTAATCGGTTCTAGAACGTATTTGATACTGGTAGATGCGTTCAGTAAATGGATAGAGTGTTGTCATATGGAAAACGGAACGGCAACTAAGGCATTAATTGGCAAGTTAAAGCAAATATTTTCATGTTTTGGCATCCCTAACTTGCTTGTATCTGACAATGACGTAAAAATTGCTTCCGCGGAATTCAGAGAATTTTGTTCCAGTAATGGTATTAAACACATGACGTCTCCTATCTATCACCCATGTAGTAACGGCCAGGCCGAAATAAGTGTAAAAATTTGTAAAAAAATATTAAAATCAATATTAAAAGAAAATTTGCCAGTACAAACGGTACATGACTCCTTACGGGAATATTTGTTCACATACCGAAATACTGTACATACGTCTACGGGGGCGACCCCTGCAAAATTAATGTTTGGTCGCGAATTAAGGACACGATTAGACTTATTACTGCCAAAAGATAATGACCCAACATTTTTGTTGCAAGAAGCCTCTGATATTAGTCGGCAATTTTGCACCGGCGATTTAGTATGGATTAGATGGTATATTGATAGAAAAGAAAGTTGGGTAAAAGGAAAAGTGCTAAATTCAATAGGCCGTAGAATGTATAGCGTATTTGTAGCTGATTATAATACCGAATGTATTCGTCATGTTGACCAAATGTTTAAGCGTCAGGGCACGGAACGAAATTCCGATTTAATAAGTGAAACCGTTACGTCACAGTCACAATCAATTTCACCCCCACCTGCTCCACCTTCGGCTACCATTGAACATGAACCGACCGGAGAGCTCCCAGAAATTGAGTTAAGTGAGAATAATGAAACCGCAGAGGGAAGGGAGGTGTGGAATGACTGTGAGGACGCTAACACAGAGGGTGAACGAGAAATGCCTCATGTCGCTGATTCTCATAACACGGCTGATGATAATGAGGATTTGCCGTCCGCCAAACAACGCTTGCGTCCTAGGGTCAACGTAGATTTTAAGAAGTATTTTTAAGTTTAAGCACCTGTTAATTAGTGTTTGTTTGTTTAACAGGTTCCCAAATTAATGATGGAGGATATGATCTGTATGCTTGTTTTGTGATCTACCTACCAAGCCAGTAATAAATCAGACGTCAATGCAAGCGGTCGTTTTACTTGCTATCGCTCCCGGTTACATACCTATCAAAGACACTCGCTGTCGTCTATACACGACTGATTTGTACAACCCGGTCACAATATCTGTGCACCTGACCTCGTGACGTCATATCGGCGGTCTGGGTACGGTGTGAAAAAAAGTTTTTTCGAGAAATGTGGAGGTGTAGCGGCAACGAAGATGCTAACCGTACTGTCGCACCGGGGAGTGCGCGGAGAGGTGACAGGGGAAGCGGGAGAGGCGCCACATTCCAGCGAGGTGCACAGATATTGTGACCGGGTTGTATACAAGACTATAATAACTAGGTATTTGCTCGCATTGCAAGTGTTTTATTAACTTGCAATGTCAAATCTTACAATTTTAAATTTGACCCCCTTCCAGACTTCCAATGAAGCTGAAAATTTGCATACATATGTAAGTCGGGTGACAATGCAATATTAAGGTACCATCGAGCTGATCTGATGATGGAGACAGGAGATGGCCATAGGAACTCTGTGATAAAACAACGGAACCTAATTGTGTTTGGGGTTTTTAGAACTGTCTCGATGAGTATTAATTGCCTGCGAAAAGAAAAATACAGTCAGCGATAAAAGCTTGTCCCTAAAATGAAATTTTGCCAAAAACATATTTATATAAGTTAACCGCATTGATAGAGTTATTACTCTAATATCGATATATCGATAAAAAGCGGTGGTCTCTCCCTTATATATGTCGGTAGTCGCACGCAAAATTCCGGGCCCTACTCATTACCATAGAGTAACTTATACTAGAGCGGTACTGTCATAGTAAATTTTGTAACCCCAGTAATTTCACTGCCATCTGTCGCCACACTTTAAAACTAAAAATGAAGATTTATAAAAATACGATAAAATGTATTTAAATATGGATAAATAATTTTTATTTGCATTAATTATTTTTATGATTATGACCCATGTTCTTTCACTGATATGCGTTAAAATTGGTAAATAACAAACGAAACCGTCAACGCCATCTATACGATAGTAGGCCAAAGCTAGTAGCGCCCTCTGAACGAGAATCAAATTTTCTTGATTTTCGAGGCACGTTTTTCCTTAGACTGTATCCATCTATTACGGAGTTATCATCATTAACTTAAGAGTTATTCTCTTGTCGGTGGAGCATCTTCCAGCTTTCCCTATCCCGCGCCAGCTCTTTGACTTTTTGATACGACACGACCCCTACTTTTTCTTTCACTTGATCTAAAAAGCTGCGTCTGGGTTTTCCTCTACCCCGCTTACGGAGTTATATCTATCTTTAAATAAAACTATGAAAACGGATTATATCGCGTATATTGAATTTATAATACATCCCGACGTTTCGAACTCTTTACAGCGTTCGTGGTCAACGGGTGACAGTCAGTATATACGCGATATAATCCGTTTTCATAGTTTTATTTCATGAGTAACTATCGCGGTAACCGAAGACAATATTATATATCTATCTTTGTCATTACTTTATCATTAACTTATATATTTGTTTGTAGGTGACTCCAAAGCCCGCCATTAAGGTGCAGAAGGTGTCCAACAGTACCAAAGTGTCCAGAAGATCGCGAGGCCACAGCCGGTCTCTTAAAGGGAAAGATATCGAAGAAAGCTCTCAGTCTAGCAGAGGTTTGTATCATAGAGAAATCATCATCATCCTGTCCAGGCCGGTGTCGGCCTCGGCGACTGGGTTTTTCTGGTTAGTGAGAGCGACGATCGTGAGCTCTCAGGTGGCTGACGTAGCCTATTTTCGCAGTAAATGTACGACCACACTCACCGCAGGTCAGCACCCCTCCGACAAAATTATAGTTTATGACCGCAGGTGGTCGGGCCTTTAACTGGTCACGCTTCGCGTCGAGTTCGAATCCCCTCTGTTCTTCAAAGGCTTGCACTTTTGAACTCACTGTATGCCTCCACTTCGGCCGATCTCGTGCCGAAGTCTCCCAGTGCGATGGTTCAATGTCACATCTCCGCATGTGTCGCTTCAGCACTTTTCTTACCAAGACGAGGGTAATTTCGTAGTCCCGTCTTCCCTACCATCCTGACTGCAAACCCTACACTCCAAAGTTTCTCTATATAGTAGGTATTCTTGCATCCTTGACACTAATTAGTATTTTTGTGGTACCATTTATTAAAATCAGTATCACTGCAAATCTGCAAAAGTGAAATTCAGTATATAAGTGTCACACTTATGACGTATAATGATGATTTATAAAAATACGATAAAATGTATTTAAATATGGATAAATGATTTTTTTTATTTGCATTAATTATTTTTATGATTTTGACCCATGTTCTTTCACTGATATGCGTTAAAATTGTTAAATAATAAACGAAATCGTCAACGCCATCTATACGACAGTAGGCCAAAGCTAGTAGCGCCCTCTGAGCGAGAATCAAATTTTCTTGATTTTCGAGGCACGTTTTTTTCTTAGACGGTATCCATCTATTACGGAGTTATATCTATCTTTGCCCTAACCCTCACTCTCCTGTAGATCGAAAATATTCGAGCGGTTTAACCGTACCCTGTATGGTAACAGGGTACGGTTGAAACAGCCTCCCCTACTTGCCCCACCCCTTAAAAAATGCTGGCTACGCCCATGTAAGTGTGTCAATAAAGTAATGTTTGTAATATGCGGCAGGTTCCTCGGTGACGGTGGCGCAGCTGTACGCATGCGCGCGCAGCGTGACGTCCGCGTCGGCATCAGACTCACGATGCAGCAAAAGTGAGTCTCCCCACACCTATCGACGGAACTTTTTGCCCACGCAGTAAGAGCGAAAAAGTATAGTAGTTTTTTTCGCTCATATTGCGTAGACATTTCACATAAAGCTTTTTTTAATACACATAAAGCTAAGCCGTTCTTCAAGTGGCCAGCAGGTCATAAGTGAACAGCTGCCAGGTGCCTGTTTTTTTTTTACCTTGCCACGCCTTGACGGCCCCCGACCCCAGAGCAGTACAAAAAAGCGATGGCTCGATGTCGTTAAATATGAGCGTAAACGGGCTCACACGAGAGGACACCCAGCGGGCTGAGCACGGTCGCAATTTTATCGCCTGTCACGTTCTAACAAGTATGTAAGTGCGAAAGTGACAGGCATAGTGACAGGTGATAAACATGCAACCATGCTGACACCGCAGGATCGAGTAAAGTGGAGAAAGGCAAGTAGGAAAGCGGACTGTTTAGATTAGCTACCCAAAATTTTCGTTCCCCAATAGCTTTTGGTGCGCGTTTTTCCCCATTCTGCTTTTTAACCAGGCGCTTATTTTTTCAGTAGTTAATTTAATCACACGCGATGTCCCAGTCGCTTTTTTCCCCAAAGAGTAATGTTTTCACGATAGTCACACCAAGTCGATAGATAGGTAGGTTAGGTTCGTTAGGTAGCTTCAGATGCCCGAAGGGCAAACCGCCCAGAAATAGGAGCCCCGCATAGCGGGGCTCCGTCGGCTCAGGGTAAGAAGGGCTTGTTCTCGGAAATATTACTCTTTGGGGAAAAAAGCGACTGGGACATACGCGTGTGATTAAATTAACTACTGAAAAAATAAACGCCTGGTTAAAAAGCAGAATGGGGAAAAACGCGAATGGAACAAAAGCTATTGGGGAACAAAAATTTTGGGTAATTAATCTATACAGTCGGAAAGCGGACCATGGCAAAGGCCGAGATAACGCTAGGTACATGGAGACTATATAAAGGAGCCAACTCTCTATGTATGAAAAGTGTCCATCAAAAAACAGTAATTAGGCGGCGCCACCATACACCGAAATACTACCAAAAACAACCTACGTAATTTGGTCGGGTTATTTGTTGCCTTAAATGGTTCATGTTATACTCATGTCCCAGAGCCTAACTAGCGCCGCCGGAGAGATTAGGAACTATTATTTAAAGCTGAAAGCGGTCACTTTTGCAACAATTCTGCCATAAGAGATTGGCATCCTTTCTAAATCATACCACGATTTGTTAGCTGTTCGTCCAATACGCAGTTCGTCCAAATGATATTTCAATTCGCATTTCGTCCAACAAGTATTTGGTCCAACATGCATTTCGTCCAACAGCATTTCGTCCAACGCGTACTTGGTCCAACATGCATTTCGTCCAACAGCATTTCGTCCAACGCGTATTACGTCAACACGTATTTGGTCCAACCTAGGTAGAAGAAGAACGCGACGCCTATCGTGCGCGTCGCGTCATAGTTCTTAGCGTGAACCTTCTCGGAATGCAGGAAGGTTGATATTGGGCTGAATCCGCGCGCGTCAATTGACGTCTCTGGCGGTCAAAGGGTAAAGAGCGTTTTTACAAGCTTTTATTTAACTTGCCCTGTTAGTTAGTGTGGGTCAAATCTTGGAAGCAAGGCTCGGAACCGGTTTTTTTCTTCATAAAAAAAAATACCGGTTTTACGTCAACCTCCCTGAAAGACCTCTCCCAACCGGCTTTCTCGGCAGTACGCGATACACGGTCGTGAACGCTGCTGGCACTGTTAGTGCTTGAGAAAGGAGACCTAGGCTCTCCGAAACATGTCGCGCGAGTGACTAAAACAAGTGAGTCTAAACCGTGAAATTATTTAACGGTATTATTACGTTGTTTTTCGTTCTATGGTTTATTATTTCATTTTTAATGGGAGAATCTAATAATACGAGGTTCTTACCTAAATATATGATTCAGTCCTACGTAAAGAGCATAAAATAATTAAAATTATTGGGCTATTTTGGGCATTTGTACTTCAAATCCATTTGTATATGTGACTGTTTGTGTTCGAAATAAACTAAAAATAAAATATTTAAAAAAAACCGGTTCCGAGCCCTGCTTAGAAGCTAAATTTGGCCCCCTTTCTGATTTCCGATTGAGCTGAAATTTTGCATACATATGTAAATCGGATGACAATGCAATATTATGATAACATCGAGCTGATCTGATGATGGAGACAGGAGGTGGCCATGGGAACTCTGTGATAAAACAATGCAATCCAGTCCCGATGAGTATTAGTTGCCTGTGGAAAGAAGAGTACAGTCATTTTTAATAACAAAACTTCCGTGAGACACAGACATATTAAATATATTAATCACTCACGTATTTTAAATCGAAAAACGCTCGACATGTTTCACTCCGTACCGAGTAGTATCATCAGGAGCTTGCGTTGACGGTGACGGATCGGCGCAGACTGACGGCGCGTTGACGTTGAGCGCGTTTTTCGATTTAAAATACGTGAGTGACCCGTTATTAATAATTATATTTAATACGAAGAGTACAGTCAGCGATAAAAGCTTGTACAGTCGCCATCAGATATATCGGGGCGGCCGAGGTGCTCAAAAATCGCCTTGACACTGAGGGCTACCGTTTTTGTGTTCACCAGTTGGCGCCACTGTAGATGTATTTCCGGAAAAACAGATTTCAAAACTTTTCTATGCTTCTTTTTATTAAATCAATACGTTCTAATGTACACAAAGGTATTTTAACGTCTAAATATGCAATTTTTTCAACCTGTTTAATTTTGCATAAATTTTAGTTGGCACTTTTTTTAAACCACAAACTCACGCAAAATAGGCGCCAGTCGTCGAGTTGCGGAAAATCGCCCGAACTACTACTACTACTACTAAACCACAAACATTTGTGGTATTTTCTATAAAAAGGGACCTTATTGTCGATGGCGCTTACGCCATTATAAACGATGCTCCGATATAAATACAATGCCGCGCGACGCTGTGCGGCGTAAGCGCCATCGACAATAAGGTCCCTTTTCATAGAAAATGCCACATTTATTGAGCCCATCTATTGTATTAATCAAAGATGGACAAAGATTTACCACAATTATGAATAAGGAGTTAAAATTCCCGATAAAAAAGCTTGAAACTCCCAAAACCTCTATGCATTTGACATTAAGACCTCCATCTACACTAGCGCCCCTACCGGCGAAATTAAACGCGGTAGCCCTCATAGAGGCGTGTTCAGATATTTGTGAGCGCCTTGTCCGCTCCGATATATCTGATGGCGACTGTAGTTATTTTGTTGTTAGTGTCAGACTGGCGACCGGAACTGCTTCACGAAGCGAGCTCCAAGAACCTGGTCGCCGAACAGGAGTCTGGTGTCAACGTGGTGGCTAAGATCGACGTGCTGCCCTTCATGGGGTAAGTTCAGCGCCGTAACTACGGGGGGGGGGGGGGGGGGCAGAGGGGACAAGTGCCCCGGGGGGCGCCAAAATGGGCAAAAGGTAGCAGCAGGGAAACTTTTGTCAGTCGTCGTTTGGTGACTGCCCCGGGCGCCATATCCTCTAGCTTAGCTACGCCCCTGGGTAAGTTTGTGCTATTTAATTTTAATGGTCTTCGTGTAATTTCACATGATTCATGGATTCGCTCTAAGACAGCACGTCTTAGATCGGATCCATGCGTTAATATAAAAAAGATTTTTTTGTAGTTTGGTTTTTTTTTATCTATTCCACAATGGGGAAATCCGAAATAATTAGCAGATAGCGCCAGCATAGCTTGCTCTGTCAATCCCTAGAATTGTGTCAAATTTTGTTTTATTAATGCCCTGGATGCCAGCCCTTTAAGCCAAATCTCATAGAGAAAGGGGCAAGCTATGATGGCGCCATCTCTGCAAACCTTTGACAGTTGCCAACCCCATTGCAACAGGATGCCATCATTAGATCATGATCCTGCCCTAATTACATTGGGACCTTCGATGATCCATTCAGCCAAAAATAATTCTAACCTATAACCTTGATTAACAAATTTATTCCTTCCTTTTCATTTTCTGTAAGAAAACGTTACACTTTTGTCTTTTGTGTTACGAATAGAATAATTCGCTATAAGGGTTGAACTAAATTACTTATTAAAATACGAATGATTTTAGATATTTCACATTACCTTATTTATAAAACTTATCAATCTTATGTTAAATTTTGCCTCTTTGTAACTAATATAAATATTTGTAAAAAAAATTGCCCCAACTGTATACAGAACCTCCTACTTCTGGGTAAAGAAGTCGATTAATAACAGATATGATATGTGACGTTTTCAATTAAAAGGTACCACATTGTCACTTACCATAAAGACGAAATTAGATTGTATCTTTATACGAATAACCTCTCAGAGCGTCCTTATGTCAAGCGAGAATGTGGTACCTTTTGATTGAAAACGACACATATGGCCAAACGATTATAACCGGCTTGTTAAAATTAACAGACGTATAAGATTGAGGCCGTTACATCGGTTTGCCGCTGTCACTGTTACATTTCGCAAGAAAGAAAGGGAAAGATCATATAGATCATGCGCGCCAAGTGTCAATTTTGATCGAATTTTATCGATTTTTATTTATTTTAAAAACGTTACCTGCACAATATCGAAATTTGAAAGCTATGAAATTACTATTTAAGTTAAGATTGTTTTTTCTTCGTTTTTTGTTTATAGTATCACATAATAAATAACCGAGTAAAGTTTGATTAAAAGTCCGAGTTACTTTGGGAATTAATTGTATCGAGCGAAGTGTCATAATTCGTGTATCGGAAGCTATGTTATTAAAGATAATATAGTCAAGAACTACATATATTTTCTCCACGTCTATTACGAATATCAACGCCTCTTAGAAAAACATGATCATATAAGGAGATTTTTCTCCATCTGGCTCAGGGAACCGCCTTAAGCGCATCAATCAATTTCCATTTCAAATTGTAGCACCTACGAATGCGAGTGGGAATCCCGCGCGGCCGACACGTGGACGTTCCGGCTGCTGCGCGCGCAACTCCGGCTGCTGATACGACTAGAACACCGAGCGACTAACACCACTAGGGTGCTAGTGCGGGCCGACACGCCTGTCAAACTAGTGACCGTACAACATGCCACCGTCGATGGTAAGGATAACGACACACTCGTACTAGCGACTACTGCTGCCGATACGACTAGAACACCGAGCGACTAACACCACTAGGGTGCTAGTGCGGGCCGACACGCCTGTCAAACTAGTGACCGTACAACATGCCACCGTCGATGGTAAGGATAACGACACACTCGTACTAGCGACTACTGCTGCCGATACGACTAGAACACCGAGCGACTAACACCACTAGGGTGCTAGTGCGGGCCGACACGCCTGTCAAACTAGTGACCGTACAACATGCCACCGTCGATGGTAAGGATAACGACACACTCGTACTAGCGACTACTGCTGCCGATACGACTAGAACACCGAGCGACTAACACCACTAGGGTGCTAGTGCGGGCCGACACGCCTGTCAAACTAGTGACCGTACAACATGCCACCGTCGATGGTAAGGATAACGACACACTCGTACTAGCGACTACTGCTGCCGATACGACTAGAACACCGAGCGACTAACACCACTAGGGTGCTAGTGCGGGCCGACACGCCTGTCAAACTAGTGACCGTACAACATGCCACCGTCGATGGTAAGGATAACGACACACTCGTACTAGCGACTACTGCTGCCGATACGACTAGAACACCGAGCGACTAACACCACTAGGGTGCTAGTGCGGGCCGACACGCCTGTCAAACTAGTGACCGTACAACATGCCACCGTCGATGGTAAGGATAACGACACACTCGTACTAGCGACTACTGCTGCCGATACGACTAGAACACCGAGCGACTAACACCACTAGGGTGCTAGTGCGGGCCGACACGCCTGTCAAACTAGTGACCGTACAACATGCCACCGTCGATGGTAAGGATAACGACACACTCGTACTAGCGACTACTGCTGCCGATACGACTAGAACACCGAGCGACTAACACCACTAGGGTGCTAGTGCGGGCCGACACGCCTGTCAAACTAGTGACCGTACAACATGCCACCGTCGATGGTAAGGATAACGACACACTCGTACTAGCGACTACTGCTGCCGATACGACTAGAACACCGAGCGACTAACACCACTAGGGTGCTAGTGCGGGCCGACACGCCTGTCAAACTAGTGACCGTACAACATGCCACCGTCGATGGTAAGGATAACGACACACTCGTACTAGCGACTACTGCTGCCGATACGACTAGAACACCGAGCGACTAACACCACTAGGGTGCTAGTGCGGGCCGACACGCCTGTCAAACTAGTGACCGTACAACATGCCACCGTCGATGGTAAGGATAACGACACACTCGTACTAGCGACTACTGCTGCCGATACGACTAGAACACCGAGCGACTAACACCACTAGGGTGCTAGTGCGGGCCGACACGCCTGTCAAACTAGTGACCGTACAACATGCCACCGTCGATGGTAAGGATAACGACACACTCGTACTAGCGACTACTGCTGCCGATACGACTAGAACACCGAGCGACTAACACCACTAGGGTGCTAGTGCGGGCCGACACGCCTGTCAAACTAGTGACCGTACAACATGCCACCGTCGATGGTAAGGATAACGACACACTCGTACTAGCGACTACTGCTGCCGATACGACTAGAACACCGAGCGACTAACACCACTAGGGTGCTAGTGCGGGCCGACACGCCTGTCAAACTAGTGACCGTACAACATGCCACCGTCGATGGTAAGGATAACGACACACTCGTACTAGCGACTACTGCTGCCGATACGACTAGAACACCGAGCGACTAACACCACTAGGGTGCTAGTGCGGGCCGACACGCCTGTCAAACTAGTGACCGTACAACATGCCACCGTCGATGGTAAGGATAACGACACACTCGTACTAGCGACTACTGCTGCCGATACGACTAGAACACCGAGCGACTAACACCACTAGGGTGCTAGTGCGGGCCGACACGCCTGTCAAACTAGTGACCGTACAACATGCCACCGTCGATGGTAAGGATAACGACACACTCGTACTAGCGACTACTGCTGCCGATACGACTAGAACACCGAGCGACTAACACCACTAGGGTGCTAGTGCGGGCCGACACGCCTGTCAAACTAGTGACCGTACAACATGCCACCGTCGATGGTAAGGATAACGACACACTCGTACTAGCGACTACTGCTGCCGATACGACTAGAACACCGAGCGACTAACACCACTAGGGTGCTAGTGCGGGCCGACACGCCTGTCAAACTAGTGACCGTACAACATGCCACCGTCGATGGTAAGGATAACGACACACTCGTACTAGCGACTACTGCTGCCGATACGACTAGAACACCGAGCGACTAACACCACTAGAGTGCTAGTGCGGGCCGACACGCCTGTCAAACTAGTGACCGTACAACATGCCACCGTCGATGGTAAGGATAACGACACACTCGTACTAGCGACTACTGCTGCCGATACGACTAGAACACCGAGCGACTAACACCACTAGGGTGCTAGTGCGGGCCGACACGCCTGTCAAACTAGTGACCGTACAACATGCCACCGTCGATGGTAAGGATAACGACACACTCGTACTAGCGACTACTGCTGCCGATACGACTAGAACACCGAGCGACTAACACCACTAGGGTGCTAGTGCGGGCCGACACGCCTGTCAAACTAGTGACCGTACAACATGCCACCGTCGATGGTAAGGATAACGACACACTCGTACTAGCGACTACTGCTGCCGATACGACTAGAACACCGAGCGACTAACACCACTAGGGTGCTAGTGCGGGCCGACACGCCTGTCAAACTAGTGACCGTACAACATGCCACCGTCGATGGTAAGGATAACGACACACTCGTACTAGCGACTACTGCTGCCGATACGACTAGAACACCGAGCGACTAACACCACTAGGGTGCTAGTGCGGGCCGACACGCCTGTCAAACTAGTGACCGTACAACATGCCACCGTCGATGGTAAGGATAACGACACACTCGTACTAGCGACTACTGCTGCCGATACGACTAGAACACCGAGCGACTAACACCACTAGGGTGCTAGTGCGGGCCGACACGCCTGTCAAACTAGTGACCGTACAACATGCCACCGTCGATGGTAAGGATAACGACACACTCGTACTAGCGACTACTGCTGCCGATACGACTAGAACACCGAGCGACTAACACCACTAGAGTGCTAGTGCGGGCCGACACGCCTGTCAAACTAGTGACCGTACAACATGCTACCGTCGACCAGGATACACTTGTCCCTTGTGATACAATCTACTATTTTGCCATTAAGTTATATAATAAATGTTTGAACAATAAATGTTTCTGATTTCTGATTTATGTTTCAGAGCGTACAGAGCCGGTGGCAGCACTGTGCCTGTGCCTGGCGGCGGAGGCGCTGCAGCGCATCTGCTCCCGCGGCGTCGCGCGCGCCGGCGCCGTGCCCGCGCTGTTGCGGCGCTGTGCTGCCGTCGCCAGGGTGAGTGCACACACACACACACACACATCTGCTCCCGCGGCGTCGCGCGCGCCGGCGCCGTGCCCGCGCTGTTGCGGCGCTGTGCTGCCGTCGCCAGGGTGAGTGCACACACACACACACACACATCTGCTCCCGCGGCGTCGCGCGCGCCGGCGCCGTGCCCGCGCTGCTGCGGCGCTGTGCTGCTGTCGCCAGGGTGAGTGCACACACACACACACACACACATCTGCTCCCGCGGCGTCGCGCGCGCCGGCGCCGTGCCCGCGCTGCTGCGGCGCTGTGCTGCCGTCGCCAGGGTGAGTGCACGGGGACACGTACACACACACACACACACACACACACACACATCTGCTCCCGCGGCGTCGCGCGCGCCGGCGCCGTGCCCGCGCTGCTGCGGCGCTGTGCTGCTGTCGCCAGGGTGAGTGCACACACACACACACACACACATCTGCTCCCGCGGCGTCGCGCGCGCCGGCGCCGTGCCCGCGCTGCTGCGGCGCTGTGCTGCCGTCGCCAGGGTGAGTGCACGGGGACACGTACACACACACACACACACACACACACACACACATCTGCTCCCGCGGCGTCGCGCGCGCCGGCGCCGTGCCCGCGCTGCTGCGGCGCTGTGCTGCCGTCGCCAGGGTGAGTGCACGGGGACACGTACACACACACACACACACACACACACATCTGCTCCCGCGGCGTCGCGCGCGCCGGCGCCGTGCCCGCGCTGCTGCGGCGCTGTGCTGCCGTCGCCAGGGTGAGTGCACGGGGACACGTACACACACACACACACACACACACACACACACACATCTGCTCCCGCGGCGTCGCGCGCGCCGGCGCCGTGCCCGCGCTGCTGCGGCGCTGTGCTGCCGTCGCCAGGGTGAGTGCACGGGGACACGTACACACACACACACACACACACACACATCTGCTCCCGCGGCGTCGCGCGCGCCGGCGCCGTGCCCGCGCTGCTGCGGCGCTGTGCTGCCGTCGCCAGGGTGAGTGCACGGGGACACGTACACACACACACACACACACACACACACACACATCTGCTCCCGCGGCGTCGCGCGCGCCGGCGCCGTGCCCGCGCTGCTGCGGCGCTGTGCTGCCGTCGCCAGGGTGAGTGCACGGGGACACGTACACACACACACACACACACACACACATCTGCTCCCGCGGCGTCGCGCGCGCCGGCGCCGTGCCCGCGCTGCTGCGGCGCTGTGCTGCCGTCGCCAGGGTGAGTGCACGGGGACACGTACACACACACACACACACACACACACACACACACATCTGCTCCCGCGGCGTCGCGCGCGCCGGCGCCGTGCCCGCGCTGCTGCGGCGCTGTGCTGCCGTCGCCAGGGTGAGTGCACGGGGACACGTACACACACACACACACACACACACACATCTGCTCCCGCGGCGTCGCGCGCGCCGGCGCCGTGCCCGCGCTGCTGCGGCGCTGTGCTGCCGTCGCCAGGGTGAGTGCACGGGGACACGTACACACACACACACACACACACACACACACACATCTGCTCCCGCGGCGTCGCGCGCGCCGGCGCCGTGCCCGCGCTGCTGCGGCGCTGTGCTGCCGTCGCCAGGGTGAGTGCACGGGGACACGTACACACACACACACACACACACACACACACACACACACACACACACCACGCGAAGTCGAAGTCACTATGTATGTATTCGCCACTCTTACTAGGCTGTTAGAGTACACACCCCACACTACCGTCTTTTAACGAATTCGCGGAGTGAAACACGCCTGATCTGACTTAAAACTATAAGTTGGTGGCGATTCAATTCAATTCAATTCAATATGTTTAATTCAGGCAAAAACCCATAGATAAAAATTACAAATTTCTTAAACTTAACAATAATAAACAAGTTTGGGAACAAATCAAATTATTTTATTAAATATTTTGATTTGTTTTTTTTTTCTATTACAGTTTTTAACAATAATACATAAAATAAATTGAAATTACATTACATTAAAATTAAAATTACAGTTAATTATTATTTTACTTACTTCCGACATCCGATATCGGATCTGACACTGTGAAAACGCTTTTAGCGTTAACTAAAGACGCCGGTTCGAATCCGGCCTTCACCACTGGTGGGCTTCGTCACTTTTTCTTTAACATGGCATCTATTTGAAATTTTTAAGCATAATTTTCAGCTAAAATTCAAGTTAATAGCTTTTAAATAATAAATAAATATTATAGGGACATTCTTTCACAAATTGACTAAGTCCCACGGTAAGCCCAAGAAGGCTTGTGTTGTGGGTACTCAGACAACGATATATATAATTTATTTATTTTAATTTATTTAGAAACAAACAGTCTTATAAAACATGTAGGTGAATAAGCTGACAGCTAGAATTTATTACAATGTAGACCTATAGTTTCCTGTATGTAAATTATTAATAAAACTTAATACTATGAAATGCTATCTGAGACAACAGTGAAATTAACAAATAATGAAATAACTTAACTAAGCTTTAATACTAATTTAATAGAGAATAAACTTTCTTCTTAAATAACCCTAACGAACTGCCAAATATATCCGCGTTCATACACTTTTCATTATACAACCTGCATGCGCGTTTAATATATGATTGCTGTGCATATTTAGTGCGACATGTCCCAACACTGAACAGCATTTTGCTAATATAATAATACTTATACAAATACTTAAATACATAGAAAACATCCATGACTCAGGAACAAATATCTGTGCTTATCACACAAATAAATGCTCTTACCGGGATTCGAACCCAGGACCATCGGCTTCACAGGCAGGGTCACTACCCACAAGGCCAGACCGGTCGTCAACGCTTTTGGTTTGTCTGATTGCTTTGAATAATTACTTTTCTACATTTTGTATTTCATTAAGTTCCCTTTGAGTTTTTCTGCCCTAATTAATTAGTGGAAACTGTTTTGGCTTGTGTTTTATTAATATTAATTCATATTGTGTATGATTGTAAGCTGTTTGTTTCCCAATAAAAAAAAAAAAAATAAAAAAAAATAAATGGTACAATATGGAATAACAACATTTTGTTGTGTGTATGTAATGTAGGTGGCGCTGCACTGGGGTCGCTGCATGCGGCACGCGAGCGCCGCACTAGCCTTCTCGCTCTCCGAAGACGGCTGTCTCTCTCTCAAGGTATAGTAATTCAAACATCAAGCGTTAAATCATTTTTAACAAAAAAAAAAAATACCCTTCCGAAACTGGATGAAAGTAAGGTACCATTCGATTCCTTACATTTTATTTAAAAAAAATATTGTAAGTATAGCAAGTAGCAACAATATAGAGTTTTATCAATATAGAGTATCGGGAGCTCACAAATAATACAAAAGGTAATCACGGTCTATATCCCGGTCAATATAAGTCTAGCAACAATATATTTTCCATACATCGAAACGGCTTCTAAGCAAAGCGGCACAAGTGACGTCACGATGTGTTGCCATTTTGTTAGTGCGCGTCGTAAGTAAAGTGCGGGCGCCAGACTTTGACCATCATTTGTGACTTTTGTATTGCTTGAAGATAATTGGGTCCCATACAGACATTTGATCCTCAAAACAAACCTGATCGACTGATACAATAAAAAAAAAGTCAACTACCCAATTATTACAAAAACAGAGATAGCAGTTATTTTTAAACACAATTTATATTTAATCAATCAAGTGCGAGTCGGACTCGCGCACCGAGCGTTCCGTACTTTTTAGTATTTGTTGTTATAGCGGCAACAGAAATACATCATCTGTGAAAATTTCAACTGTCTAGCTATCACGGTTCATGAGATACAGCCTGGTGACAGACGGACGGACAGCGGAGTCTTAGTAATAGGGTCCCGTTTTTACCCTTTGGGATCCGGAACCCTAAAAATTGTCAACTACGTTATTATTAGAAAAACAGAGATAGCAGTTATTTTTAAACACAATTTCTATTTAATCAATCGGATTTAAGTATAATAACCGGCCAAGTGCGAGTCGGACTCGCGCACGAAGGGTTCCGTACCATTACGAAAAAAAAAACAGCAAAAAAATCACATTTGTTGTATGGGAGCCCCATTTAAATATTTATATTATTCTGTTTTTAGTATTTGTTGTTATAGCGGCAACAGAAATACATCATTTGTGAATATTTCAACTGTCTAGCTATCACGGTTCATGAGATACAGCCTGGTGACGGACAGACGGACAGCGGAGTCTTAGTAATAGGGTCCCGTTTTTACCCTTTAGGTATGGAACCCTAAAAAGTAGGACAGTTGACCGTGGCGTCATTTTCGTCAAAATCGATCGTCTTGACAGTTAGATTATTTTAAACCGGGTCACTCACGTATTATTAAGTCGAATAGCTCGACATGTTTCGGTCCAATTTACGAGGACCGTCTTCACGGAGACACGACACGTGTTCACTGGTCGAGGGCGCGGCGTGTACTGCGGGCCGGCGACGTCATCGTTGCGATGATAGCTCTACCCTCCGTATTGCGTTTGTCAAATGTTGCGTGTTGCGTGTGTCTTGACAGTTGTAAAAAAGAAACTGATTTGACTAGGAGAATACCCTATTCATAGACATAATATATACAAGTAAGACACGCCACCGAGCGACCGGGGGTAAGAGAAAGAATATTCATATAAAATTTTGGCAGCATAAGGATTTTTTTTCTTTCACTCTTATAAATTTCGGTATTTCGCCATTGCCTGATGCCACCCGGTCGGTGATAAGGACAAAGCATGGCACTATTTTCTCTTTCCTCTTATAGGAATAGCAATAAGACTATCTTTCTCTGTCAAAGAGTGTCAGGCCCTTGACCCTGTTATGCTCGCTCTCAACCAAAATGACGACTGAGGCCATAAAACTCGAGGCAGGGGTAATAAAGCTCGGCGGTCGTAGTGATGGCAATGTGTCGATTAAGAAATGTTTTAAACGTCGATGTCATTATATTTTTTTTTAGTTTCACTGTAATTGCCCAATTATTTAATCATTTTTGCCTGTGTTAATAGTATAAGTTAGTAAATAGTAGCGTAGTTAACCTTTTTATACTTCAGTTTTACACTTCCATACCTTAAATAAAGAAATTGTATAGATTATTTATTTGAAATATTATGCACAATGTATTTAATTAAGTATGTTACACCGTATTTTCACTTTTATTATAATAATATTGAATTCATGCACAATAAATGTACCTATTCACTCACTCAATTTATCGACAATATCTACATTCCTTTATGTGTGTTTACTACCAGCACTAATGGTCTCCGCTCGCTCCGTGCAATACAATGGGAAACTGATAACTCGAGCTAAAGGTTTTATTGCCCTAGTCGTCTTTTTGGTTGAGGGCGAGTATAGACGTATACATGCGGTCGTCAGGTGGCGAACATCCCGCTCCGCTCCATCTGGGAGGTGACCCTGCGCGTGGAGCTGGTGGACGACGGGCGCGCCCCCCCCCACCCCCGCGCGGTGGGCGTGGCCGTGGCGCCCGTGCTGGCGGCGCGCACGCCCGGCGCGGCCGAGCTGCACGCCGTGCTCGCCGCCGTGCCCGAGGACTGGGGGCACGTGCCCCGCACCGTGTGGTGAGTACCGAGGGCCCTATCAATCAATCAATCAATCAATCAATCAAACTTTTATTGGTAAAATAGAAGTATTTTATATGTCAACACATTATTAAGTATTATCTTATACATAGAACATTACTTACACATTTCACAGGAATTTTTTTTTTTTTTTTTTATACCTATACCCGTACACCTAGCATTACATAGATCAGCTATACGCGGGCGCCCGTGAGGGACAAAACATACGCAAATCGACAACATGATTGGTCGATTAGATTCGTAGCCCACCATAAACCATACTAAATTTACGGTGGGGAATAAAAAAAAATGTGAGACTGACAAGGACAAACAATAACAGCCCCTCCTACTGAAAGATACATAAGACTATCCCGTTCGGTCATTTCCCCCCCCCCCACCCCTCATGACCGATCCGGTTATACTAGATTCATGCCTGTACCACAGAATAAGTGCCAGTTGCACCATCCGCATTTGACAGATTGATCAACGTCACCCGGCGCGCCGCGGCGGTTTACTATCAAACTTTCTATTTAGCGAACTCTTTAAGAGTCCCCGGCGAGCTCGGCCGAATTGCACCTTCCCATATAAATGTAGTTCCGCTCTCATTTTAAAACTACGTGTTGGATTGTAATGAAACTTTGCACATACAATGAAATGAGATATATCTAGGTCTGAAATTAGTTTGTATAGCTCCAGTTTATAAAACAAACAGAGAAATGTCTTCACGATAGTCACACTAAGTCGACAGATAGGTAGGTTAGCTTTAGATGCCCGAAGGGCAAACCGCCCAGAAATATGAGCCCCGGCCCCGACTAACAGACTATCTATATATTGTGACAACCAAAATTCACTAATAAAAGAAAAACACAAAAATTAACCTTATTTTGGTACTAGCACGGGTCAGTATGGCTCTTAAGCTAAAGTTTGATAAATTTTCTTTAAAAGAAAATAATTATCAATATCAAGTTATTTATTAAAGTCGGACCAAAGTAACACAGGCATGGCATTTGCAATGACAAAGTTTGCCAATGTCATCATTAATATCAAATCTCTATGAAAATATGACGTTTTTAATGACTAATGACACTCCCTCACTTTCTGTTAAAGTCAATGCAAAATTACGATGACTGACAAAGTACGATGGCCCAGTGGAAGATTTTAAAACCGTATCGAGTGCAGCCATCACCTACTTGGACAAATGTAGATTGAGATTATAAGCTACCTAATAAATGAACAGTGTAAAATATAATTGCCATGCGATAAATAAAATAAAATGCAAAATTCGCTTAGTCGAGGTATAATTCATTTTTTTTATTACAGGAAAATATTCAAATATCTGAAGAACAAAACGCCAGAAGACGACCTGCTCATCGTGTAACGCACACACACATCCACACACACACAACCACACAAACGACTACACAACAAAACATGCTATATTGGCTGAATGCGCCAGGAGCGCGATGCCATTAAAAAAAAAAACATGCTATACTAGACCGTGGGCCAACTGAGTTCCGTGACCAATATCATCCGGGTGTTTTTATTTACGTGTGGCCGCGGTACCTCAACCCACCAACGGAGCGGCAGCTAACGTCCACGACGGCTCATTACACATCGCCCTTCAGGAGTTACCGCCCGGGATGCGATGACTGCCGAAATTTGCGCCTGGCCCGCGGTCTATCCTCGACCCGCCCATGCGATTTTTAAAGGACATATTCCATTTTTAAGCAAGTTACGAATAAAAAGCTTGGATAGATTGAGGTTATACTGATTTTTTTTAATAAGGAAAATCAACTATTTTCCAAATAATTTGGTTTAAATTTCATTGGCTTAGAATGGGTATGGTGGGCAAGACGAGGCTATACATAGGTCACAAGAGTTTCTACAATTGTGACGTTTTCAACCAAAAGGTACCACATTGTCGGTTGTCGATAAGGTTGATTACAAATTGAAGGTACATGGAAATAGCGCCTTATTGACAACCGACAATAAGTACCCTTTTGGTTGAGAATGGCACGATTGACCACTTAAAGATCGTGTAACCAGTTAAAAACCAGCAAAAAGTTTTATTATTTAGTATCGTAACAGACTTAATAAGATTTTGTATTATTAGGAACATTCTATATTATATTTATGGTCAGCAGGCTCCGTAAGCCTTTAAGAGATTACATATACTTAAGAAAATCCCACCAATGCCGCCATAGCCCGGGTGGCCGAGTGATTTAGCCATTTGCCGCGAACGCAGAGGCCGCTGGTTCATTTCCAGCCTAAGGTACTGGAGGCCTTGGTCACTTATTCTTTCGTCGTATAATTTATAATTGGCCCCAAATTGGCACATTAATTTTGGCTACGGTGGTACACACGGCCAGAACTTACACATACATACAGTATGAATTATCTCAGATGATTTTGAGCTCGGGCCTAATCTGTTAAACAAAAGGTATTGTTTCCTTTATGCAGTGGTTACACTGCTTACTGCTAATACGGCATAAGTAACGGGAACAAGCCAGTTTAAAAAGCAAATTTACCATCATATTTATCATCATTCGCTTGCCCTTGTCCCATTCACTTGGGGTCGGCGCAGCATGTCCTTTTCTTCCATACATCTCTGTCACCCGTCATCTCATCATTCACTTGCGTTAGTTTCATATCATCTTTCACACAGTCCATCCACCTTTTCCTCGGTTTTCCTCTCCTCGTACCTCCCTCCACATTCATTCTTAATACCTTTCTCGTCACATGACTTTCATCCCTCCGCATCACATGCCCGTACCATGCTAGGCGATTTGCCCTTACCATCATATTTATATGGTTCAAATTTATAAAACAGCCCATTCGGAGATAAAACGTTTTGTTATCTCCAAAGAAAAGACCGCCCTGATTGTTCTCTGAATGAGCTGTCACATAAATTTGAATCTTAATACTATCACAAATAATCACAATAGTTTTTAAACGACATGGTTGTTTTGGCACGTGCTGAAGACCGCTCTTAAAATTTTAATTTTAGCGTTGACATTTAAATTTATTTTTGACTGCGCATAATGAATTACTATTAATTTTTAATCTTAATTTTAGTATTATTTTTAATCAGAATTTAATCAATCTATTATTATTAGTACCAGTATCCATTATTATGATCAATCTATTAAATTTAAATGTCAAGATTTATTTATTATTAATTTTAACATAATTAAGTGCAACTGTTGTCTTATTGTGTTATGCTTATTATGTATATGGACCAATGTTGTCTGCAATAAATGATAAATAAAATAAAATAAAAGAAACAAGGGCTTTTGGGGCTTTTGTTTAACAGATTAGGACCCGAGCCCGAAAAAATCATCTGAGAAAATTCGTATTATTGACTATCAGTTTAGATTTTAGAACTTAGTGATAAGCGCAAGATATGAGCTACAACCACAAGACTGATTGTTAAATGTGCCATTTTCAACCAAAAGGGTACTTATTGTCGCTTGTCAGTAAGGCCAAAGAGGATATAATAAGATAGAGCGGTACTGTCATAGTAAATTTTGTAACCACAGTAAATTCACTGCCATCTATCGACACACTTTAAAACTAAAAATGAAGATTTATAAAAATACGATAAAATGTATTTAAATATGGATAAATGTTTTTTTATTATTTGCATTAATTATTTTTATGATTTTGACCCATGTTCTTTCACTGATATGCGTTAAAATTGTTAAATAACCAACGAAACCGCCAACGTCCTCTATACGAGAGTAGGCCAAAACTAGTGGCGCCATCTGATCGAGAATCAAATTTTCGTGATTTTCGAAGCACGTTTTTTCCTTAAACTGTATCCATCTATTACGGAGTTATATCTATCTTTGGTAAGGCGCTATTTCCATATAGCTTCAATTAGTAATCAACCTTATCGACAAACGACATGGTACCTTTTGGTTGAAAACGTCACAAATAGACTTTATACTAATACTAACCTATTACTACTAATATCATAAATGCGAAAGTAACTGTCTGTTATCTCTTCACGCTTATCCGCTGAAAAGATTTAGATGAAATTTGACATGGAGGTAGTTTGAAGCCCGGGGAAGACGGATAGTTTTTAACAATCAATAATTATCAATCCACGCAGTATTACTCTTAAAACCTTTCCAATTTGTCCGTTACTAAAGTTGTGACTAAAATGCATCCACATTGCATTTATCAGGCGGTCTAGCATAAGTTGCGTTCTCGCGCGCGACTCCATACATCTAGCGCGACTTCAAGTATGGACTCGCGCGCGAGAACGCAACTTATGCTAGACCGCCTGTTATGGAGCAACACTGTGGAACAGTCGCCATCAGATATATCGGAGCGGCCGAGGTGCTCAAAAATATCTGAACACGCACCTAGCGCCTTGACAATAGAGGCGTGTTCAGATATTTGTGACCGCCTTGGCCGCTTCGATATATCTGATGGCGACTGAACATGGTAACAACTTTTTGGGAACAAATCAAATGTGCCATTTTCATCCAAAAGAGTACTTATTGTCGGTTGTCAATAAGGCGCTATTTCCATATAGCTTCAATTTGAAATAAACTTTATCGACAAGCGACAACGTGGTACCTTTTGGTTGAGAACGTCACAAAGTATAATTTAAAAGTGGAAAAACTCACTGTCTTGGTTACGGTCTTGGTAGCTCAGATAGCAGCGTACTGGGCTAGCGATCCAGTGGTCGTGAGTTCAAGTCCCACCCGTGACAGTGATTTTTTTTCCACTTTTATATTGTTTCTAAGCTTAATAGCATTGTTTGCTGACGTTTATGTTTGATACAGAATTAAATCAAATTATTTTTATCAAATAGTCTAGGTATATGTATTGTATTGTATATTGTATTAATTGCAATGTATGGATCTTGTTATGCGAAATAAATATATTTATAAAATATACTTATTTCAAGAAAAAAAAGGGACGGAACCCTCCACGGTAGTGAGGGCCGAATTCGAACCGGTGTCTAGCCATCGCGGCTCGGGCCAGCCAGCTTTTTTTTTGTATGAGTTCAAGGTGTTCACGAGGAAACCGAAAGATTTTAACCACGCTTTTTTGAGGCCAAAAGAAGGAAATTTTTTTAATAAGTTTAAGTCAAATTCGCAAAAAAAATATTTTTTTTTTGTTTTTTTTTTCGATTTTTCAGATGTATTTGTACATAAAAAGTAAATATTATTGGTAAACTTGTTACTTAAAATGGACTTTTACTTATTTTTTTCGTAAAACGTAGTTTTTACAAAGTGTTACTTGTCACTTTTTGACATTT
This sequence comes from Cydia strobilella, assembly GCF_947568885.1. Taxonomy (NCBI): domain Eukaryota; kingdom Metazoa; phylum Arthropoda; class Insecta; order Lepidoptera; family Tortricidae; genus Cydia; species Cydia strobilella. The sequence continues at coordinate 179,253 of NC_086064.1, read as the reverse complement.
ATCAATAAGGTTACTTAGACTACGTCCCACACTGGCAACATCGACATCAAAAATGGGGACTTCCGGTTCGAGCGCCATCTTGATAGTTAGCATCGTGATTAATTACTTTGTTTTTTGCTTATTAATATTGTTTAAAGTGTAATATCGATAGCTTATTATACAGTAAACTAATGTGGTAGTGTGCAGTGAATGGAGAATTAATTTTGAAGCGCGTTTAACCACCATCTTGGAGTCAACGGCCGGTAGTCCACGTGCTTCTTGTAAAGTCTAGCTATCGATTTACAAGAGCTAACAAATCACCGTACACTGTCTTGTACAACCGTACAATTTTTGTCGTTTGTAAACCTCTCAATACCTTGATACTGGCGAAATAGTCCCACTGGGCTGAAGCCATAATTTTAAAAGAAGAAGAAGAAGAAGACATCAAAAATGCGTTTTGCACTATGTAACAATAAAAACTTGTTTTTTTTATTGGTATTAACTCTGAAACTAGGCAAATTACAGAAAAGTTTATAGGACATTTTAGTCTTTAAATATGATCAGGAATACGCTGTTAAAATTATTCGGTATCCTCATGTTACACCGTGTATGACATATTTGATGTTATATGACATCTATTAATCTAGTAACATTAGGTAACTTATCCAGTAACTTACTTGTGTTGCTCCACTAAAGTTAACTGCAGCGGGATGCACCTATATACACTCATGGACAGATTTAGGCACGCAAAAAAAAAAGGTTTAATTACTAGAGTTAAACCAAGAAGGGTCTGGAGATATTTTGACAGCACACGCAAACTTCTATGAAATTATGACGTATTAATAACACTGGCACCATGGAGACTATAAAGGAGCCAAATCTCTATATATGAAAAGTGTCCATCAAAAAACAGTAATTAGGCGGCGCCACCATACACCGAAATACTACCAAAAACAACCTACGTAATTTGGTCGGGTTATTTGTTGCCTTATATGGTTCATGTTATACTCATGTCCCAGAGCCTAACTAGCGCCACCGGAGAGATTAGGAACTGTTATTTAAAGCTGAAAGCGGTCACTTTTACAACAATTCTGCCATAAGAGTTTGCGATCCTTTCTATACCATCCATAACTGGTACTGTGTGCGCTGTCAAATTCTCTGTAAACTTTTCTTGGTCTAACTCTAATTTTAAAATTGCGGTTCTGTAATCCAGTAATTAAACCTTTTTACGTTCCTCTAAATTTGTCCATGAGTATATTATTATTACTTTTGTATTGTGGATGTAATGGATTCAAAGGCTTTTGTACATAAAATTTACTTTTAAAATATCAGGAACCAGAATGTAGCGGTCGTGAACATTGTAGTTAGATACTATGAAAAGAGTAAAAAACAATATAAATATATAATTTTGTATTCTGTATTAAATTGTGTTTGATTCGTACAATTATTATGTTAAATTTTGATAAGAGAAATATATTGTGTGAACGTAACTGTTTGTTTTTTTATGAATCCATTTATGTTCTTAATTTTGATTTTAATCTTAACATACTACGTACGTACTAGTCAAAGTGTGAATTAACAATTTAAACAATGTATTTTTTATGTGAAATGTCTTTAAAAAAACCCGTAGGGGTCGGATCAAAAATTAAGTAATTAAGTCCGACTCACGCTTGACTGCACATTTCTAATAGGTTTTCCGGTGATCTATAGGTAAAGATCTATTTTGTGTATTTTTTTCAAATTTTTTGACCTAGTCGTTTCGGAGATAAAGGGCGGGAATGGTCATTGTTTGCCTATTTTCTTGAATAACTTCTAAACTATTTATCTTAAAATTATAAAAAAAATATACTTGAGATTCTCACAATGACACGACATTTGATATGTAACACGATATAGTTTGACAAACTTTATTTTTTAATTTTCTCATTTACCCCTTAAAAGTGGCCCCCGTGTTTAAAATTAATTTGTTTACGTTACATGTCCATCTTTGGGTCACAAACTTACATATGTGTACCAAATTTCAACTTAATTGGTCCAGTAGTTTCGGAGAAAATAGGCTGTGACAGACGGACAGACAGACAGACAGACAGACGGACAGGCAGACAGACAGACGCACGAGTGATCCTATAAGGGTTCCGTTTTTTCCTTTTGAGGTACGGAACCCTAAAAATAGCCCCGACAAACACTTAAAAGGTGAAAAATTTAATCCGGGTCTCAATGAGAGGATACTTTTCACCACACCTGCTCGTAGGTAAATGCTCGCTTTATTATTTAAAAGCTAATGTTCATTCATTCAAAAACAATTGTTATTAGTTTTACAAGGGGGCGAAGTTGTTGTTTAACTCCTCGTGCTAATATTGACTCGCGAGTAAGCGAAAGATAACAAAATTGAACTAAGAGCGTTGGTTTGAAAAGTGGAATCTTGAGCATTGCGAGGGTTTCAAGGCATAAGGATTAAGCAAACTGCTATAGTGAAACGCGAAACTTCACCACAAGAACGTGTGAAAAAACTTACTGTAAACTTGCTGTAAACAATTACAAATTAAATCAATATGAACGTCGTTCAAAATGATAATTTAAAAGTCAATTAAATAAAAAGTAAATTATAACCAAATAACTAACAAAAATAGTCCCCAAATCTGATCCCTGCGGAAGGGTGCCCATAATGCTGGCTACATTTCCCCGCTGTACCTATGGCAATTCCGATTCTTTGGTCAAGGAATGAGCCAGCCCTAGGATCTCTGGAAGGAGCATCTTCTTTAAATCTTTAAGCCAATCTTTAAACAAACTAAACGCATCCTACACCAAGGCAAATAACATATACTAATCTATGGCTGCCGCCGCTCCGCCAGGCCTTAGTGGAGTAGCGGCTAAATGGGACGGCGCCACAGTATCCACACAAGTTGCATCCCAGATTGATCCCAGATAAGCGGTCGTACATACGCCACGGAATAAGGGTCATAAAGTCAATTCTACCAGCCAACATGTGGATAAAATACAACTTTCTCATCAGTTTTTGAAGAATAAGGAGAGCCTTTACGAGCGTGTGCTAAAATAATTATTAATTATTCCTACTATGTTTTTAGAATTTTATAATTAATTCTGTAGACGAAAGAAACTATTGTTGAAATTAAGTGACTCAATTCGCAACTAGATGGCGTTGTTCAGTGGACTAACGCTAAAGAGAATTAACACGGGCTTTCCGAAACTGTAGTACTTCTACTCGCCAACAGATGTCAGAAATATCAAATATTTCACACGTGTTCAAAATATTTTTTATTTTTGCAGAAGTTTATTATCGTGTTTAAGTGTTATAAACCTTATTATTTTTTTGATCAGATATTATATTCAGTAAGCTTATTAAATTTTTAAGTTATCACAATATTGAACGCATCCATAACTAAACGTCAAAATGGTTCCACGTGATTACATAACTTCCGTCAATGGCGCTCGCTTCGCCCCTGCATTTCCTTTAGCACTGTGCGTCAGGCGCGGTGTGGAGTGTTGAACGGTGAGATAGGATTTTAAAACATGTAAGTAACGAAATTTCTTGTATTTCTATTGCGTGGCAAGTCTAAGAATAGCTCGGGATTCAGTTTAAGTCGGTGATTGAGGTATTTTTAGTATAAACTTGAGTTTTTCCTTACGTAATGTGTTAATGGACTTATTCTCACGTGACCTTGCCCTATTTTTTAGGTTTTTATTAATTTTAATGTTGAAACTATTTTTATAAAATACCTTTAAATGATTTCACGGTTAATGTCTTTAATTGGCACAATATCCAGACCGCAACTGGGTTTACCCGGTTACAAGCAGTATTGATTATCGTCAATATTTTAATAACGCTTTTTTAATCACATTACTTTACCCATGAGTTCGGGAAATCAATCACCAAGCTTTAAACAGTGTTTAGTCAATGTTTTAGGGAAATAAATTAGCTAATATTAACAAAAGAAGGTTAGTTATTCTAATTACCTAACATTTTGACAGAACGTCTTAACGGTGATGACACGAAAGGTTTTCTTCAATGTTAGTGTGTCAAATCGATTTCATAAAGTATTTTTAGTCTTGTAAAGACAGAATATTGTACGGTGATGCCTATACCAGTTCTTAGTACTCATCATGTTGTATTTGGAGTATTTAATAGATAAAAGAACCGTGGCTTAGTATACATGTATGAAATTGGTACCATGTGACTTGGTTTATATTATACTTTATTTACGTTTACGTTCATGGAACAACTCAAGTCATAGTAAATAAAACTGTTTCTAAATCACACATAAAATTTAATACATAAGTATAATATAGACAGAGAAATTGCAGGAGGGAAAGCCTTCGTTAATATCATTTATTTCATATTTCTATTTCAATTCTGAATAACAGATAAGTTCCCTGGTGCAAATATTGAGAGTACCAACCACCCATATCAACAAGTGACCAAGATAAATCTGCAACGATTTTGATCTTGTCCAAAAACTGATTAATAGTTAGACCAAGATGAGTAATAATTTGTGAATTAGGGAATTTTTGGTTTTGTTGGTTTTTGGTTTTTAGGGTTCCATACCCAAAGGGTAAAAACGGGACCCTATTACTAAGACTCTGCTGTCCGTTTGTCTGTCACCAGGCTGTATCTCATGAACTGTGATAGCTAGACAGTTGAAATTTTCACGGATGATGTATTTCTGTTGCCGCTATAACAACAAATACTAAAAACAGAATAATATAAATATTTAAATGGGGCTCCCATACAACAAACGTGATTTTTTTGCTGTTTTTTTCTGTAATGGTACGGAACCCTTCGTGCGCGAGTCCGACTCGCACTTGGCCGGTTTTTATTGTTTTATCCTTAAAAAAGCGTCATTTAATAGTGTGAGTGTGATTTAGAAGTGGTGATTGGTGTTCCAGAATAATGTTCTCCTCACTGCTGGAGGCGGCGCGCAGCTCGCCGTTCCATGGCCCGCTCACTCCTGCTAAATGTGATGCCATCGCCGCTCCCTCACAGGTTTGTACAATATATTCATACCTTTATGTCTGCTTATAATATATAGCATTCTGGGCGTGTTTATGGAGCGCGAAAATGGCCCCATGCTCAATCGTTGGCAGAGGCTGCATGCACTCGCGTGTCTCTGCATGCGTCTAGTTTTTAGTTTTAGTTTTAATATTTTTTTGTAGTTTTTAGTTTTAGTTTTTTTATGCCGTACTAACACTAGTTTACTAGTAATAAGATTGTAATGTTTGCTAACCATGTATGGACCTTTTAGTCTGAAATAAATGATTTTTTTTATAAGGTTTTCGACTATCAGGTAATTATTATTATTATATCTCCTTGGATATCACGGGTCTATAAATCCCGGTCTTTTGATAGGCTTGCGTGGGGATATAGATCCAACACGTAGAGGCCCCTTGGAGAGCTTTAATGTCATGTAGAACGCCTGCTGGAACCCGTTCACAGGCGCAACAATAGACACCCATGAACCGGTCGCAGCAGGCATTGGGACTATTGCAGAAAAAGTGAACAGTATACTGGTCTATGGATTGAAGTTTGGGTGGACAATGAGACTGGGCTATTGTAAAGAACTCCGGACACCTGCCATAACAATGTTAATACACGTTATCGAGGCAGGTGGTGACTTGCCGCTGACTAGATGGGCCCCTGAAACTGCCGTCGTGAAGACGACCAGGAGCAACACCGGTGTGAGCGGCTCAGGGGTGTCGAGAGGTGTGCGCCGCTTTCTACCCAGTGGCTGTTAGCAGCCACTGTGCCAACTCGCGTCTTATGCATCTTTTACTTCCACCCCTGGAGCATATAGCTCTTACGACTCCCCTCTGGACGGCCAATGAAGGCAAGCCAGAGCTGAGAGTACTACGGGTCCCCTTGGGGTCCACTCCGACCGACGAAGACACGCCGGAGACCGGAGACCCTGACCGACTCTCTGGAGCACTCGGGTCCGTGGGGTCGTCACTCCCCAACAGCTCGCCACATGCTGCCCTGCGGGCTTATTATTATTATTATTATTTGTAATGCAGGCAGGCAGTTTAAACAACTGATAATGCCTGTATCCAGAGTCATAAACCAAGTTCTCAGTGTTGAGTAGAATTTGCTTTGTGCTTATCTAATTTATTCTTAAACTCATTGACACTGGGCCGCTACTACATCCCCTGGGAGTTTGTTCCAAGCGTTGACCACTCTCCAGTTTTTAGGGTAAATCAGCTGAAAAATACATATTATTAACAATATTTTTTCTTGGAATGATACCACTGCTGCCAAAATTAGATTGAAGGTGCTGACAGTGACAGTTTTCCTGCTGAAATATTATTTGTTTTTATAACAAACGTTGTAGGCCTTAATACAAGCACTTATACCTTAACATAAAAAAAACTGGACAAGTGCGAGTCAGACTTGCCCACCGAGGTATCCATACTTTTTAGTATTTGTAATTTTTATTATAGCGGCAACAGTGAAAATCCAACTGTCAGTCTTAGTAAATATTAGGGTCCCGTTCTTACCCTTCGGGTACGGAACCCTAGAAAACAATTGTAAAAGTTACTTATGTAGATTGTAGTAGTAGTAGTGAACTCTTTATTGTACAAATATACACATTAAAAATTACATGGTACAAATAATAAGATGTACAAAGGCGAACTTATCCCTTTGAGGGATCTCTTCCAGTTAACCTTTGAGTAGATGAGAGGAGAAAGTGAAAAGAGGGTGACAAATGTAGCAAAATGTACAACAAGGTACCAGAAAGATAAAGGATATAAATACATACAAAATTAATAGGATAAACATATAATATATTACACAAAAAGGAGTGGGGAAAATACACTAAAAATTGGAAAGAAGTAGAAAAATATAAAGCAACATACAATACAAATATAGGCACATTAATCAATCAGAATAACCATAGCTTCTTTAACCTCTCCTTGAATGTACCCTATGATTGTACCCTAAATGCACACCTTTTAAAGCTTATATTGTCAAAATCAATGGAATTTGTATGCGAAAAAAAATGCATAAGTGTTAAGCAGTGGCCCGATGATGAGAACTCATGCCTGAGGGCCAACGCCGGGCCGCTCGGCTGCGCTCGGGCCGCGCCGCCCGCCGCGACTTGTCGGAGTCTCATTTCTCTGGAGTTTATTCTCTCTCTAGCCCACACACTGAGGCTCGCTCGAGTCCGCGGCGCGTGTGCGGTGCGGTGGGGGGCCCCGTGAACAATGATTATGAGATCTGAGGGCTTATGGCTTGTTTATAATCTTAATTGTTACCAAAGATAGATATAACTCCGTAATAGATGGATAGAGTCTAAGGAAAAAACGTGCCTCGAAAATCAAGAAAATAACGTGCCTCGAAAATCAAGAAAATTTGATTTTCGTTCAGAGGGCGCTACTAGTTTTGGCCTACAGTCGTATAGATGGCGTTGACGGTTTCGTTTGTTATTTAACAATTTTAACGCATATCAGTGAAAGAACATGGGTCAAAATCATAAAAATAATTAATGCAAATAAAAAAAAACATTTATCTATATTTAAGTACATTCTATCGTATTTTTATAAATCTTCATTTTTAGTTTTAAAGTGTGTCGACAGATGGCAGTGAATTTACTGGGGTTACAAAATTTACTATGACAGTACCGCTCTAGTATCAGTATTAACCGTTATGGGCCAGTGTTGTCTTAAATAAATAAATTGAGTTGAATATAATAATGTGGCTAGTATACATGTTATACTGATTTAAACTAACACGATTTTCACTCATAATTTTAAAAAGAACACGGGACTTAATTACGTTCGTGGTCACAGGCAGACTCACGGTAACGTCACGTTCGAAACGTCAGGCCATAAAAAAACGTAAGTTTGTACGCGATTAAGTTCCGTGTTAGTTTTAAAATTATATACATGTTGTCGCTTTCAGTATGAGTTACACAAAGGCCCAATATATAGGGTCTTAAGAGCTACCGATTTAATCCATATGTATCAAAAACATATGATTGTTGAACCATGCTAACCTAACTTGTAGCTTGATTATTTCAAAAAGTATGAATGTAAGTAGAATATGCGTGTAGAAAGAATGACCAGAAATCAGAAATTATTTATTTGAATTGATACAGTATGGAATGTTACAATACATTGTGTTTCAGTTCAAGTAATCTAGCTCACATGCAAGATTCAAAGATTCATTTATTTCGTCATCATGGGTTACATAAGGTGTCATTTCAGTAATATATTAGGTCCATGAGCCATGGTGTGCCTTTCGGCGTACGATATAAAAATATAAGCGTGCAAATATATTTTCATCTTACCCCGCATGAGAAATCTGTTCAATCTTATCCCAACGCATCGTACCTAGTCAATTAAATTCACAAAAAAAAGACGAATTAATAGAAAAAAAATGATTACAAATCAATTGAAATAATGGAAAAATGATAGATTAATTAAAAAAAAGACAAATTAATTGAATTGAAAAATGTTAGATTAACTTAAGGGGATCCCATGCCCCAATGACCTTCGATCGGAAGCCCTTAGTTTTCTATTTTTTTTTGTAGCTTATCATAATAACAGCAATCGCTTTAAGCAATATAGTATCCCATATTTACTTTAAAGTTCATTGTTTTCGAGATATTTGGCATCAAAGTTGAACAATTTTAGGCCAAAAAACTGGTTTTCTGGCCATAACTTTTGGGTTAATTAGTTTAAAATTAAAACCTAGTCTAAAAATGTGTCTAAACATTTTTAGAGACGTCATAGACGAACCCAAATATGTAGATTTCGTATCTGTTAGATCCTTCACAGCAATCGAGATACGAAACAAGTGTTTTTTTAGACAATGTTTAAAAGAATCATAAATAAATAAGTATTCATTTCTTTCAAAATCCGGTAGACAAAAATTTAGATAAAAGATTGAAGAAACGATAGCCGTTTGTCTTATAATTCTATATGTAGTACAAAAGTAGGAGATACGATTCAAAACTTGTCAAAAATCGATGAAAACCTCAGGTAGCCCCTTAACTAACTTAGCGGTTTCACTCACGTATTTTTAGTACGTGACGCCCACCCGTCGTGACCGCTACTCACTCAGGCACTGTTAGTGCTTGAAAATGGAGACCTAGGCTCTCCGAAACATGTCGCGCGAGTGACTAAAAATACGTGAGTGAAACCGCTAAGTTAGTTAAGTTAATCAGAATCAGAAAAACATTTATTGCCACAAAAAAAAAATACCTTAAGAACTAAGTACAAATATAAATCTTAAATACTAAAAATAGGTACAATTGAATTAGAAATTTAAAACATTTAATATTAAAGATTGGGCAATGGGCTCCAATCTCAGCATATGCGAAGCACTCCAAGTAGAGGGCCTGGCGCTGGTTTTCAGATTGGACCCTTGAGATCGGTCGGTCGCAGGTTAACAAATTACCGTGCTTAATATGTCTCACGATAGTTTAAATTCGATTGAATGATAGATTAATTGAAAAAGTTAACACTATTTACCATATGTAAGGAGCGAAATTTCGCCAAAAGTAGCTTAAGTCCCCATTATTGGCCTCTGTTTGATCCATATTTAAAGCAACACTGTGTATAAGTACATATGTAATTTTTATTAAGAAAATACAGGTAAACTGCCTTAAAAGTCATTATTAGTTGTAATTAATAATATGTCTGAACAATCCTTTGTAATGTGAACAGGCCATGGCCGCCAACGCGGCGGCGGAGCTGGGAGACTCCTGCGAGTTTGGCTCCACGAAATACTTCGCGCTCTGCGGGCTCGGAGGCATCCTGTCCTGCGGTGAGTCCTTTAATAATATAATCCCATTTTTGTACAACAGGTTAAATGTAAAACTAGACCTATACCCACTTAGCTATGCTTGTTGTAAGAATACTCTACGACGCGCCCTTCAAAATATGACGTACGATGATACAGAGAACCTACTAATAGTCGTAACATGATTGTGTACTTTGAAATTTAATACTTAAGACCCATTTTGTTAAGGCGATAAGACTTCTATTGTGTAAGTACTACTATTAATTTATAATTAAGTGAATAATTAAAAATTGATTAATTTTGTCCTTCGCTGCCTGAAACACAGGAACTCCTAGTTCAGGCATTCGTAAACCACTTTCCTCTACTAACAACTCTTAGTCTTTAAGATGAACCTCTGTACAATACTTTTTTCAATAAATTATTTGTATTTATTTGTATTTGTATAATCTTCAAATAAAACTATGAAAACGGATTATATCGCGTATATTGAATTTATAATACATCCCATTAGGACTGTCAAAAAAAAGAAAGTAATGTACGGAACCCTAGTTCCGTCTGTCTGTCAGAGACTAGGGTTCCGTACATTACTTTCTTTTTTTGGACAGTCCTAATGGGATGTATTATAAATTCAATATACGCGATATAATCCGTTTTCATAGTTTTATTTCATGAGTAACTATCGCGGTAACCGAAGACAATATTATAATCAGCCTTTTCAACGCTAGGGCTAGGGCTGTCGTGGCTGTGGTGGATATGCACGTAGCTTCATGGGTTGTAGTCACGCGTGTCAGTTGACGATTTTGGCAGTAAAGGGTTAATAATTGAACCTGCTCACAATATTTCACGAGAATCGGTTGAGAAATGCGACCTGCAGAAGAGAGCAGCCAAAGGGCTATAGTGTAAGGTGTACGCCAAAAAAGAAACGGAAATCGATGTACAGTTTAGCTGTTTGGCACACGCATTCTTCTTCTTCTTCTTTTTCTAGTTAATATGTAAGGCTCCAGAGCCTATGTATCACTGCGACCATCTCTGATCTATTGTGATCGCCACCTACTACAACCCTCGATCCAATTGGCACACGCATACTATAGGTCAAAACAATTTTTTTGACCCGCAGTTCCTAAAAAAAATTCCCTCAATTGTGATTATTTAAATTTAACGATAGATATTTAAAAAAGGGGGCCGCTACGTACTGTATTTTGTAAGTACCTTTTGAATACATTATAATAGTTTTTATGTTGCTGGATTCGTCGATCTATGAACTCGAAACAAAAACGGCCGTTTTAACTTTGGACGCTTAGATCGACGAATCCAGCAACGTAAAAACTATTATAATGTATTCAAAAGGTACTTAAATACAAAATACAGAACATAGCGGGCCATTTTTTAAAAATATTTATCGTTAAATTTAAATAATCACAATTATTTAGCAGTGACGCTAGTGAGCAGGTTGATGGGCTTTTAAACTTTTCGTAGTATCAATGAATCTGCGTAATATTAGTATCTGGTATATAAAAACAAGTTTCATAGTAAACATGTCTAATCAATGGCGGTTACGTCCAGTTATTTTAGTCCTATCAGCGTACAAGTATGACGCAACGTTCACGGCGACGCTCACGTAACGGTATGCGGCCATGAACTTTTGGGCGGCTGCCATCACGATCATGTTAGTGGTGCAAAGTCACCGACAATTACTATCATATACTTATAGTTACATTTTGCAAAGATAGATATAACTCCGTAATAGATGTTTACAGTCTAAGGAAAAAACGTGCCTCGAAAATCAAGAAAATTTGATTCTCGTTGAGAGGGCGTTACTAGCTTTGGCCAACTGTCGTATAGATGGCGTTGACTGTTTCGTTTGTTATTTAACAATTTTAACGCATATCAGTGAAAGAACATGGGTCAAAATCATAAAAATAATTAATGCATTTAAAAAAATCATTTATCCATATTTAAATACATTTTATCGTATTTTTATAAATCTTAATTTTTAGTTTTAAAGTGTGTCGACAGATGGCAGTGAATTTACTGGGGTTACAAAATTTACTATGACAGTACCGCTCTAGTATAAGTTACTCTATGCATTTTGTTAGATAATGCTTTAAACGAGGCATAGAGTAACTTATACGGAGTTATATCTAGCTTTGAACGAGGCAATACACCGTGTTTTCTTTCAATACCGTTAGCTTGGGGGTATGTTTAAGTACGTTTAATAAAACTAAATGGCATAGTTAATTAAAAAACAGAAAAAAAATCGTTTTTATTTAATTAAAAGTAATTAAAAGTTGCATATAGCGTTATTGTAACACGGGCATTACAATGGGGTTGGCCGGTCAAAGTATTTAGCAGTCATTATACGTATAAAAAATTTAAGATATCTAATATTCATACGGTTTTAAGAGGCCGGTGTCGATTTTAGTCGCAAAAATGTAAAATTGATAGATTTAGTCCGTGAAATTTTACACCTTTTGTTACCTAATTGAAATAACAAGTACTGGTTTCTATTAGCACGTCTTCTTATCTCACCTTTTATCAGATCAATTTTTTGAAAACAGACTCACTAAATTAGTTATGTTTGCTTTTCTGATGGACGTTTAGGTAAACGCGCGTAAAGCACTGATTTTGTCGCTCTTATTTGTAAATTTCGTAAAGTTTGGACTGCTAAACATGGTAATTTTGTATTACACATATCCTGTACTTGAGGTTTATCAGACTACATTTTTATTGTTATGACTTTGAAGTAATGTAAATGAAAGTTAGACGAAATCAATTTTCTCCAGAAATTACTTCAAAACAAGTGACAATTTCTCTGAAAATCGACTTAATTAATTTCAACTTAATTTTGATACTTAAACAATCTACAACATTCGCTGAAACTATTCTTATACATCAATTTGTATAATTTACTACCATGATTTTTAGATGAATTTTTAGAAACTGCCCCTTCTCTTCATGCATTACCGGTGACGCACGCTCGCGACCTCATTATTAAAAGGCAAGATGAGAAGACGTGCTAATAGAAATCAATACTTGTTATTTAGATATTACGTAACAAAACGTGTATAATTTCAACGACTAAATCTATCAATTTTACATTTTTGCTCCAAAATCGACTACGGCCTCTTAACACCGTCTGGCACTGACTAAAATAACCGACTTGGTTTCACATTATATACATCTCAAAACTTTTTTTTAGTAGAAGAATTGGGTTGCGCGACTTGCATCTTTTATTTTTATTATTACATACTTTTATTTAGCTTCACTGCGTATATACCTACCTTTGTATATATGTACATATACATATATAGTGCTTCAAATCTTGTAACTAAAATTTGAACCACTACCCGGTATCTGATTCAGTTGAAATTTGGAGTACTATCGTAATTCCGGTGACAATGCAATAATATGCAAACATGGAGTTCTGATGATGCAGCCGGTAGGTAGCCAAAGGAACTCCTCGATGGAAAAACACAAACACATCAAGTTTAGGCTCATTATAAAGGTCTCAAGAAGTACTCGATAGACATGCAAACGAGAAGAAATACAGTCAGCAATAAAAGAGTCACAAAAAAAATTTTTTTTATAACTGTTACATGTAATGTTTTTGATGGGATAATGCTTTACACAAGCCAACACAGCGAACTGGCACTTGATGTAGATTTTACTATGCGTATATTAGATATGTAAAACTATCTTACTAGGAAAACATTGTCTTAATGATATTGGCCCACTACACATAAGTAATTTATGCGTTCATCTTGTTTTAAACCACAGACCACCCCAAGGCGGTTTTCTGTGTTTTAAACTCGAACAATGATGATCAGGGTAGAGCGAAATCGGGTTTTGGCGCCCTTCGTTAAAGCTTTTTACCCAAAAGCAAGACGAGCCGTATTTTGGGCCCGCGTCACACTCACGTCTTTTAAAACTTTTTTTTCTCATTTGCCATTTTGGCGCCCCCATTGCCATCCGGCGCCTAGAACGGCCGCTCCACTCGCTCTACCCTAGATCCGGCCCTGATAATTATTATTAAAAAAACTACACACAACATGCAGTTAGAAAGGGAAGAAAAAATATATGTTTTGGTCACAAATTACATTTTAAAAATGTGTCAAAGCATAACAATTATCATTATTGTTAAATAAAAATAAAATAAAAAAGCCCTTTATTCAATGTAAAAACGGTTACATATAAATTTGAAGAATAAAACTTAAACTTAAAATTAGTGTTTTAATTACATGAATCCCTAGTGGGTAAAGGCCTCCAGTGCTGCCCATTTGTCCCTGTCCTGTGCTAATGACATCCAGTCTGTGCCGGCTGTTCCTTTTATGTCATCTTCCCAACGTGTAAGTGGTCTGCCTTGGCCTCTTTTGCCAAGTGGGCCTCTCCATTTAGTGACTTTCGATATTAGACTTATATTGACCGGGATATAGACCGTGATTACCTTTTGTATTATTTGTGAGCTCCCGATATTTCGACGCAGTTACATGCATCATGTTCACGGGTGACTGAAGATAGCGGGTGGGTGTCAAAGTTGTGCATTAAGTTACATGATGCATGTAACTGCGTCGAAATATCGGGAGCTCACAAATAATACAAAAGGTAATCACGGTCTATATCCCGGTCAATATAAGTCTAGTGAAACTAACCGTGAATCATTCAAAACTCTGACTTTCGATATTGTTATATAGCCAGTTCAAACTAAGCCAAGGACATAATTGAATCAATTGCATGTACCTAACGAAATTCAATGCAATGCAATATAATCAGTCATTTAGTCATTTATTCAATATTGCATTGTCATGTACATAATAAGGTGTTACATTTTATATAGCCAGTTCATGACACCCTGTAAGGGCACACAATAGTACAGTTTTTCTATTCTATTAATTCTAATTTACACATTGCAATTAAGGTAACATCATAAAATTAACATATTAGCGTATCAGTATAGTATTATCAGTAGATAATTTTCGTGCAGTGCAGCTAAAGCAACACATGCGCATTATTTACTTATTCCTCGATAGTGCGAGGCGATAACCGGATAGCATAGAGTAACTTATACTAGAGCGGTACTGTCATAGTAAATTTTGTAACCCCAGTAAATTCACTGCCATCTGTCGACACACTTTAAAACTAAAAATGAAGATTTATAAAAATACATTAAAATATATTTAAATATGGATAAATGATTTTTTTTATTTGCATTAATTATTTTTATGATTTTGACCCATGTTCTTTCACTGATATGCGTTAAAATTGTTAAATAATAAACGAAACCGTCAACGCCATCTAAACGACTGTAGGCCAAAGCTAGTAGCGCCCTCTGAACGAGAATCAAATTTTCTTGATTTTCGAGGCACGTTTTTTCCTTAGACTGTATCCATCTATTACGGAGTTATATCTATCTTTGCGGATAGAAATAATCTTACATTCAATCATTGACAAGGGCAGATACCGTTATCTTCAGACTTCTGTAAATTTGGGTTGTGTTACCAGTGGACTTTATTTAGCTATAGAATTAAACTGTTTTTACACAAATAGAAATAAATACAAATACAATAGTTATTTGTACAACAAGAGAGCAAAGTTTGATATTTCTTCGAGTGCTTATTTTGAGTCCCGTGCAAGCAAAAGATTCTATAATTTAGAATCTTGAGTTTCTTATATTCTTGAATCTAAAATTTCCGATAACGTGGAAAAACGCCTACGAACTTCGTTGTGGCAGATTCTCTCTTTGTACTACGAAGAGAATCTGCCAGTGAATGTGTTAATTTATTCTGATGAAAATGCAATAATTATAATCATTTATTTCGTAAATGTACACAAAAGATTACACGTCAGAAACAGGAAAATACATAACATACATAATAGTATTTTTTTTAATACTACGTCGATGGCAAACTGCTGGTTTGGCCCGCCTGATGTTAAGCAGTCTCCATAGCTTATGTACGCCTGCAACTCGAGAGGAGCTACATGCGCGGTGCCGACCCTAACACTCCTCTCCCTCGAGCTCTGGCAACCTTACTCACCGGCAGGAACACAACACTATTAGTAGGGTCTAGTATGCTAACATGGAGATTATCTGATGGTCCAGTTAGGTAGCAAACGAATCCTCGATCGAAACACACAAACACACCGAGTTTAGGCTTATAAGAAAGGTCCCGAGAAGTACTTAATATACATGCAAATGAGAAAAAGTACAGTCAGCAAAAAGCGGGTAAAAAAAATTCCGCGAGTTGTTATATGCCAGATACTAAATTGACAATTCGATTTGCCAGTCCAGATCGTAAACAAGAAGATTTTCAATGATTATAACAAATACCAATTGTTCCTACCGAACGACCATGTAGACACACATATTATGAGCCCCCCCCCCCCCCCCCCCCACTAACCTCAACAATTATCTAACAAACTTATACTTATAAAATACTTTGTTGACAGGCATCACCCACACGGCCGTAGTGCCCCTCGACCTGGTGAAGTGCCGTCTCCAGGTGGACGCAGACAAATACAAGAATGTGGTGAACGGCTTCAAGGTGTCCGTCCGGGAGGAGGGCATGCGAGGGCTGGCCAAGGGCTGGGCTCCCACCTTCATTGGATACTCCCTGCAGGTACTTTACTAACAACTCTTAGTCTTTAAGATGAACCTCTGTACAATACTAAAATTAAATCATTTTACGGTTTAGACTCACTTGTTTTAGTCACTCGCGCGACATGTTTCGGAGAGCCTAGGTCTCCTTTCTCAAGCACTAATAGTGCGAGCAGCGTTCACGACGACCGTGTGTTGCGTACTGCCGCTGCCGCGCGCCGAGAAAACCGGTTGGCGGAGGTCTTGCGCTATCGTTGTAGGCGGGCACAGTGGTGTGTTTGGGTTTGGGTCACCCAACACTTGTAGCGCCACACAGCACGAACTCACTATGTCCACTACACTGTCACAACACTCACCGGCATTCTGCTGAGGAATCACAGGCTTCCATGCTGGCGGCACAGCCCAGCCGCTATCCCGATTGAAATTAGGGCGCCGCCCAATCTCGATTTAATATTAGTATGTCTCACAACAGTTTAAATTCGATCTGTACAATACTGTTTTCAATAAACTATTTGTATTTGTATCTATCACTATATATACAGAATAATGATTATCATAAAATTAACATTACAATAAAGAACGATATTGAAATAAACTTAGTTATGTTTCTAGAAGTACATACCCAAGTAGCTTATACATATGTAATACTTCTAGAAACATGCATGTCCTCACAGTGCCTCATATATGGGCAGTCAAACCTCTCGGCTATCAACCGCAGGATGGGGTTCCTCGCCTGGGGTCGTAGCACGGTACGCTTATCACTATGCCTGTCACGTTCTAACAAGTATGTGAGTGCGAAAGTGACGGACTTAGTGATAGGGGAACCATGCTGCGCGGGCAGAGCTCAACTAAACATTCAGCCCTACACGATAGCATTTCCACCTTCACCACTTAGATGGTTGGCAGTCCTCAACTGTATGTTTCTCCAGAAACTTCCTGCCCCGCACAGGTAAACTGTGAAATGAACTGTCGCCTGCGGTATTTCCGGACCGATACGACCTTCCAATCTTCAAGAAAAGAGCGTATTCCTAAAGGCTGGCAACGCACTTATAACCCCTTCGGTCGGTTGCTAGTGTCTGTGTGCAACGATAGTCGCTTGCCATCAGGCGATTGGTCTGCTCGTTTGCGTTCTATATCATAAAAAACTAAGATTGAGCATTTTCCGTTGACACACAAGAAAATGAGAAAAACGAGAAATTTACACGAAATGGCATTC
Source organism: Cydia strobilella (assembly GCF_947568885.1). Taxonomy (NCBI): domain Eukaryota; kingdom Metazoa; phylum Arthropoda; class Insecta; order Lepidoptera; family Tortricidae; genus Cydia; species Cydia strobilella. Next base: position 161,709 of record NC_086064.1, on the reverse strand, counting down.
ATGCATATCCGCATATTGTTCCTAGTCTCTCCGCATACTGGTCCTAGGGAAGTCCTAGCTAGTGACTCGCTCGCGTACTGCAAATTGTACTACGTAATGCAAGCGAGCGATCACCTACCTGTAACCTGTGGTTAACGCAGAGATTATATATCAAATTAAAAAAGATTGGGAACCCCTGGGTTAACAAATGTATTCAGCAGACCTGAACGTTCCTTAAGTCCCCGGCAAGCTCGGCCGAATTGCACCTTCCCATACAAACGTAGTTACGTTCTCATTTTAAAACTACGTGTTGGATTGTAATGAAACTTTGCACATACAATGACATGAGGTATATCTAGGTCTGAAATTAGTTTATATAGCTCCAGTTTTGTATGAAAAACATAAATTCGCTGTATTTTTTTAACTATGGTATCTGGAGCTACATAAACTAATTATAGACATAGATATACCTTATCATATTGCAAGTACAAAGTTTCAGAGCAATCTAGCTAGTCGTTTTAAAATGAGAGCGGAACTACGTTTGTATGGAGAACCGAGCTTGCCTGAGACCCTTAAGATCCAGATTATTCCTCATTTGTTATTCGTTTAGGGTTTGCATAAAGTTCCTATGTGCCATTTTCAACCAAAAGGGTACTTATTGTCGCTTGTCAGTAAGGCGCTATTTCCATATAGCTTTAATTAGAAATCAACCTTATCGACAAGTGACAATGTGGTACCTTTTGGTTGAAAACGTCACATATAATGTAGTTTTAAACAGACAACATTTTCAATGATTATAATAAAATACCAATTGTTCCTACCGAAGAACCATGTAGACTAACTTTTTATGAGTTTGTTCATACATAACATGACATCTCCTACCGTCACCCTTTCTTTGACACTCCTCCTGCTTCCAGGGTCTCTGCAAGTTCGGGTTGTACGAGGTGTTCAAGGTGGGATACAACAACCTGCTGGACGAGGAGACGGCCTACACGTACCGCACGTTCGTCTACCTCGCCGCTTCGGCCTCGGCCGAGTTCTTCGCCGACATTGCCCTCTCACCCCTTGAGGCCGCTAAGGTTAATATAATAGGATAGAGCGGTACTGTCATAGTAAACTTTGTGCCACAGTAAATTCACTGCCATCTATCGACACACGATTAAAACTAAAAATAAAAATATCAGAAAATTTATTTATATATGGATAAATATTTTTATTTGCCTTAATTATTTTTATATGATTTTGACCCATGCTCTTTCACTGATATGCGTTAAAATTGTTAAATAAACGGAACCGTCAACGCGATCTATACGAGGGTAGACCAAATGTAGTGGCGCCATCTGATCGAGAATCATATTTTCTTGATTTTGAACGCACTAACTCATCTCTACATCAGAAACATGTATACATAATGTATGTTTGTGTGTAGGTCCGCATCCAGACCATGCCCGGCTTCGCAAACACACTCCGCGAGGCGTGGCCCAAGATGGTCCAGAATGAGGGCTACGGCACCTTCTACAAGGGCCTGGTCCCGCTGTGGGGCCGACAGATCCCATACACCATGATGAAGTTCGCCTGCTTCGAGAAGACAGTCGAGATTCTGTACAAGGTAATACAAGAAGGTCCGGAATGAGGGCTACTCCTTCTATAAGGGCGCCGCTGTGGGGACAGATTTCCTACACCATGATGAAGTTCACCTGCTTCGAGAAGACAGTCGAGATTCTGTACAAGGTAATACAAGATGGTCCGGAATGAGGGCTACTCCTTCTACAAGGGTCCCGCTGTGGGGACAGACCCCCTACACCATGATGAAGTTCACCTGATTCGAGAAGACAGTCGAGATTCTGTACAAGGTAATACAAGAAGGTCCGGAATGAGGGCTACTCCTTCTACAAGGGTCCCGCTGTGGGGCAGATCCCCTACACCATGATGAAGTTTGCCTGCTTCGAGAAGACTGTCGAACTGCTCTACAAGGTACTATATGCGTCGTAGCGAGGGCTGCATCTTCTATGAGGGCCCTGTTGGCACCTACAAGATATCCTACATCGGTAGACATATATGGCAATATATATGTCTCTGTTTGACCCAATGGTTGACTGGTAGAGAATGCCTTTTGGCATTAAGTCCGCCATTTGTACATTTTTGTCCTTGTTTGTACAATAAAATTGAATTAAATACTACTCACTACCTACCACCACATCTTCGGCGAGGCGTTCATCCTCGCACGGTGAAGAATCTCTTTCCACAGACGCTCCATGGAAAACTCTCTGCCGAACTACTCAATCTCTTGAGTATGGATACTCAGGAACAGGTTTTAAGAGCCAGCGAAACGCTAGTGACCTAGGCACCTAGCACAAACGTCCACAGGATATGGTAATCTCTTACCATTTGAAAGGCTGCTCCCATCGTTATTTCTTCTGATATATTTTCGGTTTATTTGTGGGGTAGTTGATTACTAAGTTTATTTTATTTTCAGTACGTGGTGCCCAAGCCCCGCGCGGAGTGCTCCAAGAGCGAGCAGCTGGTGGTGACGTTCGCTGCCGGCTACATCGCCGGTGTGTTCTGCGCCATCGTGTCCCACCCGGCCGACACCGTCGTCTCCAAGCTCAACCAGGTCTGTAGTTACTGCTGTCCATGTCCAAGAGCGAGCAGCTGGTGGTGACGTTCGCTGCCGGCTACATCGCCGGTGTGTTCTGCGCCATCGTGTCCCACCCGGCCGACACCGTCGTCTCCAAGCTCAACCAGGTCTGTAGTTACTGCTGTCCATGTCCAAGAGCGAGCAGCTGGTGGTGACGTTCGCTGCCGGCTACATCGCCGGTGTGTTCTGCGCCATCGTGTCCCACCCGGCCGACACCGTCGTCTCCAAGCTCAACCAGGTCTGTAGTTACTGCTGTCCATGTCCAAGAGCGAGCAGCTGGTGGTGACGTTCGCTGCCGGCTACATCGCCGGTGTGTTCTGCGCCATCGTGTCCCACCCGGCCGACACCGTCGTCTCCAAGCTCAACCAGGTCTGTAGTTACTGCTGTCCATGTCCAAGAGCGAGCAGCTGGTGGTGACGTTCGCTGCCGGCTACATCGCCGGTGTGTTCTGCGCCATCGTGTCCCACCCGGCCGACACCGTCGTCTCCAAGCTCAACCAGGTCTGTAGTTACTGCTGTCCATGTCCAAGAGCGAGCAGCTGGTGGTGACGTTCGCTGCCGGCTACATCGCCGGTGTGTTCTGCGCCATCGTGTCCCACCCGGCCGACACCGTCGTCTCCAAGCTCAACCAGGTCTGTAGTTACTGCTGTCCATGTCCAAGAGCGAGCAGCTGGTGGTGACGTTCGCTGCCGGCTACATCGCCGGTGTGTTCTGCGCCATCGTGTCCCACCCGGCCGACACCGTCGTCTCCAAGCTCAACCAGGTCTGTAGTTACTGCTGTCCATGTCCAAGAGCGAGCAGCTGGTGGTGACGTTCGCTGCCGGCTACATCGCCGGTGTGTTCTGCGCCATCGTGTCCCACCCGGCCGACACCGTCGTCTCCAAGCTCAACCAGGTCTGTAGTTACTGCTGTCCATGTCCAAGAGCGAGCAGCTGGTGGTGACGTTCGCTGCCGGCTACATCGCCGGTGTGTTCTGCGCCATCGTGTCCCACCCGGCCGACACCGTCGTCTCCAAGCTCAACCAGGTCTGTAGTTACTGCTGTCCATGTCCAAGAGCGAGCAGCTGGTGGTGACGTTCGCTGCCGGCTACATCGCCGGTGTGTTCTGCGCCATCGTGTCCCACCCGGCCGACACCGTCGTCTCCAAGCTCAACCAGGTCTGTAGTTACTGCTGTCCATGTCCAAGAGCGAGCAGCTGGTGGTGACGTTCGCTGCCGGCTACATCGCCGGTGTGTTCTGCGCCATCGTGTCCCACCCGGCCGACACCGTCGTCTCCAAGCTCAACCAGGTCTGTAGTTACTGCTGTCCATGTCCAAGAGCGAGCAGCTGGTGGTGACGTTCGCTGCCGGCTACATCGCCGGTGTGTTCTGCGCCATCGTGTCCCACCCGGCCGACACCGTCGTCTCCAAGCTCAACCAGGTCTGTAGTTACTGCTGTCCATGTCCAAGAGCGAGCAGCTGGTGGTGACGTTCGCTGCCGGCTACATCGCCGGTGTGTTCTGCGCCATCGTGTCCCACCCGGCCGACACCGTCGTCTCCAAGCTCAACCAGGTCTGTAGTTACTGCTGTCCATGTCCAAGAGCGAGCAGCTGGTGGTGACGTTCGCTGCCGGCTACATCGCCGGTGTGTTCTGCGCCATCGTGTCCCACCCGGCCGACACCGTCGTCTCCAAGCTCAACCAGGTCTGTAGTTACTGCTGTCCATGTCCAAGAGCGAGCAGCTGGTGGTGACGTTCGCTGCCGGCTACATCGCCGGTGTGTTCTGCGCCATCGTGTCCCACCCGGCCGACACCGTCGTCTCCAAGCTCAACCAGGTCTGTAGTTACTGCTGTCCATGTCCAAGAGCGAGCAGCTGGTGGTGACGTTCGCTGCCGGCTACATCGCCGGTGTGTTCTGCGCCATCGTGTCCCACCCGGCCGACACCGTCGTCTCCAAGCTCAACCAGGTCTGTAGTTACTGCTGTCCATGTCCAAGAGCGAGCAGCTGGTGGTGACGTTCGCTGCCGGCTACATCGCCGGTGTGTTCTGCGCCATCGTGTCCCACCCGGCCGACACCGTCGTCTCCAAGCTCAACCAGGTCTGTAGTTACTGCTGTCCATGTCCAAGAGCGAGCAGCTGGTGGTGACGTTCGCTGCCGGCTACATCGCCGGTGTGTTCTGCGCCATCGTGTCCCACCCGGCCGACACCGTCGTCTCCAAGCTCAACCAGGTACTCACGACCCTTTGCATAACTTCATATTGAATAACAGCTCCGCCATTTTGAAATATTCACATAAAACAAATCGACAAAATAATTTCATATATGACGGGGTGGGATTGAGAACTGGACTGAGTGGGTGTTCGTTTTCTTCAGGATCTTGCATTATGGGTAGCCTCAAGCAATAATGAAAACACCAGAAATAACTTGATCACTTTTACTGAATGATTGATTGGTTTACAATAATCGACAAAGGAATAAATAAGGACACAGAGGTAAACCGAACAGACACGTCCGCTCGCTACGAGCTCTCACTATCGAATGCCCGAAGCGCCCCAACGGCCATGTCTAAGTTGACAAACCGGTCATGTCATACTTGCGTTCGGCGGCCGGAAACCGGATGCGGTACTCCGACATATATTTACCGAACCCGTTAAAAAATTATATGTACGAAAACATTTATTTATCTAAGTTGAAAAAGAGTAGCCCTTGATCGTTCAAAAAAGTAATAGATCCAAAAGTTTTACCCCCCATATTAAGTAATGTGTTGTTACAGGACAAGACCGCGACCGTGGGCTCCATCGTGGGCAAGCTGGGCTTCGCCGGAGTGTGGAAGGGGCTCGGGCCCAGGATCGTCATGATCGGCACCCTCACCGCGCTGCAGTGGTTCATCTACGACGCCGTCAAGGTAAATATAAATACTTTATTTGGTCTAAAATATAAAACTTAACCTATTACAAAGATGTAGAATATATTAGAATAAGAATTCTAATATATTCTAACACCAAAATGGATGCCACTCTGTAATTTAGACTAAGATATTTAGCCATGGCGCTGGTTTTCAGGGCAACCAGGGAAAACACAATTAAATTAAATAAAACAAAACTAAGCTAACATGTGGGAGAAAGTGGGTTTGTGCTTTGAACAATTAGAGAGTAGGTGAACTACTGTTACTTGTTTGTAAATTTAAAACTTGAAACAAACTTAATAACAAAAAATAATAATAATAACATCTAGCACCGTACGTCAACTCATGTGTTGGAAGTTTGAAGATCAATTAAATACTTTTTAATCTTTTTTAAAAGTTGCTGTCGAAGTACAATTTCCTATAGGTGGTGGCAGATTATTCCAACACTTCGTGGCGGCGTATCGAAAGCTGCCACGAAAAGCAGACGTACTGTGCTTCGGGCCAATACTAGTAGCTCTGTGAGCTGTAGGCTGTACACCCCGTGAGCATAGCTTAAAATCGAAAACTAGGCTCCGCCATTATGATTTCCAAAACTGAATTGACGAAAAAATTCCATTTCATTATTGAACCTGCTCAAAAAATTTCACGAGAATCGGTCGAGAATTGCTATCTCTAATAGAGGAGAATATCCGGATATAATATACGAAAGCATTTTTGCCTGAAACCTTTGCTAACGCTCATTAATAACTTATCAGCCGCGGCGCTTATCGTACGCGGTGCGGACTAACACGATTTTCACTCACAGTTTTAAACTAACACGGAACTTAACGTCGGGCCATAAATAAACGCAAGTTTTTTACGCGATTGTGTTAGTTTAATATTATAAAAAACCGTCCAAGTGCGAGTCGGACTCGCGCACCGAGGGTTCCGTACTTTGAAGTATTTGTTGTTATAGCGGCAACAGTAATACATCATCTGTGAATATCACGGTTCGTGACAGACAGACGGACGGACAGCGGAGTTTTAGTAATAGGGTCTCGTTTTTACCCTTTAGGTACGGAACCCTAAAAAGCAGGTTAGACTGTAGTTTTCTCTGTAATCTATGAATAGAATAGAATAGAATAGAATTTCTTTATTTGCCAGAATACGTGTATAAGATGACAACAGAAAAGGTTTACATGTATCAGTATTCAGTCGAGGACACGACATGCAAATAATTGACAATTTAATAATTTTAACATAAAATAAAATTACAATATAGAAAATATTACGACAGAAATGAAAACGGTGGGTAATTTTTCCTGTTAAAAAACTAATAATAAGTTGGTAACAATTTGAATATTAAATAATAAAATGTCCATGAATAAATAAAACTAATATCGATAAGTTAAAATTTTTATATAAAAAGTCAAATTACAAAATGGATGTCGTGTATAATTTATTTAAAAGTCATTGGGAAAATAATTTAATAATAAGATGTCAAAATATATACATAATTTATGCAACTTAAATTATCATTCTAACTGCTTTAAATTATTATTGTGCTCTAAAAAGTCCCTCACACTATAAAAGCAATTTTCAGACAGCCATTTTGTAATCTTATTGCTCAATTGGTTACTATCGATTCGCTTTAGCTCATCAGGAAGACTGTGACAGACGGACGGACAGCGGAGTTTTAGTAATAGGTTCCCGTTTTTACCCTTTAGGTACGGAACCCTAAAAAGCAGGTTAGACTGTAGTTTCTTCTATAATCTATGATTAAATTTACCCAATTGTTCCTACCGACAATTCTGTGGACACCGTCACTATGAGCACTCTTCTAGAAGTGATATTTTTCAACCTTTTACCTACAAATAGTAAGTAAAGAATAACCTCGCAGGTGTGGCTGCGCATGCCGCGGCCGCCGCCCGCCGAGATGCCGGACTCCATGCGCCGGCGCCTCGAGGCCGAGGGGAAACTCAACTAAACCACACCGGGCCCGGGCCCACTGTACTCAATCATGGACATAGCACTAGAGGGCTGCGGCTAGGTTGCCGAGCCGACGGATTTCTTATTTTTTTTATTAGCTGAAGTAATATTGTCTTCGGTTACCGCGATAGTTACTCATGAAATAAAACTATGAAAACGGATTATATCGCGTATATTGAATTTATAATACATCCCGACGTTTCGAACTCTTTACAGCGTAGTTCGAAACGTCGGGATGTATTATAAATTCAATATACGCGATATAATCCGTTTTCATAGTTTTAGCTGAAGTAACTTAACACATTCACTGCCGACGTTTTCGTGGCGCTACGCTTTGTAGCCGATCCCGGCGTTTTCCCGCTTTGTAGCGGAAAACGACTACGAACGGAACCCGCCGAGCTTCCGGCACTCGATGCGTTAAACATTAATGTTCTTCTAAGTCAACTGTGCACCGTTTTAAACGGAACGGTGTGGCCTTCTCGTTATAATCGGCATATTTTCATAGAAATTTGACAAAATGATGACATTTCCACACTTTGTCATTTCAAATATATAAAATCGGCACGAACCCATAATGAAACTAGGTTGTTTGAACGGTAAATTTACTTCAGCCGATTAAAAATCCGAGGATTCCGTACCACACTGTATTAATAGATCCGATGTGATTAATTACCATTTTGCAGTATAAGTGAACGATCATGTTAATTTATTGTTGAATAAATTATATTTTTATTTATTTATGTATTTCGTTTATTTTGAAGGCTGCGATAATGTAAGTAGATCGTTGAATGAAAAACTGTAATAAAATTCATTTCAACATTGGTTTTGTTTCAATTTAACGCTTTTTATTTCCCCCTCTCTTTCCGCTCAGACTCTAACCCTTTTCAAGAGTCCCGGCAATTCTCCCGAATTTCACCTTCCCATACAAACGGAGGTATATCTAGGTCTGTAATTAGTTTATATAGCTCCAACTTATAAAACAAACGAAATAGAGCAAATACAAGTGTTGTATAAAAAACTTAAATTCGCTGTATTTTTTAACTATGGTATCTGAAGCTACATAAACTAATTACAGACATAGATATACCTTGGCGAGAAGAACCAAAGTGAGGATCTTCAATTCCAATGTAAAGGCCGTGCTGCTGTACGGGTGCGAAACCTGGTTTGTCCGCAAAAATCTAATGACGAAGCTCCAAGTGTTTGTGAACAAATGCTTAAGGCAAATCCTTCGCATCTTTTGGCCTAACTGGATCACAAACGCTCACTTATGGAGAATAACCGGACAAACACCCGTGCACAGGGAGATACAGACGCGGAAATGGCATTGGATTGGACATATCCTCAGGAAACCTGACACCCACCTATCCAAAGTGGCCCTGACCTGGAAGATGCCCGGCAAGCGGAAACATGGTCGCCCTAAATCCACTTGGCGTCGTTCTGTGGAGCAAGAGCTGGGTGTATTGGGGATGGGGTGGGAGGTTACCCAAGCTGCCCAAGACCGTAGTCAATGGAAAAACAAGATTCGAGCCTACACCCCAGCAGGGGGTAACAGGAAAAGAAGAAGAAGAAGATATACCTTATCCTATTGTAAGTAAAGTTTTAGAGCAATCTAGCTAGTCGTTTTAAAATGAGAGCGGAACTACGTTTGTATGGAGTAATGATGCAAAATTGACCCCTAACTCTATCAGTTTATCATCATGTTCAAAATCAGCTGGGAAATATTTTCCCTTTGCCTTATGAATACTTGCAATGTTTGTAACAGAGATGGGCCGAATATGGTGCTTGCCGAATACGAATATTCGGCCAAACGTTTGGGATCTTACCGAACCGAATATTCGGCCGAATTATTCAGATCTGTATACTTTTTAGTAAACTATTTAAAAACGCTTCAATATGGGATATTACTGCAATGTTCTGCCACCAGAGTGCAGCACTAGCCTTTTTAGTAAACCATAGAGTAACTTGTACATACTGTACCTTTAACAGGTTTTTGACAAGTTTTCAGAGTTTTTTTTGACGCCTTGATGCATCAATATGACATTGATGCATCAAGGCGGTTTGTTTACAGAGGAGAGGACCTACCGGGAAACGCGTAACACAAATTTCGCTATCTGCCTCTTTATCGCTCGAATATGCAAGTGACAGAGATGTTAGATAACGAAATTTCGATTTTCTTGTTTCGCGATAGACCCTCAGATTGTGGTAGTGGCGTCCCCTACGTAGTTTCGCGTAATATTCCCTATTACATTAGCAACTAAAAACCGGACAAGTACGAGTCGGACTCGCGCACCGAGGGTTCCGTACTTTTTAGTATTTGTTGTTATAGCGGCAACAGAAATACATCATCTGTGAAAATTTCAATTTCTATTACGGTTTATGAGATACAGCCTTGTGTCAGACGGACAGAGGAGTCTTAGTAATAGGGTTTCGTTTTTACCCTTTGGGTACGGAACCCTAAAAATGAATCGCTTCCTAGTCCTAGGCAATTCGCTAGAAATAAACAACATGCAAACTAATTTTCAATAAACAAGTTTGAGAACAAATCAAATTATTTTATTAAATATTTTGATTTGTGTTTTTTAAAGTAGTCACACTACTATATATAAATTAAAAACTGTAATAGCATATATTAAAGAAAAAGTGACGAAGCCCTCCAGTGGTGAAGGCCTTCACCACTGGAGGGCTTCGTCACTTTTTATTTTATTTTTATATGCTATTACAGTTTTTAATTTTCAATAATCAAATCATCCTGTAGATTAAACAGATCAACATGTCTCATCAATATACCCTTTGTACGCCAGACTGCGAAAGAATATGCCGTGCCACGAACCGGACGCCAGGCTCGCGATTATTTAAGCGAAATTGAACTTTAAGAAGTCCCGCGTGAGTCCCTATTGCATTGGCGAAGCTGACGGCTGTAGCCGTCGTTGGCATCCTAGGCAAGACTCCGATGACGCCCACAGCCGTCTGGCGGACAATGGGTTAATGGAAGAATACTTGGGAAAGTTGCATTTTATCCACAAGTGGTAAGGTTGATGCAAATTTTGAGTTGTTTCCTTATGTAAGCTGGAAGAATTGACTTAAATGATTTTGAATGATTAATATTTATTAATTTTCATTCAAATTGCTCGCAGAACTGATGGCCGGTGGGGCCGGAAGGTTCTGGAGCGGCGTCCGCGTACCGGAAGACGAACTGCCGGTAGGCCTCCAACGAGATGGAGCGACCTGGTGAAGGTCGCGGGAATTCGGTGGATGCGAGCGGCACAGGATCGGTCGGAGTGGCGAGCCTTGGGGGAAGCCTATGTCCAGCAGTGGACGTCTATCGGCTGATATGATGATGATGATGATTTGGATTTAATTGTGTTCGACAAAAAACAGTACATAAACAAAATTAAACATTAAAACTAAACTACATATTATTTGATGTATATAGTTAGGTTACTCGGGTTGTGGTGAAAAATATTGTGTTTCACTCGGTGGCAAATTTTGTTTAAGCAAATACCTACCTAAAACACAGAATAACTAATAGTACTACCGTACAGAAAATTCACTCCTTCACAAAAGCCAGATTTAGGTACAAAATTATACCTACACTCGCCGCCTGCAAGCAAAATTGAAACTTATAACCGCGCACGAACCGTGAATCTTCTTTGCGCGCCGCAGTTTTATGACCGAGCTGCGAGTGTCGGCACGGGGTTGTCACTTGACAAGTTTTTGTACCTATACCTACTGATTTATTATTTTTAAGATAAATATGTAGGAATTACAAACGTAAACATAAAATTTTTAGCCGGAGATAGTATGTCTGATTCTGACGGAAGTAGGTATGCCACAGAAGTACTTATTCCTTTGAAAATATGTCGGTCAATTTAGTCCGGAATTAAAAAAAAAAAAAAAATCTGCTTCCTTGTTCTTCCGTTTATTCAGACATCCGTAAACAGAACATTATATTTTATACAGATTAGATCGCGATTTAGGTTTCGAAGCCATTGCGTATTTTCAATTTTGCGCGAGCGGCAGCCTACTGCCATACACCTGCCCGGGCGGTGCGCCGGCCAAATATACCTAAACTGCGCAGTGACACCCCCCCTGTCTAAAATAATAAATGAAATCACTGTATATACCTATAAGTATACATACAAGTCGATTTGGTTTGGTAGATATTTGCCTAAAAGTTAGCAAGTTAACAGATACTATATTGTATGAATATTCATAACAACACTGCTGCTGCAAAGCGCTGGTAGCCTAGCGATAAGGGCGTGCGACTTTCAACGGAGGTCACGGGTTCAAACCCCGGCTCGTACCAATGAGTTTTTCGGAACTTATGTACGAAATATCATTTGATATTTACCAGTCGCTTTTCGGTGAAGGAAAACATCGTGAGGAAACCGGACTAATCCCAATAAGGCCTAGTATACCCTCTGGATTGGAAGGAATTTGAATGTTTTTAGGGTTCCGTACCTCAAAAGGAAAAAAAAAAACGGAACCCTTATAGGATCACTCGTGCGTCTGTCTGTCCGTCTGTCACAGCTTAATTTTTCAGAAACTAATGGGCCAATTAAGTTGAAATTTGGTATACATATGTAAGTTTGTGACCCAAAGACGGACATGTAACGTAAACAAATGAATTTTAAGCACGGGGGCCACTTTTGGGGGGTAAATGAGATAATTAAAAAATAAAGTTTTTCAAACTATATCGTGTCGATCAAATGAAAGAGCTCATTGTGAGAATCTTAAATATATATTTTTTATAATTTTAAGATAAACAGTTTAGAAGTTATTCAAGAAAATAGGCAAAAAATGACCATCCCCCGTTATCTCCGAAACTACTAGGTCTAAAATTTTTAAACAAATACAAAATAGATCTTTACCTATAGATCACAGGAAAACCTATTAGAAATGTGCAGTCAAGCGTGCGTCGGACTTAATTACTTAGTTTTTGATCCGGCCCCTACGGGTTTTTTTAAAGACGTTCCACATAAAAAATACATTGTTTAAATTGTGTAATGTGCGGAACCCTTGGAACGCGAGTTCGACTCGCATTTGGCCTGTTTTTTTTTAATAACGTTCATTTAGATTTGATTCAGTTTGATTTTGTATGATATTTTACAGTTAGGATTTTCCTCGCGTTGGTGTGGTGAAAAATTTTGTGTTCCACTCGGTGGTAAAATTTGTTTAACTCGTGCCGTGAAACACTCGCAACGCTCAAGATTCCACTTTTCGAACCACTCGCTATCCTCGTCTCGTGGTTATCAATATTAGCACGAGCGGTTAAAGAACAACTTTGCCCCCTTGTAAAACAAATAACTAATATTTCTGTATATTTTCCTCTCAATAAAAGTGAACAGCAGTGAGCAGACTATAAGAACATGTCTAGTCACTTTTTTCGGAAAATGAGATTTTCATTTCAAAATGTAGAGCTCTTAATGAACTATTAGTTATATTTTTTGCTACCACTGTATAATATATGTAACACAACTTTTTTTTAGTTAAAAAAGACCTGGTCACGGAATTACCATACATTTTGCCATGGTACCAAATTAAAAAACCGCGATTATTCAAAATGTTAGGCCTACTGTCCACGGAAGCGTAGCTGCATAGACGCGTACTCGTCATTGTACGCTTGCTTGCAGCCTACATACAAAACCGCACAACTCTGTCGACGGAGCGGCAACGTCGCGTCAGCGACGCTGCATGCAAGCTTCACGCCGCTGGGCGTACTGCATGTCATACGCCGGGCTACATCGCAAGGAATAGCACGTTGAGTTTTTGTAAATAACGTCGTCATCGTTGGACGACATTCTCACGAATGAAAGGAAATGTAGGCTACGCTACGCTTCGTGGACAACGTCTGTACGCCGGGCTGCATGGCAGCTGCACTGCGTATTCATGCAGCGTCTATGCAGCTACGCGTCGTTATATTTTTTGGTTAGATAGTTCAAAAGTTAAAAGGAAAAACCCTTTTTTTTCTAAATAATTATTTCCGAAATTATTCATTTTATCAACAATCTTAGACTATTAAATCTACATACTATTATAATACTTTTCGCCATATTTGAAAGCAGATTCGCAAAAAATAAAACGTAATTTCTTTATAATATAATTCTCTAGAGGTAAGGCGCAACAACATCCTGCTGACTACGGCTTGTCGCATATTGCGCGGTGACTCGGACTGCCCGGAACTGGTAGCTGGAGTCTTGAGGTTGTACGTCCCGGATATTCCTCGAGTCTGCTTGAGGCCGCGAACGCGTCCACTATTGTCTGTGCCGGCAGCGCGCACAGTATCGCACAGAAACTCGCCACTCCTCCGCGCGTTATCGCTGCTCAATGCACTCCTGACATCAGCACCAGAGTGCGACTTGTTTGCGTGGAGATGGGCGAATGTGTGCCAGGAGTGTCTGAGGTTTTGTGAGATGAAGGATGATAGGCTTTCCAGCACTTGCATTTGACTTAATATGACTATCTGTATTTTACTTTATATATATTTTGTATTTGTAATTTGTATACCTGTAACTAGTTTAATTATTCGGTGTATTGGCCTATGCTGTGATGCCGTGTAAATAATTTAAATAAATAATAAATAATGATGAAACTTAATGAAAAATTAGAAAGGGTATGTATCCGTTCTGTGTAACGCAGCGAAGTCCGATCTGGCCGGAACTCCGCGTGGCGGTTATTCAGGTGGGCTAAATGTTTGCTGGTTTCTTTCCCATATTCGTATAAATGATAAATAATAGTTTGTTTTAACTCGTTTCGCTAGAATAACGTCTTCTCTTCCTTGTGTGCGTCCGCTCGTGTTCCCTTAAATGGCTCGGCGTTGCAAAGTTTTTGTTACATATCCCACATGGAAAAAGTTTTTCATCTATGTGCATCCGTTCATGTTTTTTTAAACCACTTTTACATTTGAACTCTTTTTTACATAATTCGCAGGAGTATTGCTTTATTTCAGTGTGGACGAGCTGATGTTCGCTCAGGTGCCTCAGTCGCGCAAACGCTTTATTACATATTTCGCATGAATATGGTCTCTCACCTGTGTGGCTTAGTTCGTGGTCTTTTAACGTGCTCCACTGACCAAATCCTTTGTTACACGTTTGGCACACGTATGGTTTTTCCCCGGTGTGGGTTCTTAGGTGACCCTTAAAACCGTCGGAATACGAAAACTGCTTGTGGCATATGTTGCATGTGTATGGTTTCTCCCCGGTGTGTGTTCGCTTGTGTATCGTTAACTTGTTGGCTTTCTTGAACTCCTTGTTACATACGTCACACAGGTGAGGCCCGGGTTGCCTTTTTATTCGTTTCTTTGTAGAGGTTTCACCATTTTCCTTTGCTTTCTGCCGTCGCTCGGTAGACACTTTTGCAGCGGAATCATCACGCACTAGACAAAAAAAAAGCTGATTGATCCACTAGCATAACAAACACTGATTAGAGTCTCATTTCTAACCGACGAAAAATCGGAGGTTCTCAAGTCGACGCGTATATTTTATTTATGTGTGACCACGCATAACTTTTTACAGAGTAGATAGATAGATAAAGCGTTAGTTGTTTGTTTGCTGCAAATACACACAATTTAGAAATATCGACAAACAGAAAAACAGAGTAGTCCGATTTGGATAATTCTCTTTTTATTGGAAAGGGTATACCCCGAAGTTGGTCGCATATAAAATTGTAAAAAAATATCTGATTGCAATGTATGACTACGCATAACTTTATACAGAGTAGTCCGATTTTGGTAATTGTGTTTTTATTGTGGTAAATAGGGGTGAGTAGATTATAGTAACTAAATTCTTAAACTAATGTAATGTATACCTAAGTAATTTTGAGTCGGGGCCAAACAAGCAAATTTATTAATTACGTAAAGCGTGATGCTCGGCGGCGGCGCGGCGCGACACGCCCTTTCGCCGGAAAAGGTAGAACTTGCTTGTTTGGCGCCGAATCAAAATTACTTAGGTATATTAGACTTACATTGACCGGGATTCAAAACTCTACTTAGGTATACATTTTTTGCTTTTCTGTTTTTTCGGCGGATAAATTTTTTTGTTTAAAAAGTTTTTTATCCACAAGAGCGGCTAAGCAGGTTGACGCAAATTTTGAGTTGTTGCCTCGTGTCGGATGGTAGAATGAAGAATTGACTTTCAAATTACAAATCTGAATGATATATTTTAAAGCGTTCATTTTGATTTGATTTCTAATGCTTTACAGTTAATATTTTCCTTGGATTGATGTGGTGTAAAATGTTGTTTCACTCGGTAACAAAGTTTGTTTAACCCAAGGCACATGAAACCTTGAAACCCTCTCAACACTCAAGATTCCACTTTTCGATCAATTTTGGAACATTTCACCTGCCAAAACACCTTCACAACAACTTTGCCTACTTGTAAAACCAATAAATATTACAACTCAGCCTGTTGCTGGCGTATTAACATTAACAATCGAGCGGGATGTGGTGAGGTGGGAGCGAGCGTCACTGGTGCTGCTTACGCACAAACCTCGCTCCGCTGAGCTGTTTCTACTACACTAGAGCAGCGCTGAGCGAGGATAGGTAAATTGTATCTATTGGTTAATGACAAACACCAGTGGCATAGCTAATAGGCGTGGGCGAATGGGGCCCTTGCACTTAGGGGGCCAACCACTATTTGTTTCACTCGGTGGCAAAATTTGTTTCACACTCGCAACGTTCAAGATTCCACTTTTCGAACCACTCGCTATGCTCGTCTCGTGGTTATCAATATTAGCACGAGCGGTTAAAGAACAACTTTGCTCCTTGTAAAACAAATAACTAATATTTCTGTATATTTTTCTCTCAATAAAAGTGAACAGCAGTGAGCAGACTATAATATCTCGGGCTTAAATACTTTATGCCCTTGTTGATCTACATACTATTATAATACTTTTCGCCATATTTAAAAGCAGGTTCGCAAAAAATAAAACGTTAATTTTTATAATAATGAAACTTTTAATGAAAATTGTTAAAAAGGGTATGTATCCGTTCTGTGTAACGCAGCAAAGTCCGATCGGGCTGGAATTCCGCGTGGTGGTAATTCAGGTGGGCTAAGTGTTTCCTGGTTGCTCTCTCATGTTCGTATCAGTAATAGTTTGTTTTAACTCGTTTCGCTAGAATAACGTCTTCTCTTCCTTGTGTGCGTCCGCTCGTGGTTCCTTAAATGGCTCAGCGTTGCACAGTTTTTGTTACATATCCCACATGGAAAAAGTTTTTCATCTATGTGCATCCATTCATGTTTTTTTAAACCACTTCTACATTTGAACTCTTTTTTACATAATTCACAGGAGTATTGCTTTATTTCATTGTGAACGAGCCGATGTTCGCTCAGGTGACCCTGTTGCGCAAACGCTTTATTACATATTTCGCATGAATATGGTTTCTCACCTGTGTGGCTTCGTTCGTGGTC
Source organism: Cydia strobilella (assembly GCF_947568885.1). Taxonomy (NCBI): domain Eukaryota; kingdom Metazoa; phylum Arthropoda; class Insecta; order Lepidoptera; family Tortricidae; genus Cydia; species Cydia strobilella. Next base: position 144,838 of record NC_086064.1, on the reverse strand, counting down.
TTTCAACGAGGTCCACTGACTAAATCCTCTTTTACACGTTTGGCACACGTATGGTTTTTCCCCGGTGTGGGTTCTTAGGTGTACCTTTAAACCGTCGGAATACGGAAACTGCTTGTGGCATATGTTGCATGTGTATGGTTTCTCCCCGGTGTGTGTTCGCTTGTGTATCGTTAACTTGTTGGCTTTCTTGAACTCCTTGTTACATACGTCACACAGGTGAGGCCCGGGTTGCCTTTTTATTCGTTTCTTTGTAGACGTTTCACCATTTTCCTTTGCTTTCTGCTCGGTAGACGCCTTTGCAGCGGAATCATCACGCACTAGACAAAAAAAAAGCTGATTTACCCACTAGCATAACAAACACTGATGAGAGTCTCATTTCTAACCGACGAAAAATCGGAGGTTCTCAAGTCGACGCTTATAATTTATTTATGTGTGACCACACATAACTTTTTACAGAGTAGTCTGATTTGGCTAATTCTCTTTTTATTGGAAAGTATACCCCGAAGTTGGTCCCATATAAATTTGTAAAAAAAATCTCTTGATTGCAATGTATGACTACGCATAACTTTATACAGAGTGGTCCGATTTTGGTAATAATTTTTTTATTGTGGTAAATAGGGGTGAGTAGATTATAGTAACTAAGTTCCTAAACTAATGTAATGTATACCTAAGTAATTTTGAGTCGGGGCCAAACAAGCAAATTTATTAATTACGTAAAGCGTGATGCTCGGCGGCGGCGCGGCGCGACACGCCCTTTCGCCGGAAAAGGTAGAACTTGCTTGTTTGGCGCCGAATCAAAATTACTTAGGTATATTAGACTTACATTGACCGGGATTCAAAACTCTCTTAGGTATACATTTTTTGCTTTTCAGTTTTTTCGGCGGTTTAATTTTTTAGTTTAAAAAGTTTTTTATCCACAAGAGCGGCAAAGCTAGTTGACGCAAATTTTGAGTTGTTACCTCGTGTCGGCTGGTAGAATGAAGAATTGACTTTCAAATTACAAATTTGAATGATATATTTTATAGCGTTCATTTTGATTTGATTTCTAATGCTTTACAGTTAATATTTTCCTTGGATTGATGTGGTGTAAAATGTTGTTTCACTCGGTAACAAAGCTTGTTTAACCCAAGGCACATGAAACCTTGAAACTCTCAACACTCAATATTCCACTTTTCGATCAATTTTGGAACATTTCACCTGCCAAAACACCTTCACAACAACTTTGCCTACTTGTAAAACCAATATCTATTACCTGTTGCTGGCGTATTAACATTAACACGCGAGCGGAATGTGGTAAGGCGGGAGGCTGAGCGAGCGTCACTGGTGCTGCTTACGCACAAACCTCGCTCCGCTGAGCTGTTTCCACTACACTAGAGCAGCGCTGAGCGAGGATAGGTAAATTGTATCTATTGGTTAATGACAAACACCAGTGGCATAGCTAATAGGCGTGGGCGAATGGGGCCCTCGCCCACAGCCTTGCACTTAGGGGGGCCATCCACTATTTGTTTCGTGGCAACATTTGTTTAACCCTCGTGCTCTGAAACACTCGCAACGCTCAAGATTCCACTTTTCGAACCACTCGCTATGCTCGTCTCGTGGTTATCAATATTAGCACGAGCGGTTAAAGAACAACTTTGCCCCTTGTAAAACAAATAACTATTATTTCTGTATATTTTCCTCTCAATAAAAGTGAACAGCAGTGAGCAGACTAATATCTCGGCCTTAAATACTTTATGCCCTTGTTGATCTACATACTATTATAATACTTCTCGCCATATTTAAAAGCAGGTTCGCAAAAAATAAAACGTAATTTTTTTATAATGATGAAACTTTTAATGAAAAGTTAGAAAGGGTATGTATCCGTTCTGTGTAACGCAGCGAAGTCCGATCTGGCCGGAACTCCGCGTGGCGGTTATTCAGGTGGGCTAAGTGTTTGCTGGTTTCTTTCCCATATTCGTATAAATGATCAATAATAGTTTGTTTTAACTCGTTTCGCTAGAATAACGTCTTCTCTTCCTTGTGTGCGTCCGCTCGTGTTCCCTTAAATGGCTCGGCGTTGCAAAGTTTTTGTTACATATCCCACATGGAAAAAGTTTTTCATCTATGTGCATCCGTTGATGTGTTTTTAAACCACTTTTACGTTTGAACTCTTTTTTACATAATTCGCAGGAGTATTGCTTTATTTCAGTGTGGACGAGCTGATGTTCGCTCAGGTGCCTCAGTCGCGCAAACGCTTTATTACATATTTCGCATGAATATGGTCTCTCACCTGTGTGGCTTAGTTCGTGGTCTTTTAACGTGCTCCACTGACCAAATCCTTTGTTACACGTTTGGCACACGTATGGTTTTTCCCCGGTGTGGGTTCTTAGGTGTACCTTTAAACCGTCGGAATAAGAATACTGCTTGTGGCATATGTTGCATGTGTATGGTTTCTCCCCGGTGTGTGTTCGCTTGTGTATCGTTAACTTGTTGGCTTTCTTGAACTCCTTGTTACATACGTCACACAGGTGAGGCCCGGGTTGCCATTTTATTCGTTTCTTTGTAGACGCTTCAACCTTTTTCTTTGTTTTCTGCCGTCGCTTGGTAGACACCTTTGCAGCGGAATCATCACGCACTAGACAAAAAAAAGCTGATTTATCCACTAGCATAACAAACACTGATTAGAGTCTCATTTCTAACCGACGAAAAATCGGAGGTTCTCAAGTCGACGCGTATATTTTATTTATGTGTGATCACGCATAACTTTTTACAGATAGATAAAGCGTTTATTTGTTTGTTTGCTGCAAATACACGCAATTTAGAAATATCGACAAACAGAAAAACAGAGTAGTCCGATTTGGATAATTCTCTTTTTATTGGAAAGGGTATACCCCGAAGTTGGTCGCATATAAATTTGTAAAAAAATATCTGATTGCAATGTATGACTACGCATATTGTGTTTTTATTGTGGTAAATAGGGGTGAGTAGGTTATAGTAACTAAATTCTTAAACTAATGTAATTTATACCTAAGTAATTTTGAGTCGGGGCCAAACAAGCAAATTAATTAATTACGTAAAGCGTGATGCTCGGCGGCGGCGCGGCGCGACACGCCCTTTCGCCGGAAAAGGTAGAACTTGCTTGTTTGGCGCCGAATCAAAATTACTTAGGTATATTAGACTTACATTGACAGGGATTCAAAACTCTACTTAGGTATACATTTTTTGCTTTTCAGTTTTTTCGGCGGTTAAATTTTTTTGTTTAAAAAGTTTTTTATCCACAAGAGCGGCAAAGCAAGTTGACGCAAATTTTGAGTTGTTGCCTCGTGTCGGATGGTAGAATGAAGAATTGACTTTCAAATTACAAATTTGAATGATATATTTTATAGCGTTCATTTTGATTTGATTTCTAATGCTTTACAGTTAATATTTTCCTTGGATTGATGTGGTGTAAAATGTTGTTTTTCACTCGGTAACAAAGTTTGTTTAACCCAAGGCACATGAAACCTTGAAACCCTCTCAACACTCAAGATTCCACTTTTCGATCAATTTTGGAACATTTCACCTGCCAAAACACCTTCACAACAACTTTGCCTACTCGTAAAACCAATAACTATTACAACTCAGCCTGTTGCTGGCGTATTAACATTAACAAGCGAGCGGGATGTGGTGAGGCGGGAGCGAGCGTCACTGGTGCTGCTTACGCACAAACCTCGCTCCGCTGAGCTGTTTCTACTACACTAGAGCAGCGCTGAGCGAGGATAGGTAAATTGTATCTATTGGTTAATGACAAACACCAGTGGCATAGCTAATAGGCGTGGGCGAATGGGGCCCTTGCACTTAGGGGGCCAACCACTATTTGTTTCACTCGGTGGCAAAATTTGTTTCACACTCGCAACGCTCAAGATTCCACTTTTCGAACCACTCGCTATGCTCGTCTCGTGGTTATCAATATTAGCACGAGCGGTTAAAGAACAACTTTGCTCCTTGTAAAACAAATAACTAATATTTCTGTATATTTTTCTCTCAATAAAAGTGAACAGCAGTGAGCAGACTATAATATCTCGGGTTTAAATACTTTATGCCCTTGTTGATCTACATACTATTATAATACTTCTCGCCATATTTAAAAGCAGGTTCGCAAAAAATAAAACGTTAATTTTTATAATAATGAAACTTTTAATGTAAAGTGTTAAAAAGGGTATGTATCCGTTCTGTGTAACACGGCGAAGTCCGATCAAGCCGGAACTCAGTGGCGGTTATTCAGGTGGGCTAAGTGTTTCCTGGTTGCTCTCTCATGTTAGTATAAATGATCAATAATAGTTTGTTTTAACTCGTTTCGCTAGAATAACGTCTTCTCTTCCTTGTGTGCGTCCGCTCGTGGTTCCTTAAATGGCTCAGCGTTGCACAGTTTTTGTTACATATCCCACATGGAAAAAGTTTTTCATCTATGTGCATCCATATGTTTTTTTAAACCACTTCTAAATCTGAACTCTTTTTTACATAATTTGCAAGAGTATTGCTTTATTTCAGTGTGAATTAGCTGATGTTCGCTCAGGTGCGCCAGTCGCGCATACGCTTTATTACATATTTCGCATGAATATGGTTTCTCACCTGTGTGGCTTCGTTCGTGGTCTTTCAACGAGCTCCACTGACTATATCCTTTGTTACACGTTTGGCACACGTATGGTTTTTCCCCGGTGTGGGTTCTTAGGTGTACCTTCAAACCGTTGGAAAACGAAAACTGCTTGTGGCATATGTTGCATGTGTATGGTCTCTCCCCGGTGTGTGTTCGCTTGTGTATCAGTAACTTGTTGGCTTGCTTGAACTCCTTGTTACATACGTCACACAGATGAGGCCCGGGTTGCCTTTTTATTCGTTTCTTTGTAGACGTTTCACCATTTTCCTTTGCTTTCTGCCGTCGCTCGGTAGATGCCTTTGCAGCGGAATCATCACGCACTAGACAAAAAAAGCTGATTTACCCACTAGCACAACAAACACTGATTAGTCTCATTTCTAACCGACGAAAAAACGGAGGAGGTTCTCATCTCAAGTCGACGCGTATATTTTATTTATGTGTGACGGAGTAGGAATTGTGATCGATAAAGACCTCCAAGATCGCGTAGTGGATGTTACCCGGGTTAGCGATCGTATAATCGCTATCAAGTTTGCTCTGGATGATCAATCCTGTATGAACATCATAAGCGCATATGCGCCACAAGTTGGATACTCAAATCATGAGAAACAAATATTCTGGGAAGAATTTAACGATCTTTTACAATCCATACCCCCGAACGAATCAAAATACATAGGAGGAGACCTGAATGGCCGCGTTAGAAACACCTCGACTTCCTACCATAGAGTTCACGGCAACTTCGGGATAGGCCAGATGAATGCGGAAGGCGAGAGCATACTGCAATTTGCAATAACACATAACCTTGCTATTGTTAATACTTTTTTTGCCAAGCCACTTAAACATCTCATAACCTACAAAAGTGGAAGGGCTAGTACCCAAATAGATTACATCTTAGCAGACCGTCCCCGGCTGAAAACCTTCAAGGACTGCAAGGTGATCCCGAGCGAGCCACTAACCTCACAGCATCGTATTCTTGTTGCTTAGTTTACAATGCCAAAACCTGTTAAGGTTGTAAAAGATAAGGTCACTAATATACGTTGGCATAAACTGGACAGGCAGGAGGGTATTTATCTAACGGAAGACATCACTAACCAGCTAAAAGAAATGCAAAAGCTAGACTCGACGAATGCAAAGTGGGACCATTTTCAGAAGCTTTGCACGTCAAAAGCCATTCATCATCTAGACATGTCAAAGGGTCCCATCCGCGACAATAAAGACATTAAGTGGTGGCAAGGAGATGTCAAACAAAAAATCCATCAAAAGAAAATCCTCTTCAAAACCTGGCAACATAGCAAGGACGATAAAGATCTTGACTTGTACAATGTAGCAAAAAAGGAAGCAAAACGAGCAGTTGCGCAAGCCAGGGCATCATCAAGGGACGATTTCTATACCAAACTAGAAACCGCAATAACCGATAAAGAAATCTTCCAAATCGCTAAGCAAAGGCATAATAACTCAAAAGATACGAAAACCATCAAGTATATTAAAGACAAAAGTGGCCGACTACTAACTTCGAATAAGGATACAAGAGAGATGGAAGGAGTATTACTCGAATTTACTCAACGAAACCTATCCCTGTAAAACACTACCTGAAATCCGTTGTGTACAAGGGCCGATACCGCACATCAGTGAAGAAGAAGTCGAGACCGCTATAAAAAAGATGGCCAATCACAAAGCTACTGGGCCTGACGAAATCCCAGCGGAACTGTTGAAAAGGCTTGGCGATGAAAGAGTTTCTTTTCTGACGGATTTGTTTAATGGTATTCTGACACATGGTATTCCGGACGAATGGAGACGTAGCTACTTGGTGCCTTTTTTCAAAAACAAAGGTGACCTGAGAGACTGTGGGAATTACAGAGCAATAAAGCTAATACCACACTCCTTCAAAATATGGGAACGCGTTATAAGCAAAAGACTCGGCCAGCTCACCAATATCAGTGAGAACCAATGTGGTTTTGTAGCCGGAAAGTCCACTACTGATGCCCTCCACACACTCAGGTTACTGATTGAAAATTACAGAGATAACAGAACCGACCTCCACATAGTGTTCATCGATCTGGAGAAAGCTTTCGACCGCGTGCCCCGAAAACTCATTTGGCACTCACTACTCGTCAACAAGTACTCGTTTAACAAGTTTTAAAACTAAACTTAAAATACTTATACTTCAACACCAGCAGTCACAGGAGGCATTACGACATGACACAAGTTGCTTTTAATATAATTTTAATAGAATATAATGTAATATAATTTTAGTCATAGTTACGTATTTTACATATAGCCAAGTCAATAATAATGTATACCTGTTTTTTCTGTCCTTTATACACGGTCACCCAACGCGTCTGTATATAGTTGTTGTTGTAAGTCCAGCTGGCAATAGCGATGAATTCCATGTGGGAGTGGGTGTCCACCGGGGATCGGCTCTCAGCCCGTTACTATTCAATTTGGTTATGGACCACCTCACGTCGCATATACAACGTCAACCCCCATGGGATTTGCTCTACGCAGATGACATAGTTTTGATCAGCGAAGACGTAAAAGAGCTGCAAAACATTCTAGAAACCTGGAGGACGGTGGACTGCGTGTAAGCCGACAGAAGACAGAAGTGATGCACTGCAACTTCAGCGGCGCCAACCTCCGCAGCACAATTTACTTGGACGGCAACCCTCTGAACGAAGTAACGAGCTTCAAATATCTTGGTTCGAACATGCAAAACGACGGATCTATAGATGCAGATATCGTCAACCGTATCAATACTGGATGGGTGAAGTGGCGTGAGCTCACGGGCGTTCTCTGCGATAAACGAATGCCAGTTCGTATTAAGGGCAAAGTTTATAAGGCAGCTGTGCGCCCGGCAATGACATACGGCTCTGAGTGTTGGCCACTCAAAAAAGAACAAGTCGCTAAACTGCATGCTGCGGAGATGAGGATGCTGAGATGGGCTGGCGGAGTAACGTTGTTGGATCATATTAGGAATATCCACGTTAGAGGCAGTTTCAGAGTAAGGCCAATCGAAGAAAAGCTCACCGAAAATCGACTACGATGGTATGGCCACGTCATGAGGCGCCCACCAGATCACATGACGAGAAAGGTGCTAGAGATGAGTGAAAAGCCTAGGGGTCGCGGAAGGCCCAAGATAACATGGATAGGTCTTGTAAAAAAGAACCTTAAAGAAAAAAGATTACCACCAGAGACGACCCAGGACAGACGCTCCTGGCGACGCCATATAAGGAGAGCCGACCCCAAGTGAATGGGATATAAGGCTAGGAAGAAGAAGAAGTGACCACGCATAACTTTTTACAGAGTAGTCCGATTTGGATAATTGTTTTTTTATTGGAAAGGGTATACCCCGAAATTGGTCCCATATAAATTGATAAAAAGGGTAGTAAAACACAAACTAAGTAGTTCTAAGGGTAGGAAAACACAAACAGGGGATGATTGATTGTTCACTCACTGATTGCAATGTGTGACTACTGACTACGCATAACTTTATACAGAGTAGTCCGATTTTGATAAAAAAAATATTGTGGGAAAATAGTGGTGATTTAATAGGGGCGAGTAGATTATAGCCACAAAAAATTATAAAATAAAAACTTTTTAACAAAAAAAAATCAACAGCCGAAAAAACTGAAAGCAAAAAATAATACTTTTTTTACCTTAATAACTAAGTTCTTAAACTAATGTAAGTATACCTAAAAAAAACCGGCCAAGTGCTAGTCGGACTCGCGCACCGAGGGTTCCGTACTTTTGAGTATTTGTTGTTATAGCGGCAACAGAAATACATCATCTGTGAAAATTTCAACTGTCTAGCTATCACGGTTCATGAGATATAATCTGGTGACAGACAGACAGACGGGCAGCGGAGTCTTAGTAATAGGGTCCCGTTTTTACCCTTTGGGTACGGAACCCTAAAAATGGACAAACATCAAGAACACGCACTGTGTCCTATAGTCCGCGCTCTTCATCGCATCAGCACCGGAATGTGATGTTTTTGCAAGTGATTGGTCTGTTGACTCCGTTGTCTGTTGTGTCTGTAGTGAGTGTATGAAGTTCTGTGAGGCGATGGATAAACATGAGTCGTCTGTTATATATAAGGTTCAGAACGCACTGCGGTTTTTTCAAAAACGGTTCCGCAACCGCAAAAAATGTAACGTACGGCATGCTTTATAAGCGCACGCACTAAAAGATTGAAATCGCGAGAAAAAAACCGCAGTGCGTTCCTTAGATTTGTATTTTAAATGTCTCTGTTAGGTATATTATTGATTACATAATTGTATACACTTTTATATGAATTCCACAGTGAATTGGTTTTAACTGTCATACTGAGTAATTTATTATTATTATTTAATTATTTAATAAGCAGGCAGGCAGTTATGGCAACTGATATGGCCTGTATCCAGTAATCATAAAGATATATAGTTATCATGAACGAGTATTAGATGTAGTGTTATGCTTGTCTAATTTATTTTTAAACTGGTTCACATTTTGTGCTGAAACTACGTCTTCCGGGAGTTTGTTCCAAGCCCTTACTACTCGGTTGCTCAGAAAGTGTATGTAAGGGTTACTGTGAGATCTATGCCTTTCTAGCTTTAAGTGATGACCTCTCAGACGATCGCTGTTGTTGCGCTTGAACATCTCTTGAAAATCCTTGAGGTCATAGTGCCCAGATAGTATTTTGTAACTCTCTATTAGGTCTCCGCGTTCTCTGCGGTGCTTTAGGGTAGTGAGTTTCAGTTCCTTTAGTCTCTCCTCATATGGCTTGTTTTTAAGTTGCCTTGGCAGTTTCGTGAAACTCCGTTGGACCTTCTCCAGCATGTCAATGTCCTTGGCAAAGTAAGGACTCCAGACTTGAAACGCATACTCCAGTATGGGTCTGACGTATGTCTTGTATATTTTTAGCATCATATCCGGTGTTAAGGTCTTGAAAGCTTTCCTAATGAGGTAAATTATGCTTCTGGCTTTCTTAACCATTGTAGATATGTGCTCTTCCCACTTTAGATCTTCCGAGATCTTAACACCTAGGTCAGTTTGTGTTTTTACAGCCGTTAGTGGAGCGCCTTCCAAGTTGTGGCGGGGGTTCCGATTTCCTATGTGAAGTATTGTACATTTGGCAGTATTCAGATTTATTAACCATTCTTTTGACCAGGTTGCTATTGCATCTAGATAATCTTGTAGTTGGCTGTAATCTACGAGTGGGTTAGCAAATAACTTGATATCATCCGCAAAAGTACTAATACTGCATTTGAGGCGGCATGGATGGTCAACGGTGTACAGTTGTCAATTTGTTGAATAAATAAAATAAAAATAAATCATGTACATAGTCTGTATAAGCCTGTTTTAAATTTCACAGTACCAGTTAGTACTATTAGTTTGCTGTAATGCTGTGTAATTTTTTTGAATCAACAAAATAAAATAAATAAATGTTACAGACCTTCGGGTTGAGTCCGGGTCCGCTTGCTCCGCCGGCACCCAGCTGTGGATTGAACGACCATCGCACCAGGGCTTGTATCCATTTCAACGGCATTCTCCGGGCTTGTATCCGGTCCAACTTGCTCCACAGAAATCTCCAGCTCCCGTCTCTCTTCCGCGTCGTCTATCCGCTCAACTTTGATCTGAAAGACGACATCCGGCGATATCTCCTGCGTTAAGTCCTCCTGATCGATCACCTCTTGCTTCACGCGAACTGTGTCGACATCCGGTTTGGCTGCTCTGGCGCCCGCTGGAATTTTATGTTATATTATTATAGGACATTATCACACAAATGAGGGCTACCGCGTTTAATTTCGCCGCTAGGGGCGCTAGTGTAGATGAAGGTCTTTCAAAATGTCAAATGCTTAAAAGTTTTGGGGGTTTCAAGCTTTTTTATCGGTTTTTTTTTTTTAGAAACAAACAGTCTTATAAAACATGTAAACATGTGTTTTCACTCCTTATTCATAATTGTGGTAAATCTTTGTCCATCTTAGATTGATCATGGTAAACAGTAGATATAGCTCAATAAATGTTAGTGGTTTAAAAAAGTGCCAAATAAAATATATGAAAAATTAAACGGATTGAAAAAATAGCACATTTACACTTTAAATATACCTTTGTGTTTATTAATTAGAACGTATTGATTTTATAAAAATAAGTATATAAGAATTTTGAGATCTGTTTTTCTAGAACTACATCTACAGTGGCGCCAACTGGTGAGCACCAAAACGGTAGCCCTCATTGACTAAAGGTGCCCACTGACTATCAGTCCGCCGGACGATATCGGCCGGTCAGTTGTTCGGAACTGTCAAATTTTTGTTCTAACTGACAGGCCGAAATCGTCGTCGGGCCTAGCTGAGTTTCTTGCTGGAGTCTTCTCGGCTAGGCTAGGTTGTAGCGAACCAGCGACAAAACTCCCATTAGCTCGATTCCCTTTACACCCTCAGATCAGGTTGAGACCGCTTAACCGATCTGCGCTGGAGCGAAAACTCTTTGCGTAGCAAAAACCGTCTCGTGTGATGCGGAAGGGTCCTAGATTTTCCCCAGGCTACCATCCCCCCACACAGTCCTACCGCTCTAATTGCCCCCCCTGCAATCTATTGCAGCTCTAGCCCAAGTCAGGTTAAAAAAAAAAAAAAGAAAAAAAAAACCGGCGGACTGATAGTCAGTGGGCCCCTTAAGTCCCGCAGTAAGCTCCATAAGGCATATGTTGTGGGTACTTAGACAACGATACTACTATTGCTTTACTAAGCGCTTATCACCATACACTGTGTTGCTCTAAGATCACAAAGTTCAAATATCGCCGCTATACTTACTCAACCTCGTATCTGCAACACTCATTTGATGACAAAAACACCCGTATTCCGAATGAAAGAAAAGCTACATTTCCATCAAATGATTGTTGCAGATATCAGGTTGAGTAAGTATAGCGACGATATACTTTATTCATGTGTGCCTAGCAACAAGCACTTATGAATGGTGATTAATACATACATACACTCGGCGTCACGGAAATCGCACACCCACCGATTTTTGTTTCAAGCTAATCTAAGCTCTTATCATATGTACCTATATATACCCTATCAATATTAATATCATCAAAGATAGATATAACTCCGTAATAGATGGATACAGTCTAAGGAAAAAACGTGCCTCGAAAATCAAGAAAATTTGATTCTCGTTCAGAGGGCGCTACTAGTTTTGGCCCACTGTCGTATAGATGGCGTTGACGGTTTCGTTTGTTATTTAACAATTTTAACGCATATCAGTGAAAGAACATGGGTCAAAATCATAAAAATAATTAATGCCAATAAAAAAATAGTTATTTGTTATACAAGGGTGCAAAGTTGTATTTTACCCGCGAGTGTAGAATTGCAACAAGAGCAAGCGAAAGGATTCTATAGTTGAACCACGAGCGAAGCGAGTGGTTCTAAAATAGAATCCTGAGCGTAGCGAGTGTTTCAACACACGAGAAGTAAAATACATTTGCACCCGTGTGTAACACAAAACTTTTCACCTCACTATAGCGAGGAAAGTGCAACATCCACAGGCGTTAGATCATCTTCACCACTGGAATCACTAATTTTTTACGATATTATAACAGAAAACTCTGGAAGTTGTGTATTTTTACGCGAGTCGGTGAGAAGTTTTTAAGTAAAAAATTTGTTGACAAATTTGTTGACAAATGTTGACATTTCTGACGAATGAAATGTCAACGATGCGTTTTGAAATTGCATCGACTCAACTTGTGCGTTCAGTTATATTTACATCATTATAAAAAACAAACGTTTCTTATGGAATTTTAAGGTTTATGACTTAAAATCATTAAATAAAGCTAAATTTGGTATTTTTATTAGATTCTCAAACCATTTATTTAATGATAATTAATATCGAACGAACCATTATCATGAGCGTTTTACGTTTTGTTATCTGTCAAGCTACTTAAACATGCTCCATCCAAGGTCAAATTACTTTCCCCACTAGTGGATAAAACGTGTTTTTCCCCGCTTGTTTTGAAGGATAAAAGACAACTTTCCGAGCTAGTGAGGGGAAAAATCATTATCTATATTTAAATACATTATATCGTATTTTTATAAATCTTCATTTTTAGTTTTAAAGTGTGTCGACAGATGGCAGTGAATTTACTGTGGTTACAAAATTTACTATGACAGTACCGCTCTAGTATAAGTTACTCTATGATATCATTTAAAAGTACAATTAATAAGCTTTAAAGCATGAATTATGGATGGTATAGAAAGGATGCCAATCTCTTATGGCAGAATTGTTGCAAAAGTGACCGCTTTCAGCTTTAAATAATAGTTCCTAATCTCTCCGGTGGCGCTAGTTAGGTTCTGGGACATGAGTATAACATGAACCATATAAGGCAACAAATAACCCGACCAAATTACGTAGGTTGTTTTTGGTAGTAATTCGGTGTATGGGGGCGCCGCCTAATTACTGTTTTTTGATGGACACTTTTCATACATAGAGATTTGGCTCCTTTATATAGTCTCCATGGCATGAATAAAGCATTTCTGGAAAAAAAAACCACGAAATTATGGCGTTCTGTATGTAAAAAGTATTCATACTTTATTATTTTTCCTATTTGGCCGCCGCCTACTCTATGGATGCGTGGCTGTCGATAATGTCACATATGTCATGGGAATAAAATGAAATTCAGTAAAGAAAACGTTTATATAAAATTAGTTAATTAAATAGTGATGTATAGTTGGTCAAACCAATTTGCCAGTCAGTAACAACCAGGAAAATTATACACATCCCTTTCTTTTGGGCGCTAGTACTAGTGTAAGACAAAGATGAAGAAGAAGAGTGAAAAAGTATGATTCTCTCTGTCTATGTTTGAAATGAGACAGTCTTTGACAAACTATAGTACATACGATGGACGAATAGACATTAAATGTTGTTTCTTTTCGTTTCAGGTATGTAGGTTTACTTTTATTTATTTTCTTACGAATGTGTTAAAGATAGAAATATAGTAAATAAAACTTTTCGTTTCAGATATAGCAACGCATTGTTATTATTTGTCTATCATATCATCGATAAAATATTATCTTATACATATATGTTATCTCAAAGATAGATATAACTCCGTAATAGATGGATACAGTCTAAGGAAAAAACGTGCCTCGAAAATCAAGAAAATTTGACTCTCGATCAGAGGGCGCTACTAGCTTTGGCTTACTATCGTATAGATGGCGTTGACGGTTTCGTTTGCTATTTAACAATGTTTACGTATATCAGTGAAAGAACATTGGTCAAAATCATAAAAATAATTAATGCAAATAAAAAAAACCATTTATCCATATTTAAATACATTTTATCGTATTTTTTTAAAACTTCATTTTTAGTTTTAAAGTGTGTCGACAGATGGCAGTGAATTTACTGTGGTTACAAAATTTACTATGACAGTACCACTCTAGTATAAGTTACTCTATGAGTTAACTGACGGATTTTGCTCACTGCAAAAGCTGCAGCACTGAGTCTATTCGAAAGAGTAGCAATCACATTATATGATCCTATAATAATTGCATCACACTTGATATTGGAGAAATCGTTATTTGTATAATTTTGCTCCAAGGTAGAGCACTGGCTAAATCGTCCCAATGGACAGAAGCCATTTTATTTAAAAAAACTTAATTGAACCAACTTACAAAATAAATGACAGCACAGAGTTCATTACCTGACTGCTGTAGGGTTTCTGATCCTACCACAAGCTCCTCGACTTGAAGGTTGTTCTGCGGGCTGGTTGGCGAGACATCTGAGCCCTCGCTGTTTGACCTGGGGGCCCCGGGGGGCTCCTTTTTTATATACACCATCACTTCATGCTCCACGAGTATTGGGCTATTGACAGCTGTGACAATGAGCAAAGATTTATATAACTCCGTATAAGATAGATACAGTCTAAGGAAAAAACGTGCCTCGGAAACAAATAAAATAAAAAGATTCTCGAACAGATGGCGCCACCACGTTTTACCACCTTTGGCCTATTCTCGACTAGATGGCGTTGACGGTTTCTTTTTCTTTTTTTAGTTTCGTTTGTTATTTAACAGTTTTAACGCATATCAGTGAAAGAACATGGGTTAAAATCACAAAAATAATAAATGCAATTATTTATCCATATATAAATACATTTTTTGGTATTTTTAACAATCTTCATTTTTGGTTTTAAATTTTAATCGTGTGTCGATAGACGGCAGTGAATTTACTGTGGCTACAAAATTTACTATGACAGTACTCCTCTATCCTATATATCCTCTTTGCAATCAGTTGCCATTATTTATTTATTACCAACACAATAGGGGGTATTACTGCAATGTTATGCCGCCAGAGTGCAGCACTAGCACCTATCGTAAACCTGTAAAGTGTTCGAAAAGTCGGGATGTATTATAAATTCAATATACGCGATATAATCCATTTTCATAGTTCATGCGTATAAATAATAATAATATTAAATAAATCCAAGTATAACTATCGCGGTAACCGAAGACAATATTATAGACGTACTAAAGGGGCCCACTGACTATCAGTCCGCCGGACGATATCGGCCTGTCAGTTGTTCGGAACTGTCAAATTTTTGTTCTAACTGACAAGCCGATATCGTCCGGCGGACTGATAGTCTGTGGGCCCCTTTATACATACTGTGCCTTAAACTGTTTTTTTTTAAGATTTCACAAGTATAATAAAATGTGACATTGACGCAATAAGGCGGTTTCATGGAGACTGTATAAAGGAGCCAAATCTCTATGTATGAAAAGTGTCCATCAAAAAACAGTAATTAGGCGGCGCCACCATACACCGAAATACTACCAAAAACAACCTACGTAATTTGGTCGGGTTATTTGTTGCCTTATATGGTTCATGTTATACTCATGTCCCAGAGCCTAACTAGCGCCACCGGAGAGATTAAGAACTATTATTTAAAGCTTAACGCGGTCACTTTTACAACAATTCTGCCATAAGAGATTGCGATCCTTTCTATACCATCCATAGGCGGGTTGTTTACAAAGGACCTACCGGGAAACATGAAAATTGAAATTTAGTTATCTGCATCTTTGTAGCTCGAATTCTTTGATTTGCGCAATTTCGATTATCTTGTTTCGCGGTAGACCCTCAGATTGTGATGGCCCCTCTACAGCAGTTACGCGCAACATTCCCTATTCATAACATAACTATTAAATAAATAAATAAATAAACCAGGCATTATGAAAAACAAATACATTTTATACAATAGTTATTTGTTATACAAGGGTGCAAAGTTGTATTTTACCCGCGAGTGTAGAATTGAAACACGAGCAAGCGAAAGGATTCTATAGGTGAACCACGAGCGAAGCGAATGGTTCTAAAATAGAATCCTGAGCGTAGCGAGTGTTTCAACACACGAGAAGTAAAATACATTTGCGCCCGTGTGTAGCACAAAACTTTTCACCTCACTATAGCGAGGAAAGCGCAACATCCACAGGCGTTAGATCATCTTCATCACTGGAATCACTCATTTCTTTACGATATTATAACAGAAAACTCTGGAAGTTGTGTATTTTTACGCGAGTCGGTGAGAAAAGGTTTTAAGTAAAAAAATTGTTGACAATGTTGACATTTCTGATGTATGAAATGTCAACGATGCGTTTTGAAATTGCATCGACTCAACTTGTGCGTTCAGAATTATAATATTTAACATCATTATAAAAAAACAAAAGTCTCTTATGGAATTTTAAGGTTTATGACTTAAAATCGTTAAATAAAGCTAAATTTGGTATTTTTTATTAGATTCTCAAACCATTTATTTAATGATAATTAATATCGAACGAACCATTATCATGAGCGTTTTACGTTTTGTTATCTGTCAAGCTACTTAAACACGCTCCATCCAAGGTCAAATTACTTTCCCCACTAGTGGATAAAACGCGTTTTTCCCCGCTTGTATTGAAGGATAAACGACAACTTTCCGAGCTAGTGAGGGGAAAAAATACATTCATACCTCCTTACATCATTTTGGAAAAAAAGCTTCAAACTGCTGGATCGATTTTTATCAAACATAGATAAGAACCATCGCGAGAAACTCGCTTCTGCCCCAATCTTCTTCTTCTTGCGTCTGTTCTGCACTAATCATTAATTGTAATTTGAACACCCGCTAATCTTATTGATAGATATAATAGTAATTGAGGGTGAACTGAAAACCAGCGCTGTGGCTGCCAGTCTACACTGCACCACAGCAAATGCTGAGATCATCCCTTTCACCCGTCACACTGCTTGATATATTCTTGTTTAGTTTTAGAAAACCCTGTTTCATATTATACATTTTTCTGTTTTATCTTCTTGTGACTGTATGACTATGTGAGTGGCAATAAATCATTATTCTATTCTATTCTTTGACGTAAAAAGATCGCATCGAAATCGGTCCATACGTTTGAGAGCTACAATGCGACAGACAGTCATATAACACCCCTCCATTTGCGCGGGGGATAAAAATACAAATAGCTTTTATAATTTTAATAGTTTTACTATTATAATAATAAATAAATATTATAGGACATTTTTACACAAATTGACTAAGCCCCACTAGCACAATCGGATTAAGTCTCACCTCGAAATCCTTCCAAAGATATGAAATTTGGTATTGTTAATTAAAGGTCTCTTTTTCATGTCCACACTATTTGACATTTGGAGACCTCAAGAAATTTCATATCTTTGGAAGGATTTCGAGGTGAGACTTAATCCGGTTGTGCTACACGGTAAGCTTAAGAAGGCTTGTATTGTGGGTACTCAGACAACGATATAATTACTTAAATACATAGAAAACAACCATGACTCAGGAACAAATCTGTGCTCATCACACAAATAAATGCCCTTACCGGGATTCGAACCCAGGACCATCGGCTACACAGGCAGGGTCACTACCCACCAGGCCAGACCGGTCGTCAAATTATTTACTATTACTATTTTTACATTTATTTACTTATTTTGTTTGTCCTCACTAGTCAGGATAAATGAAATAAATGATTTCAATTTCAGGCAGTCAGGGTTTCTGACCAATCATCTCTATTTTCTGCAGTTTTCATCCACTTTCACTCACTCATCTTTTCATCTCATTTTCGGATACCCCGTTCCCCTTTAGTTGTATATTGGGAATTGGAATTACTAATTAGCAAAACAAAGTAATATCAAATGCTTAGATATGAAAAACAGTGTATGAGATAGTAGAATGATATCCATACTCGTACTAATATTATAAATGCGAAAGTGTGTCTGTCTATCTGTTACCTCTTCAAGCTTAAACCGCTGAACCGATTTAGTGAAATTTGGTATAGAGATAGTTTGAGTCCCGGGGACATACATAGGAAGGACATAGGGTAGTTTTTATCCCAGAATAACTATCTCTATGCAGACGAAGTCGCGGGCAAATGCTAGTACTGTATAATCCTAAATAAAGTCAAAGAGAAATGAGTAGGTATAGAGGCTTATTGTCGTAGTAATTTTTGTAGACACATTAAATTTACTGCCATATTTCGACACTGGATTAAAACTTTTAGAACGCCATTTGACTTTGATCCTTGTTCTTTGAACAATTGAACGATAAAATTGTTAAATATCAAACGGTGTCGCCATTTACACGAGTATAATTAGGCCAAAGGTTTGGCGCCATCTTTTCGAGCATAAATCTTGATTATCCGAAGTACGTTTTTTCTTTGAGGCCAGATCAGCCTTCAAAGTAAATGAATAAAATATATTAATATCAAATCATTGTTTGGAGGATAGGGGTCATCCATTAATTACATCACATGTTTAGGGGGGGGGAGGGGGCCAAGAAAATGTGACATGTTGTGATGTGACAAGGGGGAGGGGGGTCACAAACTTTGTGATGTCACATTAAGTTATTTAAATTATTTGATTTGACGTACAGTTAAATAAAAAGTTTTTGGAATGATAGTCATTTCTATTCGTTTAATTTTCTTTCCTTATCAGGTTTGGGTTATAAAATTACTAATATCTCTTTTGTCAAAATATAACTATATTCCGATTAGCCGATTTCGTTAAAAAATGTGACGTCACACCAGGGGGGAGGGGTTTGCCAAATGTGACAAGGAGGGGGGAGGGGTCAAAAAACCAAGAAATTCGTGTGACGTAATCAATGGAAGAACCCATATTTATCTAAAAATAAGATGGCGGATGGTTAAATGTTATGTATTGTCAGTAGTTCTCTGTGGACCGGAAAGTTCTCTTTCTGAAAAAATGCTCAATAAACTTGATGCTTTTGAGATGTGGTTATACAGACGCATGCTGAAGATATCTTGGCGAGACAAAGTTACCGATCAAGAAGTACTAAAAAGAACGGAAAAGAAAAAATAATTAGTACTTACAATGATAACAAACAAACAAAATTCTTTTAATTGCATAAAATATGGTACAACAAGGTGATATTGGAAAGATTTTCCCGTACAGTGACATATTTTGCTGGTTAAGCATGCAAATGTTATCTTAAATGGTGGTGATATGTTAGATTTATAAGGCTCATCCGGTGTGTCCTAGCCCTAAGTTAGCTCCTATTCATTAGTTAATTTGCATGTTAATTTGTTTTGTAATTGTACTAACATTATTTTTTTTAGCTATGTAAGTTACTAACACATATGGGTGTATTAGGCCTGAAATAAATGACAATTTAATTTAATTTAATTTAATTAAAGCTATACGTAGGTGGTCTACATTTGAAGCTACCTAACGAACCTAACCTACCTACTGATTAAGTGTAATGACACGAACCACAACAATTTAGGAGCCAATATCTCGGTCATTATCAAGTTTAGAGAAAAGTTGCCCATACAAAACATGCTTATTTTAGCGTCCTCTATAGTCTATATGATAGCATCATTAAAAATTGGTGTCATAATAACACGAACCACAGTATCACGCAAAATAGGCGCATTATATGACGTCGAGTTGCGGAAACCAAGCCCGCGAAAACCTATAACACGAACCACATTAAAAAAAATTAAGTCCCGCGCCCCCTTTTCTATACCCCAACCCTAGTGATTGCTAGGCTTCATGGAGGAGCTGCGGTGGCTAGAGTAGCGCTGCCTCGTTTCACGCAAAATAGGCACCAAGGTTGTTGATTTGCGGATAAACCCCAGAAGCAATAACTTACTAACTAACATATGTGTTTTTCCGTATTTATTTATTCATTTAACAAACCTACATTGTACACTCATGGAGCCATTCGACATCGGATATCTGATTGGCACTTTCAATAATTTTTGTTTATGTGCATATATGTGCCATTCTCAACCAAAAGGACCCGGATATGTCCTTAAACTGCGTCCGGACCCGGATATGTCCTTAAACTACGTCCAAAAGAGAGATATGGGCACTGTGAATGACATCTCGCTTTGTGTGGTAGGGCACAGGACAGCGGATGTCATTCCAGATCTAGAGCAGAACCCGTGAAGTACCTCCACCTTACAGAAAACCGCAGCCAAATAACACTAGACCCTACTCATAGTGTTGTGTTCCTGCCGGTGAGTAAGGTTGCCAGAGCTCAACGAGGGAGAGGAGTGTTAGGGTCGGCAACGCGCGTGTAATATCTCCGGTGTTGCAGGCGTCCATAGGCTACGGTAACTGCTTACCATCAGGCGGACCGTATGCTTGATTGTCACCGACGTGGTATAAAAAAAAAAAGGGTACTTATTGTCGGTTGTTGATAAGGCGCTATTTCCATAGTTCCAATTTGAAATCAACCTTATCGACAAGCGACAATGTGGTACCTTTTGGTTGAAAACGTCGCATATGTGTAGGCATAATGTTTGCTGTAGTGTCGCTGAAGCAGGGAGAAACGCCCCCGTAAACCACGCGGCCTGACATCGTGGATTTTACATCCGCAATGTGAAAACGCTCTGACTGGAGATCACTTACCCTGGCCGGGCTCAAGATCAGGCTCCTCCTTGATGCGACGCTCCGTCGACATTACGCCACCTCTTCCTTCTATGCTTCACAGCAAAAGGTTGACAACTTATCGTAAGTCGCGAGTGAGCTAAATAAACGTTATATCTTTGTCAATGTTTGAAACTTAAGAAATTAGTTTTCATTGTATAAATATCATGCAAATAAAACTTTACAGGGCGCCGAGTTAAACCACGCTTGCATCACGCATCACGCTTGCTTGGAGTCTTCGAATTGTCACTCAGTGTTGCCAACTCGGATTTTGAAAAAATGCTTGAATAATGTCTAGAATATGCCAAAAATATAGTTTGTCAAAGGACTGTCTCATTTCAAACATAGACAGAGAGAATCATACTATCTTTGTCTTACACGAGTACTAGCACCCAAATGAAAAGGATGAATATAGTTTTTTTTTGTTCTTATTTACTGACAAGATTTGCTTGAGCTACTATATGCAAAAGTTTTTTGAAATATGCTATAAAAAAATGCTAAAATGTCACTTGAAAACAGGCACTTAAAATAATATGTTGTCTAAAAAATATATTGTTGTCCGTAAAGTCGGTTTACGGGTGCTTATTTTGCGTGATAACGTCATAAACATTAATGAAAAATTGCATAGGTACTTTTATTTATGAATTAAATTATTATGACCTATCACGTGCACGCTTTAAGAATATGTAATATGGCTCCTAGTAGTAGCACGTTACCATGGAGATCTGTAAACAACGTGACAGTTTTTCGTGCATGCTACCGGTGTTCATCGATTTATAAATACACCGTACTTTGTCAGTGGAAAAAGGCGCATAATTCAAATTTTCTATGGACTATTGGACGATAACCCTTCGCGCCTACTTTATTTAAATTTGCCGCTTTTTTCTACTAACGGAAATGGCTTGACAGACTTATAGTTACGACTATTACGAGTCTGCTGTTGTTTGGCAATTTATTATTGACCCAGTGAGCAAAAAACGCGAGAAAAGCTACTCCGTTTCAGGCATATAACCGCGAAAATCGTAAATTTCAAGCAAATATCTCTGTCACTCTAATTACGCCTTAATTGGAGTAAAAGTAGTAGTACTACGCAAACCCAGTACGAAATGAATTACCAGTGGCAGGATAAAAATGGTATATAATTCAGCACTAACTACACAGCAAGTTGGCTATACATGAAGAATGCAAAACGGAACTCAAATATGTCAATCCACGAAAAAACAGTTGTCAATTTAAATGGATTTAGTTGCCATTTTAAAATTATTAGGTATATATTCTTGGGTTGGGGTTCTTCAAAAAAGGAGTGTACAGGTTTTTAAAGGGTCGGCAACGCGCGTGTAATATATCCGGTGTTGCAGGCGTCCATAGGCTACGGTAACTGCTTACCATCAGGCGGGCCGTATGCTTGATTGCCACCGACGTGGTATAAAAAATATATATATAGTCAGATTAGTCAGTCGACGTCGACGTCCATCCGGCCATCCACCACCACAAAAGTCAAAATTCATATAAAAATATGAACCACATATAAGACGTAGGCGCATATTGTCGCTGCCAAGTTGGTGCAAACTTGGCTTAGACCAAATATGCAAAAAAAATATGCCAGGTGCTAAATGGAAAACTTTGATGCCAAAGCGAGTGAAAATATGCCAGACCTGGCATATTTTGTACCATGTTGGCAACACTGTTGTCACTGACGTCATTGTATTTTTTTTAAATTATTTGTGTTTCTGGACAGGCTAAGACCAAAGGCCATACTGCCTGCCACTGTCAAATCAGATCAACTTCCTTGGAAAGAACCTGAACCTGTAATGTACATGTGAAATGCAATAAATAAATACAATACAATACAATACAAAAGATGACTATAGTCCATGAAATTATACCTAAGGTCATAGACATAGTATAGTATACAGTATGTCTCTGACCATGGGGCATCAAATTCAGGGCTCGATTCTACTCGCTAAACTGAGCTACTTTTATTATGGGACCAACCCTAATATCGTCAATTTTTTTTGCCTTTTCATAGAAAACGTCGACATCTGAATCACCGAGCGACCGGGGTAAGAGAAAGAATATTTATATAAAATTTGAGCAGCATAGGATTTTTTCTCTTTCACTCTTATAAATTTCGCCATCGCCTCTTACCTATGATGCCACCCGGTCGCTGATAAGGACAAAGCATGGCACTATTTTCTCTTTACTCTTATAAAAAAAAAAAAAAAAAAAAAAAAAAAATTCATTTATTTCAAGCTGCAAGGCTCATAATCAGTTTTTGCACGTCATAAAAATAATAAAAACAAATATAAAATTAAAATTGAAATCGAAAAATTGGTACCTATTAATAAAACAATAAAATAAATTTAAAGCATACACTAAGTCCCTATCCTATGCCAGTCTTAATTACATGCCTGTCACAGCAGTGCATGATGTAAGGACAGTCCACTCTGTCCGCGATCATCGCTAGGACTGTGTTGGGGCTGGCTCGCACCCGCTGGACCAAGGACGCGGCGCGCAGTCGCATAGTGGTATGAAAACACGCCGTGTGCGCTGCCGCGAACATTCCCGAGGCTTATAGCAATCGCAATAAAACTATCTTTCTCTATCAAAGTGTCAGGCCCTTGCCTAAGGTGGAGCGAGCTGTCACTTTTTTTGCCATACTAAATTGAACCTTATCACCGAGCCAGAAAGGTGTTCGTACCAGACTACAGAAAACAGTCCACTTGAGAAAGCAAAAGTGGGCCGCGGTGTCTCACTTGCACATGTTGCCAATGTTAAATTCGTAACACACCATCGCACCGCACCGCGACCTTGGAGCAGTTCTAGGAATAGGTAGTATTTTCGTGGGCTTGTCAAAACGGTGCGATCCTACCTTACAGACTGCCGCACACGTGCGCCAGTGTTGCCAAGTGTCCCATATTTCCATGAAAAAAAAAATTTTGAAATCCCGGTTCTTTGCTTGGCTATAAATCCCGGGAAATCCCGGCACTATCGGTACCCTCTGTGAATGTGAATGACCACCAATGACCACACACTGAATGGCCGGCACACGCCAACGAATGATTATAGAACGGTAGTTGGCGTTTGTTGAGTCGACCAGGCAGGGCCAACGAAGGCCGGCAAACCCATTCGTTTGGCGTTCGTTGACTTGGTGTGTACGCACCCTATGTCAGTCCGTCAGAATCAGTTTATATACTCTGGTCAGAATGGTCAGGGGTGCGGAACCTCGCTTCGGGCAAACTCGGCTCCGTTCGGCTCGGCATTGGTCCGAACAATTATTAGGGTTGGCACAACTTGACGTCCCTTTGCGTTCACGACCACAGATAAGATAATATGGATGGTATAGAAAGGATGCCAATCTCTTAAGGCAGAATTGTTGCAAAAGTGATCGCTTTTAGCTTTAAATAATAGTTCCTAATCTCTCCGGTGGCGCTAGTTAGGCTCTGGGACATAAGGCAATAAATAACCCGACCAAATTACGTAGGTTGTTTTTGGTAGTATTTCGGTGTATGGTGGCACCGCCTAATTACTGTTTTTTGATGGACACTTTTCATACATAGAGATTTGGCTCCTTTATATAGCCTCCATGTAAGATAACTTCAAATTTGATAACCCTAAAGAGCCGAAAGGGATACCGCCATATATTAAAAAGGGATAGCATGGTTCGACCCTGAACCACTGTCAAACTTCGGTTATGTAGGAAGTTTCCTTTCTGTACGGTAGTACTATTATTTATTCTGTGGAATGGTAAAGAAATTGGTTCACTTCACATTGTACGATCCGATATCGGATAGCAGTAAAATGTATAAAATATGTATTTTTCTCTATTTATTTATTCATATAAGAAATTTAAAAAAAATCTTAATGCAAAAAAGGCGGACTTGATGCCATAGGGCACACTAATAGCAGCTGTTTTTCTCATAGGCATCATTCAACATTCGTTATCGGAGAGGCACTTCCGATAATTTCAGCCATGTCGGACCCCCGTCAGCTTTCGGACCGACATTATCGGATGTCTGTTATCGGATATCGGATGTAGGATCTTACATCCGATACTGCGAAATATTGTGATACTGTGATAGTGAATGTAGGATCCTACACATATCTTGTACACAGGTTAAAAAACCGGCCAAGTGCGAGTCGGACTCGCGCACCGAGGGTTCCGTTCATTACATAATTTTAACAATGTATTTTTTATGTGAAACGTGATTGAAAGGTAAATTGCGGTTTACGATTTATGACGTATTAAAAAAAACTACTTACTAGATCTCGTTCAAACCAATGAGGGCTATCGTTTTTTTGCTCACCAGTTGGCGCCTCTGTTGATGGTGGTCCAAAAGACTATAGAAAAGCTGTCAGTCATTGAACTATGGAAAAGACCACCATCTACACTAGCGCCCCTAGCGGCGAATTCTTACGCGTTATCCCTCATTTTCGGTGGAAGTATGCATGGTAATGTACATCATATGTTTTTTTTAGTTTTATCATTCTCTTATTTTAGAAGTTACAGGGGGGGGGGACACATTTTACCACTTTGGAAGTGTCACTCGCGCAAACTATTCAGTTTAGAAAAAAATGATATTAGAAACCTCAATATCATTTTTGAAGACCTATCCATACCACCATCCACACATATAGGTTTGATAAAAAAATTTTTTTGAGTTTCAGTTCTAAGCATGGGGACTCCGAAAATTTATTGCTTTTTTTTTTCTATTTTTGTGTGAAAATCTTAATGCGGTTCACAAAATACATCTACTTACCAAGTTTCATCAGTATAGTTCTTATAGTTTCGGAAAAAAGTGGCTGTGACATACGGACGGACAGACAGACAGACAGACATGACGAATCCATAAGGGTTTCGTTTTTTGCCATTTGGCTACGGAACCCTAAAAATGACACATTTAGACGTTAAAATATTAGAACGTATTGATTTTATAAAAATAAGCATAGAAGAATTTTGAGATCTGTTTTTCTGGACCTACATCATCAGTGGCGCCAACTGGTGAGCACAAAAAGGGTAGCCTTCATTAGGAACCCTTATAGGGACCTCAGAATAATGACTAAAGCAAAGAAGCCGGGCAAAAATAAAAGCTTGGTAAAAGATATCGTATTCACAACACGTTATTACTTTTTGTCTATGAGTGAGTGAGACAACAATCCGCAAGTTCTTTCGTTTTTTTCAGTATTGTCATAAGGATGAACTGAGGGAAATGTCAAATGGTCTTATGTGGTTCTATAATATAATCCAGCCAAATAAAATATATGTTCGTTATTTCACAGGTAGGTGTCAACTGTAACAACTTGACATAGTCGTATTATTTTAGTTGAAATATTTCGGGATGTTTCAGCGGTCATCTTGGTTTATTTTAATTATATTGTTGCTATTCCTGACAGATTGTTGGAAAACGTGCTGAGTTTTTATTTGTAATGGTTTGAAGTTCCCTTTGTGATAATGTCTTGTGTGATCGAGGGCTGTAAATCGCATACAGGAAGAAAAGAAAATACGCACGAACCGATAACCTTTAATCGGTGAGTTTTGTTCAATTTTGAACAAATTAATTTATAGGACCTGACCCTAAACATAGAAATCGATATGTTGTTTATGTAATTATTACTTGCATTCAAGTCTATATAGATTTTTGCATATATTTTCGAACTTTTCTGCTAAGTATGATAGGTTATATTTTTGGCATAGTGATGTATCGACCTCATCAATAACCTATCGACATTTGCAGCTTTCTTATAGTTTGGCCCAGGACTGTCTCATTTTAATTGATGAGTACAGTCAAGGGCATAAATATATATACATTCCCAAAGTCTCAAAAATATGTGTACGCTTAGACAATAAAATCGTGTTCACATATTTTTAAGCCATTTGTCTGGATTGATATTTTTGCCTTCGACTGTACCTATAGCTTTCTTTGTTCTTACTTACTGACAGATTGTGTTTGCCAGACTATAGTTTAATACTAAAAACCGGTCAAGTGCGGGTCGGACGCGCGCACCAAGGGGACCGTACTTTTTAGTATTTGTTGTTATAGCGGCAACAGAAATACATCATCTCATCATCACGGTTCATGAAATACAGCCTGGTGACAGACAGACGGACAGCGAAGTATTAGTAATAGGGTCCCGTTTTTACCCTTTGGGTACGGAACCCTAATAAAAAAGACATTAATGATCATTGATGAATGTTCCTTTTATTAATATTGTTGGTCACAAAACTCAACTTTTTATTTCAGATTTCCAAAGGACGAGGAATAGGGGATATTACTGCAATGTTCTGCCACCAGAGTGCAGCACTAGCTTTTTTAGTGCACAGGTTTTTGACAAGTTTTCAGGGGACCTACCGGAAAACTCGAATCCGAAATTTCGTTATCTAGCTGCCTCTTTATCGCTCGAATTCGCAAGAGTGACAGAGATGTTAGATAACGAAAGTTCGATTTTCTTGTTTCACGATAGACCCTCAGATTGTGATAGTGGCGCCACCTACGCCGAGTTTCGCGTAATATTCCCTATTATTAAATAAAAAAATATATTACACGAACGTTTTTTTTTTCATTTCCTATTTGGTACAGTCAGCTGCAGAGAAAAGGTACCCCACGTCCATACTAATTTACAGAACTTTGTATGCAGGGGGGGTGCCTTTTCTCTGCAGCTGACTGTACATGACTAGAAACTATACTTAGTCTTTTAGCATTAGAAAAAACGGTAAACCATTTCCACGTGTCTTTTTATTGACAAGTTTTTTTATAAATATAGCAATATTTTACTTATGAAAGCAAAAGTATGTAAATTATCGTATATTATATTTGTTGTGACTTATTTTCAAAGTGTTTTTCGATAAAACGACACGTTAAGATCGCTCGCCTTCTTTCTAATGATAAAAAAACGAGAGGTATAGTTAGACGGTTCTGAGTGGTAGACTGCAAATGAGATAAAAGCTATATCCTCATATCAGGCGGCTCTTTGATTCCAAGGATTGCATAATTTTTATACTTTTTAATGATTTTTAGAATATGAAAATTATAAAAAGTATAAAAGTTATGCAATCCTTGTATTCCACGCATTTCATTTCATTTCAACGAGCCGCCTGCTACAGATTTCTTAAAATTGCCGCGTTTTTTCAGGTTCAACTTTCATTAGCCAGACTATTATCAATTTGCCAATTTCGTGATTATTCTTTTACACGGCACATAAACTTATGCATAATTTATCGATATAAAAAGTCGACACAGTTACATCCCTAACAAATTATCAAACTTATGACACCGTACGTAAATGAGAAATAACAAGCATATATGCATCTCTTTTCGGCACATTATCTAATTCGTAAGGAAGTAAAGTACGGGTATACATATTTGCGAAGCATTTTTGCCCTACTTCTATGCTTTAGTCATTATTCTGAGATAGGGACCGTGCGCGTTGGAGGGTCTGCCATCTTGTGGCCTGAATCGGAACCATTTCAATTTCAATTTATTTAAATAAGTCATTACATTTACTATAAATAATAATAATAATAAAAAACAATAATAATAAATGTATGGACTGACCATAAACATGTACATTACATGTACATTGACACTTCACGCCAAAGCAAGTGCTGCCATCTTGTGGGCTACTTTGGAAGCATAAACTACACATTTACTCCTCGCGCCAAAAATCTGACGTCTCCTGTGCTGCCCCCTACAGTTTATGCACGCTCCCTATAGTTTCGCCATGTCTGTCCGTCTGTCTGTCTGTCCGTCCGCGGCTTTGCTTTGTGATCGTTATTGCTAGAAAGCTGCAATTTGACGTGGATATTTTCATTTCTTTCGGTGTGTGTCCGTGTACGAAATTGCATGGAGAAATTATGGATGAATTCATTGATGATTACGGCTGATGGTACAGTCGCCATCAGATATATCGGAGCGGCTAAGGCGCTCACAAATATCTGAACATCACGTCTCTATTGTAAAGCGAGGTTTAGACTAGCAAGAACTTGCATACAATTTAAGTTACATTGCTGACTACTGAGGTAAACTGCATTCAAAATGTTTATCAGATACCGCAATGTAATGAAAATTGCATGCAAGTTCTTGCTAGTCTAAACCTCGCTTAAGGGCTTTAGAGTGCGTGTTCAGATATTGTGAACACTTTGGCCGCTCCGATATATCTGATGGCGACTGTACGATCGTCATTATACCCATTCTTGGCTAAGCCCCCAATATTTCTGTAAGCGCGAGTAACGGCACAGAATATAATGATAATAGTATTATCAATAACGGTCTTAATGTAGGTACTAGCGATGCAGTGCAGACCGGGGTCCCTTTGTTTGACATAATTATTGAAAGTCACAATGTAATGATTGTCATATTGTCATTAAAGTCGTCGTCAATGAACTTGCGAACAATGTAAATCAGGGGTCGGCAACAGGCGGCCCGCGGGCCGCATGTGGCCCGCGAACCTCTCACTTGCGGCCCGCGAGCCTCCCTGGCTATTTTGTATGTAATTTTGACAAACGACAATACCTGATAAAGTCATACATATTATCAAAGTGCGGCCCGCGTCAATTTCGTTAACTGCTATGTGGCCCTTGGCTGCTAAAAGGTTGCCGACCCCTGATGTAAACAAACCGTTTTACTCTCATTACTTCGTAATCTCGCTCTTTAAAAGGACAACCACGACCTTATCAACAATCTATATATATACTTAAATATAATATTTATATAAATTTTTTGTTGAATTAAATGTTAATTATTAATATTTCAGCAAAAATAACCTTCGTAAATATGTTAGGTTATGTGTCAAACGCTAACAAAATGTGTCATATTTGTTTACATTGTTTGCAAGTTCTAATGACGACCAGGGGCGTAGCTAGAGGATATAGCGCCCGGGTCAGTCACCAAATTTGCACCCCCTGACGACTGACAAGAGTTTCCCCGCTGCTGCCTTTTGCCCATTTTGGCGCCCCCCTTGGATGGCGCCCGGGGCACTTGCCCCCTCTGCCCCCCCCCCCCTAGTTGCGCCGCTGTTGACGACGACTTTAGTCATAAAGAAACCGTTAACTTTACAGGATTTTCCTCAGGATATCCTATAGATAGGTTAGGTTAGGTTTGCTTCATGGCAATCCTGAAAAGTTACGCGTTTCTGAGAAATACCAAATTATGACTAACGAAAATGCGTGGACAAACAATACATTATGACTTAAAACTATATGGGAAACAATAGACACCCATGGAGACCTTGTGGTGCGCACTAAGTTGTTTTTTTAACTATTTGCGTAATTATATAGTCAAGAGTCAAAATATTCTTTATTCAAATAGGCCTAGCAACAAGGACTTTTAAATTTTTATAGAGTAGATGACATTGACTCTCTGACCTCTGACAAAATGAATAAACTTTGTAGAGAAGCGATATAATTCCACGTGTAAATGGGAGTCTTACTTCCTGGGGCCTATTTTTTTAACGGTATTTTATATATTAGCATCTATCTTTGATATAAGTCATTAGTCTGTGTGTTGCTATGGTAACCCATACGAATTGACAGTTTGTGGACTAATAATATAAGTACCAAAAGTACAAAACACACGATATTTTATGTCGGATCCGACACAAAATCGTTGTCGTTCGTGTGTGAATAGATTCATATAAAATGTTCTGCAGCTACGATACCCGATTAAAAATCTTTCCGACATCCGACATAGTGGAAACGAGCTCTAAAACCGTTCGAGAAATGTGCCCCATGGGCATGATGGGCACAAACTATATAGAGATACTACGCATCCCATGGGCCATGAGGACGATTTTTAAATTTCATGCGCTCGATTTGGTAAGTAAGTAGTAAGTCGTTTATTGCAAACCATGGTACAATACAATAGATGTTACAATTAAAAAAGATCACATGGCACCCTGGTAGGGTATGACAATTATCCTTAAAACTACATTAACTAAATACTAAATAAATTAAATATAACATTTAGTATAGCTCCCTTCAATACTATCTCCAACTAGGCATTTAAATTCTACTAATAGAATAAACCGAGTGGTCATTACCACTAGATTCCCAATATAGTATATCGCTCGTATTTCAAAAATTTGCATTTCACCGTTTTCCACCGATTTTCGAGTAACTAAAACCAGCGCTCGAAATTCAAAAATCGCCCCCCTGCCCGCAAGTTCGTTTGCGTGGATTGAGGATTTCCGGGATAATATCTATGTATTCTAGAGTCAGACCAAAGCTAAGTTGGCAGCGATTTTTATAGCACAGACTGTGCGAGTGTTATTTTGAACGTTAAACTTCTATAAAATTAAATAGACAGATAGATTACTCTTTATAGGCCAGGAAATGAATGCCCAAAAAAAGTTATAGAGGGAAATGCTTGGAACACAATTATTAAGCCTTATTTTGAAATGCTCTTAGCAGGATTCGAACCCAGGATCACCAGCTACGTATGTATACTGACGATTAAGTTAAGGGGCCCACTGACTATCAGTCCGCCGGACGATATCGCGGCCTGTCAGTTGTTCGGAACTGTCAAATTTTTGTTCTAACTAGCGGCGTCTTTAAGAGGCCGTTAAAATGTGGTACGATTTTCTAACTCAATCCGATTCGAAGGACCAAATATTGAATTCCCTATCTTATTGTAGGTTATAACTAGGCGATAGAAATTATGTACAAATCTAGTCATTTTACAGATTTTACTGACATTCCAAAAATAAAATAAATAAATTGACAAGTAAAAATATAACTACAGAAAACCATAGGCGACCGGCAAACTCTTTAAACTAGTAATTTTTAAATAACAGCATAAAGAATTTAAACTGTTGTGAGACATACTAACATTAAATCATTTTACGGTTTAGACTCACTTGTTTTAGTCACTCGCGCGACATGTTTCGGAGAGCCTAGGTCTCCTTTCTCAATTCTCAATATACTTTCACAATACTCCTTTCCCAGTACGCAATACACGGTCATCGTGAACGCTGCTCGCACTATTAGTGCTTGAGAAAGGAGACCTAGGCTCTCCGAAACATGTCGCGCAAGTGACTAAAACAAGTGAGTTTAAACCGTAAAATGATTTAAAAACAGCATAAAGTGCTTCATGAACACACGTTACTAGAGTTAAAAGCGTCCAAAGGCTGCCATGGCCATTTACCATCACGAGCCGCTTGCTTGTTTGCCACTATTTTATAAAAAGCGTCACCTCTCTACAAATAATCTGTGTTGAAAATCGTACGTTGATGGTGAGTACTGATTAGCATATATTAAACAGTGACGTTGATATCTTCGTCTTAGTCCATTATACTTACGTCGTTAGTAAAGTTTGTAACTACTGTGGAAAGCAGCGTCTTATTGTTTAGTGATATATATCAATGTAAGTGTCCCGTCTATTACCCATTACGTACAGACGACGTCAAGGATACGTTTAAAGTGCATGAAGAGTAAGCAAGATGCGTTCCAGTGGTTCCAATAATGTAAACATACTGTGTACATTTTCAAGCATTAACAGTGCCTGAGTGAGTAGCGGTCAGGCACTGTTAGTGCTTGAAAATGAAGACCTAGGCTCTCCGAAACATGTCGCGCGAGTGACTAAAAATACGTGAGTGAAACCGCTAAGTTAGTTAAGTTAATATGTCTTACGATAGTTTAAATTCGAATACTGTGTACGGTTCTCTGCCTTTTCGCCGAAAATTGTATTGCCGAATTTCACTTACCAACCAACTTTTCGCAGAAGTCTCATTTGGCCGAATTTCATTTTCCTACTTTACATAATTCAACCTAACCTAACCAAACCTAGTACGTAATTTTAATTTCCCAACTATGGGGTTGGGAAATGAAATGGTTGCGTAATAACAAAGATAGATATAACTCCGTAATAGATGGATACAGTCTAAGGAAAAAACGTGCCT
This sequence comes from Cydia strobilella, assembly GCF_947568885.1. Taxonomy (NCBI): domain Eukaryota; kingdom Metazoa; phylum Arthropoda; class Insecta; order Lepidoptera; family Tortricidae; genus Cydia; species Cydia strobilella. The sequence continues at coordinate 112,428 of NC_086064.1, read as the reverse complement.
CGAAAATCAAGAAAATTTGATTCTCGTTCAGAGGGCGCTACTAGTTTTGGCCTACAGTCGTATAGATGGCGTTGACGGTTTCGTTTGTTATTTAACAATTTTAACGCATATCAGTGAAAGAACATGGGTCAAAATCATAAAAATAATTAATGCAAATAAAAAAAAATCATTTATCTATATTTAAATACATTCTATCGTATTTTTATAAATCTTCATTTTTAGTTTTAAAGTGTGTCGACAGATGGCAGTGAATTTACTGGGGTTACAAAATTTACTATGACAGTAACGCTCTAGTATCAGTTACTCTATGGTAATAATTATTTGGTAAAGGTTATTCGGCCAAATGAAACTTATGCGAGAAGTTGGTTGGCAAGTGAAATTCGGCAATACAATTTTCGGCGAAAAGGCAGGATCCCACTGGGTACATTCACATTCACCTCAAAAATAAAGTTTGAAATAAAGTTAAGTTGATAATTACAATGGTCACCTACAATGTTTCAAGGCAAATAAGTAGTATTAGTATTCTACAAAAAATATAAAATAATACAGTAGAATATTCTTACTTAGAACATATACCAAACATATACCTACGAATAGTTAAGTTAGTATATACCCTCGAAAAACATAAGCAAAGATAGATATAACTCCGTAATAGATGGATACAGTCTAAGGAAAAAACGTGCCTCGAAAATCACAAAAATTTGATTCTCGATCAGATGTCGCTACTACCTTTGGCCTACTCTCGTATAGAGGGCGTTGACTGTTTCGTTTGTTATTTATAATTTTAACACATACCAGTGAAAGAACATGGATCAAAATCATATAAAAATAATTAATGCAACTAAAAAAATCATTTATCCATATTTAAATACATTTTAACGTATTTTTATAAATCTTCATTTTTAGTTTTAAAGTATGTCGATAGATGGCAGTGAATTTACAGTGGTTACGAAATTTACATTTACTATGACAGTACCGCTCTATCTTATTATATCCTCATTGACATAAGTAAAGAAAGAGTGCATGGTAGCTCCATACATCAGTTTTCTTACCAAAACTTGAGTTATTTCGTAGTCGACATCTAGCATCAAATAGCGGAATTAATTACTATTTATTACTGCTAGTTAGTTAGTACAAAAGATGTCGCGACGAACGAAAACTCTAATGCTCAACAATTTTCAGATAATATTATAACCGGATTAACGTGAACACTATTTTCAACATGTTCTGTTCGTAATATTAGTTGTAAATTGTTTTAACAGTACATTTTTCGTCAGTAGCGACACTTGTGACATCTGGTGTCAAGTAGCGGTACTGATAATTTCACTACTTGACGTTAGATGTCGACTACGAAATAACTCGCGTTTTGGTAAGAAAACTGGTGTATGAGTTATCACTTATCACTCTTTCTTTACTTATTTTTTCTATCGTTAGTACCAAAGAGGATATAATAGTAAGTACTTATATTTATTTGCAATACCCTTGTCTTGTACGGTATCATGTTGTTATGAAACTATTGTAAAGTCGAAGGCGAAAACATCGATCCAGACAAATGGCTCAAAAATATGTGAACACGACTTTATTGTCAAGGTGTAAGAGCGTACACATATTTTGCAAACTTTGGGAATGTATATATATTTAAGCCCTTGACTTGCCTTGATTGTACCTTGTGTGAGACCTGGACAACATGAGAGTAGATGGATACAGTCTAAGGAAAAAACGTGCCTCGAAAATCACGAAAATTTGACTCTCGATCAGATGGCGCCACTAGTTTTGGCCTACACTCGTATAGAGGGCGTTGACTGTTTCGTTTGTTATTTATAATTTTAACGCATACCAGTGAAAGAACATGGGTCAAAATCATATAAAAATAATTAATGCAAATAAAAAAATAATTTATCCATATTTAAATACATTTTAACGTATTTCTTTAAATCTTCATTTTTAGTTTTAAAGTATGTCGATAGATGGCAGTGAATTTACAGTGGTTACAAAATTTACTATGACAGTACCGCTCTATCTTATTATATCCTCATTGATGAGAGCAATAAAGTTTGTATTTCTATGCTTTTAGAGAGCTCTGATGTAGTGAAAAATGTTGAAATTTCGTGCAAAGTTGCGTAATATTTTGGTAATTTATGGATGACCCCTCTACCTACTCTAGCGACCCGGATCTCATTATTATACAGCGCATGGAATACATACATTAGTTATACACACGCACGCATTACATTTATTTGTTATCAAGCTGTGACTGAAATTTGCGAAATACTTGCCTCGTAGCCTTGTTAGTGTACTGCAGCCACTGCAGGCCTATGGAGCAGGAGCTTTCGGGTTCAAATCCTATTAGGTATTTATTTGTGCGTTTCAAAGAAATACTTCGGGAGTAGTGTATGTTTCTATATATAAAAGTATTTATATACAATGTAAATATGCCGTCGCCTAGTATCCAAAGCCATATATTTAAGCTTTGTGTACTAACAACAATGATCTCAGTTGGTCTATGAATCTTTAGGTCTTTTTAGAGCATTCTGTACTACCTTTTACACTGCAAGTCTGTGGGCATGCTATACGCAAAAACAGTACAACGCTCTTCGTATACAATATAACAACGCCTTCAGGATGCTGATGGGACTACCTCGTTTTTGTAGTGCGTCGGGGATGTTCGCGGAGGCCAGGGTAGACTGTTTTTACGCTACAATGAGGAAACGCTGCACATCCCTGGTGCGCAGAGTGCGGGCTAGTTCCAGCGGCATCTTGAGGGCGTTTGTTTGATTGCCAGTACTTGAATCACTGTCAGATGATTCACGTGCTGGTGTCCAAGCCTTCCTAAGGCTCGACCGGGCGTTATTGTTTAGGTTAGATTTTAAGTAATATTTATGATTTTATTAATTAATTAAATTTTAATGTTAATTTTAACTGCTATAATTTTATAATTTTATTATTTAATGTAATGTCCCAATGTAATGTGATATGATCCTAAGTTGGTCGAAATAAATGATTTTTATTTATGAATGAAATGAAAAAAAATGAAAAAAATGAAAAAAGTTTATTGTGTAAATTTGAGTATACAATAAATCACGGCCCTGTGTCCTGAGCTAGGAAACCCTGTGTTACAGGACCCAGTTTCGTTATACTAGTTTCTTAATCTAGGTATATATTGGTACAAATTGTACAGAGAGTTACTTTGAAACTTACAGATAGCTGTGCATACTTTAACATATATGTTATTATTTCTAATCTGCGTGTGAACGAGTGTTTGTTTGTATGTATGTGTATTTGTGTGTGTGTGTGTGTGTGTGTGTGTGTTAGAATAAAAATTTAATTAAAATTAATTAAAATTAAAGCCTTCTTAACTTAGGGCCACTTGCGCGTACCAACGGCGCGTGCCAACTATGTTAGCTATATAACATTGGAACAGACAAGTGGCCCTTTATTGAGCTTACTATGGGACTAGGTCGATCTGTGTAAATAAACTAACTAACTATTTTGGCTCAGTGATCCAAAGAGACTCTTCGTCTCCGAAACGAGATCGTGCCACCTGTCCCGCTCCTGCGCAACTACCTGCCAATTACTGACGCGAAGCTGAAGCAGATCCGCCGTCACACTGTCTTCCAAACGATACCTGGGCCGGTCCACGGGACGGCGACCAGGCGGTCGTCCCAAGAACGCCCTCTTGACAGCCCGATCCTCTCCCATTCTGAGTAGGTGACCAAACCAGCGAAGTCTGTGGGCTTTCGTTTCGCCGATGATATTTTGGCCACTAACTCCTCGATCTCGGCATTTTTTCGGAACCTCCAGGTGCCGTCATCTCTCTGAATAGGTCCCAGGATCCAGCGAAAAACTTTTCTCTCTTCTTCTTCTTTCAGTGTTAGAGACCAGGCCTCACAACCATACATAAGGATAGGCCGTATAGCGGTTTCGGTTTTGTATATCCGTAACTTAAGGGGCCCACTGATTAACAGTCCGCCGGACGATATTAGCCTGTCAGTTAGAACAAAAATTTGACAGTTCCGAACAACTGACAGGCCGATATCGTCCGGCGGACTGATAGTCAGTGGGCCCCTTTAGTACGTCTATAACATTGTCTTCGGTTACCGCGATAGTTATACTTGGATTTATTTATTATTATTATTTATACTCATGAACTATGAAAACGGATTATATCGCGTATATTGAATTTATAATACATCCCGACGTTTCAAACACTTTACAGCGTTCGTGGTCAACGGGTGACTGAGGAAGAGTTCGAAACGTCGGGATGTATTATAAATTTTATATACGCGATATAATCCGTTTTCATAGTTTTATTTCATTAGTACGTCTACTGAGAAGCCCGGACGCCAACGATTTTTGGAGGGCTGCACTACCTATAATATTTATTTATTTATCCCCAGATCGGCATTGCCCCGTGACAGCGAGTCGCCATGTTTTGGCCGCTTCTCGTGTTAGCCGCGGCCATCGCGGTCGCGCTGTACGAGTACATGCGCCGCAGGCGACCACTTTATGAATTCAGCAAATCCTATCCTTTAGGCTTGCCGCACTACCCTCTCATCGGCCAGTCGTATATATTCAGCGGTACAGATGAAGGTAACACGAGATTATTTTGACTTAAGGTCAATGAGAAGACCTGCGTATAAAATGTATTGCTGGGAAGAACGTAAGAGCGTTTTCACATTGTCCGATTCGATATCGGATATCGGAAGGAAGTAAAATGTAAGATATATGTTTCTTTGTATTAAGCATTTAATAAATCATTATTACTAAAAACCGGCCAAGTGCGAGTCGGACTCGCGTTCCAAGTGTTCCGTACATTACACAATTTAAACAATGTATTTTTTATGTGAAACGTGCGTGAAATGTCTTTAATAAACCCGTAGGGGTTGGATCAAATACTAAATAATTAAGCCTGACTCACGCTTGACTGCACATTTCTAATAGGTTTTCCTGTGATCTATAGGTAAAGATCTATTTTGTGTATTTTTTTCAAAATTTTAGACCCTGTAGTTTCGGAGATAAAATCAGAATGCTCATTTTTTGCATATTTTCTTGAATGACTTCTAAACTGTTTATCATAAAATTATAAAAAAATATATATTTGAGATTCTCACAATGAGCTCTTTCATTTGATATGTAACACAATGTAGTTTGAAAAACTTTATTTTTTAATTTTCTCATTTACCCCCAAACGTGGCCCCCATGTTTAAAATTAATTTATTTACGTTACATATCCTTGTTTGGGTCACAAACTTATATATGTATACCAAATTTCAACTTAATTGGTCCAGTAGTTTCGGAGAAAATAGGCTGTGACAGACAGACAGACAGACGCACGACTAATCCTATAAGGGTTCCCTTTTTTCCTTTTGAGGTACGGATACCTAAAAACAATAAATAACGCAAAAAAGGCGGACTTAATGCCAATGGCACTCTCCTGCAGCTGTTATTATCATAGGCGCCTTCCGACATCCGATATCGGAAAGGCGCTTCTCATAAATTCAGCCATGTCGGAGCCCGTGTCAGCTGTCGGACCGATAATATTTGTTTGTGTGCGTATGTGTAGGCATAATGCTTGTTGTAGTGTACGTGAAGACGTCCGGGCGCGCCCCCGCGGCCTGACTATGTGGATGTAGGATCCTACATCCGATAGCGGATCGGACAATGTGAAAACTGGGTTGGAAGAAAGTTTGGCGTCCTCACATTCAGATTAACGCAGAGTAATGACTGGGCATGGCTGTTTCGGTCATTGCATAGAATCGAGAGGGAACCCATGCCGGTGTGTCATGAAATGACATGAGTGCGGTGACCCAGACGATACGGCCCAACATACCCCGAGGTATGTCGCAGATGGGACATGGAGAAACATCAACAATAAAAACAGCTCATTAACAATGCTGAAATAGGAGATCTTTCGCTGCACAACGTGTTATCTGCTATGTTGCTAATGTTGCGCAGCGAGAGACAATGGGATGCGTTTGCCTCCTTTTGCGAAACAGTAACGAAGCAAAAGGAGGAAGCGGAGCGAGTGCGTGAAGATGACATGAACACACACCCGCTACGGCGCAGGCGAAGGGGAAGAAGGCGGTTACAATACATTAACCGCCTTCTTCACCAGTAAAGCCACGGTTTGGGAACCCGCAGATGAGGCTCTACACGTGTGGGGAGGAGTTGTAGCGTTACACAATCCCTCCTCCTTCGGCGCGAGGGTGCCCCCGGTAAATTAGCTGGGGCAGCCGGGGGAGCATCGTGATAGAATACTGGACCTCACGATGTTCCCCAATAACAGCAGAGAGGGTAACGCCGCAGAAAAAAAAGGTTTAACCGGGTAACCCCGGCTTAGTGGAATGGTGCTATAAGTGGCGCAGTAACGTATTTAATTTATTCCGTGTCCGCTTACCTTTTCAGACCGAATGAAAGCATTTATAAAAATGGGCAATGCGGCGCTCAAAAACGGAGGTATCTCAACGCTGTGGCTGGGAACCAAGGCATACGCAAGTAAGTCATAAACCAGTTAAAAAGTCCATCCTACCAGCCAACATGAGAGAACAAGTCAAACTTTTCATCCAATAATTTTTCCAATCTTGTGGTTAAGACCAAAGAGAATTTAGCAGTAGACATCGAGTGCTCAGCTCACTCCATACATCAGTTTTGTTACAAAAATACTATTATTTTCGTAGTTTACATCAAGCGTCAAGTAGCGGAATTATCAGTACTGCAGTGCTACTTAAACTCGTTAGAGCCTTTTCCGAGATCCCCGTAATATATATATATATATATATATATATATATATATATATACAAGAATCTATGGAGCAGCTATCAGGTTTTTTTATACTACATCAGCGGCAAACAAGCACATAGCCCGCCTGATGGTAAGCACTCTCCGTAGCCTATGTACGCCTGCAACTCCAGAGGAATAACATCCGCGTTGCCAACCCTAACACTCCGCCTCGTTGAGCTCTGGCAACCTTACTCACCGGCAGGAACACAACACTATCAGTATGGTTTAGTGTTTTTTGGCTTCAATTTTCTGTAAGGTCAAAGAGAATATATTAAGAAGACAAGTGCTCACTCCATACTCCATACTCCATACATCAGTTTTGTTACCAAAAAGTCCAAAAAAACTATTATTTTCGTAGTCGACACCTAGCGTCAAGTAGCGGAATTATCAGTACTTGCTAGCGGAGTCTTAACGGAGCTCTGATAGTCCATCATCATTCGACGCGAGAGTCTACTACTACTACTACTACTAGTACTTAGTACTAATACTACAAGTACTAGTTGCGCGCGACTCTAGGTGCTCTTTCGTAATTAGCAAGTAATTAGTGATATTGTCTTCGGTTACCGCGATAGTTACTCATGAAATAAAACTATGAAAACGGATTATATCGCGTATATTGAATTTATAATACATCCCGACGTTTCGAACTCTTTACAGCGTTCGTGGTCAACGGGTGACTGAGGAAAAATTACAAAATGCAAAAATACCCACATACTAAAATAATGAACAATCATAGACTACAAACTTTAAGGCTGGTTGTACATGCAAAATCGGTTCATAAGGCTAGTTATACACTATAATTATTTTTCAAGTAAAGATATATATATATACGCGATAAAAATAAACTATGCCGGCTCCAACCCTACACCACGGACCCGAGAAGATTTAATTCCCTCCTAAATTGTAGGAGGGTATCCCAATATGGGACCGGCAACAAACTCGGCGGGACACATCTTTTCAAAACATCAGAATGTCCAGCATCATCCAACACTACGGTCTCACAGTCTATGTCTCGCTTGCTCCTTTATCAGGTGGACTACAGGATCCCATCTCTACCACCAGCTTGGGATCCTGTAGTCCACTGCTGGACATTCTGATGTTTTGAAAAGATGTGTCCCGCCGAGTTTGTTGCCGGTCCCATATTGGGATACCCTCCTACAATTTAGGAGGGAATTAAATCTTCTCGGGTCCGTGGTGTAGGGTTGGAGCCGGCATAGTTTATTTTTATCGCGTATATATATATATCTTTACTTGAAAAATAATTATAGTGTATAACTAGCCTTATGAACCGATTTTGCATGTACAACCAGCCTTAAAGTTTGTAGTCTATGATTGTTCATTATTTTAGTATGTGGGTATTTTTGCATTTTGTAATTTTTCCTCAGTCACCCGTTGACCACGAACGCTGTAAAGAGTTCGAAACGTCGGGATGTATTATAAATTCAATATACGCGATATAATCCGTTTTCATAGTTTTATTTCATAAGTAATTAGTGATTAAATTTGAGCATTTCGGCAGCCATCAGCGATCCCGAGCTGCTGGAGGTGGTGACGAAGGCGTGTCTGGAAAAGGACGTTACCACCATTAAGTACCTGAGGTCAGTCCTCGGCAACGGACTCATATTTGCACCGGGTAAGTATCCTTGCGCATCCTTCACGGTCTGAAATAAAACCGGCCAAGTGCGAGTCGGACTCGCGCACGAAGGGTTCCGTACCATTACGGAAAAAACAGCAAAAAAATCAGGTTTGTTGTATGGGAGCCCCGTTTAAATATTTATATTATTCTGTTATTAGTATTTGTTGTTATAGCGGCAACAGAAATACATCATCTGTGAAAATTTCAACTGTCTAGCTATCACGGTTCATGAGATACAGCCTGGTGACAGACAGACGGACAGACGGACAGCGGAGTCTTAGTAATAGGGTCCCGTTTTTACCCTTTGGGTACGGAACCCTAAAAACGAACTAACGTAAACTTGCAATGTGCTGCCTCCTAGAGTTCATGCATCCCTCCCTATTTCCCGGCTTTTATAATGTACTCTTTCTTCACAGTTAAGTTCTGGCGTCCCCGCCGCAAGATCATGGGACCGACGTTCAACATGAAGAATCTGCAGGAGTTTGTGACGGTGTTCGACAAGCAGAGCAGCATCATGGTGCAGCAGCTGCGACCACACGCCGGCGGGGGGGACTTCTCCTTCTGGGAGTTCATTACTGCCTACACTTTCGACGCTATCTGCGGTAACACATCAAAAACAAGTACTGCAAAACTGCTATAACGGAACTAACGATTCGCAACCCACTAGCACATTAACATCACGAGAGAAAAAATGTTCCAAGTGGTTCCAAGTACTACTTATTTTAATAATTAATCACTATTGCATGTGACAGCGAGACTTATCTACGTTATACTGTTATCTATTCTATGATATAGGCCTCTCATAAAGTACGCCAGTTGTATTGGTTCAGAGCTCATCATCCTGTGAAATAAGCGCCAGGGGTTTCCTTTATCCGAAGCCATTAAACCGTTAACAGGACCTGAACTCACTGCATCTGGCCTTCTCTTCTAGACGGTTCTCCGTTGTAACATTTCAGAGACAGTCCTTGGCATCGAGCTGAACGCGCAGAACCAGCGGCACCACCTATTCATCGAGGCCTTCGATGTGCTCATACAGATCCTGTCCAAGCGGATGCTCTCGCCCTGGCTGTACTGGGACTGGGTCTTCAGGCTCACCTCTAACTACAAGCCTTTCATCACGCAGAGGAAATTACTCTACGACTTTTTTGATAAGGTTGGATTTTTACACAACTTTGGGAACAAGTCAAATTATTTTATTAAATATTTTGATTTGTAAATTAATTTTTAACAAGCAGAAACGTCTGCGATCGATGCTATTAAGCTTAGAATAAATTTAAAAGTGGAAAAATTACTGCCTTGGGTGAGACTTGAACTCCATCCAGAGGCCGTGAGTTCAAGTCTCACCCAAGGCAGTAATTTTTCCACTTTTAAATTTTGTGTTAAATTTAAATTTTAAACTGAAATAAGTTACAAGCGGAAGGAATTGAAAATAGAGTTCCGGTTAATCCGGTTATAATACTGAGCAGAAAAATGTTGAACATTAGACTTAGGATTACGATTAGACTTTCCGTTCGTCGCGAGATCTATTGTCGAGTATCAGTACTGATAATTCCGCTATTTGACGCTAGATGTCGACTACGAAATCAATAGTCATTTTGGTAACAAAACTGATGTATGGAGTGAGCACTCTATGCTTACTTATTTCTCTATGGTAATGGCTTATTTGTGTTTGTTACAGGTTATACAAGACAGAAGAAAAGAACTGGCAGAACAGGGGTCTGACGAGGGTAAGTACCTAATTGAGTACTCAGAGGAAAGGAGAAATGTACCTAGTCCCCATTTTCCTTTCTGGATATTAACTGTTGCGGCAAGCAAGAAAGCATACTCAATTTCATGGTAGATGGCGCTGCGCTGCACACATCGCGCGCTACGGGTTTCCTGCGACCTATATAAGCGCGGCCATTGTCAAGCTTTTTATTTTTGCAATATCCTTCAAAGAAATAACATGTCATGTATACGCGTCTAATTTATTAATAATATAATTGTGTTGCAAATCGGCGTTTCAATTCTTATTTCACGTTATGAGGAACTAGAGTCTACAAAGTGGTCCTTCGAGCCGGATATATAGTGAATTAGTGGTGAAAAACGAACAATCGCAGTGAAATAAGAATAATTTTGAGAGATTATAGACGTCACGCATCGAACATTCTAGAACAAAATAAATGAAGAAGGAACAAGAGTGAAAAAACAAAATACGAACAATGATGAAAAAAATACTAAAAATACGAGAAATAAACGATGAATGAATAATATTTACGAGGTTTCAGTGCATAAATACAATAAATAACCATATCGAGTACCGCGAGAACAATAATTGAGTGATTTTCGTAAAAATAGTCGGCGCTTCGGTGTAAACATTGGTGTAAACAATGGACATAAAACTGTGAAAATACATCGAGATTCGTAATAATTTTGAAGAAAACGTGTAAAAACGAGCAAAGCTACGAACATTTAGTGTTTTTCAAGCCAAAAGAGTGAAGATTCAAGATATTTCGTAAGATTTTACTACATAACCTACAAAATGGATACTTACGTGTCGGAACAAGAAATTACTTACGAATTAATAAGAAAGATCGGGATAAACTTAAAGAAGCAAGGAAAATCACGTATTACGAAAGGCTATGTACAAGCTAGAATTGATACATTGAACGAGTATTGGCAGAAATTTCAAACAAACCATTTCCAAATCTTGAAATATGCAACTACGGCTCAGAAAAAGGAGCATAATTACTTCACAACCGACTTGTACTCCAATGGAGAAGAAGAGTATTTTGTGATTAAAGGAGAGTTATCGGATACTATCGAGCTATTCAACAAATCCGAAACTTTGAGTGAGCAACCGCAATCGCAACCGCAATACAAGTCAACGTCGGAAGTAAACAAGCATTCTACGCAAGAGGTGAAGCTTCCAAAAGTGATCCTGCCCCAATTCTCTGGAGATTATCAAGAATGGACGTCATTTAGAGACCTGTACACGTCGCTCGTTCATAATAAAACATCGCTGAGCAAGGTACAAAAACTTCATTACCTGAAATCAAGTGTCACCGGTGAAGCTGAACAATTATTGAAGCATCTGCAAATAACCGAGAAAAACTATGATGTTGCATGGGAAACTTTAGACAAGAGGTACAACAACAAACGCATGATAGTAAATACCATCTTGAATAGATTTATGAATCAAAAGAAAGTGTACAACGGCACATCTAGATCTATCAGAGAGCTACTCGATACTACCCAAGAATGCCTGAACAGCCTTAAAAACAACGACGTAAAGATTAACGAGTGGGATACTATCGTGATTCACATTATACTCAACAAATTGGATGACGAGACGCGCAAACAGTGGGAAGAGGAGATAAAAGCGCTACCTGTACAAGAGTTGCCGAAACTAGAGAAGTTTACAACCTTCTTAGAGACACGTTTCAGAGTGTTAGAAATGGTTCCATCTACAACCTATTCGAAGGACAGAGAGAGAGCTATCGTGAGACAGAGATCCTTTCTAACAAGCCCCGCTACAACTACAATACAGTGTTCCTACTGCAAACAAAACCACTTCACCTATCTATGCAAAGAATTTGCAAACCTAGATGTCAACAACAGAGTTCAACATGTCCAAAAGGAAAGACTTTGCTTTAACTGCATGTCATCAAAACATAATGTGAAAAATTGTAAATCCAGAGTATCTTGTCATCATTGCCAAAAAAGACATCATTCTTTACTTCATTTTGAAAACCAACCAACTGAGAAGAGAGAAAATCCAATACAATCTACATCGAGAGAAACCGCTACAAATTTGAGAGAAGAGACTACTACAAAACCTTCAGATACGCCAAAAATAAGAAACTACCTTATCACTCAGAGTCATACTGCGCTCATGGCTACCGCACTAGTAAACATTAAGACTGGCCATGGTATACAAGTTCTACGAGCACTCATTGATCCCTGTTCACAAGAATCATTTATAAGTGAAGCAACTGTCAAACAATTACAGCTGCGAAGAAAACCAGCTGATGGATTAGTTACCGGAGTGGGTCATATGTCAACAAGAATCAAGTCCGCTACAGATATAGAAGTTTACTCAAGGTTCAACGACAACTTCAAAGTCAACTGCACAGCCTACATTGTTCAAGATGTCACCGACAATATGCCTGAAGTCCCAATCAGTCCACAGAAATGGAGTCATCTGCAATACTTGTCACTTGCAGACCCAACTTACCATACACCAAGCAACATTGATCTACTACTTGGAGTTCACATCTACACAGACATTTTGATGTACGGAGTGATTAAAGGAGAACCAGGTACTCCCATAGCACAACAAACTCGCTTGGGATACATCCTGTCAGGAGGTCAGTTGAACAACAACCACATGAGAGAGTTCAAAAGCATGCATCTGAACATAACATTAGAGAAGATGGTAGAAAAATTTTGGGAGACAGAGAGATTAGAGTCAGAGGAAAACGACACTCTCACCCCACAAGAACTTCGAGCTGAGAACATTTATCAAGATACAGTAGCAAGAGATACAAACGGAAGATACATCGTATCACTTCCATTCAAGTGTGACAAACCTACTTTACCAGAGAATTCGAGAGAAATCGCACTGAGAAGATTCATGAGCACTGAGAGAAGATTAGAAGCAAACACAAAATTGAGAGAATCCTACAATGAGGTCATGAGAGAGTACATAATGTTACAACATATGGAATTAGTTGAACGAGATGAACCTATGAGAGAGCCAGACAGAAGAGTATACCTGTCACATCATCCTGTGATCCGTGAAGATAGAGACACTACTAAGCTTCGGGTAGTTTATGATGCTTCATGCAGAGGAGCCAACGGAGTAAGCCTCAACTCAGAACTGCTAATTGGTCCGTCACTTCTGGGAGATCTTCGAGACATTCTTATGAGATGGAGAACGCATAAAGTCTGCTTTGTCGCCGATGTCATCAAAATGTACCGGCAGATCCTTGTAAGAAGAGAAGACACAGACTTTCAGAGAATACTTTGGAGATTCAGCCCTGATGAAGACATAAGAGAGTATAGAATGCTAACTGTAACCTTCGGAACAGCATGTGCACCATTCTTAGCAATCAAAACCCTGAGACAGATAGCAATCGATGAGGCAAACACAGAAGATTATGCACAAGCTCGAGAAATCATCAACCATTCTTTCTACATGGATGATGTACTGTCAGGGGGAAATACAATAGAAACCGCAGTAGAGGCTAAACGTCAACTGACAGAAGTACTAAGAAGAGGAGGCTTCGAGTTACAAAAATGGTCTTCAAACAGCAAAGAATTCATAAACACAGTAGAACCAGAGAAGAGAGCGAAGAATTCTGAGATAGACATCAACAAAAAAGAGACAATCAAAACATTAGGAATCACTTGGAACTCAAACGAAGATACCCTCTTAGTAACAAACAAAATCAACACTTTATCTGAGCAGCGAGTAACAAAGAGAAACGTCTTAACAGTCATCGCTTCCCTGTTTGATCCAATGGGTTGGCTAGCACCATCTGTAGCCATGGCGAAAATATTTCTACAGAAGACCTGGTCAAGAGAATTATCATGGGACACAGAGTTACCTGAAGACTTGAAGACAGAGTGGAAGACTTTCTGCAGAGGCATAGAGCACCTGTCAGACGTGAAGCTTGAGAGATGGATCGGAACGACCAACAACAGCGAGTTAGTAGAACTGCATGGCTTTGCTGATGCATCAATGTCAGCCTACGCAGCAGTAGTCTACAGCAAAGTAATCCAACCAGACGGAGAAGTCAAAATATCACTCATCATGGCAAAAACAAAAATCTCACCGTTGAAAAAACAACTCACTTTGCCCCGTCTTGAACTGAGTGCAGCACTGCTACTGAGCCAACTACTGAAACACGTCGCTACAGCTATGAGAATCGAGCACAACCATACATACGCTTATTCAGATTCAAAAGTAACCTTAGCCTGGATTCTCGGAGACCCGCTGAAGTGGACAACATTTGTGAAAAACCGAGTCATTGCAATCAACAACAACATAGATACAACATGGTCGTACGTGAACACAAAAGAAAACCCTGCAGATCCAGCATCGAGAGGAGTCACACCTGAGAAATTAAAAGAACATACACTATGGTTTCAAGGCCCAACATTTTTACATCAAAGAGAATGGAGAAGAGAACACTATGAAGTAGAAGATACAGATCTAGAAACAAGAAAATCTATCAAATGCGCAACTACTACCTTGTCAGAGAAGACTCAGAAGACAGAAGATTTCATACTTACAATTTCAAAGAGATATTCATCATTGAGAAAACTCATCTCAGTCATAGCCTACTGTAGAAGATGGCTTATCTTAAAAAACAAACATGTAAAAGAAAACTTACCTCAATATGTAACTCATGATGAGCGAGAAGAAGCACTTACAACATGTATCAAGCTTTCTCAACAACTAGAATTTCCACAAGAAATCGAAGCTCTAAGAAATCACACAACATTGAAGAAAAGAAGTCGTTTACTGTCATTTACGCCTTTTCTCGATGACAAACAAATCCTGAGAGTTGGAGGAAGATTGAAACATGCAGATTTAGAGTTCCTGAGCAAACATCCAATTATCCTGTCCAAGAACAACGTACTGATACCACTTTTACTTAACGACGCACACAAGAAGACGTTGCATGGAGGCCCTCAACTGATGACTACATATCTTAGAGGAAGATACTGGCTGATTGACGCAGGAAACACTATAAAAACATACGTGAGAAATTGCTTTCCTTGTGCTAAACAAAAAGCAAAGACAGTAACTCAACTGATGGGTGACTTACCTGAGATACGAGTGAAGCCGTCAAGAGCGTTCCTTACAACTGGTGTAGATTTCGCAGGTCCAGTAAACGTGCGCATGAGCCCTGGACGAGGAACAAAGACTTTCAAAGCATATATAAGCATCTTCATCTGCATGGTAACTAAAGCAATACATATAGAATGTGTGAGCAACATGTCTATGGAAGCGTTCATGGCAGCATTTAGAAGATTTACATCACGAAGAGGATTCGTCAAGGAGATGTGGAGTGACCACGGGACTAACTTCATTTCCTCGAGCAAAGAAATACTAGAGACTTAGAGACTTGGCAAGTCAACAATCCCCGTTGAACTAGCAGCCCTACTAGATACAGAAGGCACCAAGTGGAAGTTCATCCCTCCTGGATCACCAAACCATGGCGGATTGTGGGAGGCCGGAGTCAAGAGTATCAAGTTTCATCTTAAGAGAACTCTCGGAGACGCTACACCTACCTTCGAAGAATTTACAACTCTTTTGAACCAGGTCGAGGCTTGTCTGAACTCAAGACCTTTATCACCACTGAGCGATCATCCTGATGACCTAGAGCCGCTGACACCAGCACATTTTCTTGTCGGAGAACCGTTAGTCACCATCCCGGAGAGAGATTTAACACAACATAAGACAAATTCATTATCAAGATGGCAAAACATTCAGAAAATGCTACAAATATTTTGGAGAAAATGGCAAACTGAATTTCTAACAAGATTACAAGAGAGACCGAAGTGGAAAATCAGAAAACAAGAGTTTAACGTCGGAGACCTCATACTAATTAAGGATCATAGATTACCTCCTAGTAAATGGCTACTAGGTAGAGTTGTACAGAAACACCCTGGACAAGACAACGTGACACGAGTCTACGAAGTCCGCACAGCAACTGGAGTGCTAACCCGCTCGATTTCGAAGCTCTGTCCACTACCAGATGTGAGAAGAAAGGATTCTGCTATTCTTTAGGCGGGAGTATGTTGCGGCAAGCAAGAAAGCATACTCAATTTCATGGTAGATGGCGCTGCGCTGCACACATCGCGCGCTACGGGTTTCCTGCGACCTATATAAGCGCGGCCATTGTCAAGCTTTTTATTTTTGCAATATCCTTCAAAGAAATAACATGTCATGTATACGCGTCTAATTTATTAATAATATAATTGTGTTGCAAATCGGCGTTTCAATTCTTATTTCACGTTATGAGGAACTAGAGTCTACATTAACATTATAGAAAATATTTATGTGTGCACGATTTTATGTACAGTAACCACCGCTATGTATAAGTATTTTTTTTGATATTATAATTATTATAAGTTAGCTTTAAAAAAATTGTATGGAATTTTTTTCTTGCTCCTAAATCTTAATAGTCAAAAATCGAGAAAAGTAAACGAATGTGAATCTGAAGGAAGGGGCATGCTTAAGTTGGTTAATACATCAAAATGTATAATAGTAGATTGTTTAACCAAGGAATGAAATGGCGCCTTTCACCCGAGTTACACACTACTTTTCATGTCGAATATGAGGAATAGTTATTTGTTATACAAGGGTGCAAAGTTGTATTTTACCCGCGAGTGTAGAATTGAAACACGAGCAAGCGAAAGGATTCTATAGGTGAACCACGAGCGAAGCGAGTGGTTCTAAAATAGAATCCTGAGCGTAGCGAGTGTTTCAACACACGAGAAGTAAAATACATTTGCGCCCGTGTGTAACACAAAACTTTTCACCTCACTATAGCGAGGAAAGTGCAACATCCACAGGCGTTAGATCATCTTCATCACTGGAATCACTCATTTCTTTACGATATTATAACAAAAAACTCTGGAAGTTGTGTATTTTTACGCGAGTCGCTGAGAAAAGGTTATAAGTAAAAATTTTGTTGACAATGTTGACATTTCTGATGTATGAAATGTCAACGATGCGTTTTGAAATTGCATCGACTCAACTTGTGCGTTCAGAATTATATTTAACATCATTATAAAAAAACAAACGTTTCTTATGGAATTTTAAGGTTTATGACTTAAAATCATTAAATAAAGCTAAATTTGGTATTTTTTATTAGATTCTCAAACCATTTATTTAATGATAATTAATATCGAACGAACCATTATCATGAGCGTTTTACGTTTTGTTATCTGTCAAGCTACTTAAACACGCTCCATCCAAGGTCAAATTACTTTCCCCACTAGTGGATAAAACGCGTTTTTCCCCGCTTGTATTGAAGGATAAACGACAACTTTCCGAGCTAGTGAGGGGAAAAGTATTTTTTTAATACAGTAGCTCAAAAAGTGCTACTTTTCGTGGCTGTTTAGCGTGCGGAATGTTGGTTTTCGCGAACTAGTGCTTTTTACTTTTTTTTTTTTTTTAATTTCACTTGTTTCAATTCATGACTACTTATTGATGAGTGTTAAATATTAGTTTCCTTTAAACGTCGTAATCAACATAAAAACCTACTGTTAATGTAAAAATACGAAAAATATGCATATTTCATATTTTATTACTTACCTCTTCATCATTATAAGTATTATAACACGTTTATTTTTTAATGTTGAAAAACCGTTTTTAATAAGTTGTCAGAATGGAACAGAACGCCTGTCAAAGAAGAGGCGTATTTTAGGTTTTAGGTACATTGCTCTAAAGCAAAAACGTATCATTTTCTGCACACTTTTTATTTTCTTTTTTTTACGATAAGTAAGCAATAAAAAATTTAGTTTTTAATGGATTTGTTGTACAATTTCCTTTCTGATAATTAACTCCCCATTTCATAAATAACGATATTTTGAGTACCTAGCTCAAGATATAAAACTAAAATTTATACTTAGCCGTTTTTTTTAATGCACGTATTTTATTCTCCTCGTATTATTGGCGGATTCTCGGACTACCTCGACAGAAATGGGTGCCATTCATCCCTTGGTTAACAATCTATTATTTCCAAATTGTCAATATTCAAAGAGGAAAATGGGGACTCCGGTTGTATGCAGAAGTCCTCCACTATCCTTCTTATTACGAACAAGAACAGTGATCAAGCCGAGAGAGTGGAGAGCCCTTCAGTCCCTATATTTTATCTTTCTTACGAAAACCATTATTAAATTTGTAATATTCGCATTGCGTCACTTGCGCCCTCTCTTTAATGCTTCTGTAATATTTGACAACAATTGACATTTTGTGATTAACATCTGTATCCAGCAGTAGACAAAGCGTGAAATAAAAATTACTAGAGTCGGATCACGCTAAGTTTTCACGCCAAGTGCTACGCAAAAGTATGAAGCTTATAGGGATTTGTGTATGCTGTATGCATTTGTATCTACTGCCAAGCTTGTGCAGAGACATAAAACGACTTACTTCACTTTACTTGAGGCCTACATTTTTTTTTTAATCTAGATCTCAAAGACCGGAAGAAAACCTTCCTAGACATGATGATAGTGGCTTCCGGGGGAGCCCGGGGCTACACGGACATCGAGTTGCGCGAGGAGATCATGTCCGTAGTGTCGGCCGGCACGGACACCTCGGCCGTCGGCACCGCCTTCGTCGCCCTCATGCTGTCCCGGTATCCCACGGTGCAGGACAAGGTGTACGAAGAGTACGTTTCTTTTGTTACATAGATAAATAAGTAAGCATAGAGTGCTCACTCCATACTTCAGTCTTGTTACCAAAACGGCTATTATTTTCGTAGTTGACATCTAGATGTCGCTAGCTGTTGACGCTAGCGTCAAGTAGCGGAATTATCAGTACTGCTACTCAACACTAGATGTCACGTATGTCGCTACTGGCAAAAAGTGTATTGCTCAACAGTTTACAACTATATATATTTACATTGTTACAATTATAACTATAGATCAGATAATCATACATTACACACAAGCGGGATAATACATATAATGAAAAAACACGCGTGCGTAAAATTTCGGATTATGAGGCTAAAAGCGGTAATATCTATGTATAATTTGTGAAGGTTGAAGGAGGTCTTCGGTGACTCGGACCGCCCGGTGACGTGGCAGGACCTTCCAAAGCTGAAGTATATGGAAGCCGTCATCAAGGAGACCCTCCGGCTGTACCCACCGGTGCCCGTCATCGTCCGGGACGTGCATGAGACTGTTGTATTACGTACGTATCTTATTCAATTTCAGTTTGTTAACCGATCGGGCGCTAAGCGCGAGCAGTCTCTCCGTCTCGGATTGGGCAAAATTGCCTTTGTCTGGTGGGTCACGGACGTCACGGTGGGTGTCTCCTCTTCAAATTTTGTGGAAATTTTGTGAGCAGGTTCGATGATTATATGGGTTTTTTTGTCGATTTAATATTTGCATTTTTTCAAAATGAAGGGTCCAAACCACGTGCTCACAGAACCACTAGTTTATTTGTGACACTACAAAACGATACGACACAGGAAAAAGACAAACAGTACATTTGGTCATTGGCCTCAAAATGGTCCTAAATTTAGCATATGTATGTAGACACTTTATTGTACAAAGGACAGATTACAAACACAATAAAAAACAAAAATATATACAATGTACAAAGGCGAACTTCTCTTCCCGTCAATCTTTGAGCAATTGAGAATGAAACAATAAACAATTCAAGATAGACAAACGAACACTATGAACAGAAAGTAAATTATGGTTCAATTATTACAATCGTAAATAATTAAAACCCGTAATCTAGAATATAAAATATACATACATACAAACATATATATGTCGACGCGCAGGTGATATAATTAGTAAATTCAAATAATGGTCGCTTATATGACGTACTTGCGATTTATCATAAAAGCTTGTAAGCGATGTGGATAATAAAGATCGATTAAGTAGAATTACTTCAGGTGCCCGGTAAACGGGACATGTGCGAGTCCGAGCTTTGTTATTATGGTTTGATACAAAAAACTCGAAGGCGCCGGCGTCCCGCTGCGCGACTCTCCATTAAGACTTCCAACAAATAGAGTGTGAACTTGACACCACTTGATTTGGCGGCAATTGGCGCACTTAAAATGCCGATTGGATGTGTTCTCACGGGTCGTGTTTGGTCATTAATTACGTTAGTGATTTTTGTGGCGAAGCTTATCCTATGAGGCGCCAAGCCAGGCAAACCGATGAAGGGATGACATTCTATTCTGCGACTGAGCGCATGAAACACGCATCCGTGAGACTACATCTCGCCCAGTAGTCCTAACTTAGTATTTAACTCCTTTCGGAATACGCATTATGTTGTTGAGTGATCTCGCGTTATACCTAGTTTCGCGTTGAATACCTACGCCTTAAGATGTATTATCTAGTGCATTTAGCCATTCCTGAATAACCTAATACCTAAATTATGCTCCGATATCAGATCGTGGGATCGTTACGTGAAGGGTTCGCGAGGTTTTTGCCTAAAGAGGTTGTGAACGTTGTGATTTATTTTGTGATATCGTGAAATTATGGACTGAAAGGTGAATACATAGTTCAATTTGTGCAAAGACTTGCAAAGAAGGTGAAACTGGTGGTTTCCTGTAAATCCTGTCTGGAGTTTGGACGTCGAATCTGAATCTGGTCAGTTCGTTCCTTTATGTTTGATACCTATGATTTACCATTGTTAATTTGCCCACATGAGATGATCCATAAAAAAGTGGATTGTTCTGGTTTGTTGGTTTTATTTAAAATAAAACCTTAGATATTATTCTTGAGTATTTATTATAAAATTGAATTGAGGATTTTGTCACTATATAGTTAAAGAATATTGTGGCGTTTGTCCGATGGTGATATGGTATGTAGCCTGTTTGGAGAATTTGTAATGGTTTTCCAAGACAATAAGTCGATGTTTTTATTTGATGATAAATGGATCATAATATCTATGAGTGAACTTAAAATTAAAATTGAGATGCTTTGCGATAGAAGTTTAAGATAGTAATCGAAGAGTAATCAACTTACGTCATTCATTTCACTATAATAATAAATAAGGGCTCAAGAGGCCGCTGTTTGGCGATAAGTCCGTCTGCTGTTACGTACCGGTTTCTTTTTGTGCTCGATTGTGTACCAGTTTTTATAGTGTATCTACGGTGAAGCATTTTATTGTTTTTATTATAAACTCGTAGATGGGCTAACACGATTGAGATAATTTGAGATTCTCGATTACCTACTAACATTTTGTCTGTTTCTAGACTAGAGTTTTGAATGAGGTATTTAAAACCGAATATTTTCAAATTATGAAATTGTCGCTTTTATAACCTGTCATGGAGTCCATTGTTAGGATACCTACCCAAAAGGCTAAAAGAAACATTGAAGTTGGTTTCTTGTTTAATCCGCTAATTCATAATGCAATAAATTTCAATGCTTAGTTTTGAGCGAGTAATTAAATTATACGAAAATTGAAAAGAGACTTTTCGTAACAAACTAACGAATTATTTAGTTGTGTCATTTGAACTGACGGATATTGGATGAAAATTGATTTTGAGAGGAACAAGAACTTACATGATTTTGTAACGAATGTTTTGACTGAGTAAAACACTCTTATTTCATCATTAATTAGTATGGGCTTTAAACTGCAGTTATTTACATGATTGAAATTGGGATCGTTAAGGGGAGTTTAGTCAATTATTAAGTGTGACCGGTGTTTTGGTTTTGATATACCCGAATAATATGTTAAATCAGAAAGAATGCTAAGATCAATGAACATGATACAAGAGCAATGAATTTTGTAATGTCAATGGATTGATTACAAGAAAGTTATCCGATTAGTAACATTTTGTAAGGTAATCGTTTTTGTGGCGACTGGAGAGGTCATAGATAATAATCTTTTACATAGTCACCCAGTTTTCAATTAAAGATGTAAGCTCCTGGACCTAAATTAAGATTGAGGCTTTCAATCGGATTATTTTGGTCTAGGTATGGCTTACAACACATTACTTATCGTATAGTCAAAGTATTACAACCGACAAATTACGAGACGTAAGATGTACGCCCATTTCTGTGAAGAATACAAACCTTATTATCGATTGAAATAGAGTCTAAAGTATGTTGGCAATGAATCAGTGTACCTTGTAGGGAGTAGTTGGGTCATGTTGGTACCTGCTGTTTTTTTGTTTGTGGCCGTAAGTTGTTTGGCTTTTTGGAGTACCCAATGATTTGGGTCGTTTTTTTTTTGGGTCGTAAAGTTGACGACACTTGACGTTTCTTTGATAAAGTTGTTTAGCAATAAAAAATATTGCAGATATGCTTTGGGAAGACGGCAAAAACATGACCAAAAAAAAAAAAAAAACTGAAATCGAGTTAATTTGAATGATGATTAGCCAGTAGTACATTGATGAAGTACAGTGATGTAATATGATATTTGGGAGAGTATTGGCTCTTTTTCACTGTTAATTTTTTAATTATTTGGAAGAAATAATCAGCGCAATTATTGCAAATTCTGTTTGGATTAACTATTGATATTTTTCTGGAGACATTAATCAATTTGTCCTCACGTAAGGATGTACGTATGTAATGATATAGGTGCCTACCTAACTGAATGAAGGATACCTGGTATGTAGATGCTTATTGTATGACTTGCAGCTCGAATAATAAAAGGGCGGAGTTATAATTTTGAGTTATTAAAACGATTTTAATTTCCGTTATTTTCGGCTTTAAAATTATAGTATTTTCGGCGCGTAAGAAAATTAGAAACTTGCATTGATAGTTTTGTAAGTTGTAGTAGTGGTAAAACCAAGTTTTAAACATAACAGTGATACTAAGTATAGGTACACGAAATCTAAATCGGAATTACAAGTTAAATTGTAGTATGTGCGTATGTTTGTGTACGATAAAGACACGTTTTTGCTTATGAAGTGAAAACAAAGTTTCTGAAATCCGCTCTCGGATTTTTCTCTTTAGACTGATGAAGTCGAAATGCGTAGAAAAAAACCGTTTACTTCAGATCAATCAATAACGTTGCTAGTATAAAAATCTGAAAACATCATTCGTGATAGGTACATTTATAATCGATACCTAACTATAAAAGATATCTGAAAACTGTGAATTTTAAAAACGAATGAAATGCTGTGAATTTTCTTTGTTTAGGTACTAAATCAGCGCTTTCCAGTCATATGAAACTACTCAATTTTTTTAGAGAATTAACTTTTTGCATTTTCTGGTTTAATTTTTAGTGGAATGGAAATAAAGTTTTCGAGACACTGAAATGCTAATCTAGATAAAGTGAATATTAAAGGTTCGATTCCTGGTTTGGGGCTGCTAGTAAATGCTCTATTTTTTTTTGTTGAGATCAAGTAAGCCAAGTTGCAAAGAACAGTCAGTTATAGCCGTTGTCGACGCATAAGAATGTTTACCTATTCTTTGAATAATTTGGATGGTTGAATATTGGAACTGATATTCAGTTGGTTTATGTGACTTCAATGACTTCAAAGTTATTTTAGAAAGTGAGAGTTAAGTAATTTGAGTACTGATGACTAGTGACCTAGGTGCATCACTTTGTGTCTAATCCGCTGGGCGATCGTAGGTCACATACCCGAATCAGATATATTGTCACGCATATGTAGTGAAAATGTGTTTGGTAAAGGAGGCTGCGCGGCGCCCACAGATGATGATACATTGTGTTAGGGATGATGACACCCGTGGTGGTGTTTATGCCTGGTGTGGCATGGTTTGGGTTCCTGTGTGACACCCGTGGTGGTATTTATGCCTGGTGTGGCATAGTTTGGGTTCCTGTGTGGAACCGTTGGAGTGATTGGTGTATCACTTTGGAAGTGGCCTGAGTGCTGCTGGATGTGATGGTGGTCAGTGGACCATATGTGTTGTGGCCGGTGTGTCACAGGTGTTGAGATGTGACAAGGTATGTCGCATGCTCATATGTGTTGTGGCCGGTGTGTCACAGGTGTTGAGATGTGACAAGGTATGTCGCATGCTCGCATGTGTTGTGGCATTTGTGCTACAGGTATTAAGACTTTCGAGAGTTGAGATTTGATAGTTGAGACATGACATCTTTGTGACTTGTGATGGATGTGGTCGGTGTACCACACGTGCTGTGACGTGACAAGGTATGCCACAGGTATTGAGACAATTGAGACATGACAGCTTTGTGACGGACGTGGCCGGTGGACCATGTGGTTACGGTGGGCGTGCCGTGTGAGAATGACTATAATAGAGCAGGAGACAGTGACATTTAGTACAAGCCGTAGTGCCTGTTGACTAGTAGACACTATAGCGGAAAATATTCCGTGATGACAAAGGTGTCATATTTTTATGTGGTGGCCGAATGTGGTAAGGGGCATAGTACTATTTTAGAAGTCACATAAATGTTTTAACAACGAGGTGTTGTTTTGATCAACGTAAATTTTAATGAAATTGATGATGTTCTTATAAGAAAATAAACTGAAACTGTTAATTGTTGCTTGTTACTTTGTACGTATGCTAGAGTTCATTCGATTGTAGCATTTCATTGATCATTTATCGTTGTACTCTGAATGATATTCATGGCAGAATAAACTTCGTTAGTTAGGTAGGATCTTCGCCGATCGTTCGTCGAAAGTTAGGTCGGATCTGTAGTGATATTAATAGCCGAATGGATCTTAGTGATCTGTAGTGATGTTAATAGCAGAATGGATGTTAGTGATCTGTAGTGATATTAGTGGCAGAATAGCCGAACGGTAAAGTTAAATTAAAATTTGCTGAGTTGTCATATGTGATGACAATTTAATAGCTCATTGCACACGAGGACGTGTGACAGTCAGGATCGCCGTGTCGACGCGCAGGTGATATAATTAGTAAATTCAAATAATGGTCGCTTATATGACGTACTTGCGATTTATCATAAAAGCTTGTAAGCGATGTGGATAATAAAGATCGATTAAGTAGAATTACTTCAGGTGCCCGGTAAACGGGACATGTGCGAGTCCGAGCTTTGTTATTATGGTTTGATACAAAAAACTCGAAGGCGCCGGCGTCCCGCTGCGCGACTCTCCATTAAGACTTCCAACAAATAGAGTGTGAACTTGACACCACTTGATTTGGCGGCAATTGGCGCACTTAAAATGCCGATTGGATGTGTTCTCACGGGTCGTGTTTGGTCATTAATTACGTTAGTGATTTTTGTGGCGAAGCTTATCCTATGAGGCGCCAAGCCAGGCAAACCGATGAAGGGATGACATTCTATTCTGCGACTGAGCGCATGAAACACGCATCCGTGAGACTACATCTCGCCCAGTAGTCCTAACTTAGTATTTAACTCCTTTCGGAATACGCATTATGTTGTTGAGTGATCTCGCGTTATACCTAGTTTCGCGTTGAATACCTACGCCTTAAGATGTATTATCTAGTGCATTTAGCCATTCCTGAATAACCTAATACCTAAATTATGCTCCGATATATATATATATACATATATTACATATATGGTGTTGACTGCTGGCCTTTTATCGAAAATTAAAGTTTCTTCTATGTATTTGCATCTCTGTTATTTTCTCACACTGTTCCAATGATAGCATCCATTGATTCGCATCTGGACCAAGTTTAGTATATAGTATTGACGGCATCTTCGTCTGCGTAGAATGATGATGTTTGATAAGAACTATCTAGATTTTCTTCCCCGGGCCTCAACCTATCTCTGTACAAAGCGGTATAAGCGTGAAGAAGTAACAGATAGACAGACCGTTACTTTCGCTTCGCTATATACCTAATATTAGTAGGAATATGGGTTGAGTTTGTCCTGGTATGATTTCAGCAAATGGCGCGACCCTACACCCCGGCATGGGCCTGATGCTGCACTTCTGGGCCACGCACCGCAACACCAAGTACTGGGGAGACGACGTGAAGGAGTTCAGGCCCGAGAGGTTTCTGGAAGGGCCGCTGAAGCACCCTGTGCAGTTCGTGCCCTTCAGCTACTCGCTGAGGAATTGCATCGGTACGTACTAACTATGCTCTCCTGCCACCACAACACTAAGTATTAGGAATCCGGCCCGAGAAGCTCTTGGAAGATCCCCTGAAGCACCCGCGCAGATCGCGTACTCCAGCTACTCGCTGAGCTTCAGCTATCGCTTAGAGACTGCCCTTGAAAATATAATCCGTCATTTTTTCATGGCTTTTGGATTTGCCTTCTTAAAAACGTTTAACTATTCCATATAAAATAGTGATATGTACAATCGTGATATAATATAATAGAGGTTTTTCAGTCGAGTACCGTGTTTAAGTAGTAGTCATACGTATTATCAAAGATCAGGCGCGGATCCACCGTTGTGGGCACGATGGGCATGCCCACAACCTTAATTGAGTCCCCGAGTAAAATTACGCCGATTTTTCGCACACGCTTTCGCAGAAATTTCAGTACGCAGAGAAGTTGGCATAATATTGATACGCGGATTTACTTTTTATAGAATGGTCGTTTTCCGTCACGATTACCCGAGTAGATAACCATTGGTCGAAACACCAGTAAGTGATCATGTGGTATTCATTAGAAATTCTTGCATGTTAATATCAGCTGGCCACAGAGTTATTTTTAGCTTGTGGGAGTTATGGGTCTTATAAATCTTAAACATTCACAAATATTAGTACAATTTCCTAAAATAATGCCAGCTTTTAATTTACAGCTGTAGGAGTTTTTTTAGCGTAGTTTGCGTAGCGTTCAGTTTTATATTTATCTATGTATAAAAAGTGCTATCTATGACTCAATGAATCAATGTTGTAAGTAATGCAATTGCTAAATTACTAATTTAACTGTAAAATTTTCACCACACCAGCTGGTAAAGGCTGATTGTTCAAAAAGTGATGAGAAAGTTAAATTAAATTAACAAGTTTGGGAACAAATCAAATTATTTTATTAAATATTTTGATTTGTGTTTTTTTCAGTAGTCACACTACTATATATAAATTAAAAATTGTAATAGATGTCATATGGTGGTGGTGGTGTCAGTGGTGAAGGCCGGATCCGGCTCACCACTGGAGGGCTTGGTCACTTTTTCTTTAATATATGACATCTATTACAATTTTTAAATTAAATTAATTAATAAGATGCAAATTTTGAGTTGTTTCTTTATGTTAGCTGGTAGAATTGACTTTTAAATGATGATTTAGTTAGAATGATAAATATTTGGATTTTGGATTTGATTTTGTTTGATATCTTACAGTAAATATTTTCTACGGGCTGGTGTGGTGAAATTTTTTGTAACCCTCGCAACGCTCAAGATTCCATTTTTCGCTACTCTAACTCTATTAATTATAAGGTATTCAAAATTCATTTAAAACTGAAAAAATGTGGTGTATATTAAACACGTCAAAGCATGTACTACTGTTAGAAATTTATCTTAAAGATATTTTTTTATAAGTTAGGCAATTATTAATTTTAAAAAAATCTTGAACTTCGTCTTTTTCGTTAACTAAAACTATGTAAAAAAAATTGTTTTACGCCAATTATTTTAACATTTTATTAATTTACAACAAAGCCGAAATTTCGAGAAAAATGTGTTAATTAATAATTGCCCAACAACAGTAACATTCTTTAACATGTTTAAAATACACGATAGTTTTTTTTTAATTTTTTAAATTTTTAAATAGATTTAGATTCAGATTGATTTATTTCATAATATTAAATTACATTATAAATTATTTTAAGCTAATCTATACGAATTTAATAAGTACCTTTAGGAATGCTTTTTCATTTATTAAATATTAATAGTTTATGATATATTGGCAAAAAACAAAATACTTACCATCCATACATGCAACATTGCATACATTTAATATGATAAATGCGAAAGTCTGTCTGTCTGTGTGTTACCTCTTCACACATAAACAGCTGAACCGATTTAGTTGAAATTAGCATAGAGATAGTTTGAGTTCCGGGGAAGGACATAGGATAGTTTTTATCCCGAAAATTATCCCTTAAGAGGGTGAAAAGCGGGGTGGAATCATGGTGGAATTGAGATAATTAATTAGTTGTCTGATAATTTGTGTGCATATTATGCTCAAATTGAATGATTGCTACAAGACTTTCTCCAGGCGCTAAACTTACTCTAGCTGCTGTTACTGATTCCACGCAGACGAAGTCGCGGGCAAAAACTAGTAATATTATAAATTCGAAAGTCTGTCTGTCTGTGCTCTTCACGCTTAAACCGCTGAATCGAATTAGGTGAAATTTGGTATAGAGATAATAATATGGGGAAGGACATATATAGGGTAGTTTTTATGGGAATCGATAAAATGCAGATTTGATAAAAAAATCACTAACTCCACGCAGACGAAGTCGCGGGCAAAAGCTAGTATATTATATAACTCTTCCAATTTTTATGTGCTTCGCGAATAGGCCTACATATCTAGACAGTATTTTTAGATTTTTCACCATTTGATTTGAACTTGTCGACTACTTAACGAAATCTTTAATAAAAAAATGCATAAAATCTTACAATAATTATTCTTCTAATTAACACAGAAGCGAATTGAACGGTAAAACTAGTAAATGTCGTCTAAAAGTTAGATGGTTGGCGAAATGTTGTCTGTGAATCGATAATCTGCGAAACATTGGTAGGGGAATCATTAGGGGGGTACCCCTAATAGACAACACATGTGACGTCACACTTATACGGTCTATTGAGATCGGGATCATCGTTCAAGCGTCATGATTGTTCATGAGCGAGTTCGTACTCTGACTCTTACTTGCCGATTTTCGTGTGGCTGTGACCACAACCTTTTTTGGGGGCTGGATCCGCGCCTGTCAAAGATAGATATAACTCCGTAATAGATGGATACAGTCTAAGGAAAAAACGTGCCTCGAAAATCATGAAAGTTTGATTATCGATCAGATGGCGCCACTAGCTTTGGCCTACTCTCGTATAGAGGGCGCTGACAGTTTCGTTTGTTATTTATAATTTTAACGCATATCAGTGAAAGAACATGTGTCAAAACCATATAAAAATAATTAATGCAAATAAAAAAATCATTTATCCATATTTAAATACATTTTAAACGTATTTTTATAAATCTCCATTTTTAGTTTTAAAGTATGTCGAGAGATGGCAGCGAATTTACAAAATTTACTATGACCTATGACAGTACCGCTCTATCTTATTATATCCTCATTGGTATTATGGAGCTTTTTTGTCCAAAAGCTGCATTTTGAGATGGAAGCAAGCCACTTTGCAATCGTGCAAAGTGGCTCCACTATCATCGGATAGTGGAGATCCAATAAAACGATTTTTTTCGAAGCACCCGTAATTTCGTCCCTTAGGAGCCGAGGTAAAGCGAGGTCTGTTAAAAACAGAAAAAAAATGTACAAATTTAACGGATCGTCCGATTAAGATAAATGTTATATCAATCGAAAGAAAATAACTTTGTTTAATGTAAAAAAAATATAGACAAAATATTTTTAAAGAAATATATACGTAGTGTTAAATTATTAAAAAAAACTATGTTGCTTTACTTTTCAAATAGTGTCTTCCACGTTACAAAATATCTGCAAATAAGTACTTTGTGATAAAGTCAAACATATTTCTTATCGAAAACTGAAAACCGCATCGAAAACGGTTAAGTAGTTTTAAAGATTTACGTTCCAGAAGTTGGCACAGTTTTATTGCCATGAAAATTATTAGAGACCGACTAATTCCAAGTATTGAGCTCTATTTTGTGCTTTCCTTTTTAATATAAAACACATTATTATCTATTGTAGCATGACGCTACAATATACATATTACCTGATAATTTTCTTAATATTTACTATGACTTACACGCTTTTTGGACTACATAAGACAAAAAATCCCATACAAATAAAAGTAAGCCAACTTCTGAAACCTGTATCTCAAAAACTGTTTAACCGATTTTGATGCGGTTTTCGTCACATGTTATATTTTATATTTTTGACTTTAACAAAATTACTGATTATCAGACATTCTTCAAAGTCGAGGACATTATTTTCAAGAATAAAGCGCAAAAGAGAAAAAATATGTTATTAATGATTTCACACTATTATTGTTTGACGAGATTTTATATTTATTTTTTTTACTTTAAAAAAGTGGTTTTCTTTCAAATTTTTTTTTTTTCAATATTTGTTGATCCCTGAAATCCCTGGATTTTTTTTCTTTTTCCTAATAGACCTCGCTAAATCTCGGCTTCTAAGGGGTGAATTTTTGGGTGCTTCGGAAAAAATCGTATACTTTGGTGTCTATTATCACCATGCAAAGTGCAGCTTTTTTTTCATAATACGTATGACTATAGGTATACGAGACTGAAAAGCTTAATTATATCACTATTGTATGCAATATTTTTTCTACGAGTCAGACTAAAATAATACTTTACTATTAAACCTAAATAATTAAACAAAATTAATTAGGTAAGTATCTCACTAGATAAAAGATAGTACAAAAGACATCAACGCAATTGTTTATTTATTAAACATTCGCGCGTTGATGTCTTTTCGTCTTGAGCGCGGCGACACGTGATTTTGTATTCCCTGTATACAATCTTGCATGATACTTTTATCTTAAGAAAGCAAATAAAGAACTGAAACTGTAAGAACTAACAAGAAGTCATTATAGTAGAGTTGGGAGCCCATAGTGAAAAGTATCCGATTTCAGTTTGGTACCTATACGAATTTATTCAGAGTAGAAAAACTACAA
This sequence comes from Cydia strobilella, assembly GCF_947568885.1. Lineage (NCBI taxonomy): Eukaryota > Metazoa > Arthropoda > Insecta > Lepidoptera > Tortricidae > Cydia > Cydia strobilella. The sequence continues at coordinate 81,641 of NC_086064.1, read as the reverse complement.
TTTTGCGTTAATCCCCTCTTAAAACTGTCGTTGGTGGTATGGTATTACGAACGTTTGAATTTTAAGTAACTGCACCCATCGATTTCAGGTGGTAACTACGCCATAATGTCAACAAAAACGAACCTATCGAACCTGCTGCGTCGCTACGAAGTGCTGCCGCCGCTGAGCGTGCCGCCCGACCAGCTGCTCGCCCCCTTCAGGGTCAAGTTCGACGTCATGATGAAGCACTGCGACAACTTCGAGCTCAGGATACGGAACAGACATACATAATGGACTCAGGGAAAAGTGATCCAGTAAAAAAAGAGTGCACGCGAAGTTTTTTTAAAAGCTCTCTCAACATCGCTATAAGGCTTAGAGTTCTGTAAAAGTCATGCAAGTTTTTCTATAGTGCTATATAGTTCCATAAAAGTTACCTGGTACGTTGCTAAATAATCCGTTAAAATATGGCTGCTGTTTTCTGCCATGATAGCACATTAGCAGCACGGCTGGAGCCTATGTGTGCTATAGCAGCCACAGTTGGGACAAGTCCTTATTTTGTTAATTAAAACATGATAATTATGAGAGCGCATTGTCAAATTTGAAATCAGCATAATGATTTTAACGATACAATTATTTTCGCATGTACAATGTACCGGCAATGTAACGCCAGGAGGCCAGTTGGACGCCCTAAGCTTAGATTTAAGGACTGCTGCAAGAGGGACCTGATCTGCTTCAATATTCAGCCTCACAATTGGAAGTCTCAGGCTGAAATGAGACCAGAGTGGCGTCGAGATCTCAAAGCGGGTGTGGACGAACTTGACGAAGACTGGTTAGAAAACCTTAGGCAGAAAAGACTCCGCGCTGCTAGACCTCCTCCCTTGGACTCTCGTCATGTTTGTGATTGCTGTGGCAGAAGATGCCGCTCTGGTATTGGACTCTTAAGTCATCGCAGACGTTGCAATCAACCTCCCCGTAACACCTGATGTTACCTGACCCTGCAACAATCATTAGCTATAGATGTCGTGGCCAATGATAATGATGATGATAGATAGATAGATAAATGATTTTTCCCCTCACTAACTCGGAAAGCCGTCTTTTATCCTTTAAAACAAGCGGGGAAAAACGCATTTTATCCACTAGTGGGGAAAGTAATTTGACCTTGGATGGAGCGTGTTTAAGTAGCTTTTGACAGATAACAAAACGTAAAACGCTCATAATAATGGTTCGTTCGATATTAAATATCATTAAATAAATAGTTGGAGAATTTAATAACAAATACCAAATTTAGCTATATTTAATGATTTTAAGTCATAAACCTTAAATTCCATAAGAAACATTTGTTTTTTTTTAATGATGCTGAATGTAATTCTGAACGCACAAGTTGAGTCGATGCAAATTCAAAACGCATCGTCAGAAATGTCATTGTCAACAAAAAAAATCTCACCAACACGTAAAAATACACAACTTCCAGAGTTTTCTGTTATAATATCGTATTATCGTAAAAAAATGAGTGATTCCAGTGATGATGATCTAAGTGGATGTTGCACTTTCCTCGCTATAGTGAGGGGAAAAGTTTTGTGTTACACACGGGTGCAAATGTATTTTACTTCTCGTGTGTTAAAACACTCGCTACGCTCAGGATTCTATTTTAGAACCACTCGCTTCGCTTGTGGTTCAACGATAGAATCCTTTCGCTTGCTCGTGTTTCAATTCCACACTCGCGGGTAAAACACAACTTTGCACCCTTGTATAACAAATAACTATATTTGTGCAGCTGCAATACCACTATTTACACGTGTAAATGACCGTTAGAGCGTTTTCAAATTGTCCGATCGGATATAGGCATAATTAATGCAATAATAATTAATAATATTAATTAGTACAACCTAGTTCAAACGTCGGAAAAAAGGTAAAATAATGAAATTTAATCGCGTTAGACCCGGCGTATATATTTTGAAGTGGTTGTCAAATTATTGCGATGCAGCCGCGAACACCGGAGTTCGCAAATTGCGGGCATCTTTCTCTGTCATTCTAATAGAAGAGAAAGATGCCCGCAATTTGCGAACTTCAGTGTTCGCGGTAGGCCCTCTGAGTTAGCTTGGTCCAAGTTACTTGGTCTAAGTAACTATAGTTACTGCACTACCACTACCTTTAACTTTATTTACCACACTATTCATAAGGGCAGTAACTATACATACTGCACTTTTAATTGTGAGAAACGTTTTTAAATATTATTGCTTTTAGTCATTACTGCAGTAAACGGTATTTACTGCGGTTATGCTGAGAAAATAGTTTTTAAGTTTCGTAATATTCTTAATTATATGTGCAGTATGTCGAAGTTACTGCACTTTTATCTAGGAGAAAGGATATTTTTTGCGGATCAACTTGGTGGTGGGGGGTGGCGCGGCGGGTACGGTAATAGAGGCGGGGACTGCGGGGAGTCAGTTCGGCGTAGATTATATTACAAACGTAGTTTGAAAAACATGATTTTCCCAACATCGGAGCGAGTTAAATTAAATTATTAGTTACTGCGTTTATACTTAAGCAAACCTAATACTTTATTAACTTATTCTGTAGCGATAACTGCAGTAAGTACTTTCTGTAATCATAAGTGCAGCAAAAGTGTTACTTACTGCAGTTATGGTTAGAAATAGTTTTGTCAAATCCTACGTTTTCGTATTTTTTGTCCTATTTGAATGCGTTTTTATATTTTCATTAATAAATACAACTTCTGTAGACAGTAACAATTATTTTGATATATGATTGATGTCTGTCACTAAAATAGTCTATGAGATACAGCTAAAAAAAAGAAATTAATTTTCAAACCGCTTTTTCTCGAAAACTGGTTTGAACGAGTTACTGCACTTATCATTAGGAGGGCAGAGCTCCGGGTCTAACCTAACTCTGAAGCGACAGCAACAGAACGAAATGTGGAAGTTTCATTATAAACCTCATTTTTTATATAGTAGGGGAGCCCAAGAGGGGATAAAATAACGCTTTAAAATCTCGCGTTTTGCACACATATTTAGTAGCGCGGTTTTTGGGTTCGTAGTATGTTTAATTAACTTGTTAAGTGGCAAGATATCACTCATATCTTAATCTGCCACGCTCGAGTAACTGCAAAAATCCCCTCTTGGGCTCCCCTACCATTATCAAAGATTTGACGCAGAGTTAGTTTGGTCCGACTCTGTAGCGTTTGATTATCTGATAATAAAAACCGAGGAGTCCAAAGAGCTGAATTAATAAAGTTAATGTACGGTCAGCTGCAAAGATAACTGCCTCCCCACTGCATAGAATTTTTTTGCAGAAGAGTCACTGTCTATGCAGCTGTATTAAAAGAAATACGTTTAAGTAATTGACCAAAAGTAGCCCTTACACCGTTACAATAAGGATTACAAATGATCAGTTACAGTGTCGAAGATAGATAATAATTGTAATAATCATTGTTTCTTTTACAAATAAAAATCTTTGTACATAATACACGACTTTTATTTTTGTGTAACTTATATAAAACTCCCGTGAGACTCGAAACATATTAAAATTATTTTAAACGGATTACTTACCTATACCTATAGTTATTTCGAAAAACGCTCGACATGTTTCAGATTACAGTACAAACGGGGTCTGAACCCTCCATTTTTGACCATAGACTTATGAAAGGACCTAATCCGTTAAACAAGGCCATTTTACTTTGTTTGCAGTGCGGTTGGCTACTGATAAATAAAAATTAAAACCGTTAAATTAAAAATTCTCTAAAATCTGTAGTTATTCTTAAAAGTAGGCATTAAGGTTTGCCCCGAAGAAAGAGACAGAGCATGTGACGTACAAAAAAATCATTGAAATGCAATTAAACATACAATTTATAGCAAATCGTTTGAGCTACAGGGATGAAATGAAACAAAAAATAAGAAGCCTTTGTATTTTTTTTTTATCCGGAAACTTTTTTGTAAAAGTTAAAATATACTCTTTGAACTCATCATCGTAAACAGACAATTACAGGCAGGCTAATTACAAATGACGGGGCATTCAAACCTTCGTCTTTTGATAAAAGTACATTTTATTCACTCTCCGCCATTTTTACCTCGTGTGAGTCCGTTCATGCCTTCTTAAACCGCTCACTTCCCTAAAGTCCTTATCACATAAAGCACACACGTAAGGTTTTTCACCAGTATGGATTCGTAAATGATCCTTCAAGCTGCTCGATTGCCGGAACTCCTTATGACAAATCTCACATGAATAAGGCTTCTCCCCTGAGTGGACTAATTTATGCCTGTGATAACTGCTCGAGCCCGTAAACTCTTTTTTACAGATTTCACATGAGTACGGCTTTTCACCGGTGTGTATTCGCTGATGCTTTTTTAAATCACTGGAACTAGTGAACTCTTTTTTACAAACTTCACAGCAGTACAGTTTTTCTCCGGTGTGAATTCGTTCATGTCGCTTCAAAGTATTCGGTCGTGTAAATTCTTTTTCACATATTCCACACACGTAGGGTCTATCACCCGTGTGTATACGTACATGTATTTGTAGATCTCCCTGTAGCACAAACTGCTTGTTACAAAATCCACAGGCGTATGGTTTTTCTTCTATGTGAACTCTTTTATGTTTATTTAACATACTCGATAACCGGAACTCTCTTTTACATATTTCGCACGAATACGGTTTTTCACCAGTGTGAATACGCTCGTGTTTCTTTAAACTGCTCGTTTCCGCGAATTCTTTGTTGCATATTTTACAGGAGTGTGGTTTGTCGCCCGTGTGTGTCCGCTCGTGTGTCTTTAAATTGCCCAATTGTGAGAACACTTTTTTACAGATCCTACACATGTAGGGTTTTTCCCCAGTGTGCGTCCGTTCGTGTGTCTTTAGGTCGCGCGGCGTCATGAAGCGTTTGTCGCATGTATCGCAGGCGTAGGGTTTGTCACCGCTGTGTATTTTCATGTGAGCCTTGATGTTGTAGGATTGCTTGAACTCCTTGCCGCAGACCTCGCACGAGTTGGGCCCGCGGCTTACTTCGACGTGATTGGACGGTTGAGAGTCGCGCGTTTGACCTTGTGGCTGTCCAGATTCTTAAACAAAACACGGACGAAAGCATCAGCTTCCGAGACTGTTTTATAATGTTTATATAATACAGATATTACAGATTTTTCACACATAGAAGCTTATACTTAAAGAGTAATATTGAGATGTCATATTGTGTCACTACACTACATCCCATCTTCATCGTGAAAAGTTTTAATCATTTTAATTCAAGCACGCTCAAATCGTAAATGTAAGCGCTTATTAAAAGTACAGGAGCACGTGTATGTATGTATGTATGGTCTATGGTGGAGTATGAAGGGGCATTCCACTAGTATGTCGCTTACGTAACGCCATTCTTCTTATACTTCTGAAAATGCTGAGAAAGCGATATGTATTGGGTTTAGGAATATTTAATGACTTGGCTAACAATTATGAGCAGTATATTCTCGAGTTTTAGGATTTGAAATTAAACTATCGTGAGACATATTTCAAAATATTTAGATCAGTACGGTTTCACTCACTAAGTTTTTTTTTTTTACTATTATTTAACATTTCGCCGAAAGCGACTAAATATAATAGAGATTGAAACCGTGCTGATCTAAATATTTTTCGGATTTGGTTTAGGTAGCCGCCATATTTTAAGGCAAGTGTTACGTAAGCGATATTCTCGTGCAATGCCCCTGAATCATTATAAATGCTCCGTTTACAGACTGACTGATCTATTGCGGTAACGCACGACAACGACGAAGAAAAGATTTAAAAAAAAATTGGTTATACACTGAAATAGATGTCATACATTGGCGTAGGCACTAGTTTTTACGAATTCTTGTAATTAATTCGTCGTCTTAATAAAGTTTAATATTTACCTTGCGGCTCTTGTTTCACCTTCTGCGCGGTCTCTTTCTCGCACTCGCTTGCCGTCCCGCTTCCGCCCCCCTCCCCCTCCCCCGCGGGCTCCCGCTTCACGCACTCCACTTCAACCTTGACGCGCACTGGAACAAACGAGTGTGACTACATAATACATTGAGGACATGGATTGAACTATGGTCGGCATGGTCACATAATAAATAATAGTACTACCGTACAGAAAGGACACTTCCTATAAAACCGAAGTTTGGCAGCGAAAAAAAAATACGTAATACAAAACGTACGTTTTGGATTTGTCCAAACACAAAAGATATCCTGTATATGTACTAATTATAAATTATAATTTATAACTGAATACTATATATTTTGTATATTATTTATTGATTACCATGGTCCTTAACCACGGCGTCATGTGGCTGCACTACACCCTTGGTCTCACTGGGCTCGCTGGTGCCATCCTCACATACAGGCTCCTGCTTTACCCGCACGATCCCGGACTCCAGAGCTAGAGGCGCTGCAATATCATCTGCAAATTGTCATAATGTACATTTATAGTGATCAAGTGATCTATTTAAGTACTGTAATACCATATATACCACACAAATTTAGTCCAATACTACAACTACAGTTCTTCAGAAGTTCAATACCTAGTTATATATAAATGCTCATCATTTTACATATAACGGCTCAGAAAAGATCATCATGTACTTCGTCAGACCTCCAAAAAAGGGGCCAAACTGAAAACCAGCGCTGGACTTCAGTCTAGCACATGCTGAGCTTGGTACCCACGGCCAACATGTATTGCAGAATTTGATTATCTATTAGATTAGACAATAAGTTAGTATTTAACCTAGAATAAGTTAACACTATACTTAAACTAGAACTTTTGTATTGTATTGTTGTATTGCTATTTTTTGTACTATCATGTTTCGGCAATAAAGTGATTTGAATTTGAATTTAAATAAATATTATAGGACATTATTACACAAATTGAGTAAGCCACACAGTAAGTTCAAGAAGCCTTCTGTTGCGGGTACTCCGACAATGATATATATAATGTAAATACATAGAAAACACCCAAGACCCAGGAACAAATATCCATGCAAACAAACAAATCACACAAACAAATACCTTTTCCAGGATTTGAGATTTTAATTGCACGAATTCTATAGTAATTTATTTATTTACTCGTAATGCACGTTAATTATAAGACGTATTGTTTTGAAAAGATGTGTCAAAGCGGCCTCATTACTGCGCAGAACCAGGGATAGCACAAACAGCATTCTAAGGATGATTGCTGATCAAGTTTGTTATCCAATAATGATAACCTTAATTAAATTAATTAAGTCTAATATAACTTTTAAGTATTAACATAGTTTTTAAGCCTTAATGATATGTAATATTAACACAATGGGATCATGTTATCTTGAAAAAAAAAAAAAAATAGTCATGCCTGAAGTTGAGGACTATAATTGGGAGCTCATATAGTTGGGTGATTTTACAGTACTAAAATGACAGATTGGTTAGTTAAATGGGGAGTTTTAATTTTCATGTGCATAGCTGATTTAAGAGTCCCCGGCAAGCTCTGCCGAATTTTACCTTCCCATACAAAAGGAGTTGCATTCTCATTTTAATACGACATGTTGGATTATAATGAACTAGCGACCCACCCCAGCCTCGCAAGGGTGCAATGCTGATGTAAACCTTCCTCTTTTGTTGCGTAGTTTTAAAGATCTAAGCATACATAGGGACAGACAGACAGCAGGAAGCAACTTTGTTTTATACTATGTAGTGATGAATGATTATCGGTGGACTTGGTCACTTTTTCTTTATTGTATGATATCTATTTCAGATTACTTTTATTTACATGACTCCATACCTTCTCAACCATACTTTTACGTAAATACACCTGAATCAAAGAATTTTCAAAATACTGTCAGTCTACTTCTTGATATAAGTTACAAAAATATAATAAATTATCTCGTGACAATGTAATGAGGCTCACCATGCAGGACTGGCGGCTCTTCGTGTCCCGGGGAGCCCTCGGGCTCCGCCGCTTCGTCCCACGGGGGTTCCGCCTTTACCCACACCATCTCCATCCCGAGGACTGTGAGTTTCACACTACTGCTTTATTGTGAAGATTGTCGCGGATACGATACAATACAAGCATGAAATATACGTTTCATACATGAAATTAACGATATTTTTTACAATAATAACGTCATTATTAATTTTATACTCTGGACTTGACTTTCAGCTATTGATTGACACTATTGACAGATATGACAGATGATCAGATGATAGTGACGTTTTCAGTGTGACCGGCTTTCGATAGAAAGGATTATTTTGTAAATAACTTCTCGCCGAAACACATTTTGTCCGACGTAGGCGAATCTAAAGCGAGGTTTAGACTAGCAAGAACCTGCATGCAATTTTCATTACATTGCGGTATCTGATCAAACTTTTGAATGCAGTTTACCTCAGTAGTCGGCAATGTAACGTAAATTGCATGCAAGTTCTTGCTAGTCTAAACCTCGCTTAAGACACGCGGCCATGCGGTGGAATAAGATAGCAATATCGCTTGCTCCCTCTAACGCATAACTGCATCCCTTAGATTGGCCCTAGTGAGTATTATATTCTTTGGATTGGCCTACGTTGGCCCAATATGTGTACTCGGCACACACTGGTCGGCATCAAGAGTATTTCTTATCTGTGACGTCTCAACACTTGACAGTGACATGACAATGACAATGACAACCCGAACTACCCGAATAGAAGAGGGACGAGGGACTGCCACTGCCGAGCGGTGACTACGTGAGTCGGCTGCGTCGTATTTAGCACTCTATAGCGCCCTATAAAATATTTTGTTTATAATCGTATCATTTATATAAATGAAAAAGTAATTGCTTAAGCTTTGCGATAGCTTGTCGACCCTGTTGCTGTGAAGAATAGAAGGCTAAATGTCGCTGGACCGTCGCATCAAGGAGGAGCCTGATCTTAAGCCCGATCAGGGTAAGTGGTCCTTCAACAAAGATCAAAATTTAACCGAGCACTTATTTCTCACAAGTTAAAAGTCCTACATCTCGACATTGGCATAATCCACCTTGCTAAAATTAGCGAAGAAGCCATTTGAAGAAAATAAAGTGATCGACAGTGAGGCCCTCCCCATGGACTACAAAACGTGGCATAGGCACTAATTCAGCGTAGTGCGAAGTGTGCGGTGTGTGTTCAAAACGACGCAACACTCTATGAAGAGATGCATCTGCCCTATGTGGACAGTACAGTTGACCTAACTTACTTTAATATATCTTTGAAATCTCCCACTAGATCTTATAGAATAATATCACTGACCATAAAGATACATACTGCTATCATCTAATCCATGCTCATGATTTAAAAAAAAACCTACTTGGGCGTACTGGGCATAGGTTCATGTACAGACTGTTTTCTATAACTGAAGGTGCTGATAGCATTCACTTGTAATGAGCATACTCGTGAACAGAAGAAGTTTGTGGAACAATTCGCTGAATGCACTTAAAAAATCGAGTGAATACCTCTATCAGCACCTCAAGCATTTACTATTTTATTTATTTATATTATTTTAAACAAGACAATAAATGGTCCAATAAACTAGTGTTAGTTGATCCTAGCGTATGTTGGTACTTAATAATAAACTATTACTGTGTTGCTAATAAATAAATAATGGCACCTCATTGTCACAGTTGTCTATGACCGAGTGCTCGTAGAGGATGGAGTGATGGTGTATATAAAAGAGGAGCCCCCAGGCTCGGACAGCGAGGGCTCAGATGTCACTCCAACCAGCCCGCAGAACCATGCGGTCATGGAGCATGTCCTGGGATCAGAATCCCTACAGCAGCCTAAAGCAGGTAAATGAACTCTGTGGTAAGTCTTTTTATATATTTTATCTTTACCTATATACACCATCAAAGATAGATATAACTCCGTAATAGATGGATACAGTCTAAGGAAAAAACGTGCCTCGAAAATCAAGAAAATTTGATTCTCGTTCAGAGGGCGCTACTAGTTTTGGCCTACAGTCGTATAGATGGCGTTGACGGTTTCGTTTGTTATTTAACAATTTTAACGCATATCAGTGACAGAACATGGGTCAAAATCATAAAAATAATTAATGCAAATAAAAAAAATCATTTATCTATATTTAAATACATTCTATCGTATTTTTATAAATCTTCATTTTCAGTTTTAAAGTGTGTCGACAGATGGCAGTGAATTTACTGGGGTTACAAAATTTACTATGACAGTATCGCTCTGTACACCATGTTTTTTATTTCTGTTAATTTCAAGGGTGTTTTCCTGAGCTTATATCAAGTAACTTTCTCAAAGACACTGGTATTCTAATTAACTCCATTTCGGAGATAATCAATTTTTTTATTTATTTCTGATAAGGCCCCTACGAGCGTGTATACTTGCCTTAGGGCTTGTTTACATCATACTGATTAGTGTTTAGTATGAGTTCATACATTTGCTACTAAACTTAAGTACTATCTCGGACGATCGATGTTCGAAATGACATTGATATGTCACAGTTTTCAATTGTTTGGTTGAGTTAAATGTAATGTACTGCCCGTGCCACAGCAACGCTTTAAGCAACATTTAATTACCTTTTATGAAAGAAAAAAAATGAAAAAATAAATATTTTTTTATTTGCATATACATAAACATGCCATGTTTTCTTAAACGTACTTAACCATACCCCGAAGTTAATTCAATAAAAACACGGTGTATATGAGATAAAAGAAAATAATCGAAATCCACACATGTTGTACTCCTGCCCTCCTTTCATGCCCCAATGTGAGTTTGTAAACTTCATACCTCCATAGCTTATAGTTCATTTTTTTAGCATTAGAAAGAAAGTAAGCGATATTGACGTATCTTTTAATGGAAAAACACTTGAAAAATAAGTCACGGCAAATGCGCGTTTTCTAAAATAAATATTGAAAACCTTATTCTTTCAAATCTGGACATTAATTGTTGGGCTCATTTTACTCAGAATCGACAGCATTCTCTATCGGATCCTGCCATTAAAAAAACATTGTTTACATTATTTATCTCGTTTCATTGGCCTTATTAAACCATGATTATATAAACAAGTTTGGGAACAAATCAATGATGGCATATAGTAGAGAAATTCGGACGGGCACCGCCGTGGCGGGGTGGCCTAGGGGTTCATGGCGTTAGCCGCGATAGCTAAAGACGCCGGTTCGAATCCGGCCTTCACCACTGGAGCGCTTCGTCACTTTTTCTTTAATATATGACATCTATTACAGTTTTTTTTATGATTATATAAGTTCGTTGGTGTAAAATGGATGGTTGTTTTGTTAACAACATAAGCTACGCAGACGACATGGTGCTGTTGAGCCCCTCAGTCAATGGCCTTAGCATTCTGCTTGATATATGTGACAGATACGCTGTGGCCCACGGACTAAAATATAATGTAAAAACAATACACTCCTTTTTTTGGGCAGTCGTGTAAAAAAGAGTGAGGTATTACTGTTCAAGTCTGGCACTAAAACATATCCCATTCCGCCAATAATGCTCAGTGGTTCTCCTCTTCAAACAGAATTCTTGACATAACTATTAAATAAACAAATATTATACATATACCCTACATTTTCAATGTTAAATTTAATTGTTAATAATATCTCCAAGACATTAATAAATTTGTTGCAATATAATTTTAAATTACAATGTCTTAACCATTGTCATAAGACCAAGTTTATATAATGATTACATTAATACTAATACCTAGCATACTTTAGATTTAAGACTATTGCTGTGCCCTACCAGGGTCCATGTGAAACCCACTATGTATAGGTATGTACCACCAAATGTAAACCATGGATGCAATAAATAAATTATGAATTATGAACAGTTACTAGGTTCATATATATACTTAGGTCACTGAATTACTGACACTCTAAAAGATGATATTGATATAGAAAGGGAGCGCAGAGCACTGTCGGTAAGGTGTAACATGCTTTCTCGCAGGTTTGCATGTTGTTCTACTGAGGTGAAAATAACCCTGTTCAAAACGTATTGCCAAGACCTATACACGTGCAACCTGTGGAGTGACTACACCAAAAAAGCCTACAGTGCTCTGCGCGTCCAGTACAATAACGCCTTCAGGGGGTTGTTGGGGCTGCCCTGGCGCTGCAGCGCGTCAGGAATGTTCGCCGCGTGGAGAACTGACGGTTTTCAAGCCGTGCTGCGCAAGCGGGTGGCGTCCCTGGGCGAACGCGCGCGGGGCGCGGGGCAGTACCAACACTCTCCTGAAGGTGATCGCTGAGAGGATGGACAGCCCTATCCTCGCTCACTGGATGTCCGTGCATGTCAATTGTAATTATAATTATACTTTCTACAAACACACCTAATATAAGTTACTACTAACATAATATGGATTATTTGTATCCGAAATAAATGCTTTCATTTCATTTCATTTCAAAATTCCAGCACACGCTAGAGAAACCATATCGGATGTGGCCACAGTTCGCGTGAAGCAAGAGCCGACGGACCAGGAGGACTTGACGCAGGAGATTTCGCCGGGCGTCGTGTATCAGATCAAAGTTGAGCGGGTAGACAAGGACACGGTGGAGGGGTTGAAGAGCTCTGTTGTGGAGCGAGTCGCTGACCCCACAGAGGCGAGGAAAGAGGGGGGCGGACAAGAGCGAGGGGAGGAGGCGCGCACGGACTTCAAAGGTAACTTTACAGCGTTTTCACATTGTCGGATCCGATATCGGATGTAGGATCCTACATCCGCGTAGTCAGGCCGCGGAGGCGCCGTCTTTAGCGATCACGCACACTATAACAAGCATTGTTGTGTATTTTTGCCTTCGATATTATAATTGCTAACTGTAAACCATAGGTTAAATCTTTAACTGTACTAGCATTACACAAACCACCAAAAATGAATCCACATACCTCTTTGATGACATGCGACGACGGCGATGTGCGCTAGATTGTTCATGCACAGATTTAAATGTTTCGTCCGGGCCCAGCGTATATCTTTATGCACACACACTTATAGTTATATTATAAATCTTTTTAGGTAAAGATGAGTTCACTTCTCACAATATTTTTAATATAAATCTTAGTTTGAAGCACTGAGAAAACTTTTACATTCCGACATTTTTACAACCGACAATCAAGACTAACTTGATTGGTCCATTTGAACGCTTGTTCTTTTCGCGGCTGCGCAGTGCGAAGTTTGGTGTTGCCATGCCATGACACAGACAATGGATTTCAAAATTGAGAGAATGAATAATGCTTGCACATATTCTCCCCCCGAACCAAGCTAGGTCTTGGTTAGCAACTATCCATCAAAGGCAATACACAGAGTTTTGAAACAGGCCGAAGTAAAGAACCGTTTTGAACCCTTAATTCAGCTACACGATTGATTCCGTCTTTTCCTGGCAATAATCTAATAATGCGGCCACGTTTCCACTGTAAGGGTGGATAGTTATCTTCCTTTATTAAAACTAAATCATTAATTTCCGGAGATTTCGTACGTAAAGTCCATTTAGGACGCTGTTGTAGAGTATGAAGATATTCATTGCGAAAACGAGACCAAAAATGTTGTGTCAGTTTTTGAACTTGTTGAAATTGTGACAAACGCCCTATGTTCGTTAGTTCAAATGGATATTCCGGTAGAGCTACTAGTGGTTGACCGATAATGAAATGACCAGGAGTTAAAACTTCCAAGTCTGTCGGATCTGAACTAAGAGGACACAAAGGCCTTGAATTCATCACCGCTTCGACCTTAGTAAAAAATGTCGTCAAACATTCGAACGTAAGCCGTTGATCACCGAGTACACGATACATATGTGTTTTAGCCGATTTAACAGCAGCTTCAAACAATCCACCCATATTTGGGCTACTGGGAGGGTTGAACAGCCATGTAATTTGGTTTTTGATTAAATCGCGTTCTAACTCGCCGTGGTGATTATTTAAGTATATGAATAACTCCTTTAAATGTTTGTTAGTCCCGACGTAATTTGTACCACAATCAGAGCGAATCAATGAAGGTAACCCCCTTCGAGAAACAAACCTAGTAAAAGCAGCGACAAATGCTTCGACTGATAGTTGAGAGACTATTTCCAAATGTACCGCCTTTGTTGACAAACAAACAAAAATGCACAAATAACACTTTTGAATGCGGGCATTTCTTAAACTACTGCTCTTCATGAGGATTGGACCTGCAAAATCCGTTCCTACTCCTTCAAACACTCGATAACATCGAACCCGATCCGCAGGTAAGTCTGCCATAAATGGCTGTTGGTGTCGAGGCGCAGTTTTAAAGCATGGAATGCATTTAAATGTCACATTTTTAGTCACAAATCGCATTGATAATATCCAATAATTCCGACTTAGAATTGAAGCTAAAGTGTCAGCACCTACGTGACAATATACCTTATGATAATGTTCCACTAAAAGAAATGTGAGTTTTTCTTTTCCCGGAAGTAAAATGGGATGTCGAGCCGAATAAGGGAGTTCTGAATGACAAAGACGTCCGCCAACTCGAATCAAACCTTGTCCGTCGACAAATAAGTTAAGTTTTCGTAACGAGTCTCGAATAGGTTTCCCAGCACATATATCTTCGATATGATTATAGAAATGTTTCTTTTGAATCATCAGGAACAAACGAGACAAGGCGAAACGACGTTCCGATACAGAAACATTTTTGTTAATGTTTTTATTACCACGACAATTATTCATAAATCGAAACAAAAGAGCAGTTACGTTGACTAATTTTTCAAACGAACTATACCGATCGACTAAATCAAAGTCACCTAAAGCTAGACTGTTAGACACAAATTTTGAACGTAAACCTGGCAAGTTCTCAGGAAAATCTGGCTTGGTTTGACTAGGCCAATATTCTCGAGGCTGATTTAACCATTTTGGACTCCACCACAAAGGAAGTTTAAGTAATTGGGCGGCTGTACAACCACGAGATGCAACATCCGCACAATTTAAATCACTGTTAATGTAAAACCAAGAAACTGGTAAATTGAGCTCATTTATCTGGGAAACTCTGTTGCCTTGAAATACATCCAATTTATGGGGTGAAATACTTAGCCAAGCTAAAGTTATCGTGCTATCACACCAACCGATAATTTCCGTTATTGTAAGTGAGAGCTCACATAGTGCTAAATATACGTGAGACAATAATTTAGCCAGCAAAGTTGCGGCACTTAATTCCGTCTGTGGTATCGTCAATTTGGTTTTAAGTGGAGAAATTCTTGTTTTTGCAATAACCAGGCGAACAGTAACTTCTCCGTCACAAGATTCTGATCGCAAGTATACCGCAGCTGCATAACCGACAGACGATCCGTCACAAAAACCGTGCAAAGAGTATGACACTTCGCTCTTTAACTTCAAACACCGAGGAATAACTAGTTTTTTTAAATTGAGTAAGTCTGAGAGAATGTTATTCCATTTGTCGATTATATGGCTAGGTGCCGGTGAATCCCAGTCTACTCGTTTAGCTCCATCACTTACTAGCTCCTGTAATAATAATTTTACTCTGAAAACTACGGGACTAATCCATCCGAGTGGGTCAAATAATTTTGCCAACGACGAAAGAATACTGCGCCTAGTAGGCGTAGCTTGCTCGTCAGGTAAATTAACTCTATAGGTAAACGAGTCCGTTGATGGATTCCACTGAATACCTAAGACCTTGATAAATCCAGTACTATCATCATTGTCAAAACAACGAGGAATTTCACAATGACCCGTGGGAAATCCAGCCAATAAGCGAGGTTCATTAGATGCCCATTTTCGCAATTCATAGCCCGCAGTTCGCATGATCTCGATTAGCTCCTTCATAAGCATTTCAGCTTCCTGAATGGAGTCTGCTCCTCCGTTGATATCGTCTACGTATGTGTTAGCTAATAGAAGCCTGGCAGCATTCGGAAACCGCTCCTTTTCGTCCGCAGCCAGCTGGTGAAGACACCTAATCGATACAAAAGGACTCGACTTCAACCCGTAGGTATTAGTAGCCAGTTCAAAAAATTGAACAGGCTCAGTTTCATTCTGTCTCCAAAGAATTAGCTGGTATCTTCGATCTTCAGGATGAATACACGTCATTCGAAACATCATTTTTACATCAGTAGTAAAAACAATCAAGGGCAACCGAAAATTTAAAATTATTGTAGTTATGTCATTTTGCAATTTTTCCCCTGAATATAAACAATCATTTAAACTAACACCAGTTGTTGTTTTTGCACTTCCATCAAAGACAACACGAATCTTTTCAGTGTCCCCAGATTTCTTAAAAATTCCATGATGAGGCAAAATGAAATATTGATGACCAGAGTCCACATCAAAGTGTGAAAGTTTCATATGACCAAGTTCTTGATATTCCTCCATAAATTGTTTGTATTTTTCTTTAAATATCGGCTGTGATTTCATGCGCTTTTCTAAAGCTATAAACCGACGAATCGCATTTGGTTTTGAGTCACCTAACTCCGCATGATTAGGTATTAACGGTAAACGAACAACATATTTACCATCAGTCCCCCGAGTAACCGTAGTAGTAAAGAAATTCTCACAATCCACATCCATAGGATCCTTTATAGAAACCTTAGGAGGTTCTTCCGTTTTCCAAAACCGCTCGACCGTGTCAATCAAGGAAACACCCGAAAAACATTCCACACTACGTGGTATCTCCCGATTAATACCACGTAATGGACCGAAAACCGCCAAATCAAATATTGTATCGATAGCATATGGACCACCCTTCCGTATAATGATTTTATTTCCTTCAATTATTTCACCGAGTATGTCACAACCGAATATTATGTCCACCCTAGACATGTGTTCAAAACCGAAATCCGAAAGATATTCATTAGATAAACCGAGCCGAGAAGCAATATACGCCGTTGGCGACCGTAAAACCACCGCATTTACCGACAAAATAACGTTTTCTTTACGTTCCGACCGAAAAGTAAGAGTCACTATATGCTTACTATTACTACCTTTGTCACCGACACCCGATAGCGAGGTAAAAGAGTAATGTTTCTTTAGCCCCAAAGTTTCAACAAAATCTCTCCGCACTACTGTAGTTTGAGAACCTAAATCTAAAAGAGCTCGAGTCTTAATAAATTCTGCATTTTTTGATAATACACTAACGATAACAGTTGGTAAAATTACATCTTCAAGCAAAGCGGGCTTCGAAGAAACATTACTCGTGATTAATTGCTATTCCGTGTTGTCAATAGATGTCACTGGCGCATCAGAGCGCTCGGACGTACAAGTACAAGTACGCATGCAGTCCGCGGCGGCGGCGGCGGTGGTGCTAGAACTTAGTATAGCCGCATTTGTAGTTCGCTCATTTCGAACACGCCGATTATATTGTTCAACCGGGTCACGTGTGCTCATTTCCATCACACAAATTAAATAATTATGTCCAATATTCCCGCATCGTGCACAAGGAATGTATTGACTACACGTTGCCGCCGAATGGTTTCCAAAACAACGAAAACAGCGATTATTATTTCGTACCCAATTTTTGCGATCACTGGGCGTACTATTTTTAAACTTATAACAATCTGTTATAACGTGTCCCGACACAGAACAAAAAGCGCACCGCAAACTAGGAATCGAATTATCATAGTTTACGCGTTGTTCAATTATATTTACGCTTTTTCCCGTTTTATGTGCGATTATTTCTGACGTATTAGCAGTGTCAATAAGTTGACATTCATTTTGTAGAAATTCAACCAAGTTTTCGAATGCAGGAATCTTCTTCACGCCTCCATAAACTTGTTCAAACCGAGATTTAATATCAATAGATAATTTCGTAAGACTTATATGGAGTAATATGAAGCTCCAGTGCTCTGTCGGGAAACCCAAAGATTTAAGGGCCCGTGTCGACTCAAGTAAAGGATTCAATATTTGCGCCCGTAATGCGCTTTGTTTTTTAATAGGCATTAGATTCAAAATACGCGAAATATGACTATCCGCGAGCAACCGTTTATTGTCATACCGCGACTTCAAAATTTCCAGCGCTACATCTAGCGAAGCATCTGTCATAGGCAAATGTTGAACTAATGACTTCGGTTCATTGCATAAGTTTGAAACTAAATAATGCAATTTTTCAGTTTTTGAAATATCTGTCCTTGACTTGACCAACGAGGTGTAGAGACTCATAAACCCGGACCAAGCAAATATATCGCCATCAAATTGCTGAAGATGGATTTGTGGGAGGCGTGGCCGTTGTGCTGAAGGCACGGCCGCTGCGACCTCCAAGTTCATTTTTTCCAAGGACAACGCATCTAAATTATTATAGTGCATCTCAGCATTTTTATAGCAAAGCTTATATTCTTTGATCTTTTCACCATCGGTTTCCACCTCGAGACTTTCAAGTAAACCCTCATACGCCACAGTCAATTTATCGAAATGAGATTCCAACTTTCGTAATCTCGCCGCTAAAATACTAGAACTAATCTCGGATTTTATCATCTCAAAAGATGATTGCAACCAGTCGCATTCTATATTAAACCGAATATAATTTGTTTTGTTCTTCGCCATTTTGAAAACACACAAAATAAACACACGTATTTATTTACATTGACCGCACCGCGAATTAAAGGTCAATGACCCGGTTCGATGGACCAAATTATGTTGTGTATTTTTGCCTTCGATATTATAATTGCTAACTGTAAACCATAGGTTAAATCTTTAACTGTACTAGCATTACACAAACCACCAAAAATGAATCCACATACCTCTTTGATGACATGCGACGACGGCGATGTGCGCTAGATTGTTCATGCACAGATTTAAATGTTTCGTCCGGGCCCAGCGTATATCTTTATGCACACACACTTATAGTTATATTATAAATCTTTTTAGGTAAAGATGAGTTCACTTCTCACAATATTTTTAATATAAATCTTAGTTTGAAGCACTGAGAAAACTTTTACATTCCGACATTTTTACAACCGACAATCAAGACTAACTTGATTGGTCCATTTGAACGCTTGTTCTTTTCGCGGCTGCGCAGTGCGAAGTTTGGTGTTGCCATGCCATGACACAGACAATGGATTTCAAAATTGAGAGAATGAATAATGCTTGCACAAGCATTATGCCTACACATACGCATACAAACAAATATTATCGGTCCGACAGCTGACGGGGAGCTCCGACATGGCTGAATTTATCGGAAGCGCCTTTCCGATATCGGATATCGGAAGACGCCTATGACAAAAATAGCTGCAGGAGAGCGTCATTGTTTTTTGATATTACATATCCGATTCCGTTACTTTTGAATCTGAAATTATATCGGGTGTTAAAGCTTAGCGTGGCGGCGGGACAGGAGCGGCGTACATCAAAAACAAACAGGTTCATACCTGTCATTCGCTCATCTCCCCGCTTGCCACGTGCTGCACTAATTAGGTAGTTGTTTTGTTTTATTCGTGTTATTGAATTAAAAATACCTATTCATATGTGTTGGGTAATGTGTACCTACTGACAGTACTGTCTCAGGCTCCGATTCTGGTTCCGGTTCCGTTTTTGGTTCCGATTCCGTTTCTGGTTCCGATAAACTAAACTTAAAACATCTGGTTCCGCTTTCGGTTCCGATAAAATCACATCCGTTACATCCCTGGTAAAAATATATTACTACAACTATTTCAGCCAAAAGAGAGTTTAAGGAACTCACAGGGGGACCAGCATTTGGCACGAGAGGTATAATTGTAAAGTCTGACCCCCTTATTCATAAAACTTAATAGTCTTAAGTCACCCTCTGTTAAATTATCATTTTACAAGCCAGCACGAGGAAAGAACTCAAAATTGCATCCACTTACTTTGCCATTGGATATAATGCAACTTTTTCATCACTATTTCAAGAATACAGGGAGACTGACTGGGAGTGGTGTGGTGATAAATTAATTTAGATTAGAGTCCGAGACGTTGAAGTTTTTCATTTAGTATTTGGATCCGTAGTAGCGCTCGCAGACAACAGACTAAATTTGCTTTATAAAAATTGTTTAATATGGGTTAGCACATTGTTACTGGTAAATTATCAATATAATTTGTCGATATTTTATTTTGTCTATATGTCGATTTGACTAGAAAAAGTTCTAGGTCTACTCATGACCCCACTAGTTCGCCCTTTACCCCTCCTGAATGCGCTCTTAGCATCAGCGCCCGAGTGTGATTTATTTGCTGGCAGGTGGAGCGAAGTGCGAGATGAGTTGCTGAGGTTCTGTGGGAGGATGGATGCACGTCCTTCAACAGTTTGAATGTGCTTATTGTATGTTTTTGTTTTTAATTTGTTTGCAGTGACTTTGTATATTTCATACTGTTATGCTGTACAACTATTTTGAATGAATAAAATAAAAAATAAATAAAAATGACATGACTGAGGGTCGCACCAAATGAGGTCGTTGTTTTGTGCACTAGGACTCTCCGTTCTGCACGATTTTAGGACGTCCAAAAAAATAGTCGCCTGTGTAGGCAGGCCTTCTTTATAATATCTACCCAGGAGGTCGGTGGATATGCACTACCCCGTCCTCCATCCACCATGCCCACCACAATTCGCTTTTTCATGTTATCTAGCTCCCGTCTGGCTACGTGTCCAAAGTAATTGAGGCTGCGTTTCCACCAGAGATGTGCGAGGATGAGTAGCGAGGTAACAGAATCACTTCAGTTACCTATCCTAACTCAGCGTGAAGTGATTCTATTGGTTCTTAAAACACACATCCCTCGTTATGCATCCTTGTACATTTCTTATGGAAACGCAGCCGCGATCCGAAAGGAACGGTTGATAAGGTGCACTGGACTTTTAATTCCGTCAGTCAGTCAGTAATTCGGCTTATTTTTTTCTAGTGCATGACGAATCCGCTGCTAAGGCGTCTGCCAAGCGACAGCAGAAAAAAAGAAAAACAAAAGATAACGCCGACACTTCGACAAGGAGCCGAAAAGAAAGGCAACCCGGGCCTCACCTGTGTGACGTATGTAACAAGGAGTTCAGAAAAGCGAACAAGTTACTGATACACAAGCGGACACACACCGGGGAGAGGCCATACACATGCAACATATGCCACAAGCAGTTCTCGTATTCCAACGGCTTGAAGGTACACCTAAGAACCCACACCGGGGAAAAACCACACGTGTGCCAAACGTGTAACAAAAAATTCGGACAGTGGAGCTCTTTGAAAGTCCACGAAAGAATCCACACAGGTGAGAAACCATATTCATGCGAAATATGTAAAAAAGAATTTGCTCAACTTAATAACCTGAACAAACATCAGCTCGTTCACTCTGAAATAAAGCAATACTCCTGCGAAGTATGTAAAAAAGAGTTCAAAGATAATAATAGTTTAAAAAGACATGAACCGATTCACATAGATGAAAAACTTTTTCCATGTGGAAAATGTAAAAAACACTTTGCAACGCCGCGCCATTTAAGGGACCACGAGCGGGCGCACACAAGGAAAAGAAAACGTTATTCTAGCGCGACAAGTTAAAACGAGTTTTTATAATCGATCATTCAAACGAACATGGGAGAGAAACCATGTTCTTGCAAAGTATGTAATTTACACAGACAACTAATTTATACCAAAGAAACATTCGGAGGTTGAAGGTAAACGCCGAGACGGCTTTCATGTCCATAGTTGGAGGACATCCAGAATTCCAGCGTACAGGAGACCCTCGGCTCACCGCCTCAGATCAGACTTCGCTGGCTTCGCTGCGTTACAAAGAACAGATTAAAAAAACATTTTTTAAAAATTAAATCTGTTTATTTCAGTTTAACAAAATTATCATTTCTTAAACCTAATTATTAATGTTATTTTTATTTTTTTATTTTATTTATCAAGTACAGCCACATTGTATGTATTATATTACATATGTTGCATTACAATTGTGACAAAGTACTTCACCTGATACAATACGACAATTAAGGAGTACATAGTATTATCTTTACTGTTGAAGATGTTATTAACTAGTGCGAGGGACTTATTCCCTAGTCTTAAATTCTAATGATATTTATATAAGGTAGGTGAGGTATGTAAGGTCCGGCGGGTAACAAGGTCCAGCAACCAAAAATAGCACTTGCACTAGTATTATTTGTTTAACACAATACTTTTTACAAGCTTTTTATTAACTTGCAATGTACGTATGTATGTTTGTTAGAGTCAAATCTTGCAAGTTAAATTTGACCCACTTCCCAACTTCCAATGAAGCTGAAAACTTGCATACATATGTAAGTCGGGTGTTAATGTAATATTATGGTACCATCGAGCTGATCTGATGATGGAGACAGGAGGTGGTCGTAGGAACTCTGTGATAAAACAACGCAACCTAATTGTGTTTAGGGTTTTGAAAATTGTCTCGATGAGTATTTGTTGTCTGTGGAAAGAAAAGTACAGTCAGCTATAAAAGCTTGTACCAAAAAAATTTTTTTTACCAAAAACTTATTATCATTGAGCACACAACTGCGTTTTTAGTTCAAGGTGAGGTGTCGACTGTTGATGTTGAAAGACGTCCTCCTCGATTATCCTCCGTAAGATTATTTAATACGAAATAAACTAAAATTATAGAACCTACTATAAGATATTATATATTATACTCGAAGCTACATTTGTTATCAAATGAGGGCACATTTAAAGTCGCATAAAAATAAATATTAGGGGACATTTTATTTTATACAGATCAACCTGGCCCCAAACTAAGCAAAGCTCGTACTATGGGGGTGCTAGGCGACTATATACATACCTACTTATATAGATAAGTGCATACTTATATACATAGGAAACACCCATGATTCATAGTCCAAGATACGTTATATATGGTCGACCTTCACCGATACGTCTGACCAAAGAGGATATAATAGGATAGAGCGGTACTGTCATAGTAAATTTTGTAACCACAGTAAATTCACTGCCATTTATCGACACACTTTAAAACTAAAAATGAGGATTTATAAAAATGCGATAAAATGTATTTAAATATGGATAAATGATTTTTTTTATTTGCATTAATTATTGTTATGATTTTGATCCATGTTGTTTCACTGATATGCGTTAAAATTGTTAAATAACAAACGAAACCGTCAACGCCCTCTATACGAGAGTAGGCCAAAGGTAGTGGCGTCATTTGATCGAGAATCAAATTTTCTTGATTTTCGAGGCACGTTTCTTCCTTAGACTGTATCCATCTATTACGGAGTTATATCTATCTTTGGTCTGACGGATGAAACTTATATATTATGAAAGAAAATATGTTCCTGAACATGAATAAATAGGGTTGCCTAAAGAAATATGGTCAAGGCTATTTTTAGAAATATTTTTTTTTCTTTTAATTTCACCGATTCGTTTGACAAACGAAATAAGTTCCAATGGAAAGTATACAACTTGTACAACATGAATAAATTAGGTTGCCTATGTGTTTCCGGTCACTATTATGAGGTTGCCGTGTTTAAACAGGTGAGTTTAAATCGATAATTGCACCCATCTGTCTGACGATTGAATTATATATCAAAATAATGGTAATTTTATTGCGAATACAATGGTATAGGGTTGCCTGCAAAAATCCGGTCACAAATAAGGGTTGCCAGGCTTTCAAAGAAAATAAGAAGGAAAGACTTTTAGCGATAACAATTCGTGATTCGTGGAAAAAATTCGTGGTATTTTACAAGATAACTTGGTTCATGCTATAAAATATTTACAAAATGTCGTTAAAATGCACTTATTAAAAACTAACGACACAAGCTATGTATACTAAGAATCATATTTATGATAAGATATAGGATATAATATTGTTTTTCTTTATGTTATTCTCGAACTCCCCATCGGCACACAAACCTCCATAAGGTTTTGCCTACGATGGGTCTTGTAATGATCTAAAAAACTGTAATTTGCTTCCTTATTCAATAAATTTTAAAAAAAAAAAACTTACTTATTGGGTCACTACCTACAAATCTTTGTTTTCAATCATACACACTCAGCTGCAAAATTGCGTGGACACTTGATTTGCATGTAGGTGCATGCAATTATGCAGCTTGCTTTATGTTTTATGACATGAAAACCAGAAATCCTCTTTAATTGCAACAGTTGGTTAAAAACATGATTTTTGACAACCCTGAATTATCGTCGTGATATGTATTGCAGTATGCTGCGCAAAATAAGTTCCTATTTATTGGCGACATAATGGAGCGTATTTTTAATCAAAATGTTGGTGGCAAACAAGCACACCGCCCGTCCGATGGTAAGCGGTTACCGTAGTCTGTGAAGGCCTGTGACGTCAGTAACAGTGATATCGACAATTGTCGCACCTGTCACCGTGGTGAAATAGGGGCCAGGGTATCTGCATACTACCTACGCACACGCATACGCATCGCATGGCTCCGCTACTTTATAAACTAAGTAGAGTAGAACCCGCTTAAGACGATTCTAACGGGGACATAGCAAGAAAAGCGTCTTAAACGGGAAATCGTATTTAACGTGTAAATGCTTTTCTTTTAATTTTTGACATCACTGAACGCTAATACACGAATAAGAATGAAGATAAGAATTTTATAACTCAGAACACAAAACACCGCAGCGGTGATAATGAGCAAATGAAATCCAAGTGTAAGCAGGAACTTACCTACAAATTAACCAATTAGCCGATCGCCTATTCTGGGCGGGCTACAAAATTATGTCGTACCTATTAAGGTATTAACCGTGAAAAAATGTATAAAAACCGCCTAAAGTTCCAGGGACCGGCGTAAAATGGCCTATTATGCGGGAAATCGTAATAAACGTGATCGTATTAAGGGATTTCTACTGTAGAATAGTAACCTTAAATGCTAAGTACAATATCAAGTATTATAGTGCGTATTTATTTTTACATGTGAATTCGTGCGTGATTTTGAAAGTCGCTCAAGCAGTCAAACCCCTCGTAACATATCCCGCAGGTGTGTGCCTTTTCAGTTTTGTGTGTTTCTTCATGTTCTCCTAAACTACTCGATTCATCAAACTTTTCCCCACATATTTTGCATTCACGCTCGCGATCAAGTTGTATATGATTTCGTATATGAAGTTGTGTCCGTTTGTGGATATCTAAATAACGCAAACTTGGATATGACTTGTGACACGTATCGCAGCGGTACGGCTTTTCACCAATGTGACTCCATTGATGACTAATTAATCCACTCTGGCTTTTAAACTGTGCGTTACACGTGGTACAAGAGTAGGGTACGCCAGTGTGAATCCGTAGGTGTGCTACTAACAAAACCTTACGTGCAAACGCTTTAGTACAAACATCGCAGACGAACGGATATTCACCGGTGTGGGTGCGTTCGTGTTCCTTCAATTCGTAGCGACTTGTAAACGTTTTTTCACACATGGTGCAAGAGTAGGGTCGTACGCCAGTGTGAATCCGTCGGTGTGTGTGTAACTGACCCGGATCTGCAAACGGCTTATTACACATATCGCAGACGTAAGGTCGTTCACCGGTGTGACTCCTCCGTTGGTGCACTAGTAACAAACGCTTATATTTAAACGCTTCAGTACAAATATCGCAGGCGTATGGTCGTTCATCAGTATGAATCCGTTGGTGTTTTACTAACGCACCCTTAAGTGTAAACTCTTTTTTACAAACATCGCAGACGTGCGATTTTTCACCGGTGTGGGTGCGTTCGTGTGCCTTTAAATAGCCGCTTCTTGTAAACGTTTTGCTACACGTGGCGCAGGTGTGCGATTTTATTCCAGTATGAAGGAGACGGTGGCGCGTTAAATTAGTTCGCTTTGTGAACCGTTTTCCACACGTCGTGCAGGGGTAGTAGGGTGCGTGTGCCTCGTCTGTCCCCGGTGTGCGGGTCCGTGTCTCGTCTGTCCCCGGTGTGCGGGTCCGTGTCTCGTCTGTCCGCGGTGTGCGTGTCCAAGTCTCGTCTGTCCGCGGTGTATGTGTACGCCCGACGTGACAGCCCGCCCGCGCCCGCGCCGTCTCGAGCTCGGCTTCTGGAACAAATTACGCCAGTGACACCAACAATTTGGGGGCATCCATTATTTACGTGAGGTGTTCAGGGGGGAGGTGATAAAGCATCACACGTGGGGAGAGGGGAATCTCGGAAAATATCAGGTAATTTTTTGTACCAAAAATAGTGTAAAAATGCGAGAAATTGACAATAAATTAACGTAAAATATGTTTTTAGACTAAAATACAGCGAAACATTACACAACCCTCCAAATACTACTCATAACCATTCCAATTCAATTCTTCTTCACATAATATAGGTGGTGAGGTTAGTGGAGGGGGTCGAAGCGAATCTCACGACATCTCACCAGAGGTAGCTTAATAAATCTCCAAAAATACCTTATCTTATTCGTGTTCCGAGCGCGAGCACCCATGACCCAAGCCCCAGGCTCTGCAGCGACGAGCGCACCGCCGTTTTGTCTTCGACAGTGCGCGTCATAATACTGGTACTAAACAACGAAATTAGCTTAAACCCTAAGAGCTCTTTCCCACTGACGTCCAATTTTTTGCGGGATACGGTTTTCTGCAGGATTCCGTTTTAGTAGTATACGTGCTAATATAGTAACGTTCACACGAGCATTCTGTTTGCGGTATACTGCACGCATCACGCATGCTACAGAAAACGGGATCCAGCAGAAAACCGTACCCGCAAAAATGGACGTCAGTGGGAAAGCGGCCTAATGGCTAAACAATTAAAGACCGTGACCGTACAGCGTACAGTAGATCCCGCATGGCGATGGCGCAGAGAACACAGTTTTTGTAAATAGTAGCGCTTTTTCGCCGGAAGACCAGCGCTGACTTTAAGGTTAGCATTATGCTGAGGCGGGACCATTTCGTGGTAAACTAGGTATATACTTTTTTGTTTTAAATATACTTTTTCTTTGTAATACGTTTCATACAAACGTATTAGTTTACCATGAATAAATAAATTCTATTCTATTCTATTCTTTTTCAGAGCACAATTACACAATATGGATGCCAAAAATTTAATCAGCAATGTCGAGGCCTTTCTCTAGTAACTTCGTCGATTCTCATTCTGATTTTTTGACTTTCGCTCCAAAGAACAAAATCACGAACATAGGACTAAAACGCAACTTAAAAGTTTGTACCTAACTAAAAATATGAAATAGCTTTTAAAATGAACGATATGTATTATAATTTGATCTAACTCAACGATCATCGATTACTGACATTACTGTACTGTATAATTAATTAGAGCTCGTTTCCCACTATGTCGGATGTCGGAACGATTTTTAATCGGGTGTCGTAGCGGCAGAACATTTTATATGAAGCTATTCACACACGAACGACAACGATTTTGTGTCGGATCCGACATAAAATATCGTGTGTTTTGTCAGCCCTCCGTCCGGAAAAAAATCGTGTCGGCGGCGCTGTTAACATGATGTCGGATCGGATGTCGGACCGACCCCGCCCGCGCCGCACCCCCTGTGCCTCCCGCGCGTCAAATGAGAACCTCAAATGGCACCAGCTGCTGTCATGGCCGACAGCCGACTAGTGTGAACAGAGGCACCGACACCCTATTAAAAGTCGTCCCGACATCCGACATAGTGGGAACGAGCTCTTAGGTAAACTTATTTGTCAAATTTTAATGTGTTCATGTGTTATATGTCGAATGTTTATTGTTTTGTTTTTCTGTGTGTAAATTACTCGAAATGAATAATTTTGAATTTGATAACTTTTTGTTGAAACTTACAAAAAATTTAAATTTAGTAACATGATATCTGTTCAGCGGTGAGGTGGAATGGCTGGTTCAGTAAGGCGAGGAAGGAAAGCCCGTCTTGATGGTCACAATTTATTATATTTAAAGCACACACAATGTAAGCACCTGTAAGGTGAATGTGAAGGATAGATTCTAATTGTTATCCGTTTACATGGAAACAGAAAAAGTAAAATAACAGAGTGTAAAAAGGAGTTAATACATTATATAACAAGTATGTTCTGTTGGACTTGCCAACAATATCCGCGATCCCGCCGGGCACATACAATACAACCATCTCGCTCTCACGCTTACGCTCAGTGAGAGTGAGAGTCAGAGCAGAACCTGAACCCACGGGGCCTTAAGAGGAAAGGGGACGGCCGCTTCTCCTTACAAACGTAGTCCCCATTCTCCTCTTTGGAATCCAGAGTCTGGATATTGACATTATGGATAATATTTTTACATAATTTAATGTATATTAACCATAGCTATGCCCCTACGTTTCACTTTTTTAGGATTCCGTACCCAAAGGGTAAAAACGGGACCCTATTACTAAGACTCCGCTGTCCGTCTGTCTGTCTGTCACCAGGCTGTATCTCATGAACCGTGATAGCTAGACAGTTGAAATTTTCACAGATGATGTATTTCTGTTGCCGCTATAACAACAAATAGTAAAAAGTACGGAACCCTAGGTGCGCGAGTCCGACTCGCACTTGGCCGGTTTTTTTCGATTTTTTGAGTATTGTAAAATTAGGAGGGAAAAACAGATTACATAAAAAAATGCTCCAAACTCGTATAATAATTTAAAAAAAACACGTTTCCCCTACGTTTGATTTTTTTTTCGAATTTTATAGCATAGCTGCGGTTGATATACAACAAATTGAGTTAAAATAATTTCAATAGGTAATGTTAATGTTACTTTATGGTGCACAATAATAGTACATTATTGTCGAGGCTCGGAAGTAGCTACTTGCTGGCTGAGGATTCGTTTTAAACGGACGACCTTGGGAGTCCGTTTAATTGAATCCGAAGCCAGCAAGTAGCCTTCCTGCCAAGTCATATATAGTGCTTTTCTCAAAAATGGCGCAATAAATGCAAATATAATAGAAATATTTTACAGAAGCAACGTTCTTATGTATATATTTTCACAGAAAAAAGTAAAAAGATTTGCTTTGCCGCCGTTTTATTTTTTTTATTAAAAATGGAAGTGTATTTTCTGCTGAAAATACGCCAACCTATTTGAGACACCTAAATAGTCGCGGTATAATAATAAGTACTGATCATCTGTTTGGCTGTTTAATGGACCTATGCCTTCATTTGATATGGTCACTTCAACTTTTAAAAAGTTTGTAACTCGACAAATAATGGAATTTGTATGCAACATTGCAGTCCCGAAATCGAGACTGCAATGTTTTTAACTTTTTAATTTTTGACTGACCATAAACTACGCACTTCGCGACCTACTTTTTAACCGGCAACGTCGACTTTGCCGTCCATTTTTGAGAAAAGAATATTTACTTACTTACTTAATATCCAGAGGATTTTTTTTTTCTACTTCGTTGGGAAAATGAGGACTACGTTTGTACAGTCGCCATCAGATATATCGGAGCGGCCGAGGTGTTCACAATATCTGAACACGCACTCTAACGCCCTGACAATAGAGGTGTGTCCAGATATTTGTGAGCGCCTTAGCCGCTCCGATATATCTGATGGCGACTGTATGTGAAAAGGCGGTTTCGCGCTGTATCGCAATGCTTATTGTTTGTGCGAGGAAGCTGCCAGCTCTACGATCACCGGTTACCCACCGGCGCGGCGTCTGCTATCCTTCTAGACTATTCCTTAAATAGTGTACACGCATTCGGACTCCACGGGCCAAGGGTCTCGACGCCAAAAGGTACGAAATCGTATTCGGGGCCGAGAGCCGTCTTTTTCAGGGTTCCGTACCCAAAGGATACAAAAACAGGACCCTATTACTAAGACTCCGCTGTCTGTCCGTCTGTCATAAGGCTGTATCTCATGAACCGTGATAGCTAAAAAAAAATCACAGATGATGTATTTTTACTACCGCTATACCAACAAAATACTAAAAACAGAATAAAATAAATATTGGGGCTCCCATACAACAAACGTGATTTTTTGCGTAATGGTACGGAACCCTTCGTGCGTGAGTCCGACTCGCAATTGGCCGGTTTTTTTTAACTTTTCAGCCGCCCCTGCCGCCGCGCCGGCTTTTGCAGTAGTGCCGTGCTGATGAGACGGGACTAGGGACCTAGTGTAGTGTACCCTAGCCTCGGGTACACTAGTTTATATCCAAGAATCCGGTACAATGTTGGTTAGTAAGTAGGTGTTAGGTCAGCGTATTCTGCCGGCATCGGCGTACAAATATTTACATGAGGAGTATACAATTCATTCAATTTCGGTGCCAAACGATTTGTAAATGTAGTTAGGTAAAGGCAAAGATAGACATAACTCCCTAATAGATGGATACAGTCTAAGGAAAAAACGTGCCTCGAAAATCACGAAAATTTTACTCTCGATCAGATGGCGCCACTAGTTTTGGCCTACTCTCGTATAGAGGGCGTTGACGGTTTCGTTTGTTATTTATAATTTTAACGCATATCCGTTAAAGAACTTGTGTCAAAATCATATAAAAATAATTAATGCAAATAAAAAAATCATTTATCCAATTTTAAATATATTTTATGATGTATTTTTACTACCGCTATACCAACAAAATATTAAAAACAGAATAAAATAAACATTGGGGCTCCCATACAACAAACGTGATTTTTTGCGTAATGGTACGGAACCCTTCGTGCGCGAGTCCGACTCGCAATTGGCCGGTTTTTTTTAACTTTTCAGCCGCCCCTGCCGCCAAATTTCTGGCACCATCAACAGCTGCAGCTGAATCTTTGCTACGTGAAAATGTAAAACTTGAAAATTTAAGTCACTTCCATTTTAATAAGGTTTCCTCCTTAAACATTCTTAAGACGTTCAAAATGATAAATAAAAATAAAACGAACCGAAGGGTGGGTATCTGTACAGGTGCTGGAATCGATTTTGGAGGTTGTATATAGCGCCATCTCTAGCATTAATTTTTCATGGTTGCATAGAAAAAGGTGTTTTCCCTAGTTTAATGAAATTGAGTAAAGTGGTACCAATTTTCAAATCAGGTGATAACAATAATTCGACTAATTATTATTATTATCCGTATTTAATGTGTGTTTGTATTAATTGAAATGTTTAATTTGTTAAATAGGTAATTGAAATTGATTTTGTTTTAATTCTGTATTTTCTAAGTATGTAAATTGTAATGTATGTTGTGATTTGTGATTATTTGGAATGAATGTTTAATTTTAATTTTGTACAACTGTACTTTTTTGACATTCATAGGTGCATTATGTTAATGCCTAAATTGAAAAATAAAGAAATTGAATTGAATTGAATTGGTACCATCCATGTATACTAAAACCTTCTCCAGAATGTAACAAACACTTTTCTGAAAATCGCATCAAAATTGGCTCAGCCAAACGCGAGATAATCGTGAATAAACATACATACATACATACAGGTCAAACTGAGAACCTCCTTTTTTTACAGGCGGTAAAAAAATATATATTTGAGATTCTCACGATAAGCAACTGACCAACTCACTCACTCAGCAACTTATTTGATGTGTACCACGATATAGTTTGATAAGCAACTGACCAACTCACTCACTCAGCAACTTATTTGATGTGTACCACGATATAGTTTGATAAGCAACTGACCAACTCACTCACTCAGCAACTTATTTGATGTGTACCACGATATAGTTTGATAAGCAACTGACCAACTCACTCACTCAGCAACTTATTTGATGTGTACCACGATATAGTTTGATAAGCAACTGACCAACTCACTCACTCAGCAACTTATTTGATGTGTACCACGATATAGTTTGATAAGCAACTGACCAACTCACTCACTCAGCAACTTATTTGATGTGTACCACGATATAGTTTGATAAGCAACTGACCAACTCACTCACTCAGCAACTTATTTGATGTGTACCACGATATAGTTTGATAAGCAACTGACCAACTCACTCACTCAGCAACTTATTTGATGTGTACCACGATATAGTTTGATAAGCAACTGACCAACTCACTCACTCAGCAACTTATTTGATGTGTACCACGATATAGTTTGATAAGCAACTGACCAACTCACTCACTCAGCAACTTATTTGATGTGTACCACGATATAGTTTGATAAGCAACTGACCAACTCACTCACTCAGCAACTTATTTGATGTGTACCACGATATAGTTTGAAAAACTTTATTTTTCTCATTTAACCCCAAAAAGTGCCCCCATGTTTAAAATTCATTTGTTTACGTTACATTATGTCCGCCTTTGGATCACAAACTTACATATGTGTACCAGATTTCAACTTAATTGGTCGGCGTGTGACAGACGGACAGACAGACGCACGATCTACATCCTATAAGGGTTCCGTTTTTCTTGAGATTATAAATAAACTTTACCTTGTGTGATGGTGGCAGGGGCGGGTGTGGGTGTGGGGGTGATGGTCGCGGGGTCGCCCCTTCCTCCCCTCCCTCCCCCGCGCACATCCCCTCCATGCCCGGAGCACATCCACCACACCGCCTCGTCCTCTTCTGCCTCCGGCTTCGAGCCAATGACCTCAAGGTCAGCATCATACTTTACTGCCTGACCGAGGAGCTCGCGCTTCACGTCACGTTCTTGCTGGTCAATACTCTCCTTCACGGTCGTAGCATTCTGCAAATTAATGATCAGCAGGTTGGTGGACGCAACGCAACCATGGACAACCGCAATGGTTGCAAAGTTTGGATCAGGTCCGGGTAAGAAAATAGATGGGTTTGCACCAAAGAGAATTAAGTAGACATAGAGTGCTCACTCCATACATCAGTTTTGTTATTTTCGTAGTCGATATCTAGCATCAAGTAGCGGAATTATCAGTACTGCTACTCGACAATAGATGTCACTTGTGTGGCGACGAAGCTATCAAGTGGGTTAAAGGATTTGCCACACTGGATGTGCTCTGCGGTCAGCGGTCAGGTCAAACCCGCATTATGTATGAACAACATTGACAGCAACCTTTGAAGTTGAAGTTTGACCTGACCGCTGCCCGCAGAACGCATCTAGTGTGGCAAATCCTTAATTCTCTGGAGTTAGATTTATGATTTGTCTGTATCTGTATAATATAATTCCATATGTTGAAATAAATAGCAGGTTGGTAACAGACACGGACACTATAAACTAGGCTACATATATAGTGCATAATTATTTTCCATCGTATTTTCACAGAAACATACAAACGTATCTTGCTATTTCAGTCAGTCTCAGTACAAAAAGTACTGCGGTTGATTGGAGTAGCAATGCAAATACGAATGTTTCCGAGAAAATACGATGGAAAACAATTATGCACCACATCTGTAAGAAACTAACTGTAAAGAGGATATAACAGGATAGAGCGGTACTGTCTGTTTTTATATGATTTTGACCCATGTTTTTTCACTGATATGCATTAAAATTGTTAAATAACAAATGAAACCGTCAACGCCATCTATTCGAGAGTAGGCCAAAGTTAGTGGCGCCACCTGATCGAGAATCAAATTTTCTTGATTTTTGAGGCCTGTTTTTTCGTTAAGACTGTATCCATCTATTACGGAGTTATCTTTGCTAACTGGTAATGGCCTGTACCTGTGGGTTATCAATTGTCTCCTGCATGTTTGGTGCCTGAAGGCCAATGACATCTTGCTTCACAACCACCTCCGGCTTCCGATGAGTCTCCTCATCTGACAGGTCTAACATCTCATCTTTCAGGTTGATAGCTTGCATGTTGCTCGTCTATGGCAAGACTATGACAATATACATGCTCCTACACTAAAAGTCACTTCAAAGTCATGCCTTTGTTTATGCCGACCAATACACAATAATCAGTCTATTAAAAATTTGTTTGATTTGTTTTCAAAGCATGCAGCATGTCGGTTGTTGATAAGGTCACAGTAGAATCCGCATAATATGATGACATCGAAGGGAAGTGACAAAAACGTCATGATGATGTCCTCCCAGACGTATCCGTCGACGGCGACACCGACGCCGACGGCGACATCCTGACAAATTAAGCGGATGTCATATAAAGCATAGTGGAATAACTTCTTATTTATGATAACTTTTTCCAAATTAATCTCCAATTCCTTTATGAGAGATGAGTTTAACCTTGTAGTCACCGTGGGGTGTAAGGGCGCAATCGGCACCCTCTGTTTAGCGCCACGGAGAATTAACTTCCATCACAGTCCACCAAGCCAATCCTTGGATTGAAACCGTTGCACAAACGAAATCACAAAGGGCCTTCACAAGCATGCTATACTACTTAAAATTCTGTAATTAATTTTACTTCATAGGGAACAAATGAAATAAAACCACAAACCAACAACGTAAATCATACACATAATAATACTAATTATTGTGTTGTGACTTGTGAGAATGATAAGAATGAGCCATATTGACAGATTTCACAGATTCGTAAATTCAAAATGTGCATTTAAGGATTCACCACACTGGATGTGTTCTGCGGTCAGCGGTACGGTATGCGGTAGTACTATAGTTGGTCAAACCAATTTGTCAGTGAGTAACAACCAGGAAAATTATACTCATCCCTTTCTTTTGGGTGCTAGTACTAGTGTAAGACAAAGATAGCATGATTCTCTCTGTCTATGTTTGAAATGAGACAGTCCTTTGACAAACTTTATTAGTTATTCTGATTCTGTGTCAGCGGTCAGGTCAAATTGAATGCAGCCCGCATTATGTATGAACAACATTGTCGGTCTCTAATTATATTTTGTATTTTGTACAGATATGCGATCTGACCGTGCGAGCACGCGGAAGGAACGGAAGGACGCGTACGGGCAGGCAGGTGCCTAGGTGGGCAGCGGGCGGCGGTCACTGTCAGTTTGACGTTAAGACGACTACCCAATTACGCTTTCATAAAATAAAACGAAAAAGGCCCAAAGCAACCTGCAGACTCGCCTTAAAAAAAGTTTAAAAACCATTTTAATTAAGCAACAAATGCATATACTACTCTTTGAACAAATGTCATTTTTTACGTAGGTAATGTTGTAATAAATTCTGTACATAATCAAATATGTTTTGTTACGTGCAACAACAATTTAGCCACTAAGTTTAGTCTTCATGCACTAAGTCAAACTTAGTGGACGGTATAACAGATCTTGAAGCTTCTTGAAGTGATTCTAAACCAAAGCGAATTTATTATTATTATTATGTATTGGCGGGATATTGCCCAGCAGCTCAGCACAGGGGGGATTGGAAAGGGAGAGGGGGGCCTTTGCCCAGCAACGGGACATACACATAGGCTAAAAAAAAGAAAAGAATATGTGTATTCAGTTATGGAGAACCAGGGGAGAGGCCTTTGCCCAGCAGTGGGGCATTCGAATAGGCTTAGAAAAAAAAACCGGTTTCCCTGCCCGGACCGCTGACCCGGCTGACCGATTGCCTTATTGCGACCGACAATGTTGTTCATACATACTGCGGGCTGCGTTCATTTTGACCTGACCGCTGACCGCAGAATGCATCCAGTGTGGCAAATCTATGGACGGTAGACATCGGTGGACGAATATGAGAGAAAACCTTCATTGATTTTCTCTGCAAACGGACTAAACTCCATAAAGTGTATAAATAACCATGTTCATACACTAATAATGCTCAAGCATTTAGAAAATACTCAGTTTGGGCTCTATTGACCGTGACCTTGGCCAGCTCCGAGGCCTAAAGAGATTTGTTGACCGGACCAAAGTCGAGTCTGGAAGGCCCAGGGCTTATAACCAACTTAAAACGCACTGCGGTTTTTTCAAAAGCGGTTCCGCAACCGCAAAAAATGTAACGTACGGCATGCTTTATAAGCACGCACTTAAAAGACTGAAACCGCAAGAAACAAACCGCAGTGCGTTCTAAGCCTAATAATAGCTTTAAGACTTTGTAATTTTGAACGGGTCACACTAAGAGAAACGTCTATGTCAATCACACACACATTGTAATTTTAATGTATGTGATCTCGAACATATATTTTTCCATTGTCCTTTATTTAATTTACAAAGGCTATTGTTTGTTGCCATGTGTCTGGATACAGGTTTGCGAGTTCTGCCAAGCTCCGTTCAGGGCCTTTTGAAATATCAACAATTATATCCTGTAATCTATGAATTTGTTCTTCACACTATTGGCAGTCTGTAAATGATTGAAATAACCATAAAATTTATGTAAAATGTAATGACTTTTAGATTTAGATTGTATTGTGTATTAGTTAGATTTTAGGTATAAGCTGTATAATTACTTTTGTGTTTTATGTTTGAGCTGATGGCCAAGTTGCCAATGCTCGTAATAAATGAAAAAAAAAAAAAAAAAAATCTATGTCAATCATGTGTCATGTGTCAAAATCGAGTTTGGCTTTATGGCTTTGGTTTTTGGTTAGGTTACGGTTAGTACTTTGTGGGTACTTTTGGTTTTTGGTAGCGACCTGACCTGAGCTGAGCGACCATGCTACCATGCAGCGACTAGCGCGACTGCATACAGCGTATGCTCCTCTCCTCTTTGGCGACATTGTCGTTCGTTTGGCGTACTCATTGGTCGTTCATTATTTTATTAATCGCTGTTAAAATTGTGGTAATATCGCTAGAATCGAGCATTTGATATACTTAATATTTACGCGGGCGGTGTGCGAGATGGAGGGGATTGCGGACGGCGACCTGGCGCGCGTGAAACAGGAGCCCGAGTCGGTTCCTGATCCTGATCCTGATCCTGACCGCGGTGAGTGAACAGGTGAACACTAACATCACCTTACATTTATATATCTCATCAATCTCATCATTACCATTTAAATAATAGAGATAAACGCCTTTTACGAGTTTTGCTCCACTATGCTATACATTATGTAGTCCATCCATACATCCATACATCCATACATCCATACATCCATACAGCCATACATCCATGGCTGTATTGGCTGTTTAGATAATCCTTTGATGATTAGATTGGATTCATTTATTTCTCATTGAAAATGTACATTATATTTTACATGACAAAATAAAATGTATTCACAAAAAGATCGTCGCAACACAATATCAACAATATCAATAATAATAATTAAGGATTGAATTTAATAAACAATAATAATCAAAAAATTAAATAATGTCTGTTAATAAATAACTAAAAGAAAATAAAACCCTACCTAAAACATTAAATAATTTCACGGATTAGACTCACTTGTTTTAGTCACTTGCGCGACATGTTTCGGAGAGCATGTTTCTTCTTCTTCTTCTTTTACTAACCATATTATGAGTGTAATTTACTTGCAATAAATGAATTATATATATAAATAAAATGCAAAAGTGGCGAAATTGGCCGGTCTGGCGGGTTATTATGCCAGGCATGTTGAGATCTTTGCCCTGCACGGGGCCACTGTTGCATTCCAGCACCACATAAAAGGCTGTCTCTTCTCTCTCAATGCACAAGTACTAATTAAATTCGACTTTTGAACTCACAGCAATAAAAGAGAGTTTAATGGAATTGAAGGCGCAAAAATTGCCCCGAGTCTCACAAGGTGAAAAGATATTTATGTTGTTAAGCAGTCCATGACCTGTTATGACACTTATTATTGACTTAAGATTTAAACTGAACTTGTCCAAACCATCGATTATTATGATAATTAAAAACTACCGTATTTAATTCTTTCTGCATACAAGATATAAGTAAGATAACATGTATCTAGTTGTTGGTGTTCCAGCCAAATTAATCAGTATGCAACATGCATCATAGCCTCTTGTTAATAAATTTAAAATCATTGTTTTAGTAACTGTTAAGGAGGAACAAGAATTCGTGGATGAAGATGAGTGTGTCAAGGAGGAGTGCACGGACTCGGGCAGCACTGCCGGGTGCGGCGTGAGCGAGGCAGCCATGCTGGCCGGCCTGTACAACGAGCATGAGGTGAAGGACGAGCTCGTGCTGGGGCCGGAGCGCCCGCACCGCCCCACAGTCGGCCTGGTACTGAGAGGTAGGTTCAATTTTATTTATCATGTACCACTCATGTACACATCTCACTATGGTTACAAACTGCAGTAAATATGAGTGTTCAAAATTCAAATACAAGTAGACATTATTGAGGCAGGAGCCCAGTATGTAGTGCGAGTAACGAGGATGGACTGCTTCATGCGGCTCGAGAGCCTCGCGAGCCACGCCGCGGGAGACCACTAGCACCAGCCTAGAGGGACAGACTCTGATATTATTATTATTCAATAAGCAGGCAGGCAGTTGTGACTGATAGTAGATGACAGTGATATTGAACAGCAAACATATGGTAGACCTACGAAAGAACAGACATGTGATTTGTGTGAAGAGAGTTTTGATTCTCTCCATCTGATCTGATTTAATAAAACATGTCGTCGTCCACATTAATGTGCACAGCACAACCCATTACATTACAACTGTTAATTGCTTCTGGACACCTCAGAAATGAACACGTCATATGAATATGAATTAGGGAATGAAAAACCGGTTTTTATTTGTATCGATTTTTCCATACAGTTTAAATTCGGTTTTGCATTCCCTCATCTGAAAAGATGTCTTTTATTATCTTAGAATGCTTTATTGTATTGGAGTTTCAGTCCTCGCTTCATTTGTATGCTTAAGTTTTTAGACCTCCTGTATGCATAATGCTATTATTTATTTTGATAAGTATCATATGTCATATTTATAAGGGATTTACGGTTCATATTTCATATTTATTTACCATGGTTTTATAGGTATTACAAATTCTTGGTAGTTCCACATGGACCCCGCGTGGGGGCATACCAATATTACATGCATACTTAGGATCTTATCTTAAATCTATGTGTATAATATAAAAATAGGTCAATTTAGTAGATTTTAGACATATAAGCCGAATTGAATCAGATAATTTTCAGTGTATTAAATACAAAAATAAACGGGCAAATAATTATTATTAAGTGATGTCAAATTATATAAGTATTAAAATAATAAGAATGTAAATGTTTTAGAAATAGGATTAATATTAGAGTGCAATATGTCAATAATTTGATTCAATTTAACCTTATCTACAATATTATCCAAATTTAAAATTTAAAATTAGTGCAATTAGTGGTTTGACTACTTATGTTTAGATGGATTTAATGTTTTCGTTTTCTGGATATTAACGCATTTAAATTCTGTATCATATCACTTTATCTATTTAAATTTGTAATTTGTTGCCAAATGCCAGAAGTTCATAGGTATAAGCACTAAGTTCTATGTGATGTTGCATGCAGAACCTGGTCGCCTCTCCTCTGCTGCGGAGTCGGGCCGGCGCCGCTCGTGCACGGTCCGGCTGGAGCGCGTGCTCGTGGACGCGGCGCGGCACTGTTGCCGGGTCGGGCGCCGCACGTACAAGCTGCACGCACACGCACACGCACACGCACACACCGCCGAGCCCGCACACATTGATTTAGATCGTCAACAAATGTCACAAAAGGATAGGAAACCTTATAAATGTAACACTTGTGTATACAGTAGTAGTAGGAAAGGAGATTTACGGAATCATCAGATGATACACACCGATGAAAAACCGTTCAAGTGTAGGTATTGCGAGTACAGGTGCCGTTGTAGACGAAACTTACAAAGGCACGAGATGACACACTCTGATAATAAACCATTTAAATGTAGCTCCTGCGATTATCGGAGCATTTTAAAATCTCATTTACGAAGGCACCTCATGATCCATACTGGTGAAAAGCCCTTCAAGTGTCGGTACTGTGAATACAGGAGCGGTCAAAGAGGAACCTTACAAAGACACGAGATGATACACACCGGTGATGTGCTGTTTAAATGTAACGACTGTGAGTACAAGTGTACGCGGAAATCAGCCTTAGTTATTCACCTGATGATTCACACTGGCGAGAAGCCTTACAAGTGTCGGTACTGTGACTACAGGTGCCGTCGTAGAGACACCTTACGAACTCACGAGATGATACACACCGGTGACGCGCTATTTAAATGTAACGACTGTGAGTACAAGTGTACACATAAATCAGCCTTAGTTATTCACCTGATGATTCACACTGGCGAGAAGCCTTACAAGTGTCGGTACTGTGAACACACGAGCCGTCGTAAACAAAACTTACGAGCTCATGAAATGATACACACTCGTGATGGACCTTTTAAGAGGCCGTAGTCGATTTTGGAGCAAAAATGAAAAATTGATAGATTTAGTCGTTGAAATTATACACGTTTTGTTACGTTATATCTAAATAACAAGTATTGATTTCTATTAGCACGTCTTCTCATCTTGCCTTTAAATAATGAGGTCGCGAGCGTGCGTCATCGGTAATGCATGAAGAGAAGGGGCAGTTTTTAAAAATTCATCAAAAAATCACGGTGGTAAATTATACAAATTGATGTATAAGTATAGTTTCAGCAAATGTTGTAGATTGTTTAAGTATCAAAATTACGTTGAAATTATGTCGATTTTTATAGAAATTGTCACTTGTTTTAAAGTAATTTCTGGAGAAAATTGATTTCGTCTAACTTTCATTTACACTACTTCAAAGTCATAATAATAAAAATGTAGTCTGATAAACGTCAAGTACAGGATATGTGTAATACAAAATTGCCATGTTTAGCCGTCCAAACATTACGAAATTTACAAATAAGAGCGACAAAATCAGTGATTTACGCGCGTTTACCTAAACGTCCATCAGAAAAGCAAACATTACTAATTTAGTGAGTCTGTTTTCAAAAAACTGATCTGATAAAAGGTAAGATAAGAAGACGTGCTAATAGAAACCAGTACTTGTTATTTCAACTAGGTAACAAAAGGTGTAAAATTTCACGGACTAAATCTATCAATTTTACATTTTTGCGACTAAAATCAACACCGGCCTCTTAAATGTAACTACTGCCGTTACAAGTGCAATCGGAAAATTACTTGACGGGCTCATGAGAGGATACATACAGGTGACACCTCCTTCAAATGTAACGACTGTGGTTACAAGTGCAAGAAGAAAGCAAACTTATTGGCTCACCTTATGATTCACACTGGCGAGAAGCCTTTCAAGTGTGGGTACTATGACTACAGGTCGCGTCTTAGAGGAAACTTGCGGGCTCACGAGATGAAACACACTGGAAAAAAGCCCTTTGTTTGTAGTAACTGTGACTACAAGAGCAATAGCAAAGGAAACCTACGATGTCATCAAATGATACACACTGGGCAGAAGCCTTTTGCCTGTAGTAACTGTGACTACTAGTGCAAAAGAAAATCAGAACTACGAAGTCATCAAATGATACACACTGGGCAGAAGCCTTTTGCCTGTAGTAACTGTGACTACCAGTGCAAAAGAAAATCAGAACTACGAAGTCATCAAATGATACACACTGGGCAGAAGCCTTTTGCCTGTAGTAACTGTGACTACCAGTGCAAAACAAAATCAGAACTACGAAGTCATCAAATGATACACACTGGGCAGAAGCCTTTTGCCTGGTAGTAACTGTGACTACCAGTGCAAAACAAAATCAGAACTACGAAGTCATCAAATGATACACACTGGGCAGAAGCCTTTTGCCTGGTAGTAACTGTGACTACCAGTGCAAAACAAAATCAGAACTACGAAGTCATCAAATGATACACACTGGGCAGAAGCCTTTTGCCTGTAGTAACTGTGACTACCAGTGCAAAACAAAATCAGAACTACTAAGTCATCAAATGATACACACTGGGCAGAAGCCTTTTGCCTCTAGTAACTGTGACTACCAGTGCAAAAGAAAATCAGAACTACGATGTCATCAAATGATACACACTGGGCAGAAGCCTTTTGCCTGTAGTAACCGTGACTACCAGTGCAAAAGAAAATCAGAACTACGATGTCATCAAATGATACACACTGGGCAGAAGCCTTTTGCCTGTAGTAACTGTGACTACCAGTGCAAAACAAAATCAGAACTACGAAGTCATCAAATGATACACACTGGGCAGAAGCCTTTTGCCTGTAGTAACCGTGATTACCAGTGCAAAAGAAAATCAGAACTACGATGTCATCAAATGATACACACTGGGCAGAAGCCTTTTGCCTGTAGTAACTGTGACTACCAGTGCAAAACAAAATCAGAACTACGAAGTCATCAAATGATACACACTGGGCAGAAGCCTTTTGCCTGGTAGTAACTGTGACTACCAGTGCAAAACAAAATCAGAACTACGAAGTCATCAAATGATACACACTGGGCAGAAGCCTTTTGCCTGTAGTAACTGTGACTTGGTAGTCACGTCTTGATACTGGTGTGCAAAAGAAAATCAGACCTACGAAGTCATCAAATGATACACACGGGTGTTAAGCCTTATCAGTGTAGTTATTGCGAATACCGGTGCAGGCACAAACAATCCCTAAAAAGACACC
The DNA here is from genome assembly GCF_947568885.1 of Cydia strobilella. Classification (NCBI taxonomy): domain Eukaryota; kingdom Metazoa; phylum Arthropoda; class Insecta; order Lepidoptera; family Tortricidae; genus Cydia; species Cydia strobilella. The sequence continues at coordinate 39,576 of NC_086064.1, read as the reverse complement.
AAAAGATACACACTAATAAAAAGCCCTAATATAAGTATAGGCACTGCAATTTGACGTGTAGAAGGCGGTCTCCAGGGCTTCACGCCGGGCGCGGGGCGCGGGGCGGGGATACGAAGCAGTCTTTAAGTAACATTTTAAGGATCAATTTATCCTGTGAGTTATCTGGTCTGACTTTGACTGTTCAAATATACGACTTTTCTTTTTTAATAGCAAACAAATATAGCATATAGAGAAATAACAATTGATTTAAAATTCACCGCGTCGCGTTAACATTAAGCTTGAATATACAATACGGAAGCCTGTTAATATTAACCTATATACCTATGCTTTACGAATCAATACACTCAGTACCTAATGTGTTGTGTGTGTTATTTCTAGGGCTCTCAATTCTAATAATATAATGCTTTGTATTCGAATATTAGTTTTTTTTTACTTCTCGAAAAACTATTTCATTCCGCTATGCTCGCTCCACTCCATACATCAGTTTTGTAACCAAAGCGACTATTATTTTCGTAGTCGACATCTAGCGTCAAGTAGCGGAATTATCGGTACTGCTACTCGACATTAGATGTCACTTGTGTCGCGACTGGCGAAAAGTGTATTGCTCAACAATTTATAACTAATATTATAAGCAGAAGGAGTTGAAAATAGAGTTCCGGTTAATCCGGTTATAATATTAGCTGAAAATCGTTGACTTTCCGTTCGTCGCGACATCTATTGTCGAGTAGCAGTGCTGGTAATTCCGCTACTTGACGCTAGATGTCGACTACGAAAATAATAGTCGTTTTGGTAACAAAAGTGATGTATGAAGTGAACACTCTATGTCTACCTACTTATTCTCTGTGGTTACGATTTCTGTTTATTCTGAGCAGTATATACATATGGTGTTAATTTAGTCACCTGCCATCCTTTACGGGGTAAATGTAGGTAGGTAGGTAGTATAGGCCATACTGAGCAACTTTTGCTATGGGACCAACCCCGAAGACGCGAAAAAAAATTGGCTTTCCCATACATTTTGGCTGACTGATGTCGTTATTTTGTATGGGAGAGTCAATTTTTTTCGCGATTTCGGGGTTGGTCCCATAGTAAAAGTTGCTCAGTATGACCTATATATTCGCCCTATAAATTATTGCAGGTGACTAAATTATTGACAACCTGTATAGGGCAAAATGTATAAATCACTTTTGTTCGTAAAAATGATTTCCTCCCGGGCAATAACTTGGGAAGTTGTTAAAGATTGCGAAATGGTTAAGAGAAATGTGTCATGAAGCTTCGTGAATGTCTTCTGCTGCTCCGTTGAAATATGTAATGGAGCTACCCAAATACGGAGAAATTAAAAATTATTTTACTCCATTCCTCCCGAAGTAACAATATAATACAGATGAATATACTATAGCTGATAATGTCATATCATATCATCCTTGCTAAACTTTAAAATTGTATAAGTAACAGCGATCTGACCATCTGTATCTGCTTTTAACTTGTGTTCACAACCAACCTTTGCTGCATTGCTAGAACTGGCGGTAGTTTATTCCCTGATCCCTATAAGACAGGTTTACCTAGTTTAGGGCTCAGGACACTATTCCTAGGCTGTCTAACAATAGAATAGAATACCCTCAAAAAATGTAATTCTACTTTGTAATAAGCTGCATTTTTGATACACAAATAAATCAGTTTTCATTTTCATTTTCAATTATAAGATAAAAGTTTATCAGAAGATTGAATAATAAAAATTATAATTTAAATGTAGTCGGCCGTGAAAATGTATAATTACTTTAATTAATTCCTAGATACTGCCTAGCGCTTACTTGTATCATTATAGCTTTGGCTCCGGCCGTGTAGCCGTGTCAGCAGCGAAAGATCAAAGTCAACACAGATATCTTTATTTATATCGCAATCGAAACAAGACAAGACTCGAAATCTCTGGGACAGACCTGAAATGTGGTAAGTATGTACCTATATCATTTAAAGGTCCTTTTTAGGGTTCCGTACCCAAAGGGTAAAAACACTAAGACTTCGTAGTCTGTCTGTCTGTCCGTCTGTCACCAGGCTGTATCTCATGAACGGTATTAGCTAGACAGCTGAAATTTTCGAGGTTATAGTAAGTCTTATTTTGAGTGTGCTATTATTACAGTGTACTTACGAATGCGAAGAAGCTACGAACACATCGCAAAGAAAAACCTCCGTCTCAAGATGAACCTACGGAAGACACTCGACAGGAATCCACCGAGGACCACACGGGGACCACCGAGGAAGCCAAGACAAATGCTATTAGGGACTTTAGTGATCACAAAGTGTATTTCCGTGTTTAGATTTAAGGCAGATGCACAAGGCGTGCGTAATGCATTCGCATTACATCGCTTGCGTTATGTAGGCAAGGCACTTGCGGCACGCAACCGCAACGCAAGCGATGTACTTACAGTAACACTCTTCAAAAATATGTGTACAAATAAGGTGGTATCAGCGGCCTTCGTTGTGTAACATATCTACTATTGCAGGTGACTGTAGTAGTCAGAGGCGTGATGCATCCGGTGAGGGCCTTTCTGAATAACGATCAGATCTGCCGCGGTAATCGGAGCGAGGTATCTCTCGGCGTGTTGTGAAATCTTATTAGTCATAAGTAGCTAAGATTTCTAATAGTGTAAGTAGTTAATATAAATATGTATTGAATTGTTTTCATTGCTAGGCATTCCACCAGAATGTCGCTACCTGGGTTTCGATTTGACACTGCTATTGTTTATTATACCTGAACCGATCGAGCCATAAACTACAAAAGTAATTCTAAGCTGGTAAAGACGGACTGCAACCCAACTGCAAAGTCGGCGCGCACGTGCAGTTCACATACAAATTGCAGTCGCGTTGCAGTTCGTCTGTATCGGCCCTAACATCTGCAGAGAGGCAGTGTGGAATCATGTGGAATCAAATTCATAATTATTATAAGTACGTTATGGTTTATTGATTTCTCTATTCAGTGTAATTGGTGACGATATATTTTAATGTAGGTATAAAGTCAAATAACTATTAAGTTATTTGAATATTAATTGCAGGAATTAGAAAATGCCTTTTTGCACGTCTATCACAATAGCGTTAAACCAAAAAAAAGTCTGCATCGATAATGATAGCACACGCCATGAAACTATGACGTATTAATCGATGCAGACTTATCTTGGGGGTAACTCTAGTAGTAGATTCTTAACCAAGGGATGAAATAATGCCTTTCACCCGAGTTAAACACTACTTTTCATTCCGAATACAAGGAAAGTAAAATAGTTACTTATTTCGCGGCTCAGCGACCCGAAGTGGATCTTGGCCTCCCACACTAGACTTCGCCATTCGTTCCTGTCCTGTTTGGTCCTGTGCGATCCGACGCCATTCAGCCGCAGGGAAGTAAAATGCATCTGTTATTTTTAGGTTATTTTAGATAAAACATTACTAAGTATAAGTTTTTATACTTAGTATTTCTTAAGAGTACTTTCAATTAACAATTTAGGCAATTAGAAATGGGAAAGTTAAATATCAATGGAAATTGTATAACAAATCCATTTAAACCGAAATTTCAAATGCATATCGTAAAAAAAATACAAAATCGTACTTGGAACGTAAAATGCTCTAGTGCAGAAACGTATCATTTTCAGAACTGAAAAACATTTTGCAATGCACTGTCACTCGATAAACAATTTCGCGGGATGCTCCGCAAAGAGTGGAACCATATTTTCTATTGCGGGCTTTTGTTTAAGTGTTTGCTGGTTTTAATGTTGTGTCATGAAACTTTTCCTTCGCAGATGATAATAACTGGAGGAAGTGCGGCTTAAACGTTGATTACCGTGAGTACCATTCTTATTGACCGAGCGAGTGCGAAGCGCGACCCAAACATCTCACTTTCAGATTGGGCAAAAGAACATCCTTTTGTATGCCCGACTGTTCTCTACAGTATCCGTACAACGACTACAACGAGTCACTGACACTGACAGTGTCAACACTGGCATATAATATACGCTAATGTCACAGTATTACAATATTCATTGTAATACTGTGCTAATAAATAAAAATAAAAATAAAATATCTTTATTTCAGAACATTCAAAATTCCATACAATATTGTTAGTACCATCGTTATACCTATGTGTTAGTAAATACATTAAAAATAAAAACAAAACTTAACAATAAAATCAAAATCCAATAAATTTAAATAATGAATACAATAATAATAATTAATATGTCAGATTCAAAATAATATAAAATAATGTCTACGTAGTTTACTTTATGTACATCTCGCTCGCAGTGGCGGAGTAGCCACGTGGCAAAAGTAGCAAATACCACGGGCCACGCGCGTTTGAGGATCCCGCGCATGTACGCATTGTGGCCGTAAAAAACTAAAAAGCAATAAATAATAAACCTTTTTTATTTAACCTTAATGAGTTATTAAAGTAATGTAAGGATACGCTAGTAATTTTGAGTTGGCGCCAATCAACCAAATTCTTCATTTTCCGACGAAGGGGCGCGGGCGTGTCGCGCCGCGCCGCCCGCCGCCGCGCATCAGGCTTTACGTAATTAATTAACTTGCTTCTTTGGCGCCCCGACTCAAAAATTGATCACCCATCATATCGGTCGGGTCCCTCGGTTCGGCCCAGAGCCGGACTGATCTAGACTTCTAGACATTCTAGAGAGTCATTCTTCACTTAAAAGTGTGTAATAAGTAGCCAGTTTATGTTTCTCAAAATATCAAAGATCTGAGAATCTGCATTACATTTGGACATGTTTTCTTGATGATATTTCATGAATTTCATAATTATACATATATATTACACCTAAATATGTACATAAATGAATTTTAACGATAATTATATTTGTTCTTGTTGCAGTTAATTCAGTTGACAGTAATCCTTGTGAGTACTGAAGAGATTTTCTTTTAATTTTATACAGAGGCTGGTAAGTAGATATGATATGACCGACAGCCGCCGCGAGCCTCATGTTGTTGTAGGTGGCGCTAGCGCCATTAGAATAGATGGCGCTTACGACCATTTTGAGTCCGCTGTGGCCTGTGATAATGACTCAAATTTAACTTGCAAGATTTGACCCTTACAAACATGTTACATACATATTACATACATACTTACATATTAGGTACATTGCAAGTTAAATAAAAGCTTGTAAAAACACTGAACTTTGAATGATGCCGGTTGTCAATGTCACTGTGCGAGCTTGACAGCAATATACTTAATATTGAGTGTGCAATAGAGATAGCAACAGTCGGGTCGATGTACGAAAATCTATATTTGGCTTTCATTTCCATTTCCAGAGAAGGGTCCTGTGTGCAACAAGGACCTTCCTATCAGAATTTCTGTTGGAATTTCAGATAAAAAGGACCTTATTGCACTTGAAGCATAAGGACCCTTCTGTGCTGGAAAGCCACATATGGAACGTGTCACTTCTTTAGTAGACATTAAGTAATAATGGTGACAATTATGATGCCTGTGAAATAATTAAAGGAAATGAAATGTATATATATCTGTAGTTAGTTCCCTTATCGCTTCAGACACTGCGAAAATAGGTAAGTACGTGGATAAAATCGCCGAGACGGGCAACTGCTACTGGGTGTCTACGTGGATGGTGACGTACTGGCACCCAGGTGCCACGCAAGACTGCCGCCATCAAGGCGCCGAGCTGCTGGTCCTCGACGACGAGCGCGAGCGGCGCGTGGTGCGCGACGTGTTGGCGCAGGTACACGGGGGGGGGGGGGGTTCTTCCTCTAGTATAGTATGATATCATCAGCAAATCTCAGATGATTCAGTCGTTTGCCATCTATGTTGAGGCCACTATCAACCCAGTCAAATTTTCTGAATATGCTCTCAAGCACTGCATTAAACAGTTTGGGAGAGAAGGGGTCTCCTTGCCTCACACCCTTATTTATAGGAAAAGAGTCGCCTATAGTTCCAGTTTTATTCAGCCTGTGCTCTTGCCATAGATGTTTCTGATAGTATTGATGTAGGGTTTTTCTACTCCTTGCTGCTTTAAGCTATACCAGATATAGTTATGATTCAGGCCGTCAAAGGCTTTAGAGTAGTCGATAAAGGCAATGTATATATAAAGGTTTTTGGTATTCGTTATATTTTTCCATAATTTGTTTAATAGTATGGATGTGGTCGATTGTGCTATAATTCTTTCTGAAGCCAGCTTGTTCCACAGGTTGGTTTTCATCTAGGACTTTAGTTACTCTTTCTAAAATTACTTTTGCAAAGATTTTGTACACATTTGGATTTGGATTTGATTTATGCTTATTCTTATTGTCTATAGTTGCCAACTTGCCAATGTCGTCCTTACCTCCTTTCTTGTGCAGAAGAATGGTGTGAGATTCGCCCCACTGCTGTGGAATGGTACCATCAGTGCTAATTATGTCATGCCCAGCTATTCAATTTAATTTAATGCACTACTTATTTAATGTTTATAGTAAGGTAAGATTTATGCATGCAGTTTATTATTAAACATACCAGCACAAACAAATTTGTATAGCTAATGCTGGAAGACATAGTAGTAAGACATAGATAAGTACCTATTATTTTATTAATTTTACTTTTTACTTGTCTATTTTTGTTCTTAATTTATAATTTATCTTTCTTATTCTGACATGTTACAAATATTTATTAAATTTTAAATGATAATAAGCAGTTGGGAATATGTATAGTTATACTTATTAATTTTACTTTTTACTTGGTGACATTTTTGATATATTTTTTTCTTAATTTTTATTGTACTTTTTTGTTCTTTATTTAATTTGCGACTACCTATTCGCGGCGTTGTGTTTTGATTTGACAAAGTTTTACTATTTATCTTTAATTGGAAGTTATGATGTTGTTAGGGTTCCGTACCTCAAAACGAGATAACGAAACCCTTATATATAGGATCATTTCATTTCATTTATTGCAGAACCATGGTTACATTAAGGTGTTAACATGTATTAAGTGCATGCATGGTTACCCTGTTAGGGCATAGCAACACAATTCTAAAAACTAATTAGGTACTAAGATAAATAAATAGTTAAACATAAAATTTCATTCAAGTAAAAGCTAGGAATTAATTACATTTAAAAGCTAGGAATTAATTACAATTAAAATAAAGGAACAATACAATAAACATTTCAAATATAGTAGTCTCAGTCATAAATCCAGATTCAAGTAAAAATTGCAAGACATAATCATAGTACATGTAAATTGAAATTCGTTATTGATTAAATTTATAAAACAGACATAATTCATAGGGTTCATAAGCACATTATCCAAATTTTATTATAATTTATTTACAAGTAATTAATACATTAATACATTAATCAAAACAAACAAAGGGGTAATTTCTAGGTCAAATCATAAATTTGTGTCTGTCATAAACTCTTCGACTGAGTAGTAAGCTTTAGAGGTTAGGAAGTTCTTCAGTCTATTTTTGTACACGTTAAATTCGGTCTCGTTCTTTATGTCTATTGGGAGCTTATTATATATTTGTATACACCTATAGTATGGGCCGACCTTATACATATGTATTCTATGAGGCGGAAGGACTAAGTTATTACGGCGGCGCGCACTTTTTGTAAATTCGAACATCTCGATGTGTTTTCTGACAAATAACCCGATTTCAAGGATGTATATGCATGATAAAGTTAGCATATTATTTTCAATGAAGTATTTTTTGCAACTGTCAGGCTCATGAGTATTAACAATAACGCGGAGGCATTTTTTTTGTAAAACAAATAAGTCGTTAATATCAGTGCTGTCGCCCCATAATATGATTCAATACCGCAGCCAAGCGTACGCATATGCGTAATATACAGATAAAGCGTATTCACTGTGAGTATTTCTTTTAAGTATCCCTAAGGCGTATTTGAATCGAGATAGTTTTTTCTTTGTTTCCTCTATATGTTTTTTCCAATTTAGATGCGTATCGATAAATATTCCCAATAAGTTAAACTCGCTGACTTCCTCTATACCAGTTTCTGAAGACAAAGCTGATAGGTCAAGAGCGTCTTTTTGATATGGCCGAAACTGAATTAATTTTGTCTTCGTCGTATTTAATTCTAAGGAGTGATCGCGTAGCCAGTTGTCTACTATGTTTAATGTTCCTATAATATCACTGCTTATGTCGTGGTCATTGGGGCATTTAAACAGTATTGATACATCGTCCGCGAATAGTATACATGACTGTTTCATTACCTTGGGCAAGTCATTAATGTATATTAAAAATAGGATACAGCCTAAAACACTTCCTTGAGGTATTGACGAGTTTGTTATCGTTGTTTCTGATTGCACACGTCTAAGTTCAGCAGTTGTTTCGTCGTAGTGCTGTATTTGCACGCACTGCATTCGGTTATGTAGATAAGATTTTAGCCAACAATACGCTTCATTTCGAATGCCTACTCCGTACAATTTTTTCAAAAGAATTATGTGCGAAACTTTTTCGTATGCTTTGGTCATATCTAAAAGCAGACCAATGCCGTAATGTTTATCCTTTAAATAATTTAGAACTTCGTTTATATACTTGTACACTGCCAGGGTAGTGGAGTGATTCTTACGGAACCCGTTCTGATTGTGGTCTAGGATATGGAATTTCTCTAAAAAGTTGTACATTCGGTTGGCCATAGCCTTTTCAAACAATTTTGATATGATTGGGAGGAGGGCGATCGGTCTATATTGGCTTACGGTTCCCGGGTCGCCTTTTTTCTTAAGGATCGGTTTTATTATGGCAATTTTGAGTTTGTCTGGAAAAGTGCATTGTACAAAAGATTGGTTAATTAAATATGTTAAAATAGGCGTTAGCTCTCTGTTGCAGTGTTTTATTAAAATTGTAGGTAGCTCGTCAATCCCGGCACTAAATTTGTTAGGTAATTTTTTTATTAAGCAGTGGATTTCTTTTTCGGTAACGGGAGTGAGAAAAATTCAGTTAACGGGTGGATTGATAACAGGCCGGCCGGCCGGCGGACTAGCCTGAGCCGACGATGACTCACCAACGGTAGCAAAGTACCTATTAAAGGTATTTGCCACAGTATACGGGCAGTTTACGCTCGTGTTTTGATGCATTAGTGTTACATTTTTTGAGCGATTCGATGGCTGTGCACGCGTTAGTTTATTTACTATGTTCCACATACATTTTGTTTTGTTGACTGATTTTTTTAACTGTGTCGTATAATTCAACTTTTTTGATGCTGTGATACTTTTCTTTAATGTTTTGCTATAATTATTATAGTAGTTACGTAGGCTGGGCGCATCGGGGAAATGGTTGACGAGTGTACGCAATATGCGTTTGTGCTTGCACGATCGTTTTAATCCTTTAGTAATCCAAGTGTTTTTTGTTTTAGTCGATATTTTAAATGTTTTTAAAGGTATAGTGGCATTTAAAAGTTTGTGCAGTTGTTTATCAAAGCGGTTATAGTTTTCATTCACATCACAAGTGTTAGTGATAATTTCGTTCCAGTTTACTTTGGTAAGTGCTTGTTTAAAATGTGCTATATTTTTTGTATTAAATAATCTTTTTTTTATAACTGTGTTAGGTAGACTGCCGCTTTTACCGGTTTTGAATTTGTATATAAGGCACTTATGGTCTGATATACCTTGGTCTTCGACCTGAATACTGTAGTGGTTATTATTAGTGAATATTAAGTCAATACAAGTAGAACTCGATTTGGTAACTCTGGTCGGTTCCATTACTATTTGGCGTAGGTTATTTTCAAGCATTACATTTTGCAGTCGGCAACATTCTACTGATTTATGTAAAAAGTTAATATTAAAATCTCCTACAATTATTAAGTGCTTATTAGTTTTCTGTTTTAGCTTATTTAGGATTTGATCTAGGCAGTTAAAGAAAGTGTACATGTCATGACTTATTCTGTAAATAGTTATTAGCACCGTGTTGGGTGGAAGTTCAACTGCGCAGCATTCAATAATATTGTCTATAGATAAGTCCGATATGTCCCTTCTCTCGTTGAACGCAGTCCCATTTCTGATCAGGATCGCTACACCACCGCCTCGTCGCTCATTTCTATAGTGTGCCGCTGCGAATTCGTAATCCTTAATGTGAATTAGATCCCTTTGCTGACTTGATATCCACGTTTCGGTGAGGCAGACTGCTTGATATTGGTTTTCAAAGAGGAGGCTCTCTAATAGGTCAACTTTGTTTTTAATACTTTGCATATTCTGTACTAGAATACTTAAATTTAGTTCATCATTACTGTTTATCTGCATATGGGGTGGGCTAATATTAGTCTCGAAAGGAATGCTGGGATGTTGTAGGTGTCGCTACACAGTTTTGCATGTTTATATTTTTGGACGGGGTCTTGTCATTGTCAGTGACACATGAGCTCGAGGCTACGGGTTGCGGTAAAAGCGGTATTGGTAAGTTATTGTTATTATTACCGGTGGTGGGTGCGTCGATACACTCCGTTTGAGGTTTTGCTGAGTTGTATTTGTATTCCACTCCATTGATGAATAATCGACTGTTGCGTAATACGGCATGTTTTCCGCTTTCTCGCGCCTTTCGGAGTTGATTTCTTAGGTGTCGTCTCGTGTTTAGGGCTTCGTTATCTAGGACTTCAGAGACGGCATATCCTGTGTTCCTGAAGGCTTGAGCATTATTTAGTACGTAAGTTTTCATGCGCTTGCTTATTAGTTCTATAATGAGCGGGCGACGATTGCCGCTTTTCCCAATTCGCTTTATACTTTCAATATAACCGTTTATGTTTACATTTAAAAAATCGTAGAACATATTATTTATACGGGGATACAAATCAGACTCTTTTTCTCCAAAGTACTCGTCCAAGCCGTAGAGTATAAAGCTCTTATTGTTTTTCTTGGGTTCAGGGTCTTCTACTGACTCTAATCGTGTCTGAATTTGTTCCAATTGTGTTTTGATTTGCTGGTTTTCACTTTGTAAAGAGGCTATTTTCCTGCTAGCTTCGTTTATTTGCTGTGACATAATTTCTTGCTGAGACTGTAAAAATGTATGTTTGTTCGTAAATTCAGTTTTTATTTCTGCTATTGCTGTACTTATTTGTGTTTGTAACATATTTTTCATGTCATTTAAGATGAAAGAATTATTTTGTTTAAGTTTCATATCTAGTAAGGAGCTGATTTCCTCCAGTGTTATGGGTTGTGCGTGTTGTTGACGCTGTTGCTGTTGTTGCTGTTGTTGGAAGTCCAAAATACTTCCGAGGGTCGTGTTAGGTTCATCATTTCCTGTTATATTATCGAGTGACATGTTTGTTTCGTCCTGTAACATGTAGCTAAGTTGGCTTCGCACCGGTGTGCTATCGTTTCTACGGCGAGATGTTATGTTCGTACACAACATGCAATCACTCGTGCGTCTGTCTGTTTGTCCGTAAAATACTGGACCAATTAAGTTGAAATTTGGTATACATATATAAATTTGTGACCCAAAGACGGACATGTAACGTAAACAAATGAATTGTAATCATGGGGGCCACTTTTGGGGGATAAATGAGAAAATTAAAAAATTAAGATTTTCAAACTATCGTGCCAATCTCAAATATATTTTTTTTATAATTTTAGGATAAACAGTTTAAAAGTTATTCAAGAAAATAGGCAAAAAATTACCAATTCCCCCCCCCCCTTTATCTAAACGAAAAACTACTGGATCTAAAATTTTGAAAAAAACTATACACGAAATAGTTCTTTACCTATAGATTACAGGAAAACCTATTAGAAATGTGCAGTCAAGCGTGAGTCGGACTTAATTACTTACCTACCTACCTACGGGTTTTTAGGATTCCGTACCCAAAGGGTAAAAACGGGACCCTACTAGTCCTACTACTAAGACTCCGCTGTCCGTCTGTCCGTCTGTCTGTCTGTCTGTCACCAGGCTGTATCTCATGAACCGTGATAGCTAGGCAGTTGAAATTTTCACAGATGATGTATTTCTGTTGCCGCTATAACAACAAATACTAAAAACAGAATAATATAAATATTTAAATGGGGCTCCCATACAACAAACGTGATTTTTTTGCTGTTTTTTCCGTAATGGTACGGAACGCTTCGTGCGCGAGTCCGACTCGCACTTAGACGGTTTTTTTAAAGACATTTCACGTTTCACATAAAAAATACGTTGTTTAAATTGTGTAATGTACGGAACCCTTGGAACGCGAGTCCGTTTCGCACTTGGCCGGTTTTTTTGTTATATTTTCTGTATGCATGTGCCTAGATTAAGATTCTTCAAACACAATTGATATGATATTATATTATATTATATATAAATAAATGAAATAAAAATGAATGAACTCGAGTTATCAAATACTATAGGCTCAAGGCTCAACTCAAGTGACTCAGAAATGAGACTGGACAATACCCATTTTTAGGGTTCCGTACCTCAAAAGGAAAAAACGGAACCTTTCTAGGATTACTTTGTTGTATTTATTGTTGTCGACGAACCAGCCTTTCACTTTCTACTCACTTGTAACTCGCTCGTCTGTAGTGCGAACGATTTTTGGTCAGTTGACCGATTTTAGTTGACTAAAATACTCGCCACTTGATTAATTAGTTAATTCTGTGAGTTAATTAGTAACGTAGTCAGAACTAGGCTTTACACAAAGTAAGTCGTTTGACAAGTAATATTTATTTATGTGATAAACACAAATCCCCACCAACCCACCAACGGAGCGGCAGCTGACGTTCACGATGGTTCATCATACATAGCCGTTAACCACTATACGAGTTTTCGCCCGGGAGGCGATTGGTCATGGAAATCTGTTCCTGGCCCGCGGTCTATTAGGTCTCCATGCCCAGGACGTGGCCGCAGCCGCGGTACGTGGCGCCCGCCCCGCCCGTCGTGACCGCTATTCACTCAGGCACTGTTAGTGCTTGAAAATGGAGACCTAGGCTCTCCGAAACATGTCGCACGAGTGACTAAAAATACGTGTGTGAAACCGCTAAGCTAGCTAAGTTTAACGATAGTTTAAATTTAACTATAAATTTGTGAAAATAAAAGTTAAATTTGTGCGGAACTCTCGGTGGGTGAGTACGAGTCTCACTTGACTGGTTTTTTAGTTATTACAAAAACTTTACTTGGATAGATATCACTGATTTAAACTATCACGATCTTTACTCATTATTATTCACAACGACTTAAAACTAAACTTATTTAGTAGTAAAAGTCCCGTCGTTGTGATTAACTTGTCGCCCGAATCACTAGTTCAGTGCGAGAACGAGAACGGCTCCGAATCCGAACCCTTCGGGCTGGGACTCACTGATTAGTGTTGAGTGTAAGTTCATACATTTATTACTTGCATAATATTTGCAAATATGAACTCCTCACCCTTAGCTAGCTAGCCATCGCCCATCAGGTGCTTGTAAAACCCCATTTACACAGCGCGAGAAATTGAATGCAATAGTCAATATGTACATTGCTAACTACATAAGAGTATCTATTTACAATGAATTCAATCAATCTACCAAATAATATGTTATTGTTTTTGTGTCCGCAGTACTACCACCCCATTAATACCGACACACCGAACTACCTGTTTGTGGGCATCAGGGCCGACAGCAACCGCGTGTGGTACACCGTGGAAGGTCAGTAGTCAGCAGTTGTTGTGTCGGCAGGGTTTAGACAAGTATAATGAAGCGACGGAGGTCCTGTGCTCCTGTGCGCTGTGGGTGAGCCTTGAGGTCGACGACAACCGCGTGTGGTTCACCGCGGACAGTCGGTACCACAGTAGGTACACGAGCATCTTGTTGTTGTTGTTTTTACTTTACTTTGTGTCGGCACCGGCAGGAGCAGGACAGAGGGCAGTATAAGGAGACGACGAGGTTTCTGCAGTACGCTGTGTGCGTCGAAATATTTTTTTGTTTACTATTTTTTTATTACTTATCTACTTATTTTATTAAGTAATTAGTGTATGATGATTTTTTTCCTGTTTGTTAATAAATAGTTTTAGGCGTAGATTTAAAAAATGACGACTATTTTGAAATCGTTTTAGTTTGCGTGCCGCGACTACAGAGTAGGCGAGGGCCGGCCCTAGCTGTGTCCGTGTCCGCGTGCTAAATACATAATTAGGTAGATCTATGTTTTTACTTGTTTAAAAATAACTTTTTTGTACCAGCTTTAAAATGATATTCTAAATTCAGTATTAATTATTTTTAGTATTTATTAAAATCAACCAATGATTTATATAAATACCTATATGTACGACAAAACTAATCAGTTTTATATTTAAACACACACTCACAATAGTAAGATTACAAAGAGATGATAAGTAACGCATACAATACTTATATAATAGAATATGTATTGACTGTTGTTAAATAAGTTAAGGTGGTTAAATATATATGTAACTAGAGACTGATGACCCCACAGTCCACAGTCAAACTCTTTATTGAGTTTTGCGAGGCTATGATTATTGTAAGAATACTCTGGATTTTATTACTTAAATAAATTAATTAATTGATCAAGTCCGTGTAGATTAAAATATTTTTACGGTTCATACAAGTATAAACTGGGGAATAAAGCGCAGCTTAATGCATTTATTTACTTACAAATAAAATATGACATTAGGTTAAAATTGTAGACTATTTGAAATAAAACTATGAAAACGGATTATATCGCGTATATTGAATTTATAATACATCCCGACGTTTCGAACTCTTTACAGCGTTCGTGGTCAACGGGTGACTGAGGAAAAATTACAAAATGCAAAAATACCCACATACTAAAATAATGAACAATCATAGACTACAAACTTTAAGGCTGGTTGTACATGCAAAATCGGTTCATAAGGCTAGTTTTACACTATAATTATTTTTCAAGTAAAGATATATATATATACGCGATAAAAAAAAAAAAAAAAAAAAAAAAAAACTATGCCGGCTCCAACCCTACACAGCATAGTTTTTTTTTTTTTTTGAAAAATAATTATAGTGTAGAACTAGCCTTATGAACCGATTTTGCATGTACAACCAGCCTTAAAGTTTGTAGTCTATGATTGTTCATTATTTTAGTATGTGGGTATTTTTGCATTTTGTAATTTTTCCTCAGTCACCCGTTGACCACGAACGCTGTAAAGAGTTCGAAACGTCGGGATGTATTATAAATTCAATATACGCGATATAATCCGTTTTCATAGTTTTATTTCATGAGTAACTATCGCGGTAACCGAAGACAATATTTTGTAGACTATTTGATAAAGCATCATTTTCCTACCTATAGGCGTCGTATTGGCTGGCTTAAATTATTTCAAACTCTCATCACTACATGTAATAGTAATAAACAAAGTCACTTTCCGCTGTCTGTATGTCTGTCCCTTTGTATGCTTAGATCTTTAAAACTACGCAACGGATTTTGATGCGATTTGTTAATCACATTTAAAATCGGGTCTATCGCGCATTTATATTGTTACCTTTATTTTTTAACTTACTGTTATTATTTATTTGTTAGCCGGTGTATGTTGTGTTGTTACAGATGAGTTGCTGGACGACGTGGGGTTCGCGCCGTGGGCGTGGGGCGAGCCCAGTCCCGGTCATGACTGCGGCGGCGTTCACAAGGATACCGTCGAGTACAACGGAGTAATGTGCGTGCGCAATTGGAACGCTAAGCTTTACTTCATCTGCAAGAAGCGGGTGAACTCCGAGATCCTCCGGTACACTTGAATGACGACGAGCTGAGCCCTACCACCACCACCACCACCAGCGCAGCGCTATGATAATAAAAAGTTAAAGTTCAGGCGAATTTAATTTATTAACAGCCTGTTGAGTGTTGAGTGAGGCTTCCTACACTTAACTATACTATACATATTAACTAAGCCATTATGATGTGTTCCTTTTGTAATTTAATTAAGTAAGTAAGTAAATATTCTTTATTGCACCAAGAATTATACATAAATTTTAATTTGTTATTACTATCTTTAATTGTTATTATTTCAATGATCAAAACGTCATATGTACCTAATTACGAGCACAGATGTAATTATAATTAGGTAATATAATTATGCTACCCTCCGACCGTCCTAGCAGAGAATATACACGGTGTTACTTGATCCTCTGAAAACCTGAGACACCCCAACAAATTTTTTTTATTTTGAACTCATCTTGAGTATTTATTTCTTAATCCGATAAATATTTAAAAAAATATTAGTTGTTAAGTTTTTTTAACAATTCTATTCGACTGGTAATTCTACACAAGACGCTTCGTCGTTTTAGTGACATCAAACAATTGCTAGTTACCATCGAAAACACTGTTAATAGACCATTTGCATACCTTACTGCAACGAGATAAGGTTTACCAATGGCCAGTTAAGGGTGTTGCTCATTGACAAATAACTTGTCAAATGCTAGTTATTGATATTATTGCATTACAAACCTGTAGAATGGGAATGAAAAAATAATAAAAAGATTACTCCTATTAAAACATAGCGCGATCGATTCTCCTTTTTTTTTTTTTTTTCTTTTTTTTATAGAGGGAAAAATGCTTTTCGCATACCACCCAGGCGCGGGGACGGGCCTGGGATGGTTATTCTCCTACCGATTCTGAACAAACTGTTTTTAGGTTTTCAGTGAGTCAAGAAACACCGTGTATAAGATGGAGGGTTACTGTCATAGTAAATTTTGTAGTCACAGCAAAGAGGATATAGCTTTAAATAGGATAGAGCGGTACTGTCATAGTAAATTTAGTAACCACAGTAAATTCAGTGCCATCTATCGACACACTTTAAAACTAAAAATTAATATTTATAAAAATACGATAAAATGTTTTAAATAGTGACAAATGATTTTTTTTATTTGCATTAATAATTTTTATATGATTTTGACCCATGTTCTTTCACTGATGCGTTATAATTGTTAAATAACAAACGAAACCGTCAACGCCCTCTATACGAGAGTAGGCCAAAGGTAGTGGCGCCATCTGATCGAGAATAAAATTTTCGTGATTTTCGAGACACATTTTTCCTTAGACTGTATCCATCTAACAAAGATTATAACTCCGTAATAATTACGGAGTTACAATCTTTGTTGAACACAGTGACACCCAGTGCCATCTATTGACGGGTAGATAAACAATGTTGCTTCAAGCTATTGATCACAGATGGAGCTAGTAGACTCCCCTCAAGTCTCGTGTTTATCATCACCAAGTGATACTTTGAAGCCTGTTTTGACGCACATAAGGACGATATTTCGTTGCATGTTTAAGAAAATAAATTTTATAACAGTGTCATAGCTCCCTTAGGGCTTATATATTCCGTGCCTAGGGGTTCTTATCTTAAGAACGAGCTCAACCACAAAAATTTCGTATGGGAGCCCCACTTAAACATTAATTGTATTCTGTTTTTAGTATTTGTTGTAATAGCGGCAACAGAAATACATCATCTGTGAAAATTTCAATTTACGGTTTATGAGATACAGCCTGGTGACAGACGGACACAGACAGACAGCGCAGTCTTAGTAATAGGGTCCCATTTTTACCCTTTGGGTACGGAACCCTAAAAAGAGACATGTATAAAACAATTCGATTGCGTGGTAACTGTTGATATAGCTGTATGAATAAATTATAAATCTTGGATGGATTGAAATGAGCATTTATGATATACATATTTTATTAGTCGTAGTAGCATCAGCAGTTGAAAAAACCGATGCATAAACAAATAAACTTATAAAAATGTATTATTATAAAGTATCCGGTAGATGGCGCTTATAAACCAAGACGTTCAAAATAGATCACGCTGTTAAGATTTTTCTACGTAACACCTAGACATTTTACTGATGGATCCTAACCAATCCATCAGTAAAGGTTCGGAGTTAGGTTAGGTTTTGAGTTAGGTTAGGTTTTGAGTTAGGTTAGGTTTTGAGTTAGGTTAGGTTTTGAGTTAGGTTAGGTTTTGAGTTAGGTTAGGTTTTGAGTTAGGTTAGGTTTTGAGTTAGGTTAGGTTTTGAGTTAGGTTAGGTTTTGAGTTAGGTTAGGTTTTGAGTTAGGTTAGGTTTTGAGTTAGGTTAGGTTTTGAGTTAGGTTAGGTTTTGAGTTAGGTTAGGTTTTGAGTTAGGTTAGGTTTTGAGTTAGGTTAGGTTTTGAGTTAGGTTAGGTTTTGAGTTAGGTTAGGTTTTGAGTTAGGTTTTGAGTTAGGTTAGGTTTTGAGTTAGGTTAGGTTTTGAGTTAGGTTAGGTTTTGAGTTAGGTTAGGTTTTGAGTTAGGTTAGGTTTTGAGTTAGGTTAGGTTTTGAGTTAGGTTAGGTTTTGAGTTAGGTTAGGTTTTGAGTTAGGTTAGGTTATAGGGTCTATTCTCGGTCGATTTCGTTCAAATTTGGCATAGGGGCTTTTTTTTACCTGATCTATCTATGGTCTTTCGCTTTTGGTATTGAATCGCCCTGCGTCTGGTACCTCCCATACATTTTTTTTGAAAATTTGCGGTTTTTAATTTTTTATTAAAAACTTATAATAATTAGGTGTTTGGTTTCTACCCTACCCCAAAATTTCTATAATTGCGCATCGAATGACGTTTTTTACATTAAAATCGGATAATAAATAAAGATTTTAGACCCGGGTTAGATTATTTTTGCATTTTTTTTAATTTTTTTTTAGCGTCCAAAAATTTTGAAAAAAATATATAAGGTAGGCATGCCGTACCTCGTGCACCTACTACGTGGTGCCGATAGCTCGAATTTCAAGTCCATTTTTTTTTATCTCTTACCGTTTTTGAGATATTAATTTTTTAGAGGTAAAAATATAGAGAAACATTGCTATTACCTTCATCAGGCGCCTCGACCGATTTTGTATGGAAAAAGCTAATTCCGACTCGAACTTGACCGAAATTCAGTTTGAGGAAAAATTCTGTATCTTCTAAACGGCTGGTCCGATTTTGATAGGACTTTCAACATTGGTCATGGGATGGAAAATGTAGTTTGACGCATCTGTCAAAACTGTCAAAATTGACAGTTTGAGAGTTTTTGTCATTTTTACTGAAAATTAACATGTTTTGTTATTGTTTGGTACTAAGTGACATAGTTTAATGTACTTAGTGTTGTTTGACATATCTGTCAAATTTGACAGTTTGACAGTTTTTGCCATTTTCAGTGAAAATTCTCATTTTGGGATATAATTTAGCACCAAGTGACATTTTAAAGTGTAGATTTATACTATCTGTCAAATCTGTCAAAATTGACATTTTGTGAAATTTTGACAGTTTTGGGTCCAAAATCGAAACGGCTGGTCCGATTTTGATAGGAACTTCAACAGTAGTCATGGGATGGAAAATGTAGTTTGACACATCTGTCAAAAATGTCAAAATTGACAGTTTGACAGTTTTTGTCATTTTTACTGAAAATTAACATGTTTTGTTAGTTTGGTACTAAGTGACATAGTATAGAGTTGTTTGACATATCAGTCAAATTTGACAGATTGACAGTTTTGGTCATTTTCAGTGAAAATTATCTTTTTGGGATAAAATATAGCACCAAGTGACATTGTTAATACTATCTGTCAAAATTGACAGTTTGTGACATTTTGTCCGTTTTGGTTCCCAAATCGAAACGGCTTGTCCCATTTTGATAGGACCTTCAACATTAGTCATGGGATGGAAAATGGAAAACCTATTAGGTTAGGTTAGGTTAGGTTAGGTTAGGTTAGGTTAGGTTAGGTTAGGTTAGGTTAGGTTAGGTTAGGTTAGGTTAGGTTAGGTTAGGTTAGGTTAGGTTAGGTTAGGTTAGGTTAGGTTAGGTTAGGTTAGGTTAGGTTAGGTTAGGTTAGGTTAGGTTAGGTTAGGTTAGGTTAGGTTAGGTTAGGTTAGGTTAGGTTAGGTTAGGTTAGGTTAGGTTAGGTTAGGTTAGGTTAGGTTAGGTTAGGTTAGGTTAGGTTAGGTTAGGTTAGGTTAGGTTAGGTTAGGTTAGGTTAGGTTAGGTTAGGTTAGGTTAGGTTAGGTTAGGTTAGGTTAGGTTAGGTTAGGTTAGGTTAGGTTTTTTTTTTTTTTTTTTTTTTTTTTTTTTTTTTTTTTTTTTTTTTTTTTTTTTTTTTTTTTTTTTTTAGTGCTCCTCCAACATGATCGGAGACTTTGCCTAGCTAGTTTTTCATTCATACCAGTTCTCGCTTGTATACCTCTCGTACTAGCATACTTCATACTCGATCTTTCTTTCATTCATCTCTTTCGTTCCTTATGTGGGTAGTCCCACCTATCAGCTAATTACTTATTACTTACTATTCGGGAAAAATAAGGAAACACAGGGTTTGAACTTTATTCATGAGTGCTCACTGCATGGGTAGCGCTTTTTATACAATTTCTTATTACATGCTTATATTTAATATTATTATCTATGTTAAATTTTTCATATATTCGCTATTGTATTATTATCTTAAATCTAATATACATATTGTGCGTTTCTTATGACACGAGTTTGGCTCTCTCTTTTGATTATTCCTACTGGGTTTTTTATGTTTTTCTTAAATATATTTACTATATTTTAAAAACATATATTTCTATCTAGTTTTATTTCTTTTTACGACTCTTCTCACAATTTTTAAGCAGAACTCTATAAATTGGTCCATTTCCGCACTAGCCATTATGTTGTGTAGTTTGTCGGCAGTTATACTAATTTTAATTTTTTGCTCCATATCAAAGCGCTCACTATCATGAACTGGACACTCAAATATTATATGTGGCACCGTTTCTTGCGTATTGTTGTCACAGACGCACGATGGACTCTCCTTGCACTTGAAGCGGTTTAAATACTCAGAGAATCCACCGTGTCCCGTCATCAACTGCGTCTTTAGGTTGTTTGGCTCTGATTTCCTTGTCACCCTATAAGCCGCCACTGCATCTGGGAAGAATAACTTCGTGATGGAAGCCGTTTCGCCAGACTTATACCTCCGATTCCATTCGTCAAGCGTCGACATGCGAATGCTACGCTTGACGAATGAAACCGGGCATTGGTCATAGTCCGGCTTTCGTTTGGAGCCTACTGCTGCTCCTTTCGCCAACTCGTCTGCCCGCTCGTTGCCTTCTAACCCTGCGTGAGCTTTAATCCAGTGTAGGGTGACTACCTTACCCTGGAGAGACATAGCTTTTAAATTCTCTCTGGCCTCTACAGCGAGGGGGTGAAGGCAACTGTGGTTTTGTATTGTTTGAAGGGCTGCCATAGAGTCGCTGTAGACTCCATACGATTTCTCGGCATACTTCTTTGCTTCCCTAGTGGCCCTGCACAGGGCAAGGAGCTCCGCCTGGTAAACCGTACAGTATCTCGATAGAGCAAGCTTGTGGGCTTTGGTTTCGGTTTCTCCCTTCCAAATAGAAAGTGAGGCTCCAACCCCGCCCTCAAGCCTGCTGCCATCGGTAAATATTCGCACATCGAACTCACTGTTCGAGTTCACATCGTCTTGGTTCACCAGGCGAACCACCCTCAATTCTTCGCGATCCGCAGGATGAGGCATTTCAGTTGCGGATGCCATTTGTTCCACCTCTCTATCTCCAGGCCACAGGGCAGGCAGAGACTCTCCCTTCTTGGCTTCGTACAACGAAGCCGCCTCTCGGACTCGGAGGTCAAGAGGGAGCATCCCCGCCAGAACCAGCGCCGAGTTGAGGGACACGGTGCGGTATGCCTTGCATATCTTCTGCGCCATTCCGCGTTGCACCACTGCCAACTGCTTTTGGACACCCAATTTGTTTGCAGCATGCGCCCAAACACTAGCGGCATACAGTATGATGGGCTCTACGATTGCCACATATATTATTTTTACGACTTCAGGATGGAGCCCCCAGTCTGTCTTGGCAGCCCTAGATAGCTGTTTATAGACTGCTATCGCTTTCCTGCAGACATTCGAAACATGGCTGTTAAAAGTCAGCTTGTCGTCGATGGTTACACCAAGTAATTTCATCTCTTTTACCATGGCGATGCTGGTTCCGCCCATACTCAGTCGAGGGGTGTCATACTTGAGCCTCCGTGTAATTACCATTGCATTAGTTTTATGCGGTGCGAATCGAAGCTTATTACTGACACCCCACTCCCGAGCATGGTCGAGAGCAGCGTTTGCGCGCGTTTCAATTTCCAGAGCGGTATTCCCATCAACGACAAGTACGACATCGTCTGCGAATGCCTGGCAGTAGTCGCCCCTTTGCCCGTAACTTTTAAGTAGTGGGTCCAAGAGCAAGTTCCACAGAATGGGGCCCGCTATCGATCCCTGTACGCATCCCTTGGTGGTGTCCAGACTGTATTGCTCTCCCGCGTATCTAACTGTTACTCTTCGGTCTGTGAGGTAGCTATCGATTACGCGTCTCAGTTCAACTGGGCAATTCTCTTCCGCCAACCGGGACCTGATAGCCGGCCACCAAGCACCATCGAAGGCCCCCTCTATGTCCAGTGATATTAGTGTTACGATCTTTTTAGAGTCTAATTTCTTTCGTATGTATTTCATTAGGGCATAAAGGGAGTCCTCGGTGCTGCGCTGTGGCATGAACCCGTATTGGCGATCACTCATTTGGGGCAGCAAGTAAAACTTTAGCCTGTTCACCACCATCTTCTCAAACACTTTACCCATGATCGGAAGCAGTCCTATTGGCCTGTACGATTTGGGCGTTGTATAGTCTCCTCTACCAGGCTTTCGGAGGACCACCACCGTTGCGGTTTTCCAAGCCCTAGGGAAGTATCCTCGGCTTAAACATTTATTAAGCAGTGCAAGGAACGTCTCTGGGTCCGTTTCTATGGCGTGAAGGCAAATATCAGAGGTAAAGCCGTCCTCCCCTGGGGCTTTCTTTGGGTTGAAGGAGTCGTACGCACGTTTCAGTTCCGCCATTGTGAACGAGGGTTCGCAAGTGTTATCTTGCTCCCCGTCGTTCACAATGTCGGCTCTCTCCCTCACTTGACGATGGTAGTCATTGTCGCTAGTGGTACAGTCCTTGGGGTAGAAAGTTTCCGCTAGCAGGCGCACTGAACTCTTCGCATCGAGCACTACTCCATCCTTCTCTAGCGGTGAGTCCTCTTCCCTGCGTGCGGTTCTTCCAATTACCCGGTAGATGCCCTCCCAGACCCCTTCTCTGCTTTGTTTATGGCAGAAGTCCTTCCAACTGTCCACTTGCGCTTTTGCCGCTGCCCTTTCATACTCTTCTTTGTATTGTACGTACTCTTCTACTACTTTTGACCTCCGGACTGGGGCAGCACACCCTATCCTGCGCTTCCTGGTAGCGACCCCTTTTTTCATTTTGGCGAGTTCCTCGGACCACCACGGCAATGTAAGTTGTTGTTTGACTTTCTTTTTAGGCATAGACGATATACAGGCTTCTTCTATTGCAGCGTTAAATTCTGTTACTACTTTTTCTATTTTTATATTGTTGTTTAAGCTTTCTATTTCTGATTTTACTATTTTGTGATCTTGCAGCAATTTTCTGAATTTTCCATAAAACTCAGACCAATTGGCTTTTCAGGCCAATTGGCTGGGTTAGGTTAGGTTAGGTTAGGTTAGGTTAGGTTAGGTTAGGTTAGGTTAGGTTAGGTTAGGTTAGGTTAGGTTAGGTTAGGTTAGGTTAGGTTAGGTTAGGTTAGGTTAGGTTAGGTTAGGTTAGGTTAGGTTAGGTTAGGTTAGGTTAGGTTAGGTTAGGTTAGGTTAGGTTAGGTTAGGTTATAGGGTCTATTCTCGGTCGATTTCGTTCAAATTTGGCATAGGGGCTTTTTTTTACCTGATCTATCTATGGTCTTTCGCTTTTGGTATTGAATCGCCCTGCGTCTGGTACCTCCCATACATTTTTTTTGAAAATTTGCGGTTTTTAATTTTTTATTAAAAACTTATAATAATTAGGTGTTTGGTTTCTACCCTACCCCAAAATTTCTATAATTGCGCATCGAATGACGTTTTTTACATTAAAATCGGATAATAAATAAAGATTTTAGACCCGGGTTAGATTATTTTTGCATTTTTTTTAATTTTTTTTTAGCGTCCAAAAATTTTGAAAAAAATATATAAGGTAGGCATGCCGTACCTCGTGCACCTACTACGTGGTGCCGATAGCTCGAATTTCAAGTCCATTTTTTTTTATCTCTTACCGTTTTTGAGATATTAATTTTTTAGAGGTAAAAATATAGAGAAACATTGCTATTACCTTCATCAGGCGCCTCGACCGATTTTGTATGGAAAAAGCTAATTCCGACTCGAACTTGACCGAAATTCAGTTTGAGGAAAAATTCTGTATCTTCTAAACGGCTGGTCCGATTTTGATAGGACTTTCAACATTGGTCATGGGATGGAAAATGTAGTTTGACGCATCTGTCAAAACTGTCAAAATTGACAGTTTGAGAGTTTTTGTCATTTTTACTGAAAATTAACATGTTTTGTTATTGTTTGGTACTAAGTGACATAGTTTAATGTACTTAGTGTTGTTTGACATATCTGTCAAATTTGACAGTTTGACAGTTTTTGCCATTTTCAGTGAAAATTCTCATTTTGGGATATAATTTAGCACCAAGTGACATTTTAAAGTGTAGATTTATACTATCTGTCAAATCTGTCAAAATTGACATTTTGTGAAATTTTGACAGTTTTGGGTCCAAAATCGAAACGGCTGGTCCGATTTTGATAGGAACTTCAACAGTAGTCATGGGATGGAAAATGTAGTTTGACACATCTGTCAAAAATGTCAAAATTGACAGTTTGACAGTTTTTGTCATTTTTACTGAAAATTAACATGTTTTGTTAGTTTGGTACTAAGTGACATAGTATAGAGTTGTTTGACATATCAGTCAAATTTGACAGATTGACAGTTTTGGTCATTTTCAGTGAAAATTATCTTTTTGGGATAAAATATAGCACCAAGTGACATTGTTAATACTATCTGTCAAAATTGACAGTTTGTGATATTTTGTCCGTTTTGGTTCCCAAATCGAAACGGCTTGTCCCATTTTGATAGGACCTTCAACATTAGTCATGGGATGGAAAATGGAAAACCTATTAGGTTAGGTTAGGTTAGGTTAGGTTAGGTTAGGTTAGGTTAGGTTAGGTTAGGTTAGGTTAGGTTAGGTTAGGTTAGGTTAGGTTAGGTTAGGTTAGGTTAGGTTAGGTTAGGTTAGGTTAGGTTAGGTTAGGTTAGGTTAGGTTAGGTTAGGTTAGGTTAGGTTAGGTTAGGTTAGGTTAGGTTAGGTTAGGTTAGGTTAGGTTAGGTTAGGTTAGGTTAGGTTAGGTTAGGTTAGGTTAGGTTAGGTTAGGTTAGGTTAGGTTAGGTTAGGTTAGGTTAGGTTAGGTTAGGTTAGGTTAGGTTAGGTTAGGTTAGGTTAGGTTAGGTTAGGTTAGGTTAGGTTAGGTTAGGTTAGGTTAGGTTAGGTTAGGTTAGGTTAGGTTAGGTTAGGTTAGGTTAGGTTAGGTTAGGTTAGGTTAGGTTAGGTTAGGTTAGGTTAGGTTAGGTTAGGTTAGGTTAGGTTAGGTTAGGTTAGGTTAGGTTAGGTTAGGTTAGGTTAGGTTAGGTTAGGTTAGGTTAGGTTAGGTTAGGTTAGGTTAGGTTAGGTTAGGTTAGGTTAGGTTAGGTTAGGTTAGGTTAGGTTAGGTTAGGTTAGGTTAGGTTAGGTTAGGTTAGGTTAGGTTAGGTTAGGTTAGGTTAGGTTAGGTTAGGTTAGGTTAGGTTAGGTTAGGTTAGGTTAGGTTAGGTTAGGTTAGGTTAGGTTAGGTTAGGTTAGGTTAGGTTAGGTTAGGTTAGGTTAGGTTAGGTTAGGTTAGGTTAGGTTAGGTTAGGTTAGGTTAGGTTAGGTTAGGTTAGGTTAGGTTAGGTTAGGTTAGGTTAGGTTAGGTTAGGTTAGGTTAGGTTAGGTTAGGTTAGGTTAGGTTAGGTTAGGTTAGGTTAGGTTAGGTTAGGTTAGGTTAGGTTAGGTTAGGTTAGGTTAGGTTAGGTTAGGTTAGGTTAGGTTAGGTTAGGTTATAGGGTCTATTCTCGGTCGATTTCGTTCAAATTTGGCATAGGGGCTTTTTTTTACCTGATCTATCTATGGTCTTTCGCTTTTGGTATTGAATCGCCCTGCGTCTGGTACCTCCCATACATTTTTTTTGAAAATTTGCGGTTTTTAATTTTTTATTAAAAACTTATAATAATTAGGTGTTTGGTTTCTACCCTACCCCAAAATTTCTATAATTGCGCATCGAATGACGTTTTTTACATTAAAATCGGATAATAAATAAAGATTTTAGACCCGGGTTAGATTATTTTTGCATTTTTTTTAATTTTTTTTTAGCGTCCAAAAATTTTGAAAAAAATATATAAGGTAGGCATGCCGTACCTCGTGCACCTACTACGTGGTGCCGATAGCTCGAATTTCAAGTCCATTTTTTTTTATCTCTTACCGTTTTTGAGATATTAATTTTTTAGAGGTAAAAATATAGAGAAACATTGCTATTACCTTCATCAGGCGCCTCGACCGATTTTGTATGGAAAAAGCTAATTCCGACTCGAACTTGACCGAAATTCAGTTTGAGGAAAAATTCTGTATCTTCTAAACGGCTGGTCCGATTTTGATAGGACTTTCAACATTGGTCATGGGATGGAAAATGTAGTTTGACGCATCTGTCAAAACTGTCAAAATTGACAGTTTGAGAGTTTTTGTCATTTTTACTGAAAATTAACATGTTTTGTTATTGTTTGGTACTAAGTGACATAGTTTAATGTACTTAGTGTTGTTTGACATATCTGTCAAATTTGACAGTTTGACAGTTTTTGCCATTTTCAGTGAAAATTCTCATTTTGGGATATAATTTAGCACCAAGTGACATTTTAAAGTGTAGATTTATACTATCTGTCAAATCTGTCAAAATTGACATTTTGTGAAATTTTGACAGTTTTGGGTCCAAAATCGAAACGGCTGGTCCGATTTTGATAGGAACTTCAACAGTAGTCATGGGATGGAAAATGTAGTTTGACACATCTGTCAAAAATGTCAAAATTGACAGTTTGACAGTTTTTGTCATTTTTACTGAAAATTAACATGTTTTGTTAGTTTGGTACTAAGTGACATAGTATAGAGTTGTTTGACATATCAGTCAAATTTGACAGATTGACAGTTTTGGTCATTTTCAGTGAAAATTATCTTTTTGGGATAAAATATAGCACCAAGTGACATTGTTAATACTATCTGTCAAAATTGACAGTTTGTGACATTTTGTCCGTTTTGGTTCCCAAATCGAAACGGCTTGTCCCATTTTGATAGGACCTTCAACATTAGTCATGGGATGGAAAATGGAAAACCTATTAGGTTAGGTTAGGTTAGGTTAGGTTAGGTTAGGTTAGGTTAGGTTAGGTTAGGTTAGGTTAGGTTAGGTTAGGTTAGGTTAGGTTAGGTTAGGTTAGGTTAGGTTAGGTTAGGTTAGGTTAGGTTAGGTTAGGTTAGGTTAGGTTAGGTTAGGTTAGGTTAGGTTAGGTTAGGTTAGGTTAGGTTAGGTTAGGTTAGGTTAGGTTAGGTTAGGTTAGGTTAGGTTAGGTTAGGTTAGGTTAGGTTAGGTTAGGTTAGGTTAGGTTAGGTTAGGTTAGGTTAGGTTAGGTTAGGTTAGGTTAGGTTAGGTTAGGTTAGGTTAGGTTAGGTTAGGTTAGGTTAGGTTAGGTTAGGTTAGGTTAGGTTAGGTTAGGTTAGGTTAGGTTAGGTTAGGTTAGGTTAGGTTAGGTTAGGTTAGGTTAGGTTAGGTTAGGTTAGGTTAGGTTAGGTTAGGTTAGGTTAGGTTAGGTTAGGTTAGGTTAGGTTAGGTTAGGTTAGGTTAGGTTAGGTTAGGTTAGGTTAGGTTAGGTTAGGTTAGGTTAGGTTAGGTTAGGTTAGGTTAGGTTAGGTTAGGTTAGGTTAGGTTAGGTTAGGTTAGGTTAGGTTAGGTTAGGTTAGGTTAGGTTAGGTTAGGTTAGGTTAGGTTAGGTTAGGTTAGGTTAGGTTAGGTTAGGTTAGGTTAGGTTAGGTTAGGTTAGGTTAGGTTAGGTTAGGTTAGGTTAGGTTAGGTTAGGTTAGGTTAGGTTAGGTTAGGTTAGGTTAGGTTAGGTTAGGTTAGGTTAGGTTAGGTTAGGTTAGGTTAGGTTAGGTTAGGTTAGGTTAGGTTAGGTTAGGTTAGGTTAGGTTAGGTTAGGTTAGGTTAGGTTAGGTTAGGTTAGGTTAGGTTAGGTTAGGTTAGGTTAGGTTAGGTTAGGTTAGGTTAGGTTAGGTTAGGTTAGGTTAGGTTAGGTTAGGTTAGGTTAGGTTAGGTTAGGTTAGGTTAGGTTAGGTTAGGTTAGGTTAGGTTAGGTTAGGTTAGGTTAGGTTAGGTTAGGTTAGGTTAGGTTAGGTTAGGTTAGGTTAGGTTAGGTTAGGTTAGGTTAGGTTAGGTTAGGTTAGGTTAGGTTAGGTTAGGTTAGGTTAGGTTAGGTTAGGTTAGGTTAGGTTAGGTTAGGTTAGGTTAGGTTAGGTTAGGTTAGGTTAGGTTAGGTTAGGTTAGGTTAGGTTAGGTTAGGTTAGGTTAGGTTAGGTTAGGTTAGGTTAGGTTAGGTTAGGTTAGGTTAGGTTAGGTTAGGTTAGGTTAGGTTAGGTTAGGTTAGGTTAGGTTAGGTTAGGTTAGGTTAGGTTAGGTTAGGTTAGGTTAGGTTAGGTTAGGTTAGGTTAGGTTAGGTTAGGTTAGGTTAGGTTAGGTTAGGTTAGGTTAGGTTAGGTTAGGTTAGGTTAGGTTAGGTTAGGTTAGGTTAGGTTAGGTTAGGTTAGGTTAGGTTAGGTTAGGTTAGGTTAGGTTAGGTTAGGTTAGGTTAGGTTAGGTTAGGTTAGGTTAGGTTAGGTTAGGTTAGGTTAGGTTAGGTTAGGTTAGGTTAGGTTAGGTTAGGTTAGGTTAGGTTAGGTTAGGTTAGGTTAGGTTAGGTTAGGTTAGGTTAGGTTAGGTTAGGTTAGGTTAGGTTAGGTTAGGTTAGGTTAGGTTAGGTTAGGTTAGGTTAGGTTATAGGGTCTATTCTCGGTCGATTTCGTTCAAATTTGGCATAGGGGCTTTTTTTTACCTGATCTATCTATGGTCTTTCGCTTTTGGTATTGAATCGCCCTGCGTCTGGTACCTCCCATACATTTTTTTTGAAAATTTGCGGTTTTTAATTTTTTATTAAAAACTTATAATAATTAGGTGTTTGGTTTCTACCCTACCCCAAAATTTCTATAATTGCGCATCGAATGACGTTTTTTACATTAAAATCGGATAATAAATAAAGATTTTAGACCCGGGTTAGATTATTTTTGCATTTTTTTTAATTTTTTTTTAGCGTCCAAAAATTTTGAAAAAAATATATAAGGTAGGCATGCCGTACCTCGTGCACCTACTACGTGGTGCCGATAGCTCGAATTTCAAGTCCATTTTTTTTTATCTCTTACCGTTTTTGAGATATTAATTTTTTAGAGGTAAAAATATAGAGAAACATTGCTATTACCTTCATCAGGCGCCTCGACCGATTTTGTATGGAAAAAGCTAATTCCGACTCGAACTTGACCGAAATTCAGTTTGAGGAAAAATTCTGTATCTTCTAAACGGCTGGTCCGATTTTGATAGGACTTTCAACATTGGTCATGGGATGGAAAATGTAGTTTGACGCATCTGTCAAAACTGTCAAAATTGACAGTTTGAGAGTTTTTGTCATTTTTACTGAAAATTAACATGTTTTGTTATTGTTTGGTACTAAGTGACATAGTTTAATGTACTTAGTGTTGTTTGACATATCTGTCAAATTTGACAGTTTGACAGTTTTTGCCATTTTCAGTGAAAATTCTCATTTTGGGATATAATTTAGCACCAAGTGACATTTTAAAGTGTAGATTTATACTATCTGTCAAATCTGTCAAAATTGACATTTTGTGAAATTTTGACAGTTTTGGGTCCAAAATCGAAACGGCTGGTCCGATTTTGATAGGAACTTCAACAGTAGTCATGGGATGGAAAATGTAGTTTGACACATCTGTCAACAGTTTGACAGTTTTTGTCATTTTTACTGAAAATTAACATGTTTTGTTAGTTTGGTACTAAGTGACATAGTATAGAGTTGTTTGACATATCAGTCAAATTTGACAGATTGACAGTTTTGGTCATTTTCAGTGAAAATTATCTTTTTGGGATAAAATATAGCACCAAGTGACATTGTTAATACTATCTGTCAAAATTGACAGTTTGTGACATTTTGTCCGTTTTGGTTCCCAAATCGAAACGGCTTGTCCCATTTTGATAGGACCTTCAACATTAGTCATGGGATGGAAAATGGAAAACCTATTAGGTTAGGTTAGGTTAGGTTAGGTTAGGTTAGGTTAGGTTAGGTTAGGTTAGGTTAGGTTAGGTTAGGTTAGGTTAGGTTAGGTTAGGTTAGGTTAGGTTAGGTTAGGTTAGGTTAGGTTAGGTTAGGTTAGGTTAGGTTAGGTTAGGTTAGGTTAGGTTAGGTTAGGTTAGGTTAGGTTAGGTTAGGTTAGGTTAGGTTAGGTTAGGTTAGGTTAGGTTAGGTTAGGTTAGGTTAGGTTAGGTTAGGTTAGGTTAGGTTAGGTTAGGTTAGGTTAGGTTAGGTTAGGTTAGGTTAGGTTAGGTTAGGTTAGGTTAGGTTAGGTTAGGTTAGGTTAGGTTAGGTTAGGTTAGGTTAGGTTAGGTTAGGTTAGGTTAGGTTAGGTTAGGTTAGGTTAGGTTAGGTTAGGTTAGGTTAGGTTAGGTTAGGTTAGGTTAGGTTAGGTTAGGTTAGGTTAGGTTAGGTTAGGTTAGGTTAGGTTAGGTTAGGTTAGGTTAGGTTAGGTTAGGTTAGGTTAGGTTAGGTTAGGTTAGGTTAGGTTAGGTTAGGTTAGGTTAGGTTAGGTTAGGTTAGGTTAGGTTAGGTTAGGTTAGGTTAGGTTAGGTTAGGTTAGGTTAGGTTAGGTTAGGTTAGGTTAGGTTAGGTTAGGTTAGGTTAGGTTAGGTTAGGTTAGGTTAGGTTAGGTTAGGTTAGGTTAGGTTAGGTTAGGTTAGGTTAGGTTAGGTTAGGTTAGGTTAGGTTAGGTTAGGTTAGGTTAGGTTAGGTTAGGTTAGGTTAGGTTAGGTTAGGTTAGGTTAGGTTAGGTTAGGTTAGGTTAGGTTAGGTTAGGTTAGGTTAGGTTAGGTTAGGTTAGGTTAGGTTAGGTTAGGTTAGGTTAGGTTAGGTTAGGTTAGGTTAGGTTAGGTTAGGTTAGGTTAGGTTAGGTTAGGTTAGGTTAGGTTAGGTTAGGTTAGGTTAGGTTAGGTTAGGTTAGGTTAGGTTAGGTTAGGTTAGGTTAGGTTAGGTTAGGTTAGGTTAGGTTAGGTTAGGTTAGGTTAGGTTAGGTTAGGTTAGGTTAGGTTAGGTTAGGTTAGGTTAGGTTAGGTTAGGTTAGGTTAGGTTAGGTTAGGTTAGGTTAGGTTAGGTTAGGTTAGGTTAGGTTAGGTTAGGTTAGGTTAGGTTAGGTTAGGTTAGGTTAGGTTAGGTTAGGTTAGGTTAGGTTAGGTTAGGTTAGGTTAGGTTAGGTTAGGTTAGGTTAGGTTAGGTTAGGTTAGGTTAGGTTAGGTTAGGTTAGGTTAGGTTAGGTTAGGTTAGGTTAGGTTAGGTTAGGTTAGGTTAGGTTAGGTTAGGTTAGGTTAGGTTAGGTTAGGTTAGGTTAGGTTAGGTTAGGTTAGGTTAGGTTAGGTTAGGTTAGGTTAGGTTAGGTTAGGTTAGGTTAGGTTAGGTTAGGTTAGGTTAGGTTAGGTTAGGTTAGGTTAGGTTAGGTTAGGTTAGGTTAGGTTAGGTTAGGTTATAGGGTCTATTCTCGGTCGATTTCGTTCAAATTTGGCATAGGGGCTTTTTTTTACCTGATCTATCTATGGTCTTTCGCTTTTGGTATTGAATCGCCCTGCGTCTGGTACCTCCCATACATTTTTTTTGAAAATTTGCGGTTTTTAATTTTTTATTAAAAACTTATAATAATTAGGTGTTTGGTTTCTACCCTACCCCAAAATTTCTATAATTGCGCATCGAATGACGTTTTTTACATTAAAATCGGATAATAAATAAAGATTTTAGACCCGGGTTAGATTATTTTTGCATTTTTTTTAATTTTTTTTTAGCGTCCAAAAATTTTGAAAAAAATATATAAGGTAGGCATGCCGTACCTCGTGCACCTACTACGTGGTGCCGATAGCTCGAATTTCAAGTCCATTTTTTTTTATCTCTTACCGTTTTTGAGATATTAATTTTTTAGAGGTAAAAATATAGAGAAACATTGCTATTACCTTCATCAGGCGCCTCGACCGATTTTGTATGGAAAAAGCTAATTCCGACTCGAACTTGACCGAAATTCAGTTTGAGGAAAAATTCTGTATCTTCTAAACGGCTGGTCCGATTTTGATAGGACTTTCAACATTGGTCATGGGATGGAAAATGTAGTTTGACGCATCTGTCAAAACTGTCAAAATTGACAGTTTGAGAGTTTTTGTCATTTTTACTGAAAATTAACATGTTTTGTTATTGTTTGGTACTAAGTGACATAGTTTAATGTACTTAGTGTTGTTTGACATATCTGTCAAATTTGACAGTTTGACAGTTTTTGCCATTTTCAGTGAAAATTCTCATTTTGGGATATAATTTAGCACCAAGTGACATTTTAAAGTGTAGATTTATACTATCTGTCAAATCTGTCAAAATTGACATTTTGTGAAATTTTGACAGTTTTGGGTCCAAAATCGAAACGGCTGGTCCGATTTTGATAGGAACTTCAACAGTAGTCATGGGATGGAAAATGTAGTTTGACACATCTGTCAAAAATGTCAAAATTGACAGTTTGACAGTTTTTGTCATTTTTACTGAAAATTAACATGTTTTGTTAGTTTGGTACTAAGTGACATAGTATAGAGTTGTTTGACATATCAGTCAAATTTGACAGATTGACAGTTTTGGTCATTTTCAGTGAAAATTATCTTTTTGGGATAAAATATAGCACCAAGTGACATTGTTAATACTATCTGTCAAAATTGACAGTTTGTGACATTTTGTCCGTTTTGGTTCCCAAATCGAAACGGCTTGTCCCATTTTGATAGGACCTTCAACATTAGTCATGGGATGGAAAATGGAAAACCTATTAGGTTAGGTTAGGTTAGGTTAGGTTAGGTTAGGTTAGGTTAGGTTAGGTTAGGTTAGGTTAGGTTAGGTTAGGTTAGGTTAGGTTAGGTTAGGTTAGGTTAGGTTAGGTTAGGTTAGGTTAGGTTAGGTTAGGTTAGGTTAGGTTAGGTTAGGTTAGGTTAGG
Organism: Cydia strobilella; assembly: GCF_947568885.1. Classification (NCBI taxonomy): domain Eukaryota; kingdom Metazoa; phylum Arthropoda; class Insecta; order Lepidoptera; family Tortricidae; genus Cydia; species Cydia strobilella. Next base: position 6,432 of record NC_086064.1, on the reverse strand, counting down.
TTAGGTTAGGTTAGGTTAGGTTAGGTTAGGTTAGGTTAGGTTAGGTTAGGTTAGGTTAGGTTAGGTTAGGTTAGGTTAGGTTAGGTTAGGTTAGGTTAGGTTAGGTTAGGTTAGGTTAGGTTAGGTTAGGTTAGGTTAGGTTAGGTTAGGTTAGGTTAGGTTAGGTTAGGTTAGGTTAGGTTAGGTTAGGTTAGGTTAGGTTAGGTTAGGTTAGGTTAGGTTAGGTTAGGTTAGGTTAGGTTAGGTTAGGTTAGGTTAGGTTAGGTTAGGTTAGGTTAGGTTAGGTTAGGTTAGGTTAGGTTAGGTTAGGTTAGGTTAGGTTAGGTTAGGTTAGGTTAGGTTAGGTTAGGTTAGGTTAGGTTAGGTTAGGTTAGGTTAGGTTAGGTTAGGTTAGGTTAGGTTAGGTTAGGTTAGGTTAGGTTAGGTTAGGTTAGGTTAGGTTAGGTTAGGTTAGGTTAGGTTAGGTTAGGTTAGGTTAGGTTAGGTTAGGTTAGGTTAGGTTAGGTTAGGTTAGGTTAGGTTAGGTTAGGTTAGGTTAGGTTAGGTTAGGTTAGGTTAGGTTAGGTTAGGTTAGGTTAGGTTAGGTTAGGTTAGGTTAGGTTAGGTTAGGTTAGGTTAGGTTAGGTTAGGTTAGGTTAGGTTAGGTTAGGTTAGGTTAGGTTAGGTTAGGTTAGGTTAGGTTAGGTTAGGTTAGGTTAGGTTAGGTTAGGTTAGGTTAGGTTAGGTTAGGTTAGGTTAGGTTAGGTTAGGTTAGGTTAGGTTAGGTTAGGTTAGGTTAGGTTAGGTTAGGTTAGGTTAGGTTAGGTTAGGTTAGGTTAGGTTAGGTTAGGTTAGGTTAGGTTAGGTTAGGTTAGGTTAGGTTAGGTTAGGTTAGGTTAGGTTAGGTTAGGTTAGGTTAGGTTAGGTTAGGTTAGGTTAGGTTAGGTTAGGTTAGGTTAGGTTAGGTTAGGTTAGGTTAGGTTAGGTTAGGTTAGGTTAGGTTAGGTTAGGTTAGGTTAGGTTAGGTTAGGTTAGGTTAGGTTAGGTTAGGTTAGGTTAGGTTAGGTTAGGTTAGGTTAGGTTAGGTTAGGTTAGGTTAGGTTAGGTTAGGTTAGGTTAGGTTAGGTTAGGTTAGGTTAGGTTAGGTTAGGTTAGGTTAGGTTAGGTTAGGTTAGGTTAGGTTAGGTTAGGTTAGGTTAGGTTAGGTTAGGTTAGGTTAGGTTAGGTTAGGTTAGGTTAGGTTAGGTTAGGTTAGGTTAGGTTAGGTTAGGTTAGGTTAGGTTAGGTTAGGTTAGGTTAGGTTAGGTTAGGTTAGGTTAGGTTAGGTTAGGTTAGGTTAGGTTAGGTTAGGTTAGGTTAGGTTAGGTTAGGTTAGGTTAGGTTAGGTTAGGTTAGGTTAGGTTAGGTTAGGTTAGGTTAGGTTAGGTTATAGGGTCTATTCTCGGTCGATTTCGTTCAAATTTGGCATAGGGGCTTTTTTTTACCTGATCTATCTATGGTCTTTCGCTTTTGGTATTGAATCGCCCTGCGTCTGGTACCTCCCATACATTTTTTTTGAAAATTTGCGGTTTTTAATTTTTTATTAAAAACTTATAATAATTAGGTGTTTGGTTTCTACCCTACCCCAAAATTTCTATAATTGCGCATCGAATGACGTTTTTTACATTAAAATCGGATAATAAATAAAGATTTTAGACCCGGGTTAGATTATTTTTGCATTTTTTTTAATTTTTTTTTAGCGTCCAAAAATTTTGAAAAAAATATATAAGGTAGGCATGCCGTACCTCGTGCACCTACTACGTGGTGCCGATAGCTCGAATTTCAAGTCCATTTTTTTTTATCTCTTACCGTTTTTGAGATATTAATTTTTTAGAGGTAAAAATATAGAGAAACATTGCTATTACCTTCATCAGGCGCCTCGACCGATTTTGTATGGAAAAAGCTAATTCCGACTCGAACTTGACCGAAATTCAGTTTGAGGAAAAATTCTGTATCTTCTAAACGGCTGGTCCGATTTTGATAGGACTTTCAACATTGGTCATGGGATGGAAAATGTAGTTTGACGCATCTGTCAAAACTGTCAAAATTGACAGTTTGAGAGTTTTTGTCATTTTTACTGAAAATTAACATGTTTTGTTATTGTTTGGTACTAAGTGACATAGTTTAATGTACTTAGTGTTGTTTGACATATCTGTCAAATTTGACAGTTTGACAGTTTTTGCCATTTTCAGTGAAAATTCTCATTTTGGGATATAATTTAGCACCAAGTGACATTTTAAAGTGTAGATTTATACTATCTGTCAAATCTGTCAAAATTGACATTTTGTGAAATTTTGACAGTTTTGGGTCCAAAATCGAAACGGCTGGTCCGATTTTGATAGGAACTTCAACAGTAGTCATGGGATGGAAAATGTAGTTTGACACATCTGTCAAAAATGTCAAAATTGACAGTTTGACAGTTTTTGTCATTTTTACTGAAAATTAACATGTTTTGTTAGTTTGGTACTAAGTGACATAGTATAGAGTTGTTTGACATATCAGTCAAATTTGACAGATTGACAGTTTTGGTCATTTTCAGTGAAAATTATCTTTTTGGGATAAAATATAGCACCAAGTGACATTGTTAATACTATCTGTCAAAATTGACAGTTTGTGACATTTTGTCCGTTTTGGTTCCCAAATCGAAACGGCTTGTCCCATTTTGATAGGACCTTCAACATTAGTCATGGGATGGAAAATGGAAAACCTATTAGGTTAGGTTAGGTTAGGTTAGGTTAGGTTAGGTTAGGTTAGGTTAGGTTAGGTTAGGTTAGGTTAGGTTAGGTTAGGTTAGGTTAGGTTAGGTTAGGTTAGGTTAGGTTAGGTTAGGTTAGGTTAGGTTAGGTTAGGTTAGGTTAGGTTAGGTTAGGTTAGGTTAGGTTAGGTTAGGTTAGGTTAGGTTAGGTTAGGTTAGGTTAGGTTAGGTTAGGTTAGGTTAGGTTAGGTTAGGTTAGGTTAGGTTAGGTTAGGTTAGGTTAGGTTAGGTTAGGTTAGGTTAGGTTAGGTTAGGTTAGGTTAGGTTAGGTTAGGTTAGGTTAGGTTAGGTTAGGTTAGGTTAGGTTAGGTTAGGTTAGGTTAGGTTAGGTTAGGTTAGGTTAGGTTAGGTTAGGTTAGGTTAGGTTAGGTTAGGTTAGGTTAGGTTAGGTTAGGTTAGGTTAGGTTAGGTTAGGTTAGGTTAGGTTAGGTTAGGTTAGGTTAGGTTAGGTTAGGTTAGGTTAGGTTAGGTTAGGTTAGGTTAGGTTAGGTTAGGTTAGGTTAGGTTAGGTTAGGTTAGGTTAGGTTAGGTTAGGTTAGGTTAGGTTAGGTTAGGTTAGGTTAGGTTAGGTTAGGTTAGGTTAGGTTAGGTTAGGTTAGGTTAGGTTAGGTTAGGTTAGGTTAGGTTAGGTTAGGTTAGGTTAGGTTAGGTTAGGTTAGGTTAGGTTAGGTTAGGTTAGGTTAGGTTAGGTTAGGTTAGGTTAGGTTAGGTTAGGTTAGGTTAGGTTAGGTTAGGTTAGGTTAGGTTAGGTTAGGTTAGGTTAGGTTAGGTTAGGTTAGGTTAGGTTAGGTTAGGTTAGGTTAGGTTAGGTTAGGTTAGGTTAGGTTAGGTTAGGTTAGGTTAGGTTAGGTTAGGTTAGGTTAGGTTAGGTTAGGTTAGGTTAGGTTAGGTTAGGTTAGGTTAGGTTAGGTTAGGTTAGGTTAGGTTAGGTTAGGTTAGGTTAGGTTAGGTTAGGTTAGGTTAGGTTAGGTTAGGTTAGGTTAGGTTAGGTTAGGTTAGGTTAGGTTAGGTTAGGTTAGGTTAGGTTAGGTTAGGTTAGGTTAGGTTAGGTTAGGTTAGGTTAGGTTAGGTTAGGTTAGGTTAGGTTAGGTTAGGTTAGGTTAGGTTAGGTTAGGTTAGGTTAGGTTAGGTTAGGTTAGGTTAGGTTAGGTTAGGTTAGGTTAGGTTAGGTTAGGTTAGGTTAGGTTAGGTTAGGTTAGGTTAGGTTAGGTTAGGTTAGGTTAGGTTAGGTTAGGTTAGGTTAGGTTAGGTTAGGTTAGGTTAGGTTAGGTTAGGTTAGGTTAGGTTAGGTTAGGTTAGGTTAGGTTAGGTTAGGTTAGGTTAGGTTAGGTTAGGTTAGGTTAGGTTAGGTTAGGTTAGGTTAGGTTAGGTTAGGTTAGGTTAGGTTAGGTTAGGTTAGGTTAGGTTAGGTTAGGTTAGGTTAGGTTAGGTTAGGTTAGGTTAGGTTAGGTTAGGTTAGGTTAGGTTAGGTTAGGTTAGGTTAGGTTAGGTTAGGTTAGGTTAGGTTAGGTTAGGTTAGGTTAGGTTAGGTTAGGTTAGGTTAGGTTAGGTTAGGTTAGGTTAGGTTAGGTTAGGTTAGGTTAGGTTAGGTTAGGTTAGGTTAGGTTAGGTTAGGTTAGGTTAGGTTAGGTTAGGTTAGGTTAGGTTAGGTTAGGTTAGGTTAGGTTAGGTTAGGTTAGGTTAGGTTAGGTTAGGTTAGGTTAGGTTAGGTTAGGTTAGGTTAGGTTAGGTTAGGTTAGGTTAGGTTAGGTTAGGTTAGGTTAGGTTAGGTTAGGTTAGGTTAGGTTAGGTTAGGTTAGGTTAGGTTAGGTTAGGTTAGGTTAGGTTAGGTTAGGTTAGGTTAGGTTAGGTTAGGTTAGGTTAGGTTAGGTTAGGTTAGGTTAGGTTAGGTTAGGTTAGGTTAGGTTAGGTTAGGTTAGGTTAGGTTAGGTTAGGTTAGGTTAGGTTAGGTTAGGTTAGGTTAGGTTAGGTTAGGTTAGGTTAGGTTAGGTTAGGTTAGGTTAGGTTAGGTTAGGTTAGGTTAGGTTAGGTTAGGTTAGGTTAGGTTAGGTTAGGTTATAGGGTCTATTCTCGGTCGATTTCGTTCAAATTTGGCATAGGGGCTTTTTTTTACCTGATCTATCTATGGTCTTTCGCTTTTGGTATTGAATCGCCCTGCGTCTGGTACCTCCCATACATTTTTTTTGAAAATTTGCGGTTTTTAATTTTTTATTAAAAACTTATAATAATTAGGTGTTTGGTTTCTACCCTACCCCAAAATTTCTATAATTGCGCATCGAATGACGTTTTTTACATTAAAATCGGATAATAAATAAAGATTTTAGACCCGGGTTAGATTATTTTTGCATTTTTTTTAATTTTTTTTTAGCGTCCAAAAATTTTGAAAAAAATATATAAGGTAGGCATGCCGTACCTCGTGCACCTACTACGTGGTGCCGATAGCTCGAATTTCAAGTCCATTTTTTTTTATCTCTTACCGTTTTTGAGATATTAATTTTTTAGAGGTAAAAATATAGAGAAACATTGCTATTACCTTCATCAGGCGCCTCGACCGATTTTGTATGGAAAAAGCTAATTCCGACTCGAACTTGACCGAAATTCAGTTTGAGGAAAAATTCTGTATCTTCTAAACGGCTGGTCCGATTTTGATAGGACTTTCAACATTGGTCATGGGATGGAAAATGTAGTTTGACGCATCTGTCAAAACTGTCAAAATTGACAGTTTGAGAGTTTTTGTCATTTTTACTGAAAATTAACATGTTTTGTTATTGTTTGGTACTAAGTGACATAGTTTAATGTACTTAGTGTTGTTTGACATATCTGTCAAATTTGACAGTTTGACAGTTTTTGCCATTTTCAGTGAAAATTCTCATTTTGGGATATAATTTAGCACCAAGTGACATTTTAAAGTGTAGATTTATACTATCTGTCAAATCTGTCAAAATTGACATTTTGTGAAATTTTGACAGTTTTGGGTCCAAAATCGAAACGGCTGGTCCGATTTTGATAGGAACTTCAACAGTAGTCATGGGATGGAAAATGTAGTTTGACACATCTGTCAAAAATGTCAAAATTGACAGTTTGACAGTTTTTGTCATTTTTACTGAAAATTAACATGTTTTGTTAGTTTGGTACTAAGTGACATAGTATAGAGTTGTTTGACATATCAGTCAAATTTGACAGATTGACAGTTTTGGTCATTTTCAGTGAAAATTATCTTTTTGGGATAAAATATAGCACCAAGTGACATTGTTAATACTATCTGTCAAAATTGACAGTTTGTGACATTTTGTCCGTTTTGGTTCCCAAATCGAAACGGCTTGTCCCATTTTGATAGGACCTTCAACATTAGTCATGGGATGGAAAATGGAAAACCTATTAGGTTAGGTTAGGTTAGGTTAGGTTAGGTTAGGTTAGGTTAGGTTAGGTTAGGTTAGGTTAGGTTAGGTTAGGTTAGGTTAGGTTAGGTTAGGTTAGGTTAGGTTAGGTTAGGTTAGGTTAGGTTAGGTTAGGTTAGGTTAGGTTAGGTTAGGTTAGGTTAGGTTAGGTTAGGTTAGGTTAGGTTAGGTTAGGTTAGGTTAGGTTAGGTTAGGTTAGGTTAGGTTAGGTTAGGTTAGGTTAGGTTAGGTTAGGTTAGGTTAGGTTAGGTTAGGTTAGGT